>NC_141695.1:988843764-991374597 GCF_964263255.1 Lissotriton vulgaris
GTGCCTCCCTAAACCGCTTGACGGAGGCCCCCGAGGGGCGGTGAGATGGCGCGGACTGAGAGGGGGCGCTTGGCTCCTGCCCCCTCCCCAAGTCGTGTTGCCCTGGTGTGGCCTGAGATCGCCCCCGGCATAGGCGGCCGGCTCCCGGGGTCCGGCGGATTTTTTTCCCTTTTGATGACTCTTCCATTCTGGACCTTGTCCCACAATCCGTTTGACCTGAAGACACGCTGTCGTGGGGCGCCCCTTTACCGTTTTAGTTGCCATTCCGCCCGCTTTTGGTACTCTGTGCCTCTTCCGCCATTCAACTGTTTACCGCCCGCTCTTGCGACTACAGCGTCTCGCTCACCATGTAGTTGAGTTGCTCCCGCTCTTAAGATTTAACCGAACTTTTTGGACTGCTGAAAGCGGTTGTATTCCAACCGCTGGTTGGTGGAGACATTTTGACTATATTCGGGACCTGCATTGTCGCGTAATGCGTCATATGACGCGACGCGTTAGCGCACCCGGAAGTGCTCCGGTGCACAAGGCGCAGCTTCCCGGAAACGATCCAGAGCGCGCCGCGCAGCGCGTAACGTAAGCATAACAGGTCATGTGACTTGTTAATAAAACTTTTCATTGGTTCATTTTACTTTTGTTTTCCTAATGATGTAAGACTAGGTCATGTGACCTAAAAATAACACTTTTCATTGGATTAAAACATTTTTTTTCCCAAACGATGAAAGCCCCACCTTGTTTCTGGATGTTTCAGACTGAAGCTGGCGTCACCATGAGAGCACCACCATCTCGTAGCTCCGTCGTGGCCATTCCGCAAGCAATCATGGCAGCCGCTCCCCACCGGAAGCCTGCGGGAGTCGACGGCCCCCAAGACTTTTGTACAATCTTCAAGGCTGAGGGGACGCTTTCGAGAATGGAACCCAAGCCCTGGCAGACAAGCGTCCGAGTTCCAAGGTGTCCCAGGGCCATTTTACTGGAACAGGCCCAAATCCGAAGAGCCGGCCGCCATTTTAAGAGTCCTGTGGCAGCCGCCTATCGCTGCACCGCAAGAGTGGGAGCAACTCAACTACATGGTGAGCGAGACGCTGTAGCCGTAAGAGCGGGCGGTAAACAGCTGAATGGCGGAAAATGCACAGTATAGCAAAAGCAGGCGGAATGGCGACTGAAACGATAAAGGGGCGCCCCACTACAGCAGACGAGCCTCCGCCATGTGCTTCAAAACTGCATATGTATCTCGTGATAACAAGGTTGGGCAACCAGTACACAACAAGCAGTTACGAGTCCCATTTACACCGGCGCCATTTAGGGCGCGGCCGAGCAGGTCCAGGATCTAGTCAAGCATAACAAATGAGGCTGACGTCTCTGAAGCAGTTGACGAACAGCAGGACATAGCAAATAAACATGAAGTCTCTAAAGCTGTTAACTCACTGCAGGACAAAACAAGTAAACCTGAAACCTCTGGAATAATTGTCGCTCAAAAGAACAACACACAAAACTCTGTAGAGCCTGAAGTAAGAAAAACAGAAGGGCACTGTAGTTTCAGACACACTTAACACTAATGACTAAACAAAGATATCGTCTGTTTATGAAGCAGTTATCATGTTAACAGAATTGACAAAGAAGTGTGCAGACACCAATGCTATTAAGAAACACAAGGAAATCCCTAACGCATCAGCATTCTCGGAACAGGTTGACACAGATAACATCTTAAGGAACAAAGAAAGACAAAATAAGGATGAGGAAGTTATCACTTTAGTTTTTTCATCAGCTAGCAACAGCAAGAAACATATTCTAATGGAGATTAGAGAGGCTACGGATGGATTATCAAAATTATCAAAATAAATGGCTACTCCCCCCTTTAGCAGATTAGCTAAATGTTTGCGTAATTTAGGCATAAAAGTTAAATTATTGTTGTTGTTGTTATCGTTATAGTTCTGGTTAATTTCAAAAAATGTTTAAATATATTTACAGTTTTTGTTGCGTTCGTTATATTTAAAAGTTAATAAAGTTATATTATTGTTGTTGTTATCGTTATAGTAATAGTTTTCTTTGTAGATGTTTTTCCATCACCCGCCCAGGATATCACCACTGTTCCCCATGTCATAAAAACTTAGGATGTTCAATAACTGAAACAGCTAATATGGGTTTACTTACAGGGGACATCTTTTGTTCTATTTTGTAAAGTAAAACTATTGTGAACGCAAGTATTATACATAGTAAGTGTTTAATATAGCATTTGTCAGTCATTGGTTAAGCAGCTAGGACCTGTTCACTCTTGACACCCCAGGTGCTGTGTATGTTGCACTATAGTGCTGCATCGAGAAAACGGACAACCCTATTGATGTTGATTTTTCATTATTGAGTATTGTAAAGAAATGGCGACTCCCCCCTTTAGCAGATTAGCTAAATGTTTGCGTAATTTAGGCATAAAAGTTATATTATTGTTGTTGTTGTTGTTGTTATCGTTATAGTTCTGGTTAATTTCAAAAAATGTTTAAATATATTTACAGTTTTTGTTGCGTTCGTTATATTTAAAAGTTAATAAAGTTTTAAAATCTAACTTTGTTGGAGTGCAATATATTTTTAAAAAATCGGGTGAATGGGGCCTTGAATCGGGTTATTGTCATGTGTGGGCTTTGCAAGTGTACTGCTACAGGATCGGACATTTCAAACTCAAATGCACGTTCTTTTTCTTACCTTTCCGAAGCATGGAGCGCAATAGCAGGCAGAGAAAGGGTGATGCACGTGTTGAACACTGCCTGGCCTGGCAAGTTGCTGGCAGTGCCCCCCCGCCCGCTCCTGAAAGAGGGCACACACACACCGCCGCCCCGAGTACTTCACAAATCTTTAAAAGACCATGCGCTTGTTCATGAGGCTTAAATGGTTTATCACCCCTTCTAGAACCCCTGCATCGACCCTCTGACGTTTCCTGGAAGAATTAGCACGTAACACAATACCAAGCCCTGTCAGCTGAAACCCCCGAGAAATCATGGGGCATATTATCAAGGGGGTTTATTTCCGCTTTTTAGGCTATTATCTCCCTATTACCAAGCTGTCGCTAACACCAGTTAGTGACAGCTAAAAGGAGATAGCGACCATCTTGGGCCCCGCTTTGCATATCAGTGATATTTATCACTAATGACATGCAAAGTGGGCGTGCCAAGATTTTAGCGACTGGAAACAGTCCCTAACCATCACTATCTCCTATTACCAACTTTTGGAGATATTCGCGCTAAGCGCGAATATCTCCAAAACCTAACACCTGCCCTGAGAAGTTTTTAGCCATGTTATCCAATGGGAAGTGGATAACATGGCTAAGAGCATTTGCTGGATAATGCATGAATATCGCTGACTTTTCAGCAATATTCATGCATTGCGGCCGTTTTTTATCGCATTTGCGATAAACCTTGCTAATAGCAAGGTTTATGTGCGATAAAATTCGCCGATGTGCGGCGATAATTTTTGTCTCTAAACAAGTTAGAGACAAAAATTATCGCTAGTTGTTGGTAATATGCCCCCGGATTTTTCCTTGCAGGAATCGGGAGGCGAAAGACTAGCACTGAAATCAGTAGTCTCACGCCTGAATCGGGAGGGTTGGCATGTC
Source organism: Lissotriton vulgaris (assembly GCF_964263255.1). Classification (NCBI taxonomy): domain Eukaryota; kingdom Metazoa; phylum Chordata; class Amphibia; order Caudata; family Salamandridae; genus Lissotriton; species Lissotriton vulgaris. Next base: position 988,847,363 of record NC_141695.1, read on the forward strand.
TGGATACTCTACAGCTGGGGCCATAAACTACATCCGCAGGGCTAGGTGATAGCCTGGGTCCGGCCTGGACAATCGGACACAGAGGAAGAGGAGTGTCAGAGGGTGCGGTAGTGAATAGGGTGAAAGGGAGGTGTCGGGCGGGCACAGGGTGTGATTCTCAGGGAAGAGCAGCGAGATTGGGGGAAGTATATGGCCGATGCACGAGAGAGAGAGCGGGGGTGACCAGTGCGTGGGGGAGATGCTTGCGAGGGTGGGGAGCCGTGCTGAGAATCGACGGCGTGCAGAGAGTGGGCCTGGTCAAGGCATCTAAAATGGCTGCCGTGCACGACAAAATTGTGGCATTGTAAAAAAGGCAAGATGGCGCAGACAATGTTTATCAATAAGGATTCATTTATAACAAAATATTTTATCGCAGTGACAAATTGGCGGTCAACACTTCCTGATTTCCATCGAATCGAACGTTAACAGACGTCACGCAGCAAAAAAAAAAAAAAAGCTCACGCACAGCCGCTGGAAGAGATGTATCAACATATATGAGCCTCCTCAGCCACCCTCAGAAAACATAAGGGGATTAAGATACGTCTCCCGCACCCCCTTATACCTAGTAATTTAATTAAAACGAAGCACAAAATGGCGAATTCCCGTTTCGCTACCAGTTTGCGGCCCAGTTCGCGGCCCGTGAAGCGCTTCTACCGTGAAAAATCTTTTTTTTTTATTTTCCCCACGGGACCCTTTAATAACCCCAACAACATTCCTAGGGGGTCAAGAGGGGTATACCTTGCCCCCTTTCAATAAATTCCCCCTTCGTTTTTCACCTCTTCTTCTCTCTCGATCCTACCGAGAGATAAGATGGCGGCCGCTCCGGACTGTTTAAAATGTTGACAGACACCGGAGAGCCAATCAGCTTTCTGCGCGCAAAGTTCCGTTTCGCGAAAAGTAAGCGGACCGGAGCGCAGCCCGGAGCGCTGTTACAGATATATATCTTGTTTTGAACGTTAATTTCTCAAAATCCACTGAAGCACATATATTGAGACCTAGCAAAGGCACATTGGGCTAACAGTCCCTACAATTTTGCCAAGTTTCGTGCAAATCCATTCAGCCGTTCGAGCTAAAAGTGAGTCCAACTGCCCTATGGAAATTAACATGGGAAAAACGCGTTTTGGGACCCCCCTTTTTTCTCAGCCCCCCCTTGACGAAACCCCACCAAATTTTCAGGGGCTGCTCAGAAACAAAATGTACCATTTTCCTGAAAATTTCAGCCGATTCCGTCCACAAACGCCAAAGTTATTAGACATAGAATTTTCAGAAATCCCATAGGGAATTAATCCTAACTATATATACCTACTGGCGATAGCCAGTAGGTAATATATATATATATATATATATATATATATATATATATATATATATATATATATATATATATATATATATATATATATGTGTGTTGAGTCCATGTAGGCTTAACACTAGCCCTCATGGACTTTCCCTTTGAGATTTTCAATGCAACTCCTGCCCGGTAATGATGCATCCTGGGTGATGTAGTGCCTACAGCGCTGCATCCTTTTGAGCAATCACGTGATTGGGGACAGGTGTGTGCTCTCACCTATTGGAGAGCGGCAGGAACATTCTAAGGTGGGGCTGTGGCTATGTTCCTGGTTGGTAGAGGCGTCTGAGGAAGGTCTGTGACCGAAATGCATTATGCCTATCTGCTGTCCTGAATAAAGTCTCCAAAGGGATCCTCGCGAGGCCTCTTCCTTCTGGATGCTACAGGGGTTTATGCCAATATATATTTATATATACCAATATCTACCAATGGCAAAGAAAGGGCCTTCTTACTAAGGACGAGGCCAAGTATTTGAGTGTCGCACATCCAATCACCCCAACCTTTTACCTTCTTCCCAAAATTCACAAGCTTGTCACCCCTGTCCCTGGACGTCCTATTATTTCGGCATGTGGAGTATGAATGAAAATTTGTCCAACTCTGTTGATTTTTTTCTCCAACCCCACATGACCTCACTTCCTTCTTACCTTAAGGACACTACAGACTTTTTAGTTAAAATCAAAGCTGTAAATTGGTGTTCTGATTTCTGTTTTTTGGTTATGGACATTGAATCTTCATATACAAGTATTCATCATTGTCAGGGTCTTGAAGCCACTAAATATTTTTTAGACACGAGCGATGCAGCCCTGCGAGACCACAACATTATGTTGCTGGAAATGACAAAAATGTGTTTAACCAACAATCATTTCCATTTTGATAACAGCATCTACCATCAACAGCGTTGTGTCGCCATGGGCTCATGCTTCTCCCCCAGCTATTCATGTTTACATGTTGGCTGGTGGGAGGAGCACGTGCTACACAAAGTCCTTCGCCATTGGTTACCACATCTAGCTTACTACTGGCCTTTAATTGACGATATTTGTGTAATTTGGAAGGGTTCGCAGGAACAGGCCAAGCCTTTGTAAATGAGATTAACATCAATGATCGTAATTTAAGATGCACTGCCTCAATTCCATTTAGCTCGGCTGAGTTTTTAGATGTGCATTTATATATTGAGCAGGGAAAGTTGCACACAAAACTTCACAGGAAGTCAACGGCCGGGAATTCTATTCTCCACGACCGCAGTGCCCACCCGTCCTATACCATTAAAAGCATACCATAAAGAGAATCTGCAGCGATACAACCACTTCTAACCAGTGCCTAGCGGAGTCTGTTCAGAGGTTTCTGCAGCGCGGCTACAAATTAGATCTATTAAACCGTGCTCTCTCGAAAGCATCATTGCGCTCGAGAGATGAACTACTAGCTCCTAAGAACAGAGTCACTACTGACTCAACCTCTATTTGCCCTGTCCATCTGATAACCACCTTCTGTTCACAGGAACGTAAAATAAGATGGATTATCAATGCAGAATGGCTAATTGTCCTTACGGACATCATTTTAGGCCCTGTGTTGCCCAAGTCACCGGCCATTACTTTTAGGAGGGCACCCTCCATAAAAGATGCACTAGATAGGACTATGCCTGAGTTAACACCCAAAAGCACTTGGCTAGCGAAAACTGTTTTTTTAAGTGCACGTCCTGTTGTGCATGCACATTTGCCAAGAATGGCACGCATTATAAATCAGCTTTTTGCGAAAAACCAATTGCCATTAATGAATATTTGACCTGTCGTAGCGAGTTTGTCATTTATCAACTATCTTGTACATGTAATCTCTCGTACATTGGAAGCACAAAATTGCCCACGAATCAGCGCATACTGCAACACGTGCGAGCCATTGTAAACTCGGATAGTAACTATCCAGTGGCTCGCCACTTCAAATCTGTCCATGATAACAAACTCCAAGATATGCAATACAATCTTCTGGGTTCGGTCTCCAACCCCGCACGGAGGGTGACCCGGAAAAATTGCTCAGGCAAAAAGAAACTTATTTTATCTTGCTGCTAGATTCAAGAGCACCAAAAGGGTTAAATATCATTGATGAATTGCACAATTTTCTGTAATCATGTCATTTTTGCATCAGCAAGTGTGCCAAATCTGCCCGAAGGTGAACCATCCAGACAGCTCGTGAAAACGAATAGGGTACAGCATGGCACTGCCGCAAGACCAGACTCGGCATGGTGCTCCAGTTCATATGAAGAGACGTATGCAAGTGAGCTGCGATGAAAACCGTGCAGCAATGAAGTTATTGGAAGCATCACCGACTGGAGGGATAAAAACAATTTTTAATCCCACCACAAGCTTCATCATGCAACGGGATAATTAAATAGCCACTGGAGGCTTGAAAACCTAAATAGAAGGAACTGCTAGTTGGTGGGCAGATGCAGAGAGGCGTTAACCTTTGAGAAAGGTCAAAGTTCTGACTGAAACGCGCCAGGTTGCCACAAATGCAATAAATAAAGGGTTTTAAATTGCATCGCTAGAGTGCGGCTCATGTCTGCCCGCGAGGGTGAGAGTGGAAGAATATATTTCGGCTTGGTTCTGCCGAGAATCACGCACCGCAAGCAAGTGTGCCAAAGCTGCCCGAAGATGAACCATCCAGACAGCTCGTGAAAACGAATAGGGTACAGCATGGCACTGCCACAAGACCGGACTCGGCATGGTGCTCCAGTTCATACGAAGAGACGTATGCAAGTGAGCGGCGATGAAAACCATGCAGCAATGAAGTTATTGGAAGCATCACCCACTGGAGGGATAAAAACAATTTGTAATCGCACCACAAGCTCCATCATGCAACGGGATGATTAAATAGCCACTGAAGGCTTGAAAACTTAAATAGAAGGAACTGCTAGTTGGTGCGCAGATGCAGAGAGGCGTTAACCTTTGAGAAAGGTCAAAGTTCTGACTGAAACACGTCAGGTTGCCACAAATGCAATAAATAAAGGTTTTTAAATTGTATCGCTAGAGTGCGGCTTATGTCTGCCCGCGAGGGTGAGAGTGGAAGAATATATTTCGGCTTGGTTCTGCCGATAGTCACGCACCGCCAACAATTGTGCCAAAGCTGCCCGAAGGTGAACCATCCAGACAGATTGTGAAAACGAATTGGGGACAGCATGGCACTGCCGCAAGACCGGACTCGGCATGGTGCTCCAGTTCATATGAAGAGACATATGCAAGTGAGCGGCGATGAAAACCGTGCAGCAATGTAGTTATTGGAAGCATCACCCACTGGAGGGATGAAAACAATTTGTAATCGCACCACAAGCTCCATCATGCAACGGGATAATTAAATAGCCACTGGAGGCTTGAAAACTCAAATAGAAGGAACTGCTAGTTGGTTCGCTGATGCAGTGAGGCGTTAGCCTTTGAGAAAGGTCAAAGTTCTGACTGAAACGCATCAGGTTGCCACAAATGCAATAAATAAAGGGTTTTAACCCCTTCCATGCTGATGACGGAATCGCTCCGTCATCAGCTACAGTTGAGCTGTGCTGATGACGGAGCGGTTCCGTCATGGCCCGGCCGCCGCGCCTGCGCGGCGCTGATTTCGCGCCTGCGCGGGCGTTCTAAAGAGCGGGGCGGGTCATGACGGAACCGCTCCGTCACCAGCACAGCTCAACTGTAGCTGGTGACGGAGCGGTTCTGTCACCAGCATGCGGCGGCCGCGCGGCCGCTCCGCCCCTTTAGCGCTGCGGCGGAATAGCCGCCGCAGCGAAGAGGTTAAATTGCATCGCTAGATTGCGGCTCATGTCTGCCCACAAGGTTGAGAGTGGAAGAATATATTTCGGCTTGGTTCTGCCGAGAGTCACGCACCGCCAGCAAGTGTGCCAAAGCTGCCCGAAGGTGAACCATCCAGACAGCTCGTGAAAACGAATAGGGTACAGCATGGCACTGGCGCAAGTCTGGACTCGGCATGGTGCTCCAGTTCATTTGAAGAGACGCTAGAGTGCGGCTCATGTCTGCCTGCGAGGGTGAGAGTGGAAGAATATATCTATATATATATATATTATTGCTGCATGCCTTGACAATATTGTCTCCTTCCTCTGCTTGAAAACTTTGGGTTACAATTGACAATATCTGCCTGTACTAACTGTTTAATTGACAATTAATCAATTGTAATTTTATGAATGCCCATCTAGAGCGGTAATATCTGCTTGTAAATATCTCATGGATTGGTTAGGCAGTACTTTGTACCCAAATGTATATAACTTCATTATTATTTGGTTTATTTTGCCATTATAAGATGGCGCCTATGATTTTGGACTTTGGTCCTTCCTTTCTGTTTATTATGTTGCCGTTATTTACAATCGCCTTGCCGTCGACAGTTGAAAGTGACGAAGGCAAGTGCCGAAACGCGTTTTTACTTTTCTGTGCAATAAACCAACTTGGTTTGACTTACTGGGAGTGCTGGTGTGTCGACTTTGGTCTGGCAGAGGAGCTGTGAATATATATATATATATATATATATCAATATATATATCAATATATATATATATTCAGGATTCCGCAGTGCAGCCTCACAGCCCCTTGGAAGTGATATATCCTCCTGACGGCGCAGTGCACCTCGGCACCGGACTTCACATCACAACCCCCCGTCAACAGGATCCATAATGACGATACTGGACCTCCCATCACAGCCATGAGGCACCTTGGAACTAATGCAATGTTTCAGTAGTGCAATTTTAATTTGACGTAGATCCTTGCATCACTTCAGTGGGCCTACCTAGGTCATTGTAGCTGGCCTGGGCTTTGTCGTGGTCAGCTGAACTTGTGACTTTATCATGGTCGGGCGTGACCAGATATCCACAGTTGGTACCTTGTGGTTTTTGCGCTATTTTCACAAAAATATGTCAAACTGCATATCTACAGTTTTACTGATTGGATTTGTTTTATTTATTAAAGAAATCTGTGTGGGATTCTTTTTTATGGCATTTTTCACTGTATTACTGTTTGAAGTGTTACATAAATATCTTACACATTGACTCTAGGTTAAGCCTGACTGCTCTCTGCCAACCAAAGGGTTGAGCAGAGGTTAAATTACAGTTGGCTTTTGCCACATCCTGACAAGGATTTTGGTTGCTGTTTGACCAGGGTCTCAGTCAACCATCCACTCAATTTCTTAAAAGAATAATAACCACGCAGAATATATTTAGACCAGCACTGAGGCATGTCACAAACAGATAGAATATCATTAACATTTCCTACATGATCGGTTTTTCCTCCACAACCTAACACCCTAACGACTAGTTCTATGATCTAAACTAGTAGAGCATGGGGTAGCTAATTCGCCTCTAGAATTTCTTGGAAATCAGCACCCTGCATATGATTTCACAGCGGGGAAGGTGTGGTTCTGAGACTTTGGCCGGTCGGCAGGAAGAGAGTGTTCCCTTGAAATAGAAACAAACGTTAGGCTCAGCGTCTCTCCTCTTGATATTGGCTCAATATTAGACATTAGCATAGGACAATCTATGCTGTTTCAGTACAGCAGTCTGGCAGACCTCTTGCGATAACCTGGAGCTAAGACCTCTCTGGATCAGTGGCCCCTTTGCAGGGATTTCAAAAGGATGACCACTGACTATTACCATACATTAAGGGACTTTACACTCAGTTCAAGGCATTATCAGTATGAACGAGTATGACAAAAAGTAGGTCAATTTAGAATACACATTTATTTTAAACATTCACTGTCTAACCTGGAAAAATAGCAGACTTAGGTCGCCCCAGGTGTTTGTCAAAGTCCTTTTTTTGGATGACTTGACACTTTCACAAGCTCCAAAAAGGATAAGGACATGTGGTATATTTGTCCAAAGGTAAGTATGCTAACTCAATAGGCAAAAAATCGAGTCTGGCTTAAGGGTCTGTTTGGCATACTAATCTGCTCTGTTATTTTTGAAACATTCACATTTAAAAAGGTGATTTGGGAGAGCATAACAGGATTAAAAGTTAGAGCTATATGATGCCAACTTACATATGTGGTCACAAAAGCAAAAATATTTGTTTCTGATTGATTGGCAGTATGGATTTGGAGAAGGATTCTCTCTACAGGAGCAATCTGAATCGTTGGCCACAACATAAGAGAAAATGATTGAGCCTCTATTACCGGACTCTTCCAATGAGATCTAAAAAAAGTAAAACAAAAGGCACATGCCACCCCAGTACCATTTGGGGAGTCCAAAAGGAGGCAACCCTGTGTTTAAAATCAGATACAATATTTGGGGATATCGGTGTATTTATAATAAATAATAAAACAAAATAAAATGGTCTGGTCATAGACCAGACATTGCAGCTAACTGCCATTTTGCAAGTTATCCACAGCAGGCTTGGCAGCCCGTGGAGAGTTGCCTGTTCGTTGGCTATGCCCAGGTGGTTGGACACACTTCTCTCTGTAGTCCTACATTGTAAAGTTAGGGCTAAGTTATGATATATTAAAAGAGGCTATTCCAGCCTGGCAAAGGCATTTTTCTCTGCCATCAGTCACTGTACTATGTTTAGAAATACAAGGGTACAACCTATGGTAAGACCTGGGGTCACTAAGGCGGTGTATAAGACCGGAGTCTAGTGGACCAGACATTGCAGCTAACTGCCATTTTGCAAGTTATCCACAGCAGGCTTGGCAGCCCATGGAGAGTTGCCTGTTGGATGGCTATGCCCAGGTGGTTGGACACAATTCTCACTGTAGTCCTACATTGTAAAGTTAGGGCTTAGTTATGATATATTAAAAGAGGCTATTCCTGCCTGGAAAAGGCATTTTCTCTGCCATCAGTCGCTGTACTATGTTTAGAAATACAAGGGTACAACCTATGGTAAGACCTGGGGTCGCTAAGGCGGTGTATAAGACAGGGGTCTAGTGGAGGCCAAAAAAGGGTCCTCAGATAGCCTGGGCTATGAATAATTTAAATAGGGTTCAATCAAATGAAATAATATATGGAGGTCCCATGGGGACTTGCATACTTAATATATGTTAGGACACAATGTTTTAAATGACAATTCATTTATTATCTTCGTAAATAGAGTTTCATATACTTCAGTAATAGTTCCAGTGCTCACATATAACGTGGACGTGCGTGAAGTGGGGGAAGTGATAGTGACATAAAAAAAACATTGCATTGAAAAACAGCAACAGTAGTAGTCAGAAAAACTCCTAAATAAATTTAATGGAGTTTTTGTTGGCGAGGTCGACGGCGTTTCAATCTCACAAAGTGAAGGGAGGGGGTAGGCTGGTATCAAGGATGAGGCCCAGCAGATATTCTACATGAATTAGATCAGCAGTGGAAAAAACGTTTTACGCAGGCGCTGCGATGAGTACTTCGAGCGTCTATTGAAAGGAGGTGCAAAGGTATATCAAAATATTCCAGTCGGTCCCGTCTAGGGTTGGGATCCGGTCGTGAAAGGCTAATTAGCAGAGAGGTTGAGCAAGCTGTAACGATCAAGGCAGCGTCAAGTGCGGGATGGCATTATGAATTGAGCCGAAACCATGCTCCGGCAATCTACGGAGAATGTGTAAATGTTAGTTGTGGGAGGGAGAAGGAGGGAGGGAGTGGGTCGTTGCTGGGAACCAGCGCACATTAAAACTTACTTGAGGAGCTGAGTGTAGTCTTCAGTTAAAGGTGTCCAAAGTTACTGGGGCAGAGTCATTACAAAACAGTTGCGTCAGAGCTACACTGCATGCTCTATAACTGCAGTTCTGCAACCAAACACAAACTGGAAATCTCCAACACCATCACTCACCACAATCTCGACATGTTCTTTCTCACCGAGACCTGGTTTAATGACTCCTCTCACACTTCATTTTATCTTTTGTTACCAACTGACTACTCTATTCTCTGAAACGACAGACCAGGCAAGATCGGAGAAGGTGTTGCGATCATCTTCAGAAACACCCTCCAAATCAAAGCCTTGCCCACCACCCTCTTTCGCACCTTTGAATGCCTCTCCCTAGAATTCCAAGTTCATCATGGCACACCCTTCAGGTTCCATATCATCTAGCACCCGCATGGTAATTGCTCTTCCTTCATGGAGGAATTCATCGACTTCATTAGTGACCAATATTCACAGAGCGACAAGCAGATCTTCCTAGGCGATTTCAATCTCCACTGGGGCTCTGTGGAAGACTCGGCTGCCAACAAGCTTGCAACCTTTCTCTCAGCTAACGATCTTGCACAACACAGCTTGGAAATTACAAATGCCAAGGGCTCAATTCTGAACCTTGTGATATCCAAATCAGACCAGATTACAACTGTTTCACCCATCCGTGTTGACTGGTCTGACCATTTTCACATTCCCTTCTGTTTTCACCTCTCTCACATTTTAACTCTCGGCCAACCCAAAAGAGCCTCTACGTGGTTCTGCAACATAAAAAACATTCCTCTTGAGACTCTTGTGACTCTGCTATGTAGTCTTTTCCTAGTCTAGACCCCAGTACGGATGTCAATGATCTCACTCCCCTTTGCCTCTCCATCCTTGCAGTTGAAATCGACAAGGTTGCTCCACTCCAAAGCAAAAGGAAAAGGCCCACCCCATCAGCTCCTTGGTTCAACAAAGCTCTCTATGACAAAAGGAAAAACCTTAGAATCTTGGAGAAGCACTGGAGACAATCTCCATGCACCCCCAACCTCTCTCTTTTACGTTCAGCAAGATCCTTATACCACAATCACATCTTCCAGGAAAAAATATCACATTTCAGATCCTTCCTCGATTCAGCTAAAAACAGACCCAAAAATCTTTTCGACCTCATCAAAAACCCTAATTGTTCTCCCCAAACCATCAAGCCTGAGGATGCTTCTAAGAAAGCAACTGAGTTCGGTATATTCTTCGATCAAAAATTAAAATCTCTGGTGTAACAGGTCAACGACCCCACCCCCATCGAGGAGCGAAAATCCGTAGTCACTTGGCAGAACTTTGCCGCCATCTCAGAGGTTGATCTCCTCAAATGCATCCGCGAAACCAAACCCTCCAACCATTCCTCCGACCCCATTTCCAGTGGCATCACCATTTATTTCTATACTAACACTCTCTCCTACTGGACCAGGCTAGTCAATCTCTTCCTCAGTCAAGGATCCCTCCCAATTGTCCTCAAAACAGGACAGATTACCCCCCTTCTAAAAAACACCCTCTGCAGATGTAAATGACCTCAATAACTTCCGCCCCATCACCCATCTCCCTTTTCTTTCAAAGATCACAGAAAAATGTGTTGCAAAACAACTCTCCCAACACATTATGGACAATAATCTCCTCAACATGTTCCAGTCAAGCTTTATTCAAAACTGCAGCACTGAAACAACCCTGCTGCAAGTGATTGATGATGCGCTGCATATTCTCGACTCGGGGGAATCGTGCCTTCTGATTCTTCTTGACCTCTCTGCAGCTTTTGACACTGTTAATCACAACACCCTCCTTAACATTCCTCAACAGAGAATGGCCGTGGAAGGCACAGTACTCAAATGGTTTGCCTCTTTCCTCTCGGACAGATCCCAAATAATCAAGATTGCAAACAGTCTCTCGTTTCCACTGGTGGTTGGTCAAGGCATCCCTCAAAGTTCTATCCTTGCTCCCACTCTGTTCAATCTCTATCTGGAACCATTAGGGAACCTTCTAAGCAAATCTGGAATCCTCTACCATCTCTATGTGGATGACACCCAAATCTACCTCAATATGTCTTCCTCTCATGATCTCTCACTACTCAGCTCTACTCTCAATACTATTCACAACTGGATGTTAGTTCACCAACTCATTCTCAATCCCTCCAAAACAGAATTCCTCCTCTTATCTAGCTCGCTCTCTCCACCTCCTGTTCTATCCTGGATGGATCAATCGAATCTAATCAACAGTAAACCCATCTTTGTGGACTGCGCTAAATCCTTAGGTGTCATACATGACAAAAGACTCAACCTAATCTCACACATCAACTCCATGGCCAGGAGCGCACATTATCAACTGCGCCTTTTATGGGGGATTCGTCGATTCTTCCCGGAAAATTACCTAAAAACCTTAATCCAACGCTAGTTCTCTCTAGACTAGATTATTGTAATTCTCTTCTGACTTGCCTTCCCAAATCTCACCTCTCCCCCGCTCATATCCATCCTCCATTCAGCAGCTCGCTTCATTACAGGGTCCAAACGTAGTGACCACATCACTCCTATCCTGTCTTCTCTCCAATGGCTTCCCATCGAGGCTAGAGCTATCTACAAAACAGCGTGCATCACCCACAAAGCTTGCACTCTATCTCCCCTCGCTATCTGGCGAATAAACACAAACTGTCTGGAGGCTCAAGACCTTATCGGAATGCGGAAAAGTTCCTTCTTGAACCCCCCTCCTTCAAAAGGGAAAAATTGTTGGCACAATCGTTCTCAGGTAATGCTGTGAGAATATGGAACTCGCTTCCTCTTTCGCTCCGTGCCATCACCTCCATCCAGATCTTCAAAGCGGACCTCAAATCTCTTTTATTCCAAAGACACCTTCAGAACTAATTCCCTCCCTCTCAGACCCCACCAGGAAGTTCTTTAGTCATTATAAATTTGTCACAAACATTTTTATTTTTGTTTGTACATCCTGTGCTTGCTGTGTTTGATATTGTGGCCTTTTTGCCTGCGTTGGTTTGATTCTATGGCCTGCTATTGTTCACCAGGAAGTTCCTTAGTCATTGCATAATTTATCATATTTATTCTTATTTTTTTTTTTTGGAAAACCTTTATTTACGACACAGTAGAACACAGCTATTCAGCCATACATCCCGGAGGCTAGGCAGCAAGTAGTTACGTAGCGTGAGTGGTGTACACAGAATACAGTACAAAATCACATGAGGTTTATTTTATGTTATAAAAAGAGAGAAAACTGTGTGATAACGGAAAAGCACCTACAACGGTGCAAGAGGGCAAGGCAAAGGAACGTGAATGTGGCATCGCCCCACTTCAGGGCAGGATGGGCCTATATGCGGAATAGGATACGTGAACAGGTCACATGCATGGATATCGGGGGGGAAGGAAGACAGGACATTGTGTATCAGTAATCCAGCTGGACTCAAGGGCTAAGGTGACAGTCGCTCCTCCAAGGGAGGCAGATATCACCCCTATACTCATTACAGGGCCCCCAAATCTTATTCCATTTTTTGGGCCTACCTCTGGCAACATACACAGTCTTCTCCCGGAACATGCACCAGTCCATGTTAGCCTTCCACATCTCTACTGTGGGGGGCAGAGCCACTCCCCATTTCTGTGCAATGTCCCTTTTAGCCACCATGTTGCCTAGAGTGACCCATTAAGTTTGTGAACTAGTATAATCCGTGGGGCCCCATACATGTAACAGACAGCGCCGGGCTTCAGCGGGCAAGTCAACGCCAGTCACTTCACCCATCACCATGTGTATACGCCTCCAATACGCAGCCACCGTCCTACATTCCCATATAATATGCATGAAGGTCTCTAATGAACCACACCCTCGTCGACAGAGACCATCCTCCGAGTGAACCATGTAGATCAGTCGGTGGCCAGTGACATAAACCCTATGGAGGATTTTTAGTTGTACAAATCTCAGTCTGGCCGGGATTGCCACCTCCTTCGGAGACGAGACCGCACACTGCCAATCCTCATCGTCCAATTCAATTCCATCACGGATCCACTGATCTCGCACCCCCAGAAGAAGGTCAGTACGAACGTTAATCAGCTTCTTATAGGTCAGCGAGATAGCGCTATCGGGCATGTAGCCGTCCAGCAACCTGTCCTCCAGCGGGGAAGATTCAGGGATCATTTCACCCTCTGGCATAACTGCCAGGAGGGCATATTTTAACTGAGCGTATCTGAAGAACTCCCTTTCCCCTAACTGAAACTCTCTCTGCAGCACCTCGAAGGGCTTGACCTGTCTCTTAGCAATCATGTCTTCCACCCTGGAGATGCCTATCAGGTCCCAGCGGTCAAACCCCTTGGTATAGCACAAGTTACCCAGCAGATCGGAGTCATAGAGTGGAGTCACCATCGTGAGTTTGCCTTTCCGTCCCTGCGCCTTCGTCACCGCTCTCCAGATGTGGACCGATGTCTTAGTGGGACCTGTCATTCTTCCATCCAGAGACCTAGAGTACAGAGCCCTGTAATATTTCCCATCACCCAGGAGCCACCGGTCCATGGCAAAGCCCGGATTTATGGCTGGTCCATAGAAGCCGTGATTAAGGGCTGCCAGTTGAGACGCCCAATATTACCTGCGGATGTCAGGCAGCGCAATCCCTCCGTCGTACCACGGGAGGGTCAGTTTAGTAATAGCGATGCGCGGCCTGCCACCCCAGAGCAGGGTCCGCTGGAGGCCCTCATCCTCTCTAAAATATCCAGACGGGACGAGATCCTGGGTGTTCTGAAGCACGGATAGAAACCGGGGCAAGGACATCATCTTGAACAAGGCCGCCCGTCCAAGCAGGGAAAGCGGCAACTTCCGCCACCCCTCCACATCACGCCGAAGGCGCGCAAGAGGGGGAAGCAAGTTGTTCATGTAACATATTGCGGATCAGCAGAAATGTAGATGTCCAGGTATTTGAACCCCTGCCTCGCGACCTGTATGTTACAGTCCTGCGGGAGTCTCGGGACCTCACCCCTCAGGACATACAAATGAGACTTCGACCAATTAATGACGAGTCCAGAATGTCTACCGAAGGTGCGTATGACATCACACACAACAATAAGGGACATACACGGCGAGGTGAGATGGATGTCATCTGCATACAGAGACACCCTATCCTCAAAGCCCGGGGACCACTTGATACCCCTGATGTCCGGATGCCCTCTCAACCACGCCGCCAGTGGTTCCAGTGCCAGTGCAAACAAAAGGGGGGACAGGGGCATCCCTGCCTGGTACCCCTGCCGAGGGCAAATGGAGCCGATGCGCGGCCGTTAACCGTCACTTTGGCAAGCGGGCTGGCGTATAGGAGCTTGACCCATCCTATGAACCCCGGCCCAAACCCAAACTTCTCCAGCACCGCCCACAAGTATGGCCACTCAAGGGAGTCAAAGGCCACCGTGGCGTCCAAGGACGCCAAGATGGCCTGCTCCAGAAGGGTGCGGACCCTCGCGAGGGCACTGTGAAGTCTTCTCAAATTAAGGGCAGTGTTAGGTGTGGTATAAAGCCAGATTGGTCCGGGTGCACCAAGTCGCCAATCGCTCCAACCAGTCGGTTGGCTAGCAATTTAGCCAAGATCTTGGGCGTGGCGTTCAGTAACGAAATAGGTCGATACGACCGACACAAATCTATGGGCTTTCCTTTCTTATGAATGACCACAATGGTGGCCAGCCTCTGGTCGGGGGGAAGTGCACCCGACTCCCCTGCCTTAAGAAACATGGCCCGCAGTGGCGAATCAACGAGGTCCGGTTTGATTTTCTACAGCTCCACTGGGATACCGTTGGGGCCCGGAGCCTTGCCAGATCGCAGGGAGCGTATCGCCTGAGCGATCTCGTCCACCGCGATGTCTCTATCCATGTCCTCTTTCTCAATCTCTGACAGACACGGTACCTCTATGTCTCGCAGCAAGGCGCCCGAGTCCTCCTCCGACATCTCTGAGGCTGAGGCGTAGACGGATGAAAAATATTCAGCGAAGGCCAGAGCAATAGCGCTAGGGTCGGTGACAGCCGTGCCATCCCCCCCAGCACCTCTTGGACAACGCGGCTGGCCCTTTCCTTCTTGTCAAGCCAGGCAATGAGCTTACCAGCCTTGTCTCCGACCTCATAGATTCGCCCCTGCTGCTCCCTACCCATGTTTAACAATAAGGGGTGGTGATGGACAGAGTCTCTGAATTAAGCAGAATACTCTCACCCAGTCAAGAGATCAGGGCTAGATCCAACACTGTTTTTTAGCTCACTGCCCCATCCCAGCTCAGAACCTGGCTATATGCAAATTAGTCTGTTCCTGTCCCATTGCATGATGGGAACAGGGCAAACCAAACTACCAAGCCAATTCTTACACTGGGAAGGAAGCAAGCTTCCGGGGACCGGTTTCTGGCATTTCAGCCGTCGTAGGCCCGGCTTGCTTGAATTCTGATGGTGCAATGAGCAAGGGACTCACATCTGAGTATACCCTTCCACGCTTATGGTGGACAAAATATTTAACAACAAGGGGTGGTGATGGACAGAGTCTCTGAATTAAGCAGAATACTCTCACCCAGTCAAGAGATCACGGCTAGATCCAACACCGTTTTTTAGCTCACTGCACCATCCCAGCTCAGAACCTGGCTATATGCAAATTAGTCTGTTCCTGTCCCATTGCATGATGGGAACAGGGCAAACCAAACTACCAAGCCAATTCTTACACTGGGAAGGAAACAAGCTTCCGGGGACCGGTTTCTGGCATTTCAGCCGTCGTCGGCCCGGCTTGCTTGAATCCTGATGGTGCAATGAGCATGGCCTTCGCCGCATCCGTAACAATAGCTCGTACTCCGACTGTTTGAGTGAGAGAGCGTGTAGGAGGTCCAGCGTAGGGCCGACCTCCAACTGAGTGTCTATCACCGCTCTATCGGACTCGATAGTCACCACCTCTACGTCTCTGCGTCTACGTACCTCAGCTATTAGGGAGAACGCCTCCCCCCTCAGGACGGTCTTGAAAGCCTCCCATAAGGAGACAGCGGAGGTAACCGAGCCCGTGCTTTCGGAGAAGTAGAGCTCCATGGCTTTGGCAAGGAGTCCACGAGTCTTGGGGTCACGAAAGTACCACGGGTTCATCTGCACCAACCTCTCGGCCGCTCCAACATCAAAATCGAAGGATACCCAGACCGGAGATTGTCCAAGATGCCCCTCGCCATCAATCTGGCCTCAGAGACCACAGATGCGTGGGCCGCCAGTGTCAGGACATAATCAATCCTGGAGAGGCTACCGTGAGCCACTGAGTGAAATGAGTATTGGCGCTGGGTAGGATGCAGAAGTCTCCAGCAGTCAACAAGTCCTAGGGTGTCGAGAAAGTCGGGAAGCCAGGTCTGCGCACCTCGGAGGTCTCTGGATGGATACCGATCTAACGTCCCTGAACCTACTGCATTGAAGTCACCTCCCATAAGAAGCAGCCCTTCGGGAAGACCTAAAATGGCGTCCCCAAGGTCTTTGAAGGTGTCAATCTGTAGCCCGGGGGGGACATAGATCGAAACTAGAGCCAGGGTACGCCCCTCCCATCTCCCCGTGACGGCGACGTAGCGTCCTCGCTCATTGACCACTCTTGAGTCAATCTCCAAGGGGAGGGTCGAGCGCACCATAATCCCCACCCCCGGGACCCCGAGGAGAACCCCGAGTGTGCCACCATTTTGAAGCCCTTTCTATTAAGTGCGTGGCACGTGTTCCCTACCAAATGCGTTTCTTGCAACAGTATTACATCCGGCACACACCTCTTAAACATTTGTAGTACAATACCCCTCTTGATACTGTCCCCCAGCCCATTGACATTCCAGCTTAAGACATTCAATTTCCTACCCCCCATCATTGAAATCCACCCCCATCCCACCTTCGACGGGCACTGCTGCTACATGAACAGAGTCATACCTCCAATTGCCTTGCCAAAAAGGGAACAAAGAAAAAAGGAATTCAACCCAAGAACGAAAACAAGGGACCCGTCCGCCCCCCACCCTGCACCCCTGCATTAGACTAAAAAGCCCACCCAACTCGCAGTGTGCCTGTCGCCCCTAGAAAAAAACTAATCTACGAGAAGCCCCCGAGGAGAAAGGAGGTAACCCTATCCCCCCATCCTCCAAATAGAAAAGTACGGGGGAAGCCCCCCCATGAGTACAGGATTACCAAACCAAACAGCTGAGGGAAGACCCATTGTCCAAAAAAAAGGTCTTGTAGGCAGTCATTACTCCTGCCGGTCGTGGCCGCCTGTAGCTTCTTCTGACCGCTCTTCCATGTCTTCACGCCGCTGGGGTAAGGTGTCAAGCCAGTCCGACACCACCTCCGGCAAGTCAAAGAACAGAGCCCGGCCGCCATGTTCGATCCTCAGTTTTGCAGGAAACAGCATAGCATACTTCATGCCCATGTCCCGCAGACGCCGTTTCACTACCATGAAGCTTTGTCTCCGTCTCTGCATGGACTGAGTGAAGTCCGGAAAGAAGTTAATGGCATCGTTCTGGAACTTCAAGGGCCCACCGCTCCTTGAGACCTGTAGAATGGAGTCACGGTCCCTAAAATTAAACACGCGGGCGATGATAGGTCTCGGAGGGGCACCTTCCTTCGGCCGGCCCCCAGGCATCCTGTGCACCCGTTCCACGGAGAAGAACTTACTAAGTCCCTTAGGGGCCAGATGGTTCTGGACCAGGTCCTCAACGAAAAGGCCCACAGCCGAATCCTCGGCCCCCTCCGGCACACCAATAATGCAGACGTTCTGCCACCTGGCCCGCCCCTCATAATCCTCAAGCCTCCTCGCAAAAAGGTCGTTGGCCGACTTTAAGTTCCGGACCTTGGTTTGCAGGTCCGAGATGTCCGTGGTGAGGCTCGAAGTCTTGATATCGAGCGACTTGACTCGCTCATTTGTTTTGCCCAAGTCCGCTCTGATCAGGTTAACGTCAATCGCCAGAGTGTCCACCTTGTGCGCCATCACCTCGTGCTGCTGGTGCATCTCGGCCTTCATGCCTTCAATGGCGCCCATAATGTCGCGGAGCGTGGGGTCTTGAGCCTCCGGCGACACTTCCCGATGTAGGTCTTTTGGTCTCGCGGAGGCACCCGGCGAGCCCTTCGGATGAGCGTATCGCTCCATGTTGTAGGACTGTGAGTACGTAGTCTTTCTGCTGACCCGAGGCTGTGATTTTTTGGGACCACCTTTGCCAGCCATAGTTAGTCACCAGGCCACCTGGTCCGTCCACACAACGGGCCTCACCGGTCCACCAACGTCAGGAATTAGTTATCCCGCACTCCGTCTGGTACGTGCTCACTCCGCCACTACGCCAGCTCCGCTGTGGGCCAGAGTGGTCAGACCCGAGCCTCGTCACCTCCGTCTGGCTATGTTGCATCCACCAGCCCAGGCCTGGATCTTGGTCCCACTGCAGTCCGCGAACTTCAACACGGTGTAACTGCGCCCAGGAACGTTGGTTTTGAAATCGGACAACGGGTCCCGTGTCAGCGTCGTTTCACCTTTAATATTCCACAAACACTGATAAGGATATATGACAGGATTAATACGGAGGATCAGAAGGTCTTCGGAGCTCCGAGCTCACGCGGCCATCTTGGTTGCCCGCAAAGCTCCTCCTCCAATTTATTCTAATTTTTGCTTGTGCAGTCTGTTCATGCTGTGCTTGAGATTGTGTGCCTTTTGGCTGCGTCGCTCCGATTCTATGGCCTGCTATTTTCTTTGTTTTATTCCTGCAACAGTTCTCTCATGTAACTAACTGGATCTATTGTACAGTGCTCTGACACCTTCGAGTAAAGTCCGCGCTTTATAAAAATGCATTAAATAAATAAATAAATAAAAAACAAGAAAGGGGGAGGGATAGGAGTGAGCGGCTGTCAGAGACTTGTTCGTGGGGTGGGATTCACGGGGGCCGGGGATCGACTTACTTGAGGTATGTAGTGGTGCACCAGTGTGGTCCGGTGTCAGATGAGGATTAAATCACAGGTCTACTCCGTGAAGGAGCGGAGTTAAGAAGTCACGGCGCCAAGAGGTTCCGCATGCGCGAGTATTGGTCATGCGCATAGATTGAAGCCTAAGCAACCCATTATGGCATTCAGAAGGCACCATGTTAGGAGAGGAATCAAGGACTGCTGGTGGTTGTCCTGGGTAAAGACAGCCAGGGCAATTGCGCGAATATTAGAACTAAATACAGAAGTGTGAGAATTTGATACATATAGAAACAATCTAGACAGACCCAATTGTATTTGCAGAATGCAAGGTGGGAGAAATAACAATTTGTGAAAGTCTATACATGTGAAGGAATCAGCATTCGTGGGAGGCAATATAGGATTGGCATTGAGAATTGTTTTACGCAAAATATTAAGGCACAGTACTGGTTAAAAAGAAGAAGCACTCTATGTAAGCAGTAATACAGGCTAAAGTTCATGGAGGCCTCTTTACTAGATGTTGTAAGTAGTGTTACAGGATCATATTCCATTTATCAAAGGTGTTGAGTCTGTTCTCAATGGACCGAGAGTAGAACATCCATTTGCATTCAAGTCTGTTGAGAATCACTTGAGTATCACCGCCTCTGTCGTTAGGGCGTATCATGTCGATCACTTGCCTTTGCAGGTCCAGTTCTGAGTGTTCTTTTTCCATAAAATGTTCCACTTGAGGTTCAGTTGTCACTTTGCATCGTATCCTGCTCTTGTGTTGACTGATTCTTGTCTTCACCTTTTGGGTAGTCTGGCCTACATATATAAGGTTGCACAGATATTTAATACAGTAGATCACATTAGTGGAGTTACAGTTTGAGGCCATTATGTGTATTAATCCTGCAGGAGAGCCCCTTCGAGCCACCCATCATCACTTGACACCAGATGTCTGTGTGTAATTCTATTATGAGGTCCAGGAGATGGTATGGCATACCAAGATGAGGGAGCTTTCCCCACAGAGTCTGACGATCCACTTTGTCAAACGCCGTGGAGATATCAATAAAAGCTGTGTAGACTAACATGCCTTTTGAAAAAAACATATTTCTCCACAATAGTCTGAACGACCGCTATGTTATCCAGCGTTCCGTGGTTCTTTCTGAAACCTGCCTGTTCTGCCGGTAAGATGTTCTGGTCTTGGGCCCACTGCTGCAGATGCTGAAGTATACTTTTTGCAAATAATTTGCCCGCAGCGTCCAGCAGCGTGATCTGTGTGAAACTAGTAGGTGACCTTTTTGAGCCCTTTTTATACAGCGGGACTATGATACTCCCCTTCCAAGATGAGGGAATGCTAATTGATTAAAAACAAAAGTTAAACAGTGGCACCAGGAAGGTTCCCCATGCAACTGGATCCCATTTAATTAGCATGAAAGGTATAGCATCTGGGCCTTGAGCACCAGGGGTTCTAGCATTCTTTATGTAACCCATCACTTCAGCCCTTGATGGGGGACCATAATCGCCACATCCAGCCTCCTCTATTACAGGCATCTGAAATGGGACTGACCTATTAAGTTTATATAGTAGAGAAATATAGTCCACCCACTAACTTTCTGGGATCGGAATCGGGAGTGCCCTCTGTTTGGAGTCACAATACTCTGCGAACAGGTGGCAATACTTTTTTGAATCTTTGGCTTTTGCTGCTTCTCTCAACCCAATCCATTTAGCATCCATCTCGTCTCTCCTTACTCTTAATTTATAGCAGCCTCTAACTCGCTTAAGGCGATTAATTTCCTGCTGCACGCTGTAGAAAAATGTTTGCATTGCTTTCGCACTAACTTGTGAATTTCAAGGTTTAAGGCCTACAGGATAGGGGAACCTGATTTACTCTGCATCGGCCAGAGGATACTCAGCTTAAGTTTTTTATCTTCCTCATTTGTGCCTCAAACATTGTTTGATATTAACGGAGGCATTACCGTGCTGTTCTTGGAATGTTTTTTTCACTATCGCACCTACCTCGACTGTATTTTTTTGTGTCCAAAATGAACGACTATTAGACTTATTAAAATCAATCGAGCCCTGGCACAAATGCCCTTGATACAGTGCAGGTAGGTTAAAGGCCAAAGTCAAGCTTATTAAACTATGATCACTCCATACTGACGGGATAACCTCTAAGTTTTCACATTGGCCATCCCATTAAGTGAAATAAGAAGTGGAGGCCACATCCAGCCTCCCAAGTGACCCATTCTGTGAAATTAATGTGTGAACTTTCATGAAGACTACATTGATCACAATACGGATGTTGAGATTTTCCAATATATGGTATTAAATGCTTTCAAGATAGTTGTTAGAAATGGGGGTCTCTAGTTGGCAGTGGTATGCACCCTGTCCAAGTAGGCACCCTTCCTTCTAGTCAGGGTAATTGAGTTACACACCTAAGATAACCCCTGCTCACTCCCTTGGTAGCTTGATACGAGCAGTCAGGCTTATGTCAGTGGCAATGTGTAAAGCATTTGTGCAAAACATATACAGTAACACAGTGAAAGCACTACAAAAGGACACCACACTAGTTTAGAAAAATAAACACCCTTAATCTTAAGCAAACAAGACCAAAACATAAAAAATCCAACATACAGAATTCAAGATGCTTATTTTAAAATGTTTAAGCAATTCTTACATGTAATAAAAGGGAAGGTTTGGGCCTGGGAAGCGGGTGCACTTGCCAGGGCGACATGGTAGTTTAAAGTTGCATTTGCAGACACTGCAATGGCAGGCCTGAGACATCTTTGCAGGGCTACTCATGTGGGTGGCACAATCAGTGCTGCAGGCCCACTAGTGCAAAAACAACAGGTGATGGACCGAATGTGGATCAATGTCACACACTCACCCCAGTCCAAAGATCTGGGCCCAAATCCATCGTTTTTTTGCACTCCACACCACCCTGGGTTAGACAATGGCGATATGCAAATCAGCTCTGACCCTGTGCCCCATGGGAACAGTCCAGTCCGAACTACAAAAGCCATGTCCTTCCCAGAACGGAATCAAGCATCCGAGGACCGGACCGGTTTCGAGGTAACACCTCTCTTCAGCCCGGCTAGCTTGACTCCAGTGGTGTGGAGTGCCTGGGACCCACGTCTGGGCATCCCCAGCGCACTTAGGGCGGAATATGCAAAAACAACAGGTGATGGACCGAATGTGGATCAATGTCACACACTCACCCCAGTCCAAAGATCTGGGCCCAAATCCATCGTTTTTTTGCACTCCACACCACCCTGGGTTAGACAATGGCGATATGCAAATCAGCTCTGACCCTGTGCCCCATGGGAACAGTCCAGTCCGAACTACAAAAGCCATGTCCTTCCCAGAACGGAATCAAGCATCCGAGGACCGGACCGGTTTCGAGGTAACACCTCTCTTCAGCCCGGCTAGCTTGACTCCAGTGGTGTGGAGTGCCTGGGACCCACGTCTGGGCATCCCCAGCGCACTTAGGGCGGAATATGCAAAAACAACAGGTGATGGACCGAATGTGGATCAATGTCACACACTCACCCCAGTCCAAAGATCTGGGCCCAAATCCATCGTTTTTTTGCACTCCACACCACCCTGGGTTAGACAATGGCGATATGCAAATCAGCTCTGACCCTGTGCCCCATGGGAACAGTCCAGTCCGAACTACAGAAGCCATGTCCTTCCCAGAACGGAATCAAGCATCCGAGGACCGGACCGGTTTCGAGGTAACACCTCTCTTCAGCCCGGCTAGCTTGACTCCAGTGGTGTGGAGTGCCTGGGACCCACGTCTGGGCATCCCCAGCGCACTTAGGGCGGAATATGCAAAAACAACAGGTGATGGACCGAATGTGGATCAATGTCACACACTCACCCCAGTCCAAAGATCTGGGCCCAAATCCATCGTTTTTTTGCACTCCACACCACCCTGGGTTAGACAATGGCGATATGCAAATCAGCTCTGACCCTGTGCCCCATGGGAACAGTCCAGTCCGAACTACAAAAGCCATGTCCTTCCCAGAACGGAATCAAGCATCCGAGGACCGGACCGGTTTCGAGGTAACACCTCTCTTCAGCCCGGCTAGCTTGACTCCAGTAGTGTGGAGTGCCTGGGACCCACGTCTGGGCATCCCCAGCGCACTTAGGGCGGAATATGCAAAAACAACAGGTGATGGACCGAATGTGGATCAATGTCACACACTCACCCCAGTCCAAAGATCTGGGCCCAAATCCATCGTTTTTTTGCACTCCACACCACCCTGGGTTAGACAATGGCGATATGCAAATCAGCTCTGACCCTGTGCCCCATGGGAACAGTCCAGTCCGAACTACAAAAGCCATGTCCTTCCCAGAACGGAATCAAGCATCCGAGGACCGGACCGGTTTCGAGGTAACACCTCTCTTCAGCCCGGCTAGCTTGACTCCAGTGGTGTGGAGTGCCTGGGACCCACGTCTGGGCATCCCCAGCGCACTTAGGGCGGAATATGCAAAAACAACAGGTGATGGACCGAATGTGGATCAATGTCACACACTCACCCCAGTCCAAAGATCTGGGCCCAAATCCATCGTTTTTTTGCACTCCACACCACCCTGGGTTAGACAATGGCGATATGCAAATCAGCTCTGACCCTGTGCCCCATGGGAACAGTCCAGTCCGAACTACAGAAGCCATGTCCTTCCCAGAACGGAATCAAGCATCCGAGGACCGGACCGGTTTCGAGGTAACACCTCTCTTCAGCCCGGCTAGCTTGACTCCAGTGGTGTGGAGTGCCTGGGACCCACGTCTGGGCATCCCCAGCGCACTTAGGGCGGAATATGCAAAAACAACAGGTGATGGACCGAATGTGGATCAATGTCACACACTCACCCCAGTCCAAAGATCTGGGCCCAAATCCATCGTTTTTTTGCACTCCACACCACCCTGGGTTAGACAATGGCGATATGCAAATCAGCTCTGACCCTGTGCCCCATGGGAACAGTCCAGTCCGAACTACAAAAGCCATGTCCTTCCCAGAACGGAATCAAGCATCCGAGGACCGGACCGGTTTCGAGGTAACACCTCTCTTCAGCCCGGCTAGCTTGACTCCAGTGGTGTGGAGTGCCTGGGACCCACGTCTGGGCATCCCCAGCGCACTTAGGGCGGAATATGCAAAAACAACAGGTGATGGACCGAATGTGGATCAATGTCACACACTCACCCCAGTCCAAAGATCTGGGCCCAAATCCATCGTTTTTTTGCACTCCACACCACCCTGGGTTAGACAATGGCGATATGCAAATCAGCTCTGACCCTGTGCCCCATGGGAACAGTCCAGTCCGAACTACAAAAGCCATGTCCTTCCCAGAACGGAATCAAGCATCCGAGGACCGGACCGGTTTCGAGGTAACACCTCTCTTCAGCCCGGCTAGCTTGACTCCAGTGGTGTGGAGTGCCTGGGACCCACGTCTGGGCATCCCCAGCGCACTTAGGGCGGAATATGCAAAAACAACAGGCGATGGACCGAATGTGGATCAATGTCACACACTCACCCCAGTCCAAAGATCTGGGCCCAAATCCATCGTTTTTTTGCACTCCACACCACCCTGGGTTAGACAATGGCGATATGCAAATCAGCTCTGACCCTGTGCCCCATGGGAACAGTCCAGTCCGAACTACAAAAGCCATGTCCTTCCCAGAACGGAATCAAGCATCCGAGGACCGGACCGGTTTCGAGGTAACACCTCTCTTCAGCCCGGCTAGCTTGACTCCAGTGGTGTGGAGTGCCTGGGACCCACGTCTGGGCATCCCCAGCGCACTTAGGGCGGAATATGCAAAAACAACAGGTGATGGACCGAATGTGGATCAATGTCACACACTCACCCCAGTCCAAAGATCTGGGCCCAAATCCATCGTTTTTTTGCACTCCACACCACCCTGGGTTAGACAATGGTGATATGCAAATCAGCTCTGACCCTGTGCCCCATGGGAACAGTCCAGTCCGAACTACAAAAGCCATGTCCTTCCCAGAACGGAATCAAGCATCCGAGGACCGGACCGGTTTCGAGGTAACACCTCTCTTCAGCCCGGCTAGCTTGACTCCAGTGGTGTGGAGTGCCTGGGACCCACGTCTGGGCATCCCCAGCGCACTTAGGGCGGAATATGCAAAAACAACAGGTGATGGACCGAATGTGGATCAATGTCACACACTCACCCCAGTCCAAAGATCTGGGCCCAAATCCATCGTTTTTTTGCACTCCACACCACCCTGGGTTAGACAATGGCGATATGCAAATCAGCTCTGACCCTGTGCCCCATGGGAACAGTCCAGTCCGAACTACAAAAGCCATGTCCTTCCCAGAACGGAATCAAGCATCCGAGGACCGGACCGGTTTCGAGGTAACACCTCTCTTCAGCCCGGCTAGCTTGACTCCAGTGGTGTGGAGTGCCTGGGACCCACGTCTGGGCATCCCCAGCGCACTTAGGGCGGAATATGCAAAAACAACAGGCGATGGACCGAATGTGGATCAATGTCACACACTCACCCCAGTCCAAAGATCTGGGCCCAAATCCATCGTTTTTTTGCACTCCACACCACCCTGGGTTAGACAATGGCGATATGCAAATCAGCTCTGACCCTGTGCCCCATGGGAACAGTCCAGTCCGAACTACAAAAGCCATGTCCTTCCCAGAACGGAATCAAGCATCCGAGGACCGGACCGGTTTCGAGGTAACACCTCTCTTCAGCCCGGCGCGTATGACCTGCGCGGTGTCACGGTTTGCAGGTGATTGAGCAGGGACTTGCCTACAGAACGGTAGGGAGGGGGCTCAAGGGGATGTGCGCATAGAGTGCATAGAGCGCATGTGGCTGAATGGACCTGATGAAGGCACCATAACGCTATATACAGACTTAGCCTTTTAAAACTCAGGTGTGCATCGGGAGACGGAGGTATTGAAGGTAATATCTCCTCCCATATTAATTTTGTTTCAGATTGTGTTCTTTGGCGTCCTTCTTACCGGACACTAGTTCGAGTTTGTAAAATCTATAAACTCGGTAAGTGAACAACAAAAAAGACAAGCTTTTGATATTTGAGTGGGGGCACTTAGACAATATGAGACGTAGGTTGTAGCGTAATGATGGTCCCACGAACATCGAGGGGGCAAGGTACAAGGTACGAGTGATGACGCAAAATGTGAGGACATGGATAATTGTAAGGGCTCGTTTCATGTATATATTAGATCATGTACGGGCGAGCGATGAGTGAAGTATGAGCAGAGTTCTGGGCACACGATGCAACCGGTATTTTGGCTCAACATTAGACGATGGGTTCTAAGGAGATATGATGACAAGAGAATGATAGAAAGAAGATGCAAATACTAATAGGGTGGCTGTACTATCTCCTCTTGTATTGCTGCAGTGAATGTTAGCATTAGTTTCACAGACACTGACAGCACACAGTGTACTTTACTAGGGACTGGCTAGAGAATGAAATATGCTGATCATAGATAGATAACCAAACATTAACACTGAGAACACTTGCACATTAGCACTGAATCGCAGTGGTAAAGTGCCCAGAGTTCAAAAACCACCAAAAACGAATTCCAGGATTCAGTTAAACATACAGGTTGTACAGGCAAAAAGACTGGGGACACCATGTCAATGATTCCAGTTGTATCAACGTGCTCAGGGCAAAGACAATTTCTTTATTTCCAGCTCACAATGTATTTTTAGGATTCTCACACAAAATCTGGAGGCTGAATGATGGCAGCTAGACATTGAATATAGCAAAGCTAATACCCTAGTGATGATGAATAAATCTTGCCTGCACATGGACAATTTCAATCATTGGTTACTAAAGGGTAGAAATTATATTTATCCACCCTAAAACTTTAAACAGGATCCCAATTACCTGGGTAACAACCCTGGGCCCTTTTCGACTCACCATCTGTGGGTACATTAAAGAAATAATTTGTAGCAGAGAAATTGTTTCGTCTTCCAGGAACCTATTGTTAAAAGATTGAAAGAAAGTTGCCTTTCATGCTTTCTATATCCACTCCCTCATCACTTCCAGACCTCACATACTGATGATGATGGGCTCAATCCAATTCTTTCTGCAACCACCATTAAGTCCAAGAAGCTGATATGTTGGTGGTTAAATAATACCTTATTGACCTCCCAACAAGCCCCGAGGCAATAGTATCATGTGCCTCTTGGCTTGATGAAGACCTGGCTATCGAAAATATTACTAAAGGGAGAATTGCTATGTTAAATAAGTTAATGCATCTTCCATATACTACTGATTAGGCAAAATGTTGGCTTATCTGTTTGCCTTCCAGAGTGATTCGTTTTTCCTACAAGCATACTGTACCTTCATTCTCCTTTTGGCCTCCACAAGCATTGCGTAGTATCACAAATCTTTCTCAAATTTTAGAAGATTTCTCTGCACTGAAATGTACTAGAAACATATTATATTTGTCTATAAAGAAATAAGTTGCATTTTCTAAAGAATTGTGATTGGTGCGCGTACATATGTTTCATTGAAAGTATATGAGTAAGATCACTGTAGACCTCTCAAAGACTATCAAATCGTTTCCATAAAGCTCTCCGACAGAACCATTGTATTATAACTAACAAGTGTAGATCCTAATTCTAAGGATTACTCGGTTAACTTCATGTTTTATAAAGTAAAATTGGAACAAGTGGTACGATTCAAGATCCACACAGGACAATCAGAAATTCTTAATCTCATGCTCAAGCAATATACAGACTTGTGACTTCAGGACTACACTAAATTATATATACATAGTTATCTAGCCCCTTTCAATCACAGCTCTGAAAAAATGGCACTGAAATTTCTATTGCAGCTTGGCTGAATCAGTACCTTCAAAATAAATGACCTACCTAATTCAAGCTTAGCTGTTAACAATTGGCAAGGGCTTCTTCAATAAACAGCACTTTGAGATTTACAAGTTTTATGGAATGTGAAAAAAGATAGACTCCTTATTCAATGTTTACTGAAGGCAATGAAACAGTAAGGCCACGTTCTCTCCAAGTTTGCATGTATTTTCAAACGTTCCATACATGTATTCTGTCTTATTAGTTTAATACTGAATCAAAGAAGATTTCAATAGTGTATTGAGACATGTCCAGACTTCAAGGTGTATATAAAACACAATGTCCCAATAGGTAACAAATTGACAGGCAATTAAGTTGTGCATGCAAAAAGCAGTACATATGAAGGAAACAAGGAGGCTCAATTAGTTAGTACATGGCTTGTAATTCACAAATTTTTTGAGATATTTACACATGGGAATACAGTTGAAAGCAGCACTGTACAAGAAAAATCATGTGCCAACCCAAGAAGCACTTGGTGACAAGGTGATATGTACATGTGAAGGGTGACGCGCAAGTTAAGGGGGTGAACAGCGTGAACGGCGCAAGGTGACAGAGATATATACAGTGATGGCTCAATGATTGATAAATTCAAGTTTTTTGTAGCACATTAGATCACAGTTATGAGCCAAATGTTGTAGTGCGCCCAAAAAATGCGCTGGAGTGTCGACGGCGTTTTGATCCACAATGATTTGGGATCTTCCTCAGGACAGGATTGGCGAATTGGTGTAGTGCTGGAGTTCAGATAGGCGCTGGTTCAAAGTTGTACCAAGTCGTCATGAAGTGATCAATTCCAAGGATAAAGTGAAAACATCGTGTGCGAGTCAGATACGGGATTGTCGGCGTATCTGGGTAGAAGGCGTCTGTGTCAATACAGAGAGCAACGTCTGAATAACTCTGTACTTCTGCCGGAGTCTGAATCACGAGCCAAGGTTCCGAACTGCGATGAGGGGAAACTTCAAGGTGGCCATGTCCCCCTCCTATGATATTATTATATTTTCCACAGCTGTTTCTCACTGTGCCTACAAAATAAATGAAATGCAACTTTGAAGTAGAAAATTCTCGAGCAAAGTGGGCACATTTTTGGAAGAGTAACTCTGTATTCATAGTGAGCCTTCTGAGCAAAGAAGTGCACACTAAAGTATTTTACAGCTGGTATAACACCCTATTATACTCTGCGGCAAGCATTCCTCAGTCAGCCTTCTTTGTTGAATGGGATGTTTAGTTACAAGGGATGTATTGAGTATCTGTTTGCTTTGACCAAAACGATTTCATAATTAAAGGCTGATTTTAAGTGGGGGGCTATGGGGAGCCGGACTGCAAGATGTCCCGGTTGCAACATCTGAATGGCTCCTTGAGATGGATAAGGGCCTTGCTCTTATTAAAGCCAAAAACAAGAACTAGGAAGCACGCTCAAGGAGAAACACGATTTACATATCTGCCTGAATCCACTGCTATGACCACCGTCGAAGAGTATACAGAGACCCCACTGCATGCCCTATTTGGAGACCATATCACCTCAGTTTTTTCAATGGAGCTTGCCTAGCGGGCATTGGAGCCCTGCCCGGCTGTTTTTCACTCGTCTCTTTAACTTTTTTTTATATATTTTTTTTTATTGAGAATTTAAGCGGCATCAAAAAAAGTAAATGCAGATAGTTATACAATAATTAATTCAGAACAATTCATAGAGAAAATCAGATCTGATCATAAATACAATTCAATATTATTACAAGAGCGAAATGGAGGACCATAGGAGACATAAATATATAAATATGTATCATAAAAATAAAAATATGACCATCGCTGCATATAAACACATAACCACCTAAGATTTTACCGGCGATCTATATATTATGTCAAAGCAAATTTATAAATAACAAATCACCCGCAATCCAACCTGACTGATTAAAAAACTCTACCCTCCCCCCATACCTTCAGCGGGGCCCAGATTTTACATCCAAAATCCCGCAATTTCCTACCTTTGTGCAGATAAAGCATAGATTCAATATTATGGATAGCAAGGAGCCTGGCCAACCACATTGAGAAGGTCGGGGTATTTGGGTCCTTCCAAGCAGCTGACAGCAGGATCCGTAGGACGGCCACAGCCAGAAAGATAAATGCCTCGGTTTCTCTGCTACTAGGACCCAGCTTACTGTCGGTCCCAAGAATCATCGCTGTTGGGGATAGACTGATCTAGGAGCCTAGCAACCCCTCTAAGAATTTCTCGATCTCAGCTTTAATTACAGTAAGTTTTTCGCAAGAGAAGAACATATGTAGCAGGTCAGCCGAGCCTTGCTGACATCTCGGGCAATTGCTATCCGTCCTCATACCCCAATCGTATAACTTGGAAGGTAGTGTAGATTGAAGAGAGTTTTAAAATGCTGTGCCTTCAAATTAGAGGACCAAAGCACCTGCCTATCCAGATATAGGGCTTTATCAAGATCTACATCTGGATCTTGCAGTTTAGCTGCCCAGGCTGCCTCATGTTTCTCCAGATCATCTGGCAGCTTTACAATTAACTCCTGATATATGACCCTAATCCTATCTCCACCCCTCAATAGATATTCAAGTATGAAGCTACGAGCGCTAAAAGCAACGGCCGATACAGCAGCCTTAAGCATTTGTGAAATCTGAAGGTACTTGAAGTTATGATCGGTAGGCAAACCGCATTTCTGCTGAATGGCATCAAGAGTCATAATATTGCCATTCAGTATTATATCCCCCACTGTCTGGATACCCTGCTGTTTCCATATTTTCCAAGCCCCGTCTGCGCTCAGGTTCGGGAAGAACCCAGATTTCCACAATGGTTTATGTGTGTTAATCCTAGGGATCTGTAATGATTTTTGCAGTGTTTTCCACAAAT
Source organism: Lissotriton vulgaris (assembly GCF_964263255.1). NCBI lineage: Eukaryota > Metazoa > Chordata > Amphibia > Caudata > Salamandridae > Lissotriton > Lissotriton vulgaris. Next base: position 988,878,016 of record NC_141695.1, read on the forward strand.
CCCAAGCGCCAAGGGGAACCTTAAGCCTGTTTTTTTTTAAATCTGCGCCCAGTTTTTCTTAGTAATGCACCTACGGCTTCTTTCCCCATTAAAAGCTCATAAATTGATGGGGGGGCATACAAATCAGAGGTCGGGTCCAGGGCATGTTTCTCTGTAGATGTAGATTCAAATAAAAAGGACATCTGAGTCAATAAACAGGCCCAATGATAAAATCTTACATTTGGAACTCCCAAACCTCCATGTTCCTGGGGAAGAATCATGTATTTAGCTGCCCTCCTTGTCTTACCATATTGCCACAGGAAGCTGTTAAAAATAGACTCGTTTTTTTTTTACCCCCTCCTCGATTAGATGAGGGATGGTTCTATATAAATAGAGAAGTTTGGGCAGCATGGTCATTTTTAAAACATTTGTCCTACCTATAAGGGATAAATGCAATGCATCCATACGCTTCAAGTCTATCTCGATTTTTTTTATGAGTGGATTAAAATTATCTTGTACAATTGAGGCTGTATCTGCATTAATAATTACTCCAAGATAAGTTGCAGAGGTGACATATCGCTGATCCATTTTAACTATGTCCTTAGAGCATATCACCTGTGTTTTTGCCTCATTTAAGCGATACCCAGAAGAATATCCAAATTGCTTGGTAACTTCAACCAAAATTCGCATGGTCTCTGCAGGATCTGATGTAATGACTGCCAGATCGTCGGCATATGCTAATATTTTGCTCTCGAACCTGTTGGTTATTACCGGCTTGATACTGTGATTCCCCAGTATCTGCCTAACCAGCGGGTCGATATATAATGCAAATAAAATAGGTGAGCAGGGACACCCCTGATGGGTGCCCCTGCTTATCATTATTTTATCTGAGCTCTGACCCATCATCTGAATGCGAGCCACCGGGTCACAATACATGGCCTTAACAGCCGTCAGAATTTTAGGGCCAAAACCTCTCTCCACAAGGACATCCCAGAGATATTGCCACCTAACGCGATCAAACGCTTTTTCTGCGTAAAGGCGGATCATGGCAACTCCCCTCCCCCCCTCAGCATGGGCCTCAAACAACGAAATTGCTCTTCTAATGTGGTCCGTCGTACCGCGACCTGGAATGAAACTATGCTGCCAGGGAGAGACGAGTCCACCAATGATCCTCCCCAACCTCTTGGCCAAGATCTTCGCGTATAGCTTGTTGTCAGAATTTATAAGAGAGATCGGCCTATATGACCCAGTACTTTCTCTTGGCTTTGCCTTTTTGTGGAAGACGACTATATTAGTATCTTTCCATGTTTCGGGGATTTTGCCGTACAGATAATTCCATTAAACAGGTCCAATACCAGCGGAGCGACTTCAGCCGACAAACATTTGTAAAGCTCCAGGGGAATGCTGTCAGGTCCAGCAGCTTTACCGGCAGCCAGATTAGATAATGCTTCCCGTACCTCTTTGGCAGTTATATTACTCTCTAGGTTTGCTGCATCAAGTGGCTCCAATTTAGGACCTAAGTCCGGATAATGACCATCCAGACCATCCAGACAAGCAGCCTCTGCTTCTTCTTTATACAGAATTTGGTAAAATTTTGCAAACACCGATAAGATGTCTTGAGGCTCAACAAAGACCTGTCCCTCGTTGTGAATGCTAGTTATTACATTTTTGACGCTATCTTGCCTGATTCTTAGGGCAATTGCCCTCCCAGCCTGCTCCTCTGTCTCATACATTTTCCTCCTATACGTCCAATATTCTGTTGCCGCCTTTTCAGCCAACTGTTTCTGCAATTCTGCTTTAATCAAATAGATTTTGGTTTGACTGTCACTACCTTCCTTCCCTTGTGCCAAATCAAAACAGTGCTGCTCTTCTGCCTTAACTAGATCAGCTAGAAGCTTATTCTTCCCATCCTGTTGTTTTTTCCTTGCCTGGGCAGTATAAATAATGACTTCCCCTCTTAATGCTGCCATGAAAGAATCCCAGACCGAGTTCCTTGAGGCACTGTATTGATTTGCATAAAAAAACTCACGAGCCCATTTCCGTAAATGTTCCACGAACGGAACATCAGCCAGGAGTTTCCGGTTAAATGTCCAGGGCCTTCTTTTTCTGACCAATCCTAGACCACTATATTTAATTACCAATGGCCTGTGATCCGAGAGGACCTTAGGGAGCTTCATAATATTAACCTTACCAATTTCTACCGATGAAATTAAGAACTTGTCCAGTTTACAATACTTCTGATGAGAGCATGAGAAATAAGTGAACCCAGGATCATCAGGATGTTTTGTCCCCATATGTCAGTTAAGCCGTGTGATTGCATCATTGAAAAAAGTGCCCTGGAAACTATTGGCTTCCTACCAGTATACAGTACTCTTTTAGTCAAATCTATTGAAATATTAAGATCACCACACACCAGAATAGGTACAGGCCAGGTTGACAGTTCCCCCTCCAGTATTTCAAATACAGCTGGGTCATCCTGATTTGATCCGTAGATCCCACAGATTGTTAAACCACACCCCAGTTCTGCTATAGCCCATCTACCCAAGGGATCCAATTTAGCACGTTTAGCCCCCCCAAGGTTGTTTTACCTAAAATTACCACTCCCCTTATTTTTGAAGTCAGAGAGGAGCATGACAGTATCTCAAAACCACCAACCCTTAACAACTTTCTTTTTGCCCAAGGCAGATGCGTTTCCTGCATACACAGAATATCGATGGGTTCGGACTTGACAAACTCCGACAGTCTAGCTCTTTTTCGCCAATCGTTCAGCCCCCCTATGTTAACCGAATATATACTAAGGCTTGACATCTTAATTTTTCGATTGTCTCCTCGTTTTTGATACCAGCGATTGAATAAAAACACTATCCATTCCATATACATTATGCCTCACCAATCTGAGCTTTATACCGCCTATTCTCATTTTTTTTAATGCTTCCCCCACCCACCACCACCTGGACCCCGTCACCCCCTTGAAACCCACCCCAACCTCCCTCCCCTCTCTCTTCCTCTAGAAGCGCTCAGACAGAGGTCTGTGCGTTGATGGATGGGTGCAGCAGCATGGTGCATGGGTGCAACTGCAGTTTCAAAAAACAAACAATATGAAGAACTTATCCTACCCCAAGAGCCCCCTAACCCCTCACCAAGCTCAACACAAAAAAAGAAACCAGTGGCATTTCAGACCTTACATCCCACCTCACTGACATCAGAAATTTACAACGCCCTTTTAGTCTCTCATCTGCTTTTTCTCAATTTATAGTTCACAAAGAGTCCAAGAACTCCTTTGCCTTCACCTCAGATTAGAAATATTGAGTCTTGTCATCCCTCACTACCTTGAGCTGTGCTGGATTTACTAAGTAGACCTGCATATGCTTATCCTGGAAGGGCTTGATCAGCTGCCGAAGTCTCCATCGCCTCTCAACCGTTGCGTGGCAGAAATCTGGTTGAACGAAAAAAGACAAGCCCTCACTAGTTCTTCTTGCGTCGGGTCTAGCCTTGTCAGATATAATTTGCCGGAGGATGAAGTTCCTGGGAAAAATTACAACTGCCCTTGGCTTGTCGCTAGCTGCCCCTGGGCGGACTTTGAACGGGGTATGATAGGCTCTCTGGATTTCAGATGACCAGTTCCAATCTGACAGCTCCGGGAATGCATTCTTGAATAAGTTGATCATGAAGGCCCTGATATCTGACCCCTCGACCCCCTCCGGAACCCCCAGTACACGTAGGTTATTGCGTCTTAACCTATTTTCCATATCCTCCAGCTTCCACTGGATATCAACAATCTGTGCTGCCTGGGAGTTGACTTTGAGTGAGGCCGAAGCAGCTTCTGATTCGGTCGCCACAAACCGTTCCTCTAATTTGGTAACCCTGTCCCCAACATTGGCATGAGCTTTCGACAGTTTTCTGACAACACCTTGCAGTTTACGCATTGCTGACTGTGATTTCCTAGTGTCCTGTCTGGCTGCTTCCCTGTGCGTAAGAATAGTCTGATAGATAACGTCCAGTAGGGGTGGATGGGAGGCAGGTACCTCGGCATCAGGGGTACCCTGAAGTGGCATAGCTGAAGAGTGACCCCAGGCCAGATCCCTGTGCGATTGAATGTGAACATTATCCTTGCCGGCGGGTCTTTTAGCTGTGTTAGGGGGGTTCTGTTCCAGGTCGCTATCCGACTCTATGTTACTGCCCTCTTGAGAAGAACTCCTCTCATCGTCAGACCACTCTGCCTCTTCAGTCAGGGAATAGAAGCATTCACTGCTATCCTTCTCCTTTTCCTGTTCACTCTCCATACCATCAGTTAGGGTCATTAGGGCGAGAGGAGGACATAAAAGGGTAATATCTTTCTCCCTGCCATCGTCCCCTTTCACCAGCTCCTGGCCCGTAGCAACCTCTAATAGCTCATTGTTCACCGGATCCGGTACGCACGCTGTTTTAGGTAAAGCCCTGCCAGTAACATCTTTGCTGGTTACAGACCTGCTATCTTGCTCTTGATCATCTGTCCCTGTCCCAATAGGCTCAGGGGTCCACTGAATTACAGCTTCGCCCCCTGCATCAGACAAATCGAGAGAAATCGCAGCAACCTGTTCAGTTGACGTACATTCCACAACCCCCAGCAGTGGAGCACACGCAGCGCTAGTACCTGGATCTTTTACTGCATTTTTATGACTTTTACCACTGCGGACAAGCTCCGATATTGAAGTAGTCTGCCTTGATCGAGTCTCCGTTTGTTTGCCCTTTTTAGTTTGTTCGGGCGTTTCTGATTGTTCCGTCAGAGGCTTGATCTCCGGGATGCCTTCCTGTGAATGCACTGTAGTAGCCGCTGCCTGGGCACCCTGAGCAGCTTGAGCAGCCTGTGCTTTCTTCTTTGCGGCTGCCGCTGCTTTTGCCGACGCACCAGAGGTTGATTTTGGGGCCATGCCTGCCGTTGTCCGCTCAGAGTACCGTCCTCGCCAGCAGAATCCGTTTCCGAACACTACCTCCACTCTGGGCTGAACCGCAGCCGTACTCCGCCCAACGCGCCCAGCGTGCTGTTGATGCCGAGCCCAGAACGCCAACGCTGCAGTCAGCAGCCTCAGAATCCCGACTGCTCTGGCTGCTCCTGGGAATTGCTTTCACCTGCGGGCTCCAGCGGAACGCGCTGCTTTACTGTGGCAGCAACAATCGAGCATGAGTAATAACAGGGTTTATCCAGCACAGAACCGAGAGTGACCAGTGGCTACTCCCGCAGGGGGGTGAGAGTTCTGGGGGGTAAGTTGCACCACATCGCGCTGCTGCTCCACGGCTCCTCTCACTCAGCCGCCATCTTGCTCCCTCACTCGTCTCTTTAACTACAGAGACGCTGGCAAGATACACCATCTGGCCAGGGAGAGGGCAGAGATGCAGTAACAAGGCAATACATCCTCCCTCTATATGGACTTTACCGTGACAGTACAGACACTTCACAGAGAGTTCCCCCCTGATAAGTGACTTCTTGCAAAAATTAAACTCACCTACGCCCTCCTGTCTCTGGCTCACCTCCATGTCCCCTGTAATGGCAAAACACACTATTTCAAGGGTCCCAAGCGTACTGTGAAATTTCTCCACAAGTAGGCCTGTGTCTCAACAATTGCAGGCCCTCCCAACACCTATGGCATTGTTCACCTCCTAGATGATAATGTATGATGATGCCACTTTGTAGCCTGATGTTTTTGGCTCACCGGGCCACCTGCCTCCGCCATGCTAATGATTTCCATTTTGTTCTTCCTTGTTTTAGACAATAGATGGGAAGGATATATTCTTCAACCGGTTGGGGTGGTTGAAATCAGTGGTCGGGGTATGGGGAATTGAGTTTTTTGTTTGATTATTTTCAGTTATTGACTCATCCACATAATACAGTGCTTGCTTCAGCGCACATCTTCCCAGATCTCTCAGTTTGAGGTTGCGGGCTGTGCGGTCTGTGAGATAGAATATCCGTATTCTGTTAGTGACACATCAACTGTGAGAGTTATCTCTCTTGTCACTTGGAATGCACGTGGAATGAGTAATCCCCACAAGGTGTGGCAACGTTTGCATGCTGCAAATGTTGTGATGCTGCAAGAGCTCCACTTCATGAAGGATAACAGCAGCACCTCTTTGGATATATTACTATAGCACCGGTTACAGAGTGCCTGTGGAGCAGTCACCCTACAATCCCTCTACTAGCCTTAGAGGATGTCGTAAACACTCCCACCCTGAAAAGGTTGAGAACGTGGCTATACACTATCATGTAAAAGAAAGCCCCTGAGGTTAAGCCTTGGGCCTATGAGAGGTTGCAAGACAACAATGGTGTGGACCTCACTGGGGAGAAATGGAAATATTTCTGCAATATCATATATGTGCTCTCCCCTAAGTATTGCTTATGCCTGGTTCTTGTTAAATACCTGCTGCAGACCTACTGTACCCCAGTTGGGATGAATAGGATGGGCATTCGGCCTGAAACTCAGTGCTTATGATGTGGTTTTGAATATGTTGATTTCTTGCACCTGGCTTGGAACTGCCCTGCAGTGATGGTCTTTTGGATTTCTGTATATGCCTGTCTTGGAGAAATGATTGAGCACACTGTGCCCCAGGCCACCTTGGTTGCTCTTCTAGGCTATGTCAAAGAATTCGCAGACTGATGTCCAAGCTGCTTTTATTGGCCAAGTAGAGGATAGCCATGCACAGGTGCCACACTACCTGTCCATCACTTTAAGACAGTCTGGCGGATGCAGCCTTTTTGTCAGCAATGCCTTGAGGAATATTGGAAACTACTGTCTGAAAAGAATTGACCCGGGGGAATATGGGCTCCCTTTGTCACCTATGTCACACAGCGAGACCCATGAGCTGTTGTTCTGTACTGATTCTAATGCAACAATTGGGAACTGCGATATAGGATGGGTGACAGCTAGGGACACTTTGTGCTCCCACAGGAGACTATTTCTGATCCTTATGACATATGTTTGCCTAAAAAGAAATTATGGGGGCATTAACGGGGATATTCCCTATAAGTGCCACTGATGACTATTGTGCACCGCTGAATGCTCTGCGATGGGGTTGTGTTATTTGCTGTAATCTCACTTTGTTAAAACTATTAAAAAAAAGAAAAAGATTGATATGAAGTGCTATCAGATATAAGCTAAGTTAAACCATCCGAGCGACTCCAGACGTTCTCTTATAAGATCGTATGCCCTCCACCTCCGAATAGATTTCATGCTGAGAGGCAAAAGTGGTTTTAATTGGCCCTGACTTTCAGTAGCAACGGAAGCCTCATTCTTTCAGTGCTGGGTGCCTTAAAATCCAGCAATATCGCAAGGAAGTCTCGTCTAGGGGACATGTTATGGAGACACATTCTCATAATTAAACTGATAGCAGATTTGCTGGTATTTTGAAGCCAGTCCTTGATTAAACTCACCATTACTGCTTTGCCTGACTAGACTTTGGGCATTAGGTTTGCTCTCTAAGCTATGATGCCCATGTTGCTTATGATATACCTGTTTTGATGCCAATAGTTCATGGAGTTCTTATGCTGGTTAGATAAGAAACTGCCTAAGACATTTTATAATTCTCGAAGAGGTTCTGCAATTGCAATGAGATATTCACATATAAACCTTTGAGTCCCTGTTTGTTGGAGAAGGGTGAACACATCTCCGTTGCCTGACAGTTTCCCATTGGTACAAAATGTGTAAATCCCTCTCATACATGTTCCCCCTGGTCTTCTTTTTGGCCTTTAAAAATGTATTGAATGGAATTTAAAAAAAAAACAGTTCAAGAAAAATGTTATTGGGAATGCAAATATCAACATTTAAAACGATCACAATTTGATAACAGGACTCCTGCGGTTTGCGACGTTAATATTATATTCCGATTTTGAAATTTATCACTCCATAATTCTATTTGGTCGAGAAATCAGTAATTACATGTGAGAACCACAGACCTAGACCCTGCTTCATAGATTATATGCAAATTAGTTTTGCTAACAAAGTTTCAAAGCAAAACAAAGTGAAAGAACTAGAAGATGAGTTCCAGGTTTACATGGTAAGAGTGTACACACTGGAACATTTACATAGGTAAGGGTACACATAACAATTCAGCGCAATATGTGAGAGCGATAGAAGAGAGGGGGCAGGGTGTATGTAGCCTGAGTGTGGCACCATTGCTCATTGCTCACTCATTCAGCTAGCAGCAGAAATATTATAAGAATGTAAATGTTGTCGTCTTAAATTCATCTAATTAATATTTTTTTTTATCCCTTCATTGATTTATAGTTCATCTCACCTTCTTTTTAGGTTAAGAGGGATTTTAGTTGTTAGCCCATCTGGTGCACCAAATAATGTGACTTGAACAAAACTTACAGGGAAGTTCCGAAATACACCAACTTTTACGTTAACATTTAGACAGACATTTTTTGCTTCATGAACTCTTAAAGTGCTTTGAGAGTTTTCGCATTGATGAAATTGGCAGTTTATGTGAAAATAATAATAATAAAGTTCCATTACTGTGCTTTATGAGACCATTTGGGCACTGCTCAACACAATTTGTTCCAGGAGCGTTGGTGCAAACGAGCAATGACGAGTGCCAAGCTAATGTTCTGCTAGAAATAAAACCATGCAATTTGCCACAGATTTTATACTGCACTAAGTAGGATTTGCAATTGTAATGGAAGGCGTTCAATTTCTGGGATCTAAGTGGTGTAATCCTGGTATGATAATATAATACATTAGCTTGCATTGAGTCAAATTTGTATCAAGCTATTGTTGACAAATAGCTTCTTATTGGGATATGTATTGAACATTTGTTTTGAGAAAATACATTTTATATCAACATTCTTCGCCTATCAAGACACTGATCGAAAACATATATGCCGTGAATAAGATGGAGGTCGGTTGCGCTGAGCTTTACATAGTCAGTGAAATTCGATATTTGTTACAAGGTATATGCACGTTTTTTCAATAATTGAGTTCAAGAGTTTCAGGAATCATACCTAATGTGCTCTTTCTTTTCTCTTGTTCTACATTCATTAATGATGCTTAGTACACATTTGATCAATAAAAAGTTATTCTTTTAGGCACTCCGTTGTGCGTTAAAGCAAAGTACTAGGAGCAATCACCAACCCTGACTCGTCACTGGCAATTCTCTGATCTTGGCATTTTTTATTATCCCAGTAACACCTGAATTAGGACTTGTTGGACTTGGCCCTTTTTGGCTAAAGTTCCCTAAACGTTTTGCCTTCCCCCTTTTGTATAGCATTGTAGGACCCTAGTGTAATTTTCCTGACTCATGTCCTTTTATAGGTATAAATCACCATGTCCTTATATAGGCATAGAAATAATAACTATATTTAGACATAGCGCATGCAGTCTAAATACGGCATGGCTACTTTCACTAGTTCCGAAAATCTACAACGATTTCTTGGAAAACTCGACTTCAGCAGTTAGGGACTTCCCCTTGCTTGAATATTGATTTTTCCAAGAACTCATGGAGTTTTCAAAGAAGTGAGACTCTTTGATGAAGTTATTATGTCCACCTTTGCTTCAAACTCGGCACCTTCAAGGTATAAATATGCCCACACTTGCCCAAGCAAACACACAGTGGTTTGGTGCAGTTCGGCTATCTACTTGCCCAACACATCTCGCTACAGCAAGTGCCGAAGGAAGCTGACCCTCCAGCAGACACACCGAGATGCTGTCTTTTCTCTTGCCAATAAATCCAGCTCCAGCCCCAGTGTTTCCACTCTCCCCTTGCGGGGTGTTGGGAAATCGAGTCCTGAGACAGACCTCCTTCATTCTAAACCAAGGTACGGAGCTGATTAGACCCTAAGAGAAATCTTGGATAGATTCTTGGCAAAAGAATACCAAACTTATGCTACACCACACTTACTTCTTCCCTTGTACTAGACGTAGGTTAGGTACATCAAGATAGGCATATTTTAGAAGCACCAGTTGAGTACTTTTAGTCTTTATTTATTTATGTATGTATTTTATGGCTTAGAAACCATACCATGCTTTTACAGTATTATTTTATAATACTCTTCTTGCTGTACGCCTTATGCTTTACAGCCAGTCTTACGATTGTAGCAGTTCATTTCTTCTGCATGAGAAAGAAGACTGTTCAATAAATACTTTTATTGAAAACGCCCGTCCCCCTATTTCTCTGCACTCTGGTGAAAAGAAGCATGCACGAATGACTGAGTAAAATATCTACCTATTGTTTCCACGACTCTGAAGATCAGTTTTATCTTTGGGAAACAAAGTTGTCATGTTTATGCGGTTGTCAGAAACTAATCCCCTCTTGTGAACTCGAGAAAGTTTCTAGTGACCTCTGAGCTAGCACTCACAATTAAGTTTAATATATTCGATATAAACCTATAGACATAAGTCCTACGTCACATCTATAGGATATATTATTCCAATGCGCAGGGCCTATTGGTAATATAGGAACTACACTACACCCCTAGACCTTTTTTCTGACATGGTGTTGCCAACTTAGATGCTTTGGGCACTTTGCCACTGCTGATCAGTGTCAAAGTGCAAGTGCTCCCTGTGTAAAGTGTAATGGTAATTGGTTGTCCCTGACTGGTATGTTTTCCTTACTAGAAAAGTTCCTAGTGAAGTGCACTGTGGCTGGTAATGCAAATACTTCTAATGGGCCTGCAGCACTGATCGTGTCACCCCCACAAGTAGTCTTAAAGAGAGAACTCAGGCCTGCCACTGCAGTGCTTGCATGCAGTTTGGTAAACTGCCATGTTTTCCTGACAAGTGCACCCACTTACCAGGTCTTACCCTTCTCTTTCTATGCACATCAGACACCCCTATGGTAGGCCCAAGGTACCCCCCGCACAGGGTGCAGAGTATGTGAAAAGTAGGACATGTACTGATATGTGCATCATGTCCAGACAGTCAAATACTCTCCATTTCGTTTTTTACTGTTGAAATACCATCTTGCCCATAGGAAAGAATGTGGAAGGTTGTGTAATATGTTTTCCAGCCTATCTTCCCAAAGACTTAAGATGGAGAGGTGAAGTTGCGTATGCCTAAACTCACAATTTAATAACACATCTTTTTGTGAAGGTGAGTTGTGCATTGTGTGTTTAGAAACCACACATTTGGAAGTGGCTGTTTTTTTGTGTTCTAACATTTCTGTGTGTCTCTCCCTGGTTTTGGATTGACTCTCTCGATGTAAATGTGAAAGGATCTGGGGAATGTGTTCACCCAGGGAAAGAAGCGAGACAGCAACAGGTTGACCTATAACTGGAGTGTAGGGGGGGGAGTAGCCTCTGGCGGTAAAGAGGCCTGGGCTGCTGCCATAAAACAATGGTTCCAACTCCTGCTGAGCGATTAAGGATCCAGGCCCCCACTATCAAAGGAAGAAGGTGTCACTGGCAGGGAGATATCCAGAATGGGACAGGGGTCAGTGCCCCCTGAACACAAAGACTTCAAAGACATTTAGGGCTATAACTATGAGAGCTGAAACCCATGGACTTTGGAGAAATGGATTGATCAAGACAAAAAAGGATTTAACCTCCTTTTTGGTCAAGAGGAACCTCTGCCCAGGAAGAAACAGCTAAAGAGACTGAAGGAAAGGACTGACCCTAGCTGTGTGTTCTGGAGCTGGCCTGCAGTTTGCTGCTTTAATCAAGGAGAGGCTAAAGGGACTTTGCTGTGTGCTGTGTCCCTCTGCTTGAAAGGACTTTGCTGTGTGCTGAGTCCTGAAGTAACTTAACCCCGAGGGCCCGAAGAGAGCTGGCTCCCTGTTGTGGAAACTCAGGAGCGCAAAAGTTTCCAGGAGTGTGTTTCAGTGATGCTGTGTGCGTGTGTTTTGTGCAGCCTGAGCCCTTCGTGAGAATTGTCCTGTGATCGTGTGCATCCGGAATCCATGTTGAGTCTCAGCGATGCTCTGTGCATGTGCTTTTAGCAGCCTGAGACCCTCATGAAGATTGCCCTGCAATCATGCACAGCTGAAATCCAAGTGAGTCTCAGCAACGATGTGTGCGTGTGCTTTCTGCAGCCTGAGACCTTCGTGAGGATTGCCCTGTTATTGTGTACACCCGGAGTCCAAGTGTGTCTAAGGGACGCTGTGTGCGTATGCTTCTTGCAGCCTGAGACCTACGTGAGGATTGCCCTTTTATCGTGCAGACCCAGATTCTAAGTGAGTTTCAGCGATGCTGTGTGGGTGTGCGTCTTGCAGCATGAGACCTTCCTGAGGATTGCCCTGTGATTGTGTGCACCTTGACCTCAAGTGAGTCTCAGCAATGGTGTGTGCGTGTACTTAGTGCAGCCTGAGACCTTCATGAGGATTGCCCTGTGATTGTGTACACCCGAGTGAGTCTCAGCAACGTTGTGTGCATGTGCCCTCTTACAGCTTGAGAACTTCGTTACCACCAGTGGCCCACACCGGCATCCCCAGAGGAGCTGTGCCGCCGGCCCGAGCCCGCCATTGCCAGAGTTGGACCTCAAACTAACCCCGCCAGGGGAGGGCCCAAGTCCCACTGCTCGGAACCCACAAAGTCGCATCGGAGGCCCAAGTCGTGGGAAAAGGAGAGGAGAGCGAGGTCGCACCCCCCAGGTAACATGTATCGCCACCTGAGCTCTCGGCCTCTCCCATTCTTGCAGCGTGAGCCTCTTCTTCAGCGCATATTGTGGGCTGTACTTGCCAAGGGGTGGCAGTACTGGGGCCAGAGTGCAGAGCTGCACTTTGGTTGACCACATACCTGTGTTGAGGGCATCAGTTGGCGGAAGCTGACCGTGAGTCAGAACGAGTGGCGGAGAGACCGTGTAAAGCACTGTGATCAGTGCTGGAGTGTATTACACATTGCTTTATTTCTGCATTTCAAACTGCCTGATTGTTGCATTAGGCATTTAATTATTTCTGCATTACAAAGTGCCTGATACTTGCATTATGTATTGCATTATTTCTGCATTACGGTCTGCCTGATTGTTGCATTATGCATTGCACTATTTTTGCAAAACAAACTGCCTGATTGTTGCTTTACGCATTGCATTATTTTGGCCTTATGAACTGCTTGATTGTTGCATAACGAACTGCCTTATTTTTACATTGCGAAGTGCCTGATTCTTGCATTAGAAACTGCAATGCATTGCATTAGGACTGCAGTGGATCATTTAGAATTGCTCATTAATATCACCAGAACCTACAAGGGCTGACTGTCCAAATAACTGGCCAGGAGGAATATTACAAATACGCATATGTTGGATTTATATCATGTGGTCTCATTGTATATCTTTTTATATAAATATATACTTGTCTTGTGGAGTCCATTTGTGGTGTCATCTTTGGGTTACTGAGAGCGCAGTTGCAAATACTTTACACACATGCCGTGAAGATAAGCCTGGCTGCTCGTGCCAAGCTACCAAGGGGGTGAGCAGGGGCTATCTGAGAAGGTGTCCTTACTTACCCTGACGTGGAAGCAAGGGTCCCTGTTTAGCCTCATGTACCTACCTTAGCCAACTAGCAACCCCCAGTTCCAACGGGACTCCTTTTATGCAACCCACAAACGTGCCACAGTAGTATCGGCCTTCGTGCTCTCACAGCTAAACTCCTGTGACAGTCTATGGGCCTGTTGGGTGTTGGGTACATTCTAACTAAAGTGCAACTTACCTGAAACCTAGTAGTTCAGAATTGTCTGTAAGCTCTGAAATTTTGACCCGTCTCGTAGGTGCACTCTTCCTTCAATGATTTCTCATTGAGCAACAAATGCAATTCAAGGCTCTCTGCATTGCACATAGAGGCCTAGAGACATTGTGTCAAGGATCTGGGACTGGCGTTATTCATTTGGAAGGAGTGTACTCGTGAATGTTTGCACTTGGTGAGCGAGTGTTTGGAGTACAGGGTAACCTCTGATCCTGAAGTGCACTGCTGCAGAAGTGTCCCGACGTCTTTGGAGGATATGGAATGTTGTTTTATACATATATATCGCATTAAGCTCTAAAGTGCTTCTCGGGCAACTACGGAGAAAACGGGCACTTCAATGCGCTCAAAGTTGCAGGTGATATTTATTGTATTTTTTCAATGAATTGCTATGTGCTAAGTCGAAAGACATGTTTCGGCGATCCCAGTTGCCTTGTTCACAAAAACGCTAGTGCATTGTTACCAACTGGTATTTGAACCCACCCAGACCATCATGTGATAGCCTGTCAAATGACTAGTGGTGAACACTGTAAACAAACTTACATGTACAACAAAGTTCACAACTGGGCACTGGCCACATGGAACATGAAACATTTGCATGTTAAAAAAGGCTAAAAAGTTAAAAAAAACATTTTATAACAGTGCCAATACTGAAACCAGGTAATGTGTACATTCTTATAAATACATAATAATATACCAGATTGACTGGTATCGCTAATAATATTACTGTACAAATACTCCAATTAATTGGAAAAAGCCTGATCACTGCCTTAGTACTCCCACTGCAACTTACTAAAAAATTGCAAGTGTGTTAACCATAAGTACTCTGTAGCCTCCATGTTAGAGTTGCCCTACCTTTGATAGACAGCCATAATGTAAATAAAGTGCAAGTGCTAAAAACAATTGTTTCATGAATCCCATCCGGGAATAATAAATGTAAACAATTAGATGTTGTACTGGGAGAAAGAAAGTCATAAATGGTGTGTTACATTGATTCCTGAAAGGAAAATTTGATGAAAAAGAGCCCACATCATAAATCCAAACATCGCTGGCAAAGTCAGTTAAAATCATAATAAACCAGGAGAGCCACCCTGGCTATCTGATTTAAGGGGTCACCCTAAGTGACAAAAGTAAGGTATAATGCATGTGACCTGAGGACTGCAGATCATATCAAACCAGACCCAAATGACAATATTCATGCTAAAAATCCGTGCAAATGTGCCAATAAATAGCATAAAACCACTCATTCATATTAGAAAATATAAACCAATGGTAAAACACTTAAAAACTGGTCAAATTGCAAAGACTAAACAAATTAAAAGCATTTGGTCTAAAAATATATAATCATTAGAAATAAAATCCATGTAGAACTAAAGTGCATCTCAATAGTAAGCGTAATCCAAGTTCTCGCTGTGCTACCTACCTATAGATCTAAAGATAATGATGCAAATCGTCACAAATATTGAGTCCTCTGGGGGTCTTTGTGTCAAGCTAAAATATTGTATTTGGTCTCTAACTGTCTCAAGATCTTTTCCCTGTTGACACTCCTTTTGGTCTGTGGGACACTGTCAATTACATAGTATTGTAAAACATTGAGATTATTGTTATGTTCCATTTTTACGTGTCTGGCAACAGGGTACGTGGGATCTGCGTTTACAGTTGCCCAAAGGTGTTGCAAAATGCGTGTGAAGACCTGAAGTTTTGTGGTCTCCACAAACTGTAATCCGCAGATACATTTGAGAACATAAACTGCGTGATCAGTTTGGCAAGTATAATGTCAAGCCTTTTTGATAGGGACATCAGGAAAAGCAGTGGTGTATGAGTTAGTGTTCACCCCAACCTTACAAGCATGGCATGTGCTACATTTAAAGAAACCTTTTTTGGGGGAAAGCTAACTGCCTTTGTTGTTAAGTTTGGGACTGTTCCTAACTAGATCACTACGCATTGAATGCGCTTTGGGATAGGTAAAATTAGGCCTATTTGGGAGAACTTGTTGGAGAACAACATCCGTGAGTACGATGAATAATTTTATATGTATATATGTTAACGTCTGGTAAGAAACAGAGTGGGGGATTGAATAATTCAGTGGGTGCGTGAGTAACTGTATGAGTGAATAATTGAGTGTCTCAGTGAATATATGGGTGAGTGACTTGTGTGAATGTCTGTATTTGTCTGTCAGTTGGTGTTTAAGTGGTTGAATAGGTGTTAGAGTGGGTATGTGGGTTTCTGTATGGGTCTGAGCATGTGTTTAGGTGTCTCAATGTCTGTGTGTGTGGATGAGGGTGTGTGAATGAGGGTGTGTGTAACTGCCTGTATGGATGAGTGCATGGGTGAGTCAGTGGCTCTATGGGTTAGTCAGTGTGTGTAAGGGGCTGAATGGGTGAGCGAGTGTGTGTATATGGCTGTGTCTGTGAGTAAATTGATGTGTCAGTGGCATATGTGTGAGTAACTGCATATGTGTAACGCTGTATAAGTGAATGTTGGAGTAAATGAGTGACTATATGTGTGACTGAGTGATTGCGAGAGTGGTCATATGGGTGCGTGTGTGCTTGTGTCACTGACTGTTTAGGTGAGTGAGTATGTGTTAGTATCTGTATGAATAAATGAGTGGGTGTGTGCATAGGTATATAGGTGAGTAAATGGTTGTGTGATTGACTCAATAGGTGAGTAAGTAGGTGTATGAGTGGTTGTATGGATGACTGAGTGTATGTGTATGTAGACCTTTAAATCGGTGAGTGGGTATGTAAGTACTGGCATGGGTGTGTCAATGGATTGGAGAATGCTAATGTAGAAGTTAAAGTGGGTGTATGAAAGGTTATATTGAGGTGTGAGTGGGCACATCAGAGATTCTGTGGATGATGTCATCAGTAATGTCATTTGATATATCATCAGTGATGTCAGTGACCATGTCATGAGTGATGTAATATGTGAGGTCATAAGCAGTGCATTGTGAGGGTGTGAGTTATTGTTAGCCCAGCTAACTGTAACTGCTGAATTTCTCTGGTTTTGTAAGAGTGAAATGTCAGCCTAACTATAACGTCCCTGTAACCTTTGCTTTTTATAGTGAAGATCTAAGGTTTTTTTAAATTCTATTTCTTAATCGTAACATCCATTTTTTCAAGTAAACCTCTATGATTTTTTTATTTTCTTTCTATAATTGGGTATTGTATATTATATTTATATTATATACCACTAATTTTTTTATTTGGTTTGTGTTTATCAGAAAGTACATTTATAACTGGTTTTATTTTAAACAATTTTTTAAGTCCACATAACATTCTCACATTTACTGTGGATAATCTGTTATCAGTAAATGTATTTCACATATGGAAAAATACACTTAAAGCATTTTTTTAAATAAAGTCCAAATATTTAGTAAGATATTGTTTTAACTTTTCTTTCTGTGATCAATTGAGGAGAAAACCACCTTTACACAAAAAGATGTTTATTTGTGACTGCCGACGTCATTGCTGTGATGTCGGTAGTTGCAACGAGCATGTGGTTTGTACACAGTGTAAAACATATATACAGACAAATTCTACAGTACATTTAAAGGTAGAGCTTTATTTGTGTACCTTTAAAAGTCACATTCATTTTTGTAGTGAGTTTCCAGAAAAATTGTCTTCATACACTTTTTTCCACTTTCCCAATGATAGCAGAAGTCGCGATGACAACAGTTACCCCGATCCCCCGGACACTTTGCGAAAACTGAAAACAAAAGCAGATATTCAATGACCACCAACACATCCAAAAATAGTATGTAAAAATATCCATTCTGAATATTGCACTACACATTTTACTAAATGCATGCTTCCTTCAAAGCACGTTTAAACTAGCATATTTTTGTACTAAGTTTCTATAAAAACCATCTTTCAGACCTATTTTCCATTTTTGCAGTTCTTCGAGATGTTGCAATGACCTAAAGTTTAAAACACATATATCCACACATATTACAGTATTGTACACATTAGGTTTTTTTTTTACAATATTCTCTAAAGTCCTGTTTTTCTAAAGAGTTTCTATAAAAACCATCCCTAAAACCTATTTTCTGTTTTTACGGTGACTCCGGAGATCGCAAAGACATTGGTAATCGTGATCCCCGCGGACACATCGGCAAAAATGAAAGCAAAATCAGGAATTTAATAGCCACCACCACATTTAACAACTGGGCTTCAGAAGCTTGTTTCCAGTCCAGGGAAGGCAGGGCTTGGCAGTTCAGGCTGGACTGTTCCCATGAGGCACAGGGTCAGACTGATTTGCATATGGCCATGTCTGAACTCGGGTGGCAGAGTGGTCTTAAGAACGGTGATGGATTAAACCCAGATCTGTTGACTGGGTGTGAGTATTTGATTGGTTCAGATGCTAGGTCCATCACCACCCCTTTTGTACCGCTTTGTTCGCCATAAGTTGGCAGGTTATGCCTAGACGTGAGTCCCTGCTCTCTCTTTCAAAAATCAAAGTGGATTGCTTTTCTGCATGGAGAGCAGCATGTTAGCTGCTCCCCATGCAGAAAAGCAATGCCGGCTCCTGCAGGATGCGGGGAGCCGGCAGGGACCGTGGGGGGTTGGGTACCACCCTCACGGTCCCCAACAGAGAGGGCAGGGCCCGGGGGATGGGGTCCTTGGGGCCATAAGTCATCCAGGAGGGTGGCCACGCAGCCCCCCTCCACCATTAAAGATTTTTTTTTTAAAGATTGGCAGGCCCCGGCGGATGGGGTCCCAAAGGCCTTAAGTGGGCATAGGAGGGGGGCTATGCAGCCCCCCTCCACAAAAATAATTCAAAAGTTGGCCATGCCCCGGGGATGGGGTCCCCAGGGCCGGAATTGGCCACGGGAGGGGGGCCAGGCAGCCCCTTTCACGTACAATTTAAAAAAAAAATAAGAATTGGGGTGAGGCCATGGGGATGTGGTCCCCAGAGCCAAAAAAATACCCTCTTCTTAAAAGTAATTTTTTTTTTTTATGGGATCGGGAGGAGGCCACGCCCCCTCCCTGCACCTCTCTGCACACATGCCCCCTGGGGCGTTTGCAGAGGGGGAACTAATTCCCCTTGCATACTAGGGGTCCCTGGGGGCCAACTAGCCCAACAGGAGCCTCCAGTATGGGCCAGGGGGCTGCGTTGAGTGAAGACTGCATGCCTTTCCGTGGCGGCGATGGGCATCACCCTCAGCCCATCATAATATGACTGGCGGTGTCTGCTTGACACCGCCACCATATTAATCATTTTCCGCCCTGGCCGCAATGCGACGGGGGGAAAAGTGGCTGGCGGTGTTTTGCTCCGCCGTGGTCCGCCCTGCCATTCTAATATGGGGGAGGAATACAGGGAAGGATGGTGGGCGAATTGCCCCCGCCAAGCTGGCAAATTGTCCCCGCCAGGCTGGCGGTGGCTACCGCCAGCTTGGCGGGGGCAACCCGCCCGCCATCCTAATGGACCCCTTATTTACCCATTTATTCTTCCATCGACCTTTAGATATACATATATAAAAAATATTTATTTTTCAGAAAGACACACATTCACTGGATGATGGCATCAGTGATGTCATCAATGATGTCACTGACCATGTCTTGAGTGATGTAATATGTGACGTCATCAGCAGTGCATTGCAGGCGCGCGAATTATAATTAGCTTAACTAACTATAACGGTGGAATTTCAATGGTTTTGTATGAGTGAAATGTCCAGCTAACTATAACATGTGTGAAACCTATGGTTTTTTTAGTGAATTTCTAAGGTTTTTTAAAAGCTAATTCCTAACTATAACGTGTGTGAAACCTATGTTTTTTTCAGTAAATATATATATATATATATATAACATCCATGGGTACAGAGGTATTTTTTCCTTGTATATTATTCACAAATTTTGAGCGCATAAACTGTGGCTTAAATTTATAATTACTGTCTATCAACATAGCTTATTGTATGGGTTTGGAATCACTGTCATCCAGCCCACAAGGGAACATTGGATGCTTTGCAACTTTGTTGGTGTTGTTCTTTCCGTTCGCCACATGGCATTCAACCATCCTAATCGAATGTTGGGACCTGCATATGCCCCTTTTAAATCTTTTGCTTTTTGATTTTCTTCTAACTTCTGCGTTTTTCAGTTCTGTGTTAAGTGTATAGTAAGAAACTAACAATCCAAAAAAAGGATGGCACGCTATATACTGCTCATGATCACTGAATGATTATAAATGTGAGCACAATCCTGATATGAATGCACAAGAAATGAAAAGCACAAGATATAACAGTGCAGTTACAATAAAATAGTATTGGTAAGTTTAAGCAATGTTTGCAAATAAGAGTAAGGAGTTCCAGAGTTCAGGGTCCTCAATATTGCCTAAAGGTTTAACCCAGTACGGTTTAATAATTGAGCAACCAGTGCTGCCTAGCCACTGGCCAGGTAATCACGTCCTATTTACAGGTGCCTACGACTCAACAGAAAAATCAAAACAAAGCCAATATCGACCCAAGGCGCTGAATGAAGAGGCTGATAGGCCTTACTGAACCAAACAGGGGGTAAATATGTGTGGCAAGTAAGGAGATACCGGAAAGCAGGGATCTAACATGTTCAACTTGTTCAGGAGGAATGGAATTATTGCATGCAAATGTCAGGGTTACAAATCAGTGTAAAAATAAGTAGTGTGGCTCATGACTTTCAAAGAATATGCCTACCACTTTGGTAATTTTAGATTCTTACTAGACACCTAAAACAGGATTTCTGAGCTCAATACAGGGCAAATCTACCCAAACCCATACAGCCTTCTATTTTACTAGACAGTAAGCAGAAATGTAAGTGACTTCTCATGCTGGATCAGTCATTGTTAGCCTGAAATGTGTGCTATAGAGAGTGTCTTGTCCATGGCACCAGCTTGTTATTGTCATGTTTCTTGTTTTAGTCTCAGCCAGCCAAATCAACACCTGGGCCCCAATCATGGAGGACCCAATCAGTAAGAACATCTTAGTGCCACTGACAGGAATGAGGCAATCTCTTGTCTATTTTATCTAGAACATGCAGCAAGAGGTTGCACCTAGCACTCCAAACCAGAGAATCTTAAGGGTCCCTGCTAAATATGTTTTGGAAAACAAGGCAGTATCTGTGAGGCCTGCACAAACAACATGTCTACATTTGTCCTTCACTGGGAACCAAACACCCCATTGTAGCGCTTGACTCTAAGAGGTTAGCGTTGCAGAGCAGTCTAAGGCTTACTCAAGGAAAGTGGCGTGACTCGTAATCGCCATTTACCAGTACGCAGAAAATACACTCAGTAATTGATTGTGCAGTCTGTACTTTGCTTTATAAAAAGACATTTATTGCACACACAGTACTCAATACTATGCATCAATTTACAAATATACATAAGCTGTTGTAAATACTTCTGGACATTGCATAACATTCCCACCCCTCCTGCAGGGTGGGGGGTCTAGTACCACCACTCCCATGTATGCACATAATCTTGCCCCCAAATGCAGTGAGTTAACCATAACGGGGAGCGAGGGGCCCTCCCCCTGGCATCATCCCAGGGGGCGGCCCTCCACAGTATCACAACCAACAAGCATTTCAAATTGGAACACCTACCACGGCGACACATAACCCTGACTCAGCATCTCATACTGACCATACAATATACACCTCTAAACCATAGTGGCTGACAGTCTGTGCTGTTCTTCACCTAACACAGTGGAAAGAATACATGTTTAAGCATCACATAGAATGACGGTACCAATCATGTCTGGTAACAGGTATAATGCAAGTCAATCACAACTCCTACTAGGCATCACTGCTATGACCACAGAATTCAGCATTTATAACCAGGTACCCTAGCCGGAATGCTTAGCAGCATCATCCCAATTGACTTATTAATTCACATATCACATGTGACTTCGAGTCCCCAAAAGAAACAACATCTCTAGGAGGTATCACTTCAGTAACCATCCAGGTTTAACCGTGCACCCTTCGCTGCAGTCCCAAGCTTCAGCTCCCAGCTGCAGAACAAAAGTTCCATTGTTGGATTAGCTTAACAAACCATGGCTGACCCTTGAGGGGTTCTTTCTTTTAAGTCCTCCATAGACTGAGGGTAGGGACTTCCCTTCTTTGTGCTGGTGGTGTCTGCATGCTCCTGCAGCTCCCTCTGCCTCTTTTCCAAAAAAGGGGGGTAGCCCCCTCCTCCGGGGGCCACCTTGCACCCTAAATACACAGCAATCCCTATGCCTTGCATGGCATTATGGGGCGCTTTCTGTGCAGAGCACATATCAGAGCAACGTCTCTCCTGCTGCCCCAGGGAGATCCGTGCTGTCCTGACTGGCAGTCTCACGCTGTATCCGACCTTTGTTTGGGGCCCGGTCCGACCCGGACCCCTTTCTTGCAGGTGAGGTTCATTGCAGCTCGAGGAGCCCACCCCCTGCTGCTACTGATGGCTCCCTGTCTGGCCAGCATCCTGCGGGCAGACACGGAGGCTGCTCCTGTACTGGCGGGCCTGCGGAGGAGTGCAACAGCACTACCCCTGCCTTCTTCCTGCTCTGGGGAGTGCAGTGACACTCCCCCCCTTCCAGCTTCACCAGGTCCAGGAGTTGGGGCCCCCGGGCCCTCAGGAGGTCTTTATGAGGAGTGCAACAGCACTCACCAGCTTCATCTCCCCATACTGCGGGGGAGTGCAGTGGCACTCCCCCCTCCTTAAGGCAGCCACCGGGGCCCAGAGTTGGAGGTCCAGGGACCCAGAATTCTTCTCCTTCCCGACTTCACCTTTGGCAGGGCCTTGAGTTGGAGACCCCCGGCCCCTGGGACTACTTCACTTCGTCGGGGGCAGGGGTAGGCTCCTGGCACATCCTGGGCACCTTCACAGGAAGCACGATGGCACTCCCTGACTTCTACTTCGTCAAAAGCCAAGGTAGGCTCCTGGTCCCTCCTTTGGGGCTCATTCATGGGGAGCACGAGGGTGCTTCCTGACTTTCCTTTCTTCCGGGTTCAGCCCGTGGGACCTGACCCACACCGGGGGCACATCCAAGACCGGCAGTGGAGCCCCACATTCTTCGTCATCAGTCCGATTAGAGGTCTAAGTTTGCCTACATTCTGGGGGATTATCTCAGCCCCCAGGGGACCGATTTGCACCATTTTGGTCTCTCCTTGGCCCTGGTGGCCAGTCCTTGCCACCTGGAGCATTTTGTACCACCCTCCTGACCTCCAGGAGGAAGAGCTCCTCAAGGAGCTGTCATCACTGACTACCTGCACCAACCTTTTTACCTGGCTCTACTTCTGGCCTCTTTTCTCCTTGCGCAGTGGCTCAGGCTTCTCCTCACTGGCCCTGGACTCTCTCAAATATTAAGAAAAACAAGGGTCCAAAGCTGAAAAGGAATATAAAGAGCAAATGCTATATAGACCACAATAAGCTGCTATATATTTTCCTTGCCCAGCCGGACAGGGAATTTAATATAAAAGAATCCAAGTGTTTAATAGTTTAGATACATTTAGCAACAAACAATTTTTTCAGTAAGGCTCAGTCCTGCACCGTACTAGAGAATTAAGAATAAAGAGGAAGGAAGTCAGAGAAAAGGTTCTTCAGGCAAAAAGAGTGAGAGAACTGGGCACTGTTTATAATCAATATTAGCAGTGTTTCCCAGAGTAGCACATACAAGCTTCAGCGCAGATCCCTCAGTGCAACCCTGCACGGCCATCGAGACACTGTTCTCAAATTGCGGATCGTGGTGATTTACACGACCGCCCCTTGCATTCAAGAAGGTATCCCTGCCAGAGTCTGCGGTCTGCGCGGTACACAGAGACAGTTCCTACCCCCCCTTCCAGCCTTGGCGCAACTAGCGTTATCAAAAGCCCTGCTTCCAAGGAGGACTGCCGCATGAGATCTCCATTCCCTCCCCCCACCGAGAACACACAGTTCAAAGCATTGGAGATGTGTGCAGGTCACACTAAAAGAGGGTCTGTCTAGGACCAAGGGCTGTGATGGGCTGTGATGGAGCCAGGAATATAACCAATGGAGCTGCCTGTATAATGGAGATTGATGGGACAGGGGCGATATGATACCTAAAGATGTGGCAGCCAAATGGCCAACAGGCTGTCCGCGTTGTCAGGATGTAGGTTCTCGAATAAAAATCAGTTAGGCGTTCTACAAGACTTAGAGACCGCAGAGTACGGTTTAACTATCTCTTCTTCTGGCTCCTCTACACTCTGTCCTGATAATTATCCATAGATTCTCACAAGGATAGAAATGTTGTCAAACTTAAACACGGCCCCTACATCTTTAAAGAACCGTGCAATTCTTGTTCTATTGATACACATAATGATCATGATTTCTCACTTGTGTGTATAACTTATAAGAGAGCACTAATGACGTTTTTTCACTAAGCGCCCACTGTGTTACTGTTTTTATTGCTTCCTTCATTTTTTTTGACTATGAATAAAAAACCATTTGGATGTAATATATTGTGTTGATCTTTAGTAGAGACCACTGACCTCTGGAACACATGCATAGCCTAAGTCCCTAGAAATTCCAGGGTTTCCCTTTTACACTATGCCTATGACTAGAGTATGAAACTATGAAGGATTTTTAGAACCACAGAGTTTGCCAATATCTAGTGCCTTTCTATGATACACAAGCCAAAGAGAGAAGAGAAACTGTTAACTGTTTAATTAAATGCCCACGTAAGGGAATGCTGCAATAAATATTTGTGGTGTAATACAATTCACCATAAGGCACTATGACATATCTCCTTTTGAAACACCGAGAACACTCTCATCACAATTGATGGTGTAGGTAGTTGCATAGAGTTATATAATATTACTTGGATAAAGTATAGGTGAATATTATGGCACAATAGGCATAGGAGGACACCATGGTTTGTCAATTGTAAATAATTTGAGAGAATTTCAGGTAGGTGAATTATTAGGCACGTAATCAAACAGTTTTGTCGCTGAGTCTATGTCATGGTTAGACAATATTTCTTGGTTGGAGGGTCAAATGTATAGAATTAGTAATCATGGGTGCCTGTTTGCATATACTTTATAGTATGCAAATTAGTTACTTTCGCTTTGGTAGATTTGTCTTTATGCTGATTCCAATGTATTTCTACACTTTCATTTGTAGGTGTCTTTATGTCCAGTTATTTTTGGCTTTTGTAATAAATCTTTACGTAGTT
The DNA here is from genome assembly GCF_964263255.1 of Lissotriton vulgaris. NCBI lineage: Eukaryota > Metazoa > Chordata > Amphibia > Caudata > Salamandridae > Lissotriton > Lissotriton vulgaris. The sequence continues at coordinate 988,902,767 of NC_141695.1, forward strand.
GTCTGTGGTTACTATGTTTCTCGAGAAATTCTTAATGGATTGATTTGCGTTATTAACTATTTTCTCACCTCTACACTTACATGCTGCTAAAAAGAACCATTGGATTGTGATTCCAGAACAGTTCCAGAACTTATGGGCTCAGTCCTTTCACCGGGAATGTGCACAAATTCAGGGAATTTTCTATCATAAACTACCTCCAAACCTGGCTTAGTGTTCTACTGGTTGTTAATCCAATACAATGATCAACTGTAGCCCTATGCCCACCCTATGCTATGTATAACTATAATTAGCTTTACTACTTATAATAGAAACAAAAAAAACACGAATGTGCTGGCCCTGACAGAAAGCAGACTATAGTGCGTGGTTCTCTCGCTCTATCCCTAGTCAACCTTGTATAGATAATTATGGGTCTTATTTGCCTTATTTGCATTCAGCAGACCAATTAGTCAATGACTGATCCATTTGTAAACCTTCCTCTCAAAATCGCATTTATACTTGTATCATGCGTTCAAGTGTGGATGCTTGTAGCAGGAGTTGTATGGGGCTACGAGCTGTCTCCGCTAAATAATACAGGTATAGGAGAATCTGTAAAATGACTCCTGGTATGTCAAGTAAGGTTTGCCCTATCTCTGCTTTAACCCAAGCACAGTAAAATTCCTTTCTCAATTGGAAGCATGTCTTTCAGCTAGACTCCCTCTGCTTGGAGAGGGAGTTGTATCTCTTTCAAGTTTTGCTGTGTTGGAACATCATCTAAATATATTTTATCCACTCGACATCGTTACTGAGGAAAATCTGAGTTCCCATTTGTCCTCAACTACTGACAAAAAACCGTGAAACTTTTGTCAAATCACATTATATTTCTATGTTTCTAAACTTAAATAAATGCATTTAATAACTGTATTTGTGTTGTGTGCGAATGGTTTTGAATTGTGAAAATCTTGTGAAAATCTAGCTGCTCTTTAGAGTTAGGTTTGTAATACCAAATAAATGTAATGATAATATTGAAAAGATAAAACCTGCCCTCTTCTCTCTTTTTCCCTGCGGTATTGGATGCGCCACCCTTTAATAGTAGTGTCCTGGAAGAGAAGGGGCTATTTATTGCACAATTTATAGTCTGATGCCCAAGTAGCAGGGGCAGTAAATAGCACCTATTGCAATTGCTGACGTAAAAAATGGAGCTTACCATTTGGCGGGCAGCGTACCTTGCTAAATTTTAGTAAGTTTACCCCGCCTAAATATTCCGAAGGTGGGTTTTTATCGCACCTTCTAATTGCCAGAATCGATTAACTGTACACCACTTGTAACCGGGATACCTGTGCAAAGAGGTGTCTGTGAAGGATTATTATTCAAAGAAGACCCTACAAAGCCTTGAGGTTCCCTCGGAAATCTTGGCCCTTTATGAAAACGTTCCCCAAAAAATGAACAAAAACAAATGCCACATTGGGACATATTGCTACTACGTATAAAACTGGCTGTAACTTTCTTCGCCTCTGAAAGTGCAGAACGGGACACAGAGCACACAGAAAACCTCGCTCTGGAACACGAAGTGCTGTTTAAAAAGAAAGGTCAAAAAGTACTTTAGGAGTCTGTGTTTGTGTTTTTCAATATCCTAGGCTTTAAAAGTAAATGGTGTCTGTTTAGAAGAAAGGGTTCTTAAAAGAGTAAACATAATAAAATGTTCGGTAAAGAGCAATGCATTATTAAATGGATTGTCATTTCATGCCTCCTTTATAAATGTACAATAATTCCCTTTTTACATTCAGAAGTGACAAAACAGTACTGACAGGGCAGTATTTTTTCAGTATGGCAAGTCAATACGCTGCAAAATAGATTTTTTTTCAAAAGTAATGCCCAGCATAATTAAAGGTCATCTACAAAAAGTAAAAGTGGTCTCTCCTTAATTAAAGATAATTTCGTATCCTAACCTAGTTCCGAGCAGGATGCCGACTGATGATTTGCAGGACTATTACTGAAATTGTCCTAAATGGGCGTAATTATTGTTACATTTACCTTCATATTAGCATAGCTTTCTGGAAGAAAGAAAACTTGCAAAAACATTTCTGAGGAGGGCCAAGAGCATCCTGATGGCTGTCAGGATCCATTCCAGGAGTGACCTTCAACGGCTCTCTCCGGTTTCGCATCCCCAACAGGAATTGAATATGACACCCTAATGCATTAAAGGACAAGTCCAATACTGCAGCCCATTTTCTGCTTTATTATCTCTAATATTTGCATATTGTGGTGCTCAATTACACCACAATTGAGCAGCGGCCCGGTCTCAGCACCGTAATGACTTCCTGATTATCTGTCTTTGAGTGATGAATGAAATGAATATGGAGCTTTCACCGCAGAATGTAAAATGAGCAACCTTTTATCGGAGTCTTGCTCTGTGCTTCACTTGTTTACTTAAATGACTGAAGGGTTACAAACGGGATAAGAAATTTAGGAAACCCAAGTACTTCAAACTCTGTGCCCTGGAACACACACACGCATATTCGCACACACACACATATATTCGCACACACACACATGCATGCACACGCTCACAAACCCACATGCAATCACACAGAATAATAAGTCTCGGAGAGGGGGACCATGTATAGGTTAAAGTAGCCTTATATTTAGGTGAATTTGTCATTGCCAACAATAACGTTTTGAACTGAAAAAACACAGAAATTCACCAGTTATTGTAAGCACTGCTAACTATAACTTTTACCACCGCCATGCACTGCTTATGACCTCACACATGACACCACTCATGATATGTTGCATGACATCATTTATGACATCACTCTTGACATTTCAAATGACATCAGTCATGACATCATTGATGATATCACTAGTGACCTCATCCAAACTTGTTTTGTACACTTTGCTCTATTAATGGATATACTATTAGAGCTATGAAAGAAAGTGCAAAATAGCTCAGAATATGATGCGCAGTTACTGCTATCATCCATACAAATATGATGCGCCTTTATTGCTATCATCCATACAACCACCATAGGTAAAGCAAGCATGTGTTATTTGCAACATTAACCCTATACAATACACTTCATTTTCTCATGTTACTGGCAGCCAATCAGAGCATCCGCTCCCTCTGGTGTCTGACTCCCTCAGGAATGAGATGCCATAAGGGAAATAAAGCCCCTTGGGCCAATTAGAATGCTCCGACTTTATACTTCCAACCACACAAGTATCTCTCGAGAATTTCGCGGGCCCAACCGTCAAGATATCAATATTGGTTTGACCCTTAACCCCTTCCATGCTGATGACGTCCGGGAGCCGTCATGGCACACAGTGCTCGTGTGCTGATGACGGCTCCCGGCCGTCATGACAGCACCCGCGATCGGAATGTGCCACACAGGCGCAGAATTGCATTTTGGGAATTCCCTTTTCGCTGGATGGAGCACCCAAAAACTTTCCATGAAAGAGCTTAAGTGGATGATTTTTTTTTGTAAAGTTTTCCAGTGAACTCATAAGGTTTTTTAAATGCTAATTTCTAACTATAACGTTCCTGAAACCTGTTTTTTTCCGTGAATTTTAAAGGTTTTTTAAATGCTAATTTCTAACTATACCGTGCCTGACCCCTATGGTTTTTTAAGTGAATTTCTAAGGTTTTTTTCTTTAATTGTTTAATTATTTTGTCAGCAGTCAAAAAAACACAGTACGAAAATACCAAAAAGGAACAGATCAAATACCGATAACAAAGCTTACAATCGATCCTTGATTTCTAGTTACAAGTTTACCTCCTTAAAACACACAGTAGATCATTTGTTCATAATTTCATATCCATTTTGATACAGGGGACCACAGTTTCTGACCAAATATCTTTCTTCTCCTGCCTTTTGACTTATACATTGCCATCTCTAGGTGATATATAGATAGTAGTCTGGATTGCCAGTTATTAAAAACAGGTGGATCTACATCAAGCCATTGAGTTGTTACACAAAGTCGATAAATTGACATACATATGAAAATAAACCCTTCCTCCAAATCAGACCTAGCCCCCCCTACATTTTCTTGCAAACCAAATATAACAAATTCCGCCGACAATTGTATACAAATGCCTAAACTGATATTAAAAAATTATTCTATATCCTTAATAAACTTACTCAGTTTAGGACATTGAAAGAACATATGTATAGCATCTGCGGTGACTTCCCCACATCGATTACATTTGCTTCCTCTATCAGAATTCCATTTGGCTATTTTTCCGGGGGTATAGTATAGGTCAAATATTGACATGAAATGCTGACTCCTCAGCGACCCATTGAATAATACTTTAATAGACACTTCAATTATTCTTTCCATGTCAACTTTTTCCACCACTAATCTACCTTGCCATTTTTCCTCCCAAACTGATATATCATCCTCTAAATTATTAATCATTAGTTGATAAATTGTACCAATTCTTGATCTTGAGCAAACAGCTTCCAGAATTTTGACTTTATTTAATATAACCTGATTTTGAGATATTTTCTGTTCGACAAAACTTCGAATCTGAAGATATTTAAAAAACTCCATTCATGCTATATTATATTTCTGTTGTAAAAATAGAAAAGAAACTACCTGACCCCCTTGAATTAAATCCCCCAAATGACGTATACCTCCCCGGTTCCATCTGATAATTACTTGGTCTCTAAAGATGTCTGGTAATAAGGGACGGTTACTTAAGGGAGTATAATCACTCAAATTCAATTGTAAGCCAATTTTCTTTTTTACCTTACGCCATATGTCAAAGGCCGTCAAAATAATTTTAAATTTGGTCTTTTTGTAATAACTAGGTTTAATTATTCGTACTAAACATTGTCAGACCTTTTCACCCAGTACCATCTCATATATTGAAGGGCTAAATGCCTCCTCCCTATCAACATCTGGTAACAACAGGACCCCCATATGTTGCAATAAAGCAGCCCAATAATATAAACGAAAGCTATGTATCCCCCAACCTCCTCTGACTATAGGTAGTATGCACTATTTCATGGCCCTCCTAGTCCTGCGGAAGTTCCACAAAAATCTACCACACATTCTATCGATTTCTGCAAAAACAGCCGCAGGGACAAGTAGAGGAATCGTACAAAAATGTTGGAAATATGAGCATTTTTAAAACATTACTATGCCCGTACAAAGAAAGATGAAGATTATTTAGACGCTCTAAGGTCTTTTTCGCTGAACCTAAAATTGGGTCAAAATTTAGGCGAAGAATCTTATATATTTTTGGTGAGATTTTAATTCCTAAATATATGGCACTTGAGTCAAAATCCATATCATTTGGACGCCCAGCTTCTGAAAGAAGTAACTGTGTCTTTGCTACATTCAATTTATACCCCGACTGTACCCCAAATATATCTGCAGCTTCCATTATCGTGGGCATCGCCTTCTTAATGTCTGCCGTAACTATGGCAATGTCGTCCGCATATGCGAACACCTTGTATGCTACATTATGTATCCTGACAGGTTCAATTCCAATGTTATTTTCTAGTCTATTTAAAAAGGGCTCAATGTATAACGCAAATAACAAGGGGGAACAGAGACAGCCTTGTCTCGTCCCCCTTGTTATTACTATATTTCCGGAAAGCCTACCCGAAATACGGATAGAGGCCTTTGGCTGAGCATACAAAGCCTGAATTGCCCTTATAAATTCTCTCGGGAAACCCTTCCGACTAAGACAGACCATAAAACCCACCACGAAACCCTGTCAAATGCCTTTTTGGCACCTAACAGGGCTATCGGTACAGGGAAATTAGTGGCTTGCGACCAATCTAACATGGAAATAATTCTTTTAATATGGTCTGTTGTGTCTCGATTCTTTACAAACCCATGCTGTCTTTTAAAAACCAAACTGGGCATTATATCATTTAACCTATTTGCAATTATTTTAGAATAGACTTTGCTATCTGCATTAAGCAGTGAAATTGGTCTATAAGACCCCATATCCAATTCTGACTTACCCTTTTTCTTAAAAATTACTATAACAGCTTCCGACCAAGAATCAGGGGGGTTACCCATAAAGGATTGCTGACAGACTTCTACTAGTTCTTTTTTAAGAATATGTCTAAAAGTGCTGTAAAACTCCAAAGGAATACTGTCAGGGCCCATAGCCTTACCTGAAGCTAAACCTAGTATAGCAATTTCACATTCTTCCCAGGTTATAGGTGCAGACAAAAGTGTTCTTTGCACTTCTATAAGATCTATAGATTCTAAATCTCTCAGTTAATCCCCAACTTTTAAACCCCCTATCTCATCAATCGGAGCACTATACAGTGATTGATAGAAACATTGAAATGCTTCTAAAACACCCTCATTAGTTTCTTGACGTACACCATTTATATCGATAATCTTGGATATGTCACTGAACGCTACTTTTTGCCTTAGTCTTTTTGCCAAAATTCTGCCCGTTTTTTTCCCCAAATTCATATGCCTCTTTTTTATTTTGGGAATACTTTGCCGCCAATTGATCAGCCATATTAGAGTAAACTGCTGCTCTCTTAATATAAGCTCTCTTTGAGCTATGGACACGTCAAGCCCTTGCCTAATTACATCTGCTAACTTATGTTCTGCTAAAATCACCATTGCGCAGTCCTTATATTTATCTCGTGTTTTTTTACGCCGCATATTTGCATAGCTAAGAGTTTCTCCCCTAAGAGTGGCCTTAAAAGTGTCCCAAACTATTTTACTTGATGCCGTCCCTTTATTAAATCTAAAAAACTCCTGAAGCACCTTTGCCATAGATTGGCAATATTCATCACCCAGTAACACACTTCTGTCAAAAGACCAAGGGCGGATACCTTCTCCCATCTGGGAGTCCAATTTAACTTCAAAGATTATGGGATTGTGATCAGAAATAAGTTTAGGTAAAATCTCCAAATTAACTTTCCCTCTAAATTGTGATGAAGTGAAAAAATAATCCAGCCGAACAAATTTGCTATGTGGGGCCGAAAAGAATGTGTATCCTGGCTGATCTACATATGTACTATTCCAGACATCAAACAGCCCATGATCCATCACTAATTCTCGTAAAGCTGTAGATACCCGCTGCTTTCTCCCCATATGCCGCGTGTTCATTCTAATACCAAAGTTAGCCTCAATATGGATATTCAAATCACCACATAAAACCACTGGTTGAGGCCACTGAGCCAATTCCGTATTCAAAAACCTCATGAGCTCAGAGTCATCCAGATTCGGACCATACACTGTGCACAACATAAATCTTTGTTGACCAATCTTAATCTCAACGATTGCCCAGTGGCCCCATTTGTCTTCCATGAGCCTTATACATGAGCCAAGACCCCGCTTCAGGAGGATAGCTACCCCTTGCTTCACCCCAGTTTGTTTGGAACAAGCTACCAGGTCTAACCCCAAATTCTTCAGACATCCCCTCTTCCCCATGCTATATGCATCTCTTGCAAACATAATATGTCAGTTGATGACAGCTGAACAATTTTAGCTAACATTTCTCTTTCCTTTAAATCATTAAGCCCACAGATATTAAGTGAACATATCCTTAATTTTCTATCCATATCTCAACAGAAAACAGAAACATTTCCCGGAATGAAAAACCATAATTATCGGCCTTTCTACCGTTTTTTTATCTGACCCATCCCTGCGAGATGATTTTTGGAGAAAACATAAACTTATTTTGAAGACCATCATGACTGTTGCTAACTTTTCACCCCCCCCCCTCCACCCGCACCCACACCCCTTCCCCTCATCCCCCACCCTGTGGCACATTTCTACCACCCCTCCCACCCTCCCCACCCAACCCAACACACGAGACACAAGGACTGTCAGTCCCTGAAGAGATGGATTGCCGCCCCCCCCTACCAGATTGAAGAGAGAATACCAAATCTTAATATATAAAAAAACAAGCTTTTCCTAGACAGTATCTTATACAAAAGAAAGAAACGAAATCGCTGAATACAAGACCCAACGGATGTATGACGTTACAACGCATACTTTTACTCCGCATACCATTACAACGCGGTATTCACAACGCATACCATTACAACGCATAGCGCTTTGGGGTGCTGGATAGTGGTAAGTATAATTTACTATTCTAACTCCAGTCCCCGTGGACCCTAGGGAAGGTGTTGGATAGTAAATTAAACTTACCTCTTATCCTAGAGCGCCCCCCAGCGCTATGCGTTGTAATGGTATGCGTTGTAATGCCTGCGTTGTAGTGGTAGTGCGTTGTAAAAAATGCGTTGTAACAGGTGCATACCAGACCCAACACTGGTTACAGAGAAATCAAAAACTCTTTAGCCTTAATCTCGGAAAAGAAAAACCTTGTCTGACCTTTGGCTATAACTTTAAGTTTGGCAGGATTTTGGAGATAAACAGTTACTCCTTTTTCCTGGAACCCAGGTATAAACTGGCGCAAATGCCAGCGTTTAGTAACAGGTCTGACGAAAAAATTACATTCCTTCATAAGCCTTTTTTTATCCGGCCTTGCCAGCCCAAAAACAGCCTCCCTTGCAAGGAAATTCTTAAAATGCACAAGAATAGCTCTTAGGCGATCTTCTTCGCCTTGCCTGGGTTTCCTCACAGTAAATGGAAATCTATGTGCCCTTGATATCTCTATAGACCAGTCCCAAAGAGTCATTTCCGGAAATGCCTCAGTAAAAAGTTCACAAACAAACTTCCGAACATCCGCTTCTTCCTTTTTTTCTGGGATGCCTAAAATACGCACTTGATTTTCCAACTCAGACAGTTTGTAGCTAATGTCATCGTGATGAGCTTTAATAGAGCTTAATTCCGATTTCTGAGCATCCAGATCATCTTCTAGATCTGAGATTCTAGATTCAGCTTCTGTAACTCTCAGGGCCGTATCAGAACAGATTTTGATTACTCGCCGAACAGCATTTTGTACCTTGCGGCATGTTGCTTCTGTGCGGGTATTCTTTAGCTTTATCTCAGCTCTATGCTCCATCATAGTGTTGTAGATCATAGACAAGGTTATTTCCTGAGCCGAGCTCTGTTCAGCCCTGATTACTCCTAATCAAGATTTATAGTTTCTACTGGCTCTATCTCAATCTCAACCGGCATATTCTCAGCAAAGACTGTTTCACCATCTCGCTGCTCATTCTTTAAATTCGAGCCTCGCGCTCCTCTGGTTTTCAACTTCTTAACCGTTGTGACAGGGGAGTCCTCCTTCGATCTTAGCCCATCTTTACTGCTACCCTCATCATGGTAGTCTGCCCAGTCTTTGCTTAGATTAGTGCTTTCATCAGATGAAGGATCCGACATGGAATAGAAATTATCGACTGATTCTTGTGACCCAGTCAAATCATGAGAGGATGTGCACTCCTGCAGTGACAATACATTAGTCTCTGCCACCAGGCTATCTACACTAGCAAGCAGCTCTCCGGATAAAACAGTCTTGAGGACCACATCTCCCACAATGCCTCCCTCTATGCTTTCATTGTTTAGGATTTCTTTCTCCTGCTCAGAGCTAGCTATCAGCAAGATTGTAGCTTCATCGCTTATTTCCAAAGATACAATTTCACGAGGCAGGGAAGCGCTGTATGCTTCCTGATTCAGTGTATCAAAACTGCCCGCGGCTACTGTTATATCACGTGGAGACCGTAATGGGGCACTTTTCAACATCTGCTTCTCGAATAATGCCGGCAAAGTTTGAGCCCCTTGTTTTGTCATAGACGTAACCTGCACTCACGGAACAGTCTGGGGGGTAGCGTTTCCGCCTTCCCCCTCTCACCGTATTTGCCTTCATTATTCTCCGCTGCCACCGGCGGAGCTTTTGTTTTTCCACCTCCAGTCACTACCTTGGATGGCATTTTTTTCGAAGTGGCTCCTTGCATGCCTCCGCGCCCTCGAGCCACTCTCTTCTGAAAGCCGAAAAGAAGAGCAGGGAGCCGCCAAGCCGGGGCTCCAATCAAACGGAAAAGCAATAGTCCAGACACCATTCAGCCGTTTTTCCAGTAAGCCGGTGTAGAGCAGCACCTCCAATATGTCCGACAGAAACAGAGGGCTCCTCCTCAGGCTCAACGCGGAACCAGCAACCGGGGAAAAAAGACGTCCGCCTTCGGACACCCAAAGAAGAGAAAGCGACTCCGAATGCTTCCAGCACCGCAGTGTCACGTCTTTACACAAAAGTAAACTCGCCGCTCGCCGCAACAGTAGCTGACTTGCTTCTCTCTCCACGGTCCGGAGCGAGGGGATCGAGCTGCTTACACAGCCCACGCCCACGGCCGCCATCTTGCCTCAACCTTGTGTTTTCTAAGGTTTTTTAAACGCTACTTTCTAACTATTCCTACAGAGGTAGGACGTGAAGAAAGAAGAAAAAAACGCAAACAAAGAAGCAAAAGAAATCCAGAAAGATGCAACAGAAGTCCAATAAGACAAAGAAAAGTGCAGGAAGAAGCAAGACATGTGCAGAAAGAACCAACAGAGAAGCAGAAAGAGGACGTGTTGCAAAATCATCCTGTGCCCTCAACTTTTTCAGACAGGTACTGGTGGTAACTGACTCTGACTAACCAGGCCTAGAGCCAGTGCTATGCTAAAAGACAATTAGAATACAGTGAAAACACCTACATACACTAGGGAGCACTATGCGTTGGGTAACCGATGTGATTAGCATTGACCTCCTCTGTAAGGCCCTAGTACATAATAGGGCCGGGGAATTAAAACTACTTCTAAATCAGAGGTGCAGAAATATGCTACTTTAACTAGTAGTGGCGTTTGCAGAGTGGTGAAGAAAGGGTGCTGAGCATCCAACCGACGCTCAGGAATTCCGCGGTGTAGGGAACCAGGAGAGATTCTTGGACTCCAAATTTCCTCAGGACTAAATTGGACTTCATCCCCATCCTGTAGTCTGCCACGAGGCACATTTGCAGAGTGGTAGAGAAAGGGGGCCATGGCCTCCCAAGTTGTCTTAGCAATCCCACTGTGTGGGACTTACTGGAGGTAACAAGAGGGGAGTTGGCCCCCCAAGGACATCCTAGGGGGCCAACTTCCCAAACTGATACCTCCAGTCAGTCCCAGAGAGCGGCATTGGTAAGTACTCATACCAGGCCATGCCCACTTTGCCCACCACTCTACAAACGCACTCCCTGGCATGCTCTTGGAGGGGGATGGAAGTCTCCTTCACTGCTGGGGGTCCTTTAGGGGCCAACTAGCCTACCTATTACCTCCAGTAAGCCCCAAGCAGTGGGATTGGTGAGAGGTAGACAAAGGCCATGCCCCCTTTCTCCACCACTCTGCAAAAGAACCCCCTTGCGCTTTTTTACTTGAGCAATTAAGTCCGCTTGAATTCTGAGGGTCCCTGGGGTCCAACTAGCCCACCAGGTACCGGCAGTAAGTGCCAAAGAACTGCATTGCAGAGAGGTGTAAAAAGGGACGTGGCCTGGACCACCTCTCTGCAACGCAGATCTGTGGTGCTTACTGGTGGTACCTGGTGGGCTAGTTGCCCCCCAGGGACCCTCATGATTTAAAGGAATTAATTCCCAACCTAAAACGCGCCACAGGGCGTGTTTGCACACATGTCCACTCAGGCCCCGCCCCCTCCCTTTAACACTGTGCAAACGCACCACATGGAGCATTTTAAGTTGGGGATAAACTCCCCTTGAATCCTGAGGGTCCCTGGGGCCCAACTAGACCACCAGGTACCTCCAGTAAGCGCCACTGAGATGCGTTGTAGAGAGGTGTAAAAAGGGGCATGGCCTGGACCACCTTTCTGCAACACAGCCCTGTGGCGCTTACTGGAGGTACCTGGTGGGCTAGTTGGCCCCCAGGGACCCTCAGGATTGAAGAGGAATTAATTCCCCAACTTAAAATGCACCACAGGGCGTGTTTGCAGAGTTCTTGCTGAGAGGGAGCAGGGCCTCCGGCATGATCGCGTCTTTTTTTTAGAAGGGGAGCTTTGTGGCACCCCCTTCTTTTTACTTTCTTTGGGTCCTGGGGACCCCATCGTCCAGGGCCTGACCCCATTAAAAATATATATATATATATATATATATATATGAATGGGAAGGGGGCCGGGTGGGCCCCCTTCCTGTGGCCAATTCGAGCCCCGGTGACCCCATCCCCCGGAGCATGGCCACGTATGTTTTTGTTATTTATGGATGGGGGGATGCCTGGCCCCCCTCCTGAGGCCTCAATTGGCCCCGGGGACCCCATCCCTCGGGCAGGGCTTTATTTTATTTTTGGGGTGGGGGCCATGGGGCCCCCATCCTGGGACACTTCTAGCCCTGGGTTCCCCATCTCCCGGGGCAGACCCTATCCATTGGGGACCGAGGGCGAATCCCCAATGCCCCCACGGTCCGGCCGGCTCCCCGCGTCCTGCAGGAGCCAGCATTGCATTTCGACATGGGCAGCTGCTGACATGCAGCTCCCCTTGTGGAAAAGCAATCTGCTTTGCTTCATTGAAGAGAGCAGGTTTCTCGCTTCAATGAAGCAAAGCAGTTTGCAATGACAGGAGGGGAGCCGCGCAGCTCCCGCCCTGCCATTGCAAAAAGCAGTGGGCACCCCGGTACACTGCAGGAGCTGGCCCAAGGTTCCAGGAGGGGGGCTGCGCAGCCCCCCTCCCACCTATTGTACAGCCCCGGGGAGGTGGGGGTCCCCGGGGCTCGGGCATCGTAACAGACCCCTGCATTTGCATATTAGTGCCCGGGTAGATGGTGATCCCCGGGGAGTGCGGCGAGCTCGAGCCCCCCCCCCCACACAGGTGTATTTAAAAAAAAATAAAAGCCCTAGGGGTGGCAGTCCCCGGGGCAGCGACGGGCCTGTGCCCTGCAAAATAATTAATAAAAGCCCCGGGGGTGACAGTCCCTGGGGCTGTTGGGGGGGGGTGTATGACGATACATCGCTCTCCTTTTAATCGCGTGCGTTTACCACACTTTTTTTACATCTCACAGAACCCTACATCGCGTACTATTACATCGCTAGCTGTTGCAACGTGAATGGGTTGCTTTCTATTGGGCCCTACATGACCTCGCACTCCATAACATGCATTATCTACGTGTCCTACAACAGTGTTTCTTGATCAGTAGCATGAACCCACCTCTCACCCCTGGCCCCCACTGCCCCCCACCCCCGTCTCCCGACGTTAATTCTTCTGTGTTTATTCTGTGTAATTTTTTTTGGGGTGTGTGTAAATTTATTTTGTATATTTAAGAATTGAAATGCCTGTATTTTTTAAATGCTTACCTTGCAATGTTTTCAACACGTATTGGGGGGATTACAAAAGGAGTTGCCCACCCTGCCCACAGCCATGTTGGAGTGTATTGTCCAGCTGGGCAAACGTGAGTCCAATGTCCCTGCGTACAGACCCCGCCATTTCCAGTAAGTTGAATTAAGTAATTGCTGCAGGTCAAACTCACTGTTGAGGTATTGATTTAAACTAACTCACCTGGAAGCAAACAGAATAATATCAATGTCTTTCATAAATGGCTCCTAATCATGGAACAGGGTCTGTTCAAATGGCCTGTCTGCTTACTTCACCCGTTATATTTTCTACAGCTTTTCTTCACTCATCAATCTCATCAGTACTAAATACTTAAGTACCCATTGGTCATACCCCTACTTCGTGTGTTTCAGTCTGCACAAGATTTTGATCTTTTGTAAAACGTACTAGAGATACTAATGGCTATACAAATAGCATGAAGTTTACACTCTGTAAGTGACACACAGTTCAACGCAAACATCATGCATTCATACATCCACCCATCCATCCATCAGGCATCTACTACCCAGACAGCAATCCATCCATCCACCCATCACACATCCACCCATCCATCCATCCACCGATCCACCGATCCATCCACCGATCCATCCATCCACCATCCACCCACCCACCCACCCATGACCCAGCCACCCATCCACCCACCCATCCATCCATCATGCACCAATCCATCGGGCATCCACCACCAGCCACCAATCTATCCACCCACAGCAAATGTACTGACACAAAATCAATCACACCCACTATTAAATATCAACAACAGACAGGATATTCCTGTCCCAACAGAAATCAATAAGAGAGGCGCACAGACCGTTCCTCTGATTCTGGTGGCTGTCAAAATATTCAATATAGCTTTCTCCTACATGTAAATAATGTTTCTACTGTTTATTCCATGATTTCACATCTTCATTTAGCATGTTATCCTAAAAAGCTCTTTACCGCTATTTAATAAATGCCAGCATAAACATATGAACTTGACTTAAAATGTATGATTCCCAGCCAGCAATCCATGCACCCATCCATCATGCATCCATCCACCCAGCCATACATCATGTATCCATCCATCAGGCATCCACCACCCAGCCACCAATACATGCACCCATCCATCATGCATCCATCCACCCATCCATCCATCCATCATGCATGCTCTCCACACCACTGGATTCAAGCAAGCCGGGATGAAGACGGCTGGAATGCCAGAAACCGGTCCTCGGAAGCTTGTTTCCGGTCCAGGGAAGGCATGGCTTGGCAGTTTGGGCTGGACTGTTCCCATGAGGCACAGGGTCAGACTGATTTGCATATGGCCATGTCTGAACTGGGGTGGTGTGGAGCATTCGCAGGGTGTTGAAGCAGAATGATGAGACGGCATTGACTTGCTTGGTGATCATGAGGGATGAGTCCAGGATGAAGCCCAGGTTGGGTGCGTGGTCCGTGGGGATCGGGGCATTGCCCAGTGCCGGGGCCACCAGGAGTCGTCCCAGGCGGAGGGGGATGGTCCGAGGAGGAGGACTTCCATCCTGTCCGAGTTCAGTTTCAGACGACTGAGCTCCATCCATGCTGCTACGTCTTTCATTCCTTCTTAGAGGCTGGCTCTGGCGGTGGCGGGGTCATTGGTAAGGGAGAGGATCAGTTGGGTGCCGTCCGTGTAGGAGATGATGTTTAGGTTGTATCGCCGCACAATGGCTGCGAGGGGGCTCATGTAGACGTTGAAGAGGGTGGTGCTCAGCGGGGATCTTCGAGGAACGCCGCAGATGATTTTGATGGCCGCTGATCGGAAGGGAGGGAGGTGGACTATCTGAGTTCTGTCTGAGAGGAAGGAGGTGACCAATTCCAGGGCTTTTCCTTGGATCTCGGCATGGTGGAGGCGGGTTATTAGGGTGCGGTGGCAGACAGTGACAAATGCGGCCGATAGGTCAAGGAGGATGAGGGCAACTGTTTCCCCGTTGTCGAGCAGGGACCTGATGTCGTCGGTGGCTGCGATGAGTGCGGTCTCGGTGCTGTGGTTTGCTCTTGCTCGGAAGCCGGACTGTGATGGGTCGAGGGAGCCGTTTGTCTCGAGGAATGCGTTCAGCTGTTTGTTGACGGTCTTCTCGATGACTTTGGCGGGAAACGGGAGAAGCAAGATGGGGCGGAAGTTCTTGAGGTCCGTTGGGTCCGCGGTGGGTAACTTCAGTAGGGCGCTGATCTCTGCATGCTTCCAGCTCTCCGGGAAGGTGGAAGATGCGAAGGAGTTGTTGATGATGTGCCGTAGTATGGGTGCGATGATGGTGTCAGCTTTGTTAAAGATGTGGTGTGGACAGCGGTCTGCTGGGGAGCCAGGGTGGATGCTGTTCATCATGTGGGTGTGTCTTCAGTGCTGACGGGGGTCCAGGTGAGGAGGGTGGTGGTGAGGGGCGGAGGTTCAGTAGACGGGCTTGTGGTCCGGGCGTCAAAGCTGTTGTGTATGTCTGCGATCTTGTGGTGGAAGAACAAGGCCAGTGAGTCACAGAGATCTTGCGAGGGCGTGACGTCGTTGTTGCAGGCGCCGGGGTTGGAGAGCTCTTTGACGATATTGAAGAATTCCTTGCTGTTGTGGGTTTTGTTGTCCAGTCGTTCTCTGAATGCTGTCCTTTTGGCGGTGCGGATCAGCTGATGGTGTTTGCGGATGGCGTTCCTGAGGGCTGTCATGTTATCTGTTGACTGGTCGTGGCGCCAGGCTTTCTCCATGGTACGATTCAGAAAAGGGGGTGGTGATGGACAGAGTGTCTGAATTAAGCAGACCACTTCTACCCAGTCCAAAGATCAGGGCTTGATCCATCACCGTTTTTTAGCTCACTGCACCATCCCAGCTCAGAACCTGGCTACATGCAAATTAGTCTGTCCCTGGCCCAGTGCATCATGGGAACAGGGCAGACCAAACTACCAAGCCAATTTTTATACTGGAAAGGAAACAAGCTTCCGGGGACCGGTTTCTGGCATTACAGCCGTCTTCGGCCCGGCTTGCTTGAATCCTGATGGTGCAGTGAGCAAGGGACTCACATCTGAGTGTACCCTTCCACGCTTATGGTGGACAAAATGATTCAGGATTCAAGCAAGCCGGGCCGACGACGGCTGAAATGCCAGAAACCGGTCCCCGGAAGCTTGTTTCCTTTCCAAAATGACTTATTTCCCCAAGTTACTTTTTTTTTCTCGCTGTATTCCCCTTGAGTTCAGTAAAAAAGACTTACTCAAATTCCAGCAAATCTTCACCCAATTTATCTGGGCATATGCTCAGCCCAGACGTGCACTAAAACATCTCACGTTACCGAAAGACAGAGGGGGATGGGCTTTTCCTAACATCACCCTATACTACTGGGCAGCAGTACTTCAATACAGTTCAGTTCTACTAAGAGAACCCACTTTTGGAGCTGAACCGTCTCTACCCTCAACTTTACGGTCCTTGCTAGGGGAACAATAATGGGGCTGCTTAGTACGATAAACAGCCTACGGATATTACAATTGCGTTAAATTTAAGAGGCTAATGAACTCTTATAAAGTTTTTCGCCATGTCCGGAGAATCCTTGGAATTGGTAGTTATAACTTTTACTCCTCTATAACCAATAGCAACAACTTACCTGCTATATTTAGTTCATCCTACCTGTCTGAATGGTACAGAGAAGGGATAATAAAATTAGGGGATCTTATAACAACTAGGGGGATTGAAACCTTTTCGACCTTACAGACCACCCCCTTTTCTGAATCGTTTTTGGCCACTATAGGTGTGGCAGGGTATACACAGACATGAGTCCCTTACTCACTGCTCCATTAGGATTCAAGCAAGCCGGGCCGACCACGGCTGAAATGCCAGAAACCGGTCCCCGGAATCTTGTCTCCTTTCTAGTGAAGAAGTGGCTATGTAGTTTGGTCTGCCCTGTTCCCATGATGCACTGGGCCAGGGACAGACTGATTTGCATATAGCCAGGTTCTGAGCTGGGATGGGGCAGTGAGTTAAATAACGGTGATGGATCAAGCCTTGATCTTTGGACTGTGTAAGAGTGGTCTGCTTAATTCAGACACTCTGTTCATCACCACCCCCTTTTCTGAATCGTTTTTGGCCACTATAGGTGTGGCAGGGTATACTCAGACATGAGTCCCTTACTCACTGCTCCATCAGGATTCAAGCAAGCCGGGCCGACGACGGCTGTAATGCCAGAAACCGGTCCCCGGAAGCTTGTCTCCTTTCTGGTGAAGAATTGGCTTGGTAGTTTGGTCTGCCCTGTTCCCATGATGCACTGGGCCAGGGACAGACTGATTTGCATATAGCCAGGTTCTGAGCTGGGATGGGGCAGTGAGTTAAATAACGGTGATGGATCAAGCCCTGATCTTTGGACTGGGTAAGAGTGGTCTGCTTAATCCAGACACTCTGTTCATCACCACCCCCTTTTCTGAATCGTTTCTCCATGGTACGGCAGCATTTCTTGGAGATTTTGAGGTTGTTGGAGAACCACGAGGCTTTCTTGCTGCTGGGTCTTTTGGGAGGATTCTTCAGTGGTACAAGGGTGTCGGCGCAGGCGGTGAGCCACTGGGTGAGGTTGCAGGCTGCTTCGTTGGAGTCTGTGGTGTGGGTGGGAGGGTTCTGGCTCAGTGAGGGGGTGAGCTGGTCGGTGGTGATCTTGCTCCAGGCTCTGCGGGGGCCTGTTGCGGGTGGTGGTGGGTCGTGGTTTTCTTAAAGTTGAGGTGGACGCAGCTGTGGTCTGTCCAGTGTAGTCCGGTGGAGTGGCTGAAGGAGATGTAGTTGCTGGAGGAGAAGACGGGGTCAAGCGTGTGGCTGGCGTAGTAAGTGGGTGTGTTCACCAGTTGCTTGAGTCCGAGGTTGGCGAGGTTGTCGAGCAGTGCAGTGGTGTGGCTGTCATTGTTGTTTTCCAGGTGCACCCCTCTTTATCCACTTATGGATTTTTATGCAAATCCAAATCTTTAAACTATTGTATACATGGATTTATTCCAAAATCTTGCTCTAACCGAGGCTGTCCTAACAAGTTGAAATATCTTTATTTCTCTTGTGTCTTCCTCCTTACATGTGTGCTGGATTCGGCAGGACATGTACATAGATGAAATAACCTTAAAGCATAGTTTTTGTGCAGGAAGGGACCCTTTCTTGAACACAAAAAATGCAGACCGCAACTGAGAACCCCTTGCTGTGTGATGCAAGGGTGCTTGAATTGGATCATGGCTGCACAAAGTGTGCCAGCCCATAAAGAGACCAGAACTGTACAATTACTTTGTAGATATTGTGCAGTTCTGTTCTCTCTTCAATTCATGCAATGCAGCATAGCAATGTTGCTTGCTGCCCTATGATGTGTGGACTGTTGGTAAATTAGGGCCCTAGTTTATGGCTATGGGATTGAAGATGACACAGATAAGTGGTATGAGGTTGCCTTGCACATGCACTTGCACAGATTAGATCAAATGTTTTAGGTGGGTAGCCTGTAGATGTCCAGTGACCAGTGCAGTAAACTAAAATCTATCAGTTCTGTATGTTTGATGGTTGCCTTATGGACTGAACTGACTTTTGGTTAGGGACAGATTTGGCACAAAAGGAAGAATGATCTACATAAGCTGGTTAGCCATGGTGCCACATTTTGCATACTGGAAGGCATCAATGAATACACCAGGTTAGCCTTCTCATCGGTTGATATTTCAAATGAAGAGCAGCAATGCCCATCAACAGAGTTAGTGTCAAGGGCAAAGCTTGATACAGGAGTAATAGTAGGTTCCGACGGGCATGTAACAGACAAGTGTCATAGTAAAGATGGTGAATTGTACTTGCTCTATCGCCTGAGCAGAGATATCCATCAGGGTATTGATTAGTCTACCCTAGCTCTTGGCTGGAATGAGCCTCTGTGTCAAGGTTGCCTTTTGTGCATAGTCATCTGAGATTGTTATGAGCCTTTTGCCATGAGGACTTTGTGCACTTTCACACTGCTGTTTACATTCACTTTGAATGTGCTCTGACCCTAAAATGGTACTGATAACATTGAGGTTTTCCAATTCATCTATTTACCTTTCTTGTAAGGACTTATTAGACAAAATAGAAAATACACCAATGTAATGGGAAATGTCAGTAAACTTGACCTATAATGTAGTGTGTATTTAAAGCTTCCACATATATTGCAAAAATACATGGTAGCCCGGAGATCTACTGTACTTTGGCTGGCCTGGCAATTATGGGCATTATAGTAACACCTGGCAAAGGAAAGTCCATATGCCATGTAGGAAAATCTATTTTAACATGCTAATAGGGCATCCCTACTGTGTGCTCTGTAAGACCACAAGGCAGGGATCCTGATTTATAAAAAGTGGCACACTATATGTTTTAAAAGTGTGCCCTCAGAGTGACTTAAAGCCTCAAAGATATTCTGCTGTGTAGGTTTCAGCTATATTTTCCACAAGACAGTCCTAGGTGAGATTAAAATATATATTCCTATATCTTGGCCTGGGTAAATGCTAGCAGTGATTCAATGTTCTTTCCTAGTTCATTTTCGCTTTATAAAAATGTTCTTTAGACTGCCTGAGAAACAACTGGTTCAAAACCAGTTCTACAACTCATCACACCTACAGAGCTGGAATAAACATCCTTGCCTGGGAGAGTTCATGAATCTGGCTCAGAAAAGAATGGCCTATGAGCCCATTACGGACAGGGTAGGGTTAACTGCTGACCACTTAGCAGTGACTAGCTATCTGAAGAGGAACAGAAGCAGCTGGCAGAGCAGAGGACAGCCATAGCAATACCTATTTGGACTTGGAGATGTCTATCCATTCGGAGACACTCTTAGATAGTCAGAATCTATTCACAGTAAGGAATGAAACCTATTTACACCTTGCCCTGTGGGTATCGAGCTCACCTAAACATGGAAGTGACTAAAGAGCTGAAGACAGAAATGTCTGGTGTCAGATGGATTCTGCTAAATTAAATAAGGGGCTCCAGGATAATTTTGCAGTAAGGATAAGAGGAAGGGCTTCAAATGGATGTACGGCGACTGTGAGAAAATGGTTAGTAATTGGTGCCCAGCAAAGCATGAATCACAGGTGAGTGCACAGGATAAATCAGGCACCTCAACCATCACCTCCTTCAAAACATTCTGGGACCTAGGAAGACTACTTTTGAAGACATAGGCCATCCTGGAGGTAAACAGACTCTCGACTCTTGAAAAAAAAGGACTCGCTCAAAGAGTGCTGGCACCCAGGGAATTAAACTGCTCTTCATGTATCAAGTAGTGGCCTCCTAATTGATTGTTTCAAGGACACAAAAAGCAGAAGGCTCAGGCTGACCAAATACATGTGGACCCTGCAGGAGACCTGAATGGATTGAGACCTATTGCCTACATGCTTCCCCTGAGGAGCTACATGCTTTAGGATTAACCAGAATTAACTTTGCCAGTAGTTGAAGATCAGTTGAATTTAGCATTTTCTTCTACCTCCTGAGGACTGTGATATGTGATCAAGCACTGGTAATTAGATGGAACCGGTCCTGGGTTAACCGTGTTCCAGTTCGGGGAGAACCAAGCTTGGAAGTTTGGGCTGGACTTTTCATTTTGGAGCAGGATCAAGACTGATTTGCATATAGCTGGATCCAAACTGAGGTGACAGGATGTGCAAAGTAATGATGGATTGGGATGCAGCCCAGAGTAATTAACAGTATGTCCACTTAGGTAGGACAAGTATGCCTAGACATGGGTAGCCATGCACACTGTGTCACTGGAACAAAGCTATACCCGGCTGATGTGTCATTAACAAGGGTGAAACCAGTCCTAAGTTGCTTGTGTTCAGTTCACGGAGGACCTGGCTTGGCAGTTCAAAATGGACTATTCCCATTGGAGCAGGGTAAAGACTGATTTGCATTTAGCTGGGTCAAAATTGAGGTGGCATGGTGTGCAAAATAATGATGGACAGGGATGAAGCCCAGAGTAATTACCAGTGGCTGAGACTAATTCAAGCATTCCATTAATCATTTTTTGTATAATTTAGTATGTCTCCTTAAGTTGAACGGGTATGCCCAGACACGGGTCCCGTACACACTGTCTCACTGGAACTAAGCTGATGAGCCATTAACCAGGGCACAACCGGTCCTGAGTTGCTTATGTTCCGCTTCAGGGAGGACCTGGCTTGGCAGTTCGGCTGGACTTTTGCCACTGGAGCAGGGTGAAGGCTGATTTGCATATAGCTGGGTCCAAACTGAGATGGCAAGGCGTGCAAAATAACAATGAATAGGGACGCAGACCAAATAATTACCAATGGCTGAGATTAATTCAAGCATTCCATCCATTACTTTTTGAATACTTGAGCTTTGCCCATGAAGATCATAGCTAAAGAGTGCATGAAAACTAGGTTAATTTCTCTCTGAGGTATTTGCCTCACTAATAAAAGGTTCAACGGAACCTCATAGTAAAGGTATTTGGCCTTGTGAAGCCCTTCCCATCTACATCTTCCTGCCCTGCTCAGATGGAAGATAGGAAGATATTGACTTCAATAAAATGACTAAATGTGAAGGTGAAACCTTGGACGAAGCCCCCTCAATGGCCATGAAATCTAGCTGTGTTTCACGTATAACTATTTGAACCAGAAGAAACAGCTCTAGATTGATCTCAACAATGAAGAACCCAGATTTGACAGACCTTCTCCAGCCACAGAATCACTGGATTTGTGACTGCAAAATGGCTAGTCCTACTGTATAAAACACATTTTATGAGATAGAAAATGATTTTCGACTACTCATAAATGGGTTTTGTGACCCATACTGAATTGCAGTTTGGAAGGGACATGAAGGATTATTTCCTTCCAGAGTTTTATTAGAGATTTAGATCTTACAATGATATCTACAATATATAAAGTACATCAATTAATACGGCTTTAAAAAAGAGCTAACAAATGCTTGAGGGGACTATTCGTAATATCCATAGCAAATTTAGCTGTTGTTAATCCATGTCTTTTAAAAATTTGTTTTAAAAATATCTTTTGGCAGACCCTTAATATGGGACAGACAAATATTTATTTAAATATTTGGCAGAATGTATAAGGCATGAACAGTCCTCCTCGAAGGGATATCAAGGCGCTGTCAAATGCCACACATTCAGGTACTATCTTACAGGGGGGAGAACAGAGAGAAAAACAATTACTCAGGAAAAAGCAATGTTTTGAGGCTTTTTCTGAAGCTGACATAATCATCTATATGGCAAAGGCCCATGGGTAGCAAATTCCAGTGAGCCGCCAGCAAACATGTAAAAGACAGGCCACCAGTTCTGTCTTTTCTGATCCTTGTTGCCTTGGCCAAGGCTAAATTGGATAAGCTCATATTTCCAGAAGGAGTGTAAAAATCCAGTTTATCATGAAAAATCCTAGGGCCTGAAATATGAAAAACCCTGTGTGCTTGCTTAAAAGTCGCCGTTTTTTTAATAGGAAGCCAGTGATGGTCTTTTAGACAAGCCGAGGCTGAGCTATATTTGTCTTTTTTGCAAATGAGATTTGATGCCATATTCGGAATCACCTGTAGTCGGGTGAAAAGGTACTCAACCATCCCCTTGCATTCCCATAGTTCAGTCTTCTGATTACAAGGGCTTGGACTATGGTCCTGCACCAGTTTAATTGAATCTGTGAAAGAGTCTTCTAAGAGGTTTGAGCAGGCCATAAGATTTTCCACAAGTGGCAATGACTTGCTCCTACTTAGACAGGGACTCGTGGATCATAACACACTAATTTCTGGCAACTTTCTTTGGATTATGTGCAGGACCCAAGGATACCGGACACCAAGAAGAGTCCAAGATCTTCTGGGCACCTTCAAATAGTAACATTTCGGATTTCTCAGCATTGAACTTCCAGCAATGTTCTCTCATCCAGTTGGCCAGCTCTGCGAGACAGTTGGAAAGATTTTGTCGGGTGACATCATACTTCTCCCGTATGGAGATGACTAATTGAGTGTCATCAGCACAAGAGCATATCTGAAATCCCCACTTAAAAGCAGCTTTGCAAGAAAAGCAATGTAAACATTAAACAGGGTGGGGATCATTGAGGAGCCCTGCTGCACCCCGCAGTTGGAACTATGGAAAGAAGACCTGACTGTATTCAGCTAAACGGCCTGAGTCCTTTTATCCAAGAATGACCCAAACCACATACAGCAAATGAATGGAGCCCTGCCTTGTGGAGTTTCTATGTCAGTTTGAAATGCAAAGTGATGTCAAATGCTGTGGGATCATCAAGTAGAATCAGGGCAAAAGCTTTGCCCTGATATACCTTTAGTCTTATATTGTTTAGGACTGATATCAGGGTGGATTCCATACTGTTGAAAGCATTGAGTCTTGTCTGGGACAGCTCCAAGAAATCACAGTTTTGTAGGAATGATGTCAAATGACTGTTCACCAGTATTACCAAGACCTTAGACATGAAAGGAAGCAGTGAGATTGGATGGTAATTTGATAACACCAAAGCATCTAATCCAGACTTTTTGCTAAAAGGAGGATAAGAGCTGGCTTTCAACTGTCCGGGTACACAGCATTATCCAGGTAGGCATTAATTAAAAATCAGGGTCAAATGATGACTGAGAATAGGGGAGAAATGGAAGAAGTAAAAATGTGGACAGGAGTCAAGCAGAGAGCCAGATTTAACCTCCAACATCATTTTTTCCACTTGTGACCTGGATACAGAAGCAATATTTCCCAAGTGAGCTTTGGCATTTGGGTGCGGTCCAAGTTGGCTCCAGGGTAGATCACTTATTGGAGGTTCAGCAACGAAAGTGGAATAAATATTGTTGATTTTCTCTGAAAACTAAGCAGCAATTGCCTCGCAGTAGAGGCCAGTGGGTGCGATAGCATGCGCTAGGGTATTTGGCTGGAAACATAAAGTGAAAATTCTTTCCTCCCAAATTACCTTCTGCCATTCATCTGTCACAGTTTGTAATGGTAAACATTTCAACCTACAAAACATTACACACCTTCACAGCCCATGCTCTAGGTTCCAGTTTCAATATGCTTGGGGTACTGCGGCCTGAAATGATAGAGTGACACACTGGAAGCAAGGGTTTGTGCTACTTACAACCATATCATTCTCCATTGATAAATTTGCCATAGTAAGCTTTACAAATATTTTAAGGTATACATATCTCATACTCTGAATATCTGATCTAGTCACGGAAAAGTGCTGAAGTGCAGCTAAAATATTAGTTAAAATTATACTGGCTTGTGTAATGGGAAAATGACATGACATGGCCATAAGACTTCTTAAAGTCTTTTCCTTGGCATGTAGAATACAATGCTGTCATTATAAAATGGTAGGTAGTCCTCTCCTCTTATGTAAGTGCTCACCAATCCTAATTTTAGCCTTAGCGCTTCTATTAAGACCATGGAATTTAGAGTGGAAATATTGTGAGTAATCTTCTCCTCCACCTTATGCCTGAAGTGCCCCTGCTTAATATTTATTGTCTCTATAGCATATAAAAGGGTTAACAGAATCTTCATTGTATATACCGTTAGGAGATGATTAAAGTGCTTGTAACTTGTTGCTCCATAAAGTGACTTAAGTGCTTTTCCATGAGCATATGCCTTCTTTAATATGTGTGCAATATGTTCATTATAGGCTTAAATTGTGGACAAAATTCTACAAAGGTAAGGGTAAGACTTTACTGCTTCTATATTAGAATCATTATAGAAACACTTGTACTTTGTATTGACCCAACACTGTTTTGGACAGAGCCTCATAATCTTGATTTTGTTTATATTAATCTTCAGCCACCAGAAGGCTGTGTGGAAAGCAATAATACGTTTTAGGAGACCCCCTGGTATGCCCAAGGCACACAACTTTTCCAAAGGGTTGCCCTGTCTACATGGTCACCAGCAGTTGAGAAATCTATGAAGGCCATCTAGAAAGGCATCCCTCTTGGTTTCACAATTTTTTCCAATACAAGATGGATCACCGATATATTATCGATTGAACAGCTCTAAACCGTGCATGCTTCAAACTTTTAATTATTTTTTTTCTTCACCGATTGTAGTAGATTAGGTAAAACACATTTGGAATTTTTTTTACTGTGACTTTAAAAAGGGAGATATCTTTAAAATTGAAAGGTATGTTTTAAGGGCATTTTTTATGCAACAGCATGTTAACATGATACTAATATTGCCCCTCCATGTACTAGGGATCACCCCAGTAAAGTAGCAATAATCGAAAAGTGCCACTAAGTAAGTGGCCCATAAGTCAAGGTCTAATTTTATGATAAAAAAGAGTAGCTGGTCTGAACCTCTTGCCCTGGTATTTCTAGCAGTTTTAGGATAATGTAACACTTCCTGTCTAGTAGGGAGGGAATGGGGAGAGCACCTCCCATATGAACCCTCCCCCAGGGACTCTATAACACTGTTACTGGGAGTCTCTCTATTCAAAGTATAGAGAGAGATAATGTATTCTAGCCATTCCTTGTTAAGATGATATTTTTCTTAGCCACTATTGCCTATAATGAATCCCAGACTCTACTTAAAGTGCGTCGTCTTTTGAATACATGGTCTCCGAAACATATTTCATGGTGGGGTCGCCTCCAGACTCTCAAAATGATGATCCCGCCGATTATTAATTTTGTTTCATCCATGCTTCCGATTAAATTATCAGATTCCTTTTTTCGCTAAATCGATGTTCTGCTCTCTAAATTTTTGTGGAATGACAAACGTGCTCGACTTGCATACAAATTTTTGCGTCGTCCTTGTGATATGGGAGGTTGTAACTTTCCTGATTGGGAAAAATACCAAACTGCCTTCTTGGCCTCTCAAGGTGCATTATGGTTCTCTCCTCCATCTCCTCATGTTCCCTCTTGGTTACTCATTGAACAGCAATTAGCATCCCCTTTGCCTACTGCCTCTTTTTGCACTGCGTCTACCTTACATATTCTGTTCTCCCGGTCTATCATTCTTGATACAATTGCGGCGATCAGGAAAATAGATAAGAAGGTGGCAATTCCTTTATATAAAACTAGGTGGTCATCTATCTGGTGAAATTCCAAAATTAAGCTTAACATTACTCCCACCCTCATGTCCTACTAGGCAGATAAAGGAATCTCTCTTGTTCAACATCTCTATGGCGTTTCTGATGAACCATTACCTTTTTCTACCTTGGCTCAAAAACATTCTTTAACAAATCTTGATTTTTATACTTTTCTTAAAATTAAAGCGGCCATCGCTAAAGTTCGTCTTCATACTACTTCTTCTACCATCTCCCTTTTTCATATATGACTTAAAGCTGGTCATGTCGCCTCCAAAATTTATAAGTTTTTGTCCTCTGCTTCACTACCCACACAGACGGTTGCTCAACAAAAATGGTTACATCATTTTGATCATACCATTACAGATCATATTTCCTCTGATACTTGGCAATCAATTGGTAAACGTTCTCTTCGTAATAAAATTGCACCTTCTTTAATGCAGTCTAAGTTTTTCTCTATCAATCTCCTCCATTGGACGCCTGTGCGTCTTCATTCGCTCAACCTTAAGGATGACAACTTATGCTGGAGCTGTGGTTTGGTGGCAGGCGATTTTCCTCATATGTTTTTTCATTGCTCCTTGCTTCAACCCTTTTGGAACCTCATCCAGAAGCATCTCTCTATTATCTTTGATATTGACCTCCAACTTTCCTTCCCTTTAATTCTATTAGGTCCACTGGCTGCCCCTACTCCTCTCCCTTTAGATCCACTGGAATTACAGTTGCTGGATCTTCTCCTGACTGTTGCGGTGAAAATCATTCTTATGGAGTGGAAATCTTTTTCGTCGGTTTCCTATCATACGTGGTGGGCTTGGGTCTCCTTCCTACGCAGTGCTCACACTTCGGTTGATCAAGCTCACCTCTCTCCATCTATTTCTAGTGGGGTTTGGACAGCTTTGGATGAATATATGGAGTTGTCTTCAAAAGGGTTGGTTCCTCAGTTTCCTTTTGATTTGTCTGTCTAATTGTTGTTTGATATTTTTCTAGGATTAGGTTAGTCCTGTGGGAATCCTTCCTCTTCTTCTTTTTCTTTCCTGTCCTCTATTCCCGTTCATCTTTTGTATTGCTCTATCTTTTCTTTCCTCTCTTCTTTTATTCTGTTTCCTCCCCTGTCCCCATCTTCTAATTTGTTAGTGATACGCTTGTTATTGCGTTATTGAGGCCTTTACTTGATCGGATTCTATATCTATAATAGGCTAATTTCTTTTTATATGCAGTTACTTTGTTTATTTCTCAATTTTAGCCCTGATTTGTATATTTCCTAGGATTCATTTGTATCACTTGTATTGTATTTTGTTCTCACTATTTTTATCATTATTTTTATCAATAAAATTTTCTTGAAATCAAAAAAAAAGATGATATTTTTCTTAGCTTTCTAGAAGGAGAGGCTGTTTTCCCAAATAATTTTCCAAAAGGCTTTTTGATTTCCATCCTTCCAAATTTCATGTCAGTATGGTAGGCTTTATTTAGGCCTAGGCAACATTTAAATGACACCACTTTTGCATTATTACACACCATTCATGGTAAAGATTCACCATGAAACATGCCATACACTGTAAAAATGTATGCATTCAATCAACAGAATGAGAGTGCTTTGTTTAAAGGTATCCTGCGGAGAAAAATTGACGTGTGGATGCATTTTGCACTAAAGTATAGTTCAAATAATGACAGATTGCATTTCATGTAATTATTTTGTAATTTCGTGCAATTTCACATAGTTTTGCAGAAATTTCATATAATTACATGTAAACAAATTACACTAATTTCGCACACCTCTATTGTTAATTTGGCCTGAGTGGAGAAATAGACTCCACTTCCGAGTTTGCGGAATTAAAGAACTCTGCATTCCGCTTATAATGGGGAGTTCCCAACAAATTCCACCTTCCGCTGTGTAGCAGAGTTTTTTTTCTGTTGACACTGGTGAGCATGATGAGACTTGCCGGCCCCTAGGGAGCGCTCGCTAGACTTCTTGGCCTCTAGCATGGCCTCTGAATCTTTTCCATGATGTTGGTGAGTATGAGCGACCGCGGCTCCACTGCAAGCAGATTCTCTACTCAAGAAGCAGCTAAATTTATTCGGAAAGATGCTTTCAAGTTACTATTATCCTCGGGCTTTTCAGGTTGTTTTTTAACGTGAGAAGCCTTTTTATTATTTTACTGTTTATTTCCAACAAGAAGAGGTTCTCCAGAGACTCCAACTTCCTGCTCCTGTCCAGCCAGCTCCTCTCAGTGCTTTGTCCATCTCCTCACTTTTCATTTGGATTTCGAGCTGGAAGGATCACCCTCTTTGTCTGCTGCATATATATCACTGGATATAAACACTTTATTTTTGATATTTCACAAGTAAGTTAAAAGAACTTTTGTAAAAAGGTTTTGTTTATTTCCTAGAGGGCTGCACAAATATTTATTTGTACTTTTACATAGTTGTTTAAATGTATTGTGGTGGGTAGCCTGAAGTTTCAGTAGGGGCCTACTTATATTTTTGGATTTCATTTTTCTTCTTTTGTAAAGGAACAATGTTGCACAGTTAAGAACAGTTTCTCCTTGTTTGTTACATTTGCAATATTTATTTATTTTACTATGTGGCCAAGCTCGCCAACGGGTCATCCAGTCGGAAGGCCCAGGTCAGTACTACCCATGGGTGCATTGAACAACTGTTTCTATGGTATATGTTGATTTAAAACATAATTTAGGGCTGGGGTGGAATTTGATTTGTTTATTTCACGTTTTTGTGTGTATAAAAAGTGTGTCTGTTGGTTAATATTTGGTGTTTGGGAGGATCTGTAGTGACTTTTTGTACATTTTTATAACTCAGTTAATTTGTGTTTTGGTATTGCTGAATTAATGGTAGTGTTTTCCTCTGTGTTACCAATGTCACCTTTGTCTGGCCAGTGTGTGTGTGTTTTTGCAGTAGGCCACCATTTGACTTTGTTTTTCATACGATGTGGCCAGGGGCCATTTTTTGTAGACAGTGTCCATAGGCCTGCATGTGTTCTTTGTTTTCCATGGCTCCTTTGTTGTTGTTTGACCATTTGGTCGGTGGCCATTTTGTGTACCCAGCCAGTGTGCTTTTGTCATAGTCCTGCATGTGTTCTTTGTTTTGGCCATGCCTCTGTGCTTGCTGCTTAACCAGATGGTCGGTGACCAATTTGTGTACTAGCCGGAGTGCTTTTGCCTTAGGCCTACATGTATTCTTTGTTGGGGCCCAGCTTCCATGCCTGTTGTTGTTTTTTGTTGTTTGGGCATGTGGTTGCTGGCAATTTTGTATAGCCAGCCAGTATGCTTTTGCCATAGGCCGGCATGTGTTCTTTGTTGTGGCCAGGCCTCCTTGCTTGCTTGTGTTGTTTGACCATGTGGTTGTGGCCATTTTGTGTGGGCAGTCAGTGTGCTTTTGCCACAGGCCTGCATGTGTTCTTTGCTGTGGCCTGCCTCCTTGCTGTTGTTGATTGACCATGTGGCCTGGGGCCATTTTGGTCTGCCACCCTTTGTTTTTACAGTTTTCAAAGGGAGAGAGCTAGGAGGGGCTATGCTGTTTTGTATTTGTTCATGTTTTACTTTATCCTGATATCTGTTTAATATTATGCTTGAGGATCATTGTAGTATTGGTATATTAACACCTTGCCTGCGGCAGGAATTCCAGCCCGGTGCTAGACATTCCAATCGCTGGCGTGGTCGTGACAGAACCATGCCGTCATGAGCAAAACCCAACCATGACTCATGACGGCATGGTTCCGTCATGAGCATCAAAGGGGTTAACAGCTTTATATTATATGCATTTTGCATTTTTCAGGTGCATTCCCTTGCCTCCCAATAGGAATCTTATAGTCCTTTAGTACACCACTAACTCATTTGTGTTGTTATTTTTATTTGTTTTTCAATTTACATTTTCAATGTTTTTAATTATATTTTGTACTAACATTCATTTCCTATATATTTTTTTAACATTTTCCCACCATCCATCCACCACCCGCTGCCATAGACACACAGCCGCACAAAACATTAATTTTTTATGTATTATTATTCCTTTATCCGCTGCACCCCCTGCCTGCCATAGGTGTTCAACACACACCAGCATATATTTTTTTTATTATTATTCCATTTCCCCCTGGAACCCCAGGTGCCATAGGTGCACAACACATAGCAGCAATCATTCATTAAGGATTATTCCATTTCCTCCTGGAACCGCTGACTGCCATAGGTGCACAACACACATCAGCATTCTTTTTTTAAGAATTATTTCCATTCCCCCTGGGCCCCTTGCCTGCCATGGACGCACACCAGCATTAATTTGTTAAGCATTATGCAATTTTCCTGGCACCTCCCTGACAGTCACAGGTTTCTTCTTTAGATGCACATAAATCAAACAGTTACATCTGTATGATGTTATCCTGATTGGAAATTAAATATTATGTTCTGGTGGTGTGGTTTGACTTTAAAATGCACTGTTGTTGTTAATTATTGAGTATAACAATGATAACTTAAGTAACAACACTAAATGATATTGTCTGCACTAATTTAACCTGCAACCATGCCTCTTTTCCCTAAATGTTATTCTTGCATGTTTGCTTTTAGGTGCACCAGAGACATAACCCCCAGTTCTGCCAGACAGTAACCTGAGTCCTCCGATTGCAGCTAAGTGCCACTGCCAACTGACAGTTTCAAGATGGTCCCAAAGAAAAGTGCTACTAAGAAAGTGTCCAGTGAGAAGGAGAAGAAGCAGATTTCCACCACTGGCATGTCAGCCCAAACTTTTTTCGGATGTCTTCTGCCTGCTGCACCAGCCTCCAGGGAGCAAGTTGGAAGCAGCACACCCAAATCAGCGGCACCACCCCAAACTAAGCCCAAGGCTGTGCGTGTCAATGAGGCAGCCACTGCAATCATGTTTACACTGACAAGCAGTGGCATTGAATTGGATTTGTCTCTTTTGCAAAGTAGTCCCTAATCATTGCAGGAAAGTCAGGAAAGTGGACAACAGCTGCAGCCAGCAGTATATCTTCCTGAAGAAGCAGCAGTACAGGAGGTTCATCTTCCAGCAGAGCAAGAACCTCCTCATTTACAACCCCTGGCTTCCAGATCTCAACCAAGAAAAAGGAAGGGTTCTCCACCATCTTCCCCAAACCCTGGATGATCTGGACACAGATTGGACCCCAACTGGGTGAGAGACCCGCCAGAAGATGCTCAGGAAAAGAAAAGTTCCTAAAAGCCTTACAATTATGGGCGGGAATGAGGATGATGAGCAACTAATTGTGGAAGCTGTCCCACAGGTGACCAACATTACCCCTCCTAGTATTTAACCTGTTCCGAGGGATTTAGCACCACCCCTACTGCCCATGCCAGCTTCCATATTTGTTATCCCTAAGAGACCTGCATCCACCACTAGCTCAGTAGAAGTACACACTGCAGATAGCCAATCGTCGACACACCCACCTACCTCCAGTTCTTTGGGCATTGGCAGTGGCACAAGTGACCCACTGAAAAGGCACACGTCCCCAGTTTGGTACTTCTTTATAGTTAGCAAGCAGGGGGACAACATTGCAATATCCTGGATTTGCAGCACTGGTGATTGTTGAGGTAAGCTTGGTACAGACTATGATATTGGAGGCCAAGTTTAGGTTGGGAGTCAGGACAGAGAGGGGCAGATACGTTACTCGGGGTCAGGAGGATGGTGGAAGGACTCAGGGAGGACTACCACAGCCACAAGAAAGAAGTTATACGCTTCAGGGGAACCAACATGATGATGACTCCAAGAGGCCTACTCAGCTATGTGGACTTGTGAGAGAGGTTATTTGGGAAATGCAATGATGTTGTGTGTGTGCGCTGCTAGGCTCAAATGTAATTTTCCTCGATTATGTGGTTGTGTGCTCAGGTGGGGGGCCTGTTGTAATAAGTAACTGGAGTCAGAGATGTGATGTCACACTATCACATCATTCATACACTTGGCTATAATGACAGTTGTGAGATTGATCCACCTGGTAGTACATGCAGCCACTTGTCAGTGATTGGTTGTAATTTGCTCTCACGTCTCAGTTAATAAATTGCACGAGTCATAAAATGGATGATTGCAGTGGGCTATGAGTTTGCTCTGCCTCTGAGTCTTCTTGATACACTCCTCATGAAACTTAGCTTCTGTACTCTACTTGATTCAACAATAGCATTTGTGTTTTATACCGATAAACCACCCAATTTGGCAATACAGTATAATTTTTCTTTTCAGAATCATTTTTTGGGAACTGTGTGGATTCACTACACTCCTCCATAATTTGTATTTTTGAAACTTAGATGACAGAACATTTAGATATATATTAATATGCATTTAACTAAACTGTGTCATACTCCTTCCTTCATTTTCTTCCACAACAGATTGATGATGATGTGTTTCTCATTGCCCAGGTGAATATATTGCAACTGTGTAATGTTTGTCCTAGTCTAACCTTTCCCTAAATCCCCTTTTCCATCCATTCACCAGAACCCTAACCCTCTTTCCCCGGGCCATGTGTTTTTTGAAGTGTGACCTAATTATTTACACCATAAATGGAGCACACACTTGGTGGGGTGGATGTGATGAAAGAGACACCAATTCACTGTAGGATCTTCCATTACTTGTTCAATAGCCCACACTGCCCCCCTTTACCCTCCCATGCATAAAAGGGATTAACATTTTATATATAGAAGAACATCATTCCTCAACATCATCATTCAGGGAATGTGTTGTATAAACGCTTAACCTTGTTCACTCCTGGCCCCACTCCTCCTGACTCAAGGATTTCATAAGTTTAGTTTTAATTAAATACTAGCTCCACATTGCTCAGAAGAAGTTAGTATTGCCAGTTTTTGTTATCACATCAGGTCTTCTTTGTTGTGTAATGATGGTAGTCTGGCCTCAATATAAGTTACGATATAAATATTATAACCCACTAACTCTGTGTTTTCTTTTAATCTAGTTGCCAGTGATTGATAATACTTTGATCAATCCTACAGTTGAAGTTAACCTAGATGTGAGTGGGACCTAGCTTGAGATACCTTCCCTGTTAGTGCACTTGCCCGCTACTACAACAGCACCATAAGATGGCAGCTTGGGGAAACCCTGCAGCAAGAAGACTGAGAGAGGTAGCAGCCCTTGCCTCATCTATTCAGGTAAGAGAACTATGGAGCTTTGTTTTAGGCAATGGCAATCCCTCAGTGGTCAATATATCACAGATGGTAGTAGGGGACAATGGCATAACTAACTGGTATACACTTTTTTAAGTAGATTAAAAAAAAACAGGCTGAACTAAAAGGAAGCAGTGCAATATCCAGCAGGCCAACACCCTTAATGAAATGGTTGACGGTGCCCTGGCTGGGTATAAACCTGTGCTGTCTCAATTACTCTAATTCTACCCCTTCTGCCCACAACAGGTTCACCCCTCTGCCCAAACAGATCAACCTGTCCCAAACCAATGTCCAGAAATAAATTGAATGCCCAAACCCCGGTCCCAACTCCCTTTTCCACCCTCTCCTCCTACAACAAAAGTCCCTTCCACCAAAACAAAAAATTAAAAAGGGCTAAGAAGTAGGAGTCCTCTACATGTGGTCAGAGAAAATCAAGATACTGATCCATTAGGTCAATCTTCAATTCTAGGCCCTTATGCTGCAGGAGGTGGTGCAGAAACTGGTGGTCTGGGTGTCGTGCAGCAGTGGAGGTTAGGGTCCCTGACAGCTGGTGGTGTTGCTGGCAGTGATGTTGCCAGGAGGCTGCAGTCTATGGTTAGCTGGAGGAACTGGGGCCCAGGGCAGTGGCAGAGGCTTCTGCCTCCTCCTCCAGAGCCCCCAGCTGGTGCTATTCTTGTAGGATCATTCTCAGTCTCTGCCGCTGCAGCTGGGCCACCATCTCCTGCCATGTTAGTGGTGGTGATGGTAGACCAGCAGGAGGAGCTAGATCAAGAAAAAAAACAACATAAAAAAGACAAATTGTAAACAATACTCTCCGCAAACACTTGTTTAAAATTAAATAATGGCACACTGGCAGTAAATTGCTGGTCTACTAGGGTCATTTTCTTCTATTAAAGGCTTTTCTAGGTAAAAACTAAACAGACACTTTGTGTGGAAAAATACAAAAAATAACCTCTCACTAATGAGGAAGACATTATACACTATGGAGTACACGTTGTTGTGCTAAATTAATGGAGGCATGCTAGCCAGCGCATTGGGTACTTTGCTACTCTCTGCAGTCTGCAGCTGGGGCATCTGTGATGGAGAATTATCTTTTAATTCCAATGGTACTTTTCTTCTCAAAAAATACTTTTTTGAATTCTACCCTGACAGATACACATTGCACTGCCAACACTCACGTCTTAAATTGAACAATGCTGCACTTAGGTAATGGGGAGCAAATTGCCCTGTGCAGGTAGGGAGGTGATGAATGATTATGGGTGGCATACATATCTACCTCAGTGAGTGAAGGGAGTAGACCTACAATTAACATACCCCCAAGTTTGAACCATAGTTTTGATAAAACCAGGCAAGCAAATTAGGTGAGCAGGCTCTTCTGCAGAAGAGCTCCCTTGTTTCTTCATCCAAGCAATTATTCATTCATCCTTTCATAGTTCTGTTCCCCTATTGTGAGCCACTATTTAAGCTTTACTTTCTCTCATCCAGTCTTTCCTCAAAATGTCCAATCCATATATCCATCTAATCAGTATCCATCATTTCAACCATCCTTTCACCCATCCATACATTTGCCCACCCATACATCCTTTCACCCACCCGCTCAGCCTTTCACTCATTTACCATTTCACTCATCCATTTTTTTTAACCTTCTGTTCTTTCCTGTTTCCATGAGCCAATCAATTTTTCCATTTATTATGTGAGCTTTTGTCTCCTGGGTTGCAGATAGAAGAGGCCAAACTAAACCATTGGTGTAGCTGTTAAAACAGAAGTTCGTGAGTCACAAGTCTCACAATGACCTTCTAGTGAGTATAATAGTAATTGTCAATAAGCAAGCAATGTGACTTACCACCGCCCATCCTTGCAATGTCTCACCCTACAACTGACTCCACGTTTGGAGCAGAAAAACATTACCCATTTTTTAGTAATAAAAAATATAGATCTGCAATATATCACTACAGTTCAGTTAGCAGTATCTTCTTTCAAAAATATCACTTTGGGAATTTTGTTGGTTAACAATGTAAGAAAAGCCAGGTAGTCAAACCAAACAAAATCTTTTTGTAAAGGAGGGGCAGAGCTATAGCCTGTGAAGATGATGACTCTGAGCCAATGAAGTGCAATGAAGGGGTGAAACGAGGGTGAATGAAGGACTTATGATGTTAGTTGCTAAATACAATGAGACCCCATACTTTCCTACCATGCTGCACTGTCATGGAAACTATTGGTATAGTGTATAAATAAATTACAGCACAAAACTTAGGGGGGTTCACCATGACCATGGCCACTTTCTTGTTAACTGTCTGATCATACATGTGTGGTGAATAATACTAGCTCAACTGAACCTGCAATCTTCACAGTAGACAGTAAAGTATCTGTTCTTAGTCTTACAGTACCACAAGATATATAGGGTAGAGGGAATGCTTACTAACAAAGTAGAAGAGCACTACAGAATATTACAGACAGAAGAAAGTCAGCTACAAAAACATGAAATATGGAAGAAAATGCAGGGATAGCAAGAATTAAACAAAAACTTGATAGGGAATTTGAAAAAAAAGGACACCGTATAAAACAAATAAAAAAGGCAAAATTTAAATTAGTCTACCGGTGGACAGATGTAAAAGTTAGGGAACTGTTAATAAAAATAGGATTTACAGGGTTCAGTAGAACCTTTGGCAGCGGTGCTGGTGGTGGCCTCCTTACGGACCCCTGGACCCGCCTCTGAGTAATCTCTCTACTTGCCATTGGGTGCTGATGTAAGAGATAAAGATGATTTTAAAAAATTGATTAGTTGTCCAGTTAATCTCGCAAAAAATATTTTCACAGGCAAACACAGTAACATTGTACTTCTCTAAATCAAATCGCCTATGGTACTAGTATTGATTTGACATACTAATCGTAGTCCCTATTCCAAAAGTACATTTGGAACTAATGCATTGCAACAAATCATCTTTGATTCACCTCTCATTCTCAATCCCCTCAGTGGGTCAACTCAGTCTCCCTTTTTTTCTGTGCATAGATGTAGACTACACATCACTGTAAGATTGCTTGGGACTGTATGAGCTACATAAAGAAAGTCACAGAGAATGTCAACTTACTGATATCACTATCTTGGTGGCAGGAGGACAGAGAAGTCTACAATGACTTTTAAAATATTTTGCTAAAAAGTGAGCGCCAACAACTACAATTAGGTACCGTTGAGCACCTGGCCAGCTCAAAGTGCATCATATAATATTCTTAAAATAAACCTACTTACCTCTGAGTGTGAAAGGCAAGCTATGTGGAAAAAAATGGAAGCATCGTAGAAGGCAAATAAAACAAATAATTGCTCACCAAGCCCCGGAATCTCGATGCTTAGCAGGTTGAGCAGTTCGTTCTCATGGTCGATATGATATTGGCCCAACGGTGCGTCCACTGCTGTTGGGTGAGATGGATGTGGGTGTGTGGGTGGGGTGGTGCTCACACCTATGTACATTCTCCTAGTCAGTAGACACTCCAGCAGGGGGTAACCACTGCCAGGCTGCCACCTGCTGCTAGCATGGAGCGGGGTTGGTGCTGCACATAAAAAAACAAGTGTTGCCTCCTCACCTCTAACAAAACGGCACCTGGCTGCAGCCTGTGACGGCCTCGCCAACTGCAAGGTGTGCAGCTACCTCAGGCACTGGTGCCAGCCCCTCGCTCCCACTGCTCTGCCATGGCACTGGGTGTGGGAAAAAAGAGAAGAAACAGGAAAAGGAAGGAAGAACTAAGGAAGCACAGAGAAAACTACCAAATGTCACAAAAGACACAGAAAAGACAACTACGTAAAATGCTCAAAGACACACACTGATACAATAAAAAACTGAAGGGGGGATGAGAATGGATGGGGAGAATTAAAATGATTAAGGGTCTGATTACGATAGTGGGCGGACTTCAGTCTGTCCATCACTGTATCAGGACCCACCCTCCTACAAGGCAGCAGTCCCAAAGGGCTAATTATGATGCGGCCACCCCCATACAAAACAGAGACCCCACACATATCCCTGCACTACATAGCAGCCACCATGCGGCGCTTGCCACATGATGCAGGGATATGTAGGGGGCACCATAGGTACCCACAAGGGCCTGTGTCTGTGGGCCAGGGAGAAGTGGGGGCCCTGCTATGGTCCCTCTTTGTCCCTTTCCACCATCTTTTCCATGGGGACATTGCAATCTCTATGGTGGTGCCTGGTAGGCATTGTAGTGACTACAAGCCCCTCCGATGGACAGATGGGCTCCTTTAGCCCACTAGATCCATGGCAGTTGGTCTTTCCGACAGCCACACATCCGCCCGCCATCAAAATGTTGCGGGTGGTAAAGTTGATTAAAATGGTGAGGAGACCACCACCGACAGCCTGTCGGTGGCGGTCTCCCCACCATCGTAATCAGCGCCTAAGGGTGGATTGAAAATACAGGCCCAGCACCATGCAGAGAACAGAAAACAAAATTGGCACGCCTATGAGAACCATGTGATGCCAGTTTCTGGCATGAGAACGAGCTTTGCATAGTCCAGTACATAAAAATGTTGCACAAACAGGCACATCGAGCAGCTCCAATTACTTGTGGAACTCCGCAGAGTGCTGCAGAGTTTTTAGGATGCTATGCAGAGTTTCACTAAGCAGAACTCCATGAGCTCTGCCCAGGCTTAGTGTTCATGTCTTACAACCACAGTTGTAATCACATTTGGAAACTGACATGGAAAGGGAAGAAGTCCATTCTTAACCCATCCTCTTTGGAAATCAGGTTGACAGTTTCAGGGGTAGGACCACTGTCTACTCCTTTGATAGTTTCCACAACTTTAAGCTTTTTGTTTAAACAGCACTGTTTCTTTTTAGGGACGTTGACTATTTTTTGTTGTTGTAAGTTTTCCATTTGGGGTGCAAACACAGAGATGGTGGACTGCCGTCCCTTGTAGGTCACCATCTCTTTATTTGCTGCCAATCACAGGGGATCACAAAATGTAAACTGCTTCATAATTTCCATTAGATTAGGTAGGCCATTCTGAATTCCCCTGTGAGTGGTAAGTTTGTGAACTAACCAAATAATTCATAAGTCATGTCACAAAATCAGTCCATCAGCGTCAGTACACAAAAAATGGAGCACAATGTGTGACCATTTTTTGCGAACTGGCTCTTAGTGCATGTGCCCCCTAATACCAAGGACATGTCACAGGATTTCTCAGATTCCAGTTTATGGTGGAAATTACAGCCATACTTACTGAGGTACTGCTCAGAGACAACACAGCTGTAAAAACATGCTTATTACAGGTTTTGCTCTATACAAATATCATGTCTATATCATAAGTAGTTCATGTGTTAAAACTATGTATTTGAATATAATACTAGATGTTGCTGACTCCAAAGCACATCTACTTCTTCTTTGATCAGTGTGCTGTGCCCAATGTTCGGCATTTGGATTATGCATTATGGTCCACCTGGAACTTCAGAAGTGTACTTGTAATCCTACTTGTAATACTGTCTTTGTTAATCCCTCTACATCTGATGATTGGCTGAATAGCTTCTTAGCCATACCTGCCACTTAGACACAACAAGGCCCCAATGGAAAACAACAGCGAAGATCATCTCAATTTCATGGTGCTGCTCTTCCTCTTCCTGTTTCTAGGCCTGAAGACATCTGCTAGATTGCATACATGTATAACTGGGGAAAGACGTCTCCTACACCCCCACGACGTTGTCGTGTTCCGTTACCCTTCTCACTCCAGAAGGTGACTTACTGCATCTTTTTTCCAACGAGTGAAAAGGCTGGAAAAGACTTTGGGAATGTTCCTAAACGAACACGCTTTGTGAGGGATGGATTGTTACTTAATTGCCTGCAGCTATTGCAAAACTATTTAAGTCTGCCATTTATCCTTTTGTGGATAATTGACAGCATAAATGGAGCCCTTACCGTAGGTTTACAGGCGTAAATTACTTTGGGAATTGGACCTATAGAATTTGGAGCTTTTTTTCATTTTCTTGCAGCCTTAGCACGGTTTTGTCAGACTCGATTGCCGATGCACTCAATATGGTACACAATGTTCAGTAACAATCTACAACAAAAAAGTAACAAATGACAGAAGTGTTTAAACAAAAACTCTCATGAGGGGTAAGTCTTGGAGTCTTTAATGCAGTATACAGCCAGCCGACACGTGTTT
Organism: Lissotriton vulgaris; assembly: GCF_964263255.1. Taxonomy (NCBI): domain Eukaryota; kingdom Metazoa; phylum Chordata; class Amphibia; order Caudata; family Salamandridae; genus Lissotriton; species Lissotriton vulgaris. Next base: position 988,942,245 of record NC_141695.1, read on the forward strand.
CATCGCATTCGCGATTCCTCAGGGCTGAAATGAACAGAAAGTTGACAATGGAGCATGTATCTCGTAAGAGTATAATTACAAAAAAGACCTGGTTCTCTGGTCTTTACATACTTGATTTGTGCCTCTACTTTAGTGAGTGTACAACGATACATCTATTTTTCCTGAGTGCCACCCCAACACATCCGTGTCGCAAGTGTGAGAATTATCATTCTTAACACTAATCGTGTTGGTGAATAGTGAAAATTGTGTTGACACACCAATAGAACTCGGATAATTCTCAAAAGAGACAGAGTCTCTGACTACAAAGTGGTCTATCTGTGTGCGGCCCAATCATACAACATGCTTAGTGATGTGAAACTCTGACTCTCAGCGTAGAAACGAAACATACCTAGATGGCTGTGTCCAGGTTAATTAAGGTCTAATTAATCAACAAAGAGAAAGAACAAAACGAAAATAGGAAAAATCTCATCACTAATAGTCAAACTACATGTTAAATGGCAGAAAAATTCACTGTATTGGGGCTGTGAGATTAAAAAAGAGATTGTAGCTCACCGCTCAGCTGGTGATAATTTCGACCGTGAAGATACTCGGTATGAGTATGTACGTAGATAGGTGCGATTCTGTAACCAGATTAGGTAACCTGACTTATTGCGGGCAAGTAGGCATTTCATAGTAGTATGAATACAGCCATTTCATAGAACTAGTCTTCCTATGTAGCGTCGAAACATACGACTCGAATTATCTATATACAAACAGCGCATTTGGACCCATCACATAGTCGACATAGTTATCATGAGGAGGCTGTTCATTTCAGCCCTGAGGAATCGCGAATGCGATGAAACACGTGTCGGCTGGCTGTATACTGCATTAAAGACTCCAAGACTTACCCCTCATGAGAGTTTTTGTTTAAACACTTCTGTCATTTGTTACTTTTTTGTTGTAGATTGTTACTGAACATTGTGTACCATATTGAGTGCATCGGCAATCGAGTCTGTTGAATAAGGGGTAGTCTCCTCTACTCTCATTGAGTGGTTTTAGGGTTCTCCACTCGCCGATTTTGCACCTGAATAATAGTTAATCTGTATTGTGTGCGTACATAGGGGCAGTGCACCCGGAGCGTAACTGATCCAAAAACCTTCGGAATCCTTAGCACGGTTTTGTGAGATCATCGATGAACTCCGTAGAAGTCCCTACAATGTACAACTAAGGAAGAAGGTAGGCCAAAAATGTAATTTCCCATTATCGCCATTTCTTGCAATACATTTGAAGACACGTCGTCATCTGATGACAAAAGTCTGGTTGTGCATTTTTAGATGTAGTTTAAAATGCGTTTACAAAAAACAGTACGCCCTTGGGCAGCTGCTGCCACTACGCTGATTTGTGCAATGTTCCTTTTCAATAAATTGCGTGGTAGGTTGAATTTGCAAGGTTCCCTAATGTCTGATTTACATTCAAAGGAAGGGCACTTCAAAGGGTTATCCTGTGTGAGGGATGCTCTTATAACGGGAGTTCTGCAAATGAACTGCAGTCTGGGGATATTTACAATTTAATTACACAAGCACATTAGCTTATTGTATTCAAAGCAGCTCATTTACATTAATCTTCCTTCTACAACAATGCCTTCATAATTGGCTTGCTCCACTTAATGATGTAGCCATGTTAAACTGCGCCCCTGAAATTAGAGACAATGAACGATTTGTAAATGTGCTACAAGCACAATTAACATACCTGAGAGTAACAAATCAATGGGCAATGATCAATGGGTCAGGCGAATGTTATTTACACTGTAACTAACCATCTTTAGGAGCACTCACAAATAAAATCAAACAGGACACACCCCAGAAATGTTTTGTTGCATCTTTTTTATGTGATCGTGTAATAAAAACGCAACTTTTCGGTTATTTTTTTGCACACACACGTCCCTCTGCACCCTGAATGTTTACTCAAGACGCACGTGGCGTTGTGACAGCCGAGGCTGTTGGCACTTACAGAAGACAAATCTTTCTAGGCCTTCATGAACAACCACATAACACTGATAGTTTGGTGAGCAGCATTGACGAGGAGATATGACGAACAGACAGAACATGGAATGCAGCAGTGCAGTGATTCTTACACAAAGATCAGAGACGTTTTAAGGCATGGGCAAAGTAGGCTCTGGCCCAAGTAAGGGCCCCAGTCTTTCAGCCCCCACCCCTTCCCGGATAGAGCCAGCCATGTTCTGCAGAGTTTTGCCCTGATGACTTGCATCATTCTTAAACAGATTGTTAAATACTGTTTTCCTTTAATTTATTTTTAATGCTGATGATGTTTGAGAGTCTATTACGGACATTTTGCCGAGAAATGTTTTGTGTATATTGCATGCAGCTGGAGCAGTACTGATGCAGCGTTGCATCCTTCACAGCCTGATAGTACAGGTGCAGTAAGGACGGCGGAAGTGCACACTTCTTACACACTGGATAGACACAGAATTAGCATCAGTTCAATGCAATCTTCTCTTCTAGACACCTAACAAGGGTGGTACATGCAGTAGAACACATATACACCAACCAGCACACACATCCACACCCACACACACAGAACCCAAAACGGAGGACAAACGATGGAAGCATCCAGAATGGAGCAGGGGGTTATCATTTGTGACTATTCATTGAGATGCTTTGGCGTTACTGCAACTCTGATCTAATTGCATCTGAGGCGTTTTAGTATTAAAACTATTATTTATTACAGAAGGGATAACAAAAAACATACTATAATCAGAGGGTGAAAAGGTGTATCTAAATAGAAAAAGGTCACAGTAGCTGCTCTTTGGGGGATTTACAAAGCCTAATTTGTGTTACCTTGCGTGGTTTTGTAAAGATAAGCAACGCCCCGCAGCTTCATGAGCTTCGTTGTATCGCATTTCTTAGTGGTATGCATTCCATGGGTGAAGCCAGGCACAGCCCGTGTCGGACGTTACACTGGGGCGGTGACGTCAGGCAGGGGAGGGTCAGGGTGGGGGGATGTAAAATACGGGATAAGGACCATTAGAGGTAAGTATCGGGGAGAAGAAAAAAACGAATTTCGTTGCCCACTCTGCATCGCCAAATGTGATGCAGCGTGGGCAACGAAATTCGTTTTATTTATTTTTTTCGATACTTACCTCTAATGGTCCGTATCCCGTATTTTACATCCCCCCACCCTGACCCTCCCTTGCCTGACGTCACCGCCCCAGTATAACGCCCGGGATGGGCCGTGCCTGGATGAAGCATGGGTATTCCAGTGCATTCACCCATAGATTTCACTCAATTCCTGATTTGCTAAGGTTTATAAAGCTAGAATTGTGTGAAATCGTTATGCCAACCCGAGTCGTAACGAAGACAAATATGTTTATTTCTCCTCATTGCTTTCTCTTTCTATCAGTGTTGCATCACACATAGAAACAGTAAAACAACTCTTTAGACTGGTTTGCTGCTCAGAAACAATCCTGCCCATAATGCAAAAACCCTTGCAGGATGATGGGAGGGTGCCTACGTTGGCAATAGGCGGTCACAAGTGTTTCAGTGCTGGTAGAGAGTTGAAGAGCTCCATATCTTCATAAACAATTGATTGCTCTCTTCCATTCATGCAACACAGCGCACTGTGCTGCACTGCATTACATGAAAACTTAGTAAATCAGTCCTTTTAAGGGTAGATTTGATTAGGGAATGGAATATGGTGGTGTCTTGGTTGATGGATGGAGAGCACTGTGCAATGGATAACAATGATTTTCTGCAGCTAGGTGGTAGTTACTTTGCATCACAGATGGGTAAGCCCAAATGATCTAAAATTTTTAGGACTTATTCTTGCTTTATTAGTGTTTGTGCTCTTCAGTTTTGTATATTTTTGCTCTGTTTTCTATCCGCTTTTCCAAACAACTTGTTCGCAACCATTTACTCAATAAAATTCAGGAAAGCAACCAAATTCAAATATTTAAATAATGTTTGACTGCAAAAAAGTAAGCCATGTTTCATAGTTGATTGCTACAGAAAATAGATGGAATGTGTTAGAATTTGGGATAATAACATTTTAGAGGTGAACCGTATCAGTTAATAAATACAATCTAGCTAGTTCAAAATACAGTTCGGAAATAATCTCTGCTCAATCCCTTTTAGCTACTGCACGAGCATGATACAATCCTCAGAAAAATGTGTGTTAAATTCAAGTAGCAGCTAGAATTTTAAAGAAGAAAATATAACATAATACATTTCATAATTAAGTAAAGTAGAGACAATTTGATTGGGCCAACATCACTAATTTATGTTAGGGGGAAGTGGAGATATGAGTTTTAAAATGTTCAGGCAAAAGCTTAGAGGAAAAGTAAAAAAAACATTGAAAAATATTGTGTAGTTGACTGGGATTTACTGTGATGAAGCAGAAGTCAGTTACTTCAAAAGGGTTCATCCTGCTCAAAGGTTTTATGTTCAGACGTAGGCCCTAGTTCTGAGTTTGTCTGTTTTCAGATGCCTGCCAAAAACCTTTATTGCACAGTTTCCGGTATTCTTATGCGGATAGTATTTACCCCACCAGGTAATTAATGGGTGGATTGAAAATTCCTCACCATTTATTACATTTCAGCAAGACAAATCAACTGAAATAAAACAGTGAAACATGATAGGTTATTTACCAAACCGGTCCCGCTCTAAGACTCTGAAGATCCTTGAAGACAAAATGTCATGCACTACAATGTGTTTCTCTTTTATTTTTTTGTGCTCCTCTGTGGATATGTCTCCCCTCTATTTTGTATCTGATGATTATTTGTGCTGTACCTACTGTAAAGCGCTCCGATACCCTGGGGTCTGGCCAGCGCTATAGAAAACTTCTTAAATAAATAAAAAAAAATATATATATATATAGATTTTGGTCCACCTTTAGTTCAACAGAATGAGTCCTTTAATCTCTGATGTGGAAGTAGAAATATAAAAATATTTTAATAGGGCAAGGTTCAAGGCAGTATCCAGTGATGGTTCCTCGACATTAAATATACTGTTGTCAAGAATATGCTGTTGTCAAGCTCCCACAAAAGCTGTTGGTTTTGGCACCAAAAGATCTAAACCTAGTGAAGGACATTTAATACTAATCGAATATGTCATAAGTTGTAATACAGCAATTTTCACTTTACTGGGAACCAAATACCGGGTGGAGAAATGAATTAAGTTCAAAGCCTTGAGCTATATGTTCAAAATCAAAACTGGAGTTGCCGCCCAGTATCTGCAGTCCATGGTTTTTCCTTATGTGCCTTCTCGTCTCCACCGCTCATCTACTCAAGTGAAATTCTTTGCTCCCATAATTAGACTATCTCGGATGGGCGGTCAATCTTTTACATGCCTTGGTCCCTCCTTATGGAATTCTCTCCCCATATCAATTCATTATGAAACTGTTGATGTCCAATTTTGCAAATCCTTAAAACTTGGCTTTTTAACCAATAATCTTCTAACTGGTTTCTGTTCCTCATTGTGTTTGGGGCCAGGAAACTTTTTTGGGTAGCTGTTGCGCCTTATAAATTAAATTAACAATAACAACAATAACACACCTAATTGCGCCAAAGTTCAATACTTTGTTTTTTTACTTTTGTTTAAATTAGAGTTAAAATGGTAAATCTGACTTCTTTGAAGTCCTACACTTTTATGTTTATTCTTACTTTCATATTTGGATTGTTGTGATGTTTTCACCTTTTCCCCTAATGTTTATATTAATGTCATTGTTTTAATTATATGTAAAATATGTTTATGGGAATGACTGATTGTTTACTTTGAATTTTAGGTTATTGTTGATTATCATTAATGCAATTGTGAATACCTAAATAGACACTGAAAATGCCACGGGTTAAAGGAGACTATAGTTAGGTGAAAATATCTGCTAAAACATACCATTTTCAACTAACAAAACCACTGTTACAGTTGGCTCAAATACCTATTACTTATGCTCTAAAGTAACTATAACTCACACCACCCAAAGTACATTCTTGTTATCAATCATATCATTACAGATGTTGAAGAGATGTTATCAATAATGTCATAGAACATGCCATGCGTGATGCAGCATGAGAGATCATTAGCAGTGATTGGCAGGGGCACAAGTTATAGTTATTTGAGATATCTATAACTGGTCAATTTCAGTAGTTTAGTTCAATTAAAATGGTATGGTTTAACTTGACATTTTCACCTTCCTATAATGTCCTTTCAACATTTGGTTTTTTTGGAAAATGTCTAGGCTTTTTTCAACTTAAGTTATTTTTAATATATAAAAGGCATTTCTATTGGTATTGTAAATAAAGGATTTATCAGAGAGTGAGCTCTCTGATTGGCTGCCGGCAACATTGGAAGTATGTTGCTGGGAGCCATTACAGGACTTGGGAACTTAATCCCCTGTCCTGAACTTGCAAAAAAAAAATGGTTAGATATAAGGGGATAGGGTATGGTTACGCTACAGCCCTAGGTCCCATGGGGTGGACCCAAAGGGACCAATCCCTCCGCGCCAAAAACAAAAACACTAGCAAAAATTGCAGTGATCCTGTGAGACTCCAGAAGTAATTAAAAAAAGGTAGCCAGGCTGCATTAATTAATTATTGGCCCCGGGGACCCCACTCCACAGTGTGGTATTCAAGAAGGGTAGGGGGCCACATGACTCTCTCCCTGATCATTAATAGACCAAGGGAGCCCACACCAGGGCCAATATTTGCATAGAAATGGGAGGGGCTGCACCAACCCCCTCCTCATGCCTCCAGAGGCCCAAGGGACCCCATCTCTGAGGCTGATTTAAACAATAAATAGGAGGCCCCTTTCCCAAACCATCACAGGTCTAGGGAGCCCACAACCAGGTTCAAGTTTCTCAAAAAGGGAGGGGGACCCAGCCCCCCTCCCCAAGCCTCTAAAGTCCTCAGGCAGCCCATTCCCCACAGGTCAAAGGTGCACCCTGGGATAATCTTGATCGATCGCACAGAGAGTTGCACCACAAACAGGTCTAAGGAAATTGGCCCCAATAAAGCATGTTTCACCAAAGACTCAAATTGTCCAAAAATACCACAAAGCTAGATACCACACTCAGCCAATCAGGACACGACATGAACACTACACGCAGCACACACACGCTCCTCATGCCAGATATCTGGACTCATACACAATGGCCCACATTAGCGCTCCTGAAGGTCAAGAGCCATCAGTGTACTTATCAGTTGACAAACTTGTTAATTTATGACTGCGATGCTTTTCAGGAATGCAGATATTACTTTATTGTACCTCACGAGATGTATATGACATCCAAAGCTGTGTATACTGAGAGACTTTCCTCAGACGCATTCTGTCGAGACTCTCTTGGACACTGCGTTTAATTAAAACAATGTATTCCTGTTTTGCCAAACGCCTCTAGTCTTTTGATTTCTTTATGGTAAATTCATATTGGAGCAACATTTTGGTGAGCCAGCCATTAGAACTTGTTATATTGAGCCTGACTGCTGGCAAAGAACATGCACCCTTGACCGAACTGATTCACACCTGCACAAAAGAGATCAGTTAGCAGATGCCATAATTGATTAGAAGTTCTGCTGAATCCATGGGGTGGAAGTCCATCCCCAGGCCACCGTCACATTTGATCCTTTCAGCTCGTGGGGTATGGCAAACTAGGACAATCGCATAGAAAGAGAAAGGTGAAGGCAGCTACAGTTTCTTAGCTTGAACAGTTGGGCATGACACAACAGTACACCCCCAATCCTTGGCGTGTTATATAGGGTCACCACCTTGATCTTATTTTCTTAGAGACTACCAGGGTTTCTTAATACTGGGAGGATTTAAAAGAAGAGAAAAGGTGGATTTTTCGCATTTAGACCAGTGGGCTTCAGACAGGCGGTACGCACCTCCCCTTGGTGTGATATAGGGTGTAATTCAGAACGTGAGGGAGCAGTTGGACTTTGGTGAGATTAGGAGTAGCTTTTGTCTGGCCACAGAGTGTGATAGCTGTCAGGTGATTCTTTTCCATGCACAAAGTAGTGCTATCTTTTTCCGCTGGGCCAATAGTGCCTATTACACGGAGCATCCCCTCTCCTTGGTCAGTAGGTGATAGGAGGGGGCTAAGGTTTTTTGAACACAGTACTCATTTTTTCTGTAAACCTTTTGCTCTCTTAGTCTCTATTAGAGTTTACTGTTTTATGCATTTAATGACGCTGTGGTGGTGTTATATTTTGCAATATGATACACGTTTAAGTGGTATTTCATGTTAGTAAGTCTACGCCTTATGAAATAACAACCATTTTTTTCCAAATCAGATTTTAACATTCGCTAGTTTACTGCTTCAAATCAACTCATACTCCTCTGAACTAACAATTGCATTCTCCTACAGGTTGTAACAATTTTATTGTATTTGTCCTTTGTTTAGTGTTAAATGTCCTTTTTCTGATGCATCAATTTTTATAGAGCTCATAACAAGTAGATTGTGTTTGGGAGCACCCCCTGTTCACTGTTCCCCAAAACTAGAGTAGAATTGGTAATTATTTTAAGAGTCTCAAGATAATCCAAATTTGAAAAATTCTACAAACAGAATGCTTAAAGATAAAAGTTGTCCACTGGCTCAGCTCTAAATGCTTGTTTTCACCAGCTAGAGCACAACAAATCCTACTCGCGTGGAGAGTGAGGTGGATTGGCCCCCACAAACAAAACGTTTTGATGGAAATTCTATTGTAATTTCCAAAATCCAAGTGTAGCCAGAGATATCCAGGCAAAAACAGCACTACTACCATTGTCTGATCGAAATAAGGCCATACTCACATTGTTTTTTTTTCTATTGTGACTTATGAAGCCATAATCACCCCCATTCTAGCATCCAAAATACACAGGCATCAAGTCTACCCTATCCCTGTTCCCATGACCTACAATTGTCAAATACTTATCAGGTACTAAGTACTTTAGAGGATAACAACTGACTCCAGTTTTAGTGAATATTGTGTAGTTGATACTGCGATTTACTGTAGAAAAGGCGTATCTAAGGGTCTGGACTGTAATTTGTCCTTTAATGGTGTGAAATATGCAACTGGCCTGGCAACTGAGTGGAGATATCTAAGCCTGATAATACTAATTATGATAATCGACTTAATTCTAGTAGCCCATTAACTGCTGCCACAATTACAAATTCAATTGACGAATATTCAAGATGAAAATTTGGGTTGCCACATGGAATGTGAATGGGCTCATGAATAAAATAGGGAACATCGACTGGATTAATATCATATCTGGCTTTGATATAATATGTATGCAAGAAACCTAGGGGCCCATTAGGATGTCGAGCGAATTGCCCCCGCCAGGCTGGCGGTAGCCACCGCCGGCCTGGCGGGGGCATTCCGCCCGACATCCTCTCCTGAATTCCCCCCTGCCGTATTAGAATGGCAGGGGGACCGCGGCGGACGGAAACACCGTCTGCCACTTTTCCGCCCCGGTCGCTTTGCGATAAAGCACTCCATTCCCTTAAACATGCCATGCGCAGTTCTCCACGGGATATTTTGGTTTTGAAACCTTGCGCACTCAATACAAACAAGCCTGGGCCACAAGGATAAAAACACTCCAGAATAAAGCTTGTAAGAATCTTGCCCTTGTGGCAGAGAATAAGAACATCAAGTTGATATGAGACACTGTGAATGCACCTTTCTTTAAAAATTATGAAATCCCTGAGTTCAGCTATTTTGTTCCCTGTGACATCTGGGTGTCATATTTGTCTGATATTTTTAGACAGAATAATGAGGTTGCCATATGGCACTTCAGGGTGTTGTTATGTGACTGGGGCCCTATAGTGCTGGAAATTACTAATGAAGAGGTTATGCTGGCCCTACAGGCCAGCGCCGGTGGACGGGCCCCTGGACCAGATGGAGTGTCAGTTCATGTATTTAAATCTGCCCCTGATTTATGGAGGTCTTTAATGAGGTGTTGACTCAATGATCTCATCCTCCTGTGGAACATCTATCATTGTACCTGGTCGCTCTCCTTCCTGCTCCTCTTGCATCCTCAACATCTTTTTTTATTAAAAAAAACCCTACGTTGCATGTCTAGCGTGTGCACAAAGCATCTCTGCTCGGGATCCACGAATATTTGTGCTCTCCGGCTGGCTCCTGCGCATTTGTGTTTGCGGGAAACGGACATTTTTGTAGTTCGACAATCGTACGTGACCAAGAACTCTGACACAGAGCAACGCACTTGTAGCTGGGCTTACTCTCAACCCTATTTTGCCTCTTTGGACTACCTTAAGGTAGAGACTCTTTTCCACTCACATGGTCAGACCACTATGAGATCACATACCATATAATTGTTATTAAGTCTGCTTTATAAACATCTGCAATTGAGCTCACCAAACCACTTGGTCTTAGTATAAAGTTATCCAAACAAACTTCACAGACGCTTTACCTAATGTTCTTTTAGTTCTTTACCATCATATGAAAGAGGTTGTGTCAGCCTTTAATTGATGAATTTCAATTGCAGCAGATAAAATTGCAACAATTAAACAAAAGGGTTCCATTAACATGTTGCCATCCATACTGTGGTTTCCCAATGAGTTAAAACCGTGAATGTAAAAGACCTGAACATTTCTTGGAGCAGGAAACATATTGGAAATCTATCAAAAGATATCAGCATTTAATGTGTACCTTATGCACTGCTTTTACACACGTCCAAGATAGAAAGAGCCAAAAAATCATCAGAAGAGCTCTAATCTACTGAAATATATTACCAATCCCACAACCTGTAGTAATGTTGTCTATGCGATAACTTGACACAGTTTTTCCAGAAAACAACCCATCAAAACTAGCTACCTTCTGCTCTTCTGCCTAGAACGATTTTGTGAATACCATATTTGCCTCTACCCCTTTATTGGCCTTGTTTACTTTGTTTAGTTGTCTTTTATCACCCTTGAAGAGATGAGTACCTGTGCCATTAAATTAGGTTCACCTTCTGAGCCATGTCTACCTTAGGTATTGCCTATGCTTTTGAATATCCTCCTTCTTCGATTGGTAGAAATGTGTTATCTTTCTCTAGCCAATGCTGAGCTGCCCATCCTGTTGGAAGATTACTTTTGTCATTCTTTTACTTAGTAAACACTATGCAGATTGTAATATTTTATCCAATGACAGACCCTTTTCTTTCTTCCCTTTCAAGTGAATCTAATCCAAAAAGCATGTTCACAACCAGTTATCAGCTTACCTTGAATCCATCCAGCTGTTGGATGAGACACAGTCAGACATTAGAGCACTTCATTGCACCGAGACTGTGATCTCCAAACAATATCGGACTGAGGCAGATCTGCTGCTCTGGTCCTCCTGAATTTCTCTGCGGCTTTTGAAACAGTTTCACATCGGGTGCTCATCCAACAGATCCTTGATATTGGATTTGTAGCTTTTTTTTAGGAGAGGTTTAGACCTTTTTCCAAATGTGTCTCTCTATAACCCCTCCATTCAGAAAATTGCAAAGCTCTTCCCTAGTCCCATCTTTTTAATATTTACATCGTCCTCTTGCGGCAATGATCAGATCAGATGGATTTAACTTCATGCCCTATGCCCAGAACACATAGATCATTGTTTCCATCTTGGATATCTTTTCCTGTACCTAAACTCTTTTTTTCCACCCGCATGTCAGTAGTGGCTGCATAGATGAGCTGCAATCCCCTGAAACTCAAATCACATAACACTGAGATTCTGTTGCTTGGCTCTCAGTATTCAATCTGGTCTTTAGGTTGGTGGCCTTCTGTGCTTGACTCGACTCCAATTCCAATCTCATGCACTAGGAATACAAGAATTTTATTTAAAGAGTATTTATCTATTGCCTCTCAGATCTTTTAAGTGGCACCTGTTTGTTTTGCTTTACTAAGATACATTCAGAAAGCACTTTCTCCACTTCCTGAGACCTAATGGAAAACTGTGATTTAAGCTGTTGTAACTTCTTGTTTGGATTATGGGACCTCTATGTACCTTGGCCTTCCTAGTTATCTTATAAACAGCTTCAATTAGTTCAAAATGCACCTGCTCAGCTGATTGTGAAATTTCCTTAGAGAGAGCCAATCCGGCATAGTCTAGCAATCTTTCCTTTCTACACAGACTTCCGGTGCAGAAAAGATACATTTAAGGCCTCCCACATTGCATAAAATGCTAAAAGGGCTAGTTAGAAATTGGGTTTCGGTTGGCAGAGTTATTGCACAGGCCGCCGCACCCTCCCGTAAGGGTGGGGGAGGCTTGAAGGCCGGCGCAATAACCCTCGTGGTGCCACCAGCGGGGTTAAACTGGTTCTGGGCGCTTCGATGCGCACAGGAACCAGCGGAAGCGGGGTGCGCACCAGCCACCCGACCGGAAGTGACCTGTTGACCTGAGTGCCCCCAAAGGGCGCCCAATGGTCAACCTGGCTTTGTTTGAACCCCCCAATCAGGGGGACTCACCTGAGGCCTGCATGGAGGGCTCAAGAGGATTTAAGCGACGCCGCCCTCCCAGCAGAAGCACATCGCATTCGAGGAGCTGGGAGAACGGCCCGACGGCAACAACGACTGAAGGAAGAGAGGCGACGCGGCGAAGGACGAAGCGGAAGACGGCGAGGCCCCGGTGGAAGATCCAGGTCATCATCGCATAGGACGCCTTACGGAGCGCGGCGCGCCGTGCCAGCTCCCCCGAAGCAACAACAGGTAAAAAGCCACGGCAAGCTCAGAGCCCGGGATAAGCACACGCAGTTAGCTGTGCCCCCAGCAGACGGCCTGACGCAGACGCGAGAAACCAAGAAGCCACACACAAGTGCGCAGAGACTCACGACATGTCGGAAGGCCAGCCGGACGAGATGGCAGAGGTACTGATGAAGATCCGCGAGTTATCGGCCATCCACGGTGACGACTGGCTTCACCCTCACCTGGGCAAAGGGAAAGAGAACAGACCGGTGGAACAGGCGGACGAAGAACCAGGGCCTTCCGCACCCAAGAAGCTGAAAAACACGCCGATGAAGAGAACATCGAAGAGGAACCCTCCGAGGAAAGTGCGGCAGAAACCTCTTCCGCCGAGACCGGAGGGCAGCGACCAGGGTGAGACGACCGGCAAAAAGAAAAAGGGTGAGCATATTAGCAACATCGTAAAGGAATGTTTAAAATCGCTGGCGCCGGGGCTACTTAATGGCACAGGGCAAGGGGTTCCAAGGGCCTACGGAGCAGCGCCCGGAGGAAGTGGCAGGTCTCACGTGGCATATGGTCGACCCGGGGTGGGCCGGTCAGACAAGAGTGCAAGAGCAGGTAAGCTTGTCCGCCCAGGAGGAACAAATTTCCCCACTACCCGGTTGGGGTTACGGCCCGTTTCAGGAAGCCCACCTCTGAGTGGGGTAGTCAACGATCATTACATCAGGCCATCCCCCGGTCCGGCGTCCCTGACTACGAAAGCCACCGGCTTGGCATGTCTTATCCCCCTAGCGGTAAAAGAGAGGATATGGCGCAAGGAATTCATAGACATATTTTCGCTGCTTGAAATACAGCTAGAGGGACTTGATTTAACCACGTGCGACAGGAAGGAGGAGGACAGAAGAGAAAGGCGAGGGGCCAGAAAAGAGCGCAGTTTCGACAATTGGTTAGATGCTTTCAGAATCATGGCATGCATTATAGTGGAGAGGTTCCCCCATTGCGCGGCTGACTTGTGGCTGTACGAGGCCAATATCCACCTAGCACAGAGGCAGTTCCCGGGGGATGCCTGGTTAGAATACGATGAAGGGTTTAGATAAAAAATGCAGAGGCACCCCGAAATGGAGTGGAATGAGGAGGATGTCTCGGGGTTCATCCACAAGATGCTCACAGCCAAAGATGTTAGGGCCTGGGCGGGAAAAGGCGACCAGCCCTTTCGGAGCTCATACCAAAAGGGGAAGAGTGGTTCTTATCAAAGGCGGTCGAACGGGAGATCGTACTCCCCAACCGCAACTAAGGCGATATGTTGGAGATACGAGGCGGGGGACTGCTCATGGGGCTCGTCTTGTAAGTTTCAACACGCATGCGCTAGCTGCGGGGGCAAGCACGCCACCGTTGAATGCAAAGGTTCCAAACACGAAGCGAAAAGGGAGAAGAGAGAAAAGAGCAAGAAGCGTTAGCCCCAACGCAGGGAAAAGGGGGGGACTGGTGGACATTTGTAGGCGCCAGCTGGCCAGATCCCCCATTATTACACAACAGCTGCGCAGATTAGCAAACAAATACCCGAACAAAGCAGAGGCCAGGTCACTGGTAGAGGGCTTCGAGCAAGGCTTTATTATTCCATTCCAGGGCCCGCTCCCCTCGGCGGGGGCGAGCAACCTGAAGTCGGCAAGCCAACACCCCGAAGTTGTTAGCGCCAAGATAGAGAAAGAATTGAAACTGGGTAGAGTTGAGGGCCCTCTCCCAAAGGAATTGCATGAAGGCATAGTCGTCTCCCCGCTAGGCGTGGTCCCCAAGAAAGAACAAGGTCAATTCAGGCTGATACACCACCTATCGTTTCCAGAAGGTTCCTCCGTGAACGACGGTATCGACCCCGAAGCTTGCTCAGTGGGCTATGCGTCAGTCGACGACGCAATCGAGCTGGTGAAGGCGACAGCGGATATTGAACCTGCGTTCCGACTATTGCCGGTCCACCCCTCCAGCTTCCACTTACTGGGTTTCCAATGGGGCGAGGACGTGTTTATTGACAAAGCCATGCCCATGGGATGCGCGATATCATGCGCATATTTTGAGCAGTTTGCCACTTTCTAAGAATGGGCGCTGCATGACCGGCAAAAGGAAGGTGGAAAACTGCACTACCTAGACGATTTCCTGTTCACAGGCCCGGCAGGTTCCTCAGTGTGCGCAAGCACATTGGCAGCCTTCGAGGATCTAGCTAGGTCCCTAGGGGTCCCCCTCGCAAAAGAAAAAACGACAAGCCCGACCACGAGACTCACGTTCCTGGGCATAGAACTGGACTCTATAGCGGGAACGGCCAGGCTGCCTCCAGGCAAAGTAAAAGAATTTCGCGAGGAAGAATCGAAGCTACGGGGTCGGAACAAAGCCACCCTGAGGGAGTTCCAACGAGTGATAGGTAGACTCAACTTCGCGGCTCGGGTAATCCCGCTAACGGCCGGCGTCACCCACAAGCACCACCACATCAGGCTGAGCGCAGGCGTGAAACAGGACCTACAGGTGTGGGACGAGTTCCTACAAGATTTCAACAGGGTGCTGATTTGGAGAGCAGGGTGGGTAACGGCCGAACAGATAGCTCTTTACACAGACGCGGCCGGAAGCCTTGGCTTCGGCGCGGTCCTGGGAAACAGTTGGTGCGCCAGCCAGTGGCCGGACGAGTGGCATGCGCAGGGGCTCACCAGGAACATCACGTTTCTCGAGCTGTTCCCGATCATTGTGGCACTGACCATTTGGAGCGAAAAAATAAAAAACCTGAAACTCACGCTCTGGTCAGATAACATGGGAGTAGTGCAGGCCATTAACAGAGGCGCAGCGAGATGCCCGGACATGCTGAGGCTAATGCGACGGTTAATTAAATTACAGCTGGAAGGGAACCTGGAGTTGAAAGCACGCCACGTGCCAGGGTCAGAGAACTCAGCAGCAGACGCACTCTCACGGTCCCAAATGAAGCGTTTCAGAGAACTGGTGCCCGGGGCGGACAAGGAGATGACCCCCTTTGGATCGTCCCTCTGGGACCTGGGGGAGTAGACTTATCATGGCTAATAGGGCAATCACTTACCGCAGAGGCTAACAGAAGATACAGGACATACGCGTGCACGGTAATGAGAGTTGGGGGCCTAAAATCGCTGGAAAACAGGGCAAAAACTCGCACAGCAGTCGAGAAATTCGTACAATGGGCATTCAAGTCGAGAAAAACGAGATCGTGGGCCCAGGCGCACTTGTCCGCCATCGCCCATTTCGCCAGGCTTTACACAGGCGAGGACCCCACTACCTCGGCCTATCTAAAGACGGCCTTAAAAGGCTGGAGGAGGGTTGAAGGTCAAAAGAAGGGCAACAGGCGTCCCATCGATTTTGCCAAACTGGGGCAGCTCCTTGGAGCCCTCACAGGCTTAATATCGGATAAATATGAACTGCTGCTATTTAGGGCGGCTTTCACGACGGCTTTCTTCGGAGCATTCCGTATCAGCGAATTGGTAGCCCCCAGCAAGTCAGGCCCAGTGCAGCAATGCCTGCAGGCAAGAGACATTAAACCAATGAAGAAGGCAGTGGAATTAACGCTGAGACAGTCCAAAACGGACAGGGCAAGGAGGGGGACGACGATACGTCTCCATTGCATCCCAGAGTTGGGGCTCTGCGCGGTATGCTGGTTATTCAGGTACATGGGGGCTCGTCCAGCTGGTGAGAGCCCCCTCTTCATACATGAGGACGGAAGGAACCTGAGTAAGTTCCAGTTTACAGCCATAATGCGCCAAGGCCTTGTTAAAGCCGGGTATTGCGCGGCATCGTTTGCCTCTCACTCATTCAGGATCGGCGCAGCGACCTCGGCAGCGCAGCATGGCATGCCAGAGGACAGGATCCAGGCAGTGGGCAGATGGCGCTCCAGGGCGTACAAGTCGTACATACGCCCTCGCCTCGTATAAAAAAAAAAAAGACAAAAGAGAGAGAAAGCCCCGAGGGGGGGGAAGGAGAGGTAGTCACCTTGGGATGCCGCACGGCAGGGTGACAGCACCCCCCCCCTCTCTTAAGTGCACACGGTGCGCAGAAAGCCACCTAACAGAATGCTTTCTCTCGACAGGGGGACGCCCGCGGCTGGTCTGGGTGGTGGGGCACTCATTCGTGTCCCGGATGGAGTCTTGGTGGCGGCAAGGGGGCCGCAGCATAAACAGGCCCAAAGCGACGTACATCCGGTGGATAGGGCAGCCAGGTATGAGATGGGAGCAGCTACTGCCGACGCTGGACGGCCTCATGGCAGATTCGGCCTGGCTGCCCGACGTCCTGATCATCCACCTTGGGGGCAACGACCTGACCCGGCTAGGGCGAAAAGCAGTCGGGCAAGCCATCCAAAGGGATCTCACCAAGACAGCAGCGTGGCTGGGACCCACGACGGTAGTCTGGTCCGAAATGATCAGCAGGAAACATTGGAGAGGTGCCGATTCCAACAAGGCCGTCGACAACGCAAGAAGGAAGCTAAATGTGGCAATGCACAAGTTTTGCCTCGCCAATGGCCTGGAATCAGTTCGGCACGGCCTCATCCACCCGGGCCGCCCGGAACTCTATGGGCAAGACGGGGTACACCTCTCCGAAAAGGGGATGAAGGTGTTTTGGGATAACTTGTGGGGTGCAATGTCACTCGCAGGTTGCAAATAAAAAAAAAAATAAAAATAAAAAAAATGGAAAATATGGAGAAAGGTGGGAGCCACGAACCAGGTGCAGGGGGGGGAGCCACAGTGAGACGTGGGCCTCCCTGCGGCGTGGCAGAAATCCTACACTGGTTGGCTAAGAAAACACACCGGCGGGCGGTGTGTAAGAGGATGGCCACTCACTTTTGAATGCCGCACAGCAGGGTGACGTGGCGGCATAAAGGAGGGGAGTAACAGGAGGAGACGGCACTCGCGGCCCAGACCCGGCCGGACGGCAGGGCGCAATTTGGTAGCGAGCTGGGGACCTAACTCCCGACTGGAAAGCTCCCCTCCGCAACACGCAGAGAATGCGGGGGCCGGTAAGTATGGAGGCTTGGGTCTCCGCAGAATAGGCACATGCGAGGGTTATGCATCCTGTCCAAGCAGGAATCACAATACTAATCAGGATAAGTCACAAAATTAACCTATGTTCACCCTCTGATAGCTTGGTGCAGAGTAGTCAGGCTTTACTTAAGAGCAATGTGTAAAGTATTTTTGCGGCATATTAAAGAGTAACACAGCGGAAACCCCACCAAAAAACTCCAAACCATGTTCGGAAAATAGAGCTTGCTTTATAAATAAAACAAGACCTAAAAGAGAAAAATCTAATAAGTAGACCAGGACTTATATATGTTTAAGGATTAACAGTAAAATAAGAGTTTAAAAGAATAAAGCACTAACGAGGGATATCTGGTCGCACTGGACTTGGTTAAATCCAAACGTTCAAGCCAAAGGGGTGCATCCCAATTACAACGCTGCATTGCAGTGTTGTACTTTGTCAGTGGAGCCTGGCGGTGCTTATGTCCAAGACGGGGAAGTTTATGAGTGGAGATGAGGGACCCAGTGCAAAGGTATGTTTCCTTTATGTATGTTTTATGTTTTTAAAAAAAAATGTACATGTACCCCCTCACCCCCATCTTGATCTGCCTGCCCCACCACCCGTGAGCCATGCTGGCCACCACTTAGTTCCATAGATGTTGAAAATGACTGATATACTCCATTCCAATTGTAAATTACAGCTTAGTAGATGTAACAATAAATCCCTGATAGTAACCTATGACAGGGATTGGCCTCACATAAGTGAAATTCTGGAGCTTTTCCCTACCAGGACATGTAACTCTAAAAAGTGCTTGTCCTTCCTTTTGGTTACACGGCACCCTACCCTATGGGCTAGCTAGGACCTAATTTTATAGTGACTTGTTTGTATTAAAAGGGGAATATAAGACTTGGCAAAGAATTTTAAATGCCAATTCGACTTGGCAGTGTAAACTCCGCATACAGGCACTTCAGTGTACCCCTGAGACATGTTCTAAAAGGCACTTAAGTGGGTGGCACAATCAGTGCTACAGGCCCACTAGTAGCATTTAGGTTACAAGCCCTGGGCACATTTAGTTCACTTTAATAGGGACTTATAGGTGTATTCAAAATATCAATTGGGTATATATCAATCAAACTATGTTTAGGGGAGCGAGCACAAGGACTTTAGCACTGATTAGAAATGGCAACATGCATTGAGTCCAAAGGCCAGCAAAAGCTAAATCTGCAAAACTCAAGGCATGCAGGCAAAATGTTTGGTGGAAGACCACCCGATAGCAGACAGGTCTAACAGGCCTCATTACACCCATAGGAGTCTGTAAACCCATTTAAAGTTTTTTCCTTCAACATTTTGTTGATTCCCCATACTATGCAAAACCTGATTGAGGGTTGGCCCGGTTCTTAAATGATTGCTAACATTTAGAATGAATTGCGTTCTACTCTTAAATATACTCATTTTAGGAAGCATCTGAAAATGTGGTTGTTTCAATCACTTTAACTCTTCTCTCTCGCTGTTTTGAACTTTTGTGTTTCTCATTCATTCAATCATTGGCTGTGTTCTTCTGCATTGGCCTTGTATGGCAGTGGACACCAGCCTCAGTATTAGGGCGTGCAACAGAGTGACAGAGTGGCAGAGGAAGAGAGGAGTGTGCGTGCTTATGTACACATCTGATTGAATAGATGGAGAAATTCTAGGTTCTGCAAACCACCTTAATGTGCCATTTGGTGCCTGAACTGAATGACGTCAAGATATGGAATTTTCAGTGTTACTGTACCCATGGATTCCTGTTAGAAATGGGGTTTCTGGCTGGCTAGGTATGATACATAGCTCACAGCGGGAATGAAAATTGACCTAATTACATTAAGCTCCCAGACTGGCATCCATCTTAACAGTAATCTATGCTGTGCGCTTCTTTTCCCTGCCCCCTCGATATCTCTATACATATACTTGTCTTTCTTAGAAAAGGCTACCGAATTGCACACAAAGCGCAAAAAAAGCTAATGATGGCTAGCTACGTGTAGGTACGTTTTGATAGTCTCCTTTAAAGAATTATGTTGCGCTGTCCTCTTCATCTCAGCCCAACACTTGTCGCTGGACTCTGTACTCATCTTCAATCTGAACTTTGAATTAATTTTCCAGTTTCTCAATTGCGAAATAGAGAAATGTGTCACTTGGAAGACACACCTACTAAATCTCCTGTGTCCCTGAAGCGCTCTCTGTTAACCAGCAAGATATTGCTCGACATCCCTTCTTCAGCGCAGGTGTGTATCCCTGAAGATCACCGCGTCGACATATTTCTTGAGTTGTTATCAGATTCGACGAACAGAAGTCGCGCTGTCCAAACACTGCTACGTGAAAGGTTTGCTGAGTGCATCCCCTGCTGAAAACCTCCTCAAAGGCAAACCTCGGGACTGACAACATGCGGATCATAAACACCATTGTTGAAACAGTTTCTCGAATTGGCAAACAGATTCCGGATTCTGAGTATTGCAATATTCATCACTCCGCACAGCAGCCCCACTCTGCCCACGCGTGTGAAGAACTCGACAGGCCTCGGCCTATCCTCTTCTAAGTGAGGCTTAAAAAATCAATGTTAATCTCAAAACGCCGCGGCAGCAGCCCTCAGAATGTCATAGCCTTGCTTCTAAAACGGAGCCCCTGATATGAAATATAACGTCTAGTTTTCCACCAGAAGATTATTTTCTGACGGTCTGGTATTGACATTCTGTCATTTGTTCGCGTGGTATTTGAATGTTGTCCTTACTCGGCTCTTTTGGTAGTTTTTGACAGTTTTTTCTGATTGCTCGATTCCTCTTTAATTGTGGCTGATTTTATTAGCTCGTATTGCGTTAGAGTGGGCCTTTTCTATACCGGAGTTGTCAGTAGGTTGGGAAGTAAAGAGCGTGGGAGCAGAACATTGGAAACACAACAACGACTGAACAACCGAAATCTCCAAGCAGAATCCGACATTTATATAAGAAACTGCATACTACAAGGTGAAGACGGAACACCATAGACCGAATCAATATGTCCATGCTGCCACGCTATGCGTGCCACTGATTTATACATGGGCATATTACCAACAACTAGCGATAATTATCGCTATGTTGGCTTAGTGGGAATATTCCTATCGCCGCCCTTCACCTGTTTTTATCGCTGAGATACCTTGCTATTATCAAGGTTTATCTCAGAAGCGATAAAAAGTGGGCGAAATGCGTGAATATCGCTGTCAATGCAGCGATATTCAGGCATTACCGTGACAATGCACTTAGCCATGTTATCCACCTCTCATTGGATAACATGGCTAAGAACTGGTCAGGGCAGGGGTTAGCTTTTGGAGATAGTCGTGCTTTGCGCAAATATTTCCAAAACTACGCCTGTGTTGATCATAGGCGATAGTGATTGCAGCGACTGTTTTCAGTCGCTGACATTTTGGCACGCCCACTTTGCATGTCATTAGCGATAATTATCGCTGACATGCAAAGCGGGCCCCAAAATGCCCGCTATCGCCTACAAGCTGTCGCTAACTGGTGTTAGCGACAGCTTGGTAATAGGGCGATGAAATTATCGCCGCTTTAGCGGGAAAAAGTCCCGCTAAAGTGGCGATAATGGCCCTTGGTAATATGCCCCACAATGTTTTGTCGTCTATTAAGATCATTTTTTTTTATAATGTATTTATTAAAGATTGCACATTAAATCACAGCAGGTACACATTACATCAGCAAATGTATACACACAAAAAAATGAAGCATATCAGGTTCTGCAGTTTCATCTTAAGGAAGGATAACAATTTTGTAAACAACTACTAAAACAAGCTAACGTCAGTACCAGCATGAGGCAAATCTGTCAAACACGGCGGTCTCATACAAAAGTAGGATCATTCTGACAAAGTTACATGTCATATGAAGTCAATACATAAAGTGACGGATGAATCATACATCGCTACATACAGATACAAGTGAGTGTTTAGCACATCTATTGACAATGTTTGACTTGAGTGGAGTGCATCATTCATATGTGGTACAATTGCATAGGTATCAGTATAGGGCAAACCCAACACGCCGTTCCAAATCTATACCAACGGGCCATCAGGCTCAGACGGGGGACTCCGCTCTATTTCGCGACCATTGCAAGAACGGCTCCCAGATATCCCGCAGCCGCGAGGCAGCAGGCATCAGGTCCCAATAAGCACCTAGCTGTGTGTGGCCATATGCCACATCTGACAGCCAGTCTTCAAATTTAGGCCCAGTTCTGCGCCCCCATTTCATAGCTATTTGACGTTTAGCATATAACAACAATACAGCATGCAATTTCCTGCTTTTGGGTTCTGTGTTTGCCACCCATCCTAGGATACCAAAGAGCAGGGAGGGACCATCTTCCCTATTTAGAATTTGATTTATAGCTACAAAGATCTCTGACCAGTACTCAGATAGAGCCGAGCAACTCCAAGCCACATGCATAAAGGTAGCTCCTCAGCCCCGCACTTTCAGCATTTATCATCTTCTCTGATACCCATGCGGTGAAGAGCTAGCGGGGTGCGGTAGAACCTGTTTAGAAATTTACAGTGGATAAGTCGAAGTCTGTAATTTGGGGAGAGTTCCAACAGCTGTCTACAACAGAATAACCACTGGTCGTCATCTAAGGGTGTCTCTAGTTCTTCATTCCACATCTGCAGAGATTTAGGCACCACAACAGGGAACTGCTCCTGCATGGAGTTGTATAGGCGAGACACCAGTTTTTTCCGGGATGCCCTCGCCAGTATGTCCTGGAGAGCATTTAGGTGCGGAGGCTCCTCCGGGAACCGGTCCCACATCGCTTTGCATGCAGATTTAAGCTTGTGATATGTGAATGCGTCCCCAAACGACAAAGGTTGGTGTTCCTCTTCAGCTTGCACTTCCAGAAATCTACCCTCTGGCTACAAATCTGCAAATGTGTGCAGTTTAGATCCCGCAACGGATACATCACCACCGCACACTTCCAGGCAGGGGAGCATGGGATTCTGTGTGAGGGGGATCGCAGGTGCGTACAACAAGGGCAGGGCAGCACGCCTCTGCAGCTCACGCCATGCCCAGCGGAGCATGTTAGCCGAGTCTATATCTCCTGCTGGCCTAGGAGTTTTACCATATAAAGAAACACTTAAGGATAGCAGAGCCACAGTGTCCAGCTCTACCGCCATGTGCGGTTGGTAAGGTGTAGGGTAGGCCCAGAAGTGCAGATATTGGGCCTGTGTGCACAGCGCGTATAATTGCATGTCCGGAGCACCCATGCCCCCCTGTCGCAGCGGTAGTGTTAACAACGCCCACGAAAGTCTAGCCTGGCTCCCAGCCCACTCCAAGGACAACACATGAGAGTGTAGACAGGTGAAAAAGCTTTGCGTCAGTGAGATTGGGATGTTTGCAAATAGATAGAGGAATTTCGGCAATAAGATCATTTTTGCAAGCGCAATTCTACCAGCCAGAGAAAAAAGGAGTTTAGACCAAATTGCCACCTTGCCCTCGAGCCAGGATACTGCCCTTCCAAAATTTAGAGTCCAGAGGTCTTGGAGATTGCGGCTGATCCAAACACCTAGGAATTTAAACTCATCCGACTCCCAGCGTAGGGGATAATCTGAGTGCACCTCGGAAGTATTGTCAGTCAACGGAAACATTACCGACTTGGACCAATTTATAGTAACCCCTGACAGTCCCGCGAATTTAACAAATTCCTGCAACAGTGGATTCAGGTTCTCAGCTGGATTATGCACACACAGAGTGACATCGTCAGCGTATAGCGAGATCAGCAAGCTGCGTATACTGAAACTTATACCTCTATCGGTGTGGGGTGTTCTAATCCTGGCTGCTAATGGCTCCATGGCGATTGCGAATAGCAAGGGCGACAATGGGCATCCCCGCCTGGTACCCCTGGAAATTGTAAAAGGGTCTGATAGCATTCCATTTACACTCACCCTGGCCCTGGGAGCAGTATAGAGAAGGCGAATTTGATTTATGAATAGCGGGCTGAATCCCATACGCTCCAGTATGGTAAAGAGGTACGGCCATTCAAGAGAGTCGAATGCCTTTGTGGCATCTAAGAATATGACTGCGGCTTGTACATTTGGGTGCAAGTAATGTAACACCAAGAATACAATTCTTAGTTTGTGTGTGGTTGCACGGCCAGGTATGAAACCTGATTGATCTGGAAGTGCCACCATGGGGAGCAAAGGCTGCAGACAATCTGCTATTAGTTTTGCATAAATGTTCACGTCTACGTTAATCAGGGACAAAGGTCTGTATGAGTCAAGGTATTTGTCGTCTTTATCTGGTTTTAACAGTGTTATGACAAGGGCTTCCCTCATAGAGACAGGCAGCGTCCCCACCTCTAGAGCCTCAGCAAATACCTCATGTAGCCGCGGGGCAAGCTCATCTACGTATGTTTTATAGAATGCCGCCGTAAGGCCACCTGGCCCTGGGGCCTTGTTGAGCGGTGGAGCTTTGATGGTTTTGGCAATATCCTGGACTGTTACTGGGTGGTCCATCTACTGCCTTTGTGCTCTGTTGAACCATACAAGCGCTATGAACTCTAGATAAGACGCTAGAGCATCTTGTGGCGCAGTGTGTGAGGACTTATACAGATTGGAATAATACGAAGTGAACGCCTGTAGTATCTCACTTTGCCCCGTCGTCATGACCCCTGCATTATCAAAATTGGTGTGGACATTCGTGGGTGGTGCAGAGAAGTTTATCATTCTAGCCAGAGTGCGACAGGGCCTGTCACCCTCACCATACCTTCGTGCCTCAGCCTGTTTACCAAGGAACTTCAGCTCACGCTGGGCCTCCTCGGCGAAGTCCAACAGTTTAGCTTTAATCTTAGAGGCCGTGTCTGGTGTAGGGTCAGTACAGAAAGATTGTTCAAGTGTTTTGAGCTCCCCTTCTATCCCAGCTATGGTGCTTCTGATGGCCTTTAGAACCCCGGCTTTGCGTGCTATGCATTGACCCCGTATGACCACTTTAAAGGCGTCCCATAGAACTGCTTCAGTAGTCACGGACCCTGCGTTATTAGTGAAGTAGTCCCTTATGTCTTGTTGTATCTCTTCAGTAAAGGCTGCATCCTGAAGTGCATGCGGCGGGAGGCGCCAGGTGAAAGCCCTCGTGGGGGTCCCGGGAATATCTAGCACTAGAAGATAGGGAGCGTGATCAGAGAGAGAGCGGGCCAGAATACCAGCATCAACAGTCCAGGTGACGACATCTTGAGATACTAGCCAGAAATCTAATCTAGACCATGCAGCGTGGTGGGCGGAGATACATGTTCCTAGTCTAGTGCGTGTGTTGCGGGATCTCCATATATCTTTTAAAGAGCCTTCATTAAGGATGTCTCTCAAGGCCTGGCTAGCCTGTGGGTGTAACTGTCTGGATGTACCCTTGCTGTCTAATGAATCATCCATGACCACATTAAAGTCCCCACCCCAGATGACCGTAGGGCAGTCTAGAATCGTTATTTGTGCCCATACTTCCCTGAAGAACTCTGGGTCATCCACGTTCGGCTCGTAAACAGCCGCTAATATCACATTTTTGCTTAGTAGGGTACCATGCAGCATCACATATCTGCCATCCTTATCACTTGTCGCCTTGTGTTCCTTCCAGTCAAGACCTCTGCGTATAAGTATAGCCACACCCCTGGCATAGTTAGAAAATATAGCTGAGTATGTGGACCCCCATCTGGAATGCTTGAGCCTAGGTGAGGCTGTGGAATTAATGTGCGTTTCTTGCAAGAAACAGACGTCAATGTTGTGTCTTAGTAGGTAACTGTGCATCATCCTAGACTTCCTGTTATCATTCAAGCCTCTAATGTTCCATGTTAAAACCTTCGTCACATCCATTCCATTCCATCGAAAGTAGGAAGTGCGTATACTGATTGACACATATTAGAATGCCGTACTTTTAAACAGACACGTCTGACCATGCAGCACTGACAACTTTCCCCGTTCCCTTAAACACCCGCCACCCACACCAACCCCCCAATTAGGTTGTGTCAGAACCCCCCCTAACACGCCAAAGGCGTTAGAACTGTAGAAATGCTGAATTGCGGGAGACACCCCTCGGTGGCGCGGCACCTCGAGCGTACACCCCTGCTTCCACAGGGCGGCTGCACTATTTGAAGCTGTATGTCCACTATGAGGAGCGAGATCATGACCAATCAGCTAGGACAACGGTCGACTGCAATACCATGCATTGTAAGACAGGAATATAATCAGTTAACAAAGTCTAAATCGAACAGCATTTTCAACAGTACACATAGTGGTGAAGGTAGATCAACATAGTTAGTAGGATCAGTCTTATAATATCAGCAAGAGGTGAACTTACCCAGAGGGGACAGCACACTAGGACAGTTCAACTTCAATTATTGTCACTCATTAGGCTATCCCCCACTACCGCAGCAGGAGATCCCCTCTTGGATCCGGGCCCACATATGTGTTTCGCAAATTTAAGAGCAGAATTGGCATCTAGGAAGTGATGGGCTGTGCCTTCATGCATAACCCTTAGTTTTGCCGGGTACAAGAGGAAGTATGGGATCTCAGCCTGGAGCAGCATCCGCTTGGCTGGCAGAAACTCTTTGCGGGCTGCTTGCACCAGTGGCGTGAAATCCGGATAGAAAGAAATGTTATTCTCTTTGTGCGTTATTTTCCCTTTCTCCCTTGCCAAACGCAATATTAAGTCTCTATCCTGGTAGTTGAGTAGTTTCACCAGAATTGGTCTAGGTGGGGTCCCTACCGGAGGTTTCTTCCCCAGTGTTCTGTGCGCTCGTTCCACGGTGAACACCAGAGACAAGCTAGGGTCAAAGATATCATGTAGTAGTTCTGTAATGAAGACTTCCATTTTCCCCATCGCTGTGGTCTCCGGGATCCCGGTGACTCAAATATTACATCCTTGAGAGCCCGCCTCTAAATCATCCACCTTTGCGCATAGTGTCTCGATTTTTTTCTCCATGTTTGCAAAGTGCTTTTTGGTCTCTTGTTGGAATTCACTGCACTCCGTGTGTCGGTTTTCAAGACTGTCTAGCCGAGTTTCATGCGTGGCAACCTGTGAGAGCACAGTGTCCAATTGGGCCGCCATGGCATCCAGTTTGGTGTCTATACTTTTGAGGCTCAAACGTACCTCAAGCAGGAGTGCGGCGACATCGATTTCTGGAGGAGCATCCTGCGACGACCCCCCTGCAGCCATGAGATCTTCTTCCGCTTGTTTGGACTGCCGTTTTTGTTTGAATGTGAGCTTCGGCTGGCGAGGGTCACCTTTACCCATGACTCAGCAAGCAGGCCAAATCCCATCCACAGCTACCGTGTCCGCAGCGAGTTTGACCACACAGTGTTGTATGGGCTAAGGATGTGGAGTGGGTACGGCGCAGTACAGGCAACACAAGGCAGGCAGGCACCTCTCTGCACTCACCGGCGGCGCCCCCTCATGTGCTAAAGGTCACCCAACTAGGAGGTGAGCTGGACAGCATCAGATCCCCTGAATGGCCCCACAGATCATGCAACAGTTAACAAAGTCTAAATCGAACAGCATTTTCAACAGTACACATAGTGGTGAAGGTAGATCAACATAGTTAGTAGGATCAGTCTTATAATATCAGCAAGAGGTGAACTTACCCAGAGGGGACAGCACACTAGGACAGTTCAACTTCAATTATTGTCACTCATTAGGCTATCCCCCACTACCGCAGCAGGAGATCCCCTCTTGGATCTGGGCCCACATATGTGTTTCGCAAATTTAAGAGCAGAATTGGCATCTAGGAAGTGATGGGCTGTGCCTTCATGCATAACCCTTAGTTTTGCCGGGTACAAGAGGAAGTATGGGATCTCAGCCTGGAGCAGCATCCGCTTGGCTGGCAGAAACTCTTTGCGGGCTGCTTGCACCAGTGGCGTGAAATCCGGATAGAAAGAAATGTTATTCTCTTTGTGCGTTATTTTCCCTTTCTCCCTTGCCAAACGCAATATTAAGTCTCTATCCTGGTAGTTGAGTAGTTTCACCAGAATTGGTCTAGGTGGGGTCCCTACCGGAGGTTTCTTCCCCAGTGTTCTGTGCGCTCGTTCCACGGTGAACACCAGAGACAAGCTAGGGTCAAAGATATCATGTAGTAGTTCTGTAATGAAGACTTCCATTTTCCCCATCGCTGTGGTCTCCGGGATCCCGGTGACTCAAATATTACATCCTTGAGAGCCCGCCTCTAAATCATCCACCTTTGCGCATAGTGTCTCGATTTTTTTCTCCATGTTTGCAAAGTGCTTTTTGGTCTCTTGTTGGAATTCACTGCACTCCGTGTGTCGGTTTTCAAGACTGTCTAGCCGAGTTTCATGCGTGACAACCTGTGAGAGCACAGTGTCCAATTGGGCCGCCATGGCATCCAGTTTGGTGTCTATACTTTTGAGGCTCAAACGTACCTCAAGCAGGAGTGCGGCGACATCGATTTCTGGAGGAGCATCCTGCGACGACCCCCCTGCAGCCATGAGATCTTCTTCCGCTTGTTTGGACTGCCGTTTTTGTTTGAATGTGAGCTTCGGCTGGCGAGGGTCACCTTTACCCATGACTCAGCAAGCAGGCCAAATCCCATCCACAGCTACCGTGTCCGCAGCGAGTTTGACCACACAGTGTTGTATGGGCTAAGGATGTGGAGTGGGTACGGCGCAGTACAGGCAACACAAGGCAGGCAGGCACCTCTCTGCACTCACCGGCGGCGCCCCCTCATGTGCTAAAGGTCACCCAACTAGGAGGTGAGCTGGACAGCATCAGATCCCCTGAATGGCCCCACAGATCATGCAACAGTTGGGCCTTGTAGGAGGAGGATTACTGCACGTGGGAAATCTCTGAGGCCCTGGGCACGCATCCGGTGAATTCTTTGCCGCTTACGTTAGTGAGGCTCTGGGCACCGGACCAACTGGGCGCACGCGCCGCGATGTGGGAGACGGTGACTCCGAGCCGCACGAGGCAAGAGTCATATGGTAGAAACAGGTATTGTCCTCACTTTTCCAGGGCAGAGGCAGACACCGTCAGTAGCGCCACCCCCCAGCTATCACGGCAGGCCGACCAGGCGCAAAACAAATTTCTCCCCGTCCCCGCACGCATGATGCGGGTCGTAGGTGCCCACTGCTATTTTCCCAGCTCAACGGCAGGAATCTTCTGCTCTCGATGCAGTCTCTTAATGGTCAATAGCCGCAGCCTTGCTTCACGCGTTCTGGCGATCACAGCGAGATAGCCCAATTCACAATGGCGGCTCGTCCCACCGCCGAGTTCACCGGGCCAGCTGTTTAGTCAAAAAAGGGGATGAAATAATGTCACAGGGAGGATTGTCGCAGAGGAGGCACCCCCAGTATAAGCAGCAACCTTACCCCACCTCCTCGCGTGTTGTCCCAGTGTTGTTGACTGCATCCCTGCCTCACGATCGGCCAGGCCCGTGTGGCCCCGTCTCAGTTGATGCCAGGCACCCGGGCGTGCCCTCCGGCACCTCCGGACCCCACTACGATCTTGCCTCGGTCCAGGCAGCCGGAGTCCGTAGGTTCTGTAGCACTCGCATCCGGGCTATGAAACTTGGGTCAATTTTGCCTCAGTCCATGCGGAGTTAGTAGAGATCTTAATCGGGCGTGTGGCACCCGAAACAGCTAGGATTATTTCAGGATTTATGAAGCATCATGAAGTTAGGCGGCCATTTTGCAGCTTGTTCGGCCACGCCCCCATCTATTAAGATCGTTACTTTCCTAAACCTCATCTATATCCTCAAAAAATGATTAAGAGATTATTTATTTTGTAAGCAAGTCTATGCTTTGTTTTCAGAAGCGTCACACTATTACACCCCCGCCCCCACTCCATACACTTTTCACGGTGACTCCTACTTCATATCGTTGTTTAAAATTCTGTTTGTATGTTTTATTAACATCAGTGAAAATGTTACAAGAAAGAGTTGCACAAGATAAAGAAAGCATCGATAAAGTAAATGGTGTTAGCGGGTGTATGGTGGAAGCTCGCCTGAAGCGTCAGTAGAGCACACAAAACAAGCACCTAGTTCTCTCAGCAACAACAGTCACTGATGCTGGCAAGTGCACCTCAGACAAGCAAACTGTGGCAGGCCAGGCAGTAGCAAAATTGTGTTTTATACAGGGAGAATGGGCACAAAATAGCAAAGCACAACCATCCACAATAAAGGTGTTGTATGTGCAAAAACAATGCACGCTTACTTCTCAAACACAAATCAGATACCACACTGGCAACAACAGTTAATTCCTTCCTCAGAGCAATAAGGCACAAGCAACTCAGCAGTGCACAGTTTAATTTTCCAACTGTACCTTGCACAGTGGGAGAATGTGCGAGGAAGAAGGAGCTAAAGGTGGAGACAATGAGTGAGGGTGAAGGGTGCGTTTCAACAAAAGCTATGTTCATTAGATTCCTGTGCACCCAATGAACCCCCTGCCATTTCCTGTTAGCAAAAATCCTTTAAGAGGGTTTTGGATGTGCATTATCTGCATTTTTATGACTGACGCTAGCTCTGACCTTTAGATTTTTCTAAAATCATATGTAAAATATACTTATATGGGCTTTCAGGCAGCCATCTTCATCTATTTGTCGTTATGTCACTCACAATTTCTTCTGTCCAGTATAGCATTCAGTATCGGGCAATGAATCAGCCCACTTTAGCTACTGGATAACTTCACTGTAAGTGTCGCCATTCTGCCCTTTCACAACCAACATATCCAGACATAAAGTAGTTCTCTTCTCTGCCAAGGACTATGATGACAATCTGCGCTTTGGAGACTAAGAAATATTTGAGCTTTTAGCCATTTTTTAAGTGGACAAGAACCCAGCAGCATCCTCTACAATAAATCTTTCCCCAAAAATAAAGTTTTGCAAAACAAACATCTACAAAGCAAAAAGATTAGCTGGCTTTGCCATTGCTTGTTTTCAAACGTGAGGGTGAAATTCCGAGCTGGCCAGCACGAAATGCTCAAGTTGCAGAGAGTTTGTCTAGCTGTGTAGTTCCATTTCCTAGAAACTGTATTAGAGGAAGTCCCCTTACAAACTCTCTCACGATAGGATCAATGTAAATAGCAACCTTAGCACCCTCGAAAACTAGCTCCGACAGAATTCATCATGAAAAAAACATACAGGGCACAATTCCTGCCATTGTCTTCTAGAGGTTTACATGTTGGTGGAGGTGGAGGTTATAACTGAGGAGAAAGAAATGAGAAAAAAAGTGAGCTGTAATGTCAAAGGTGATTCAGAAAAGGGGGGTGGTGATGAACAGAGTGTCTGAATTAAGCAGACCACTCTAACCCAGTCCAAAGATCAGGGCTTGATCCATCACCGCTTTTCAGCTCACTGCACCATCCCAGCTCAGAACTTGGCTATATGCAAATTAGTCTGACCCTGGCCCAGTGCATCATGGGAACAGGGCAGACCAAACTACCAAGCCAATTCTTATACTGGGACGGCTGAAATGCCAGAAACCGGTCCCCGGTAGCTTGTCTCCTTTCTGGTGAGGAATTGGCTTAGTAGGTTAGTCTGCCCTGTTCCCATGATGCACTGGGCCAGGGATAGACTGATTTGCATATAGCCAGGTTCTGAACTGGGATGGTGCAGTGAGATAAATAACGGTGATGGATCAAGCCCTGATCTTTGGACTGGGTAAGAGTGGTCTGCTTAATTCAGACACTTTGTTCATCACCACCCCCTTTTCTGAATCGTTTTTGGCCACTATAGGTGTGGCAGGGTATACTCAGACATGAGTCCCTTTCTCACTGCACCATCAGGATTCAAGCAAGCCGGGCCGATGACGGCTGAAATGCCCGAAACCAGTCCCCGGTAGCTTGTCTCCTTTCTGGTGAAGAATTGGCTTGGTAGTTTAGTCTGCCCTGTTCTCATGATGCACTGGGCCAGGGACAGACTGATTTGCATATAGCCAGGTTCTGAACTGGGATGGTGCAGTGAGATAAATAACGGTGATGGATCAAGCCCTGATCTTTGGACTGGGTAAGAGTGGTCTGCTTAATTCAGACACTCTGTTCATCACGACCCCCTTTTCTGAATCGTAATGTCAAAGGGGCAAAGGGAGCTTTGAACCCCATATTTAACACCTTGGCTGCTTGAGATATTCCTCTCCTGTGCTGGACCCTAATAGAAATGGGTGTGGTCATGACGAGCTCAGCTCGTCATGAGCACACGAGCACTGTGCCTCATGACGAGCTGAGCTCGTCATGAGCACCGAAAGGGTTAAAAATGTCATGATAAAAGTTTGAGTGTCCACAATTGGCGAGAGCTTGGGAAGAAGATGTCCTTACAAGGGCAGAAAGTGCTAGAGAGAATGGGCTGAAAGGTGAAAGGGGAATGGCGACGTGCAATGTGGCCTAAGGGGATGGAATGAGAGTGTGACCTGTATGGGGATGGGAGGGTTTGAAGGTTGAATTTAATGTTCAATGGGTTGAGGGGGTGAGGTTTAGGGGGTGATGGAGAGTATAATCAGCAGATGATGTACGATGAGATTCTGGATGACCTGTAAAGGAAGGGGAATGAGTGTGATGGTAACCTACAGGTCAAAATGTTGGGAGTTTACCTTGTAACAGTGCGAGGAAGGAGAACACCTGTGATGGCATGACTGTGATGAAGGGAAGGACACGTGAGTGGAGGAAGTGATGGGAAAGTAGACCAGTAGTGGGTGAGAAACACTGCAACCTGCAAAGTAGTAGGGGAGGGATGGGGTGATATGCAACTGCAATAGTGAGACAGTGAGGGACCTTGGCGGGGTTAGGGATGAGTAAGAGAGTTTGGATGCATGACGACTTTTATGAGGGATATGATAATCTTAAGGTGAGGGACAGAGGAAAAAGGTGACATGTGAGGATGGAGAAGCCTGGTATTGGTTTGTGAAGAATGGGTGATGAGAATGTCTTGAGGTGTGAAGGTCAAAATGATGACTTACTGATCAAGGGTATTAAAGGAGAGGGTGACTTTTGAGAGGAGGTGACCAATAAGGAGGTTGTATGACAGGCACGCATGGTTAAACCATGTGTGCCTCTACCACGCAGCCCGAACCGCGAATGCGTCTTAACCACGCATTCCTGTAACATGCATGCATTTACCATGCATTTTCATTGTAAGGGCATAAATGATAAGGTGGTATGTGTGATTAAAGTTCAGCACTATTCCATCCCTACCCTAAACCCTAAAATACAAACCCCCTACCTCGCCCCCTCACTCTGAGGCCTAAACTTGCACTGCCTTTAAAACTACCCCTTCCCCTCCCCATGTGCTGCAGCCTAAAACCATGCCTCTTACCCTATACTACCCTGCCCTAAGCCCTAAAATTTGAATCCCCTATCTTGCCCCGACCTTGAGGTCTAGCCCTGCCCTTAAAACCACCCCAACCCCTGCGGCCAAAAACCATGCCTCTTACCATATACCATCCCCTGTGTTGTCCCTAAAAGTACCCCCTGATCTGAGCCCTAAAACCATCCCTTCTCCTAAAACCTTCCCACAAACCCAGCCCTTAAAACTACCCCTCCCCCCGCCCTGAGCTCTAAACACCTCCCACTTTCCAAAAGTACAACGACCCCCATCCCAGACCCTAAAAGCGACCTCCATCCCTAAGAAAATACCCCCCCCAAACCAGGGCCAAGCCCCACTTACTTGTTCCGCGTCCAGAGCTTCCTGTTCCAATGCATCCCCACCCATCCTGAACACTAAAGCGCTATCTGCCTTAACCATGCATATGCATGATTAAGGCAGATGCGTTGTTCATGCAAGCATGGTTATGCTTGTGGTGCTCCAGAATGCGTGGCTCTGCCGCATTGTTCCGGGTGTTCTCCCGCTAGGGAGACTAAGCGAACATAAAGGATGACTTGCAGAAAAAAGGGTAATGATTTATGAAGAAGGTGACCTCTAGTGGGACAGTAGTAAGGTAAGATTAAACCTTGCGGAAGTAGGGGAGGGAGAGCCTGCAATGAGAGGAGGTAACCTTAGACATTAAGAATTTTGAATGCTGAATGTTGTGTACCTACAAAACAAAATTCTGAAAATAAGGTTATGTAAAGGCAGCTCTATGAAACATTTGCTTATGTCTGTACATACCACCTACATAAACTTAACCTCATGCGCGCGGGCCGTTTTCCCGCTGTGCACTGAGTTTTAAAAAAAACACGTTAAATGACGAGCTTTTTTAGAGACCATTCTGACTCCCTCTTTTCCAACTTTAGAAACTGCCTTGGCAATATTTGCACTTGGATGTCAGCCAATCACCTTGCCCTCAATACCGACAAAACGGAGGTTCTCTTTTTCAGCAAGAAATCTCCTCCCCCTGCAATTCTTTGGTGGCCCACCGTTTTGAATCCTCTACCCACTCCTGTACAGGCTGCCCGCAACCTTGGCTTCACCTTTGACAACTCTTTGTTTGGAAGTGCCCAAGTCAACAAAGTTGTAGGGGCTTGTTTTTCCAAATTACGCATGGTCAGGAAGATTTTCCCCTACCTCCCTCAATCATCTCGCAAAACAGTTGTCCAGGCACTTATTACCACCCATCTAGACTATGCTAATAGTCTATATGCAGGTGCCCCCCTATACCTAATTGACCGTCTGCAAATTGTCCAGAACGCGGCAGCCCGGCTCATTGGTCATATTCCTGCCCGCACCTCGGTCAGAGCCTACCGGGATGAGCTTCACTGGCTCCCTATAGCCCGACGCATCGATTTTAAAATTCTGACCCTGACATTCCGTGCTATCCATGGAATTGGCCCGCTCTATCTGAGAAAACGCCTCAAGATTTCTTCTTCAGTTAGACACCTGAGATCCAACAGTCTACGTCTACTGATGGTGCCTAGATTTAGGCTTTCTCGTAGTGGCGGCAGATCTTTCACCGTCACTGCTGCCAAGCTCTGGAACAGCCTTCCTCTTGACCTCAGGTTCACTGAATCCGAGCCTGCCTTTCGACGCAAACTTAAGACCTGGTTGTTCACTAGACGTTAGGTCTTCAGCATCCTCCTTCTCCCTCAGTTGGATCTGATCCTGGTTACTCTCTTTGGGGACTCTCATGTAATCTTAGCGCCGGCGCACCTCCGCCAGAGGTAGCCGTGCGCTTTACAAGCTTCAAAATAAATAAATAAATGACGACAGGCGTAACTCATGACGAGCTGAGCTCGTCATGAGCGTCGAAGGGGTTAAGTAAAGGCAGACATTTTAAATATTTGTAATTGTCTGTTTCTGTCACCTACAAAGCTTCTACGCATATTCAAATTCTTATGCTTCTACATGCATCGAGTCAAATAATTTGTAAATAATTAAGATATAAATGAATAACAAACACTTTATTTTGGGCACATTCGGTGTATACATAAAATAATACAATATTTATTATCCCGTGAACATATTTCATAGAAGATTATGCTCTGATCATTTTTTATCAAGAAGAAATATTTATTTACTTGTTTTCCATGGTTGATCACTTCATTTGAATGTAGGTCACAGCCCCTTAACTGATGTTAAAATGTGTAGCACTTTGTTTATTATTATGTTTCTCTTCATCTCTCTATTTTTCATTGGATATCAGTGGCTCCACCTTGTACAGAGTCAAAAAACATCTAGGCAAGTCTGAGTATATATATATATGTAAGCATGGTGTGTTTTTTAACTTTGACTCTACAATTGGAACAATAAATTCAAATTCTGAACAGCTGTTAAGGAATAACAATAAAAGGAATTTCCACACCTATAACAGGGAGATATATTCTCAACAAGATTTCTGCCTTCCTTTGAAGTATCATGCAGAATGATTTCCATGGACAATGTACCAACAATTGGATTGGGAACAATGCGCTCTTTTGTTGTTTTTATATTGGCTTGCATCAGACAAAATGCAAGCATAGATCAGAATAGTATTTAACCCGATTCTACAATATTTAGCCACAGGCACTGCTTTTAAAAAAAAAATTTAAGGGCAAAACTAACTACATCTTTTATTACAAAGGGGTTTATTTGGAAACAAATGTTCGTCCAGTAAACTGTGAATCAAATAGCTGGCTGACATTTATGAACAGGGCTCTGGATTACTTAGGGTAGAAGAATAAAAAAAAATGATGCCTTCTTCTTTGTAATTCTAAAACACAAATTGTCAAAATGTAATTTTAATCTTGACTTGCAGGCTTTAAATGATGTAGACATTTTAAATATGTGAATGACACTTAGAGCCCTATTATGAGCACATGAGTCCCAAGACCACTGTGCCTTCGGGGGCAGTCCGACCACCACAACCTTGGCAATCCGACCACCCAATTACGAGTTGGGCGGTCGGACCGCCACCTGCCCAATACAAGATGGCCATCACCACAAGGTTCCTCGATCCCAATGGCGCTGTGGGGAAAGCAGTGGTCTGCGGTGGAGGTGGACATAACCACCGTGCAGATTACAACCTGCTTTTCTGATGAGCTTTTCATGGCGGTGAGCCTGCATGAAAAGGGTGCTAGAAATGCAGGGAAAGGGGCCAACAACAGGGCCCCAAGCCGTTTTAGCCCATGGAGTTGCATGTTGGCATATGTTGTGCCTCCCTCTGCTTGCACCATCGTGCACACCCTGTGTGCCATGCACAACATGGTGCATGATACATAGTGCACCTACGTGCATGCGGTGCTGCCATGGCAGCAGCAAATGCTACAGGCTCTCTATGAGCCAAAGCAAGCAACCGCCATGGCATCGCTGACACAACACCCCCAGCCCGGCGGTTAACTGGTTATACCGCAGTCGGGATACCACTGACTTGGAGGTGTACTCTCGCCCCCGCAATGGCAGTCCAGAGGTCAGACCACCAAACTCGTAATTGGGTTAGTCTGGGAAGCAATTTCAGAGTTATTTATGCATATCTATGTCAATAACGAAGTATAAATCTGCTTCTTTTATTCTTTTCCATTGCCATATTGCGAATTTATCAAAGAACAGAAAAAGTCCTTTACAGTTTGAGGGGCTAGTCACTGTAGACACATGCCAACATTACATTCTTGCAAGGATCAACTTTTAAATACCAGACACTCCTCCGCGGTACTCAAAGTACGGCCCGCGGGCCATTTGCGGCCCGCCAGGCCACTCCATGCGGCCCCCGTGGAAATCAGCAGGCACAGAAATGGCATAATTTCTGCCTGTTGTAATTACTCGGGACCGCATTTGCCCGGAAAAGTATAAAAGAGGCATGATGACAAACAGTGTGTCGCAGGCCCACCCATAGCCCAGTGGGGCCTCTTTAATATCTTGATTGGTACCATTAAAAGAGAGCTGTCTCTCTAGTTAAATTTCTGTTTTGAAGGCCCCTGGTTAGGGTTTCCGCCGAGCCCGGACTTTCCTGCCTCATGGTCTCAGAGCAGACACGTGGTGTTAGCAGAATAAATCAAATAAGGATCAGCAAAGTCTTCACATGGATCCGTGGGCTGCACCTAGCCGTTTGTTTCAAGCATGGCTTCACTTTAGGTAAATGGAATGCTACAGGCTCTCGGTTCACTACTGTGGTGCTACGGAAAGTTTACAGGTGAAATCGGGGGAGATGCAGTTTATACACAGTTATATGCCTCGGAAGCAGCCCAGCAGAATAATTGTGTACAAATCCCAGCTTCCCCACTTTATTAAATTGTATGATTGTGAGTGAAACATGTATGTACCTGTGTTGTGGAAAATATGTCTAACGTTTTTTTACAGGCAATTCAGCTTGCTGTGTGCATTTCTTTAGAAAGTATGTTACTTTTTAGTCATCCAACACTATCAGTCTGAGTCGTTGCACAGATGTAGCATCAGGCCTTTTAAGCTGCAGAATTGAACAGCAAATAGTTATTGGTTGTGGCACACATTAGGTAGAGTCAGAGCTGAGGGGATAGAGGCACAGTGCGTACATAGAGATGAATGGGCAGAGGCAGAACAAGACGGCAGAGGTTAAGGGAAGGGACAGAGAATGGAAAAACAGAGGTACTGGCAGACTTTGTATGAGTAAAGCATACAAGCAGAATGAGGAGCGCAGTGAGGAGGTATAGAAAGGTGAGGGGTCAACATAAGAGAGCAAGGGAGTAGGAGCAATGTCAAATATGAGCACAGAGTAATGATATTGCAGGTTATGAGGAACGTTAGGGGGCAGAAGCAGAGTAAGGGCAGGACGAGTGGGCTGCTTTACATGTAAGGCTTATATTGTCAAGGATATGGGCAAGGAAATAGTGAAGGGTACAACACAGTAATGGAAGCCTAATTAACAAGTAAATGGTCTTTTAAAGACCTGTGAAGTACTCGGGTGCAGCTGTGTGTGTGCCCGGGAAGAGAGAGTGAGAGGGAGACAGCGAGAGGGAGGGAGACTGAGTGAGAGCGAAGGAGGGAGACAGAGAGATAGAGATAGAGACAGATAGAGGCAGAGATAGGGACAGGAGCAGACAGATAGAGGCAGAGACAGACAGAAACAGAGAGGGAGACAGGGACAGACAGAGACAGGGACAGGGACAGACAGACAGATAGAGGCAGAGACAGGGACAGACAGACAGATAGAGGCAGAGACTGAGAGACAGCGAGGCGGACAGGGAGACGGAGGGAGACAAAGGGAGAGAGATGGAGAGGGATGGAGAGGGAGGGAGACAGAGGGAGAGAGAGGAAGGGAGACAGAGGGAGGCAGAGGAGACAGTAGGAGGGAGTCGGGGAGACAGAGGGAGGGAGTCAGGATGACAGAGGCAGACAGACAGAGGAAGGGAGACAGAGGGAGACAGAGAGAGAGGAAGAGAGAGGGAGACAGAGAGAGAGAGAAAGAGAGATAGGAAGGGAGACGGAGAGAGGGAGGGCGAGATAGAGAGAGAGAGAGAGAGAGAGAGAGAGAGAGAGAGAGAGAGAGAGAGAGAGAGAAAGAAAGAAGTGTGTATGCCGAGTCTGGTGGCTTAGTGGACGAAGGCGTCCGCTGCAGGGACCTGTGTTCAACCTCTTGGTCACAGTTTTTTTTGCTCTAGCCCTGCCCCCTTCCCCCACCGGTGCGGCCCTCGGCCACAAACCACACTGAAATTTGGCCCCCGAGAGAAAGTTTGTGAGTACCCATGCTCTACCTTGTGTGCTATAAAGCCTATAAACACCTGACATTTAATTTTGAACAGTAGGGTTCTTTCCTCTTTGAAAGACTTACTGTGTCACTCTAGTTAATGGGAAAATAAGTGCTATTGTTCACAGGGGGGACCTACTTTTCAATGCATTTGTTGTATTTCAAAAGTGATGTTCATGAAAATGTGCGGAGAATCCACACTCGTAAAGATACTACTCGTAAATGCCTGTGTGAGTAGCAAACAATTGTAAACCTACACCTTTGTGAATCAGACCTTCAATGTATTGTGGTGAAAAAGGCACTTATAAGTTGAAACAACATTAGTATATTTATTTACTATTTTGATAACCACAGATAAAAATAGACTTGAATTGATTAAGACTCATATATACCCTTAACAAGTGTTTTTGTACATTCAAGTCGGAAAAGGAAGAGTTAGAGGTAAAATCACTTACATTTTAAATCACCCCAGAATGCTGGTAATTTTATTTTGATAAAAACTAGATTTACAAAGACCTAGATTTAATGTTATGGAATAAAGATAAATGTAGTAGTTAACCGTTAGTAAAACGCAAAATAATGTACTTAAAATAAATGTGCGATATTAATGTGCACAATTAAATGAACAACAACGTGTTTAAAAGTGTGCACAATTGTTGCAAGTAGCTATACTTACTCATACCTCAAAATGTTTAACCCCTTGTATGCTCATGACGGAGCCGCTCCGTCTTGAGCCGCGGTTGCGCTGTGCTCATGATGGAGCGGTTCTGTCATGGCCCTGCCGTCGCGCCTGCGCTGTGCTGATTTCGCGCCTGCGCTGTGCATTCTATTAAGCAGGAGGGGCGTGACGGAACCGCTCCAACATGAGCACAGCGCAACCGCGGCTCGTGACGGAGCGGCTCCGTCACGAGCATGCGAGCGCCGCTCGGCCCCCCCCTAGCGCTGCGGCGGAATTGCCGCTGCAGCGAAGGGTTAAAGCAGCATTGCTTACCACGTAGAATTTTGTGGAATAGTGCTCCTTCCTAGTACACCCTGAACATTTACCTATACCTAAGTGACACAGAGTTTTTTGTGTCATGTACCGGTATGGAACGGTTGTGGACCTCTTGTCTTGAAGACACAAAATTAACCCTGGGCGGAGTGGGCGGAGTGGGGCTTCGCGGAGCTACGCGAAGTGGGCGAGAAACTACGCCCACCTCCGCACTCCGCGTAGCGCCACTACGCACCACAGGCCCGCCTCCCTCCCGCCCTCCCTATATACTTTAATCTAAATGGTATAAAGAATTAAAAGGCACTTACCTTGCCCGCCGCTGCCCGCCGCGTCCCCGGGGGTCCCTCTCTTCATCGCCGCCGTCTTGGATAGTAATGCACATGCGCGGGCGGCCGCGCATGCGCATTTCTCACGAGAAATGCGCATGCGCGGCCGCCCGCGCATGCGCATTACTATCCAAGACGGCGGCGATGAAGAGAGGGACCCCCGGGGACGCGGCGGGCAGCGGCGGGCAAGGTAAGTGCCTTTTAATTCTTTATACCATTTAGATTAAAGTATATAGGGAGGGCGGGAGGGAGGCGGGTGGCGGGCAACTCCGCTACGCCCACGGAGTGGGCGTAGTGCTGCCGGCTACGCATACTCCGCAAAGTGCGGAGTAGGCAGCACTCCGCCCACTCCGTGAGCGTAGCGGAGTTGCCCGCCCACCCTTACACAAAATAAGAACCTTTTCAACACCTTTTACTACAAGTACATTTGATAATCTGAAACATGCATAATACGGGCAAAAAGATGGCATCTATGGCTTGATGTCAAGTCCCCACAAAACCGAGGGAACATCCACTTTTAATAATGTTTAGGGTAAGATGCTACTTACAAAAGGAGACTCAAAAACGAGCCCATTTTCAAATGTAAAATGCCCACTGATGGAGAGGCAAGATTACAGGGTTTAAAGGTTCACTCCCATCAGGTTAATTTTTTTTATCAGTTCAGTATTACGCCTTGCTTCTTCCCCCATATAACTGAGAAAAACAAACGTTAATCAGAAAGATACACTAATATATGCATTTTTTTAAACTTTCATTAGTATTACAAAGTATTTACTTTCATTAGTATCACGCAATCCCAAGCCTGTAAGAAATCGGGTCACAGTTAGTAACGTTTGGAAAGTTGGCATATTTTCGCATTAATGTAAATGTGAAGTCTGGTACAAAAGTGTACTGGAAAGGCGAATCGATCAGAATAAATAACTTGAGGAGATGAGGGTCACAGGTTGCGCGTTAATGTTCGGATGCGGAGTGAAAAGTCGGGCGATAGGAGAAGCAGACATGAAATGAAAGGCAATATAGAAGAGCGGATGAAAAGTGATCCTTTGTCTATCTATCTTGTCCTCCTTCTTGTTGCCGTATAGACATTGTGCACATTAGACGAGAGGCAGAAGGCAAATTCAGCACAATTGGATTTATCTAACGATTACCAGCTTGTCAGCGCTCACGATCTTTTGATAAATTCATGCCATGTAATGGAGATAAACTATCCAGAGGTGTCGCAGCTCCCCCATTGACCCACAATACTATGTTTCATTCTCTGGTTTAAAAACAAAAAATGACACTGTAGGAATTAAATGCATGTGTCGATGGCCTGTGACCTCCACGAATATTCTTTACACTGTACCTGCCAGGTACTTGCATACTTCCTCATCCCGCAGAACAAATAACCCTTTATTATGGAAAAGCATTTTCTAGGATGACCTCTAATCGTCCCTCAACAGAATGAACGTCAGCAAGGAAGAAGAACGGCCTGGCCTGTAAAGTGAACGAACCTCTCCACGATCAGCGGGCTTGTGGGCGTGGTTGCAGGGCCGGCTCTAGGCTCATGGTGGCCCTGGGCAGGGAGCGTAGGTAGGGGGCCCGGAAGAGGGGGTCCGGGCGGGGCGGAGCGCGCTGGCCAGTAAAGAGGGGAGGGGGTCAGGGAGTTTAGAAGTGGAACAGAGTTGGAGGCCGCCAAATCCCTGCCAGAGGCCACCACGCAAATATGTATCCATCCTCAGAGGATTAATATATTAAGGATATATATTGGCGTGGTGGCCCCTGGGGTTTGGTGGCCCTGTGCAGGTGCACAGCTTGCACATGCCTAGAGCCGGCCCTGGTGGTTGTGTGGTTGGGTGAGTGAGTTAATGTGAGAAAGCGACAACAGGTTAATGACTGCGGGTAAGGATGAATAATTGAGCGACAATTCATCGAGTGTTAATCGGCAAATGCGTGCAAGGGTGGATACATGAAAGGCTGGAAGGGTGAGTGCGAGGGTCAAATTCTTCTAGCTGAAAAGGATGATGGATAAATACATTGGTTTAAAAGTACTCGGATATTACAAAAACGTTCGCCTCCTGTCTTTTCCCCAAAGCATGTGCTGTATGTGAAGACATCTCTCCAGATATTCTGACGCATTAACCATATAGCTTATCTTTACATGACGATTTTAGAAGGTGG
This sequence comes from Lissotriton vulgaris, assembly GCF_964263255.1. Lineage (NCBI taxonomy): Eukaryota > Metazoa > Chordata > Amphibia > Caudata > Salamandridae > Lissotriton > Lissotriton vulgaris. The sequence continues at coordinate 988,984,404 of NC_141695.1, forward strand.
AAGACAGTGCAACCCTAGCTCATCTATGCCCTTCACAAGCCCATAGGCCATGCAGGATTCTTGGTCACTGCAGAGGATGTGGCGAGCATGGAGTGAGTGGCCGAGACTCTGTTTTTTTGCATAAACTTTCAGCTTCTCTGTTGATATTTTTTCTTTGTTTGGTGTTTAGCACATTTCTTGTGTTTTTTGTTTTTGTTTCTTTTTAACAACAAAGGTCCTAGAGGGTAACATGTTTTCAGGCCTTGAAAAAAATCGTCCTTGCTCATTACCCGCACACCCCCAGCAGGGCAATAACGGTCTCGTCCTTTCCCCCAGCGCGTACCTGGTACGCCCTTAACCCTTGGACCCTCCGCCCCTGCACTCGCCAACCAGGTGAGATTCCGGACCGTATTCCTTTAAATCCACATTTCGGCCCAGTAATTCGGGGTCAAATTATTCAGGCTTAATTAGTTACTATTTATTGGTTGGTAATTGCCCATCCACCTCTGAGCTGTCTTTAAGCATCCTGCATTTTAGCTGTGAAGGCAATAACATGTGAAGGCCTCACGTGCCCGCGCATCGGCATGCTTTCCACTGACCTAGACCCGCTCATGCCACATCTTTTCTTCTCGGCACAGCTTCACCTAGCATAATGTCAGCTTGGGCCTAATGCGAGTGAATCACTGCCCTTAAATAACGTCCGACAAACCGTGTTCATTCAGGACCCTCTCTGGGCTTTCACTCTCCTTTCCTTCCTTTATTCCAACGAATGTATACTTGTCAGTTCACCTTTTGTAAATTTTAAATACACAAATAAGTTTACTTCTACTGTTTAAATTGTACCGGCCTTAAATATGTTCTCAGCAATGAGGTCCCACGTGTCAATTTCTCTACTCTCACGCTTGCATCATTCTAATGCTTTGCTTCCTGCCTCCCTCCCCCTTCTTCTATTTACAGGCAGTTTAATTTTTAGGCGTGCTAATAACTCTCGTCCTGATGATGATCTATGTATCTCGGTATAGATCGAAACGTCATCGACTCTTTAGACAGTATGCATGTTAAACCCATGTGTTAAAGCCTGTGCATTACTGCCTACTTCTTTAAAAGCTTTCCCTCACTATTTTGTATTGGTGATAAGCTCTTCTGTTTTGCCTGAAAATGTTTGTTTATTTGTGAATGTCTTTATGTTTTTTCCTTGAAAGATATAGGACTGTGTCCTACTCTATTACGCCCTGTCTTGATCTTAATACTCACCTTTGTGAAAATATTAAATCCAAATGTCCGGCTGGACATAGTGAATCAATATAGTACTGATTCTGGTCTATATTCATTGTTCTTGACTTATTTTTGTTTGAAGGACCTATTGTTCTAAATAACCAACTTGAAAAAAATCGAGTCGCCTCCAAATACAAGTCACTCTTCAAGCAAATGTGTACACTGACACTTCATATTCATAGGACTTAAGTGGCAGCAGGAGGTGGCACAATGACACTCCCGGCTGCCACCCTGTTCCAGTGTAGCAACATCACTACATGTTCAAAGAAGCAGAATTTAGATTAGGCAATAATCTGAGACTTTAAAAACTGATATTTGGGAAGTCACTAAGTACACAGAGTATGCATTTGCAGCAGCCAGAGCCCATCAGTTTGTCAAATGGCATTAAAAGCACATATCTACATATAAAAAAATACTTTATCACTTATCACAAGTAAGCTGTTCTTCAGATCGAAAGTAAATGGTACTAAGAACACCAATGGGAGACAGGATTTCCCAGACTATAAAAATAAACACATGCATCCTAATAATGCGTACCCCAGGCTCCTCTAAAGGTGAATCTGTTGTTCCAACGTGATTCTCTGTGGAGGAGTTTACAACACCCTAATGTGGTATGGCACAGCACCAGCAAAAAGAACATTGCTTGAAAATGGCCACTCCTTTAAGTATATAGGATATCAAGATCTTCACAAATATGTGAGCAGTAAATGACAGTGTGCAGGCAGTTTTAACTTAGAGGCAATGTGTAAAGTATCTATACAGTACTGAAACAGAAATAGTCAAAACACAACACAAGAACCAATTTTGAGAAATAGAATACATTTTAATAAATACATTTACACCAAAACCACTAAATATAGAAGCAAACAGATTAATCATAAGTATGATAGGAGCAGACAAGTGGGCATACATGGAGATTCTTGCCACACAATCAGCCAAGCAGAGGAGTAGAGGAGAACGTGGGAAGTTCCTCAGGATGACAAAGATAGTCGGTTGTAAATCTCATTCAACATGCAACACCCTTATCATATACAAGCATGGCAAACTACTCAGAAAAAGAGCAGGAAGCATGCTGGGCCGAGCATTTCAAAGGAGTTTTGAATAGACCAGTACCAACAGCAAAGCAGACATCCAATAAGCAGACAAACTTGGATCTGAACACTAACCACTACTGAAAGAAGAAATCATCACTGCCCTATGTACTATCAAGAATGGATACGCTCTTTGGCCAAGACAACCTGAATGCAGAAATGTTCAATGCAGACCATGAAAAATCAGCCTAGATTCTCCAACCACTGCTTATATTTATTTGGGAGTGAAAGCAAGTACAAGATGGCTGGAACCAAGGCTCCATTGTCATGATTCCAAAGAAGTGAGCATTAATCAACTGTAAGAACTAGCATGAGTTTACCCTTCAGTCAGTCCTGAGTACACTCCTCTCAAAAATCATTATACAGTGCATTTCTGATGCTGTAGACAAGTAGTTAAGAAAAAAACAACCTAGGATCCGCAAGGGCTGAGGCTGTATTAGTCAGATCCTTACTCCAAGTAACAGCATACAGGAGAGCAAGGTGCAGCAGGGACAACTATACATCACCAACATTTGAGATACAGTTCACAGTATTCACTGTGACAGCCACTAGCGTATGCTGAGAGCCTATGGTCTACCACAGCACATGGTTCTCTCCATCAAGAGCTTCAATGTTAATTTCGCCTACAAGGTGGGAGATAGTATAGTTTTGAAGTTGTTAGAGTGCAAATTTCACTCTTTACTTTGTAGTGGTGCATTATAATTATTAGTAGTCCGCACTTATATATTATCCTTTATTATACTAACTTAGGCCAATAGAGCGTGGACTGTAATAATGTGAAAGGTGACGTGTTAGGGATATATTCGATGTGAACATGTAGAAATGAATGTTACAACTTTATGTGTTTAGCTGAAAACATTAACACGCAGAATTTATCCATGCTGCTGACAAGTATTCACGTATTTGATGTGCTTATGTAATGTGTGATTTAAAAATGCTCAGTAATTAGAGTTCATTTTATATGTGATTTCAAGAGGCCTTCTGCCCTTTCTTATTTTAGCCGATTTCTGTAGGCCTGAATTGTATTATTCCCCTGGAAGCTCTCGCATCAGACTTAATAGTGAATTTCATGTGCATTTTCGATTTGATCTTTCTCACGTTTCTGTTGCAGTTGGGGAATTCATCCTTGTTAGTTAGAAAACTGTCTTTGTTTTAGGAGTCAGGCTTAGGGAGAAGAGGATACATTAAGCACTAATACTGATAAAGGAGAACTGTTGTACTTTTTTATTGTAGTGAGCCTAGGAATCAACGTCATGTTGCCTTAACCTGGGAGCATTGCTGCCAGTGAAAAATCACCTACGAGGAGGTCGCTTTGACAGATGGGGTGATGCAGCTTTGCATTTTGGGATACCAACTAAAAGAGTTGATTCACTGAAGTTAGGGAAAGTTTCTGGGGAATTCTGCCTTGCCTAGAGACAGAGAGCATCTAAGAATGAGCTTTGTAGCTTTATGCCACTTCACCCATCATATATGGAGATACTTCTTAGGAAGACTTTAAGCTCTGACACATTTATGGATCTTGCCTTAGGAAATGCTAAGTAGGGATGTCACATTAGTGGTACTGTTGGGACAGGTGAATGCTTTTTACCCACATTTCCAATGAAGGGAATCTCAATGTTTGTGCTGTCATCTTTTGCATTCCGGTCCTCAAATTGATTATTTTGTGAATTCTGCATCGCCTTAAGTTCACTCGTAGGTTTGACTTTGTATTAGCTGCAATGTATTTCTACACCCTCATCTTGTGGTGCCTATATATCTAACAGTTTTTGGCTTTGTAATAAAGTAATGAAATCTGATTGGGAGTCTGTGATTCTTCGGAGTCATAGTTCATTGGAGCTTTATGATAAATTGGCTACAGTTTTCTCCCTCCAACGCTTTCATGCTAATAAAAAGAGGCATTGGCCTGAAGGTTCCAGAGTAAATCTAGAATGTGGAACCCGACTCCTTCAAAGTCAAGACCATTGTGAGACAGAGATGCTTGATGTCTGCATTGATTCTCAATCCAGGCATCAACTGGGTGATACGAAGAACAACTGAAGGCCAAGCCAGAGTCATCCGATGAACCTCCTGCTCTACATTGGAGGACCTTGACTATGTGGATGGCCTAGACTTGCTCTCTCTCAAACACCAGTTTATGCAGGAAAATCCATATTGCCTCAACATCTATGCACAGCAACTGGGCCTGAAGCTCAACCTGAATAAATCAGAAGTCTTGCCACTCCTCAAATCATCTACCAATCAAGGTGGATGGAGAGGAACCAGTTATGTTCAAGGAGCTAACCTACTTAGGCAGTACCACTTGACATGATGGAGGGGCAGGATGTGACATCAAGAGCAGAGAGTACAAGGCCAGGAACATCTTCAGGATGCTGAACAATGTGTGGGTGTCATCTTAGTACAGCACCAACAACAAGCTGAGGCCTTACTTGCTTCCAGTCCACATTCTTCAAGACATCAGAATACTAGCCGGTGACAAAAAGTGACATCACCAAACTGTCAGCCTTCCACATTAATAAGCTGAGAAGAATCTTGTGTATTATCTGGCCTTAAACCATCTCCAGCCACGAACTGCTCAGTGGTGGACATTCCAAGTTGTGTGGTATTTACTGCACCTGGAAATTACTTGGTCCATTACACATCTCTCCCATCGTTAAATTGCAGCAAGTCAAACCTGCAAGAAGTGCACAAGGGAAACAATTCAGCATTTACCACAACATGCAGACTTTTGGGAGATAAGCACAAATATCCACATTTTATTCCCCAAAAACTTGGACTAGACATTACTTATCAGATCCATTGAATTCTAAACTGCAGTAATTCAGATTTTATTAGGGTCAATAAATAGCACTTACTCTTACTTTTAGGTCGTAAACTCATCATTAGGACCTAAAAGTTTTCAGTCATTATAATTTGAGCTGCAGTGGGTGTTAACGGTCTAAAACCTCATTGCAGACTTTTGCCTAAGTACCTGACCTGTAACTAAGATTACCTTTTTTAAAATTGGTCTAGAGAGGAGTGTACATTATTAATGAACAACTTTCACTCTCAATAATGACTGCCAGCTATTCTGTTTTCTCTAAATGTATCTAAGTTGTGAGAAACTGGGTTGTTAGTTGATTGGGAAAGATGGCCCCTGTTCAAGCAATAGGCACAATCCCTCTCATCATGAACCACAAAGTTCACTAAATCGACCTCTGCTTAACACCTTGGCTGCTAGGCGTTTTCCCCCTCCTGTGCTGGGAATTACCATTTTGCTGTTTCCATGACGAGCTCAGCTCGTCATCAGCACACGACACCCGTGGGTGATGACGAGCTGAGCTCGTCATCAGCATCGAAAGGGTTAACCATCTGGTAGCTTGACTGTAAAGTAGTCAGGGTTAACTTAGAGGCAATGTGTAAAATATTTATGCAGCACCCAAAGAGGCATGAAGTGAAAACACATAACAAGAAAATCCCACACCACCTTATACACATAGGGCCAGATGTAGGTAGCCCTTTACCGATCGGAATCGGCCGAAAATACAGATTTTCGGCCGTTTCCGATCGGTAAAGGGCTATGGAGATGTAGGTGCACATATTCGGTAATTTTACCGAATCGGTATTATTACCGAATCAGTAAATTTACCGATTCGGTAAAATTACAGAAAATGCTAGAATGATATGTGGGTAGCCAATTTTCCATTGGCACATGGCTTTCAGAATCGGTATTTTACCATGGAATACAAATCCATGGTAAAATACCGATTCCTGTGTACATGCACATCTGTGCATGTACACATGTGCCATGTGACAGACAGACGTGCCCTTAGGGCATGTCTGTGTGCCACATTGCACACATGCCCGTTTTGGGGGTGCTAGAGGGTGTCAAAGTGACACCCCCTGCACCCTTGACAAACTCGGTATTTACCGATTCGGTAAATACCGAATCAGTATTTGCATTGAATCCTATGGGCTTTAAGGCCCATAGGATTCAATAGCAAATACCGATTCGGTATTTACTGAATCGGTAAATACCGAGTTTTAAGGTATCGGTAAAAAATCCAGATGTTGGTACCTACATCCCATTTACCGATTTTGAAATACCGAATCGGTAAAATTTGGTATTTCAAAATCGGTAAATGGGATTTACCTACATATGGCCCAAAGAGGTTTAATACATTATCTGACATCAAAATGACAAAAATCCAATCAGTAGAGCTGAGTTATGAATTGTTAAATTTTAAGATAAAAACTAGCGCCTAGAAGATCAAAGCCCCAGCTGCAGACAGTGAGTAGGACAAATAAAAAAATATGTCCAACTGCAATGGAGCATGGGTCGGGTACAAAAAGTGAATGGAGTCAGGTCATTTCTCAGGTCAGATATTCTGAGCAACAGTTTTCTAAGAACGGGACATTTATTGGGGAAAGGCTGCAGACAGTGCCCGAGGTGGGATCATCATTGTCTAGGAGCTGCTGAATGAAGTTGGTGTGAAGATTTCTGTGTTCAGACTTAGTTAAATTTTTAGAAGTCGAAAATCTCCAGCGGGACAAGACAGGAGGCTGTAGCTGATGAGAGTTCCAGGAGACCTGATACCCCTTTCCGAAAGAACAGGATTTGCTGCTGCAGAGAATGTAACAGGAGCTTCTGCAAAGACAGGCTAACCAGACTTGTGCCTTGGGTGAATAGACAAGAAGGTTGGTCCCTGTCTTCCCTAAGTTCTCAGAGCAGTTTTGAGTCTAAAATTTTGAAGTATCAAGTTTTGGATTTTGGCTGCCTGGGCACCTTTTGTATCACCACCGAGGTTCCAGGACTGGAGGGCACCACTTGGGGGGTTTTGACTCACTCAGGCCGAATACAGGTGTGGGTTCAAGATGGTTAGAGGTTTTTTTGTCCCTGAGGCTCTGAACAGGAGGAACTTGGAGCCACTCTGGTTGCCCAGGGTTCAGGTGATGAAGCAGGGCTCAAGCAACAGGTCAGGGCTCTGAGGGTTCAGGCAGGTCCAAGCAGCAAAATGGTCCTTACAGGTGCAAAAAACAATCTTGTGGAGTAAACATCAGGTCACAGCAGCAGGCAATCCTCTAAGTGTCCTTCCACAGGTGAACTGAATAGTGGGTCCAAGGGTCCTATTTTGATTCCTAGTGCTCTCTTTGAAGTAGAAGTTTTTAGGGACTCCCTTGGAAGTCCTTGACAATTTCCACTCCCATGCCCTGGCTCCAGGCTACCTGTACAAACAATGCAGGGATGACAAATCCTTTCTGCGAAGACAGAGCACAGCCTATTCAGTTTTAAGTGGGGCTGTGTCTAGTTCTACCCCCTGTCCTGCTATCAGACGGCCTCATCCTTCTATTGTGTGACTGTCTGGGAGGAATTAACAAAGTGCAACTACTACCTACACCAAGTCAAGTGAATTAGGACAGGATGCAGGCCCAAAGGGCAGGAAAATGCCAACTTTCTAAAAGTAAACATGATCATGGCTCTGCCCAATTGTTTTTGAGAGGAGCGACCATAACAGAGCGAAGGGCAGTGACAGCACAAGCAGTGGAGTGCCGAGGTGAGGTGCGGCGGACTTCGCACCTTCCCCTCACCCAGAATACCCACCTGACTACTCCTCTGTGGGTTGGAGGCACGGGCCCAATTGGGAGTGGCGTCCACATTTCGCAGTGGCTGGGAGCAGCAGCAGGCAGTTGGGAAAAGTGGCAAGCGCGGCTGCCATTAGCGGGTGTCCGCAGCAAGAGTGAGCCCTTAGCAGTATCACGAAGGAGGCACAACTAGGTTTGGGCGTGGCCTGTGATCGGACTCTGTGAGCCCCGCTTGCCCTTCCCCGCTTGGAGCTTCTCTGCATGGGTCCCTTCCACCAGGCTCTACTAGGCAAGAGGGCAGGAGAGAGGACCCTGAGGTGAGCAGAGAAGGGGAGATCGGGGCCAATGCGATGATCCCCAGTCTGGTATCTTCCTTGCCCCTGGCGCTCAGACATTGCCCTGGACTCCCCCCCACTAGAGGCTGATGAGTGTGAGCGCGTGCCTCAAGTGTGTGCCCCAAGGGATCTGGCAGGGTGAGCAGCGGCAAGGGCAATGGCAGTGGGTCTTAGGGGGTTGCTCCAGTTCAACCACCATAAATCGCTACCTGCCCTTCAGCCCGCTTCGGTCTTATTATTATTATTATTATTATTATGTTTCTTATATAGCGCCAGAATCGACCCCCGAAGGGGTATCTCCGCGCTTGCCTTGGGAACCCGTCCTGGCTTTTTCCCTGTGAGATAGCCGCTACAGGGCATCCCCAAGGTGAAAGCCAGGCATCCCGCCGCGGGGGGCCGTTGTGGAGATTAAGCAAGCTTAATGCCCAGAGTTGCAGAGTGTGAACCCATGATTAGGTCAGGCACCGAAGCGAGAATTATCAAGTCCATGGACATTTGAGTTCAAGACCCTGCCGCGTCGGGAATCAAACCATGGTCCCGGGTCTGACCTCTGCTTCAGGGTCTGCCTGCTCTAACCAGTGAGCCACACTTCTCCACTTGAGCAGCCCATTCACCCTCTGACCTGCCCATTGAGTTGCTTCAGTATCCCCACACACAGGACTACCAGGACTACCCCTTAGGACTCAAGCACCCCCATCCTTCCCTTTCCCTGAGGTCAGTTGCAGGCATCTCCTCACTTCTCCCTGACTGTAATGACTAAGAAATGCACCCACAAACCAATGTCAAAGCAGGACCCAAAATCTGCAGCAGGGGACATGCCTACAAAAAGGAACACTCCGAGGGGGAATCCGACCAGCCCTACGTCGGCAAAACCTATGATCTGTGTAGCTGGGTACAGGCCCAGAATCCATCTCTGTTAGAGGGCAGCCCAGTGCGGATAAGCTTAGATGTTGAGAACATAAACAACAAAAGTCCCAAGGACGCTGAACCTTTCACAGGCACAACTACCAGCACAATCACAGACGAGGATTGACCAAAGGCTACACCTGAGATAGACGAGGAGGGGATAGGACCAGTCCCCCCACCAATGGGGTGGAGCTATCCCATCGGTCCACCACAATTACACCGCCTAGAAGGAGGAAGAAAAGGTCCCAATCTTGACACAGCCTGAGTGCTTCTACAGCTATAATCGATGCTCGTACATCAATCTATGCTGCAAATTTACAAAGAGGCCCTGTCTCTTCTACAGCTTGGGATTTACTGGATGATACCGCTAGCTCCCATAAAAGTCCAACAACTTCTACTGACAACTGCTATACCCCAAAAAACGACATGGACACAGCCTCAAATGCAGCATCATTACAGGACGCAAAAACCCATAAGAGTAGGGAAGGAGCTTGCATTACCATAGGCTCCACTTCAGAGCTGGAGCTAAGCAACTATCTTCACAGATCACCATCACTTCTGCCATTTGAACTTTTATGCATGCAGGACAACCTGTTACGGTCAGTCAGTACTACTCTCCCCACTGCCATTAACGCTCTAACATAGCAATCGGAGAAGCTCAAATTACAAATGGAGACCCTCCAAGTCTTGGCAACAAAAATGTCCGCGATGGCCAAGAAAATTAATAGGTTGGCTTCTATTAGTTGCTACCTAACTCCTCCAAGTACCCCTCTGGAATGCCTGTTCCCAGAAATAATTGACAAACCGAGATCGTTCCTGACAGTACTTTCCTCGCTAGTGGAAGAATTAAAACTTAGTATTAAAACATGCTCGGACCCGGCAAGCCCGGTGAAGAATGCTGCAAAATATTATTAGTGCAGCAAGAGTATTCCGCTGGGTCCCAGAAGTGTGAGGGACTAACAACACCCCCTATTGAAAGAATATTTTATAAGTTTCCTTTTTTAGGTCGAGCTAGACTTGCGCATGCGTAGCATGCGGTCTAGCTCGACACCTATTTTGGTTAGTTACCTGGGAATCTGAGACAGCTTTCGGCCACGCGCCTCTGCTGTCTCAGCTTTGTCCTCGGGAGCGCGCTGTTGCTGCTGGCTGCTTGCGTGCTGTTTCATCTTCTCGCAGATACAAGGAACTACATCATCATCAAAGAAGACTCGACGGAAAGATTACGGATCTGCATTGCACACCTTATTGAGGAAAGCTTAGTCAACGATTGGATGGAAAAAAAAGAATCAGAATTCTTAGTAAACTCTAAACCCATCATTCCTTACTTCTACACGATCCTGAAGATCCATAAACGCCTTGAACAACCACCTGGGAGGCCCATAGTTTCGGGAATAGGATCCATTTTGGAGCCTTTGTCGAAGTACGCTGATGCGTTTCTTCATCCAATAGTTCAAAAGACAGATACCTACCTCAAAGATACGAAGGATGTACTTTGCCTATTGAAGGACAAGAGTTTTGACCCCACATCTAGCATACTGATAAGTCTAGATGTGGAGAGTCTTTAAACCAGTTTACCACACAAAGAAACATTGGAAATCCTGGAAGAAGTTTTATTTGAAGAAGAATGGACATACCACACACCAAGACATGTGGTTCTTGAGTGCTGCTGCCTGTCCCTTACGGAAAACTTTTTCCGGTTTGAGGAGACACTGCACCACCAACAACACGGGACCAGTATGGGCAGTACATTTGCGCCGAGCGTAGCTGGATTGTATGTCCATCATTTGGAGAAGAAGAAAATCCTGACCATTAATAACCCATACACTAATCAGATAATGCTGTGGAAGCATTATATTGACGATATTCTGTTGATCTGGAATGGCAAATAAGAAGAGGCTATGAACTTCTGTGTCTGGCTCAATGAACAAGACCCTTTTCTAAAATTCACAAATACAATGAGCAGAACCATCTGGTGTTCCTGGACCTGAACATTTGGGCAAAAGACGGAATCCTATCGACCACTACTCACCACAAACCAACCTCGAGAAATTGCCTCTTAACTTACAACAGCTTCCACCCAAGGCACCTGAAGCAAAATCTCCCGTTTGGATAATTCCTACGGCTGAGACGAAATTGTTCCAGTAAATCAGACTACCTAGTGCAAGCTGAGGAATTGAGCAAAAAATTGAAACAACTGAACTACCCAAAGAAGGTAATAAAGGAGGCCAGTAAAAGGGCAAGTAATAACAACAGGGATGCCCTTTTGGAACCAAAAGTACAAAAATCCTCACCAAATGAAAGACCCATCTGCATTACAACTTTTGACAAAGTATCTAACCAGGTCACTAAGATTATTAAAAAACACTGGACCATACTGAACAGTGGTGATCTAAACATCCCAAAACCGATGTTCAGCCATCGAAGAGGAATGAACTTAAAAAATTACCTGGTCAATACCCGACCAAAACCAGTGGAGAACACCAACAGACTTCATCCACTACCAAACGGTCATTACCCATGTAATAATTGTAGTGTTTGCCACCTGACTTCAGTGACTAAGTCAGTCACGTTTAACAATAATACCACATGGCAACGCAAACATTTTTCTAACTGCAATACAAGTGGGGTGGTGTATTTGATCACATGTACCTGCAATTTACATTATGTAGGCATGACCTCCAGGAAAGTAAGCACTCGAATTGTGGAGCACAGGAGCAATTTTCGCTGCAAGAAAGCCACCGCACGCATGACTAACCACTTTATCGAAAAAAAACCCACACCAAACGATTTGAGATGGGTGGTTTTAGAATGTGTGAAGAACAAAGACAACCTTGAAAAAACCCTTCATGAACATGAACAACGTTGGGTTTTCAGACTGCAGACAGATATAAATGGGCTGAACGATGATATACCCTGGGGTGCTTTTAACCGCTGATACAATCAACACTGAATACCCCAATACGGTATATACTAGAACAGAAGTGTGCCTTAAGCATATACAAATAGGACCTGCCAGGTCTTTTGAGAAATCCTGATACAGTATCTGTTTGAAAATCGTAACTGACAAAATCCTCTACTTTGTCTTAAATATTCAGAAATAATTTTGGGAATCTATGCAATCAATTATGTGACTCTGAGAGCTTTTTCTTTAGTCCCTTTTCACATTAACTTTTCACATTAATTTTTCAAAGATATTAAAATTTGCCCCAACATCTGTCCAGCGGTGCATGAGGAAGTCGCCTAGGCGCGTTTATAACAACGAGGTCCACAACATACCTCTTTGTCTATCGACATTACTATTCCTGCTTTTTGTGTTTTGTGTTTTTCTTGCAAAAGCTGAACCAAATGAAACAGAAGAAAGACCATCTTTGCCGGGTTCGTTTGCATCCTCCTAAAATGGCCGCTCGAGCGAAACAGTCTAGTTCCAACCCGGAAACTGGAGCAAACAAAAACCGAGCCCGCGGATCGCATTTTAAGATGCGGTCCGAAGGGAAGCAGCTAGGTAGTACTGCGCGGCGTTGCTGAATAGGAAGTAAGTGAACCATCTCGTTTCCTATGACAGAGAAAAGATAAACGAGTCTCTGACATAACTACGGCCTAAAAACCTCTCGGTTATTTTGAAAATTAACCGCGTTTTTTTACAATCCTGTAATTTTACAGCATTGTTTCCACCGAGGCGATACCGCCCCCCTCAGAGACCATGATGTGCTATCAGTAGCGGTCGGCAGTAGGTGTTTCTATAGGGCGGTGACGTGGGCAGGAGGAGGGGCAGGGTGGGGGGAAATAATGTATGGATTACGGAGTTTTACAGGTAAGTAAACATTTAAATACATAAAACGAATTTCGTTGCGCGCACTGCATCACATTTGGTGATGCAGTGTGCGCAACGAAATTCGTTTTATGTATTTAAATGTTTACTTACCTGTAAAACTCCGTAATCCATACATTATTTCCCCCCACCCTGCCCCTCCTCCTGCCCACGTCACCGCCCTATAGAAACACCTACTGCCGACCGCTACTGTGTGCTATTAAGCACCTACAAATGTAAATATCTGGCATTTTCTCTTGTTATGTGTTAAATGTGTGTTCACTGTCTTTGTCTTGTTAAGTCACTTCTGGATGTTTGTATAAGATATTTCACGTTATAATCACCTCACGTGTTATTTATCTAGCAGACACCGGACCTGAAAGCGTGCACGCACCAATATGGTGAAAACTACACCATATAGAGTGTGCAGATATATGTACGTATATTAGAAACGTGCATCATGAAGGACGTAAATGACCCCGATCTCGGCTGAGAAAGGGGCGAGATGTTTTTTAACTCTGCTTTATTCATTTCTTTTGCAGGTTCTTCAGTGAGCAATACATTCGCCCTAAAGATTACGCGTATGTATTCTGAACCACGCAAGTATCTGAGTGGTACAGCGTCATTCACTGTAAATACTTTTTTCACTAATAATTCCTTAACCCGAATATAGGTTTCTAGGAGTGGCACAATACAGGGCTGGTCCCTGTATGATCTTGAGGAAATGCTAGGGGTAGCGTGAAACATGTTGACCATATACTGAACCTTCCTACATTTTTGGTTGGTGTACTGTATAACCCCATTTTTAACATGCCAGTCTAGGAGCAGAATAAAACATTGAGGCCCACTAGCATGGTATTTTTAACTCACACTCTCACCCACTCCACTTTTTTCTACACCACACATAGTCCTTCATTACTACAGTGCTCCTACGTAGTTCGCAAGTCGCAGCACGCCCCTTTTCGTAGAGAGCTGGGATGGCCCGATGATGAAGCATGTCACTGTGAGGAAACTCCGGTGAGTGAGGGGACTGAAAGAAAGATATTTTTCCTTTCTTTTTTTTTGGCTACACTTAGACTTTTTTTGTAGTTAGCCACCACACGAGACAGGTCTCCGAACCCAGATACTGGGCTCTTTTTTCTTCACCAAGTACAAACCACCAGTTCTGTTCCTGGGACAGCTGTGATGTGTTGATTCTGCTCACACTGCAGAGGATGCATTGGTTCCACTGGAGCAAGAACCTGGATCCACTTCCAATGGATCAGGCACAGGAGAGGAGGGTTAGACTTTGATATCACTGAGTCTTAGAACATTAGGAAAAATAACATGGTCTTGGAGATCACTCTGAGTTCAAGTGAGATCAAGTAAGATAGTTCAGTTCTTCCTCCGCAGAGCAGAGAACAGCAGGAAGAAGGGCAGCACATCAGAAAAGCAGTTCTTCCAGACCAGTAGTCAAGCAGGGTGGCAGTCCTTGTAGTGGCACAGCAGTCCTTCCTCCTGGCAAAGTTTATTCACAGGTCCAGTAGTGTCTGATTCAAGGGGTCAGAGACTCAGGACTTATGCCATTTTCTAGATTTGAAGAGAAGTTGACATCAAAGCGGAGCTTTGAAGTGCACAGAGGTTCTTCCTCCAAGCTCTGGCCCTAGGCTCACTACAGGGGTATGCAGCCCTTGGTGTAGGGACAGGACACAGTCTATTTAGGTGTAAGCATCAGCTCCTCCGTGCCATCCTGCCCAGGGTGACCTGTCAGATTGTGGTTGGCCACTCAGTCATATCTAAGTTCCCTTTGTGTATGGCTGTCTATAGGGAATGCACAAAGTTCAGCTATCACCCACCCCAGATGTGTATTCAAGAGAGGCTACAGGCATAGAGGGTTAACAGCAGAACAAAGCCATCTTTCTAAAAGTTGCGAAAAAGGACAAGGGAACGCAACTCACTTAGGAACTTGGGTGGGTAAATTATAGTCAGAAACAGTGGTTCCTGTGGAATAATAGAATCAATATACATAATAAGATGCACAATCACAATAGAAGGACTCGAATGATGTCAGAGGGCGAAGAAACCACATAAACCTATGGTTTTAGTTTGATACCATCATATTTTATATTTTGCAAACAAAATTCTATATACAATGAAAAAGAAAAATGTGAGTAGTGTCCCCAGTGAAAGAAACAGGAACCTAAAATATTGGTGACATGAATATGACAGTATTTTACAATGTTTCCATTGGTATTCAAAAAAGTCAACCATTTAGCCACTCAATACATAATATACAGCAGCTATATACAATAATACGTGCTGGTAATGGTTCGATTTCTTTTGTTGCTGACGACGTTTCGACCCTATACGTGATCTAGGGTCTTAACAGTACCTATGGATTTAGGGACGTCTAGGATAAGAAAAAATAATAAAATAAGCATATGGCCTATGAACTGGCACAAATGCGACCAATTGGATAAAAGGTCATAATATCAAAAAGCACCTGACGGGTAGAATGTGCCGCCACGTGAGGTGTACGTGCCAACAGTGGGTGAAGGAGGAACAGGAAAACAAGACACTCATAAGGACACCCAGCCGGGTACTGATTATGTGAGAGGAAAGACAGAGAGAAGAATATTAAGTTTAGGGACGGCATGTAAGATAGTAGATGTGCTATAAGGGCTATCTGTACTAATGATAATACATAATACGGAACCAGGGAGAGTGAAGCTACTAGAGTTCTGTCCCACCAATGCTATGATGCCACCAGAATTGCTTACCTTTGAAAGACTAGTCCTAGTGGGACTGGACAGTATAAAAAACAACATACCTTACAACATTACATTACAGGAAAGCCAAGCTTTAAACACACTCCAAAATGACAAAACCTTTATTCTTAAACCCGCTGACAAAGGGGGTGGATTGTGGTCCAGGACCACAAAGACTATGACACTGAAATCCTGAAACAAATAGGGGAAGAAAGGCACTACAAGAAATTGCCCAGTAACCCTTTAGCTGACATTAGAAAGGAGATACCTCAATTCACCACAGAGGGAGTAGATCAAGATTACATAAATTAGAAAAAAATTGAATTCTTGAACACAGAGAATTCTAGGAGACCTGTACTTTACACATCCACCAAGATACACAAAAGCCCCACCAATCCCCCTGGTCGACCAATTTTGTCAGGGTGCGGGTCCATTCTAGAGCCCATTGGGAGATTTGTGCCCCTACAAGAAACATATGTGAGAGATACAATGTAAATGATTAATGTGGTTGATGGGATACCTTACAACATTGATTTTGATTGGCTAGCGGCTTTAGATATTTCATTGCTTTACACTAACATACCACAAACCAAGAGCATTCCGGTTATAGAGGAGCTCCTTGACACTAGACCTAGACCAATTCAAATACCCACTTCTTTCATTATCTATCTTCTACGCATCGCCTTGCAAACAAATTATTTTGTTTCCAATAGTAGTTACTCTCAACAATGCTCTGGGACAAGCATGGGAGGCGTTTTTGCGCCCAACATGGCTAACATTTACATGAACCGTATGGAACTGAAATTTGCTCTAAGTATCACCAATATGTATCGCTCCAACATCAAATGTTGGAAAAGCTACATAGATAACATTTTTCTTATCTGGTCCGGGAGTGAGATTAAATTTAACAACTTTATCCTGTACCTGAACAGCAATCAAACACACTTGGCATTTACCTCAACAATACATAAGTCAATCATAGCCTTTCCTGATCTCAATATCCAACACGCTGAGGGGACACTACATACATTCCTTCACAGAAACCCAACAAGAGAACCACGCTCCTATCATATAGAAGCCACCACCCCATGCCCTACGGGACAGATTACCCTTTGGCCAATTTCTGCTCTTGAGCAGAAATTGGACTCATAAGGGAGAATATATGGTGGGTAGCTGTGCGCCTTATAAGCTTAACAAATAAAGTAAAATAAATAAATAAATAAATACACTGAAAGCTAAACTAGTGGCAAGAGCATACCCCACAAGATTAGTGGGAAAATCTATGAAACGCTCCTGGTTCTGCCCAAGGGAAGAATTGCAAACCTACATTAGACAGACTGATTTGTGGTAATACATTTGGTGTACACACCAACAAAATGCAGACGCTGATAACCAAAAATTGGAACATAATCAAAAGTATCGACCCTGAGATTGACACTCCAATGTTTGCTTTTAAAAGTGTTAAGAACATCATAGATCATCTAGTTAGATCATCTACAGTGGTCACTTTGCGTAAAAGCAATATATTACAATCCACATGGGACCTAAGGAAACCAAAGGACACCACAAGTGTGGGATTTGTGTTTCCTGCACCTTTGCTTCAAACACTAACGTATTTGAACATGCAAGTTTGAAGCACACATTGAATTATTTTCCAATTGTAATACACAAAACGTAGTATACTGCATATGGTTACCCAGTGGGTTACCATACATTCGCCGGATAAGACGCTCTGTTACCAATGCCCCGTTGGTGTCCAATTTTAATGAAAAAATCATATTGCAGAGGACATTAGATGGCAAGTGATCGACGTCGCTGTTGTCCCTCAAAGAGGAGGTGATATCATACAAATTTTACAATGATTACAATGTTTCTGGATAGAGAGAATTAATTCTATCAATGATGGGCTGAACTCTGCTGAAGAATGGCGTGGTTTTGTGAACACACTAACCCACTGATGTGACCATCTCGTTATCAGATCTCCTGTCCATAACTGCATATTTTAAACTTGTCAATTCGTATATGTAGTCATTAAGCATTATTTTCTCCTATGGTATTTTACAATAGATCTATATAGTGAAACAGTAAAAAAATGACACACCTCTATGCTCTATATTATATTTCAGCACAATAGCATTTCCTCAAATGTCTACCTTTTGATTGCCGGCTAAAATATGCTTCTTACCAATGTCACATTTGAAGCAGAGTGTGGCTGCAGAATATAGACTATCATATAATATAGGATGGCATCAGCAACAGAGAATGTATAATTACGTATGTGCCTCCTTGGACACACTATTTAACTTAATATGCAAACTGTGAGAGAGCCGCTTTATATGCACGACACTAATATACATAGCGCATCAATCCTAGTAATGCCTTCCTATGCACATTTTTGGTGCAAATCACAAATGTATTAGCATGATGATGTAATTAATCATGAAGAACTAATCCTTGTAATAACCGCTCAACATTTACTTTCTGCAAAAAGCACCTGATAATCTCTATAGGTTACTGAAATTGTGAATGAGATCTTTGCGCAATATTAAAATTCACTACATACAATTTTATAAGTGGAAACACACATGCATTAGACATGTTATGAAAACAAGCCAAGAAGATAAACTAGGACCTGAAAATGTCCTCCCATATGCACCTTTTTTTTACAACTGACCCACATGGTTGCTGCATGAAATACTCATCACTTTTTCAACAGCTTTTGCATCCATTTGTTACATAAACTCTGAAAGGACAAGTATCCATCATTGAAAATGCCCCCTTTTCTGTGTCACTACCGTTTTTGCCACAGTGTAATCCTATTATTTACCTTGCATTTACCTTCTCTTTACTTTTTGTCCTTTCAATTTCTGGTCTTTCTTTACTTTCTACTTTTTCTACCAAAAAACGGATGACACAGTGTTGCAACACCCTACTGTGATGCCTGGCGGTCATTCCAGTTTTCGGAACGAGATTGTGTATTTAAAGGCAGAGTCAGCACAGGCTCTATGTCATTTGGCCAACAGCAGACAGATGGATGCTGTCGTGCTGCCTGCATAGTGGATCATTGCGCCCTTTAAAGACTGCTATTATTGAAGGTAAGAACCTGATGATGCTGTGCACACGTAGGAACTCTAGTAGCTTCACTCTCCCTGTTGCCTCACTGATCGGCTGATTCCTGTTACTTACAGGATTCGTCTTCATTGAAAAATACTCACCTCGGTAGATGGGCTTCATACCATATGTAGGTAAGAACCTTTGGCCTTGCCTGCCATTTCTCCACCAGCCAATACCATTATGTAGCAACACCAAATGTTACTCTGTCCACCCTGCTATTCTCACGCACAGACCACCATATTGAACATTCGTGATTTACAGGTCAGCGCGACAGCACCGCTTATGATTAACACCAACTCCAGGTAAAATCAGTCCCCAGAGGTATTCACTTTTTAGAACCACACCTTAAGTGCGCAGGCCCTAATTGTTTCCCATTATTAACAGAGTTCCTCATCACTGTCTTCATACATGTCTCTGTGTATCATCAAAACAATAAGAGTGCTCAGCTACCCTTAGAGTGCCAGCCTTCACTCTTACTTGGGGTTAGGTTTCCATATTATGTATTATCATTAGTACAGATAGCCCTTACAGCACCTCGATCATCTTGCCTGCCGTCCCTATACTTAATATTCATCTCTTTGTCTTTCTTCTCACATAATCAGCACTGGGCTGGGTGTCCTTGTGAGTATCTTGTTTCAATGTTTCCTTCTTCACCCACTGTTGGCACGTACACCTCACACGGCTGCGTATTCTACCCGTCAGGTACTTTTTGATTTTATGACCTTTTGTCCAATTGGTCGCATTTGTGCCAGTACATGGGCCATATGTTATTTTATTATTTTTTCTTTTCCTAGATGTCCCTAAATCCATAGGGCTTGATGAGACCCTAGATCACGTATAGGGTTGAAACGTCGTCGACAACAAAAGAAAGCGAACCATTAAAAGCTTGTATTATTGTATATAGCTGCTGTATATTATGGATTCAGTTGATTTGGTCGACTTTTTTTGAATACCTTAGAAATCTTGTAAAATACTTTTACAATTATGTCACTGATATTTCAGGTTCCTCTTTCTCACTGGGGACACTAAGCACATTTTTCTTTTTCCTTGTATATAGAATTTTGTTTGTAAAATATAAAATATGATTGTATCAAACTAAAACCATAGGTGAATGTCGTTTCTTTACCCTCTGACATCATTTTAACCCTTCTATTACGATTGTGCACCTTATTATCTATATTGATTCTATTATGCCACAGGAACCACTTTTTCTGACAATAATCTTTCTAAAAGTGGAATTTTTAAAATGGTAGTCATAAAGTCCATTTTACCAGTAAAAAGGACTTATCACTACCATCTCAATGATAAGAAACATGACTGACCTACTCCTTCTCAATCAGGAAATACATCTTATAAGTGTGATAAGGAATTCCCAATGGTAATCCATGAGAGGAGCAGGCCTCACCGAAGTAAAACATGAATTTGGGAGTTTTTCACTACCAAGACATGTACAATTTTAAAGTATATGTCCTACATTTTAATTCCACAGCACCCTGCACTATGGGCTATCTAGGGCCTACCTTAGGGGTGACTTATATGTAATACATCCCTGCTGATGGAATTCTCCTCCTGTGCTGGGCCCCTATGATAATGGGTGTGGTCGTGACGGAACCATTCCTTCATCAGCACAGCCCAACCGTGACTGATGACGGAATGGTTCCGTCACAAGCATCGAAGGGGTTAAGGTTAGGAAAGGTATTTTAAATACCAAGTTGACATTGCACTGCAAGCTGCACACACAGGCTCTGCAGTGGCAGGCTACCTGTGTGTGTGGCACAATCAGTACAGCAGGCCCACTAGCAGCATTTAATTTTCAGGCCCTGGACAAATGCAGTGCTCTTTACTAGGGTCCTATATGTATTAACTTTGCTAATTGGGTATGAGCCACTGCTGCCATGTTCAGAGGCAAGAGCACATGCACTTTAGCACTGGTTAGCAGTGGTTAGCTGCTCAGAGTCCTAAGGCCAACAAAAATGAGGTCAGAAAAAGAGGAGGAAGATAAAATGTTTGGGTTGGCCCTTCAGAGAGGGCCATTTTCCAATCACTCTCCTCACCCCTTGCACTACATATGACATCAGCCATGACATCATTGATGACATCACAAGTGACATTATTTTTTACACTATTTATGGCATCACCACTGAAATCATTCGCGCTTGCTGTGTTTTTTTTACACAAAGCCTTGTGTCCGGGTTTTGTTTTTTTGCCTTTTAATCTGTTTTCATTAGTTTTCTTTTTCTGTTTTATCAATGTTTTCCTCACTATTTCACCATGAGTTTTTTGTTTGTGTAATTGTGAAGATGCTGCAATGTGTCTTTTGTTTTTATATCTTTCTTAGGGATTTTTTTATGAGTGTTGCTGTGATTTTCTTGACATGAAGCCATGGATACTGATTGTTGCTTACTTTAGCTTTTTCTAATGAATTTTAAAATTCGCTAGTTTTCTTTTTCTGTCTACCATTTTCTTCCTCACTATTCCACCATATTTATTTTGATTGTGTAATTAAACATGTACCACGATGTTTCCTATGTGTTTGTATGTATCTTATGAGTAGTAGAATTACTTAAATTGTAATTTTTAGAGTTGATAATATGTCTACTCTTTTGTGTGCTTTGTGGATACTTTCGCCTCGCCTCCCTGACAACCATTGAGCTTATAAAAGTTCTTTCTGGGTATGTTTTGAGCATCGCTGCATACCTTCTTCGCAACAGCAGATTCTTCATTATCCTGCTCAGGTCATGATTATTTCCTCTTCCCTTGGCTTTACTTTACACCAGAGGGGACAAGAGCTAAGAGCAACACCAATGTGTGATTAAGGAGAACAAAACTGAAGGAGGACGTTACAGACAGACCACACAATTTGTCACTTCTGTTTGGCTACAATACATTGGCCACAGACACACTCAGAACACACACACAGAGACCCCTCTCTTTAATTGACAGCATCAACTCTTTGATGATAAAATATTTTATTTCACTCCTGAGACAGATTTTCTTCAAAGGGGGAAACTAGAGTAAGCCACTTTATCCATTTAACATGCAGAACTGCAGAGACACCTACAAATACATAAACCTACCCAGTTTATGTATTTATTTTTAACCGAGATACCTCTGAATCAACTCATTATGTAATGTGACGGGGTGGGGAACATTCCGTCCAGCCACCTTTATTGAATGTTATGTTTGCGTTTTCGATTTTATGAGATAGATGTTGTCCCTTTTTGCACTATTGGCCCTCAAAAAACAGGAAATCATCTGTTCAACTTAAACAGATTTTGCATGAGCAGACAAGCCCTTTCCTGACCTGTCAGCATTTGGATATTGGAGAGTTATTGCTTGAAGATGTTACTCAATTTAACCCTATAAAATCACTCCTTTCATTCACCATTACAGTATCCAGTACCAGCCTACTACTGTACGAGCAACAGTGATCTGCAATTCTCCAAAACAGACATTGCAGAGAAAAAAATTGTATATGTTGAAAATCAGATGCACACAAATTATTTATTCCTTTCCCAAGTTTTGTTTTTTCAGCATAGTTTCTGAAGAGAAAAATTGTCTTAAACAACATTAAAAGAACAAATGTCATATTAACCACAACAAATTGCACGATTTATATTACTTGCACATTTTTAAATCAATATACTTTTCACCTGTGTGTTTTTCTTAAAAATGCATTTACACTCGCACGATGCGCGCAGGTGATTTGTTCTAATAAGCACATTTTAGTGCAGTACTTCGCTCATTCCCACTCCCTTCCCCCGTCTGATAGGGTTCAGGGACATCAACCCATAACATCTTGTTAAATATAGACCGCACCTGCGAACCGTCACTTTAATATGAATATCCTACAATTAAGGCCGAGTGGATTTAATTTAGCCGTTCAATGCTATAGATTATTGGTCGGAGGGTTATGCCCTGGCCAGTAATGGATGCAAAAATGTCTCTTGATTGATGCTATTGTTTGCGAATTATCATACTGCTGGCAAACGTTACTATTAGAGCCCATCACATGCATTGCTGAGGTATAGCAAAATCATTACTTTCCCTGGCCACCTCGTGATTCATCCAAAGGACTTTGAATTATAGAGCGCTGGTGAATATGAAAGGGAGACCATCATAATCTGCAGGGGGCATGACCCCGCGGATTACAGAGCAGGATGAGCTCTCCTGCAGTCTACTAATGCTCCTGGAAGCCCAGACCTGGTTCACGCAGGATTAAAGCTATTCATCGATTTACATAGCCATTACACGATGGCGCAGAGGCTCTTTATCAAACCCAAAGTGAATTGTTAAAGATTTATTGGGATGTCGGGTTTATGCGTTTAAGTTGATTTAATGAAGTACCAAAAACACAAACCCGATTAATACTCTTTGCTCCTGCTATTTGTTTTTCTCACGAGCTGTGTCTCAGAGCAGGCTGTCTTGTTCTTGTCGACCTGCCGGCCGAGTCCATTTGAAAGAATCCCGAGGCATGTAGGCCAGAGAAGGTGCCTGTAATTCCTATTTGCTGAATAAAGACTCCTGAAGAGCCTCCCTGTGTTTGAACAAAGGGGAAATGCAAATACGTCTTCAGTTTTTTTTATTGAAACATTTGGACACAGAATGATGTTGATGAGGAGCTGTTCACCACCAGGCATTAATATAAAACACACATGGAGAAACAAATGCTTGAAACTCAAGCAGGTCTGTGCAGGGAAAAACAAAAGCAGGCTTAAAGTAGCACACTGATCGCATTTTTTAATCACTGAAGATGACTAGGTCAAAGGGTAGTGGAAAGAGAGGAGAGGAGGGAATATATCAAACGTGAGAGACGAAGAAAGTGAAAAAGAGGGACAGAATACAAGGAAGAGAACATTTGACGAAGAATTGGTAAAACTTGTCAAAAATGACATGCATGGAACTAGAGAGTCTTGCTAGCAGAACGAAATAGTGGATATGGGACTAAGGCACTGTTTATGAGTTGCCCTGTATGTTGGGGTGCATATTCTGCATGCAAAATGCGTGCTATAACACCTAGTTATACTGTGCAATTAGGAGTTAATTGCAGGGAATGGGACTTCGCGGACCCAGTTTTGCCCGGTGGAATTCTGGACAGGTTTCCGTGTTCCGGGGAGGGGAGTGCTCACATTCATTATCTGCTTTTAGCAGGTGGAAAATGTAAGACGGGGAAGTTGCTGGGCATGTGGCAGGGAGGGGGTTGGGAGGGTAGGGTCATAAAGGTAAAAGTGCCCTAGTAGGGGTAAGAATTCTATGCTCCCTCGTGGAAAAAAACATGTTTATGGAGATAAACTTGCCTGCTGTTGCAGCCAAACCTTAAGGCGATTTTATCTGCCACTTCTTTCGGCTTGTAAAATCGAATCAAGTGTACCCGCAGTCCCTCACCCGGGAAATAGGTACTGGTGCACAAACCCACTGGTGATGTGTGGCAGAGAATTCCAGATCGGATTCCACTCGGCCTGGTTCATAATTGGTTGGGCCCAAAGAAGTAAGGATATAGAAGAGTGGGAAAAAAGGAATGCTAAGATGATGAAAGATGGAAAAAGAACGACTAAAAAGGCTTAGAGAATGAGCGAGAAGGAAAGCGGTGAAGTGAAGGGTTATAAGAGAAAGAAGTTATGCAAGAGGAGACATTGAAAAAAATGATCCGCGCTGCCTGAGTGGCTATCCTAAAATTTTGCCATGGAAACAACTTAAAGTAGCAAATGTACAAAAAAGCACCTGTTCTGTAACAAGGGGTGGGAGTGTGGACTTCTCCCTCGGAAAAAAAAACAAAAGATGAAGCAGTGAGTAAATGTTGGTATTCTGTGTATTTTTACATTCGTTTTTATATGGGTTTAAGTCTTACAGCCTGAGAATTGTAGAGGCCTTAAATGTGTTTCCCTTTGGTGATTCACGTATTTGCTTGTTTAAATATTAACAATGGAAGTAGTTTGCTAATTGTCATTTTGTCTAAAAAAAATAAAAATGTTGATCAATTCATTGATTGAGCTATACATTTAGTGAAAAAGAGAGCTAAAGGCACACAATTTATTATAAGGAAAGGAAAATATGCCTAATCATTACAAAATAAAATCTGTGCCGTCACGAAAAATAAAATACCATCAGTAGACTAGAATATTTTCTACACAAATTGCTCATAAAATATTCACATTGTTGGACACAAGCAATAAATGGTTGAGACCAATCGCAAAATGCACCTCTAAATCTGAAAAATACACTTGAAATCTTTAATCACAGCTGGCTGGTATACATTTATCTAGCTGGTTGAGGAATAGGAGATTGTTTATCTATCGCCCAATTATGCACATAAGGCATCAAGACTCCATGAGCTAGAATAATGCCATTTAATTAGTCTTTGATCGTGGCTTAATAAGGGGTAGAACATCCTAAAATCAATTAGCTTGCTCTTTTTTAATAAGAGCAACTCATTAGGAAGAAAACCAGCACAAGTTGCCTTTATCCCTTAGCTTTGAACTGTGCTGTGAGTTGCGGCTGTGTGGATGAGGAAGAAATTGGCTGACAGAAACTTCAAACAGACCTAAAATAGGAGAAGTGCTGACATACACATCACATGGAGGCACAGGGAGGATTGAAAGAACTGTTTAAAGAGCTAGTGTAGCATAATTTTTACTTCCAGAGTGCGTGTGTGTCTGAAACCTGTTGCTCATTCACTGCCTTGTTTTAATATAGTGTTTTAGAGACGAAACCATCTCAAGTAAATGATGAGATGTTTAGCTTCAAATGGTATGCATTCAAATAAAACACAATAGAAGTAGTGTGTTAGACATGATTTCGTGTCTAAGAGAAGCCATATGCCGGCAACAGCCATAGTCTTTTGTCGACTGCTTTCAACCCAGATTCATTAGAGGAAGAGACAAGTCTGCAAATTCTCACTGCGAAAGACTGTGTGTCCAGATATCGTAGGCACGTTCTGAGTAACATTAATATCCATACCTAACGCTATTTTAAGAATCCTTGTTCAGCCAAAGACAGCCATCAAGCAAGTAAATTCAACAATGAAAATGTCCTTTTCCTTTTTGAGACTCATCACTACACAATGTAGTCAACATTATTTGATAGAGGAAAAGCAGAACAAATGCTTTCAGGATTGCTACTAAGTGTTAAGAAGGAGGCTGTGCAAAGGATGACAGCCTCATACATCAAAGTGAACAGCTACGTTAGATATCACAGGGAGTGTGCTTAGCATGTCTGTACGTGTGTATGCACAACAAAGCTATTGTGTCCTACTCTTGATGACTTAAAATTGACCCTGAGTTATCTAGAGGATTTTACACAGGGAATTGCTGTCTCATGCAAGAAGTGAGAGAATGATGGAAGAGAGGGTAGGTGTGGTGAAAGTCTGATGGCATGTTTGCACTGCTTGGGCACAGGGCCTCCGATGGTATTTATATTGCCATGTAATCCCTGTTGTAGGGATTTGTCAATGAAGGTGTCAGGTTTCACTAGGGTTGCATTAGACATTTGCATGTTGGAACAACCCCAAGAGTGGCATGGAGGCCCACAGATTAGCCACGTTAGAATGAGTGCATATATATGTATATATATATATATATATATATATATATATATATATATATATATATATATATATATATATATATATATATATATATATACATTTGAAAAGCATTTTTTTTGTTGATTATACCTTTGGCGCAGTTTGTTGAATCTTTACGACATTTTCCAAAAGAAGTGCCCTGGTTTGTCTAATTCTGCATGGAAAGTTTTGGAGTGATCCAAAAGGTTTAGTAGTTGTAGAGTTATTAAAAGAAAAACTAATTTCTATATCTAGGGATGCAGACCCTCTGTGGATCCCCAGCAGTGGATCTGCAAAGTCACGCGCCACCAGCAATACCATGATTGCCTGACCACAAACTGACTGGGAGGGTAGTGGCCAACAGTTTAACTATCGGGGAACGGTCCCAAGGTCTTTAAATGTATCTGCAAAATGATTAAAGGGGTCAGGGTACAGGTACCCTGGCCCCATGGGTGTGCTAGAGGAGTGTCAGAGGGACCTACATTGGGTACTAAATTGAGTTTAAACTTTTTTCTCCACTTCAGAATATGCAGATCCATGGCAAGGCTCAGCGGGGCCCCCGTTTAAATCCACAATGGATTGGCAAAACTTGGTGCTGCGGATTCACCCGTTCAGCCATTCAGTCAGTCATTCACAGACCCACACAGGCAGTCTCACACCCACGCACAGACCCACACAGCCACTCACAAATGCACTCAGAGACCCCAAAGGCTATCCTACACCCACTCCCACACTCAGTGACCCAGACAGTCACTCAGGTGCCTGCTCACAGGCAATACAGCCACTCATGTACCAACTCACAGACCTATACACCCACTCACACACACACTCAGCCAACTATACTGTCACTCAGACACCCACTAGCACACCCATACAGCCACTCATACAGCCAATCACAGATCAATGCAGGCAATCTCACAAGCACTCAAACACCTATGCAGTCATGCTCAAACTCACTCATAGATCTATGCATTGACTCATACACCAACTCACAAACCCATGCAGCCACTCTGACAACCACAACACCATCCATACAGCCACTCAGACACCCACTCACTAACCTATACAGCCATTCACACACCCATCCATGACCCATACAGTCACTCACACATCCAGAAATCCACTCACACATCCACTCAAAGACCCACACAGCACCCACACACCCGTACAGCCACTCCCCCTCACACACCTTCAAGAAACTTTGTGTTTATGATGTGCAGATGATCATTACACATAGAACAGAATGCAATCTTTCGAGTTGTGAAAAACCCTGTTGCCGCCATATGTTAAATTGACTCCGTCTTTTTGATATATTTGATCCATATCAATGTGTAAGTTGTTGTGCCTATGTTGTGGTCTCAGAGGAATGTAGGAACAGTTTTATTGATGTTTCCTGGATTTCTGTATTCGTGAACTAAATTGGGCTAACTACTGCCACTTCTGTCTTTGGAAAATGTTGGAAAACACCAAGTCAGTATGTGGGAAAAGCGACATTAATTTATCTAAGGTTTCCTTGATTATGATTTGAAGTCCTACCCGAGTAATTGTGCCAAATTCATTGCCTCCACTGTGCACAGTCATGATGTCTGGTTGTTGGCAATCCACAATGCTTTCAACCAAACTCAGCAATTGATGCCACGTTAATCCTCCCTGGTCAACCAATGTAATGTCTTAGATGAAACTAGGTTCATGTCAATACACTTTTCTAGTACTCTCTCTGGCCCAAAACACAATACTATTGTCTTCAATCTAGACTCTGATCATTGTGGAGACAAGCAGGAGTAGTATACATTAAAATGCTACAGCAGAATAAGGCTGTTTTGAAGATGAAAGGCAGTCTTCGACTGCCATCAAGAAGACCGTCAACAGACAGCTCGCCGCCTTCCTCGAGATAAATGGATCCCTCGACCCCTCGCAGTCCAGTTTCCGAGCCAACCACAGCACCGAGACCGCCCTGATCGCAGCCACTGATGACATCAGATCCCTGCTCGACAACGGAGAAACATTGGCCCTCATCCTCATGGACCTCCCCGCAGCGTTCGACACTGTCTGCCACCGCACCCTAGTACATCGCCTCAGCAACATCGGAATCCAAGAGAAGGCACTGGAGTGGATTATCTCGTTCCTCGCCGGAAGAACCCAGAGAGTCTGCCTCCCCCGTTCAGATCCAAGGCCACTGAATTCATACCACAAGGTTCTTCACTCAGCTCTACCCTCTTCAATGTCTACATGAGCCCCCTCGCAGCCATCGCACACCACACCACCACAACATCATCTCCTATGCCGACGATACCCAGCTGATCCTCTCCCTCACCGACCCCGCTATCGCCAGAACCAACCTACACAAAGGGATGAAAGACGTCCCCGAGTGGATGAAGAACAGCCGCCTGAAACTGAACTCAGACAAGACAGGAGTCCTCATCCTGGGATCATCCCCCTCCGCCTGGGACGACTCCTGGTGGCCCCCTGCCCTAAGCACCACTCCCAAGCCAACGGATCATGCACGCAACCTGGGCTTCATCCTGGACTCCTCCCTCTCGATGACCAGACAAGTCAACACCGCCTCCTCATCGTGCTTCAACACCCTGCGCATGCTCCGTAAGATCTTCCGATGGATCCCCACTGAGACCAGGAAGACCGTCACCCAGGCACTCAACACCAGCCGACTGGACTACGGGAACACCCTCTATGCCGGAACCACAGCCAAACTTCAGAAAAGACTCCAACGCATCCAGAACGCCTCAGCACGACTCATCCTGGACATCACCCGACACAGCCACATCTCCGGTCACCTGAGAGACCATCACTGGCTCCCCGTCAGCAGGAGGATCACGTTCAGTCTCCTCACCCACGCACACAAGGCTCTGCACGGCCTGGGCCCCAAGTACCTCAACAACCGCCTGACCTTCTACACGCCCACCCACCAGCTACGATCAACCAGCCTCGCCCTCGCCGCCGTACCACGCATCCGCAGAGCCACCGCAGGAGGAAGATCCTTTTCCTACCTGGCAGCCAAGACTTGGAACTCCCTCCCCATCCACCTACGGCTGACCCAGGACCATCTTTCCTTTAGGAAGCAACTCAAGACCTGGCTGTTCGAGCCGTAGCGGACCCCCCTGCCCCAGCGCCTTGAGACCCTTCAGGGTGAGTAGCGCGCTTTACAAATGCTATGATTGATTGATGGTTAAAGGACAGCAAATGTGATTGGCTCTGGAAAATAAAGTTATGTTGTTAGGGATATGTTTGGAATTAGTAATAGTCAACCATAACTGCTACAATTAATGTGAAGCTAGAATCCTGTTTGGAGAAAGTGTTGTAAACTTTAAAGCTACAGGTAGGCGGATACTACTGGAAAAGTGGTTGCTATGGAAACTAAGATAAAAGACTGTGGGGGGGAAAACAAAAGAGATTGATGTGCAAAACAGAAAAGCAGGCTAGTATGCAAAAATTGCTCAGTAGGGAGTGTATGCTTTGTAACTGAAAAGATTTTATAACATGAAAATATAATTAAAAAGCATTAATATTAGACCATTGAATGCTTTTAAGGTCTTAAGTCCACTGCAAAGTTACGTGGGGGCCACACTAAGCATCACGGTGGATCAGCAGAACGGCACTAAAAATTTCCAATTGGGCTTCTCTCCAGGAAATAGGAAAAGGGTTAAAAAATAGCTACTATTTAGGAGTTGTATAACAAAAGTAAAAGGTGAAAGGAAGTCTGTGATTTTCTAAGTAAAGAAGCATGAGTAAGAGCTCAAGGGGAAGGGTAGCCATTTTAGGTACTTTTCTACGGAGAGTGGAGGAGGATTGCAATAGGTCTGCCTTGAGATTTGCTGTAGAGAACCTGTGTTAACAGATATTATAATAAAAGTTGAACAACAGCAAAGAGATTTTACGGATAGGTTAATTAGATTGGAGCATAAAAATTATATTAGAAAAATTTGAGTATATATACGCTGAAAGAAAATGTGTAGCTTTTAGAATATTCCATTAGAAATCAAACTACAAAGGAGGCTAGATGAGAACATTAGCCAAAAATATAGTGACTAGCAAAGGAGGAAGAAGAATTGCTATGATAAAAGCATAGTTGATATTTATAGAGCCAGTGTGAATGAATGTGTTAGAAATTAAATGTGGGTACTTGCTTCTGGTATTTAATGTAATAGTATGTAATTTTCGCCCAATCACACACACATGCAGGTACATACACATACACTTATACTCTCACAAAAGCACTTAGGTACCCAACACTGATATAGCCAGAGAAGGGCTGAGCCTGATACACTCATAAAACCATAAACACACCTATTTGCTCACCTACACACCCCCTTATGAAGTGCTACACACATCCATGCAGGCACTGTCACAACAACTCACACACCTATAGAGCCATTCATGTACCCAAGGACTCAGAGAGTCAGTTACACACTTACTAACACATCCATACACTAGTCTCCCACCTATAGAGCAACT
Source organism: Lissotriton vulgaris (assembly GCF_964263255.1). Lineage (NCBI taxonomy): Eukaryota > Metazoa > Chordata > Amphibia > Caudata > Salamandridae > Lissotriton > Lissotriton vulgaris. The sequence continues at coordinate 989,015,249 of NC_141695.1, forward strand.
CACATACCGATTTACAAAACCATACAACCCCTCACACACCCAGTGAAACAGCGATATAGATACTTACACATCCACTCACACACACAAATAGCCAATAACACAATCAGCTACCACACCTAACATTCACTTACATACCCATTTAAACACCCATACAGTCACTAACACACCCAGCCACATACTGAGACACCTAGTTGTCCTTTGGAATCTGAGCAGTTTACCACTGCTAGACAGTGATACAGAGTATGTGCATATCACCTAAACATGGTTTAAATGACTTATCTACAATCGGTATATTTAATTGTTCAGTAAGTCCATAGTAGAACACATTATCTATGCCCAGGGCTTGAAATGATCTGCTAATTGAGAAATCTATACAAGGAACTCTTTTAAGCTGTTGGAGGTATGCCACTGCTGAGCCTGCTGTGTGTAGTTTACTGCCAGTTCGCTTTAGCATTTAATATCCCACGCAAATGTTTAAACTCTTGTTGGTTTACACATAAATCACCCCTAAGGTATGCCCAAGGGAGCCCAATGGGCAGGGTGGTGTGTAGTTAAAAGTTAAGCCATGCACTTTTAAGTTTCAGTTATTTACACCCACACACCTACAGAGCCATACACATAGTTGTGCAGCCAGTCACCCACATATACAGCTACAAACATAATTATTGAGATAAACATACATCCAGTCTGACAGGGAACGAATCACTTACACATCCACTCACACACTCAGAGAGTACATATGTATCCCCTGCTAATAGAGCCGCTTGCACACACAGGTACCCACCCAAACACCCCCTAACACAGTCAGTTACCAATCCATACAGTCTCTTACATACCCATTTGACCACCCATACAGTCATTAAGACACCCAGTCATATACTGAGTCACCCAGGTCACCAAAGTAATGTGGCCACTTTTCCACTGCTACATAGTGGTAACATATGTGTGCTTACTCTCTAAACTTTCTTTGATTGACTTAACCACGATTAGCAAATTTATTGTATATGTACATCTCTAGTAGAGTGCACTACATGTGCCCAGGACTTGTAAATTAAATGCTAGTAGTGGTCCTGCACAACTAACAGTTTTCTATGTTTTACTATTTCTTTTTTCAGGAATAAAATAAACAAGGTATTAAAAGGGTAATAGAAGGCAACTGGGAAAAGCAACCTGCTTCAGTCCGTGTTAAACATTGAGCTTCAATGGGGAGCAAAAACATAATTATAAACGATGATTCTTCACTGCATACCGTTATGCAGCCTGTTGTAACATCTTTAGAGCTATGGGCATCTGGAATTTGCTATAGTAAATTACTGTCTTAGATAATTTATCCCAGACAGCTGGAACAGTTATGATAGCCAATGACAATGATTCCCCTAAGGCTACTGCTAATAATGGCCGCTCTTTTGCTGCACCTGCATTCACCCACATTATGCAATGCTATACGCATTAATGGATAGTTTTGATGTGTTTCCACATTGAACTTGTCTCAAGAGAATACTTCTTCTGAGTCTGTCTCAACAGTTGCTTGCTGCAAACTTTGCAGTAGACAAACTTGGCACTAACCTTTGTCTCTCCCAGAGGAATACCAAAATGTTTCTAAACATCACATTTCTTTTTGGGAGGTGGCGTCTCTTCTTGCTCATCACCTACTGACATAGACACATACACCCACTCTTTCACTGATAAAGCTAAACACACACAGATACAGTCACTCACACACAGCCATACACCAATTGCAGGCACTCACACACCCAGATTCAGACCAATACTGCCACTCACACACTGAAACAGCCACTCACACACCCTCTCACAAACCAATAGAGCCACTCACACACCGACAAAACAACTGAGATACCTACTCAGAGACCCATACAGCCTCTCACTCACCCACTTACAGACCTATACAGCCACAATACACCAAGTCACTGACCTATATAGCCGATCACACACCCACTTTCAACGGTTACAGTTTACAGTTAGGAAATAAAATGAAAAAACCTTCAAAATGCACTAAAAAACAAAGGTTACAGAGACATTCTTGTTAGAAAATAAGGTGAAAAACATTGGAAATTCACTAAAAATATTAAAGGTTACAGGGATTTTATTATTAGGAAATAGAATTTTAAAAAACGTAAATATTCTCAGAAAAATACAAAGGTTACAGGGACGTTATAGTTAGGCCCAGATTTCGCAGGCACTCAACCTTAGAAATTCAGCAGTTATAGTTACCTGAGATAACTTTAACTTATGCCCACAATATGCTGCTTATGACCTCACATATTACATCATTCATGACATAGTCAGTGACATCAAAGATGACATCTCAAATGACAACACTGATGATATCATCCAGTGAGTGTACATGTTCCACTAGAAAATTGAATGAAGGGGAAGAGTATTTTAGAACAGCTGCAAAAATACATATATATGTATATATTATACTCTCTTCCACCAATATAGAGACTCTCACAGCTATTCACAAATCATACAGAGGCAGACCCACGCTCACACCTATGCAGAAACTGTTAAACCCATTCATAATCTGAGGTGCCGGGATTTTAGAGACCCGGTGGTGCCAGGGGACCACACCCGAAGACCTCTAGGTTCTCCCTGTTCTGGACTTACAGAAACACAGAGTCTTCTAGATGAAGTCAAAGATCGAGTTTATTGGCTGCAACCAAGTAACATGCGTCCTAGAAGTACGACAACACGGGCCGTAAGTTCTCAGGAGACTGATCGTTTTTACAGAACCAGACTTCTCCTTATATACATAAATAACAGCTGCAGGCAAGAATTCTTAAGTTTACGATATGGCAATACAAATATTTCCACAATAATACAAAGAGCGAAGTCATGCTGGTCAGCACATATTCTAGATGTCCAGTTTGTGATGGATTACCCCGCCAGATCCAGAACTCCCATCAGATATCGATGAAATGCCAATAAGGTCGAGCCCCCTCCCATCATAAAACGGATCATAAACAAGAATCATGGACAGGTGTGTGTGTGTATGGAAAACAGGGTTTGTATGCAGTGAGGGTTTATGACATGTTGTGCTTTGATGATATCGGGCTCGGCCACTGGGCGAGGAGCTGCCCAAACAGGCTTGGCTGGAGGCAGTAGAGTCAGCTCGGCCAGGTCATGGGGGAGTCAGCTACAAAGGACGTGTCCTTTTAGATCAAGCTCGGCTTTAATCAATTGACTTATATGAGGGCAAGCCATAAGATGGATGCCGTTTACAAAATGGAGTCTGCGGGTTCGAGACGCAAATCAAGATTTGAGGGTGTTAGCATCGCTTAATCATGACGCAAATGCATGGGGATGATGTCCTAATCATTACCGGTTCGTAGATACCAAATTCGTCATGATACGACGGTATTTTATAACACTCGTGTTATAAAATACCGTCTCCAAATTCTTGACCCGCAGTGTCGTCTTGACTCACGACACCCCTAACTGTCCTTGTCCGATGGTAATCTGCCCCGGCCGTGTAGGTGGGTGGCAGCAGAAACGAGATGAAGCATGTGCCCGAGAAGTCGGCAGGCAACCAAGTGTATGCCTTGTCGTGGCAGATGAAGTATGTACCCTTAGCCGCCAAGAATGGAGGGGAAGTTCGGGAGGCAAACACGTATGTTTCCGTGCATATGCTCTTCCCCAATTGTGCTTCGGGATCCCTGCCAATGCCTTGCAGACATAAGTGACCACAGTGGGGTACTACCCAGACTGAGGATGATTTCTTTGATTTCTGGCTCTCACTTAATGAAATCCCATACTTGGTGATGTTCCACCTACTGTATGCGGTAAACTCATCTTTGGGAGTGGCTCTGATCGTGTCAATATCTCTACTCATGTTCTTGATTCCTGCTATTAATGCCTTGTTGTTTGAGTTCTCTCCCCGAACGTATGGTTCAAGGGAAAACAGGAACATGGTCTGGAAAGCCCACAAAGAACCGTAATAACTGAAGGGCAGGACGAAGTAAGGGATACCCTTATCGGTTGTGTGCGGCATGAGTCCACATATCCAACAGTTCGTGTTGTTCATAACAGATTGGTGCTGGTGTAGGAGTAAGACAAATGAATTATTTACAAATTCGAGTCTTCTGGCAGACTCGTGTTCAGGTAGGGGATGGAAGGAGTGTGTCGGATCAGTGGGAGAAGGTGCGAGTTGTGTGTTGTGTATGAATGGAACTCGAAAAATGGACAGAGCAAAGCTAGTCAAAAACATTATTATACTACACAACATTAGGATGCTTAACACTAGAAAACGTCTCTTTGCCATTATAGTACATATTTTCTTTTCAAAAGTCATGTGTCTAGCAGGTCTCTCAACCCCTGGAAACTCCATCCTCTGGTTGCTGCCCACGGTGGGTGGTTGCTTCTGCCAAGATGTGCGCTCCGTCCAGTCCGGGGTGATTCCCTCAGACTGACCAGAACCGTTGAACTAGGCGTCCCCGGCTGCACTCCTCAGACTTCAACCGCGGCCTTAGCAGCAGAACCGGATGGCGGTTCGAAAATCAAAAATGAGCTAGTTCCCTGGGAGAGAGAGCTGTGGAATCAAAAATAGTTCATGGAAAAAGGGAAGATCGCACTAGTTCGAGTATGTCAGTTCTTTGGTCTTGACCTTAGATTATATCGTTCCTTTTCAGGCACGGTGTGATCTTCAAACAGTGTTTCAGGTTTTGTAGTGTCCAACTGCAGCGACGGTGGCACAGATCCTTGCAGAATACAATCACTCTCTTTGTCGGTATTAGTTCCTTTTAATCGTGCATCGCTGAAGGGGACAAAACGTGGTACAGATTCGGTCTCGGAGTCAGCGACTCCTTGCTGGACCCATCGGTTGTATGGAAGGGGCAACGGGACCCTTTTGCAATGGGCGCCGTGCACCCAATGTTTCTTTCCGTGGACACGTATTGCAGAGCGGGTCGATAGTAAAACCTGGAAAGGTCCGGTCCAGCGAGGCTCCTCGTTCTTGGTACGTCTGAAATTCCGAATCAGGATCCAGAAGCCGGGTTCGATAGTGTGGCCTGGATCGTCAGACGCAGGTGGAGAGGAGCTGTGGACCTGTTGATGTAAAGCATGCAGTTTAGTTGTCAATTCGTGCAAAAAGTCAAACAGTACAGGGTGCTCGATTTCACCTATCCTCTTAGGCCTTGGCACACCCCAGATGTTAGCTGGGCGGCCAAACACTATCTCGTAAGGGCTAAGTCCTCATCTAGAATGGACAATCATCCTGGTAGACAGGAGTGCTAAAGGCAGGGCGTCGGGCCACTTGAGGCCTGTGCTGGCTTGGATCTTGGCCAGTTTCAATTTTAACGTGCCATTGTAGCACTCTACTAATCCTGCCGATTGGGGGTGGTTTGCAGCGTGGAACTTCTGGCGGATGCCTAGACACTCACACACTCTCTTCATCACTCGTCCCACAAATTCACTTCCGTTATCACTCCTGACAATCCTAGGCATGCCGAATCTAGGGAAAAATTCCTTGACAAGGGCTTTGGCAGTTGACAATGCATTGTTGTCCTTAAGGGGGTATGCTTCTATCCACCTGGAGAAGGCGCAAACGACAACAAGGACGTATTTCAGGGTATTGCACCTCTCCATGTGAATGAAGTCGAGTTGCAAGACCTCGAACGGATACGTTGGAGGTGCAAAATGACCAGCTGGGGTTGGGGTTCCCCTACCGGGATTGTGCTTCAAACACACCATACAGTTTCTGACCAGATTCTCTGCACATCTTGGGATACCACTATTCTGCCATACTGGGGCCAACAGCTTACATATTCCTTTCACACTGATGTGTGCCATTCCATGGGCCATCGTCACCACTGCGAGCACATAGGCGTTAGGTAACAACCATCGCTGATGTTCTGACAGTTCGACCCAACAACCATTGGCGTCTAACCTACCCTTGCTTTCTCTCCATTCATTCACCTCTTTCTCAGTCGCGTCAGATTGTATAGATTTCACGCTTTCGATGGTGTCCTCACCCATACCCACATCAGGGGTCCATCTAGCAGGACCTACAACATACACCCGACTCATTGTGTTCCTTGCAGTCTCTTTAGCGACTTCATCGGCAAATGCATTCCCTCGACCAAAATCATCTCGGATCTTCCTATGCACGCTACACTTCACAATCGCAACCTGTAGGGGCAAGGTCAGTGACTCGAGAAGGTCGTGTACTAGCTGGCCATGTTGTATTTTTGCACCATGTGACGTCAGGAACCCACGTTCACGCCACAATCTTCCAAAACTGTGGGCGACGCCAAAGGCGTACTGACTATCAGTGTACACATTCACTCGTTTTCCTTTCGCCAACATCCACGCTCTTGTGAGTGCGATTAGTTCGGCCGCTTGTGCAGAATTCTGGGGGATGCGAGCTGTCTCTACAATCGTATGTAATGTTGTCACGGCATATGCTGCAGTCGTGTCACCATTCGGCAACTTGAAACATGAACCATCAACCCATAAATTATCATTACATTCAGGGAAAGGAGTATCCTGCAAGTCTACTCTCCCTTTTGTCTCTTCCTCTGTCCTAAAGCAGCAGTCATGTTTGTCGATTTTATCTGTCTCTGCTGGTGGAATGGGTAGTAACGTAGCAGGGTTGAGTGTATCACACCTCTTTATTTGAATGTGGCTTGCCAACAGGGTCAATTCGTAGCTGGACAGTCGAGCACTAGTTAGGTGCTGTGTTTTCGTCCTGTTTAGTAGGATATCTACTGCATGTGGGACCATAATGGTCAGAGTATTATTCATGACTAATCCAGCCGACTGTCGAATACAGACAGCCGCTGCGGCAGTGGCCCTCAAACAACTCGGTAATGCCTTAGCTACGGGATCTAGAGTCGCGGAGAAGTATGCACATGGGCGTTGTTTGTCCCCAAAGTGCTGTGTCAGGACTGATAATGCGTAACCTTCCTTCTCATGGACGTATAATGTAAACGGCTTGCTGTAGTCAGGATTGCCTAACACAGGAGCCGAACATAATGCTTCACGCAACTCATGGAAACTCGCCTGACAATCTTCAGACCAAGGCAAAGGATTGGGTGTGTCTTTACGCATTAATGCCAGCAAGGGTTTAGCCAGCAGTGAGAAATTCGGTATCCATTGTCTACAGTATGATGTAGTGCCCAAGAAGGCACGCACTTCTCTTTGTGTCCTTGGGACATTCAGTTCTGCAATCGCCTGTATTCTTTCTGGGGTCAGTCTCCTTCCCTCCTTCGATAAGATGTGACCTAAGTAGGTTACTTCTTGTCGGCAAAATTGTAGTTTGGAAAGCGAGACTTTGTGCTTCATGTCACATAAATGACGCAACAACGACAACGTGGCTTGTTTGCAAATCTCTTCAGTATCTGCAGCGATCAGTAAGTCGTCTACATACTGTATCAGAGTTGCGCCACCAGGTAGAACAATCGTATCGAGTTGCGTTTTCAGAGCCTGACTGAATATTGATGGACTCTCGCAGTAGCCCTGAGGAGCGCGTCTGAAGCGGAAACTTCGTCCTCCTAGATTGAAGCCGAAGATATCTATGCCCTCCTCGGCAATCGGGATGCTGAAGAAAGCATTCTTCAGGTCAATCACCGAAAACCAATTGGCTGAGGCTGGAACCATTGTCAATAAGGCAGTAATGTCGGGGATGACTGGAAACTGCGGTACAATGATCTTATTCACTTCCCTTTGGTCGATCACAAATCGGTACACAGGGGGCTGTGAAGGATCGGTACGCTTTAAGACAGGCAAAACAGGACTGTTGCAAATGTTGCTTGTGGTTTCTTCAATGACGTCTTTCTCAATCAGATCGTATATTATTTCTAGCAAAGCCTTTTCACAGTCTTTTGACATTTTATATTGGGGAATACGTGGCAACCTGACGTCAGTTTTCAATGTTATGACATACGGTGCTATCTCCAAATGACCCACATCATTAGAACCATTCGCCCAAAGTACATCTGGAAGAGATGATAACTCAGTCGGAATTCTTTCTTTTGACACATACATCGGGGAAATCACTCTTTTACCAAGCGTAAGCTGTACTCCTGAAGGAGAACAGTACAAGGTCGCGTATAGTCTCTTCAGTAAATCCAAACCTAACAAATTTTCGCCACAACCTGTGGTAAGAATGAGGGGTGCTTCTAATTTGCATGGGCCAACAGAAAGGGGCATGGGACTGGAGATCGGGTTTCTAACAGGGGCGCCGGAAAACCTACTGAAACATTCATTTCGCCAGACAAAGGTGCGCCAGGAAGTTTTGAGTGCATAATCGAACTTTTTGTAGCACCAGTATCCAGCAGAAATGGCTCTGACACTCCGGATGTAATTACCTCTACATAAGGTCCATTCTGATCTACTGGAACTGAAACAACTCCCTCTCTTTGTCCATGGCTGTCCTAGCAATTATTACCCTCATTCTCAGTCTCTGCGTAATAGTCATCTGCATAGTACTGAGCTGACCTAGAAGATGTATTATTCTGTTGGTCAAAGCTATTCATAGAATTTTGAGGCGGAAAAGAAGTGGTGTTCTGGGAGAAATTTCCACGGCCCCTACCTCTAGGAACCTGTTGAACACCTCTACCTCTTGCGCCGGAAACACCGCTTAAACGTCGTGCAAGAGCTTGGCAATTACTTTTGTAATGACCCTCTTCTTTGCAATATGCACATTGATTCGGGCCATACGGAGAACGCTGGTGGGAAAACTCGTTCCCTTGCGCGTTTCTCGAATACTGCTGTGGTTGCTGATCATTTGGCTGACTAGGGGTGCGAGGCGGGTACGCTTGCTGGAGAAGAACTTTAGTCTTTAGTTCCTTAGTCTTCTTCTCTGTCTTATCTAGCTCGTCTTTGCGCCTATTTTCATAGTACTGGGCTGTGGCTAAAATCTGTGCTGACGTGGAAACAGCCCAAGCACTCTCTGAATCTTTCAATTTATTGCATAACTCAGGAAGCAAATTATGTACAAATTTGTCTACAAACAATCTTTGGCCTCCCTCGGTAGCCATATCCTGACCACTATGATCGGTGAAAGTCTCCTCAAACCTCGTGAAAAAGTCAGACACATTCTCATCTTTCTTTTGCTTGCACGCAGATAGCTTGTCCCAATTTACACGCAATTCAGGCATCAACGTTTTCATGTACGTAATAATCCTACCTGGAAGATCTGCTATTAAAGGCTCGGGTTTAGAACCACCAACTTGTCTAGCATCAGTAGCAGTGATATTAGCCCATGAGTCACCTAGTTCCTGATCGTGATCTGCATGACGAATTTTACTCCATAAGGGATGCGTAACCACGTTCCCAAACAACATGTCTATATCTGCTAAACTCATTATACATGAGCTGGCAGTCTGTGATAATTCCTTGTAATACCCTGCTGGCTTTTTACATGGATCAGGTAGTTTCTGTTTGAGTGCTAAAACTTCGGATCTTTTCCAGGGACATGTACCCATACACGCTGGAAATGCGGTGGAACAGGCGGTTGCGCGTTCGCATCGCCTTCCCTCCATACCGGAGGAACCTCTCTCATGGGGTACTGTCGCGCCTTTTTCCTACCAGACACATCGTCCTTATCAAACGATCTAGAGCTATTTCCCGTGCTCCTATAAGATAACAACAAATCCATTGCTTTCTCAACATCTGTGCCTATAATCATGCCTTCGTAAAATTTGAATCGCATGAGGGCTAGTTCCTGCATTCTGCGTTTTGGGTCATTGTCTCGTACATCTTCCCAGAGGTACACACACATCTCCTCAAATACGTATCTTTGAGTGGATGGGTCCCACTGGCGGAAAACTTCCAAGACAGACTGAAGATCATATCTTACAGTATCAGTAACCCATTTGCGTGCTAACTCATTCAGTACTTCTCTTTCCTCGTAGTCGGGTAGTTGACTGCGCAACTGTCTACGTTCTGGTTTAGGGGTCGTTTTAGGCGACCCAAAGAAGGGCGAGAATAGACCAGTGAAAGTTCTTGCCACTCTCTGCCTGACAGAAGGAGAAGCTTGCGGCGAAACAGATGCGCCAGAGAAGACAGGCTGATGTAAAGAGGAAGTCAAAGCGTAGCCGTCGGGACGCGGGGAACCTCGCAGCAAAGACCTTCGGAACCACGTCGACATGCAGGGGTCGCTGAAGTGGCTGGCCGTCCTCCGGAATTTTCACACGAAGCTCCTCACGAACATCTGGCTTGGACCGTCACCGCTTGATATCGCCTCGAGTTGGGCACCAACTGAGGTGCCGGGTTTTTAGAGACCCGGTGGTGCCAGGGGACCACACCCGAAGACCTCTAGGTTCTCCGTGTTCTGGACTTACAGAAACACAGAGTCTTCTAGATGAAGTCAAAGATCGAGTTTATTGGCTGCAACCAAGTAACATGCATCCTAGAAGTACGACAACACGGGCCGTAAGTTCTCAGGAGACTGTTCGTTTTTACAGAACCAGACTTCTCCTTATATACATAAATAACAGCTGCAGGCAAGAATTCTTAAGTTTACGATATGGCAATACAAATATTTCCACAATAATACAAAGAGCGAAGTCATGCTGGTCAGCACATATTCTAGATGTCCAGTTTGTGATGGATTACCCCGCCAGATCCAGAACTCCCATCAGATATCGATGAAATGCCAATAAGGTCGAGCCCCCTCCCATCATAAAACGGGTCATAAACAAGAATCATGGACAGGTGTGTGGGTGTATGGAAAACAGGGTTTGTATGCAGTGAGGGTTTATGACATGTTGTGCTTTGATGGTATCGGGCTCGGCCACTGGGCGAGGAGCTGCCCAAACAGGCTTGGCTGGAGGCAGTGGAGTCAGCTCGGCCAGGTCATGGGGGAGTCAGCTACAAAGGACGTGTCCTTTTAGATCAAGCTCGGCTTTAATCAATTGACTTATATGAGGGCAAGCCATAAGATGGATGCCGTTTACAAAATGGAGTCTGCGGGTTCGAGACGCAAATCAAGATTTGAGGGTGTTAGCATCGCTTAATCATGACGCAAATGCATGGGGATGATGTCCTAATCATTACCGGTTCGTAGATACCAAATTCGTCATGATACGACGGTATTTTATAATACGAGTGTTGGACCCCGAGGCTGGTGAAACGGAGGGGTCCAGAATTGCAGTACCACAAATCCCGCAAAGAGTCTCCCACACCAACACTTAAACGTTATAGGCAGTTCTTCACCCATTCACATACCCATACAGACACTGTCACACCCATTCACATATCCTACAGACACTGTTGCACCCATTCACAAACCCATATATGGACTTTCACACCTATGTTTACATCCATACAGAGACTTCCACACCCAGTCACATATCCATACAGACCCTCTCATACCCACTCTTAAACCTACAAAAGACACTGTTACAGCCATTTACAAACCCATACAGAGATTCTCACACTAACACTTACACCTATATAGACAGTTTAACACCCACTCACATACCCTACAGGCACTGTCCCACCCATTCTGATAATGTACAGATACTGTCCACCTCTTCACAAACCCATATAAAGACTCTCACACACACACTTACATCCATATATAGAGTTTCACAGCCACTCACAAAGCCATACAAACCCTTTCATACCTACTCTGATACCTATGCAGACACTGCTACACCAATTCACAACCCATACAGGGACTCACACTCACACACCTTACGGACAGTTTTACACCCACTCACATACCCATACATACACTGTCACAACCATTCATATATCCTACAGACACTGTTACACCCATTCATAAACCCGTACAGAGACTTTCACACCCACTAAAAAAACCTATACAGACCCTCTCACACCCACTCTGACACCAGTGCAGAAACTGTCACATCCATTCACAAACCCATACAGAGAGGCTCACAGCAACACATAGACCTATAAAAACATATTGATACCCACTCACATAACCGTGCCAACAGTGTCACACCCATTGAGATATCCTACATTTACTGGAACATCTATTCTCAAACCCACACACACTCTCAGGCCCAGCGTTACATATAGATAGATACTATCAGAGCCATTCAGATACTCATATAGAGAGTCTCTCTCTTACTGATATACTCATAAAGACACTGTTACAGCCACTAAGATATGCATTGAGACACTTATGCACCTAAAATGATACCCATTTAGACTCTGTTATACCCACTGTGACTTTCATTCAGAACCCTGTAATTGAAATATTAAATGTGCTCTTTTGCATTGAATGTGTGCTTTTTGTTTTTGGATCCACGATGGATCCGTAGATTCAATAAAAAAAATGTAAAAAACGAATTTACAGTTAAAAATAATAACTGTTCGGGACATAGGGTGGCTCTTAGAATAACCATTGTATTCATTTTGTGTATGTGATGACTACATTTACTAGTGGATGCAGAGTTTGAAGTCATCCACAAAATCTCCTGTATATTCCATGCATGTTTGAGGTTTGGATGTGTGAAAGCCATAATGCTTTCAACCAATGGAAGCAATTCTGGCACTTTAACCCTCTATGGCCAGACCAACTAATATTCATATTAGGCTAACCCAGGTCCTGTAGCAAACTCTCTAGCCCAAAACAGAAAGCTATAACCTATAATTCACACTCTAACTATTTTGAAGGATGGATCAGTAGCACACAGGAGGAGGCAGCAGAAAGCTGCAGCTGAATGAGTCCATTTTCAAAATGAAGTCAGTTAAAAGAGAGCTTAGCAAGTAAAATTTAAAATACCACATTTGATTGGATGCTGTAATTATGACACTGTTTGAAACTAGATTGTGGTATGAATATAAAGTAAGTGCATGTCTGATTGGCTATGCGGGATATATTTATAATTGCATGCAGTCAACCACACCTGCTGTCTTGGGTTCACCAGTTAGCATGCCGCTGTAGAGACTGTTGAGAACTTGTGGCCTACTCCTAGCAGAGAATATTAAAATGTTGGTCACCATGGAATCATCAGAGCTACAGGAGTATGCAGGGAATAGAACAAACAAAGCCCAGAAAGTCAATGTGAGGAAACATTGTTCATGAAAGAAATACCGAATAAAGAGTTTTGTGTCTAAATTTAAGGATTTGTAGGAAGTAGTGTGTAAGTGATAGATTTGAGTTTGTATTATATTTTGGTAATTTTATATCCCCAATCCATGAACAGAGCAAAGGGTACAGTGTTGCATACATTTACAGAGTCAAAAGGAAGCTGATGTGTGCATTAAGTCACTCAGAGAGATAGTGATGTATGGAGATGTTTAACTATCTGAATAGTCAAATGAAAGGTGAGGTAACCACAGAGAAATTGAAGAATATAGCAGGACATGTAGAGATAGTGGAAGATATAGTGAGAAATTAAACTACACAATTATATATTCAGTAACACATATAGACAGAGGCACAAAGTAATAGGGATGTAATACAGGTATGACATACAGATAAGGGATCACTGACATAATATCGAGGGACATATTATCGACTATCAAACATATTGTTGCCAAAATATCTACAGACAGAATATCGAGTTTGTATCTACAAACAGGTAAGTACAAAAATATCAAGTTAAAAATATCGTTTACTAAAATATAGTTTATAAAAATATCGACTTTATTAAAAACAATGTTAAATTAAATATTATTTAAAATTAATTACTAAAATATACTTAAAAATACTTAAATTAACTTATAATAATTAAATAATCAATGAAAGTTATAAAAAAACTTTTTTACATCATATTTGTTAAAACATATATATATATATATAGTAACATAATATAATTAAATAATATCCAATATTATTACTGTACAATAGCATAGGTATAAAAATTACTATTCCCACTCCTGAGAGTGCAACAGTAGGGAAAGCGTTGGATAGCGTAGGGATAAAAATTACTATTCCCACTCCTAAGAGTACAACAGTAGGGAAAGCGTTGGATAGCGTAGGGGTTAAAATTACTATTCCCACTCCAGTGGGTGCAACAGTAGGGAAAGTGTTGGATAGCGTAGGGGTAAAAATTACTATTCCCATTCCAGTGGGTGCAACAGTAGGGAAAGCGTTGGATAGTGTAGGGGTAAAAATTACTATTCCAACTCCAAAGAGTGCAACAGTAGGGAAAGCGTTGGCTAGAATAGGGGTAAAAATTACTATTCCCACTACAAATAGTGCAACAGTAGGGAAAGCGTTGGATAGCGTAGGGGTTAAAATTACTATTCTCACTCCAAAGAGTGCAACAGTAGTGAAAGCCTTGGATAGCGTAGGGGTAAAAATTACTATTCCCACTCCAGTGGGTGCAACATTAGGGAAAGCGTTGGATAGCGTAGGGGTAAAAATTACTATTCCAACTCCAAAGAGTGCAACAGTAGGGAAAGCGTTGGCTAGCGTAGGGGTACAAATTACTATTCCCACTCCAAATAGTGCAACAGTAGGAAAAGCGTTGGATAGCGTAGGGGTTAAAATTACTATTCCTACTCCAAAGAGTGCAACAGTAGGGAAAGCCTTGGATAGCGTAGGGGTAAAAATTACTATTCCCACTTCAGTGGGTGCAACAGTAGAGAAAGCGTTGGATAGCGTAGGGGTTAAAATTACTATTCCCACTCCAGTGAGTGCAACAGTAGGGAAAGCGTTGGCTAGCGTAGGGGTAAAAATTACTATTCCCACTCCAAATAGTGCAACAGTAGGGAAAGCGTTGGATAGCGTAGCGGTTAAAATTACTATTCCCACTCCAAAGAGTGCAACAGTAGGGAAAGCCTTGGATAGCATAGGGGTAAAAATTACTATTCCCACTCCAGTGGGTGCAACAGTAGGGAAAGCGTTGGATAGCGTAAGTGTAAAAATTACTATTCCAACTCCAGTGAGTGCAACAGTAGGGAAAGGGTTGGATAGCGTAGAGGTAAAAATTACTATTCCCACTTCAGTGGGTGCAACAGTAGGGAAAGCGTTGGATAGCGTAGGGGTAAAAATTACTATTCCCACTCCAGTGAGTGCAACAGTACGGAAAGCGTTGGATAGCGTAGGGGTAAAAATTACTATTCCCACTCCAGTGAGTGCAACACTAGGGAAAGCGTTGGATAGCGTAGGGGTAAAAATTACTATTCCCACTTCAGTGAGTGCAACAGTAGGGAAAGCGTTGGATAGTGTAAGGGTAAAAATTGCTATTCCCACTCCAAAGAGCGCAACAGTAGGGAAAGCATTGGATAGCGTAGGGGTTAAAATTACTATTCCCACTCCAGAGAGTGCAACACTAGGGAAAGTAAATACTTCATATATTATTTAAAAAAATATAAATTAATATCTATAAAAAATTAATTAAAAGTAATTACCAATTTAATATAATATAATAATTAACCTATTAAAATTACTAATTAACAATAATTATTACAATTAGTTACCTATTAATCCAAATTAATTACAAATTAACAAATAATTATTTAACAATTAAAAATTAATTAACAATAATTCAAATGAAATACAATTAAATACATTTAATTATTTAATTAATTATAAATAAATTACTTCACACCCTATTCCCCTATAAACCCACAACCCGCTACAGAAAATAAATTAGTAAAATTAACATAATTAGCAATTATTCAATTAATTGGCAATTACAATTTTATTATTACACATAAAAACATAATTAAAAATGAATTCTAAATAAATACCAATAATTATTTTTACATATTTAATTAATTATAATTAAAATACTTTCCACCCAATTCCCCTATAAACCCACAACCCGCTACAGAAAATAAATTAGTAAAATTAAAATAATTAGCAACTAATCAATTAATTAAAATTAATTGCCAATTAAAATTTAATTAATTACCAAATATAAATTAAATAACAATTCGTTAAAAATTAATACCAATACATAAATTTACATATTTAATTATTTATAATTAAATTACTTCCCACCCTATTCCCCTATAAACCCATAACCTGCTACAGAATTAAATTACACAAAAATTAAAGAACACAAAATTCATTATTTTAAAATTAATTATAACATAAATACACACTTTTCACACATATAATAACATAAAAACACTATAAAAAATTGCAATGGCAATACAAATATTTCCACAATAATACAAAGAGCGAAGTCATGCTGGTCAGCACATATTCTAGATGTCCAGTTTGTGATGGATTACCCCGCCAGATCCAGAACTCCCATCAGATATCGATGAAATGCCAATAAGGTCGAGCCCCCTCCCATCATAAAACGGGTCATAAACAAGAATCATGGACAGGTGTGTGGGTGTATGGAAAACAGGGTTTGTATGCAAAGAGGGTTTATGACATGTTGTGCTTTGATGGTATCGGGCTCGGCCACTGGGCGAGGAGCTGCCCAAACAGGCTTGGCTGGAGGCAGTGGAGTCAGCTCGGCCAGGTCATGGGGGAGTCAGCTACAAAGGACGTGTCCTTTTAGATCAAGCTCGGCTTTAATCAATTGACTTATATGAGGGCAAGCCATAAGATGGATGCCGTTTACAAAATGGAGTCTGCGGGTTCGAGACGCAAATCAAGATTTGAGGGTGTTAGCATCGCTTAATCATGACGCAAATGCATGGGGATGATGTCCTAATCATTACCGGTTCGTAGATACCAAATTCGTCATGATACGACGGTATTTTATAATACGAGTGTTGGACCCCGAGGCTGGTGAAACGGAGGGGTCCAGAATTGCAGTACCACAAATCCCGCAAAGAGTCTCCCACACCAACACTTAAACGTTATAGGCAGTTCTTCACCCATTCACATACCCATACAGACACTGTCACACCCATTCACATATCCTACAGACACTGTTGCACCCATTCACAAACCCATATATGGACTTTCACACCTATGTTTACATCCATACAGAGACTTCCACACCCAGTCACATATCCATACAGACCCTCTCATACCCACTCTTAAACCTACAAAAGACACTGTTACAGCCATTTACAAACCCATACAGAGATTCTCACACTAACACTTACACCCACTCACATACCCTACATGCACTGTCCCACCCATTCTGATAATGTACAGATACTGTCCACCTCTTCACAAACCCATATAAAGACTCTCACACACACACTTACATCCATATATAGAGTTTCACAGCCACTCACAAAGCCATACAAACCCTTTCATACCTACTCTGATACCTATGCAGACACTGCTACACCAATTCACAACCCATACAGGGACTCACACTCACACACCTTACGGACAGTTTTACACCCACTCACATACCCATACATACACTGTCACAACCATTCATATATCCTACAGACACTGTTACACCCATTCATAAACCCGTACAGAGACTTTCACACCCACTAAAAAAACCTATACAGACCCTCTCACACCCACTCTGACACCAGTGCAGAAACTGTCACATCCATTCACAAACCCATACAGAGAGGCTCACAGCCACACATAGACCTATAAAAACATATTGATACCCACTCACATAACCGTGCCAACAGTGTCATACCCATTGAGATATCCTACATTTACTGGAACATCTATTCTCAAACCCACACACACTCTCAGGCCCAGCGTTACATATAGATAGATACTATCAGAGCCATTCAGATACTCATATAGAGAGTCTCTCTCTTACTGATATACTCATAAAGACACTGTTACAGCCACTAAGATATGCATTGAGACACTTATGCACCTAAACTGATACCCATTTAGACTCTGTTATACCCACTGTGACTTTCATTCAGAACCCTGTAATTGAAATATTAAATGTGCTCTTTTGCATTGAATGTGTGCTTTTTGTTTTTGGATCCACGATGGATCCGTAGATTCAATAAAAAAAATGTAAAAAAAGAATTTACAGTTAAAAATAATAACTGTTCGGGACATAGGGTGGCTCTTAGAATAACCATTGTATTCATTTTGTGTATGTGATGACTACATTTACTAGTGGATGCAGAGTTTGAAGTCATCCACAAAATCTCCTGTATATTCCATGCATGTTTGAGGTTTGGATGTGTGAAAGCCATAATGCTTTCAACCAATGGAAGCAATTCTGGCACTTTAACCCTCTATGGCCAGACCAACTAATATTCATATTAGGCTAACCTAGGTCCTGTAGCAAACTCTCTAGCCCAAAACAGAAAGCTATAACCTATAATTCACACTCTAACTATTTTGAAGGATGGATCAGTAGCACACAGGAGGAGGCAGCAGAAAGCTGCAGCTGAATGAGTCCATTTTCAAAATGAAGTCAGTTAAAAGAGAGCTTAGCAAGTAAAATTTAAAATACCACATTTGATTGGATGCTGTAATTATGACACTGTTTGAAACTAGATTGTGGTATGAATATAAAGTAAGTGCATGTCTGATTGGCTATGCGGGATATATTTATAATTGCATGCAGTCAACCACACCTGCTGTCTTGGGTTCACCAGTTAGCATGCCGCTGTAGAGACTGTTGAGAACTTGTGGCCTACTCCTAGCAGAGAATATTAAAATGTTGGTCACCATGGAATCATCAGAGCTACAGGAGTATGCAGGGAATAGAACAAACAAAGCCCAGAAAGTCAATGTGAGGAAACATTGTTCATGAAAGAAATAACGAATAAAGAGTTTTGTGTCTAAATTTAAGGATTTGTAGGAAGTAGTGTGTAAGTGATAGATTTGAGTTTGTATTATATTTTGGTAATTTTATATCCCCAATCCATGAACAGAGCAAAGGGTACAGTGTTGCATACATTTACAGAGTCAAAAGGAAGCTGATGTGTGCATTAAGTCACTCAGAGAGATAGTGATGTATGGAGATGTTTAACTATCTGAATAGTCAAATGAAAGGTGAGGTAACCACAGAGAAATTGAAGAATATAGCAGGACATGTAGAGATAGTGGAAGATATAGTGAGAAATTAAACTACACAATTATATATTCAGTAACACATATAGACAGAGGCACAAAGTAATAGGGATGTAATACAGGTATGACATACAGATAAGGGATCACTGACATAATATTGAGGGACATAATATCGACTATCAAACATATTGTTGCCAAAATATCTACAGACAGAATATCGAGTTTGTATCTACAAACCGGTAAGTACAAAAATATCAAGTTAAAAATATCGTTTACTAAAATATAGTTTATAAAAATATCGACTTTATTAAAAACAATGTTAAATTAAATAATATTTAAAATTAATTACTAAAATATACTTAAAAATACTTAAATTAACTTATAATAATTAAATAATCAATGAAAGTTATAAAAAAACTTTTTTACATCATATTTGTTAAAACATATATATATATAGTAACATAATATAATTAAATAATATCCAATATTATTACTGTACAATAGCATAGGTGTAAAAATTACTATTCCCACTCCTGAGAGTGCAACAGTAGGAAAAGCGTTGGATAGCGTAGGGATAAAAATTACTATTCCCACTCCTAAGAGTACAACAGTAGGGAAAGCGTTGGATAGCGTAGGGGTTAAAATTACTATTCCCACTCCAGTGGGTGCAACAGTAGGGAAAGTGTTGGATAGCGTAGGGGTAAAAATTACTATTCCCATTCCAGTGGGTGCAACAGTAGGGAAAGCGTTGGATAGTGTAGGGGTAAAAATTACTATTCCAACTCCAAAGAGTGCAACAGTAGGGAAAGCGTTGGCTAGCATAGGGGTAAAAATTACTATTCCCACTCCAAATAGTGCAACAGTAGGGAAAGCGTTGGATAGCGTAGGGGTTAAAATTACTATTCTCACTCCAAAGAGTGCAACAGTAGGGAAAGCCTTGGATAGCGTAGGGGTAAAAATTACTATTCCCACTCCAGTGGGTGCAACAGTAGGGAAAGCGTTGGATAGCGTAGGGGTAAAAATTACTATTCCAACTCCAAAGAGTGCAACAGTAGGGAAAGCGTTGGCTAGCGTAGGGGTACAAATTACTATTCCCACTCCAAATAGTGCAACAGTAGGGAAAGCGTTGGATAGCGTAGGGGTTAAAATTACTATTCCTACTCCAAAGAGTGCAACAGTAGGGAAAGCCTTGGATAGCGTAGGGGTAAAAATTACTATTCCCACTCCAGTGGGTGCAACAGTAGGGAAAGCGTTGGATAGCGTAGGGGTTAAAATTACTATTCCCACTCCAGTGAGTGCAACAGTAGGGAAAGCGTTGGCTAGCGTAGGGGTAAAAATTACTATTCCCACTCCAAATAGTGCAACAGTAGGGAAAGCGTTGGATAGCGTAGCGGTTAAAATTACTATTCCCACTCCAAAGAGTGCAACAGTAGGGAAAGCCTTGGATAGCATAGGGGTAAAAATTACTATTCCCACTCCAGTGGGTGCAACAGTAGGGAAAGCGTTGGATAGCGTAAGTGTAAAAATTACTATTCCAACTCCAGTGAGTGCAACAGTAGGGAAAGCGTTGGATAGCGTAGAGGTAAAAATTACTATTCCCACTTCAGTGGGTGCAACAGTAGGGAAAGCGTTGGATAGCGTAGGGGTAAAAATTACTATTCCCACTCCAGTGAGTGCAACAGTACGGAAAGCGTTGGATAGCGTAGGGGTAAAAATTACTATTCCCACTCCAGTGAGTGCAACACTAGGGAAAGCGTTGGATAGCGTAGGGGTAAAAATTACTATTCCCACTTCAGTGAGTGCAACAGTAGGGAAAGCGTTGGATAGTGTAAGGGTAAAAATTGCTATTCCCACTCCAAAGAGCGCAACAGTAGGGAAAGCATTGGATAGCGTAGGGGTTAAAATTACTATTCCCACTCCCGAGAGTGCAACAGTAGGGAAAGTAAATACTTCATATATTATTTAAAAAAATATAAATTAATATCTATAAAAAATTAATTAAAAGTAATTACCAATTTAATATAATATAATAATTAACCTATTAAAATTACTAATTAACAATAATTATTACAATTAGTTACCTATTAATCCAAATTAATTACAAATTAACAAATAATTATTTAACAATTAAAAATTAATTAACAATAATTCAAATGAAATACAATTAAATACATTTAATTATTTAATTAATTATAAATAAATTACTTCACACCCTATTCCCCTATAAACCCACAACCCGCTACAGAAAATAAATTAGTAAAATTAACATAATTAGCAATTATTCAATTAATTGGCAATTACAATTTTATTATTACACATAAAAACATAATTAAAAATTAATTCTAAATAAATACCAATAATTATTTTTACATATTTAATTAATTATAATTAAAATACTTTCCACCCAATTCCCCTAGATACCCACAACCCGCTACAGAAAATAAATTAGTAAAATTAACATAATTAGCAACTAATCAATTAATTAAAATTAATTGCCAATTAAAATTTAATTAATTACCAAATATAAATTAAATAACAATTCGTTAAAAATTAATACCAATACATAAATTTACATATTTAATTATTTATAATTAAATTACTTCCCACCCTATTCCCCTATAAACCCATAACCTGCTACAGAATTAAATTACACAAAAATTAAAGAACACAAAATTCATTATTTTAAAATTAATTATAACATAAATACACACTTTTCACACATATAATAACATAAAAACACTATAAAAAATTCAATATTATTAAAAATGCGATAATTTTAATAACCTATATTATATACTTCGATATTTTAACTTTCTATATTTTTAACATTCGATATTACATTACTGTCCATTCGATAATTTGTCCAATCTATATTTAAAACTCGATATTATGTCCAATCGATATTTTGGACTCGATATTTTGACTGTTTACCACAGATAAGTACTGAGAGATCCTAAACATACAGTTTAATGTAGGGCCAACCACTTTAAAGTAGATAGCAGAATTTCTAGAAAGATACCCAGCAGAAAAATAATTGTGGTATTTGCAGGACCAGATATACAGTGAGAGACCCAATAATAGAATCAGTGAAATAGTAATGTGTGTAGTTATACACATGCAGTGTCAAAATATCAGAGGGGTACCCTAGTACTAGGAAAAGGGATGGGTATATGTATACAAACAACACAAAGATTCCCTTCTTCAAAAATCGATTTGTGTGATTTGGATACAACAGGTACTGTGACCTAAATGGTTTACCAGATACAATCAATCAATCTGTGATCTTAATATAGCATGGTAACAGGTCGCTAAATTACAAACAATTAAGCAAAATTGTCAAATTGAAATCTATAAGGGAATGCTGTATAGAATTTTTTTATTATTGTTTTGACAAACACTATATTTTATACATAAAAATATCATTAACTTTGTACATTAGGCTAATTTACATTGTGTATTACAATCATTTGTCAATTCCTATGCATTTTATTAATATACATTGTTAAAAACAAAGCAAAAGAACAAACTTTTGATGCAGTGTTTCTGTTTTAAGGTGTTTCATCACCGTATTCTGGACAATAGTTCAGTTATTAAAAACAATCTAAACAGACAATATAAAAAAACTTTTGTTAGAAACCAAATGTCTATAAAAACATTTCCTTTTTACAAGATATTGTTTTAGCATGTAGGAAACATCTTGGAATGGGTGACATTTTCAGGCACTTCATATACCAGCTAAGATTCTGATAATGACACAGCACAAGAAAATCAGATATGCTAAGAGAGGGAAATGACATCTGGTTCCAAAAGGGACAATGTCTCTTTTTTAGAGCAGTGTCGGACGAATTACAACCAGAACACTCGCGGCAGGGGGCGAGGGAGAGGGTTCTATCCACCCAATCAAGTACAGAGATGTACTTATATGATAACAAGGAGCCAGAAAAACTTGGGTTTAGAACAAAAAACACCTATTATCAACTTATCAACTAAAATCCTCACTCATGTTGATAAATTCAACTTATAGAGGGACCTGAGGAGCGTTTTCCGCAAAACTAGATTAAATAGATGTTTCGATGGCAAAGATAGATTAGTAACTGAAAATAAATCTGGCCTCAAACCAAAGACTAATTGGACACCATTGTGTCAAATGATCAGCAAGGATATAGAAACCTTTGAGAGAGTGATAGAGAAAGGGATAGAAAGTATTTTAGACAAAATTCTTGACCAAATACAATCTCACAAGAGCACAACATGATGCCCTCTGTAGTCTAGAACAGAATAAGGAGATAACAATCAAACTGGGTAACAAGGTTGGCAGCATTGTCATCATGGACACTCTAGATTATGAGAAAAAAATTGAGATCTTCCTCAAATATGAACTTCATTACATAACATTGGATACGAGTGAATTGATTGCATAAGGAAAACAGATAGGGACCCTTTTAAAATCAACAAAAGATGATGATATAATTTGCCATG
The DNA here is from genome assembly GCF_964263255.1 of Lissotriton vulgaris. Taxonomy (NCBI): domain Eukaryota; kingdom Metazoa; phylum Chordata; class Amphibia; order Caudata; family Salamandridae; genus Lissotriton; species Lissotriton vulgaris. The sequence continues at coordinate 989,038,545 of NC_141695.1, forward strand.
ATGAGTATAATTACTTGCACAATTAAAACTCTACCATACCGGCAATTTATGGACTACCTAAGGTGCATAAAAATATGCAGGATCCTCCAATGCGGCCCATAGTTTCCTGCATAGATTCCTTGACTGAACCTCTAAGTAAATATGTGGATAAATTATTACAGCCACCTGTTATCAGATAAAAGCACATATCAAGGATAATACATACATGATCCACAAAGTAGAACATATACCCTTTGATGCAGGGAAACAGTGGTTGGTGACGCTTGACATAGAGGCCCTCTATACGAATATTCTTCAGGACAATACAATTAGTATGGTGAAGGGCCTCTGGCAATGAAGAAGTAGGGGACTTATCACCTCATTCAACTTTTATAGTTGAATGTATAGAGATCATACTTAAAACAACATATTCCTATTCAAAGAGAATTTTTATAGACAGATCAAAGGGTCCAGCATGGGATCCACATGTGCTCCCAGCTTAGCATGCTTTTATATCTCCTCTTTTGAGGAAACAAACATTTTTAACAAACTTGCACCCTTTTATGAAAATGCAAGCCACTGGTCCAGATTTAAAGATGATTTCTTTTTATCTGGCAGGGCACAAAAGAGGATATAGATTCACTTTTAGAATGGTTACATTTAGGAGATGATAATCTGAAGTTCACCTCGACATACAGTAACTGAAAGTGCAAGTTTCTGGACATTATAATAAAGGACACCAATGGTATATTATCAGTGGAGCTTTATACGAAGACCACAGATCGCAACACCAATTTGCACTTTGAAAGTTACCTTCCCCGTGCCAGAGGAATAATATTCCCTTTGGCCAATTCCTCAGAATTAGACCCATTTTTACAAGCTTAAAAGATTTCGAATTTCCTGCTAAAAAGACATGAAGAAATTCACAAATAGAGGACACCCGAGACAGCTAGTTAAAAAAGCTTACAAGCTAGCAAAATATTTCAACAGGAACAGTCCATGTGAACCAAAAACAAAGAATACCTAAAAATCTCAACAAATAGTAAATGTCACAAACTATACGAGTATCAGCAATAAGATTCAAAACCTCATAAACCGGAATTGGCATTTGTTAAACACCACCAATTCAACTTATTTGCCTAAACCACTCTTCTCCTTTAGAAGGAATAAGACTATAAGAAATTGCCTAGTACATACATATCCTAATTCTGTAAATAGGAAATGTTTACAAACAATAGACGGTTCCAGTGCTGAAGGCAACTTCCCCTGTGGTTCCTGCAATAATTGTGATAACATCATGAAGGGAACCTCGGTAACATACAATAAGATCACCCACTTTCAGAAAAGTTTGGTCAACTGTAGCACTAAAAATTTTATTTATCTTATCCTGTGTCCCTGTGTTAAAGGTTATATTGGGGAAACCTCCAGAGAAATCAGGATAAGAATAAATTAACATAAATCTGCGATTCCTACCAAAAGTAGGAATACACCCTTAGTAGAACACTGGATGGAAATAGAACACAACATAGAAGATCTGAAGTGGTGCATCATTGATGCAATACAAATTAGTTTAAGAGGGGTGATCTGACAACTAAAAGAAAGAAGAGGGAACAATTCTTTGGGGCAGATTTATGAGGCCGTTGCGCCTCTTTGCGCCGCAATTGCGTCACTTTATTTGAAGCAGGCGTAGGTCTTGACGCAGCATTGTGCACATGGTGTACCCCCGAGCCTTGCTGGAGCTGCCTTGCGCTTGCGACGCAACTCCAGCAATGCCCCACATTTCCGGCACAGATGCGTCACACATCTGTGCCGTTTTTGCACCATGGTGCGCCGCATTATAAATGCGGCGCACCATGGGTGGCGGAGCTGTGGCGCACTGTGGCGCATGTTAACTGGCGCATCCCTGGGGATGCGCCGTTAACATAAATCTGCCCCTATATGTCTAAATTTAATATATATAGATGTGGACTGAATAGTAAGGATAAATGGGAGAGAATCATCTAAACCCCAAATATGTGTGCTTCGTATTCTGAAAAATAAATAACTGTGACTTGAAAAGAGCAAAATCAGGAAAGCAACCAGAGTTAAGCCTAGTTGTGCGCAGTAGGAAACTTTTAAGGAAATATTGCACTAGGGAAGAGGGTTTTCCTTTTTGTATGAAAGCTTTTTTAGCAGACCTTGAATACAAACTACACATGGGTTTGCCCTAAAAGTAACTTAGGATTTTCGAGGATCTTTAGATTGAACTAAATAGGACCGGGAGATGCATTGACAAAGTATATTGTAGATCATGGAGGTATATACTCCAGGCTTTCTCCTAAAATACGGTTGCAATGCAACCCTTGAACCTTCCAGGTAGGTCGCTCCTACTCCGCACAGCACCGCCTGTGCCCGTTCTCTCCTTCGCTGCCCCGTGTCTCTCTGCCTGGTTTTTCATTCTGCTCCCCTCGCGGCCCCTGTGTCTCTATGCCCGTTTTTCCTTCTGTTGCTTAGCTGCCCCGTCATTTCTGTGACCTTTCTGCCCTTTCTTGGGACTTTTCTGCCTCTGTGCCACTCGTTTCCCCCCGGTTTTTTGTGACCTTTTTGCCCTTTCTTGTGAGCTTCTGCCTCTATGCCACTCGTTTCCTCCCATTTTTTGTGACCTTTCTGCCCTTTCTTGGGACCTTTCTGCCTCCTGTGCCAATCGTTTCCCTCATTTTTTGTGACCTTTCTGCCCTTTCTTGTTAGCTTTCTGCCTCTGTGACACTCGTTTCCCCCGTTTTTTGTGACCTTTCTGCCTTTTCTTGGGACATTTCTGCCTCCTTTGCCACTCGTTCTCCCCGTCTTTTGTGACCTTTCTGCCCTTTCTTGTGACCTTTCTGCCTCTGTGCCACTCGTTTCCCCATTTTTGTGTGACCTTTTCTGCTCTTTCTTGGGATCTTTGTGCCTCAGTGCCACTCGTTTCCCCCCGTTTTTTGTGACCTTTCTGCGCTTTTTTGTGACCTTTGACCCTTTTCACAGTCAGGTGATGAGCAGTCAGGTGATGTGCAGCGGTGTGGGGGCGACCCCACGCCGCTGCTCGTCACCTGACTGCCTGGTTCCTGCCTCCCTGCTGCCTCCTTGTTTCCTGGGTTTCTCCCTCCACTCTGCCCTGTGCGCCAGTTCCCCTTGCCTCCCCGCCACTCCCATTCCGGCCCTTTCCCACCGCTGCTTCCATGCGGCCCCAGCCCCCCTGCACACCCATTCGCCTTCCTGCTCCCACCTCCCAGCCACTCCTTCCTCCCAATCCACCTCATATGCAGGCCAAGAAGCGCCTAAGGCAAGCCCGCCTGTGCCCATCTGTGCCTGGACGGCACCCAGCACCAGAACCACTGTACCCCGCGAACACCACAACACCAGAATCCACTACGATGCCAGGACCCTTCACGCACTCAATGCCAGCCGAAACCACAGCCCCTTCCAGGCCGCCCCGAGTTGGACCCACAGACCCTTCTCCTGCCACATCTGCAGCTTCACCTCCAACAGAACCACCAAACCTCCAAGGACTGGACCCAACCACCTCCGCTGCATACTCCTCAAAACCCGCTCCGCACGCAAACACGCCATCGAGCTCTGGGATCTGCTCATCACCTCCGTCCCAGACGTGGCCTTCCTGACCGAGACCTGGTGGAATGACTCCTTGGCACCCGACAACACCATAGCCATCCCAGATGGCTACAAGCTCACCCGCAGGGATCGCGCCAACGGAATCGGAGGAGGAATAGCCATCGTCCATAAGTCCACCCTCAAGGTCGCCACCCACGCAGACGACACCCTCAAAACCGCAGAACACCTGCACTTCCGGATCCACACCGCCCCCAACACCACCCTCAGAGGAACACTCATTTACAGACCCCTCGGAGCCCGGGCTCAGTTCAGCGACTCCATCGCCAACCCCGCCAGCACCCACGCACTCGCCTCCACGGACTACATCCTCCTCGGGGACCTGAACTTCCACCTTGAGAACAACAATGACACCAACTCCACCACCCTGATTGACAACCTCGCCAACCTCGGCTCAGACAACTCGTCACCGCAGCCACCCTCGCCGCCAGCCACACGCTGGGTCCTGTCTTCTCCACAGGCTCCCAGGTCGCCTTCAACCACACCACCAAACTCCACTGGACCGACCACCGCTGCATCCATTTCACCTTCAAGAAATCAACCACGCACCACTGCACCCAACAGCTTCCTCTCCGTGATGGAGCAAAGTCACCGAACACCAGCTGATCACCTCCCTCGCCAAGAACCAACCTACCGACCCCACCAACCCAGACGCCGCAGCCCAAAACCTCAGACAGTGGATCGACGACTGCGCGAGCACCCTCGCCCCACTCAAGAAACCCTCCAACAGCCACGCCAACAAGAGAGCCAACTGCTTCACATTCGAGCTCCAGACCTCTAAACATGCATGCCGGAAACTGGAGAAGACATGGCTCCATGAACGCACACCAGACAACCACCTTGCCCACAAGGACGCCACCCACAGACACCACCACCTCATCAGATTAGCCAAGAGATCCTCCTTCAAAGACAGCTTGGATAACAACGCACAAGAGAGCAAAGAGCACTTCAGCATCATAAAGGAACTCTCCAACCCCAGCGCCAACGTGAATTACATCCCGCCCTCACAAGAACTGTGCGACTCACTAGCTATCTTCTTCCACCGCAAGATCGCTGACATCCACGACAGCTTCAACACTACGACCGCCCGACTACACCAGAGTCCATCTCCCCTGTGAACACCACCAGCACCAACCGCCTGACCTCCTGGTCCAACATCAACGACGACGAGACATGCAAGGTCATGAACTCCATCTACTCAGGATCTCCGTCTGACCCGTGCCCACACCACGTATTCAACAAAGCAGATGCAGCCATCGCACTCCAACTACGGAAGGACATCAACATCTCCTTCGAAACAGTGACATTCCCGGAAAGCTGGAAGCACGCTGAAATCAACGCCCTCCTCAAGAAGCCCAAAGCGGACCCCAAGGACCTCAAGAACTTCCGGCCCATCTTCCTGCTCCCGTTCCCAGCAAAGGTCATCAAGAAAATCGTCAACATGCAACTGGCCCGCCACCTGGAAGACAACAACATCTTGGACCCGTCTCAGTCCAGATTCAGATGAAACCACAGCACAGAGACAGCCCTCATCGCCACCACAGACGACATCAGGTGCCAACTAGACAACGACAAAACATCAGCCCTCATCCTCTTCGACCTGTCAGCCCCCTTCGACGTGGTCTGCCATCGCAATCTAAAGATATGTCTCCTAGAAGCTGCAATCCAAGAGAAGTCTGAAGCTGAACTCGCACAAGATGGAGGTCCTCATCCTCGGACCCACCCTTCAGCCTGGGATAACTCCTGGTGGTCAACCACAATGGGAACAGCACCAACACCCACCGACCATGCACGCAATCTAGGATTCATCCTCCCTCTCCATGTCTAAGCAGGTCAACGCCGTCTCTTCCTGCTGCTACAACACCCTCTGCATGCTCCGCAGGATCTACAAGTGGATCCCGACAGAAACAAGAAGAATGGTGACACAGGCCCTCGTCAGCAGCAGACTGTGGCAGCGCACTCTACGCAGGAATCCCAGGCAAACACCTACGACGACTACAAAGCATCCAAAACGCCTCCGTCCGACTGATTGTCAACGTCCCCCGGTGCATCCACATCACCCTCCACCTGAGAGACCTACACTGGCTCCCCATTGACAAGAGGATCACCTTCATGCTCCTCACCCACGCACACAAAGCACTCCACAATGCCGGACCAACCTACCTGAACAGCAGACTCAGCTTCCACACCCCCACCCACCCCACCAGCTCCGCTCTGCCAGCCTCGCCCTCGCCGCTGTCGTCCGCATCCAACGAACGACTTCCGGCTTTGGATCCTTCTCCCACTTCGCCGCCGAGACCTGGAACACCCTCCCTACCCACATATGGCAGACCCAAGACCTACTCACCCTCAGAAGACTTCTCAAGACCTGGCTCTTCGAGCAGTAGCAGCAGCCCCCTCTCCACTCAGCGCCCTGGGACTCTCACGGGTAAGTAGCGCACTTTAGAAGTACTCTGATTGAATGATTGATTGAATGTTTTCCTGGTTCAATCAAACATTGGCAGTTTGACTGAATAATTAAATATCAGCGATTTCATGTAAATCGAGATTTTGTAGATAATCCAACAACTGAATGAACAATTGAATAATTAAATATCAGTGATCTCATGTAAATTGAGAATTTGTAGAGAACCCAACAACTGATTGAACATGAGTATAATATCCTGTAGATTAGTAATTTAATTTACACCGGTCGCAATGTTTTTTTGTTGAATCAAAGATAAGCAGCTTGATTGAATAATTATATATCAGAAAGCTTTTATTAGTACATTTTTGTAAAACAATGAATGTAATAAAATAAATAAAGAGTAATAAATCCGATGGCAAGAAACAGCCCACCAACCTCAACAATGATGAAGTAGAAGAAGTAATCGATTATAAGATGGCCGCTGTTTTTTCAAAGTATTCTTGTAACAGTTCCGCAATACTTGTGATAAATCGACATAGGTCACAACATAAGCAGTTTGATTGAATAATCAAATATCAGTGATTTAATGAAAATGTTGAAGTTTTAGATAATTCAATGACTGACTGAACATTATTATGTTATCTAGTAGATTAGCAATTTAATATACACTGACGGAGTAATATAATTGGTCTCCATTTAGGCAAAATGGCTGCCATGTTTGTTTTCAAACAATCGCGGGTAACAATAACATTGAAAACATCAAGAACCATCAAGACATCCAGCTTTTATTTAGTTAGTTGATGTAAAACAATTATTATAAAACAAATTAATAGAGAGTAGTAAACTCTAAGGCAAGTAACGGCTCATTAATTTTAATAATGACAAAATATAAGAAGTAACCCATCTCAAGATGGCCACCATGTATTCCAGTGTATTCATAGAATAGTTTTGTAATGCCACTGAGAGATCTGCACATGTGTATAATATCTCAAAATGACGTCAATTTAGAGCGATGCCGAGATAGGGATTTAAAAATCCGCCCACGCCAGCCCATTTGCCATTCATTGCCGGCAGGACAGCAATACGGACGGTCTCTATCTTTTTCTGCTTTATCAGGTAAGGCATTAGCTAAAAGCCAAGCAAAAAGGGTGATATATACACTGATTGGAGGCAACAGATTCCCCTCACAAAGACTGAAGAACTGACATTAAAAAGCTATATATATGTTTTTTAAAAACTTAATGGCATTTCAAATATTGATCTAATCTATCCAAATGAACACCATTGCCACAGTGCGCTTTGCTGATAAAACACTATATACATTCCTTATGGATTATCAAAATATCTATTTGGAAAGAGAGAAATATTGCAAATTGAGATTGGCATTTCACTAACTCCATTGCAGGTGAGATATGGCAAATAGAACTAGCCAAGGTAAATGGCAAGATAGAAACTATAATAATGAATAAAAAATCTATGAAACTGAAGTTTTTTCATTACACTGTAATTCTTAAAATGTGGAATGCAAATATAGACATTAAATTTTTTGCAGACTTCTCCATTGCTGCTCCTCATTATGTGACATATTATATTACAAAACCAGAAATGACTGAAATGAAAGAGATGTGGCCGAAGATTTCACAAGAAAGCAATTTAAGAAAAAAGTTGTACAGTTTTAAGTTTAAAGATGCTATCTTTAAAGGTGGGTCATAACATCGAGCACTGCATGAGACGTATTTAAGAGGTATAGATGCTTTATTGAGACACAAAGTTGAAGAGACCCCATACAGTCACAGGTCCAGGCTTACTGCCAAAACAAGCAGGTCCAAACCCACTGTCTGGCAACCTTCTCCACATTCCAGAACATGGCTGACAAGAAGGTTTAGCACCAAAATATCCCAAAGGTAGAATGGTTTGTATGAATGTTGTGACAGGTTGAGCTTGGACAGTTTATTCTCAAAGTCTAAGGGAATTGTTTTGGTAAGAATAGGCCTAGCAAGCATGTGGCATAAAGTGGTAAAATCTTTCCCAGAAATTCAACTGGGAAAGTACTAACATTGTAAAGTCCATCATGTTAGATAACATACTACCAAAGAAGACGTGTACATCTAGAAAAAATGTGCTTATATGAAGTTCTTCAACACTACGGTACAAAAGTAATGCAATGGAAAACATAGAAGAAGGCACATTTGCAGTGCTTGGATGAGATGGTTGCTTACTGAGAAATGCAAAAGGAAATTTAATAAACCACATTTTCTGTGGTTTATTACATTTCCTTAGGACATTTTTCTCTTTGGCGCTTCTTCAACTATTCAAGCTCTGAGCCTGCCAACCTGATATGGAAATGTTAACTGACAAGATTCAGCAAAAAGAAATAATTGCTGGAGAGGTAGCTAAGGACAGTTAACAAAGTAGTCAAAGTTCTGCACCACTCAGTCAAAAACCTCTTGGACCACCTAGTATTGTAAATTAATCTGCAATAGCTATGAATGAGGTGGAAAGAGCATTGGCACAAGCAAGACAAGAAACTTTACACCTTTAGTTGCACAACTCAACAATGAACAAAAAGATATTTATATGGAAGTAAAAGAGAAAATAGAACTTAGGTTTCTCCACTAACAGAAAGAATGTAATTGCTCAACCTTTAAACCAATTTTCGACTATTATTGCTATCTCTAGAACATGATAATAAACTGGAATACCAGAAGTTATCTGGTGAAGCATATCATGGGGTAGGAAGAGTTTTGAAGAAAAGGAAACTTTTAATCATTGATGAGGTAAGACTGGTTTAAATTGTAATGCTTGCTTTGTTCACTAATGAACGCAATATATGTTGAGAACGGAGTATGATGTTCTCTTTGGAGGAAGGCGTTTACTTGTGTTTGGTGACTTATTGCAGCTAACCCCTCGAAATGAGAGCCTGTTTTCAAGACACTTCTGCATGTTCAAACTTGTATTTCATTAGGAAGTATTGGAAATATAAACATTTCACTGAATTGCCAATACAAGGATCTACTAAAAGATATGTGTCAATCATCTGATGACATATATGGTAATATCCTGAAGGATATGGAGTTGGTCTTCTGACAAAAAACGTAAGAGAACCTTAGATACTCGACTTATCAAAAAACTATTTCCATGTTAGAAAACAGCATCACAGCTATTGTTCACTTTGAATGAAGAAGGAAAATACATCGTTTATTAAATACCTACACTTCAAGAGTGTACCAATTTTAATGAAGAATTGCTGAAACTGGAGAAGAAAGACATTTTCAAAGTTACACCTATTGACAAAATAGAACACCATGGAGTAACACTAGTGCTAAATGAAAAACGTAAAGGAAAACTGGATTCATTAGAAAAATCTGTATCTATGATTGATGGATTGGAGAAGTGTTTACATATGTGTAAAAACTGTAGAGTAATTTTTTGACGTGATTTAAATGTTTTTTTTTGTCCTCATCTCACCTTAGATCAGTGCAGGTTTAACAAGCCGTCTGTGGTCAGCCTGGGTCCCCTTCGACTCACTGCATAGATCTATTCCCCCTGGGCTACCTCTTGTGGCTGAGGTCAGGTGTAATCATTGGACCGGGGAACCAACACCTTTATGCTAAAAATCTATCAAATGTAAGTGTCTTCCCCAGTTCAGAAGGGGGACCATATGTTAACCTGTCTCCCTTGCTGGTCTCCCTGATCCCTTTGGGCGATGTTAAATATAGCTTTTACCCAGCTTTCTCTATGAGGGGTATCGAGTCTTTCCATTTTAAGCATATTTCTCTCCTGGCTATAATTATCAAATACAGTATTAAGCCTTTATCCAACTGAGAGAGCACTTCGTTGGTAGAATTGTTGTTGCCAAATATAACCAGGTTAGTGTCCATTTCTAGATCTATGTTAAAAATTGCAACCAGTATTTCCCTCACATTTTTCCAAAATAAAATGGATTCTGGACAGTCAAAAAACATATGTAGATCGTCAGCCTTGTCAATGTTGCATCCTGGGCATTTGAGAGCAGGGATTGGGGCAAATTTAGCAATTTTGGACGGTGTAAAATAAACTTATAAACAACAAGAGAGGTAGGGTTAAAGAGGCACTCCTATACCTCAATTCAAAGATAAATAACAACAAAGGAATGACTGAATTTTATGGCAAAAAAAACATAAGGGATAGTGTCTTAATCCAAAAAGAAAAAGGCAAACCAAAGCCTGACAAAGGTGTACCGAAAAACCATAAAGGTTTTTAAGAAAACCCTCACTCACCCCTAGTGGGTGACATGCTTCATCATCGGGTTCCACCGGGTGGGCCGAATGCCTACCTAGTGTGCTACAACACCTCCGACTGCAGTGGAGCTGGTTTTCTCGTGAATAGTGGTGAAGTAGTGATAAGTGTGGTTAAAACAGAGTGTACTGTAGCCAAGAATTCATTTTAATAAAGGCACAGCAAGCTCTCATTAAAATCAATTATGGACAAACATTTGGCCATTAGTTTTAGCCAACTGTGTCCAAATAGTGATCAACGGTCGACATGTTTCTGCTCAAGAAAGCCAAGTCGGCTGAGCTTTCATCAGGACCACAGAATAGTGTAAGAAGACCCCACTGGGCGGTGTACGCACGCTAAGGCGTACCCAAACCTCATTGGTAAAGGTGAAGTGAATATAAAATAATTAAAAAACTCATCATTTTATATCGGACTTGCCTGGCATTTCCAGGTGTCCGAACCTGTAGAGGAAGGAAACGGGACACACAAGCAAACAAAACAACAGATGAATAAACATGCACCCATTGATGTGCTGGACTTTACTAAGTTCCATTATCAGCCCATTTATTGCTCATTCACGCTAAAAGACACCAAATGGTGAACACATATATTCCCCACTCATATCAGCAGAAGACATTTTTTGCCAAAATATTTATAATTTATAGATACAGGCACCAAAGGGGAATCTTCATAGCCCCTTGTTAGATACCCATTTAATAAGTCACGACGCGTCTAAAAATAGTTACTGTCGTGTCTGTGCCGTGGATATTATTGAGATATTTTTTGGACGTTATGTGCAGTCAAAGGACTCAAAAGATTAACGGTGAGTCCCCTAGATATAGAAAGATAGTGTAAAATAAAGCCTATTTAACTCAAAAAGTGGTCCTTTTTAGATTTGCTGGTTTTATATACTTATATAGGATTTCAAAGGACAATTCAAACCTTTCTTCTACAGGGCAAGCCTGAGGAAGGGAATTCCACACAGCGGATTGGGGCAGGATCACTCTATTCTCCGCCTCAAGCAGCTTTGCATACCAATTAGCTATTTCTTTTTTCTTTGATGCGGATCTAAAAAAAGCTGTTCGAGCTCCTAGTCTCCTTTGATCTCGCCCTTTTCCGCTTCATAGCATGATCTCAATTGTATGAATTTGAATCTTGAAAGTGTGGAACCAATTTTGGCCGATAGATATTCCCAAGGAAGTAAACCGTCCACATCTATCAGTTCTGACCATATCTGCAGACCCTCCCTCCTCAATGGAGCCGCTAAGCTGTCCTTCAAGCACTCTGGGGTCCGGGAGAGTCCCATATTGGTGCCAAGTTGGAAAAGTATCCTAGCCCCCATACTCACCTCATCCTATACCACGTTAACAAGGCAGCTTTCAGGACCTTCAAGCGCACTCGTTTAAAAAATCTGGGCACCCCAAATTTAAACAGGAATCGACCTTGCCCATTATCTCCTTCTTCAATGATCATTTCCCTCAAAAGACTACCCCACTAAGATTCAGACGGTGTTTTGAGCAACATCCTAATGTTTTTAAACTGAAATGCCATTAAATACCAGTTAATGTCTGGTAAAGCCAAGCCGCCTTTTAGTAGCTTCCTTCTCTGTTTCTTCCATGACAGTCTTGCGTTTTTTTGTCCCCTTATGAAACTTTCAATCTACCCTGGATTTTGTTAATAGCTTTGAATGGAAAGGTGAGGGGAATGGTATTAAACAGGTAAGTCAATTTGGGGAGGACCATCATCTTTACCAGATTAACCCGGCCATAAATAGACAGGGGGAGGTTTTTCCATCTTGCAAAGAGGTACTCGATATCTTTTTCAACCTTAGCCAGATTTAGCATGGGGATTTTATTTAGATCTTTTACGATTTTGATCCCCAAATACCTAAACTCCACACTTTCTGGGCCACCCCTGTACACTGTGTTCTAACACATGATCTCCATTTTAGCCAAGTTAGCAAGGTAACCCAACAGTGTCCCAAACTCTCGCAGCAGTGTCTCAATCCGAGGAATAGCTATATTGGGATCACTTGTATATATAATAACATCATCTGCGTAGAGAGCTATTTTACACAGGTACTCTTGTGATTTGAATGGACTGATGGTATTGTCGAGCCTAATCATTTGCGCCTTGGGTTCGATGTAGATAATAAATAGTAGAAGGGACAGAGGTCATCCCTGCCTTGTTCCCTCTTTTCAAAACTCGGGATCAGGGAACCATTTACCAGGATTTTCGCTGACGCCTCAGAATACCATTTTATTATGATTTGTATAAATATGGGGCCCATTCCCACAGTTTCTAGTACCCCCAAAGGTATCTCCAGCACACTTGGTCAAATGCCTTAGCGGCATCTAAGGCCACTACTGCTAAAGTGTTGTTCTTTCTCTCAGCCAAATCGATGTTACAAATCAAGGTTTGCGTTTGCTCCTGGATAAACCTTCCGACCATAAAACCTTTCTGGTCGGAATTAATTAGGTTTGGTACAAGCTTTGCCAGCCTCCCTGCTAAAATACCCATAAAGATTTTATAATCGGCATTCAGCAGGGAGATTGGTCGGTAGAAGTCGGCCAACAATGTATTCTTCCCTGGCTTCAATATTAGAATTATTGTAGCCTCTTTCCAGGAACCTGGAACGGCCCCGGAAGTTGAATAAACTGAGTTGAAGAGAATCTGGAGGATAGGTAAAAGCTCATCACTTAATAGCTTATAGACTTCATTGGGAAGGGAATCAGGTCCAGCAGCTTTCTTGTTTTTAGCTCTCTTGATTTGAATCTTTATCTCCTCGGACAAAAGATGGGTGTTTCTAGTGATTCTTTATCTGTTTTAGTTAAGACAGGCATGGACTTGTCCCTAAGCCATGAGCTAATGGCTTCTGGGGAAGGTGTTATTTCCTCACTATATAAAGTTGTAAATAGAGACCGAAGACAATCCTGGATATCCTCTGGATTACTAGATTTTGTTCCTACATTGTCTATGATAAGTTCATTTATATAATTTCTTGCTCGGTCTACTCTTGCCTTCCACGCAAGCAATGCTCCAGCTCTCTCCTCATACTCAAAGTTTTCCATATTGCATGTTTGCCATTGGGCCTTACATTTCCCATCCAGAAAGATCCTTAATTTTTGTCTTGTATTCTCAAGATCTTTTTCTAGTTTCGCCAAGCGCCTAGGGCTGTCCTGAATTACTTGATTTCTTTCTCTCTCAAGGTCCGTTAATCTTGCCTCAAGAGTCTGCAGCTCTTATGCACTTTTCTTATTTTTAATTCTTATTTGGGTGCCTAACACCCCTATTAAATTAGCTTTATAAGCATCCCAAATTTGAACCATTGAACTAGAACCCATAATAAACGAAAAAAAATCAGTTGAGGCTGCTTTTACTGCCTGAATGATATTTGTATCACTCAAGTAGGCTGTGTTGAGAGTCCACCTTGACTGTCGACATGCTCCACTGGTGGTGAAAGTAAAGAGTAAGGGGGCATGGTCCGAAAGATGCCTAGGTGCTACAGAGATATTTTGGATCTTGTCAATGTCTTCTTTGTTGACTAAGACATAGTCTATCCTTGCAGGATGGTGGCATTTTTTACTGTGGAAAGTAAAGCCTTGTGTGCCTCCCATCTTCTCTCTCCAAACATCCACCATATTGATATTGTGGAGAAGATTCTTTAGAACCCTTCTCGATCTTGTAGAACCAATCACTCTACTGCGTTTGGACCTGTCCATTACTGGGTCTAGGCGAATGTTAAAGTCACCCCCAACAATCATTGGAGGCGATGCTAAAATAAGATTATTTTGCAATTTAATCAAAGAAGAGGGGTCATCCACATTCGGACAATAAAAGGAACTACATGTAATTCTTTCACCTTCCACTTCTAACTGGGGAATGATCCATCTTCCTGATTGATCTGTGAGGACCGAGTTTATCTCACATTTTAGACCCCTCTTACAAATATTGCCACCCCTCGACCATGCACTATTTGCTGAGAGTGGCAGAAACACTGTAACCACAGTAGTTTAGAGAAGATATTCTCAGACTTTATTTGAATTAAATGCGTTTCTTGTAGTAGGCAACCCTGTATTGGCAACATCTCTATATATTTGAGGATTAATCTTTGTCGTCTTGGGCATCTTAGACCGTTCACATTCCAAGAAATGAATTGAATATTCAGACCTTTCATCTTGTTTTTTTCATCTTGACTCCCCTACTTAGCAAGCAACCGTCATCACACTGTGTAGATAGCCTGTGAGATGAGAATTTGTTTTCCTCTTTTTTTTCTGCCACCCTGTGCTCCCCCCTAGCTGTCCTTCCCACCCTACCACCCCATGCCGCCCTATCCCATTAATCCCTTGAGGAACCCTACCTACCAGAAAAAGGCTGAATGCCTATTCAGGCATTTTCCCCCTCTGGGCTTTTGATAAAAAAACTCATTTTAATATATACTTAAACTGGCGGCTTGGCTTGAGGCTTTGTTTAAACTTCTATTTTACCCCTTTCCTACCCCTCCCTGTTTTTCACACTTTATATCGACAATTAGGGTATTGGCTTCTTGTGGAGAGCGGATCATATGCATGTGATTGTTCCACATTACACGCAAAGTCGCTGGGAATCTCAGTTGGGCCCTTGCCCAAAGTTCATGCAACTCTGGCAATCTCTTTCCCAATTCCCACTGCCTCTCAGCTGTTATATGGGAAACATCTGATCTAATAAGAAATGAAAATGAAGATTGTTCTGCAAATGGAGCGGAGATGGCACCTTCCTTCAGAGCTGCGGACAGGATTTGTTCTTTTACTGTGTAAGACAAAAAATTAACCAAGATCTTCCGGGGCTTTGACCGGCCCGCGTTCCTTTTGAATGGATCCCTATGGACTCTCTGTATTTCATGGTTTAGGTCTATTTGCGAGTGGTCCTTAAGCACTGTACGTTTCAGGAGCGAAATTAAAAAGCCCTTAATATCATCCCCTTCTATTTCCTCGGGTATATTCATAACCTTCAGGTTGTTCTTCCTCGCATGGTTCTCCTACCTTTCAAGGTCATCTTTTAGCTCCTTGTTTTGCACAGACAATTTCCCCAGCTGTGATATCATAGCCTCTATAGCTGTTTTGATCTTAGAAATCTCTTCCTCGATTGCGTCCGTGCGTGCAGTGACTACTTCCAATTTCTGAGCCAATAGCTCACAAGAGGACCGAATTGCCGCTTGATTGGCTTCAGAAACCAGGAACCTGTTGGCCAAATCTGCTTGGTTTGCCTCGGAGACTGTAAACCTATTGGTCATCTCTTCTTTCAGGGCCAGAAGAATATCTGCCAGTGAGTGAGAGATGGAAGGTGGTACTTCTTTCACTACCAAAGGACCAGTAGAGTCTACCTTCGTCACACCTTCATTCATCCCCTTTGCTAAAGTTGCTGATGATAAATCTGGCGTATTTCTATTTCTTGCCCTTGGGTTGCTTCCTCTTGCTGATCAAATATAGCAAATCTATTGTTAAGAGAAATGTCTGGATGTACTTCTTGGGCCTAAACTTGAACCTGCTCCTGATTAGACGAGGGTAGTGATGTAGGTTCTGCTACTGCTTTCTTGGTGGTCTCATTACTGTCCATAATGCTAGATTCAGGAAGTGTTTTCTCTTTTTCATTCAGACCGACTTCAACAAGCGTATTTTGTGCTACAGTAACTGCATCAGGCCCATGGAGGGATTACATTTGCACCGATATCTGTTGGTTTAGCTGAGGCTGAGGGTTTTTAGAAGAAGTAAGGGACATAACTTGATAGTAAGATTTCAGAGATGGTGTTATTCTTACTTTTGTCTCTACAACTTTTTTTCTCTTACTTTTGTCTTGTTCTTATGTGCTTTAAAAAGGCCTGAGGGTATTGGTGATCCTAGGCGCCCCTTCTGTTTAATCTGTTTGCCTTTCCTGGTCACAGTGTTAACTTCTACGACAGGAGGGGGCGCACACTGTGGGATAATTGATTGTGTAATCAATTTGTTTGAACCTCTGTGTGCTGCTCTAGCCCTTAGTGAGTATCTAGTAGGTTGAAGGGCAAAAATACCATCCTGTACAGATGCTGCACTCTCCATGCAGCCAGTAAACACCCTACCTATTATGTTGCTCTCCACAATTACATCTACGTCAAATATATTAATCTTAGGTCTACCCTTTCTTTTTCCAACAGAGTGGAACAATGGAGAGTCGAAAATTACCACCGCTGCCCCACAAGAAGCAGCTATCTTTAATCCCCCAAGTGTGTCACACCTTTTACCCAGAGCCTTCTCAACACAAAGACTTGCCCGTTGCTTCTCTGCCTCAAACTCCAATCTGCCGCCCTCTCCCAGGTAGTCTGACCTAAGAATGTAGTTTTTCCACAAACTCAGCCTTTGCCTCTGCCCAGACCTTCTCAATTCTGTGGCTGCTCTCTCCCACCTCCAGCCCACTGTTGCCGTTGAAATCGCCTGCTCCGCCATCGGCTCGTTCGTAATCCCTTCACCGGGCGTCTGCAACCGTGTTTCCCTCGTGCAGCTCACACTGGAAGACGAGCAGCGGGCTGCACCTCTCGCACTCTCCCTGGCCTCCTCCACAGACGCCAAATCCGCGAGTGCTGCCGAGGACGTCCAAAAGAGCACTGAGGCAGACACTGACAATGCCGACACCGATTTCCCTGACTGTAGGTATGTCCAGATCATTGTAGGAATATTTCCAAGGGGGGGTATTCAGTTTCTGCCTCAATTCATGCCGCCGTTAGCGCTCAGAGAGGGAGCGCCCGCGGCCGTTTCAGTCAGCGGCCGCCATGTTCCTCTACGGTGTGATTTAAATGTTCAGGATTAATAAATGGTGCAAGGAGTAAAGTTATTGATTTCACTCATTTTCCAAGTAGGAATAAGGTTGAATATTCGGACATAAAAATTTGATCAGATTACTGGCATCAAACAGATTGGTCAATGCGTTGTAGTTTTTTTTTTCTAGTGTAGGATGTATATATGCGGCGCCAGCAGTTCTCACACTCTCTAGCATATGGTGCAACTATCCATAAAGCACAGTATATGCAGCTTTTACTAATATTGGAAATACTTTATTTAAAGAAGGTATGTCGTATTTAGCATTGTCGTGAGTTAGAACATTGTCTGGTTTGTTTTTGGTTGATTTTGATGAACAAAAAGTTTGTGCAGATACTAGTTGTTTTAGAGAACACAATCAGTTAAAAAGTGTATATGCTTCTCACTTAGGACAGTATCCTATTTATGAGAAACAAAGAATCTGTTCTGAGTAAAAGCTTAGTAAGCAGTCAATGGATGTTCCTCAAAAGAAGCAAAAAACAAAAAAGGATAAGGATGAAGGTGTTAGGATGAAAAGATTGGTAGTGATATTGTAGATTTTCAGCTGGAAAACAGTGATGGTGTCGACTGCTATGCAAATGCGGTTCTCAATGTACTCTTACCTTCACCGCACTTTGTTAATGAAATTTAACATGAAGGATAAAACAGAAACTGCTCTCATCTGCTTACTTTGCTGGAACGTTTATGTACTGATAGGACTGTAGTACATTCTGCTTCAGGTATTTGAGATGTGCTAAGACATGCTAAGTGGATCTGTAATATGTTCTTTAAACAGTCAATAAGACACTCAAGAATTTATTATGGTGATTCTTGGAAGTTTGTAAGTAGAAAAAGAAGTTAATATTGATGAAATATTTGGGCTGAGTTATACATGGAATCATGATTGTGAAGGTTCCTCTTTTGTATCCCCTACTCAAATAATTTGAAAATAGTAATCTACTTAACATTACCAAGAATGTAAAACTGTGTCTTTGGTAGGCTAAACAAAAATGCAAACCAAAATATGGTCTGCTCAAATTGTAGATCAGACTGTATCTCTATCTTGTTGATTCAGAGAAAGGAAAAATATATTATATGGATGCTACAATGATGCTCAGCTGGTGAATCAAAAACAGAAACCAAAATTATAAACCTCAATAAAGGACAAATTTCAATTTTGGGAAGAATGTACACAACACTGGCTGTTATCTTTCATGAAGGACTTAGTATAACTTCAGGACACTACATTGTGCATTTAAAAAAATTCAACTTGATTGACAAAATGCAACGACAACAAGTTCACTTTGAAAAAACAAATACCTTTCAAACTTTCAAATTCATATCTCTTCTTTCTTCAACCAAAGTTTTAGGAAAAAGTAGCATTTGAGGAGCAATATACAAAGTTTGATTTTTATGGATGATCAGTATGTAAGATATAATTCACAAACATACACCCCTGGAAAGTATCCAAGGTAGGGAAGTAGAGGCAACCTCAATGTTTTGACACAAAAGAGCCACCTGAGATTTTATTTTCCAATTTTATATCCCTCATGATTCTACTCAAAATGGTATCCATTTTTAATTATATAAAAGCCTGTTTAGGATTTCACCTTGGTTTT
Source organism: Lissotriton vulgaris (assembly GCF_964263255.1). NCBI lineage: Eukaryota > Metazoa > Chordata > Amphibia > Caudata > Salamandridae > Lissotriton > Lissotriton vulgaris. The sequence continues at coordinate 989,057,255 of NC_141695.1, forward strand.
TAGTTTTTCTAGATTATGGGTCCGTTCTTAGATATCAGTGCCTCCCTGATTCCAGGTTTAAGACTGCTCTCTATAAAACCAGATTTTCGGAGATCTTGAATTGTCCTATGATGAAGCATGGCACCTCGTGGTGTGTGAGGACATCCCATCATATTTTTGTGAATGCCTGACAATGGATACCATGTTGAGTAGAATCATGAGAAATATATAATTGGAGAATTAAATCTCAGGTGGCTCTTTTGTGTCAAAACATAAGATATAATTCGGCCTAACAGAGGCTATTTCTTCAAAATTGAGTCTGAAGTTTCAACACACATTACATCTATTTTTAGTAATGGACTATTTCAGTATCTTATAATTTTCTTTTTTGGGATATATTAATTTGTATTAGTTAAGTACCTTTAGGTAGAATAACTTATTAAGTGAGTGTAATGCATAGTATGACTTATTTGTAGTTCTGTTTTTTTCTACGATCTTTATGATTGTTTTGTATCCACTTTTCAATCAAGATTGTTTATTTAACACATTGTGTATGATGTACAAGTATAAAACCTGAGAATAATAAAAAACTCAAAATTATGGGGCCGATTAGGATGGCGGACGGAAACGTGGTCCGTCCGCCGTGGAAGGTGTCAAGATACTCCGGACCTGGCCGCGGAAAAACCGCATTAGCGATTAGGATCAAATGTGACCGAAACGCCGACCGCGGCGGACGGAGCACAACAATCCCCGTCCGCGGCGGTCGAAGTACACCTGATTCCGCGGCATGCGGACGGAACCCACAAAACACCGACCGCCGCGTACGCACATGACCAGGAGAACAACAACCTCCCCCGCGATACCTGCGTACTTTCCGTGTCCGCAATTAGGATAACTCCGCAAGTACCCCGGTAGCCACCGCGATCCACGTCCGCGGCGGTAGCAATGCAATGAGAAACGGGGCACCACAGCGGAAGTCCAACATCCCTACAGTCATTCAAATGGCATTCATACCGACAGAATCCATCACCAAACACAGCAAAATGGACGACAACCCACCTGACACATCTAAACCAAACACAAGACACAAGTACCCACCCCCAAGAACTGCATAGACCACACCTTACAACACACCCACCTATCACCTGACTGCCAATCAACATTCACACAGGGCCAACACACAGACTATAAATTGACTCCCACCCACTCCTGAAATCCTCTGCATCCCAGCATAGCTGACAGCAGGAGACAATACTTGACTTACAGCAAACTATTTGATTCAGACACATAACCCACACCCAAACACACCCTGCACACAAACACCCACCACACCACACCCAAAGACACCCTGCACACAAACACCCACCACACCACACCCAAACAGCACACACCAGCACCTCCACACTCCACACAAACACACCCCCCGAGCACCATGGCACCCAAAAGGAATCCCAAATTCTCCGACACCGAGCTCAAGGTAATGGTGGAAGAGATCCTTCGTGTGGAACCCCACATCTTCGGGTCCCTCGTGCAGCAGACGAGCATAGCTCGGAAGAACAGCCTGTGGGACCGCATCGTGACCAGGGTCAATGCCTCCGGGAGCGTTCCGCGAACCAAGGCTGACATCCAGAGGCGGTGGCACGACCTGAAGACCCGGGTGAAGTCTATAAGAGCCAAGAACATCCTCCGGGCCAACCATACCGGCGGTGGAACCCCCCCGGAGCCCCTACCATACACCGAGTGGGAGGAGAGGGTGCTGACCATCCTGCACCCTGACACCCTCGATGGACTCCCTGATGGAGAAGAGGCTGGTAAGTACCAACCAACCACCACAAACACTACAACACGGTGTGGGCCACACAACTCTGAAGACACATCCCACATACCCCAGCCTTGCATGCAGTCCACATACTCACCAACCTCTAAAGCACTCCAACAGGCCCCCATGTCCATAGAGAGGGTGGTGGTGGTGGGTGGGGTGTGTGAGGGGTCGGAACTACAACTTCCAACAGGCCCCCATGTCCATAGAGAGGGTGGTGGTGGTGGGTGGGGTGTGTGAGGGGTCGGAACTACAACTTCCAACAGGCCCCCATGTCCATAGAGAGGGTGGTGGTGGTGTTGGGTGGGGTGTGTGAGGGGTCACTAGTCCTACTTCCAACAGGCCCCCATGTCCATAGAGAGGGTGGTGGTGGTGTTGGGTGGGGTGTGTGAGGGGTCACTAGTCCTACTTCCAACAGGCCCCCATGTCCATAGAGAGGGTGGTGGTGGTGGTGGGTGGGGTGTGTGAGGGGTCGGAACTACAACTTCCAACAGGCCCCCATGTCCATAGAGAGGGTGGTGGTGGTGGGTGGGGTGTGTGAGGGGTCGGAACTACAACTTCCAACAGGCCCCCATGTCCATAGAGAGGGTGGTGGTGGTGTTGAGTGGGGTGTGTGAGGGGTCACTAGTCCTACTTCCAACAGGCCCCCATGTCCATAGAGAGGGTGGTGGTGGTGGTGGGTGGGGTGTGTGAGGGGTCGGAACTACAACTTCCAACAGGCCCCCATGTCCATAGAGAGGGTGGTGGTGGTGGGTGGGGTGTGTGCCAATGCCGACTGAATGTCAACCATAAATACATGTACACGTATAGGCAACATTACTCATCATCACATTATTCTTTTGCAGGGGATCCTAATCTGACTTCCGCCATTGACACCAGGCCTCCAGCATCCCCAAACTCCGAGCACTCATGGGACGATAGTGCAGCCAACTCCGGGGCAGAGGATGGTGCCGGACCAAGCACCCAGCCAGGGACCTCTGCCACGCAGGTCACACCTGCAACTACAACAACGGGCACTGGCATCACAACAACACCGGCGACTCGGACCTGCACAGCTGCCTCCAGCACCACCTTGACCACCACCACTACTACCACCACATCTGCCCCTGCCACCCTGCCCAACCCCGCCGCCAACGCTGGGCCAGCGCCATCCCAGCCACGCCGGGAGACAGTCAGGCAACCCACCACTGCAAGGGCAGATCCTGCAGGCAGGAGCAGGGCGGAAAGAAGGGCAGATGACACAACACTGATTGCTGTGCAACAGTGCCATGAAGCACTAGTCCGGGTGGAGGCGGGCTATGCACGTAGCCAGGAACATGCAGACCGGGCCCACCAGGACTTTGTGGAAAACACCGCCATGTTGGGGGCCATCGAGAGGCGGCTTGGCCAACTGGTCGACATTTTCAGCGCCAGGGCATCCGCCAACACCACCCCCCCTCCCCCCCTCAAACATCGGCACCGGCCACAACACCGCCACCGCCGACTGCGCCCCTGGCGGCGGATGTGGTACCGGATCAGCCTGCGCCCCTAGCTGACCCCGTCCCGGCACAAAGACGGAGGGGCCGTCCGAGGAACGAAGTCGCCGAGAGCAGTGTTGGAGCACATGGCACACGCTCCAAGAAGAGCCGACAGTGACTCTTTGGAGTACGTGAGCCTCCGATCCTACCTGGAAAGTATCCGGTCCCACCTCCCACAGGCCTGCTGCAGTAGGCACACACCACCCTATGTGGTGTCTGCACGGCCATTTCATCCACCATTACCTTGGACAGTCACTCCCCCACCCCTTCACTCCTTTGTAAATATGCACCTACCCCTATGCACAATCTGTAAATAAATACCACTTACTCACTCAATGATGTGTTGCCTCCATGTTTATTCACATGATTGCATCAGAAACAGACGTAACCAGGTTCAGGGATCCAACAGGTACAGAATCATGCCGCAACGGAGTGACCTAGGGAAACATAGAACCCGCAAACAGACGTTAGTAAACAGCATCACACTCATCCCAACTCACTGCAGTGCAACTTACAACAAACCACACACATCACTACACGAATGGCTGACACTACACACATCATGGAGAAGTGCATGTACTCATAAATGAAGACACACACACACATGCATACATCACATAACAAAACACATAGATGATCCCCAACACAATGACACCAGAGCAGCAAACCTACACAGGGCATACACAAGCAGCACAAGAGGGGCACACTCACAGTCAAGGGAAGTAGCGTTCTATGAGCTGGCGCCTCTGGTCCACACCTTCCTCCTCACCACTATCCTCATCAGTCGACATGGCTGGGTCGGGAGGGCGAGGAACTTGCTGTTCATCTGGGTCCAAGATCAGTGCAATGTTATTTCGCACAGCCAGGTTGTGGAGCATGCAGCAGGCCATCACAATCTTGCATACTTTGCCAGGTGCGTAAGGCAGGGCCCCTCCAGTCTTATCTAGGCACCGAAACCTAGACTTAAGCAGGCCAAAAGTTCGTTCCACCACTCGACGTGTCCTACCATGGGCATCGTTGTATCGCATTTCTCCTGCTGTGGTGGGATTGCGAATTGGACTCAGAAGCCAAGGCCTGTTTGGGTAAGCCGAGTCGCCTGTGTATGTGGGAATTAGAGAGAGAGACAGACATCAGTACCTGAACATGTGGCCACACCAAGCCACCCAGATATCACTCCAGTCACCACAGCATACTCACCAACAAGCCAGGCTTGTGCCGGACGCAGATTTGCCATCAGTCGTGGGACTATGCTGCTCCGCATGATGTGGGCGTCATGTGCAGAGCCAGGAAATCTTGCACACACATGTGAGATAATGTTGTCGGCCTGGCACACCACCTGCACGTTAAGGGAGTGGAAGTGCTTCCGATTCCGAAACACCTGCTCACGTGCCCGTGGCGGGATGATCGCAATATGCGTGCCATCAATTGAACCCACAACGTGTGGAATGCGACCCAGTGCATAAAAGTCTGCCTTGACCGCTGCCAACTCTGCCGCCTGTGGAAAATGTATGTACTCATGCTTGTACAGCATCATGGCTGTTAGCACATCCTTGAGTACCGTGCTGAACATGGCCTGTGACATTCCCCCGGCATGTCCTATAGTGTACTGGAATGTGCCTGTTGCAAAAAAATGGAGTGCCGCCATCACCTTTTGGGTGGGTGAAATTGAGCCTGGATAAGTTCTCCGCGGCTGCAGGTGAGGAGACAACTTGTTCACTAGCTCCAGCAATCGACGTCGATCAAGCCTGAATTTCCGGACCACCTCCTCGTCCACCATGTCCTCCAGCACAGTATATGGGCGATGGACATTTTGAGCCCTCCTGTGTGGGAGTAAATGGAATGGAAGTCAATTCACATACAACGCATGTCTGTGCAACTCACTGACATGTCACCGCACTCTATCCAACATGTAATTGTCAGTGTACGATTTGCCTATGTGTGACACCTCTGATTGTCACAACAACATGGATTGACGTAGCAATGTGCACCCACCAGCTACATGATGTGTTGCAACATGTCCAATGCACTCTGTTGCACCTCAACATCACTGCCAACAAGGCATGTGACATGACCCAAAAGTGACGGTCATTAGTGGCACACCGATGGGCATGGTATGGAAACCATGGGATAGAGCATGAAGTGTGGAATCACGCAATCACGCACACAACCCTCATCATGCAGCTGCAGACAATTAAACATAGTGCATCGTGCATCGTCAGCTGACATGCACTCATTGACGCCGCCATGGCGGTGCACTGCTTCCGCTGTTGACGTCTGGCCATACGCGGCCCGCGTTCAACATTCCAATTGTCTGCACTTGCTAGACACCGGGACGGATGCATCATTTGCAACAAACTTGTAAGAGTGGCGCCACCATGGCGGGGCACGTATTCGGCGGGGGAGGTGGAGGCCAATACAGCCATAAGCTGATGTCCATGCACATGCCAGTTCATGACCCCCTTACAGTGACATTGCATCAGGCAGCCTACACCGGCCGGCCCAGCTCTACCCACTACCGCCGTGCCAGGCCCAGCCCATGACCGCCGTTGCGGCCGTGCCAACTACCGCCGCTTCAGGCCCCCTCCACTACCGCCGTGCCAGACCTAGCCCATGACCGCCGTTGCGGCCGTGCCAACTACCGCCGCTTCAGGCCCCCTCCACTACCGCCGTGCCAGACCTAGACCATGACCGCCGTGCCAGGGCTGCCAGGGCACGGCGGTAGTGGAGGGGGCCTGAAGCGGCGGTAGTTGGCACGGCCGCAACGGCGGTCATGGGCTAGGTCTGGCACGGCGGTAGTGGAGGGGGCCTGAAGCGGCGGTAGTTGGCACGGCCGCAACGGCGGTCATGGGCTGGGCCTGGCACGGCGGTAGTGGGTAGAGCTGGGCCGGCCGGTGTAGGCTGGCTGATGCTATGTCACTGTAAGGGGGGTCATGAAGAGGCATGTGCATGGACATCAGCTTATGGCTGTTTTGGCTTCCACCTCCCCCGCCGAATACGTGCCCCGCCATGGTGGCGCCACTCTTACAACTTTGTTGCAAATGATGCATCCGTCCCGGTCTCTAGCACGTGCAGTTGCCGGTGTGTGAGCGTGACGGTCTGTGCAAGTGCAGCCAATGGGAGGTGTGGACATGGGCCACGGATGGCCAATTGCAAGTACCGTATGGTGTTCACCGCAACACCAGGGCCAATCATTGGCCCAATTCCAAACACGCTCTCACGGCGGACCAATGGCTGGCGCCGTATGCCACTGACATGGCCACTGGGCCCTATATATGTGTGATGTGCAAAAGCAAACTTTCTACGATGACCACCGACTGCTGCCTGTGACCATCACCTCCACCTGCTGCTGCGGAGCTGACCACCGACTGCTGCCTGTGACCATCACCTCCACCTGCTGCTGTGGAGCTGACCACCGACTGCCGCTCTAGTGCCATACTCCGTGACCTTGCCATGTCGGGAGTCAAAGAGGTCCGGTCTCGTCCCTTCACCGCCGCGGAGCTGGATGTCCTGGTGGAGGCTGTGCTACGCAACTACGGACGCCTGTACGGCGCACCCGGACAGGCGGTAAGTGTCGTGGGGGATGAGTTGTGGTGCATGAGGTGTGATATGGCACCTGGTCTCTGGGAAAGTTGGCGGTGTGATGTGAGAACAACTAAAGTATCGATATGTGCATGGCTGCTGAGAGTAATGTGTTGCTCCTATCTGTGTGACTGGCCAACTGTCCCCTGACTTCCACCCTTTTGTCTCCCATCATGGTAGGTAAAGCTGCACCTTCGCAAGGACGTGTGGAGGAGCATTGCACGTGAAGTACGAGCAGCGGGGGTGTCCAATAGACGACATACACACTGCCACAAACGCTGGGACGACATTTCCAGACTGAGCAAGAATGTAGCGGAAGTGACACTAGGGCTGATTCCACGGACGGCACGTCTGGCCCGACGCTCAATGACCCCTCTCATGCACCGTATCATAGCTGTGACGCATCCTGACCTGTCCGAGCGGTTGCGTGTGGATGAACAGCAACGTGGCGGTAAGCGTACTGTCAGTGTATGTTGCTTGTGAGTGCAATGCATGTATGGTTGCCCACACACATCAGGGTCTTCCGTCTATCGTGAGTCTATTACCAATGGCATGTTGGTGACATTGCCACAGTTAACTTTTCACTTGCACATGCGGAATGTTGAGACGCCACCTGCTAAGCTGTTCAGTTGTCATGCACATGCTGTAGTGCTCCGTCACCCCTTGGCAACACTTGTGTGCTGATGTAGTTCCTCATGCCCAGTGTGCATGCTGTACATGTATTACGGCCAACGCCACAGAATTCCTGTGAGGATGACTGCTTGGGGTGGGCTGTGTGCAGGTTGGGAGATCGATGGACAGTGTCATCAGTGGCTTAATGGATTCCGCAGCAGTACTGTACGTGTGTGTGCCCATTACTTACACCCATTTCCTGTGCTTTTCAGCTTTGGCAGAGGGCACTCAGCCACAGACGGCGGAGATTACAGAAGGCAATGCATCCGGATCAGACGTGGCGCACACGCAGACTGACACCGAAGGGGGCAGCGGCGGAGAGGGGGACAGAACCGTCCCGGAGGACTCGCATGTGGAGACAACATCGTCATCATCTTCCGACAGTGTTGGTGAGTCAGCACTGTTGTCACAGACTGGGAGTGGGCAACCAGCACCTTCGGTCGGGACACAGCACACAGGGCCCACCCTGCCGGCAACTGCACCATGTACTGTTCGTGCCCGCAGGAGTAGGGGGAGAAGAGTGGCGTTCGGTGTCGGCACCGCTGCCCCAGCCTCGGTGACCCAAAATTCTCTCTGTGCAGAGGCTGTTGATCTGCTGCGACAGCTGTGTGTGGGCCAGACCAATATGATTAATGCATTCCAAGACCACGATAGGAAGTTGGGGCAGGTGGTGGCATTCATGGAAGGTATGCATGGTGATCTGGCTGGTGTACACAGGACACTGCAGTCATTGTCTAACAGTGTGTCGTCTGCCATTGCACAGTCGCATGGACTGGGTGGTACTTCTGTTCCACCATCTACAACTCTGGATGTGTCAGGGGGGAGTGAATTTTCTGATCTGGACTCTAATACAGGTTATTGCACTAGAAGCAGCGTCAGCCAGCACGTCAAGGCACGTAGGCCTCAGACCCCATCCCCTAGGTCAGGTAACTCTGTTCACAAGGACAACGTCAGATATAGTGGAGTACACACACGTGAGGCAAAAGAGGGGTTTGGTGTAATGGCTACACATGCTGCACAGCCATCCCACACACAAGGTACTACCAGGCCAAGACTCACTCCCGCTTCCATTGACACTACCCTGTACGAGGACAGTGAGAAGACTAATACATCTCTTGAGGGCTCGCATACTCCCAGTGCCAGGGACACTAGGAAGGGAGGTGCCACTCCCAAGGGCAGGGACAGCAGGAAGGAAGCTGCCACTCCCAAGGGCAGGGACACTAGGAAGGAAGGTGCCACTCCCAAGGGCAGGGACACTAGGAAGGAAGGTGCCACTCCCAAGGGCAGGGACAGCAGGAAGGATGTAGGCACTCCCAAGGGCAGGGAGACTACGAAGGTAGCTGCCACTCCCAAGGGCAGGGAAAGCAGGAAGGATGTAGGCACTCCCAAGGGCAGGGAGACTACGGAGGAAGGTGCCACTCCCAAGGCCAGGGAGACTACGAAGGAAGGAGCCACTCCCAAGGGCAGGGACACTAGGAAGGAAGGTGCCACTCCCAAGGGCAGGGACAGCAGGAAGGATGTAGGCACTCCCAAGGGCAGGGAGACTACGAAGGTAGCTGCCACTCCCAAGGGCAGGGAAAGCAGGAAGGATGTAGGCACTCCCAAGGGCAGGGAGACTACGGAGGAAGGTGGCACTCCCAAGGCCAGGGAGACTACGAAGGAAGGAGCCACTCCCAAGGGCAGGGACACTAGGAAGGAAGGTGCCACTCCCAAGGGCAGGGACAGCAGGAAGGATGTAGGCACTCCCAAGGGCAGGGAGACTACGAAGGAAGCTGCCACTCCCAAGGGCAGGGAAAGCAGGAAGGATGTAGGCACTCCCAAGGGCAGGGAGACTACGGAGGAAGGTGGCACTCCCAAGGCCAGGGAGACTACGAAGGAAGGAGCCACTCCCAAGGGCAGGGACAAGAATAGTCACAAGACAAACGCACCTAAGAGGAGCACGGACAGTCCCAGGGGCAGGGACACACACGGGCAGAAGGGGTGTCCAGCTGATATGTACACCACAGACGACAAGTCTGCTGCCTGGAAGAGGGCACCATCCAGGGAACAGGGCAAGTCCGCAGAGTACAGTACTCCTACGGAAATGGAACATCCAAGGCCCAAGGACTCGCCCATGCACAGTGGCGCTGTCAGGGACAGGCATACATCACCCATAGTTGCTCTGAGACAGCTGTTTTCTGGCAAACGGAATACAGAAGACTCAGCAGTGGAGTCACCCCTTACATCCACTCCCATCATGGCCCGTCAGGGACGGATGCAGGTGGACCCTGTTGTGGCATCCCCCATGACACATGTTGCAGAGGCCACAAGGCAGCCACACAGCAAACGACAAGCAGGCTCCAGCACGTCCCCAGAGACCATTCCCCCCCCAGCACATGCACCTCCCATGGTGGGTGAAATTGCTTCTCAGTCCGGTCGACTTGTGAGTCCTGTCCTGTCCAGGGTGCAGGCACATGTCCAAAAGAAGCGTAGACACACAGCATTGACACATGCCCAATCCGATATCGGCCAATTGCAACTATCCCCCGCTCCCAGGGCCACCCTGCCTCCTGGACCATACAGCCCTGTGGCTCATCATTTCAGTGGTCACAGTGGCGCTGGTGCAGTTGACTCGCATGTGTCTGTTAGTGGCAGGGTATCCGTCGAGACATATCCTGTATCAGGTGCTGCCAGTGTATCTGGGTCCATGGGCCATGTGTCAGTCACTCGGGCTGTGTCTGTGTGTCACACTCCTGTATCAGGTGCTGGCAGTGTATCTGGGTCTGTGGCTCACGTGTCAGTCACTCGGTCTGTGTCGGTGTGTCACACTCCTGTATCAGGTGCTGGGAGTGTATCTGGGTCTATGGGCCATGTGTCAGTAACTCGGGCTGTGTCGGTGTGTCACACTCCTGTATCAGGTGCTGGCAGTGTATCTGGGTCTATGGGCCATGTGTCAGTAACTCGGGCTGTGTCGGTGTGTCACACTCCTGTATCAGGTGCTGGCAGTGTATCTGGGTCTGTGGCTCACGTGTCAGTCACTACATCTGTGGCTGTGTGTCACACTCCGGTTTCTGGTGCTGCCAGTGTGTCCGATGCGGGTACTTCACGCAATCCACCTGATAGTGTGCTGTAAGTTGCTGTACTGTGCCCTCTGATGTACCTGCTCTGGTGTCCACACTGCCCTGTTGCTGTTCTGATACTGATGTACTGCCTCTGATGTACCTGCTCTGGTGCCCACACTGCCCTGTTGCTGCCCTGTTGCTATCCTCATACTGATGTACTGCCTCTGATGTACCTGCTCTGGTGTCCACACTGCCCTGTTGCTGTTCTGATATTGATGTACTGCCTCTGATGTACCTGCTCTGGTGTCCACACTGCCCTGTTGCTGTTCTGATACTGCATTGTGCCCTCTCATGTACTGCCTCTGATGTACCTTCTCTGGTGTCCACACTGCCCTGTTGCTGTTCTGATACTGCATTGTGCCCTCTCATGTACTGCATCTGATGTACCTGCTCTGGTGTCCACACTGCCCTGTTGCTGTTCTGATACTGGTGTACTGCCTCTGATGTACCTGCTCTGGTGTCCACACTGCCCTGTTGCTGTTCTGATACTGCATTGTGCCCTCTCATGTACTGCCTCTGATGTACCTGCTCTGGTGTCCACACTGCCCTGTTGCTGTTCTGATACTGCATTGTGCCCTCTCATGTACTGCCTCTGATGTACCTGCTCTGGTGTCCACACTGCCCTGTTGCTGTTCTGATACTGCATTGTGCCCTCTCATGTACTGCCTCTGATGTACCTGCTCTGGTGTCCACACTGCCCTGTTGCTGTTCTGATACTGCATTGTGCCCTCTCATGTACTGCCTCTGATGTACCTGCTCTGGTGTCCACACTGCCCTGTTGCTGTTCTGATACTGATGTACTGCCTCTGATGTACCTGCTCTGGTGTCCACACTGCCCTGTTGCTGTTCTGATACTGCATTGTGCCCTCTCATGTACTGCATCTGATGTACCTGCTCTGGTGCCCACACTGCCCTGTTGCTGCCCTGTTGCTATCCTCATACTGATGTACTGCATCTGATGTACCTGCTCTGGTGCCCACACTGCCCTGTTGCTGTTCTGATACTGCATTGTGCCCTCTCATGTGCTGCCTCTGATGGACGTTTTCAGTGCTATGGACTGTTGGAGCACTTGGCCCCTCTCATGTACTGGCTCTGATGTACCTGCTCTGGTGCCCACACTGCCCTGTTGCTGTTCTGATACTGCATTGTGCCCTCTCATGTGCTGCCTGTGATGGACGTTTTCAGTGCAATGGACTGTTGGAGCACTTGGCCCCTCTCATGTGCTGCCTGTGATGGACGTTTTCAGTGCTATGGACTGTTGGAGCACTTGGCCCCTCTCATGTGCTGCCTCTGATGGACGTTTTCAGTGCTATGGACTGTTGGAGCACTTGGCCCCTCTCATGTGCTGCCTCTGATGGACGTTTTCAGTGCTATGGACTGTTGGAGCACTTGGCCCCTCTCATGTGCTGCCTCTGATGGACGTTTTCAGTGCTATGGACTGTTGGAGCACTTGGCCCCTCTCATGTGCTGCCTCTGATGGACGTTTTCAGTGCTATGGACTGTTGGAGCACTTGGCCCCTCTCATGTACTGGCTCTGATGTACCTGCTCTGGTGCCCACACTGCCCTGTTGCTGTTCTGATACTGCATTGTGCCCTCTCATGTGCTGCCTGTGATGGACGTTTTCAGTGCAATGGACTGTTGGAGCACTTGGCCCCTCTCATGTGCTGCCTGTGATGGACGTTTTCAGTGCTATGGACTGTTGGAGCACTTGGCCCCTCTCATGTGCTGCCTCTGATGGACGTTTTCAGTGCTATGGACTGTTGGAGCACTTGGCCCCTCTCATGTACTGCCTCTGATGTACCTGCTCTGGTGCCCACACTGCCCTGTTGCTGTTCTGATACTGCATTGTGCCCTCTCATGTACTGCATCTGATGTACCTGCTCTGGTGCCCACACTGCCCTGTTGCTGCCCTGTTGCTGTTCTGATACTGATGTACTGCCTCTGATGTACCTGCTCTGGTGCCCACACTGCCCTGTTGCTGCCCTGTTGCTGTTCTGATACTGATGTACTGCATCTGATGTACCTGCTCTGGTGTCCACACTGCCCTGTTGCTGCCCTGTTGCTGTTCTCATACTGATGTACTGCATCTGATGTACCTGCTCTGGTGCCCACACTGCCCTGTTGCTGTTCTGATACTGATGTACTGCCTCTGATGTACCTGCTCTGGTGTCCACACTGCCCTGTTGCTGCCCTGTTGCTGTTCTCATACTGATGTACTGCATCTGATGTACCTGCTCTGGTGCCCACACTGCCCTGTTGCTGTTCTGATACTGATGTACTGCCTCTGATGTACCTGCTCTGGTGTCCACTATGGCCATGCTCCATCCTAGACTGTGACTTTGCTCCGAATCTGCGTAAATAAAATTGCGATTCATGTGTCGTGCTTTGTCAGAGTCATTCTTGCGTGTGTGATGCTGGTGTGGATTGCTATTTTCTTGGGGGCGGTGGGTTCTGCTCAGGACCCAAGTCCTGCAACAAGAAGTGGGGTGACGCTGAAATCACGACAGGAAGTGACGACACAAAAGGTGGCTTCCACTCAGTTGCAGTTTATAGTTATCATGCTCCCTGTTAAATTAGTGGGGGGACGCCGTCCACCCGCGTGGTACCCCGACTTGAGCCCTGGTTGTGCTACGTGTCACTCTCCCCTACCTGGGTCACGGCCCTTGGAGGCGTTGCCGTACACAGGCATTTGTGCATTTTGGGACATGTCCCTCCCCCCTCCCTACGTCACCGCCCTTGCCGGTACTCCTCTCCAGCCAGCGAATGCTTAGGTGCCTACCTGCGTCGTCGTCGATGGTGGGCCAAGACGAGGACGTACTGGATCGTGTAGAGTATCGGGTAAGCCTGTAGTGCAGGGTCCATGTCGGCGTGCGGCTCGTGGTGGGTATGGTCGCTGTGGAGCATCCGCCGTGTTCAGGCAGGTTGTTTATCCGCAGCGCTTTTATGTGTGTTTTCCGCCATCTTGATTTGGAGGACGGTCCTAGTCGTCAGTCCGTACGGCGGAGTCTCTGGTACGGTTACGTCTGCCGCGTAGTTGGGTGTGGTGGTGCGGCGGACCTTGTTCTACCGCCGCGGACGGATTTTGCCACGTATTTTGTATCCTGATTTGGCGGACGGAGTGTCCGCGACGGGCGCACGGAAAATAGGCCTGTTCCGCATACTCAGGGTATGCGGAGGCACTTCCGTCCGCCATCCTAATGACCCCCTATATGTTTAAAGAAATATATGTGTTTTACAGTGCTACAGTTGTGTGCTTCTTGTATACTAACATAAATCTATTTTTCAGTAATTTGAGCTTTACTCGGAAAGTTTTAAATATGCCTTAATAACATGTATTTCCATTATCTCTCCTTTATAACAGATCAACTGGTTCAATTTTTGATGATGTTTCGTAATCAATTGTGTATATAATTATTATAAAATATATAAATGGGTACAGTAACAAACAACCTGGGACTCACTGATGCATACAGTAACACCCCCTTTCAAAAATGAATGTATTCAATCACAAACACACCCAGTCACTTATACACACACTGACATACTCTAGGATGCACTAATGCACACACTGACTGACTCTTAAACGCACTGATGCATTAATTGACATACTCATTCAGTCGGTGGTACACACTTTAAGATACCCTGGGTTTCAATAATGCATACATTAACACACCCCTGCACACACTGAAGCATTCTCTGAAAACATCACTGACTAACTCATATACACACTGAGACACTCTGGGACTAACTGATACATACTGTGATATACCCAGGGACACACCAATCTATTTACTAACATATTTAACAATGAATCCTAAACACCCAAATGCACTCTAGGACTAACTACTACATAGTCACACTCTAGGACTAACTACTACATAGTCTGACACACCCATGAGTTCACTAATGCATCCACTAACACATTCTCCCAGACACAACCTAGGACTGCCTAATACATATACTGACACACCCATGAACACACTGATGCATTAACTGACATACTCACACACTCAGTCATAGACACACTGGCACACCCTATATCTCACTAATAGGTACACTGACACACCCAGGCACACACTGATGCATAGCCATTCACTCATTCAGACATACATACAGTGATACACTCTAGAACTCACTAATACGTACACCGACACACATAAACATACTGATGTATTAAGTAACAAACTCACTGACTCACTCATACTGACTCTAACACACCATAGCTCTCCCTAATACACTCACTCATACACACACTAGCACACCCTAGGTCTACTAATAGAAACACTGAGACACCCATGCACACATCAATGGATTAACTGGAATTCACTCACTCAGTCATACATACAGTGACACTCTAGAGGTCACTAATATTTACGCTGATACACACATAAACAGCCTGATGTATTATTAAGTAGCATACTCACTGACTCAGTCATGCAGACTTCGACACACCTTAGCTCTCATTAATACATACAATGACACACCCATGAACAGACTGATGCATTAACTGACAGACTCACTCATTCTGTAATACACACAGTGACACATTCTACAACTCACTAATGCATACATAGCCATACCCATGGACACACTGATATAATAACTGACATACTCACTCACTCAGTCTTACACACTCTGACACACCCTAGCTCTCAATATTATATATTCTAACACAATGATGCACACACTGATGCATTCTCTTACAAAATCAGCAACTCACTCATATACAAACTGAGACACCCTTTGACTAACTGGTACATACACTGACTTTCCCATGAACACACAAATCCATTTACTAACACTTTCAAGCAGTTAGTCATAAACACTGTGACACATTCAAGGACTAACTACTATATGCTCTGGCACACCCATGGATTTACTGATGCATTCCGTAACACACTTTCATACTTACTTCTACACATCCGGAGACAACCTAGAGCTACCTAATACATACACTGACATATCAATGAACACAGAGAAGCATCAACTGACATACTCACCTACTCACTCATACACATACTGACATACCCTGGGTCTCACTAATAGATACACTGACACTCATGGACACACTGAAGCATTATCTGACTTTCACTTACCCATTCATACACACACTACAGCACACTAATGCATACACTGAGACACCCATTGACACACTGATCTATTAACTGACATACTCATTCACTCAGTTCTATACACTCTGATACATCCTAGGTCTTACCAATATATCCACTAATACACCCATGTGCATACTGATGCATTGTCTGACAGACTCACTGACTCACTCATATATACACACCGAGACACCCTGTGACTAAACGATACATACACTGACACACACATGGACACACCAATCTAATCACTAGCACATTCAAATAGTTACTCATGCACAACCTGACCCAGTTTATGACTAACTAATACATACACTGACACACCTATGGATTCCCTAATTCATTCACTTACACACTCAAACACTTACCTCTACACACCCTGAGTGTCTCAGTAACCCAGTGAGTGTATTAGTGAGTCAAAGGGAGTATCTCAGTAAATCAGTGAGCATATTAGGTTGTTACAGGGAGTGACAGTGTATATATTAGTGACTACTAGGAACACTAATATATACACTGACACTCTCTTTAACACACTAATACACTCAATGAATTACTGAGACACTTATTCATGCACAAAGAAACACACACCAATACTAACTGATACATATACTAATGCACCCATACACACAAATATATACACTATATATACAATAAATAAATGTAACCAAATGCTGCTCTTTTAATTATTTGGTGAGGTTCTAAAAAGGAAATTATATGTCTAAACAGTTTTTATAAATCCTGTTTTTAAGGATGAATATACTAAAAAAATCTTGGGACTGGACCATTCCAAAACCATTTCCATGTCGACAGACATGATATCAAGGCCAGAAATAGATGAGTCAATTGTGAATGGTAATAGGAAAAACAGTTAGCAAGGATGAGTATTAACAGTGTGTAAATACTTAGCAACAGATGTTGCATTTAGTTCAGCAGGCAAATGACATCATAAACAATGGGTGGTCATATGCAGCAAATTGGGGGCCACAGCAGCCACTGTTACGGTTGCTCAGTCAAATGGTGCCACACCAGTCACAGATGAAACAGAAGGATGGGAAGCAGCTTCCTTCTCATGCATCCTCCTGTATTGTGTTTTCTCATGGATTCCCTTAATATGCTTCCACATGGATGAGGTGCTGTAACTGAACTTTTTTGTTGTTCCTCAAGAAAGTTCTTTGCCACAAATGTTAGAATTTTAGCAGATACTTTCTTATCGCCTGATGCTATACTGAAGTACAGGCAGACATCACTTTCCTTTCTCTGTGGTGCTGCATGTTCTTCATCCTCCTTGTTTCCAGCATAATAAAAACATCAGCAGGTATTGATGCTGCTGCCATTGTAAATAGTTGTTGACTGTCACAACAATGAAAACAGCAGGTTCTCCAAGTTATTTCCTTCTTTCTCTGTTTCCTAATAAAGTTTAAAGTTATTGGGAAAAAAGGTGTGGTCCCTATGTGTCCAATCAAATGAGGAGATTTTGCTGGTTTTCTGAGTGAATCCGGTTGTGCTGATACATAGATATGAGTTGTCGTAAAATAGCATTTTGAGTGAATTATTCTTCAAAGTAAATATATTGTCATACATTTTGCACCTGTTATAAGTCTACCCTACGGACTAAGTCTGAAATAGTGCTTTATATAAAACATATTTCATTTTATACATTTTTGGTAAATCCAAGTTTTCAGCACTGTGGTTCCATTTGTGATCACTTGATGGCAGTAGAAAACCATAGAGTTCGACCTGACTAGAGTGTCTCACTGAACCAAGGAAGTACCAGAGAACTAAAAAAAGAAAAAAAATACATTAATATGGTTTCATTAACGAAAACAATTACCAATAGTTTTTATGTAAAAACAACAGTTTGGAAATGCATTATAAAATTATTTTAAAAAATCTTTCATTTAAAAAAAATATTCAAAAAATAAACAAAATAGTTTACATTTATAGGAAAAAATATCTAAAATGTTATATATTTTACAATTAAGTCATAAACAATAAAAGTATTTGAAAAAAAACATGGTTGTTACAAACACCTTTAAAAATATTGAAAGATTCGTGAAAGAGGTACTACTGAAATAGTATATAAAAATATTTAAAAAATCACAAAACCCTTCAAATAATTTATTTTAAAAAAGTTATACTGAGAAAATTAAACATTGAAAAAACCTTCAACTTCACAGAAAAAAAACAAATGCTGCAAAGGTTGCAGGTATTTAATAGTTAGGCTGATATTTCACTCAAACAAAACCAGAGAAATTCAGCAGTTATAGTTAGCTGAGCTAATTTTAGCTCATGTCACCACAATGCACTGCTTATGACCTCACATATTACATCACTCATGAAAAGGTGAGTTACATCACTGATGGCATCTCAAATGTCAGTTGGTAGTCACAACAAGGTCCTGCGGCCTCCCTGCAACCGGAAAGCTAACCTGTTGCACAGGACCTGCCTGACCTTGCAGCTTAACCTGCCTGAGGCCAGCTGCTTGACCCTACTAGGGAACCTGCTTGAGCCCTGCTGGTATCCAGTGGAGTGAGTGTCTGATCCCCAAGCGGTGCTTCCCCAGGTCCTGTTCCCTTGGCTGGCATCAATTGAGCTACTAATGTGAAGAAAGGTGGAAAATCAAAGTTTCAGTCTCTTTGTGATCCTGAGCAGGCTCCCTCATTCCCAGGCTCTCCTGCTAGCAACAAACACCAGCCAGAAGCTTTGGGGAACATGACCCTTTACACTACAGCAACTTGCAGTGACAACTGGCAACGTGAGATCTGCACTTTGTGCAACAGCAACACAGGTCCATGGTGACCACCAACGCAAAGTTCCAGCAATGACCATCTGCGGCACCCAAACAGAGCTTTGTGTGACAGAGACTACCATTCATAATGCTAGGCCTGCTTTTCACATTTGAGCAGCGTCCATCTGCAACACTGTCCCTGCACCTCATGGGCTCCTCACCGCAAATAGAACACTTCACTCTGGGCATCTAGAAGGCAACTTTTTCAGCTGGACTAACCCGGTCTATGTGTGTGAATCATGGTCCATTGTGGTCATCTGAACTTGTGACTTTTGACTGATCTAACATGACCGGATGTCGATGAGTTAGCTCTTTGTGTTTAAGGTCCTATAACTACCTAACATTTTGAAATTGCATATCTCTGGCTCTACTGAATGGAATGTTGTCATTATGGTATCATTCCATGTATTAAATGTACTCTATTGTTCTAAATTGGTTTGGTATCTTTTTGGTTTGTGTTTTCACTTTATTACTGATTGTGTGGTTTATACATACTTTACACTTTTACTCTAAGTTAAGTGTGACTGGTTTGTGCCAAGCTACCAGAGGCTTAAGCACAGACTATTTTGGTGAATTTTGTGGTTCACCCTGACATGGATTGTGGTTGTTACCTGAGAGGGGCTTTCACCCCCTCATTAAATAACTACATTTTTTACACCCATCAACACCTTTGACTACTAACACCCAGAAAACTCTGTGAACCCATATGTCTCAATCAATTTTAATCAAACTCTTTGCTAATGAGTCCTACCAATTTTATGACACTGTATCAAGAAATGCAATATAGAAATGCAAAAATATTGTCAAAAATATTTACAAGCTTACTAGTGCCACTCTACACTTAAAAAAGAAAAATATATAAATCAGCAACAAATATATTGTTGAAAATACATCCAAACTACACTAATATTGAAAACATGTACATAGAAATTCCAATATCATCGATACATTTAAACTAATGAAACATAACAATAAAATATATATGCACATGTGTTTATAAATAACATTTTGTGTTTATCATTAATGGTAAAAAAACTACTGTCTAAACAATCTAAGAAACTAAGCTTACAACAGTAAGAAGACACACATGCTTTCTGAATATAAAAGAGTATAAAATGAACACAAAACAAAATGCATTTGAACACATACTACAGCAGGACAATGCAACTGTGCTGGATTGATACTCAACATAAGAAGATAAATGAACTTCAAAGGCTCACCACATTCAACCAAGTTATATAAATAATGTAGCCTTATATTAACTATAAACAAATAAATTAAATCAATATAAAAAATAACTAAAACTAAAATATGCATTTATATCTCCAAAACACAGGTACCTTGAATACAAAAAGATAAAAGCAAGAAAAGGGAAAAGAAATCAAGCCACAGAAATTTGACAAAAATCACCGGCCCAAGAAAGTCAAACCTAAAATTAAGTATATCTAAATCACAAAATAACATTAAAAAATAATGTATAGAAATAATTTAATACTGAAATAAAACTAACAAACTCAAAGGAAAAATCCTAATAGCAGATAATAAACCAACACAACTAAAACATCTCTTCCTTTCCTCTTAACAGACTGAAACAAACAGCAGCTGTCAGTAAAATAAGAAGCAAACAGCCCTGCAAAAGTGAAATCCAATGAAGACCCAAAATATAAGTAAAATGCTTAGTGTTGGACCTGGCCCTCTCTGCAAGGTCATCTCCAAACTTTTTGTCTTCACCCTCTTATTTTCTGAATGCATGTTTTGGGGATTTTAGGGCACTCTGCACTTTAGTATTGTTAACCAGTGCTGAAGTGCTTGAGCTCTCTCCGTTAATCACTTTATTATTAAATCTCTAGTAAAGTGGTAATACATGTACCCGTGGCCTGTAAATTAAATGCTGCTAGTGGGATTGCCACTGATTGTGCCAGCCACAGTAACCCTTTAAACATGGCTCAGGCCTGCCATTGCAGCCTGCGTGTGCAGATTTATACTGCCATTTCCTCCTACTAAAATAAGCCTTTTGTCCAGTGTTAGAACTGATGGTCTCTTGTTGGCTGAGGTAGGTACTTTAGGCCAAATAGGGAACCTTGCTTCTAAGTCAGGGAAAAGAAGTATACCTTCTCAGATAGCCCCTGCTCACCCCCTCGGTAGCTTGGCACTAGCAGCTAGGCGTATCTCCAAGGCAAATGTGTAAAGTATTTGCAACCCCGCTCTCAGTAACCCAATGATGACACCACATATGGACTCCACATGAGTTTCATTAAAAAACAAGTCTATTTGTATTGTTTCACCTGGCCGGTTATTAGGCCACCAAGTCCTTGTTGGTTCTTGCAGTATTATTAAGCAATTCTAGATGAACCAATGCAATCCTAATCAAATGCTATGCAGTTCGTAATGCAACAATCAGGCAGTTCGTAATGCCAAAGTAATGCAATTTGGAATGCAACTATCAGCCAGGTCGTTATGCAAAAATAATGCAATGCATGATGCAACAATTAGGCAGTCCGGTATGCAAAAATAATGCAATGCGTAATGCAACAATCAGGTAGTTCGTTATGCAGAAAGAATGCTATGCATAATGCAACAGACAGGCAGTTCGTTCTGCAGAAATAATGCAATGCGTAATGCAACAATCAGGCCGTTGGTAATACCAAAATAATGTACTCTGGCACCGATCCCCGTGCTATGGACGTTCTCTATTCCAATCATGCTGACTTCTGGTCAGCTACTGCCAAAATATGCCCCCAACATGGGTATGGTGTAAAACAAATGTAGCTCCACACTCCAGCCCCAGTAATGCCACTCCTCGGCAAGTACGGGCCGCAATATGGACTTCAGCAGAGACTCACGCTGCAAAGTGAGGAAAGGCCGATAGCTTTCCTCTCGTAGGCTGTATCACACCTCCAGACACGATGCACGCACGCTCGCTGAGCATAACCTAGGGGGGTTGCAATCTCACTCTCCTCTCCTCGTGACTCGGTCTCTGATGTGACTTTGTTGATCCTGGGCAGTGGAATCCAGGCCCTCCTTGGCAAAGGCAGGCTTGGACCTGCTGCACAGCTCCTCTGGGGATACCGGTCCAGGCCGATGGCAATGACGAAGGTTTCAGGCTGCAACAGGGCACACACACGCAGCGTCTCTGAGACTCAATTAAGCTCTGGGTGCCCACAATCACAGGGCAATCCTCACGAAGGTCTCAGACTGCACAAAGCAGATGCACACAGTGTTGCGGGGACTCACTTGAGCTTTGGGTGTACACAATCACAGAGCAATCCTCTCAAAGGTCTCAGGCTGCATGAAGCACATGCACACAGCGTCGCTGAGACTCACTTGGATTCCGGGCACCCACGATCACAGGGCAATCCTCACGAAGGTCTCAAACTGCACAAAGCACAAGCACACAGCTTCGCTGAAACTCACTTGAGCATCAGGTGTACATGATCACAGGGCAAACCTCACAAAGGTCTCAGGCTGCAGAAAGCACATGCACACAGTGTCACTGAGACTCACTTGGACTCTGGGTGCACACAATCATGGGGCAGTTCTTACCAGGTCTCAGGCTGCAAAAAGCACACACACACAGTGTTGCAGAGACACCTCTGTAAACATTTATGTTTCTGAGTTTCCACAACAGTGAGCTAGCTCTCCTCAGGCCCTTGGGGACAAGTTACTTCAGGACAAAGAACACAGCAAAGTCCTTTCAAGCAGGGGGACACAGCACACAGCAAAGTCCCTTCGCCTCTCCTTGGTTAAATCAGCAAATAGCAGGCCAGCCCCAGCACACATAGCAAGGGTCAGTCCTTTCTTTCAGTCTCTTCATATGTTTCTTCTTTGGCAGAGGTTCCTCTTGACCATGAAGAACGTTTAATCCTTTTCAGTCTTGATCAGTCCAGAGTCCAGGGGTTTCAGCTCTCATAGTTATACCCCTTTGAAGTATTTATGTTCGGGGGCACGGTATGCACCTGTTACAACGCATTTTTTACAACGCACTACCACTACAACGCAGGCATTACAACGCATACCATTACAACGCATTGCGCTGGGGGGCGCTCTAGGATAAGAGGTAAGTTTAATTTACTATCCAACACCTTCCCTAGGGTCCACGGGGACTGGAGTTAGAATAGTAAATTATACTTACCACTATCCAGCACCCCAAAGCGCTATGCGTTGTAATGGTATGCGTTGTGAATACCGCGTTGTAATGGTATGCGGAGTAAAAGTATGCGTTGTAACGTCATACATCCCGGGGGCACTGACCCCTGTCCAAACCAGTTATGGGTGTCTCCCTGCCAGTGACAACTTCTTCCTTTGATAGTGGGGGACTGGATCTTCAGTCACTCAGCAGAAGATGGGGCCATTGCTTTATGGCGGCAGCCCAGGCCTCTTCACCCCCAGGGGCTACTCCTCCCCCCTTACACTCCAGATGCAGGTCAGCCTGTTGCTGTCTCCCCTCCTCCCCTGGGTATAGACATTCCCCTGAGCCTATCCCATTCAAATCCAGACAGTCAATCCTCAACCAGGCAGAGACACAGAAATGTTAGAACACAAAATACCAGACACTTCTAAAAGTGTGGTTTCTAAACATACAATGCAAAAACCACCTTCATAAAAAGATGTATTAATAGAATGTGAGTTCAGGCATACTAAACTTTGCTTCTCCATCTTAAACCTATGGGAAGATAGGCTGGAAAGATATTACACAGCCTCCCCATTCTGTCCTATGGGTAAGATGGACTTTCAACAGTGAAAACGTAATGGGCAGTATTTCACTCTCAGGACATGGTACACACCTCAGTACATGTCCTAACTTTCACATACACTGCACCTTGCGCAGGGGGGTACCCTGGAATTACCATAGGGGTGTCTGATGTGCTTAAAAAGGGAAGGGTAATGCCTGGCAAGTGGGTGTACTTGTCAGGACACCAAGGCAGTTTAACAGACTACATGCAGGCGCTGCAGTGGCAGGCCTGAGTTTTCTCTTTAAGGCTACTTGTGTGGGTGGCACAATTAGTGCTGCAGGCCCACTAGTTACATTTGCATTACTAGCCCTGGCACACATAGTGCACTTTGCTAGTAAAACAAATATGCCAATTATGGACAACCAGTTACTATTACACTTTATACAGGGAGCACTTGCACTTTGACACCGATCAGCAGTGGCAAAGTGCGCAAAGCATCTAAGTGGCAACAGCATGTCAGAAAAAAGGTCAAGGGGAAAGTCAAAAAGTTTAGGGAACTTTAGCCAAAAATGGCCAAGTCCAACACCCATGCATAAGCCTTCCTTTTTAAAACATTAAAGTCACCCTTAGGGTAGGTTCTAAAAGTTTGTAGGGCAGCATGCTTTTTGTTTAAAGTGTTGGACATGTAGTTTTATGTTTTACATGTCCTGGTAGTGAAAATCCCCTAAAATTGTGTGTCACTACTGCAAGGCCTATCTTTCCCATAGGATAACATTGGGTTTTCTTATTAGGGAATTAGGTGGGAATGTCACATTTGGTGCCCCCCAGGACATGTAATTTAAACCGGCCTTTAATGATAAAGTCTGATTTTAAATCACAATTCTAAAAAAAAAAATGTTACAAAACTGGCATTTTCTTGTCTTAACCATTTGGTGCCTGCAGCCTGTTGCTGGGTCAGATGACTAGGTGTAGTTGGCCGTTAACTTTGTGTATTTCTCTTAGACTGACATACAGTAAAGGGCATGGGTATTAGCCAGATGGGCAATCTCTGGCAGTATAAGAGGTGGCGCTGTCACCTACCACACTTGCACTTTTTTGCAGCTGCCTCAGTACACACACAAAAATGCCTTCACACTAGCCTATTGTGCCCCTAGATAGACTGGGACCAGGGCAGGGAGGCAGGAAAACCAGACATCTCTTTAGGGGGAAACTCCAGAAGGCTCTCCCTCCTAAAAGTGGGCATCGGGTTAAAAGAAGGCCCTCAGACCTACTCTTCAGTGCAATCCTAGACCTGTAAATACTACAGAAGAAAGATGCCTAGATGATCTGCTACTTTAGTACGGCCCTGCTTGCTGTGAAGGAAGATTGGAGCTGCACCCCTCATCCCATTACTACAAGGGTCAGCTGACTTAACTCCTGTTAGAAAAATGCATTTTGCAGTAATTTTCAGCGGCGTACAATTGTCCACGCTGTGAAATTTTCATAAAATGGCACCATGCACAACGCAAGTGAGTGCAAGCTGGTGATGCTTCCTTTATGCCACTCAAGTAGATTTTCTACTCAAGAGCAGGTTTCTCAATGCGAACGGTCATTGAGAAATCAGACCACCCGCATTGAGAAATATCGCTGGGAGGTTGATTTACTTCGCTCGCTTTCACTAACTTGATATTGACGAGCGCGAACTAGAAAAATCTCGCCGGGCGTTGGATTTTCCTCACTAGCCTCACCAACTTGATGTTCAACTCGGCTCGCGGAGTTTGCAGAGTTTTGCGTATCACGATGAGCTTACGGTGTACAGAGAAACTCTGCTTTGCTGGAGAGCGGAGTTTTTTGGAACACCGTAAGCTCACCTTAATGTGGAGTGCGGAAAACTCCCCAAACTCCATGAGCGGAGTTCACCACACAGACTTAGTAAAATGCTTTTTGGCATGTACCAACCCTTTTTTTGTGAGTTTGAAAGCTATACTGACTCGCAAAATAGGGTTTTTGTGTCACTATTGGGAAGGGACGTGTTATGGGTGTCCCTTTCCAAATAGCGAGTCTCACTGGTATGTAGGAATGTTTTGTGACTGAGAATGCCATCGCAAAAAATACGCAGTTACCACCAGTAGTGTAGTTCCTATTTCTCTAAAAGGCTCTGCGCATTGGAATAATATACACTATAGGTTTGGCATAGGACTGAGGTCAGTATGCCCCTATCAAGTATATTAAATGTAATTACTTTGTGTTCCAGCTAACTCAGAGGCCACTAGAAACTCCTTGTAAAGAAAAAAGGAGTAGTTTCTGGCAACCGCATAAACATGACAACTTTGTTTCCCTTTAGAATAGTACACTCTCAGAATCGTGGAAACAATAGATAACAGTTTCACTCAGCTAATTGTGCATGCTTGGTTTCTGCACACTTACACAGAAAGAGTAGACAGGCATTTCACTAAAAAGGATTTATTGAACAGTCTTATTTCTCATGTAAGAGATATGTGCTGTTACAGTCATACGACAGTATGCGAGATATATTATACAGCGTAAGCAGTAGAAAGAAATAATCCTGCAATAGCATTGCCTTTTAGCTATGATACATATTCATATACATATAGATAAATAACACAGGCTAAAATGAGAGAACTCATATGATGCGTTCTCTAACTAGTTCTACCACAGTGTACCTAACCTAAAGTGTAGTACAAGGTAAGAAGTAGGCGCTGTATTCTATAGTATGGTATGCTATAGTTTGGTATGCCAAGAGTCCCTCTAGGTTCTAGTCAGCTCCATTCCTTGAGGATGAGAGAGGTTGGAATCTCTTCCGGGTCTCGAACTCTAACACCCAGCGAAGGGAGTCAGAACACTGGAAGCTGGATTCTCTGCAGCGTCTTGTCAGTGCGCCAGGCCGGGACATGGACTCCCCTAGGTCGAGGTCTCCTCCTTACTTGCCGTGGCGAGTCGGGAACTGAGCCAAGCCGAGCCGTGCCGTGGTTTGCCATGGCAAGGAAAGGTATATTTATACCTGGAAGTTGCTTAGGAATTTAGTATTGACGTAAAGTCGGGCAGAGGAAGACGTCATGAATGAACCCTTAAGGAATAGCGGTTCATGCATAATAAAAGAGTTCTTGGAGAAATCAATCGTCCCAGGCTAGGGAAACTCCCAACGGCTTAAGGGTCTGGTTTCTAAGAACTCATTGTGACGTAGAGGGGGACGGATGTGGGTGACCATGCCTGTATTTGGATAGCCTGGCTAATACCTAAATAGGGACTGGGATCTTATGCCTATATAAGGGCAATGTGAATTGTGCCTATATAAGGACATGTATCAGGAAAAACTATATACGAACACCTAAAGCGGAATACAATACACCAACTTCAAGTTGGCGGTCACCCATTCGCAAACAAGAAAGGGATCCTCAATGGAACCCTGCCCCTTTGTGAATGTGGGTGCCAAATGTATTTAAGAGAAAGCAGTTGTCCCATGGACCACTGCCTACACTAAAAAATGAAAAGGTAGCTTTTCATTCTTATTTTTGAAATGCATCCTGTTTTCCTTTAAAGAAAAGGGGCTGCATTACAAAAAAACTGCTTTATTTCAAAAGTAATCACAGACATGGTGGTCTGCTGACCTCAGGAGGCCACCATCCCTGTGAGTGCAGGTCATTCCCAATTAGTCACAAAGTGTGACCTGCCTCATGAATAATAATGAGGTAGGTCTATTTGCGACACACTGGAAATCACAAAATGTGTCTAAGACACATTCGTACATGGGTGTTTTTCAGTGTTTCCTAATTGCAAATTGCACAAATTTGCAATTAGAAAATCACAAACTGACTTTTTTGTACATCTGTCCCCAAGGGTCACATGCATTAACCTATTTTGCATTCCCAAATGTTGCAAATCACTAAATTTGACCATGTGCAAATTCAAAACAGCCTTTCAAGATGTATAAAAGTCATTGGTAGTGCATTTTAGATAATCGCAATTTTTTACCATTACCTAAAATAGCAACTACAAATATAGAATTGCAATTTGCGATTCTCTAAGCACCAAACATTTTCTAAAAGCAAACTGTGGATTTAGGAAATGCCTTTATCATTGACTCCGAGTCTGATAATCGGTGTGTTCTTGCACCCATGAAAATGTGAAACCTGTACAGTGCAAGACATTTTCGGCATTGAACTGACTCCAGCTGAATAGCAATAATTGATTTAGTCATTATAGAACAGATGTAAAATGAGGCAATGTTCTAAAAGTGTTAACAGGTAAAGAAGTACAAGACTCATTTATTAGGGTATTGTGGTTCAGCAACAAATTAATCAGGGGAAATAGCCTGGGTGGTGAAAAGTGGGCAATGCGTGCAGACCTGTGTGTGGGCGGATAGTCCACGTCATTACGAGGAGTAGTTTGTGTGACTGGTCTTATGGCCGGGATACCCGTCACCCCCTCCCAACACAATCCCCAAGGATGGGAAGACGGACACAGTTCTTGAACTTTTGGAAGGCGGGAGGGAGTTACCCTCCCGGCCGTATTTATTAAAATATGAAACAAAATTAAAACATTAAAATAACAGTTTCATATCATGTACAATTTTTCACTTCCACATTCCGATGTTTATTGGCTAACCTTAACACATCTCTAATACAAAGGTTCTCCTAGCCGAGTCTAAAACATCCTGCAAATGCATATTTTCAAAATCAAAAATTGTACATCCTAACATTACGGGCCAACGGCAAGGTCGTAACCGGTGTCAGATCCCTAATACCAGAACTCCCCCCTCACTTGTGAGGGGCGGGCGCACAGAGGACTGTACCTCTGTGCCAACTTCCAATTTCCCTTGTCTTAACGGGGGCCCCATATTTACTCGACGCCATCTTAGTGGTCGTCCGAGGACTCGTGTGAGGTGTCTAGAAGGTAGCGTAGACCCCCCTCCCACCCCACACTGCTTCCCACATCCGCCGTCGCGGATGTCCTGGCCCCGGGAAATTCCTAGGAGGGGCCCGTAGCCCCTCCTCCCCTGGGAGGGGCCTATGACCGCCTTCCCTTTTTGGCGGCCCCATCCTTAGAGGGTGCCGCCTCCCCGTGTGAGGGGCCAATGGCCGCCTCCCCCGGGCGCTCCCATCCATAATGGGTGGCGCCCTACCTCTAGGGATCTTCAAATTACTGCTCACCGATCATGACCTTACCGCCACAGGCCGGATAGTTGACCGGCTATCCGGACCCCCCACAAACTCCTACTAAAGGTCATGGCTACATAAACTCTTTAACCAAGCTAGGAAGTCCCCTATGAGTAAGACATTCCCCTCCCGGGACAAATGGACCCCATCATCAAGATACATGTGGTCCCCCCGAATACATCCATGTGGGATACAATGCAACTGTCCTGAACGAAACAACCTACTAAGTTTGTTATTAACTTTCTTTACCGACTGATTCAAAGCTGACACAGAGAGGGCCCCCCGCCACACCCTCCGAGGAATCATGTGTGACCATGCAATCGTGCACCCTGGAACCCTTCTAGCCAACCAACTCACTGTGGATAAAATTAACTCGAGAAGTACTCGTCGACCAATGGTCAAACAATCGTTGCCCCCAAGATGTACTATGATTACAGACGGCGGTGACCTCGTCCGCCCTAACAGTCCCTCAAGAAAACTTTGAAAATGGTCAATACAGAGCCCGCCCCTTCCATGGAAGGTCACCCTGTACCCGTATTCCCCAGCCACGTGAATCATGTCACCTGCTTTGAATACGTCCGCGGCACGCCTCACGTATGAGTGGCCAACGACCCACACCACTCTTTCCTCAGCCGGTGATCTCTGACCGCTGGTCCCCAGGTGTCGGGTCAACTGCACAGTCCGCCCCACAAAGCCTGCTCGCGAAACTGTAAACCAAACAGAAAACAAGAAGCATGAGTGCATGACATTGGCTTCACAACATGTGCAACCGCACATACCTTTTATAACAATTCGAGGACCAACGCCCCAACTGTTTCACCTTTTCAACACTCAGACCCCTGGCTGTAGCCTCGGTAGCAGCCCCTATCCGGAAGGAGTGGGTCCCAAAATCGCTCGGGTTCAGGCCCGCTGCCGCGATTGCCATTGTTAACACCCGCTGAAACTGAAACCTAGTCAGTGGGGTGGCGTCGGTGTGTCTCAGCAAGCTTCCCCCCCATGATGCCGCCCTCTGCGCTAGATATTCCTCCACGCATTTTACCGGGCACATGGGAGACCCTGGAATGCGCTGCACTACCACACTGTCCCCGATCGCTCCCTGATCGGTTTTGGACCTGGCTATTGTGACTACCATCGTATCACCCTTAATTTGAATGTGTTCTCGACACAGACCTCCCCCCGTATCCTGCTTGTTCCTCGCTACCAGTTCGCTTACCCGCATAGCCCCATGGAATGCTAATGCAAAAGCGGCCCGGAACAGCACTGTCTCTGACTGAGATGAACATGTCGCAGGGAGTACTGACATTAACAGGGACAACCTTGCTAGCCCTATCGGGCGCCTCTCGTCTACTCTACGACCCTCAAGGCGTTGCCACCCACGCAGAGTCTTCCTTACGAGAAAGGACGATGTGGGGTCCTGGATGCCATGAGCCTGCGCCATGAAGGCAATAGCGGCCCGGTGCCTATTGGCTGTTGCCACTGATCGGCCTGCCTGATGTAGTGATACCAGAAATTTCAGGACATACTCCTCCTGCCCCCAATGCTCCCCCCTAGCTGCACCCAAAAATGACCAATAGGAACGGAACGCTCCTTCATATGCCTTCCTTGTCCTGGGTGCTAGACTCTCTCCCACAAGGTTTTGTAATCCGGGGCACCGAGAGACCAGAGAGCTTCGGGAAATGGTGCCGCCACCAAGTCCGCTGAGGGCAGATAACCCCGGAAGGCCTGCATGTGGGAACGAGAGAGTGCATCAGCCGCCTGGTTCAGTACCCCAGGCACGTGTCTTGCCCTACAGTGGACGTTTAGTCTCATACACAGCAGGACAATTTCTTTCAGCAATCTCAAAATCCATTTGCAGCGTGCTGCCTGATTATTGATACAGTCAACCACGGTCATATTATCAGACCAGAACACCACTGTGCGATCACGAAACCCCTCTGGCCATGTTTTCAAGGCCACTAGAATGGGGAACAGCTCAAGAAACCCAATGTTACCTGTGAGCCCACTATCGTGCCACCACGCCGGCCATGTTCGTGACGACCATCGGTTACCAAAGATGGCGCCAAAACCCGCACTCCCTGCCGAGTCGGTCCACAACCCCAGCTCCTCGGAGGAAGCCGGTGGCTTGTTCCACACAACGCGACCGTTGAAATCCGCCAGAAATGCCAACCATATGCGCATGTCCTGGTGAACCTCTGCTGACAGTCTTGTGCGGTGGTGCCCTTCCTTGAGGCCAACCATGGCTTGTGCGATAGAGCGGGAAAAGGGGCGAGCCATCGGTATCACTCTAAGGGCAAAGTTAAGCTGACCCACAGCTTGTTGCAACTGATGGAGAGTTACTTTTTTCTCGCCAATGCATATTTCGAACGAGGCCTTAAATTTCATTACCTTCTCCCTGGGCAAATGGAAGCACCCCTCCACAGAGTCGAGCTCAATTCCCAGAAACTCGAGTGAAGTAGATGGCCCCACTGTCTTGCCTGGTGCCAGTGGCACGCCAAATCGTCTCATGAGATTACAAAATTCCGTCAAAGCCTGTGCACATTCCGTGTCCCCGGTTGCCCCCAGAAACAGAAAATCATCAAGGTAATGCATAACCTGCGTAAAGCCCGTGGCTCTTGTGAACGCCCATTGCAAAAAACAACTGAACTTCTCAAAATACGCACAAGAGATGGAGCAACCCATTGGCATACATTTATCCATGTAGTAGCGTCCCTGAAACACAAAACCTAATAGACGCTGATCCTGTGGGTGTACCGGAAGCAACCGGAACGCTGACTCGATATCTGATTTAGCCATCAGCGCTCCGGGCCCCAGGCGATTCAACATGGCGACGGCCTCATCAAAGGATGCATACCGCACCGAACAAACTCCTGGTTCAATCGCATCGTTCACCGAAAGCCCCTTAGGAGCGGACAAATTATGGATTAACCTAAACTCACCCGGGTCCTTCTTGGGGACTACTCCCAACGCTGAACAAACAAAGTTAATAACTGGCGGGTTCTCGTGTGGTCCCACAACCCGACCTCGGGCCACCTCCTTTGCAACCTTTGCCTGTACTACCGCCGTATTTTGTTGAACCGATAGTTGGTTCTTACACTGTGCTTCCCCCCGAAAAAACCCCGCCGGGATGCGGAAACCATATGAAAAACCGTCTCGCAACACCCCGGCGGAGACATGATCAGGGTATTCGTTCAGCCAAGGGATCATTGCCATGATGTCAACGGGAGTAGGTAGCGGTGCCCCCCGGCCGATATTAGACCTGTTTGGCCCCTCCTCTACCCCCTGTATCACCATTCTTGGCTCTGCACGAACTCTCGGGGTGTGAAGACTGTCCGCACCCTGCACACTCATGCCTGAACTTGCATGTCCCTTGTGGCCTAGTGCACTTGCCTCTGTTAAAGCTCCAACAGACCCCTTTCCTACCCGAGTTCCCATTACTCCTTGTGTGTTGATCACTGCTGGTGCCCGCTCGAAAGGGCGCCGCCGAATAATGGCGGGAAGGCTCCGCCCCGTTCCCGCCAAACGAAGACGACTTCGTCGTGTTCGGCATAACCTGTTTCTGCCAGGAAATGGAGTCGAAACAATCCCACGTCAGGGATGAGTCGTGCTCCTTGGCCTTACGAAATTTGTTATCATAACCCATCCATTGATTACCTTCATACGTTTCATAAAATTCCATTATACGTGTCTGGTAACAAGCCAATTCCTGCAGTACTTCGGGCATACGTTCCCCCATGATTGCAGTGAACATTCCAAACGCCCTGGCCCAATTAGCAATCGTCTCATCTACTCTGAAACCCGCCATTTTTGCACGCCATACACTCGGATGCACACAGCTCCTTCTGATTTTTAACGTGCTCTATCTCATAGTGATCAGTCAACAGCGAAAACATGTTCACATATTTATCCGCCCAGATCATTTCTTTCGTGGCCATCGGGATATGTTGGACCACCTTTTCCCTCCTTGAGGGTAACGATCCCTCCCCCGCCATTGGCAACGGCTTCTTACCCGAATCAGTAGCTGGACTTGATGTTGCTGCTGTTCCAAAGCCCAACGCCGGTTGTTCTGAGGGAACCTGAGGGGAAACAAGAGGACAAGGTGCCTTCGCAGCATCTCTCGATTGCCGCAACTGCTTCATTATTAACCTGGCCTCCTCGGCCGTGTCTCCCGGTGCCACGGCACCCTCGTTGTTCTTGCCTAACCACGCCGCCAACTGGGCGGCCAGCTCGGGAGGCATATCCCCCTCGTTAACGGGTGTAACTACCACAGGGATCGGCTGTCCCGCATTCGGGATCGGAACTGGAGTCTCCACTGGACTGACCGGGCTCGCCGGAGGTGACTCAGGAACCGGGGCCTCCCCCCCTGTCGCCCTATTCCTGGCCCTTTTACCTCTCCCGGCAGGGACTACTCCCGGCAATGCTGGTCCGATGACTTTCTTCGGTCTGTCCGTACCATTCATTGCCGCCATCTGCTTTTTCATGTTTGCCATGTCTTTCACCAGCATGCGAAGCATTTGTTCGGTCCCAACCTTCTTTCCGACCCTTTTTCCAGGCATCGTTCACGGATATTCGACTCGAGGTCCTGGATCCAAAGATTCGGAATCACTGAAAAGAGAAACACAAAATTACAAGTTCTCAAAATTGGCTCCTTGTTCCGTCTAGGGCTCACGTGCAACGCGGAGGTGCAGCTTCCAAGCACAGGAACAAGAGGATGCTTCCTTGGATTGTTGCTCCTTTTATTCTTCCTCGGGAGGGCGTGTACCTTCCTCCGATCCGCCTACGGGGCGTGGCCAGCAGTGTAAGTGTCTAGGACAACCCCTCTTGGGCGGGAAAAGGCGCGCCCCGGCTACGCCGCTTCGGGCATACCAGCCGAGACACGCCTCCCGCCCAAAATGGTTTCCCGGGGGGGGTCAGGGCACCCTACCATATGTTTGGGGGGACCGAGTGGTCGCCCCTTTCCTTTAGTTGCACCATACGTACACTGCAAGCTCACGTTGGAAGCAAGTGGCATGGAAATACACAGCTATAGATACATCACATGTATTCTCTCATAGGGGACACAGAGGCACACTCACACCCTGTCTCTCAGATTTGCAGTCACTTAGGCAGATGCAATCACACAGAGGAAGGGTTTCATTTACAAAGGTAATGTTGCGCACATGTGCACGCAAACTTACAGGCATGCACAGGAAAGTTACTTCGATAAATATGCTTCCACACACAATACACAGTGAATACATTTACACACATACATAAATGTATATGAACACATGAAAACAACCGAAAACAGGCATATGTACTCAGAGAGAGTAATATAAACAAAGACGCTAACAAAAAAGTAACCCAAGTAGTGTTAGTTTAAATCAAAACTAATACTTCCAGTTAACTTATTAAACAAGCAGCGAAGGGGAAAGAGATGGACAAGCAATGAGGGACGGAGTGAGCAAGCAAGGAGGGGGCAAGCAGTGATGAGGGTGGGGGGACGGGTCAAGAAGCAACGTTCTTCCCTATCCCTTATCTAGCTGCTGATCATCACTTAGTCGCTGCGCAGCGCAGTTCACTTTAAATGTCCAGAGTTTATGAGGTCCTGTACGTGAGAGTGCAGTTAATTACATCGACGGCATCTCCCTGAAGTAAAGGAAACAAGCTTACCTGACAAACATGCATGCCTAACCTTTCCTGTTGTTGTATACCACTATATTGTCTCTGTACTAAAACACGTAATGCACAATTTTAGGCTACATGTTAAACCAGCAAATGTGCAGATTAGCACAAGACTGTAAGTCTTCCACGTAGCAGAGGGGGGAAGTGGGTGTGTATTGGGAGACGGGCCAAACTTCCTTTAGAATCTTCTGGCTATCCTGAAGAGAGCAGCGTGTCTGAGGTCGGCCGGTGTGTGCTGGCAATGCTGCCCCTTTCTCCCCGCATGCCTCCCAAGCCTGCTATCTGCTTCCCAAGAAGCCATAACCAACAAAACATAGATAAATATAGCACAGCCATGTTGAAGCTCTGTTCACAACACATGACCAATTCAGTGGGGAAATAAAGAGTGCCACAAGCAAATGAAAAATACCTGAGAGTGTAAGGGGACTTGTAACAGGGGCAGTCACCGCAAATTGAAAAACAAACTCAGAGGCGTGGCAAAGAGCAACGTTTAACCAATAAGAAGAAAGGAAGTCCGAAAGCTACGACAAGGAACAAATGTAAATCAGTGGGCATGGTCTAAGCGACGTCTTGAGCTACAGCATGCCTCGCAGAGCGGTGCATATGAGCTACTAA
Organism: Lissotriton vulgaris; assembly: GCF_964263255.1. Classification (NCBI taxonomy): domain Eukaryota; kingdom Metazoa; phylum Chordata; class Amphibia; order Caudata; family Salamandridae; genus Lissotriton; species Lissotriton vulgaris. The sequence continues at coordinate 989,091,924 of NC_141695.1, forward strand.
GCTCGACCTAAAAATGAATAAATAAGGACACAAATAAAAAATACAAATTGCACACCAAACCTTACTTTGAGTAATAGGTAATAGTCACTAACTCAATTTTACTCATTATATCAATCTCTAAATGAGCAGTGTATGATCAAAATAAAACCTGTGCTACTCTGCCTCTCTCTAGCTGGGTGTCCAAAGCACAAAACTGTTTTATAGATTGGGAGGAATACGTTGTAGGACAAAAAAAAATAATGAAATAATTTCTTGAACTATGACTATGTAACCATCAGAATGTCCCTGAGGTGAAAGGACTATTTGCAAAACAGTCATTCTCTCGACCTAGAAGGAGCAGCTGAATAAAAACTACTAGATGTCCTTTCTGGATGGTACAGAGACAGCCATGGATGCATTTGACTCTTAATAAGAACTCTTAATAAGACTGACTGGCAGCCTTAGTACCTAAGCACAGCAACCCTAAGATCCGCATCTGGGCAAACCACTTCCACTTGAAAAAGGTGATGGAAGGAAGTACTTTCCAAAGAAATTAAAACTACAAAGTACCTATCTAGGATGGTCCCTCAAACACCTTTCCAGACACATGTATTCTGTCTTCGTCCATCCTATCTAGGATGGTCCCTCAAACACCTTTCCAGACACATGTATTCTGTCTTCGTCCATCAAATATGCTGTAGTGCAACCAGATACCATGTCAACGACATTACATTTTTTCATTTTAACAAAACAATCAGCTACTCTGTCGGTCTGTGTTCTGTAAATAAAAATGGCACAGTGAACTGACCATCAGTATTTTTTGGTCGGGTGTTAGCGAAGATGATTTGAAGTTGATAAAAATCCCATTTATAATGTACTTACTTTTACCAGCTTTCAGCCTTCCCTCTTCATCCATTGGTCTGTTGTTGTGTCATTCACATTTTTCTTTTGCTCACTAAAGCATTTAGCGTAGGGCAATGGGTCAGTTCACGTCACCCTTTCGCTGACTTCACTGTGAGTGACAGCATTCTCCCCTTTTATAAGGAGCACAGCTTCACAGAAAGTAGTTTCCTTTAGTGGCAGAGACTACAAAGGCAAAGTGTGTTTTCTGAGGCCAAAAATGTTTGCTTTTTGCCAATTGTTTAGTTTTTTTAGATTACAGAGTGCCCCGAAGCTTCCCCACCAATAAAGTTTTGCAAGACCCATGACAAACCAAGCATTTAAAAAAAATAAAGTCTGAGGCCAACACAAGACTTATTGACTTTGTCGGGCTTTGTTTTTCATGGAGAGCACCTGCTGGCATGAAGGAGGGAACTGCTTTGCCACAGACACATCGGAAGACTCTAAATTCAGCTCAGAGGCAGACCTGGGATAGCAGAGGCTGTGTCTCCTCAGCCCCAGCCAGTTAGTGGCTGCCCGCCAAATACTAGAGGAAGATCTACCTGTGTTTTCTTGCATCGCCTCATTCCAAGTGCTATCTTAACATTGAGTGCAAAAAACACGAAGGAAAAGCGAACAGCAGCTGGACGTTTTTATGCCTGATTCCAACGTTTACACCATGTTATGGTAGCTAATATGCATAAACATAAACAGTTTTGTGGCTGATTTAAGGAAAAGTATAACTAATTTAATTCAAAACGGACCTGGAGGAAATGGCGAGTGCAAAACCTCAAAGAGCCAACTCAATTTGCGCGAAGCACGTGATTGGCGCCAAATAAAATTCATTCAGTCACAAAATGTGTTTGTGCCCTATTTTATACTTAGCGTGGCACTCAGATTCTGACCCCTCGTGATTTGGACGAACAATTATTTGAAACTAATTACATGGTTGGATGGGAAAAAATATGCCTCTGCTTAATTTACAAAGCAAGAATTTTTCTGTGGTTCACACAATTTTGTTTTCACAGTCCATCCATGACTAAGAGTCAGGGCACGGCTGTCAACAGGTTTCAATTGGAAAACAAAACTGTTGCATAAAAAACTGTGTCTATTTGTTTGTTCAATCGTGGATCGTAGTAAACGTAGGAAGAAGTTGTTCCTAAAAGCGTTGTTTACACTCCTACTAGCGCAATGTTCTGCAACAAATTATGTCAGATAGGGCAATTAACATAATAAACAACACATTGAGGCTTTATTTTTCCACGAGTTAGGTTTAACTGAGAAAAAAGATCTTGGACTGGATATGAACCAATCTTTACAGTTGTACTAATTAACTGCACTGCTGAGCTACGGCGAGGTTAGCCTACTCTTGTATTTGCCATTTCTGAACGTTTTTTTAAGCAGGCTACCTAAAACATACAAAAAACGTCAAAGGCATCCATGTATGTTGACTTAGATAAAACAGAGAGCTCAGCTTACTGAAAAATATGCATACAACAAGACCCAGGGGCCACCGCAGGTAGATTTCTTTTCATAAATATATATGCACACCATACGAAGTACACACTATATCAAAATGCAAATAAATTATACATGGGCTCTTTATCATGCATGGTCATGTATATTCTAGTAAATCATTCAATAGCTTCCTATCGCTATGCAAGTAAAAAGTGTAGAGGTCGGCAAATGATCTTGTCTATTGAGCATTAATAGGTTCATGCAAAACAAGCTGATCTGCATTAATCTCTGGGTGTCATACAAGAAACGCATGAATCAATTTTAATAAATAATGGAGACCCGAGGAGGCTGTGTGAGAGTATATACTCCAGTTTACGGAGATGAACAAGCCCTGCATGTTTAAATATGGAGATATACCTACTGCTGTAAAGAGAAAACTGAGATCCTGATTCGCAAAGGTAAACGTAAGTTATTTGCTTGCTATTCACAAAATTATTTACCAATAGTATCTTTATGAGTAAGGAGTCTCCTCACATTTTTATTAGCTGTGGCTCCCCACTCGTAAAGATGCTACTCTTTCATCCCTTCGTGAATAGCAAGCAATCGTCTCTCCATGAACTCAGGGCCTGATTCTTCTGTATTCATGATGATATTGGGTATGATCAGTATAATGTTCTGGAAATGTTGTAATCATACTCGGGTGACACCCTCTCAAATAACCGCAGCACTGAAGCTCCACATACCCCATGTATTTTCAATGAAATCCTGTGTAAAAGATCATCATTATTATATATTTTGGGGGGATGAATTTGAAAAACCACAAAAAAAGGTGCAAGATTATTATTCCACTGCCCCTGAAAAGTCCAAAAAGTGACAGCTAATGTCCATAGTGCTTGACGTGCATAAACAAAGGATCTTTCATGGTATCCTCGAACTTTTAATTTAAATCAGTCTTTATCTAATCATATGCATTATAATGTGCTAGGCAAATGACCCCAGTACCTAAACTTGTTAATTTGATTTTAAACGTTCAATTGTTATGGTAAAAACAGGGTCAAGTGATAGAACTTCATCTGTCTATAATAACATGGTTTCCTCGCCATTGTTAGAGCGACTACCTAAGTGGTAGATTTCTTAAATGAGTACCAACAGTCTCTTTTAATCGATTTTTTGGTAAAACCTCATAACTTACAAACAAAAATAATGTTCGTAAAATGAGAGACCACATATTGTTTGATATCTAAAGAAATGAGATAGCGAGTTTTTAAAATATATCTTGCCTGATATGATTGTGGGTGTATTCACTCCAGTAAATCTATACGTGACCACTAGTAGTGGCATATGATGCAAAAGTTAACCGATGTGAAGACATGTAAAAGCGCTATTTCGTAAGTTAATGGTGTTATCTACTGGTGAAAGCGTGTTATCTCTAATACCATAGCGTCTACATGGCAGAGCGGGTCTTTGCTTTGTTGATCTGACTGATGGCATTACTAAGATACCCTGAACATAATTCTCTTTTGCACTCTCTCCCTCGGAAAAAGGGCCGATTTGCATAGATGGCATACAAAGTGCACACACCCCAGATACGTTTACTCCCCCTTTAATAGAGACACCTGAGTCCAGTTTGGTTTCCGCAGTGTTTACGTTTTTATTAAAATTACAGTTCAAGACCAATTACTCCATTGGTCTCCATTTCTATATTGTAAACTTTAAAACTTGTTTATCAACATCACAGTGTTCAAATATTAATATTCATACGTATGTACATATTCATTCTATTTACAGCCCGTTCTCCAACGGGGCATTGCTTGACCTTCGGGCTGTGCCAGCAGGCCCCAACCAAGTTAGCCTGCTCTCCTTAATGTAACCGCCCTCCGGTTAACAGAGCCGCAGGTAAATAAACTGCCACCACTTGTGACACCCAACGGCTTCCAGGGTAGAGCTAGAGAATCCAGGGCCATCAGCAGGTCAACCCCAAATCTCCCGCCAGCCCGGAGCCCATAATGATATTTAAGACCTGTTCTGGGGTAAAAAATGGCACTGACCAAAGGAGTCCCTGTGATACCTCTTGTCCAGGACCCCGCAACCGCACTTATTGAAGCCCTAATTCAGGGATGGGTGGGTGGGTGACAACTTTATGCGACGTCCGACTCCTGGAAGGTCAAGTGGACAAAGAGGGCGTCCTAACGTGAGGCGCGGGCTTTTAAGTTTCGCGCTCCAGACTACTTCCGGTCCCCTCTACCCTATTGGTGACGCGCTTCCTTTTTTTTCCTTCGCTATCCCTTCCCGGTCGTGCGACCCGGAAGGGGTTTCCTTACCTTTGTGGCCCTTTGGCTGCCACTAACGGCTCCACGTCCCTTATGGGGGGTGGCGTCTTGCATAGATGGCATACAAAGTGCACACACCCCAGATACATTTACTCCCCCTTTAATAGAGACACCTGAGACCAGTTTGGTTTCCGCAGTGTTTACGTTTTTATTAAAATTACAGTTCAAGAGCAATTACTCCATTGGTCTCCATTTCTTTATTGTAAACTTTAAAACTTGTTTATCAACATCACAGTGTTCAAATATTAATATTCACAAGTATGTACATATTCATTCTATTTACAGCCCGTTCTCCAACGGGGCATTGCTTGACCTTCGGGCTGTGCCAGCAGGCCACAACCAAGTTAGCCTGCTCTCCTTAATGTAACCGCCCTCCAGTTAACAGAGCCGCAGGTAAATAAACTGCCACCACTTGTGGCACCCAACGGCTTCCAGGGTAGTGCTAGAGAATCCAGGGCCACCAGCAGGTCAACCGCAAATCTTCCCCCAGCCCGGAGCCCATGATGATATTTAAGACATGTTCTGGGGTAAAATGGTACTGACCAAAGGAGTCCCTGTGATACCTCTTGTCCAGGACCCCGCCACAGGACGAGGCGCTTACTGGCGGACTCGATCTCCCCCCTGCGCTCGAGAGCTTCCAAAATGGCCCCTAGCACTGTTTGTATGAAAAGATCATTGCCCGCCTCTGAGAGGTGCACTCCATCCCTAGCGTACAGTTCGGACCTAAACGTTTGTAATAATTTATGCCTGATTGTACCAATGCTCGATTTCTGAAGTATTTCCGCCACTGACTGGTTCAACCTTTTCACCGACTTATTCACAGCCTTCGGAGGCGCGCCCCGTGCCCATACCTGCCTCGGAATGACTTCGGACCATAGCAAAATGACATCCGGTAACATATTCTTGATAGCTGCCAGCGCAGTGAACAATGATTCTTTTACACCCCTTCTTCCCGCCGGGATCATGTCATTGCCTCCACAATGCAACACCACTACATCTGGGATAGGCATGCCTCTGTTCATGGCTGCCCGCAGGTCGTCGGGGTTGTCGGCTAAATGTTGCCCCCCTATCCCCACCCATTGGTGGTCCAACCCTTGGGCCTCCAGTGCCTTACTTTCCAGCAAACTCGTGAAGACCAACCCCACCCTGCGAATAAAGGAGTGGCCACACCAACATATTTGGGGTCTTTTGGGTGTGGTACCTAGAGCAAGATTTGAAATGAAACAACGGTCAGTACTAACTATGTACAATAAGGGAGGCACGCTACTACACTCAAACTAGTTGCGGACAAATGTAGCACTCGTAACATGCTGACTTCCAGCGCCCTAGCCTCCTTATAGTTTCTTCAGGGCGCCCCAGACCTGCCGCTGTAGTAGCCGCCCCAATACGGAATGAGTGATATTTGAAGTCAGTAGAGTCTACACCTAACCTAGTCAAAGCCAGCTTTACCACCCTTTTGAACTGAAATCTAGTGAGGGGGAACCGTCCCTATGCAACAAGACTCTGTCATCATTCCCTTGCGGCCTGATGTGCAAGAACTCCCCTGTCAGTCTAACCGGACAGTACGACACCCCGCCACACTGCCTAATTGTAACCACGTCCCCTTGCCCAGAGGGTCTGTCTTTGATCTACGAACCCTGACTTTCAGGACGTCCCTTGCCTCAATCAAGTCTCCGCTCCATAAACCCCCCTCCTTGTCTGCCTTAAAGGCCGGGAGCAATTCCGAGATCCTGAGTGCCCCACAAAATGCTAGTACGTAAGCTACCCTAAACAGCTGGGTTTCGTAAGGGGAAAAACAAATCTTAGGCAGGGTCTCCAGGATGTCGACCAACCTGGCCACGTCTATGGGCCTTCTTGAATCCTTCGCCCCAGGGGCTAAACGTTCCCATCCCTTCACAGCTCTCCTCACTCTCTGGTCTTTTGTTGGATCTGCCACCCCACTTAAGCCAGCGTAGAATGCTAATGCTGACAGTTGCCTCTTCATCATTGCCACTGATTTCCCGCTGTCCCTCTGATGCACTATGAAGCCTAACATGCTCAATGGTTAGAAAACCTCAACTAAACCTGCCCCTTTTAAGTAATCTTGATAAAACTGCCACGACCTCTCATACATACTCTTAGTCTTGGGGGCCAAGGATGCAGTTATCAACTCAGGGGCTGCGGGGCACCAAGCTTCCATAGCCCCGCTGGGAAGTCCGTCATCTCTCTGTCTGCTTGCGGCCAATGTGCGTGGAAATCTGCCAGCTTAAAACGGGGCAAGGCGTCAGCGGCATGGTTGTTTACCCTCGGAACATGTCTTGCAGTAAAATGTACATTGCACCGAAGGCATTGCAACACTAGTTCTTTCAATAGATGCAGCACCCATGTGCAGGTTGCTCTCTGATTGTTAATCGCCATCACCACTGACATGCTGTCTGACCAGAAAACAATGCGCCTGTCTGCTAGCGTGTTCCCCACAGATGCAATGCCACTACTATGGGAAACAGTTCTAAGAAAGTAACATTGCGTGTCAGACCCTGCCGTGTCCATTCCTACGGCCAATACTGCATGCACCACTTGGGACCCAATATCGCCCCGAAGCCTACGCTCCCTGCCGCATCTGTGAATAGTTCAAGGTCTGCATTTGAGGAGGCAGGTTTCCGCCATATCACAGACCCATTAAAATTGTCTAGGAAGTCCTTCCAGATGCTCAAGTCATTCCTTCCCTCGGCTGATAGCCTAACTCTATTGTGTTTTGCGCGGAGCCCTGACATCGCCCTTGCTATGCTCCTAGAGAATGCCCTGCCCATCGGGATGACTCTCAAGGCGAAGTTCAGTTGCCCTAACAAGACTTGCAGCTGATGTAATGTGACCTTTCTTGACCTTAACCAGTCCTCAATAGCAGCCTTGAAGGCAGAAACCTTTGACCTGGGTAGCCTACAAACCCCTTCTCTTGTGTCGATTTCAATGCCTAGGAATGTCAGGCAAGTGGTCGGCCCTTCTGTCTTTTCTGCTGCCAATGGAACCCCCAGGACTTCAGCCAGGTGCTGGAATCCCAGCAGGGCCTTCCTGCATGACGGGATTGAACAGCCCATTGGCATGCACAGGTCAATGAAGTAATCTCCCCTGAAGGTGAAACCCAAGAACTTAGTATCCTCCGGATGCACTGGCAGGATCCTAAATGCAGCCTCGATATCGGATGTGACCATTAAGGCCCCTTCACCCAGGGCCTGCAACTTATCGATTGCAGTGACAAATGTATAACGGACCGTGCAAAGGTCTGGGTCAAGCTTGTCATTGACAGATAGGCCTGGGGGGCTCGACAAGTTGTGTATCAGGCGAAATTTCCCTTTCTCTTTTTTAGGCACTAACCCCAGTGGGGAGCAGACCAAATCGGGTTTTGGAGGTTGACTGAAGGGACCCGCCACCCTCCCCAGGGCAACTTCTTTCATTATCTTATTTACTGCTGCTTCCATATTCTGCAGCACCGAGCTCTGGTTGCGAGGGGGGACACTGGTGGGTGTGGCTGAAGACGGGATACGAAAAACGGATACAAAACCATTATGTAGGAACTGAGCCTCTTGCAGCTTGTCGTATTTGCTAAGGAGGTGTGTCAGGACATGCGTCTTAATGGGAGTTGGCAGATTTCTCGGATGGCTGGGGTGGCTTCCCTTTAGCTGGGGCTTGGGCCGGCTGCTCTCTTGGTCTTCCTGACTTCTTAAAGCACCTGACCTCTGGGTGAGTCGAGCCCCCACAGTAGGAGCAGCAATGTTTGAACCTACATGTAGCTCTCTAGTGCACTCATTTTCTTTATACAGCCAGCAGGCCTGTTTTTTATCTCCTGCCCCCTTGTCGCTACGAAAGGACTGATTGTTTGAAGGGTAAGTAGCCTTGTTTGCAGGTACGGAGGAATAAAACACTGCATGCCATACATTAATCTCCTGTTGGTCCCACGCTATCCCGGGATGCACTGCCTTCATTTGGTGTCATATTGTAACCACTCTGTGCCTGGGAACTCAGAAGCCGCCCCATGTATCAACGATATGTAACTGATTATCTGGGGGGCAAACGCGGGGTATCTCTCTACCATGATGGCAGCATAAATGGCGAATCCTGTAATCCAATTCTTTATAGACCACTCAACATATACCTTTTTCTGCTTGTACTCGCCTTCCTTGCCTCCCCTAGTCTTACAGGAACTACACCGGCATTGATGAGATCGAATACGTCGATATATTCCCCTCTTAGAATCTTTTCTTTAGTGTCTGCGGGCACGTGCCATGTGATCTCTGCCGATGGTGATAGAGTCATGGATGAGGAACCATAGATCAACGGGCTGTAAGCTAATGACGGCTGCCCCGTCGGCACCGGCCCACCCTGAATCTGATGAACCGCTGGCCCTGCCATATTTGAGCCGGTGTTTGGTGTTTGCCCTTGAGTGGACAAAGTAACTACATTTTGGGCTGGACCCATAAACCCTGGTCCTACAATTCCCGGGTATGCTGTGGAAAATACCATTGCGCTAGTAGGGCAATTACTAATTGCCTATCCGGGTGAGGTTGTCTCTGCTACCCCTGGGGATTGCGCTACCCCCCCAGACTGTACCCAGACTTGGGCTATTCAGCTACCAGGCTGCACGACTACAGGAGGCAAAGATATATGAGCGCAGGGCGCCTCTGCATTAGCAGCAGGAGCCACGCCCGGATGAGGGATATTGTTCTCTTTCGTTGCGTTGGAAATCAAGTCTAATGTCTCGAGCACCTCCTTCTCACCTGAGGAGGCTGGTTGGGACTCGGCTGCCCTGGGCCGCTTTTCCTTTGACGCATCTTTGAGCCTTTCTGGCATGCGCCGCGCCCGCTTGCCTTGCCCTCTTTCCTCCTGGGCATCCGCTCTTTCTCCTTCTCTCATTGCTTTTAACGCCCAATCGACGCCTTTCTCCTTTGTGAATTCCAGCAGCTCCGTCAATGCAAGGTAGTCATCACTTTTGGCCTTGGCCCCTTTGCCCTTCGTTGACCGTTTCAGCGGCATTCTGCACTTAAAGATAAAAAGTGTTAGCGCTACTTAAAAATGACACTACCCTTAATCTAGGGTTGCCCAACCGTTGTACCTGTCAGAAAGAAGACTGTATTTTATTAGCCGTTGTAGGCTCGCTGAGCCCGCCAATTATACCGCTGCAAAAAGCCAGTACTCGGCCTTCGATGGATGTTCCCCCGCCCTATTGCAGACTTGCTGATTAAGTTACTCTTTTCTGCCCCAAATGTTCAGTTTATATTGCGTTTCTAGGTGGGCAGCTTGGTTATTCATTTTTAGTAAGGATGTAAAATTAACAGTTCAACGCTCCTCATTAACTCAGGGCGTGGGAGCATCACGCGCGCTCCGTTTCTCACACAACGCGCAGCGGACCCTTTTCAACTTACGCGCCCCCGCTTTTGCTCCTCTCCAACGCTTTTAAAACCCCACAACCCACCGCTCAACCCACCGCGGTGTTCAAAAATTCTCATTCTGGATCCGCTTGCTACCGTATACTCACGTATCGTTCACATGGAACATCTTCCCACACTCTTTCACACTGCGAGGCCCGCTCACCTAAACCTGAAGTCGGATGGATTTCACGCACCCTGGTTCCGCTGTGACTTTATGCGATGTCCGACTCCTGGGAGGTCAAGTGGACAAAGAGGGCGTCCTAACATGAGGCGCGGGCTTTTAAGCTTCAGGTCCCCTCTACCCTATTGGTGACGCGCTTCCTGTTTTCCCTTCGCTATCCCTTCCGGGTCGTGTGACCTGGAAGGGGTTTCCTTACCTTTGTGGCCCTTTGGCTGCCACTAACGGCGCCACGTCCCTTATGTGGGGTGGCGCCTTGCAGTTCTCGGACAGTGACAAACCAGGCAGCCGTACAGAATTTCTTTTCAGTTTCAAATCTGAAATTAGTTGTGAAGAGAGTAAAACGGTACTCCACAAAAAAAGTCACACATATTCAAGGAACTGCAGCAAATGACAAGTCTCACAATCAGGCTGACTCTGCTGGCACTACTGGGCTATGTGGCGGACATCGCCAAGGCAATGCGTAGGCTTGTAGGCATAGCACTCCTCATAGCCAAAAGGGAGCTGGCTGTCCACTGGCGGCGCAGTAGTATACCAACTACGGAATAATGGCTTAAATGTTTAATGTACTGTGATACCTACAGCGAGCTGTTTGCAGAACTACAACCTATAGCATCCAGGCCTAAGGATATTTGGCAACTGCTGAGTGACTATTTGAGTGCAAGGGCACAGGACAACAGTAGCCAAGAAGCATTGTGCACTAGTTGGCTGGCTAGGGGGGGAACAGGGGCACTGGGGAAGAGGAAAAGGACTATATGATCTGATGGAAATGTCTTTATTCAGGCGCTACAGGGTAAGAAATTGGATACGGCAAACGACAATGGAAAATGTACTGCATGTCGAGACTACTGAACACAAATATATATTTCAGCACTGTTCCTTATGGCAAACGGCGTTATCGATGTTGTAAAGAACAATGTGACAATGGTACTGCTGTACTATGACCCTACTGCTATAAAAACCAAGAAACACGGTTTTTGTTTTTTTTAAGTCAAAAAGATTTTTTACAAAAAAATCTACTTTGGAAAGCAATCCGAAAAGGGGGCCATAGGCAGGTAATAGGGGACCACACTTAGGGCCCGATTAGGATCGCGGGCCGACTTGAGTCCATCCGCGACCCCTGAGGAGGAGGGAACGTCCGCAGGGTCTGCAGCGTTCCCTTCGAGCAGATTAGGATGTGACCGTCAGGGTGGCGGTCACATCCACTATCTTTCACATTGCGGCGGGTGCAGCTTAAAGCTGCAACCGCCACAAGGTTAAAAATGCATGCATCGCATTTGCATGCACAAAGCAGCAGGCACCACACGGTGCCTGCTGCTTTGTGCACGCAAATGCAGGAGGGTACCCCAGGCACCCCCCATGTGCACCCCACACCCACCCTTCACCCAGGGGGCCCGCAACGGGCCCTTTTCCACGGCGGGAAAGTCGCAGCGGAAAAGCATGTCTTTCCCATCATCCAAATATGGCTGGCGGTGTCTGATAGACACTGCCACCATATTAGAGCTTTTCAACCGCGGTCGGAAGGCGACTGCAGCGGAAAAGCAGCGGACGGACTTCTCGTCCCCAAAGCCATCCTAATCTGGCGGGGGGACATTGAAGGCTCGCTGCGGAGAATCCGCATCCTCCGGGCCGGCGGTGGCTTCTATTGCATCCAGAAAGCCAACAAATTTTTGCGTTCCGGTTCAAAGAGCGTATTCTAGCATGGTGTAGAATCCCTCAAGGGTACCCCAAAAGTCCATCTATTTTTAATCAGTTGTTTAAGAAATTATTTGAGAATTTGGATTTACCTGGAAAATCTACATTAGTGCAATATATTGATGATCTTCTTGTTGCTGCAAAAACAAGAGATAATTGTGTAACAGATACCATTACTCTTTAAAATCATCTGGCAAATGAGGGACATAAAGTATCTCCTGCGAAAGTACAGTTTTGCAAGCAAGAAGTAAGATATCTTGGTCACAGAATTGCAAAAGGAATCAGACAAGTGACAACAGAAAGAATAAAAATGATTCAAGCAATGCAACCTCCAAAAACACAGAGACAGGTTAGAATGTTTCTAGGAATGGTAGGGTATTGTCGCCAATGGATTAGTGGATTTTCAGTAATTGCAAAACCACTGCAGAGACTGACAAAAGCAGACATAAAAGACCCGATTAGCTTAACAAAAACTGAACTAGAAGCTTTGAACAGTTAAAGAAAAGTTTGTGTGAAGCTCGAGCATTAGGAATGCCTGATTATGAAAAAGAATTTGAGCTGTATTGCAGTGAAAGAGAAGGATGTGCATTATCAGTTCTGATTCAAAGACATGGAAGACTGAGAAAGCCAATAGCATATTTCTCAGCAGTTCTTGACCCTGTTGCAAAAGCATTACCAGGTTGCTTAAAAGCAGTAGCTGCAACAAGTGTAAGTTTGGATAAAAGTGAAGGAATAATAATGGGATTTCCTGTAAAAGTATATGTGCCACACTCAGTTGAAATTCTCCTCACTAGAAGCAAAACACAGCATTTGACAAATAATAGGCTGACAAAATATGAAAAAGTTATTCTTGGATCAGACAATGTTTCAATTGCGAGATGTGTGAATTTAAATCCTTCCACATTATTACCTGACACTACTGAAACAGAAATCAGAGATGAAGTTGATCATGAATGCCTGGATGTATTAGAATATTGCACAAAACCAAGGCAAGACATTAAAGATGTCCCGTTGCCTGAATAAGATTATGTTTTGTTTGTTGATGGTTCATGCTTAAGAACAGATGAAGGTGTTCTGAGTGCAGCATGTTCGGTGTGTACAGTTGCAGATGTGATTGAAGCTACTTGTCTCAAAGGAATTCGTTCAGCTCAAGTAGCAGAATTAACTGCTTTGATTCGTGCATTCAAATTGGGAAAAGAGAAAAAAATTACCATAGTGACTGATAGTCAATATGGTTATGGTGTAGTCCATGACTATGGCCAGCTTTGGTCTCAAAGAGGTTATTTAACTTCTGCGGGATCACCAATAAGAAATGCTCAATTGATCAAAAGATTAATTGATGGAATTCAGCTTCCAGAAAAAATTGCAGTAGTTAAATGCACAGCACATAAGAGAGGAGAGGACTTCATAACAAAAGGAAACTCATATGCTGACGCAATAGCAAAATTCTGTGCAAAACATAATGTATCAGTTAATCAGGAAAAAGAAAATGAACATGTTTTGAACTCACTTATGCTAATATCTGTAGTTGAGACGCGGCAAGGAGTAAAACAGTTACAAGATGAGGCGAGTGATGAGGAGAAAGACACATGGTTAAAAGCAGGGTGCAGACAAAGAGAAGAGGATGAGATTTGGGTTTACAAAGATGACAGAGCAGTAATGCCAGATAGTATGATTTCTGACATGGCACGCATGTACCATGGTCCAGGACATATTGGAAAAGATTCTATGATTAGGTTATTTAGGCAAATATGGTACAATCTAAAATTCAGAATAATTGCAGAATCCTTTTGTCAAAGATGTCTTATCTGCCAACAGATCAACCCAAACAGAAAAACTGTTGTAAGCATGGGAACCATAGGACGGGAGGGTGGTCCATTTACCAGAATACAGCTTGACTTCGTTGGCATGCCACCTCACAACAAACTTAGATATATCTTGGTGACTATCTGTTTGTTTTCAAGATGGGTGGAAGCATTTCCAACACGTCACAATGATTCAATTACTGTGGCAAAATTGCTTTTGAGAGAAATAATACCAAGGTATGGATTTCCAGTGTCGATCGAGACAGATCGCGGCACACATTTTGAAAACAGATTGCTAAAATTTATTTGTGAAGCATTGAGTATAAAGCAAAAATTACATTGTGCTTACAAACCAGAAGCATCAGGTGTTGTTGAGCAAGTGAATGGTACAATAAAAAACAGAATAGCTCAAATGTGCTTAGCAACAGGAATGAAGTGGACAGATGCACTTTTACTTGTTTTGATGTCTTTGAGAAGCATCCCAGATAGAAAAACAGGATTGAGCCCCCATGAGATTGAAATGGGCAGGGTCATGAGTCAAAAAGAAGTAGACTTGAATAAGAAAAAACAAGCAGGAAAGAAAATAGAAGTGATAAACAGCAGAGCAAAGAGGATAATAAGGCCAAATCAGAAGTACAAGTCACCTGAGTGGACCTACATCATAATTCCACCAGTAGTAGAAGTAAATAGTAGTCAAGGTAATTTAGATGATGAGAGTGATAATGATTGATTTTGTTCATTAAGTGACACAAGGTTGAAGAAATTGTGTTAGGAGACACAAGGTCGAAGAAATTGTGTTAGCTGGAAACACATTTGATGTATGACATAAGGTCGAAGAAAAGCTGTTAGAAGAAAAATTGTTAGAAAATAAAATTATCTGTTATAAAAAAGAGGGGAGTATATTTAGTAATTTTTAATTTTTTCTTTTTCTTTTTAGCTGTTATTTTGAAAGTAAAGATACCTTACATTAATAATAATTCGAGATGCTCAATTCTCAAAAGATGTTTCAAATTGTCTTCAATATGTGTAATTTTGATAATTTTAGTTTGGTTAATTTTAGCTGTTATTTTTCCTTTTGGAATAGATAAAGAGGTGTATAAAGCTAACATGACTAGTACAATTTTAGATAATCATGACAAAACTGATAAGACTAATAGAATTATTGTACATAAACCAGAGATTCATCAAGATGATCTGTTGGAGATTTTTCTAGCAATACCTTCTCAAGATTTTTATCTGAATATGTTAAGGTGATGGACGCAAAAGATTGTTACATCTGTGTGAAATTACCTACTTCTGTGTCTGAAGGTGTAATGTAATGTAATGTACCGCGCTACTTTCACTCCAAGGAGTATCTTGGCGCTTACACAACTCAGATGGAGGAGTTGGAAAGGGAAAAGGATGTCCTAATTTCTGCACACACATTACACTAGGGTCCTGCACAAGGCGTCAGGCAGAGAGAAGATCCAAGTTTTCAATGCCTTCCTGAAGGGAGCTTCTTGGGAAAAAGACCGCAAGGAGAGGGGAAGTTTGTTCCAGGCCTTAGTTCCCAATACAAAGATGGATTTGCCACCCTTTGTGGCCAGTTTGAAATGAGGTGTAGTGAGTAAGTTCTGGCTTGCGGATCTCAGACAACGCGCTGGATAGTATCTTTTAAACCCCTTTCGTAGGTAGGTTGGGCCACGTTGGTGGAATGCCCTGAAGGTGATTAAGAGAAGTTTGAATAGAATTCTCTTCCCTATTGGCAACCAATGTAGAGTGTTTAAGGCTGCTGAGGCTGACGATCTACGAGGCAAACGCAGTACGAGGCGGGCTGCTGCATTTTGGACCATCTGCAGTTTGTGGAGAACGATTTTGTTTGCTCCAACATAGAGTCCATTGCAATAGTCCAGCCTAGCATTTATTAAGGCTACTGCGACTGTTTTCCTCGCCGAAAGAGGGAGAAGATCAAAGAACTTCCTAAGTGCTTTAATGATTTGGAAGCACATGCCTGCTACTGCTACAGCCTGGGGTTTAAAGGATAGATGGTTGTCAAATTTTATGCCCAGATTACGGGCGGATGCAATAGTGTTGGGTGGCACATCAGCATCTAATGGCCAGCATGCTATAGGGGAGAAAGGATTGTTGGTCCCTATATGTAGTATTTCCGTTTTTCCGGCGTTGCACTTTAAATGGTTATTGTTCATCCATTTAAATGTTGCTGCAAGACAGTCCCTAAGATCTTCCTCGGCACCTGGCCGTTCCCTGTCCAACACCAAAATCAGTTGGGTGTCGTCAGCGTATGAAATAGAACTGATCCTAAATGACGCAATCATATTCATCAGAGGTGCCATATATAGATTGAAAAGGACAGGGCTCAAACTAGAGCCCTGTGGCACCCCTGAGCTGACGTTTTTAGCCTCAGATTGATATGGGCCTAGTACTGTTATTTGGCGTCTGTCGGTAAGGAAATTCCTACACCAGGCCAGCACCTGTCCTCCTACCCCTGCGGCAGCCAACCGGTCCAATAAGATGTTGTGGGACACGGTATCAAAGGCTGCCGACAGGTCAAGTAGGATAAGGACGACCTGTTTTCCTTGATCCATTGCTGCTCTTAAAGTTTCAGCGGTGTATAATAAGGCTGATTCGGTAGAATGTTCTGACCGAAATCCTGACTGATTGGGGTGGAGAACGTTATTCTTCTCCAAAAAGTTAGTCAGTTGACTATTGACAAACTTTTCAGTCAGCTTGAATAGAATGGGTAACATGGAAATCGGGCGTAGGTTGGAAAGGGTAGTAGGATCGGCTAGGGCCTTCTTTTGGAGTGGCTTAACCGCTGTCAATTTCCAATCGTTGGGGATACTTGCTGTTGCTAGAGAGGAATTGATGATACTGTTAATCATAGGATTAACCATCTCTATTAAATGATGCAACACCGGAGGGGGGCAGGGATCAAAAGGGGAACCCGATTTGCTGGCTAAAATAGCTTTAGCAGTTTCCTCCAAGGGTACTGGGGCGAACTCATCAAGACGAAGGGAGGAAGTCGTCTTCACTATCTCTTCATCGTCCATTGATGCAGTGGTTCCCGATGGAAAGGTCTTAGTAATGGTCAGGATTTTGTTATCGAAATAGTCAGATATCGCATTACAGAGATCTTGCGATGGAGGAATCTCTTGCGATAGAGCTGAAGGATTCATGAAATCCTTAACAATCCTAAAGATTGCTTTTTGTTCTTGGCCTGCTAAAGAAATGGCCTGTAGATAGTGAGATTTTTTTGTAAATTTTTTTTGCTAATAAGGTGTTACATATAATATGCTTCCTCTTACTTATGGTATAACATGTAGTGTAATAGCTAGTTTGTTTTATAAGACTGGTCGTTTGGAATATTACTATTCTGATTTTGATGAGATTTTTGCAAATTTAAAAGTTGAAAATAACTTGAATAAAGTGAGACCTGCTAAACAGATGAGGGAATTTTTCCTAACAACTAGTGAACTCACTTATGAGTATGCTTTTAGAAATATTTTAACATGTGAATTGAGAACAGAAGAGAAGACGTTCTTAAATATGGTGGAAGAGAGAAGGGCAATTTACAAGCGAAATGAGATGTTGAAAACTACTAAGTCAACATTTTGGCAGATTGAAGATGAAAAGCTCAATGGTAGAAATGAAAATGTTGCAATTCATATAGATAAACCTGTTAGTTAAACATTTTGTTAAAGAAGAGATAATACTTTGTATGATAATTATTTTGTTGGTGCAAGTCAATGTGAAGATACTTATCGTATTATAGGGGGTTGGGGATTTAAAGGAGGCAAGGATCCAAATTTTCCTGGAATTTATTTTGTTTGTAGGAATAAAGCTTATTACAGTCTCCATGACCACTGGTATGGGACATGTTATGTAGGTTTCGTTTTTCCAAAGATTTTTCATGTAGATAGAAATGCAAAAGGTTTATTCGAAATTAGCAATCATTTGAATAGATTTAGAAGGGAACATTTTACAGAAATTATGGGAGATATATTTGGTGCATTAATACCTACGGTAGGAATAACCCTGAATGCAAACAAAATTAGAAAAATGTCTACAATTGTTGATAGATTGTCAACAGACACTGCAAGTGGATTTCAATTAGTGAACACAGAACTTATTGCTATGAGGACTATGGTGATGCAGAATTGTCTTGCACTAGACATTCTGCTAGCAAAAGAGGGTGGAGTCTGTGGAATTTTGCATGTTCAACATTGTTGCACATACATACCTGATAAAAGTCAGAATATATTTTTTATGTACATAGAAATGTACATAAAAAATATAACTTAATTACATGAAGAAGTAGAACCTTTAGAAGCCGGGAGTTTTTCAGAACGTTTAAGATAAAGATATGCAGCAATTAAAAACTGGTTTCAAGAGATTGGATTTTCAAGTATAGGTAAAATAGTTTTTCCTTTAATAATTATAGCTATAGTGATACTTTTGTTAAAAATTAGTTGCATGATACACAAGAGAAGAAAACATATAATAGAAAAGAAAAGAATTTGCAAATTAAGGAAGGAAAAGAAAAACTTGTGAAGTTAATCTCTCATAACAAAGTATTCAGATTAATAAGCTTGTGGTGAAATTATTAATCAACCTAGTTTAAGAATACTTTCATCATTATACGTGGGATAAACTAATGTGCTTTTATGTTGCAAACACAAAGAAAATAATAAACTAACCTTGTCTATTGTCTTTGTCAGTATTAAATGCGGCAGTTAAATTAATAACATGTGCTTATTTTATGTGCTTATGTTATGTCTTTTCGTGATAAAAGCTCATGGAGTTCCTGTGACTCGAAAAGGAGAAGTCATTATAATGCTGCCTATTTGTGCTTTTGCTAGGTAACATAATTAACAGGATTATTTAGTAAAGGGGGAGGGTAACAGAATTAGTCTCAATTCTTTAATTACTTGGTGTCTTGTGTTTGTTTAACAATAGTTTCCAAAGTGAGGCATAAAGGTTGTTCAGAAAACATGGCTGACAGAGCTGCAGACGCAAAATCTTGTCCAGAGTGAATTCTTTACACATGCGCAGTTGGGAAGATTTTTTGCTGCAAAGTCATTGTGAATTGAAAAACAGTTCTTTGGTCGCGTTGAACGTGCTCATGGAAAGATGACCCAAGGACAGGAACTTAATGTGTCTGCCAAGGTTAGGAAGTAAGAGGAAGCTCGAGAAAAAAAGTATCATTCTTGAGGAAGCGGAGAGAAACGTGGAAATGAAAGACAATAGGGCTTATATGAAGCCTGGACTTGGTCAAGAGTCGGATGACCTAACAATTTTATTATGGACTGACACAGGACAGCCAATGAAAAGCTTGGATTCACTGAAAAGAATGTAAAATGTAGAAAGTTTAGCTAGAGAGAAAGGTATAAAGTCTGACACTATGAGCAAGAAAAAAAACTCTTACTTTCCGATTCCTGAGTGACGTGACATGCTGATGGACCTTTGGCGCATGTAAGGACAGCAGACTTTAATTGATTTTTCCCTTTAGGTGAAGTGAGAAATAGACAGGGAAATAAACTTAGGGAATGGAAACAGTTATTCTGCTAATATTTCATGTTTCTGAGCTTGCTTTTAAATGTCAGTTTTACATTAATTTCCTTATTAAAATGCTATTTTTTTATTTGTTTACAAAATAAAGATTCTAAAACGTTAAATGCTCTTTCTTTATGAAAAATAAAGTTAACAAAATTAGATTTGAAAAGACAAGCTGGTCTTGTTTATTCATGGTCTAGTTTCCATCAGTTTATCCAATCACCATAAGTGATTTGATTTTTAGGTAATAAATGTTTTAAAACCATGGTAATGAAAAATAAACTGCAGTTGTATATATTATGTAAATAATATGTGAATAGTTTATTAATCAAATCACCTGATTCAGTTGCTCAAAAATTGTCTCATTGGTGTTATGGGCCTGTAAATGTGATTAATAATTAATGGTGAGTATTGAGGTGATAGGTAGCGTTTGTGAGACAGTTTTTTCAATCAGAGCGCTGGATCAACAGCAATATGGGAAAAATAGATAACAACCTATGGGGACAATGGATGGTGTTCACAAGACTGCTGATCACAATAACCAGTGGTCTGCCGTTGCAATAGGACCCCTTTCCTGGGCACCACACTTAGGGAGAGGCAAGAGTAATGCAAGCACCAGCATGAGTTTTATAGGTGACCCATATTTATGCAAGTTGGATGGGAACGCGGTAGGTCAGAATACATGTTCATATTGTGGAACAAAATGTGATCATGCCCGGTGTGCTTTAAAGAAACAAGGCAAATAAGAAAAAGACAGGGTAAGTTCATTTGCTTAGAGAATGCGGGAGTTAAAATTGTTTTAATGTTTATTTGAAATGAAGGCAGCAATAGCGGATAAGATGTGAGGGAGGAGGACGTCTGTAATGTCAACTTTATCCTGTCTCAATAATGAAGTCACTTTGGCACAAATTTATAGTGAGTGTTCTGTCCATTCCCCAAACATTCCCTGCTGATATGTATCAACGCCCAAACTGGATACAATTTTAATCGTTCTTCTGTTTGAGAAGAGACTTTAGAACACAAGAGTTCTAGAGAATGAAGTGATAAAAGTTATGTAGACTAATATCAGGATCTAAACCACAAAATAGAAGGAGCGTCAAAGTGACAATAATATTCACAATTAAATATTGTAGTCCATAAAAAATCAAAATTCACGCAAGCTTCCTTATATACTGTATCCAATCGTTTATTGTAGTATACTGATTTTTATTTTGTTCACCTTCATATCATTCAACATAGAAATTCTTGAAGAAGATATTATAAAAAATGCACAAATGTATACTCCACAGGCTGCACAGGAGTCTTCTCCTCATCGATCGAGTAATATTGAATTAATATCAGGATCTATGGCCCTTAAATTTGAATTAAATAATTAACAGAATAGGACAAAAGGATTCAATCAAGCAAACGAAATCTGAAAACATTTGAAAACCTAAACAATGAAAGAGGAAAATAATAGCGAGTCAGACAAAAAAAGTACATAGCAAAATCAGACTGGCTGTTCTTAGTAGTAAAATATATCCAGTGATTTCCTTGTACACACTGAAGACCGTCTTGTTCAGACAATTAAATTATCACTAAATTGTTAGATGGTTACCTATATGCTTTGCACTCCCTTTCAATGAACTCCCAGGTGACAAGATCAGCATAGGATTTTAAGAAACACACAAGTAAGCACACCTCCTCAAAAGTGAAAGCCATTTGTAATTGAGGATTACATCTGATTAATCAAGAATCAGTATTTACACATACAACCCTGTTTCAGGAACAGCCTACCTACCAAACACAGTTTTTCCAACTCATTTAGAGTTGGACTAATCGCTGGGTTTCCAATGGTGGTTCCATACCCTGATCAGAGGTTGGAAACTGTTAGACCTGACATCCTTGGTATGGTATTCCACCAAGCGTTTTGCATTCACTCTCCCTGTTTGCTTAATTAATTTTTATTAGCTCTGTGAGTGTGCACTGTTTAACACTGTTAAACAGTGCTAAGGTGCCTGTGTTCTCTCCCTCAAACATGGTAAAATTGGCTTACACCGAATTGGCACATTACATTTTCTCATAAGTCCATAGAAATTTAACTAAACACACCCAGGGCATGTTAATTAAATGCTACTAGTGGGCCTGCAGCAATCATTGTGCCATCCATTAAAGTATCACTTTAAAACGTGTCTTAGGTCTGCCACTACATTCTGTGGTGTAGTTTAAACAGCAATTTCCACCTGGCAAAATAAACCTTTAGACAGGCATAAACCTTCCTTTTTATTACATATAAGTCACCCCTGAGGTAGGCCCTAAATACCCATAGGACAAGGTGCATTGATATAAAAAAGTAGGGCATGTGGATTTAAGTTTGAGATATCCTGGTAGTGAATAATGTCCTAGTGTTTTTCACTACTGTAGGGCCTCTCTCTACATTGGGTAACACTGGGTTACCTTATTTCAGGGGAGCAGAAAGAGATATGCTGTTTTGACTCAAATGAATTGCAATTTAAAATCATTTTTAATGGGAAAGTCAGTTTCTCAGTCACAATTTTGAAAATGCAACTTTTAGAGAGCTAGCTTTTTCTAGTCCCAACCATTTGTGTCTTCTGCCAGAATCCTGAGTCACATGATTGTGAATGACTGCACAGTTGGGGTTTGTGTATTCCTGCCAGACAGGGAAACAAAGGGGACTGGTGTAGGGAGGGTGGGCCATCTTTGCAGGATGCCTGGGAGGGGACATGTACCTCAGGCAACGCCAACACCATTAGGGTCAGACATGGTAGTACTCTTTAAGGAGAACTTGTCCACCAGGGCCACCCTCCCATCAATTGACACCAAAATATCTGATCTCACATCAGAGGTTAAGTCAGTCTGGCAAGAAATGCCAGCTTCCCATGCATGGCTGGACAGAGTAGACCACAACCTTGATGCTATTGAGGCCCAGTATGAACATCTACCAGACTGGGGATGTGATATTGAGTTTCTGATTAGGAAATTAACAGATCTGGAGAACAGAGCATGGAGAGATACCTTTTGGATCTGTGGGGTCCTGAAGGACAGAGACAATTGAGAAATGATTGCTTACCTGACATTAATGCTCCCTAATCTCCTCAATCTTCTCCTCCAAACACCACTTGATTTCAAGTGGACACATCAAATACAATCCCAATGTGCTTCTGATACAATTGCTCCCGATCCAATCATTCCTTGTGCACTGTACCACCAGCATACCAAGTCAATCCTGCAGGCAGCCAGAATGGCGACAGAGCCCTCCTCATTAATGGCAACATTATCTCGTTCTCAGTGGACTACTCAGCCACAACCAGCGATCAGTGCAGGAGGTTCCTGGTGCTTCACCCTAGAATGAGAAGCAGGGATCTCAAATATAGTCTGCTGGATATTGTCAGGATTAGGGTGACAGTAGAAGGCAGACCCTGGATTTATCCGATCGTGGAGACTTATAAGTATTCCTTGATTGGTTTGTGGACTCCCCACTGGACATGGCCTCATCAACCCCTAAGGACTACATCCAACAGGAGGACTCATTCCCCTTTAGAAGCCCGCCTTACCAGTCCTGTCACTTGAATATGGGTGGGACCCTCAAGATGGATTGGATAGAGCTGTGCTTCATCATGGGATTAATGCGCTCCACAAACAGAGACAGGGACAAATCATGCTTCCTGGTAGAACAACCCACTGGGGAGTCCAGAGCGACTGTGGAGAACTGAATGAATGCTTTCTTTTTGAATGTCTCAGATGCCAAATTGCTTTGGGTGTTTGCCTGTTTGCGATTATTTGCCACTTGAGCCTCTGGCTGGGGTGGACCCTTTCTCCCCTGCTTCTTGAGACCTCCTTGTCCTGATGAACAAGCTGTGCCCATCAGCTGCCCCAGCGGTGTCTGGTATTTGGTTGCCTTGATTCCTATGCTTTCCCTTCATTTTCCATAAGTAATGATTCACTCTTGCCTCATATCTTGGGGACAAGGGACATGGAATTTTGTCAACAGCACAGGCTAGGTTATTCCTCTTCTTCCTCATGGGCGCCTTCCCCCACTACCTAGATGCTGACATGCCTCTGCCCCCACTCTCAGGGCCCATCTGCCTGCGTTCTCCCCCCCTCTACCCTCTGCCAAGATTATGGGGGGGCTTTTTGTGCACAGTTCCATCCCTGGTGGATAGGGTGGGTTCTGCACTCATGCCACTAGGCAGATGTACAAGCTCAAACTGTAAAGTTGTTAGTTTTTCTCCCTCCATTGCATTCCTTTCATTCCCCTGTTTTTGCCTTTCCCTTACTTCATTTTCCTTCCCCCCGATTCACTCTCAAACTTGCACCCTCTGCTCTGTGGCTCACACCATTCGTAGGTTCCCCTCTATCTCAGTAACCATTTCCTACCCCCATAAGCTTTCTCGCAACATGTCTTCACCCCTGACAATAGTGTCCCTGAACGTGAATGGCTTGGCCCACTATATAAATTGCAAGAAAATACAATACTACCTGCACACTAAATGTACAGACATAGCCTTTCTGCAGGAGATGCATCTGTTCCCCAAAGAATCCTCCAAGTAACGGATGACAGGACTGGGTGGGCATGGTCATTAGTAGAAGCAGGTCAGTTAACGAGGCTGGGAAACCCACCGCCATGATGGGCTACTCCAAGAAGTACGTAGTAGCAATACTGATAGGGCAGAAATTACCTTATTGTGCCCTTCAAACATGGGTGGACATGGAGGGCAGCTGGATGTTTGCTAAAATACTGATACTGGAGTGCACTGTGAATCACTGGATTGAAAAAACCCATTACCTGACTCAACTCTCACAGCTGTTGCTGGAGTTTCGAGAACGCCAGTTTTATTGGGGAGTGTTAGACCTGTCATCATTAGGGTGGTCTTCCCTGATTTTTTGTGGTACCTTTTTGTTGGCCTTAGGACTCTGAGCACTTTACCACTGCTGACCTGTGCTAAAGGACAAGTGGTTCTCCCCTAAATATGGTGACATTGGTGTATATGCAATTGGCATATTTAGCTTACTTAGAAGTCCCTTCTACAGTGGAATACCATATACCCAGAGCCTGTAACATAAATGCTACTAATCGCCATGCAGCACTGATTGTTCCACCCACACAAGTAGCCTTTCAAACCTGTCTCAGGCCTGCTATGGTAGGGCCTGTGTCTGCAGTTTACTACCACTTTAACTTGGCATTTAAAACTATCTGCCAATCCTTAAACATCTGTTTTATTCCACATATATCACCCCTAAGGTAGACTTCAAGTGGCCCATAGGACAGGGTGCTATGTAAGTAAAAGTTAGACATGTACTATTACATTTTGTATGTCCTTCCTGGTAGTGACAAACACCCAAATTCGTTTTTCTCTGTGGTGAAGCCTACTCCCCTCACAGGTTAGCATTGGGAATTTCTTAATACAATGTTAAGCTGTAATTCCTGATTAAATAGGAGTAGCTGCATCATGTTTTATATCTTTGGAATGGTAATGATGAATTCTCTTAAGTGGTACAGTTGGATTTAACAATACTATTTTAGAAATGCCACTTTCAGAAAATTGCTATTTCTCTACTCTTGCTGCTCTGTGTGCCTGCACTGCAGCCTGTCTCCAATACACGTCTGGGGTGGACACATTGTGCATTCCCACTAGACAGCCACAAATCCGGAAGGGTAGGTGTGACAGAGAACTCATCTGCATTCATCTGCATTCTGTTAGATCTTCCTGTTCAGGAAGAGAAGAGGTAGCTGATGCTTACCCCTGAATAGGCATTGTACTGTTTCCCACAGAAAGGGCTAAATACCCCCATAGCTAGTGTGGATCCAGGGCTGGGAAGAAAGGGGGACCTGTGCATTTCAAGGGCCTGATTTGAAGTCACCCAGCTTTAAAGGCAAAACTGAGTATAAGTATTGGGCCTCTGACCCTACCAAGACAGTATACTACTAGAAATGAGAAGAACTCTGCCAGGAGTAAAGCCTACTGTGCTACAAGGATTGCCACTGTGCTTGACTGCTGCTCTCGAAGAACTGCTTTTCTGCTTCGCTACACTACCCTCGCTGCCTTTTGATCTCTGACCTGCTGAGGACAAGGACTGGACCCATCTCAATTGAACTCGGAGTGACTCCAAGATCTTGCTGGCTTGCCCCTTGTTCTGAAGTCTCATGGTCATCAGAGACTTTCTTCAACCCTGCAACAGCACCTGGACTCGGCCATCTGTGAGTCCTGCCTAGCCAAGTGGTGCTGGTTCAATCCTGGCACCTTGAAATGTGATTTCTGGTGGGCTGATCCATCAAAACCGATGCATTGATGACTTTGCACCTATCGGAAGTGATGCATTGTCCTTTGATGCCTACATGGCTGCCACTCTACAACATCTCTTCAATTAACTTCTTGACTTGACGATGGCACATTGCCTGCATCGTAAACGAGTTTCTCAACAAAGCCTTCATGCACTGCATGGACTGGAACCATCATCTGGCCTACATCCACGGGCTAGATGACAACGCATCACCTCCTCTGCTTCTCACATCAAGTGTCAGACGTCAACGCTTCTTCCATCCAAAGTACTTCCTCAGCGAGACCTGCATGAGTCCTGTAGCCGGCCTGCCCTCCATCGTGGGTAGCCTGAATTTTTGATTTATCCTCATCTACCATGACCAGATGTCCCTGATTGGGGCTTTATGATTGTAAACATTTTAATTTGATTTCCTCTTCAAAAATTAAAAGTATTGTTGTTTTAGGTTATGTAGCCACTTTAATTCTTATAGCCACTTTAATTCTTCTTCTAAGTTGCTAAGCAACATGAAATGTCAGTTTGCTCATTCAAATTACAGGGCCTCGTAAGAGCCCTATGTTGTTGGATGTGGTTGCCAATACTCACAAAATTACTGTTTATCATTTCTAACCCTTTGTGGATTGTTTTTGTGATGTTTTCATTGTGTTATAGTGCATGTGTGTGTTGCAAAAATACTTTATACATTGCCTCTTTAGATAAGCTTGACTGGTCTGTGCCAAGCTACCAGAGGGTGAGTAAAGGGTATCTATTGGTGTGTATCTAGCTTATTCTGACTAGAGTGGTGGGTCCTGCTTGTACATGGTGCATAATCTGCCAACCAGAAACTCCACTTCTAAAATTGGTGATCAGTAGTGAAGATAGGACTTATGTTTGTGCAGTACCATAAAGTAACTCATTGCCCACTATAACTCTATACTAGGACCAGTTCAAACTTTTTTAATTCTCCCTGTTTGGCCTTTTTAATTTTTTTCTGCTAAAACCATGTCTAACTCGGAGAAGCATCACATGCACCTGCAGTAACTGATTTTGTGCTGGCCAGGTTAGAGTTTTACACTGCTAAGTGATTGTGGCTTGGATTTTCAAGTTTCTCCAATAAGCTTTACCCAGAAGGTGGAGCTGGAGAAAGCCTTAAAGGCCTGGGCTGGGATCTAGGTTGCAGGAGATGACAATCCAGAGGAGAAGCAGGAAATTCCTGAGGAGTAGAATGACCTGATTCTGGGGTCTGATGTGGCTGTGGAACTGCCTGTGTAGAGGGCGAACAACTTGATTGAAGCAGTGATGGTTCCCAGAGCATGAAGCAATGTCTCCTCAAAGAACCTGTCCGAAGAGGAGCTAGCAAACATGAGAAGGAAACAAAGTTCAAACTGGAGCTTGCTAAATTGGAGTAAGCCTGAGAGGAGAGGAGGCTAGCCATGGAGGAGAGGAAAGTTACCCATGAGCTCAGTCTCAAAGAGCTGGAATCTAGAGTCCTACAAATGTGGTCCAGCAATAGCAATGATGGGAGCATACATGCAGTGCCCACTGATGAGTCCAGAGGCAGGATACCCAAGGATTTGGTGCCCAGTTATGGAGTAGGGTTGACATATATAAGTGGTTTGCAGCCTATGAAGTAGCTCTATGGTACCAGAGGAGTTCTGGGGTAGTAATGTGGAGATATAGGCCCACAGTGGGAACGGACACACTCCTTACACTTGAGGAAGAGGACCAGACTTGCTACACTGCTATGAAGGCCTTCATAGTCAGTAAGTGTGGAATGATCCCTGAGAAGTATAGGTTCTGATTCCGGGCCAGCCACAATCACTACACACAAACATGGGTGGATTTCTTGGATTATGCTTTTAAGGCACTGAAGGGATGGGTGAGGGGCAGCAATGTTGATTAATAATTAGGGCTCTACAACTTATTTTTAAAGGAGCACATGTTGTTTTCCAGAGATGTGCCAATACCTGGTTGGTAGTAAGCTTACTGACCCCAGGAAGCTTGCTGGAGAGGTGGGTATCTGGGTCAGCACCAGAGTGTCCAAGGAGGTATCTGGGGGGGACTGACAAAAGCGTGGACAGGGATATAAAAACGACAGAGTCCTTTAAAGGACCCCAAAACAACTTCCAGGGGAAAGGGTCTGGTTCTCATTCCCAATGCAGCCACCAGAAGAAAAACTACCCTGACAAAAGTAGCAGCCCAAGCCCATCAAGTGCTATGAGTTCTATAAGTATGGAAACTACAAGCTACAAGGGAGATCCCAAGTGTCCAAAAAGAGCACCACCTCCTGCTGGAGGAAAGATTCCAGGGGTTTTTACTGCAGTGCCGGAGGAGGAGTCTGCGCCAGTTAATGGGTGGGGCGTTTAGTGGGGTTGCCCATTGTCCCTGGGTGACAGAGAGATGGTTCCTAAGATACATTTGCCCTCAAATACTACAGAATATAGGCAACGGGTCACCATCAATGGACATGTTGTTGAGGCTCTGAAAGATACAGGTGCCAGCATGACTATGGTAAGGAGTCAGCTGGTGTCCCCAGAGCAGCTAATTCCCAATGCGTCCTGCAAAGTTGTGGTAACTGACAGCAGGGAGGGTCACTACCCCGTGGCCCTGTTCCATTTGAGTTGGATGAGGGGTTCGCCATGCCTGTGGACTGTTTACTTGGTAATGACCCTGAGCTCACTACGTGGAAGGAAGTGGAGTTCAGGCTCATGTGGGGATGTTGGGGTCACCTGACTGGATCTGTGCTATGACCAGGTCCATGGTTGCCAAGGATGTAAGTCTAATAATGCTGGAGCATGGAATAATGGCTCAGCCAGCTCCTAAGAAGGGAAAAGGCAGAGGGCGTTGGAAAGTAACCCCTGAATATATTCAGAGTGAGTTGGATGGGGCACCTGCTGTGGCTGTCGCAGATCCCACTGTGGTGGGCATTGCTCCCCTTGGTGACCAGCTTGAGCTTGGCGAATTTCATGTGGTATGAGGGCCCACCCAGGAGGAGCCATGTAGGGCACAGAGAGAGAACCCAGTCCTTGTGAAATTAAGACAACAGGCCAAAGCCCAAGGAGCAGTTGATGCCTCTGGGAGGCATCACATTTACTGAGAGGATAACCTCCTCTACTGTGAGCATAAGGCTCCTGTACTTGGGACAACAAGGGCCCTGATGGTCCCCCAATGCTTTTCTGCTGGAGCTGGCTTACGAAAGTCCCCTGACAGGACACCTGGGCCAAGACAAGGCTTGTCCCCCACTTTTATTGGCCCAGGCTCACAACTTCCTAAGATGAGTTCTGTAGGAATTGTGTGACCTACCAGGCCAGTGAGAAGACAAGGTAGAGGCTAAAAGTCCAGCTTAATCCTTTGTCTGTGATTGTCATAACTTTTGAGTGGGTTGCCATCAACTTTGTTGGGTCTATGGATCCCCAGACTGCATCAGGCAACAGATTTATCCTGATTTATCCTGGTTCTGGCAGATCATGCCACTACTTACCCAAAGGCAATCCCCTGAGGACCATGACTGCACCTGGAGTCACAAAGGCCCTAATGGGGATTTTTTTGTTTAGTGGGGTTCCCCAAGGAAGTTGTGTCTGACAGGGGCACTAACTTCATGTTTGCATACATGCAGTCAATGTAGAAGGAGTGTAGGGTAACCAACAATTCCTCCACCACTTACCGTCCACAAACAAATGGGTTTGGTGTGAGATTCAACAAGTGCCATGAAGGCATGATTAGAGCCCTACCTTAGGTCCTCAGGAATATGTGGAGCATCCTCTAACCATGCCTGTTGTTTGCCTACAGGGAGGTACCACGAAAGAGAGTAGACTTCAGCTCCATGGAGCTTCTTTACAGGCACTCAGTTAGAGGACCTCTGAGTTTGGTGAAAGAGCAGTGGGAACAGACTCCCAGGAAGATTCCCCAGCATATATTGAACTACATGCAGGCCTTCTGAAGCCACATGGCTAAGTTGTGGAAGCAAGCTTCTGACAACTTGGAAGCCAGCCAGGAATTCACGAAGCAGTGGTATGACCAAAATTCTGCCATTGTGGAATTGACTTCTGGACAGAAAGTGTAGGCAATGGAACTCGTGGAGCCTAGGTCTCTCGAGAACTGTTGGACTGAGCCCTATGAGAGGATTGAGAAGAAGAGAAGGCCACCTACCTAGTGGACCTCATGTCCCCTGGCAATCTGCGGGGTACTCCATATCAATCACCTCAAATCCCACGTTGAGAGGTATGAGCTAACTATGCTGTTGGTGGCAGATGGAAAAGAGTGAACCCTTCACTCACCTTTTAGACTCCAAAGAGAAAGATGGGTCTATGTAGGAAGTAAACCTCTCGCCCAGTCTAACTCTGAAGCATCAGAGAGACTGTGTGAGTCTTATGGCATCGCACATTCTAGGGCCCACCCCCACTACTCATTGCAGCATGGTATCCTCTGTGCTTTGTGCCCGTGCCATGGTATATCCTTGTTGTGGCAAACTTAATTATAAGACCTCTTCATGCTGGTGGTTACGTTGCCCTGGGACACTGATGGTGCCTTCTGTTTAGCAGCCACTACTGTTGTAAATTTACCTGCCCTTTTGCAACCTAATTGTATTTGATGCCTTTTATGTTGACATTGCCCTTATCCCTATTGCAGTGCAAGCACTACAAATCCCAAGTGCCTTGAGCGGCCGCCATTTTGGGCGTGGTTTCTCCTGATGTCAGCATTCCTGCCCTTCAACCGCTGCTCACTACTCAACTTTGCTTGTACCGAGCGGATGCTTCGTTCCCGTCTCCGATCCCGACCTGCATTCTTGGCATACCTGTGGGGTTTGCACCTGGAAAAGAAGAGCTTTTCCTTGTTCCCTGGCCTCCGGCAGTGAGTTATGCTTCCTGCAACCTGACTAGTCTTTCGGGGTTGCCGTGGTCTCACTTCCCGGGCCTCCAGCGGTGATTTCCTGGATTCAGGCTCACTTCCTGTAACCCAACTCGACTTTCGAGGTTGCCGTGGTCACGCTTACCTCTGTGCGAACAGTTACACAGGTTCAGAGTGGATCGGACTCTGACCGGGGAAGACACATGTTTTCCCTTGCTTAATTGACAGGAAATGTTAGTGTTTAATACATAAACAAAGTAAACTGGATCATTTCAGGCTCGAGATGATTTAATTAGCATACTACAGATAATAATTACGAACAGACAAAGACAAAGAAAACCTCACAAAAAACTGGAATAATTTCTTTATTTAACTTACAGAATAATTCATAGTTCATTTGTTGATTACTCATGATTGGAGATATTATCGAATGGTAATAAGTCATGATTACTGTTGCTTAAATGCTATTTATTCACAGCAATAAGGTGTTTCCTTATTCCCAATGGTCATTTTCTTTGAAAGATTATGCCAATAAGGTGTGATTGGCTTTTTAAGAAGTCTACAAACCATGTTTATTTTAAATTGTTTGCCTTTTGTGTATCTTTTGATTTCACAGGTCTCCTTCCCAGCAGTCCCCTTCCCATTCCCTTCCCCCTATCTGGCCACTCTGACTCCTGGTGCCATAATAGCATACTAGATCAGCAGCCACGGTCGGTAGTGGGAGTCCCTGCAGGGCGGTGATGTAGGGAGGGGGAGAGGCAGGGTGGGGGTAGTAATCTATGGATTACGGAGCTTTACAGGTAAGTAAACATTTAAATAAATAAAACGAATTTCGTTACACGCGCTGCATCGCATTTGGGGATGCAGTGCACGCAACAAAATTTGTTTTATTTATTTATATGTATACTTACCTGTAAATCTCCGTAATCCATAGATTACTACCCCCCATCCTGGCCCCCCCCCTATGTCACTGCCCTGCAGGGACTCCCACTACAGACCGCTGCTGCAGATCAGTGGTGCCTGAAGGTGGGCCATTGAGAGCATTGCACAGATCCTAAGGAAAGACTAAGGTCTACTTCTGACAGACTGCCATCAAGGTTTGAGACAGTACTCCTCTCTGTTCTCCCTTATTTGCGGGAATTCCCACATGTGCACCCATTATATGAACACAAGGGGCAACCTTCCTGTTGCGCATAAATCTTATAGGTTGTCAGATAAGGTGTGGGCCAGTTTTAAGAGTGAATTCTCTAGAATGCTGGAAATGGGGTGATTGAACCCTCCAGTAGGCCCTGGTCCAGTCCTGTGGTTCTGGTATCAAAAGCTGCCCCACTGGGCACCACACCTGAACTGAGGTTCTATGTGTACTGTCGAGGGTTCAACTCAGTTACAGAAACAGATCCCATCTCCCAGGCTGATGAGCTGATAGACCTTGGTTCTTATATAAGGGTACTGGCAGATCGCCCTAACAGAAGGTGCCAAGAAGAGGTCAGCCTTCTCCACTCCAGAGGGCCAATACCAATTTTGTGTGATGGCCTTTGGACTCACAAATGCCCCTCCTGCCTTTCAGAGTTCAGTGAAACCAGGTCCTAGCTGGTATGGAGGCCTTCTCAGCTGCCTATCTAGATGACATTGCTGTCTGCTGTAGCAGCTTGATGGAAAACTCCTTTA
This sequence comes from Lissotriton vulgaris, assembly GCF_964263255.1. Lineage (NCBI taxonomy): Eukaryota > Metazoa > Chordata > Amphibia > Caudata > Salamandridae > Lissotriton > Lissotriton vulgaris. The sequence goes on from NC_141695.1 coordinate 989,123,977, forward strand.
CCTCCAGGAAGTGCTTCAGCCTCTGCAACAGACAGTCTAAACATGAATGAGAGGGGCCCATTTACCACCAAAGGAGCAGGGCACCAAATAGACCTCAGTCAGAAAAATTCCCCTTTGGGCAACCTATTTCTTCACATCACATTTACATTCATACGCATAATCATATCACCAGAACATAACACCACCACCATCAAAGGCCAAGTGCTGAAAAATTGCAAATATTTTATTATTAGGACATATAAAAAGGTTAAAAGCACTATTTAGCAAGTGTTACAAGCAAAATGTGAAAACCACACACAACATTACATTACAGGGAGAACCTGCAAGAAAAATTGTTTCTAATTATCTACACAATACATCAAATCAAATTCATTGTTTTGACATTTGATTTTTTTCAAATATTTATAACAATAATAGCAAATGTCATTGACAGCCTATAGTATGTCTGTACACATTAGGCGTTGACGAGTTTCGGTGGGTATTACTGCTTAAACACCACCTTCTTCAGGATAAAAGACGATATCTCCCATAGCACAATTAGAATCTGTCCACAATCACATAGACAAAGACATAAAAAGAAAAAGGAAAGACAATAAAAAAAACAGTTAACCATTGATAGGCGTACGTTTAAACTGTGTATTTATCCTGGTGATACCCCAAACAAACCTTCCATTCCAATCACTTAGATAAATTTAAGAATTTAAAGGTCGGGGAAAAGTCCCTCAAATTAGGCATACCAATCTCACCCTATGAATATTGACTCAAGAGTTGTACAAAGGTACCTGTTATGAATCCAAGGTATCTGCAGTCACTAATAGAAGGGTTGATAAGTCTCACTCTCGATTAGTCACCCCTATTGTGTTAGTCGAAATATCTGTAAGGAAAACCAGGATAACCTTTTTATATAAAAATATTAGGTAGTAACACCCAATGAGAGTACTAGCCAATGCTAGAACACCTAAAGTGACATTACCTCAAAACCTTATGTGTCTTACACCAAATGGTCGATGGAGATAGGGCCAATATATGCCTCTGTTAGAGAATATGTAGAACATTTTATTTAGTGCTTTATGTTAATTAAAACAGTGAAGGGCTATTATTTAATATTATAGCAATTTATTCACCTTTCATGTAATCACAGGGTATCAAATATCAAACCCCTTCCTGCTTTCCTTCTTGCAGGGTTTTAACTGTTGTATCGTTTCATTAAATATAATTTCCTCATCATAGCAGTTTTTTATAGATCTAAAACATAAAATACGGTAGTGAAACTTTATCACTGCAATTCTGTCTCTGCTACCCAAATTCAAGCATTCTCTCAATTCATTAGTGAGTTTTTTAACAAATCTGTTATTTATGGTGTTGCGTTATTGTCACTAAAGCTCTGCCTATACTACCCATAGTATACATACTCTCTCTAAACTTGAAAAATTGTTAGGCGGAAAGTATTGTGTGCCGGTCCATTATTTTAACAGTAAAACCGCTCACAGCGTTCTTGGTAGAGGACCCCACCTTAAAGATAAAAACCTTATGAGAGACACTTAGGGGCCCATTAAAAGGTTGGGTGGATCGCCACCGCCCGCATGGCAGTGGCGATCCGCCCAAAATTCTCACCCGCCCGCATGCCATTTCCCATGCCATATTACTATGGCGGGGGGACCCCAACAGACGGAAAGACCGTCCGGCAGTTTTCCACCCAGTTGACTCATCAACCGGGTGGAAAAAATGTTATTATGGTGGCGGTGTCTGTTAGACACCACCATCCATATCAGGATGCATGCGGGGATTTGCCAGTCTGTGGCGGCGGCTTGCTGTATTTTACATTGGGGGCCCATAGTGGGCCCCCAGGGACTCTGGGGGTGGGGGGTGCATATGGGGCCTACCTATGGTACCTCTGCATTTGCAGGCACAACATGGCAGGCACATGTTTGGCACTGCGGCGGGCGCTGCTGAAAGCACTGCCTGCTGCAATGTTGAAAATGCAGGATGCGCCCTCCAGTGTGGTGGTGCATCCTAATTACCCCCACGAGACCGCCACACTTATGGCGGGCAGTCCCTTTGTACGTCGGGATGGCGGGGGGACAAAGTCCGCCCGCCTTCCTAATGATGCCCTTAACATTTAAAGTTTAGTCGTTTTATTAACAGTACCCAATCTATTAACATATTGAAGTCACATCACAAAAACTCAGAATAGCTCAAGCCCTCTCTCTTAACTATAGGCAAATTCCCTTTGTTACTCAACTTATTTGTAACAACACAGAGTAACAGTCAAATTGGGTGTCGTACAAAAATGCTGAACCTTTACAGTCCTGTGCTACTCCATGACTAACTTAGTCTACTCTGTAAAAAATGTACGAGTAGCATCAAGAAACTAAAACCAACTTAGGCCCTCTTCCTTACTTTATTTACACTTAGAAGTCAGGTACGGGGTAAAAAACACCTCTGTAAACGGGAATCTTCATCGAACCAGCATTGTGGTCGATTGAAATATCCTGCATGCGTGCATGTGACACCTGACGTCACTTCCATTCCGACAGTAGTGATCAGAATATACAAATCCGAATCCCTTGCAAAAGAGTCAGCCATCTTGGTCTTCTGAGATATCTATTAATAATATCGGAATATGAAGAACTGGGCTCCTAATTAAAAGGATATTCTTGAACAAACGAGTTCTCGAACGCTATTTTAATAGCCCAACAGGTTTATATTTATTATGTTAAAAAAGCGGAAGAATCTAAATTAGTTTCTTTTAATGATAAACAAGCATAGAGACAGTAAAATATTGCTTCCCGATTTGCTCCACTCTTTATAGTCTATACTTTTTTAGATATAATAAAAACCGAATTGTTTTAATTACTATTCACAGTTGCCCATACAAACATATCAGCCCTCACTGCCAATCTTTGTTACAGAAGCATAGGTTTACTACGTCGAGGTTTCCCATTGGGAGATGGATGTCTCCATAGGTTTAACTTGTAGTAGTTTATTATTGGGAGATGAATGTCTCCATAATGAAATCCCCTCCTTATTATCTAAAAGAATTAATACATATCAAATGAGAGAACCTACCTACTGTTTATACATGCATTAAAGGTAGCAAATGATCAGAAAGTACCATCATATTTTTACATAGCCCCTATTAGGCGCTCCCATTCTTCTTTCGAATTAAGGCCATTACGCACAGTGTTAAATTGCGGAATATACCACCGCCCCCTGGCTTTGCGTTTCAGCTCCATGTTGCCCCTTCGTTTATCCATGAGAATTTTCCCAAGGATAAACCACCTAACATCTGAATCACCATTTCCCATTTCAAGAAAATGGGATACCAGGGGGGCATTCACTTTATCTGTTCTAATAGCCGAACGATGTTCCTGAAGCTTAGTACATAGTTCTCTACTTGATTCTCCCAAGTAGCCTTTGCCACATGGGCACCGTAGGAAGTTCACAATATTTTTGTTCCTGCACTTATTAAGTGTTCTCGATCCAACATGGCAACCATTATGATCTAAACTCTTTGACTCAATGCATAAGGCACAGACATTACCTGTGCCACATCTAGCATTGCCAATAGCTGGTCTTCCATCTAGTCTACTCTGTGCGTTCTGGACAGCTTCTCTATACATATGAACCAATTAATTTTTTTAATTTCTGTTTCTTCTAAAGGCAAATATGGATCTTCCTAGTTTCTGTTCTTCTTCATCGTTCAGAATATGCCAATTGCTATTTATGAAATTTTTTATCCTATTCCTGATGTGGGAGAAGTTACTTACGAAGACCACCTTTTCCATTTCTTTTTTTCTCTGTCCTGTTTTGTTCAACATTGCTTCTCTATCATAGAACCTCGCTCTCTTACATGAATGTGAAATTCGTTTTTTGGGGTAACCCCTATCCATATTTCTCCCTGCCCCAGCCAAGATACTGGAGTCTCACATCAATCGGAACCTCTCTGCTTTTATTGAGAGTACTAACCTGTTAGACACCTCCCAACATGGGTTTCGGGCAGCTCATAGCACCGAATCTGCCCTTACGGTGGTGATCAACAATATCCGTACGGAGGTGGATAAGGGACATCCTACGTTGCTAGTGTTATTAGATCTCACAGCAGCGTTTGATACCCTGTCCCCGTCAATCCTGATCTCCAGGCTTATGGATATTGGAGTAGAGGGCACTGCCCTTAGCTTACTCTCCTCCTTTCTATATCGTAGAGAGCAGAGAGTCAAAATGGGCAATTTTCTCTCTGCCCCTCAAGAAGTGCAATGTGGGGTACCACAGGGCTCTTCGTTGAGCCCCTTACTTTTTAACATATATATCACCCCACTTGCCAAAGTGGTGAGATCCTTCGGTCTGGAGGTGTTATCGTACGCCGACGATACCCAGATCTTGGTATCTATCACTCAGTCGGTAAGTGACTCAGCTCCCAAATTTAGAGCTTGTATAGAGGCAGTCTCCCAGTGGATGGTGCTCAACTATTTGAAATTGAACGGGGATAAAACCGAAAATATGGTCTTTGGAGGCAGCCAAGACTTATGGTCAAAGGATTGGTGGCCACCCTCCCTGGGGGACTGCCCCCTCCCCACCCTTTTGGCTAGAAAACTTGGTGTCCTAATTGATCCGGCTCTCTCATTCGACACACAGGTGAGCCGAACGGTGTCCACTTGCTGTGCCACTATTAGAACACTGAGGAAGATCTCCCCATATCTATCCCAGGCAGCTCGGAAACAAGCAACGGTTGCCTTAGTGTCATCTAGGCTAGATTACTGTAATGCCCTCTACAGTGGCATAAACAAGTGTTCCATCCACCGTCTTCAAATGGTACAGAACGCCACGGCCAGGATGGTTTTGAATCTTCCTAGGCTAGCTTCTGTAACAATGGCCAGAAGGGATCTTCAGTGGCTTCCGATTTCCTCTAGGATCTCTTTTAAACTTCTCTGTCTGGCCCACAGTGCTATACATGACTCAGGCTCAGACGGTATAAGGTCCCTTCTATGTGTCTACACTCCAAAAAGAACCCTCCGTTCAGCATCCAGGAACATGCTTTCGGTCCCCAGATTTGAGAAGGCAAGATGGGGAGGTAGAGCTTTTTCCACCCTAGCTCCAAAACTTTGGAATTCCCTCCCTTTGGAGCTCTCAAGTCAATCTTCTTTGGCGGTTTTTAGAAAACACCTGAAGACTTGGCTTTTCTCTCAGGCATATTAGTGATTACGTTCCCAGTGCTCTATGGTTATGCAGTTGGTAGCCTGGACATTCTGTTTGTTTGTCTCCGCGCCTTGACGCCCTTCGGGGCTAAGTTTGCACGTTACAAAAACGCCTTCATTCATTCATTCATTCATTCATTCATTCATTCATTCATACACTTCTTTTTCAGGACCTTTATGTCAGAACAGTTTCTCCGTAACCGGAGAAACTGCATAAAACGGATATTATCCCTCTGGGACTTGGGATGGAAACTGGAATAGTGCAGCAAGGTGTTCTTTGCCATCGGTTTAGTGTACATTTCCACTTCCAGTATACCATCCCTTTCATTAATTGAAATATCTAAAAAGTCCAATTTTGACTTGCTGAACTGTGATGTGAATTTAAGGTTGGGGTCCCCCTTGTTTAACCATACCAAATATTCTTCTAACTGCTCTAATTTTCGATCCCGAATAAAGAACATGTTGTCAATGTAGCGGTACCAGCCTGTTACATTTTCGTAAAAAGGTGAGAGTTTGTTGTATATATGTTTACTCTCAAACTCCCCTACGTAAAGGCATGCTAGACTGGGTGCACAGTTAGCCCCCATGCTGGGCTTCTTGTTTTGTTTAAATAATTGGTCTTTGAACAAAAAATATTATTCATCAAGATCATCCTCACACATTCTACTATGAAGTCCTTATTTACTCCCTCTAATACTACATCAATGAGGGTCCTATGAACCACATCCACTGTAGCTCATTGCAGAATATTTTTAGACTCAATGTCCAGGTGACCAGACACTGAGTCTCGCCATTAAAAACCCTGCGGTCAAGGAGAGAAACGATATGGGAGGAATCCCTAACATATGATTTAAGACCACTCACAAGTGGGCGTAGAAATTGATCTTCATATTTGCTTAGAGGCTCCATCAATGAGTTAATACTACTTACTATTGGTCTCAACGGTGGATTTTCACTGTTCTTATGTACCTTTGGCAAGCCATACATGGCCAGAATTCTGGGTGTTGTATTATTCAGAAAATGTAATTTGTCCTCACATATCCTATCATTTTGTTTAGCTTCAGTTATTAATCTCTGGCAGTCCTTTGCTAGAGTGGCAAGCCTATTCGTTTGAATGGGTTCATAGTGCTCTGCTACACTAAGCATTTCTTGCATCCTATCTTCATAATCAATTGCAACAGACAGGCCTGACTGTAAAGCTCAGTAAGTGCCTGATAGGGCAGAGGTCTCTGGTATACTCGGGACACCTGGTGGGCAGGGGTAAGGCACAGCCCTCCCAGGCCAAGATAGAGACTATCATGGCTTGGGAGACCCTCAAAATCCAGAATGAGGTCTCACTGGGTACTACAGAAGGTTTGTCAAGGGATATGGCGCCATTGTTGCCCACTCGACAGAGCTGACTTCTAGGAAGCAGACCAAAAATGTGATTTGGACAGAGGCATGTCAAAAAGCATTTCACTCCCAGAAGCAGGCCATGTTCTCCAGGTATTTACCCCCCATGGAACAAAGGTGGAGTGCTAGAAAAAGAGAAGCTTTTGCTGTGGTCTGGACACTGAAGAAGTTGAAGCCGTATCTGTTTGGTACTCACTTCCTAATTCAGACTGACCACAGCCCCTCAGGTGGCTCACACAAAAGAGGGGTGAGAATCCAAAATTGTTCAGATGGTCTATTTCCTGAAAGGTATGGACTTCAGGGTGCAACACACACCAGTAGACCACACCAATGCTGATGGTCTATCCAGGTTCTTCCACCTTAGTGTTGAGAACCCCCAAGAGGTTGGATTGATCTCACTGCTTTCAGCTTGGGGGTGGGACACATGTTAAACCTGTCATCCTTAGGGGGTCTTCCCCCAAATGTTTTGCCTGCTTACTTCCTCTTCTTGCTGTATCTTTCTGTTGGCCTAAGAACTCTGAACACTTTACCACTCCTGACTAGTAATACATTGTGTGTGCTTCTACCCTAAACATGGTGACATTGGTTTATACCCATTTGGCATAATTACTTTACTTGTAGGTCTCTTGTAAAATAGGATACTATATACTCAAGGCCTGTAACCTAAATGCTACTAGTTGGGCTGCAGCACTGATTGTGCCACCCACATAAATAGCATGTATTGGTAAGTTTTGCATGTCCTGGTAGTGACAAACACCCAAATTTGTTTTACACTATTGTGAGACCTACTCCTCACACAGGTTAGTATTGAGAATTCCTTAATAAATGTTTAAGCTGTAATTCCTGATCAGTAAGGAGTAGCTGCATCATGTTTTATATCTTTGGAACAGTAAAGATAAATTCTCTTTAATGGTAAAGTTGGATTTAACATTGATATTGTCGAAATTCCACGTTTAGAAAGTGGGCATTCTTCTGCTCTTAACTGTTCTGTGTGCCTGCAGCCTGTCTCCAGTAAATGTCTGGGGTGGATGATAGCTACACATTGTGCATTCCCTCTAGACAGGCAAAAACACAGGTAGGGTAGGTGTGACATAGAACTCATCTGCTTCATCATAAATGGAGCGCACACCGCTAGCCCCTCCTCCGGATCGCCCCTCGGGACTCTGGTACTTGCAGTTCTTCAGTGGATCACCCAGGTGAGTGCAAGTCGGTACTTGTAGGACTGATGAATCTCTAGACCCGATACATGTCCCGGGTTTTAGGATATCGCCCGAGACATGTCTCGGGTTTCGGGATGACTTCCCTCATCAGTAGAGAAAGATTGTTTAGGGGTGGAAGAGAAGGCCGCCACACAACAGTCAAAGGCCTCGATGCCAGAACCGGCAAGCAGGTGCGTCTTCCACGAGCCCGTCGGCCCAAAGCTCAAGGGAGCCGTATTGTGTTTCGTCATTAATGGAGCGCACACCGCTAGCCCCACCTCCGGATCGCCCCTCGGGACTCTGTTACTTGCAGTTCTTCAGTGGATCACCCAGGTGGGTGCAAGTCGGTACTTGTAGGACTGATGAATCTCTAGACCCGATACATGTCCCGGCTTTTAGGATATCGCCCGAGACATGTCTCGGGTTTCGGGATGACTTCCCTCATCAGTAGAGAAAGATTGTTTAGGGGTGGAAGAGAAGGCCGCCACACAACAGTCAAAGGCCTCGAGGCCAGAACCGGCAAGCAGGTGCGTCTTCCAAGAGCCCGTCGGCCCAAAGCTCAAGGGAGCCGTATTGTGTTTCGTCATAAATGGAGCGCACACCGCTAGCCCCTCCTCCGGATCGCCCCTCTGGACTCTGGTACTTGCAGTTCTTCAGTGGATCACCCAGGTGGGTGCAAGTCGGTACTTGTAGGACTGATGAATCTCTAGACCCGATACATGTCCCGGGTTTTAGGATATCGCCCGAGACATGTCTCGGGTTTCGGGATGACTTCCCTCATCAGTAGAGAAAGATTGTTTAGGGGTGGAAGAGAAGGCCGCCACACAACAGTCAAAGGCCTCGATGCCAGAACCGGCACGCAGGTGCGTCTTCCAAGAGCCCGTCGGCCCAAAGCTCAAGGGAGCCGTATTGTGTTTCGTCATAAATGGAGCGCACACCGCTAGCCCCTCATCCGGATCGCCCCTCGGGACTCTGGTACTTGCAGTTCTTCAGTGGATCACCCAGGTGGGTGTAAGTCGGTACTTGTAGGACTGATGAATCTCTAGACCCGATACATGTCCCGGGTTTTAGGATATCGCCCGAGACATGTCTCGGGTTTCGGGATGACTTCCCTGATAAGTAGAGAAAGATTGTTTAGGGGTGGAAGAGAAGGCCGCCACACAACAGTCAAAGGCCTCGATGCCAGAACCGGCACGCAGGTGCGTCTTCCAAGAGCCCGTCGGCCCAAAGCTCAAGGGAGCCGTATTGTGTTTTGTCATAAATGGAGCGCACACCGCTAGCCCCTCCTCCGGATTGCCCCTCGGGACTCGGGTACTTGCAGTTCTTCAGTGGATCACCCAGGTGGGTGCAAGTCGGTACTTGTAGGACTGATAAATCTCTAGACCCGATACATGTCCCGGGTTTTAGGATATCGCCCGAGACATGTCTCAGGTTTCGGGATGACTTCCCTCATAAGTAGAGAAAGATTGTTTAGGGGTGGAAGAGAAGGCCGCCACACAACAGTCAAAGGCCTCGATGCCAGAACCGGCACGCAGGTGCGTCTTCCAAGAGCCCGTCGGCCCAAAGCTCAAGGGAGCCGTATTGTGTTTCATCATAAATGGAGCGCACACCGCTAGCCCCTCCTCGGGATCACCCCTCGGGACTCTGGTACTTGCAGTTCTTCAGTGGATCACCCAGGTGGGTGCAAGTCGGTACTTGTAGGACTGATGAATCTCTAGACCCAATGCATGTCCCGGGTTTTAGGATATCGCCCGAGACATGTCTCGGGTTTCGGGATCACTTCCCTCATCAGTAGAGAAAGATTGTTTAGGGGTGGAAGAGAAGGCCGCCACACAACAGTCAAAGGCCTCGATGCCAGCAGAACCGGCACGCAGGTGCGTCTTCCAAGAGCCCGTCGGCCCAAAGCTCAAGGGAGCCGTATTGTGTTTCGTCATAAAGGGAGCGCACACCGCTAGCCCCTCCTCCAGATCGCCCCTCGGGACTCTGGTACTTGCAGTTCTTCGGTGGATCACCCAGGTGGGTGCAAGTCGGTACTTGTAGGACTGATGAATCTCTTGACCCTATACATGTCCCGGGTTTTAGGATATCGCCCGAGACATGTCTCAGGTTTTGGGATGACTTCCCTCAGCAGTAGAGAAAGATTGTTTAGAGGTGGAAGAGAAGGCCGCCACACAACAGTCAAAGGCCTCGATGCCAGAACCGGCACGCAGGTGCGTCTTCCAAGAGCCCGTCGGCCCAAAGCTCAAGGGAGCCGTATTGTGTTTCGTCATAAATGGAGCGCACACCGCTAGCCCCTCCTCCGGATCGCCCCTCGGGACTCTGGTACTTGCAGTTCTGCAGTGGATCACCCAGGTGGGTGCAAGTCGGTACTTGTAGGACTGATGAATCTCTAGACCCGATACATGTCCAGGGTTTTAGGATATCGCCCGAGACATGTCTCGGGTTTCGGGATGACTTCCCTCATCAGTAGAGAAAGATTGTTTAGGGGTGTAAGAGAAGGCCGCCACACAACAGTCAAAGGCCTCGATGCCAGAACCGGCAAGCAGGTGCGTCTTCCACGAGCCCGTCGGCCCAAAGCTCAAGGGAGCCGTATTGTGTTTCGTCATTAATGGAGCGCACACCGCTAGCCCCACCTCCGGATCGCCCCTCGGGACTCTGTTACTTGCAGTTCTTCAGTGGATCACCCAGGTGGGTGCAAGTCGGTACTTGTAGGACTGATGAATCTCTAGACCCGATACATGTCCCGGGTTTTAGGATATCGCCCGAGACATGTCTCGGGTTTCGGGATGACTTCCCTCATCAGTAGAGAAAGATTGTTTAGGGGTGGAAGAGAAGGCCGCCACACAACAGTCAAAGGCCTCGATGCCAGAACCGGCACGCAGGTGCGTCTTCCAAGAGCCCGTCGGCCCAAAGCTCAAGGGAGCCGTATTGTGTTTCGTCATAAATGGAGCGCACACCGCTAGCCCCTCATCCGGATCGCCCCTCGGGACTCTGGTACTTGCAGTTCTTCAGTGGATCACCCATGTGGGTGCAAGTCGGTACTTGTAGGACTGATGAATCTCTAGACCCGATACATGTCCCTGGTTTTAGGATATTGCCCGAGACATGTCTCGGGTTTCGGGATGACTTCCCTGATAAGTAAAGAAAGATTGTTTAGGGGTGGAAGAGAAGGCCGCCACACAACAGTCAAAGGCCTCGATGCCAGAACCGGCACGCAGGTGCGTCTTCCAAGATCCCGTCGGCCCAAAGCTCAAGGGAGCCGTATTGTGTTTCGTCATAAATGGAGCGTTCACCGGTAGCCCCTCCTCCGGATTGCCCCTCGGGACTCGGGTACTTGCAGTTCTTCAGTGGATCACCCAGGTGGGTGCAAGTCGGTACTTGTAGGACTGATGAATCTCTAGACCCGATACATGTCCAGGGTTTTAGGATATCGCCCGAGACATGTCTCGGGTTTCGGGATGACTTCCCTCATCAGTAGAGAAAGATTGTTTAGGGGTGGAAGAGAAGGCCGCCACACAACAGTCAAAGGCCTCGATACCAGAACCGGCACGCATGTGCGTCTTCCAAGAGCCCGTCGGCCCAAAGCTCAAGGGAGCCGTATTGTGTTTCGTCATAAATGGAGCGCACAACGCTAGCCCCTCCTCCGGATCGCCCCTCGGGACTCTGGTACTTGCAGTTCTTCAGTGGATCACCCAGGTGGGTGCAAGTCGGTACTTGTAGGACTGATGAATCTCTAGACCCGATACATGTCCCGGGTTTTATGATATCGCCCGAGACATGTCTCGGGTTTCGGGATGACTTCCCTCATCAGTAGAGAAAGATTGTTTAGGGGTGAAGGAGAAGGCCGCCACACAACAGTCAAAGGCCTCGATGCCAGAACCGGCACGCAGGTGCGTCTTCCAAGAGCCCGTCGGCCCAAAGCTCAAGGGAGCCGTATTGTGTTTCGTCATAAATGGAGCGCACACCGCTAGCCCCTCCTCAGGATCGCCCCTCGGGACTCTGGTACTTGCAGTTCTTCAGTCGATCACCCAGGTGGGTCCAAGTCAGTACTTGTAGGACCGGGTCTAGAGATTCATCAGTCCTACAAGTACCGACTCTCACCCACCTGGGTGATCCACTAAAGAACTGCAAGTACCAGAGTCCCGAGGGGCGATCCGGAGGAGGGGCTAGCGGTGTGCTCTCCATTGATGACTGAACACAATATGGCTCCCTTGAGCTGTGGGCCGACGGGCTCTTGGAAGATGTACCTGCGTGCCGGTTCTGGAATCGAGGCCTTTGACTGTTGTGTAGCGGCCTTCTCTTCCACCCCTAACGATATTTCTCTACTGATGAGGGAAATTATCCTGAAATCCGAGACATGTCTCGGGCGATATCCTAAAACCCGGGACATGTATCTGGTCTAGAGATTCATCAGTCCTACAAGTACCGACTTGCACCCACCTGGGTGATCCACTAAAGAACTGCAAGTACCAGAGTCCCGAGGGGCGATCCGGAGGAGGGGCTAGCGGTGTGATCTCCATTGATGACTAAACACAATATGGCTCTCTTGAGCTTTGGGCCGACGGGCTCTTGGAAGATGCACCTGCGTGCCGGTTCTGGCATCGAGGCCTTTGACTGTTGTGTGGCGGCCTTCTCTTCCACCCCTAACGATATTTCTCTACTGATGAGGGTAGTTATCCCGAAACCCGAGACATGTCTCGGGCGATATCCTAAAACCCGGGACATGTATCGGGTCTAGAGATTCATCAGTCCTACAAGTATCGACTTGCACCCACCTGGGTGATCCACTAAAGAACTGCAAGTACCAGAGTCCCGAAGGGCGATCCGGAGGAGGGGCGAGCGGTGTGCTCTCCATTGATGACTAAACACAATATGGCTCCCTTGAGCTTTGGGCCGACGGGCTCTTGGAAGATGCACCTGCGTGCCGGTTCTGGCATCGAGGCCTTTGACTGTTGTGTGGCGGCCTTCTCTTCCACCCCTAACGATATTTCTCTACTGATGAGGGAAGTTATCCCGAAACCCGAGACATGTCTCGGGCGATATCCTAAAACCCGGGACATGTATCGGGTCTAGAGATTCATCAGTCCTACAAGTACCGACTTGCACCCACCTGGGTGATCCACTAAAGAACTGCAAATACCAGAGTCCCGATGGGCGATCCGGAGGAGGGGCTAGCGGTGTGCTCTCCATTGATGACTAAACACAATATGGCTCCCTTGAGCTTTGGGCCGACGGGCTCTTGGAAGATGCACCTGCGTGCCGGTTCTGGCATCGAGGCCTTTGACTGTTGTGTGGTGGCCTTCTCTTCCACCCCTAACGATATTTCTCTACTGATGAGGGAAGTTATCCCGAAACCCGAGATATGTCTCGGGCAATATCCTAAAACCCGGGACATGTATCGGGTCTAGAGATTCATCAGTCCTACAAGTACTGACTTGCACCCACCTGGGTGATCCACTAAAGAACTGCAAGTACCAGAGTCCCGAGGGGCGATCCGGAGGAGGGGCTAGCGGTGTGCTCTCCATTGATGACTAAACACAATATGGCTCCCTTGAGCTGTGGGCCGACGGGCTCTTGGAAGATGCACCTGCGTGCCGGTTCTGGCATCGAGGCCTTTGACTGTTGTGTGGCGGCCTTCTCTTCCACCCCTAACGATATTTATCTACTGATGAGGGAAGTTATCCTGAAACCCAAGACATGTCTCGGGCGATATCCTAAAACCCGGGACATGTATCGGGTCTAGAGATTCATCAGTCCTACAAGTACCGACTTGCACCCACCTGGTTGATCCACTAAAGAACTGCAAGTACCAGAGTCCCGAGGGGCGATCCGGAGGAGGGGCTAGCGGTGTGCTCTCCATTGATGACTAAACACAATATGGCTCCCTTGAGCTTTTGGCCGACGGGCTCTTGGAAGATGCACCTGCGTGCCGGTTCTGGCATCGAGGCCTTTGACTGTTGTGTGGCGGCCTTCTCTTCCACCCCTAACGATATTTCTCTACTGATGAGGGAAGTTATCCCGAAACCCGAGACATGTCTCGGGCGATATCCTAAAACCCGGGACATGTATCGGGTCTAGAGATTCATCAGTCCTACAAGTACCGACTTGCACCCACCTGGGTGATCCACTAAAGAACTGCAAGTACCAGAGTCCCGAGGGGCGATCCGGAGGAGGGGCTAGCGGTGTGCTCTCCATTGATGACTAAACACAATATGGCTCCCTTGAGCTTTGGGCCGACGGGCTCTTGGAAGATGCACCTGCGTGCCGGTTCTGGCATCGAGGCCTTTGACTGTTGTGTGGCGGCCTTCTCTTCCACCCCTAACGATATTTCTCTACTGATGAGGGAAGTTATCCCGAAACCCGAGACATGTCTCGGGCGATATCCTAAAACCCGGGACATGTATCGGGTCTAGAGATTCATCAGTCCTACAAGTACCGACTTGCACCCACCTGGGTGATCCACTAAAGAACTGCAAGTACCACAGTCCCGAGGGGCGATCCGGAGGAGGGGCTAGCGGTGTGCTCTCCATTGATGACTAAACACAATATGGCTCCCATGAGCTTTGGGCCGACGGGCTCTTGGAAGATGCACCTGCGTGCCGGTTCTGGCATCGAGGCCTTTGACTGTTGTGTGGCGGCCTTCTCTTCCACCCCTAACGATATTTCTCTACTGATGAGGGAAGTTATCCCGAAACCCGAGACATGTCTCGGGCGATATCCTAAAACCCGGGACATGTATCGGGTCTAGAGATTCATCAGTCCTACAAGTACCGACTTGCACCCACCTGGGTGATCCACTAAAGAACTGCAAGTACCAGAGTCCCGAGGGGCGATCCGGAGGAGGGGCTAGCGGTGTGCTCTCCATTGATGACTAAACACAATATGGCTCCCTTGAGCTTTGGGCCGACAGGCTCTTGGAAGATGCACCTGCGTGCCGGTTCCTTTGACTGTTGTGTGGCGGCCTTCTCTTCCACCCCTAACGATATTTCTCTACTGATGAGGGAAGTTATCCCGAAACCCGAGACATGTCTCGGGCGATATCCTAAAACCCGGGACATGTATCGGGTCTAGAGATTCATCAGTCCTACAAGTACCGACTTGCACCCACCTGGGTGATCCACTAAAGAACTGCAAGTACCAGAGTCCCGAGGGGCGATCCGGAGGAGGGGCTAGCGGTGTGCTCTCCATTGATGACTAAATAGAACTTATCTGCATTCATCTGCATTCTGATAACTCTTCCTAGGCAGGAAGAGAGGAAGGAGCTGACACTTACACATGAATAGGCAGAATCTTGTTCGCCACACAAAGAACTGATTATCCCTCATTGCTAGTCTTGAGCCATGGCTGGGAAGACAGGGGAACTGTGCACTTCAAGGACATGCTTTGAAGTTACCCCCCAATTCAAAGGCACAACTGGGTTAAGGTACTAGGCCTCTGACTCTACCAAGACAGTACACTACTGGACCTGTGAATAACTCTGCTATAAGTAAAGACTGCTGTGCTACAAGGATTTCCACTGTGCTGGATTGCTGCTCCGAATGCACTGCTTTTCTGCATTGCTGCCCATCTGCCTGCTGATCTCTTCCCTGCTAAGGAAAAGGACTGGACCCATCTAACTTGAACCCATAGTGACAGAGTGGCTTGCCCTATGTTCTGAAGTCTCTGCGCCATCAAAGACTTCCGTCAACCCAGCAACAGCACCTGGACTCTGCCATCTGTGAGTCATGCCCTGCTAAATGGTGCCACTCCAGTCGTGGGCCTTTGAAAGGTAATTTCTGCTGTGCTGATCCATCAAAACCAGCATATCAACAACTTTGAGCCGATTGGAACCAACACCTTTCACCTTGATGCTGACATGGCTGCAGCTAGACAAAATCCCTTCAACGGATTGTGTGGCTTGACGACAACAGACTGCGCTGTTTGACCCTGATGCATCACCTGCATCGTAAAGGGGTTACTTATGAAGCCTTCATTGACTGCGTAGATCAGAACTGATACATCACCTGCACCCATGGGCTCAACGATGACGCATCACCTCCTCTGCTCCTCACATCGAGTCTTCGACGTCGACCATTCTTCCATCCAATGTACTTTCTTAGGGGGACCTGTGTGAATTATGTCGGTGGCCCGCCTTCCATTGAGGTCGACCAGAATTTTGTATTTACCCCAGTTTAGCGCAAACAGATGTCCCAGATTGCCGCTTTATGATTCTAAGGAATAATAATTTGATTTAATGTTTAAAAATGCATAACTCTGCTTCTACTTATGAGATGTATGTCATTTTATTGTTTTGGTGTTGATTTACTCATAAAATTATTGTATATTTTTCTAACCCTGTGTGGAGTATCTTTGTGGGGTTTTCAATGTATTACTATCTGTTGCCTCTCTAAATAAGCCTGACTCGTCTGTGCCAAGCTGTCACAGGTTGGCACAGGCAATCTTTTAGTGTGTATCTAGCTTACCCTGATTAGATTGGTGGTTCCTGCTTGTACAGCCTGCATGATCTGACAGCCAGAAACCCCAATTCAAACAGAGAGGACTCTGTCCCCACACTCTACATTGGACAGAACAGGGTGGGTGGATGCACATCACAGATGCAGTAGGTCATTACTTTGTGACCTTCTTAGTGACCATGCCCTTTGTGATGTTTGATGCCTGTTTTATCTGTCTGGTCGGGGCTATACCTTTCTCTCCTTCCCCATGGGACTTAGTCCTGCGTTGACTATTTCTTGCTCAACAGGATTTGGTGATGCATTGCTATATCCTGGAAAGGGGCACCACTGATGACTGCACTGTATATACTATGTCACTGGTGACAGCCCACCCACTCACACTTACCAAATGGCCACTTCAAGTGTATTGTGTGGCGCTACATCAGAAAAACACTTGTAAGCTGAATGACCAGTCACACTTTTTTGAAGACACATGGGGCCCTTTCATTGCAGGTGTTGCATCATCACTTGACTGAAGACACTGCCCAGTGGTGGGGGGGCAGGGCCACCATGTTGGGAAATGGAGTCTGTGGCCACACAGACCAGGTGGAGTCTGGTTAACTTCTTAGAGATTTGTGCACCACTGCTGGCTCCTGTACAAACTCCCCCTGCTTTGCCCCCTTCCTTGCTTCTCTCCATCCCTTCACATTCCTTTCCTCCCTAAAGTGCCTCTTTATCATCTTAGTAGGTGTAACTGTTGAAGAGGGGGTCCTCTACACAATTCAGATTCAGTCATCATCTACCCACTGAAGCCTGGTTTCTGGTATCTTCTGCATTTGATGTTAGTGATCGGTGTGCTCTGTAGGAACCCCAGTGCTGCATCTTGTTGAACTTTGTTGTACCTTACCATGCTTTCTTCAAAATATGCTCCTTGTTAGACCTGGCATCATTGGCATGGGTCTCCCTTCCTCTCTCCTTTTCCTATGATTTATGTTGGCTGGATTTAGATGCTCTGGGCGCCATGCCACTGCTAATCAGTGCCACAGCGCGAATGCTCCCTGTGTAAAGATGACTGTATGAATTGGGAAAACCATAATACCTAGATCTGTGTACCATGCTCTAATAGCAAGTTACTCTCTATTTCATGGTTACTACTGTAAACCGATCTGTTCTCCTAAGCCAGAATGGGCGGGTGGAGGATTACCTTCTATAATCCTATCTGACCCCAGGAACCTGATAGGAATTTCGAGTTTGATCTGTTTATGCCCAGGACCTTGAGATACACCTTTTAGTGAGGACCATGTATAGATCCCATGTTTGGAAATGCCTCTTCTGAAAACGCAGTAGTTTATTGCCTAAGCTTTACTGTAGGCCTTGTTAATATGTGTATTGGCCATCTGGTTTTGGAGCAGCAGGGCCAGCGGGGTCCGACCTGGCTGGAGAGAGAGATCGGTATTCAGAGCATGGGGAGGGGTGACTCTTTGATCTGAGCAAGGCCGTGGCTGGCAAAGTGAATGATGGTTCCACCTCCCACAGGGCGTCTGATAGCAGACCCCCTCATTCTGAAAGGGCAGGATGTCGTCTCATAAACCAAGTTCTCCCCGACCCCACCGGACTGGTTCTGACTGGACTGAGTGATTTGTGACTTTAGAGAACAAAGGCTTTTTAGGTATAAAACGCTGCGCTGGAACTTTGTTCGGTGTGTTCCTTCTGGATGTCAAGACAAAACTCTGTCCGAGTGAAGGGAGGAAAGGACTTTGAAAACTTTCACCAAGCTTGCCGAAGAAAGTACACGAGGGCCTGAATCAAGAGCACCTCCTGCTGAAGTCTCAGGGACATTAGACTTCACCCCGTTAGCCGTCGGAATTCCTGTGCGAGGAATTGTGCTTTTAGGTGAGGCCTCTGTCGAGTAATCTGGAGCCTTTGGTTATACTGTGAGTAACGCTGAATTTGACCCTTTGGAACTTCGCTGAATCTGTGTGGGCCGCTGCAGCTAAGAGAGAGCTGCCACCGCTGAGTGTCCGCACCTTTGCCAACTTTGCATCACCCTTCATCTGGTGGGCCACTGAAGCTAAGAAAAAGCTGCCACTGCTGAGTGCCAGCACCTTTGCCAACTTTGCATCACCCTTTATCCTGTGGGCCACTGCAGCTAAAAGAGAGCTGCTGCCACTGAGTGCCCACACCTTTGCCAACTTTGCATCACCCTTCATGCTGTGGGCCGTCGCAGCCAAGAGAGAGCTTCTGCCGCTGAGCGCCCGCACTGTTGCCAACTTGGTATTATCGTGATCCGTCCTGTGGGCAGTCGCGGCTAAGAAGGAGCTGCTTTTCTTTTGTTGCCAATTTTGCATCATTGTGAATTGTCCTGTGGGCTGCCACAGGTGAGAGAGTGCTGCTGACGCTGAGTGCCCTCAACCTTGCCAATTTTGCCTCATCGTGATTTGTACTGTGGGCCATCGCAGCTAAGAGAGAGCTGCTGCAGCTGAATGCCCCCGCAGCTTGTTCCCCATTGTCGAGGATTGCCGCTGTCATTTCATGGGCCGCCGCAGCCCAGAGAGAGCTGCTGCCACTGTGAGCTCACCACAGAGCTGCAAGACGAAAGTCTTTGCCCCCACCAGCCCTTGCCGCCGTAGCCGTGTGCTGCTGCCACTGAGAGCCTGCCTGTCTCCAAGTGCCCGACCCATTGTGGGTGCACGCTGTGTGCCCCTGCAGGCAAGACTTGTGGTCACTGGGAGTCCACCTGTCACCATCTCCGCTTCGTCGAGAAGCTGCGTGCTGTGTCCCCTTTCCCCTGCAGGTACCTGGTGCACAACGGGTCACGTAAGCCCCGGCCTTGAGTTCAGTCATTGTCACATTCTGGGGAATACGTTATTGCTTTTTTAAGTTCCTACTAGTTTATGTGCATTGTAGCTTGTTGAAATGCTTTGAGAGTCTGGAGTTAAACCTTAGATAAAGATATTATTTTTCAATACCTACTTGAGTTGTGTCTTTTTGTGGTGTCATTACTGCCTTATTGTGCATGGTCAGAAATGCTTCACACACTGCTTCTGAGATAGGCCTAACTGCTCATGCTACGTTACCACAGTGTTCAGCAGGGGTTGTAAAGGGGGTAGCCCACTTGCCCTGACTTAGTAAGAAGGGACCCTAATTGGACATTGGCCCCAGCCATTGCCAACTAGAGACCCCCATTTCTAACACTCCTCGATACATTCCTGAGTCTCTTTTTGGCACTGTACTATTACATTTCCAATAAATACATTTTGCAAAAAAAAAAAGCTGATAAAGCAATATACTTACCTTATACATACATTACCCAAGTCATATTTCCATTTAATTACAAGTGTCATGCATATAAAGCCTGATTTAGACTCTGTTCTTTTCTTTTATTAAAAAAATAAACAACTGTTTGCAGGCATACTTCAGGGAACATCCACCACATGACTATTCATTAGACTATTAGTTGGAGTTGGAGAATTCCATTGTCCCCATTTTTTCTCCAGAGTTTCCAGAGTCCCCATTTCTGAGAAGCCAGCTAGCGACCTAGTACCCAACGTAATCCATTGAAAGAAATTATATGTAGTAAATCCTTTGACTAAAAGGCTTTAAACAATGGGCTCTGAGAAAATCCTCCATAAAGCCAGGGTAACCTGAAATAGCCAGTAGCAGTCTTGTGAGGCTTTAGATGCTTTGAGCCTACTTTGAATTTAGCGGACAACTACTCCATCACAAATGTGACGGCTATTCTGTCTGCCGGATTACAAGTACTATAGGATATAATGGACTTGTAATATAGCAGATGGGATAGCCGTCACATTTGTGATGGAGTCATCCATCCCCCAAACTTCAAAAGGTAGCAACTCCTTCGACCAATAACCCAATTTCTTACACTATCATGTTAGAGAAAGTGTGATTTCTATAATATGGATATCTATATCCCCTGCTTTCTGAGAGAAGAATCTGCTTATACCACTTATAGATATGTTAGTTTACTATGAGTTACCACTATGTGTGGATTCTGTCAAATAACTTAAGAAATGGTGGCCTTGCCCTCAATGTCCAATGCCTTTACTGCATATCTTAGGTGCTTCACACCATTATCTTGTTTTGTATTAATCTATTTGATACTTACACCTTGGCAGAACATATCAGTCTTGACATTTAAATGTTAGCTGTATCATGACATTTTAGACAAGCTGAAGAAGACTGGAGCTATTGACCTTTATTGGAATTCAAGGATTTGGATACTGTGCCTACGGAGGAGCTGTATATAAGATGACAAAGCATATCTGACAGAGACTAATTGGCTGTGAATTGTATGTAGGTAGAAATGAAGGAAGCACCCTGTGCAACAGATAAAAAGACCTGCAGCCCAGCAAAACTGTAGTTCCAGAACTACTGCAAAATACAATGTGCCCATGAGCCTGCAATTCTCCCATCTGCCTCCAGGTTCTCATGATCAAAACATCAATAATGATTGCCTTAGAACACTTGGATCGTGGGTATCTCACAAAACAGAAGATGCAGTTTCCAGGGTAGGTCACAGACACTTGAGTGGTCTATGATACCCATAAACGTAACTGTGATTGGATGTTATCTTCCATTGTCAAGACACAGAGCTATAAAGCTTGTGAACCTTTTGTACCATCTGTGATACAGCATTTGCTTTCCTGGCACTCTTTGGCATTAAGAAGAGCATTTTTGATAATTTCCTGGTAGCCCGTCTGTCCTACAGCAGAGTTCAAAGATCCTTATACATGGACATCCAATTGATTTGATATAGTTTCTTGTGCCAGCTAACTACCAAACTAACTTTCTCTGATTTGGGGCTTTCCTGTGCACGCTTTGGCAGTGAGATTTGATGCTAGGTGCCTTAAGTATTGGCTTTGCCCCAAAAATCACCTGTGAGAAATAAGGCCAAATGGCAGCTTACTAGTTGATAGTATTCTTGCTGGCATTCTGCTTCCCTAGCTATATTACTGGACTGTCATTTTTTCATTTCATGAAGCTCTATTCGGTACATAATACATAATGACCATAAAAGCACAGCAAAATGTAATACAGTTATAAATACAGGTATAAAACAGGTGAAAGTTTAAAAGATCATGCTTTTCCAATGCTGAATTGATTTACATAAAAATGTAGCGGTATGAAAACATATGTCCGGAGAATTCATGTTAAAAATCAACTTCATGGCATCGTCCACATTATAAATACCGTACTTTATAAACATTGGTTTCAAATAAGCAACCCTAACATTCAGATAAAGATTGCATATTAACATAAAGTGCAGTGTGCTTTGTTTCGCAAGACCATCACATTGGCAGGGTCCAGCTGGCTGCTTCTTTGGTTGAGGGAAAGCCACCAAAACGTGAGCCATTTCAAATCTTAGTCTAGTTAAAACAAACCTATGGGCTGGTCTTGTTACAAGGCTCAGATAAAGCTGGAAGCCTTCACTTTTGATATGTTTATTGTAAAGATTAACTGAAGTAAGGCGACCATTAACAACTAGACATTTTTGGGCTCTGTACGTCATAAAGATATTTTTCATGTCCTGCTTGGAAAAGTTTCCGGCGGAACATGGGTCGACCAATATATTAAGTCCATAGATAACCTGGAAACTGTCGACAATATATTTAAGCCAGGGTATCTTGGTATAATTATCCAGGTCGAGACAATCCCTGATGACACACTGGTTAAAGGCTGTCTCTTCCTTGTGCCAAATTCCGCGCCAGATCATTAAAGGCCTTAGTAAAATGAGGTCACTTAAGTGGGCACTCCCCACTTCCCTATGGATCAAATCAGTTGAGGCTGAAATAGGTAGGCATAGCAGTTTTTTGATGAAGGTATTTTCTTCCCTCTACAGGGAGCCTACATTAGTGTAGCCCCACAGCCCCGCCCCATATAATGCAATAGAGACACTCCTTGCCTTATAAATTTGCATCATGTCCCTGATTCGTCTGTTGCCGATCTTAGAGGCGAATTTAAATATACCAAAGGCACTTTTTACCATCTTGGACCTAACATTTACTAGTTCCTGAGACCACCTACCATCATGCGTAAAAGTAACACCCAGATAACAAAATGTTTCCACCTGCTGTACTTTTACCCCATCAATAAAAAAAGCATGGCTTTTGTTACTACTACCACCACAGATCATGGTGTGAGTTTTACTCTTGTTGATTACCAGCCTCCTTTCTTTAATAAAGTCAGAAATCCGATTCATCAGGCGCTGAAGTCCTATGGGGGTCCGGGACAAGAGCACATTATCATCTGCATAAAGCAGAACTGGCACACCTGACCCATCAACCTGTGGTGCATCGGCTTTGACTGTTTTTAAAACTGAATCAACAGCATTAATAAAAAGGGCAAACAACAGAGGGGCAAGGACACAACCCTGTCCTATTCCGCGCTTAACGCTGAAATTTGGGGTGCATTCCCCACTTGCCTCGAAGCGCACACATGTTTGCATCTTATCATAAAGTCTGGCCAAGAAAAAAATAATAGCCTCTGGTGCGCCTAGTTCCAGCAGGACTGGCCATAGTATTGAGTGGTCTACCAGATCAAATGCGCTGCTTAAATCGGCAAAGCAAAGATATAAAATACCAGACTTGGCCTTGGTATACTTGCCGATAAGTAGTTCTAAATTCAGGCATTGATCCAGTGTTCCTCGGCCCTTCCTGAAGCCATATTGAGAACTTGCAAGAATCCCACATTCATCCGCCCACTCTTCCAGCCTATACAGCAACACTCTACTCATGATTTTCACCGACGAGTCGAGGAGGCTAATAGGACGGTAATTACATGCTGCTGACTTCTCACCCTTCTTATAGATAGGGACAATGATGGAATCCCCCCATGTAGGTGGTATCAGGGTTGTGACTGCAGCATTTAATACCAGGGTAAGTATAGGTCCCCACAGCAATGGGACGGTCTTATATACATCAATGGGTACTCCGTCAGGTCCTTGGGCCTTACCCCCCTTACTATTCTTTATACTATGCTCGACCTCACCCAAAGAAATGTCTAAAGGGATAATAGGCCAGAAACTATGTTCCTCATCAGTGGGGCCTGTAGCTTGGAATATAGCTGAAAAGTGAGAAACCCAGGCCTCACTACTAACATTCGATGCAAGTTGTGGAACTTTGTCATCCTTAAGGAATGGGGAGTTGACCGTGGACCAAAACAAGCGGCTATCAGAGGTCTCAGCCGCCTGCGACAGGTTATCCCATACTTCTTGCTGAAGCTCCCGCTTCCTTCTAGATTGCGCCATTTTGTATTCGTATCTCAGGTTTTTTACTTGGTTCTTATCCCTAGGTCTAAGTACTAGAGCCTGTTTTAGTTGCGAAAGAAGGGCTGTACAGGCATGGTCAAACCAACCCTTTTCGCAGGCAGCCTTGCCATTCCTTTTTCCGGTAAATAAGTCATCGATTATTTTATTAATATTAATAAAGTTGTTCACAATGGAAACCGAGGCGCCGCCTAATGTCAATAAGCCATCAATATCCGCCAAGGATTTTGATATGATGGTCGTCATTACTGTTGCCGATTTTTCCCCCCTCCACCTTAACCTGATCCCGTTTGGCCTACAGGGCTCAACATTACATAATGTTCTGGACACCCGCTGCCTAACACAATTCCATATCTCAGTACTTATTACAATACGATTATGATCACTGAGAGTCGAATCCTCGATTACAGAGGTCGAGCAACTTGAGACAGTGTTTGATGAAACCATAACATGGTCAATATAAGAATTAGTTTGCCTCCCAATATAGGTAGGGATAGTTTGGCCACCAACACCTTTAGCAGGCTGCAGTAGTTCTAAGTCGTAAGTGGACATAATATTGTTTATTGCCTCGCCATAGGCATTGTGAGGAAAATGTGATGTGTAGTCACCGCTATTGTTTTGCACCCCACAAGCCATAGAAAGCGACAATGGACAAATCGGGGAATTAAAATCACCTAACCAGATGTAGTTAAAAATACATTTTGCTTCTGTTACAAGCTTCACAAGCGCACTTTTTAATTCCTTGATAACAATGTGCCGTGTGTTATCAAAGATGTTATTATAAAAGTTTATTAAAAGCACCTCCGGGCCTTCCTTTTGTTGCACCCAAAGAATTTGTGAATGGGTTCCTACTGTTATATATTTAACAACTGGCAGCAATAAATCCACGGATAACAAAAAAGGAACCCACCTTTTGCTCTACCATGTCTAGACTCTGAAGCTTCTAGGCTATAGCAAAGAAAAGCATCGAGGCTAGGTTTAGTGGTGCACCATGTTTCCTCGAAACATAAAATGTCGTATGACCTAATCAGATCCTCCCATCCCAAAATCTTTCCTTTAGATGCCCAACCAGCTATATTCCAGGAAACAATAGAAATTCCCCCTGCTAGACTACTTTTGGATTGGCCTTGGGCATTAATACAGGTAACAGCCTCCACATGAGGACCCTCCTCAACTGGACCAACATTTATACTCCCAATACATGTGGATGGCTGATCTTCTGCCGTTCTCTCAACAACATGAATGAGTTCAGAACTTTTGCCACCCCCCCCCCCCCCCAGCTGGTCCAACATTTTCATACTCAATACATGTGGGTAACTGATCTTCAACCATCCTCTCAACAACAGAAGCAAGTTCAGGACTTTTATCATTGGTCATTACTGGAACACCATTCAGGATTGGCTCTGGATCTACACCAGACCCATTCAGTTTGTTATCTCTAACTTGCCGAGTAAATCTCAAATTCTGCCTGCTGACCTTTGGATGTCAATCATTCATGTCCAGAGAGCACAAGGGTTGGTATCTATTCTGTGTTGGGACCTCAAAGGTCGAGTAATGGTTGGAGATTGAGGGATTAAAAGGTCTACCTCTATTAGAAAACTGGGGCGCCTTAATAAGATGGTTATAAAAATATCTCAGGGAATGTACACGCACACTATTTTCGTCTGGGGTTAAAGAAGCTGCTCTAAGCAAGACAGTTGCAACATGCTGGGGGTGTTTGAAGTTGACAATAACACAATCGCCCCTGCAAGATTTTCTTGAGTTACCTATCAAATTTACTCTACGTGTAGTTAATATTTGGTCAGAGTAATCGGTAGGCAACCGCATTGTCTGTGCAGCCATGAGACGGTTTTATTTTTGAGTGAGTTGTGTGTTTCCTGATACGATTGGGACAGATTAGAATCCACAGGCGGTAAATTAAAAAGGACAACTACATAAGGGGCACAGTCAGGTGGAAGATTGATAGAACTGCTTTTCATTGGAGCTAACACTCCTTTCATACTTACGTGTGCTGCAGTTACCTGTTTTTCCTGACTGGCCTGTAGCTGAGGGTCAGGTAGAACTACTTGATTAGGGCCCGTCTTTCCAACGTGCAACTTTGGTACAGCATTACTAACTGGTACACTCCTCTCTTTAGGCTTATGACTTATGACCTCACTAACCTTAACAGTGTGGGCAGTGTGGGCATCCAAGAGACTACCTAGCCTAGATACTTCTGCTGCCATTAAATCGATTTTATCCACTAAGGGTTTAACAATAGTTTCAAGCTTAACCTTAATGATACTAACTAATAAATCAAATTGCTCGGTATTCAGAGTAGCAGCACTAGTCTCAGCCTGGGTCAGGGTCTCCGAGTTACTGACAGTACTCCTCGGCGTATGTTCAGTTCGTTTTTTGTTATGATTACCCCCACGCTTTGGTTGCGCTTTCCTGCACGCCCTCACTGCTCTCTTAGCCGGGGTAAGCCGTACTGGTGTATCGTGAAGTACATCCAGAGAATCCTGGATGACTACAGACGTTTCTTGAGCTTCCACCAGCACGTCTTCAAGGTCGCATTTAATGATCGGGGGCAGTGTAGTATTAGCAATAGGCGATGTGAGGGGTAGATCCGGTGGACCCCCCAGACCCAACGATTTTCTCCGTTCATTGTTGATTTTATTTACTACTTTGATGAAGTAGTTATCCATGGTATATGTTTGTTTGGACATAATAAATATTATAAATGCTTGTAGTTGACCCTCGATCTCAACTCATAGAATACGCACTACTTTCACGTAAATTGATGAGTTAATCAATGCGGGAAGGCCAAGTTTAAATGTTTGAAATATCATCGGATAAAATAAATGGCAATGTCACTTAGCTTACTGGCTAAACAATGTAGCAGCAGACAAGGGATGTGGCCCAGCCCAGCCTTGTCCTGCCCCGGACGGCCACCGACGGCCCGCCCTTTGCCCGGGCTTAGCCCGGCCCCACCTGCGTGCGTCCCTCGGGACGGGAGGCGTTCAGAAGTCTTATGGCGCCTCCGGGCGCGTTGGGAGCGTCACAGGACTGCGACCTCCCCGGGGCTGCTGGGTAGTGTAGTCCGTGAACCGGGACTACAGCCGTTTCCCTCAAGGCGCTGGATGGCAGAACAAGCGATGAGGAGCTCAAGCCGTTTCCCTCACGGCGCGCTGCAAGCTCCGGTAAGTGACCCCCTGGACTGTCAAATCTGTACAATCTCCAGGTCATAAGGTAATATTGCTGAGATGGTCCTTAGACCAACTACTTTTAGGTATTTCTGCATAGGTGTCTGGAAGACCTGATTTCATCAATCATTTGTGAATGTACAATAATAAGAAATACAGAGAAAGGGCTTTAGGTCAGCCCCTTTCAGCCATTGGTTATCATGCTTTTTAGGTCGAGCTTAGGCAGAGCAGATGCGCTGTCTGCAAGACCTGCTGTAAGGAATACAATTACTTTATTCCTGCCCACTATTTACCATTGGATTAGTCCAGCATTCCTCTTATTTGGTCCCTCTTAACTGGTTTTGTAGTCGAAAGGCCACTTCCGCTTAGAGCAGAGGAACACCGGTGAATTACTGTTCCGTATGCTTTCAGTGTTTCTCTGCTGTTTGGGAGAACTCTTTTACCTTTGCTATCCTTCACTCCAGATCGGAGAAATATTTTTGCACCTCATTGGTTCGGCAGTCTTGAGCAGCTGCCTGTTTGCCACCATCAAGCGCCTGAGACTGCAGCAGCAGGAGAAACAGATGAATTATTGCCAGCGGATCAATAGTCCCATCAGCATCCCTCGCACTTTTTATATATAGTTTTCGGTCTCCTCCGCCTCAATGACGCCACCCTCCCACCCCCCTCTACCGCTCCGAAGTATTCTTGGTAGGTGTCAATATTACTTAGTTTTTTCACTTGCAGAAAAATATCTGTTTGGAGTCTGCTTTCACTCTCACCAGTGTCCCTTCAGTCGGCTAATATTTCTGCCCCTGACCAGTCATTAAGGTCTGGCAGCAGAAGAACTGACAAAAAGTAGGGTGACTTGTATTTTAACAGCCTGCCTGCCTCTCTGCAGCATCACTGCCATCCTCCAGCAACCGAGCAAATCATAGATACACTTGATTGATCTACTGTAGTGAACCACAGTGCTCTGTACTGTTTTGGAAAAGGACACACTAATGAAAAGGGTTTCCTATTGCACATGGGATGTTTCAGGGTTTACAGCATTTACTGACTTCTAACACAATTAACACCTCCTTAAGGGGACCATCCAGTGTAGATTGATTAGTTGTGCATGGTTAGTAGAGATGTGTCAAGTGTGTTTTGTTAATTATGGTACCTAGTTTAATACTAGGCTGTGCTGTTTAATGTATTGACTTTGCTGCTGCTCAGGATACTTTTGGGGCCTTATATGTTTATGAGTGTCCCGAAGGACTTTGCTGTTTTTAGGTTGAGCCTAGGAAGCCCTGCTCATGTCTTTGTTGCCATGTATTCAGCAACCATCGTTTTAGTTCTTTTCACATTTTATGATGTTGCTGCCTAATCTCCCTGTGGGCTAACATTCTCCCAACACCACCTCCGGTCACTCCTTGCTTCATTTCACTTTTCTTTCCTGTGACATACAGTCACTAAATGCATTTTATAAACGTATTTAATTCCAGCGTAGATGTTTTTTTTAATATATATTACCTACTGGCTGCCAGTAGGGAGTTATAGTTAGGACCTTTTTGCCATATCAAATCTGCAACATTCAATTTGGAATAACTTTGGCGCCGGTTGACAAATCTTTGTGAAATTTTCAAAACTGGTGGGGCGCTCCGGTCCTGAAAGTTTTGGGGTAATTGGTGAAGGCAGGGGTGAGAAAAAAGGGGGGTCCCAAAACGTGTTTTCCCCATGCAATTTTCAATAGATACCGTTCATTGCGGCTACAGCCCGAACAGCTGAAAAGAATTACACCAAATTTGGCAAAGTTGTAGTCCTTGGTTCAGACTTGTGCCTTTTGCTTATATTTTTACTTATTTATGTATTTTAATTTGAAAGTTTTATAGAGCGCGAACAAGATCCTTGCAGATATCAGAGAGCTTTACACACATAGAGATTATACAAACAACATAAATCGTGTAACATAACATTTTGTGCAACAATGAGCAAAACGGTGTAATACAATGAGGACCCATAAAGTCAAGGCAGAGGCAACAGACGTGCCTAGGTGGTCTAGCTGACCCTTGTCATAAGGGGAATACTGGTGAAGGTGCAAGTGTTCTCGAGATTTCCTTAGCCTATACTCATGTGAATTTTGCCAGGAGAATGGATTTTACTTCTTTTTTGAAGGATGTCGTGGATGAGATAAGTCTGGTTTCTGGAGGCAGTGTATTCCAGATCCTGGGCGCCATCCCTGAGAAGGACTGTTTATATGTTTTTTCTTGTTGAATCTTTGTGGTTTCAGTAGTAGATCATCTGAGCTTCTTGTGGCTCTAGATCACCTGAGATGGTCAGTTTCTGAGTGAGGTAACTGGGTGAGTTGTGATCTATGGCCTTATGCTTCATGCACACAATTTTCAGGTGTATTCTAGCTTCGTATGGCAGCCAGTTCAAGGATATTAAGTCTGGAGAGATGCAGGAGCTTCTTTTAGAGCGAGTTATGAGTCTTGCTGTAGCATTAATAGATGCTCTTAGGGGTGCAGTTGTTGATTTAGGGAGGCCACAGAGAGCGACACTTCCATAATCTACTCGAGGGATAACTAGAGCTTGGACTGCCATCCTAAAGTCATTGGAGGGCAGGAAAGGTTTCAGCTTCCTCAATGTATTAATCTGGAAATTTGCTCCCTTAGTTGCATTACTGATATGTTTCTGCATATTGAGGTTGCAGTCGAAGGTTATACCTAATGATTTCACTGAGTGCACAATGGTTGGTTCAACGTTGAATGTAGTAAGATGTTTGAGCCAATCATGTATGATGGGGACTTTGGCCGATGGTGCTATTAGGAGGAATTCTGTTTTTAGAGCGTTCAATTTGAGATGATTCTCTGCCAGCCATGTCTGTGTGTTCCTAAGCATTGCGTTGAGCAGTTTGATGTCGCCAGGGATGTGTATTTTAAGGTAGAGTTGGGTATCGTCTGCGTACATGTGAAATTGCACATTAGATGCTTGCAGCAGTCCGGTGAGTGGTTCCATGACTAAGTTGAACAATGTCGGGGATAGGGAGGATCCTTGTGGGACTCCTAATGTTACTGGAACGGGTGTGGACAGGGTATTGTTGATCTTGAAATTTTGCGCCGGTTATGAGGAAAGGAGGTAAGCCACTTAAGTACTGTCCCTGATAGACCCATTCTGTGATTCAACAGATCAAATAGGTTCTCGTGTTTAACCGTATCAAAGGCTGAAGAGAGGTTAAGTAGGATGAGGAGGCAAGTACCGTTCTGATCAAGTATTTGAAGCGCATAATCAATTATGTATGTCATAGCTGATTCCGTGCTGTGGCCTGCTCGGAAGCCTGATTGGTGTGAGTTGAGGAGGTCAAAGTGCTAGATGTGTTTTATCAATTGGAGATGTACACATTTTTCTAACAGTTTGGCCAAGGTAGGAATATTGGAAATAGGACGATAGTTGTTTAGGTCGGTAGGGTCAGCTGTGGGTTTCTTTAGGATGGGCGATACATGTCCCAATTTAAGGGAGTCCGGGATGCATCCTTGTTGAAGTGAACTATTAATGATTTTTGTCCAGAGAGGGAGAAGCAACGGGGTAAAGTATTTTACAGCGTTTGCGGGGAGAGGGTCAGTGAGGTGATTGGAAGGCTTCAGGGTACTGAGAATCTTGCCTATAGCTTCTTCCGTGTAAATGTCAAAGGAAGACCGTGAAGCATTGTTTTTTAGGTCCAGGGATGTTTTGATGTGGGAACTAGAGTGTAAGCTTAGGTCAATGAGGAGATCTTTCCTGATGTTATCAGTTTTTAGATGAAAGAAGGTAGAGAATTCTTCACAGGTCGGTTGTGTACGAGTTGTGTTTTGTAGTTGTTGAGGTTCATCCTTGGATTGAGTTTTGATTAACTCAGTTTTTTGGGATGGTTTCTTGCTTGGTCTAGCTGGTGGCTGAAGAAGTTTCCTTTCAAGCGCTTGATCTTTCTAAAGTATGCATTTCTTTTTTTCCTTAGAGTTTTGAGGTGCATAGCAGATGGGACTGATCTCCAAATGCGTTCTGCCATTCTCAAGGAACGTCTATATTCGTTAAGTAGCCCATCGTACCAGGGTTTTGAGTCTTTAGAGGAAGCTCTCTTTAGTTGAAGGGGAGCAACCTCATTGATTATCGAGGTCATAGATTTGAGGTAGTGGTTGGTGAGATCCTGTATGTTGGAGGCGCCAGCAAGGGGTAGGAGAAGATAGTAACGCGAGAAGGTAATGTGTTGGGATTGAGTTTTTTCACGTCTCTTTTCCAAATCTTTGGTTTGGTGGATTGGGCCGGATTAAGTTTCACTGATTCATTGATAAAGAAGGTGATAATATGGTGGTCTGACCAATCACAGGGTTGGATTGATTCAAATTGAATGGAGTCATCTTTGGAGATTATTAGATGCAAGATAGAACCTTTATTGTGTGTAGGGATGTTGCAGATTTGGGTGAGGTCTAGAGCGCGAGGAAGTTTTTGAGACTATTGACCACTGAGTTGTTCTGATCGTTCCAGTGGAGATTGAAGTCGCCAAAGAATATTTGTGTGTTTTGTCGTCCAGAGTTCGTTGTGACCATGTCCATGAGGTGTTCCGTGAAGGTGAGGTTGTCACCTGGTGGGTGGTAGATAATATGTAAAGAGCAAACTGGATTGCTGTTGCTGTTAATGTCGAGGCAGATGTGTTCAAAGGAGGGGAATACTGGGGATATGGCTCTATTACGGAGAGGTTGCCACGGTGTATACATGCGATTCCACCCCCTGTCTTGCCACTCCTGTCCAATCTGGTGATGTTGTACTAGAATGTCAACGAGTGGCGAGAAGGATTCTGTTAACCAGGTTTCGTTGAGCATTGTCAGGTCCAGGTCGTGCGCGATAATGAGGTCAGCTATGTCTGCCGCATGTCTGGAGGCCGATCTACAGTTCAGGAGTGTGAATTTAGGACGGGGAGTGATGAGGGAAGAGGAGGGATCCTGAGTGAGTGTGACTTTTCTAATATTATCGTCAATGACATCTCTATTGTTGTGTGTGGAGGACCTGTGAGGGTTGGGGTGGATAGTGGGGATGGGCAGGTGTGTGGGGGCTATGTCGGTCGTAAAAGCGGGTTCGTAAGAGTGTAGAAGGGAGCGTATGTCGTAGTCCAGTGTGGATTGACCCTTTGCATTGAGCGGGTGGCAGAATTACAGCAGGGAATAGATTTCCAGTAGGGTAGATTATGTTTGGGGGAGAGTGGAAGGTGGATAGGGGGATTGCTTGGTATATAGGTTCTAGAGGGTCTGGATGGCTTGGTTGATTCGAGATCAACTCTTTAAAAGTATGGAGTTCATCTTTGATTTGGTGAAGTGTGGACATAATCTCATCCAGACTGGTGTTTGGAACGGTTATGATAGGGGTAGGTGTCGGTGGTATGGGTTGCAGTGTCTTTGCCCGGTTAGATTTGTAATCTGGTGCAGGGGTGGGAAGAATAGGAGAGGGTGTTGTGAATGTGGTTGGGAGAGTTGTAGGTATAGATGTCTGAGTTGTAGGAGTGGTTGGAGGGTGAAGGGGTGTGGGAGGTGTAGCTGGGAGTGGAGTGTGCTCTGATGGAGGTTTAGGGGGAGACGTAGGAGAGGGTGTTGCGTGTGTGGTTGGGAGAATCGTTGATGAAGATATCTGAGTTGTAGGTGCGGTTGGTAGGTGAGGGGGTGTGAGAGGTGTAATTGGGGGTGGAATATGCACTGAGGGTGGATTGGGGGGAGGGGCTGTTTATTAAATGGTAGTGGTGGGGAGTCCTTTATATGCCACCAGGTGATCGTAGGGGTGTTGGCTGGTATGGGGGGTTCAATGTCAGAGTTGGACAGGTGACATAGGGATGATGTAGGGGGGAGAGAATTAAGATGGGGTGCTGTTAGAGGTGAAGTGACCTCTGATCAAAACAGATGGGGGATCAGCTTCTAGTGTATGTGTGTGAGTTGTTTCAGTACTGGGATGATGGGAGTAGTAAATGTTGTTATGAAGCAAGGCTGAGGTAGGGGCAGGGATGGTGATGAGGGGAAAAGGCTAGAGGAGGGGGACTGTAGTCATTCCATGGGGGCGTTCAGATTGAGTAGGGGGTGCATTTGTTGTCTCAGTCATGTAAGCTACAAGTCTGTGAGAGTTAGGTGAAGTGAGGTGACGTGCATTGGTGGAAGGGGTGGAAATGTTGGGGGAGGCGTAAGGATCTGATATCCGCTGTGACTGGGGAATTGGGGGGAGGGTGACATAAGGGGTTGGAGCTGTGGTATCTTGAGTACTAGGTGTGGGGGTCGATTGGGTAGTAGTAAGTGAATTAGACACATGCTCTTTAATAATGGGGAAGATGTTATCCAGTAGATTTAAACGACGGTCTGTGGACTGAATGAGAATAGTTCCGTTATTGTAGATGGTGATGGTTGCTGTCGCTTGGAAGAGTTGTGATGGTGCAATAGAAATCACTAGTCCATGAGCGGATTTCCTAGTGGAAGAAATCGAGAGCAAGGTTAGGAATGCTTTCCTCCATTGGGCTCTACGTTTGGTGTGGAAAATTATGTCAGTGGTCATAATCCCATTGTGTAGTGAAAAATAAGGACCAGCAAAGGGAGTTTCAGGGTGAGATTTAAAAAAAATTATGTTTGAAGCGTTTGGCAGATTTTTTTGAGAGTTTGGGGGGATAAATAATATTGTACGTGTGAGTGCCTGTGAGTTCAATGTTGTGCGCTGAGGTGTAGATGAGGGGAGTAAGGTGAGAGAGTGTGTGCTTTAGTGTGCTATAATATAGGCTAGAGTGTCATAGCTGGCTAGGCTAAGAGTTAAATCAGGGCTAGAGTAATATGGTTGTGGTAGCGGTTGAGGCAGTCTAAGATGGCCGACTCCTTAGTCAAGAGCTTACTAGAGATTTATGAAGTCCTTTGTCTGTGACAGCAGTAACCTCTCTCTCGCTTGTGTAAGGATCTTGCTCACTTACAGATCCATATGACAGCAGTATCCTCTCACTCTCATATAGAGCCATATGGCAGCAGTAACCTCTCTTGCTCACATTAGATTCATATGACATCAGAAACCTCTCTGTCTCTCGCATATAGATGCATATGACAGCGGCTACCTCTCTCGCTCTCTTATAGATCCATATGACAGCAGTAACCTCTCTCGCTT
This sequence comes from Lissotriton vulgaris, assembly GCF_964263255.1. Taxonomy (NCBI): domain Eukaryota; kingdom Metazoa; phylum Chordata; class Amphibia; order Caudata; family Salamandridae; genus Lissotriton; species Lissotriton vulgaris. The sequence continues at coordinate 989,157,778 of NC_141695.1, forward strand.
GTATATGGATCTACATGACAAAAGTAACCTCTCTTGCTCGCTTACAGATCCATATGACAGCAGTAACCTCTCTCTCACGCATAGAACCATACTGCAGCAGTAACCTCTCTCGCTCGCATATAAATTTATATGACAGCAGTAACCTCTCTCTCTCTCTCTCTCTCTCGCATATAGATTTATATAATAGCAGTAACCTCTCTCTCGTCTATAGATCCATATGATAGCAGTAACCTCTCTCGCTCGCTTACAGATCCATAAGGCAGCAGTAACATCTCTCGCTCGCATATAGATTTATATGACAGCAGTAACCTCTTTTGCATTTAGATTCATGACAGCAGTAACCTCTCTTGCAAATAGATCTATATGACAGCAGTAACCTCTCTCGCTTGCATATAGATCCATATTATAGCAGTACCCGCTCTTGCATATAGTTCCATGACAGCAGTAACTTCTCGCTAGCATATAGATCCATATGAAAGCAGTAACCTACCTCGCTTTAATATAGATCCATACGACAGCAGTAAACTCTCTTGCATATAGATCCAATTGACAACAGCAACTTCTCTTGCTTGCATACAGAACCATAACAGCAGTAACCTCTCTTGCTCGCATACAGATCCATATGACAGCAGTAACATTTCTCTCTCGTATATAAATAGATTCATATGACAGCAGTAACCTCTCACTCGCATATAGAGCCATATGGCAGCAGTAACCTCTCTCGCTCGCATATAGATCCATATGACAGCAGTAACCTCTCTCGCTTATATATTCATATGACAGCAGTAACCTCTCTCACTCACATATAGAACCCGTGGGCTAACATTCTCCCACCACCACCTCCGGTCACTCCTTGCTTCATTTCACTTTTCTTTCCTGTGACATACAGTCACCAAATGCATTTTATAAACTTATTTAATTCCAGCGTAGATGTTCTTTTAATATATATTACCTACTGGCGGTTGCCAGGAGGTAGTTATAGTTAGGACCTATTTTCCATATGAAATCCGCAACATTCTATTTGGAATAACTTTGGCGCTGGTTGACGAATCTTTGTGAAATGTTCAAAATTGGTGGGGCGCTCCAGTCCTGAAAGTCTTGCGGTCATTGGTGACGCGAGGGGTGAGAAAAAATGGAGGTCCCAAAACGTGTTTTCCCCATGCAATTTTCAATAGGTACCTTTCATCGCGGCTACAGCCTGAACGGCTGTACGGAATTACACCAAATTTGGCAAAGTTATAGTCCTTGGTTCAGACTCGTGCCTTTTCCTTATATGGTGTAAATTTGTTCAGTAGTTCCTGAGAAAATTACAATTAAAAGTACATATATATCTATGACCTCGGTGGATGCGCGCATCTTGCAGTGACTATAAGCGCACTGTCCCGATCACGCGCTGAATGCTGATTGGCTGTCAAGTGGTTGTCAAGATTCGAAACCAGGAAGTGTTGGCAGCTATTTTGTGCCTCGGTAGAAGCAAGGATCTAGAAATTAGTGGAACAAGTGTTCAAAATGTATTAAGGGGGCAGGTAAGAAATAGGTTTACCCTCTAGACCTGCTCAGGGGGTCCCACAAGGAACCCTAGGGCCCCCAAAAATTTATTTTTTCTATTTGAAAAAACTGAGAAATGTGTGCTGGGTGCATGGATCCTCCATAAAAAAAATAAAAACAAAGCGGGGTTCCTGTGCTTGTTTAAAAATTAGCTACCTGGGAAGGACCAATTCCGTGGTCTAAAATATTGCATTTGAAGTGGGGGCAGAGAATAAAGGGGTGTCCAAAACGAGTTTTCCCCATGCAATTTTCCATAGGAACCGTTCATTGCGGCTACAGCCCGGACGTTTAAATGGAATTATACCAAATTTGGCAAAGAGGTAGTCCTCAGTTCAGACTCGTGCCTTTTGCTTAAATGGTGTAAATACGTTCAGCAGTTTCTGAGAAAATTACAAGTAAATGTACATATATATCTATGGCCTCTGTGGATGCGTGTATCTTGCGCACACAATAAGCGCACCGAACCGATCACTCGCTGAATGCTGATTGGCTGTCAAGTGGTTGTCAATATTCGAAACCAGGAAGTGTTGGCAGCCATTTTGTGCCTCGGTAGAAGCGAGAATCTAGAAATTAGTGGAACAAGTGTTAAAAATGTATAAAGGGGGCAGGTAAGAAATAGTTTTACCCTCTAGACCTGCTCAGGGGGTCCCACAAGGAATCCTAGGGTCCCCCAAAATTTATTTTTTCTATTTGAAAAAACTGAGAATTGTGCGCTGGTTGCATGGATCCTCCGTAAAAAAAATAAAAACAAAGCGGGGTTCCTGTGCTTGTTTGAAAATTAGCTACCTGGGAAGGACCAATTTCGTGGTCTAAAATATTGCATTTGAAGCGGGGCAGAGAAAAAAGGGGGGGTCCCAAAACGTGTTTCCCCATGCAATTTTCCATAGGAACCGTTCATTGCGGCTACAGCCCGAACGGTTGGACGGAATTATACCAAATTTGGCAAAGAGGGAGTCCTCGGTTCAGACTTGTGCCTTTTGCTTAAATGGTGTAAATAGGTTCAGCAGTTTCTGAGAAAACTACAAGTAAATGTACATATATATCTATGGCCTCTGTGGATGCGCGTATCTTGCGTGCACACTAAGCGCACCGTCCCGATCACTCGCTGAATGCTAATTGGCTTTCAAGTGGTTGTCAACATTCGAAACCAGGAAGTGTTGGAAGCCATTTTGCGCCTCAGTAGAAGCGAGGGTCTAGAAATTAGTGGAACAAGTGTTCAAAATGTGTAAAGGGGGCAGGTAAGAAATATATTGACCCTCTAGAGCTGCTCAGGGGGTCCTGCAGGGATCCCTAGGGCCCCCCAAATTGTTTTTATTTATTTTATTAAACAGAGAAATGTGCGCTGGGTGCATGGATCCAAGCGGTACAAAAGGGGGTGGTGATGGACGGAACATCTGAACCAATCAAACACTCACACCGAGTCAACAGATCTGGGTTTGATCCATCACTGTTCTTAAGCCCACTCTGCCACCCCAGTTCAGACATGGCCATATGCAAATCAGTCTGACCCTGTGCCTCATGGGAACAGTCCAGCTCGAACTGCCAAGCCATGCCTTCCCTGGACCGGATTCAAGCTTCCTAGGACCGGTTTCTCTCATTACAGCCACCTTCAGCCAGGCTTGCTTGAATCCAGTGGCAAAGTGAGCAAGGGACTCACGTCTGAGCATACCCTGCCAACTTATGGCGAACAAAGCGGTACAAAAGGGGATGGTGATGGACGGAGCATCTGAACCAATCAAACACTCACAGCAAGTCAACAGATCTGGGTTTAATCCATCACTGTTCTTTAGCCCACTCTACCACCCCAGTTCACAAATGGCCATATTCAAATCAGTCTGACCCTGTGCCTCATGGGACCAGTCCAGCCCGAAATGCCAAGCCATGCCTTCCCTGGACCGGATTCAAGCTTCCTAGGATCGGCAGTTCACCATAAGTTGGCAGGGTATGTTCAGACGTGAGTCCCTTGCTCATTTTGCTACTGGATTCAAACAAGCCTGGCTGAGACGGCTTTAATGCCGGAATCCGGTCTTAGGAAGCTTGTTTCCGGTCCAGGGAAGGCATGGCTTGGCAGTTCGGGCTGGACTGTTCCCATGAGGCACACGGTCAGACTGATTTGCATATGGCCATGTCTGAACTGGGGTGGCAGAGTGGGCTAAAGAACGGTTATGGATTAAACCCAGATCAGTTGACTGGGTGTGAGTGCTTGATTGGTTCAGATGCTCCGTCCATCACCACCCCCTTTTGTACCGCTTTGTTCGCCATAAGTTGGAAGGGTATGCCCAGACGTGAGTCCCTAGCTCACTTTGCCACTGGATTCAAGCAAGCCTGGCTGAAGATGGCTGTAATGCCAGAAACCGGTCCCAGGAAGCTTGTTTCCGGTCTAGGGAAGGCATGGCTTGGCAGTTCGGGCTGGACTGTTCCCATGAGGCCCAGGGTCAGACTGATTTGCATATGGCCATGTCTGAACTGGGGTGGCAGAGTGGGCTAAAGAACGGTAATGGATTGAACCCAGATCTGTTGACTGGGAGTGAGTGTTTGATTGGTTCAGATGCTCAGTCCATCACCACCCCCTTTTGTACCGCTTTGTTCGCCATAAGTTGGTAGGGTATGGTCAGACGTGAGTCCCTTGCTCATTTTGCTACTGGATTCAAACAAGCCTGGCTGAGACGGCTTTAATGGCGGAAACCAGTCTTAGGAAGCTTGTTTCCGGTCCAGGGAAGGCATGGCTTGGCAGTTCAGGCTAGACTGTTCCCATGAGGCACAGGGCCAGACTGATTTGCATATGGCCATGTCTGAACTGGGGTGGCAGAGTGGGCTAAACAACGGTGATGGATTAAACACAGATCAGTTGACTGGGTGTGAGTGTTTGATTGGTTCAGATGCTCCATCCATCACCACCCCCTTTTGTACCGCTTTGTTCGCCATAAGTTGGCAGGATATGTTCAGACGTGAGTCCCTTGCTCACTTTGCCACTGGATTCAAGCAAGCCTGGCTGAAGACCGCTGTAATGCCAGAAACCGGTCCTATGAAGATTGTTTCCAGTCCAGGGAAGGCATGGCTTGTCAGTTCGGGCTGGACTGTTCCCATGAGGCACAGGGTCAGACTGAATTCCATATGGCCATGTCTGAACTGGGGTGGCAGAGTGGGCTAAAGAACGGTGATGGATTAAACCCAAATCTGTTGACTGGGTGTGAGTGTTTGATTGGTTCAGATGCTCCGTCCATCGCCACCCCTTTTGTACCGCTGAGTGCATGGATCCGGCGTAAATAAAATTAAAATGAATTGCGGGCTCCTGTGCTTGTTTAAAAATTAGCTACCTTGGATGGTCAAATCTCGAGGTCTAAAATATTACATTTGATGGTGGTCCAGAGGTGCCCTATAGCCCAGGGACCATCATTCCTCGGTGCTACAAAATAACTGGGTGAGGCAACTCAATGGTCCGTCTAAGCCCTGGGGATTACCACCCTTCGGGGCTTTTCATTTTTTGGTAGTGGGGTCGCGTGGTCTCTATTCTGGAGCAGTGGAAAGCCTTGGGGACCACCACCCCCCAGGAGTGGCTCGTGCTGTGTCTTGGGGTGTCTACCCCTGGGACACTGCTGTTTGCTACGGCAGGGCGGGAGTGGAGGTTCTCGCTGTGTCATAGCAAACTTGAGGGCATATTAACAAGTGGCATTTTGCCGCAATTGTTTTAAAAAAGTCAATAATGCAGTGAAAATTGTATTGCCCTATTTACTAGGTGACGCTAAGATGCATTAATGCATGTTAGCAGCTGGTTTGCTAAGGGGTCGCCTCGTATCTCCAATGAGATGCAATGTAGGTGTTCTCAGTGGGAAGGTCGGTGTTTCTATGAGAATATAAAAAGGAAGAGGAAGGTATGACAACAGCGTTGCATTTACAAGGCGGCCCTGGATTTGGAGACCGGTAGGAAAACTCTTGCTTATTGCGGTTTATGTCACATCCTAACATGTGTTCTGAAGTAGACTTAAATATGTTTAATATGCGAGGTGGATTGATATGTTAAGTGCACAGTCTTATATTAACAAGGTTTTCTCTTGCGAGCATGAATTTTCGCTGTATTTCTCGCGATATTGGGGGCATATTTACAGGGACAGCATTAAAATTATCATCGCTTTAGCCTTAGGAAAGTGTCATTAAATTTGTTGTGGTTTCCTGGAAGCGTAAGCGGAGTGGGCTGGACTGATGTAGGCCAGTGCTGCGCGAGGCTGTGAACCATGATTCGGGAGCTATGGGCATGGTTCCATTGTGAGCTATATGAGAAATCAACTGATTTGGGTGTCCGTGTTGTAGTGCTGACGTCACCCGGGTCTTAAATGCAAATGTTTCATTATATCTGTAAAGTACTACAGCATTGCCAACACGTAAGGTACGGGGTATCACTGACCCTATATTCATCCATAGTTGCACACATAATAGATGGTTGACATGACGTATTTCTGCGAATATGAATGTTTGTTGTACATTCAGTGGAGTGTTGTAGCTGTAGTAAAACAGGGCTATGAAAGGTTTAGGATGCAGTTTTTGGCACATGAAGGGCAGCTAATATATACGTATGTGGTCATTCAGGTACACTGTCGAACTTGGTGCTGGAAATCGGTGTTCGAGCCTCTGAGTCACGTCCACATCCTGTTATTGAAGAGAAATGATGAAATCTGCGCCTGCTTGAAAATGGACTGTAAATACGGTGCTCATGTAAATTGCTGATATAGTTTTAGGTCGACTTTGCTCTATATAAATATGCACACACTCCCTTTTTTCTCTGCATACACTATTTTCTATTCAAGACTTTTTTAAAGTGTTGCCCCAAATTCCTAATAATATAAGAGGGCATGATTTACTTTCAGATAAAGTAGAATAGAAGTGCTACTACAAACACTCCCTCACTACTTCATCTTTCTTTTCTGGTTTTTGTACATTTCTTGTCAATTACTCCTTATGAAAACATTGTGACTGTTAAAAAGGATTATTTTATTATTTGTTAATTAACATTATTATTTTTTCCATGTTTAAAGCATTCAATGATAAACCTCCAGTTCTTCATGAGTGAAAATACGTCACAGTACTACACAATATTCGTACTGATTACCCCTTTTCCCTCTAGAAGAAAAAGAGAATTACCTGATCATTTCTTTTTTGATTTGTACATATTTCAAACCTTCTTTTTCCTGCGTCTTTGTAGTATTTTTAATTGGCGACTATAATACATGAACTGTGCTTACGTCATTTCGTTCTAAAGTACAATTATACTTTTACACACTACATTTAGAAATCATAATAATATACTTCTATATATAAAGCAGAAACTTACACTATTAATTTACCTCTCTTTAAAATTCTTTCCTCCTTCCATCGACATACATCCAACTCCTCTGGAGGGAGCATAATGTTTTATATATTACAATATATACATTAACTTTATGTTCCCTCTGAGGAAATGGACGATAAACTGAAGATAAATCCGACGATCGTAAACTTTATCTTGCTCGTAGTATGGTCACCACTAATTAAATTACATAAACAAAAGTATTCATCCTACGGATTTGGTTTATAAACGTTTTGGTTATTGTAGTCACTATGGAACCAAGTTTTTCAGTTGACATGTGGTCACATTTCCACTGTTTAACTTGCGCACATGTTTTTGTAAAAGTGAAACTTGTTAAACAGTTTTAGTTTCGTTTTATATCCTCATACGTATTCGCTCTTTCTTTTTCTTTAAATTCTTTCTCTCTTTTATTATACGAGTCTTAAAATAAATACCTTTGTATTTATTTTTTAAAACAAGTATATTTATTGGTTACGGTGTACAGTTTCTGTCCACAATTTTAATACACTTCCCCATCCACAACCCCTATTATCCTTATTTTTTTTTAAAAGTGCTATTCGTTTTTTAAATTTATTCGAGTATTAAAATAAATACATTATTGTTGATGTGCGAGTTCCTTCCCTTATACACAGTTGATTGCCACATCTCTGAACATCTGGAGGTACCTGGTGGGCTAAGTGGCCCCCAGGGACCCACAGGATTGAGGAGGAATTAATTCTCTAACTTAAAACGCACCACAGGGCGTGTTTGCAGACATGTCACCTCAGGCCACGTCACCTTCCATCACCACTGTACCCCGTTGCGGGGTTCAAGTTGGGAAATTAATTCTCTTTCAATACTGAGGGACCCCGAGGGCCAAATAGCCCAACAGGTATCTCCAGTATGCACCAGGGAGCTGCGTTGCGGACAGGTGTTAAGAGGCCATGTCCCTTTTTACACCTCTCTGCAACACAGCTCTGTGGCGCTTATTGGAGGTACCAAGTGGGCTAGTTTGACCCTAGGGACCCTCTAAAATCTGCTGAACTACAAATTCCGACGTACTCACCTGTTTTCAGGAGATACCTCAGTGCTGCATCTTTGAGCCCAGTACTGATCCTGAAAAGTCATTCTAACCGTACTTACCAGTAACTTGAATTTCCTTCCATAGGCTAACATTGACTGGTTTCACTTGGAAATTCTTCCAAGTGTGGAGTTTTCGAACCTTAAAATATTCACCTAAAATCATTCGAACAACGGATTCCGATTTACTCACCTATTATCAGGAGAGAACCCAGTGCTGCATCTGTTAGCCCAGCACTGACCCTGAAAAGTAATTCTAAGCGTACATACCAGTAACTTGTATTTCTTTCCATGGGAATCAATTGAATGGTTTTCACAAGAAAAGTTTCTAAGCGTCGATTTTGCAAATATTCCTTAAAAATCGCCTGTATAACTTAAACACATTCTTTAACTGTTTACAGGAGATGCACCAGTGCGGATCCAGGATCCACCACTGAGTAAGAAAAAGTAACGATAACACTACTTACTTGCTAAGTGAATTTCCTCCCGTAGAATAACATTGGTGATTCTATGGGAAAACGTTTCTAAGTGTCTACTTTTAAAATACAATAATATTCCTTAAAAATCACTACTGTAACCAAAACAATTTTACTCAACTGCTTACAGGAGATGTCCCAGGACTGAATCTAGGATCCAGCCCTGTCGTTAGAAAAGTAATCCATAAAGTAACTAATTGCATTTAACTAGAAATTCCCATTGAGCTCAATGTTGCATTGTATTTGAAATTGTGTTGCCCATTTCAACAACTGTAACTAATGTACTTAAAAGTCTATTGCCTATTTGCAAAGTATTTAAACTAAAATAATTCATCCTGAGAAAGTATATTTTGTAATGTAATGTTTAATGTAATTATAATGTAATTTAAAAAATAAAATATCTAAAAATAAATAGTTTAAAAAAGTGTAGTAAATCAGTATAAAAAATAAATATAACAATTAATACATTTAAAAATTGTCATTTACAAAACCTTTGAAATTCACTGGAAAAAACATAGGTTTAACACATGTTATAGTTTGGAATTAGCATTTAAAAAACCTTAGAAATTCACTGAAAAAAACATAGGTTTTAGAGGTGTTATAGTTAGCTAGACATTTCACTCGTACAAAACCATTGAAATTCCTCCGTTATAGTTAGTTCTGCTAACTATGACTCGGGCGCCCGCAATCCACTGCTGATGATGTCACATATTACATCATTCATGATGTGGTCACTGATGACGTCTCAAATGACATCACTGATGACATCACTGAGGACATCATCCACGTAACAATGAGATACACCTCATCATACACTAGTATAAACTTTCATCACTCACTGTAAAATAAAGAGTACCATATTTGAATCCATTGACACAGCAATACAAGTATCTAAAAACACACTCAGTGATTCCAAGATCTACTCACACATCTAATCAATTACGTATAGATTTACTCATAAATGCTAACAAAGATCAATAGAACACTATCAAATATACTTATACACCTATATGGACAGAACATGTCAGCACACATCCTATTCACTTATGCAGTCATCCTACTCACTTTTGCAAACAATGTATCATATTTACATTTACTCAGCTGCACACTTATACAAATATCACTTAATTTATTCCTATAGATAGTAACTCATACTTAGCATGTTATGAAATCACTATTGCAATCAATAAATCTTATGTATACTTATTTATATACAACAACTGTCACATACACTGCTTTTCATTTTTCTAGTTTGTTGGACATGTACCATTGAGAGATATATTTGCTCATCACCACACCCATAAAGATATTCACTCACCCAAACAACTGTTTCCACATGCAGTCTTCACCTCAAATACCTACTGAATAAACTATTCACATATCTTTGGGCAGTCACACACACCCCACCAAACCACACACACATTCACTCTCCCATACAAATACTCAGTTAACTAATCAATAACTAATATAGACTTTCACATAGCTAGTAACCAACTGGTGAGCAGTTTACAAAACAACTGACAAAGTGATACAGATATTCACACAGTTTAGTCACTATCCAATATATTTAGTGAGACACTATAAATTAGTCAAGTAAACAGTCAATCACACTGCTACTAAATCCTCCATCCAGATATTTATATTTATATCTCCACTCATTCTTCAATGCAGATTGCTATATATATAATACATATTTAAATAACGAACAAAACCACTTTCACTGGATGATGTCATCAGTGATATAATTTGAGGTGTCATCAGTGATGTCACTGACCATGTCAAGAATGATGAAAAAATGTGACATCATCAGCAGTGGATTGCGGGCGGACAAGTTATAGTTAGCAGAACTAACTATAACAGAGGAATTTCAATGGTTTTGTATGAGTGAAATGTCCAGCTAATTATAACACCCCTGAAACCTATGTTTTTTTCAGTGAATATGTATATATATAGTTGATGTGCCACATAGGAAAAAACGCAGCCCCCTGGCGCATACTGAAGGTTTCTGGTGGGCTTGGTGGCCCCCAGTGACCCCCAGTATGCAAAGGGAAATAGTTCCCCCTCTGCAAATGTGCTAGGGGGCTGCGTTGCAGAGAGGTGTAAAAAGGGGCATGGCCTCATTACACCTCTCTGCAACGCAGACCCATGGCACATACTGGAGGTTCCTGGTGGGCTAGTTGGCCCCCAGGGGCCCCCAGTATGCAAGGGGAATTAGTTCCCCCTCTGCACAAGTGCCAAAGGGCTGCGTTGCAGAGAGGTGTAAAATGGGGCATGTCCTCATTACACCTCTCTGCAACGCAGCACCCTGGCCCATACTGGAGGTTCCTGGTGGGCTAGTTGGCCCCCAGGGACCCCCAGTATGCAAGGGGAATTAGTTCCCCCTCTGCAAACGTGCCAGGGGGCTGTGTTGCAGAGAGGTGTAATGAGGCCACGCCCCTTTTTACACCTCTCTGCAATGTAGCCCCTTGGTGCATACTGGAGGTTCATGGTGGGCCAGTTGGCCCCCATGGACCCCCAGTATGCAAGGGGACTTAATCCCCCAACTTAGAACGCATTACAGGGCATATTTGCACAGTGGTGAAGGTAGGGGGCGGGGCTTGAGGTGATATGTGTGCAAACATGCCCTGTGGCGGGTTTTAAGTTGGGGAATTAATTCCTCTTCAATCCAGAGGTCCCCTAGGGGCCAACTAGTCCAACAGGTACCTCTAGTAAGCACCACAGAGCTGTGTTGCAGAGTGTTGTAAAAAGGGGGTGTGCCCTCTGAACACCTCTCTGCAACGCAGCTCCTGGCGCATACTGGAGGTACCTGGTGGGCTAGTTGGTTCACAGGGGACCTCAGGATTGAAGAGGAATTAATTCTTCAACCTAAAACGCACCACAGGACGTGTTTGCACACATGTCAACTCAGGCCCGCCCCCTTCCTTCACTATTGAGCGAAATATTCCTCTAAAATCAGCCAAACTACGAATTCCGATTTACTCACCTGTTATCACGAGAGACGTCAGTGCTGCATCTTTGAGCCCAGGATGGGCCACGCACTGCTCCTGGACAGACTAGCCAGGTCCGGGATAAGAGAACAAGCTCTCCAATGGCTGACAGCCTTCTTATCAGGGAGGACGCAGAGGATCCAGTTAGCAGATCAGGTCTCCGAAGTGGGCACCTTAGTTTGTGGAGTCCCGCAAGGGTCCGCGCTCTCCCCACTTTTATTCAATTTATACTTACAGCCGTTAAAAGAATCCCTGGCAAACATGGGCTATAAAGTCTTTACCTATGCCGATGATACTCAACTGTTGCTGAGCATCGACAACACAATATCGGCTCAGTCCATGGCCCAAGATATACTACGGTTCACAGTAAATGGGATGTCGTCGAACTTACTGAAAATCAATCCAGATAAAACGGAAGTCCTTGTAGTTTCAACCTCTACTTCCCCCTGGAATGACTTGTTCTGGCCACAAGAACTTGGACCTACCCCAAAACCGTGCCCTAGTGTAAAGAGCCTCGGAATGAAAATCGATCAGGAACTTTCGATGGCCAACCAAGTGTCCGCTGTGGTTGGCTCATGTATCAACCTGATCAGGCAATTACGCAAGCTCGTTCCTCTACTTTCAAGGAATATGCTTCGAACCATTGTTTCAGCCACGATTGTGTCTAGAATCGACTACGGTAACGCGCTATACTTAGGCCTCCCAAAAAACTCCATCAATCGTCTTCAGGTCATCTTGAATGATGCAGCTCGTCTGATATTTGGAGTATCTAGGCGAACCCATGCTTCTCCCTTACTTTATAGGCTGCACTGGCTCCCTATGAAACAAAGAGTCGAATTTAAGAGCATGTGCATTTGCCATAAAGCAATCCATGGACAGGCGCCAGCCTATATAAAAGATAGGCTTAAAATATATGAACCTAAGCGCGCACTGCGATCCTCCGATTCCCTCCTGTTATCCTGCCCACGTTTCAAACTGGCAACAAAAGGAGGTAGATCCTTTTCAGTCCAAGCTCCCACCATCTGGAACAAGCTACCGGAGGTGCTTCGTAGAGAAACCAACCTTTTCCGTTTTAGAAAATCCTTGAAAACTATACTCTTCAAGGACGCGTTTACATCCCCGTAGTCAGGTTAACATCTTTATACCTTTATCTTGTCTCTTGTTGCTGTACTTTGTCAGAAGCGCTTTGAGACCTGTCGGTGAGTTGGCGCGATACAAAACCCAGTTACAAATTACAAATTACAAATTACAAATGTAACCATACTTACAGTAACTTGAATTTCCTTCCATAGGCTAACATTGATTGGTTTCACTTGGAAATTTTTCTAAGTGTAGAGTTTTGGAAGTTTAAAAATGTTCTAAAAAAATCAGCCAAACTACGAATTCTGATTTACTCACCTGTTATCAGGAGAGACCTCAGTGCTGCATCTTTCAGCCCACTACTGATCCTGAAAAGGAATTCTAATCGTAGTTACAGTAACTTGAATTTCCTTCCATAGGCTAACATTGACTGGTTTCACTGTGGAAATTTGGAAATTAAAAAAATTCCTCAAAAATCAGCCGATCTACGAATTCCAATTTACTCACCTGTTATCAGGAGAGACCTCAGTGCTGCGTCTTTCAGCGCCCTACTGATCCTGAAAAGTATTTTTAACCGTACTTACGAGTAACTTGCATTTTCTTTCCATAGGATATCATTGCCTGCTATATAAAATGTACATAACAATTAAAAAAAAAATATATATATATATATATTACAATTTTAATATTTTTAAAAACATTTTTTTTCAATTCGTATTAAAAATATGTAATGTAATTTAAAAAACTAAAATATCAACAAATAAATACTTTAAAACAATGTAGTAAATTAGAATAAAACAAATATAAAAATTTGCATTTAAAAAACCTTAGTAATTCACTGAAAAAACCATAGGTTTCAGCCACGTTATAGTTCGGAATTAGCATTTAAAAAACCTTAGAAATTCATTGAAAAAACCATACGTTTCAGCCACATTAGAGTTAGGAATTAGCATTTAAAAAACCTTAGAAATTCACTGAAAACACCATAAGTTTCACACATGTTATAGTTAGCTGCAATGCACTGCTGATGACGTCACATATTACATCACTCACGACATGGTCAGTGACATCTCAAATGACATCACTGATGACATCTCTGATGACATCATCCTTGTGAAAGAGTGGCAGACCTCCTCTCAGCGTAACATAACCCTTGATATACACACATTCAAAAATAGAAACTAAAATTTTCAAAACAATGGAGCTACCAATACCAGTTACAACAACCTATTCAGTAATTGCACCATCTACATACACATCCACTCATTCACCACCAGTTCTATATAGTCACTCATACATGTACTCACTTATCATATGTACTCATGCACCTATACATCCTCTTACACACCGATACTCATCCATAGAGTTACTCACACACATACTCACACATGCAAATAAACTATCAAACATCCATTTATTTGCATATGCAGCTATACACACACCACTACACTTACTTTTACAGAAACGTACACATACTTACTCTCTAAAACAATCACTTATAGAAACACATACTTATTTATACAGGAACTCGTCCAATCTCTCACTCTCACATATAATCACTTATATACATCAATACTCACATATACTAGATTAAAACATATGTAGTTACTCATAAAGATACTATTGAGACAGTCATTCACTCACTAACACACCGATACACACACTCATCCACCCATACAGTCCTGCACACATGCTGTCTTCAAAACACATACAAACAGTAAGTCACTCATTCATGCATCTACACGCTAAGTAATATCCCCGACCAAACCATACAGACACTCATACTGATACTCAAAAAACAAACTAATAACCCATGTAGACACTCATGTAGCTACTCACCAACCCATGCAGCCACTTATAGACAAAGTGAGACACTGATACAGATATTTACATATTTAAACATTACTCGCTAATACATGTATTCACTAAGATACACTTAATAAGTCAGTTATGCAATCATTTTTACAAAAAAACATCCATTCAGACACTTATTTACCCATTTATTCTTCCATCGACCTTTAGATATACATATATAAAAAATATTTATTTTTCAGAAAGACACACATTCACTGGATGATGTCATCAGTGATGTCATTTGAGATGTCATTTGTGATGTCATGAGTTATGTCACTGACCATGTCATGAGTGATGTAATATGTAACGTCATCAGCAGTGCATTGCGGACGCACGAGTTATAGTTAGCTGAAATAACTATAACGGGGGAATTTCAATGGTTTTGTATGAGTGAAATGTCCAGCTAACTATAACATGTGTGAAACCTATTGTTTTTTCAGTGAATTTCTAAGGTTTTTTAAATATATATATATATATATATATATATATATATATATATATATATATATATATATATATATATATATATATATATATATATATATATATATATATATATATATATATATATATATATATATTACCTACTGGTCGCCAGTAGGTATATATAGTTAGGACCTAGTTTCCATAGGAAATCCGCAACATTCTATTGGGAATAACTTTGGCGCCGGTTGATGAATCTTCTCGAATTTCTCAAAGAAGATGGCCCGCTCCGCTCCGCTCTCTCCCTGAAAGTTTTGGGGGGATTTGTCAAGTGGGGCTGAGAAAAAAGAGGGGTCCCAAAACGTGTTTTCCCCATGTTATTTTCCATAGGACGATTAGACACGGCTACAGCCCGAATGGCTGAACGGAATTACTAGAAATTCGGCAAAATGGTAGAGTCTGATTCGCAGATCACGCTTTTGCTTAAATGGTGTAAATCCCTCCAGTAGTTCCTGAGAAAATTATGTATATATCTGGGCGGAGCCTAACCACACATCTCATCATGAGATCTGATTGGCTGTCAGCACTTCATCCAAGAAGTGTTGGCAGCCATCTTGGGACCAATATACATGATAGCACCTCATTAAAAAGCATTGCAGTTAATAGAAGGTTTTAGGACTTTAGTTACATTATAAACCATTTGTTGATGGTACCATACTCATGTTAGGAATTGTGGTGTGTTCTAAGGTGATTTTACCATGTGAAAAAGCCTTCTGCTGGGATATCATGAATCATGTTTGAAAGAAAACTATTATCTCATGCATTTCCCACAGTGGTTTGGAAGGGGATCTATAAGCTAAACTGAAAGCATATTTACTTTAAATTCACATTATCTTTCTCAGTCATGTGAGAATGAAGTCTGACATTCTCAGTAAAACATGTACATCCAACAAGGACAGAGACTGTCAGTTGATTCCTTTGTGTTCTACTGCAGCCTCCTGGAGTGTTCTAAAGAACAACTAGAGCGCTAACAGTCCTACTTATTACAAAGGTATGGCACACCTGAAGATATCTTGATTGGAATAAAGTGGTAACTCCTAAAATATTTAATTTAAAAAGGAACAAAATGAGGGGGTTCATTTTGCCATAGAAATTATGATTAGTGCTTCAGAAAGAAAAATGAGGGCACATTTTGAGTGACTTCTCAAATCCTCTTCTATTTCATAAAAAAAAATTCTGACATGCAAACTGAAACATGCACTTTGAATACCAGCAGCAAACTTCCCTGGTGAGCAGTAGCTTTACTACAGTGATCTAATGAACAACTAGAGTGCTAACATTCAGAATTTATGGCAAATGTGTGACACATCTGAATGCCTTCTTGATGGAACCAAAGTAAACAAGCATTGAAAATGGAATAGATCTTGCCCTCGTTTAAGTTAAAGCCATTCTGTTTGTAATGAGGTGGCTTTTTACCTTTGCTTTTATTAGTGTTTTTCAAACTTTCATGTAAATAACATGTATATGTATGCATATATGTATATGTATGCATGCATTTATATTTGTATTTATATAGATATGCAGATTATATATGTTTATATATGTATGTATATATATATATACACATACATATATATATATATACATATAAATGCATATGCATATATATGCATATATATTTGTGTATATGTGTGCGTGTAGAGAGAGGTAGAGGTGTAGAGGTAGAGAGGTAGAGGTAGAGAGGTAGAGACTAGTAGAGAGAGAAATCGAGAGAGGTAGAGAGTAGAGAGTGAGTAGTAGAGAGTAGTAGGGAGCAGCAGAGAGAGTAGCAGAGAGTGAGTAGTAGAGAGTACTAGAGTGAATAGCAGAGTGAGTAGTAGAGAGTAGTAGAGAGTAAGTAGTAGAGTGAGTAGTAGAGAGCAGTAGAGAGAGTAGTAGAGAGTAGTAAAGAGTGAGTAGTAGAGAGTAGTAGAGAGTGAGTAGTAGAGAGTAGTAGAGAGCGAGTAGTAGAGAGTGAGTAGCAGAGAGAGACAATAGTAGAGAGTAGTAGAGAGTGAGTAGTAGAGTGAGTAGTAGAGAGTAGTAGAGAGAGAGTAGTAGAGAGTCAGTAGTAGAGAGTAATAGAGAGTGAGTAGTAGAGTGAGTAGTAGAGAGTGAGTAGTAGAGAGTAGTAGAGAGAGAGTAGTAGAGAGTGAGTAGTAGATAGTAGTAGAGAGTGAGAAGTAGAGAGTGAGTAGTAGAGAGTGAGTAGTAAAGAGTGAGTAGTAGAGAGAGAGTAGTAGAGAGTGAGTAGTAGAGAGTAGAGAGTAGTAGAGAGTGAGTAGTAGAGAGTAGTAGATAGTGAGTAGTAGGGAGTGAGTAGTAGAGAGAGAGTAGTAGAGAGTAGTAGAGTAGTAGATAAGGAGTAGTAGAGAGTGAGTATTAGAAAGTAGTGGAGTAGTAGAGAGTGAGTAGTAGAGAGTAGTGGAGAATATTCCAAAGTTTGGCACAGCACCACTTGCACCACAAGTCCAATCAAATCATATCACTTAGAGTCCTTATTGAAGCGCTGACTCTTGGTGTATATTCAAATGCTTTTATTTTCCTTAAGTTTATGTACCACAGCCAGCCGACGCGTTTCGTTCTGTACAACAGAACTTCTTCAGGGCGTTCTTATTTCCTTCAAGTTATGTCGGTATCCTGTTGTCATATAACTAGATATTTCTTCCAAATGTTAGATGAGACGTAAGTACATTCTTAATAAAAGGGACTAGGTATCAATTTTACCAACACAATTCGGGCAGACTTGAGTAATTTAGAAACTTTTGACTGGGCATCCCTGCTATCACCAGGGCCGGGCTTTGCTCCGCTCTCACCCCTTGGCTGGGCTTGGCTCCACCGAGCCCCCTCATCGTTGCTGTACCTGTGGGCCGGGCTTCGCTCCGCCTTCCATCTCGGCCGGGCTTGACTCCGCCGAGCCCCTTTCCAGCGGACTACAATTCCCAGCTGCTCCACCTGCGGCAAGGACGCCACCTCCATTATTGCGTCGCGCCAGGAGGCGCTTAAAGGGCTGACCGGAACCTCGTCCCGCGGGACGCGTGCGGGAGCGCGCCGGGAGAAGCCCGGGACAAGGGCTGGGCCGTCCTTGGCCGTCAGGGGCTGGGCTGGGCCTGACCATTAACATCTTGTCCATGACTTTAAGTTGCCTTTCGACTCCGTACCTGTAAGCTGTCTCGCCGTTGGTTTTACATTACTTATTAACATCTGTAATACTGACTTTTGTGGGGTCTCTGTACCAACTTACATCGGGTCTGATTATTGTTTAGAATTGTTTGGGAATATAGACACTAGGATGTCTACACGTGTGGAGAAGTCTTTACCTGCTACTGTAGGGGTCTCCATCCTTGGGCCCCTAGATAAGTATTTTGCCAGGGCAAATAAGGAAATAGAGAGGGAGATTGCGCTGGCCGAGAAACGTGCCGAGCGTCGCTTCTCTATCGAACTCCTCAAAAATAAGCCCCAAATCTTGTCCCCTGAAAAAATACCAATTTTAGATTTGCAAAACAATACCTCATTAGGCACGGATACTGATCCGGAGATATTTTCTACTGAAAATATCCCTTTAATCTTTCAAGCTAGATCTTCCCCTCCTCATATCACTGAAATAAATGAGGATATTACTATCAATAGGCCACCCTCCTGTATCAAATTCTCTAATTGATTTAAACTCACCAACACTGTTAGATATAGCTTCCCAGTTCAACCTAAAAGCTACACCTCCCGTATTTAATTCCTCTGTGGAGGTGGTGACGCTAATGGAAACACAATCGCTAACAACAGATAGCATACCTAAGGATAAGATTCAAATGAAGAGATGCAAGGGTGTACATTGTTCCCCCCCTAAAAAATAAGGAGAAAGGGAGGGGTTAGAAAAAGGGCCAATCCTCAAATACATCTTTATATCCTGTGATTACAACAACCCCGACATCGAAGGAGGCAGAGAGGGACGCACCAATAGGGTTCAAAACAAAAACAACTTTGGTGCCAGAAGCCCTGTGGGTAAACGGGATGATGGAGGATATTGAACGCCTCCTAAAATCCTTTTATTTGCCACTTCTAGAGAGAGTTAAAAGGTTAGGGGATAATATGGATCGTATCATAGCAGCTTTAAGTTCACAAGAAACCCCAAAGGAAACCAGCCAAAAGAAAACCCTCATAGGAACTAAACATCCAATCCAGAAAACACCTTTGCCACAAGTGGTCAACCCCCCCCCCCGAGACCATTGGTCATGCAAGCTCCACAAAAAGAGAAGGTTAAATCAAGTCCCCTGAAAGCTTCTTTCACCAGAAACCCTACCATAACAAAGGCTCCGAAAGTTAACCAAGTAAACTTAAACCGTAGAAATAACGTAAATAAACCACCAGAATCATCGAACTACGTATTATCCTGACTGGAGTTCCTGTTGTCCCAGTAGGAAATATAGAAACCAACATCAGCCTTAAAAATAAAGTTATCCACTGGTTGCGAAATAATAGACCCCTTCCATCATACCTGAACAGAGATATTATATCCGTAAGACGGTGTAGTTGGGTGGGTGTGCGACCTAAAGATATAGACGGAGATGTGGTGATAGTAAATTTCAGGGACCATAGAGTAGTCACGCACATCAGTGATTGGTTTCCAGGAAGAAAGGAGGGTAGTGTATCAACTCGGAACCTGAGTTATTTTTACCCTGAAACTCTGATGATGCGCCCGACCTATCCACCAACATTAGGTCACCCTGACTCCTTTCAGCCTCGCTACCATAAACAGTATCCCGTCACCACAAGACAGTATAGAAACAATCACTTTTGGTACTGACCATCGCCCTACAAATCGAAATGACTACTGGAACATCCCATTACACAATTTATTTGAACCCCTCTCAGGCTTAGATACAAATGATTGACTTATTCCATCTCCTCTTCAAATAGGAAGTGCACGAGAGTGCTTGAATAACTATAAGATGAGAGAGGATCTCTCCTCTATGAGCATAGTACCCGAGCCTCTATTAGTGACGGGCGGCACCACTGTATATCTAAATTAGACCTGAAAGTAGGTCCAAAGATTGGCACTGAGCCTTTGAACACTATGATATCACGAAACCCGATGCGTTGTATATCTGAGGTTGGAAAAGTCAAAAGTTCACCTAAACAAAAAGGGACCAGAAAATCAGGTTGTCAAGTAAGTGTAGTGTCCTGGAACGTCTGTGGGTTAGCGAACAAAGTACAAGAAACAGAGTGGGGTGAATTTGTTAATAATATTGATATTCTTTGTGTTCAGGAGACCTGGGTTTTAACAGAAATACATCTATATGGATTTAGAACTTTCCATGTTCCAGCGGTACGTTCTAGCCATGGCAGGCATAAGGGGGGATTATGCGTTTATGTTTCCTATCTTTTGAACCCTAGGATTACCCCGGGAAGAACAAGTTCACATTATTTCCAATTTGTTACCATCTCATTGAATTCTTCGGATGTCCTGATCGTGGTTAATTTCTATAACAACATTAAGAACTCTGATTTCACGGAAGTATTACCAACCCTGACACGTGAGCTAAGGGGCATAAAAAGCATGAAAGATTTAATATGGGCTTGGGTAGGTGATTTTAACCTATGCGTATGTGAGAGTGATACATGTGGGTTTGAGGACTATGGTGTGGGTGAGACTGCAGGTAGGAGTCATTTTCAGCATAATGAAAAAGGGGAAATATTAAATAACATCATGGCCAATTTCGACCTTGGCTTTGCAAATAGGTTGTGCTCACCTAAAATAGAGTTTGCCTCTACCTTCTTAGCAAGGGGGCTTTACTCAGTCATCGACTACATCATTATGCCAAATAGGTTTGCCGGCCGGGTGGTTAAGTATGAGATTCCTACCATCGGACTGAGGGACCACTTGCCCCTGAGAATGTTTATTAGTGCCCCAGGAAATAAAAGTACCTCTACCATTGAGACTTTAGTATGGTCGCAAGACCTAGTAGTTGCACGACAAAACGGTCTCGCTCTGAAATGGAGCCTGGTAGACCAATTAAAAACTTTCAAGGAAATAATGGATAATGCCTTGGATTCTATTTTTGTATGTTTAGAGGAGAAGTCCTCATAAGAGGAAATTCTGGAGGCATTTAGTAAAATCACTACCACTATCCAGAGTGTCCTAACTAGGTCGCGCACCAACAAAAGCAATAAAATTAAGGGCTGGTTCGATTCTCAATGCACAAAGGCGCTTACGGCCCTTAAGTTAGCACTAAGTAAAAAAACCTAGGGACTACGAGGAGATAGTGGCATATAGGAAGGCATACAACCTAGCTAGACGTCAACGAAAGAAAGCAATTAAAGATAAAGCATGGCAGGATTTATTGAAGGCCGCTGAGAGTAAAGATGCGAAATTATTCTGGCAGGTAGTTAACATACCCTTCCTTAATAACAAAGAAAAGGCTAGGATGGAAATAGCTATCGACGAAAACTCCTGGATAAAATATTTTTACAATGTTTATAGGAGCTGCCAGGGGGAAACGCAAACAGCGAGTAGTTTTATCCCCATTCCACTGGAGTTTACCCTTGAGGAGGTGCAAACGGCCATTAACTCTACACAGAATAATAAAGCCCCGGGACCAGACGGGATCCCTAGTGATCTCTATAAGATGAATATTGATCTATGGGCCCCACTGTGCACGCAGGTTTTATGTGCATGTTGTGCAAAAGGCTTTATCAAAACATGGGCAGATTCAGTGATGATTCCCATCTATAGGGAAAGCCCATCAAATTATAGACCCATATCTCTCCTGGACTCATTAATGAAAATTGCAGGGAGAGTGGTCCTGACTAAAATACAAAAGTGGGCCGAGGAACACGATATTTTAACTCCCGTACAATATGGGTTCCGGCCAGGGATGGGTACGGTTGAGCAGGCCTTAAATCTTGTACTGTTACTAGGGAAGTATACCAAGGCGAATGATGGATACTTGTATGCAATCTTTGTCGACCTCTCCTCTGCCTTCGATTGCGTAGTGCACACAAAGCTTTAGGAAATATTAGAGGAGATGAATATGGACCCAGCTATTGTCCTCTTTTTGAGACAATTAAACGCAAATGCAACGGCCAAAGTAAGGTATGGATTGGGGGGGAATGTACGGGCTCCTTCTGCATACAGAAGGGGGTGAGTCAAGGCTGCGTGCTGGCCCCACTACTTTTATCATTATATACGAACAGTCTAGAAAAGGAATTGGTAGCCAGCAACATAGATTTACCAAGGTATGGTAATACGCAGATAGTTTCCCTCCTGTATGCGGACGACGCAGTGTTGATGGCTAGGACCAAGGTGGGAGCACAAAAGGCCCTAACCAAGTATGTAGAATTCATGCAGGATAGAGGCCTTAGAGTTAATGCCAAAAAGTATTTTGTGATGTGCTGCGGCAAAGGCGGTGGTAGGTGTAAAGAGCTTAAAGTGGCAGGTCTCCAAGTAGATCATACCAATACATTTCCATATTTGGGAGTTGTAATTGAAAGATCGGGAGCCTGGAGCCCGGAAGTGAAAAATAGAACCTTAGTTTTCAAACGATCAATCGCGGCTGTCATAAATTTCTTTAGTATATTGGGTAAAAAACAGCCTGGAATTATGCTCAGTATTTACGTGGCAAAATGCAGAAGTATATCTCTTTATGGTGCAGGGATTTGGGGGTACCAAGATGTAACATCACTGCAAATTGCTGAAAACAACTTCTTTAGATATCTGCTGGCCCTTCCTAAGGGAACATCGGTCTATAACTGCCATGCAGAATTAGGTATGGACCATTTAACTGACTTGGTCAGAATCCAACCAATCCTGCTGTGGCGCAGAATCTGGGCGACAGAAAAACTCAGTTTAAACCAAGGAATAATTAGAGACGTGATGGCCCTCGAAAATGTAAGGCGTATTAAATGGCTTGAGTATGTCAGGCGGGTGCTAAACGATATACAAAGGCCAGAATGGTATAGTAACCCTAAATCAATAGGGGAAATTCCAAAGAAAGTCTTAAAAAACCTATGCATGGAGCATTATATTATAATAAGACTTGGAGGGGAGGTCATTAAGAAAACTGTGCTCGAGCATCAAGTGCTGCTGACCACCCATAGAATACAACCCTATTTAAACCTTGTGACTTTGGGTTTTGAACGTTTTATTCTCACCAGATTCAGATTTAATTTATTCCATCGCCTAGTGTCGTTCCCAACTAAAAATGATTGGCATAGAACCTTGGCCGAATGCCCATGTGATAATATGTCATCTCAATCTACTTTCCATCTGGTCATGTTCTGTAAATTATATAAAATAGAACTCTGTCGATGGATTAAGCAATATTTGAGAGGTGGTGCATGGCGGCAATGTAGGCCAGCGTATCTGAATTTGCAGCAATTAGGGAACCCTGCATGTATAATGTTTATGACAATGTTTTTAAAAATTTTTTTAAGATTATGGAACTCGTTATGAATTGCTAAAAATTCGATAGATTCACTTTCTGGATTTAATAATTTTTTAACTGAGATGTTATTTATTGATATTGGATTGTATAGATCTATTCTTGTATGTACTTGCTTTTATGATTTTTAATATTGTGAAAATCGAATAAAGCTTATTGAAATTGAATTGAGTAATTTATAGCATCTTCAAAGTCAGTCTTTCAAAAATTCCAAAGTATAGGACATGATAATCCAAATCCAAATGTTTCTCAAGAAAAGTCATTTTCAATTGTTCGGAATATCGGTATTTGGGCAGATATGACCCACGGACACGGTTTATGACTTTTCTTGAGAAACATTTGGATTTGGATTATCATGTCCTATACTTTGGAATTTTTGAAAGACTGACTTTGAGGATGCTATAAATTACTCAAGTCCATGGATGCTGCTGGGAACGCCCCCAGCAACACCCATTGCACACCCCTTTAACGCAGGACACTGCGTTAAAGGGACTGATATTAATCAGGCAGGATTACGCCACAAAAAGTGGCTTAGTCCTGCCTGATAAATATCACTCAGTCTTCTGCACCACCGGAACGTCACAAAAAGTGCATCATTCATGACATGGTCAGTGACATCACTGATGACATCACTGATGACATCTCAAATGACATCACTGATGACATTACTGATGACATCAACCATGTGACAATCAAATACACCTCATCACACACTAGTATAATCTTTCATCACTCACTGTAAAATAGAAAGTGCCATATTTGAAACCATTGACACACCAATAGAAATTTCTAAACACCCACTCAGTTATTCATAGAACTATACACACATCTAAACTCTTACCTATAGATTCAGTGTTATATGCAGTGAATAATCAACAGAACACTATCAAATATACTTATACGTCTATTTCAACATTACACACCAGCAAACATTGTATTCACTTATAAAGACATCCTTCTGACTTATGCAAACAATTGATTATACTTACATTTACTCACCCACACACTTATACAAACACCACTTCATCTATTTATATAGATAGTAACTCACACTTAGTGTGTCATAAAATCACTATTACAAGTATACAGTTATCCATATAGTGACTCATACAGTCACTAAGTCTTAGACCCACTTAATTAGATATAACTGTCACATACACTGCCTTTTTTTCAAGTTTAATGGAGATGTACCATTGAGAGAAATATTTCATTACCACCACACCCATAAACATATACACTCACTGAAACAACTGTTATAACATGTAGTCTTAACCTCATATACCTACTGAATGAACTATTCACACATTTTTTGGCAATCACACCCCCCACCAAACCACATAGACATTCATTTACCCATACAAATACTCAGTTAAGAAACCAATAACAAATATAGTCTTTAACATAGCAATTAAGACAAAGCAATAAAGACTTTCACACAGTTTAGTAACTACACATTATATATAGTGAGACTCTACAAATTAGTCAAGGAAACTATCAATGACACTGTTACTAAATCCACCATCCACACATTTATATTTATATATCCACCCATTCTTCAATGCAAAGTAGTGTATTTATAATACATATTTAAATATCAAAGCAAACCACATTCACTGGATGATGTCATCAGTGATGTCATCAGTGATGTCACTGACCATGTCATGAATGATGTAATATGTGACATCATCAGCAGTGGATTGCGGGTGCGCGAGTTATAGTGAGTACAACTAACTATAACTGGGGAAGTTCAATGGTTTTGTATGAGTAAAAGGTCCAGCTAACTATAATATATATATTTATATATACGTGCACGGCCGTGCGCGGACCTTCGCGTGTGCGAGCTTCATGTTGATTGGCTGCCAATGTCTGTCAACAACAAACGTGTAGAACTCAAAAAGGGGGCAGGGTAGAAGCACCCTGACCCCCTAGGCCTGCTCAGGGGGTCCCACTAGGACCCCCACAAGGCAAAAAAAAAAAAATCAAAAAATCACGGGGTGCGCGTACCGTGCACGCACGGGTCCGCGTACGTACACGTAGGGTATGCGGACGGTGCGCGTACCTTTCTGAGAAAGCTGCATGCTTATTGGCTGTCAACACTCCAAACCAGGAAGTGTTGGCAGCCATCTTGTGCTCATTAGACTGAGGCAAAAGAAAGCAGAAAAACAAAAGAAAAGAACACAAAAAGGGGGCAGGGTAGAAACACCCTGACCCCTAGGCCTGCTAAGGTGGTCCCACAAGGACCCCCAAGGCCAAAATTCTTTTTTTTTTAAAAACCCGGTATTTTAAAAAATAATTACCACCCAGGGAGACCAAATCGTGGAGGCATAGCGATAAACAAGTGTGGGGGGTGCCCAATCCCCCCCACACTGCCCCGGGGACCACCACCCTCCAGGGCAAAGCAACACAGCCCCCTGGCGCATACTGGAGGGTTCTGGTGGGCTAGTTGGCCCCCAGGGACCCCCAGTATGCAAGGGGAATTAGTTCCCCCTCTGCAAACGCGCCAGTGGGCTGCGTTGCAGAGAGGTGTAAAAAGGGGCATAGCCTCATTACACCTCTGTGCAATGCAGCCCCCTGGCGCATACTGGAGGTTCCAGGTGGGCTAGTTGTCCCCCAGGGACCCCCAGTATGCAAGGGGAATTAGTTCCCCCTCTTCAAACATGCACATGGGCTGCGTTGCAGAGAGATGTAAAAAAGGGTGTGGCCTCATTACACCACTCTGCAATGCAGCCCCCTGGGGCATAATTGAGGATCCTGGTGGGCTAGTTGGCCCCCAGGGACCCCCAGTATGCAAGGGGATGTGTTCCCTCTCTGCAAACGCACCAGGGGGCTGCGTTGCAGAGAGGTGTAACAAGGGGCATAGCCTCATTACACCTCTGTGCAATGCAGCCCCCTGGCGCATACTGGAGGTTCCAGGTGGGCTAGTTGGCCCCCAGTATGCAAGGGGAATTAGTTCCCCCTCTTCAAACATGCATGGGGGCTGCGTTGCAGAGAGGTATAAAAAAGGGTGTGGCCTCATTACACCTCTCTGCAATGCAGTCCCCTGGCGCATACTGGAGGTTCACAGTGGGCTAGTTGGCCCCCAGGGACCCCCAGTATGCAAGGGGAATTAGTTCCCCCTCTGCAAACAGGCCCGGGGGCTGCGTTGGAGAGAGGTGTAAAAAGGGGCGTGGCTTCATTACACCTCTCTGCAATGCAGTCCCCTGGCGCATACTGGAGATTCCTGGTGGGCTTTCAGGTCTTCTATAGTTAGGAATTAGCATTAAAAAAAACTTTGAAATTCACTGAAAAAACCATAGGTTTCAGGCCTTATATCGTTAGGAACTAGGATTTAAAAAACCTTACAAATTCACTGAAAAAACCATAGGTTTCAGGACTTATATAGTTAGGAATTAGCATTTTAAAAACCTTTGAAATTCACTGAAAAAACCATAGGTTTCAGGCCTTATATAGTTAGGAATTAGCATTTAAAAAACCTTTAGAATTCACTCAAAAAACTATAAGTTTTGGGGTGTTATAGTTAGCTGGACATTTCACTCATACAAAACCATTGAAATTGCTCCTATATAGTTAGTTGTACTAACTATATTTCGCGCACCCGCAATCCACTGCTGATGATGTCACATATTACATCATTCATGACATGGTCAGTGACATCACTGATGATATCTCAAATGACATCACTGATGACATCACTGATGACATATTCCACGTGACAATCACATACACCTTTTCATACACTAGTAAAATCTTTCATCACTCTTTGTTAAATACAGAGTATCAAATTTGAATCCATTGTCACAGCAATATAAGTATCTAAAAACCCACTCAGTCATTCATAGATGTATACACACATCTAATCACTTACCTGTAGATTCACTCATACATGCTGTCAATGAACAATAGAACCCTATCAAAAATACTTATACACCTATATCGACATTACACACCAGCACACATCCTATTCACATATGAAGTCATCCTACTCACTTATGCAAACAATGGATCATACTTACATATTTACTCAGCTACACACTTATACAAACACAACTTCATCTATTCATTTAGATAGTAAGTCATACTTAGTGAATTATAAAATCATTATTACAAGTATACAGTTATCCATACAGTCACTCACACAATCATTGAGTCTTATGTATACTTATTTATATACAACAACTGACACATACACTGCCTTTTATTTTTCTAGTTTGTTGGACATGTACCATTGAGAAATATATTTGCTCATCACCACACCCATAAAGATATTCACTCACCCAAACAACTGTTAGAATATGTAGTTTTAACTTCATATATCTAGTGAATCAACTATTCATACATCTTTGGGTAGTCACACACCCCCCACCGAACCACACACACATTCACTCTCCCATACAAATACTCAGTTGACTAATCAATAACTAATATAGACTTTCACATAGCTAGTAATCAACTGGAGAACCAGTTTACACAACAACTGACAAAGTGATACAGATATTCACACAGATTAGTCACTATCCACTATATTTAGTGAGACACTATAAATTGGTCAAGTAAACAGTCAATTACACTGCTACTAAATCCTCCATCCAAATATTTATTTTTATATATCCACTCATTCTTCAATGCAAATTGCTATATATATAATTCATAATTAAATAACGAAGCAAACCACATTCACTAGATGATGTCATCAGTGATGTCATTTGAGATGTCATCAGTGATGTCACTTACCATGTCATGAATGATGTAATATGTGACATCATCAGCAGTGGATTGCAGGTGCGAGAAATATAGTTAGTACAACTAACTATATAGGAGCAATTTCAATGGTTTTGTATGAGTGAAATGTCCAGCTAACTATAACACCCCAAAACCTATAGTTTTTTGAGTGGATTTTAAAGGTTTTTTAAATGCTAATTCCTAACTATATAAGGCCTGAAACCTATGGTTTTTTCAGTGAATATATATATATATATATTCACTGAAAAAACCATAGGTTATAGACCATATATAGTTAGGAATTAGCATTTACAAAACCTTGAAAATTCACTGAAAAAACCATAGGTTATAGACCATATATAGTTAGGAATTCGCATTTACAAAACCTTATTTTACTCACACAAAACCATTGAAATTCCATATATAGTTAGTTGCACTAACTATATATCGCGCACCCGCAATCCACTGCTGATGATGTCACATATTACATCATTCATGACATGGTCAGTGACATCACTGATGACATCACTGATGACTTCTCAAATGACATCACTGATGACATCACTGATGACAACATCCAGTGACTGTATGTTTCTGTAAAGTTAAAATATGTCTTACATATTGAAGAATGAGTGGATGTATAAGTGTCTGGATGAAGGATTTAGTAGGTGCATGACTGACTGTATGAGTGAGTGATTAAATGTGTCTCACTGAGTGCATGGGTTAGTGACTAAACTGTCTTAATTTGTGCGTCATTATGTCTGTTGTTCTGTAAACTGTTGCATGTGTTGATAAGTAGCTATATGAGGAACTATATGGGTTATTGATTGGTTGCCCAAGTATTTGTATGGGAGACTGAGTGTGTGTGTGGGTGGCTGGAAGGTGTATGACTCTGTGCATAGATGTGTGAGCAGTTGATTCACTAGATGTATGGTTTCAAAAGTGCATGTGGAAACAGCTGTATGGGCGGTTGACTGTGTGCATGAGTGCATTGGTGAGTGAATGGATATCTCAGTGCTACATGTCAAAGTAAGTACATATGTAAAACACAGTACATGTGAGAGTTGACATATATAAATAACTGTGCATAAGAGCCAGTGAATGTGTGAGTGGCTGTATGGATCATTGTGAACTTGTATCAGGGATTGTATAAGAGAGTAAATATGTGTTAGTATATGTTTGAATAAGTAAAGTTTGTATAACTGTATAGTTGAGGAAATGGAGGTGTGATTGATTCTTTGCATGACTGACTAGGTGTGTGAGTAACTCCATGGATGAGTGACAGTCTGTGAGTGTCTGTTTACACTGATTGTATCTAAGGTTATATTAGAGTCTGAAGAGGTTCATCGTATTATCACATGAATGATATCATCAGTGATGTGATCAGTAATGTCAAATGAGATGTCATCAGTGATGTCATCAGTGATGTCATTTGAGATGTCATCAGTGATGTCATTTGAGATGTCATCTGTGATGTCATCAGTGATGTCACTGACCATGTCATGAATGATGTAATATGTGACATCATCAGCAGTGGATTGCGGGTGCGCGATATATAGTTAGTGCAACTAACTATATATGGAATTTCAATGGTTTTGTGTGAGTAAAATAAGGTTTTGTAAATGTGAATTCCTAACTATATATGGTCTATAACCTATGGTTTTTTCAGTGAATTTTCAAGGTTTTGTAAATGCTAATTCCTAACTATAGATGGTCTATAACCTATGGTTTTTTCAGTGAATGTTCAAGGTTTTGTAAATGCTAATTCCTAACTATATATGGTCTATAGCCTATGGTTTTTTCAGTGAATATATATATATACATACATATATAAACATATATCATCTGTATATCTATATAAATACAAACATAAATGCATGCATACATATACTTATATGCATACAGATGCATGTTATTTACATGAAAGTTGAAAAAACACTAATAAAAGCAAAGCTAAAAAGCCACCTCATTACAAACAGAATGGCTTTAACTTAAACGAGGGCGAGATCTATTGCATTTTCAATGCTTGTTTACTTTGGTTCCATCAAGAAGGCATTCAGATGTGTCACACATTTGCCATAAATTCTGAATGTTAGCACTCTAGTTGCACATTAGATCACTGTAGTAAAGCTACTGCTCACCAGGGACGTCTGCTGCTGGTATTCAAAGTGCATGTTTCAGTCTGCATATCAGAATTTTTTTAATGAAATAGAAGAGGATTTGAGAAGTCACTCAAAAGGATCCCTAATTTTTCTTTCTGAAGCACTAATCATACTTTCTATGGCAAAATTAACCCCCTCAGGTTGTTCCTTTTTAAATTGAGTGTTTTCAGACTTACCACTTCATTCCAATCAAGATGGCTTCTGGTGTGCCATACTTTTGTCATAAGTAAGACTGTTAGCGCTCTAGTTGTTCTTTAGAACACTCTGGGACATTCTGTCATTGGGCTATACTTGAGGTACATCTGGGTGATATTTGGGCTACATTTAGGCTCTTTTGTCTCTGGTGGCCATCTTGGGAGACTGTATGTCAGAATTTTTTTATGAAATTGAAGAGGGTTTGAGAAGTCACTCAAAATGTGCCCTAATTTTTCTTTCTGCAGCACTAATCATAATTCATATGGCAAAATATACCCCCTCATTTTGTTCCTTTTTAAATTAAATGTTTTAAGAGTTACCACTTTATTCCAATCAAGATGGCTTCAGGTGTGCCATACCTTTGTAATAAGTAGGACTGTTAGCGCTCTAGTTGTTCTTTAGAACACTCTGGGACATTCTGTCATTGGGCTATACTTGGGCTACATCTGGGTGATGTTTGGGCTACATTTGGGCTCTTTTGTCTCTGGTGGCCATTTTGGGAGACTGCATGTCAGAATTTTTTAATGAAATAGAAGAGGATTTGAAAAGTCACTCAAAATGTGCCCTAATTTTTCTTTCTGCAGCACTAATAATACCTTCTATTGCATAATATACCCCCTCATTTTGTTCCTTTTTAAATTAAATGTTTTAAGAGTTACCACTTTATTCCCATCACGATGGCTCCAGGTGTGCTATACGTTTGTAATAAGTAGGACTGTTAGCGCTCTAGTTGTTCTTTAGAACACTCTGGGACATTCTGTCATTGGGCTATACTTGGGCTACATCTGGGTGATATTTGGGCTACATTTGGGCTCTTTTGTCTCTGGTGGCCATTTTGGGAGACTGCATGTCAGAATGTTTTAATGAAATAGAAAAGGATTTGAGAAGTCACTCAAAATGTGCCCTAATTTTTCATTCTGCAGCACTAATCATACTTTCTATGGCAAAATATACCCCCTCATGTTGTTTCTTTTTAAATTAAATGTTTTAAGAGTTACCACTTTATTCCAATCAAGATGGCTTCAGGTGTGCCATACCTTTGTAATAAGTAGGACTGTTAGCGCTCTAGTTGTTCTTTAGAACACTCTAGGAGGCTGCAGTAGAACACAAAGGAATCAACTGACAGTCTCTGTCCTTGTTGGATGTACATGTTTTACTGAGAATGTCAGACTTCATTTTCACATGACTGAGAAAGATAATGTGAATTTACAGAAAATATGCTTTCAGTTTAGCTTATAGATCCCCTTCCAAACCACTGTGGGAAAATCATGAGATATTAGTTTTCTTTCAAACAATATTCATGATATCACAGCAGAAGGTTTTTTCACATGGTAAAATCACCTTAGAACCCACCACAATTCCTAAAACGAGTATGGTACCATCAACAAATGATTTATAATGTAACTAAAGTCCTAAAACCCTCTATTAACTACAATGCTTTTTAATGAGGTGCTATCATGTATATTGGTCCCAAGATGGCTGCCAACACTTCTTGGATGAAGTGCTGACAGCCAATCAGATCAGATGTGTGGTTAGGCTCCGCCCAGATATATATCTTTTTTTGAACCTAAATTACTCAAAATCCACTGGAGCACATATATTGAGACCTAGCAAAGGCACATCGGGCTAACAGTCCCTACAATTTTGCCAAGTTTCGTGCAAATCCATTCAGCCGTTCGAGCTAAAAGTGAGGCCAACCGCCCTATGGAAATTAACATGGGAAAAACGTGTTTTGGGACCCCCCTTTTTTCTCGGGCCCCCCTTGATGAAACCCCCCCAAATTGTCAGGGGCTGCTCAGAAACAAAATGTTCCATTTTCCTGAAAATTTCAGCCAATTCCGTCCACAAACGCCAAAGTTATTAGACATAGAATTTTCAAAAATCCCGTAGAGAAAAAATCCTAACTATATATACCTACTGGCGACCGCCAGTAGGTAATATATTATATATATATATATATATATATATATATATATATATATATATATATATATATATATATATATATATTGGTTGCACTCCACCTGTGCCTTGCTGATTTCACCCAGAAAATGGAGCACGGACCACAACATCATTGCAGATCTTCAATTTTATTTTCAGCTCATAAAAACCTCGGCAGCCATGACGCGTTTCCAAACTGCAAGGGTCTTGATCACATGAGGCGCATCACGGATGGGAGGTACTTTTTAACCATTTTTGTGAAATGTTTTTTATATTTTTAAAGTGACAAGTGCATTCAAATGGTAAGGCTTAACATAGAAATAGATAACAGACTTCATGGTTATTTTAACATTTAGCTGTAGGTTTTGTGAGTAAATGAACTTAAAACAATCTCAGTATAAATACCCAATGTTTAAAAGTTTAAAACCTTAGCTGGAGTAATGTAAAACCATAAAATCAATACAGTGCTGGATAGGATAAAATAGCAGGTAAAATCTAATTTATAAGAATAAAAAATAGACATTACACTTTATCCCTTTTAATTGACAACGTCCGGGTTTGAATGCCTCCAATTAATCATGATGTCAGTAACAATAATTTTTAGCAATAAACAAAATTATTTTTTTCAAACTTTAACAGTACCTATGATGTAAATTTCAAAATTGTAAACCTTACGACTGAAAGTGACCTGTGCCAGTGCAAAATACAGATAAAAAGTGTTTAGTTCTATCTATAGAAATACATAAACAATGTGTTAAAACCCCTCCGACCCGTGTATATTTCTAAAGAGTGGCTACAATTAAAGCACCTATGTTTTCTAAAATTCTGATTCATGATGATATACAGTTAATATACATTTAATGGCTTCAATTGATCAGATCTCCAACAAGCATGTATGTAATTCCTCCGTTGCATTGAATCTTCGGGATGCTTAGTGTCAAGATTTAAAATGTAACGCATTTCTAGCTGTCTAAGGACTTTTTTCCATTTGCCTCCTCTTTTATTGGGGGGAGATGGAATCTATTAGGAAGTACATTTGATCTTTAGGATCACCATCATGTACTTCACTGAAATGGCGAGCCACAGGTTAAGCTTGGTCTCTGTTTTTGATTGCCCTAATGTGCTAGAGTACCCTCTTATGACCATGCTGAATTGTTCTGCCTACATATCGCGGGCCGCAAGGGCACTCCAGCACGTAGACAACATGGTCCGATTTGCAAGTTAATGCCTTGCCAATGGGCCTCTCTTGTGCACTTAAAGGCGTTTTGTATGTGGTTGTGCTGGCCCCATATTGGCATGCCTTGCACACCTTGCACTTATAAAATCCTTTTCTTTGACTCAGCCATGTGCCACTGGGTTGGCCACTAGGATCGTTTTGGACTAGGGCGTCCCTCATAGATGGTGCCCTGCTGTATATTATTTCTGGCCTTTTTGGGAGTAGGTGGCCTATGACCGGGTCGCCTAAAACTAGAGGCCAATTTCTCTTTATGATATTTCTGATAACTTTTTCTTGTTTGTTGTATCTGAGAACAAACCTGAATGTAGCAACATCCTGTCCCCTTGATTCTTCTACTATAGTCTGTTTTTGGGGGAGGCTTTCCCTGGGAACTAAATTGCTTTTTACAATTGCTGCATCTATACATCTTTTTGTGTAGCCTCTATTCATGCATCTAATCTTGCTGCTTGTGTGGGCTGCCTTTAGATCATTGTCACAGCTACAAATTCGTTGCAGAGAGGTGGTGCAGGCCGTGCCACTTTTTACATCTCTCTGCTACGCAGATCTGTGGCGCTTACTCGATGTACCTAGTGGGCTAGTTGGACTCTAGGGACCCTCAGGATTGAAGGGGAATTATTTCCCCAACTTAAAATGTGCCACAGGGCGTGTTTTCACAGTGGTGAAAGGAGGGGATGGTGTAGGAAAGTGGCTCTATATATACTGGACCGAAGTAAAATCAGCTGAACTACAAATTCTGATTTACTCACCTGTTATCAGGAGAGACCTCAGTGCTGCATCTTTGAGCCCAGTACTGATCCTGAAAAGTAATTCTAACCGTACTTACCAGTAACTTGAATGTCCTTCCATAGGCTAATATTGACTGGTTTCACTTGGAAATTCTTCTAAGTATGGAGTTTTGGAACTTTAAAATATTCACCTAAAATCCTCCGAAGTACGAATTCCGACTTACTCACCTGTTATCAGGAGAGAACCCAGTGCTGCAGCTTTTAGCCCAGCACTGACCCTGAAAAGTAATTCTAACCGTACTTACCAGTAACTTGTATTTCCTTCCATAGGAATCCATGGTCTGGTTTTCACCAGAAAAGTTTATGTGTTGAGTTTCACAAACTACAAATATTCCTTAAAAATCGCCTGTATAACTTAAACGCATTCTTTCAACTGTTTACAGGAGATGCACCAGTGCTGGATCCAGGTTCCACCACTGAGTAAGAAAAAGTAACTATAGCACTACTTACCTGCTAAGTGAATTTCCTTCCATAGGATAACATTGGTGATTGTATGTGAAAAAGGTTCTGTGTTAACTTTTAAAATACAATATTATTCCTTAAAAAATCACTACTGTAACCAAAAAGCTTTTATTCAACTGTTTACATGAGATGTCCCAGGACTTCATCTAGGATCCAGTCCTGTGGTTAGAAAAGTAATCGATAAAGTAACTAATTACATTTAACTAAAAATTCCCATCGAGCTCATTGTGTTTGATTGTGTTGCCCATTGCAACAACTGTAACTCATGTACGTAAAAGTCTATTGCCTATTTGCAAAGTATTTAAACTAAAGTAATTTATTTTGAGAAAGTATATTGTGTAATGTAATGTATAATGTAATTTAAAAAATAAAATATCTAAAAATAAATAGTTAAAAAAATGTAGTAAATCAGTATCAAAAAAATAAATATAACAATTAATAGATTTAAAAATTGTCATTTACAAAACCTTTGAATACTTGAAACTCACTGAAAAAAACGTAGATTTCAGACATGTTATAGTTAGGAATTAGCATTTAAAAAACCTTCGAAACTCACTGAAAAAATCATAGGTTTCAGACATGTTATAGTTAGGAATTAGCATTTAAAAAACCTTCGAAATTCACGGAAAAAAATAATAGGTATCAGACATGTTTTAGTTAGGTATCAGCAACCATAGAAATTCACTAAAAAAAGACTATAGGTTTCAGACATGTTATAGTTTGGAATTAGCATTTAAAAAACCTTAGAAATTCACTCAAAAAACCGAGGGGCATATTATCAAGGGGGTTTATCTCCGCTTTTTTGGCTTTAAAAGCCAAGAAAGCGGAGATAAAATTATCTCCCTATTACCTAGCTGTCGCTAACACCAGTTAGTGACAGCTAGTAGGAGATAGCGACCATCTTGGGCCCCACTTTGCATGTCAGTGATATTTATCACTAATGACATGCAAAGTGGGCGTGCCAAGATGTTAGCGACTGGAAACA
Organism: Lissotriton vulgaris; assembly: GCF_964263255.1. NCBI lineage: Eukaryota > Metazoa > Chordata > Amphibia > Caudata > Salamandridae > Lissotriton > Lissotriton vulgaris. The sequence continues at coordinate 989,193,509 of NC_141695.1, forward strand.
GTCGCTAACATCGCTATCTCCTATTACCAACTTTTGGAGATATTTGCGCTAATCGCGAATATCTCCAAAAGGTAACACCTGCCCTGAGCAGTTCTTAGCCATGTTATCCAATGGGAGGTGGATAACATGGCTAAGAGCATTAGCTCGGTAATGCATGAATATCACTGACTTTTCAGCGATATTCATGCATTGGGGCCGATTTTTATCGCATTTGCGATAAACCTTGGTGATACCAAGGTTTATCTGCGATAAAAATCGCCGCAGCTTAGCGGTAAATTTTTATCTCTAACCAAGCAATAGCGATAATTATCGCTATTGCTTGGTAATATGCCCCCATAGGTTTTAGGGGTATTATAGTTAGCTGGACATTTCACTCACACAAAACCATTAAAATCCCTCTATTATAATTAGTTGTACTAAGTATAACTTGCCCGCCCGCAATCCAATGATGATGATGTCACATATTACATAATTCATGACATGGTCAGTTACATCACTGATGACATCTCAAATGACAACACTGATGACATCACTGATGGCATCATCCACGTGACAATCTAATACATCTCATCATACACTAGTATTACCTTTCAACACTCATTATAAAATATGGAGTACCATATTTGAAACCATTGACACACCAATTCAAGTTCCTAAAAACCCAATCAGTGATTCCTATATCTACACACACACATCTAAACACTTGCCTATAGATTCACTCATACATGCTAACAAAGATCAATAGAACACTATTAAATGTACTTATACACCTACATCGACATTACACACCAGCACACATCCTATTCACTCATGCAGTCATTCTACTCACTTATGCAAACAATTGATCATACTTACATTTACTAAGCTACACACTTATACAAATACCACTTTATTTATTCATATAGATAGTAACTCATACTTAGTGGGTCATAAAATCACTATTACAAGTATACAGTTTTCGATACAGTCACTCATAGAATCACTGAGTCTTTTTTTTTAATCCTCATTTACTGGCATGGTTCCAAACTACTGACAACTTAAACAAGAGAAAAAATAAAAGCGGGTGCCGCCGTGCTGCCTCAGTCAAGACTGGTAGGGAGGTCGAATTGTGGGTGCCCGATCCCAACAACAACGGCTGGCTCCCCCCTAGTTTAACCCCTGTTGTCCAGTTGGCAGATGTTGACCAATCTCTGGTTGCCTCGATTGCTATCAACAAACCGTATACCGAACGGAAGAGAGAGAGCGGCCAGATGGAGTGGCAGGGAGGTTGTACCATGGCAACATAATCATCGGAACTGGGGGAAAAAAAACAAAACCGTAGTTCGTTCAATGAGACCAGTCAAGTAGGTGCCAGAAGGCTCTCTTGTCTTGTTTCCCTGCCCTGGCAAGATCTAATTTTGAGATCTGTAGGAGCGCTGTGTACCAATCATGAAATGTAGATGCAGAAGACTCTTTCCATCGTTTGCATATAAACGCTCTGGATTTAGACGGTATCCGCTGTCTATTACTCGGGGTCTTGTCTAAAACGGAGTCTAGCACAATATTAAAGTCCCCAGCTATAATAATAGGCCCAGTAAAATGCAATGGATGTGAAAATAGGAGCTCCAAAGCTGCAGGGTCGTCCTGGTTGGGTCCATAAAAACCCACCAACATCTACTGTAGTAATCACCCATCTACCTCCGGGGTCTACCTTCTGGGTTATTATTCTTGTGCTAATAGATTTTTTAAACAGAATAGACACACCCTTATGTTTAGTGATTGAGAGGTTGATACCGATATGTCCATCCACCTATTCTTTTTCACAAGATCGAGTATCTCAGCCTCAATTAGATGTGTCTCCTGGAGTATAATGACCTGTGCATCCATGTCACGCAGATATTGTATAATCCTATTTGCCCTTGGTTTGGTGCGCAGGCCATTAACATTGCAGGAGAGAATCTTGAGATTACTCATGTGTCATATTTCCTCCTATAAAACTGGCTAGAGGGAAAAAAACACCTAAAACAACTGCCCAGAAAGAAGCAGCTACCATAACTATATAAAAGAAAACCTATAAGGAACCAATCTGAAAATGAGGAACATTTTTTTTTTTAACCCAAACCCCTACACCCCAGTGTCCCAACCATCCCCCCCCCCCACCCCTGAGGAACCCTTGTACTATCTAACCGGAACAGATCCGGTTGGTGGTACCCACTACCCTACCCCAGCCCCTGCAAAGTGAGTGCCAAATCTGATAGTTTTTTTAAATGTTATTATATTTGTTATCTTCTTCTTCTTTTTTTTTCCTAGTTTGCTTGTGATCTGATTCCTTAAATATCGAAGAAAGAAAGAGAAAAAAAGAGAAAAAAGTATACATTTGCCTTCCTGATGCTGTGATGACCTCTTACCCCTCCATTTGCAATCATACAATATGATGTATCCAAGAGATTTGGAAAGGAAGAGAGGGGAAAAGGGACAGAGAGGGAAGAACGGAAAGCCAAAGGAAGCAGGGAGAAGATGCAAACACAATAATCCACCCCCCTAGGTGGTCCACAGCATGACCCTAACTACATGGGTGATCAACCTGAACCTCCTGCAGCGCCCTTATCGCCCTGCAAGGTCATCAACAGCTCATCTGCTGCCTGGACCAAGCGGATGTTAAACATCTTGTTGTTAAGCATTATTTTTAGGGAGGCAGGGAACCCCATCTGTACTGTGGCTCCAGATTTCCAAAAAGCATCCATTCTCCTGCCCAACTCCCACTGTTTTTCGAGGGTGGCCCTGGATAGATCTGACCATATTTGATAGGCGAAGCCCTTGTACTCTAGAGATTTTTGTTTTAGTGCTAAGTTAAGAATTTGCTCCTTGAGGGAGTACGTATGAAAGTTCACTAGGATCTTCCTCGGCTTAGACCTCTGGGGGTTTCGCCTAAAGGGCTCCCTATGTATGCGTTGAATATCTCTGGCTAATTCATCTTCAGATTGGTCCAGTTTTAGAGATTGCTTTAGCAGTGGAATGATGAAGCTTTTGATGTCCGACCCCTCGCTGCCCTCCGGTACATTAAGGATTCGGATGTTGATGCGCCTAGCATGATTTTCCAAGATCTCCATCCTTTCAGATATTGCAATATCTTCCTTCTTAAGTTTCAAGATTTCTTCCTTTGCGTTATCTAAATGCAAAGATAACACGCCCACGGTCTCTTCTAGTACATCTGTTCTTGAGGTGAGTCCATCTATCTTATTGCCCAGGGCCTCGCAATAGCTCTTAATCTCTCTCTGAATTACCGCAGATTCTTCAAACCCCCTTTTAATGTCAGCTGACAAAGTCAAAAACATTTGGTGCAAGGAGGGGGCTGGAGTGCACGCTGCAGTATTGAAGAGAGAACTGTCCTCTAGCACAGGGGGAGAAACAAAGGAAACTTGCTGTGTACTACCCTGATTACCAAGACTCACACGTTCCTCTTGAACCTGAGACTGGAACTGCATCTTACCCCTTTGATCAATTAATTGTTGTCCTGCATCCTCCATATTACAGGAATCAAGGGTGATAACTGAAGCAGTTGGAGAAATGTGACCACCACCAAAGCTAGTAAGGCTGTCCGCTACACCCACTTCTTTGAGCAAGGAATCCCGTGGAATCCCTACTAATGGGGTTTCTTCGTTTAGTCCAGGAAGTAGCATTAGTGACTGTATTGGCGATACAGGGCCACTGCCCTGCACAGTTGGGCTCAAGATAGGACCAGGCACTCCCCCCTCACCACCCACTGCGGCGGAAATGGCAAGTGTCGCCTCTTCCATACCAGCCTCGGGAGGAAGAGCTGATGGAAAAAATGAAGATGGACTTATTTGGAGGACCACCGAGGGGCAAGGAAGTGTCACAGTGTCAGTGGGATCTACGCAGCCCAAGAATGCTGAGCAATCCAGGCTACCCAATGAGCCAGGGGCTGAAAGATCGCCTGTTTGAGGAGTAGAGTTTAAGCCCAGCCTAAGCACCTGCGGGACAACTTTAAAGTACGAGCGCAGGGAAGGCGTTATCCTAGAACCTGAGTCGAGTATGAACTTCACAGACTTAGCAGCCTTATTACCCTTTTTTGCCCGTTTAGCCTTTACCTCGTTGGAAAGAAAAGAAGAGGTTTTAGTAGGGGTATGAGCTTCTTGGGGTGTAAACTTGTCTTGCGGAGCGCCACCTTGCACCGAGATATGAGCAGGCTGCTGCAGCTTCAAGCCCCTGCTACCCCCCTTCTTTTTTTTCGACTTAGGCCCCCTCTTACTGCTTTCCCCAGCTGCCCCTGGCTTGTAGACCCAGGCGTGTCTGGAATATGTGGACACGTAAGAGACCGCTCTACTGATGATAAAAGGGGCTCGGGCGCAGGCTCAAGAGAATCTGTCCCCCCTGCCCCCTGGCTGGTAGTCCTGGGCTACAGGCCCCCCAAGGTCCTCCAAGCTTTGCCACAATCCCCGAGACTTCGCTGGCTTTGCCCCCCACCTCCTTCCCTTTCACCTCCTCTTTGAGTGCTGCTGCTCGTGTTGTTGCTCCAGCCAGCGCTGTAGCCGCCGCCGCCGTGACACTAACAGGCTTGTTAGTGTTAGTGGCCGACCCTCCAACAATGGCTCGTGAATCCCGCAGAAGGCTCCGCAACCGCCTTCCACGTCGGAGCTCCAGGGCGGCTCCGCTCCAAGGCCATAGACCCGTCTGTAGCAGCAACCGGCCAGGAACCGCCGGCTCAGGTTGTTCCACACCCCCGGCGCCTCACTCTGCTGAGGCTAGGAGCGGAGTACCGCGGCAGCTAGCCTGCTGCCGCCATGTTCCTCCTCATCGGTGTTGAACAATTCAAGCTCCCTCTAGAATCACTGAGTCTTATGTATACTTATTTATATACAACCTCAACCTGTAAAAATCATATTTTAAGATATTGGAGGTACATAGATGATGTGTTTATCATATGGCAGGGATCTACAGAAGAAGCAGTGAAGTTTGTCAATAACATCAATGACAATGAATTCAATCTAAAATTCACAGCCAGCATGAGTAAAACAGAGGCGGATTTTCTAGATGTACATGTGGCAGTCGATAATAATGAAATATCACCTAGCATCTTTAGAAGGAGTACATCTGGAAATACGATCCTCCATGCTGAAAGCTTCCACCCCAAACATACGATTGCAAGCATACCTTACAGCGAATTCTTACGAATTCACCGCACTTGCAGCTCTACCACTCTTAGAGATGTACAGCAAAAGGATGCCAAATGCAGGCTCATAGCTAGGGGCTATTCACCATAACTGTTAGACACTGCCATAGGTAAAGCTAATTCTCTAAACCGTCTAGACCTCCTCAACCCAAACAGGAAAAATGCTGACACTGTACCTGACAGCACGATATCCAAACAAATCAGACTCATTACTGGTTACAGCAGGCAGGCCAAGCAAATCAGCCAAATTATCAGACGTGAGTGGTCTATCATCATGACTGATTTAGTTCTGAAGGAAATAATGCCCAAAACCCCAACCATCACTTTCAGACGTGCATTTTCAATGCGAAATGATTTAGTCACCAATAGCCCTGAGACGAGCAAAGTAAAGAACTGGCTATCCCCTAAACATGGTTTTTTTAAGTGCAGTTCCTGCCGGGCCTGCACTTTTGGGGTGAATACCACATCATACAACACTCCCTTTGAAAAGACTCCGGTACCACTTAGGGCCCATTTCACATGTTGCACAGAGAATACGGTATATGTGCTACAATGTACCTGTAATCTAGCATACGTGGGCAGTACAAAACATCCAGCCCATGTACGCATTTTACAGCACATAGGGGCAATTGTTAATACGGACTTAACATACCCCATAGACCGACACTTTGCCACTACTCACAACAAAGACCTTACCAACTTGCAGTACTTTGTTATCGATGCAGTAGAACAGTCAAAAAGGGGAGGTGACACAGAGAAAAAACTACAACAGTTGGAGTCCATGTACATCATGAAACTAAATAGTAAGACTCCTGGGGGTCTTAACATGGGAGAAGATCTTAGCAATTTCCTCTAAATCAGGTCTACATGATATTGAAGTCCAGGCTTGGATTTCATATTCAAAGACAAAATTTATCTCACCTCTAGATATATATTTATGTAGCAGTCCCTACCTTCCATAAGCAGGTTTTTTATGATCATCAATTGAGATACATTGTTATAATAACTGTTATTTGAAAAAAAAATGTTTACAATAATTATGTCTATTTACTTTTCAACACACTGTGCACTTTTTCACACTGCCTGTTGCGTAACGGTACAGGGAGTGTCTTCTTCTTTTTTGAAAATGTCTCTAGCAAGATATTATCCACCATGCCTACTACTTGAATTCAACATTTACAGATATAAGGAGCCTAACTACGCACATTTTAGATATATTCCTGGGTATTACCAGTGCATTAGTGCACAATGATAGATCATGCATATTACTTGTAACCCTGTATTGATTGGACATATGTAATATTAATGCCACAATAGTATTGGAGGCCTCTTTGTCCGGTATAGGACTGTCCACGGACAGATCCATTTTGTTTACAATTTGCACTATGCACTTTATCCGTATTATACGGTTAATTTTGGCACATGTCAAATATTTACATGTTTGAAGCACATTAGCACTTTAATTGCAAAGTTGCAGTAATCATCGAGATATATTATCAGTACTTTTTTCTCAGAATGTATGCATAGAGTGATACGAGTATTCGTACAGTATAATTGCCATCATTACATTCATCTGTGAGTAACTGTATAATAACAGATTTTTATATTTATGTCAACAAATGGACAAATGAAACTCCATTTTTTAATGTATGGCATTCCTAAATTTGTGTCCATCACATGGGTTGCACCTTGTATATAATGATATGCACTTTTCGTCTGCACTATTCTCTGGTCCTAGCTATGCAAAAAAAAGAAAATTTTAGCTTTTATATGATGTACGAATTTTGACACATCATGTTGGGCAGATCTATTTTGTTAAATAGTGTCAAAAAGTGTGTTTCCGTAATATAATTACATTGAGCGCTGTTTAATGTACATCGTTCCAAAATGGCGGAACTGTTTATTTACACCCAGTGAAGCATTCCAGAATAGAAGTCCATTGTTTGTGTTAATGAATATGACCACACAGCGAGTTTGGCACGCATTTTGTACTATTATGTATATTTAAATGGTGGACAGGCTATGGCAATTTGTCAGTGAGCAAGGGCACAGCTGGTGCCCGAAACACGTTTGACGAGGCTTTGCACCCTGCATGCACGAATAAATTTCATCACGTAAAAACTACTGCAAGTCTGGCTGTGGCGTCATTTTGGTGTCCCGTTTTTCTTGTCTGCACGGAAAGTGGTTGTGAGACAGATTGGAGTTTATTTATATACAACTGTCACATGCACTGCCTTTTATTTTTCTAATTTGTTGGACATGTATCATTGAGAAATACAAATACTCACTTAACTAATTAATAACTAATATAGACTTTCACATAGCTAGTAACCAACGTATGTAGTAGTTTACACAACAAGAGATAGAGTGATACAGGTATTCACAAAGTGTAATCACTATCCCATATATTTAGTGAGACACTTTAAATTAGTCATTTATACAGTCAATCACAGTGCTACTAAATCCTCCATTATACATCCACTCAGTCTTCAATGCAGATTGCTATATATATATATAATACTTATTTAAATATCGAACCAAACCACATTCACTGGATGATGTCATCAGTGATGTCATTTGAGATGTCATCAGTGATGTCATCAGTGATGTCACTGACCATGTCATGAGTTATGTAATATGTGACATCATCAGCATTGGATTGTGGGGGCGCGAGCTATACTTAGTACAACTAACTATAACAGAGGAATTTCAATGATTTGTGCGAGTGAAATGTCCAGCTAACTATAACACCCCTAAAACCTATGTTTTTTTCAGTGAATTTCTAAGGTTTTTTAAATGCTAATTCCTAACTATAACATGTCTGAAACCTATGGGTTTTTTCAGTGGATTTATATATATATATATATGCTGCACTATTAACTGTGCTGTATCTATTTAACAATAAACATAAATAGGAAGCTCATTAGTCCAAGATGACGGGCACAAGAAATAGTATTAGCTTAGACCTTTGCCTCTGTCCATGGCAGTAGCCATTATTCTAATTTCCCAGCATGTTCCGGTCTTGGAAGCCAAGTGCGGTGAATGAGAGCATTGGTGATTATCAGTTCTTGTGTTTATGCCGGTATGGCTTGGACATTTTAAAAGTTGTAAATTAACTGATTGCAATAAGTGCGAGCATTGGCAGTTATACATTCTTTTGCTTGAGCTGCATCTAGTTTTTATTTTTTTTAACAAAATGTGAATGTTTAAACGTGACGGGCTTATACAGAAAGTTTCTTTTTATGTGGAAAATTGCTTTTGACCTCACCAATACTAACTAAAAGACATTTTTGCTATTTTTGTTTGTTTTAAAACGTGTGCCCCTAAAGTGAATAAAAATGTCCATCTGACATCACACGGGGGTTGCCATATTGTAATTTGCTTCTTACCTAGTGGTCAGTGACAGTTGCCTGTCACTTAGAAGGACCACCCTGGTGATGCTCCTTCCTCTGCCACATGCTCAATGTAAGTATTACTTGAAGAGGGCTTTTGGGTCTGCCTTCATTTTCGAAAACAGGTCCACATTTTGTTGCTATTGGAGGTGTGTGCTTCACAAAAGAAACATTTGCAATGCAATAGCTCGCACATTTATGAGAGTTTGAACTATTGCCATTGTAACTAATAATGCCTTTTATTTATATGTTTTAAAAAAACATGCAAGTGGGGCATAAACACGCACTTTGTACTTCTAGTCCTTGCTTCATGAAACAAGGCTGGCCAGAAAAAAAAGAACAGTTACTGCCAGCCTTGCTTGTCCTTTACGCACTGCTTGCAGGTCTTCAAATCACATAAAGAAAAGGCATTGCCATGTACAATGCCAATATCTCAATCTCTTGCAAATGCGAGAACTATTGCGTTGCAAATGCTTGTTTATGATATTGTTCAAATGGGCTGTCCATCACATCAATGGTATTCCGAGGATTATGCCTTTGTCCGATTTATGTGAGAAAGGCATGAATTAGTTTATTTTTAAGACGGCAGAGGTGACATGAGTACTGGTTGCAACCGAAAGCCAATGTGCCATTTTTGATGCATTTAACTTTGCCAGCATGAAAACATTTTAATTGCCAATTTATGGCCGCTTCGGAAATGTATGATGATTTGATGTGCAATCCTGTCATAAGGACAGGGGGCCTTATTTATGAGGCCCTTACACCGCTGTTGCGTTGCATTTCGTGATGCTGCGGCAGCCTAAAAAAATGTCCCCTTACTGCTCCATATTTGCAAAGTGACGCATCTAGGCAGATGCATCTCTTTGTAAACCACTGTGATACATTATACCTGCAACAGGTATGATGTATGCAGGGTGGGCATTCCGGAACAAAAAGGCTTGTAGATGCGTTGCTGTGAAATCTATGAAATTTGACTGTGAAACTTCTATGGCCTAACTGCATCAAATCCTCACGCCTGCTTCAAGAAGGCGTAAGGGGTGTTGCAGGCCTTTTTTTAATGGGGCTTGCCCCATGTGAACTGACACATTGCTGGAGTTGCGTCTCTTTCCAGACACACTCCAACAATGCGCCAGTTTTTGCGCCGACAGATATGTCAGGATTCCTGACATATCTATCCATCCTAGCGACATGGAACACTGTATAGTAAATACGGTGTATTCATGGTGTCGCAAGGAGGGCGCGCTTCAAAGTGTCATATTGCTGTTTTATCGCAACGATGCAACACTTTTCATAAATGAGGCCCAGAATGTTATTTACTAATCGCCCTTCTCCTCCGTTAGATTTACTTAGCTGTCTTGATTGCAGGATGTTGGAATTAACCTTTTGGTTCCACAAAACAAAGGAGATCATACATAGAGGCTCATATTGATACAACAAATGTATTGATCTTTTTTGTATGTTCCACTGCTATTTCTATTTATAGCAGCGGAGAGGTGCCCACATTGGTTCTCTTTCGAGAAAAATGATCACATATTTTCCACTCATATTGCCATATTGCTATTCAACAAGCCACTCTATTATGCTGATAAAAAACAGCAAATGCTAGTAACTTTCAACTTCCCTGCCTTACTACAATTCACAATCGCTTACTGGTTTTTGTCAGACTTTTTTGTGAGAGGCGCACTCGTTCAAAAAAGTCTTGAGAAAACGGCAAAACATTTTTTGCCCTGCAAATGTTGTCTACGTTCGCAAAATCTTCATGGAGTTCAACAAATTTCGAGGAAAGTAATTACACAATCTTGTCCATTTCTAATGTTAACAAATACAAAAAAGAAAATGAATTACGAGCCAAACCTATTAGTATATATGTTCATTTAATGTCTTTGTGATACACCAGTTACTATTTTGCTGCCTGTACCGTGTGCTTATTGCCTACAAAGGTGTAACTCAGTTCACCTGTCTATTGTTCGCAGTGCCACGAGCAGAATGTTTTCTTGAGGGCATCTAGAAGGTAAAAAGGCTGCTACTGGGTGATGCTTTCTGCTTCGTGCAGTTAAGACTATCTAGAAAATGTTTCCCATCAATTTTAGTACATTTCTCTCAGATAATTGGTGTTATTTGAAGGTCATTCATAGGAGTTAATTAAATCTAAAGCCATGCTATAATAGATAACTTGACAGTGTTCTAAAGGGTGCTACAAATATTGTTGGACCATGTTTGCAGAAATAATCTGTAGTTGCTAATATTTAAATCTTGTACAAATAATTAGTTAACCTGAATGTGTTTCCTTTAATATTCCCATAACATAATATTTATGGTTTTATCCATTTTGTTTACAGTTACAGTAAACAAGAAAACACCATCCTGCCTTGCTGTTATTTATGTGACAAGTATGCCCCGGAAGAAATGTGTACTGAGACTCAAACGCAGCAGGCTGATTAGCTGAAAGCAAGGCTGTCTCCTTGTGTCAGGAGGTCTTAGGAAATGTAGTGCACACCTGTGAAATGAACATTGACAAGAGCATTTCTTGTTTTCAGGAATAATAGTTTAGAAAAGAAAGGAGTAGAAAAGAAAACCAAGCTTCGACTTTGTCACAGCACTCTTTAATGCACATAAAGAAATGGTCAGTAAAACCAATACACACACCATTCAGACTTTAGAAATGCATTACTTCAAATCGTATACTGTAGCACGAAATTCTGCATCTCTACTTTAGTCCATTTTATTTTGACAAGTAATGATTAGTGTCTAGAATGTGCAATTTCATTTGAAGAAAACACAAAGCTCACAGTGATATCTATATTTTCACCAGAGATGTGTGTCATCATAATAGATACTGTGGCAGTCTGGGAAAGTGTATAAAAATGACACCTTTATTCTCTGCACTTATCTTTTGAAACTAGCTCTTAAAGATTTCTGACTAAAGCATTTGGGAGGATTGTCACCAAGAATGGAACCACCTTCAAGGTAAGTTAAGCATGCATAACTAGAATTACCTTTAGCATATATTTCACGGTAATGAAGAAACACTCTAAAATCGCTTGCGGGGTCATTTACATCACATCGGTAATGTGACTTTTTTTCTGGTTTGAAGCATCTATTCCAATTGGAGAAATTACCAAAATGTAAGTCCATCTCAGTATTTTCGGCGAAATGATTACAGCAGCCTTTTCCACTTGGCTGATGATGTGGAGAAAACCAGTGTACCTTTGTTGTAGCCGGTTATTCTGCCATTTATTAGGTCGAGCCTAGAGTCAGCGTGGAAGCGCTGCTCTGCAAAGATCTGAGGTAATTCAGTACAGGTGGAAGCCCCACCCACTACCACGCCCATATTTGTCATTGGCTTGTGTCTTTGACCTTTGTAAATGCTGCCTTCGGATTTGTTTATAGGCTTGTTAGTCCCTCCTTAGTGTGGTCATGTCGTCATTTGATTCCTCACGTGGCTACTGCCCCCTTTACTTCGGTTCTTACACCATAAGCACTAAGGGCCTTATTTATGAAGGCCTGGCGCCACCGGTGCGTCACTTTTTCCCATTGTAAAAATGACGCAATAGTGGCGCAAGACCTTCATAAATAAGGCCCTACTTATTTATTGAGTTTGTCCTACTTTAAGCAGGATGTCTGCTCTGTTTACATTCAGCGCGCTGTGTGCTTTTACTTTCAAAGCTGTGGGACAATTTCGACCACTTGTTTTTGCATAGGAGGCGTCGGTTTTTCGTGGCTAGGTTCAAGCTGTGCTAGTACAGTGTCTCTTTGATACTTATATGCATTCCGGTAGTCAATGCCATATGTTCTTTGTGACCTGTCTTAAACAAAACCCGGCGCCAAGAAAAAAAGTCACAGAGATAAATCGGAATAGGGGGGCTGAAAAGAGGATAACATTACACAGCCTCCTAATCTGTACAATTTTTAAGGGGACGGTAATTTGGCCTTGAATTAAGGTTCTGAAATGAAACTCCCACGATAGTGTTTCAGAATATAAAAAGCGCAGGCTGTACCGACATTTATTCATTGGAATGAAGTAAACGGTGCACTGGAAAGACTGATGATTTTGATATCTTCATATTTTAAGATTGTGGTTTAAGAAGGTCTCAAGGAAAAGGGCGTGCAGATATGATATTTTACGAAACTATCAATTTATGAATCTTAGTGGTGAATTGTGCACATGTTCACCATTGTAACTTCTTACCAAATTCTTAGAACCATGAGTGGGAAGAATTTGGAAGAAGTGGGTTACCAGACTGAGAAGAGGTAAGAAACTACACACTCGGAGTCAGAAAGGGGTGATTGGGATAATATATCTGATGCCCACAAAAACGCGTACATCGAAAGTTTAATCAGCCCGCCATTCACTTTATGGTATATTCCCCCTCCCCCATGACTGAGCACGTGGTCCTTTAGTGCTGTGGGATGGCCTGTTTGTGCCAGGTTGAAATGACAGACTTGCCATCCACCATACGCTCAAAACCGCACCACCTAAAATGTAACTTAGTTTAAATGAAATGTATGCTTTTCTCTGCATTACTGAGCCGCAGAGTAATGCACAGCAGTTAAAACACTTTTAGTTAACCAGTCTATTAGAAAACGCGTAAAACGGATCTCATCCCAGCCATACCTTGACATAGGACCAAAAAACCTGAATGTCTGAGAACTAAAGAGAAGATTTCGATGCTTGCAATGAGCTAGCACAATCCATATGTGATGCTTGATGACATGCTTAATAAATGCACGCCGTGTCTACCATTCGAAAGCAAATTATTTCCATACAAAAAGAGCATGATGATTTAATTAAACATGGAAGATGTGGTAAGTGAATACGTAGGGCCGTATTCACGCCTCAGGTCAATGTGTCGTCTAAAGGGAGAACTCTAGAGGGAGTAGTAGACATTGAGTAAATGGCGACACCAGGAGGTCAGTCAGCGTAAAGACATCCTGGGATTGTACAAGTGTATAACTCAGGCCTCTCTAATGAGTAGCTCCCCAGCTGCTGGAAACTCTCCAGCTACCTGTGAGTAGCTCTCCTGTCTGCCGATCAGTTTACTAAATTGAAAACCTTTGTTTGAATGTATTAATATAGCTATACTAACATTGAAAAGTGCATTTTCATTATAAAAATATGTGTATTTTCATAACACATCAAGAAAAAAATAATGTAATTTGTTGTTAGAAGTCCTTCACCCACCCTTGTCCACACGATGTATGACACCTACCCACAGCCATGGCATTTGTGGAAAAATACATGGCAGGAGTCTAACAGAATTTCTTTCACTAAAAAGACAACTCTGTTTTAAGCACAATGTTTTTAGGTCGAGCCTGTGCAGGGCTTGCACTGCACTGTGAGCCATGCTGTATTGGAGTATAGACTTGAAGCTCCGCCCACTCTCTGCCCATGTTTGTCATTGATTTTTGTCATTGTCCTTCCTAAATGCTAGCTTCTGATTCGTTAATAGGCTTGTTAGTCCCTCCTTAGTACCGCCTTGTCTTCATTTGTAACCTCCCATGAGGACTGGCCCTTTTACATCAGTTGTTATACAGTATGTCTTATTTACTTTCTTAAGCACCATTTTCTTTAATGGTATCTCCTATCGCAGGCACTACATGCTTTCCTGCAACATTCAGCCCATTCAGCGAGCCATACGAGCTTTCACGGGGCGCTTTTACAAAACAAGCATTTGGAATGTAATAGGTCTAGCATTTCTAAGAGTTTAAACTATTTGCATTTAAAATGACAATGCCTTTTATTTATGTTTTAAAAACCAACACATAAATAATCAGCATTGGCCTTTACAATGCCATTAGCTCAAACTCACGTAAATGCAAGACATATTGCATTGCAAATGCTTGTTTTGGCAGCATCCACAAATAAGTCTGGGCAAATAATTGATCATGATGTCAAATAAAACATGCACTGAATTTGTCTTTCTCTCAATATACATATTCACACACAAGCAAACACACACACAAAACTTTCAGGCATACATTAGCCGGCGCCCAGATCCTCATGCACATTCTTACTGTTCGTCCCCACAAGGAACAAAACGGCACTTGTGGCAATCACTGATGCACAACGTTTACTGCACAAACCCAAACTAATAGGGAGACATCACAAAAGTTATATTTTCCATTTTCCCTGCCATAAGATTCTTTGCTGCTCGATGCAGAAAATACAGCGTATTGGAATTACATCAAACTTGGCATTAAAGTTTAATTTTACTCACTGAAGAACCATTGCCTTGTTTGGTGTAAATAGGTACATTGCTTCTTTTTCATGCATTGCCTAAACCCTTTTATATGATATCACTTATACCATCTAAAATAATAGCATTGACAACAACACTTATGACATCACAAATCACTTAATTCATGAGAATACAGCGCATGACAAAGTGGCGAGTTATAGTTAATGTAGTTTTGCTACCAAGTAAGCATGGGCGGAATATCCGTTACGCTCGCGGATTTTGCGGATTTTCGGTAAATTCGCAATCTGCGAGATCCGCGAATTTCCAGCAAAATCCGCAAATTCGCACGCAGCGGATTTTTATTTCTTGGTGATACAATTTTGCTGCGTTCGGTGTAAGTTTGCAATTGCGAACTGGTACAAAACCCTCGCGAACTGGCAGAAATCCTTGCGAACTGGCAGAAATGCTTGCGAACACAAAAAAAGCATTCAGCAGGTTCAAAAGTTCAAACTCATCAATAGTAACCATTCCCTGTAGTGCTTCCTGACAAGGGCCCCTCCAGAGTTCAGTTGCTAGTTGCAACAATTATATGACCCTGCTCTGACCCTCACAGCAGGCTCATAGAATAGCTACAAGTAGGCCACAAAGGTCCTGGAAAAAAAATTGCACTGCAACAGAAAGCAAATTACAGATAAGGAAGCAGGTGCCAGACTGGAATTTTAAAACAGTGACACATTAATAAATCAACCCCAAATTAATTCATATCAGTTGAAGCAGGCAGGTGTGCTTGCTTTTCCCCCCATAATCTACAGTGATGATGAACCAGAGGGTGGCATTGATGCACCAGAGGATGGCATGGGTGAAACAGAGGGTGGCAGGGGTGAAACAGAGGGTTCTGGGAACCTGTGATGATGAACCAGACGTAGAAACAACATAATCGTGACCGTTGCGAGCCGACATGTAAGTTCGCAATTGCGAACTGGTACAAAACCCTTGCGTACTGGCAGAAATCCTTGCGAACTGGCAGAAATCCTTGCGAACACACAAAAAAAAATAACGCAAATTCGCGAGAATTCGCGGATTTTGCAGATTGCAAGTTCGCAAATTCGCAAAATTCGCGAACGCAAAATTCGCCCATGTCTACTACCAAGTTCAATAGACTGTGTACAGAGGTGTTGTGTAAATGATAAAGTAATGGCATACGTATAACTTTAGAATTTCTCATTTTTGTGTAGTTTAATTTTGATTTGCATATAAAGAATAAATAATGTTTTAGTAATTGAAAGGTTGTGCGTAAATTATTTATGATATAAGCATAACTTTAGAATTAAGTCTGGGTAGTTTAATTTTGTTTTGGATAGAAAGAATATAAATTCCTAACTATAACAAAGCTTTAACCTCTGTTTTTTCCCTTGAATTTTATTGTTTTTTTAACATGTGTATTACACATCAGAGTTTAGTGTCTTCGAGTGGAGTGTTGTTAAGTGGAATGTTGTACAGTACAGTGAAGGAGATTGTCGTACAGTGTAGTATCATAGAGTGAAAGTGTTCTAGAGTGGAGTGAAGTAGAGCAGAGTGTGTTACTGTTGAGAGGTGTACAGTAGAGTACCGTACAGTGGAGTGTGGTACAGTGTAGTGGCATACAATGGAATAGCATACAATGGAATAGAATACAGTGGAATGGTGGAGAGTGAAGTGGGATAGAGTGGCGTGGCATGCATAGGAATTGCATAGAGTGGCCTGGCATAGAGTGGAGTGGCATTGAGTGGAGTGGCATAGAGTAGAGTAGCATAGAGTGGAGTGAGAAACAGTATTGTGGTGTACAGTGGAGTAGCATTGAGTGGAGTGGCATACAGTGCAATGTCATACAGTGGAGTAGAATGGAATACTGTATACTGGAGTAGCGTACAGTTGAATCTAATAGAGTGGAGTGGCGTAGAGTGGAATACCATTGAGTGGGCTGGTGTAGACTGGAGTTTTGTACAGTGGAATAGCATATAGTAGAGTAGGGTGGAGTGTAGTGGCATGCAGTGGAGTGACATGGACTGGAGTGGAATAGAATGGACTGGAGTAGAGCAGCGAGAGCAGCATAGAGTGGAGCGGCGTTGAGTGGAGTGGTGCACAGGGAATTGGCATTGATGGAGTGGCACACTGTGGAGTGGCATAGAATGGAATACCATACAATGGAGTGGTGTGTAGAAGAGTGACACAGACTGGAGTGGCATAGAGTGGAATAACATAGAGTGGAGTGGTGTACAGTAGAGTTGCATGAAGTGGAATAGTGTAGAATGGAGTGGCATACAGTGGAGTGGTGCACAGTGGAGTGGCGTATACTGGAGTGGCAAAGACTGGAGTGCTGTAGAGTACTGTGGCATAGCATGCAATAGCTTAGAGTAGAGTGTCATAGAGTGGAGTCGGGTAAAGTGTAGTGGCATACAGTGTAATAAGGTACAGTGGAGTTGCATAGAGTGAAGTAGCATAGAGTGAAATGGCATAGAGTGGATATCTGATATCTTCAGGTCTAGTTTGCGCTATATAAAACTCTTTAAAGAAAAAGGAGAGATGCTCTATAATCAGGAAGGAGATGAATGAAAGGGAAAGATGAAGACACTACCTGGAAAGAGAAGAAAAAGAGAGAAACAAGTTGAGAAGGTCAGTGTAAAAGGAGAAATACCTGGCGAGTCATGACACATTAGAAGAAAAAAGGAGGGAACAGGCAGAGGCAATAACAGAACACCAACTGATAGGATGGGTAAAGAGAGTGACTATCCAGCGGTAGAAACTGATGAGGAACTGGGCGTTGGTTAGAAGAGTGGTGTACACCCCCAGGGAAGGCTGACATGGAATAGCCAGTCACAATCCATGAGGACTGTAGCCAAGCAAGGTGGGTGTCAACGACTTGAAAGCAAGAGGAAGGAACACCTGGAGTGTAAAATACACAGGAAACTGTATCTATATGCAAATAGATGCAGAACTAGGGGTGGGACTTCAAAAAAGTACCATTAACCAAGCTATACAACAAAGGCCTAGAACCTTCTTTTATTAAGTTAAGGTGGTGTTTTTTGTGGCCCGATTTCCTCGGCAACAACAGGGAATTGAAATAGAGAAGAGCAAAAGAAACCAATCCTAAAGCGACAGAAAATATATATATATATGTATATATATATTTGTTATTTCTCACTAACCTGTTACCTTGTTCTGTTTTCTCCAGGGACATTATGGAGATGTAATCTATTTTTTCTGGACACAAGACAAAATAAACCATGCAAAGAGTGATTGTGAGAAGCTGGCTTGGTATATGATGCACACTTATGAAAGTGGGCACCCTGAACCAATCCAGACAACTCTTATGGTGATTTTAGTGGTCTTAGACAACCTTAGAAAGCTCTCTAAGTGGTAGCTGTGGAAAGCAGCCTGCAGCTTAGTCCAGAAGAAGTGTAAAGGCTCTTGTTTTACCAGAACATATTCTTATAAGTATATATTAAGTGAAAAAAACCCACACAGTGTATTTATTAAAAAGAAATTATTAATCAAAAGACACTCCCTAACACGTAATGCACACAATGCTTTATGATAGAAACAGGTAAGTAGCATTTAATACACAGCAGTCATCAGGGGGGACCAAACCATATACTAAATTACTGTTATGTGAACCACGACTGGAGTCAAGGCTGTACGCAGAAGACGTGGAAGTGTCGAGGACCCATGGAACCACCTGAGGTAAGTAACTAAGGGCCTCACAGAGGTTGTGTGCTTAGTGGGAACACGACTGTGTGATCAATACAAGCCAATAGGTAAGTCACAGTTGCAATTTTAAAGAAGGACCCTTCCCAGCGGCCCCTGAAGAAACCCCATGGAAAACAGAAGGTTGGAGAGCCACCCCACCTATGGATACCTTAGGAGCCAGAATACCTGCCCCAGGGATTCTGGGTGCATAGTTGGGAAGTTGCATCAGAGCCCGCTGTCAATTCCAATGGAGGTCTTCAGAAAGATGCTGCTGCTGGAGAAGGTGAAAGTGTCCAGTGGAACCCACAGGTGGATTCCAGATGTGAAGAATCTGCAAGCAGAGGGGACACAGTCTATGCCACATAGGAGTGACAAAGAGGCCCGGAAGACGAATGCCGACCGATGTTGGGTGCAGCAGGGGAGCTGACGGTAACCTTTGAAGTGCAGCTGTGTGGAACAGGCAATGCTGTGGAAGACTAGAAGCTGGACATAAACTGTCCCACATCAGATGTCGAGAGTTGAGTGGTCGCTGTGCGGCGGGACCACCAACAAGCCTTGGCAACTGCAACCAACTTGGCAATGGAAAAAGGTGCAATGTCGGGACCAGCAATGTCCAGGAGACTAAACACAAGCAGGGGAGTCAGGACAGGCCTGAGCAATCAGGGGAGCCTAAAGAATATGAAGACAACCCACAAGAGGTCCCACAGGCTGGAGGCACTGGAGTTGCAAGAGGAGCTCGAGCAGCTCACCAAAGATGCTAGCCCATGATGCACTAGACGTGGGGAGGATGAAGATCTTGCTCACTGAAGATGCTTGATGTTGGGGCTACTGGGAGCCCTTGATGGAAGGAAGCCAACAAACCTTTGCAACTGTAAGTCAACATGTTGCACTGGTGTTGGGTTCCCACAGCTCTGACAAGGCCTCAATCTTAGTGAGAGGACAGGCCAGGCATGGAAGGAAGTGAACAACCACCACCTGTGTTGCTGACACTTTCGTAGTCCGTAGGAGCTTAGGATCAACAGACCGTGAGCTTAGTTGCAGTACCTGTGGATGCAGGGAAGTGACTTCTTCACTCCTTCAGGTGTCTTGGATGGCAACAGGCTTTGGAATGTTCCTGTATGGTGCATAGGCATGGACATTGCAGCAGACGAGCAGGGTGATGAGATCAGGAGCAGCAGGAGTCTTTGTTGCAGCCTTGATGCCCAGAGTCAAGTCCAGTGAAGTCCAGAGTGCCCAGACAGACGCAGAAGAAGTGGGTGTCTGAAATGAATCTTGTCCCATGACAAATCTAGGGACCCACCCACAGGTAAGCCCTTAAATACCTTAAGGAAAGGGTAGGGACAATTCAGGTGTCCCCCCCAAAGGAGGGGGACCCCTGAACAACTCACACATGTGCATACAACCACATCCACAGGGCAGAACAATCAAAACACAGGCACACAACTCCTGGGTAACACATTTGTGTGTTTGACAATCCAAGGGCACACACACATCAACACCCACTACAAAGCATACCCTTCACACTGCACACCTCTTGACTACCCAACAGCACATATCTCATGTAGGCCATGGGACTAGAATTACGGGCCATCACAAGATGACCATACACAACTGGGCACACATAAAGGAATAACACACATAAATGATGACATTGCCCAGCCTGCGCTGCAAAGCTGTGCACAGAATCACACCCTGTGCTGGCAGTGTCCCCCAACCTGACATATGAGCAATGTAGTCAACAATAGAAAGCCATGAAAATGAATGAGAACTGCATTACAAGTAAAATTGACACCACAGATTTCACAAGTATCAGTGTCTGAAAGAACTGAAGTCCCTGTCACCCCTTTGAAAAAAGATTAGGCGGGCAACGACCTTGGCAATGTAGAAGTGCCACATAGAGCATGGAGCACAGTAAACCATATGCACACCCCAAAATAACTTTATTCAGTAAGGCCACTGACATAGCAGACAACAGGTGTATTTTCTTTATTCACATATTGCACAAATGTGACAATAGATCAACAGTAGAGAAGAGCAAGGCACAAAATGCTGAGCATATGTATGAGAAACAGCACAGGCAAGGTCAAAACATGAAGGCCAGTGGGCATGGCAAAGTGCACAGCAAGTACATGAGAGGCTGCACAGGGAAGAGTCCAACGCAGCAGAGCAACAGGGCCAGTGTCCAGGGCAAAGTGCACAGCAAGGAAATAATAGGTTGCACAGGGAAGAGTCCAAAACAGCAGAGTAACAGGGCCAGTGTCCAGGGCAAAGTGCACAGCAAGTACATGAGAGGCTGCACCGGGAAGAGTCCAACACAGCAGAGCAACAGGGCCAGTGTCCGGGGCAAAGTGCACAGCAAGAACATGATAGGCTGCACAGGGAAGAGTCCAGCTCAGCATAGCAACAGGGCCAGTGTCCAGGGCAAAGTGCACAGCAAGGACATGAGAGGCTGCACAGGGAAGAGTCCAACACAGCCGAGAAACAGGGCCAGTGTCTAGGGAAAAGTACGTAGCAAGGACATGAGAGGCTGTACAATGAAGAGTCCAACACAGCAGAGAAACAGGGCCAGTGGGCATGTCAAAGTGCAGAGCGAGTACATGAGAATCTGTACAGGCAAGGGCAGAAGGAAGGCCAGTGGGAATGTCAAAGTGCAGAGCGAGTACATGAGAATCTGCACAGGCAAGGGAAGAACAGGAAGGCCAGTGGGCACATTAAAGTGCAGAGCGAGTACATGAGAATCTGCACAGGCAAGGACAGAACAGGAAGGCCAGTGGGCATGTCAAAGTGCAGAGCGAGTACATGAGAATCTGCACAGGCAAGGGCAGAACAAGAAGGCCAGTAGGCATGGCAAAGTGCAGAGCAAGTACATGAGAATCTGCACAGGGAGTGTGTGTGACTGTACCCTTCCATGGGCAACAACACAGTCAGGGGGTTAACAATGGGCAGAACAGGCCCACCTGTGAGGGAGACAGGTGTGTGAGGGGGACTAGCACTCACACTTGGCTGTCAGGCGGACTGGGAGCTGGCTGTGTTTTGGGGACTTCTAGAGAGAGAGTACCCCACTATCACCAGGGAACAGGGTACAGTGACAATCAGTCAGAGGGAAATCCCTGGGTGCACACTTAAGTATGGACTTGCTCTATTACCATACCTATCTATCTAGGCATTCAATCGTCAAATTTAAAGAACTACACAAAACGAATTTAGATTTCCACACTAAAATTCGAACGTTCACAGTCTTTTTAATTAAAACATAAGAAAATTTACACCAATTGGCAAATTAAAATTTCAAAGAGCGATCTTTGAAAAGGTTTTCTTAAAAAACACAAGTAATCATAACAATTTACTACAGTTCATTACATACATATACAAATACAAATCAAATATTAAACATCAAATTCATGTAAAGTAAAAAAGATTTTTATTAGCAAGAATTACATTAGATCACAGTAAAAAACATTGACAACCCCCTGAAATGCGGCTAAATGATATCTTTACCACTCCTAATTGTTGGATCCAAAGGTCATTAATTAATCAAAGAGTGACATCAAACAGTACCACTTATGCGTGCGTATCAGTTGCTCACTAGACCTTGTTTGGATTCTACATAAAAAATGCGTTGACGTGTTTCGGTGCGAGGAACATAAGATACTGTAGCACCTTCCTCAGGTCTGCCGTTTCTTTGGTGTCACCGGCTTCCGAACGTATTGCTTGACACCCTATTGTCTGGCTTTAAAGCAGGGCGCAACTTCGGATATAGTTTCTTGTTGCAGGACCTGGTTTCTGGATTAGGTTACACTTTTTCCTTTTCAATATAAAGGAAGAAATTCGTTGGAGGCCTCTGATCTTCCTAGTTTGTGGATAGTGGCTCCTCAGATTTCCTTGAGCCCACTATATAAGAGTCTCTGAGCAAGTCTCATGCGTGTGGATAGACGTCCTCTTCAGTCTTTGTTTGATGTGTAGGGGAGCTTCCACTTTTCTTGGTAAGTGTAGGTATTTATCTTAAAAAGTTAAAAACAAATCTTGAACGGGCATATGTCAGCACGATTTTCTCCGTGAACTGGATGTGTTCGTTATAAATCGTGGGTCGCGCTTCTGCCTTGTTCTCTCGTCTAAGGCTTTAAAGCCAGACGATAGGGTGTCAAGCAATACGTTCAGAAGCCGGTGACCCCAAAGAAACGGCAGTCCTGAGGAAGGTGCTACAGTATCTTATGTTCCTCGCACCAAAACGCGTCAACGCATTTTTTATGTAGAATCCAAACAAGGTCTAGTGAGCAACTGATACGCATGCATAAGTGGTACTGTTTGATGTCACTCTTTGATCAATTAATGACCTTTGGATCCAACAATTAGGAGTGGTAAAGATATCAGTTAGCCACATTTCAGGGGGTTGTCAATTTTTTTTACTGTGATCTAATGTAATTCTTGCTTATAAAAATCTTTTTTACTTTACATGAATTTGATGTTTAATATTTGATTTATATTTGTATATGTATGTAATGAACTGTAGTAAATTGTTATGATTACTTGTGTTTTTTAAGAAAACCTTTTCAAAGATCGCTCTTTGAAATTTTAATTTGCCAATTGGTGTAAATTTTAAAAAGACTGTGAACATTCGAATTTTAGTGTGGAAATCTAAATTCTTTTTGTGTAGTTCTTTAAATTTGACCATTGAATGCCTAGATAGATAGGTATGGTAATAGAGCAAGTCCATACTTAAGTGTGCACCCAGGGATTTCCCTCTGACTGTGTGTTTTGGGGACAGCAGGAGCACCTGACTGGGGAGAGAGTGGGCCTGGTGAGGTAGGGCTATCAGTGGCTTGGCAAGCCGGAGGGCTGCTTGGACCAGCTGGTGTAGTGGCACGTGGAGGTGGGGTCATGCAGACCTGAGACACAGTGTGAGTGGGAGATGTTTGAGAGGTGCTGTTCCACTTCTTTGGGATTCGAAATGGCTTCCCTGTACTGGGGTTAATGGGAACAGGTGTGGCCACAACAGGCACACACACCAACAGAGCCGCATCAGGTGCAGACACTGGCACTCCCTCTGGTGATGTGCTGGATCCTGCCGAACGCTTTGTCTGGCTTCGCCTCTGACCCTCCATCTCTGTTTGTTAGGTGTACCCCCTACAGTGCCCTCATTCCCCTGTTTGCCAGGTGTACCCCCTACAGTGCCCTGCTTCGCCTGCTTTACCGGGCTTGGAATGGGAGTAGAGGTTGTGGAAGAAAGTGCCTCTGAGCCCTTCCTCAGTGTACCCTTGCCATGCACCACCTCCTCAGTGGGCACAGAAACTGCATGCCTTGCTTTGCGTGAAGCTTTAGGGACAGGAGAGTCCTTCGCTGAGGATGCCTCTGAGGCATGTGAGCCTGAGGTCTGCTACTTAGCTTTTGGGCCTTGCTTTCCCCGACAGGCTTTTGCCTTTGCATTCTGGGCTGGCATTGCTTTTCTGTGGGGATGGTGTCTGCAGGCGGGGCCGCTTGGGTTATTTTAAATGGATGCTTCGTGTGCTGTATCGTGACTGTGACGCATGTGAACCGTGGTCACTATCATCAGACGTAGCCAATAACTAGGGGTGTGGACAAAGGCCCTGGAGCAGGAATGAGAGTATGTGACTGTTGAAGGGCAGACGTCACTGTGGAGGACATAGCCTGGACAGTACGGTGCAACCCACCCACGTCGGAGTGTATGCCCTCCATGTAGGCAACCACCTGGGTTAATTTTTTGTCATGGTCACTGAAGGCATTGAGTAGAGCTGTCTGGCCCACACAAAGTTGGTGCAGAAGCTCAACAGATTCAGCACTGAGGGCAGCAGGGGGGACAGGTGCAGGGGCAGCGGTGCCAGGTGTGACATGGGCAGCACCAGAGGAAGTGTATGGGATGGTGGGCACTGGCCGCTGTATGGTAGAAGATGATGCAGAGTCTCCATTCCCTGTGCCCGCCAACATGGATGTATTCCCACTGCCATCAGATGATGCGGTACTTTGTGTCTCAGGCATGGATTTCTCCTGCATACTCCGGTCACCCTCGTAGGCACTGGTGACATCCGTGTCACTGGGCTCCTGTGCAGCTGTAGTGCTAGTCTCACCCCCATTGGTGTCCGGCTCTTGTCCCTCCGTGACCACTGGTGAATCTACATGAGAGAGCTATGCAGAGTCAGGTTAGTGGCAGCAACAGGACAAAGCAATGCATTCAATGCAGAAAAAAGAGGCCCAAATCCACCTGTTGCAAACCACACTCTGCAATCATATTGTGGCAACTCACTACATAGACATCAACAGTGCATGTAACCCTGATTATATGTCATGACTGATCCCTGTTAAGGCCACACAGCACAAATCTACCAGACACAACTTGCTCTGCCCACACCTACGGATATGATGTGGGCACACCACTTGTTGCCACTGACAGACCAGGATGGAACAGGAGGGGAGAACCCACACACTGATTACAACATGACAGTCAACAATGGCAAATAGCCCATGCCAACCACCATGTTGCACTGTGGACCCCAAAGACCAGTGCGCATTATTGTCAGATGTCTAGGCCTCAACATTCATGGTGCATTGATGAGCTCACACTCAGACTGAGAAAAACACTGAGGTTGACTCCCAATTTGAATCCCCGACTATCCCAATGCTGTAGAAAGTTGAAGAGTACAACTCAGACTGCAATAGAAATGCACAGCATGGAGGCTTACTTTTGTAAGAACAATTTGTCCACTGGCACCCATCACAGCAGCCACTTATGTGACACTGCACCACACCACCAAAACTCATAGGCCAGAGCTGGCAAAGGCCCTGTCCACATGCAGCTGCTCCCAGCCAAAGTCACCCTCAACAAATACTCACCCCTGACTTGCTGCTGATGTTCCTTCAGACGTGCATCCAGCTCAGGATGAGCCACCGCCAAGATGCGGCCCATCAGTGGTGTCATGCTGCACCATGCCAATCGCCCAGTGCGTGGAAGCAGCTCCAAGGTCATCTCTGCCATGTTCTTTACCAGCTGATGTCGTCCCGCTTCTTGTGGCAGTGGGTGCACCATCGGTTAGATACCCCCAGAGCTTGCACCTTTGCTGCAATGACCCTCCACACAGCCTTACGCTGGTGTACCTTGAGCTGCAGGCATGGGAGACAAGGGGGGGAAATGATCAGTCACACAGTGTCATGTACCAACATCTATCAGTACAGTAGCAAGACACAAACTCATTACAAATTCTATTATCTGTCCATCCCATACTTGGGGGAATCTCACATGGGCACTCTGCATGGGCTAAACTGATGTTCCTGCACATGTCCCTGCACATCGCACATCTCACACACTTGCAGGGTGCCAGCACTGAACCCCCTATGTGGCTTGCACACATCTCCAGTCCTTTGCATGTCTGGACACACATACATTACATATCAACCTGTGTCTCGGGGTGGACTCACTGTATGCAAGACTAAGCAGCACTCAATGTTCATGCCCTCTGAATATCTCAGTATGTCATGTTTGTGGCATTGAGGGACATGTACTCACAAACAAAATATTGATCCACACAAGACTGGTTGTGTGCAATCTACAGGGCTGAGATGGTGCATAGCTGGATTTGACCATCAAAAACACAATAGTGAGGACACAGTAAGTGAAGTGATGTGACCTCGTCTTGGTTTGCTGAGCAGCTGGGCTCACACTGGGATGGACAACAGGGGCACACACAGCCATTCATCCAAGCAATCTCTGTTCCGGCACCTGCATGACCAACATACTGCGTCACTGTATAGCTGACAATGCAACGCACTTCACTCATACCTACAATTGCAGTCAGGGAGACATGTGACATTGGTACACACACTCCTTCCCCCTGGAGACAGCATGTTTGTCAGTGCATGACACATCCCCACACCCTCAGGCATGTTCTGCATCAGTCCAACTACATGTGTGCCCCCCCTGCCCTACACCTCCGCTTTTGTTGACTTACCACAACATTTGGGGCATCATACAGCCTTGGGTACTGTGCGAGCACCTCGTCCACCAGGACCTCCAGCTCCTCGCTTGTGAATGAACTGGCACGGATATTCTCTGTCCTTGCCATCCCTGTGGACATGGAACACCTGTGGTGAAATTGGGTGGTGAGGAGTCTCAGGCAGCAGTCCCTGGAGACAGCAGCAGACGAAGGGTCTCAGGCAGCAATCCATGGAGGCAGCAGCAGGTCGGGGGCTCAGGCAGCAGGATCTGGAGGCAGCAGCAGATGAGGGGTCTCAGGCAGCAGTCCCTGGAAGCAGCAGGTCAGATGTCTCTGGCAGCCGGCTCTGTGAGCAGTGGAAATGTGAGGCTCCCTCCCACACATACATAGCCCCCTGGGGTAGTTTCAATGGTGTCAAGCTGCAGCAATTGGTGGTCCAGGCCTGCCACATTCAAAAGCATCAAATGACCCCCTCCGCGGTGGTGGAGAACGCCTAGCGCGATTTTCGAAATTGCATCATGCCACCGCAATCATCGTTCCAATTGGCTCCAGGGCATGCTCCAAGGAGGTGATACACCGCAAGGGCCCGGTGTGCGCTTCCCCGATGGTGCATCTTTCAAAAGCATCCAATGACCGCCTTGGTGGTGGTGGAGCACGCCTACCGCGATTTTCAAAATTGCATCATGCCACTGCAATCATCGTTCCCATAGGCTCCAGGGCATGGTCCATGGCGGTGATATACCGCAGGGGCCTGGTGTGCCCTACCACGATGGTGCATCTTTCAAAAGCATCCAATGACCGCCTCCGCGGTGGCTGAATTGCCTACCACGATTTTCCAAATTGCATCATGCCACCGCAACATTGTTCCCATTGGCTCCAGGGCATGCTCCATGGCGGTGATACAACGCAGGGGCCCGGTGTGCACTACCACGATGGTGCATCTATCAAAAGCATCCAATGACCGCCTCCGCAGTGGAGGAGCATGCCTACTGTGATTTTTGAAATTGCATCATGCCACCGCAATCATCATTCCCATTGGCTCCAGGGCATGCTCTATGGCGTTAATACACCGCAGGGGCCCGGTATTCGCTACTGCGATGGTGCATCTTTCAAAAGCATCCAATGACTGCCTCTGCGGTGGCAGAGCACGCCTACTGCGATTTTCAAAACTGCATCATGCCACCGCCATCATCATTCCCATTGGCTCCAGGGCATGCTCCATGGTGGTGACACACTACTGGGGACAGGCGGTATCTACCGCGATTTGGGTGCCATACAATCTCATGAGGCACCACGATTTGGGTGGCGGAGCATGCCCACCACCATTTGGGCATGTCTCCATGACAATGAGTACCGCAACTGTGTGAATGGGGGGTGCTGGTGACACACCGCTGGGGGCAGGAGGTAGCTACCGCGATTTGTTGGACATACATTGGCAAGGGACATCGTGCACACTTCAACAGTGCACAGTGTCCACATGCTGAATGGCACATCATTGTGCTCACAATGCCAATGACTTCCCTGGTGCCTACACATGCCATGGTTGTATATGTGTGACAAAGATTGGTCTGTAGTCTCTCACATGTCACGAATAAATCAGATGGTCGATGAGGCAGGACAGTGTAGTAGTGGACTCTACAATGTGTACACACATCAATGTGTTGAGGTGCAGTGATTACCTTGGCAATGTTTGTCTCACTGTATGATGTAGTTACTTACATGTGCTCTTCTGTCTGCTCATACACGCAATTGTCAGTTTACAGCCAACTGTGGTCATTGTGTTGTGGATGTGTGCCAAGTTTGATAGATGCATGGAGATGTGACAGGTACAGCAGCTAAGTATGAGACAGTGGTGTTGTTTTGTTACACATCGGCTGGATGCCACGCTCCCAGGCGTGCACTTGTGAAATGTGGCCGTATCACTATGTGCATATACATTGACCTATGTGTTGCTTGAGGGACTTGTGTATTGTAAATAGAGAGGTGTGCACTTTGTGTAGCTCAAACGTCCACCCATGTAACCTGGTGTGTCACTCAATTATCAAGTCAGTCTTTGGATTTGCTGTGTCATCCAGGACGTGATATGCTGTGGCCATCTCGGGCACGATTCACGGAACTAACTTAAGACAAAATCCTAAACTTACTACTATTTTCGTATTCACAGAAGGCACTTACTCATTTTTTGTATTTACTGAAGGCACTTACTTATTTCGGTATTCACAGAAGTTAGGAGTCCTAACTTTAGGACTCCTAAATTCCTTCTGTGAATACCGAAAGTCTTAAAATTAGGATTTTTCTTAAAATCCTAATTTTAAGAATTTCTGT
Source organism: Lissotriton vulgaris (assembly GCF_964263255.1). NCBI lineage: Eukaryota > Metazoa > Chordata > Amphibia > Caudata > Salamandridae > Lissotriton > Lissotriton vulgaris. The sequence goes on from NC_141695.1 coordinate 989,222,244, forward strand.
ATTCACAGAAGGCATTTAGGAGTCCGAAAGTTAGGAGTCCTAACTTTACTACTACTAAATTAGGAAAAATCCTAATTTTAAGACTTTGGGTATTCACAGAAGGCATTTAGGAGTTCTAAAGTTAGGAGTCCTAACTTTACTACTACTAAACTGAGAAAAGTCCTAATTTTAAGACTTTCGGTATTCGCAGAAAGCATTTAGGAGTCCAAAAGTTTGGAGTCCTAACTTTACTACTACTAAATTGAGAAAAATCCTAACTTTAAGACTTTCGGTATTGACAGAAGGCATTTAGGAGTCCTGAAGTTAGGACTCCTAACTTCTGTGAATACCGAAATGAGTAAGTGCCTTCTGTGAATACCAAAATGAGTAAGTGCCTTCTGTAAATACCAAAATGGTAGTAAGTTTAAGATTTTGTCTTAAGTTAGTTCTGTGAATCGGGCCCCTCATGATGTATTTCAGTGACATTTGTCCACTTTCATCTCAGCTAGGGGGTGGCTAAATCTACTTTGTCACTTGACAGTGCTGGAGGACATGGAGGATGTGGTGATTATTCGCAAATTCCGTCTTAATAGAGCCACCCTGAAAACCCCATGAGATATGTTGGAGCCCCACCTGCAGCCTCGCCGGACCTATCCAACAGCTTTCAGCCCACCTTATAAAGTAATGGCAGCACTCCATTTTTTTGCCACTGGATCATTCCAGGAGACAGTGGCCAGCGCTGGTCGAATGTCTCAACCGATGTTCAGCATGGTGCTGCGTGATGTTCTGTCCGCCATGATGATATACAAGGAGAGATATATCCATTTCCAGAGGGGTGCTGAATTGCCAGTGGTGAAGGGGGACTTCTATCCCCTTTGGCAAATCCCCCGTGTTGTTGGGGCCATTGATTGCACACATGTCGCTCCTGTGCCACCACAGGCAAGTGCAAAAACCCCAGTTCATGGACAGAATGCAGAACAATGTCATACATTCACCCCAGTACAGAGATCTGGCCCTAAATCCATCGTTTTTTGCACTCCACACCATCCCAGTTCAGACATGGCCATATGCAAATCAGCCTTGACCCTGTGCCTCATGGGAACAGTCCAGCCCGAACTGCCAAGCCATGTCTTTCCTGGACCGGAATCAAGCATCCTAGGACCGCTTTCTGGCTATCAGCCGTCTTCAGCCAGGATAGCTTGACTCCAGTGATGTGGAGAGCATGGGACTCAAGTCTGAGCATACCAATCCCACTCGGGTGACAAATGTAAAAACGCACTCCACACCGCCAGCAGTTCAGACATGGCCATATGCAAATCAGCTTGACCCTGTGCCTCATGGGAACAGTCCAGCCTGAACTGCCAAGCCATGTCTTTCCTGGACCAGAATCAAGCATCCTAGGACCGGTTTCTGGCTATCAGCCATCTTCAGCCAGAATAGCTTGACTCCAGTGGTGTGGAGAGCATGGGACTCACGTCTGAGCATACACATCCCACTCGGGGTGACAAATGCAAAAACCACAGTTGATGGACAGAATGCAGAACAATGTCATACATTCACCCCAGTAAAGAGATCTGGGCCTAAATCCATTGTTTTTTTGCACTCCACACCACCCCAGTTCAGACATGGCCATATGCAAATCAGCCTTGACCCTGTGCCTCATGGGAACAGTCCATTGCCCGAACTGCCAAGCAATATCTTTCCTTGACCGGATAAAGCATTCTAGGATAGGTTTTTGGCTATCGGCTGTCTTCAGCCAGGATAGCTTGAATCCAGTGGTGTGGAGAGCATGGGACTCCTGTCTGAGCATACCCATCCCACTCGGGGGGACAAATGCAAAAACCACAGTTGATGGACAGGATGCAGAACAATGTCATACATTCACCCAAGTACAGAGATCTGGGCCTAAATCCATCGTTTTTTTCACTCCACACCACCCCAGTTCAGACATGGCCATATGCAAATCAGCCTAGACCCTGTGCCTCATGGGACAGTCCAGCCCGAACTGCCAAGCCATAGCTTTCCTGGACCGGAATCAAGCATCCTAGGACCGGTTTCTGGCTATCAGCCTTCTTCAGCCAGGATAGCTTGACTCCAGTGGTGTGGAGAGCATGGGACTCATGTCTGAGCATACCCATCCCACTCGTGGTGAAAAATGCAAAAACCACAGATGATGGACAGAATGCAGAACAATGTCATACATTCACCTCAGTACAGAGATCTGGGCCCAATCCATCGTTTTTTTGCACTCCACACCACCCCAGTTAGGACATGGCCATATGCAAATCAGCCTTGACCCTGTGCCTCATGGGAACAGTCCAGCCCGAACAGCCAAGCCATGTCTTTCCTGGACCGGAATCAAGCATCCTAGGACCGGTTTCTGGCTATCAGCCGTCTTCAGCCAGGATAGCTTGACTCCAGTGGTGTGGAGGGCATGGGACTCACATCTGAGCATACCCATCCTGCTCGGGGTAACAAATGCCAAAACCACAGTTGATGGACAGAGTGCAGAACAATGTCATACATTCACCCTAGTACAGAGATCCGGGCCTAAATGCATCTTTTTTTTCACTCCACACCACCCCAGTTCAGACATGGCTATATGCAAATCAGCCTTGACCCTGTGCCTCATGGGAACAGTCCAGCCCAAACTGCCAAGCCATGTCTTTCCTGGACCAGAATCAAGCATCCTAGGACCGGTTTCTGCCTATCAGCCGTCTTCAGCCAGGAAAGTGCATCCTTCAATTTAATGAGCGCAATCCCGGTGCAGTTCCTGTGACCAGGAGCTTATTTCTCCTCGTCTGCTGCTCTGATTGGTCTCTGACCTTTTATACACACACACAACCTGTCCCACAGCATCATCAAAATGGACCCCTTCCCCATCCTACCCAGAAGCACTTGGCAGCCATTGCAGTATACCAGACGATATAACAGATATATAGCCATCTTCCCTGGGAGGGCTGTTTGGGGGTGGGAGGCCTACACTACAACTCCCACCATGCCCCCTGGCCCACACCACAGCAGGATGGAGCACTCCCCCACCCCACCCAAAAGTACTTGGCAGCCATTGCAGTACACCAAACAACATAACAGGTAGGTAGCCATCTTCCCTGGGAGGGCTGTTTGGGGGTGGGAGTCCTGTACCACTACTCCCACCATGGCCCTTGTCCCACAGCATCATCAAGATGGATCCCTCCCCCACCCCACCCAGAAGCACTTGCAGCCATTGCATCGTTCAGCTTCACCTAACAGGTAGGTACCCATCTTCCCTGGGAGGGCTGTTTGGGGGTGGGAGGCCTGTACCACTATTCTCACCATGCACCCTGTCCCACAGCATCATTAAGATGGATCTCTCCCCCACCCCACCCAGAAGCACTTGGAAGCCATTGCATTGTTCAGATTCACCTAACAGGTAGGTAGCTATCTTCCCCGGGAGGGCTGTTTGGGGGTAGGAGGCCTGTACCACTACCCCCACCACGCCCCCTGTCCCACAGCTTCACGAGGCTGGATCCCTCCCCCACCCCACTCAGAAGCACTTGGCAGCCATTGCAGTACACCAAGCGATATACCAGGTAGGTAGCCATCTTCCCTGGGAGGGATGTTTTGGGGTGGGAGGCCTGTACCACTACTCCCATCATGCAACCTGTCCCATAACACCATCAAGATGGATTCCTCCCCACCCAGAAGCACTTGGCAGCCATTGCAGTACACCAAACGACATAAGAGGTAGGTAGCCATCTTCCCTGGGAGGGCTGTTTGGGGTGGGAGGCCTGTACCACTACTCCCACCATGCCCCTTGTCCCACAGCATCATCAAGATAGATCCCTCCCCTACCCCACCCAGAAGCACGTGGCAGCCATTGCATTCTTCAGCTTCACCTAACAGGTAGGTAACCATCTTCCCTGGGAGGGCTGTTTGGGGGTGGGAGGCTTGCAATTATACTCCTACCATGCTCCCTTCTTCCCCAGTACAGCACAATGGAGCACACCATACCACAAGATGCCTGTGTCATCTAATGGACCACCTCAACCAAATCAGTAGGTAGCTAGACATATTCTCCGGTTCCATGATACCATTGAGCAGAATGTAATCCTCCCCCACGCACACACAGATGTGCCACGCCACAAACCCAAATGTCAGTATGTCACAAGTAAGTAGCCAGTACGTGCACCCACACATTTGTCACTAAAGAAATGGGACCATATGCCAACACCAGCCCTCTCATAGCACAAATGTGCTCACTGAACCCGCTTGCCACGCACAGTGTGCATACAGGTAAGCAAAGGGAACTGTGACAGCAACCAACGAGTCACACACGTGGGCCTGGGCACAATCATGCACAGCACACACTGATGAGTGCATTGCCATGGGGCCCAAATGAGAAAGACCATTCAAAAAAAGTGAAAGCATGTGTTGGGACAAATCAAGATATGTACATGACAGGACAAAGGCATGATGGACAATACAATGCCCACTCCATGGCCAGATGTGACGTCTGCCAGTGTAGACAAATCAACACGGAGTCAACAATGAAAAAAAGGTGTGCTGGTCCCTACATGGCAACAGGTCCCTGTGAACGTGATTCCTGCACGAGTTGCATGGCATGCATTGATACCTCACACCATGTACAAGTACTGCTCCATGTTAGGAAGCACAATAGTGCAGATAGTAAACAATGTGAAGATCAGTCAATTGTGTAGTGTACAGACAGTGGATGACACGCAGCTAACACAATGCTGGCAGAGTGCACTACACTGACCATTTCCCATGTAATCCACAGGTGACCAAGAACTTACTACAGAGGACAACACCAACGACCTGCAGAGCCAGTCTCCCCCCCCGGTACATGGACTCTCGGATGTAGACTCCAAGGATTTTCAGGAAGATGAGCTCAAGGCCAGGCCATCTGGTGTGCCAGGGAGCAACAGGTCTCAGGACCCCATCCTCACCACCACCACATCTGCTGCAACACCAACTGACCCCTACTGTTACGGCCTGTGCGTCCACCGCCACCACCACCAGTGCCACCTACAACACCCTCACTGTCGCAGAGGATGACCACCCCAGACCACCAACTGAGGACAGCAGGGAGAGTGTGCTGAACCTACAGTGGCAAGGCGAGAGGTCCCTGGCAACAGGGTAGGTGGGAGGGCAGGGTCACCCCAAGACACCAAGAGGCTGGGCTGAATCCCAGGACCACATCACCAGAGTCCCTGGGGCATACCAACAGGCCCAGGGACAAAGTGGCCAGTCGGATGAACTCTTACGCAAGTTTATCCATCGACACCCACAGTGGACAAATGGTGGACCTCATGGGCCAGCAAGTGGTGTTACTGAGGGACAGGCCTGCGTCACAAACAGCACCTCCACCTCCCTCTGTTAGGCCGCAGGATGACAGTTCGCCATCCTCCCCTGTGCCCACAGAGAGGGATGAGTCCTCAGACGCCACTGGCCCTGCAGCAGGGTCCCCCTGCCAAACGACCAAGGGACCATCCTAAGAAGAGCCTGGGAATCTCTGGAAGCAAGGCATCTGTCAAACGCCAGTCATGGAGCCCGTACTGATGGCAACCCACTTCCCCACTGCATGGACTGTTTGGACTGTCCTTCCTCACACTGCCTTGGGAATGGCATCTGTCTGTTGGACTGGGTCACCACATGAATGTGGGATCTACTCTTTAATTTTGTTTACCATGGCTATCAACTCACTGCTCCACCACCACCTCTATGTACAATCGAACACCCCCTCACATGTTAACTTTGTAAATAAAATACCTTACAAACTTTTATTGTGAAAGCTTTGTCTTTAGTGCAGGATGTACAGTCCTCAACATGTCCATAATGTATCACTAGTATGTACTGTATTTAGGCAAGGAAAAGTTCAAGGCACCTAGGAAAACACAACAGAACAACATTCACTGGTGTGAGTGTGACATCACAGACATTACACAACACCGACCATCTACATAAGCCAACATGCAGAGAACACAATGGGCAACAAGTTTCAACATACACATCCCATAAACGTTCTCAGATGACATGTCACAGTAACATATCCACCCACAGCTGAGTTGACAACTGACAGTTTTCGCTATTCAAACATAGCCCTTCACGACAACAGCAAGATCAGCAGACAATGGTTATGTTGTATATTGTCACCCACCTTCAAGTGAAGTAGCGGGTGATGAGCTGTTGACGCATGTCACCAGCTTCCTCCTCTCTACTGTCCTCACAACTGGACTCAGGTTGTTGTGCAGGAGGGGGTCTTAGGTCCTTATCATCATCCAGGAGCAGGGGAATCTCCTTGCGAATAACCAGGTTGTGGATCATGCAGCATACCACTACGATCTGACGCACCTTCCTGGGCGAGTATGCCAGGGCATCTCCTGTTTTGTCCAGGCCGCGGAAACGTGACTTGAGCAGACCAAAAGTACGCTCCACCACACAACGTGTCCTCTCATGGGCCTCTTTGTATCTGATATCAGCCGGGGTCCTGTGATTCCACAGTAGGCTCATTAGCCATGGATGGTTGGGATATGCAGAGTCACCTGGATATGACAAATAGACATTGCAATGTTGCACAGGCAGAGGGCAGCAGGTCACACAACCAGCATGCCATACATCTAGGCAAACTCACCCACAATCCATGCACGCTCTGGAAGCAGATTAGCCATCAGCTGTGGCACCATGCTGTTACACAGGCTGTACGGATCATAGGCTGGTGCGCACACACATGCGAGATGATCATATCTGCCAGGCACACCACTTGCACATTAATGGAGTGGTAATTTTGCGATTCCAGAATATGTGCTCACTTACCTGTGGTGACAAATGCAAAAACAACAGTTGATGAACAGAATGCAGAACAATGTCATACATTCACCCCAGTACAGAGATCTGGGCCTAAATCAATCGTTTTATTGCACTAAAAACCACCCCAGTTCAGACACACAAGAGGCAGGTGAACTCGCATAGAAGCCCCCCCCGTTTGGTCTGCCCACACCCTAGCGGTGCGCATTGTCTTCCCGCCATTTACCCACTTTGATGGACAACTAACTCAAGGGACCCCTGCGCCCTTCGGCGCGATGGCATAGTAACACACACATGGTCACTGAAGACAACTCTTCTGGCCCTTTACGCAGCTGCAGCGTAGAAAAGGCACTACACATTTACCCAAAGAGCTATCACTTACTGTGTTTAACCAGTAGAATGTACTCCAGTAATATTTCTGCAAATCGCAAAAAAATACACGAGTTCGTGGGAAAATGCGCTAACTCACGGATTTTTTTGAGATTTCGCGCGAATTCTCGGACCACAGATCTGCAAAATTCGCACATACTTAGCTTGTACTTACCAGCCTCCACTCCCCCGGTTAGTCCTGTGAGACTCTTTGGATGCAGTATGGCAAGCACCTTCTCCTCCCATGGTGTAAATGTTTTTTGTGGAATGGGAGGGCCACTGCCAGTCCGGTTGGCCAGCTCCCAGTTCTTGCTTTTCTTCTCTTTGACAACCCTGTTCCTTTCCTGCCACCGCTTCATGATCTCCTTCTTTCATTGCAGGGTTGTCCCTACTGCATTGACCCTTTGTACTATACTTTCCCAAATTTGAGTCCTTGTGGCTAATGGTGTCTGTTAGACCAGGCTACCAAACAGTTGTGGTTCCACTCTGACTATCTCAATTACCATGACTGTCAACTCACTCTATGTGTATTTGGGCATTTTATGTGTGGACATGGTGTGTGGTGTGCAAAGTGTTTGTGGGTGCAGGGCTGTGGGTGGTGTGTCTAGTGGTGGTGTGTGGGGTGTGTTATGTGCTGGGGGCTTGTTGGTGCTGGTGTGATGGTGGTGGTGGTGGTGATGTGTGTGTGCTGTGTTCTTTTGCATCTCCTCTCAGATCTGGTGAATGCCCTTCTCTTCTGGAGTGTTGCAAAGGATTGTGGTCAGGGTAGGGGCTGGTTTTATACTCAGCTCTGTGGGTGTGTCCAAATGAGGTATTCCTGTCAGGTGTGTTGTGGGAGTTGTCCTGGGAAATGTATGTTTGTGTTTGGAATGTGTTTGTTTCATTGGGATGTGATTTTGTGTATTTGGGGGGCATGGCTACTTTGAATAGTTCAATGTTTGGCCTTATTGTGGGGTTTCTGCATCGTCCGCCATGCTTTCTACGGATCCTCCACAGCAGTGGGTATACTGCAGCTCTTCCGCTGGCTCTCCCATTCATTCCAGTGTGTGCCGTCAGAAACAGCGGATCGTACCGCTGGACCATCGGGCATATCCTAATTTCCCGTGCGGTGTCTCTGCTATGCTTGCAGCGGATTGTTTATTTTCCACTGCGTTTCCGATTGCCGCGGTCGGATTTTGGCCGTCATCGCCCACGACAGGTGTTTTTTCTTGGGCCGGTTCCGCCTCTGTAGGTCTTTTTTGGCGGTTGATGCTAATTTGACTGCCGGATTTTCCACGGTCACGGCGGGTGGTTATTTTCCAATTCCATTGCGGTCGGGGTCATTTACCGACCGCCATCCTAATGAGCTCCTTAGTGTATTGCTCATCAGATGGCACCGATCAAGTATACAGCCATAAAATTACATATGTATATACACTTATGTACAAAATTATAGGGTGATTAATAATAGCAAACTCCTCATTGTGAGGGTCTAGAAAGGATTATTCCATTACAAGTCTTCTACCCCTAGAGTTTGTCAGTGGGGGAAGCCATCACAGATATTACTATAAAAGATTAAATGAAACAAAATACCTGGTCTAAATTTTAATACAATCCACCCTTCGCTGCCTGTTGGTTTTGTCAAATGCTTTTCATAATAAACAAGATAGACCTCCTGGCATTGTCATAATGTTTCATAATAAATAAATTATGCATTTGACTATCTTTTTCAACAAAGCAACCAGCCACATTGTCTTGATACTCATCTCATCACCATAAATATATTAACCCTATTGTATCGAGAATGTGTTCCCATGAGACAGCCAGGAGGCATATAGTTGTGAATTTGTGAATATATTCAATATTAAAATGGACAAAGCACAATCTCTCCTAAAAGGGCCTAACAGGGATTACCACAGTCGAAATCTTCTACCCCAGGGTGTGCCAGTGGGTGTAAACAAAACATTTGCCCAACATGATCATCTATGAGAATCCATGTAACAAAATACCTCTGTTCTGGCTTTAATACAGAGTAATAACTATTCTATTTTAAATGCAATTGGCTTCAGCATATGCTTAAAAATAAAAAAGATGGCAGGTCTATTGCCTTTGTTTTAGCTTTTCATAATTAACTAATCGAGCCTTAATATTATGGGCCACATGCATCCAGCTAAGGAATAGCGATTCCTTAATAGCGATTTTTAAGGAATCGCTATTAAGGAATCGTAATTCCTTATGCATGTAGGTTTCGTTAAAATATTAACGAATCCTACACATTCCTTAATTGCGAATCGCGAATTGCGATTTGCAATTAACCCCTTCGACGCTGATGACGAGCTCAGCTCGTCATGAAGTACACCTCTCGTACGCTCATGACGAGCTGAGCTCGTCATGAACCGCGGGATTTTTAAATCTTCAGCGCACAGCGGGAAAATGCGCCGTACCGATGGTGTTAAGGAAAGCCTTCCCATTCATTCCTATGGGCCTAGATGCCCATAGGAATGAATGGGACAACATTTGCAATTTGCAATTACCGGATAGGTACTCGCAAATTGGGCTTACAATTTCAAGGGTGCAAAGGGTGCAAAGGGGGCAAAAGGCCACCCTGATGCACCCCCAACAAAGGTAAGTATGCACATCTGCTGCATGCACCATATTGCACTTTGAAAAATGTATTTTTGTGCATTTTTCAAAGGAACTGCAAATTACCATCAACTTGAAGTTGATGGTAATTTGCGTTTCCAAATTGCGAAAATGCAATTGGTGAATGCATATTACATCTCATTTAGGGAATCACAATTTGCAATTTTCTAGCTGCATTTGCAAAATAGGTAATCGCAAAAATTGTGATAGCCCGTTTTGCAAATGCCTTTGGGCTTGATGCATCGCAAATAGCATGTTACTGTCAGTCAGTCAGTCAAACCACTTTATTCGATTAATTAAAATCATAAAAGCACAAGAACACAAGACAATAAAAGACATAAGGGCGATACATAAATGTAAACAATTTCTACACAAATGTATAAATAATTTAAAACTCCAAGGATATATCCGATAAGAATAGTTACGTAATGTTAAAATTCAAAAAAGTTCATGATTCAATTATTAAAGGGGATCTTTTTCTCCCAAGGCGAACAGCATCAACAAGAAAACTGGCGATATTAAAAATGTTCCAGGTATTGTCTAACAGTTGAAGGTACATTATGACTGGTCTAACCTGTAAAAAGGTCTTTCCTCTAAGTAGCGGAATTAAAAACTTCTTCCTAATATCAGTTTAAAAGTCGCAAAACATTATCAAGTGCATGGTATCCTGGTTTGAAAAGCTGTCACAGTTACATGGGCCTATCTTCAGGTTTACACCACTCTGAAAGATAGCCCAATGAAAAATGGATCAGGTTAAAACGAAACCTGGTCAAAAGCCAGCGGTGGAAGGGCTTTGTCACATGTTACTGGTCACAAAAGGGCAGATTCTGAGAATCGGCCTGTTTGCGACCGGTGAAATGCTTGATGCATGTGTTCCTATATTTCTGACTTGTCTAAATAATCAACTGAGTCTTGTGTATTGAACAACAGCATTCCACTCAAGAAACAAGCATTTGCAATGCAATCGGTCTCACCTTTGGGACCTTATATGTATATAGCCATGCGGCACATTAGCCTGGGTGCTGAAACATCTACTGTTCTTTAACATGGAGGGAAAATAAGAACCAAACTGCGTGACACGCCAGGTAAGGGAACACATGGAAATATTGTCTTTCAGCGGGAAATGGTATAGTCCAAAGCTCTGTTATTTAAATGAAGCAGGGCCTTCGGTGGTCATATCACTGAAAGTACAAGATTTAAAAAATATATTATTGTCTACGGGTGCTTGTGGAAGACAATTTCTATGGACTAGATTATCTAGAGAATGCTAAAGTGATTCTGGTATTTTATTGACCTCTGCTGGTCGTTTTTTAAATGGAGGCAGTTGCCAGAAAGTTTTTTAAAAAACAGTCCCTCAGCAGAAAGCAATTCTGGTATTTTACTGACCTCTGCTGGTCGTTTTCTATCCAGACAGTTAATTAGAAGAAGTTGAACAGAAAAAAAGTACCTAAGCGGAAGCAGACAAGTCCCAAGTGCATACACATATACGTATATGCTAAAGTTTATACTAAAGTATAAACAAGAGGTCTTGAATGCTCGACCTAAAAAGTATAATAGGAGTATTTGTTTTTCAGAGGAAGCACACAATATACATTCAATTATATACTGTGCTCAAAAGAATGAATGTGTGTGTGGCCACTACTGCGTTCTCAGTAGTGCTTCTGAACTTCTTTTTTTCTGTTCATAACATAAAGGCTAAAGTAGGTGTGCTGTTACTGCAGACCTAAAAGCCATGTGACAGAAGAACCATTCAATTGAATTATATGGATATTACATATGTAATGAGCTCTCGGATCTTCAGATGTTCGTTGTGATGGTGTAAGTTATTTGTTATAATTGACACAATACGCTAACACCTAGGGCTAGATGTAGGTCGCCAATTACCGGTCGGTAACGGCCGATTCCGGCCGTTACCAACCGGTAATTGGTTTTTGAGATGTAGGGGCCATTATTTTACAGAATCGGTAAATTTACCGATTCGGTAAATTTACCGATTCTGTAAAATACCGAATCGGTAATTTTACCGATTCGGTAAATCCCAGATGTAGATAGCACTGTTTACAGTGCTACAGGCCTTCAGAATTCGGTATTTTACCACCCAATACAATTGGGTGGTAAAATGCCGAATTCAGGTGCACATGCACATATGTGCATGTACACCTGTGCCATGTGACACACAGACATGCCCTTAGGGCATGTATGTGTGCCACATGGCACACAAGCCTGGAATTGGGGTGCTACAGGATGTCTAAGTAACACCCCGTTCACCCTTGCATGATTCGGTATTTACCGATTCGGTAAATACCGAATTGGTATTTCCCATTGATTTCTATGGGCTTCAAGGCCCATAGGAATCAACAGGAAATACCGATTCGGTATTTACCGAATCGGTAAATACCGAATCATACCGATTCGGTAATTCTAAAATAAGAATTACCTACATCTGCCCCCTTCCTATTCACCGACTCTTAAATACCGAATCGGTATGATTCGGTATTTAAGAGTCGGTAAATAGGAATTACGTACATCGGGCCCCAGGTCTCTCCATGAAGAATGCTCATAGATTTTTTTCAGATTTTGATTAGTACTTGCCTCAGACAGGCAGCTCAATTTCCTATCTTTGGAAAGTTATTGCATCTACCACGGATGAATGATATGAAGTCTGGCTTTTCATGGGACATTAACTTTCAACCCCACGTAATACAGATCCTACATGGGTGTTTCTTTCTCAATCCAAATTTCACATCCGAGATGTAAGCTATTTTCTGCGTGAATCAACTTCATAATTGTGTCATTCTACCTGTTCTGTTCCACACCAGCAGCACAATTATACGTTACTCATGGTGCTAGCTACATCCATCTCATTCTTCGTTTAGTAGGACAACTGTTGAATCGTGCAGCACCTCTGCTTGTATTATATTGCATTGTTTACCCTCACTCAGCACTGAAGGAGGTGTTGTCCACCCCCACTTGTTCTATCATGTAGCTGAGTCAATACAAAAGTGTTTTTTATTTGCTTTTGGAATTACATACACATTATTAAAAGGTGCATAAGACAAATAAAATGATAAAGACACAAGCAGGGCATGGTCTATTGAAAAGGCCTTGAAGAAAATCTTGATTGATGCATAAATCTATTCAGGTTATATTCACTTTGGGCCAGATTTACATATTTTTCAAGTCAGGCAGGTGTAGCAAGGCAACTTGTCGCATTGCGTGATATGTCAGACTAAGACATGTCACACTTCTGCTCTCTCATAGCTCTGGCACACTTCAGGAAGCCTAGTGCCAAAGAAGAAAGGGTGCCTCCATTACTTGAAGAACTATTTTTGTGCAGGAAGGTATACCTTCCTGCACCAAAACAATCTCTTGAGGCATTGTCCCCTTTCTATGTGTGCGTAAATTGCGGATAAGGAGGAAAAAAAAGTTTTTCCTCCTCGTTTTGTATTCCTATGGAGGAGTAGTGATTCCACGGAATCACAGGTTTACAAACCTTTGTAAATATGGGACTGTGTGAAGTCCATTGGTGGATGCATGGGAATGCCCAATTTCTACCCATGGAAACTCCTCCAAGAATGAAATATAATACAATACGCAAGCCGCTTCATTGTGTTACATTGTTTTTACAAAGTCATGCAGAGTGGCGCAAATCGTCGCTTGCGTGACTTTGTAAATATCTACTAACATTTTGTGTCATGGATATGCAATAAGAGTGGTGTAACCATGGCTCAAAAATGTTAGTAAATCTGGTGCTTTGTGTGCACTTACATCTTACCTGACTTGGTTCAGCCTCCTATAGAGGCCATGCTTTAGTTTATTGAAATAACTAGTGGAGCCAGAGATCAAGTGGTCTGGGACACGATGAAAGCTGGATTACGGGGCAAGATTAAAAGCTTCTCTTCTTATAGGTAGAATTTAGAACAGAAGCGGATGCGCAACGGGGTTAAAGAGCTTCGGGAGGCAGAAATTGCATTGACTTTAAATATCAAGGATGGGAATGATATAGTCTCTTGTCTACAAAAGGTGGCGATTCTTAAGGCCGGGCTGCTGGAGTCTCTTAGTCAGGATCTTGTGTTAAAGTATTTACAATATCGCACAGAAATGTTTGAGTTTGGGGAGAATTCGGGCAGGGTCATTGCCAAGAGACTCCGTCAGCGAAGTATTCAGAGTCAGGTGGTAAAAATTCAAGACGAACGTGGAATAATATATGATGCGCAGGAAAAGGTTAATGACGTTTTCCTGGAATTTTATTCCTGCTTATATCGAGAAGACACTTCTAGGCTTAATGTAGAGAGTGCTGCAGAAGATTTCTTAGCAGATCTTGAGACCGCTGTTATATCCCCTGAACAGGCTGAACTCCTGGCCACCCCCATTCAATGGGAGGAGGTCGAGACTGCAGTAAAATCTTTGGCAAATGGCAAGGCCAGTGGCCCGATGCAGTCCCATTAGAATGTTATAAGGTGTCCAGGTCTTTCTTGAGGTATTAAGAGCAGCCCAGAGGGGTATAGTGCCGGAATCATGGCAAAATACAACCATAGTCTTGTTTAAAAAAAAGGGTAAACCTGAGTTGTTGCCATCATCATTTAGGCTGATTTCTCTAATTAACAGCGATTCTAAAATTTACTCAAAAATAATGGCAGTCCGACTTGTGCAGGGGATTACCCCTCTGGTTTCTGTGTATCAGCATGGATTCATACTGGGCCGGGACACAGCTGACCATGTCAGACGTTCCATTGCATTACTAGACTGTGCCCATGTTACGAATTCTCCCCTCGGGTTGATCCTGTTGGACGCCGAGAAGGCGTTCGACAGGGTCTCCTGGGGGTTTATGTGGGCCATCCTGAAGTGGAAGAGATTTCCAAAAGAATTTATACAGGCGGTGTGTGCGATGTATATCTCTCCAAGAGCGCAACACCGTATTTCTGGTCAGCAGACAAGCTCTTTCCCTATCACTAGGGGCACACGACAGGGGTGCCCTTATTCTCCCCTGTTGTTTGCCCTGTATATAGACCCCTTTCTCTCTAAGATCATGGCTAATCAGGCTATAAAACCGATAGGAGCTAGTAATATGTCGTATAATCTATTAGCGTATGCAGATGACATAGTCGTTATAACATCAGACGTCTCATCTGCTTTCAGTGAACTTAAGCAATTAGCAGGGCTTTTTGGGGCAGTATCGGGCTATAAGCTCAATGTCTCAAAGACGCAGGTGGTGCAGACACCTGTTATGGCAATATCAAATGCCCCAGTGGTTCCTGATGCCATGTATTTAGGGGTGCGTATAACCTCCGCAGTGGATACTATTCCGGATTTAAACATTCTACCGGTTATAGATGATGTCAATACTAAATTAGAGCGACTAGATAGCCTGCACCTATCTCTATATGGATCCTGTAGCGTTATTAAAATGTTAATTCTTCCTAAGTTTTTATATCTGTTCAGGACTACTCCTCTTTTGTTTTCCAAAACAAGTTTGGCAAAGGCAGATAGAGCCTGTCACAGGTTTTTGTGAGGTTATAAAGGCGTTCACACAGGGCAGCCAAATGGATGTGTCTTCCTCGTGATCGAGGGGGATGGGCGGTTCCTAGTCTTGTCATGTATTATTGGGCTGCAATGCTACAAGCAATGGGCGTGCTGATTTGTGGAGATAAAGCGAATGTACCAATATGTAATAGTCCTACTATTTTTGAGATTGGGTTGGGGTTTGCTGCAAAAGGTATTTTACTTGAGGTACTTGAACCCAGCTAGTATAAGAGAACTCGCTTTAAAGTCTTGATTGCTGCATGTACCATCTGGCGGCTGATAAGGAGGAAATTAGCTATCCCAAATATGAATTTGTATACGCCTTTTAAAGCCACTCGACTGTTTCCTAGCATCTTTCAGGATCATGTTATGCGCAGTTGGCAAAATAAAGGTGTTTATGGGTTGGGTGATATGGTCGAGGACGGTGTAGTCTTATCCTATAGTGATATAAGGGATACATGTCAGTTATCTCCACGTGACTTCTTTAAGTATTTACAGATCCAAAGCTTTATCCAAAAATACTTGAAGAAAACTCCTGGTATGCTGGAGAAAGT
Organism: Lissotriton vulgaris; assembly: GCF_964263255.1. Classification (NCBI taxonomy): domain Eukaryota; kingdom Metazoa; phylum Chordata; class Amphibia; order Caudata; family Salamandridae; genus Lissotriton; species Lissotriton vulgaris. The sequence continues at coordinate 989,238,098 of NC_141695.1, forward strand.
GCCATTTATTGAATTGATCAAGAAGAGAAGTAGAATAGAAATTTTGTACCAATATATTGTCTCAATACTTCCGGATGATTTGACAGCTCAAAGCGCTAAGTGGGAATTGAAATTAGGTAGGGCTGGTATCGATTTAACCTCGGTGTTAGAACTTGCCAGTCAGGTTATTGTGTCAGGCTCGCACAAGACTCAAAGTTATATGGCACTGTTAGATTTATACTACACACCCGCTAAGATCGCAAAATGGGGTGCCACAAAGGGGAATGCCTGTGCACGATGCGGGCTGCTGGCAGCCGATGCAATACATACGTTTTATTCCTGTCTATCCCTCCGTGGCTTTCTTGATGATATCGAGCGTTTTATTAATACTACACTTAAGATTAGATGTATAATGACTCCGGCACTGGTGATATTTGGGGTAGAGGCTGGCAATACACTATCTGGCAGTAACACCTTAAATGAATCACCCCTCATATTTATTGCTATGTCGCAGGTTCGGCTGTACATAACTTCCTAGTGGCTCTCTCCGGAAGCTCCTACATTCGTGCAGTGGCTTGCAAGACTATTAGCTATACATCGGCTCGAATTCTCTGTTTTTTCTTGTAATGGGGGGAGGCGGCGGCAATTTGAAACTAGAATTTGGGCGCCTGTGGCGGAATGGATTGGATAAAAGAAAAGCATTATTCAGGCCGCATTCTCATCCAATTATTTTCATATGTCTCTGCTTGGTTTTCTTCAGTCCCAATTGTTAGGAATGTTTTTGTCTTATTACTTGTCTAACCTGCTTATCTACTGTTTATTTTTTTCTGTATTAATAACCAATTCTGCTGTGTAAGTTGGAATTTGATTGTTTAATGTCTGGTCTCAATAAAATAAAATAAAAAAAATGAAATAACTATTGGGGGGGCCTATACCTTGGATTATTTAAGCATGCACAATTTATAGCTGAAAGGATTAACACCTCTTACTTATATTAATTCTGGTATATTTGTTTATACCTTTTTATTCAACGTTTTTCAATCATTACCTGATAGAAAATCAAAACATTGTCAATTCATGGTTACACTTCATAAAAGACATTTCACATCTACAATTACTTATACTATACAAGACAGTGTTAATGGAAATGTTGTGCTTTACAAAAACAATATCACAACATATAACAACTTCAAAAATTGTGAATGAACAATAACAGCAACCGTTTCGTTTGATCGCCCTTGTTTCAAAATGTTATCTGATATCTACTTTTTGGTGTCCTATTGATTTTTAGACCCCAGTAAACATCACTATTATTCAATTGTAGAGAATTTCCGTCCTTATTTTACGAAGTGGAATTAAACCACCATTCCTCAACGCTGGAAGGGATATGCTGACGCGTTTCAAGTCCTGGTATTCCTTTACAGGGCTCTCATCAGGGCTTTTATATTCTTTTTATTCTGTAAAGAAGTTGTGACATAAAAAGGTTTTTACATTTTTTTTTAATCTCCCGATAAATTTGTGTTACCACTCTAAACTTATCACTGTACGTTTTTTACCTTAATCATGAGGTTTCGAATTCTTAAGATGTCGCCATAGCGTACTTATTTGAGCCATTAAGAAGAACAATTCTTTCTTGTGATTTCTAGTATTCTAAAGAAATAAACAACCATTTTTTAACAAAGTTCTGACTTTGGTCATAAAGCAAACTAAAAATCGCGGCCGCGATTATTAATCATTACCTCATACCTCTTTTGTTTTCTATTTGTAAACAGTACGGTATTTTGTAGCTCGGCTTGTTCCTGTAACAACACATTTACATTCTATTTTTCCAAAAGGCATTTGATGCCACTTTTTGCCAATATTGAAAGGAAATATAAAGGTTTCTAAGTACCTGGTTACAACAAGTTTTCAATCTTTAAGTAGCAGCTGGCGCTTTGTTTCTACAGAAAACAGAGGAAGTTTTTAGTTCACCACGAGATTTGCAACATTATTACACTACGCAGTAAAATTGTAGCTCATATTTACCTCTTTAATCTGTTCAGGCTGTAAGACGCCTCTTTCAGTTTACCGATTTGGCCTTTCACGCTTGTGTTAACCTGCAATAAGTTATACAAGTTAGTTTTACTTGTCGCATATTGTTTTGGAGATATTTTCAAACGCTAAGAAGTTTTCTGGCCTTAACCCCTTCGCTGCGTCGGCTATTCCGCCGCAGCGCTAAGGGGGCGCTCGAGCGGCCGCGTGGCGGTTCTGTGCTTGTGATGGAACCGCTCCGTCACGGCTCGCGGGTGAGCTGTGCTTGTGACGGAACGGTTCCGTCACGAACCCGCCCGCCCAATATTTCGTCAGCGCAGGCGCGGAATTCACGCCGCGCAGGTGCGGCGAGCGGGCCGTGACGGAACCGTTCCATCACAAGCACAGCTCACCCGAGGCTTTGACGGAAAGGTTCCGTCACAAGCATGCAAGGGGTTAAAGCCAGGTACTCACATTTGTCTTTCATTTGGCTCTTCGTGGCAGGATTTCTTAAGTTGTGGCAGTCATTGTACGCTTTCCACTTACTATATGAATATTAGGTAATCCTTTCAGCCGGATTGACCAATCATAGTTAACATTCTCTTGGCAACTACAGAGGTGCATTGTGGTATTTGAAGTTTCATATCCGATTAAGTTCACTCATACTATTCAAACCCGAAGCTATGCTGTTGAATTTCATTATTAAGTATGCTTCTTTCTGTAGTAGTGCACTTTCCGAATCAATTTGTCTTTTAGCCGCATTTATTGAGGCAAGAATGGTCCATTGAAAGTCATTTTCAGAATGCGACTTTTCAATAAAGTGTTCGACCATGGGTGCAGTCAATGCCTTTTTTTTGAGACATGACCTTTCTTGCGTAATTCTGATGTTTGCCTGTTGTGATGTTTTCCCAATATAAATTTTTGGGCAGGGGCATAGTATTGCATAAAATACATTTTTAGTTTTGCAATTAGTAAAATCACTATGCTTCCATTTTACCCCATTGTGATAAAACTCTGCCCCTTTATTAGTACTGTTACACGCCACACAATTTCCACATTTATTGTGGCCCATTATTGGTTTCATATTCCATTTTGATAGGAAATCGTTTTTAGGTTTTGGCCATGAAATGTCTGCGCTTATTAACTGCTGACTTATGCTTTGGTTCTTTCTCATTGCAAATAACGGTTTAGGAAAAGGACAATCCAAATTTTCAAGAAGATGCCAATTTTGGAGTATTATTTGTCTGCATTTGTTTGTAGCAGGACCGAAGGTAGTGACACAAACAAGTTTGTCTAGTTCTTTCCTCTCTTTGACCTGTAAAAGTCTTTCCCGTAGTGTAAATCTGTCTCTTTTCATTGAATGCTTTAAACGTTTTTTTGGGTAGCCTCTCTTTGCCATCTCTTTACAAAAGGTTCTGCATGTCCTTCAAAGTCTACTACATCTGTGCAATTCCTTCTAATCCGTAATAGCTGTCCATATGGGAGGTTTTCTTTTGGACTTTTTGGGTGTGCACTCTTGAAATGCAGGATTGTATTACTGTATGTGTCTTTTTTGTAAAATGATGCACACAGCTCATTTGCTTCTGTACTGATTTCTATGTCAGCGAATGTCATTTTTGTTTTAATTGAATGACTAGAAAACTTGATGTCTCTATGTCGGTTATTCAACCAATCATAGAAGGAATCCAATTCAATTTGGCTCCCCTGCCACAGGAGCCAGATATCGTCAATAAAACGTAACCACTGAAAAATGTGTTCTTTGAAGGGATTTTTTTTATCAATATATCTTTCCTCTAATTGAGGAATGTACAGAACTATCCATGGCAGTACCCTTTACTTGTACATAGAACTGGTCTTCAAATTTAGAGTAGTTTTTCTTGAGGGCTACCTCTGCCAATTGTATAATGAATGAAGTGGGAACTCTATGAGGGCGTTCTCTGCCATCCAAGTACAACTCCATGACTTCCAGGGCCTCATCCTGGGGAATCTGGTATAAAGCGACGTGACATCTAGTGTCACCATAATTTGTTTAGTTTATCTATTAACATAGTTATTTCTCATTGCAAATAACTCAGTGATATTTATGTCGTTATACATGGCCAGTCGCATGGATGACTGGTTTCTAAATCCAGTAATTTACTGTTACAATGTCACTACGATGGGTAAAATAACATGCTAACCACATCATAAAGAAGTTCAAGGGGCTTTTGGCAGGGCTGTCTGATAACCTGTCAGAGAGAGGCACTTAAAAGTTGGGAGCACATCTTACAGAAAGAAGGGAAGGGACGGCATTATGTCGTTTGGTGTACTGCTATGGCTGCCAAGTGCTTCTGGTTGGAGTGGGGGAGGGATCCATCTTGATAATGCTGTGGGACAGGTCGCATGGTGGGAGTAGTGGTACATGCCTTCCACCCCCATCAGCCCTCCCAGGGAAGATGGCTACCTACCTGTTAGGTGAAGCTGAACAATGCAATGGCTTCCAAGTTCTTCTGGGTGGGGTGGGGCAGGGATCCATCTTAATGATTCTGTGGGACAGGTTGTATGGTGGGAGTAGTGGTACAGGCCTCCAACACTCAAACAGCCCTCCCAGGGAAGGTTTTTTATTTTATTCAATGCGATTTTCTATAGCGCGAACATTACCAGAAGGTGTCAGAGCGCTTTACAAAAGAACCAGTTGCGATACATAAGGATTTAGGATTACATGAGTAACATAAAAGATACAAACAGAAAAATTGCAAGTGTGCAAGTTGTAAAGTCACACAAGGAAGAGATACAAACAGAAAATTGCAAATGTACAAGTTGTAAAGTAACTCAAGGAAGAGATACAAATGGATAAACTCTAAGAATCACCTAGGAATGGTAGTGAGTATAAGGGTCTACTACATATACTAGAGGTTAGAATTATCTCTATATACATATACTACCAGCCCGTCCCGACGTTGTCCGGGTATGAATTGCTGCCGGCCAGTAGTATATTGTTTTGTAGGATTTCGTTTTGATAGCATTTCTTATCTGTGACAGGCTTGTGAAACGCTCCGATTCAAAGTCCACTGCTGATGCACTTAAGAGTGTGCGTTCAGTAGTGTGTGAACTCAAGTTTCACTACTTTATTTTTCCTTGGATTATTATCTAGCGCGAATTCGACAACATGGCATGAGCATAATTTACATTACAGAAGAAAACATTCATTTGTGGTAGGGACGGGGAGACAAAGCGATTTGCCTGAAATCACAGGATGTTGAGCTGATGCCGAGATTCGAACGTAGCTCCCCAGCTCTAAAGTTCGGAATTCTAGAACTTGTGGCGGGAGGTGTGTCTAAAAGTGTATGTCGGTGCTGGCCATCAATGAGAGAGACCTGTGCATTTTTCAAATTGGTGGTGAAAAAATATGAGTATGTTGCTGGAGATGTGGGCTGCCGTGCCACCAATGTACTTACCGGGGGAGGGTAAACACCCATTATTCCGCAACTTTCTATCCGCATACCATCACTCCGCATACTTTCATTACGAAAGTACCATGACTCCGCAATGCCATTATAACGCATGGCATTACATTTTATATGCTTTTACCACGCATACATTTACAACGAAATATGAAGTAAATGCATAAATGGTAAAAGCATGTTTTTTTTAATGTTTGGATAAGGTAAGTATGGGTATAGGGGTATATATTTTGGAGTACTGAGGTATATGTTTTGGGGTGTTTGGGTATTTTAAGGGTTCAGATATAGTTTTGGGTTATGGGGTACAGGGGTAGTTTTAGGGTTTAGGGATAGGTATAGGTTTTGGGGTACAGGGGTATTTTTAGGGTTCAGGGCTAGGTTTGGGTTTTTGGGTATAGGGGAATTTTTAGGGTTCAGGGGTAGGTTTGGGTTTTGGAGTACAGTGGTATTTTAAGGGTTCAGGGCTATGTTTGGGTTTTGGGGTACAGGGGTATTTTTAGGGTTCAGGGCTAGGTTTGGGTTTTGGGGTACAGGGGTATTTTGGGATTCAGGGGTAGGTTTGGATTTTGGGGTACAGGGGTATTTTTATGGTAGAGCTAGGTTTTTTATGTTTGGATAAGGTAAGTATGGGTATAGGGGTATAAGTTTTGGGGTACTGAGGTATATGTTTTGGGGTGTTTGGGTATTTTAAGGGTTCAGATATAGTTTTGGGTTATGGGGTACAGAGGTATTTTTAGGGTTCAGGTTAGGTTTTGGGGTACAGTGGTATTTTTAGGGTTCAGGGGTAGGTTTGGGTTTTGGGGTACAGGGGTATTTTAAGGGTTCAGGGCTAGGTTTGGGTTTTGGGGTACAGGGGTATTTTTAGGGTTCAGGGCTAGGTTTGGGTTTTGGGGTACAGGGGTATTTTAGGGTTCAGGGGTAGGTTTGGGTTTTGGGGTACAAGGTTATTTTTATGGTTCAGGGCTAGGTTTGGGTTTTGGGGTACAGGGATATTTTTAGGGTTCAGGGGTAGGTTTGGGTTATGGGGTACAGGGGTATTTTAAGGGTTCAGGGCTAGGTTTGGGTTTTGGGGTACAGGGGTATTTTAGGGTTCAGGGCTAGGTTTGGGTTTTGGGGTACAGGGGTATTTTCAGGGTTCAGGGGTAGGTTTGGGTTTTGGAATACAGGGGTATTTTTTAGGTTTTAGGATAGGTTTGGGTTTTTGGAGTACAGGGTATATTTATAGGGTTAAGATGGGTTAGTGTTTAAGGGTGTTGGGGTATTTCAAGGAGTAAGGATGGGTTATGATTATGGGGTGCAGGGGTATTTAAAGGGAGCAAGGTGGACACCCGGAGCTGGAATGTACAGAACCTGGGAAGAAAAAACAATGAAATATTAAGCACAACGCTTGCTTTTTTTCCCGTAATCCCGCGCCCTGCACACGCCCACGCCCCCAGCACACGCCCACAGCACACGATATGAGACATGACATGAAGGGCGTAGCATACCACACGCCCCAGCGTTTGTCATGCCCCCAGCACACGCCCACAGAACAACGCAGACACGCCCACAAGGGACTACTATGCTGGCACGGTTCTTTTACCTTTTAAATGTACATGGTGGGCGTCTGCATAGCCTATGTCCTTCTGCTGCAACTGCCCTTTCCAACGCTGTATTGGGTGTTGTGATTGGTGCTGTGGTTCCTGAGATTACTCGCCTCAAAGGTTTGGACTCTCTTTTTATTATATCAGTATAGATATAGATATACAAATAGTAGATTTGTTCAGGATTGCATTTTACAAGCGATTATGCTGGACAAGTATATATCACATATTTACAGAGTTAACAGGGAAATAAAAAAAATAAAAAGGGGTAGAGAGTGGTAGGTGGGGCAGAAGAGTCGGAGGCTGGGATTGGTGAGAGGAGAGAGGGGGAACTGAGGGGGAGAAAGAGATAAGGCAGTCCAGCCAAAGAGAAATGACTGAAGGTCGGCAGGATGAAATCCAATGGACCAAAGGAAAGGACAAGAAACCACCAAATGGCGGACCCTGGTCGTGGGCATCGATGGAAACCATGTCAAGATGCACCCAGGTCAGGACCCAAAAGCCATGAGAGCAGAGTTCCATTAAGTGGGGTCAGAGGGGGGATGCAGTCACAGCACTAAGGGAGGGCAGTAGAATGTCTGCTGTTTGTGTGCACAGGCACAGCCCCACAAGGGCATCAGGCTGACCACCAGTGCAACAAGGAGAGTCGATAACTGGAGTGAATAGGTAGGGACCACAGGAACGAAATTGAAGAGTGTCCCACAATTTACCTGCCCCACTGGGAACATTGACTAATTCAGGCCAAAATCCATGAACGAGGAGGGAAGCCAGAGCCACCGTTAAATAGCAAGCACTGCCGAGGAGCACTCCGCCGTCTTGTGTTCAGCAAGCGCGCATCTGACCCCGAAAGTTCAACGCTGGTGGTGGGCAAGGTCATCGGAACCCCCCACCGTCAGTACCAAAACATCTGGGGGAACCCGCTTAACGTATACCATCCCACGGTCCGTGACAGCAGACAGTGGAGACCCCATGCTTCCAGCGCTGCACTCACCCCTCAAGAAGCACATTGCCAGCCGCCAACTCCGCTCCGATCTCCCGCACCGCAAGAGGCTGTTAGGTCATGCTGAACAATGCAACGGCTGCCAAGTGCTTCTGGGTGGGGTGGAGAGGGATCCATCTTGATGTTGCTGTGGGACAGGGTGCATGGTGGAAGGAGTGGTACAGGCCTCCCACCCCCAAACAGCCCTCCCAGGGAAGATGGCTACCTACCTGTTATGTCGTTTGGTGTACTGCAATGGCTGCCTAGTGCTTCTGGGTGGGGTGGGGGAGTGCTCCATCCCGCTGTGGTGTGGGCCAGGGGGCATCGTGGGAGTTGTAGTGTAGGCCTCCCACCCCCAAACATCCCTCCCAAGGAAATGGCTATTTACCTGTTATATCGTTTGGTGTACCGCAATGGCTGCCAAGTGCTTCTGGGTGGGGTGGGGGAAGGATCCATCTTGATGAAGCTGCAGGACAGGTTGCATGGTCAGAGTAGTGGTTCAGGACTCCCACCTCCAAACAGCCCTTCCAGGTGAGATGGCTACCTACCTGTAATGTCATTTGGTGTACTGCAATGGCTGCCAAGTACTTCTGGGTGGGGTGGGGAGGTATCCATCTTGATGATAATGTGGGATAAGGGGCCTTTTGGGAGTTATAGTGCTGGCTGCCTGTACACATGCCCCCATGGTGATGTTTGTGGCTATGTTTGGGGTGAATGGGAGTGGGTGATTGTTGAATCTGTGAGAGATGTTTTGTGAGTGTGTGGTGCAGATGAATGGTATGTATTCTAGTTGGTGTAGGTTAGTAGTTGTGCAAGACAGTTCATATCAGTGTGGTGGCAGTCATTTGCTTGTACTTACCAGCCTCCACTCCCCCGGTTAGTCCTGTGAGACTCTTTGGATGCAGTATGGCAAGCACCTTCTCTCCTCCCATGGTGTAAATGTTTTTTGTGGAATGGGAGGGCCACTGCCAGTCCAGTTGGCCAGCTCCCAGTACTTGCTCCTCTTCTCTTTGACAACCCTCTTCCGTTCATGCCACCACTTCATGATTGCCTTCTTTAATGACAGGGTTGTCCCTACTGCATTGACCATTTGTTCTATCCTTTCCCATAATTTGAGTCCTTGTGGCTAATGGTGTCTGTTGGACCAGGCTACCAAACAGTTGTGGTTCCACCCTGACAATCTCATTTACCATGACTGTCAACTTACTCTATGTGTATTTGGGCATTTTATGTGTGAACATGGTGTGTGGTGTGCAAAGTATTTGTGGGTGCAGGGCTGTGGGTGGTGTGTGTGGTGGTGGTGTGTTATGTGCTGTGGGCTTGTTGGTGCTGATGTGATGGTGGTGGTGGTGATGTGTGTGTACTGTGTTATTTTGTCTCTCCTCTCAGATCTGGTGAATGCCCTTCTCTTCTGGAGTGTTGCAAAGGATTGTGGTCAGGGTAGGGGCTAGTGTTATACTCAGCTCTGTGGGTGTGTCCAAATGAGGTATTCCTGTCAGGTGTGTTGTGGGTGTTGTCCTGGGAATTGTATGTTTGTGTTTGGCATGTGTTTGTTTCATTGGGATGTGATTTTGTGTATTTGGGGGGGCATGACTACTTTTAAAAGTTCAATGCTTGGCCTTATTGTGGGGTTTCTGCATCGTCCGCCATGTTTTCTACGGATCGTCCGCAGTGGTGGGTATGCTGCAGCTCTTCCGCTGGCTCTCCCATTCATTCCAGTGTGTGACAGTGGCAGAAAGAAGGGAAGGGACGGCATAAAGTTACAATAAAGCTAGACCACTAGACCAGAAGATGTGTCCCATTCAGATTCCTGGTTTGGTGGCAAAAATCAATAGCCATCCACTCTATTCATTTTAACCATTATTTAGAGATCTTTCTAAGATGCAGACATACATTGCCTGGATGTGGCAGGACCAGACAACTCCCCAGGAAGAATTAAACAGAATGGTAGAAGGAGAAAGACTGAGCAGAGACAATCTGTGAGTCAGTACTACAGGAGATGGGATAAGTTCTGGAGACACACAAGACATAATAGCTGCTGGTAATGATATCATGGCACCATCCGATACATTTTTTAGCTTCTCAGAGACCATCTCTCGAAGCATGTGGACCTCTCCAATTAAATCTCAGATGTCCCACGGGTGCTTAACCCGAGCCCCTACAATTGGCATTATGGCCTGTTTAGTAGCAGCTACTGACACAGATTCTGGAGGTAAGGATTGGGCAGCACAAAAGGGGTGTGTGATGTCGAGGGCAGAAGTGTCCTTCAACTCAAGTTCTCTGGGTTGGCACTGGAAGGAGGAGGTGATGCAGGGGGTAAAGCTGGGGCCCAGAGTGGAAGGGGTTCTAGAGGTTAACAAGAGGGTGGGGGCAGACCCAGGTGGTGCTGGGGCCTGCTTCTGGGACAACACAAGTTACTGTTTCTCAAGGTCAGGTAGAGGACCAACAACGTTCTCCAGCTGGCTGGTGGGGCCCATACCCCCTGCTCCCCAGGTGACTGGTTTGTCTGCACCCGGAGTCTCTTTGAGGCAGTTCTCCTAACTTTCCGGGCAGAAGCACTCCCCCGCTGGTGGTGGGTTCTTCTTCTCACGGGTGGTATCATGTGCTTCTACTCAGTTATTAGCTGAGGATCTTTGTTCTTGCCCCTGGTCCTGCTCTGATGTGTGTTAATCATTGGGTCAATAAAGCATACCTATATAATTTTAGCTGACAACATGGATAATTTAACAAACGTCTTTATATCCTGTGGTTTCACACTCAAATATTGGTAAGTTGCAAACTCTAAAACTGAGCAAGTTCCATTTGCTACCCATTCCAAAACATGCACAATTCAAACTTCTCATCCACACTTTTATGGAACTACATAACACTGGCCCAGGATTCCTCAACAATTGTGTTTGTTTTCACAAACCTTTCAGACATCTCCACTCTTCCGAACTCCTACTTCAACAAATCCTATGCATATGGAAAACCAGATCTGTTCAAGCCTTCTCTCAAATCACTCTTAAAGCATGGAAATACCGGCCACTTCATATAACAGGCTTCTCCCCAATTCTTGAATCCACAAAAACCTGAAAACCTGGCTTCTCAAGAGAGCCCACTAGGTTCTAGGTATGGCTAGACTCACTCCTGCTCAGCGCTAGGATACACTTCAAGGGGATAGAGTGCTATAAAAATCTGCATAACATTACCTATTGGAAATGTAGGTTCATAACAGGTTCCACTCATTGGTTATCTGAGAAGAGTCCGTTTACACGTAATCGTACACATTTTTTTAAAGGAGGTCAAGCCGGTGTATCTTTTTTGCATCAAAAGTTTGAAACATTATTAATTATTGTGTGAAATTAGGATGTAAAACTTAGTAAAGTATGGTGGTTGGCAAGTAAGGTAAAGGCAGGGGAAACATCACTTACAACGCATTCATTACAATGCACTACCATTACAACGCAACCATTACAACGCAAACCATTACAACGCATTGCGCTGGGGGCGCTCTAGGATAGGGAATATATTTAATTTACTATCCAACACCTTCCCTACTATCCACGGGGACTGGAGTTGGAATAGTAAATTAAATAATTCACTATCCAGCGCTTAAAAGCACTATGCGTTGTAATGGTATGCGATGTAAAAACCGCGTTGTAACAGCAGGCGTTGTAATAGCCTGCGTTGTAACGACACCAATCCAAAGGCAGACACTATCAGCATCTCCATAGGATCAATAAATAGTTGACAAAGAAAATAAAACATCTATGTTATTCAATGTGAATCTTCAGAACTTTCATACAACAAAACATGCTAAAGTCAATGTTAATGTTAAGAACATTTTTAAAGCGCAACTGTTACCCTGAGGTGACCTGGCGCTAGCTACAATACTCCAGAGAAGCACAATTTGAAATCGGGTGAGCAATCAATAAAAAAGACAAGTTTTGAAGGCCTTTCTAAATTCAAGTAGATCCAAAATATTTTTCAGGTGGAGAGGAAGTTCATTCCAAGCCTTAGCCTCACAAGCACAAAAGCTTTTACCTCCCCACCTGGCTTTTTTTGTGGGTGGAACTATCACCAATTTTGCTCCTAGAGAGCGCAGTGGTCTATTAGGCACATACCACTGAAATTGCCACTTCAGCTCATGTGCCTTGTATAGCCTTAAAAACCATGCAGAGTGATTTAAACTGCACTCGTTTATTGACAGGCAGACAGTGGAGCTACGGATTTCACTGGAGACAGATGCAAATTTGGATAAACCTTAAAGCAATCTAGCCGCCGCATTCTACAAAAGTTGAAGTTTATGCATAAAGCGCTCCTGAATATTCAGATATAAGCTGTTGCAGTGGTCGAGCCTTGACATAAGCAGGGAAGTAATCAGCAAGCGCTGACTGTCCCTTGGCAAAAATGGCAGTATTTTCTTACATGTCCTAAGGACATATGACATGGTTGAGGCTACTGCATTGGCTTGGGCCCCATAGTCTATTAAGACTCCCAAGTGTTTTACTTTCCAGGAGGGTGTAGGGAGAGAACCCATAGATTCCGGCCACCAACTTGGGTTCCAGAAACTGGGATCGTTCCCAAACAAGAAAATCTCCCTCTTGCTTGAGTTAAGTTTAAGGCCGTCTTGGGACATCCACTTCCCAACCGATTCCATGCAATCATGGAACCGTTTTCCTGTTCCAATTTCCTGCCAGGCAGCATCAATTTGTGTGTTGTCAACATAGGAGGTGAGGCCAAAGGCGAAGGAGTCAATTAGAGGGGCCAGGGAGGACACAAACACATTGAAGAGTGTGGGCCTCATAGATGACCACTGTGGCACTCCATAGGGCAGACAAAACGGTGCGGCACAAAATTCACCTAATAAGAGAGTTTGTGATTTGTCCGATAGAAAGCACTTCAATAGTTTCCACGCTTTACCCTGGACTCCGCAATCCCGCAACCGGTCCATCAACGGATCGTGATTGAAGGCCACAGAGAGATCCAGCATAATCAAGGCAGCCTTACCTCCCCGATCCAGGGTTATCCTGATCTCATCCATACATTTTATTAGTGCAGACTCCGTGCTGTGGCCCTCTCTGAAGTCATATTGAATGCGATCCAAAGCTTAAGTTTCTCGCAGATAAGTACTCATTTGAGCATTAATTATTTTCTCAACCAATTTTACAAGGAGACGTGAGATAGGGCAAACATTGTTTGAATGTTGAATAGAATAAGTAAGGTAATGACAAAGCTCAAAGTGAACACGACAGGACAACATTCTTAAAACTTACATGCACAGATGTGCCAAATACTAAAATACACTACAATACTTACCATCTCTCTGCTGCCAGAAGTCTTCCAGATCAGCATTGATGGAAAGCCAGGCAGCATACATGTAAATGTAAATGTCAAGGTATTTGTAGAGCGCACTGTCACCAAGCAGTTTCCTGGTGCTATTACTCATACCGCTGAGGAACCCATCCTGGCTTTCCCTGTGAAGTGTCCACTCCTGCTTCACCCCCAGGGTGAAGCCAGGCATCCTAGCGCTGTTGGGGCCCGTGTGGAGGTTAAGCAAGGTATTGCTTAAGAGTTGCAGCGTGGGGCCCATGATTAGAATACGCACCGAGGCGAGAATTGTCAGGTCCGAGGAAATTGAGCCCAAGACCCGCCAAGGCGGGAATTGAAACCTGGTTCCGGGCCAGAACTCTGCATCAGGGTCTGCCGCTCTAACCCTTGAGCCACACTCCTCCACATACAAGACCCTCCTCTACAGTGGTGTCCTGTGGGATGCTGTGTATGTGGCTTGGAGGAGAAGCCCATAATATTCAGGACCTCAATATGGGCCCAGCTATGGAGGTCCTACCAGTGCTTGCAGCACAGCTTTCCCTGCCAGGTGTTAACATCCACCGCACTGCAGCCCATGGGGATGTTTGGTCAGATTCGGGTCTGCATAATGGTACTCCATAAGGCTAAGGGTACTTGTCAATGACCCGCTCAGTGATGATGTTCAATTCACTTACAGAAAAAGGGGTGGAACCTTCTTGTCAAGTGCCTCAGCCATATAAAGGGGCAAGACTGTGGAAGGGAGCAGAAGGATAAAGTAAGCTGCTGCTTGGAGGAGAGGATAGCTCAGAAACGAAAAGAAATTGGCTGAATTCCTCTTCCTGTGTGTCATTTCCTCTTTACGTATGGTAGGCAGAGATCTCTGCCGTGAGTACTGCGTTTCTGCCACTAGTGCAATCACAGTTATACTGCTCAATTATGCTGTGTTAAATTGTAGCATATCAAATATTTAGAGTTGTGCCATTGAACGTGTCTGGGCTGTGTTCCATTCTCTCTATACAATGTACACAGTACGTTGCATGTTTAACATTGCAATAATGATGCTGAGCTCAATTATTATGATAACTTTAAATCCCACTCACTTCCAAAAGAGTCTAGTTGAATCCTTCAGAATGTTAATCATCACCACCTGAGGTAATATAGCATAGTGGGCTGAGTGCTAACTGTTGTTTCTGATTTGACTGCATCTTCTGGTTCATAGATTGAAATCTTGGAAGAGTTACCCTTGGGCATAAGTGCAGTTTTTTAATCTATCCCTAGTTGGTGAAACGTCGGCCAATTATGTGCATAAAAAATATGTATATGTTTGAACGTGTATATGAATGTATATATATATATATATATATCTGTTACTGATGGAAAGGTGATGTATTATGATACGTATCATGGGTTATCATTATTATTAATATCAAAAGTGACATGCTTTTCGGTTTCAATGTAAGTATTCTTTCCTTCCTTCCTCACCTCATGAGCTTTCAAGTAGTAATGTTGTACATCTGTTCAGCATGAAGGATTACAAAATAAGTGAATGCCTATTCTCTAGCTATCAAATGTTTGTAATTGTATTTATTTGGCACGCGATTTACTCTTAAAGTTAAGCGTTTGCCTCTGTCGGTCAATGCCTGTCTGCCTGTCAATCGAAGGGGTTCTGTGACTCACTAGGTGTCTGCGTCCTGATTGTTTGAATGGTTGTTTATTTATCCACATAGATGTTCGCTGTCAGTCTACTGATGTGACTCCCAGACTGCACGTCAAACAGCTTTTACATGTGTGCTAGTTGCAATTGACTTATATGGTAAACCCATATCACTGCAGCAGTATCAGATCTAATCCCTTTCTGCTTTTATCCTTTCAAACATTCTTTTCATTATCTTTGACCTTCAGGCTATGTAAACAACAAGAGTGGACTTTCATCAAGAAACTGCACCACACACACACACACAGAAATTTTACTTATGGGCATGATAACAGGGTATAAAAAATGTATTATTAGGGATCATCATAATCCATGGCCACTGATTTTAATAGTGAATTTCTCAGAACAGTAAATTATTTATGATTAAACTAAATTGATTCAGCCCCTTCTTTAAAGTCAGATGTGTTTTATTGAACAGGGACTGGCATCCGTGATTCTTCCTGTCAGTCATACTGATATAAGCTGCGAAAGAAATCACAACTGTTCATTGTCAGACAGCTGCCACTGAGGTGTGCCCCATTGTGTGATAATTAAACAGTTGCATACATTCGAAAAGAAGGACAATATGCTCAATGGCAAATGTTCAGTATGTGATCAAAATTTTATGGTGGGAGGGAAGGGGCACAACATAAAACAAAGGGCTGTATTTAAAGTATTGTGGAGAGGGGGCATCTGCCAAAAAGTGATATTGCCATGGACTTCAATCCAGTCTTAACACTACAGAAGGGACATTCCCCAAATACTAGATAAGGCTCAAAGGGCCAGATGTACACAGCATTTTTACAGTTGCAAACGCCCGAGGCGACTGACAAAATGCTTTTTCAAATGTACAAAATGCGATTCAGTAATTTGTATTTGTGATTCGGTATTTTTAAAGGGGCCTGTTTTGGAAGTCCCTTCCAAATACCGAATTGGTACGGTATGTATTTCCATTTTGCGACCGAATTCCAGGGGCAAAACAGTTACACTTTACCACAATTTTTGAAGTGGTGGTATTATTAGGAGCAGGCAGTGGTCTCACAGATATCTCCCTATTCTTAAAAAATGAAACTTCAAAGTTTCATTTTTTCTTTGTAAATGCATCCTGTTTTCCTACACAATAGGAAACTGCGATAGAAAGGTCGACTTGAATGAACGGGTATGACTCTTATGAACTCAGCAGAAGGGAGGTACAACTCCCATGGGCTGACACCCCACTTTTAAATCCTGGTTGACAGTAATTTAGAGACACATATAACACTTGGGGTACACTTGACAGGGGAGAGAACAAGATACCAAGCCAATTCTTATGAATCCACTGCCTGGTTGCAGAAGCTCTATACTTTTGTCCTGTATGACATCTGTCTCTGGGGTTGTTGTGGGTACAGTGGCTGCCTTAAACTGGATTTTAGTGTTAGATGTAAGAGGTCACTAGGATTATTATAGTACACTCCCCACACACACCCAAGCACTCAGAGACCAAGTTAAGTGGCGAAGACTTTTGCCAACCTGAAAAGTCCCAAAATGGGTAGGTTTGGCCCTGGGAACTTTTATAGGTTTTGCTCAGGAGTCATCCCAACCCACAAGTTGGTGCCAGTCAAAAATGTAATAAAATTGGTTGGTGTATCTGACCAGCACTTTATCTCAGTCAGCCTCAAATAGTTCAGGGTCCTGTTCTACTGTGATTATTGACACTTATTGGTGCTTTGTGCTCTTTGGAGCTGTTTTAATAAAAAACGTTAACGATTCATATCTCTACTTCCACTTATTGAATTTATGTAACTTTGCTGTCATTTTTATTTATTAAAATTTACCTATTCTTCTTTAATTCAGTTTCAGATTTTTATTTTTTTGCATTTTGGCTTTGTTACCCTTATGGTACTGCATACATACTTTAGACATTTCCTTAAGTTAAGCCTGTCTGCTCTGTGCCATTACTGCTAGAGCCTTGAAAGCAGATTACTGTAGCGACTTTGAGTGTTCACCCTGAGGTTGAGGTGTGTAGTCAACCTCCCCCACCAAAAAATCAATCCAGTTTCAGAGTTCATCTGGACCATCAATGAGAGAGAAGGGGCATATTTTAAATGTATTCCTTCTGAACGTGATAGACTGGCTCTTGCTTTCCTACGGTTTACTCTGACCCATACATTTTTAAAAGGATGCAATTATACCTGCTATGTTTAATCTAACATGTCAGAATGAGGCATAACATTAGTAATCTGTGTGTACACTGCAAATTACTGGATATCAACGTTTTTAAGCTACTTCCCCAAACAATACATTTTACCAGATTTTTCCTGACAAAATGTTACTGAGGAATATTGTGATCACCTTAACTACCTCACAACTTGGAATTTCAGTTACCTCTGCATCCTCATCATCGTCATCCCCTTCGTGATTTTGTGAGGGGGTATCTCCCCTAAGAGACAGACCTCCTGATTTACCCAACTTCTGTAAACTAATATTCGAGTTTTTCTTATTTCCACTTTCTCCCACACCCACACACCCCTCAATTGCAGGAGGACTGCCGGTTTACATCCTATCTTGCTCAAAGACAGATCAAGACTCACATCTCCCATGCCCCCCGCATTGTGACTGTCCTGAAGCCTATGGATTGCCCACTTTTCTTTACATCTCCAAGAAGTAATGCTGATTGGCACTTCTGGCCATGGGCTGTGATTTAATTGGAAACTGGTGACTTTAGCGGGTCTAGGCACCCTTAAAGTGGGTTGGAGCAGACTCGAGGAAGGCATTGCTTCTAGGTTTGGGGGTTGGTTTCTAATTTTCACAAGTGATCAGCAATAAGTTATATTTATGAATTGTGATTTGTCGGAGAATGACCTTCAATGGAATTATGTATATATAATTTCTTGTAAGAGATTATTTTGCTAAAAGTGTAAGTAAGTAAGGTAAGAACTTTAGTTAAAAAACATGCTGACTTATCTTTAGCGAGTCAGACACTCTGATAAGTGCATTGAGGTAATAATTCCCGGCTTCACTCTAGCAGGTTGAAGACTCTGATACCATAAACATATAATTCCCAACTTAGCTCGAGTGGGTCAGTTACTCAGTAAGTGGATTTCACCTGGTCCTGCTTTGATTGCTGTGGTGATTGGATGGGACCGCACACTGAGCTATGCACTGTGGTGAGCAAGTACTGTCTGGGCAGTTTTGCAAAGTTAGGCGTGTCTCTGTTTTTGTAATTACAGAACACCAGGCTGCAAACAAAGATTTTCTTTTATTTACAGCAGTTTTATGAGATGAGACCATCTGGCAGCAGATAAGCCTCAGCTCAGCTGGGTATTCTTGTATTTTTAGAAATCTTTAGTCATTTGAACAGATTGGATTGGCGCAAGTGTGCTGCTAAGCATCACTACACAGATAAGGAACTTTTTCAGCTATTGTCCTATCTCCTAAAAAGATTCAAGAGACTGTAAATGCATCAGTAAATATAATCTTTTAAACTGAGGCAAAATGTTCCTGCTTAGAAGAAATTTAAGAGCATCATGATGATCCGGAATTCCATAGAGGCAAGGTTGCACCTGACTCTCACCTTACGAATGTGCAGCAACACAGTTTCAAGCACCTGAAATGGAGGATTAGCAGGAGGAGCTTGTCACCTCCTATGTTCAACCAGAGCAGTGAAAGGGTATCCTTGGAAAAAAATTAATTAAAGGGAAATAGCAAAACTGGTGTCCCAAATCTCTCAGTAAGAGATACATGTGGTCAGGGGGCAATCATGCCCAAGGAATTTAAGATGACCAACACTGTTTTCCCCAGTGAGGAGGGCTGCATAGTGCTAGACGCTTGAACTGATGTCACTGGTTCTCTGGAGCATGCTTGAAAATAAATCGCAGATGACAGGGTTTGGAGAGAGAGTTAGTTGTTTTAGAGGAGGTGTATTCTTGCTGTGATACCGGAGGAGAGACAGCACAGGACGGTGGCTTCCAGACCACTGAGAAGGAGAGCGGAGCTGCAGAGGAAGGGTGCCTTAAGGATGCGAAGGGGGCAACGTGAATGGGTGGCACCACTAGGCAGAGGAGAAGAAACTTTCTAAGAGCACCACCAATTATTCCAGTGGGGCTAGAGAGCAGGCACACACTGTGACTCCCAATGCTGCAAACCAGGAGGACCTTGGCTTCAGCCAAGCCCCTGCAATACAGTGTTCTACCCCATTGAGGTGTAGGCAGAGTTGGAAGTATCACCAAAGGCATGTTTGAATATCAATAATCACTATTAATGATGTAGATTGCACCTGAGTAATAAGCATGATGACAGTCATGATTGTGAGAGTACTTCAACACCTTACACTGAATTAGTGACCCTTTGCTCTATGGTGTTCTTAGAGGTCCACACTATGTCTGGTCTCTGCACTTGAAGAGAATACAGAAACGAAGGGAGGATGTGAAGAAAGGGAAGCCGTAGACGTAACCATATCTGAAGTAGTGAAAGAACCTAGATAGATTGGTGTTAGATCTATCATTTTTAGGGTGGTCTTCCCCTAGACTTTTTGCCTTTTCCCTCCATGTCTAGCTGATTCTTTTAGTTGGCCTTAGGACTCTGAGCAACTTTAACACTTCTAACCAGTGCTAAAGTGCCTGTGCTTCTCCCCTAAACATGATGACACTGGTGTATACCTGAATGGCATATTTGATGTACTGATCCCTCCCTTGTAAATTGGTATACAATATACCTAGGCTCTGTATTTCAAAAGCTATTAGTGGCCCTGCAGCACTGATTGTGCCACCCACAAAAGTAGCTTTTTAAACCTGTCTCAGGCCTGCCATTGCAGTGCCTGTGTGAACAGTTCACTACCACTTCGACTTGCCTTTTAAAACTACTTGCCAACCTTTAAACTCCACTGTTACTACCTATAATTCACCCCTAAGGTATGCCCTATGTAACCTTAAGGACAGGGTGTTATGTAAGCAAAATGTGCATGTCCTCGTAGTGACAAACAGTCTATTCCATTTTTCACTATTGTGAGTCCTACCCTTCTCATAGGCCAGCATTCGTAAAACCCTAATACACTTTTATGCTGCAATTCCTGACCAGCGGAGGAGAAGCTTTTTCATTGTTCATATCTTTGGAATGGTAATGATAAATCCTCCTTACTGGTGAAGCTGGATTTAACATTATTGTTTGAGAAATACACTTATTGCATTATGTGCCTGTCTCAATAAACATCTGCAGTGGGTGACCGCTACACTTTGTGCATTCGATCTAGACATTCACAAACACAGGGGGAACATCCATGACAACGCGGTCAAAACACTGCGCTGCCATTACCACACGTCTTTTACAACGCAAGTCGTTACAATGACTTGCGCTGGAGGGCGCTCTTGCCTAAGAAATAGTAGATTTACTATTCCAACACCTTCCCTACTGTACGTAGGCTGGTGTTGGAATAGTAAATCTAACTATTTCTAAGTCCAGCACCCTAGAGCACAAGTCAAGGTAACGACTTGCATTGAAAACCTGCGTTGTGATGTACCGCGATCTAAAAGATCGCGTTGTAACATCATACAACCAACACAGTAAGGTGAGGCTCTTCTGTATTCTGAGCACTCATCTGCATTCCGATGTGTCTTCCTGGGCAGGGAGGAATAGGAGGGGCTGAAACTTAGACTTCAATAGGTAGTGTCCTATCCACACACAAAGCACTTGTTTACCCCCCACAAATAGCCTGGCAGACATAATCGGGTTTAAAGGGATCCTTGTGCTACTGCTTTTAAGTCACTTCCTATAGGATAGGCATTTTTGGGAATAAGTTCCAGGTCTTTGCTCCCCTATAATTAGATGATTCTATACCTTGAACTGAGCCTCTGTCAGAAGCTATGCTGTGCTGCTTAAAGGACTCAATTGGACTGGTGTTCTGAAAAGACTTTTTTTTGCTTGTTGCCATGCTGCCTGCTGCTACCTCATTCTGCTGAAGGCGAGCTGGAATCTTCATTTTCTTCAAGTGAACTTCACAGGCTTGCTGGATTGCCTCCTGATCTCTGAAGTCTCAGGGATACAAAAGACTTCCTGCAATTTTGCGGGTGCTGCTGGACTCTAACTTAGGTGACTCTTGCCCTTTCCTGAGGTGCACTCTCCAAGTTCTGGGACTCAGAAGTTGCTTCTTCAGCTGCTTTCTGAAAAAACAACACATTGTCACTATTGGGCAGATCGAAACTGACGCATCGCTCTTCAAAGCAGAGGCAGAGGCTGTTCGATGACAGTTGTTCTACAGCCTGCACGGCCCAACGTCAACACTCTACGCAGTTTGATGACAACACATTGCCCTTCACTTCAGCGAAGCTCAACCCCGACGATGCAGCAACCATACTGTGCAGAAAAGATTGATGCATCAAGCCCTCAGCATCAACACTTTGCTGCATCCAAGGTACTTTCTCAGCAGGCCCTGCATTGGTCCTGTAAATGGCCTGCCCTACATCGCGGTCGGCCTGAACTTCGAATTTGCACCGGTACCTCACGACCTCAAGAAGCATTTTGACCACTAGTGATTTCCAAGTACTCCTTATGCATTTAATCTTTAAAAATTCATATCTCAACTTCTAATGATTTTTATTTTCCTTTTGGTCTTATTTTGCTTTGATAAATATTATTTATTTTCGTAAGCCTGCGTGAAGTCTTTTTGGGGTGTATTAATTGCGTTACTGTGTGGGTGTGTGGCACAAATTATTTGCACATCTCCTCTTTTGCTAAGCCTTCCTGCTCTGCACCAAGCTACCAGAGGATGAGCACAGGTTATCTTTTAGTATGTGTCTAGCCCACCCTGACTAGAGGGGTGGGTTCTGCCCCCCCTGGGTGTATACCTCAGCCGACCAAAAACCCAATTTGTATCACTTTACATATGTGTCTGGACATTGTTGAACATGTTCAGAAAAAATTATAAATATGCTGTATAGCTTTCCGTTTTTATGAAATCTAGTTAATTGCTAAAAATCAGTGGAAAAGAAAAATTAAGTCCATACAGAAAAAATATGTACATAATCAATCAGACTTAATGATCACATTGTAATGAATAGCAACATGAATAAATGTGAATTTATATTTAAACCTAAATCAAAAAACTGCATGTATAGTTTAAGAAGGGGAGTACCTAGAAGTGAAATGATTTGATGATTATAACAGAACAGAATGTTGCAGGTTGAGAAACAACTCAGAAGCCTTGTCACAAGCAAATAATGGTCAGCAAGGACTTCATTAAAAGTACGGGGATTTATATCAGCAACATCATCTGAAGCCAGTGAATTAGACAATCATGTCATATTGGGATCCTGAAACTAAGGATCTGTAACAATTGAATTCATTGACATCCAGATTGTTATCAGACTGGATTCTCCAGAGAGAGTTTCTGTAGAACCTCTAATCCCGACTGTTAGACTTGGTATCTCAACTTTACTACTACTAAACTGAGTAAAATCCTCATTTTAAGACTTTCGGTATTCACAGAAGGCATTTAGGAGTCCTAAAGTTAATAGTCCTAACTTTAATACTACTAAATTGAGAAAAATTCTAATTTTAAGACTTTCGGTATTCACAGAAGGCATTTAGGGGTCCTAAAGTTAGGAGTCCTAACCTTACTACTACTAAACTGAGTAAAATCCTAAATCTAAGACTTTTGGTATTCACAGAAGGCATTTAGGAGTCCTAAAGTTAGGACTCCTAACTTCTGTGAATACCGAAATGAGTAAGTGTCTTCTGTGAATACCAAAATGAGTAAGTGCCTTCTGTGAATACAAAAATGGTAGTAAGTTTAGGATTTTGTCTTAAGTTAGTTCTGTGAATCGGGCCCTGTGTTATCTTTAGTGGGGTAAGCCTCAGCCCATTTACTGAATGCACATACAATCAGCAAAACGTACCTAAGATTATTGCATCCCTCTAATTCTATATAGTTCATTTGAAGGTCTTCAAAAGGAAAAGTGGTGGTACAAAATTACCAGGTGGTGTGGGGGTACCCTTCCCTGGATTATGCATCAAGCAGACCATGCAGTACTTTACTAAATGTGCACCTGTTTTGGAAATGTTGTCATTCTGACATACAGGAGCTAACAATTTACAAATGCCTTTTGCACTAATCTGAGCTGGACCATGTGCCATAGTAACCACAATAAGAACATATGCATCGTGCAACATCCATCTCTGCCTACCAGATGCATCACTCCAACAACCTTCCTCATTCAACTCTGCAGTACTCTCCTGCCATTCCGCAAATTCTTCTATGGTTGTTTCCCTTTGTATCTCCTTTACACTCTCAACGGTATTCTCAAACATAGCAACTTCGAGAACCCACCTAGCTGGAGCTACTACAAAAATGCATTTCATCTTCGTTCAGACCATTTCTTTAGCTGTCTGATCTGCAAAAGCATTTCCTCTACCCATATCATCAGTAAACTTCCTGTGGAGACTAAAATTAGGTATGTCCAATTTCTTGGGGAATGGTAAAGTGGATAAAAGCCTCAATATGAGGTGCCCATGCTGAATCTTGGTGCCAGCCCAGAGTCACCCAAAAAATTTGTGACCCCGAATGCATACTGGCTGTCAGTATAAATGTTGACAACCAGTATTTCGCTCAATTCGCAAGCTCGAATATGGGCAGCAAGCTCACCAGCTTGAGTTGACTGACAAGGGACCTGTGATGTCTCTACCACCATGCGCAACATTGTGATAGCATAAGCTGCAGTCATAGCACCATCTGGTAATTTAAAACAAGAACCATCAACATATAGTTCCCCTTGAGGGTCAGATAAGGGAACATCAGTCAGGTCTACATGTCATTTTGTCTTTTCTTCCGTCCATAAGATACAATCATGTTTATAAACTGCATCCTTCTCAGAAGGGAAGAGGAGTAAAGTGGCTGGATTCAGAGTGGCACATCTTTTGATTGTAACATGTTTAGCAAACAAAGTCAATTCATAGTCAGGAAGATGTGCACTGGTGAGGTGCTGTATCTTCGTCTTATTCAAAAGCCTGTCTACAGCATGGGGTACCATAACTGTGAGGTCAGTGTCAAGTACAAGGCCAGCCGATTGATTGAAGTGGCCACAGCCGTGACAGCTCGCAGGCAACTCAGAAGGGCCATAGCAACAGGGTCAAGCACAGCAGAAAAATAAGTGCTAGGACTCTGCTTATCCCCAAACCTTTGTGTTAGGACAGAAAGCGTGCAACCAGTCATCTTGTGGACATAGAGCACAAACGTTTTTTTATAGATCAGTGTGCCAAGCACTGGAGCTGAACAAAGCAGTTTTTAATTGCTCAAAAGAATTTCACTGTGCTGTCTATACTACCTTGTTCTGTGTCTGAAGCTACGAGTAGATCATCAACGTACTGCATCAATACATTACCTGAGGAGTGCAACAGAACCTAAAGCTTCTGCCAGCCAGCGTAAACCCAAACAAATGCCTACTGTCTGGATGGATGGGAATACTACAAAATGCATTTTTCAGATCAAAGACAGAAAAGAACTTAGCAGTAGATGGAATCATCGTTAAAAGAGTAGTAGTATCAGGAACCACCGGAAACTGCGGAACTACGATTTTGTTAACCTCGAGCAAATCAATCAAGTCTCAGAGGAATCCAAATGTGTCCTCTTAAGGACCGGAAGGATAGGACTATTACAAATGTTGACAGATGTTTCTTCAACTACTCCCTTTTGTCTCAAATCCTGAATAGTCTGATGAAGAGCCCGTTCTCCCTCCTGAGGTATTGTAAACTGAGGAATGAGGTGCAAAACAGCATGGTCCTTAACCTGTATAGAAACTGGTGGTATATGCAACAGCCCTACATCTCTGTCACGTGTTGCCCATCGAGTGGGTGGTACTTCAGCAAATTCAGCTGGGAGGGGTGCATCCTGAGATAAACACTGTTTAGTACTCACATCTGGACTCATCGTAATATAGACAACTGCAGAAGTGCAATAAATAGTAGAATATATCTCTTTGTCCCGCAGTCTTTTTTTACGCATGGAATCACAACGCATACGATTACTCCGCAAGTCGGAACAACGACTTGCGGAGGGGGGGAGCTGAATGTTGGAATAGTATAATTTACTATTCCAACTTCAGACTCCAAGATTTTAAATCCAACACCTTCCCCCCCTCTGCAAGTCGTTGTACCGACTTGCGGAGTAATGATATGCAGAATCACAACGCGGTTGTTGTAATGACCATGTTGTGACTCAATGTGTGAAATCTTTTTCATCATGAACGTTGTTTACCTAAATAGTAGTATGCAATCTCTTCAACAATTTCAAACCTATCAAATTTTCACTGCAATTAGACGTTAACAAGAATGGAGACTCCACAGTGAAAGAACCAACAGTCAATGCAAGGGGTCGTGAAATGTGGCTTACAACAGGTACACCTGAAAAACCTACTGAAACATTATTATGACCAGAAAGAGCTTCTCCAGGGCCATATGATGAGAAACAGAACTCTTTGTCACACCTATATCCACCAAAAATTCCTTAGTTGAACCTTGCAAATATACTGTGTCAGAAGGACCACACTGATTTACAGGTATCTGAACTGGTCCTTCACCCAGTCCTTGGCTGTCCTCTCTGTAAGACATACCTGTCACATCATCCATATCATAATCATCATGATAATACTGACTGTCTCTGGCGTCATCAAAATAATTAGGATCAGAACGGCCCCCAAGAGCTGCAGCATTCTGATTTCTGTCAGACCCTCGGCCTCTACCACCAGAACCCCATCTTCTAGGGTAGAAAACCTTCCGTAAAAGCACAGGGCATTGGCGGCACCAATCTCCTTCCTCCTTACAATAAGCACACTGATTGTGTCTTAAAGGTGTCATTGAAGGCTGCCTAGTATGTGGAAGTTGTCTAGAAGGACCTCCTTGTCTTCTATTATTTCCCCGAAATGCTTACTGAAGCAATACTTTTGTTTTTAAGTCCTTATGGTTTTTGTCTGTTTTATCCTTCTCTTCCTGATCTCAATGTTCATAATATTGGGCCATATTCAAAATCACAGAGGGGAAGACATAGACAAGTACTCTCAGATGCTTGCAAACAAGTCATTATCTCTGCAAGAAGATTTGTAACGAACCCGTCCACGAAGAAGCGGACTCCCCCTTCAGTAGATATATCCTGCCCACTGTAATCCATAAATGTTTCTTCAAACCGAGTAAAGAAGTCAGACACACTCTCATCCTTCTCCTATTGACAAGCCGTCAATCTGTCTCAGCTGACCTTCTGTGATGACGAAGGACAGACCACGGAAAAGGATACACAAAGAACAGAACACTTCCCCGCTCAACTTTCTCCTTGTCCCCTTCTTTATTTTCAGGATGTGCAGAAGGGACACTGGCCCTTTAAACTTGTCTCTGTTCCGCGTCGTGTGACTGAGTCAAGTGACTGGTTCGCCCTCAAAAATGACAAAACCGAGGAAGACTTCATTCATTTGGTGGGCTGAAGAAGGAGAACCAAGGACCCAAGGAGGAGGATTACCGCATTCAGACCTTCGTAATCACGCCGCAGCCGGGAGAGTGAGGAACCATTTTGGCAGCCACAGCACCCAATCCGGACACAGGAGCCCCATGCCTGGGAGCCGAAGGAGGAAGTACAGATGGACCCCATCCGGCAATACAACAAGCCAGCCACGGCCCAGGAGGGCCGTGGCTTGGGGTGGTGTGGCGCTGTACGGGGGAGGGTGAAAGCAACAGGGAGGACAGTGTACATGGGGCAAGAGCATAAACCGCTTCCTTACCGATAAAGTGCCTCCTGCTACCATCGCAATCCCCTCACTAGTGATGGTCCTGGGTGTTTACTCCAGACACTTCCCCCTTACAGTATTTAAACAAACCGGGCATTACCCTGACTTGGTGTTTCTTGCTTTTTTTCTTTTCCCTCTTCCCTCTCCCTACTCTACCGGGTTACAAGATATCTAATTACGCTCACAAGAAGAAGAAGAAGACGTTGAACCCCTTTCCCTGGAGTCTAAAGGACAGTGAAGAGACAAACTGGCCTACAACTCTCACAATCCCTTGTTTCAGTGAACTAAATAAAAACAGCCCTTACTATACCTTTAACGGTGTGTCCTGGTCTGCTTCTCCACTGTGTTACACATTCCTAGGTGGAATAATGTGTGCATGTATGTAATAATACGACCTGGCAAAGCAAGTATCTCAGCACTGGGTTTATCACCTGGCTTCCTTTCCTGATCCCATCCTCTAATCACAACCCATTTACAGCCCAATTCGTCAACATGATCTTGAGTATGAACCTGCTGCCAGATATCAACCGAAACTAGAAGACCGAAGAACATTTCAATATCAGCAAGAGTCATTACAGTAGAAGAAGCAGCCTCTGTTAATTCCTTATAATAAGCTGTGAGATTTTTCCCAGGGTAGGGCAATTTAGCCTTAAGGGCTAAAACCTCGCTCCTTTTCTATGGAGTGTAGAACCATTGTTCCTGAAAACGAGCAGCTACAGCTGCTCTAGTGACATTATTGTGCTGATTGATTAACTTCTGTATGATATATTGGATGAACCTCACGCATAGGGAACTGAGTAATTTTAGTGGGACTCTTTAGGAATCTATAATATTAATAATTGCAAGCACCGGTCTTCGGGCTAAATCAGCAATATAAATACAATCTTTAATATCAAATAACACTTGTGGAGCCTCAATTTCAATATGTGTGTACCAGATATTGCTCAATGTGGCAAACATATTCTGGAGAACATGCTGCTGTAAAAACTCAAACTCACACACAGCCTGCCAAATGCCATCAGCGCCATAAACTGGATTACTTGCCCACTTCATAGCCTGTCTCGCTAATACATCTTTCTCATCCTCACCTACTATGGAGCGCACAAACAGACTTTTCGTTCCCTGAATTTTGTCCATGGTCTACCTTCAAACCCACGTACAGGTGTCTCAGTATTTAAAGATGTCAGTGGTGAAAAACCATCGAAGGAGAAGTGACAGAAGTGACAGGTACGATAGTTGTTCATGCTTGCATCGGAGGTGAGACAACAGGTGATACAAAAGTTGGAACAGTAGATGTACTAGGGGTCACAGTCATCAAAGAGGGTGAGGACAAAGAAAGAGCGGGAGGTGCCGTAGCCACAGCCAATAATGGACAGCCATAGATACAGGAACAACTGAAGCAGATGAAACAGGCTGCTGTGACTGTAAAGGAACAGAGGAATGCATCCTCTGTGGGGTGCAAGGAGGTGGGGGTCACATATCTAGCAACTCCTCTACAAAATCATAATTTTCCTCTTTGGCCAGATAAGTCAACATGCAACCGAAATCTTCTATCATTATATTCAATCCCTGACTCCTCATTTTCTCTATCATACGCTACAGCCTTCAGTGTTTGCATTTTCCAGTTCCGTGCAACTCTTTCCATCTTTATCGGTCTCTGTCTAGCCTCCTTTTGCCAAGTTTGAAGAGAATCAAACATCCACTGCCTACTTTGTCTCTTAAACAACTTTTCCTGTAAAAAGCTAATCTTTTGTTCATCAAAAGTGCCCGTCAACAGCCACTACAACTCGGTATTGTCCCTCGTATATTTGTGCCCTAAAATACTAAACACCAAGACCATGTTTTGCATACATATCAATATTAGGGCTGCCTTCGGGAGGTGCTGGCTGAGCCTCTTCCAATCAAGCATATGCAGAATGACAAAACAAATTTCAAACTTTGCTGAGGCCAGACATTTCAAAAAGAACACAAGTTCATTATTTGTACCTGGCTAAGTGGCTGCAAATATTTTTTATCAAGACAGTCCTCAGACCTTACCAAACTCAAACCACAATGGTACCATATCAACAAAGAACCAAACTCTCCTGATATCAGAGGTACAAACAAACCAGTTCTCCACTGCTGACTCTTTAGACCAGAAGATTCATGGGTTTTGCCATTTAGGACTCCAGTCAGGATGACCCTTGGGTGAGGCACTTTCCGGCAGGACAGAAGGGGCCGCTAAGAGAAATTAAAACTATTTGTGCTGGGATCCTTGAGCCGTCAGTCTGACCCGATGTTGTCCTCGTCTTCTCCCAAACTGTGGAAAGGGCATGGGTCATTCACCCGAAGGAGTCCCTGTTTGGGCGCCAACTGAAGGAAGTGAACCAACAGGGTCACTAATGACCACCTCTCATCCTTCTATAACCAATGAAGAGTCGTTCAGACAGTAGAGAATACAAACCAATTGCTATTTATTATTATACGCTCAGAGCGGAGCTCGGTGTGCCGAGTAGCTAGGAGTGCTGCAAAGAGGACTGAAATCGACAAGCATAAAGATACATTATGTACATTTCGTAACCAATCTAAAACACGCCTACAGATGAATTTTCCAGGCAGGTGCAGCTAAACAGTGAAATACAAAAAAAACAGTTTCAGTGCTTCTATCTTACACAAAGTATCACAAGTCCAAGGTCATTCCATCTGGAGCCTGCCACCAGACAAGGGGGAGAAGGCCTCTATCTAGAGAGAAATATATGTGCTAATATGAACTGCTCACTACTAAAACAGGAAGAACCAAAACTTACAAAACTTACAGAAGGGCATTTCTCAGAATTGAACTGGATCAGTTTCGAACAGCCTAAAATGGCCCCCACATAGAAAATGAAGCAGCGAATGCTAACTTACATAGAGCACTCTGTAAGCATAAACTATTCCAACAACCCTATATATTCCCCACAGAGGGGCATGAGAGAATTCCATAACTATTTGGCCTTGTTGCGGAACATCCATTTCAGAGTTACAAAAATAGGACCACATCCAAAGAGCAATCAACAGGAATAATACTAATGGAATGTCTCCAAAATTGCTTGAAAATGAAGATTGTATAAAATACGGATTCACTTCAACATTAACACACATCATTGGCCATGGACGCATTGCATGCTTCATCCAGTATTATCTCTTGACAAAGTAATGAATGGCTCAAGGAAACTCTATATATTCATCATTACTAAGTAAAACCTGTTGGTCACCACTCACGCTTTTGTATGAGAAGGAAGAAACCATGTTTCATGTAAAATGTGTCGACCCATTCACTCATATCTGCCTTCTTGAACGTGTTTCCAACAAGATGAGAAAGGAAGCATAGAAATCCTTAAAGAAATGAAACCATGAAGCAACCATATATCTGTAGGTGTTTAAGCTACAGTAAGGGCAGTTTTTCTAGATGTTCTATATTAAGCATAGTGTAAATTGTGTCTATATTTGGCATGAACTGTTGAATACACAGCAATTTATAAGGCAAAAATAATTCTGTTACATTTCGATATTTCCATGGCACTCAGTTTGATTTTTGAACTTGCAATGTCCAACTCAATTGCAAAACTATTCTTAATTGACTTTGTCACTTTGTATGATATAAAATGCAGATGACACAATATTATTTAATGCATAAATAGGAGCAGGAAATCTGGTCATGCCATTATTGATAACAGCTAAAGTGTTTTCTCAATTTCCCTTATCAATCTGTCACAGTATTTCAGCAGCTCATTTTTGGGATATCTTCAGAATTTCATTATAAGTTGCATATGTGAAGCTTTTAGAACAGGGAGATCTGGGTCCTCATAAAGAAATCTTGCGAATCCATGTTGTCTGAAATAATGGATAAATGTTACTTAACAGCGGACAAAGTGGAGTGTTCTAGACATTGTTGACATATCTTACCTGCACTATAGGTAGTTACTGCAACTGAGGGTTGTGATTGGACATATCTGGAGTTTGGTCTGCTAGCTTTAAAACCGTTAGAGGAGTTTTAAAAACATGCATTGCAGCCATTAGTGTCAAGGGGCCACACCAACCACCCACCTGAACCATAAAGTGAAGAGTTATATGTACCATGCTGCACCATTTAATTAGATTGTACTTCTGTAAAATTGATGTACTGTTGCCATTTATAAAATCATGCAACAGATGGAATGCTAGGTATATTTAAATTCTTAACATTAATTAGTCAAAGACGCGTAGTCTATATTATTGTTTTGTTACAAAATATCATTTGTTGCTGGATCAATCATGCCTGAAGTAAATCATCAATGCCATGGGCTTTCCAGTGTCTTGTATCCTTAATTGATTTTAAATCATTATTGTTTTTCCAACATTAACAAACTTGCAAGATCAATTGTACAATAAAAGAATCCAAATAAATTAATTTTGTTTGTGTTAACATGATTTTCATTGCTAGGGAAGGTGTAAGCTTATAATAAAAGGAAACCAGGTCTGTGGCGACATGACTAGTAAACGTAGGAAACTTTTTCAAATTCTGTTGGGGACTCCATACAGACATTGTTAGGTATTGTTCTCACTGTGTATAGTTAAAACAGCACATTGCGTACATGCTCTGTGCACGTAATGATGGGTATAATCATGATAGCAAATCATTTCACCAAAGTTTGCTGACTTCAAATACAAATCCTCAAGTTTGAATGCAGTCATTCATTTAACATATTTGAAACAATATGACCATCCAATCCATCAGAGGTGGAGCCTGGAGTAACAAAATTGTCCATAGAAATCTTTTTTTTTAAATCCTGGAATTTGTAAAGTTTCTGTGGGGTTAAAAATTAGGCCTGGGAGGTATACTTCACTCCGCTCAGCACTCTCTGTACAGCCAGAGAGCTGAAAAACTCTGCAAGGCTGAGTTGTTATTCTCTTGTGGTTCACCAACGCTAGGTTGGAAAGGATTGAAAATCCAACTCTAGACTTCCTCCCGGCAAGATCTCGCAACACGAGCGGTTGTGGAAAGGTAACTACCGCTTGCGTTGAGAAACCTCTGCTTGCGTTGTGAAAACTTCTGCTCGTTTTGGGGATGGTGTCACTTAAGTAGAACATCTACTCGAGTAACAAAAATAGCTGCACACTCTTGTTCTGTGCATGGGGCCATTAGGGATGATTTCACAGCATGGGACAAATGCCCAGTGCTAAAAATCAGCACGAGCAGGGTGACTTACATTACTCCACCTCTTGCAGAACTCCCAGGAGCACGGCGTTTTTATTTTTGGCACTTCACAGAGTTCCACATGGTGGAACTCATCAAATTCTGCCCAGGCATACTAAAAATGTCATAGGGTACTTTGTTCTAAACAATACCATCATGCACAGGAAATGGAGGAATGTTCACAAGGAACAAGTCCCTTTGGACCTTATGTGAAGAAGAATGGGGTGTAAGTTCTTCAGCTACCAGCTATGGAGAAGAAGGTTCTGGGAGATAATTCTCATTTAACTACAGAAAAAAATACTCTAACAAATCCAATCCAGATGGAGAGAAAAAAACAAACCAAAGAAAATCCATAGGGTGTAACATATAGGAATCCGACAAGTCTGTTTAAACCAAGAGAACAGTGCTCGTGCACCATGCAAGGAAGTATGTGAAGAATATGAAGAAAAATCATCAATGTCGAGAAAGTAACTAACGGCAGTCTGGGCAAAAGCAGGAACCTCGTTAGGCAAATGAGAGCACATTGGTGTCTCCAAAGACAATTGATAATATATAATTTCATTGTTTGGTGCTGCAGTAGAAACAGGCACAAGTGCATGTTCAGCATCAGAAGTCCCCAGCCAGGGAGTAGTTGAATTAGAACTACTTAGTGCATGTAGAGGGCTCTCTTGTAGGGTAGATAAAGAAGATAAGGAACTACCCAGAAAGCTTTGTGTTCTCTCCTGCTCAGGTTTCCACATGATGGAGCTTGATTACATCAATAGAAACTTGTTTCAGTTTCCAACTGGCAAGACAGGCTCCGGGGCATGGTATGATGGGCTGAATTCTGTTTTTGCTGCAATCTTCTTCCTAACCAGATCCCCAACTTTAGAAATCGAGTCAGAAGCAGCTGGTTGCTCCTTCACTTTGTCAGTGGCAAACATTTGGAATTCACATTTAAGACCTCATCTCAGAAGCCTTGTTAATCCTGTAAGACAGTGAAACCTTCATTGATATCTAAGTGCACATCAGCCACCACGGTGCCAGGGTTTACAAGATCTGGAACATACATCTGGATCCCAAAAAGGACCTCATAGGGGGTACGCCCCCCAAATATCTTCAAGGCAGAATATTTAAAGCTCTCAGGACACTATACAGGTGATGGATCCAACTACGAACAGAATATAATACTCTAACTGTGAAGGATTGCTTTAAATCAAGATTTTTCTGCTCCACTATCAAATTTCCGTCAGTATGATAGGGAGAGAAGTAATGCACAGTAACACCCAGGGTGCCCATGGTATCCTGGTGAACCTTAGAGGCAAAAGCCGTGGACTCGCCCTAAAAAATCGAGAGCATAAATCAACAGCCAGCCAATCAAATACATTTAAATGCACCATCCAAATGAGTGGTCCACAATTGCCCAAATAGACACCCTGTAGTGATTTTTTAGAAACTACAAGGGGGGTTGTTGGACCCGGCCCTTTAGGCAAGTTCACCCCGAGACTTTTTGCTTTTTCCTAGCCTGTTTCTGGAACCTGGTGGTGGTGATTTTAGGCCTCTGCGCACTTTTTCACTGTGGTACAGTGTAAAGTGCTTGAGCTCTCTGTGTATGTGAGGTGAGTGACCTGCCCTCCCATATGAATGAATGGGGAATATGTATGCCCATGGTAGTTCCTGATGTGTGGGGAGTGCAGGGGCGAGTTTGGTATGAGAGAACTTGTGAGATTGAATGCTGCTTAATGGTATATGCGGCATGATTGTGTCTAGTCTAGAAGTTCCACTTTTAGAAGTTGGCATATTTGTGTAATTTGTGTCTGGCGTGTGATTGGCTGGTGAGCCTGGTCCAGGAGTGCCTGAGCCTGCTTGTGGATTGACTGTCTGGTTTGAGGGTGACAGGGGCTGGAGAGCCCAGGAGGTTGTCTGAGTCAGCCCATGGATGGAAGGCAGCACCTGCTGCCAGGGAAGTGGGAGGAGATGGCACCTGATAGTGAAGGGCTGTGCCTGCCTGACCACAATGCTGGCTCCACCTCCCGCTGGGCGACTGTCACCTCTGTCCCTGATACTGAAGAGAGTTCCCTATAACCAGTTCTAGCTGGCTCTCACACTGCCTGCACAAAGACTTCAAAGACTTTTCTCTGTATAAGAAGGGGCTGTGTCCCCTTCCAATGGGTTCTTGTTTCTAACTTAAATCTGCCAGGGGCGTGCTGCTGCTTGGGCTCAGGGGAATCCCTGGGCCCTGCCCAGCCCCTGGATACCTGATGGACTTTCCATGGGGACCTTTGCCTGTGGTCCCCTGCTGCAGACTTCTGGGAACTTTCTCTTGCTTTTGCCAAGGCTTGTTATAGCCTAGGATGCCTGGAAGGACTTGCTACATCCCCTGAAGAACTTCTGTGGACCCTTCTTGCTACAGGGTTCATTTCTAGGGGCCTGCTGTGTGCTGCAGAGATCGTGAGCTGTTTGCTTGAGCTATCGATCATTTGCCCGTGTGAAGCGCTGGCTGTCCTCTGTCTGGCTTGAGGGCGCCGCGCTGTGAATTGCCTGCCCCCCAGCTGCTGTGCTGGGATTTCGACGTGCTTATCGGCACGTGGGAAGTGGTGGCCGTGCGCCCGAAAGTGTTTCTAGAACGAAGGAATCCTTGTGGGGGATTCGCAATATTCAAATCGCCCTACTGTCCCTGGGCGCCTTAGATTCATCTACCTGCAGTTCACCGCCGTGGCCCGGGGGCCTGAAACTGACTCGAGTGTTCCCGGAGCTGCAGAAACAACCTCAAAGAGGCCGCGACCTGATTGGCCGAGCCACGAGGAGAGCCGTGCTCTGATTGGGCCTTGGCCGTGGGCCTGGTCCAGGAGCCGCGCTGCGATTGGCTGACTCCTGGAAGCTGCGTGACGTCGTTTGGAGGCTCGGCTGTGGAGCCGCGACAGGATTGGCTGGTGTCCCGAGAGGAGAAGCATGGCGGCACGTGAACAGGGCTCCCGTGTGCCAAGGGAGCCCTGCCGCGAGAGGAGAGGAAGCCGCCTGCCGTGTCCATCCTGGGGCTCCTGAGTGAAGGGGGAGCCCCGGGGAGGGAGAGAAGTCATGCGCCGCCTGCCCAGGGAAGCACCGCCGAGGTCTGGTGACTCTGGGCTGGGCCGGGTGAGGCGGGGGCAGTTCTGTTGCTGCTCCGTGAGGGAGCAGATGGATTTTTGTGGTGTGGTGGAGGCACTGTGTTAAGAGCGGCCCTGTGTAGCAGTGGGCCGCTCCAACAAGGCGGATGGTTGCATGGGCCTGGAGGGGCCCACGCTTTGTCCTTTAGGGGAGGGTGGTGCCGGGGCACGTTGTCGGTGCCCGCCCCCTCCCCCTGCGCCCATCTTCAGAGCGTCCCCGATGGCAGAGGGCCGCTCCAACGTGGGGGCAGAATTGTTTAGAGAGCCTGTGTGGCTCAGAGGGCCATGTTTGTGTTTAGAGCCATGGAGGCTCTAGGGGACATACATGATTTACGAGCCCAGCGAGGCTCGAGGGCCATATTAGGTAGAGGGGGCGTCGGGGCACATTGCCGGTGCCCGCCCTCTCCTGCCTGCGAGGAATGTGTTTTTAGAGCCTGTGTGGCTCCCACAGTGGGTGCAGTGTGCGCCCAAGGGTCAGTGAGGACCCTGTCACAGTTTGAAGTTCCCAGCTGCCCAGCAATTAGTGGGCAGCTGCACCGTTTAGGTCTTGGGATGGTTCCAGGTGCCCAGCAAGTAGTGGGCACCTGCAACGTTTAGGTGTGGTGACTGGAGCTGCAAGGCAGCGCACCCTGACATTTGGACACAGCTCGTCTGAGCCCCAACAAGGCCAGTTGGCCTAGGGACTGCCACAGAGGGTGGCTTATGTAAGTTTTGCGCAATTGTATGGTTATTGCACCTCTGAATGTGTTTTCTTGCATCATGTGTTATTCCTGAACCTCTGAATGTTTTTAGGCATCATGTGATTTTTGCGCTATTGTATTGTTCTGGCACTTCTGAATGTTTTTAGGCATCACGTGTCTTCCTTTCTTTCCCTGCGCTGCGCCTCTGAATGTTTTAGGCATCATGTGTCTTCTTGCGCTGCACCTCTGAATGTATTTTATTGCATCATGTGCTTTGTTCTGAACACCGCTGAATGTGTAGGTTTATGCATCATGTGTTTCCCTTGTCTTACACCTCTGAATGTTTTTAGGCATCATGTGTTTTTCCTTTACTACTCCTCTGAATGTGTTTCATGCATCATGGGTAATGTGTTTTGCCTAGTATAGTTATACTAGAGAGGTTATGTGTCCATGCGTGATCTAGGCCTATGGTTATTAGTATTGCGTAGTGTGTACCTACCTTTACCAGTAGTTACTGGTTGTGATTTATAACTGTTATTTTGTGCTATACTTATTCTAATTTCTAGAAGTGATTTTATATCCTATATTCCATTTCCAAAAGTGTTGATTCTGACAGTGGTCCATGTGGCCCTGTCCTGTACATAATCCCTTGTGAATATTGCCCGTGCCAGTTGGCACCATGTATATTGTGTGATACTATCTGATGTGTTTTTACAATACTTAAGTTATTTTATAAATAACCTTGTGTGGAGTTCCTTTTGTGGTGTGTCTAGTATGTTGTCGTTGTTGTGTGCTTGCACAAATGCTTTACACATTGCCTCCGAGTTTAGCCTTACTGCTCGTGCCAAGCTACCAAGGGGGTGAGCAGGGGCTATCTTGGCGTGTGGCTTCCTTGCCCTGACTAGAATGGTGGTTTGTGCCTAGCTTTGGCGTCAGCCTTAGCCAACCAGAAATAGCCAGTTCTAACATTGTTGGTCAGCGGTGCGGATTTGGACTTGTGTTTGCGCAGTGCCACAGCGACAGCTGGCTACATTACAAAACTCTGCATTTTTTTAGATAGTCACATGTTTGGGATTATTGTTTTTGATTTTTGTTTTTCCTCAAGAGTGTCATTTTCAAATCTGTTTCTGCGCTTTATGTTTAGTGGCAGATGAGAGAAATTGACAGGGTGGGACGCCAGTAGAGGGGGAGGTTCCCATAGATTAGGAATCCCTTGCTGGGTCCAGTGCCCAATCCCTGTTCCTGTTCCTGTGTGGGTAGATGGAAGAGAGGGAGTGTGGAGGAGAAATGGATAGCTTGGGAGGGTGGTTATCCCCTGAGTGTAGTGTGTGTGTCTGGATTCCCCAGTATGGTAGGATCCAGCGGTGGCAGCTTAAATGTGTCCAGTGCGTGAAGTCCCATTCCCAGTTCCCAGAGTATGGTGCCTGGTGCTCAGTAAGAGGGTGACAGGTTGAGAGTCAGGGGCAGTGAGGAACTGTCTCACCAGTCTGGAGGGGGAGTGTGTGGATGAGTGGTGTCTTGAACTGGAGGAGTTGGTGTGAGTTTTTTTTTTTAAGGAGCTTGCACGGGAGGTGTACCTCTGGTGGTGTGCAGGAGGTACTGCAGAGGCACTGGATAAAAAGGTGGATGTCTGGCGGTGTGCTAGATGTCTTGCAGAGGCATTAGGAGGTGATTCTAAAAGGAGTGGCTTGTGTATCTGATGATCCTGTGAAGGGGAAGAGGTTCATGTGTAATCCAGCTAGGTCCCAGTAGTATGGTAGGGGTGTAGGGGCTCACGCCCTGCCTTAGTGGAGGCGGAGTGAGTGTGAAGCGGTGTGTCCCACGTTGGCCCGAAACCCTATCTCAGGGCCTGGAGGGTTCCCTAAGGGAGCGCCAGGTCAGGGG
This sequence comes from Lissotriton vulgaris, assembly GCF_964263255.1. Taxonomy (NCBI): domain Eukaryota; kingdom Metazoa; phylum Chordata; class Amphibia; order Caudata; family Salamandridae; genus Lissotriton; species Lissotriton vulgaris. The sequence goes on from NC_141695.1 coordinate 989,275,698, forward strand.
CCTCGGCTGTACATACAGGTCATTTGAAGAGGATCTTTCTGTGTCTAGAGGACGGGGAGTGTCTGTAACCAGAACTCCGACGGTCCTGGTTTTGGGCAGTAACGCTCCTAAGTGGAGGGTGCAGAAGTCCTGGCTCGCTGAGCATTTGACCATCTAGAGGGCTTGACCATTTGTGGGGCCTTTGGAGGTCGTTTCCCGAGGAGGGGGGAAAGCCAGGTTGGGGTTGTGGCCTGCCATGGAAGGAGTACTGAAGGAAAGTGTGTCACTGATACGCCACTGGCGTGTGCTCTGTCTAGCCTGGGACATACTGAGAATTACCCTGTGATAGGGAGTACTGGAGGAGAGTGTGTCGCTGATACGCCACTGGTGTAAGCTCTGTCTAGCCTGAGACATACAGGGCCTGTAGTCATGGAACTGGAAGTGCAGAGAGACGGTGTCCTTACTTCTGACCCCGGTGCAACCTGAGGGTTTAGATCTTAGGTTGGGAGATTAGGAAACTTCTAGGTCAAGAGGAATCTCTGCCAAAGTGGATCAGCTGAAGAGACTGAGGGGGCTGCCCTTGCTGTGTGTTCTGAGGCTCACCTGCAGTTTGTTGTTCCCACTAAGGTAGAGGAAAGTGGACTTTGCTGTGTGCTGTGTCCCCCCCACCTACTTGAAGAGGAACTGTGCTGTGTGCTTTGTACCTCAGAAGTGGAATAGTTTCCAGGTGGTAGACCAGTGATGGAGTGAGGTCCTGATCTGGTAGGAGAAATGTGTTCTGGTGAGTGCTTCTCTGTGAGGGTGCGGAAACCCAGAAGTAGAGGTAGGGTGGGGCATTCTTGCCCGTGACCTCTGGTCAGCCTTGGGATGTGGACCCTACGTTGTTGGATCAGTGGTAGTTGTAGCTACACTGAGAGAGAGAGTGGAGAATGGCTATTGTGTACCAGGGGTTACTGCCCCCCGCTCTGTGGATTGGTTAGGCCCTTTGATATTTGGATGGCGTGGGCCTGGTCTTGGCCATGGATGACTAGGGAGTACCAGTGTGGTATCCTAAGAGAGTTATTGTTTGGAGGTAACCAGGTGGGTTCAGAGTGGCGTAGAACCGGAAGGTGTCCCTGCCGTGCGGGCCCCTGTCCGTGTTTTGTCGCACAAAGCAAGGAAGCCCATCAGTGGAGTGATTGGTCTACTCTGCGTTTTGGCTGGAAGGGGGTTGTGTTGGACCCGGCCCTTTAGGCAGGTTCACCCCAAGACTTTTTGCTTTTTCCTAGCCTGTTTCTGGAGCCTGGTGGTGGTGATTTTAGGCCTCTGTGCACTTTTTCACTGTGGTACAGTGTAAAGTGCTTGAGCTCTCTGTGTATGTGTGGTGAGTGACCTGCCCTCCCATAGGAATGAATGGGGAATATGTATGCCCATGGTAGCTCCTGATGTGTGGGGAGTGCAGGGGCGAGTTTGGTATGAGAGAACTCGTGAGATTGAATGCTGCTTAATGGTATATACAGCATGATTGTGTCTAGTCTAGAAGTGCCACTTTTAGAAGTTGGCATATTTGTGTAATTTGTGTCTGGCGTGTGATTGGCTGCTGAGCCTGGTCCAGGAGTGCCTGAGCCTGCTTGTGGATTGACTGTCTGGTTTGAGGGTGACAGGGGCTGGAGAGCCCAGGAGGTTGTCTGAGTCAGCCCATGGATGAAAGGCAGCATCTGCTGCCAGGAAAGTGGGAGGAGATGGCACCTGATAGTGAAGGGCTGTGCCTGCCTGACCACAATGCTGGCTCCACCTCCCGCTGGGCGACTGTCACCTCTGTCCCTGATACTGAAGAGAGTTCCCTATAACCAGTTCTAGATGGTTCTCACACTGCCTGCACAAAGACTTCAAAAACTTTTCTCTGTATAAGAAGGGGCTGTGTCCCCTTCCAATGGGTTCTTGTTTCTAACTTAAATCTGCCAGGGGTGTGCTGCTGCTTGGGCTCAGGGGAATCCCGGGGCCCTGCCCAGTCCCTGGACACCTGATGGACTTTCCCTGGGGACCATTGCCTGTGGTCCCCTGCTGCAGACTTCTGGGAACTTTCTCTTGCATTTGCCAAGGCTTGTTATAGCCTAAGATGCCTGGAAGGACTTGCTACATCCCCTGAAGAACTTCTGTGGACCCTTCTTGCTATAGGGGTCATTTCTAGGGGCCTGCTGTGTGCTGCAGAGATCGTGAGCTGTTTGCTTGAGCTATCGATCATTTGCCCGTGTGAAGCGCTGGCTGTGCTCTGTCTGGCTTGAGGGCGCTGCGCTGTGAATTGCCTGCCCCTCAGCTGCTGTGCTGGGATATCGACGTGCTCATCGGCACGTGGGAAGTGGTGACCGTGCGCCCGAAAGTGTTTCTAGAACGAAGGAATCCTTGTGGGGGATTTGCGATATTCAAATCGCCCTACTGTCCCTGGGCGCCTTAGATTCATCTACCCGCAGTTCACCGCCGCAGCCCGGGGGCCTGAAACTGACTTGAGTGTTCCCGGAGCTGCAGAAACAACCACGAAGAGGCCGCGACCTGATTGGCCGAGCCACGAGGAGAGCCGCGCTCTGATTGGGCCTTGGCCTTGGGCCTGGTCCAGGAGCCGCGCTGCGATTGGCTGACTCCTGGAAGCTGCGTGACGTCGTTTGGAGGCTCGGCTGTGGAGCCGCGACAGGATTGGCTGGTGTCCCGAGAGGAGAAGCATGGCGGCCGGTGAACAGGGCTCCCGTGTGCCGAGGGAGCCCTGCCACGAGAGGAGAGGAAGCCGCCTGCCGTGTCCATCCCGGGGCTCCTGAGTGAAGGGGGAGCCCCGGGGAGAGAGAGAAGTCCCGCGCCGCCTGCCCAGGGAAGCGCCGCCGAGGTCTGGTCTTGACAGGGCCAGGTGAGACGGGGGCAGTTCTGTTGCTGCTCCGTGAGGGAGCAGATGGATTTTTGTGGTGCCGGTGGAGGCACTGTGTTAAGAGCGGCCCCGTGTGGCATTGGGCCGCTCCAACGAGGCGGATGGTTGCACGGGCCTGGAGGGGCCCACGCTTTGTCCTTTAGGGGACGGTGGTGCCGGGGCACGTTGTCGGTGCCTGCCCCCTCCCCCTGCGCCTAGTTCTAACAGGGGTCTGTGATGGGAAAGTAACGTCAGAACTTTTAATTGGTTGGCAAATGTCACAATAAAGGACATATTGTTTAGTCTGTTTATAAAGACCTTGTCACCAGTAATGTTTCTGTAACAAGGTAACTGCAGCCACAAAACCAGCATGGGTGGGCGCTAATCCTTCATGCGCAACAACTATTAGCTCCAACTTGTGGTCCTGGTTGGGTATCAATGGATTACCCACCCCGGAAATGTGGGCAAAAGGAATGTTTTAGGTAGGAACGTGCCACTAGCTGAGGCAGTGACCGCAGCAATAATGTCATCATCTATTCTCATATGTGAACAAGTAATCAAAGCTACTACTACTGTCTGAACCACTGCTTTGGCAGCTTCACCGGCCAATTAATTTCCTACATGTTGATGGCCCAATGTGTGAACGGCATGAGCCCATGACTAAGCAACTTTAAGAGCTACCACCTTTCCCCAAAGCAACTTATGCTTAATAGTGTTACTGTTAGAGTCTCTGATCCCATTCAAGCACCATTAGTGTAAATTTTATTCAGGTACTAGACGCAGTAATAGAAGTCATTCACAATAAGTGTCAGGAATTCTGGATTCTTATTGGGCCATTCCAGAACAAAAGTTTGCAGTTCTGCCAAAAGAGCAGTACAGTAACCCAAAGTTTCTGTGCATGTTTTGTGCCTGAAATTCCCCATCTTTCATTACACCCTTCACTGCAGCACATGCTGCTAAGTATTTATGCTTAGTACCAACTGCGGTCTGGGCTGAACCATCAGTGTATGTTATGAAATCATAGTAATCTGAAGGCAAAATTCCATTCAACATGGGGCATGCTTTTTCATACTAGGGTAATTCCTGTGTTCTTAGTATAGGGACAAAAACATATTCTACATCAGTAGCAGTCAAGGAAGCGGCCCACTGGATCCATCAAGAATGTAAGGCTTTGGTGTTAGGAATACTTGCTTTTGTAACAGCCTCTAAGGTTGGAATGTGTGGAACCACAATTATGCATTTCCCCTGTCTCAAAGACTGTTCCTTTAAAACAGCTGTTTGTACTGTAGTCTGAATGTTTTCGCTTGATGCAAACTGCATTTCTGCTATAGAGTATAAATGTTATTTCTATGCAATCTGCACTGTTTCAACTTCATTAAAGGTGACATGTGTATAGCTATTAAAACCTGCAATGATGAAGATGACTAAATTAGTTTTGTTTACACAATTGTGTAGGTGTTTGGTTGCAAGCAAGTCTGTTTGCAATCTTCTGAGAACTATAGTAGGTTTTGTAGTTCAATGTTTTTCTGAAAAATCAGGGTGAATTAAATCATATAACGGTTTAACCCATTCTGTGTAATGGGGTATGTACATTCTGCCAAAGTTTAGAAATCCTAAAAGAGATTGTAGCTTTTTTAATGTTTTTGGTGGTTGTAAAAAAAAGCACTTCTCGAATAAGTGTGGGGCAAGGTTTTTGCCTTCATTTGATAAATCATATCCTAAAAATATTATACTAAGAAAAGCAACTTTAGATTTGTTTTAATTTAGGGGCATATTTTCGAAAGCTTTGCGTCATGTGTGAAAGAACCTCTAAGTCATATTTTTGAAGCCATGCAAGGGGTTTTCAAGCTGGAGAGCCACAGTTAGCTGTGCCTGGCATTAGTCCAGTTACTTTTAATGTCAGTATGGGTAAAGTGCCCAACACATGGGAGGAAATTCCATTTTGGATAGCACAGAATAGAAATCAGCTAGAAGTAATGTTTCCCCTTATGGAACCCCAAATTAAAAATTCCTACTATGTGTCTTACGCTTGGTATAGTTCCCCCAATTGAAGATTGTGTGACATGGGGTACTGTCTTTACTGCCATATATACCATAACACTCTGCACTCCATCAATTGCTGTTTTGCCTGAAGAGCCAAAGCAAATTCAAAATGAATATGGGGTGGACCCTGCTCTGGATTTGGGAATGAAATAAATTGGCAACTTTGCCACAGTATCCACAATGATGCTACATAACATCAAAGAGGAGGCAGCATCGTTGGCAATATGCCAGCAGCTCACAAAGGATCCTCCTTCGAATCAGGAACGCAAGCTACCAAAATAATTTCTGAAACCTACGCTTATATAGGTCATGATAATTTGGAAACCAGGACTGGTAAGCTACAACTTAAAACAACATATGACACAGATATCACCAAGACACCTAAGTATTCTAAAAAACGATGGGATAGTAAAAGGAACAAAGATAAATAGAAAACATGGAGTGGGTCTCCCCAACAGGAATCCACGGAAAAAGGTTATAGTTTATGTAAACATGATACAATTGAACAGCCTGAAAGGTATCAGTATTCTGATGCACATCCCTCTAGTTCCTTTCAGGACTATTCAGCCAGACAGTCACAGAGAGGGGACAAGGCAAACAAATACAGGGGAAGTATTTGAAGCAGAGAAAGGACTCACAGCGCTTCGCTGATGTCATCATAAAAAGCTCAAAAAACTCACACAGCAGAAACCACAATTCATAAAGAAGAAAGTGGCAGGAATATAGACTGAGCATGCTACAAATACTCAGGACGTTTTTCCTGAACAAGACGTGGGTGAAAACACTGCTCGACAGTGCAGAAGAGGTCATGATAGTTCACCAGGCTCTTCAAGAGTTTCTGAAGGCAAGACCGACTAATGACTATATTCAAGTTGAAACCCCAGATCAGCAGCTGAGCCCTCCTGATAGACTTTATTAGTTGGACATCCAAATAGAGGATGATGTACTGCCTATTATTGAGGTAATATTCTGGCAGAACTTTTTTGATTATGACATTCTGTTCGTGGAGGTAGATTGGCTACCATAGTTTGTTAGAAAAGTCCCACAGGGGGATAGAGGTTATATTGCCTTCCTTTTTTGTTCTTGTTCCCAAGAAAGTTAAAGAAGCATATGCCACAGAATGGCCATTTGCACAAGCCCCTGCAATCAAGCAGGATGAGATAAGGATTCACCTAACTATACTAAACCAAAAAAGGTCCAGCCCACAGTTGTGATGACAGCACCCTATTAAATATGAAACTAGGTAACTTTAAGGAAAATTAGATCACAATTAAAATATCAAGGCGTGATTGTACCTTGCATCTCTCCTAAGAATGATACTTTATTTCCTGTAGCAAAACCAGATCATTCCTCTCATATACTGTTAGACTATAGACATCTAAACAGTTATAAACATACTTTTGCTTTTCAAAATTCACATGGCAGAGATTTAATGAACAACATTGTTCATAAAAAAATACAAAACTATATAAACTTTTCTGAATGCTTTTTCTGTCAAACTATGGCACCTGAAAGCAGAGATTTGACAGTGTTTACTGCTTTAGGGTCCCAGAGAAAAAGTTGTAGGCTACCATAAGGGTCTGTTTGATGCCTGTGTAATGTCAATTCTTTAAGAAATTGGACTCAGAATTGTTGCCGTACTTTGATTACATTTACCTCACAGGTGATAATTTAAACACATTCTTGGCCAGAGTGGATCGCATAATCTTGGGATTAGTTAAACGGGCATAAATTAAGTACCATATTTATGAGATTAGGGATGTGGGGAAGCACAGCAAGTCAACTTTCTGCTCGGCACTGCATCACTGGGAAAGGGCAGGAATGTTCCATATTCATTGAATACAGAACATTCCTGTCCTTTTCTCTTGCACAGGTGCCATTTTGCCAGCTTAGCACTAAAGAAGGCACCCTTGCACCATGGTGCAAGATTGCCTGTGTTGTAGCCAGGAATGTTTTTGTGCAACAAGGGGCACCTTCCAGCACAAAAACAATCCTGAATGACGACTTTTCTTTCTTTTTATGTGGGCTGCAGAATGCAGCACACATAGAAAGAGGACCAAATGAGGAGGAATGGACATACTTCTTGTTATGCCTCCCCTGGAAAAGCACATCTTTTTGGTGCATTTCCCGATTTTCCACGCCATGGTCATATTTTTGAAGCCATGCAAAGCCATTTTGCTTGGCTTTGAATGGCTTCAAAAATATGGAGTAAAGCAGAGAATCACAAATTGCCAAGGGAGGAATTCCATGGCATGGAAAATCTTTTTTTTATTTTACGGTAAAGCACTAAACTAGAAGGAGTAAAGAAAGGGATGAAAAAAAGGAAAAAAGGATAGATGAATAAAAAAAATAAAAAAAGGAAAAGAAGGGGAAAAGAGGGGAAAAAGAAAGGAAAGAAAAAGAAGGGAAAGGGGGGAAAAGGAGAAAAAAAGTGGGAAAAAAGAAAAAAAAAAGGAAAAAAAAACATGAAGCTGCACACTGGTGGTTGGGGGATCTAAATAGTTAAGGTTAAATATATAGAGCAGGGGAAAGTAAAAGTTTTCAGTTAGGTGTGGTGTTTCAAGGGTGGGGGCGCTCCTTAGGGCGCCGACATGCTGAACAAGAACAAGGAGGGAGGGTTCCTCGGGGGTGGGGTGGGAGGGGTTGCAGGGGGGAGGGGGTAAAACATTTAAAAGTGTCCTCATATGCCAGAAGTTTTTATTTTGATAGGTTAGAAAGTCAACGCAGGCCACAACGAGCTTTAGCTACACTAGATAACAGGTTTCGCGATGGCATCCAGTAATAAAATATTATCCTGGAATTTAAATGGGATAGGGAATCTGAAGAAATAGCAAAGAGTATGCAAATTCTTAAAAAACACTGATGCACATTTATATCTCTTACAAGAAACCCACCTAGAAGCAGAAGCATGTGGTCAAGTTTTCTCTAAACTTAGGTGGGTTCAGGAAATCCATTGTTCTAACCAGAAGGGCTCCACGAGAGGAGTAGCTATTATTGTGCGGGCAAATAAGGGTATCAGGGTGCAAAGCTGGGGAACTGATCAGTCTGGGCGATGGCTGGTGGCAGTCCTTTCTATTGGCAGCTTCACTTTCTTAAGTGCTGTTTACTATGGTCCCAATGAAGACAACCCCAGGTTTCTTCAAAAACTAGAAGAGTATATGATACAGCACACAGTTCCAGTTAGTTGGGAGGCGACTTTAACCTCATATTGGATCTCCATCTGGATCGCACCTCTAAGGCAAAATACAATTCCCCTAACAAATCCTTGTCAGCCCTGAAGAATATTATGAAAGACTTTAATCTACAGGATGCTTGGAGAGTTAAGCAAGGAAATCTTAGGGAATACTCTTTCTACAGTAATATATATAAACAATACTCCAGAATCGATCTCTTTCTCTTAGATCAAGCTTTTCTGTCAGATATTGTTTCAGTATCCTACATTCCTGTAGGTCTGTCTGATCATCCGGTCGTGGAGCTAAAAATTAATCTCAAAGTCACGCCCTCATCATATAGATGGACTTTGGATAGAACAATCCTTTTAGATGATGAAATTAAAAGTAAAATTGAGGGAAGCCTGTTGGAGGTCTTTTTATTCAATGAGAGTACAGCTCCAGAACAAATAGTCTGGGATACGCTTAAGTCCTTTTTAAGGGGCATTCTTGGGTTGCATATGGCATTAAAGAGAAAACTTATGAAAGAAAAAGACAGATTTGACCTTGAATTGATCAAAACGAAAGAACAACAATTACAGTTAGCTGTATTGGAAGATAGATGTAGGATCCCACAACTCGAAAAAGAGCTGTTTGAGTTACAGATAGGTTTTAAGGCACGTGCTGATAAAGTAAACAAGGATAGGTGGGAAGTGAGTAAACTCCGAAATTTTGAATATGGAGAGAAGTGCGGCTCTCTTCTCGCCTGGAAAGTTAGAACGGAGAGGAGTAGGAATAATATCAGTAAACTAATTCAGCGGCATTCAGGCATGCCCTTAACAGAAGATGCTGAGATCAGGAGAGAGGCCAGAGGGTTTATGGAAGAATTATACCAGGAGCAGAATAGTCTGGGGGAGGATGAGTTAGAACATTGGTAGGCCTTGAGAGAGTTACCCCAGTTGAGTGAATTGGATAAAGAATATTTAGCTACAGAGATTACTGAGGGAGAGGTACGGGCCCAGTTGACAAAGATGGCTAGGAATAAGGCCCCGGGCCCGGATGGACTGCCGACGGAGCTGTACAAGGACAACGTGGAAGAAATCCTAGGTCCATTATTGTCTCTACTTAATACAATTTTCATACAGGGGGAGGGCACCCCGGCTTCTTGGTCAGAAGCAACCATCACTCTGATAGCAAAGCCCAATAAAGGCCCCAAAAATATAGAACTGTACAGGCCCATTTCAATTCTTAATTCGGATTTAAAAATCTATTCAGGTATCCTAACATCTAGACTGGCAAAAATAATTAAGTCCATCATTCACCCAGATCAGCGAGGGTTCATACCAGGGCGTCAACTGAACGAACTTACTTTTCAAGTTGTAGGAGCAATGGATATGGCAATGGAGAGGGGGTTGCCGCTGGCCATTGTTGCGATTGATGCTGCAAAAGCCTTCAATCAGGTTAATTGGCTCTTTTTATGGAAAACCATGGCAAAGTTTGGATTTCCAGATATATTTATTAGAGGGATTGAGACGTTGTATAGGGGCCCCCGAGCCAAGGTATTAGTCAATGGTAGCCTGACTGAATGGTTGGATATTTCGAGGGGAACAAGCAGGGATGTCCCCTGTCCCCTCTCCTTTTCGATATTTATATCGAGCCCTTTGTTTGCTCCCTGAGATCTGACCCAGTGATCTTACCTTTCAAAATGCGGGAATTGGTTCTTAAGACAGCACTCTATGCTGACGATCTGCTTCTCTACACATCTAATCCTGAGCAGGCTATCCCTAGGTTATTCGAATTGGCTGAAGACTTTGGTGCGGTCTCGGGATATAGGATCAATAAGGACAAGACAGATATAATGAGCTGGAATAACCTAGCCCCGATACCGGAAGCCAAATCAAAAATCAGATACCTGGGAATTCAGCTTACTCATAATCTAGATGACGTCACTAAAACCAGTTGGCAGACGGTGGTTAAGGATGTAAGGAAGCTCTTGACTAGATGGAATACTCTACCTCTTAACATCTATGGAAGAGTTAACCTAGTCAAGATGATAATTTTGCCAAAGGTTACTTTCTTATTTAACTCTATTCCTTTACACTTTAATAAAAAAGATATTTCTAACCTTCAAGGAAGGATTGCTTCTTTTATTTGGGCGACCAAGTCCCCTAGAATTGCCTGGCGGAAATTAAGAAGGGGACTGAAACTAGGCGGATTGGCTCTTCCTGATTTACTTTTTTATTGTTATGCTTTTCAATTTAAGAATTTCAGACTCCTGGCAAATAAATTAGACTCTTCCTCACATGGAAGACTTTTCCAGGCCATGCTATCAGACTTGCCACAAGGTTTAGAGTTTTTTCTTTACAAATTTGGGGACCAGAAGTTTATTAAGAAGGTTCACCTGAAGCTCCTTAAGACAGCACTTAACATCTGGAAGGCAATCTGTAGAATTTTGGAAATACCCTACTACCTTTCGCTAGCCCCCATATGGGACTCCCCAGGTACACCAGACTGCCTATTAGATCGGCTGGCTCTTCCTTTGAGAGCTGCAGGTTTAACCAAGTGGGGGGACCTGTGTAATAATTCCGAACTATTAAGTTGGGAATCTCTTTAAAATTTAACAGGGGTGTCCGTTTCCAGGTTCAAATTCTATCATCTGTCTTCCTGGTGGGGTAGCCAGTGTTGGGCTAATGAGGACGAGATTCCGATTTTGAAATTTATTAATAGGGGGACAGGAAAGAAAGGAGAGGTGTCACTTTGGAACAATGCATTGGTGGGGGCGAAAGAGGAACTAGGAGCTCATCTGATTTCTCGTAACCATTCCTTCTTTTCTGTACTCTTCCTCTTTTCTTCCCCTCAGCCCTCTGTCATCTAGCGCCAAGATGCTCCTTGGAGTGAACGTTGCGCTTTACAAAAAAACAGTTTCGTTAATTCATTCATTTCATTTCATTTCATTCATTCAAACCATCAAGCTTTGGGATAACCTCGTAACTCAAGACTCTGAAGAGATGCTGAAGGTTTGAACAGACTCATTCACAATTTCCCAAAAAATTATAAAGCCATCTACCCTTAGAAGGAACCATTTTTTCACAGCATATAGGGTTTACTGGACTCCTGCGAAATTGTCAAGGATTTCAGCAGAAGAATATGTCTGTTCAAGATGCAGGTCTCCAGGCGTAGATGATAGACATATGTTTGTTGACTGCCCTGAAATCATCAGTTACTGGAATCAGGTCTGTGGGTTCCTAGAAGAGGTTCTATCAAAACCAATCACTTGTTCCCCTAGATTGATATTTTTCGGTCTCCTCCTGGACTATAATGTTAGTAACAGCATATCGCAGTTTATCTTTTATGTTATTGTTTTAGCCAGAAGGGAGATCTGCAGGGAGTGGAAATCTGTAAGTCCTCCTCGATTTGCAGATTGTCTTAAGAATATTATGGCTGTTAGTCGTTTAGACCTACTGTGTGGAGGGGAAAGTGCTGTTAAGATCTGGTCCCAATTAACTGAATGGTCTGAGAGATAACGGACAAGGTATATAAAAAGTCAAATGATTATGCCAGAGGTTTAGTCGTCCTGTCCTCCCAAAGGGGCACGATACATCATGAATGGGAGTCGGATAAGGAAACAACCTACCTCTGGGTGATCTCCGTTGGCTATCCACGGGATCCAGGGCGGGAACAATTAGCCCGTGTTAGTGGCCCGGAGAAAAGCCCATCTAGAGTTGACAATTTCTGGTGGCATTTATGAGGACAAAAAAAATTTTTACAAAAAAAAAAGGAGAGGAGGCTGGGGAGAGACTCTGAACTTCTGTCTTATAAGGGTTTACCTTTAAGGAATTGGAGGTCATCCAATTCAGGGTGAACCGAACAATTTACAATTATTTAATGCACTTGATTGAGTAAATGGTGTGTAGCCAGCTAAAGGTTGCCCCATCAATACAGAGGGGATGCAGTCTTACATGTTCTAGTACGTAGTAGGGTGGTTTTGAAGTTTCTAGTAAGTTAATGGTTTTTCTATGTATTCATACAGTCTATGGGCAAGTGGAAATGCTGCTTCAATGTATGCATGATATGTTTGTTTGTTAACACTGACTGCAGGAAAGGATTCACAGGAATAGTAAACTTTACTAAGATTTGTGTACCTCACTCAGGAAGGTAACATTTCCCCAGCCAATTTACAGGAATACCCACTGCAAGTGCTCTATTTAATAAATGGAATTCAAAGAAAGGTAGCACTATAGTTGGGCGATCCTTTTTAAAATTTACAGCTTGAGCAACCTACAGACATAAATATGTGCATCCAATTTCGCTGAGGAAGATAAATCTTGTTCCTCACAGATGTTTCTGTGAAGAGGTGAAAAAGGAGCTTTTGGCACACAAGAACACTACCAAGGAGACTCATTAAATACGTACCTGACCTTAAACGTTGGTGGTGCCATGTTATATGGTTCCTACAAATATAGCATGACTGTCTATTGTACGAAATTAACTTCATAGTATAGAGACTTAGACGCCTATTTACGAGACAGATTGCATTTGCACCATGTAATGTGATACATGTTCAACACAAACCTTAAGTAACATTTATGAAGGCACACAAGGCCCCTTTGTGTGGCACTGAGTGGCTCCATAAATCTGGAGTGAGGCAACGCAGCGTAAATTGCTACATTGCCTTACCTCACCCTGGGAAGGCATTTTATTGGTGTTGCATGGGTGCTGCTTTCTGCAGCACACATAGAAAAAGGAATGTGCCTCTCAGGATTCTTTTGTGCGAGAAGGTGCCCCTGCTTGCACTAAAATAAGTCTGCATGCAATGCAGGCACCCCTGTGCCTTAGTGCGATGGTGGTTGCATTGGTGCTAATCTGCCAAAAGAGCGCCAGCACATGGGAAAGGCAGGAATGTGCCATATCGCTTCAAATACATGCCTTCCTGCCGTTTCCCAGTCATGCAGTGCAGTGCAGCAAGGTGACTTGCATCGCTGTACTGCATGACTTTTTTGTAAATTGGCCCCATAGTCCACATGGACCATCAGTAAGTATTGGTGGGTTTCAGCCAGCTCATAGTATGACCTCCAAGCCCTAAACTAACCAGGGTAACAGATGTTAATGACAACCTCGGGCATGACACTGATTCCCAAGGAATCTGAGGAAACATATCTAACCCTATCATTCGGTTACTCTTGCATGCCAAACATAAATACAAGGAAGATACAAAAATTAATTTTCAATTATTTAGTGAAATTATTGTATTCTTGCACTGAAAGCATGAGCTATGTTTATTAGAAATATAAGACATGCTACTCTAATCAGCCTTATTAGAATGGTAAACAATATGAACAATTTAGCCATGTTAATTGTCGCTAATGTTTGCTTACTCCTATCTTATCTAACAGTATACTAAAGAGAGCATAGCAGGAACACAATTTTGCCAGATCAATTGGGATAGCCTAACCCCCAGACCTTGGTCTTAGGTGTAAGGAAACCAGTCACTGCACAGGTTATCTTCCTTAGCGGGGTTGAGGTTGGATTTAGCAGGGTTGCATCCCAGTCACAGTTTGCAGCGGTTCCGTGATAATCCTAGATTGGAAATGCTTCTGTCAAAGAGATTTAGCATGGAAACAGTTTATATAATGAAGTACTGTTCTTATCGAATGTTGAAAGGCACATGGCAGCTCATTTGGTTTTGTCTAGCTGAAATGAATTGTCTTCAAATGAGCACAGAAAGAAAGGAAAATAATGGCACTGTGTTCTTCATGTGCGACCCTGGAACTAACTGTTCAGACTACAGGGCGTCAGTGCCTATCACAGATGCTCATACATCACATTCCCATATAAGCAGAAAGTGTGCCAATAGGCACCACGAGAAAGGGATGTCAATTTCAGATAAAAAAAGACAGATTTATTTAAAAGTATTCACAGACAAGGTGGTCTTCTATCCCTCCAGGCACCCTCCCTGTGATGGCTATCATTCCTAAAGTGGCACAAAATGCAACCTACTGCATTAATATTCATGAGATAGGTAGATTTTTGAAACACTTTGAATCACTAATTGTAATAAAAAAAATTAAAAAAAATAAAAAATAAAAAATAAATATATATATATATATATATATATATATATATATATATATATATATATATATATATATATATATATATATATATATATATATATATATATATATATATATATATATATATATGTCCAAACCATCTTCCCTCATAGAAAGAAGCTGAGCCGCACACATGACTTCATTTTATGGCCATTTTAATTAAAGGCGAACAGCGTGATTTAGGACTTTACTGACGCGTTTCGTTTCCCTTGGAAACTTTTTCAAAGTGGTGTCCTGCACCTAACAGACAGTCCGTAAGTTCCACAGTTCAGTATTGTTTATTTTATTTCATTTCCTCCGATGGCATTTCAATGTGGAAGCATTCCATTTTTAAGTTGCATTATGGAGCCTGTGGTCCCGACGGCTGTTTGCAAATTAAAACCCTCCAGTGGGCGGTGAGTTGATCTTGCTGTTCAGATAAACCAGTTTTTATATATATATGTGTGTGTGTAAGGAGTAGTGATTTCCTAATTGTGATTTGCAGAAAATCACAATGAATAAATCTCTACTCATAATGTTAGTACATGTGGCCCTTTGTGTTATTCATTGATTACCTTTAATTATGAAAATAATTTTTCCTTGGTTTCTGCATTATTAAATAGCAAGATCAGAAACAAAATCTCGTCTTATTGCATATAAGAAAAATAAAGACTTTCCTCCTGCCAATGTCCAGTTAGGTATGTCAGCATTTAAACATTAAAAGCCTTAGAAAGTGACTCTAGCTCTCTTTCTTTCATTTCAATTCATATTTTTAAATCTCTCGCTTCCATCAATCACTCTATCCCGCTTCTTCTATGTTTCTCCTTCTATTTGCCTCTTTCACTGTTTTCCTCTCATTCTCTCCCCCATTCTTTCTCTAACTCTCTTATCCTCACTTCACTCGCCCAGATTTTCAGGGAAATCGCCACCTGTGTGATAAGAGCTGCTCGTGTAAACTTTCTTAACCATTCAGAATGTTGTGCTGCTTATTAAAGTCTCATTTTCTACATTACAGCTAAACATTCTCTTTAACCACATTCTACACTTATGAAAGCTTTCTGCCCGTTGTAATTAAACTATATTGTAAGCGTTGCTAACTATAAGACCATTCCGTCCTACGTGAGTTTATAAAGTTACATTACAGGTCTATGTTGTGAAAACCTGTAGATTTAATTATGCATGTCCTGATCATAAAATACTCCAAAAAGGATGACGACGTTTGAGCGCAAAGATTCTTTAAATTCAGAAGCCATTTCTTATCCATTGTAAAGTTATATTTTGAAACCATCAAGCATCTGACATTCATTGTCTTCTATAAATAATGCATACTGTAGGCTTGTATGAAAGCAACATACCATCATATTATTTCTAAATTACTTTCAGCCTCTCTTTGAGCCCAGGGTCAAGTATAAATCCTTCTCTATATATATCCAATCAACTTGTGGAAATGAGAGGCACTTTCTTGATTGTTTTTAACACGAAAATGCAGAGATTGGAGTTGCATTGAAAAAATACACACCCGGAAGTCCTAAGCAATTGCCACTCAAATATGCATACAAAGATTACAAAAGAAATAACTTTTCATAAGATTGAGCCCTCGTATCGTTTCAGCTGCAGGATCATGCAGCTTAAAATGTGAGTAAATATTATGTGGTGACGCTCATCCATTTTACTTCCTGCTTGACTTCTGAAGATGATGAGGACAATTAGACAACTCTGTATGTCCACAGCTATTACTACTCCTACTAATAATGATTAATATTATTTTATACTGCATTGAATCCCAATGTTATGATAGAACTCTTTCTTTGATTACCCAACTCATTAGTAATCCATTTATCAATCTTGGGTTCTTATTAACATTTCTAAATCGCGCACTAATGTGAGCTTGTGCCTGATTGGGGATTACAAATTCACACCTTGTGATGCATTTTGCCCCACGTGTTGGCCTACAAAATCTCACCTGTTATTGTTACTTTTTAGGAGGTGCGGCGGCAAGTAGCGTCCATTCTGAGTTTGAGCACATTAGGACGGGTACAAAAATCACACAGCATTTTCTTCCCCATTTCGAGGTGTGCAAATCATAATGGAGACGTACTCGCGCACTTGCTAAATAACGCATCCTATGGTTTATGACAAATTGCTGATGAGTTATGCTCGCCTCGGAATTAGGACATTTGAAGGATGAGGGTCGATCCAGCACGATTTGAACCCGCAACCCGAGCGAACCTAGGGCAAGGAGCGAGTGAACATGCTGCATGAAGATTTTGTGATTTATGACGACAAGCAAAAATATATAAATTACGTTTCAGGTCTGGAACGGTGGTTGCTTATTGGAATCTGGTCTGTTATGGAATTCAAGTACTTATTCATTTCAGCGTCTACTGTATTTCCTTTAGCTGACTGGATGCCTGGATTTTCACAAAACTTGTGCGTTGTTTGAAATTTCAGTAGAAAGTCTTGAGGAGCCTACATATATTTTTTTACTGCTGTCAGGACTCGTTATACCCAGCCTTACGCAGCAGTTTCAGGCCTGGTTTGTTTTTAAAGGTCACAGAGGCGCCTATCATGATGTTTTAAACATTTTTATTTTCCCTTTTCTGTTTTAGATTTTGATGTCTCCGAAGGTCAGGAAACCCATAAAGTTGGAGGGTGTAGTCGATTCAATGACAGGCCAGAAAGAAAACTCCCCTACGCACGATTGTAAGCCTCCACGGCATTGCTTCTCCGCTGACCTTTAACCTGCAATAAAGATTGCATCTTCTCCTGGGAAAACACAGAATTCAATCTCCATGCCAGCTTACCTCTGAGTATTGCTTCACCAATGGCTGCCAGGCCTTCTGAGCTATGTGCTATGATTAGTTTTCTGATGTCCAATATCTATGAAACACAATACCAAATACTGGTTATCTGTGTGCTTATGTTAGACAACAAGAAGCTGCTGTCAACTCAAGAAGATTGTATTATTTATTTGGAGATGGGAGAATCTTGATCAATTGAAACCTTAAGCACCCGTATATAGAGGTCACATTATGGTAATTGATCGTCCATACATTAAATCTAAACTATTCCTTTTTGAAATGTATATGCGTTAGTTATTTTAGCCTCTTTTGACTTTAGAAGTCATAAAAATGCTCCCCAACAAAACAGGTATATTTTTAAAGGCACATACAACCTTCGGCAACAGGGTTCTAAAGCTACCGGAATAATGCACCCTCTGACGGCAGGACATTCTATATTTAAATGTGAGGAAGGTAAGCATTGCTCTGTATTTTAGCAGAGGGTCTATCTAACCATTACCATTATAAAACTGTTTTATTTAAAGGGCTCTATAATGACAATCAATCAGTTGGGACTTGGCGGAGCGTGGCTAATCACCTGCTAGGGTCCCCAGGTGCTGGGTCGTGCTGCTGTCAGTGGAAGAGCCATGTCTTGAGTGCCTGACTGAATTCTGAGAGCAATGGTGCTGTTCAGAGGTCGAGGTGGAGGTTGTTTCAGGACTTGGCAGTGAGGAAGGAGAAGGTGGGGCCTCCTCTGCAGTTTCAACGGATGTTGGGGGATGAGCGAAGGCAGACAAGCGCAGGTGTCTGGAGGGTTGCTAGCAGTTCAGTCAGTGGTTGATGTATGCTGGTCCTTGGACATGAAAGGCTTTGTAGGCTTGTGTCAGCAGCTTGAGTTGACAGTACAGTTCTTGAGTACTATCAAACTATATTCTGCTCCTCACAAGATTTAAGAATTAAGACATTAAAAAAAAAGATAAAGGTGTGATGAGAAAAAGTGATAAATGCATCAAATGGTGCTACTGTGTATCAAATCGTAATTGGGAAGCAATTGGTGAAAAGTAATTACATTTTATACACTATGAAAAAAACTAATTTATTTTTTAATATGAATGTGACGACAATCATAGAGGGCTTGATTCACAAACTTGCATTTTATGGTTGGTAAAGTAGTACCACAGTAGTACTACTTACTACAAATCGCAATTCACAATCCTGCAAGTCGAAATCTCCAGCTTTCCTATCTTATTTTTGAGGGAGTAAATGTGGAAGGGACTGGGAAAGAGGGAATAAAAAATGGGACTACTTACTACTAAATGCGGGGGCTGAGGGAGGGCGAAGGTGGGGTATAGGAAGGGAAAGATACCCATCTACTGAAGAGTAAGCCTAATGACATTCACAAACTGCTCTTCCACTACTACAGCCAAATTGGATCCAAAACTGTAGTAAGAGTATTCCCAATCAGGTCTGGAGTAAGTATAGCACCACAGAAGGCCAACCAATGTTACTGCAACAACTTTTAAAAGAAAACAATGGCGCCAGAGATTTAAATTGAAACCTGCAGGAAATAAAGTTAAAATAAATCAATTATTTTTTACTTTCTAAAGCATGCATATCAATCTGATTTATTGTTACAATAACATATGTAAAAATAAATATTTTATAATTAAGTATTGTAATCAACTATTTAATCTAATAACAAAAGTATCTTTGATTTTTCTAAAAAACAGAAATGAATTCAAATTAATTCTATACATAACCTTTTGTAATACATAACCCATGTAAACATTTTACTTTCAGTGAGATTCTTGTGAGTAAATTGTTAAAAATCCATTTTAGTGGTATGTAATTCATTTAATTAAGTTGCAGATGTAATTCAAAATTAAGTTAATAAGTTTGTATTTATTTTATTTTGTTCTACATTGAAAATGAATACACACAATTAATTTACCATAATATTTAACATACAGATATTTTTACCACTTTTTAAATTTTTAATAATCTTTTCAAAAGTGTTTCTATATTTTACAATATGGAGATCCCCGTCCCGTGGTAGAGAACTCTGCCTACATGTGTAAAGTTACTTGTAGCAAATTTACACTGGTAAATTTGGACACACCCTATTTCACGTGAGGAGACATTTAAGTCACCACTTCGTAGTAAAATTACACAAAAAAATGGTGAATAGCTAAAAGTTGTGCATTTGCTTTGAAGTGGATCAGTTACTTCACATATATAGATTAATTCAGGTGTAACCTTAGCTTCATGGATATGCCCCAGGTTCCTGTGTAACAGAAGCAAACACATTTCATTGTTTTCATAGACAAATGTATTGAACAAAGATCAATACACGTATAGGAAAAAATCTAAGAATGCTCTATTACTTACTGGTAATCTTCTTTACTCCAGGTCCCGTTGTCCTCGTCCCATTCATTATTACGTGGAGAGAACCATCTCCCGACAGAAAAAGATCAGAAAAATGCTGGGTCTCTAACCCCGCCCCTCCCACCGGGAGTACATAAGGGGTACTTACCCAGCATTCCGCCTGAACAACCAAGCCCACAGAAAGGCCGGCCATCCAGGAGGGAGGGCGGGGCATATGAATGGGACGAGGACAACGGGACCGGGAGTAATGAAAATTACCGGTAAGTAATAGAACATTACCCCCAGGTTCCTTATGTCCTCGTCCCATTCATTACTACGTGGAGAATACCAAAGCAGAAAAAAGCCGGCCCTCCCAAATAAAACAGAAGCCAACCCAGGAAACCCCACCAAGGCAGCAACTGCTGGAAGCAATAGGCAGAACCGGCGAAACCCCAGGCAGAGCCCCCGACAATAGGGAGCCCCACCAAATCCAGAGGCACCAGACAAAACATCGGGAGAACAACCAGACGACCAGGCTGAAAATCACAGAGGCTAACCAGAGATGGGGAGAGTAGGGACACACAAGCCATCCAAGGCAAGAAGAAAACCACAGCGAGGAGGCAACCCAAAGAGAAAGGCCAAGATCCACCAGCCCAGCAAGCCAGAGCCTGGCAACACGAGCCAAACCCCGGCACAGCGACCAAAGCCGCCCCCAGAAAATAAGGATGAGAAGCCCATTAAAAGGCAGGACCAAACCAGAAGAGAAGGGAAGCAAGCGACCCAACCCCAGAGAGACCAGAGAGCTCGGCATTTCTTCTCATAATGGTGTAATGGGCGCTCAAGAGTCATTTGCATAAGTGCCTCCCTTGTTAAACTTACAAAGGTTCCGACTCTACCTTTAAGAGGAATTTACATTCATAACCAGGTGATTTGTTTTGTACTGTCTGTGATCAACATATTATAATTGAGTGGAATGTTTGAATTTGATTGAGAGGTTCTTTGAACAACTCCAAAGGAATTACAAATTTTTACTTGTCATTTGGTACCCTGTCCCTTGGATAGCCGGGCCATTCCCTATTCTTGTTACACTAGTGTACATCTACTTTTACATCCAGGTGTGAGTGTTTATTGTTTTGCTATTCACCGTTTCTGAGTAGATATTAACACATAGGTGTAGACTTACATTTCTTCACCCACTCCAATGATTGTGTATAGCCTCCTACAACCGCATTTTTTTAGTTTAAAGTTACTATTGAAAATATCATAATGCAAACATAAAAGCAAAATAATTTCAAATAAGTAAAATACATTTGGAAATAAAAAGTTATGGCATGTTACCTCTTCAGATTCATTTAAATTATTATATTCAATCATTGATTTTGAAAATACTCACCCCAACCAGCTTTTTTATTTTTGTCCAAGTTGTTTTAAGCTTTGATAAATGTTATGTATTTAATGAATTTTTTCAAATCCTGTATATATATATATATATATATATATATATATATATATATATATATATATATATATATAAAAAATATATATATATATATATATATATATATATATATATATATATATATATATATATATATATATATATATATATTATTACATTAAAAGGGAATCAATTAATTATTTTTACACTAACAGGATTCAATATATATAATTACAATTTAAGGTTAATTTATCAATTCAACACTAATTGCTATGGTTGTTAGTATATTTCCATGGCTCTATTTTATTCTATGATAGTGGCCATGTGAGGTGATTGACTTACTCACAGCTCAGCAAGAGTACATTAAGCTTGGTTAAACTCCATTAGGGCTGTAATCGATTTAGAAATGTATTTTGTGAATTCTAATTGTTGCAGGGATTCTGCTCAGGAACAGAACTATGCTTGTGATCATAGACCATTGACATGTAGGGACTGAGTTATCATACCACCTCAGTATCTATGAGCCAGAGTCTGACTAGCTATAGTGCCTCACTTGCTCTCCTAACCTTACCAGAGAAACAATCAAATTGGCGAACCAGAACACAACACTCTTGATCCTCTCAGGGATCGTGGTAACAGGACACACCTTTTCTCTCTCTCGCTCACTTGTACTCATTCATAATAAAATTAACAGAAGACACAAAGGAAGTTAAGAATATTTATTCAATCTATCATTTTCTAAAATGCAGTATTCATGCCACAATTAGAAAACAAATGCATACTAAAAATATTGTTAGCATGGTCAATAAACCATTTATAATAGAAAGCCCTGTCATGTTATAAAACAGAATATCCTAAATCTCCTCCCTTGTAATGAAGATATATGATTATATATCAAATATCTCTGAGATTAGTGGTGGACACTGTATCTTAGCATACAAAGAGGCACGTTCTACATCAGCTGACTAGTAATCTTGTCTCAGAAGCCTTGCTCAGTGTTTCTACTTAAACTCCTGTACCCAGTTACATGACAAGACATGTGTGCTCATGAACAGCTGCTGCATTCTCATATTATGCAATGGTACTAGTGCCTGACCAGAGACAATAACAAGGGACATTGTTTGACGTTGTCTGTGATGGCACAAAAGCAAACGTGTTTATATAGTGACATGTGCAAAGAAAATGCAGACAACAATGTGGACAATTAGGATAACATAGGGAAAGCTACAAGGGGCCAAGCAGGAAACACATGACACCCTCCCTTACATCAAATTAATGGCACTAAAGAGAATACTAAATGTAATCAGAAGATAAACATACTCAAAGCATGGTTTAGAATTGGGAGTTTCTGAAAACAAATAGAAGAAAGTGTCAATTTCGAAAAATAATCAGATTATGGTGCTTTGGAGGAATCCATTGTGTCACTTGCCATCTCAAATACCAAAGACTCCATAAAGGAGTCTGATTCCACACATGATGATTGGCTAACTGCCTAAGTCACAAGCTCCAAAGAACAGACATGATCTGATGCTGAGACAGTTACCGGGCAACCTGCATCCGTGTTAGCAAACCTGTATCCTCTGATCCATGTGCCAAAGCACATATTTTCTTGTATGCTAGTGGCTCAAACCTCTCATTGTGAAGAAGTGGCAAACCCAAAGGACAGTTTTGAAAATGGGTTGCTAAATGACTCATTAGCAGTCCAATGTCCAATGTAATGGGTGTCTGCGAAGCCAGGCAAATGTCCAATGCACATTTGGAGGGGCACACGATACAATGACTGTATCTCACTAGGGGCCAGATGTAGGTCGCCAATTACCGGTCGGTAATGGCCGAATTAGGCCGTTACCGACCGGTAATTGGTGATTGAAATGTAGGGGCCATTATTTTACGGAATCGGTAATTTTACTGAATCGGTAAATTTACCGATTCTGTAAAATACCGAATTGGTAATTTTACCGATTCGGTAAATCAAGATGTAGGTGGCACTCCACAGAGTGCCACCGGCCCTTAAGAGTCAGTATTTTACCACCCAATCCTATTGTGTGGTAAAATACCAAATTCAGGTGTGCATGCACATCTGTGCATGCACACCTGTGCAATGTGACACACAGACATGCCCTTCGGGCATGTATGTGTGCCACATGGCACACAAGCCTGCACTTGGGGTGCTAGAGGGTGTCAAAGTGACACCCCCTGCACCCTTGCCGGATTCGGTATTTACCGATTCGGTAAATACCGAATCGGTATTCCCCATTGATTCCTATGGGCTCAAAAATCTTACAGATTCGGTAATTCAAAATAAAAAATTACCTACATCTCCCTCCTTCTAATTTACCGATTCATAAATACCGAATCGGTAAAATTCGGTATTTATGAGTAGGTAAATTAGATTTACCTACATCTGGCCCTAGAAGTTCTATTCACCTGCAACTTGAAGGTCTCACAAGCAGCAGTGAAAGCTACTTCTTGTTGGAATAATAATGCTTCGAGTCTGCTTAGCTTGTTGAAATCTGCCTTCAAATTTGGAATGGAAGGCCACAATGAGCTATCTACAATCCCATGTAGAAAGGGTAACAAGACATTGTTACATATTTTTTAATTTTTTATTTTATTAATTTGAGTTTTATATAGCGCAGGCTAGACCCGAAGGTATCAGAGTGCTTTACATGAATATCCACTTTGTTACTAAATTACATCAGTTACAAGTTACATTTGCTGCTAGAAAAACATTTAAAGAGCAATGAAAACAAGATAAATAGAGCGCATAAGAGTGATGGGGTAGGGCAAATGGGTAGGAGGGAGATACGGCAGAGAGACGAAGGAAAGTCTGCTCAAAGTCCGGCTGGATAGGTGATGGCTGAGGGGTTAGTCCACAGCCCATCTCCTCTATAGCTATCAAGGTAGCTGCACCGGGCATCAGCCAAAAAGCTAGGTCTCAACGATCGGAGGTAGGTTTACAGATACAATGTCTTGAGATAAATAGGAAAAAAACACCACTGGGTCAGGGCTCCCAACAAGCAATTAATAATCAAAAAGAAGTGCCAATACTGTATATGAATTCTGAATCGATTGTCTCAACACATCTGAACTAAACAAAATGTCTTGGTCTCACATCTATGAGAAGATTTAATCTTTTATTTTTAATACATGATTTTTTTGTTCATGAGTTTTGGTTTGTAATTTCACCAAATTTGCATTTTATAAGATCTAATATACACAACATTTACATTAATCACAACATAAAAAGCCACAAATATTATATAAATTTTCAATCGAAATTCACTCATAACTCAGTCATCCTATCTACCATACAACCACAGACAACATATAATCATAAATTTACACTGGAATGACACTATTCACAGAAAGCCATATAATCATTTTTTTTATTTTTCAATTATGCAAATCAATTTTTTATAACTTTTGGCTATAATAGTCTACACGTTTCGAACTCGAGTTGTTGTAGAGTTCTCATCAGGACCAGAATCTGTGAAGAAAGGAAAAACAACCTTTCTTTAAAAACATCGTTTCACTGTGAACCTCTCTTGCTTTACCTCCATCACTACAAGCCGCTTATCTCTTACCTCTGAAGTTCAGAGTTCATGTGGCTGAAATTGGCAATCCCCGACGCTCAATCACATCTAGTTGACGAGAACATATGCAAAGACTTCAATTACTAATCAAGTGCTCAACTTGCATACTCTGTCACTCTATTAACTATCAATGACTTACTTATATGTATGTTGACGGTGATTACTTTGTGGGCACTATAGTTCTGTGGGACGACAACAAGACAACACGAGATGTGTGGTCGCTCCTTTTTGATTTGGAACCGAACAGCGTGTGCGCGGATGTTCTATCTGATTCCGCCGTATACCGCTGTCTGCCTGCAAGTGCAGAAAAAAGGGGGGAGGGGCAATGAATACTTGCCAGATCTTGCGGCAGAACGGCTACTAAGCTAGCTCATCCGACGGTGGTGTCGGACGCCAAAAACCAAATTCATTGGACCGGGACTTGTACTTGTCTCTGTCTTGGGCAGCCAGTCTTGTTGTTCTTCCTCCTTAGTCAGTCACTTGCAGACTATTTGCAACGGGCTTCCGGGTCCGCAAGGGATCAAGGGAAATGTAGTCTGGGAATTGTTTTGGCTCAGTTTATATACTGTATGCGCTTTTTTATGAAAGACACTAGCTTTGCGTTCCATTATTATAATGAGTGCCCATATGCGCGATGTTTTTACCTTTTCTCCGTTTATAATACTTATATTAAGTGTTCATATTCGGTGGGTCCGCAAGTGATCTTGGGAATTGTAGTGTGGGAGTTGTATGCGCAATGTTTTGCATCTCCTTTGTTTTTATTAAGGCACGGAATTTGCGTAACAATATTAAACTTATATTGAGTGTCCAAATGCGTGATGTTTTGTATTTTCTCCGTTTGTATTAAACTTATATACTCGATGGTTCGTAAATTTAGTCTATTGCAACGTAGTGCTGTCGTCCGACATTTGTCCCAATTGGGTGACAAATGGGGATGACTTTGTTTGTCTCCCTGTCCCGTCCAGACTATGAATTCATAATTTGGGTGAAAACTGGGGATGACTTGTTTGTCTCCCTGTCCCGTCCAAACTATGAATTTGGTGCTGTGTAGCAAGATGAAAATCAAATCGGGGCACTTTTTGTAAATTTTTCCTCTTTAGACCAGTTTGAAAATTTCAGTGAGCTCGTTGAGTCCATGTACTGCTGTATTGAATTTGACGATCAACATCGCCTCTCTTCTTGAAAGTTTGGCATCAAGGTCTCCTCCTCTTGCATCATTTCCACCTTTGATATTACCATCCAAATGAGGTCTGCTTCTTTGTGGTTCTGTAGACACTAATGATTGACCAAAGGAGCTGTTAGTACGTTGTTCTTAATTCTTGATTTATGTTGTTGTATTCGCAATCGTACTTCCTGATTAGTTTTGCCTATATACACTAAATCGCATGGGCAAGTGATCCCATATACAACAAATCGTGATTTACAGTTGGTGAAAGCTTCATGCTTCCCAATTATATTCTTGTGTTCAAACATAGTTCCTTCTTTTGTGCTATTACAGCATGAACATGTTCCACATTTTCGATGTCCCTGGATTGGTGGTAGGCCCATCATTGTTCTCAAAGTATTGGGCTTAGTCTGTGGGAGTGCTGCTCTCACTAGTTGATTTGCAATACTGCAATTCTTTTTAAAGGCAAAAAGAGGTTCTTTGGAAAAAGCCTCATCCACATTTTTTAAGAGATGCCAGTTGTTCTTTACTAGTTTTTTTAGTGCATTCGAGTCAGGACAGAATGTAGACACGAAAACCATCCTATCAGTGTCCTTCTTTTTCTTTTTCTCAAGTAGGCATTCGCGAGGTGTCCACCAAGCTCTTTTCTTTGATTTCCTCAGTAATTTTTTCGGATACCCTCGTTGTAGCAGATTATTTGTCAAATTCTATGCATGTCTTAGATATTCTTCCTTATATTTACAATTGCGTCGAATTCGTAAATATTGCCCATACGGGAGGTTATCCTTAAGACTTCTGGGATAGTTGCTCTTAAAATGTAGAGCTTTGTTCCGATCTGTTGGCTTTATGTAGAGTGTTGTAACTAAACCCCCTTCCGATGGGTAGACTTCTACATCCAGGAATGCCATTTTTACCTGTGAGTGAGACAAACTGAATTTGATTGTTGGTGTTTTGTTGTTAATCCATGCAAAAAAGTTTTTTAGCTCTTCCTCCGTGCCTGAAGAAAATGTCATCGATATATCGACTCCAATTTTGTATCCACTGTAAATATGGATTATTCTGATACACAAAGGTCTCTTCATATTTTGACATAAATAAAACTGCCAATTCTGGTGCAAATGGGCATCCCATTGCTACTCCACTAATTTGGAAGTAAAACTCCCCGTCAAAATTAAAATAATTCTTCTTCAGAGCAAATTCAGCAAGTCTGGAGACAAATTCTGTAGGGATTCTATGTGGTCTTTCTCTTTCTTCCAAGATAGATTCAAGTACATAGATACCTTCTTCCTGCGGGATTTGTGTGTTTAAGGACGTAATGTCCATAGTCACCATCCAATCTTTTTCTTCCTCAAACTCAATTGAACTCAATTTATTTATGGAATCAGTTGTGTCCCGTATAAATGATTTAACCTGTGGTAAAAAGGGTTTCAAAAAGAAATCAACAAACTTAGCAATAGGTTCCAATAATGACTCACAACCAGACACTATAGGACGTCCGGGAGGTGTTTTTTCATCTTTATGTACTTTCGGCAATACATAAAATAATATGGTCTTTGGATGTTTGATTTTCAGATATTCCATCTCTTTGTTGCCTAGAAATCCTTGGTTATATGTTTCGTCGATTATTCCATATAGTTCACCTTTTAGGTCTGGTGTTGGGTCTTTGTTGATTTTTCGATAACTTGAGACATTGTTCAATTGTCTTTTCACTTCTGAGATGTATAAGTTCTTGTCCCAGACAACAATGGAGCCCCCTTTATCGGCCTGATTTAAAATGACCGAAGTATCCTTTTTGAGATTCATTAAAGCTTGAGACTCTTCTTTTGACATATTGTGTTTGGTCCATTTCTTCTTTGTCTGCATTTCAGTAACAGCAGACAGGACTGTTTTCTCAAATGTTGTCACTTCCTTTGTGACCTTACTAGTTGGTGGGCAAAAGATGGATTTGTTTCTTAGTCCCATAGTTTCCATTGGTGCTTGATAGATGTTCCCAGCAGAATATGTTTTTAACCTCACTTTTCGACAGAATTCTATGACTTCTGTCTTCAATTTTACAAAATCCGTCCTCCGAGTCGGAACAAATGTTAATCCTTTACATAACACTTTTTCTTTTTCTGTAGTTAAAACTTTGTTGGACAAATTGAATATAGGGGACACAATTAACTCTTGTAATTGTGTCTTCTCGTTGACATTTCCCATGGCTGCTGGTTGTGCCTCGTTTTTCCGCGAGCTTTCGTTTGGCCTCTGCCTAAAAAAGTCCTTTGATGTTGTTGTTGGAATCCTCCTTGTCTGTTATTATTTTTCCAGGGGGGGGGTCGAATTTTCTCCCTCACTACCACTCCCAGAAGAGAATGTGTCCGAGAATGTAATAAACCTATTTTGTGATCTCCCTTGGTATTCCTGTAAGTGTCTATGGGCTTCCGTTCTGGAGTAAAAATCCGGTTGAAGGAAAGGATATACTTTCTCTAAATTGAAAGTTTTTTTATCTTTTTCAAATTTTGCTTTTTTTTTATTTATAGTATTTCTCTGAAATCGCCAATCTCTTTTTGAACTTTATCCAATAATATTTTTGAATCTGTTATCAGTTGATTTTTCGAGATGGCTGTTTCTAAGGCTTCTATTTCCTCCAGTTGAGTTTTAGATTATCTAAGGTGTAGACAGCCACCCCCTGTTGTTGTCCTGAATGCACAGCACAACTAAGACAAGGAGGAGTGGGGACCACTCACCTCTGGGTTCAGTTACAAGTGTTTCTGGGCTCCTGAGAACATGTCCGGTATCTCCGCTGCTGCCACAGCTTCTTTTTACATGCAGCGGCTGGGCGTCACAGGCGGATGGAGCTCCTGTGCACCTGGATCATGTTGGTTGCAGTGCCAGTGTTCAGGGCCGCGCGTTCGGTAAAATTGCTCACTTCTGCTACAGGCGCCCACCGGGTAAGTAGATGGGGAAGCTCCAGAACTCGCCGCTCATCCGGTGTAGTCTCCCGGGGGGGCGGCTCCTAACGTCACGGTCCCCGCTCTGTTATATCAAAATGTGAGTCCTCTCCACCCATGCGCCATTTTGAGGTGCGATCGCCTGCCGAGAATTTAGTCGATCTCATAGCAATGCAGCAGTTAGGTGGAACATGGCCCACAGCGGCAGTTGCTCCCAATGTTCAGATGTCTGGAGATAGTTTTCCTGCTGGTTTTGGGGTGTTGAAGCACCACGCTATGTTGTTGAGTGTGGGGCTTCCACTTAGCCTTAACTCCGAGCAGCCATGATGGCGTTCCCTGGTCTGCTCTAAGTTTTGCTATGTATTAAGTGACAAACATGGAAACTGACAAAATATACAGGACTCCAGATCGCATTCTGCAACAGTTTTGATCACTAAGCATTAGATAATCCCATTTAGAGAGTTCTGTAATGAAGGGAGAATTGCTAGAACCAGAATTCATTTTTAAATAAGAAGTCAAATTTAGCACTGAAGTATTGCATGCGCCGTGAATTTCAACCTGTTTGCAAACAAGTGAATGTTCAACAGTAGAGTCACACTCCTCTCCAATTATAAAAATTAAATGTATTAGTACCTTCACAATGATATGTAAAAGGAAGTGACCATAATTAATTAATAAAGATGCTTTCTTTGGAGTTCATATCTACCTACAGGTAAATGTTTCATGCATGCTGTGAATTGAAATGTTGAGATAGGCAGGTTGTTCTAATTGCTCTAAATGTAGCCTCGTGTAGGTCATGTCTTTCATGTCCGTCAGTTTTTCTTTGTGCTAAACTAAAAGACAGGAACAAATCACTGCAATTCAAATAATGCCGTGGAACACAACCATGTTTTGACTGTGTGAAGCATCCAGCTAAACTGCATAATAGATCTAAGCTGACTTTGCCCATGATTCAACATTGACCTGTCACTCTGCACAATATCAATAAAAGACGACACAATATTGTTTAAATTTTAAATGAGATGACATTGTATTAATACTATTATAAACAACATGAATCACTTTATCCAAATGAACTTGGTGAATTTGTCTTCAATGGGTAGCAGCTTTCATCTAGGATATTTTCCAAATTTCATAATAAGTAGCATATATAAATCGTTTAGAAAGTGGTGATTTGGGACCTAATAGAAAATCTGATAAATTCATGTCTTCGGACAGGAGATAAAGGTGTTGTTTCACTGCAGACAGTGTTGGAACTTTCCAGACAGTGTGGAATGTTCAAACCATTGTTGACATAACCTTATCACTGGATAGATGGTAATAATACCAGAGTCTGGTGACTGTGAATATTGGGGAACAGTTCTACTTGATTTACACCCAGGTGTGGATTTTAGAAAACAAGTATGAACACCAATTGTGTCCACTGTCCACAGCAACCACCCACCAGGACTCAGAAATGAGGAATTAAATGTACCATTCTGCACTATGCTATTTAATTGGTCTTCAGTGTAGCTTGCAAACTCTGCCAATTATCAAAGTGATACAACAAGAGGAAATGCCTAAACTGATGCAATTGTTCAAACACTAATTTGGCTCAAATGGAAGAAAATCTTATTTCCACCAGAGTTTTGCTATTTAATAGCTGTTTAATCATTTTAAGTAGAAAAAGATTCACTACATGAATTCCTGACAAGTTGTATACATAAGATCAAAAAATGAATAGAACACAACACATTAGAAAATAATATATATACATTTATACTACTCAGGCATTTCCTCTTGTTGTATCGGTATAAAGTGATCAGCCTTACTGGTTAGAGCCAGCTCTTCTTTGATAGTAATTATCAAAGTGGGCAACAGAGAAAATCGTTGGGGCATTAATTTCTTTAGTTTTCACCAATCCCAGACAGGTAGTCTGCTGGATTATTTTGTTCAAGAAAATTAATTGTGTGGGAATTAAACAGGCTTGATATAAAGTTTCTGTGCTGTCACTGATCAGCAGTGACAAAGTACCCAAAGCATCCAAAAGCAAAGGAGGCAGAGGCAAATAGTTAGTTGTAATCAAGCTAAGATATGCCAGGTCTACCACGGACGAGGGCTGCAGATAAGTCTAGCATAACTGGGTTAGTCATGCCTCCCTCAGTCACTCATCAATAATAATGGGGTGTCCCAGTAACATGCAAAACCTGGGGAATATCAGCAATATTAAAACAGAGGTTCTGCTACGAAAAGGTTAATTATTTTCTATGAGTAAAGTATGTCCACAAAGATTAGGGGCCATCAATTATTGACACATAAAACCACACTACTGACAGACATTAGAAATGACAACTACACTGTTTGCTTGAAAAGATATAAGAATGATTGATATATTTAAAGTCATATACCGTCTGTGCTAATACATCAAAGAATATTGCAGGACCAGACTGAATACAGACTGTGAACAATGTTTGTCACATATATATAAATGTGTAAGAATGTGCCTCATAAATAACACAGGTGCTATCACAATAGACAATCAACGGCAGTCAACACAATTAACATATATACACATACATTTGTTTTTGCACCCAAATGTAGAACATGTCCTTAAAAAGACATGTGTTTTTCATCCTGTCTGGTACATGTCTATTTGGGCATGGTACCCTTTGTTCATATCACGTCGACATTTCGACCACGTGGAAAGCGAGTGTGGTTAGGCAACATCACATTGGGGTCTTCATCAGGACTAGAAACACGGTAGTGCACAGCCTGTTATGCCAACTTCTCAGGAAAGAAGGATATTGCTTGTTATCCTCTCTTGTTGGTAAAACCTTTAATGTGTGGATAAAAACTTCATGAAGGAGCCAATTATGTGCTTCCTCTGTAATGCGTTACTTTTAATTGGCATCCAAGATCTCGGAGCACAAAGTGCTTCCCATGTACCGCTGGTGTGATGAGAAATCAGTAGTGCTCGGTCGTTCAGTTCCACGTCTCGGTAGAATTTAGCAAATATAATCTGCCCCTGGAATCAGTGCAGATTCGACACTGGTTCCTCCTAAAGCTGCTTTGAGAAGGATCCAGAAGATCATGATCCGTGAAAAAAAAAGCTAATTCCTGATTGATGTGTTTGCCAAGAATTGTAGCCAGTGTGATCAACAGGGAGAGATTTTTCAAGTCTCCCATATCCCCATTAGCTTTCTTTTTAAGGGAAATGATAATCACCTCATTCCAGCACTGAGGGTAGACTCTTAACTAAAACTGGAATTCAACTGTCTCCAAGTTGGCAGCAATTATATCCGGTGCGAGCATTAACACTGTGGGCGGTCATTTTGGACTTGTTTATTCATTAAATTAATCTGTATTTTTCTAACCAGATGTGGTATCTTTTTGAGTTGTGTTTTCACTGTTTTACTGTTTGAAGTGCTGCACACATACTTTACACATTGCCTCCTAAGTTACGCATGACTACTCAGCGCCAAGCTGCCAGGTGGTGAGCACAGGTTAATTTAGAGGGTCTCTGACTTACTCTGACCAGGATTGTGGTTCTTTCTTGGACAGGGGGCATATCTCTGCCAATCAGAAAACAAATTTTTACCATTGCCTGTTTCCATTTGAAAATGACAGCTTAATAAATTTTATAAGGTAACTCCAATATCACCGATGTTGAGGTAGGCCTTGCAGTAGTGAAACACAAATCTAAGAGTTTTTCACTACCAAGACATGTAAAAATTAAAAGTGCATGTCCTACTTTTTAAATGCATTGCACCTTGCCCTCTCAGCACTCGGGGCCTACCCTAGGAGTAAATTATTCGTATTAAAATGGAAGCAAAAAGGTTTATTTTACAAGGTCAAAATAGCAGTTCAAAACTGCACACTCAGGCTTCAATTACAGACTTAAGACATGTTTAAAGGGCTACTTTAGTGGGTGGCACAATAGGTGCTGGAGGTCCACTAGTAGCATTTAATTTACAGGCCCTGGGTACATGTAGTGCCACTTTACTAGGGATTTACAAGTTAATGAAATATTCACATTTGGTATCAGCCAAAGTTACCATCTTTTATGGTGTGAGCACATGCACTTTAGCACTGGTTAGCAGTCCTAATGCCAGCATAAATGAGATCAGCTAAAACCAAGGAGGAAGGCAAAAAGTTTGGGGAAAGACCAACCTAAGGCTGACAGGTCCATCACATTTCACACAAAGCGCATGCCATTTTGCTTGTGCTTCCTCTCATGATGGCTTTAAGAGTCACACTGTGCTTGAAATATGTTACATCACAGATTTGAGTCTCAAAAACAAAGCCACAAGTGGAGATGGACTGCCATGAAAAGTTTAGAAACCGTTTCAAGACGTTTTGTCTTCTATTTTGCTAATGATTTGTAGGTCTCCGCTATAATGCGCTGAAAAGCGCGTTCTCGCCAGAGAACTATTGTCGGCGTCTCAGCAGTCTGAGAACACCGAAGTGAGACAAGACCTGGCCGAGCGCAGCGTTTCCCCATAGGATAACGTTGTGCGCGCGGCCAGGTCTTGTCTCTACAGCATTGCATGCAGAGCGGATCGCGTCACGCGCCTCTCTGGAATGCAGGGCGAGTCTGCAGAGAGGCGCGCGGCGCTGATAATCAGCCATGCTTTTTTTCCGTGCCGTCTAAAGTAACCCAATGCAGCCCTACTGTACACCAGCCCAGCAGCTCCTTGAGACAGATTACCCGAGCGCACACCTTCTATGCGCTACAGATGCAGACAGAGCGTTAATCCGTGCTGTCTAAAGTTACCCAATGCAGCCCTACTGTACACCAGCCTAGCAGCTCCTTGAGACAGATTACTCGAGCGCACACCTTCTATGCGCTACAGATGCAGACAGAGCGTTAGATAGAGGTAGAAAGAAAGATAGACAGTAGATAGAGAGACCCGCAAGCACATACAGACAAGTGGATAGAGAGTCAGGCACAGAGGCTGGTAGACAAAGGTGCATAGACACGCAGGTGGCTTGACAGACAGGCGGACACACACAGATACAGACACATGGCTCATCAGACTGGCAGCTTGCAGGCGGGGCACTCTCTGCCGGCGCTGAGTTCGCTCCCAGGTCTCCGGAGATGTCTCCATGAGCGGGGTCCTTCAGATAAAACCACAGACAGGGTCTGCATGGAATGTTTACAAAGCGTGGCCATTTGCAGCACCGAGGCAAACACTGCCCCCCTCCCCCTCGCCTGTTTTCCTGGAAGTCACAGGGGCTAATTGGGGAGGTGCACTGGGGGTTTCCAAAAGCACCCGATACCGTTCTACCCTCTCTGCTGGCTGAGGTCTGATCGCACAAGAGCAGACTCACCCCGACCCAGCCCAGTACCACAGTACTCCCCATGGCATGAGAAACGTCACTAATGGGCAGACTGACCCCGGCCCAGCCCAGGCGCTGTTCTCTCCATGGCACGAGCACCGTGACCTGTGGGCAGACTGCCCCCCACCCTGCCCAGGCACTGTACTCTCCATGGCACGAGCACCGTGACCTGTTGGCAGACTGACCCCGGCCCAGCCCAGGCGATGCACTGTCCATGGCACTAGAAACGTCACTACTGGGCAGACTGACCCCGGCCCAGCCCCGGCGCTGTTCTCTCCATGGCAGGAGCACCGTGACCTGTGGGCAGACTGCCCCCCGCCCTGCCCAGGCACTGTACTCTCCATGGCACGAGCACCGTGACCTGTTGGCAGACTGACCCCGGCCCAGCCCAGGGGATGTACTTTCCATGGCACTAGAAACGTCACTACTGGGCAGACTGACCCCGACCCAGCCCAGGCGCTGTTCTCTCCATGGCACGAGCACCGTGACCTGTGGGCAGACTGACCCCGGCCCAGCCCAGGCACTGTACTCTCCATGGCATGAGTAACATTACTACTGGCAGACTGACCCCGGCCCAGCCTAGGCGCTGTACTTTCAACGGCACTAGAAACGTCACTACTGGGCAGATTGACCCCGACCCAGCCCAGGCGCTGTTCTCTCCATGGCATGAGCACCGTGGCCTATGGGCAGACTGACCCCGGCCCAGCCCAGGCGCTGTACTCAGTCTATTCATGGCATGAGAAACATCATTACTGGGCAGACTGACCCCGACCCAGGCCAGGCGCTGTACTCAGTCTCTCCATGGCACGAGAAACGTACACACGGACACCACCACTGCCATGCACACACAGACACCACCACTCCCATGCACACACGGACACCACCACTGCCATGCACACACGGACACCACCACTGCCATGCACACACAGACACCACCACTGCCATACACACACAGACACCACCACTGCCATGCACACACAGACACCACCACTCCCATGCACACACGGACACCACCACTGCCATGCACACACGGACACCACCACTGCCATACACACACGGATACCACCACTGTCATACACTCACGGATACCACCACTGCCATGCACACACAGACACCACCACTGCCGTGTACACATGGACACCACCACTGCCGTGCACACACGCACACCACCACTGCCATGCACACACGGACACCACCACTGTCATGCACACACGGACACCACCACTGCCACACACACACGGACACCACCACTGCCATGCACACACGGACACCACCCGTGCTTAATTTGTAAAAATAAAAGTGCCAGGGCTTTCATTTGTAAAAAATTAAGTAAAAGGGCACTCGTCAGGAGGCTACTGTAGTTTGCCATACATATTACGCGACTTTGAGCTATTGGCATTGTAAATGACAATGACTTTTATTTATGTTTTGGTTTTTAAAACATAAATAAAAGACCTTGTCATTTACAATGTCAAGACCTTAAACTCGCGTTCATTTACAATGCTAATAGCTCTAACTTTTGCAATTTAGAGACCGTTGCATTGTAAATGCTTGTTCAGAATGTGATAAGTTCAGCCAGCAGTCTGGATCTCTGGTGAGGCCCTAACAGTGGCGTTGCAAGGGGGGTGTGGGAGGGGAGGCGGTCTGCCCCAGGAGGCCTCATTCCTCACGCTCGTCCTTGCGTTTGCCTGCAATCATGGGAAAATTGCCAATCCCCCCACTCTCTTATGGCCACCACGAATGGCAAAGGCAGGGACCGCCACTGGCAGTAAAGTGGCTAGCTATGCCACTGGGCACTAATATAGCCATTCATGCATAAAAAATATATATGACTTCTAGTGGTGTGTCCCTATGCCCCATCTGATTGTAAATTGGAAAATATAGTGAGTATATTGGCTAATATAATTATTTTTCCCTCCCTAAACTGGTTCTGCATGGATTTGTTTGGGTCATGGTACTACAGACTACACAAAAGTGATTGTAGATTTGTTTATTTTTAAACCGGCCCTTAACAGTTCTTTGCTAACAACATCTTGATGCTTATATTCATCTTTCCAAAACCTGCAGTTGACAGGGAAAGTGCTAATCTATGTGGACTACTTTCCCATCCACACCCAACCTTGAAACGCTGATGCCAGCTATTGCAATATCGAAAGAAAGAACATTTTAATGAGTGGATTGTTTGCATTAAACTCGCCCTCTGCAATTACTTTACGCCCATTTCAGTTCATCATTTTTTTACTTACTGTGCCACTCAAGAAATCAAGTAGAACAGTGTAAATAAGCCTCGGTTCTGCTCCAGTAGCAACAATCCAGTCTGAACTGCCAGGCCAAGGTTCCTGTGAATAAGAACACAAGAACCCACAATTAGCCTTCTTTGACCTTATCACCGAGCTGCACATGTGGTCCATTGTCACAGAGATTATGAACATGTTTCGGCATTACAGTTGAACTTTGCTTTTTTTCATTGTGATATCCTATGTGGGCATGGTGCGCCAATATGTGAGTGAGTTCCATGGTTCACTGCACCTCGTGCTCAAGTTGCACCTCACTGGTAAAGCCCTATAGGGATGAGGTGTCATAAAAGCTGATTGTTAGTTTTACCTCAAATATTTATTTTATTTGAAATAATGTTCTATTGTATAACCAGGAATGTGTTAACCTTTCTGATATGTAGGTATGTGATGCTAAATATTGCTAAATTAATAGTATAATGAATTAATTGTTTTTTGAAATTGTGGCAGTACGTACAAAAACGAAGACTTCTAATTTCCAAATTGTGATTCTTAATGAATCGCAATTCAAAAATCATGATTCCTTGTGGGTTACAAATCGACATACCTCATAAATATTATTGAGGTAAAATGCAGTTTGCGTTCTACGAGGAATGATAGCCATCAGAGGGACGGTGGCCTGCTGTTTTTTTTTTTTTAATACAGCCCATTTTTTGTGAAGTGAAACAGGATGTGTATAAAAAATAGAAAATTCTAATTTGTTTAAGCATAGTCAGTGGCCCATGGGCCCACTGCCTGCTTCTAAATATTTTGGTTTGCATTCTCAAAGGGAAATGTGTTCATTAGGGGCTCCTTCCTATTTGCGAATGGTTACCACTACCTTTTAGTAGTCTATTAAAAACTGTACGTTTTGCAACCGTAATTCGGTCGCAAAACAATAGCTACCACTGCGATTCAGTAGTTGGAAGGGACACCCTAAACACGCTCCTTCCAAACCCTGAATCTCTATACCAAATTGCGATTTGGGAACACGTTATTAAATCGTACTTTAGCAATTGTACATCACAAAAATATATTTTGTAGTTCAAACAAGTGCGTACTGCGATTCGGCCCTTTGCAACCTCATAACAGTTTTACATACATATTGCACTAAGTGATCTAATA
The DNA here is from genome assembly GCF_964263255.1 of Lissotriton vulgaris. NCBI lineage: Eukaryota > Metazoa > Chordata > Amphibia > Caudata > Salamandridae > Lissotriton > Lissotriton vulgaris. The sequence continues at coordinate 989,312,823 of NC_141695.1, forward strand.
AGAGGAAACAAATAGGGAATCTACAGAATGTGACCTAAAGTAAAATTCAAAATATAATAAATTTGTTCTGCTTTATCATAATTTTGCTATAAAATCAATATTATTTGAGAGACCTATTATAGGGATTCAATCTTAACTGAAACCAATAAAACATTGGTACAGACTATTTCGGTGTTAATAGCTGTATGAATAGAATTCTTGTAAATTGCATTGTGATAAAATATACCATTAAGAAGAGTTTTGCTTTTTCTTCTACTGCTTTCTAATCGTTGATTCAAAGGTAGTTTGTGCCTGGTAATGACTATGTGCTTTGAGGTGCTATTTTGCGACCCATAACAAATCTTTGGACTGGTAAACCTTGATTTGCCTAAGCGTATACCAATACTGGCTGCCTAGTTTGTGTCTAATGGGCAAGAGTGGGTCCATCACAACGTTGTTTGCATTTTTATTTTCTCAATTCTGCGTCTTGAAACGTCATGGAAACAAGTAATGTTTAAGGAATGTTTTTTATGCGCTATGCCAAAATGAAAATGCACCCCACTATAAATATCACCTTTTTCCCTCACTGAATTGCTATTGACCTTTGCCCTAAATGGAAGATTGCACCTTCCCCAGGGATACACGCAATTCCTTCAGCAGGCAGTGTTACCATTGAGAATGGTCTGGAACAAAGGCTGCCAGGCCTTCTGGTTTATCTGAGATGATTGCTTTTCTGATATGCACTACCTATGACACACACAGCAAATTCTCTCAATTTAGATGTTTCTGTGGGAGAAAATAGCAATTGTAAATGCGAAGTAACCAAGCATCATTCAAACAAGACAGCATAAAGAGTTGCTATACTTAATGTTCCTTTTTCAAATAACAGGGACCTCAGTTCATCGAAAGTTCAACTCATCAAGTCTCTGAATAGATTAGAATTTTAACCCCTCATTAATTAATTGGTGGCAAAAGTCGGAAATCTACTCGCCATAGGCTTTCTATTCCATTTCCAATGCATTTTTGTCTCTTCTGAGACTCCCCGAAGTTCCAAGGAGTACAAAAGTTGCATGAGTGCTTCTACTTCCTTAAGCTTTTTGTGCAAAATATTATTGTTCTTATTTAAAAAGCACAGGTTTAGGACAAAACTTGACAGCGCTATGACCAGGGCCGGACTGGCTACCGGGCGGTTGTGTGTGCTACCGAGCTGGGGGCTGATTTCGCTGATGAGGACCTGCATGTGCTGAACAAAATTTGTTTGGTTGGCTAAGGCTTGCCCCAAAGTCAGGCAGAAACCACCACTCTAGTTAGGGCAAGAAGTTACATTCCAAAGATAACCCCTGCTCACCCCCTTGGCAACGTGACACGAGCAGTAAGGCTGATCTCGGAGGCAATGTGTAAAGCATTTGCTCACGCACCCACCAGCAACAACATCCCCGGCCCCCCACAAAAGGAACTCCACACAAGGTTATATCAAAAATAGCCTTTGTATTATCAAAACACATCAGAATCAGAATCACAGGATGTACATTGTACCAACTTGCACGGTCAAAATTTACAAGGGATTATGTACACCTGACAGGGCCACATGGACCACTGTCAGGATCATCACAAAGGGAACTTGGTAAAGGTGAACTAAAACATACAAGTAAAAATAGGTCATAGAACGTACAATCAGTAAACACTGATAATCACTGCACTTACAACAGTCTGTGCCATGAAATCCATCATACACAGTACCCCATCGAATGTCTGACATAATATCGACAGACAGAATATCTACATACAAAAATATCGACACAAAAATATCGAAATCAAAAATATCGGAGTCATATCTTCATAAAGGTAAGTACAAAAATATCGAAAAATTTATATCGTAGTACAAAAATATCGAAATTAAAAATATCGTTTTTTTAAATGTATTAATAATAATGTAAAAATTAATTTAAAATACATATAATTTTACAAATATTAAATAAAAATATTAAAACATAATTAACAAATTAAAACTAATACATATACATTTAAAATAAATTAAAAACGTAATAATTTAATGTAATTTTATTTTTTTAATTTCATTTAATTGATTTAATTTAAATTTATTTAATTTTTACCCTGTACGACTGTACCCCAAAAACCCAAAACTGACCCTGAACCCTAAAAATACCCCTTTACCCAAAAACCCAAAACTGACCCTGAACCCTAAAAATACCCCTTTACCCAAAAACTGATAACTGACCCTGAACCCTAAAAATACCCCTTTACCCAAAAACCCAAAACTGACCCTGAACCCTAAAAATACCCCTTTACCCAAAAACTGAAAACTGACCCTGAACCCTAAAAATACCCCTTTACCCAAAAACTGAAAACTGACCCTGAACTCAAAAAATACCCCTTTACCCAAAAACTGAAAACTGACCCTGAACCCTAAAAATACCCCTTTACCCAAAAACCCAAAACTGACCCTGAACCCTAAAAATACCCCTTTACCCAAAAACTGAAAACTGACCCTGAACCCTAAAAATACCCCTTTACCCAAAAACTGAAAACTGACCCTGAACCCAAAAAATACCCCTTTACCCAAAAACTGAAAACTGACCCTGAACCCTAAAAATACCCCTTTACCCAAAAACTGAAAACTGACCCTGAACCCTAAAAATACCACTTTACCCAAAAACTGAAAACTGACCCTGAACCCTAAAAATACTCCTTTACCTAAAATTAATTACCAATTAATTATTAATTAACAATAACAATAAAGTAAATATATTAGCACATTAGATGTAATTAATTACATTTAATGATTAATATTAGTTGTTTCCCAATTAATTAATTAACAATAACAAAAAATTATATATATAACAAAAATTACTCTAATTAATGTAATTAACTAATTAATATTAATTAATTACCAATTAATTATTAATTAAAAATATGTACACAATTTTATTAAATAATTAACTAATTAATATTAATTAATTACCAATTAATTATTAATTAACACTATTTACAAACATATATTAATTAATTAATTATTATTAAATTACTTCCCACCCTATTCCCCTATAAACCCACAACCCGCTCTGATACTAAAACGCAAAATGTAAACAAATTTACAAATTTTCAAACATACATTACAAAACATGTTTAACAAACATATAAACAACATAATAAAATACATAACACTATTTTTTTTCTCGATATTAGTAAAATTCGATATCAGTAACATACATACCTTAATAAAACGATATTCTGTCTGTCGATATTTTGGACATCGATATTCTATACTGTCGAAATTAAAACATCGATATTATTGTATATCGATATTTTAATTTCGATATTTTGTCTGCCTACCTACCCCATCATTCTAACTACATTAGACCCTCACCACCTAAGTAAAACCTTTCACTAGGGGTCGTACATCTCACAGGGAAGTATAATCTCCCTAACATAAACCTAAATAGGTAAAACAACCTCCTATGCCTACATCATATCTAGAGGCATCAAACACAGGGTGCGCAAAACATACTACACACAGTACATTTCCTAACATCCAAAGCATTAGCACATAAATCCTATCAAGGTCCAGGTTGCGCCACTGCGTCAAAACCTAAACGTTGCAGCTGCCCACTACTTGCTGGGCAGCTGAGAACAATGAACAGGGCCTAAACGCTGCAGCTGACACTAAGTGCTGCGCAGCTGTGGAAGGCCAAGGTAGGGAGGAAGGAGTGCGACTCACTCCTGAGTCCAAAGACATGTCCCTAGAAAGAAAAACCTAAACAGTGCAGCTGCCCACTATTCAATTCAATTCAATTAAGCTTTATTCGATTTAAAAAATATAAATCATAAAAGCATACAGATTATTAAAAACAGTCACAATAATTACATCTCGCTAAAAATAATTATTTACACAGTTAAAAAGAAACAGTTTTTTACAAAGTTTAACATCAAATCAGTTAGGGGCTTCCCCTGTCTAAATTAATGTATTCGGGGCAAGTAAAAATGGGTTGAAGACGGCATTTTAAACCATATTGTACGTATACATTTCTGACCCTCTGATGGTTACTCTCTACTATTGGTCTTGACGGGGTGTAATAACACGCCCTAGGGTAAAAGTCATGTAATTGCCATGTGGATATGGGGCCATCTCCCATTTGGGGCTGCCAGGATTGTAGATAGGGGACAACATTTTTATTTCTAAATCTTACCAGGACAAGGTCCCCTTTAATGTCCTTAGGGAGCGGTCCCAACCAACCCACCCTTCTGACGCTTACTATCGAGCCATCAATATTAGGTGGCAAGGGTCTATTTTTCGTTAGCCAAAAGATGACTTTATTTCTTAAGTCGTGCTGTCTCTCAGGTATTCCTTTCTTAAGTACTGGGACGCCTGAGAGAACACATACAAAAGGGGCGGCTATAGGGGGTAAATTTATGTGGTCACTTCTGCCGGAGTTGATACCTTTGCTGTCGGCTATGACAGTGTGAGGAATTGGGGCTAATGTCGACCTTACTTTGGGGCTGAGCCTCTGGGTTGTAGTAGTTATAACGGATCGGCTATCTGCATTTTGATTTTTCCGATTTGCCCTATGTTCAGCCATTGTTTTATTCCCACAGTTATTGCTTTGAGTAGCCGATTTGTGTACCACAGTGGCAGGTAGAACGGGTTCCTGGCTGGATTCTGCCACGTTCTTTATTAGTGATACACTGGGACTAATCTTCGTCTCAATCTCACTGAGCTTTTCTCCCAGACTATTTATTCTTACTATCAGTGGGGATATAATAGAAGTAACAAGCCGTTCTATGAGGTTCAATAAAATTGCCTAGGAGGTAGGAGCAGGGGAATCTAAACTATTCTGTCTCTTAGCCGTTGACGGGGTAGGTGTAGTCGTTGCTAGGGAGCTTGGACGCAGTTTTCGTTGTTTGGCTCCATCCCCCAAGCGTATAGTCCCGTGCCGCTTCCTTTTGGCGGGTGGGATATGAAGGGGCTCTGCATGATTACTGTTAACTTTTACAGACGGAGTTGGGGAAAGAGCATCTGATGTGTTACAGTCTATCAATGATGGCGTAGTGGACTGGGCATTTGGGGTTACTGAGGGGCTAACCAGGGCATGGAGTGTCTCAGTTACATAGTCTACAGCAACATACTGGGTCTTACAAAGGGCATTCAGTTCGTCAAGCAAGGTGGATCCGTATACTACATCAGCAGTCTGTGTTGCGGGGAGATTGCATAACACGTTGTCTGTGGGCAAGCGTTGCTCTAATCTGTCTAATTCATGGGTGATAGTTGAGGTTACCCTTTCTAGATAACAATCCATGGGCCCAGTGACCTCGCCCCTCTGCATACCACAGCTCTTAGAAGGCAGCTTAGGTGACATGTTGGTAGTAGATCCACAGGACAGTCTTTAAATACAATTAACAAATAGATAGCGAGGGCTTTAAAATGACTAAGTGACACCTTTTACCATACAGTCAAAAAACCAAGGGGACAGGCCCGGTCCGGTCTCCTCTGGCCTCTGAGGGCCACAGAGGGCCCGCCCTTTGCCCGGGCTTAGCCCGGCGTCCCGCTCGCGTCCCGTGAGGGAGGGCTGACGGAAGTTTAAAGCGCCTCCTGGCGCTATGATTCCTCACGTGGTTCACTGGGTTGCTGGGGCTTGTAGTTTCCCTGTCCTGCACTCACGCAAAGGCCAGCGCTTCCCCAGATGGTAGTGGGAGCGGGCAGCGTGAGGCAGGCAGGCGGCAGGCAGGCGGCAATCCCCGTGGGTCTAAGGGGTCAGCAGTCCTCCACCCGGGCTCCCGACGGCAGCAGCAGGCAAGTTCCCGAATGCTCCCCCCGCTCTTCAGGGCTGACGGAAGTTTAAAGCGCCTCCTGGCGCTACGATTCCTCACGTGGTTCACTGGGTTGCTGGGGCTTGTAGTTTCCCTGTCCTGCACTCACGCAAAGGCCAGCGCTTCCCCAGATGGTAGTGGGAGCGGGCAGCGTGAGGCAGGCAGGCGGCAGGCAGGCGGCAATCCCCGTGGGTCTAAGGGGTCAGCAGTCCTCCACCCGGGCTCCCGACAGCAGCAGCAGGCAAGTTCCCGAATGCTCCCTACTTGCTGGGCAGCTGTGACTCAAAAACTGCGAAAGGGGCCCTCAGTGGCCCTTCAGGACAAGTTACGCCAACCTTAGAGCCTTCCAGGCTCTGAAACAATACATGTGCCCTCTGGAGCACTCTCGCTCCTCAAATACATAATGCCCTCAAAGGTTGGAGACTGAATTTGCCTGGGGCAATAAATCATGGGCCCCTCAGGCCCATTGGAAAAGGGAGCCACACGGGGCTCGGGGAGCAATGGTGGGGCCTGGAACTAGCCCTGGGCCACTCGGGCCCCTTTTTTGAAAGACATGCCCCCAATCGGTGGAGCCACGCACAGGCTCTAGGGGAACACGGGCTCCCAGGACCTCCACGGGGCCCCTAATACAGAAGATGCCCCCATCGTTGGAGCGGCCCCCTATCAGGCGGGGGCCGCTCAAGAACTAATGCGGCCGTGCTCCTCCATGCCCAGCCCTCACTTCCCGGGCTCCTGCATCGGGGGGGCTTCTCTCCTCGCGGTCTCCTCTCGAGTGTGGCGGGGGCTGGCTTCGCTCCTCGCCGGTGTCTTGCTTCAATCACGGCACCGGGGCTTCCTTTTCACCACGGCAGCCACGGAGGGGACAAAGAACCGGCGCTGCCTCCACCGGCCGCCTCGATTCCACCGGGCGGCTTTTCCTCTCCTAGGCGCAGGACTTCAGCCAATCCCAGCGCGGCGGCGGGCGGGACTTCCCTTCCAAACTGGAAGACCCGCACAGCGTCAGACACTACAGTGCCTGACTTCCTGTTTTCGGCGCGAGGGCCGCAGCGGTGATTTTCGGGCATAAAGGAAGGGTTGGCAACCTCTGTGTTAAAAATAAATATCAGGAAGTGGCAATCAGCGGGGTGGGCACCCAAAATTGGACTCTGACATAAAAACTGGGTGGGCACCCGTAATGAACGCCACACCACCACGAGCATAATTCAGGGTAGGCACCGGCTATAAACACGAGCAGGGCAATTCCAAAACAAAGCGCTTCCCAGGTGCTAAGGGAGACAGAAACCCTAGCCCCACAAAGCAACTGGAGCAACAGGGTTTCCAAGAGGTCCTGGGTATCAGGAGGGGCAATGCAGGGCCCAGCAAACAGGGCACTTCATCAAGGAGACAGCCCCCATGGCGGTCCCCCCTGGGCCCCACTAGCAGCAAGCCCCCTCCTGTTAGGATCCAAGCCAGATCTCCAGGTATCCAGGCATCCAGGGGCTGGGCAGGGCCCAGGGAGGCAAGCCTTCCCCTGGGCCCCAGCAGCAGCACGCCCCTGGTAGATTCAAGTCAGGAACATGAACATTTTACATGAGGGCACAGCCTCTTTTTATACACCATTTCCTTTGTTTCCAAAGGTGCAGGCAAGGGGCGAACCAGACGCAACTGATTCTTGAGCACTTTGTTTTGGTCAGCCCCTCTGCCTAATCACAGGGTGGGTCAGGGACATCAGACACACCACAGGGGATGGAACCAGCATTGTGGAGGGAAGGTCCAGCCCTATTCAGGTCCCAGGTGCACTCCTCCCTCCAATCAACATGCAGATCTCTCCATTCACCACCGGGGCAGACCCATCCGGACTCCTGGAGCTAGGCACACCAGCCAATCACAAGCCAGACAGTTAATTCACTGTAACTGCACAGACATGCCAACTTCTAGAAGTGGCACTTTCACACTAGGCACAATAAATCCGCACACATCATCGCGCAGCATTCAATCTCACGAGTCCACACATACCAAACTCGACCCTGCACTCCCCACACATCAGGAACTACCAGGGACACACATATCCCCAATGCATTCCTATCGGAGGGCAGGCCAATCTCACACATGCACTCAGAGAGCACACGCACTTTACACTGGGACACAGTGTCAAAGTGCGCAAAGATCAGAAATCACTATAATTATGTAACATTAAAAGGCAAAAAGTTCAGGGGTGAACCTTCCAGAAGGGCCAAGTCCAACAGTTTTGCTTTTTTTATTTCAAAATGCATGCAGGTCCCCATCAACGAAATCAGTCCCCACTGCAGAGAAATTAGCCCCCAGCTCGGCTGCACAGAAACGCCCGGTAGCCAGTCCTGCCCTGGCTATGACAAATTAAAATGACCTAACAATCAGCTGAGAGAGAACCTAACAGAGATGATAATTAACTGGGCACATATTTCTCAATCCCTTCTGTAGTACCAGTAGTAAGAGGCCATATGTTTTGCCCTAAGGGGGAGAAGTAAGAGTTCTTCACCATGGTCCACCAGCACAGTTCTTACTGTTTTCTTCTGAAAGTCAAATTCCTTTAATGGGGAGAGGCAACCAGCTGTATCCAAAGAGGGCTCTGTATTTGTGGATAGGCATTTGAAGAGGTCCCAATGAAGCCACTGGTTTTGGCAGAAAAAAATCTATGAGTGGGAGAAAATGTAATTTTGTAAACGAGGAAGTTCCCTCGCAAGCCTAATACTTTTGGTGCCTTCACCCTGTTAATCTTTCTACCTTAGGACTTAGGGCCTGGCCTGATTTAGAGTTTGGTGGATGGGTGACTCTATCGCATACATGATAGATATCCCGTCCGCTGTAATAGGAGTACCATAGGATATAATACTCTTGAATTATGGTGACTGGGATATCTTTAATGTTTGTGATGGAGCATCCCATCCACGAACTCTAAATCAAGCATTGAATAAGACTTGCTGCTGCTGAAGAGAAGATCTGAGGGCATAACACCTGTTTCTTCAGACCAACTGCAACACACCTCCTGTGGATTGGCTTGGCAGGTTTATCCTGTTCATCCAGAAGATATTTAGTGCAAATCGTTTTTAAGACCCATGACTTCCAAAGATGTTAGGAAGACTATGCTTTGACATAGTCGAGTTTCCCAGGACCTCAGAAACTTCAATTGGTGGTCATAACTCACTCCAGCAAAAGGCACCAGCAAGATCCAGGTAAGGTCCGGTTGGTACTGGTCAGCTGGGCTCTTCTGGGAAAAGGCATCTTACATCTTGTTCTGGTCCTGTAGCTTGAACTGGAAATCTCCCAAACAACCCTATTTTGCCCTGGGTAGAGGTGGGAGCAGGTCCAACTCTGCAGCCCTTCTTCAAGGTCTCAACAACAGGATCAATCATTCTACTGTGCTTCTACAAGGTCAGAGCATTCCAAGGACGTTGCAAGGGGATGCACCATTCATGCATGTCGCTAGCTTAAGTGAGAGGAGTGATCCCTGGCCCCTCCTTGACTAAAAGGGTACAAGTTCCTTGGAGTAATGCTGTCAGGTTTTGTAAGCAGTTCCTGTGTGCCTGGCTGCAAACAATCGCACAGTGCCACTCTCTCACTAGATCCAAAATGGTAAAGCCATTTTAGCCTTGTACAGAGCCTGTGTCCTCCCCCACACAGATGTGGGCAAGGAAACGAGTAACCCCTCCTTTATGTGGGCAATTCCAACCAGTTCTAAAGAAAGCCCATTGGGATTGGAGCCTGCCTGACTGGAAAACAAAGATGAGGCCTGTGCAGGTGTGATCTGACATCTGTCTTTAACAGCGGAGACACCTTCAAAGTTAATCAAGTTCCTGGGCACTGCACAAATGCCCATCCTGTCAGAAGAACAGAAACACCTGCAGACACCCAGGCATTTGTATCATCTCTGGGAGCAGTTTCCATACTTAATTTAGCACTTGGGCACTCAAAGGGCTATCAGTGGAGGATAATGCAAATTAGCATCCTAATGAGTAGGCAGGGAAAAAGGCAATTTTCTAAAAGTGCATTTTCCTTAATATGTATTAAAAATCTGATTTCACCAGTGAATTGATCTGTCAATAAATGTTACAAAAAGTCCAAGAATTGAAATTTCCCATGGTTTCCTAACCGAAAAATAGCATTATTAAATGTAATAGTGTATCCTAGTTATCCTCTATCAAACAGCCAGGCTTGCTACAGTGGAAATAGATTGGAGTTGCTAGTCTGTGTAAGGATATGTTAACTTTAAATTTCAACATCTCCTACTTTCAAATACAATGCACCCTGCATTATGGCATACAAAGCCTGCTTAGGGGTGACCTGTTATAGCCGTGGAGCCTGGTGTAGCGGGCTCTACCAGCCATGGAAGACCTGCTCCAGCATTAAAGGCCCAAACCAAAAGCGAGGGCTTTTAACAAGGGAGCATGCCTTTAATGGCTGGTGGACATGAAAGAAGCCTGACCCCAAACTAGTGGCTGTTAGGACTTCAGCACGCAACAACTGTGTAAGATATAGTCATTCTAGAATATTTAATTCATATTCATCATAATTTTAACATTTTTCAAAGTTACAGTCAAAAAAAGTACATCTTTGTATACATTTCTCAATACATACGATTTACAGTGGAGTTGCAAAAAATAGAAACCACATTTTTTTGTACCCAATGCATTTCGGGACGCAAGGTCCCTTCGTCAGGGGTCCCTGAAAGAAAAAGGAAACATTTTATCCGATGCCACTCTCAACTAATTGTAATGCATTAATGTCATGCTTCTCTAATACCACAGCTGAACAGAGCTCTAATATTCGAAAACGATTGCATATTGTTGAATACTACACTGAAATACAAAACCTCAGAAACACAACCTCAAAACCACCCAAATGATAAGCAAAAGCAAAGTGACCAAGACGCTCACCTTAAAAGTAGAAGATAATGCTGTAACGGTTTCTATTACCACACACTATAACTTGCGATCTGAATATAGACAAGTATGTCATAAAAATTTTGTTTGTGCGTGAACATTCAACTTTCTAGCGCGATACACTTAAGCTCAGCTTACCTAATGAACAAATGACAGGAGCGTAGCCTGTTAAAAAAATAGGTAAAATGACAATGTATAAGTTCTATGGTCAGAATAGCTCATTTTGCCAACAAATATACCGAAAGTGGTCTGTGGCTCACCTGATACTTATGGGGTCGCGTTAACCGATAGATAAACGTGCTCAAGTGACGACCTAAACGAAGGCATAAAAATGAATACGTGTAAAAATCGAATTCCGAACCTGCAGGCTCAATGTTTACCGATCTAAAATACGAGTAACTGCGATAATCTGTAATCGCATGTTGAAGACCGCTTACCGTAGCCACACTTCCTGAACTCTTCAAACGATCAACCGGTCGAGTCCGGAATGACGTATTCTCTTCTACGTGATACTACGTGCCTATGAATTAACGTACACGGCGAGCAACAACGATGACGGACGAGAGAAAAAAGGTGTTTATTTACTTTCCTTCAACGTCAAACTTTAATGAAACGCGAACACCAGCGTATAACAAGGATGACGGACGGGAGTAACAGCGTTTACTTGCTTTCCTGCACTGCCGAGCGTTACCAAATGTAAACAACTTCATGTAACAAGGAGTCATAGATGATCGAACAGAATATGTATAAATGTTGCAAACGTCTTACTGATAGATACAATGAATGCGTGATAATCGCTACTTTCACAATTGCATAATCGTTCTATTAACTCACTATTACACAACATTTTGTGGACATAGCAAACAATGCTTAAAAATCAAAACAAAATCCCAGAAATCACAATACATGAAATCAACTATACAAATAAAATATAAAAACATGACAAATCAGTGAGGTATGTATTGTTTATATCAGTGTGTACTACTGTGTGTAGGGGACCTTCAGTGGGGGAAAGGCCAGGTTAGTTGTTTACTGCAGTTTTATGGACTTTATAGGAAGCAGTTCATTTCAATTTTATCATTAAGTCCAAATGGCAGTGAAGATTGCAGTTTTTTGATCCAGAAGACCTCACGTTGGAGGAGATTCTTGGAGTTATCCAAGCCTGTTTTTTTAGGTACTATCTCAATAATTTGGAACTTGAGTTGGGCTATTGAATGACGCTGTTCTGTCCAGTGTGCTCTGAGTCACAGCATTTGGTATATATGATTAAATGCCCGTGTGGCCTTTTATATGTAGGTAAGACAACCAGGAAAATAAAAATCCGTCTCTCGGAACACAAGAGTCGAATTCGGACCAAAAACTTAACATCACCATTGGCTCTACACTGGACAGAACAGCGTCATTCAATAGCCCAACTCAAGTTCCAAATTATTGAGATAGTACCTAAAAAAACAGGCATGGATAACTCCAAGAATCTCCTCCAACGTGAGGTCTTCTGGATCAAAAAACTGCAATCTTCACTGCCATTTGGACTTAATGATAAAATTTAAATGAACTGCTTCCTATAAAGTCCATAAAACTGCAGTAAACAACTAACCTGGCCTTTCCCCCACTGAAGGTCCCCTACACACAGTAGTACACACTGATATAAACAATACATACCTCACTGATTTGTCATGATTTAATATTTTATTTGTATAGTTGATTTCATGTATTGTGATTTCTGGGATTTTGTTTTGATTTTTAAGCATTGTTTGCTATGTCCACAAAATGTTGTGTAATAGTGAGTTAATAGGACGATTATGCAATTGTGAAAGGAGCGATTATCACGCATTCATTGTATCTATCAGTAAGACGTTTGCAACATATATACATATTCTGTTCGATCATCTATGACTCCTTGTTACATGAAGTTGTTTACATTTGGTAACGCTCGGCAGTGCAGGAAAGCAAGTAAACGCTGTTACTCCCGTCCGTCATCCTTGTTATACGCTGGTGTTCGCGTTTCATTAAAGTTTGACGTTGAAGGAAAGTAAATAAACTCCTTTTTTCTCTTGTCCGTCATCGTTGTTGCTCGCCGTGTACGTTAATTCATAGGCACGTAGTATCACGTAGAAGAGAATACGTCATTCCGGACTCGACCGGTTGATCGTTTGAAGAGTTCAGGAAGTGTGGCTACGGTAAGCGGTCTTCAACATGCGATTACAGATTATCGCAGTTACTCGTATTTTAGATCGGTAAACATTGAGCCTGCCGGTTCGGAATTCGATTTTTACACGTATTCATTTTTATGCCTTCGTTTAGGTCGTCACTTGAGCACGTTTATCTATCGGTTAACGCGACCCCATAAGTATCAGGTGAGCCACAGACCACTTTCGGTATATTTGTTGGCAAAATGAGCTATTCTGACCATAGAACTTATACATTGTCATTTTACCTATTTTTTTAACAGGCTACGCTCCTGTCATTTGTTCATTAGGTAAGCTGAGCTTAAGTGTATCGCGCTAGAAAGTTGAATGTTCACGCACAAACAAAATTTTGATGACATACTTGTCTATATTCAGATCGCAGGTTACAGTGTGTGGTAATAGAAACCGTTACGGCATTATCTTCTGCTTTTAAGGTGAGCGTCTTGGTCACTTTGCTTTTGCTTTTGCTTATCATTTGGGTGGTTTTGAGGTTGTGTTTCTGAGGTTTTGTATTTCAGTGTAGTATTCAACAATATGCAATCGTTTTCAAATATTAGAGCTCTGTTCAGCTGTGGTATTAGAGAAGCATGACATTAATGCATTACAATTAGTTGAGAGTGGCATCGGATAAAATGTTTCCTTTTTCTTTCAGGGACCCCTGACGAAGGGACCTTGCGTCCCGAAATGCATTGGGTACAAAAAATTGTGGTTTCTATTTTTTGCAACTCCACTGTAAATCGTATGTATTGAGAAATGTATACAAAGATGTACTTTTTTTGACTGTAACTTTGAAAAATGTTAAAATTATGATGAATATGAATTAAATATTCTAGAATGACTATATCTTACACAGTTGTTGCGTGCTGAAGTCCTAACAGCCACTAGTTTGGGGTCAGGCTTCTTTCATGTTCATATAACTGCTTAGCAGGCAGTAATTCAGCACAGCACACATATCAAATTAATTTGATAAACTTGTCGAACTGAGTGCGACCTCCACCCACATTCATTATTTTAATGGCTGGTGGAACACTCTACGGAGGGCTCTAAGGCTATTTGAACATTTCGCCCTTAGAGGGTACAACATTCCTATTTGTAAAACAATGTACTCATGGAACCCGTGGGTGTTAAAATCCTCTTGGGATCCATGAGCCCTTTGTTCACAGCAACAGCTGTGAACAAACATTGGAATGTTGACACTCAGGGCTTCTACCAGCCAAGGGAGCTCTCAACACTCTAATGTTCTAATAATATTTAAAGGGAGGTTTTCTCCTGTCAAAAAGAGTTTATTTTGACAGATTGGGTGTAGTTGTAGCTGATCAGGCAGGTCTGGAATCTGGTTAGCCTGGTCACTCTAGTGGATGGCAGAGAAGTGCTGTAGTCCTTAGGTGACGTATAATGTTCCTTGCTATATCTGTACTTGGGGCACCATATACCATGGACTTATAGGAAAGGTAAACATGCCAATTTAGCCTTAGAGCCTGTTACGGGCTCTAGTGGCCATTAAAGATCCGGTCCAGTGTTAAAGGCTCGGGCCTTTATTACTGAACTCGGCCTTTAATGGCCGGTAGAGCTCCAAGGCTATTAGAACATTTTACCCCAATAAGGCAGAATGTTCTGATTTGTAAAACAAAGGCCTCACAGAGCCCTAGGGGACTGAAATACCCATGGGTTCCGTGAGGACCTCTGTTCACATCAACAGCATTGAACGAACATTAAAATGTAGGACCTCCGCGGGCTTCTACTGCCCTTTAGAAGCCCAGAGCATTCCATTGTTTTCAATGGAGCCCTCAAAATTCCAAAGTTCTCAGTAGGTTATAGCCAATTCATCATATTTTAGGGTTTCGAGTACATGGACTGGGGGCTGTTTAGCAGTGTCCCCAAGGCACAGAGAAGAATAAAAAAAGAGTAGGATTAGTCCACAAAAATGTGTTTGACCATGCAAACAGGGGCACTTTATCATAGTACACGTAGAGGTTTTTTGACTTGTTAATTATCAATGACATGAACATTTGTGAAATTCTGGTTAAATTTTGTTTTGTACTTGGCAATATTCCATGGACCTGATTCACAAATGAACGTATTACACTCGCCCCTTGCCTACTTCTGATCTTCACTCCATCTTATTTGGCCTGAAATCATACCTCGGTCCCAGTCAACTGGAAACATTTATGTCTGATTGCATTAAAGCCTAAAAACATCTTCTGAAGTAAATTTAAACTCTGATTGCGAATAGGCAAAAAGTAGTGAACTTACTCAAAAGTGTAAGATTCTCAGAAGAGTACAGCCCACAATGCCTTCAATTTTTGTAGATAGATGTAAGTTACACTTTTGGAAAAAATTACAATCGGAGTTTGTGAATAGCTAGGGGCCCCCAAAGACACTTTCTAACAGCTTTTCCATGTCGGAAAGGCCTATAGGAAAAGGCTGTCGTAATCCTCACAGCAGAGCCGACTCTGGCTCCGCCATCATTAGGGGATTAGGGTGGCTTCCGATAGGATCCTTGAGCCTGTCACAGCCGTGTCGAATCCCCCTGCAGGTTTTGCTCTGACCACTGCTCTGACCACCGTCATCTTAATACGCCAGTATGACTGAAACCCACGATGTGGGTCAGAAAAGCTACGACAGCTGGTTGTAGGCTTCCTGCACAACATCGTAAGGAGGCCCTATATGTTTGCAGGTGTGTGCATGCGTGCACCCACGTCTACATGCCTTGTCTTGATTGTGGAGGCAAAGAAAATAATAAAAAAACATTGCATTATTAGAGATAATACTACATCATGATCAAGTACCTTTCTAAATGTTTTTTTAGTCACTGCTTGCATAAAAAATAGGGTTTGCATGAACACGTATGTCTTAAAGTGCCAAACGTATATATGGCATTATAGCATTAATTTCTCATTTATCTGTGTGTTGCATTATATGAGTATGTTATCGCTTTATGCCTCACAGGATCAGGCACCTGGATTGTGGTAAAACTATGTTATCTCATGCTTGTCTATGCTATCTGGTTGACATTTCTTACACTATTCATATGAATAAGCAAACAACTGATTTACCCCCTGGTTTGTATTGTATTCAGGAGAGGTTTTAAGCTAGAAGTTAATTTAAGGTAAACAGATAGAATTCTGCTAAGTAACACTTCCTACTACATTCAGTCATTATCTACAAAGAATTAAAAAGGAAAGTTGGAAACAATGTTGGCTGGTGGATTCTAAATGTGGTGGGGAGAAATTTGTAGACTTAATGAAAAGGTACAGGGGAATTTAAGCGAATTACCCTGAAGTGAAAAGGAAGTGCACAATTAGAGTTCCCCCGCAAGACAATTTTGAAGACAAAGTGAGTTAAATGGTGGATTTAACAGCATAATGTTAGTCACTGTAAAATTTGCACTTCAACATACCGCATAGAGCAGTAGTAAACTAGGCAGTGTTGTCACCTAGACATAACCACACACAAATAGAAATTTGCTCTACCTTAAAAGCAATTAAGATCTCAGTAAAAAAACATATATTTGTGTTTCATAACTTATGCCAGCAGACACTTTTTACAGTACCATTGGCTATTTCAGATTTCTGGTTAGTCAAAAAAGGACAAGGCCTGAAGAAGATTGATCTGTTCGATGCTAGGCCTCCCCCTGAGTGCTAAGCCTTTTTTTGGCTATTTGGGGTAATGTGCACTTAGGCCCCTGTAACTTTTTGCCCACATAAGTATCCACGCCAAATTTGCATCCTTTTCTTCAAACATCATGGGATTCTAAAGGTCTCCAGTCCAGGGTTTGTAAATTCCCCTGGAGGGGTGCCAGAAATTATCCAAAATACAGATAACGTTTGTGTTTTTGGGGAAAAATGGGAAAAAAGTGCTGCAAATAAAAGCGTCTGGGTTTTTCCCTGCAAATGGTATCAAAAAAGGGTTTGTGGGGCTGAAATCACCATTTTGCCAGCTTTTAGGGAATGACAGACTTTTGTCAGAAAACCAACATTTTTTACACAGTGTTAACACTTTTCTGGGACTGAGCCTATTAGTTAATGGTAGAAATGAGTATTAAAGCAATAATGGATCCTGGAAAGCTACACATTTTAATAAACTAGACCAAATTTTGAATTAAGAAATGGGTCATTTGTGTAAATCCTTCAAGGTTTTTTTAAAGAAACTGAGGTTCCGTGACAATTATTGTGGTGTTTTCGACTCGTTCGAATATGGATGAGTTTGGTATCTATGAACCGCAAATGACGTGCTTAGTGGGTGTACGCGTTTTCGCTACACTGGCCTGAACCGTTCGTCTTATTCGTGGGTTTCTTCATCTGAACCCACAGGTTCCATTTTAGATACGGCATCCATTTTGTCTCTTGCCCTCAAGTAGCCAGCGAATGGACACTGCCCGCTTCGTGACCCTGGGATCCCCAAGCTTTTGCGGAAGACACGTGTTCCTTTGAGGGTGTCTTTATGATGAGGGGGATGATACTGCAAAGGCAGATGGCCCCGTTCGAAGCTCATCTTGCCGTGTCGGCCTATTGTTTCAGCCGTGCATTCATTAGGCACGACTCCTTTGATCCTGCAATCGTGTTTCCGATATCGCCCCCTGCACCAATCTGTTGTCTATCTTTGTCTTCCTTCCACCTGTCTCTGTCTTCTCTCAAACTCTTTTACAGCCGGAATGGAATGTATTTAATGGTGGGATAACGTACTTTTACAGTTGGGAACCGGCGATGCTACTGTAATTATGTTCCGGGACCCTGGATACATGAAAGCAACCCTTTTGAAGTTTACTATGGGAACTGAGTTGTAACCCTTTGTTCGCCATGTTGTGCTATGATGGAAATATGTATAAAAGGAGCGATCCACTATTGCAATTTGAAGCAGTCTCCCAGAACCTACACATGCTGTACTTCTTGTGACTTCTGTGTTCCCTGCAGTAAATAAACCTCGATCTTTGATGCCAAAGGAAGTGTCCTGTGTCTCTGTAATTTGTACGCCGGAACAGGTAACCCACGAAGGTTTCAGGTGTTGTCCCCTGGCACCGCTGGGCCTTAGAATAGCCCAGTCCTTCAGTTGGCGCCCAACGTGGGGCGACATCAACAGTACCGGTCCAAAGCCCGACGATCGTGAGGAACTTCGTGTGAAATTTCCGAGGGAAGGTGCACCCCGCTTCATCGATCCTGTTGTCCAAATAAGTGGTCCGAAGACTTTTCCCGCAAAGATCCCCGCCTCCTGACAGCTGCGACGGACTGATGCCCTGACTGTCGACCTGTCTTGGCGCCTGGCGTAGTCCTTTGTACAGCGAGACGATAGACGGGCCTTCCTGGTGACGCCATTGCTCTTTCAGTTAAGTATTTGTGGGTCGCTCCCAGAGTCCTTGGTTGTTGTTGAAACTTGGTTGTTTGCATGGTTCCATTACATTTGTGGTTCTTAGTTATTGGTGCTTAGTTGTTGGGTTTTATTTGACGATTGCAATTGCCAAAAACCGAGGGTCTTGCATTTTTGCGAGGACATCGTAATTTGATAACCCTTGAAGTTTGTAAACTCGGTTAGTGTGCAAGATGCCTGGCCGTAGTACTTTGATTAGTTGATTAGAGTACTGATAAGAAGGAAGAGGACGCGGTAGAGGATCCTTTGTTGTCCTACCTACTGAAGTCACCACCTCCATACGCACAGGATACTACAGCCCCTGTGGTTCCTCCTGTTCCTCAACCTGTTGTTCCGGAAGCTGCTGGTCAGCCTGTCGCTGGTCCTGTTCTCCCGAATCCCCTTGTTCCTCAAGTTGTCCCTGTTCCCTTAACTGTCCCTCTTCCTACTGCTCCACTGCCTATACCTTCTCAGTCTGCTGTTCCTGCTACTTCTGCTGTCTTGGCTACTCCTACTGCTCCTACTGCTCCTAAGTTTAGCCCTTATGTTGTTGCCCCTGTACTTCTCTCCTCTTCTCCGTCTGTTCGTAGTTGCATACCTAATACTGTTGTTAATCTTTACTCTCCATTCGGACCGATCCTTGGATCCGATGTTTCTGATGTCCCTCAAAGATGAAGTCAAATTCCTGGTGGTAGGGAGAGTGATACATTAATAAAAATGTCACGTAATTGGATTAGGTATCCCATTAAACACACCCCGTGCCTGGTTTATGAGACCTTCTCTCAATTCAATGAGCCGACACAGAGATTTGTGTTTGAGGAAATGTGTAAATGTTTACGAGAGGTATGGGATACCGATGAGGTAGACAATGTGCCGCCCGAAGTGACTGAACTCCAGCATCAGTTTTCGAGTGGTATGATTGTGGGTAGTAATGTTCGACGTGCTGTGGAGCGTCTCCTATCTTTTCGATCTACAGTACTACCTCGAGCATTGTTTAAGGACGAAACTGAGGAATGGATGGCAACACCTGGTCAGTATCCCATGCGAGAAGTCCCCCCAGTGTCGATGCCAAGTGATCCTGCTGCTAATCCCGCTATTCCGCCACACTTCCAGAGAGTTTGGATACACCTCCCATGGAAGCGGTCAGAAGTTTTGCAGGTGAAGCAAACTTTTCCTGACCCCCGCAAAAATCCAGCAGGTTATTATAAGGCGTTATCCCAATTAGTGGATGCTACTGTCATGAACCTTGCCGATATTGACATGTTGTTCGGTAATGTAGTACCTCAACCAATTTGGGCAAAAATCCGTCAAGAGAATCACGTAGCCGAGTTAGGCGGTGATTGGGCTGCTCTTGCGGCGGCCGACGGACGACAAGTTGGTGGGGCTAAGCCTGAACAGATTATTGAAAATCAGCCCCAGAGGATAATTACACTTATGAAGACGCTTATGCCAGCAATGAGAGTCAATTGGGATAAACTGTCTGCGTGCAAGCAAAAGAAGGACGAGAGTGTCTCCGATTTCTTTACGAGATTTGAGGAGGCATTCATCGATCATAGTGGTCAAGATATGTGCACTGAGGGAGGCCAGCGATTTTTTGTAGATAAATTTGTATCAAATTTGTTGCCTGAACTCAGCAACAAATTGAAAAATTCCAAAAGTTCGTGGGCTGTTTCTACCTCTGCTCAAATATTGGCCACGGCTCAATATTACGAAAATAGGGAGAAGGAGGAAAATGATCGTGCGGATAAGAAAACTAAGGATCTTAAAACTAAAGTTTTGTTGCAGCAAGCGTATCCTCCGCGCTCAAATCAGAATGACTCACAGCAGCAGAATAGATCGCAATCACAGTCTTCTAGGTCACAGTCGTGTAATGACTCCTCTACACCGAGATCTATGCTTGGTTATAATCAATGCGCATACTGTAGAGAAGAGGGCCATTTGAAGTTTAATTGTCCGGTTTTGCGCGACCAAAATAATGGTGGTTCGGTACGAGGAGGTCGTAGTGGTCCTCAACAGGCTTCACGTGGTAGAGGTCGTGGTGTTACTCAAAATCAGAATGAGCGTTCTGACAATTCATCAGATTCAAATAATTGCTTCGATCAGCGTGGTTCATCATCAGGTAGATCTGCACAGTATCATGTGGATGACTGTTACGTCGAGCATGATATTGATGACGGTAATTACTAGGACGGCCACAGACAAAGAGAGGGAGTAGTGTCAGTTCCGGTTTATCAGAGAGGGCCTTACGTCACAGTTGCCACATCGGGTGTAGTTGAGCCTTTTCTGTTGGACACTGGTGCAGCAAAAAGTTCCATCATACATTCGAAACTCCCTGGCGCATCTTTGTCTGGCTTAATGAATGTTTCCGTTGGATTCTCTGGCGCCCCCGTTAGCAATCTGGTTTCTAGCCCTTTGCCCTTCACAATTGGGCCTCGTGAGCTACAAGCTCCTTTGATTTTGACTACTGGTTGTGGTGAGAATCTTTTGGGCCTGGATTTGCTGAAACGGTTATATGCGACCCTGTACTGTTCTCCTGCGGGAGTGGAGCTTACTTTGGGTCAGAGAGTGATCTCTCCTATGTATTTGTCAACTGATAAGCTCCCACCGGAATTGAGTTCTCTTCCTGAGTCTTTGTGGGCAACAGGTCCCAATGATGTGGGCCTACTGGACATCTCACCTTATGTTGTCCAATTGAAATCGAATGTGCGATTACCACGTATTCCCCAGTATCGTATCTCTCTCGATGGTGAACGAGCGCTGTTAGCAATCATCTATGATTTGATCAAGAAGGATGTCATCGAGGAGACTCAGGAAATGTGTGCAATAGTCCCGTGTTACCTATTTTGAAACGCACTGATCCATCCAAGCCTCCTGTGTACCGTTTTGTCATTGATTTACGGGAGGTGAATAAAATTGTGATTCCACAATTTCCTGTGGTGCCTGATATTACGGCTTTACTGACTCTGATTCCAGCCTCTGCTTCTTGGTTCTCAGTGATCGATCTGAAGAATGCTTTCTTTAGCATTCCGATTGCTGAGGAAAGCAGAGATCTATTCGGCTTCTCATTAGGTGGTCGCAGCTTCAGGTTTAAACGCGCTCCTCAGGGCTACTGTGAGAGTCCATCGATCTACAGCCAAGCTCTGAAGAGTCAACTTGACGCGTTTGTGTTACCGGCTGGTGCGGCCTTGATTCAATATGTTGATGATTTGTTAGTGGCTGCTGACACTAAAGAGATCTGCAAAACTGCTACAGTATCGCTGTTACAGCATCTCTGTAACTTACATCACAAGGTGTCACCTTCTAAACTACAATATTGTTGTCAAGAAGTAACCTATCTAGGTCACTTATTGTCAAAGGAGGGAAGAAGGTTGACCCCAGAGAGAATTGCAGCGATCGCTCGAATGACTGTGCCAACAACTCAAAGAGATGTGCGTGCCTTTTTAGGTATCACGTCATACTGCAGGCAATGGATTCCAAATTTTTCATTGCTAGCGAAGCCATTGGTAGCCCTCACGTGCAAGGATGTTCCTACTCCTTTCCCATGGACTGAAGAGTGTCAGAAAAGTTTTTCTGAATTGCGTGATGCGTTGTGTTCGGCCCCTGTGTTAGGTACTCCTGACTACAGCAAACCGTTTACATTATACGTTCACGAGAGAGAGGGTTGTGCGTTGAGTGTTTTGACGCAGCAATTTGGTGGTAAGCAGCGTCCATGTGTATATTTTTCCTCGACCTTGGACCCAGTAGCTAGAGCATTGCCGAGTTGTCTAAGAGCGACAGCGGCAGCTGCGGTGTCCATCCGGCAATCTGCAGGATTGGTCATGGATAATATGCTTACGGTGATGGTTCCGCATGCAGTTGACACTCTTTTGAATCGTACCAAAACCCAACACTTGACGAGTGCAAGGTTGTCCGGTTATGAGTTGACGCATTTGGCAAGTCATATACAAATAAAGCGCTGTGATGTGCTAAACCCGGCGACGTTGTTGCCAACTCATATGGAATCAGATGATGTACCACCACATGATTGTTATTTGCGAACTGAGGAAGGAACGAAGGGTCGTGTTGACCTAAAAAACACTCCATTGGCAGATCCCGATGGTACTTTGTATGTTGATGGTTCGTGTTTTAAGTTGCCGAATGGTGATGTGACGACTGCGTATGCTGTGGTGACGTTGAGTACGGTTGTGGAAACTGCGAGATTGAGTCAGAATTCCGCGCAGGCGGCAGAGCTGATTGCGTTGACGAGAGCGTGTGTTTTGTCGAAGGGAAAGCGAGTGAATGTGTTTACGGATAGCCAGTATGCATTTGGCGTTGCACATAGTTTTGGTCGTTTGTGGAGAGAAAGAGGATTTATGACATCGCATGGCACGAAGATCCAACACGGACAGCTCGTGAACGATCTTTTGGACGCACTTACATTGCCTAAGCAGGTGGCAATTATTAAATGCAGCGTGCACCGAAAGGTTATGGATGATGTTGGTCGTGGTAACGCGTTTGCGGATGAGATTGCTAAAGAGACAGCTAAAAACCTTGCAAACCGAATGTACGTTACGAGTTCAGTAAGGTGGCCGGCAGAGACTGGTATGTGTGAGGACACTGTTGAGAGCGTGAAAGCGATTCAGAATGAGGCCACCGAAACTGAAAAGACTAAGTGGAAAGAAAGCACGGGAAAGTTAGACGTGCACGGATGTTGGATTGATTTGTCGGAAAGTCAGAGATGGATGTTGCCGGATGCATATGTGCTAGCCTTTGTGACTATGGCTCATGGCTTGTCACATATTAGCGCGAAAGGTATCTGCAAGTTGCTGTCCCCTGTATGGAAGAATGATGGTATCGCTAAGTGTGCTGAGAGAGTGGTTAAGAATTGTATGGTATGTATGATGTACAACCCCGGCAAAGGCACTCCTACTCCACCTGGCCATTTTGCTCCTCCTACATGTCCCTTTGAGGTTATCCAATTGGACTTCATCCATATGGAGAGATGTAATACCCTGAAGTACGTTTTGGTTGTGGTTTGCGCGTTCTCTAGATGGATCGAGGCCTACCCTCTCAAAGATAATACTGCCCTGTCCACAGCGAAAGTCCTCCTGAAGGAATACTTTCCTCGGTATGGAATGCCACAGATTGTATGGTCAGATAACGGAAGTGAGTTTGTGGGGAGTGTGATGAAGAGTGTGTGCAAGGGCATTGGAATTCGACAAAAATTCCATAGTGCCAATCATCCCCAGTCAGCAGGTTTAGTTGAAGGGTACAATGGTACTCTGAAACTGAAACTTGCTAAGATTCAAGCTACGACTGGTTTGTCATGGCCTGATGCCTTGCCTCTGGCTCTCTTGTCGACCAGGGCGACTGTACACTCTCGAGTAGGGCTTAGCCCATATGAGATTCTGTTCGGCCGTCCTGCGAACGTTTGGGGAGTCCCGAGGCCCAAGGCCTTTGATAGTCTTGAGTACCCAATGTTAATTGATTATCTTCATGATCTGACTGCTAAACTAAGGTTAATTCATCAACAGGTCTTTGAAGCTCTGCCGGCACAGACTGAGGGTCCTGGACATCGGCTCCAACAGGGTGACTGGGTGGTCACCCGCAACTTCGGCAGAAAGCGCAATTTGGAGCCGAGATTTGTGGGTCCGTTCCAAGTCCTGCTGGCCACAAGAACTGCAGTTCGTTTGGAAGGCAGGAAGAATTGGGTGCATGCCACCCACACCAAAAAAGTGCCTATCCCCTTGCCAGCAGATTCTTGGGTGAGGACTGGAATTGCCGCTACGGAAACAGAGACCCCAACAAAATTTGTGCCGTTTAGTGATGCTCAACCTGTAGGAGACACTTCATTGCAGTCAGATACATTTGTTGAACCTTTGCCATTGGAGAACTCGAGACTTAAACTATCATCTGATCGACAGGACTCTGTTCCGCAACCTGAACAATTATTTGGTGAGCAGACTCGTCCTGGAAGAAGCAGATATTTTCTTCGTTCTCACAACAAAGACTAATAAAAACACTTTTTTTTTCTTCCCCTTTTTGAATTCATATTACCCCTTGCTGTTGTTTTGAACATTATGAACAATTGCATCCTCTATTAATTCTTGAGTTCTTTTCCACGTATGTTTCTTTTTCCACAGCTAGGAGATTTGCACTAAAATTGAATGATTGATTAAAGAAAACCTTACATCCGGGTTGACCGTAGGGCCGTGCGGGTATTTCCTTCTGTTTAGCAGGTTCCTGACATTAGGTTGGTACTTTTGTCGATTCCTGGGAACTCCTGGGAATTGATAATCGCTACTCAGAACGAAGTGCGTCAAGAACGTTGTGGACGGTTTTAGAGGATGGAATTCTCCAAGTTGTCAGAAGTGGAGAAGATGCCTGCTCAAAGATCGACATTACATGGGGTTGTACGAACAAAATGCTTTCTGTTTCAGGTATTCCTGCTGTTTCTGACTGTTTCCATGTTATTAGTGGGTGGAGTGTACTTTGGAATACAGTCGTTATTGCCTTCTGCTTTACCTACTTTTTCTTCTGAACCGAAGTCTATTCCCACTGTTTCTCCACATTCCTTTCATCCTCTGCCCCAACACGAACAGGTTAGACGTGCGGAATTCATGAACAACTCCTTTGTCCAGCTTCTACATCAGCATCAGTTGGTGATGAACACTACTAACTGTTGGGTGTGTGGTTTAATGCCACATACCATGGATAGGGGTATTCCGTATTTGGTTCTTCCTTATAGCTCCCAGGGGTCAGCTCGAGCATTCCAAACTATGTTTCGTAGCGCACTAGATTCCTACCCCCACCGAGAGTCACGCACTGCAGATCATGGTCCTGGCCCGTACCACAAGCCTTTGGCAAGAGCGATTGCTGATTTAGATAGAGATATTTTTGATGCGTCGCTTATCCCAGAGGAAGAGGTGCGAGCATACAGGGATCTGAGTGAGGCTGAGTATAGCATGTCAGTGGGTGATAGACAGCTTAAAAGCTCGTCTCCGATCTGGATCGTACCCCATCTCGGTAATTTCTGCTTGAAAGGTCTTGGCCGAAGCCCGCGAGCTCAGCTTGGGAGGAGTGCTTGCACTGAAACGTATGTTTTACCAACGCTCTCTTCCCCTGTTCTTCTGACTGCCAAGGGTACATACTTTGTATGTTACGACCGCGCATATACATGGTTGCCCCGTGACTTCTCGGGCACCTGTTATATTGCGAATCTTTTGCCACCGACCTTTACAGTTGGC
Organism: Lissotriton vulgaris; assembly: GCF_964263255.1. Classification (NCBI taxonomy): domain Eukaryota; kingdom Metazoa; phylum Chordata; class Amphibia; order Caudata; family Salamandridae; genus Lissotriton; species Lissotriton vulgaris. The sequence goes on from NC_141695.1 coordinate 989,338,284, forward strand.
TCGGACTATCACAAGACTAGAGTTGTGAGAGGTGTTATTAGCGAAGAGGACACTGCCGGTCAAGAAGCAGGAGACTTCTTTAAGGGTTTCCTGCCGTTTTGGGGACCTATGATCAATAGTAGGAACCTGAGACAGTTGACTCGTGTGGTGGAATCGACTGCTAATATAACTGCAAGTGCTCTTGGTAATCTGACAGCAGAGCTTCAGGCGGACAGGCTTATGATGTTACAAAACCGTATGGTTTTAGACGTTGTTCTTGCAGACAGAGGTGGTGTATGTAAGGTGATCCATTCGAGTTGCTGCATTTTCATCCCTGATAACGCTCCAACTGTCTATCAAGCCATTTCGAAGTTGTACAAGATCTCCGAATCCATACACGTGGACGTAAGTGATTGGACGCTACTAGGATGGTTTTGGGGCCTGATGTCGACGTGGGGTTGGAAGATTCTGATGATCATTGGGGTTGTTGTAGCATTTCTGTTCACGTGTTGTCTTTGTGTGCAGTGTGGTCCTGGCTTATGTGGCCTCTGTGCTACGACATGTATAAGAGGGCCATCTGTTACCAAGGAGGCACTTATGGATAGAATGATGTTGCAGCAACATCTGAATGATCTAATGAATATCGAGATCGATTCTGATATCGACTAGTGCTTGCCTACATGAGGGCAAAAGGAGCGTCTGAGGTTCCGTGACAATTATAGTGGCGTTTTCAACTCGTTCGAATATGGATGAGTTTGGTATCTATGAACCGCAAATGACGTGCTTAGTGGGTGTACGCGTTTTCGCTACACTGGCCTGAACCGTTCATCTTATTCGTGGGTTTCTTCATCTGAACCCACAGGTTCCATTTTAGATACAGCATCCATTTTGTCTCTTGCCCTCAAGTAGCCAGCGAACGGACACTGTCCGCTTCGTGACCCTGGGATCCCCAAGCTTTTGCGGAAGACACGTGTTCCTTTGAGGGTGTCTTTATGATGAGGGGGATGATACTGCAAAGGCAGATGGCCCCGCTCGAAGCTCATCTTGCCTTGTCGGCCTATTGTTTCAGCCGTGCATTAATTAGGCACAACTCCTTTGATCCTGCAATTGTGTTTCCGATATCGCCCCCTACACCAATCTGTTGTCTATCTTTGTCTTCCTTCCACCTGTCTCTGTCTTCTCTCAAACTCGTTTACAGCCGGAATGGAATGTATTTAATGGTGGGATAACGTACTTTTACAGTTGGGAACCGGCGATGCTACTGTAATTATGTTCCGGGACCCTGGATACATGAAAGCAACCCTTTTGAAGTTTACTATGGGAACTGAGTTGTAACCCTTTGTTCGCCATGTTGTGCTATGACGGAAATATGTATAAAAGGAGCGATCCACTATTGCAATTTGAAGCAGTCTCCCAGAACCTACACATGCTGTACTTCTTGTGACTTCTGTGTTCCCTGCAGTAAATAAACCTCGATCTTTGACGCCGAAGGAAGTGTCCCGTGTCTCTGTAATTTGTACGCCGGAACAGGTAGCCCACGAAGGTTTCAGGTGTTGTCCCCTGGCACCTCTGGGCCTTAGAATAGCCCAGTCCTTCAAAACTAACAGTTAAAAATGTAGGAAAAATTGAAAATGAGTTGAAAAAAACCAGCCTTTTGTGTCAACGTTTTCACCTGTAACTTCTTGTAATTATGATAGCTCTTTGAATGCAATATACTATTACATCCACTGAACCTTACTGGTTGTGGGTATATATAGGACTTGTAGGTTCACCAAGAACCTATAGTTTTGCTATAGGTAATTCTGAAGTCTCCACAGCCTGATTTGGTCCATTTCCTGTTGCAGCCACTCTGCCTACCCACACAAATGAGGAACCATTTTAATTGGGAGACCTGGGGGAATGCTGGATGGGATGAAATTTGTGAATCCACGCAAATTCCAGAACTTTTCCAAACAGAAATGTGAGAAAAAGGTGATTTTTTCAGCAAAATGTGAGGTTTGCAGGGGATTCTGGGTAGGAGAATGTTGGGGGACCCACGCAAGCCACACCTTGCTGGACTCCCCGGGGTGTTTAGTTTCCAGAAATGTGTGGGTTAGGTAGGTTTACCTAGATGGCTGCCGAGCCCCTGGTCAAAAACTCATGGGACCCCCCTTTCAAAACCAGGTTGGTGTATTTTGATGTCCCCTCAATAGGTTTTGGGCCCTTGCCTGTCGGGGGTCCTTGATTGACACATGCAAGTGAGGTACCATTTTTAATGGGAGTCCTGGGAAACACTGGGTGGGAGGAAATTTGTGGATCCACGAAGATCCCAGAAGTTTCCCACACAGAAATTTGGGAAAAAAATGATATTTCAGCAAAATTTGAGGTTAGCAGGGGATTCTGGGAAGGAGAATGTTGGGGGACACACGCATGCCATACCTCGCTGAATGCCCCCGGGTGTCTAGTGTCCAGTAATGTGTGGGTTTGGTAGGTTTCCCAAGATGGCTGCCGAGCCACAGGCCAGAAACTAATGGGACCCCCTTGCAAAACTAGGTTGGTTTGTAATTTTGATGTCGCATCAATAGGTTTTGGGCCTTTCCCTGCTGCGTGTACTTGGTCCAACCATACAAGTGAGGTACCATTTCTATTGGTATACTTCGAGAAATGTTGGGGGGTTGGAAATTTGTTGTTACTTTCTGCAGTGTGCAAATTTGAGCATAATCATGCAAGCAAAATCTCACAGTCACATTTTGAGGTTTGCAGGACATTGTAAGTAAGATTACTTGTTTGGATCCACAAGAGAGACATGGGTATTTAGTTGACGACAAAAACTACAGTTGTTAGATTACTCTTAGATGAAATGTACAGCTTGGCAGAGAGACAAAACAGACAATGATTACTGCACAGCCATCTATTCCTCAAGCACACCCACATACTGGTTGGATTTGGCACGAGGGTGAGTGATGGTTCAGTATATAAAATGTTATTAACAAGAGATTTCACAAAAATGAAATGCACCTCAATAATTGAAAGGACAAAAACCTGAACCAGTGACTAGCAGTTTGTGAGTTGTAAAGCCATGTCAAGGCACCAACCGCTTTACAGGCCATTCACACACCTTTCATACATGATACACACAAGACCATTCACACCACCAGGCACAAAACCAACACATTACAACATTCACAAAACAGGACTAGGTACACCCTGCTTGACAAAAACAGAAACAACAAATGTTTATGCACAACCACCTATTCCTCAAGCACACATACATACTGGTTCTATTTGGCACAAGGGAGAGTGATGGTTCAGTATATACAGTTGTATTAACCAGAGATTTCACAAAAATTAAATGCACTGTTAATTGAAAGGATGAGAAACGGAACCATTGACCCACAGCTTGTGAGCTGTAAAGCCACGACAAGGCACCAACCTCTTTATGGGCCATTCATACACCTTTCATACGTGTGACACATACAAAACCATTCACAATACCAGCTGAGAGCCCAGGACATTACAACACTCACACCAGCAGGCAGCACCATTCAAGGGCCCATCACTTTCACATGCCCACATACCTGACAAGGCGAGCACACCAGCTGATGAATTGCGTTGAGTGGCATTTGGCTAGCAGTGTGTGTAGTGACCAGCAGCTAGTCACTACTTACATACCTACAGCCAAGCGCCAGTTCACGTACACCACCAGCAGAGCGCCAGTCCATGTACACCGCCAGCCCAGCGCCAGTACAAACACACCGCCAGCCAAGCGCCAGTACAAACACACCGCCAGCCAAGCACCAGTACAAAACAAACTGCCAGTCAAGAGAAGATCAAAACACACCGCCTGCCAAGCGCCAGTCCACGCACACAGTCAGCCAAGTGCCAATCCATGCACACCGCCAGCCAAGTGCTAGTCCATCACACCGCCAGTCAAGCACCAGTACAAACACACTCCCAGCCAAGCGCCAGTCCACGCACACCACCAGACTAGCACCGCTCCACACACACCGTAATCACATTCAGGATTTTTTTTCATATAAATCAGAAAACACAAACAAATTGCAAATAAATATAGATCTACTAACACAAAATCTGAAACTAAATACACTACACAAATGCCAACCTTGAAACTGAACAAAAATGATTAAACAATAGAGGCCAGGCAGTTCACTTTACCAATCATGAATGCTCCCAAAAATTATTTTGCGTGTGGTATATTCTAAAACAAGCAGGCACACACAGCCCAGGGTTAGAAGGACACTCGTAGCAGTACATAGAAGTCTCCTTCTGCGTCCCTCTTCGCCAACAGACTCTACATCTCCTACTGTGAAAGTCTTTTGAGGGTGTGGGAGGAATGATATCAGGAAACTGGTGATCTTTCAATCTAGCAACATCCTCCACCACTCCAACTCTCAGAATTCTTGCCTAGTCCATCAAAACAAGGCTGCCTATTACAGACTCCTGAAACTTAGCAAAAGTTATCTTTCACTCAGGACAAGAATCCTGGATTGCAAAGAAGCATTAAAGGATGCCAAGTGGAAAAGAAGGATAGCCAACTTCTTATACCAAATATAAGCCTTACAAAGAGCAGCGTAAGGCTCCAATCTCTGATTCACTCTGCCAACACCACCCATGTGCCTATTATAGTCTAAAATGCACACAGGTTTGCACACTTCAGCAATCTGACCTCAAACAGTCACAGGTGAAGTGCTTTCATCATGGATGGTAGTCAGCATATTGACATCTCTCCTGTCTGAAAACTACATAGGTAGAAGCTTCTCACAACGCAACACACTGCACTGTTCCCGCACAAGCTTTTGACAAACAAGGTGTTTTGGGAAACTTTTATGGTTAGAGCAGATTGTGCCACAAGCAACAGTGTCCACTTTGGCCAATTCCCTGAATAACCACACACTAGTGTAGATGTTATCGACATATAAATGGTGGCCTTTGTTAAAAAGTCCTCTACCAAGTTCCCACACAATTTCCTCAGTCACTCCAAAACTGGACGGACAACCAGGGGGTTAATCCTGGATTTGTTACCGGTGTACACCATGAAATTAGAGACATATCCAGTCCTACTGTCACACAGTATATACAGCTTAACTACCTAGAGTGCCCTCCTACTAGGAATGTATTGCCTAAAAACCAAGAGGCCCATGAACAACACCAAAGACTCATCCACTGCTATTTATTTTGCTGGAGCATCGATCAACAAAGTGACCAATGACAGGTCGAATCTTAAAAAGACGGTCACAATCAGGGTGATCTCGTGCCAGCGCGAAACCATTATCGACAAAATGCATCATCCGAAGCAGAAACAAATACCTATCACGGCTCATGACTGCCGGAAATATAGCAGTTGCCATCAAGGGACTAGTAGACCAATATGAAGACATTGATGGCTTTCTTAGCAAGCCCATCAAAAAAGTTAAACCCAAGAACTTCTTCATCTCTTCCAGATTTATGGGAGTCCACCGGGTAGCTCTAGAGTGTGGCTTAAGGCTGGCACTATTGTCCCTCAAAAACTGTTTGCCATACAAATTGGTCTGCTCAACAATCTCTGCCAAAAATACATTGTCCATAAAGAACTGAAAAAATGTATCTGAAAAAGATTTTCAGTATTCACTCTACACCCTGGAACACCAGTAAAGTCTGGCAATGCTGGCTGCACCATGCCTGTGGCAACCCAGAGGTCAACACTTTCAACAGGAAGCCTTACAGCCCCAGGCTGCAGCCCAGATGCCTCTTGCTGCACTATACCAACGGGAAGTCTTGCAGCCCCAGGCTGCAGCCCAGATGCCTCTTGCCCCACTATTGGCACATCAAAGTCCTCCTCTAACACAGGTACTTCATCCGCACTAAGAGTAGCTTCCTCCGCACTGAGAGTAGCTTTATTATCTGATGATTCCATGTGGAGAGAAAACTCACTGCCTGAATCTTCCCCTGCCTCCTCTGCTCAGATGCAGAGTCAGTCTCTGAACCATGGTCAGAGGAAGACTCAAAAAGCATATCAATAACCTTCTGAGCAGTAATCCTGCGGCTAGCCATTATCCTTACTAAGAAAGGAGACTGCGCAAACTAGTCAACAACAACCAACACTGTGCAAAATAAGTAAGTAAAAAAATGTGTGCCTTTATCACAAAGATCTATATACTCAAAAACTATACGATTCACTTACAAGAGACAGCTACTCTCACCTGCACCTACTCTGCAGAGACACAGCAAAAACCAACGATATCCCATTAGAAAGAAAAAACAAAACTAGTTACTCACAAGACAACAAAATACACATCGAGCACAAATGGAAAAAGTTTTTGACAGTCAAAAAATAGAAGCCAAACATACTGCTATTATTACACCATTTGCAAAAAACACATTCATGCAGAAAAATGAAACTCATTTACATTGTACAAAAAAGTATCTTACCAAACACATGCAACTACACAAACAGCAGAACCACCAGTAACGAAACCGCAACCTGGAACAGTCTAAAGAGCAAAAGCCTTGAACTAGAACAAAAATGGAGAAATAAAGCATTACTAATGCAATTCACAAGAAATAAAACAATTAACCTTTTAACACGCTATGTTACTACCCAAATGGAGAGAGACAGGCCAAATAAACGGGCAGATCTGCCCCCAGGGGAAGGCAGAATACACATTAAAAAATATATTCCCCTGGAAGCGACCAATTTATTTATTTTTAAATCCCTCGCTCTAGTCGGCTTTTCTGACCCCCAGCCAGAACACCATAAAATACAGGGGATCTGTCCCCAGGGGGGGCAGAAGAGTCTTAAAAATGATTTAGGCCCATAAGGAAGTGACCCTTGCCCAAGGGGTCGCGTCCATTTAAAATTAAAAACAATCCCAGGGGTCTAGTGGGGCTTTTTGGTCCCCCTGGGGGCAGAAAGGCCAAATAAACAAACCGATTGGCCCCCAGGGTGGCAGAATATACTTTTTTTAAATATGGCCCCTGGAAGCGACCCCTGCCCAAGGGGTCACTTCCAATTTAATAGAAAGGAATTCCCTTGCTCCAGTGGGCTTTTCTGCCCCAACCCTGGAGGCAGAAACACCCAAAAGAATCAGGCGATCTGTCCCCAGGGGGGGTAGAATTTACTTTTTTAAATAAATTGGCCCCTGGAAGTGACCCTTGCTCGAGGGGTCACTTCCATTTAAAAATAAACAAATTCCCTGGTGTCTAGTGGGGTTTTCTGCCACCCCTCGGGGCAGAAAGTCCAATTAAAAAAAACGAACTGCCCCCAGAGAATATACTTTTAAAATAAATTGGTCCCCTGGAAGCGACCCTTGCCCAAGGGGTCACTTCCGATTTTAAAAAAAAACAATTCCCCAGCTCTGGTGAGCTTTTCTGCCCCCCCCCCCCCGGGTCCAGAAACGGCCAACAATCAGCCGATCTGTCCTGATCTATCCCCCTTAGGAAGCGACCCTTGCTCAAAGGGTCACTTCCTTTGCATTGAAAAAGACACCCCAGGTGTCTAGTGGTGGCATTCCTGGTGCACGATCGCGACGCTATGCGTGATTGTGCACCTGGAATTCCCTGCATTGAGACAACAGGGGAGAGGAAACACTGTTTCCTCTCCCCGATGCCTCAATGTGCCGCAATGTGCCCCCCCGGAGCAGGAAACACTCTCCCTCCTCTTGGACGCGCTGGAAACAAATAGTTTCCAGCGCATCCAGCGCTTCCTGATGACGTTGGCGCGGTCAGGGTGGCAGCGGAAACTCTTCCACTGCCATCCCCCTCTGTGGGGGCATGATGGATACCCCAGGGGGGATGCACTGGACCATTCATCATAACCATTTTCCACTGAGATCCACATTAAATGCTAAGATGGGCAAATGGAGTGCCAGGCTTCTCCACGTCTGTAGAAGCAACCTAGGCATTGTCTGCTGTTGTGTTTATTTTTCTTTACTTTGCCTTTTGCTTTCTGTATGCTTACCCCTTGTGGTCCACTAATGCCATACACTCTCCAAATACCAATATTTCCATACAAGGGCACACATACAAGCAAACTACTGATGTTGCTTTTGTGTTTCAATTGTTTCAAACAATGTCTCAAACCACATTTAAAAATGCAGTTGAGCTTTAAAGTTGCTTCAGAGAAAGTAAATTGAGTACACACATTTTAAAACCATGTGATTATACAGTTGGTTTGAAAAGGCAGCAGCAAGCACAGTCAGTGTTCATTGTCCTATGCAACACCCTATGCTCCATCCTGCTGGTACTGGCAGATGCACTTGCTCCCTGAGCCAGGGGGCTTTGGTGCTTACTATACATGATGCTGATATATGTGTCTGCCTGGTGCAGAGGCCCTGCATGGGCACTTTCATGAAGGCTTTGCCACTATATGTGAGCCTAACCTGCAGACCTACCCGGAGGGAGAGGTGACACATGCTCTCACACCCTTCCCCTCTTCACAAGTTGTCTACATACAGGAGCTTTAACACACCCGTCCCCCAGTCTAGGTTCTCATGCAGGCCAGAATAGCTTTTGGACAGAACGAGAGAGAGAGAGAGAGACCCACATAGTCACCCACAGACACACACACACATAAAACACATGCAGAGTCCTGCTCGTGGTCAATACAGTGGCTACTCTGCATTTCTGAAATAAGATTCAACACATCACAGCCACAATGTGCCCAGCTAGCACTATTGGATCATGGTGAGTAGGGCACATCTTTAAGATGGTAAATGAAAGTACACTACACTTGCCTCAGATCACCATACACAACCGCTATCCTCCCACTCCAAGTACTGACTGAGTCTGGAATCAGACAGGGCCAATTGCAGATTCGAACTGCATCTCCTGGAGTGATTTGGTCACATTGTAATGAATATAGTATGAGTATTGGAGACCTACATAATCAAGAAAGCATACTTTTTCATGTTGAGTAGTAGAGCAATATGTAGTTAGGGCTTTTGGCCACAGTCCCTTGGCTTATCAATTATACTGTTCTCCTTTAAGTGGATAAGGCTAGGGGGTAGTCACTCTGTATTAAACCACCTCCTCGGTGGTTTGCAGAACTTCATACTAATTAAAAAACTTGATTGACTGATAGTATTAATCTGCTTTCTAATTTCAAGATTCTATGAAGCAGTGTATTCAATTGTATGATCAAACTGAAGATCAAGTTTCAGAAGTTTCAGTTGAAAATTCACAATGATTGCAAAATTGCCATAACTCCTTCTCTCTGTCATTTGCAAGGAAGTAAGTCCATTCAGGGGAAGAGTACGTCTAACAAGGCACTCTTGCTTGGTTTGACCTTCTGAGTGCCATCTCCTCTACTATTTTGTCACTCACATCCGAATCCTCATTATCCTCCTGAGATGACTGGGAGGTCACCTTCTCCCTGTGAGACCAGTCTTCCCCTATCCTGTCTTCTCAGCCAATGTTCGCCTGCAGCCACTCGCTGTTCTATAGCACTATGGCCTTTGTTAGGGTCCAAGTATGGCCCAGTCACAACCACAGGACTAGCCCCTTCATTTTCAGCTTTGGGATCTAACTTTCCAGGACCCTGCTCAGGGCGAACAAGTGTTGTTTCAGATAATTGCTGGTTCCCAACAGCTTGACTAACCTGCTCCTATGGCCTCTCAACCATCACTGGTGCTTCTTGGAGAGGTTCTGTTATATCATCAAGTAGACATGTAACTCGGCGAGTGTGGACAGCATGCACCCAGTTGCGGAGACCTTTGCACCTCTCAGCAATCGTAGTGACTCGGATTACCTGGAAATGCCCATGCCAATAGGGCCCCAGACAACTTTTTCATATGTGATTTTTCCCCGGGACACAGTCACAAGGGCTAAGGCCATGGAACTGTTCCTGATGAGAGGGGCCGTTGCAGCTTCAATCTGACAAGACACATGAGTGGGTAAGCTACATCTGGGTATTAATTCCCTAAACAAAATCTCTGCTACTGTGAGACTATCATTTCTTCGTGTGGGATATGCCTCAACGCAACATGAAAAGATACACACAACAACCAACACACACCTCAATCCATTGCACACAGGCATTTAATGAACCACAACTTCATCCTGTTGAAAGGACCTCCTGACCTTCCTATGTGTTGCTGCAGTCCTTTTTACTACATTATTCTGTTGACACCCTACACATCTGTGGCACTGTACTTTAACCATAAACCTAAACCTTGGATTGAACTAAATCTCCCTAAACAACTGGACCATTGATTCCGTTCACACATGAGTAGAACCAGGATAATGGCTGGCCATCTGGGGTAAAAGACTGTTAGTCAACACTTATCTCACATCTCCTGAAATCCAAATGTTGTCCTCATCTCTCTTGACACAAATCTGCTGTTCTTCCTGCAACCTCTTGACATCTTCCTAATTATCAGCTGTAGTTAACAAAAGGGTGTTGTTGGTCTCATCTGCCTTACGTTTGTACATTCTCCATTAAAGGTACAAGCAGGATAAGCACAGTATCTGGCAACTTTGTCGGCATATCAGTTGCCAAGTGTCACATAATAATCCTCCTTATAACACATTGCACACTGCACAAGGGCAATTTGTGCAGACACCTGCAATGCTTCAAGGCATATTTGGCCTGCTCCCCATTCTGAAAGGGCAAGCCTGAGGAGGGAATAAGCCCTATCTGGGACAATAACTGTCCAACATTATGAACAACACCAGGGCTATACTGAATCTCTTTTTTTATATACATTTTTTATTGAACCAGATCCAGACAGACAATATAAACAGAAAAAAAACAAATTACAATCAACTCATTACAAATAATAAATCAATAACTGAGTCAACATAACAATTGAAGGAAGCAACATAGGGTTATAAAAAGACAATAAAACAAATGTTCTAGCAAATTTGATTACATTAAATCACAGTTACGACTCCAGCTTTCCAATTTGTAATTGTGTGCCATATTGAATCTCCCAGTTTCTTTGCTCTAGTTCCCCTAGTAGCATAAATAGCCGTCTCAAAACTAAAAACTGCTAAGAATCGAGCTAGCCACATCTGGAAGCTAGGGGGTTCTAATTCTTTTCAGCGGGCTGACAAAATAATTCTAATAACAGCTGTTCCAATAAATAGCAGTCTTTCCTCATGTTTTGAAAGTTCTAACGAGGAGTCATAGCCAAAAATAGAAAGTGTTTCGGATTCAGGGAGTTTACGCCCAAATATCTCTTGCAAATAATCACTAATCGCTATTTTAATGAGATCGAGCTTGGGACAGCTGCTAAAAATATGTATTAGTGTAGCTGGGCCCTGCAAACATCTAGGACACAGATCATTTTCCCTTTTGCCCCAGGTGAATACTTTGGCAGGTGTATAATAAAGGTTGAACACAGTTTTATAAGTCTGTGCTTTAAGGTTGCTAGCCATAAAAAGTAAGTCGCTTAGTTCCAACACTTTATAGATATCAACATTAGGATTGCTAAGTTTAATAGCCCAGTTTGTTCCAGTTTTCTCTAAGTCATTTTGGATGTTAGTTAACAAAATATCATACAGCAATCCTATTCTTGTACTTGGTCTATTGACGGCTTCAATAATATCCACTCTCATTAAACTTAAGGCCGGTCCTTTTGCTTTAAGGTTAGCATAGATTTGTACATATTTGATATAGTCACCATTAGAAAGTTGATATTTATTTTTTAAGTCTATAAACGTATTTTCAAAATGATTTAACAAAAAGTCCTTTATTCTACAGATTCCAAGTCTTTGCCATTTCCTAGCTATAACATCATGGAGAGACCATGAGTACATTTTGGTTGCCATAGTGTGGTATATCTGTTAAATTTCATGATGTTCATATGCTTGGCAATCTTAGCCCATACCTTCCAGGCACTACTTATGATTTCAAATTTACATTTCTTTCTAATATATTTTGCTTCTGTTTGTTGTAAAAACAGCCCATTTGCATCTCTCCCAAGAACTAGCTCATATAATGATGGTAAGACATTAGCGTCTACGGTAGCTATCTCTGGACTAAAATTGACAAGGGATGACATTTGTTTAAGAAGTGCTGCCCAATGGTAAAGACTAGTATTGGGAATGGCAAGCCCACCTCTATCTCTAGGTAGTGACAATACCTTATGAGATCTCCTGATCTTTCCTTGTTGCCATAAGAATTTGCTCATAAGAGAGTCGAGTATTTTTAAGGTCTTTGAGGCTACTGCAAAGGGAATTGCGCGGCACAGATATAGACATCTAGGCAGCACATTTATTTTAAGAAAGTTACCTCTTCCGATGATTGATAGGTGCAAACTATTAACCCGATCCAAATCTTTTTTAATTTTTTCAATAAGAGGGTAAAAGTTAAGGCCATTTATTAATTTGCTGATAATAATTCCCAAATAAGTAGCCTTATCAGCTCTTCTCTGATCGATATAGTTAGTGTTATCTGTACAAAGGACAATTGTCTTCCCCCTGTTCAGAGAATACCCTGAGTGGATATCATATTCCAGGTTAGGGTCACGATTTCCTCCATAGCCTCAATCGGGTCAGATGTAATAACCGCAATATCATCGGAATACGCCAAAACTTTTGTCACGTATTGATCACATATAATTGGATTGATAGATTGGCTCTCAAGAAATTTTAAAATTAATGGGTTTATATAAAGTGAAAATAGTAGGGGTGAGCAAGGGCACCCTTGTCTGGTGCCCCTGGTGATTTTAATATGACCAGATCAGACCCTAACATCTGAAGTTTTGCTCTAGGTGATATATACATGGATTTAATAGCTTTGATAAATTTAGGGCCAAAATTATTGTGTAACATAACTGCCCAAAGGAAGCTCCACGAGACACGATCAAAAGCCTTCGGCATCAAGTAGGATCATTGACATCCGACTCCCCGTAACAGACATGGCATCAAAAAGGGCTATCGCCCTACATGTATGATCGGTAGTGCCTTGCTGCCACGGGGAGACAAGTTGTTCAATAACCCCACTGAGTCTCATGGCCATCACTTTGGTGTATAATTTGGAGTCCGAATTGATTAAGGAAATAGGACGATATGAAGTTAGTTGCTCAGGGGTTTTTCCTTTCTTAGGGAAGACAATTATATTTGTTTCATTCCATGAATGCGGAGATACACCATTCCATTGTATCCCTAAAAAAAGATCAAGGAGCAGAGGACAAAGTTGATGACTTAGTATCTTGTACAAATCTATTGGTATTTTATCGGGTCCAGCTGCTTTACCCCATGAAAGTGACAGGAGGGCAGTTTCCACTTCATGTAAAGTAATTTCAGCTTCTAAATCTTCCTGGGTAATATCATCTAGGGTTTTTGATGCCTCATGATTGTGAAGGAGGTTATTAAGAAAACAAAATATTTCATTATCAGTAGATTTAACTTCTTCAGTATAGAGTTTCTGATAGTATTGCTGAAATTGTTGAATAATATCGGGAGTGTTAGTGTATGTTTGACCGCTATCAGTTATCTGACTGATATAATTAGATAAATTGTTTTGTCTTGTACGTAGAGCCAGTTGCCTACCAACTCTCTCTCCACTCTCATAAACATCTTTCCTATGTGCTTTATAAGTTTGGGCCGCTTTTTCACTAAGACCTGCATTCAACTCCGCTTTTAACATTGATAATTGATACATCAATTGTTTTGCATCTAATTTTTGCGAGATGATCATAGTGTGTTTTTATTCCGCCTTTGCTAAGGCTGCCAGTTTCAAGCTGTAATTGCTGATATTTTGTTTTCTAGCCCTGGCTTGAAAGCTTATAGTTTCCCCCTAAGTGCTGATTTATAGCAGTCCCATACCACATTCCTTGTGGCGCTAAAGCGATTAATATTGAAGAATTCCTCTGTCCAATTTTTGATATGTTTAATATAATCATTATTAGAGAGCAATTTGCGATCAAATGTCCATTGTCTAGATTTCTCAGCTGAGGCTGCTACCATCATCGTAAAGACAAAGGGTGTTGTGGTCTGATATAATTTTAGGGCATTTACTGATAGAGGATTGTGTAGCTAAATCCCTAGTTGAAAATACATAATCTATACGAACGTGCTTATGATGTGGGTGCGAAAAATAAGTGCACCCAGCATTCTGGATGTTCTGATTTTTTGCTTCCCATATATCAATTAGCCCTAAACTATTCACAAGTCTCCTAATTACTTTATATACTTTGGGTTTTCGCCAGTATAAGTCTGTTGTATAAGACTATTATTATTGAGCATAGAGTTAAGAGAAATATTGAAGTCCCCACAAATAATTAGAGGGCCCTGCCAAGTAGCAAGTTCTGATTCAAGATATGTAAAGACTGTAGGGTCATCCTGATTGGAGCTGTAAATAGTTCAGATGGTTATGCCTAAGGCAAGTTTCACAATTGCCCATCTTCCATGAGAGTCAGAGAGATGACGTACAGGCCCACCTAAGTGTGATTTGGCTAGGATTGCGACCCCTCTTATATTTGATGACTGCGTAGATGCCATTAACAAATTATAGCCTCTTATTTTCAATAATGATCTCCTAGCCCATGGCACATGTGTCTCTTGGAGACACAATATATCTACTGGGTTCAAGCCTATTAGCTCCGAGAATCGACATTGTTTCTCATTGTTCAGTAGTCCCCCTACATTCCAGGTTTGTATAACCAATTTACCCAGTATTTATCACAAAAGATTGACCAAAAGACTCTCTAGGTATCTTATTATTACGATCAGTTATTATCCAATTCATAGATTTTTTTAGTATGTTTAATGGAAACGAAAAAAAAAGTTTTTTGTCGTCGAATCTAGTTCATTTTCATTTTTTGTTTGAGTACCCCACCAGCCTTACCCCCAACCACCCCTAGCTACCCCACCCACCCCACCCGCTCCCCTTTGCCCCCCGAAGTGTAGGCCATCAGACTCAACCAGAGTCAGGGTGATGAATGCAGTGTAACACCTGAGCTACCGCTTCAACTAAATGAAAGGAAAAACGAATAGTATTAGAGTGTATTAAGTGTATTGAGAAAAGTTAAATAAACCAGAGAAGGAAAAAGAGGAAACCCTCCATTAAGAAGAAAGGAAGCATGCTGCTAAACATATCTAAACGTATCTTAACATACCTAGACAAGGCATGGAAATCATTAAAAAGCATGAAAATTATTATTAGCTACGGTAACACACTGAAAAATAAAGAAAAATTGCAAATCTAGCTTTCCATTAGTACTCTATTCAAACTATTAATGCAATTCCTCTAGGTAGGTTTTAGCTTTGATCTCTGAAACAAAAAATTTAGTTTGGCCGCCCCAGAAGACCTTAAGCTTAGCCAGATTGTTCAAAAATGCTTGGGCTCCCTTCTCTTGAAAAGGTTTGATTAATGATCTTAGGCGCCAACGTCTCTCAACAGTAGCATGACAGAAATCCGGTCTAGTAAAGAAAGTAATTTCATTAAAGGTTAGTTTGTGATCAGGTCTCGCCTTTTCTGCTACTGTTTGCCTTAACAAAAAGTTACCAAAGTACACTAGTATGGCATGAGGATATATTCCCGGTTTGGGCGGGGGGTTGAAGGGCATTCGATGGGCGCGCTGAATTTCAACGTCCCAATTCCAGGTCGTTAGTTCCGGCATCGCCTTGCTAAGTAGCTTCACAACAAAAGTACATATATTTTCACCCTCCATCTTTTCAGGGACCCCCAATATGCGTAAATTGTTCTTGCGCTGCCGGTTCTCAAAATCCTCCAGCTTCCATTTAATGTCGACTAATTCAGCGTCTTGCAGCTTGATTTTCTCTGAATTTGCAGTTGCCTCGTTTTCTGTAGAGAGTACCCTTGCTTCTATTTCGGTAACTCTTTCCCCAATTTGGTTACATGTCTTAGTCAGTTTTTTAACCACCCCTTGAACCTTGCTTAGAGCTGCCCAGGATAACTTGCTGTCAATAGCTGTCTGTTCCCTATGAGCAGTGATAGCCTGTAATATTGTTTCAACAGCATTTGAAGGGATCTCATGGCTATTGACCATGTCTGCATCTACATCTGACCCTTGTGTAGCTTTTGTAGTTTGTATATAGGTTCGAGAGATAGCAGGATGTTCGACTGATGCTCGTTGACTCATCCTGGATACTGTTTTAGCTTTAGATCTGATTGTGTTTAATTGTAAATCTTCCTCGAGGCTTCCTTCCTCCGAAGTATTAGAAAAGAGCAAAGATAATCATTTTCGTCTTCGGATTCATCGCTAAACTTTTCATTTCTGTCTTCAAGTGATCTAGATTCTGACTCAGCCTCTACTCCTGTCTCGTCTGAGAATGAGTAAAATACATTAGTCTCTTTTTCACCTTCAATAAAAGCCGGGTGATTAGAGTTTTTCGGGTCAGCATCAGACGTTGGCTGTTCTCCAACATTAAGTTCAGTGTCTATCAACTGAGGCGGAGGGTCGGTAGCTAACTGTCCATGAGCTATAATAGCTGGGATAGGTGGTAGCGTGTTTGTTTTAGTTCGCACAATCCCAGCCTCGACTATCTCCTGGCTAGGAGTATTTATTGTAATTGCAGAGGAGATCAGCATGTCTTGCCCTTCAGCAGTTTCAGCTACACCCATAATGTTCTCTTCAGCCCCAGAAAAAGACATACTATGTTTTCCCGTAATTATTTCTTGGCTAGTACCCGCACTAGAATGTGGGTCGACAACTGCCGCTTCATTAAACTCCCCAATGACTTGTATACTCACAGTTTTGGCGGTTATAGCAGGCTGTGCATGTTTAGGCGAACCCAAAGAGTTAGCAGCAATTTCCAGGTTCCGCAGCAATAGAGGTTGAGAGTTCGGAGAGGCGCTTACTGTAGCTCCTTGCTTTCTCATCAGTAAATCTATAACTGGATTTCCTGGAGTAGCCATTGTCGGCATGTTATCCTTATTTATTTTGTGTTTGGATGCCAGCACCTCCTGTCGTGGTGAAGACTCAGCAGAAGCAGTGAGCTGTTCCTGGTTTTCGTGGATGTGCTGCTGCCAGATACAGATCCTGCTCCTTTCTGTGATGTATCTTGATGTTGCTGTTGTTCTTCCAATTCCGCCTCACGTAGGGCTCTGGCAGCCTTCGCTAATCTCGAGCGGGCTGCACCTGCAGACGCGGCTTTAGAAGGCATATCATTAGCTGTTATTCTGGCAACGTAGCACCCGGCTGCCGCGGCACGGTAAGGGGGTGATAATATTAATCTGCACACCGTCTGTCCCACCGCTAAGTACAACCCCTCCGAGAAATGCTTCCTCCAGCCTTGTGAATGTTTAAGGAAAACAAGAAATGTGGAAGACGCCTCCGCCTCTACCTCCGCTTTGCTTTCCGAGGCACAGGAGACGCTGGAATCCTGCTGACGCTGGCGTTTCGATTGAGCGCACCAGTGAGTAATTCCACCCTCAATTCTACAGACGATCCAGCCAAGCAGTGCCTGCAAACCCTCGAGCGAGTCCGTTGTCTCCCGTGTTCGTTCATCGGGATGTGGCATTTTACAGCCCACGCCGAGTAGTTTCATCCCAATTCACCTATATACTTTCTAGTTTTCGGGTTCGGCTTCGGCTTCAGCTTTCCCGGCAAAAGAATATCCTTCTCTGTATTTTCTGATCTTTCTTTATCTGATTCCTCTCACTGGTTCGTAATGCTCCGTTTCATTTTTTTTCACATCTCACCAATTCTTGTTTTCCAGCTCGTTTTTAGCATCGTTCCATTACTCTCTTCGAATATCTAAACTCACTCCAGTATTTCGTACCGCATATCGAAGATGTAAGGTGTTCTCGGTTGGAAAGACGGGTTGAAGCGGAGCTCGAGCATTGTGCTGCAACTCGGTCTACGGCCAGACCGCCATCTTGACCCGAAGTCCGAGCTATACTGAATCTCAGTGAAAATGGTCACTCTCTGCTCATCCGACATATAGCAAGCTCTAATATGCGCAGTCAATTTAGCCAAAGGTGCTGAGAAAACACCCGGGAGCCACAAGGCTTCTACTATTCCTGAAACTGTACAGACTGCATAAACATCCCATACATTTCCTTCATAGTCTCACCCACACAAGCAATCAACAAACAATGCAAAATTAGGTTCAGGGAGTGGCTCATCTTGTATATCTGGTCTTTGACTTGGAGCACAGTTCAATAACATCAAGACAGTCATGCTCCACTTCATTTTTACTGTTATCAGTCTCAGGAAGAGGCAGTAGGGTGGCAGGGTTAAAAACAGAACACCTGCAGAGTGATGTTTTCAGCCGCTAGTGTGATCTGGTCACACCGGGTCAGGCCGATGTTTGTCAAATGCTGTGTGCGAGTACATGTCAACAGTATTTCCACAGAGTAAGACATGTACACCATTAAAGGATGACCCATTGCAATGCCTTCACATCTCTCTGTGCTGAGACCCACAGTTATCACAGATTTAAGACTTCCGGGCAAAGCCACCACTACTGGATCTGAGATAGCTGAAAAATATGCTAGAGGTCTGTTTGCACTTCTATGTGTTTGTGTAAGCAATGAGAGAGCACAGTCCTCCCTCTCACTTCCAAAAAAGAAAGCACTTTGTTGTAATCAGACATTCCTATTGCCGGGGTGCAGCAGAGTCTTTACTCAACTCTAGGAAGGTATCCAAACAATAGTTGTCCTAGCGCAGTGGATCTGACACATATTTGTGTGTCAGACTCTGCAAAGGCTTGGCCACTAAGGAAAAGTTGGGTATCCACCAGTGACAGAACTTGAAGCATACCATTCCCAAAAACCTCCTGACCTCTTTCTGGTTTCTCAGTGGTTTCATTTGTAAAATCGCTGAGATTCTCTCCTGCAACACCTTTTTTTGACTTCTTTCTCAATGTGATGACCGAGATAAACGCCTTCTTTCAAACCCCAATGCAGCTTGTTAGGGGACACTTTTTGTTCATTCTCAGCCAAGTGGTTCAGCAAGGCAAAAGTGTCAGTTGTACAAGCTTCCTGAGTATTGAACGCAACCAACAGCTCATCAGTGTCCTGGACCAGGACAGAGGTACAGGGCAGAACAAAAACTCTAAAATCTTTATTTAGGTTCTTGTTGAAAATAGAGAGACTCTCTGTACACCCTTGTGGGACTCGGCACCATGCCAAAACATGGCTGCCGGGCCTAAGCACAAAGAGGAACTGACTGTCCTCATGCAAGGGTATGGAGAAGAAATCCTGGCACACATCGATGACAGAGAAGCACCCAACCTCACATGGAATTTGAAATTAGATCACAGCAGGATTGGGTACCATGGGACAACATGGACTTACTATAAATTGTTTATCTTGCCAAGGCCCTGCACTATGCAGTACTTACTGCTAGGCCTCTGCAGGCCCATCACAGGGCCTGTAGAACATGAAATCCCCACAATCTCTTTCAAAATACCTTGTTGAATCATTGTGTCAAATACTGGAGATATTCCAGCAATCATTTCAGGGATCAAATTGTATTGTGTCCTTCCCTAAAAATCCCAAATCTCACAGTGTCTCTAAGGTCCATGAGTAATTCTTCACTTGTCATCATAGGCTTCAGTGTAATAACTGGATTTTGAATAATCATTTTAAAGGCCACATCCTTGTCATGGGTCTGGAATTCCACACCTCTTGGTGTACAGTAAATGGTGCAATTCAGCCTGCACAACAAGTCATGTCCTAACAAACGTACAGGGCTTGAGTCACAGACCACGAATTGGTGATTTTCCTCAAAATTCCCTATTTTTACAAGAACATCCTCATTAATGGGAATCCTGATTTGTTGATTAGCAACTCCAATGACTTGGATACTTCTTCCTGAGAGGGTTACATCTGAAACTTCCAATGTTCGCACAGTAAAACCGGTATCACAAGTATTAACCAAGAATGATCCAGGGTTGACATTTACCTCACCTTCAAGACTACCCCAAGCATGCAATCTTTCTCGCCACCAGGCACTGTCAGGCAGACTGATCAGAACCAAAATTCTCAATGGTCTATAACATGGGATATTGCTGGTAAGGAATGTTACCTTGAAAAGAATTTTGATTCACTTTCGGAACTTGATTCTAAAAAAGTCGGGAACCATTAGCAGCTTTGGAGGTTGTGGAACTTACATCACTGGGGCTTGGGGTGCATTAACATTTTTTGACCTTGGTCTAGGTACATTCTGCGAATGCATATGATTATTTTATGCAATTGCGCAAACCCTGGATTCTGACCTTGATTTGCAGGATTAAGACCTTTCCGCTTCCAACGACCCACCCAATTACAATAGTAGCACGGGTTAGACTTTTTCAATGTGGCTACATCAATTCCAGTATTTGGATCAATAGGGATTCCCCTACTCTGGGACTGAAAACCATCACCACCTTGCCTGGAAGGAGCTTCCTGTAGGTACACTCCCTGCATGGGGAGTGAATAGCCAACAAATAGAGGCCCTTGACTTCCCTTCTAAGCAGCTTTCATTTGTGCCACCATGAGCTTCTCCTTTGATTTCTTCTGCCTCATGTCAATCTCTTCATTACAATATTTGGAGTATCGCAAGATCTCATCAACCAACTTATTTTGCCAGAAAATCAAATGCTGAGGAATCATCATGCTAATCTGAGGTCTCAATCCTGTCATGAACCTAAAGACCAAGAGGCTTATTTACTAATATTTTTGTGATGCACAAGTGCCGCGCCCTGTTGCCTGATGTTTACAAGGACACGTAAATCCACCCTGTGTGGCTTTACGTGTTCTTGTAAATATAGTCCCTTTGCACACAACACTTGAGTGTAAGGGGTGTGTCATTGATGTTGCTGTGGGTGTTCTAACGCAACACCCATGGCTTCTTCCTCATTTCCAGATTTATTAGAAATGCGTCATAATGCTAAGCGTCCACAGGGGAGGCGTAGGAAGGCGCAATGAGGAGAAATGTTTTAATTTCTCATTTTATTCCTCCTTGTATGCGTGCTTAATTCTGCAGTACACATAGGAAGAGGAAGTCCCCTCCTGTGATTGTTTTTGTGCTAGAAGGTGGCTCTTCCTGCAAAAAAACAATCATCCCTGTGACACTTCCATCCTTGCCCCACGGTGCAAGGGTGCCTGTGTCAATGCATGGCAACTAGTTGTGCACCAGAGCAGGGTAATCTGTCAAATCATTCTAGATATGACACATCCCTTTGCTTCTGAATAAATGCAGTGTGGTACAGCCAAATGACTTGCAGCACCACAATGCATTAATTCCTTGTAAATAAGACCCACAATGTCCCATGTTCTTAGGCTCCATCATTTCCAATCTCTTGTAATATGCATGAATCATCTCTTTAGGTTCCTGGGTCGTCTGATCAATCTTGGCCCAGTCAAGATCTTGGGGTGACACTTTAGACTTCAACCACATTATTACTTGGTTATACTTTCTAATCACTGTGGGTGACAGACCATTAGTCAAATAATCCCTCACTGGTTCTCTCTCTGGCCATTCCATAGCTATCGTACATGCTGTCCACAAATCACTTGGAACCACAATATCAAAAAGAGTATTAAAACCAGTCCACAAATCCTTAGAAATTTTCACAAACCACTCAACTTGTTTGTACCATTCCACAACTTTCTCTCTTAACCTAGGAAATTCATTAGTGAATGACGCAAGATAACTCCTAATCCAAGGAACATGAGCATAACCTCCATTAGCTATCTCTCTGGAAGGAGACGGTTCCCCATCGTTCTTTTGGGACTCTACCTTTTTGACCATTTAACTTCCCACTTATCCAGCGCACTCCAAATCTGTATAGATGCTCTGACTTAATTTCAAATTTGCATTTTCAACCCTGGTATTTCATATTTTGTAAGTCCTGATCACTGAAGCAGAGCCTGTGATTCTTCTGTAAAGCTTTTGTCCGCTCAAAGTCTACTTCATTACCAAGAAAGCTAAATATTTTGGAGTTAACATGGTGTCAGATCTAGACACGCTGGTGGCAGAAAATTTGACTCAGTTGGATGCCGATATGAGGAAATCACTCCAGAAAATTGATAACTTTCATCTCACTATCATAGGGAGACGTAATGTTTTAAAAATGACTTACTTTCCTAAGTTACTTTATTTTTTTCGGACTATCCCGCTTGTTTTATTAATCATATGCTTCGAGTATTCAAGCACATATTTTTTCTCCATTCATTTGGGCCTATACACAACCGAGAAGGGCTTTTAATTTTCTTTTTTTACCCAGGGACAGGGGAGGCTGGGCACTCCCCGATCTAAAACTATATTTTTGGGTTGCTGTCCTGCAATATAGCAGTGAACTATTGTATGACGATCGTATTATAAGCCCCTCAGGATTGCCTTCTCCTTATTTTTTATCCTAGGGAAAGAAATAAGGGGGTGCTTCTGGCGACATTGGAAATTTAGCTCTTAAAAGCGGGTCAGATTTAAAACGATGATTAGTGCTTATCGTGTCTTTTGTAATATTTGCAAAGTATTTGGAATAGCTAAATTGAATCATTATACCCCCATCAGGAACAACAACAATCTGCCATTAATATTTAAAATGCATATCTTCAACAATGGCAGTTAGCAGGTGTTCATAGATGAGGAGATCTAATTAGCTCTGGCTGTGTTCGGCCATTTGAAGATTTGAACATTTTTTACAAGCTGAATAATAATCAGATATTTCAGTATCACGCTATTACGAGATATTTAGCAAACAAAACTGGGGGATCGGCGGCTTTGCAATGGATGAGCTTATAGATAAATTGCTAAGTTCTATCTTACCAAGGATAGGAAATATTTAATACATATTGAATGAACTGATGATATGAGTAAAATAGATGCGAAATGGCAGCTGAAATTAAATACTCCGCCTAATACCTTTTGCTCAGCCTGGGTTATGCGCAAGCATATCTGTTATCACCTAAATTGCAAGCGCAATTTTACAAAACTGGTTATTTTATGTATATAACCCCTAACAGAATTGCTAAATGGGCAACTGGTCTTTGAACTACCTACCCGCACTGTATGGAATGTAGTGCAGACTCTGTGCATATGTTTGCTTCATGCCCAAGGCTGGAGCCACTATTAAAAAAAAACACAACGATTTTTAAGCAAAGTTCTTTCTTCAGACATCCAACTAACGCCAATCACTATTATGCTAGAGCTATATGATCGGATTGAACGTAAGAAAGGGGGCGCACTACTGTTTGCTGCACTGACCATTCTGCGGATATGCATCGTTATGTATTGTAAAGATTTGAATCACCCCTCATTTGGTCAATGGTAGGCTGGATTGCTCACCGCCCATAGATTAGAGAGGGCCATCTATGGTAAAAAGGGCAGACAGGCAAAAAAAAGGGCCGGGTAGTCTGGGATCCTCTGACTAAATGGCTTGATGCTTTGAATGCCCAGGAAGCATAATGAGTTGTTTTTTTGTATCCCTTCCTCCCTCGGCTTACACTGCCCTGCCTCCCGCTCTCCCCCCTGCCTATGGCTCCCCCTCGTCCGCCGCTGCCTTCCTTTGTTTCTTCTGGTGTTTCTACACTTTCACTCTTCTTTCTAAATCAATATATCTTTTCATTTACCTCTTTTACTGTTGGCTAAATAATGTTGTAACTTTTACTAATATTTGGAGACTGTGCCTCACTGCTGGTAAATTTAGTATGCATTGTAAGGTTCTTTTTCTCTGGGACCCGGGGTGGGGACGATGTCTGATGATGAAATAATCGCCTTTGTAACCTGTTGGTAAAGCATAAAATAAAATTATTTAAAAAAAACCCATAAAAAACAAATCTACTTCATATTTCTGAGCTATTTCAGATAATTTATCATGAGCTTATCTCGCTCTCCTAGTCACATCCTTGCTCATAAATAGCTCATTTTGATGATGTGTCTAATTGAGCCAATCCAAGACTTCCACTTATCATTTCACCTAATTTGAGTTTTAATTTAGGTACATCCACCAAATTCACTTTTAATGATGACTTGATCATTCCTTGACTTATTTATTTCCTCCAACTTTAATATTAAGTGGCATTGAGAACTTTCAGCCAATTATCTCGCTCCTGAGCATCAAGTTTATGTGGCCTGTTAGAATTCAATTCAATTCAATTTTATTTAAATATGATTTTGGAACTCCGTGGAGATCCACATATTATACAATAACAGACAAAATATAATAAAATGAGACCATATATAAACAACTCATGCAGGCAGGAGATATACGAAGATAACATACCATTCAGCTAATATAATTCTAAGAAACATTTAAAAAAATTAAAAATTTTGTTACAAAAAATCCCATTTGGGGGATTAAAGATAGCGTCCAACAGGGCTTTTGCGGATGAAATACCAAACTGAACACATACTGGTTTTACCCAGAGGCGGCGATAAGTCAATAATGCTGGACAAACTAGCAGGACATGTATAGAATCTTGAACTGAAAGATTACAGTAATTGCACACATTGGATATGCCGTGCCATTTGGCCAACAACTTATTCAGGGGGAGTAGGTCCTGCCTGAGGAGTAGCCAAAAGCGGCGTAAACCGTGAGGTATGTTCCATGACAGGTAAGGTTGTATTTGTCTGATTAAACAAGTATCAACAGCTTGTGTGACCCCCTTCTTTTGGCTAAACAAGTTTCGATCCCTTTCGTAACTTAGCTTCCATGTGGCTTGTTTTAGTTGTAGTTTTAGTTGGTTCATGGAAAGGTCTAAAAGAGATGCTTCCTCCAAGTCCAAGAGAGTAATGGCCCTCCTATAATTCTTTATAAGAATCGAATATTCTTTTAGTGGGCCCAACAACTCTTTTGTAATAAGGGATCTGAGAGTAGCTGGCTTTCCTTTAATTAGACAGGTAACCCAACGGATTACTCCTGCTAGGCCTTGTGCCCAGCTGCTTCTTAGACCAAGTTCTAAACGCAGGGTTGCTGCACTACAACTATTGTTGACCGAAGTTAAATTTCTCAAGAGGATGCCCTCAACGGTGTCCAAAAATCCCCATTCCCCTAGGTCGATTAGTTCAACGCCGTAAAGCAGAGTCGGGGGGACTTTTGCCCGAAAAGCCTCCAGCAGGTGAGCAAAGTGTCTCTTGCCTGTTGATTTATACAATGCACTTAGGCCGTTTCCCTGAGACTTTGCCTTACGGGAACTATTTTCTATGTGGGATTTGTTACTCAAGCTGCTGTTGACAACCATACCCAGGAAAACATATGTTTTTACTCTTTCTAATTTTTGGCCTCCCAGCTCCCAGCTCATGTGCTCCAACTTCAATTTGTTTCGTCCTTCCATGCACATTATCTTGCTTTTGGAGATGTTTATTTTCAGGAAATGTGCTTCAGAAAAGCTGTGTAGTGCATGCAGACGGTTGTTAAGACCCTTAGGAGTAAGATCTAAAATTAAGATATCGTCCGCATACATTAGACAGGAGATATGTCTATCTCCCAGACGTGGTGCGATTCCTTCACAAGTAGATATGGCAAGGGGAAGGTCGCTAACATAAAGGGAGAATAAGAGGGGAGCTAATAGGCAGCCCTGTTTAAGGCCATTCGCCGATGGAATGAGCCGGGAAAGACCCCTTTCTCCCCCCAACAGTACTTTGCACCACGTATTATCGTGCAGATCCTGAACCAAACATAAGAGTCTAGGTGGCATTCCCAAGGCATGTAGCTTTCTCCACAATACCTGGCGGTCGACCTTATCAAAGGCCGTGGAGAAATCTATGAATGCCGCATAGACTCTCCCCTTTCTTGCTCTAATATATTTATCAATTATTACCTGGAGGGCGGTTAAATTGTCCATGGTCCCATGGTTTTTTCTAAAGCCTGTCTGCTCGAGAGGAAGAACATTTGAGGACTCCACCCATGCATTTATTCGTTTGAGCAGGCATCTTGTAAAAACTTTGCCGATTGCATCCAACAATGCAATCTGGCGGTAGTTCTGAGGGAGTAGACGGTCACCCTTTTTAAACAATGGGACCAGGTACTTCCCTTCCAGGAAGGTAGGACCTTGCCGCTTAATAGGCAGATGTTAAAAATTGGGCAGAGGAGCTTGCTCCATTTATCCCTGTTCTGCTTTAGTACATTAATGGGCACTTCGTCTGGGCCCATTGCCCCTGAACGTCTCATTTCCTTGATAGCTAGATCTATATCCTTTTCTAAAAAAGGCTCTAACGGCGGACTCGTTTCTATTGGCCATGCTTGGGGGGTTACAGTGTAATTACTAGCATAAAGGTTTGAGACAAAATCCCACCATGTTTGTTCCTCGATAGGGATGGGTAGAGGACTAATTCTCATTCCACACCGCTCTCCTATAAGGGACCAAAATTGTCTCATTTCCCCATTAATTGCAGCTTCCCTTATTTTTACCCAGATGGCATCCTCTTTTTCTTTGCGAAGTGAGATTAAGAGCCTTCTCCTTTTCCTTCTTAGTGATGTTATTTGCCGTGTTACGGCGTTTGTTCTATTTAAATATTGGGCCCTTATTAATTTATTCAGTTCTATATTAAGCAGTTTCAGAGGGCAGGGGATTATGTCAATGGACTTTTTCTTATTCTGTATTTGTGCCCCTGTTATCACCGACTTCAGGAACGGGGAGAAGAGTTCGATTTCACAGCCATACCAGGAGGGGAGCTCTGATAATGCTACATCGAGCATAACTTCCAGATTTCGATGTGCCCTTGCATTCCAGTAGCACCTTCCTGATCTGTTACTGAAGTTTATTTGGTCACTATTCAAAGACCATTGATCACATTTAGGAGGGTTTACATTCATTGAGATGAAAAGGGTTCTATGATCACTTAATGGGGTATCGATTACAGCGATGTCCTTTAATAACTCGAATGATTGGGACCCTAGTATTACATAGTCGAGAATTGATTCCCCTTGATAGGATTTGTGCGTAAAGTTTTCTGGAGAATCCGAAGGGAGTCTCCCATTTGCAATTATCCCATCTGTTTCTGCCAACTCATTTAATAATAATTTGCCCCGTTTATTTGTTAATATATTTTCGGGGAAAGTTGCTCGAGGAATATGAAGTGTTTCTTCTCTCATTTTATCGCTGAATAAATTTAAACTAAAGTTGGAGATCTTACAGTTCAAGTCCCCGACTAGGATAATAACCGTTCTTGGATCTTTCTCCTTGATACTCTGTATACGGAGGAATATCTTTTTTAAGATTACATTAAAGCCAGCTTCGGGAGGTATGTAGGAGTTTATCAGAGCTAGGCGAGTGCCGGCTAAGGGATTGCCTGACCCGAATAAAGTTACTACCTGAAAAAGGTTGCTCGGGTCCATAAAATGATCATAGTCCCAGTTTATGCAGTTTGATAGGAGGCAAGCTATACCTCCACTCGCGTGGCCTTTTTTATTTGCAGTGGCGTTACCTTCTAGTACATAATAATCTTTCCCTATTTGAAGATTACCACAGCACCATGTCTCCTGGAGGCATATTATGTTTGCCTCTAACGACAAAAGGAATGCTATTTTCTCCGGATTGTTTTTTAAACCTGCTGCATTCCAAGATATTATGGATAGATCTTTGCTAAAGGTACGGGTTGGATACTTGTTTTCTTGGGGATTTTTCAGCTAGTACCCTGGGGAGCCAGTTCCATTGATCGTATTCCTCTCCGGTAGTAGTTTGATAAGATAACGGAGTAGGTATAACGTAGGATACTACTCGAGAGTCATTAGACTTGCTTATTTTTAATTCTTTGATTTCCCCTACTTTGTTTATATTACCTGTTGCAGCTTGCAGCAGAGAAATGGGGGGTTTCTGTTGATTTAGGGATTTGGGGGCATTGTTTTGTCTAGTGTGTGTTAGCACAGGAATTACATCTATTCCTCTACTCTGTAGATCTTCTGCACGTTGTAGAATAAGATTAGCTACTAATTTAGAATGAAATTTCACCCTCGTTATCGTCCCCACTTCGGATTTTAGTTGCTGAACTATGTCTAGATCGGCAGATTGAATAAGTTTCAGGTTGGCAGATTCTTGAAAGTATTTCAACAAGAGAGATCTATTCAAGATGCAATCAACATCAAAGAGGAGAGAGAATTCTACCCATGCAGTATCTATAATCTCCTCTTTAGATTCTTTTGGGGAGGCACCTCTTACAGGAGCTCCCGGAGGAGCAGATATAAAGGGATTGAGTGATGAGGCAATTTGGGCAGGGGGATTTTGCTCATACCCTAAAGAAGTTGATTTACTTGCCTCTATAGAACCTTTTGGAGGGACCCCTATTGTGGTTGCTCCCCGGAAAGCAGATGCAAAGGGATTGAGTGACAGGGCAACTTGGGCAGGGGATTTTTGCTCTTGGCCTGGGGAAGCTGATTTGTGTGCCACTATTGTATCCCTATTATTGTTACCTTGCTGACCAAAGGTGTATATGTCAGCTGTTGCCAGTGAAGAGGATATATGGGTAGATAAAGGGACTGGCGTGGCCTTAGGCAGGGAGGCAATGTTTTCTTTGGCAGACATATTTTCCAGGTTTGTGTTTTTTCCCGCTGCCGCCTGCACTTGGTGTATCTCTTTCTGTAAGGGTGAGTTTAGGTGTTTTCTAAAGAGGATTTTCCTCCGCCTATTTTTTTCTATCCGTCTCAACAATTTCCTCTTATTCTTTCCGTTCTTTTTTATTGTTTCAGTTTTCCCTTTATTACTGTTTTCTTCCGGGATAGCTTCCTCCTCTATATCCCCGTCTCCCTTTTGCTTCTTAAAGATCGGGAACAACTCATTCCCAGTTTTTAGCGGTAGTTCCCCATAAGCTTTTATTTCAAAATCGTTGACTGACAAACCATTTAGGAAGGGGGGAGGCTGGGAAACACTTATTTTTTCATCCTCGTGTGCTCTTTTTGTGGTAATTTTAAGTGCTGAAGATTGATCTTTTATACCTATCTTATCTGGGGCCAAACAAGGAGAAATGGGCACCTTCCCGTCCCCATCCTTCTCCCTTTGGGTCCTCAGCAGGACTTTTAGAATTTGAGTCACTGTATCGAGCACGCAATCAGATCCCCCACAAATTTTTCCAGTAATTGTAAAATGGAAGACAGTAAGTGTTCTAGTATGTGGAGGGAATCAGAAAACGGTTTATCGGTTCTCTTACATTGAAATGTGTTTATCCCGGTCAAGTTTAAGTTTGGACTCGTGGAAAAGTTTGAATGTGAGGACTTAGATGGGGTACTGCTATAGAGATGTAGGCCAGCATGGTTCGAGATTACCGGGGTGTTCTGGGGTATCTCGACTTTTGCCGGGTCAGACTCTAGATACCGTTGACATAGGTCTTCATCTAAGATCATTGGGGACAACCCATTGTGAAATGACATTTTAGTCGGGGAATTATTAGCTGACTGAGAGGCATCAACATGAGGTATTATCCCGATATGTAGATTGTCTTGCTCTATGACTTTTTTTGCTTTTATAACTACCTCTGGTACAAGGTCAGTATGATTTTTCAAAGTGGAGAATAGGGGAGGGGAAAAATCACACTTGGGGGACAATAGTGCCTCTCTTGTTGCCCCTGGACTCTTGTCCACAATTACCTTATTGATTTCGGGGATCTCTCGCGAGTTGTTGGGGACAGAGTCTACAAGGATAGCTTCGGAGTCCTTAATGTCCTCCGCTTTATTGTCCGCCCCTGTAGCTTTATTCTTGCTCCTTTCCCAAAGATTGAGAAGCTGACAAGTGCTTTTCATATTGGAGGCTTGACTAAGTTTATTTCGGAGGGGATTCGATCTTGTTTTTGTGCCTGATCTTCCTACTAATATTTTCCCAGACCTTAGTTTCTTTGTCATCATCACAGGCAAGCGATATAACAGTTAAGCAGAGAAAAATGTAGGCAAGAGTGTTATAAGTACTCCAAGGCTTAGACTACCTGAAGAAATTTCTAAGGTCTAATAATCAAAAGCAGAGCCTACAACAAGACGACTATATCTACAAAAACAGTGGGGGCAATACAATCCTACTCTAACTTCTCACAAGAAGGATTTAACAATAGAAATATTTTACCAGATGAAAGAGGACTGGCCTAGCCTAGCCTTCTCGTGCCTCTGAGGGCCTCAGAGGGCCCGCCCTTGTCCCGGGCTTCTCCCGGGCGCTACCCGCGCGCTCCCGCGCAGCGGTGTGCTTACACTGTGTTTATACGTTACAAGGGAAAAGGGGCGTGGCCTACAGGGAGAGCGTCACCGGGTGGGTTTGGTGAAAGAAACTGCTGGGACTCTTGGGAGTTTGAGTCCAGCAGTGTACTCGCTCGCAGCCCTGTTAGCCTGCAGCCCTGAGTTGATGACAGCAATGAGCAGGTCCGTGAAGCGGGACCCGCGGAGCGGGTCCGGCGAAAAGTAGCGCCTTGCAGAGCGCTTCAGGTGAGCCTTGTTGCGCTTCCTCTGTCCACCAGCGCTTAGCTCTGTCTCGAAGTCAGCAGGTACAATAGGAGTGGTATCCGCTGTTAGGTCGATTCCAGTGCCTTTTCAGCAAGCAGCAGGGGGCGTGGCCTACAGGGAGAGCGTCACTGGGTGGGTTTGGTGAAAGAAACTGCTGGGACTCTTGGGAGTTTGAGTCCAGCAGTGTACTCGCTCGCAGCCCTGTTAGCCTGCAGCCCTGAGTTGATGACAGCAATGAGCAGGTCCGTGAAGCGGGACCCGCGGAGCGGGTCCGGCGAAAAGTAGCGCCTTGCAGAGCGCTTCAGGTGAGCCTTGTTGCGCTTCCTCTGTCCACCAGCGCTTAGCTCTGTCTCGAAGTCAGCAGGTACAATAGGAGTGGTATCCGCTGTTAGGTCGATTCCAGTGCCTTTTCAGCAAGCAGCAGGGGGCGTGGCCTACAGGGAGAGTGTCACCGGGTGGGTTTGGTGAAAGAAACTGCTGGGACTCTTGGGAGTTTGAGTCCAGCAGTGTACTCGCTCGCAGCCCTGTTAGCCTGCAGCCCTGAGTTGATGACAGCAATGAGCAGGTCCGTGAAGCGGGACCCGCGGAGCGGGTCCGGCGAAAAGTAGCGCCTTGCAGAGCGCTTCAGGTGAGCCTTGTTGCGCTTCCTCTGTCCACCAGCGCTTAGCTCTGTCTCGAAGTCAGCAGGTACAATAGGAGTGGTATCCGCTGTTAGGTCGATTCCAGTGCCTTTTCAGCAAGCAGCAGGGGGCGTGGCCTACAGGGAGAGCGTCACTGGGTGGGTTTGGTGAAAGAAACTGCTGGGACTCTTGGGAGTTTGAGTCCAGCAGTGTACTCGCTCGCAGCCCTGTTAGCCTGCAGCCCTGAGTTGATGACAGCAATGAGCAGGTCTGTGAAGCGGGACCCGCGGAGTGGGTCCGGCGAAAAGTAGCGCCTTGCAGAGCGCTTCAGGTGAGCCTTGTTGCGCTTCCTCTGTCCACCAGCGCTTAGCTCTGTCTCGAAGTCAGCAGGTACAATAGGAGTGGCCTGTTAGAAGTCTTTGGTACTGGTCCTTCTTTGAGGGCACTACTATGCACATTCCGTGGGCACTCCCAAGTGAGCGCACCCAAATCTGGCAACCTACAGAACTACCTCAAAAGGACTGAATATGGTCTCATTCACTCATGGGTCTGCACTTGCGCCACAAGGGGAACTCACATTCATGGGGACCAAGAAAATAAACTTTACATTCAAACTTATAGGAGCCTTGTCTGGGGCTTTCAGCTCACATGGAACAGTCAAATTATGTGTAACACTCCCTGTGGAACTGGGATTATATATAGGTACTACAGAGCCAATTGTGACCCGAACAGTGAAAGCATCAGTACCATTCGAAGCTGTGGTAACTTTTAGAACGGTGGAAGGGCCGCACATGTAAATCCCCAAACTCCTTCCCACTAAGGTTTGATTCAGGTTCACGGTGGTAATTACTGTTACATAAGGATTTACAGTTTCTGGTGCAGTAACAATTCTAGAATGCTCACTAAGATTTGCACTTTCAACTCCCCTTATTTGATTTTCATTGTATGGAGGTGGACGCTCCGACAACAGCACATCTAAATCACTATCACTAGTGTCCTTGTCACAGCTTCACCTCCCTCGGCTGATTCCCTTGTCTCATTCCTTCTTTCTCTCTCTTTCTTCTCTTGTCTATGGCTCTCAAACTCCTCACCTGGCAACGCCCGATACAACTTTGCTCCCTCTATCATGTGCATTTTCCACTACTTCTGTTCTGCATCCCACCTTGCATCTACATAATTGCACCCTGCCTCTCTGGATCTTCCCTGATATATTTCCTTCTCTCTAGTATGAGCTGCACACTCCCAGGCATTGAGTGCTCCCTCCTGTGTATGTCTAGGCTGTGGTTTCATCTCATACAAAATTCTCCTCAAGATTTCAATGGTTCTCACATTAAATGTACCTTAGGGTGGAAATACCAGTGCACATTCTTTCTCAGTGTTTGTGTCCCATTGTTTAAGTTAAATACAAGTGTGAAGCCCTACATTTATCACCCTAGAACAACCTCAGTATCTTCAGGTGAGCTTCTTCTAACTCCCTTACAGGTGTTGTCACATTGTCCCTATTGAAATCTTGTATGACCTTAAAATGCACTTTTTTCTGTAACATCTCAATAATCACAATTATTTTTATTATGTTGATTTCAAGACAGTACCTGATAATTAACTCACGATTTTCAGTCCAAATCAACAACCAATAACAGGCAGCACTCTGTGATGTAGACAACCACACCAGCTTTATTTTACACCAAACGATCATTCCCAGCGTAGCATACTAGGACGTCAGTCTCACTCTTTGCAGTGGTTCACCATCCTTTCACAAACACACTCTCTTCAACAATACGCATACAAACAGATGCAATGCAGTAGCAACAAGTAACAATTGTATGCTTTACTAATGAAGTCAACAAAATTCATTCACACACAAAATAATTCAACACACGTTCAAATTAAACCTTGAGCGATGGTGAATCACCCTGATCAGTGCGGTTTCCATCTGCAGAAAAGGTCCACCACACTAATCATACCTCACTCTCACACATAAAGATAATGGTCCTTTCTCAATTGGGCTGTCAATGATGTCCCACGCCAGACCCCACAAAATCTTAGCAGACAATTACAATACAGTGTCTTATACACTTTTAATATCATCCTGGGATCTTAGGTGACATCGGACCCATTAACATTTCTTCTTCACATGAAACCCCAGATTCACACGACATTTTGATATCTCCTCCAAACATCACACAACTGTTCTAACACCACAAGCTAAGCATAAGCCGCACACGGGCAACCCTGTTAACACTCACTCCTCCACTGTAACTACTTCACCACACACCACTGGACCTCTGCCGAGCCACTAAATCAAATCATAAGATCTGGAACTGGGTCTTGAACTGGCATTTTATCTATTCTCATGTAAAGTCTCCTAACACCCTATCTCAGTACCTAACCGCCCTCTGCTACCATCTGAAAACCCTTAGAGTGTGTACTCCTTGCTGGGCCCCAGAAATTGAAGGTCATATCAGTCTGAAAAATAAAAAGAGTTAGGATTACCTACAACAAACAAATTACAATGTAACCTATTTGGTGACACAGAAACGCTCTGAGTCGATTGATGGGATTAAGTATGGATGTATTACAAATTCAAAGCCAAGCTGGTATAAATCAAGCAAAGGATGAGAAACAAAATCTGGTGAGTAGATTGAACATGTTGTCGATCCTCTTCCCTATACATGAGGTTGACTAAGGAGAGCTCTTAAACCCTATTGTAAACTAGAAATCAGGAAAACCCTATTAAGTCAGGGAGGCAGAGAAAGGTGTCAGAGATGTAGAACCTCTGTAGAGGTTCTCTAAAGGGAAAGAATATTCCATTGCATAAAACCACACAACAGAAGTCTGTACCTTTCAGAGTCTAAAGGAAATCTTAATAACCTAAGTGCTATGCCAAATTATTACCACCAAAAACACTTTCGAGAATCCAATGTCACATTTACAATTATATTTTCCATCTTCAAACTCCCTATCTTGGAGACAACACATGATATTTCTTTCCAATTGATCAACACAGAAGAATATCCTTGGAATCCTCCTGTCTACCTATTTTGCTCGGCCAGTAGTCCCCCCTTCCTTTGTTAAATCTTATCCTTGACAAGAGATGCTTGCCAAGAAAGACTTCTTTTGGTTCTCATTATATCTTTCACACAACATGCCTTTCTTTAGCAATGAGCTAATGCAACTGCACCTGCAGAGAAAAGAACAACATTGCATACAAAGCAAACAATTAAATATTAAATATTAAAACTATTAAAAGTTATACATTGCAAAATCCAAACGCTTAAGGCATTTTGTCAAATTAGTCCATCAATCTTCTCAATATACATTAAAATGCAGATTATAGATACAAACACAGTTATGCTATAGATGTAGAGCACTATTCAAATGGATACATTTCAGTTATAAAATAAATGGAGAGTATATTTAAAGAAATACATGTACATGCAAGGAATACAATGTTATTCAAACCGCACAAATGAAGACATGTGAGAGCTGCAACTCGTTACTGTAAAGAAAATGTTAATATGCACACTAATATAAATACACAGAAGATGCACTTTCGGGAACTGTTCAAGTGCACTACATTACATAAATAATGTTAAATCACACAAGTGCATAAGGCCATACACGATAAAAGTGGATAATTAAACATGAAAGAGTGGAGCAAAATTTTCGCAGCTCCAGGAAAACACACATTTTGCAGCATATTACTTAATCAGAAGCAAGGAGAGTAGCCTCATGTACCCATCCCACAACCCACCCCCTCTTGATATGACCAACAAATTATTGACACCCACTACTTCATGATCCCCCCTCAGCCCGTCCCACATTCGACCTCTGAAAAGAATGGAGTCCAGGTATTCCTCACAGAACTAGTGTTAAAGGGCACTAAAAGCAACCATATTAAAATTCAG
Source organism: Lissotriton vulgaris (assembly GCF_964263255.1). NCBI lineage: Eukaryota > Metazoa > Chordata > Amphibia > Caudata > Salamandridae > Lissotriton > Lissotriton vulgaris. Next base: position 989,373,025 of record NC_141695.1, read on the forward strand.
CAAGCCTTCTAGTATTATGTCACTGCTGTGACTTGTGCAGATAGGTCAAAGAAAACATCGCCTGCCTAGCACATGGGGAGCAGGAGACTGGCAAAGTTCATCATAGTTTGTCCATGAAAAATAATGCAGAACCTTCACCATTAATCACCAAGCAAAGTGGTCATTTCTGTTCAGCTGTTCTGTATTTTTTCTCCTCTACTCCATTTAGGATGGTAGTTCTACACCCCTCACCCTCATTAACACCTGTCGTCCTTGGTAGGAAATTCAAGAACACACTATATGAGCCAACACAGTAATCACAATATACTATGAATACTGCCTTATTAAAAGGGTTAAGTCTCAAATCCTTAGTATTCTCATAAAACAACAGACACTAACTCTAAAAAGGAAAGGATTTTTAAGCATCTCAAACTGGACAACAATTTCATGACACACCATGCTGTCAGTGGAGGTACAGAGGTTGGTATGTACACAGATGTTTAAAAAAATAACCAAGCAGAGAACTATTCAACAAACACAATGAACAGAAGGCCTGATTTGAGTTTTGCAGAAGAGTTATGCTGCCACATACATGATGGATAACTGCATTATATCCAATGGCATTCGTACGATGGCAGACAGGATATCTGTTACATTTGTGAAGGAGTGACCCTTCCACCAAACTCTAAATCAGACCCGAATCTTACTGAAGATATGAATAGAAAGTGCAAGCAATGCGCCGACATAAATCACCCAATCCATGACAATTAGCACTATTTTTAGGTCTCGCGTAGCGTACTGCGCACATGCGCTTTCGCGCTAGCGAGATTTCATGTTTTTAGGAGTACTTCACTAGCGAGGGTTAAGCGCCGCCACTCTTCTCAATTGACTGGTCTCCTAAACGGTGGCTAGCCATTGGAGAAGGGGTCCTAGTGACATTCTCCTTTCTCGCTAAGCCCCGTCCTTTTCAGACTGGGTTCCTTGCCTTACGTTTGTGGTAAAAGGTTTCTTATCTTCTTTATTGGTCCAGATGGCCTAAATAACCTTTTATGCCAGCAGCAAGTCAGTCTGAAAGGGACGGGGCTGCCGGGCGCTTATTTTTTTCCTGTCCTCGTGCTCATCGGATTCCTTCATAATCAGGTTAGAGTAGAGTTAACTAGATATAATCCGGCTTGTCGCTGCAGAAAACTCTCTTCAGGGGCCAGCTGTGATATTGTGTCATCTAACATAATAGCCGGAGTATACCAAGAAATTGAGGCTTATCTACATGTTTTAGGTATCCGCAAGAGGGATCCAGTCTATATGAAGAACCCTGCAGTGTGTCTCTGTAAGAAGCGAGCGTTGCTGAACAGTCCGTGTTCAGTCAGCATGAGGAAATTCCTTCCGGCCACATCAGCCCTTGCTCCTTAAGATCGTTCTCATTGAGATAAGCTCTGATCCAGTCGCAAAAGCCGCTTGGGGACGGCATTGATTTTGCTTGGTGGTGTCATTAGGAGGGAAGGGTCATTAGACAAATTTTTACCTATTTCCAGAGCTTAATAGAGACATGCGATTGGAATTGGATAGAGCAGGCCGCGGGAGGTCACGCGCTGATTAAACTATGTGCAAGAGTATGGATCAGGGCAGAGCTGGCCCATCCCGGCACCTTTCTCTTCGCGCTTTTGCTCCCTATCTGCCTGTCATCCTTTCTGCTCTCCATCTATGATCTCCCGGGCTACATCATATCTCCATCTCTCTCCACACTGTTACTGTTATCTCGAAGTTTAACATGATGCACATGTATTATTTAACATTATTTAACACTGTGGACCAGTCTAACTCCTCAGAGAGAAAAAAAATTAACATTTGATGTACAGTCGACAAAGATACCCATCTAGTGGCTGAACTGCAGAAGCAGGAACACTATGGATCAATCATGAACCATGCATGCATGAACAATCTGTGTGGTCCTAAGCAATTACCTTATCTTACCACGTCTCCATTTTACTTATCATATGTGCGAGCACCCTGAAATAAATTAGTTCAGAATGGTATGTATGTTTTAATAGCCTTTACAGTTGGCCCTTCAACAATAGCAAGGCAAGCATTGGGTACCCATGAGAACTGGCTTGCAACATGGTTCACTAATAGCCACCTATTGCGACGACAAGGATTGATATGAATATGTAACCTATCACTTCTATTAAAGTCACTCACTTCAGGGATACATTGTAATGCACATCGGTCACACTCACGCATTTATGAGGCAATCAGATAAACCTTTGAGGAGCTTGTTTCTTTAACAGTAATTAGGGTGACATGGGGCAGCGGGGTGGGTGGACATGTCACTAGAGTGGCACGGGACGGCGACATAAATAATGTTCCTTTTCGCAGATTCTGACTCCCCTGCGTAAGTAGAGGAGAGTTGGGCCCTATCTCCTCCCAGCTCCTCTGCTTGTAGCCAGTTTTCTCCCAGCCAACGCCCATGCAGAGGAGGGAATCCCGGCGAAGCACTAGTCTACACGGATGTCGGAGCTGTTTGGCGGAACGACACAGAAAAGTGGCTATCTTACATGTGAGCCTCAACCAGTTATAGACATGCTGCAGGTGTAGGAGCCAAACAGTTCAACACAGGCAAACGTGTGCAACGGGAATACTTCCACATTTGGCAAAACAGAGATAGAAACTTGATATATGACTCTCAAACCTTCTGCGTCCATAATTTGAACGCTTGCTCTAAGCTAACATCGCAGGCAAAAATAAATTGCTCAAAATATTTTTTCCAAGTTGTCAGTTTCTGCACCCTATGTACAGATATTCAAAAAGTCTCTAAAGGCACCAATAAACGGTATTTGTGCTCGTTTTGCAAATTTTATATGACATTTTTAAGTCTTTTACTCTCTGTTCCAACTTGGGTCCCTCCGTTTGAAGCTGAAAGAAATAGCGTTTGCAAAATGTGCCCGAGAATTCATTGTGTGCAACTCCTAACTGGCACTCGCCCAGAAAGCAGCACATTTATAGATACATTTATAAATACACATTGGATGTACGTGGGCACAATACACAGTTCATAGATGATGCACATGAACAATATAAGAGAACACATACAATCTGCAATTATCACTTAGATTTCTTTACACAGTACGGCGCTAATTAGGAGTTAGGGGTAGTGATAATTACTGCACGGTGGGGTAAATCGTGCATGACTTTCACAAACCGTCTGATCACAAGTTAAACAAGCATTAAAAATGCAAGAGATCTTGGTTTTTTTGTAACGTTTAGTTTGCTACCTCGTGTATTTTGTTTGCTCTTGATACATGCACAATTGTCACTAATGCCTTATGTAACGTAACGTTTGCTTTTTTTAACATGCTCACTTTTAATTTTCTCCTCATGTATCACTAAATTTCCTATTGTGAAGTGCCCTGACACCTTGAGGTAAAGTCTGCGCTATATAGAAACGCATAAAATAAAATAAATAAATAAATAAAAATGCTCATCCCTTTCCATGGTGCCTCACTGAGAACAAATGCTCTTTTCATCCGGTTATAGCAGTTGTGTAAGGCTAAATGAGAAGAGTTAATATAACACCCAGGATAATGTGCTGCATGGCTAAATACTTGAAAGTTTCCTAAAGGCGAGACCGTTGCATTACAAATGCTTGTTAGAATACAGAAGCTGGAATATGTCAACTTGGAATGCCTCAGCTTTATAGATGTATCTGTCATCGACTCACTGTCAAAAAATGTCAAGATGGACCATTACAACATAGTAGTGGTGAGCATACTACAGGTGTAGTCTCTCAAGTGCCTTATGAAATATCCAACTCATTGCAATGTTTGAACACACAAGTAATGTTTAAAAGCCACTGCTGGGCATGTCTGGACATGTGTTTCACTGTAGTTGGCATTTATCAGTCCATTTTTTTTGCTGGTACTTAAGAATCCATCTTTAGTTCCTGAGATCAAGTACCACTGCAAATTGCACAGGTGTATTCTATGACTCACAGCTCCATATTTGTAATTTGCAAAAAGTATTATGCTTACAAACACTTGTAGAGAAATTTAATTTATCTAAATGAAGTTTACTGTAACTCTAATGATAATGGTTAATCAAACAAATTCAAATAATTTATTTAACTCACATTAAAATAAATAAATTATTAAAACGATGGTAGCCTCTTTATCCATAATCCTACCTTAATATTGATCCCAACCCTTCATTGCACATTGTTTGTAGTTTAATTTGATTAGTTGTAGTAAATTCATTAACTACTTTTATTATTAAGTGTAAGAGACCTTGCTCTATGTTTTTCAAGCACACTGGCACAAAAACTAACCCTAATACTAATGGCAAACTTAAATAAATGTTGAAAATTGAATAATGTTTGTTAACTGTTTTGAAGCACATATATGAGATAAGTTAGAGCTGGTGAGTATGTGGAGTTTTTCTTTCGGATTATATTATAAAAAAGAATTAGAGAATGGGTAAGATTAAGCTGTTGGGAACTGTTGTGTCAGGGGTATCAATGAGTTAGTAAAAAGGCATAAGCTTTGTTAATAAATTAAAACTATGCTTATGTAAGAATATATACTTTGATTGTATTCATGGGAAACATCCTTTACAACGCAACTTTTACCACGCAGTGCCTTTACGACGCAACTTTTACAACACAAACCATTACAACGCATTGTGCTGGGGGGCGCTCTAGAATAGGGAATAGGTTTAATTTACTATCCAACACCTTCCCTACTATCCACGGGGACTGGAGTTGGAAAAGTAAATTAAACTATTCACTATCCAGCGCCCCAAAGCACTATGCGTTGTAAAGCCATGCATTGTAAAAACAGCGTTGTAAAGGCATGCGTGGTAAAAGCATGCGTTGTAACGTCATACATCCGTATTCATAACTGTGACATGGTGCAGTCTTCTCATATCAGAACTACCAGTGGATAATATCCTGATGGATGAAAATCCTTTGGTGTACATGCTGCACTGGTGCATCTCCTGTATGCTTACTTTCATCACTTGGTGAGTCAGTGTTCCCTTCTTTGGGCATGGGCTCCCTGCTCTTAGCAGCCCCTTTGTAGAAAAAGCACAATATTAGCATAACTGTGTACACTGTATTTTCATGCTACTCCTGGCAGTAAATTGTGTCCAGATAAGAGCATTTTTGTATCCCTACAGTAGTACACCAACTGGCACTATGGTGGTACTCAGTAACTACTGCCTCTTGTGTTTTTGTCTTGTAGGTTCTATTTCTAACATAATCTTAACCAAACTTGGACTTTATTTTCCAATAAATGTTGTTGTTTATTTTTGCAAGCAAACCTAATTCTGTTTTAGAGGACACAGAAAATTGAAAATGAATTTAGAAATTAGCATCAAAAATCACAGGCAGGAATTGTATTTGTAATAGTCCCAGGTAGATATCAATCTTAATATCCACAGATAATATTTTATTTTAATAGCATTTTCCATTAGTGACCCAATGCAGTAAGTGTCACTATTACTGGACTCAGGAATTACTGATCAACAATGGGGTGGTTGTGACACACAACATTTGGATTAGCCACAATAACAAGCTATTGTTTTGAGTGTGAGTGGGCTCAATCAGCAATGAACCAGAAAAGACCAGGCATTAATACAATTAAACTGTCCCTCATATTAAGAAGCTTTAATGGCTCCAACATTGATGATCAGCAAATGCCTCTGACAGAAATAACTACTAGCATCCCCTCTCATGTATTGGCATTGAATGATGTCCCTATCTTTGGACACAATTGGCAAAGAATCTTATTGTAACATATGATTTTTTTAAACGTATTATTAATATTTAATACTCTCTTGATTTACACCCAAACATGGCAGATCAGAAAAAATAATTGAAACCTTAATACAATACCAGCTAATGCCACTTGTGAATGTATTTTATATTGCTAGCAGTCCTTCATTTTTTCCGGAGTTTCAAAAATGTAAGAAAGAATAAAAATATCACAGCACCATTTCTGCTTTTGTAATGAAAGTGGCAATGTGCTGAGTGGGAGCCAGAGTTGAGCATAGGGACCAAGACAAATTGATTTGGTTTTCAATGGTCCATCTCTTGGTGCAGCTATGCCTTTGATTGAAAAGGGCACCCCTACAAAAGTGCAAGGCTGGAGGTTTTTAAGTGTTCTATTTTATTTAATTTTTGCAACTGTCTTTGCCCTGTGCGAGGTCTGGGAGACTTGCCTGTTCTCCAACTTCTCCACTGCCTTGCCATAGTGCTGGAGCAAAGAGAGAGATGTATCATTCCACTCACAAACCAGGAATGTGCAATTTGCACACCAAGTGGTTCATGAAATGCGATTTAGGCAGATTGCAATTTAGGAAAATGTTTATTCGCTGCCAAATCAGGGACAGATGCATTCAAGGCACAGAATACCATTCCGTTCATTTACCTTCCAAAATGGAAAATATTTTTTAAAAGCAGCCCTTGTTCCCTAAAGAAATTGGTTCTACCTTAAAACAAAAAAAGGTTCCCATTAGGGAAAACATTGGGGGGAGCAATCAGTGGTATGTGGGAACATCTGTCTGCATCTTTACCTGCTCTGGAGGCTGCCCACAGCATTAACAAACTGCTAGATGACACCTTTCATTTGAAAATCAAATCCTACCTATGTGACGAGCTGGAAACTTGTCACAAGCCATTGATTCAACCATTGTGACTCACAATTAGTAGGCTCCCCTTTCAGTTAGATTTCACAACCCACTCTGTGAGTCAGAAATGCTTTATCGACTTGTAAAATGAGTTTCCTACATACTTAACAACCCCATGACATTGCAAATGGTAGCACTTGAGATTTCAAAATGGCTTTGTACAGCAATCTCTAGGTTTCTGAATTGTTTTATTGTGACCAAGGCAACGGCTTTAAATTGTTCCTGTTTTCTGTTCTCAATTGTGAATAAGCTATTGACCATCTTCTGTATTTTCCCTTGACCAATATTAATTTAAAGGTGAAGTAGGACCAGAATAGCTGACAGATGACCTTCACTGAACTGCTGCAGAAATTTGCAAGGCAGAGAAAATTCAATAGCTGTCAGATGCTGCAGTGCCCCGTTCCAACACATTCCCTGGTTTTCTCTCTATCAGACTACTTTTACCTCAAAATCTCTGACATCTATGGCAACTTGGACCCTTAACCCACTGCCTTCAACCACCTCTACACCCTAGACAAGGTCTCCCACCCCCACTGAATCACCAACTGGAAACAGTTCTCAACCAAAGACACCATCCCAATCATGAACCCTGTCCACTCTGGATCTCCCTCTGCCCCCTGCCTCCACCACATCTATCACCTTGAACTAATCAATACCTCAATCACCCCAGCTACTGTCCCCAATGCTTGGAAGCATGCCAAGGTCAAGCCTCTCCTGAAAAAACCCACAGCTAAATCTAAAAACTCAAAAACTGCCGACCCATCTTGCTCCTTCCCTTCCTCGCCAAAGTTTTGGATAAAGCCATCAACCGCAAGCTCATGGTATACCTCGAAGAAAACAACCTGCTCATACTCTTCCAATCAGGTTTGTGGCCTAATCACCGCACTGAGAATGCCCTGATTGCAGCAACAGATGACAATAGATGCCTACTCTACCTCAGAAGCTTTCAACACCGTCTCCCACCACAACGTATTCACCAGACTCCACCACATAGGCATCCAGGGCAAAGCACTCAACTGGATCTCCAGCTTCCTCTCTGGCCAAACATGGATTCCACTCACCACCCTTCTCCTCCACACCCAAATACATCATATGCAGCATCCCCCAGGTCTCCTACCTCAGCCCTACCCTTTTCAACACCTACATGGCATCTCTGGAGAACATCACCCGCACCCATGGACTCAATATCATCTCCTACACTGACAACGCCCAGCTTGTCCTAACCCTCACAGAATACGCAGACACCACAAAAATCAATTTCCAAACCACCATGACAAACATCACCACCTGGATGAGGATCAACTGCCTGAAACTCAACTTGGACCAGACTGAGGTCATCAAATTTTGCAACAACCCCTCCCTCTGGGATGACACCTGATGGTCCCCTGCTCTTGACCCATACCCACCTCTACTGACCACGCTTGCAACCTCGGAATCATCCTGGACATCCAACTCACCATTAAGCAACAGATCAATGCTGTCTCCGCTGCCTGCTTCCATATCCTCTGCATGTTCCACAAGATCTTCCGATGGATCCCCATCTCAACCAGGAAGATAGTCACCCAAGTCCTCATTTCCAGCCAATTCAACTACGGCTATACACTTTACTCTGTAACCGACATGTAGCTTCTGAATTGACACCAGTCCATCCAGAAATCGGCAGGATGACTCACCCTTCCCAGAAGAGCCAGCATCACTCAGGGCACTGAGCTGGTTCCCAGTCCAGAAAAGATGCATCTTCAAACTCCCCATGTACACCTACAAAGCCCTCCACAATACCGGACCCTACCACATCAACAACCGCCTGATATTCCACCAACTAATCAGAGAGCTCTAATCCTCCACCCTCACTTTGGCCCACATTGCCCGTATCTATCGCAGTCACTGTGGAGATCACTCCTTCTCTTATCTCTTCACAAAGTCCAGGAATTACCTTCCCCTTTACCTGTGCACCTCACCATCTCTGAAGGACTTCAAGAAACAGCTGGAGACCTGTCCGACGAAGGCTCACACAACCTCCCAGTGCCTGGAGACCCCCAGGGTGACAAGATGCGCTCTACAAGACCCACTGATTGATTGATTGACCTATAATAGTCGAAGATTCCATGGAATAGTTCTGGAAATATTTTTAATTTAGTCTGACACTCATCCATAGCTATTTACACATGCATAATTGTTGTATGTTTATATGAAACATAAACTGCCCTCTCGGACACCACAAAATGGCATGGTTTATGTGATAATTTATACATTGATAAATGCATACATATTACTACCAGAGATGCATGAATGTATCGTGGAGGTTCTGAGTATCTCTGAAATGTCATTCCCCTTAATCCGCAGCCTGACCCTCAACTGTTCTTTGTCAGCGATGTGGAATGTGAGCCGCCTATACTTCTCTAACTGTGCAATACATTTACACACATCATATGACTCTGTTCTCAATGATGGATTATGTTCATATTAATATTCACTGAAAAAAACATAGGTTTCAGACACATTATATTTAGGAATTAGCATTTAAAAAACCTTAGAAATTTAGGTTTCAAGGGTTTCAAGGGTGTTATAGTTAGCTGGACATTTCACTTGTACAAAACCATAGAAATTCCTCTGTTATAGTTAGTCCTGCTAACTATAACTCACACGCCCGCAATGCACTGCTGATGATGCCACATATTACATCAGTCATGACAATCTCTTCTTCAACTTCAACCTGTTTTTTTTGGGGGGGTGTTTTTTTGCAACTCTGAAGAACAATCGCATCTGGAGAACATCAGCAGATGGAAGAATCTTCGGAAAAATATTTCTTGCAGGAGGAACCTAGAAAACAGAGATCAGAATCTGTAGTCTGGAAATTATTTACTTTTCCAGAAGGACAAAACAAAGTTAATGCCATAAATGTGCCATGCAAACTATGTCAAAGAGTACTGTCTAGAGGCAGTGAAAAGAAGTATTCATGCAGCACTGCTAGCATGTATAAACACCTCAAGACAATCCATCCTATAAATCGTAATCGGGAGGAGATGAGGAGAGCTGCGTTACATCCACCAGCACCTGGAGCAAGTACCTCAGGACCATCTACTTCTCAACACCAGATGGATATAAGGCCTTAATTTGGCTTTTTGGAACAGCACTGCATCAAGTGCAAAAAAATAGTTTGTTGCGGAGAGCAGTCGGTCGATGCTATTTGTGCTGCTCAACGCAACCACTGTTGTTAATTTTTTTGATTTGTTTTTTGTTGGGAATTATATTTAATTTCCAAAGTTACCTACTTTTTTTGTTCCTTTTATTGTTAAGTTTAAAAAAAAAATCGTTGAAAAAATAAAAAAATATATAAACAATAAAGAAGAAAAAAAGTTCTTATCAGAACTACCTTATCTGGTTCAAAAATGACTATTATTGTATGGTAATGTCTGAAAGTTTGATTGAATATATGTGTAGAGCATGAAAAAATGCATTAGTAGTGTATGGCAAATGTCTAAGTGCAGATGTGTAAGGAAGTGCTGCAGTGTGACACTGCAAGCTCTTTAGCTGCACTGCACTGTGGTACTTCCAAAACCCAGGGATGTGACATATTTACATAAATATGTTGCAACTCTGTTCTTCTCCCTGCACTGGCATATAAACAGCTGTGAAGTGCCGGCACAGGCACCCTTGCATCATGGTGCAAGGATGTCTGTGTTGCGGGGAAATTGTTTTTGTGCAGGAAAGGACACCTTTCCGCACAAAAACAATCACTAAATGCATTCAATGTGTGTTGTGGAATGCAGCAGGCATTAAAAGAGGAAAAACAGAGGAGAATTGAAAACTATTCTCCTCATTGCATCTCGCTACACCACCTCTAGGGTGGCGCAGCATTCACATGTATCTCCGAATTTACAATTTCTTGTAAATCTTAAGATGTGTCTTCTTTCATGGTGGTTGTGGGAACATACACAGCAACACTTATGGAACGCCCCTTCAAAACAAAGTGGTGCATTTGAATGAGCCGTATTTTCAAGGAGAGAATAAGCCATGCACTGTGCCTGTTCCTCTCCTTGTAAATATGCAAGAGTCCCCGGTGCCATTATTACTTCACAGAAACTGACGTACTGGTGACACTGGGGCCTTGTAAATCTGCCCCATAAGTACTTATGTATTGGCGGAGTGATACACTAAGGACATAGTGCTGAATGTGTGATTGACTAAGTATATGATACTGACAAGAGGTATCCTAGGCTTTATGGGTACTACTTCAGTATTTAGTGGAGTGTACCACTAGTATGTATGTGCTTAGATGTTTGTAAAGATTGTGCACAGAATATTATATGTGTACTTATGTTGGTGGCTAGGCCACTCCATAAGTACAGCACTAGTAATTGGAACGATGACAGTGCTGCAAATAGAGTGCACAGTTAATTAATAAGAACTTAGGTATTGGCAGTGTAATAAGAGAAGTATATAGATAAGTGATTAAAGAAGTGTGTGGGACAGACGATTCCTAGATTGCACAGGTACTAACTGGGTATTTAGAAGAGTGTAGCAATAGTATGTACCTAGTTAGAGGTCAGCTTGGATAGTGCACACAATATTGTAGCTGTACTTGTGCTAGTAGCTAGGCCATTCCATAAGTTCATGACTAGTAACTAGAATATTTACAGTATTGCAAACAGAGTGTATTGTGAATTTATACATGCATAGGTATTGGTGGAGTGATAGGATAAATAGATAGTGCTGGATGGGTGATTGGAGAAATGCATGGGACAGACAGGAGGATTCCTACATTGCATAGGTACTAACTGGGAATTTAGAAGAATGTATCAATATTATAGAACTGTTTAGAGGTCTGCATGCATAGTGTAGAAAATATTGCACCTGCACTTGTGTTAGTGCCTAGGCCATTCCTTAAATATATCACTAGCAACTGGAGTAATTTTAGTGCTGCAAAGAGAGTGCATGCAGAATTTATAATTGCTTAGGTATTGAAGGAGTGATAGGATACGTAGATAGTGCTGGATGGGTGAATGGAGAAGTGCATGGGACAAACAAAAGGATTCCTAGACTGTGTAGGTACTAACTAAGTATTTAGAGTGAATCAATACTATGTAGCTGATTGGATGTCTGCATGCATAGTGTACAGAATATTGTTGCTGTACTAGTTTTACCAGCGAGGCCATTCCGTAGGTACATGACTAGTAACTAGAATAATATCAGTGCTGCAAAGACAGTACATGCTGAATTCATAAGTGCTTAGGTATTGACAGACTGATAGGATACGTAGATAAATAGAATAATTACAGTATTGCAAACAGAGTGTATAGCGAATTTATACATGCTTAGGTATTGGTGGAGTGATAGGATAAATAGATAGTGCTGGATGGGTGATTGGAGAAATGCATTCAGACAGAAAGGAGGATTCCTATACTATACTGGGTATTTAGAAGACTATATAAGCAGTATAAGTTTATAAGCACTTATGTGTCAGCTGAGAGATTGAATAAGGACATGCATCTGACAGGATGAATGCAGGAGTGGATACACACTCACAGTGTGATTCCAGACAGGCATGACTATTCCCTAGACTATCGCAGGAGTGACTCAGTAGTCTGGAAGGGTTTAGGGGACCACTTACATAGTGCACATTTGACTGTACCACTGAATGCCTGACTTATTCTGCAAGTGCATAGACAGTGACTGGGTTCTCAGAATGCTTGTAGTGGGTACACACTCACGGTGTGATTCCAGACAGGCATCACTATTCCCTGGACTTTAGCAGGAGAGACTCAGTAATCTGGAAGGGGTTAAGGGACCGCATACATAGTGCACATTTGACTGTACCACTGCTTGTCTGAATGCCTGACTCATTATGCAAGTGCATAGACAGTGACTGGGTACTCAGATTGCTAGTAGTTGACAGAAGTATATGTTTATAAGCACTTATGTGTCAGCAGAGAGATTAAATAAGGACATGCTTTTGTTGAGTTGATTGTAGGGGTAGACACTGACTCACAGTGTCATTCCAGACAGGCATGACTATTCCCTGGACTTTTGCAGGAGAGACTCAGTAGCCTGGAAGGGGTTAGGGAACCGCATACATTGTGCAAATTTGGCTGTACCACTGCTTGACAGAATGCGTGACTCATTCTGCAGATGCATAGACAGTGACTAGGTTCTCAGACTGCTAGTAGTTGACAGCAGTATTAGTGTATAAGCGCTTATGTGTCAGCAGAGAGATTAGTTAAGGACATGCTTCTGTCAGGATGATTGTAGGAGTGGACACAGACTCACAGTGTGATTCCAGGCAGGTATGACTATTCCTTGGACTTTAGCAGGAGAGACTCAGTATTCTGGAAAGGGTTAGGGTACCACATACATAGTGCACATTTGACCGTATCACTGCTTGTCTAAATGCCTGAATCATTCCGCAAGTGCATAGACAGTGACTGGGTTCTCAGACTGCTTGTAGTTTACAGCAGTATAAGTTCATAAGCCCTTATGTGTCCGCTGAGAGATTAAATAAGTACATGCATCTGTCAGGATGATTGTAGGAGTGAACACACACTCACAGTGTGATTCCAGACAGACATGACTATTCCCTGGACTTTAGCAGGAGAGACTCAGTAGTCTTGAAGGGGTTAGGGGACCGAATACATAGTGCACATTTGATGTACCAATGCTTGTCTGAATGCCTGACTCATTCTGCAAGTGCATAGACAGTGACTGGGTTCTCAGACTGCTAGTAGTTGACAGCAGTATACGTTTATAAGCACTTATGTGTCAGCAGAGAGATTAAATATTGACATGCTTCTGTTAGGATGATTGTAGGAGTAGACACAGACTCACATTGTGATTCCAGATAGGCATAACTATTCTCTGGACTTTAGCAGGAGAGACTCAGTAGTCTGGAAGGGGTTCGGGGACAGCATTCATTGTGCACATTGGACTGTACCACTGCTTGTCTGAATGCCTGACTTATTCTGCAAGTGCATAGTCAGTGACTAGGTTCTCAGAATGCTAGCAGTTGACAGCAGTATTAGTTTACATTAAATAAGGACATGCTTCTGTTGGGATGATTGTAGGAGTGTACACAGACTCACAGTGTGAGGATCAAAGACATAATATCGACAGACAAAATTTCGACCCACAAAAATATTGAGTTAAAAATATAGAATGCCAGAATATCGACTGCCTATCTACAAACAGGTAACTACCAAAATATCGACCTCAAAATATCGATTGTAAAAAATATAGACTGTCAAAATATCGAATTTTTTAAATGTCTTAAAATTAATTAATAAGTAATATAATAATAAACATAATTAATTTAAACATACTTAAAATAATTAAATAAATCTAAAATTAATACATAATTAATGTAACTTAAAAATACCCCCCCAAAAAATTATTATATATATATATATACACATATTATTAACAAAACATTTAAAATATTTTTACCGTAGGACAGCGAGAGGTTTAAATTTAATATAACCACTCCAGTGAGCGCAACAGTAGGAAAAACATTGGATAGCGTAGAGATAAAAATTACTATTCCAACTCCAGATAGTGCAACAGTAGGGAAAGCGTTGGATAGTGGGAGAGTAAAAATTACTATTCCAACTCCAGAGAGCGCAACAGTAGGGAAAGCGTTGGATAGCGTAGGAGTAAAAACTACTATTCCCACTCCAATGAGTGCAACAGTAGGGAAAACGTTGGATAGCGTAGGGGTTAAATTACTATTCCAACTCCAGAGAGTGCAACAGTAGGGAAAGTGTTGTATAGTGGGAGGGTAAAAATTACTATTCCCACTCCAGTGAGTGCAACAGTAGAGAAAGCGTTGGATAGCGTAGGGGTAAAAATTACTATTCCCACTCCAGTGAGTGCAACAGTAGGGAAAGCATTTAATAGCCTGCGTAGAGGTAAAAATTACTATTCCCACTCCAGTGAGTGCAACAGTAGGGAAAGCGTTGGATAGCGTAGGGGTTAACATTACTATTCCAACTCCAGAGAGTGCAACAGTAGGGAAAGCGTTGGATAGTGGGAGAGTAAAAATTACTATTCCCACTCCAGAGAGCGCAACAGTAGGGAAAGCATTGGATAGCGTAGGGGTAAAAATTACTATTCCCACTCCAGAGAGTGCAATAGTAGGGAAAGCATTGGATAGTGGCAGAGAAAAATTACTATTCCCACTCCAGTGAGTGCAACAGTAGAGAAAGCGTTGGATAGCGTAGGGGTAAAAAATACTATTCCCACTCCAGTGAGTGCAACAGTAGGGAAAGCATTGGATAGCGTAGGAGTAAAAATTACTATTCCCACTCCAGTGAGTGCAACAGTAGGGAAAATGTTAGATACTGTAGGCGTAAAAATTACTATTCCCACTCCAGTGAGTGCAACAGTAAGGAAAACGTTGGATAGCGTAGGGGTTAAAATTACTATTCCAACTCCAGAGAGTGCAACAGTAGGGAAAGCGTTGGATAGTGGGAGAGTAAAAATTACTATTCCCACTCCAGTGAGTGCAACAGTAGAGAAAGCGTTGGATAGCGTAGGGGTAAAAATTACTATTCCCACTCCAGTGAGTGCAACAGTAAGGAAAACGTTGGATAGCGTAGGGGTTAAAATTACTATTCCAACTCCAGAGAGTGCAACAGTAGAGAAAGCATTGGATAGCGTAGGGGTCAAAATTACTATTCCCACTCCAATGAGTGCAACAGTAGGGAAAGCATTGGATAGCGTAGAGGTAAAAATTACCATTCCCACTCTAGTAAGTGCAACAGTAGGGAAAGCGTTGGATAGCGTAGGGGTAAAAATTCCTATTCCCACTCCAGTGAGTTCAACATTAGGGAAAACGTTGGATAGCGTTGGGGTTAAAATTACTATTCCAACTCCAGTGAGTGCAACAGTAGAGAAAGCGTTGGATACCTTAGGGGTAAATATTACTATTCCCACTCCAGTGAGTGCAAAAGTAGGGAAAGCATTGGATAGCATAGGAGTAAAAATTCCTATTCCCACTCCAGTGAGTGCAACAGTAGGAAAAACATTAGATACCGTAGGCGTAAAAATTACTATTCCCAGTCCAGTGAGCGCAACAGTAAGGAAAATGTTGGATAGCGTAGGGGTTAAAATTACTATTCCAACTCCAGATAGTGCAACAGTAGGGAAAGCGTTGGATAGTGGGAGAGTAAAAATTACTATTCCCACTTCAGAGAGCGCAACAGTAGGGACAGCGTTGGATAGCGTAGGAGTAAAAACTACTATTCCCACTCCAATTAGTGCAACAGTAGGGAAAGCATTGGATAGCGTAGAGGTAAAAATTACCATTCCCATCTAGTAAGTGCAACTTTAGGGAAAGCGTGGAAAGGGGCGACCACTCGGTCCCCCCGAACGTATGGCGGAGTGCCTCGATCCCCCCGGGAAGCCATTTTTGGGCGGGAGGCGCGTCTCGGCTGGTATGCCCGAAGCGGCGTAGCCGGGGCGCGCCTGTTCCCGCCCTAGAGTGGGCTGGCCTAGACACTGACGCAGCCAGCCACGCCCTCGGGACGGGCAGGGGCGGGTTTACGCCCGCCCTGAAGACGGATAAAAGGAGACGCAAGGCCAGAAGACGTCCTCTTGTTCTTGTGCTCCGAAGCTGCACCTCCTCGCTACACGTGAGCTCGGGACAGAACAAAGAGCCAATTTTGAGCGTTTTGATCTTTTTCTTTGTCTTCCAGATACTTCGTCGAAGAAGATGCCCAGGAAAGGCGAAAAGAGAATGACGACTGACCAGATGGTTCGGGCACTCTTTAAAGATATGTCCGACATAAAGAAACGGTTGGCGGAGCGAGATGGGGAGGAGGGTTCGGGCCCTTCGCCGGCTGGAGGGAGACCTAAGAGACCGAGAAAGGTTCCAGCCGGTGGGGACGTCCCGGTTCCCTCTGCCCCTCTCGAGGCGCCGACCCCAGTACCGATAGAGGGGAATCCAATCCCGGGGGTCGTCTCCCCGACATCCAAGGAAGACATGCCCCCCGAGCTGGCAGCACAGCTAGCAGCGTGGTTGGGGGATAGTGGTGATGGCGCCACGGCTGCCGAGGCACAGGCGCTGATAAAAGGGCTTCGTGAGAAGAAAGAGGCAGCTAGAGTGGCGGGGACAGACAAGCCGCAAGCGGCAGAAGCTGCGTCCGGTGCAGGTAAGCGGCCATTGCCGATTGCAAGGGACGAGTCAGCACCCTCTCGTAGAGAGAGATTGGGACAACATGTGCCGTTAGCTATAAAAGAAAAGATCTGGGCGGGAGAGTACGTGAATATTTTTTCCCTGCTTGTTGATCATTATGATGTGGAGCATGTGAAAAGTCAGAAGGACTTGATGCATCCGAGTGTTTGGCGCGCAAAAATGGCCGCCTTTAAGGTTAATGAGAACATTGGCAACTGGGGCAATGCATGGGGTATTTTCACATCGATTTTGGGGGAACGTAGGCCCGAGTTGCTCCCTGAGTTTCCCGTTTACCAATCACGAATTATGGGTTACTCGACAACGTATCAAGGTAACCATTGGTTTTGTTATGACAATCTGTTCAGAAAGGAAAAGGAACATAACAAGAGTTTGACTTGGGATTGTTACGATTCGTTAACTTGGGACAAAATGAAAGAATCAGGAATGTTAAGAATGCCATTGGTCGGGAGCAATGTTGTTGATTACTCCCGCCAAAATGTGGGGACGCCCTTTCGACCAAGTACGAGCACCGACGACCAGTCAAGGCCCGCAGGCAATACAGGGAAAAAGGGTTTCTGTTTTAATTTCAACAAGGGGAAATGTACCAGGCCTCCGGGATCGTGTAAGTTCAAACATGAGTGTAGTACGTGTGGGTCGTCCCATCCTGAGTCATCGTGCAGAGCCAGAACGGGTGAGAATGGGGGTAAGGGGGGCGCCAAACAGGTCTAAGCTAGGCCGAGGGGCGCCTTTACCAACCCCGATTGATACCTTGGCAATGATTCCCTGGCTCAGCGAATACCCGGATCGTACTTCTGCCGGGGTGCTACGGAACGGTTTTACACATGGTTTCCGCATCCCGGTAGGGGACTTTCAGGGTGTAGGGACGTGCAAAAATCAACTTTCCGTTTTACAACATACATCGGTAGTGCAAGAGAAAATTCAGAAAGAGGTTAGCCGGGGACGGGTCGCCGGCCCGTTTAGTGAACCCCCGGTACCAGGTTTCGTTTGTTCTCCGTTAGGGGTGGTCCCCAAGAAGGACCCGGGTGAGTTCCGTTTGATCCATAATCTGTCTGCTCCACGAGGTCTTTCGGTGAACGACGCAATTGATCCAGAAGTTTGTTCGGTGCGATACGCATCTTTTGATGAGGCAGTAGCCATCTTGAATCGCCTGGGGCACGGGACGTTGATGGCGAAATCTGATATCGAGTCAGCGTTCCGGTTGCTCCCGGTACACCCAGACGATCAGCGTCTTTTGGGATTCGGGTTCCAGGGGTCATTTTACATGGATAGGTGTATGCCAATGGGTTGCTCTATTTCATGTGCTTACTTTGAGCAATTCAGTACTTTCCTGCAGTGGGTGTTCACTGAGACAGCGGGTGTCCGAAATGTAATGCATTACCTTGACGACTTTCTGTTCCTTGGCCCCGCCGGTAGTCCCGAATGTGGCCAGGCTTTAGACGAATTCTGTGTGTTAATGGGTCATCTCGGCGTGCCGTTGGCACCGGGTAAAACTATGGGTCCCACGACTTGCCTCGAGTTTCTGGGGATCGAGTTGGACTCAAGGGAGGGGTGCTTCCGTTTACCAGCTAGCAAGGTATCGAAATTCAGGGCAGCCCTCCAAGTATGTTTAACTGCATCCAAGGTTACACTGCATCAGTTGCAACAGTTAGTGGGAAAGTTGAACTTTGCCTTGAGAGTGATACCAATGGCTCGCCCCTTTTCCCGCTCAATTGCCCAAGCGATGGTTGGCCTGAAGGAGGGTCATCATCGCACAAGGTTATCGACTGAGGTCCGCCAGGACATGCGGATTTGGTTAGCATTCTTGGCGGACTTCAATGGCCGAGTTGTCTGGAACAAGCCAGTCATGTCCTCCGATGAGCTTGGGCTATGGACAGATTCAGCAGGAAGCGTAGGTTTTGGCGCCATCTTCGGCACAAAATGGTCGGCACAGAAGTGGCCCCTATGGTGGCACGAGAAGGGGCTGACAAGTAACATCGCTTTCCTCGAATTATTTCCCATTCTGGTGGCCCTGAGAACCTGGCCAGAAGGGTTCAGAGATCATTCTGTTGTGTTCTGGTCCGACAATATGACCGTGGTAGAATGCATCAATAGTCAGGCAGCCCGTTGTAAATTGATTTTGAGGCTGCTCAAAGAAATTGTCTTACTGTGTATGCAACTGAACGTGGTATTCAGAGCAAAACATGTCCCTGGGGTGATGAATCAGGCCGCTGATGCACTGTCTCGTTTTCACATGCAGGCTTTCTCGGGTTTCCTTCCTTCAGCGGACCCGGAGCCGGCACCCTTCCCCGAAGCTCTCTGGTCTCTCGGTGCCCCGAACTTCGTCACCTCGTGGGAGAGAGTCTAGCACCCAGGACAAGGAAGGCATATGAAGGGGCGTTCCAGGCCTATTTAGCCTTTTTGGGGGCAGAGAGAGGGGGACTTTGGGGGCAGGAGGAGTTGGTAGTACTTTTCCTGATGTCCTTACGTAGGGCTGGGAAATCGGTGGCCACGGCCCAAAGGCATCGTGCCGCCATTTCCTTTGTTGCCAGGGCCCATGGCATCCTGGACCCGACAGCGTCTTTTACGGTACAGAAAGCGCTGCGTGGGTGGCAACGTCTGGAGGGTCGCAGAGTAGACGTAAGACGACCGATAGGTCTAGACAGGTTGTCCCAGTTGCTGACCACACTCCCTAACACATGCTCGTCCCCGTTCGAGACCTGTTTGTTCCGGACTGCATTTATGCTGGCATTTCACGGGGCTATGAGAGTTAGTGAGCTAGTTGCAAGGAACAAACGGGATGTGACGGGGGGCTTGTGCAGGGAGCAGGTTCAGATCAGGGGTGATGCGATGATTGTCTCCTTTCTCAGGTCCAAGACTGACCAAGATGGGAGGGGGGACTGCACGATCATTCGCAGGATCCCCGAGTCATCCATGTGTCTGGTTCAGTGCTTAGAAGATTACCTAGCACGAAGGGTGGCATCATGGGGGGGGACATTGTTGAGGCATGTAGACGCCACCCCGCTGACGAGGTTTCAGTTTCAGCGGGTGCTTGCAATGGCCATTGCCGCAGCGGGCTTGGACCCGGGTGAATTTGGGACCCATTCCTTTCGTATAGGGGCTGCCACAGAAGCTACAGCCAGGGGTCTTAATGTAGAACAAGTGAAACGGGTGGGGCGTTGGTCCTCCAATTGTTATAAGAGGTATGTGCGATTGCACATGTTGTGAAGCTGTAATCATGTACTCACGCTTCTTGTCTTTTGTTTGTTTTCAGTTGCGCAAGCCTACGCGGCAGGGCGGACTGTGCAGTTGACCCAACACCAGGCCAGCGGTCACACATCACCGGCTGAGAGAAAGGAGGTGTGGGTTGTAGGCCACTCATACGTGAGACGGGCCGCAGACGTATTCAAAGCAGGTGATATGATTCACGTACCTGGGGAATACGGGTACAGAGTGTCCTTCTACGGAAGGGGCGGTCTCTGTATTGACCAGTTTCAGGCATTTTTTGAGGGTTTGTTAGAGCGGATGAGGTCACCGCCGTCCATAGTCATAGTACATTTGGGGGGCAATGATCTAGTCACCACCGGTAGACGACTTCTCCTGGAGGCTATGCTTTCCACGGTAAGTTGGTTAGCAAGGAGAGTTCCGGGGTGTACAATTGCGTGGTCTCATATGATCCCACGAAAAGTGTGGCGGGGGGCTATCTCGATCCCTGCTTTGAATCATTCCGTTAAAAAATTGAATAACAAAGTGAGTCGGTTGTTCCGTTCCAAGACATTGCATTCGATCTCGCATAGTTGTATTAATGATGACAGTATGTATTTGGGGGATGGTGTGCATTTGTCGAGGGTGGGCAATGAGTTACTCATAGGTGACTTCCTAGCTTGGTTAAAATCGTTAAAACATGACCTTTAGGTAGGAGTTTGGTGGGGGGTCCGGATAGCCGGTCAACTATCCGGACCTGTGGCGGTAAGGTCATGATCGGTGAGCACTAATTGGTAGATCCCTATGAGTGGGCGTCACCCAACACGGATGGGAGCGCTCGGGGGAGGTGGCCATTGGCCCCTCAATGGGGAGGCGGTCCCGTCTAAGGGCGGGTCGCCGGAAGTTAAGGAAAGGCGGTCAAGGCCCCTTCCTGTGTAGGAGGGGTTACAGCCCCCTCCTGAGGAATTTCCCGGGGCCAGGGTCATCTGCGACGGCAGATGCGGTAAGTTGTGTGGGGTGGGGGGAGGTCCACGATACCTTCTAGATACCACACACAAGTATTCGAACGACCTTTAAATGGCGTCGAGTCTTAAGTGCCCCCGACAAGTCAAGGGAAATTGTTAGTAGTTGCACTTGAGGTAAGCCTCTGTGCTGTCGCCCTTCCCAAGTGGGAGGGGTAAGTCTGGTTAGGGATCTTGACACCGGTTATGACCTTGCCGTTGGCCCTTAAACGTTAGGATGTACAATTTCAGTGTTTATAGAGAATGTTTCTGTAGGATGCTAGTTCGGCTAGGAGAACCTCTGTATTAGAGAATATGTTAAGATTAGCCAAACATCGCAAATGTGATAATGAAATTGTACATAATATGAAACGTTTAATGTTTAATTTTTTGTTTTAATAAATACGGCCGCGGGAGGGTCACTCCCTCCCACATCCAAAAACTTTGAAGAACTGTTTCCGGTTTCCCTTCTTTTGGGGATCGTGTTGAGAGGGGGTGGCGGGTATCTCAGCCATATGGAAAGGGGCGACCACTCGGTCCCCCCGAACGTATGGCGGAGTGCCTCGATCCCCCCGGGAAGCCATTTTTGGGCGGGAGGCGCGTCTCGGCTGGTATGCCCGAAGCGGCGTAGCCGGGGCGCGCCTGTTCCCGCCCTAGAGTGGGCTGGCCTAGACACTGACGCAGCCAGCCACGCCCTCGGGACGGGCAGGGGCGGGTTTACGCCCGCCCTGAAGACGGATAAAAGGAGACGCAAGGCCAGAAGACGTCCTCTTGTTCTTG
Organism: Lissotriton vulgaris; assembly: GCF_964263255.1. Classification (NCBI taxonomy): domain Eukaryota; kingdom Metazoa; phylum Chordata; class Amphibia; order Caudata; family Salamandridae; genus Lissotriton; species Lissotriton vulgaris. Next base: position 989,394,829 of record NC_141695.1, read on the forward strand.
TGCTCCGAAGCTGCACCTCCTCGCTACACGTGAGCTCGGGACAGAACAAAGAGCCAATTTTGACCCACCCACCAGCCCCTGAGGACAGCAAGTTGTTGTGCAATAAAGTGGATTTTCTAAGTATGTTCTTCCTTTTTCGTTTACAGGTTGTGAAAGTATCAGTTTTGTTGTTTTTCATAATAAAGTATGGTGAATATCATTTAGGTCGTTACGATTAAAAGGACTTGATGTAGTGTTACTTTTGAGCATGCTCTTTCGGTCGTAGCGACCAATGTTTTCATAAGTTCGAATTGTCGTATTTATTTTTGGTAGGCGGTAAGGTCATGATCGGTGAGCACTAATTGGTAGATCCCTATGAGTGGGCGTCACCCAACACGGATGGGAGCGCTCGGGGGAGGTGGCCATTGGCCCCTCAATGGGGAGGCGGTCCCGTCTAAGGGCGGGTCGCCGGAAGTTAAGGAAAGGCGGTCAAGGCCCCTTCCTGTGTAGGAGGGGTTACAGCCCCCTCCTGAGGAATTTCCCGGGGCCAGGGTCATCTGCGACGGCAGATGCGGTAAGTTGTGTGGGGTGGGGGGAGGTCCACGATACCTTCTAGATACCACACACAAGTATTCGAACGACCTTTAAATGGCGTCGAGTCTTAAGTGCCCCCGACAAGTCAAGGGAAATTGTTAGTATTTGCACTTGAGGTAAGCCTCTGTGCTGTCGCCCTTCCCAAGTGGGAGGGGTAAGTCTGGTTAGGGATCTTGACACCGGTTATGACCTTGCCGTTGGCCCTTAAACGTTAGGATGTACAATTTCAGTGTTTATAGAGAATGTTTCTGTAGGATGCTAGTTCGGCTAGGAGAACCTCTGTATTAGAGAATATGTTAAGATTAGCCAAACATCGCAAATGTGATAATGAAATTGTACATAATATGAAACGTTTAATGTTTAATTTTTTGTTTTAATAAATACGGCCGCGGGAGGGTCACTCCCTCCCACATCCAAAAACTTTGAAGAACTGTTTCCGGTTTCCCTTCTTTTGGGGATCGTGTTGAGAGGGGGTGGCGGGTATCTCAGCCATATTGGATAGCGTAGGGGTGAAAATTACTATTCCCTCTCCAGCGAGTGCAACATTAGGAAAAACGTTGGATAGCGTGGGGGTTATAATTACTATTCCAACTCCAGAGAGTGCAACAGTAGGGAAAACGTTGGATAGTGGGAGAGTAAAAATTACTATTCCCACTCCAGAGAGCGCAACAGTAGGGAAAGCGTTGGATAGCGTAGGAATAAAAAGTTACTATTCCCACTCCAGAGAGTGCAACAGTAGGGAAAGCGTTGGATAGTGGGAGAGTAAAAATTACTATTCCCACTCCAGTGAGTGCAACAGTAGAGAAAGCGTTGGATAGCGTAGGGGTAAAAATGACTATTCCCACTCCAGTGAGTGCAACAGTAGGGAAGGCATTGGATAGCGTAGGAGTAAAAATTACTATTCCCACTCCAGTGAGTTCAACAGTAGGGAAAACGTTAGATACCGTAGGCGTAAAAATTACTATTCCCACTCCAGTGAGCGCAACAGTAAGGAAAACGTTGGATAGTGTCGGGGTTAAAATTACTATTCCAACTCCAGGGAGTGCAAAAGTAGGGAAAGCGTTGGATAGTGGGAGAGTAAAAATTACTATTCCCACTCCAGAGATCACAACAGTAGGGAAAGTGTTGGATAGCGTAGGGGTAAATATTACTATTCCCACTCCAGAGAGTGCAACAGTAGGGAAAGCGTTGGATAGTGGGAGGGTGAAAAGTACTATTCCCACTCCAGTGAGTGCAACAGTAGAGAAAGCGTTGGATAGCGTAGGGGTAAAAATTACTATTCCCACTCCAGTGAGTGCAACAGTAGGGAAAGCATTGGATAGCGTAGAGGTAAAAATTACTATTCCCACTCCAGTGAGTGCAACAGTAGGGAAAGCGTTGGATAGCGTGGGGGTTAATATTACTATTCCAACTCCAGAGAGCGCAACAGTAGAGAAAGCGTCGGATAGTGTAGGGGTAAAAATTACTATTCCCACTCCAGAGAGTGCAACAGTAGGGAAAGCGTTGGATAGCGTAAGAGTAAAAATTACTATTCCCACTCCAGTGAGTGCAACAGTAGGGAAAACGTTAGATACCGTAGGTGTAAAAATTACTATTCCCACTCAGGTGAGCGCAACAGTAAGAAAAACGTTGGATAGTGTAGGGGTTAAAATTACTATTCCAACTCCAGAGAGTGCAACAGTAGGGAAAGCGTTGGATAGTGGGAGAGTAAAAAATACTATTCCCACTCCAGAGAGCGCAACAGTAGGGAAAGCGTTGGATAGCGTAGGGGTAAAAATTACTATTCCCACTCCAGAGAGTGCAACAGTAGGGAAGGCGTTGGATAGTGGGAGGGTAAAAAGTTACTATTCCCACTCCAGTGAGTGCAACAGTAGAGAAAACGTTGGATAGCGTAGGGGTCAAAATTACTATTCCCACTCCAATGAGTGCAACAGTAGGGAAAGCATTGGATAGCGTAGAGGTAAAATTACCATTCCCACTGTAGTAAGTGCAACAGTAGGGAAAGCGTTGTATAGCTGTACCGACCAGATTTTTGGACCAGATGGAATCCGCTCCTAGGAGCCCCTCTAATCCAGCCGGAACGTAAACAACTCCCTCCTTAGAACGTATTTACAATGAATATGGGTATATGTATGACATCTCGTACCTAAGGATGGGGAAAATAGCAATAAACAAGCATTGGTTCTACAATATCCTATTCACACCTATTAGTCTCGCGGCCACGTAAGCCCAGACTAGTCTACCCTGGGACAGGTCTGATAATGTACCATTTCGCACTTTATTCACTTGACACGCGATCCGGCGCGTCTACACACGTGGGCCTGCAGTCCCAGTGCTCTCATTTATACCCGGTCTGCAATCCAGCAGACCTACACACCCCTCAATCTTGGGTGCTCTCACTTACACACGGCCTACAATCTGGCAGGCCTCCACACCGTATCCCTCCGGTGCTCTCATTTACACACGGTCTACAATCCAGCAGACCTACACACCATCTACCTTAGGTGCTCTCATTAACGCCGTGTACCAACGACGATCACTTTCCTATGAATCCTCAGGGATGAAATCTGTAGTTATCTATTCAGGGTAAAACTACGGCAATGGAAATTAGTATAGTGTTCGAATTACAATATGTACCTTCTGCTCTTGGCATCAAATGTTCCCTATCTCCCTACTTATTCAGTCACTCCTTACCTGACCGGGATTCACATCCGTTCATGCAAACAACGCCTGACTAGGAGAACTAGATTACTATGATTGAACAAGAATACAAGGCACATGTCGGTTCACCAAAAATGGGGGCATTTATTATGGTAAAAGAAAAAATAAACACAATACTACACAATATATATATATATCTATATGTATATATGCTGCAAAGAAAAGTAAAGGTTAAGGTGCGCGCTTCGCAAGGGAAGGGGCAGATATCACCTGGTTAATATGAAGTTTGGGCTTGGCAGTCATCTAGGTTCTCGTCTCGTCTCTCTCTGTGTCTTGGCTCGTCTCGGGGTCCCACCTCAGCCGTCAAAAGTACACGTCTGCACCGCTAGGCTCAACCTCCTCTGCTTCCCTCCAAGTCACTGGAACCTTGCTCGTTATTAGCTACCGTCTCTCTCTCTCTCTCTGACTTTGTGCACTCTGCACTATTTCTCCTTCAGTCTTGTTCTCAGAGAGTCTCGGTTTCGGAATCTTTCTTGGACTTCAAAATGGCGATTGTCTGCCACAGAAATAATTAATGGCATAGATGTTAACGGCTAGCTGCCGCCTACGGACTGACTCACTCATTGCCTAACACTTTCGCTAATATGGAAGCTGTCCCTTCATGGAAAGTTACGGCCAGTAACCTGCCGCCCACCAAATTCTTGTACCTCCCCGTACCAAGGACACGTTCCCAGCCGGCCGGCCTGAAGTTGTGTCTTCGGAGTGGAGAAAAATACAGTCTTTCGATAAGGGCCAGCCTGAACCGGTTCTCTCCAAGCGAACAACACCTTGAAACTAAAACATTACATTTAACCTAGAAAGCCTCTCCAGCTACCAGGCAGAGGGCAAGATGGAGTCTGTCCCGTTTAAGGCCTGCAAGGCCCAAAATATGCATGACTCCATAGAAAATATACTAATACTCTTACAAAAGGATGGATCATCACTAATACTTATATATCTATCCCCTAGCTTTAGTTTATAAGCCCTGATCTAAGGAAAAGGGTACGAAAATGCACTACTGTGCCTTATGGATAGGTCCTACTTATAGTCCTAATCCCTGTACTACAAGGGTAATAGGCTGGAGTCATTGTCCATCATCCTCCTTCTAAAAAGGGTCGGAAAAGTCGGTTATTACAATAGCGTAGGGGTAAATATTACTATTCCCACTTCAGTGAGTGCAACAGTAGGGAGAGCGTTGGATAGCGTAGGGGTTAACATTACTATTCCAACTCCAGAGAGTGCAACAGTACGGAAAGCGTTGGATAGTGGGAGAGTAAAAATTACTATTCCCACTCCAGAGAGCGCAACAGTAGAGAAAGCATTGGATAGCGTAGGGGTAAAAATTACTATTCCCACTCCAGAGAGTGCAACAGTAGGGAAAGCGTTGGATAGTGGCAGAGTAAAAATTACTATTCCCACTCCAGTGAGTGCAACAGTAGAGAAAGCGTTGGATAGCGTAGGGGTAAAAATTACTATTCCCACTCCAGTGAGTGCAACAGTAGGGAAAGCATTGGATAGCGTAGGAGTAAAAATTACTATTCCCACTCCAGTGAGTGCAACAGTAGGGAAAACGTTAGATACCGTAGGTGTAAAAATTACTATTCCCACTCCAGTGAGCGCAACAGTAAGGAAAACGTTGGATAGTGTAGGGGTTAAAATTACTATTCCAACTCCAGAGAGCGCAACAGTAGGAAAAGCGTTGGATAGTGGGAGAGTAAAAATTACTATTCCACTCCAGAGAGCGCAACAGTAGGGAAAGCGTTGGATAGCGTAGGGGTAAAAATTACTATTCCCACTCCAGAGAGTGCAACAGTAGGGAAAGCGTTGGATAGTGGGAGGGTAAAAATTACTATTCCCACTCCAGTGAGTGCAACAGTAGAGAAAGCGTTGGATAGCGTAGGGGTCAAAATTACTATTCCCACTCCAATGAGTGCAACAGTAGGGAAAGCATTGGATAGCGTAGAGGTAAAAATTACCATTCCCACTCTAGTAAGTGCAACAGTAGGGAAAGCGTTGGATAGCGTAGGGGTAAACATTACTATTCCCACTCCAGTGAGTGCAACATTAGGGAAAACGTTGGATAGCGTGGGGGTTAAAATTACTATTCCAACTCCAGTGAGTGCATCAGTAAAGAAACCGTTGGATACCGTAGGTGTAAATATTACTATTCCCACTCCAGTGAGTGCAACAGTAGGGAAAGCATTGGATAGCGTAGGAGTAAAAATTACTATTCCCACTCCAGTGAGTGCAACAGTAGGAAAAACGTTAGATACCGTAGGCGTAAAAATTACTATTCCCAGTCCAGGGAGTGCAACAGTAAGGAAAACGTTGGATAGCGTAGGGGTTAAAATTACTATTCCAACTCCAGAAAGTGCAACAGTAGGAAAAGCGTTGGATAGTGGGAGAGTAAAAATTACTATTCCCACTCCTGAGAGCGCAACAGTAGGGAAAGCGTTAGATAGCGAAGGAGTAAAAACTACTATTCCCACTCCAATGAGTGCAACAGTAGGGAAAGCATTGGATAGCGTAGAGGTAAAAATTACCATTCCCACTCTAGTAAGTGCAACAGTAGGGAAAGCGTTGGATAGCGTAGGGGTGAAAATTACTATTCCCTCTCCAGTGAGTGCAACATTAGGGAAAACGTTGGATAGCGTGGGGGTTAAACTTACTATTCCAACTCCAGAGAGTGCAACAGTAGGGAAAACGTTGGATAGTGGGAGAGTACAAATTACTATTCCCACTCCAGAGAGCGCAACAGTAGGGAAAGCGTTGGATAGCGTAGGGGTAAATATTACTATTCTCACTCCAGAGAGTGCAACTGTAGGGAAAGCGTTGGATAGTGGGAGGGTAAAAAGTACTATTCCCACTCCAGTGAGTGCAACAGTAGAGAAAGCGTTGGATAGCGTAGGGGTAAAAATTACTATTCCCACTCCAGTGAGTGCAACAGTAGGGAAAGCATTGGATAGCGTAGAGGTAAAAATTACTATTCCCACTCTAGTGAGTGCAACATTAGGGAAAGCGTTGGATAGCGTAGGGGTTAACATTACTATTCCAACTCCAGAGAGTGCAACAGTAGGGAAAGCGTTGGATAGTGGGAGAGTAAAAATTACTATTCCCACTCGAGAGAGCGCAACATTAGGGAAAGCGTTGGATAGTGTAGGAGTAAAAATTACTATTCCCACTCCAGAGAGTGCAACAGTAGGGAAAGCGTTGGATAGTGGGAGAGTAAAAATTACTATTCCCACTCCAGTGAGTGCAGCAGTAGAGAAAGCATTGGACAGCGTAGGGGTAAAAATTACTATTCCCACTCCAGAGAGTGCAACAGTAGGGAAAGCGTTGGATAGTGGCAGAGTAAAAATTACTATTCCCACTCCAGTGAGTGCAACAGTAGAGAAAGCGTTGGATAGCGTAGGGGTAAAAATTACTATTCCCACTCCAGTGAGTGCAACAGTAGGGAAAGAACTGGATAGCGTAGGAGTAAAAATTACTATTCCCACTCCAGTGAGTGCAACAGTAGGGAAAACGTTAGATACCGTAGGAGTAAAAATTACTATTCCCACTCCAGTGAGCGCAACAGTAAGGAAAACGTTGGATAGCGTAGGGGTTAAAATTACTATTCCAACTCCAGAGAGCGCAACAGTAGGAAAAGCGTTGGATAGTGGGAGAGTAAAAATTACTATTCCACTCCAGAGAGCGCAACAGTAGGGAAAGCGTTGGATAGCGTAGGGGTAAAAATTACTATTCCCACTCCAGAGAGTGCAACAGTAGGGAAAGCGTTGGATAGTGGGAGGGTAAAAATTACTATTCCCACTCCAGTGAGTGCAACAGTAGAGAAAGCGTTGGATAGCGTAGGGGTAAAAATTACTATTCCCACTCCAGTGAGTGCAACAGTAGGGAAAGCATTGGATAGCGTAGGAGTAAAAATTACTATTCCCACTCCAGTGAGTGCAACAGTAGGAAAAACGTTAGATACCGTAGGCGTAAAAATTACTATTCCCAGTCCAGGGAGTGCAACAGTAAGGAAAACGTTGGATAGCGTAGGGGTTAAAATTACTATTCCAACTCCAGAAAGTGCAACAGTAGGAAAAGCGTTGGATAGTGGGAGAGTAAAAATTACTATTCCCACTCCTGAGAGCGCAACAGTAGGGAAAGTGTTAGATAGCGAAGGAGTAAAAACTACTATTCCCACTCCAATGAGTGCAACAGTAGGGAAAGCATTGGATAGCGTAGAGGTAAAAATTACCATTCCCACTCTAGTAAGTGCAACAGTAGGGAAAGCGTTGGATAGCGTAGGGGTGAAAATTACTATTCCCTCTCCAGCGAGTGCAACATTAGGGAAAACGTTGGATAGCGTGGGGGTTAAAATTACTATTCCAACTCCAGAGAGTGCAACAGTAGGGAAAACGTTGGATAGTGGGAGAGTAAAAATTACTATTCCCACTCCAGAGAGCGCAACAGTAGGGAAAGCGTTGGATAGCGTAGGGGTAAATATTACTATTCTCACTCCAGAGAGTGCAACTGTAGGGAAAGCGTTGGATAGTGGGAGGGTAAAAAATATTATTCCCACTCCAGTGAGTGCAACAGTAGAGAAAGCGTTGGATAGCGTAGGGGTAAAAATTACTATTCCCACTCCAGTGAGTGCAACAGTAGGGAAAGCATTGGATAGCGTAGAGGTAAAAATTACTATTCCCACTCTAGTGAGTGCAACATTAGGGAAAGCGTTGGATAGCGTAGGGGTTAACATTACTATTCCAACTCCAGAGAGTGCAACAGTAGGGAAAGCGTTGGATAGTGGGAGAGTAAAAATTACTATTCCCACTCGAGAGAGCGCAACATTAGGGAAAGCGTTGGATAGTGTAGGAGTAAAAATTACTATTCCCACTCCAGAGAGTGCAACAGTAGGGAAAGCGTTGGATAGTGGGAGAGTAAAAATTACTATTCCCACTCCAGTGAGTGCAGCAGTAGAGAAAGCATTGGACAGGGTAGGGGTAAAAATTACTATTACCACTCCAGTGAGTGCAGCAGTAGTGAAAGCATTGGATAGCGTAAGAGTAAAAATTACTATTCCCACTCCAGTGAGTGCAACAGTAGGGAAAACGTTAGATACCGTAGCTGTAAAAATTACTATTCCCACTCCAGTGAGCGCAACAGTAAGAAAAACGTTGGATAGCGTAGGGGTTAAAATTACTATTTCAACTCCAGAGAGTGCAACAGTAGGGAAAGCGTTGGATAGTGGGAGAGTAAAAATTACTATTCCCACTCCAGAGAGCGCAACATTAGGAAAAGCGTTGGATAGCGTAGGGGTAAAATTTACTATTCCCACTCCAGAGAGTGCAACAGTAGGGAAAGAGTTGGATAGTGGGAGGGTAAAAAGTTACTATTCCCACTCCAGTGAGTGCAACAGTAGAGAAAGCGTTGGATAGCGTAGGGGTCAAAATTACTATTCCCACTCCAATGAGTGCAACAGTAGGGAAAGCATTGGATAGCGTAGAGGTAAAAATTACCATTCCCACTCTAGTAAGTGCAACAGTAGGGAAAGCATTGTATAGCGTAGGGGTAAAAATTACTATTCCCACTCCAGTGAGTGCAACAATAGGGAAAACAGTGGATAGCGTGGGGGTTAAAATTACTATTCCAACTCCAGAGAGTGCAACAGTAGGGAAAGCGTTGGATAGTGGGAGAGTAAATATTACTATTCCCACTCCAGAGAGCGCAACAGTAGGGAAAGCATTGGATAGCATAGGGGTAAGAATTACTATTCCCACTCCAGAGAGTGCAACATTAGGGAAAGCGTTGGATAGTGGGAGAGTAAAAATTACTATTCCCACTCCAGTGAGTGCAATAGTAGGGAAAGCATTGGATAGCGTAGAGGTAAAAATTACCATTCCCACTCTAGTAAGTGCAACAGTAGGGAAAGCGTTGGATAGCGTAGGGGTGAAAATTACTATTCCCTCTCCAGCGAGTGCAACATTAGGGAAAACGTTGGATAGCGTGGGGGTTAAAATTACTATTCCAACTCCAGAGAGTGCAACAGTAGGGAAAACGTTGGATAGTGGGAGAGTAAAAATTACTCTTCCCACTCCAGAGAGCGCAACAGTAGGGAAAGCGTTGGATAGCGTAGGGGTAAATATTACTATTCTCACTCCAGAGAGTGCAACTGTAGGGAAAGCGTTGGATAGTGGGAGGGTAAAAAGTACTATTCCCACTCCAGTGAGTGCAACAGTAGAGAAAGCGTTGGATAGCGTAGGGGTAAAAATTACTATTCCCACTCCAGTGAGTGCAACAGTAGGGAAAGCATTGGATAGCGTAGAGGTAAAAATTACTATTCCCACTCTAGTGAGTGCAACATTAGGGAAAGCCTTGGATAGCGTAGGGGTTAAAATTACTATTCCAACTTCAGAGAGTGCAACAGTAGGGAAAGCGTTGGATAGTGGGAGAGTAAAAATGACTATTCCCACTCGAGAGAGCGCAACATTAGGGAAAGCGTTGGATAGTGTAGGAGTAAAAATTACTATTCCCACTCCAGAGAGTGCAACAGTAGGGAAAGCGTTGGATAGTGGGAGAGTAAAAATTACTATTCCCACTCCAGTGAGTGCAGCAGTAGAGAAAGCATTGGACAGCGTAGGGGTAAAAATTACTATTACCACTCCAGTGAGTGCAGCAGTAGTGAAAGCATTGGATAGCGTAAGAGTAAAAATTACTATTCCCACTCCAGTGAGTGCAACAGTAGGGAAAGCATTGGATAGCGTAGAGGTAAAAATTACTATTCCCACTCTAGTGAGTGCAACATTAGGGAAAGCCTTGGATAGCGTAGGGGTTAAAATTACTATTCCAACTCCAGAGAGTGCAACAGTAGGGAAAGCGTTGGATAGTGGGAGAGTAAAAATGACTATTCCCACTCGAGAGAGCGCAACATTAGGGAAAGCGTTGGATAGTGTAGGAGTAAAAATTACTATTCCCACTCCAGAGAGTGCAACAGTAGGGAAAGCGTTGGATAGTGGGAGAGTAAAAATTACTATTCCCACTCCAGTGAGTGCAGCAGTAGAGAAAGCATTGGACAGCGTAGGGGTAAAAATTACTATTACCACTCCAGTGAGTGCAGCAGTAGTGAAAGCATTGGATAGCGTAAGAGTAAAAATTACTATTCCCACTCCAGTGAGTGCAACAGTAGGGAAAACGTTGGATAGCGTAGGGGTTAAAATTACTATTTCAACTCCAGAGAGTGCAACAGTAGGGAAAGCGTTGGATAGTGGGAGAGTAAAAATTACTATTCCCACTCCAGAGAGCGCAACATTAGGAAAAGCGTTGGATAGCGTAGGGGTAAAAATTACTATTCCCACTCCAGAGAGTGCAACAGTAGGGAAAGAGTTGGATAGTGGGAGGGTAAAAAGTTACTATTCCCACTCCAGTGAGTGCAACAGTAGAGAAAGCGTTGGATAGCGTAGGGGTCAAAATTACTATTCCCACTCCAATGAGTGCAACAGTAGGGAAAGCATTGGATAGCGTAGAGGTAAAAATTACCATTCCCACTCTAGTAAGTGCAACAGTAGGGAAAGCGTTGTATAGCGTAGGGGTAAAAATTACTATTCCCACTCCAGTGAGTGCAACAATAGGGAAAACAGTGGATAGCGTGGGAGTTAAAATTACTATTCCAACTCCAGAGAGTGCAACAGTAGGGAAAGCGTTGGATAGTGGGAGAGTAAATATTACTATTCCCACTCCAGAGAGCGCAACAGTAGGGAAAGCATTGGATAGCATAGGGGTAAGAATTACTATTCCCACTCCAGAGAGTGCAACATTAGGGAAAGCGTTGGATAGTGGGAGAGTAAAAATTACTATTCCCACTCCAGTGAGTGCAACAGTAGAGAAAGCGTTGGATACCTTACGGGGAAATATTACTATTCCCACTGCAGTGAGTGCAACAGTAGGGAAATCATTGGATAGCGTTGGAGTAAAAATTACTATTCCCACTCCAGTGAGTGCAACAGTAGGGAAAACGTTAGATACCGTTGGCGTAAAAATTACTATTCCCAGTCCAGTGAGCGCAACAGTAAGGAAAACGTTGGATAGCGTAGGGGTTAAAATTACTATACCAGCTCCAGAGAGTGCAACAGTAGGGAAAGCGTTGGATAGTGGGAGAGTAAAAATTACTATTCCCACTCCAGAGAGCGCAACAGTAGGGAAAGTGTTGGATAGCGTAGGAGTAAAAATTACTATTCCCACTCCAATGAATGCAACAGTAGGGAAAGCATTGGATAGCGTAGAGGTAAAAATTACCATTCCGACTCTAGTAAGTGCAACCGTAGGGAAAGCATTGGATAGCGTAGGGGCGAAAATTACTATTGCCACTCCAGAGAGTGCAACAGTAGAGAAAGTGTTGGATAGCGTAGGGGTAAAAATTACTATTCCCACTCCAGAGAGTGCAACAGTAGGGAAAACGTTGGATAGTGGGAGAGTTCAAATTACTATTCCCACTCCAGAGAGCGCAAAAGTAGGGAAAGCATTGGATAGCGTAGGGGTAAAAATTACTATTCCCGCTCCAGAGAGTGCAACAGTAGGGAAAACGTTAGATACCGTAGGCGTAAAAATTACTATTCCCACTCCAGTGAGCGCAACAGTAAGGAAAACGTTGGATAGCGTAGGGGTTAAAATTACTATTCCAACTCCAGGGAGTGCAACAGTAGGAAAAGCGTTGGATAGTGGGAGAGTAAAAATTACTATTCCCACTCCAGAGAGCGCAACAGTAGGGAAAGTGTTGGATAGCGTAGGGGTAAATATTACCATTCCCACTCCAGAGAGTGCAACAGTAGGGAAAGCGTTGGATAGTGGGAGGGTAAAAAGTACTATTCCCACTCTAGTGAGTGCAACAGTAGAGAATGTGTTGGATTGCGTAGGGGTAACAATTACTATTCCCACTCCAATGAGTGCAACAGTAGGGAAAGCATTGGATAGCGTAGATGTAAAAATTACCATTCCCAGTCTAGTAAGCGCAACAGTAGGGAAAGCGTTGGATAGTGGGAGAGTAAAAATTACTATTCCCACTCCAGTGAGTGCAGCAGTAGAGAAAGCATTGGACAGCGTAGGGGTAAAAATTACTATTACCACTCCAGTGAGTGCAGCAGTAGTGAAAGCATTGGATAGCGTAAGAGTAAAAATTACTATTCCCACTCCAGTGAGTGCAACAGTAGGGAAAGCATTGGATAGCGTAGAGGTAAAAATTACTATTCCCACTCTAGTGAGTGCAACATTAGGGAAAGCCTTGGATAGCGTAGGGGTTAAAATTACTATTCCAACTCCAGAGAGTGCAACAGTAGGGAAAGCGTTGGATAGTGGGAGAGTAAAAATGACTATTCCCACTCGAGAGAGCGCAACATTAGGGAAAGCGTTGGATAGTGTAGGAGTAAAAATTACTATTCCCACTCCAGAGAGTGCAACAGTAGGGAAAGCGTTGGATAGTGGGAGAGTAAAAATTACTATTCCCACTCCAGTGAGTGCAGCAGTAGAGAAAGCATTGGACAGCGTAGGGGTAAAAATTACTATTACCACTCCAGTGAGTGCAGCAGTAGTGAAAGCATTGGATAGCGTAAGAGTAAAAATTACTATTCCCACTCCAGTGAGTGCAACAGTAGGGAAAACGTTAGATACCGTAGGTGTAAAAATTACTATTCCCACTCCAGTGAGCGCAACAGTAAGAAAAACGTTGGATAGCGTAGGGGTTAAAATTACTATTTCAACTCCAGAGAGTGCAACAGTAGGGAAAGCGTTGGATAGTGGGAGAGTAAAAATTACTATTCCCACTCCAGAGAGCGCAACATTAGGAAAAGCGTTGGATAGCGTAGGGGTAAAAATTACTATTCCCACTCCAGAGAGTGCAACAGTAGGGAAAGAGTTGGATAGTGGGAGGGTAAAAAGTTACTATTCCCACTCCAGTGAGTGCAACAGTAGAGAAAGCGTTGGATAGCGTAGGGGTCAAAATTACTATTCCCTCTCCAATGAGTGCAACAGTAGGGAAAGCATTGGATAGCGTAGAGGTAAAAATTACCATTCCCACTCTAGTAAGTGCAACAGTAGGGAAAGCGTTGTATAGCGTAGGGGTAAAAATTACTATTCCCACTCCAGTGAGTGCAACAATAGGGAAAACAGTGGATAGCGTGGGAGTTAAAATTACTATTCCAACTCCAGAGAGTGCAACAGTAGGGAAAGCGTTGGATAGTGGGAGAGTAAATATTACTATTCCCACTCCAGAGAGCGCAACAGTAGGGAAAGCATTGGATAGCATAGGGGTAAGAAATACTATTCCCACTCCAGAGAGTGCAACATTAGGGAAAGCGTTGGATAGTGGGAGAGTAAAAATTACTATTCCCACTCCAGTGAGTGCAACAGTAGAGAAAGCGTTGGATACCTTACGGGGAAATATTACTATTCCCACTCCAGTGAGTGCAACAGTAGGGAAATCATTGGATAGCGTTGGAGTAAAAATTACTATTCCCACTCCAGTGAGTGCAACAGTAGGGAAAACGTTAGATACCGTTGGCGTAAAAATTACTATTCCCAGTCCAGTGAGCGCAACAGTAAGGAAAACGTTGGATAGCGTAGGGGTTAAAATTACTATTCCAGCTCCAGAGAGTGCAACAGTAGGGAAAGCGTTGGATAGTGGGAGAGTAAAAATTACTATTCCCACTCCAGAGAGCGCAACAGTAGGGAAAGTGTTGGATAGCGTAGGAGTAAAAATTACTATTCCCACTCCAATGAATGCAACAGTAGGGAAAGCATTGGATAGCGTAGAGGTAAAAATTACCATTCCGACTCTAGTAAGTGCAACCGTAGGGAAAGCATTGGATAGCGTAGGGGCGAAAATTACTATTGCCACTCCAGAGAGTGCAACAGTAGAGAAAGTGTTGGATAGCGTAGGGGTAAAAATTACTATTCCCACTCCAGAGAGTGCAACAGTAGGGAAAACGTTGGATAGTGGGAGAGTTCAAATTACTATTCCCACTCCAGAGAGCGCAAAAGTAGGGAAAGCATTGGATAGCGTAGGGGTAAAAATTACTATTCCCGCTCCAGAGAGTGCAACAGTAGGGAAAACGTTAGATACCGTAGGCGTAAAAATTACTATTCCCACTCCAGTGAGCGCAACAGTAAGGAAAACGTTGGATAGCGTAGGGGTTAAAATTACTATTCCAACTCCAGGGAGTGCAACAGTAGGAAAAGCGTTGGATAGTGGGAGAGTAAAAATTACTATTCCCACTCCAGAGAGCGCAACAGTAGGGAAAGTGTTGGATAGCGTAGGGGTAAATATTACCATTCCCACTCCAGAGAGTGCAACAGTAGGGAAAGCGTTGGATAGTGGGAGGGTAAAAAGTACTATTCCCACTCTAGTGAGTGCAACAGTAGAGAATGTGTTGGATTGCGTAGGGGTAACAATTACTATTCCCACTCCAATGAGTGCAACAGTAGGGAAAGCATTGGATAGCGTAGATGTAAAAATTACCATTCCCAGTCTAGTAAGCGCAACAGTAGGGAAAGCGTTGGATAGCGTAGGGGTAAAAATTACTATTCCCACTCCAGTGAGTGCAACATTAGGGGAATCGTTGGATAGCGTGGGGGTAAAATTACTATTCCACCTCCAGAGAGTGCAACAGTACGGAAACCGTTGGATAGTGGGAGAGTAAAAATTACTATTCCCTCTCCAGAGAGCACAACAGTAGGGAAAGCGTTGGATAGCGTAGGGGAAAAAAATACTATTCCCACTCCAGAGAGTGCAGCAGTAGGGAAAGCGTTGGATAATGGGAGGGTAAAAATTACTATTCCCACGCCAGTGAGTGCAACAGTAGAGAAAGCGTTGGATAGCGTAGCTGTAAAAATTACTATTCCCACTCCAGTGAGTGCAACAGTAGGGAAAGCATTGGATAGCGTAGGGCTAAAAATTACTATTCCCACTCCAGTCAGTGCAACAGTACGGAAAGCATTGGATAGCGTAGGGGTAAAAATTACTATTCCCACTCCAGTCAGTGCAACAGTGGGGAAAGCGTTGGATAGCGTAGGGGTAAAAATTACTATTCCCATTCCAGTGATTGCAACATTATGGAAAACGTTGGATAAAGTAGGGGTAAAAATTACTATTCCCACTCCAGAGAGTGCAACAATAGGGAAAACATTGAATAGCGTACGGGTAAAAATTACTATTCCCACTCCAGTGAGTGCAACAGTAGGGAAAACGTTGGATAGCGTAGGGGTAAAAATTACTATACCAACTTGAGACAGTGCAACAGTTGGGAAAGCGTTGGATAGTGGGAGGGTAAAAATTACTATTCCCACTCCAGAGAGTGCAACAGTAGGGAAAGCGTTGGATAGTGTAGGGGAAAAAATTACTATTCCCACTCCAGTGAGTGCAACAGTAGGGAAAGTAAATACTTCATATATATTTGAAAATAAATTAAATATTAATACCAAATACAAATTAAATAAAATTAATTCCCAACTTAAGATATTATAATGATTATTCAATTTAAAACAATAAAATTAATTTAATTACTAAAAAATATTTACCTATTAATCCAAAATATTTACAAATAACAATAAATTATTAAAACATTTACAAATAATTAACAATTAATTCAAATTAAAAACCAATTTGTATATTAATAAATTTAATTAATTACAATTAAATGACTTACTACCCAATTCCCCTATAACCCCACAACCCACTACAAAAATTAAATACATAAAATTAACATAATTATCAATTAATCAATTAATATAAATGAATTACCAATTAAAACGAAAAAAGTACCAATTACAAATTAAATTAGAAAATAAATCAAAATAAATACCAATAGAAAAAAATATATTAAATTATTTATAATTAAATTACTTCCCACCCTATTACCCTATAAACCCACAACCAACTCAAGAAAATAAATGAATAAAATTAACATAATTATCAATTAAAAAAAATTCATTACCAATTATATTTTAAAAAATTTCCAATCAATAATTAATTAAAAATTAATTGTACATAAATACCAATAAATTAAAATATTTAATATATTATAATTAAATTACTTCCCACCCTATTCCCTTATAAACCCACAACCCGCTCCAGAAAATAAAGAAATAAAATTCACATAATTAGCAATTAATCAATTAGTAAAAATGAATTACCAATTATATTTCAATTAATTGCCAATTAGTAATTAATTAACAATTAATTGTACAGAAATACCAATAAATTTAAATATTTAATTAATTATAATGAAATTACTTCCCACCCTATTCCCGTATTAACCCACAACCCACTCCAGAATTATATTACGCAAAAATTAAATACCATAAATTGACTTAGGTACTAACCTAAAATTCGATATGTTTTCTTGTATATATTCTGTCCCTCGATATTTTTGCTGTCTATATTGTTGCCCTCGATATTTATGTTGTCTATATTCTGTCCATTCGATATTCTGTCCATTCTACATTTTTGATTCGATATTATTGTCCTTCTATTCGATATTTTTGTAGTCTATATTTTGTCTTATCTATATTCTTTCTACTCGATATTTACAACTCGATATTTCACTACCTTGATATTTTTGTACTCAATATTGTGTCTGTATACCCAGTGTGATTCCAGACAGGCATGACTATTCCCTTGACTTTTGCAGGAGAGACTCAGTAGTCTGGAAGGGGTTAGGGTATCACATACATTGTGCACATTTAACTGTTCCCCCTTTTGTCTGAATGCCTGACTCTTCTCCAACTGCATAAACAGTGACTGTGTTCTCAGACTGTTAGTAGTTGACAGTAGGAAAAGTGTATAACCACCTATATGTCAGCAGAGAGATTAAATAAGGATATGCTTGTGTCAGGATCATTGTAGGAGTGGTCACCGACTCACAGTGTGATTCCAGACAGGCATGACTATTCCCTGGACTTTTGCAGGAGAGAGTCAGTAGTCTGGAAGGGGTTAGAGGACCGCGCACATTGTGGACATTTAACTGTACCACTGCTTGTCTGAATGCCTGACTCATTCACCAAGTGCATAAACAGTGACTGGGTTCTCAGACTGCTAGTATTTGACAGTAGAACAAGTTTATAAGTGCTTATATGTCAGCAGAGAGATAAAAAAGGGATATGCTCCTGTCAGGATGATTTCAGGATTGGAGACAGACTCCCAGTGTGATTCCAGACAGGCATGACTATTCCCTGGACTTTTGCAGGAGAGACTCAGTGGTCTGCAAGGGGTTAGGGGACCGCATCCATTGTGCACATTTGGCTCTACCACTGCTTGTCTGAATGCGTAACTCATTCTGCAAATGCAAAGACAGTGACTGGGTTCTCAGACTGCTAGTAGTTGACAGCAGTATAAGTTTACAAACAATTATGTGTCATCAGAGAGATTAAATAAGAACATGCTTCTGTCAGTATGATTGTAGAAGTAGACGCAGACTCACAGTGTGATTCCAGAGAGGCATGGCTGTTCCCTGGACTTTTGAAGAGCAGACTCAGTAGTCTGGAAGGGGTTAGGGGACCACATACATTGTGCACATTTAACTCTACCACTGCTTGTCTGAATGCCTGACTTATTCTGCAAGTGCATAGACAGTAACTGGAGTCTCAGACAGCTAGTAGTTGACAGTAGTATAAGTTTATAAGCACTTATGTGCCAGCTGAGAGATTGAATAAGGACATGCATCTGACAGGATGATTTAGGAGTGGATACACACTCACAGTGTGATTCCAGACAGGCATGACTATTCCCTGGACTATCGCAGGAGTGAATCAGTTGTCTGGAAGGGTTTAGGGGACCACTTACATAGTGCACATTTGACTGTACCACTGAATGCCTGACTTATTCTGCAAGTGCAGACAGCTAGTAGTTGACAGTAGTATAAGTTTATAAGCACGTATTTGTCAGCAGAGAGATTACATTAGGACATGCGTCTGTCAGGATGATTGTAGGAATGGACACAGACTCACAGTGTGATTGCAGACAGGCATGACTTTTTCCTGGACTTTTGCAAGACTGACTCAGTAGTCTGCAAAGGGTTAGGGGAGTTCATACATTGTGCACATTTGACTGTACACAAACACAGTGCATAGAGAATTTTTAAGTACATAGGTATTACTACACTGAATGAATTAGTATATGGTGCTCAATGGGTGATTGGAGGAGTGTTTCACTACTAACAAGGCAATAACTGCTCAGCAAACTAACTCTTTATAGAATAAAACTACTGCATGAATCTCTACTGCTATGTTACCTTTCTACAACTACCTTTTTATATAACATGTAGCTAAACACAAATCAGAAACCTTTCACATTTCTCTACTGTAACTCTCACCATATCACTGAGAAACATAAATGAGTATGTCTATACAGAACCCTATCTACACCACATATTTTTATTTTTTTTATTTTTAATTTTAAAAGTTTTATATTGCGCTGGCTAGACCCAGGAGATATCAAAGCGCTTTACATGAGAAGATAATATGAGGCAAACATGGCCTACATGAAGATAAAAAGATAGTGAAACAACATGTAAAGTATACAAATCAAGAATAAATAAATGTGCAAAAAGCTATACACAACCAGTAATTAGGAATATGAAGTTCGGAAAAAGGACTAATAGTTACCAAACAAAAAAAACATGATGATTTGGAGAGACAGGTGCAGGTCACAGGTTATGACCCTCAATATTAAATTGGTTAAACATGCCATACAAGTTGATAAAAGAATAGTGAAAACATTCTGTGATATATACAAATAAAATAGATTAATAGGGGCAAGAGCTGTACACATTGTCGTTTGTTGGAGGATGTACAGGAAAAAGATAAGTATTACTGACAATAAGTAAAATGGTGAGTTGGGGATTAAGTGCAGGTCCGAAGTTATGATCCCCAGTAATATTTGAGGAGGTGAATGTTTAGGTCGTTTTTGAAGCTGAAATAGGAGGGGTTACAGCGCTGGCTTTTTGGGAGGGCATTCCAGATGATAGGGGCATTACCGGAGAAGGAACGTGATTGTGTTTATTTCTTTTTATGCAGTGGTGGGATTAGAAGGAGTTTGTTGGTGCTTCTCAGAGGTTGTGTGGTGCCTGCAATGAGGAGTTTCTTGGAGAGGTACTCTGCGGTGTTTGGTGGAGAACTTTATGAGTGATGCAAGCAGTTTTGTAGGCTGATCTACCTTCAATAGGGAGCCATTTAAGAGATTTGAGAGCTGGGGATATATGGTTGAAGCGTTTGCAGTCAGTGATGAACCTGGCTGCAAGGTTGAGCACAGCTTTGATTGGAGCAAGGTGGACCATGGGGATTCAGTTGAGATTGGCGTTACCATAATCTATACGTGAAAGGACAAGTGATTGAACTACAAGTTTAAAGTCCTCGGTAGGTATAAAAGGTTTGATTTTCTTGAGGTGACGGAGAGTGCAGAGGGCTCCATTAGCGGAGTTTTTGAACTGGACGTTAAGGGTTAGTGTGTTGTCGATAGAAATACCAAGTTTCCTATGGGAAATTGCATGGGGAAAACACGTTTTGGGACCCCCTTTTTTCTCGGCCTCCTCTTGCCGAATCACCCCCGAAACTTTCAAGACAGGAGCAGACCGGAGCAGACCAAAAGTTTTGGAAATTTCATGAAGATTCGTCAATCGGCCCCAAAGTTATTGGGAATAGAATAGAATGTTGAGATTTTCAGTAGCGGTCGGCAGTAGGTGTTTCTATAGGGCGGTGACGTGGGCAGGAGGAGGGGCAGGGTGGGGGTAAATAATGTATGGATTACGGAGTTTTACAGGTAAGTAAACATTTAAATACATAAAACGAATTTTGTTGCGCGCACTGCATCACCAAATGTGATGCAGTGCGCGCAACGAAATTCGTTTTATGTATTTAAATGTTTACTTACCTGTAAAACTCCGTAATCCATACATTATTTCCCCCCACCCTGCCCCTCCTCCTGCCCACGTCACCGCCCTATAGAAACACCTACTGCGGACCGCTACTGGAGATTTCCCTATGGTAACTAGGTCTAACTATAACTACCTACTGGCAACCACTAGTAGGTAATTTCTCCTGTTCTTTAATTTTGAAATATGAAAATTTTTGTAAAAATTGTAATTTGATATTTTATTTTTCATTTGTCAAATGATGAGTTTGATGAGTGTTAAACTTTATTTTCATGAAGCAATGTGTCCAGAGATAAGGTACAAAATCAGCAAAATAAGAAATTACTGATTCAGTAAGTGATTTCTAGGGTGGAAATAGATATTTATAAAGATTTATCACAAAAAATTCAAATGTTATAATACAGAATAATTGAAGTGCTGATGCAGCAAGTCTCAGTTAAAGGCATAAAGTCATTGCCATGAAGGCTCTCAGTTATAGGACAATACTTAATAATAGGCTAAATCAGAAATAGACTAAATCCAAAATGTGTGGCAAAATCAGTAAAGGATCAAAATCAATGAGAAATAGAACAGCATCCCTAGTAGCATTGGCATTGGAAATTCCTATGGCTCACCCGTACAATCAATGGTTTGTATATGATATTTTCCCAAAAGATAAGCAAGTGCAGATTCATTGTTGTGTGAGGAAAGGAAATATATTTACATCAAATTATGATTAAGACTTTTGAATCATCTATAGCCGTGCAAGCACATGCCAACTGTATGGATTTTGACTCAGCCCCCTGTGACCTAATGTCAACCGGGGGTGTCAAAAGAAGCTACGTAAACAGCAGTGAACCATAGTGAATGAATGCAATAACGCATTAACGCAGAAGAACCTTGAAGAAAAGATACAATACTGAGCCCAAGCTAGAGAGTCTTTTTTGAGAGCAGGGTCAATTGGAAATAAATAAATATTCTTTGCTTGACTGTGTGCAGCAGAAATAATAAACAGAGCACATATATGATAGAACAATCCATTTTGATCAAGTTGGTGGTGAAGCCTAGCTGAGACCTAGTTAGCATAACCAGGAAAATGCACATTAACAGGTCATAGCAAAACTGTTTCAAAAGCAATAACATTATGTTAGTGAACATATGTAAATAGAAATGTAGATTATTACTCTGCATAATGTAATAATGAACAATTTTTATTAATGCACAATAGTTTCCTCAGGAATGATCATAGTTTAAGGAACGTTCCTCTGATTAGGACACCAGAATCTGGCTTTATTGTGAAATCAGCTGGCCTTAGCAGAGGCAATATCAATCAAACATTGCACAATCCATTTCCACAGCCACGGCCAGTGCAGGTAAGGGTGGTGGTGCGGTGGGGCCGGGTGTGGGAGGATTTCGACAGACGATAATGAGGGAAATTATTTATTTAATTTTCCAACGTGGTCGTCTGTCGAAAGCCTCCCCAACCTGGCTCCACTGCTCTTACCTGCACAGGCCACTCCTGCATGTTCACAATTCTAGCTGTTTGTGTTTTACGAAATGCACCGGCCCTGGGGCATCTTAGCACTGCTTTGGGCCCTGCCACTTCTTGATTTACAAATTAGGAACTGATCCTACCATTCCTACTTAAGAGTTGCAGAACATTTATTTTCTCCATTTCTGCATTTTAGTTTCGTTTTGACTTCTCTTTTGGTAAATCAAGCAAAAAGAATGTGAATCACGTGGCTCCTTTTTCTGCCCTGGTTTATTTTGGAGCAAAGACCATTTGATACACGCTGTTTCAAAATAAATGTAATGAGATTTGCAAAGATATTTCTTTTTACAAAAGTTTAAAGTTTATGTGATGCAGTTCCATATATTTGAAATCTTGACTATTACATATTTTTTAATCGGACATAGTCTAATGACTTCATACATGTTTAACTCTGTTGCATTCCATTCAGTGATGAATGGCTGACCAGCAAGCTTAACAATTCCAATATTGCATTTATGTAGCTCAGACAGAATTATAGGTCACTGAATCATCTCAAATAAATGTTTAGATGAACATTTATTGTGTGTGCCTTGTGCTATAATCCTGCCATATAAAATTGCATAAAACGCTTCATTTTTTCAGTTTCAACTTGTTAATCCCCAGTGCAAATCAAATGTGAACTTTTCGAAATTGAACCTAAAGCTGCTTTAATGATTTACATGGGCTTTTCAGATTAATTTGATGTATTTGATCGATTGGAAAATGCATAATAAATAGGCCCTTTCCCCTCAAAAGCAACGAGCCATTTGAAATGTGTGTGCTGTCTCTGTCTGGCTTTTAACTGGTTTACAGTTTGTTCTTATGGGAGCTCAGACTGATGCGGAAGTGCAGACAACGGTGTGACATGCACATGTTTTCATGAAAAAAGTGTCAGCATCCAATCAGCATTATATCACACACAATCTTCTCTGCTTGTGGTTTTCTTAAAATGACTCGGCATCCACTTGTCATGAAAATGTATACCACCTGCCAATTAAGTTTATTTAATAATATGTTATTAAATATTTTGTATTGTATTGCAATATACTGTGTAGTATTCAGACTTTAAAGGGTGCAAGCTCATGTCAATCACATAGGCATGTGATATTAAGAGCAAACTCTGCCTGGCCGCACCTGTTTGAACAAGATAAAAGTTCTGAAATATCAAAACGAGGCTTTTCAAGAGATATGCGTTCAAGCAAATATTACTTACGTCTGCCAAAAGTAGTTTGATAGACTTTAGAACACAACCGTCGTCCAGCTTAGCGGCGATAAAGGCTTTCCCTATCTATGTTTTATGTTGAGAATTACTCATAATTATAGGTCATATATTTCAGTTACTTTCTCTTCTGAGGACCCTTCAATCATTTTAGCGGACTGTCAGTCTTCAAGGCCAAATTAAAGAACCCCTAGTCATCAAGATATCCATCAAGTGGTTTTCCATCTACGGCTCCGTTTGTTTACCTACAAACGAAACAAGCATTTGCAATGCAATAGGTCTTGCATTTTTGAAACTTTGACCTACTGGTATTATAACTGACAAGGCCTTTTATTATTGCAGGTTTTTTTAACAGATAATACATAAAACGCATTGTCATTTACAATGCCAATAGCTCAAAGTCTCAAAATTGCTAAACCTATTGCATGGCAAATGCTTGTGCTTGCCTGCACCGTGGTCGATGGCTTCCATGCGACACTACTGATGCCAAATGTTTAACGGGCTGAGATCAATGCACAACAGTGGCGGTGCGTCCATTGGGGGCGTTGGGGAGTTGCCCCACTAGCTGGACGACCGCACTGTCAAGAATTAAAAAAGGTTTTGAAATAATTACATTTGAGCGGCGCACAGTGACTCAGGCTCTCGCACTACGCGCTACCGCCCCGGGACAAGCCCGACAGAATGGGGCATCACACAAGAAAGTGGGCCGTTGGGGGCGGAGCTATGGCAGAGAGTGACAGGCAACCAAAGCAGAGTAGCGTAGAAGCAGCGAGCGGCCTGCGCATGTGAAATCCAGGAGTTCTAAATCTTTCGACAGGCCCGCGCATGCGTAAACTGGTAGACCTCCCCCCCACCCCCCTAATAGCAAAAGAGAGACTGTGGCAGGGACCCGGGGCCTCGGCCTCATTATGGGCAGACTAGTACCCAGGCGTGGTTCGTCCATTGGGGCGTGGGGGCGTAGCCCCCCCTGCCCAACGCCGCCCGCAGCTCCCTCGTGACAATCATGTCAATGAATCAACATGACGTCAGACCGCCGGGCGGGCGTCATGTTGATTCATTGACATGATAATGTACAGACGGCAACACAAGTACGCATGCGTGGGGACAGAGGGTGAATTTTTACCCGTGCCCACGCATGCGCACTTGTGTTTTGGCGGCGTTGCGCATGCCCATCAGGAGCCCTAATGGGCGTGCTGCGGGCGAGAGGGTACCTGTGCCCCTGGCGCCAGGATTGGCCAGGGGCGCTGTGAGCCTGTGACGTGTGCGGGACCGGCAGCAAGGTAAGAGTGTGTTTTTCGGTGTTTAGCTTGCACAAATGACTTGTGATAGTTCAGTGTGTTAAAGCATCTGCTGCAGAAATGTGTAAATACATGAATGATGGATGGATGCAGGGTGGGTGCATTAATGATTGGTGGGTGGATGGGTGCATGGATGGATGCATGCATAATGGGTGGATGGATGGATGCATGAATGATGGATGCAGGATGGATGAGTGGATGCATGAATGAATGATGTATGGATGCAGGATGGATGGGTGGATGGATGGGTGGATGCATGCATGATGGGTGGATGCATGATGGATGGATGGATGCATGAATGATGTATGCTTTTCTTATTATTGGATTTACTGTATATATTTTTTGTGTATGAATTTCATTGTATTTAAGTTTGATATTAGATGTTGATTTAACCGTGTGTAACTGAAATACTTTTTACCTTTATCATATGGTTTGACCTCCTGGTCATACACAATATGATTTTTAAAGAATACTCATTAAAAATATATATTTTATATAAACATTGTTAATCTTTCGATTATTCCTTCTTGACCACTGACCTTACCTGATTGTTCACACTGTCCACTTAGACATCCTAGGAATTTTTTCACACCTGATGTATGGATGGATGCATGGATGCATGCATGATGGGTGGATGCATGATGGATGGATGGATGGATGGGTGGATGGATGGATGGGTGGATGGATGGGTGGGTGCATGAATGAATGATGTATGGATGCAGGATGGGTGGGTGGATGGATGGGTGGATGCATGAATGATGTATGGATGGATGCTTGCATGATGGGTGGAAGCATGATGGATGGATGGGTGGATGGATGGATGGGTGCATGAATGAATGATGTATGGATGCAGGATGGTTGGGTGGGTGGATGGATGGATGGGTGGATGCATGAATGATGTATGGATGGATGCATGATGGGTGGATGGGTGGATGCATGAATGATGGATGGATGGGTGGGTGAATGGATGGATGGATGGGTGGGTGAATGGATGGATGCATAAATGATGTATGGATGGATGCTTGCATGATGGGTGGATGCATGATGGATGGATGGGTGGATCGATGGGTGGGTGCATGAATGAATGATGTATGGATGCAGGATGGGTGGGGGGATGGATGGGTGGATGGATGGGTGGATGCATGAATGATGTATGGATGGATGCATGCATGCATGATGGATTAATGCATGATGGATGGATGGGTGGGTGGGCGGATGGGTGGGTGCATGAATGATGTATGGATGCAGGATGGTTGGGTGGATGGATGGGTGGATGCATGAATGATGTATGGATGCATGCATGCATGATGGGTGTATTATGATGAATGGATGGGTGGATGCATGAATGAATGATGTATGCAGTGTGGGTGGATGGATGGGTGGATGCATGAATGATGTATGGATGGATGCAAAGTGGTTCGGGCTCGCTCACTGCGCTCGATCGCTGCGGGGCAATAGGCAAATTAGTTTACGCCCCACCACTTTCAAATGTCACCAGCCGCCCCTGCTAGTACCTGCTCGTAGCCAATTCTGGCGCAGTGGCGCTGTTAACACTGCACCAGGATTGGCTACTGCAGCAGGATGTCGGGCCGCACTGTATGGCCAATCACCAGCCACTAGCAGAACTGAAGACTAAGGCGCCATTGAAGGCAGCAGAGGTGGCGCGAACCCGGTCACTGCGGTCAGTTAATTTTTTTACTTTATTTTTAACCCTCCACCCTCTCGGCCCCAACCTCGCGCGACCCGCAACTGAGTAAAGCAGGAGCCAGGATTCCTGGAAGACATGCCGCGGAGCCACAGGTTCGGGTGCAGAGGATCACACGTCACGTGCATGCGTTTTCTCTTTGTGATGCACCTGGGGCAGAGGCGCCGATATCAGCAGCGTGTGTTGTAAATTGGGATAATGGGACTTGTTTGATATTGTCATAAGTAACCCAGAGGGCCTGGCCCAGGTACCACGGGGGTGAGGGTCCAATCTCAAGCGCTGATCAGACTCGGATGCGTATTGTAAGTCGGAAGTCCCTTCAACTGCAATTAAGCTTAATGTGACATTACCGCACAAAGCAGTGTAGCATTGGACACTCTATGGCTCTTCATTTAGGTGAGTAAGGCATGCATGCCATTTCAAATAAAACAACTGTGCGGCTTTGGGTCCTAATCACACGGTCATCACATCTTTAATATATGTTCTAGTCTAGCAATTCAGAAATCTTAATTATATTAGCAATCATGCAGAGTAATCTACATGTATTTAAAATATGTGAATAATACCGGGATGTATTCACTTAAAAATAAAACTATTATTGACTCTGTCCTCTTCTTCTTGTCTGATCGTCGTCAGAGCGCCAAGAAACTGCTGGTGAACACAAACACGTGCTATGTAAAATCAATTAACATAAACTGAAACCCATAGAGGCAGGCTGTGCTGTAAAAATATAGGTACATACGTTCTGCATTCATTATCTGACTATGCTCCTTGTTTTTAAAGCGGGTTGTATGTGACATGCTCCAGCGTATTTTGTCTTCTCTGATTGCACTATTTATTGTTCGTGCTACAATTGTTGAGGAGCAAGAGTTGCTGAAGTATAATTCATGATGAAACGTTTTTGGGACTTGCAGTATCTGAGATGCCATATTTGTCGAAGTACCAAGTCATGTTTGGGAGATTTTTTAGTTATTTAATTTCGATGAGTTTGGCTACTTATCTAAGACCAGTATATCAAATAACTCTGGGGGGACTTACTTACTTTGAATTTGATGGTGCATGTCAGGCATGGAATATGTACGCAAGGGCCTTCAGATTGAACTGTTGTGTTCTGTGTAGGTTTTGAGGGGTAATTACATGCAACGGGGCCCTGGCCTATAGGTGCCCTTGCTTACAGAGTTGCTTGCTAGTCTCTGAAGGTGACAGGCAGTAGTCTTTTTTGACACTCCTTGATTGTCCTGGTGAAAACTCCAGGTAGAAGAGAGTAGTAGAATCTCCTTTCTAACCGGAATTATTGCTTTCTTTGAGCAAATCCATTTTTGCAGCAAGGAAGTGCAAACGCTTTCTCTTGTGTTACCAGAAACTGTAGCTTTGTTTAAACGGACAGGGCCTGCTCATTTATCATTTGCCCCTATAGATATTGAGAACAGATGTCTCTGCCCAATAACAGTACTGTTAGTACACCTCCTGCACCTGTCCCCAGCAGTTTGACTCATTTCTCTTGTCTTCATTTAAGGCTTTCCGGTTTGTTGCCCTGTCCTTCTCGTATAAACTAAAGCACAAGCCCTCAATTCTGCTGCCTACAAGTCTCAACAGCACACTACCCTTTGACAGTCCCTTAATGCCCTACCCTTCACTGTCCTAAACTATCCTGCCTTTCACTGTTCTGTCTGCACAGCTCTTCAGTGGCCTTTACTGCCCACCGTCACTATCTTGCTCTGCCCATCACTAACTGCCCTTCAGTCCACCTCCCTGCCATGCTTCTTGCTTCCTTGCACGGCCGTCTTCCTCTGCCTTCTCAGCCATGCCCTGACCTTCATTATTATTATCTCACTTTTATTATAATTTTACTACCCCGACTGTGCCAATCCCTCTCATATGGTTCCCTTCCCTTTCACGCCGATTCCACTGCTCAGCTCATCCTGAAATTTCACTGGCAACACACCGCTCTCATCCTTTCCCTTCAAGCTGAGCCTAACTGCACTTTCGCAATTGCTTTATTAACCTTCCTGCTTTCTCAAATTTGCTTGAAAATGCACCATTTTTCCTCTCTTATGTTTTTCGGGCTTGCTCGCTCGCAACAGTGCAGTATGCAAATTATTTTTCGCCTCGCCACTTTCAAATGTCACCAGCCGCCACTGGAGGTGGATATATATAGCTTGACATTGCACCTGTGCTAGACCAACTACATTTATCATATATGACCAGGAAGGGCCAAGTTCAGTGCACTAACACACACCACGCTTTGTACTAGGAAGGGACAAGCCACAGACCACATTTGGAAAACATCACCAATGTGGCAGCTGAGCACACACTCAACATCTGTGTAAGGCCCTCAGTAGGTCAGGCTGGTAGCGATTTTGTAATGTAACTATTACCAGAAGATTATTTATATGAGAAAGAACTTGCATGTTTTTAGCTTTTAAAGGTGTAGAGTTAGCACTAGTTGTTGGCGTTTGCTAAAAAGCCACGCAGAACTTGCGCAGAGAGTGGTATTACCACATTCCTTGATGAGGTAATACAGCTTTCTCAGAATATAAACTACAAAATGTGTTTTAGCGAGTCCGTTATATTCTGGATGCGAGCTCAAGAGAACTGTGCCTGTTAAGCAATTCTCCTCTACTCCAAAAACTTGAATTGTGCAAACTGTACCTATCAAACTTCAGTGCACATCCAGAACAGAGATATCTGTTGTACAGTTCATCTGTGAGGGAGCCTCTAGGTGCTTTTGAAAGTTAACAAACATCACCAGGGCTTCTTTTATTGACCTCGAGTGAATAAAGACTTGGTGGAACGGACCTCTTTTTCACGGAGAAAGGGGGGAGGAACATGGCTGATGCCGGTCGCGGGAGCTCCCGAGGCCGCAAGGCAAAATTCAAGGATGCAGAAAGAAAGAACAGTTTTAATGTCATTCTTATGGTAAGAAGGACGCAGCTTGCTAAAACAAAAGATATCACCCCAATTCTAATTGTTTCTTTTTGTGTTTTACTTACCGACAATTGTGGTGCCGTGAGCCGGTTTCTATTTCTCCTTGGCCTGGCAGAGGGTAGCGTGAATGGGGCTGGAGGCGGAGCCAGAGCCGGAGCCGGAGGTGTACGTCGGGTTCGGAGGTCGCAGAACCAGGTTGTGGCTGAAGATTCAAGCCGCGGATGCCAGGATTAACTTCTGAGGCTCGGAAGGCAGAGATGGTGCGGTGAAACGGCGTGTGGTTTCCCTTCTGAGAGGCTTCACAATGCATGACTCCTGATCGGCTCCATCGCGAACTGGTAAGATGGGAGGCCGGCGGGGGTGAAGTTTGGCCCATGAATAAAGATCTTCTTGTCTCCCATTCGGGTCCCATTTCTGGCCTCCCTGAGGGTACAACAGTGGGTGAACGAGTTGATAACAGCAAGTTTGCTTTTCCTGGAGGTTTGGGGGGTGGCAACTAAGCATGGGCGGAAAATCCGTTCCGCTCGCGGATTTTGCGGATTTTCGGTAAATTCGCAATCCGCAGCGTATTTTTTTTTCTTGGTGATACAATTTTGCGGCGTGCGGTGTAAGTTCGCAATTGCAAACATGTAGGTGTGGCGGGCAGCAACAATCTCGCACTCGCGAAATTACAAAAATTGCAATTCTGCACAAGAAATCTACTAGCAAGCAGCATAGACCTTCTGAAAATGATGATTTTTATCAGAATAACTCCTCAGGTTGACATTTGCCTGCACTTTTTTGGATTTGAGGCCTTTTGATTTTCTTTGGATAACTTTTGGATTAGAAATCAACTTTCTCATATAAGCTTGTTTGGGACATTACAGTTGCTGTAATGATATTCTGCAGAAAAAACGAGTTTTGCAATAGTGAAAGCATTCAGCAGGTTCAAAAGTTCAAACTCATCATTAGTAACCATTCCCTGTAGTGCATCCTGACAAGGGCCCCTCCAGAGTTCAGTTGCTAGTTGCAACAATTGTATGACCCTGCTCTGACCCTCACAGCAGGCTCATAGAATAGCTACAAGTAGGCCACAAAGGCCCTGGAAAAAAAAATAGCACTGCAACAGAAAGCAAATTACAGATAAGGAAGCAGGTGCCAGACTGGAATTTTAAAACAGTGACACATGAATAAATCAACCCCAAATTAATTCATGTCAGTTGAAGCAGCAGGTGTGCTTGCTTTTTCCCCCCATAATCTACAGTGATGATGAAGCAGAGGGTGGCTTTGATGTACCAGAGGGTGGCATGGGTGAAACAGAGGATGGAAGGGGTGAAACAGAGGGTGCTGGGAACCTGTGATGATGAACCAGACGTAAAATCAACATAATCGTGACCGTTGTGAGCCGACATGTAAGTTCGCAATTGCGAACTGGTACAAATCCCTCGCGAACTGGCAAAAATTCTTGCGAACTGGCAGAAATCCTTGCGAACACAAAAAAAAAAAATTGCGAGAATTCGTGGATTTTGCGGATTGCGAGTTCGCAAATTCGCAAAATTCGCGAACGCCAGATTCGCAAAATACGCCCATGCTTAGTGGCAACTTCCCACAAAAAAAACAGATACCAGCTGCGTTCTCATATTGAGGCCAAAAATAAGGATAAACTAGTAGATGTGGAGAGGATTGCAGGAGGTGTGTTCCCAACTACCCCATGAAAGAAAAATCCCACCAAACCCGGAGACACTAAAAAATGAAAGGTGGCCAAGGTAATACGTCCATCTCTCAAAACTACCCCTTCATTAAAATGTTATTTTAAAATTATGCAGCAGGCGGTTATCTCCGAGGGACAGACACTCGCTCTCCAGCAGAGTCTTCCTTTGATCTCTATGGAAAATTGTTTCTCTCCTTTAAGGCTTGATACCGAAATTGAGAAAAGGGTGGGCCCCTCTATCACTGCTGAACCGGCTAGTGCTGGAGATAACTCCCAAAGATTGAAAAGCCTCCTACTACTTCACCAGTGCTATTAGTGTCTACACCTATTGAAGTCAGTTACAATAACAGCGTCTCAGATAATGCAAAGGGAGCTACTGTTAAGGAGTTACGAGGGATGGAGGGCAGACGGAGGTCAGACACATTAGAGTCAGTGTTTCAGTCCTTAAGGCGTGATTTACTCTCACAATTTGAGATTTCAGAGGCAAACCAGAGAGGGATACATGAGAAGTGTGAGACCCTGGAGGCAAAAATGGACGATATTGGTATGCGAACTGGGATCCTTGAATCTGAGGTTAAAGTCCTCTCTGAAATTGTGTAAGGAAATACAAAAGACTTAGAGACACTAAAAGCTCGAAATAGAACTCTGCAGGAGGACATGGAAAGACTTGAGATGCAATCAAGAAGAAACAATCTGAGAATCCTTAAAATACCAGAGGGTTATGAGAGACAGTCAAGTCAAGTTTAAATTTGTATAGCGCACTACTCACCCAGAGGGTCTCAAGGCGCTTGAGGGAGGGGGGAGCTTTACTTATCAAATATCCAGGTTTTTTGTTGTTTTCTGAAGGAGAGGTGGATCTGTGTAAGGCAGAGGTGGGTGGGGAGAGAATTCCAGGTCTTGGCCGCTAAGTAGGAGAAGGATCTTCCTCCCCATGGTGGATCTTTGGATGCGCGGAATTGCGGCGAGGGCTTGATTGGACGATCGAAGTTGGTGGGTGGGGGTGTAAAAGGACAGGCGCGTGTTGAGGTACTCGGGTCCTAGGTCGTAGAGGGCTTTGTGTGCGTGGGTGAGGAGGCAGAACGTTATTCTCTTGTTGACGGGGAGCCAGTGGAGGTCTTTCAGGTGACCGAAAATGTGAGCTTGGCGGGGGATGTCTAGGATGAGTCTGGCTGAGGCGTTTTGGATGCGTTGGAGTTTTTCTGTAGTCTGGCTGTGGTTCCGGTGTAAAGGGTGCTTCTGTAGTCCAGTCGGCTTGTGACCAGTGCATGGGTGACCGTCTTTCTTGTTTCGGTGGGGATCCAACTGAAGATTTTTTTGAGCATACGTAGGATGTTGAAGCATGATGATGAGACGGCGTTGACGTGTCTGGTCATCGTGAGGGAGGAGTCCAGAATGAAGCCCAGGTTACGTGCGTGGTCCGTTGGTATGGGTGCGGTTCCCAGAGCCGGTGGCCACCATGAGTCGTCCCAGGCGGAGGGGGATGATCCTAAGATGAGGACTTCCGTTTTGTCCGAGTTCAGTTTTAAACGGCTGTTCTTCATCCACTCGGCTACTTCTTTCATCCCTTCGTGTAGGTTGGTTTTGGCGGTGTTTGGGTCTTTGGTGAGGGAGAGGATCAGCTGGGTGTTGTCTGCGTAGGAGATAATGTTGAGGTTGTGTTGGCGCGCAATGGATGCGAGGGGACTCATTTATACATTGAAGAGGGTGGGACTGAGGGAAGATCCTTGGGGTACGCCACAGATGACTTCGGTGGCCTCTGATCTAAAATGGGGGAGGCGGACTCTCTGGGTTCTTCCGGCGAGGAACAAGATTATCCAGTCCAATGCTTTCCCTTGTATTCCGACGTTGCTGAGGCGTTGTATAAGGGTGCTATGACAGACTGTTTCGAAGGCTGCGGAGAGGTCAAGTAGGATGAGGGCAGCTGTTTCTCCGTTGTCCAGTAGAGTTCGAATGTCGTCTGTTGCTGCGATGAGGGCGGTCTCGGTGCTGTGTTTGGCTCGGAAGCCGGACTGTGAAGGGTCGAGGGATTTGTTGGATTCGAGGAAGGCGGCGAGTTGACTGTTGACGGCTTTCTCAATGACTTTGGTGGGGAATGGGAGGAGCGAAATGGGCCGGTAGTTCTTAAGTTCAGTGGGGTCTGCTGTGGGTTTCTTCAGGAGGGCGCTCAGTTCGGCATGTTTCCAGCTTTCCGGGAAGGTAGCGGAGTTGAGGGAGCAGTTGATGACGTCTAGGAGGTGGGGTGCGATAATGGAGTCTGCTTTGTTGAAAATGTGGTGGGGACAAGGGTCGGTTGGCGATCCTGAGTGGATGGAGTTCATCAGGCGGATGGTGTCTTCAGTGGTGATTGGGTTCCAGGCGCAAAGGTTGTTGGAGGGGGGTTTTAGTTCAGAGGTGGGTGGGGTGGACTGGTCTCCAAAGCTGTTATGTATGTCGGCGATTTTGTTGTGGAAGAACGAGGCTAGAGAGTCGCAGAGATCTTGGGAGGGAGTGATGTCGTTGGTGCCGGCGGTGGGGTTGGTGAACTCTTTGACGATGTTGAATAGTTCTTTGCTGTTGTGGACGTTGTTGTCGAGTCGATCCTTGAATGCTGATTTCTTGGTGGATCGGATCAGTTGGTGGTGTTTGCGGGTGGCGTTCTTGAAGGTGGCCAGGTTGTCAGTGGTTGGGTTTTTTTGGCAGGCTTTCTCGAGGGTGCGACAGATCTTCTTGGATTTCTTAAGGTTATCATTAAACCAGGGGGCTTTTTTGCTGCCTTGCTAGATTTGATGGTTTTTCAAGGGTGCTAATTCGTCAGCGCTGTGGGTGATCCATTGTGTGAGGTTGGTGGCTGCTTGGTTTGGGTCCGATGATTTTGCAGGAGGGTTTTGGTGAAGCGATGTGAAGAGCTGGTCGGTGGTAATTTTGTTCCAGTTTCTCTGGGGAATTGGTTGTGGGTGGTTGTGGGTCGTAGTCTTTTTGAAGTTGAAGTGAACGCAGCTGTGGTACGTCCAATGGAGAGTTGTGGTGTGATTAAAGGAGATGTGCTTGCTGGAGGTGAAGATTGGGCCGAGCGTGTGCCCAGCATAGTGGGAGGGGGTGTCAACAAGTTGTTTGAGTCCGAGATTGGCGAAGTTGTCCAAAATGGTGGTGGTGTTGCTGTCGTTGTTCTTTTCCAGGTGGAAGTTGAGGTCTCCCAGTAGAATGTAGTCCTCAGAGGGGAGGGCGTGAGGGCTGATGAAGTCAGTCATGTCTTCCGCTGAATTGTGTGCGGGGTCTGGGTGATATTAAGGCATTTGTCTGTAAACTCCTTAGGGAGGGAGTTTTGAAAGATAGACTGGATATCGATTTGGAGCAAGAAATCCAGAGGGTTCATAGAGACCCTTTTAAATTACATCCGGATACAAAAGCTCCCAGAAAAATGGTGATTCATTTTCACACCTATGCAATTAAGGAACTGGTTCTGGGATGGGCCCTAACAGTGACGGCACTTCAATTTGACTCAGTGAATTAAAAATTTGCTCGGATGTAGGAAAAAGAACAGTGCAAAGGCAATGGGAGCTCGGATCCAAAATGCCCGAGTTAAGGAGAAGGGAGCACAGGTCCAAGTGAAATTTCCTGCATTACTAAAAGTGATGTGGAGGAATAAGATGCATAATTTCAGTACCCCAGAAGAAGTTGATTTTTTTTACCCAAATGAAGGGGTAATTAGATCTAAATAGGTATTTTGTTATGTACATACTCCTTTTGGGGGAAAAAAGCATGATAAGTTGGAGAGTTCTCATGTGTATTCTAAAGTTAAAAAAAAAGGAAAAGGGAAAGGGAAAAAATGGGGTAATTAGATATAAATAGGTTCTTGGATCTGCATCTTTCAGCCCACTACTGATCCTGAAAAATAATTCTAATCGTAGTTACAGTAACTTGAATTTCCTTCCATAAGCTAACATTGACTGGTTTCACTTGGAAATGTTTCAAAGTGTGGAGTTTTGGAACTTTAAAAAATTCCTCTAAAATCAGCCAAACTGCAAATTCCGATTTACTCACCTGTTATCAGGAGAGACCTCAGTGCTGCATCTTTAAGCCCACTACTGATCCTGAAAAGTAATTCTAACCATACTTACAGTAAATTGAATTTAATTCCATAGGATAACATTACATGGTTTCACTTGGAAATTCTTCTAAGTGTGGAGTTTTGCAACTTAAAAAAAATCTCTAAAATCTTAAGAACTACGAATTCCGATTGACTCACACATCTTTCAGCTCACTACTGTTCCTGAAAAGTAATTTTAACCGTACTTACCAGTAACTTGAATTTCCTTCTATAGGCTAACATTGACTGGTTTCACTTGGAAATTTTTCTAAGTTCGGAGTTTTCGAACTTAAAAAAATTCCTCTAAAATGAGCAGAATTACGAATTCCGATTTACTCAACTGATATCAGGAGAGACCTCAGTGCTGCATATTTAGCCCACTACTGATCCTGAAAAGTAATTTTAACCATACTTACAGTAAATTGAATTTCCTTCCGTAGGCTAACATTGATTGGGTTCACTTGGAAATTCTTTTAAGTGTGGAGTTTTGGAACTTTAAAAAGTTCTCTAAAATCAGCCGAACTAAGAATTCTTATTTACTCACCTGATATCAGGAGAGACCTCTGTTCTGAATCTTTCAGCTCTCTACTGTTCCTGAAAAGTAATTTTAACCATACTTACCAGTAACTTGAATATCCTTCCATAGGTTAACATTGATTGGTTTCATTTGGAAATTTTTCTAAGTGTGGAGTTTTGGAACTTAAAAAAATTCCTCTAAAATCAGCCGTACTACGAATTCCGATTTACTCACCTGATATCAGGAGAGACCTCAGTGCTGCATCTTTCAGCCCACTACTGATCCTGAAAAGTAATTCTAACCATACTTACAGTAAACTGAATTTCTTTCCATAGGCTAACATTGATTGGGTTCACTTGGAAATTCTTCTAAGTGTAAATGTAAATGTAAATGTACAGGAATTTATATAGCGCAAATCACCAACTGGTCTCTAAGCGCTTGCTTAGGGAACCCATCCTGGTATTCCCCTGTGAGATAACCCCGGCAGGGTATCCGCAAGGTGAAAGCCAGGCATCCCGCCGCGAGGGGCCATTGTGGAGATTATGCAAGCTATTGCCCAGAGTCGCTGAGTGTGAACCCGTGAATCGAGTAGGCACCGGAGCGAGAATTGTCGAGTCCATGGACATTTTAGGACTCAAGACCCCGCCGAGCCGGGAATTGAACCCTGGTCCTGGGTTGACGTCTGCTTCCAGGTCTGCCTCCTTTAAGCAGTGAGCCACACTTTAAAAAGTTCTCTAAAATCAGCCCAACTAAGAATTCCTATTTACTCACCTGATATCAGGAGAGACCTCTGTGCTGCATCTTTCAGCTCTCTACTGTTCCTGAAAAGTAATTTTAACCGTACTTACCAGTACCGTACTTACCATAATTGAAGATTTCTGATATGGCAAGTCACCGGTTATAAAAAAAAAAGAAGTCAGCACCCGACTATTGTAAGGTTATTACAGTTGAGTCATGACGTAAAAATACCTGCTGCCACCAGCCAAAGTGAAAAGCTGGTCAGGTCATGGAGCATAAATAAAGAAGCTGTTCAAAGCAACTAATGGAACATTGC
This sequence comes from Lissotriton vulgaris, assembly GCF_964263255.1. Taxonomy (NCBI): domain Eukaryota; kingdom Metazoa; phylum Chordata; class Amphibia; order Caudata; family Salamandridae; genus Lissotriton; species Lissotriton vulgaris. The sequence goes on from NC_141695.1 coordinate 989,430,987, forward strand.
TTTTCTTTCTTCTGCTCTATTTTAATATCTTACTATGACAAGCAGAAAGAATATGTTTATTTTTTGCACTCCTTAGATAGAGAAAAGCTAGAATCTCTCTGCATGTTTCTAAATGTTCCGAGCTAATGTAGCTTTTTTTTTTTTAACTGACTTATATAGAACTGTATTGTACTATTTGTTTGCAAATCTTATCTAACAGTTTTTTATGTGTTTAATTTTGTATTAGAGACATTATTTTTATTCTTCATGTTTACAAACATGCTCGCTCTTTCATATGAAAGAGCTACGCACCAGGGTTTTAAGTGGTTTGTGACCATGAATTATATGGAATAAAGTACCACCTGGTGTATATGATAAGGATATTTCAAGTCACCTCAGAGTTCCATCACCTTATATGGAAATCGGCCTTCGGCCTCATTCCTTCAAATGGTTATGGAACTCCAAGTGACTAATGGAGGGAAGCGAGTACTTTATCCCTTATATTCTCTACAAAGTTAAAACACTTTTGTATGTGTGGTTCAGCTGCAGTACAACCTGAAGCACTCTATTTGGCAACAGCTTGCCCAAAATTATACAATAAAGGTTTATCAAGGAAAGAAGATAATATGATCCTGAATACCTAGATGTCCATCACATCCAGTCCACCCTACCTCTGATTTTTTGGAGAAAGTGCTATGAAATTAGGGTGATTTACCAAAAGAATTTTGGAGGTAATTCTGCAGATAGCACCCCTAAAAGTAGCAAAAATAGTAAGATTTTACATTCCGTTTCAGTTCTATTTTTAGACATAAGTCTAAACATTACTTTGCTTTACTGACTTAACTCTTCTACCCTAACCAACCACATGGAATATGAGGCTGGAGCACTCGCTGATAATAGCCCATAGAAAGGACACTTTAGGTCTTTTTGACAAATGTTAGTCTCCTATGTTCAAAAAAGGCAAGCTTCATTTAGCAAATGAGAGGCCACAATTTACAAATCTGCTGGTTCATATTTTAAATAGGGACTTGTGCAGAGATGGTGGGTCATGCACTGAGCATAAATGCTGAGATCGCGCTTGCAGTTTTACTTCATCAGAAAATAGAGCTGAGCAAGCCAGATGCTTTGTCATGCCTTTGTTCCCATGAGCTTTGGGAGCATGATTGCAGTTGTTTTCTGATGTGAGTAGGCCGCCATCCATTGACCATTATGAAACATGTGAATGTACTGACATTCAAAGGTTTTAAAAAACTCACACACATCAAGGTCCCTAAGGTACATGTGATAAACTAAATCTACACCCAAGCACTAATGAGCTTGAAGCCGAGGTATAGCATCAGGGGGTTGTGGGATGCAACCCCCCTCGAAATTAACATGCCCCAGATGGCTGACTGGTAGGGTCTGATATTTGCAGGGTGTCTGTTCAACTATTGCAGAGTACGATGTTGGGAAAGGTCTCAGGGAAGGGCGCAGGTGTTGTTTGAAATCAGCACTGTGCATGGACAGGCCCCTGTCACATTGGCCCCATGTAATTCACCTAGGTTATCGGAGTCACGGACATATGTATGTGCCTGATGGGTTTTCTTCTTCCTTTCATGGGAGCTGCTTTCCTCTGGCAGACAGAATGAAATAGACAGACTTTTTTCGAATCCCAATCTAAGGAGTCTTTGGATGAGTCATCCATCCTGCTCTTTTCTTCCTACATTAATTCTGATCTCCAGAATACCCGAGTACCCTCCCGCTTTCAAGCAGTGGGGTGCACGGCTTGCCTGTTTGTGCCTAGGGATATAGATGCTGCTCTGTTGTCACAGAAAACGTATCTCTAATACAGCAAGTAAACAAATATTTTATGTTGTTTGTATGTGTGTGAAAATTAGTTCGTGTTAGTGTGTTTTCATGTGAATGTGCATGAGTGTCTTTGCACATGAGTGTGGGCATCTGCCTGTGTGAGTATAGGGGCGCATGACTGTGTGTCCATGATTGTTTGTGCATGTGTGCTTGTGCCTGTGACCGTGTTAATGCACATGAGAGTGTGGGTGCAGATGGGAAAATGCACTCATGAAATCATGTGTGTGCGCAGGTTGGTTTGCAGGGTCAGACTGGCATATAGAGCAATCAGGCAGTATCCCATTGGCTGTTATGAGAGGTCAGTGCATAGGCATGGGTTTTTGGCTGTTGTGGGTTGGTTTTATGTCCTGTGTGGATGGTTTTTACTGTTGTTTTCCCCTTATATTAAAAAATACATGGCCTGCAGAAAGCTCAAATCCACGCAGCCTTCTATACCATGGAAAATACGTACACAGTGTGTTTAAAACTGCCTCAATTTCCAAACAAGGTCCACTTTACTAGCTATATAATTAACTAATTGGGACCCCTTTTATTCTGGTCTCCCGGGGATTTTCTGTCCCAGTCTGACACTGTGAGTGGGAGCTTGAGTTTGTGTGCATTACAGTGTGCTCATGAGTAGGTATGCACACTTTTACACATAATGATGGGACTTATTTTTACTATGGTGGTTCGGGAGAGGGCCCCCACGCTAGCGCCCTGCTACCACATGCCAAAGCCATAATTAGAGCGCCCACCGGATTGGAATCCAGGTCGGGTGGTCCTGCGGTGGCTGGTCCACATCAGTTCCTGTTTAAAGGCTCATACGAGAGCTGTGGAAGACACCCTCAATAGGAATGCCACTGCAGGTTCCTGTAGGGCATGTGCTGTCAAGTCTATGCCCTGATGGTACAGAGTGTGTGTGCAGACAGGGGCACACCATGTGTCCTGGCCCCTTAGGCCGCAGCGTACCACCAAGCATATTGTGGCATTAAGACCACCTCAAAACCACCAGGGATCAATGATCCCTGGTGGTTGCGTTGGTGCTAATCTAGTCCGACCACCCAAGTTGTAATGAGGTGCCTGCAACGCCATCATGGCTACAGTGGTCTGATGGACTGGGGTAGCCATAATAGGGTCCTATATATATATGTAGAAATCTGTGTTTGAATCTCAGAAGCTTCACTCAGCCTTTCTAGTTTCTGAGGTCAATAAAATGAGTCCCACTGAGTTGAGGTAAATGTGCGGTTTTGTGAATACATGTTCTTTGTGTGCAACAAATGTGTGCATCTTAAGTGCCTGTGCCAAAGTGCGTGCAAATGTGCATACGTTCACATGATTGTGTGTATGTCTCTACAACCGTGTGTTGTGCACCTCCTGTGTGTGCAGACATGTGTGTTTGAATCTCACAAGCTTCAATCAGCCTTTTATGCTTCTGAGGCTGATAAAATGGGTTCTGTTAAGTTGAGTAACAATAAACATCCTTTATTCAGTGGCACAATACCCTTAGGGTCAAGGTGAGCTTTTGCAAATACATATTAAGTGCTTATGCAGAGTGTCTGCATGTGCGTATCGATGCGCATGAGTGTGCATGTGCGCTTATATGTGCGTGAATGCCTGTTCTCTCACAATGACTGTTACAGTAGTACCCAGAAGTTCAAAATTTAGTGCATTAGTAAAACGGCTGCTTTGTAAGTCATGAATGGCTAAGTGAATTCCTTTTCCAAGGAAGGGAACTAGGTACATTACTATCTGTATGTCTGTGTGTATGTCATTCATAGAATGGGGCAGTGAATATCAAAATAATTTTGGCAAGGCTCCTTATGAGTTACTGAGGCAAGAAATGAAATCCTTTCCAAGAGGTATACATTTCTGTCTGCAGTGACTGACGCATCCACAATTTTAGGCATCACGTGAAGATTCCAGGGATGCTTGCCCATTGTATTGTACATACTGGAGAATGCAGATGATGCTGATTAAAAAAAAAAGTGATATTTGTAGAGTTGATGCAGTGGTCCAGGTGATGAGCTCTGTAACACTTTCAGGACAACTTGCTTTTCAGCATCAACTGTGATTATTATTTCGAGGTTCGAGTTTGGCAGATTCAAGATATTCCCTGAAAATTGGTGGATGTCCCTACAGCCCTTTTTAGGTGTACACAAATGTACATGTAGAGCATTTACATTTGGGTTAGTCGTTAAGAGGGTGGAAAGAACGTCAGCCGCATTTTGGTGGATATCCCTCATCCCCAAACTATAAATGATCCCCTCTATTCTTTGACCCCTAAATAGATTTCTATACTAAGCCACAGTCTTCTTCCCTACCTCCAGCATGTTGGGCATTATGCCTAGATATTGAGATCTTCCCCATGGTGGGCTTTGAGGATGTGAGACGAGACGTAGGCTTTTGCAAAGACTGGTAGTGTAAAGAATACAATACTGGGGACTCCCTACAAGTCCTGAACACGAGATGTATGATTCCTTTTCAGGATGTCCATGTTCTCCTACCATGAAAGCCAACTGATTACTTGTTGTCTAGCCCTAAAGGACAATAAAAAGAGAAACTTCCAGAGAAGTCGGCGAAGGGCAAAAGAACTGCCCGCCACTGAATTTACTTGGGAGTGATATAGCAGTTAATCACCAAATTTAAATTTCAGGTTTCTCAACACCAGACTTTTGGTTAGTGGGGGGGGGGGGGGGGCATCTGATGGCCAGAGAGGCTGCCAGGGTGTCTCAGGATCTGAACCAAAAAAAGCAGCTCTGTCTTCATAGCATTACATCTAATTTGGTTCATGGACAGCCACCCGAACACCACAGAGTGGCAGTTGCGGATTTTGTTGCCTGGGAAGGGCATGCTATTCTTGCGAGAGAATAACAGCTTGATGTCATCTGTATATGACACGATGGTGCCCCTAAATATTCTGCCAGGGTAGCCAAGGGAGTGAGGTAAACATTAAACAAAGGCGGCCTCGGGGCAAGCCCTAATGTACTCCTACACTTAGATTGCGGGATTTGGTCGTAAAGGGGTTGCACCATACATATAGTCCCCTCTCCTTCAGAAAAGTGTGTCGCTCTGTGAATAAAGGATGTAAATAATTCAACATCTGTCACCACTCTTGGTATGCTCCTGAGAGCATAAATGCCTTTTTTTAAAAGAGTTTGCAGCAAACATCTTATTTTGTACATGTCAAAGTTCTCTTTGAGAATTAAAAAATGAAAAATGCACATTTTGTTTAATCTGCTCACGTATAGTGTGCCTTTAGTATTTTTTTAAATATTTATTTTCTGTCTCCCATAGAATCACACTAATTTCCATAAGAGGTCAAGTCAACAGAAACAGGCAAACATTACTGCTGCAGCCCCTAGCACTGTGCGCAATTAGGTCCCTGGTATGATAGTGAAGAAAGAATTCGAGGACGCACCTTTTTACAATTACGACATGTGGTTTATGTATGTATGTTTATTTTAGATGAGGTTTTTTTCATGTTGTTTCCACCGTATTTAGGCGCTGGTTGTTGTGTCATCAATGGAGTGATGCCTAACTGCTAAGTAATTACATTTCCTTTTTAAGTTATGATTCCTTGAGGATCGAATGCATATTTATCAAAAAAGCATCGGCACAAGAGAATATAAAACCTCTGTGATATCTAAGTTATTTGAGCAAACCTATGTAATCGCGGGGTTACCTTTTAAAAAGGAATACAGATTTAAAGAAAAAAGTGATCTTAGAAAACAAGAAGACACAATTTTCAATCATCCAAGACGAAAAGGATAGCTTGGAGCTCAGTACACAGAAAGCAGATCCTATAGCAATTAGTCACTGTGGCGTAAATATGAGCCCGAATAACACTATGGAAGTCTTTTTACCCATTGATGCCTACATGACTCTCTTACAATTGAGGCCAAACCATTACAAATTCTAAAGGTGAACATGAATATTCCTTAAATGTTCTAGCCATTCGTTCACTTTAGAAAACCCCTTTCCTTAAATTGCATATTGGTATGCCTGTTGAGGGCACTAGGTGCAGACAGGCGCAGCACAACTGAACGGCATTGGCTGGGGATGGTGCAGCACTGAAAGATGGGTCGTGGATTCAAACCACTGTTCTTTTTTTTATTTCACAATTTTTATTAAACAGGAATTTATATACAGTACAGTGTTGATGTCTTATTTTCGATACAATGAGGGTAATGCCGTGTAAGTATCAACAATCCTATTGTTACATGGGGCGCAGTGAAAACAATCCTCACGAATTGGAAGGACACCGGGAAGGCCACCTTCAAAGGCTGGCTCAACTGGATCACCTTCTTAAGAGGGGCAGATAATATAGCTACGTACCAATCGCCATGCCACCACTCTGGAGGGGACATGTGGAGCGCTCTGGACAAACACCTGATCACCCTAAAACCCCCATAAAAAGACCGCACGCTATTACTATCAAAGAATATCTTCTGACAGATCTGCACCACCCAACATTCCCCCCCCCCCCGACCCCCTAGGGCCTCTTCTTCCTTCTTTCTTTTCTTCCTATCTCTTCAACATCCGCGAAAGAGGGGATGTAAGCTAACCGCTAGAAACCAACCTACACGAAGGAATGAAAGAAGTAGCCGAATGGATGAAGTACAGCCGTCTGAAACTGAACTCAGACAAAACAGAAGTCCTCATCTTAGGTACCTCCCCCTCCGCCTGGGACGACTCTTGGTGGCCAGAGGCCCTTGGAAAAGCACCCATCCCGACGGACCACGCACGGAACCTGGGTGTCATCCTGGATTCCTCACTCTCGATGAACAGACAAGTCAACGCCGTTTCCTCATCTTGCTTCAACATTCTTCGCATGCTCAAAAAAACATTTCGCTGGATCCCTACCGAAACTAGAAAAACAGTCACCCACGCTCTGGTCACGAGCCGACTGGACTACGGAAACACCCTCTACGCCGGCACCACCGCAAAACTCCAGAAAAAACTACAACGCATCCAGAACGCCTCAGCCAGGCTCATATTAGACATCCCGCGTAAAGAACACATCTCTGATCACCTGAAAAACCTCCACTGGCTCCCCGTCAATAAGAGGATCACTTTCCGGCTCCTAACTCACGCACACAAAGCACTCTACGAAATCGGTCCCGAATGCCTCAACACACGACTATCCTTCTACACCCCTTCCCGCCAGCTACGATCCTCCAACCAAGCCCTTGCCACTATACCTCGCATCAACAAAACCACCATGGGAGGTAGATCCTTCTCCTACCTAGCAGCTAAAACTTGGAACTCACTTCCCACTCACCTTCGCCTTACTCAGAACCACCTAGCATTCAGAAAGCAACTCAAAACGTGGATATTCGACAAGTAACTCCCCACCCTTCTTCAAGCGCCTTGAGACCCTCTGGGTATGTAGCGCGCTATACAAATCCTTTGACTTGACTTGACTTGACTTGACTTGACCTTACCGCCCAGTGCGCAGGGGGCCAGATAACACTTTCAATATGACACGTGCTGGAACTGCCACAGAGAGAAGGGAGACCTAGAACACCTGATCTCTTCTGACTTTCACTGCAGAGAGTCCGTCCTGTGATCAAAGAGGGCACAGAGCAGGGCACAAGTCCTAAAAAATGAAGTGGGGGGAAGCTGACATCACGACAGGAAGTGACGTCGCAAAAGGTGGCATGCACCATCAGACTCATTGCCACCCTTCGCTCACCCCTTAGATGCGATTGCATCAGAGAAGCCAGCGCATGAGCAGCGTTCTGAATGAGCTCCGATCTCGCCCCAGAGAGGCCAAAGAGTGAATGTGTGGCTCCATTTGCTCCAGTAATTAAACTCCTGGTAAAATAAGTGGGGGGACGCTGTCCACCCTCATGGTACCCCGACTCCAGCCCTGGCACAGAGTGAGAACCCTCTGCACCGAGTGCAGTGTGCAACTCCAGATGCATGCAAGGGATTCCTGGGGTGGTCCTTCGCCCTCTGTGCTGTGTTCCAGTGCCGTCCGTTAATTCTCTAACTGTTGGCCACCTCTTGGCAGTCTTTTTACCGCTATGATGTCAATGGTAATATTGGGCGGGCACAGGAGGAATGGGATTGTCTGATTTTCGTTGGGTAAATGCAGGGTAATGAGATAAAATACCCTTCATATTCCACTAGGCCAAAATATGTGCCCGTATGACCCAGGATCCAAAAGGGGCCGCCCAATTATCTGAGACATTTTCTCTAGCACACAAGTTCTGCCGTACTTAAAACATGGCAAACATGCATATTGTTGTTCTGTAGCCCTTATAACAAACACATGGACACTGGTTTGCAAGAGTGGATCGGAATTTTAGTATGTTAGGAAAAGTATATTCATTGTAGGCTACCCTGTGAAGTCACCATTGTAGGATTTTTTTAGAAGCGATTTATACAAGGGCAAACCCTTTCCACCTTATAGTTTGTGGCTAGCTGGCTGGTTCAGAGTATCTGAAAGTATCTGAAAGTAAAAATAGCAGACCGCAGATTGCAAGCAAGTGTAATAAACCTTTCTTTTTTCTTATTATGTTGTTCAGCCAGAGCCACCCTGCATGAACAGCAGAAGGATTACTCCATCGTTCATGGTCACTGAGTCTTAGTGCCTTGGAACAGAATTCACAATGTTTTTCAATGCAGGAGACAGGTCTGTGATATGAATTACTGAAGACGAAGGGCTGAGCCCATCAAATTCATTTTATTTTTCTGATGAATTACGTTTCTAAGAGCAGTAGCGTTCTGCAATGGAGAAGAAAAAAAACAACACCTGCCATTTTTAGATTGTCAATAAGCTGCTTGAATCCACGGTGCTACATTTGGACTTTAAAGTACAGAATACAAAATAGAAATACAGAGCGACTTTTTACACTCATGGAGATATAGATTCAGGGACGTTTTATACTTAAAGCAGTGCCTATTAATTACTGTAATAGTCCACCTTTTTATCAGTACTCTGACATTTCTCTCTGCTATATATTCATTCTTTAGACAATCCGATAAAACATTTATGGATGATTTATATTTTGGTGCTGCACACGCACGCGCACACACACACACACACACTTGAGGATGTTGAGGAAGGTGCTCCCTCTGCTTCCATTCCAGGCAAGGAGGATCCTGGTCCAGGCTCTTATACTATCTCGCCTGGACTACGGGAACGTCCTCTATATGGGAGCCCCCTCCTTTGCCACCCAGAAGCTCCAAGTCACCCAAAACAGTGCGGCCCGTCTACTCTACAATCTTCCGCGCTGGCAGTCAGCAAGGAATGCCCTAAGGGAGCTCCACTGGCTCCCCATAGCGGCTAGAGTACAATTCAAGGCCATGTGTATTTTACACAAAGCCCTCCATCGCATCAGCCCTGCAATTTTACAGCCCTTGGTCACTCCCTATGTCCCGTCCCGCTCCCTCCGATCTAGTACCCTCCAGCTGGCTACCTCCATCAGAGTCAGGAAAGCCCGCTGGGGAGGCCGCTCCTTTTCTCACACTGCGGCTAAGCTCTGGAACACCCTCCCTCTATCCCTTCAAGGAACAACTAATCATCTGTCCTTCAGGAAAGCCCTGAAAACTCACTTGTATGTTAGATCCTGCTGATCAGCCCTGAGCCCGCGCAATGTAAGCTTTCAGTCATAAGCGCTACGAGGCCTCTGGGTAGATAGCGCTATACAAGTGCAGTTTCATTCATTCATTCATTCATTCTTGTTTTGCTTCAAATGAGCAAAAACACAAATTTGCTAGTTAATGCTTCATGGTGCAAACCGTAACTCACAATGCCCCCTTCTCCTTATTACACCATACATGGCATCATTGATGGCATCACAACTGACTTCTATAATTACATCATTGTTGACATTATCAACCCCTGCTATGCACAGGCTGCAGCAGATTTTGCTTTTTGTTTAGCATTTTTTATCATTTGGTTTATGAAAGCTGTTCATTTGCTTTCTATTCACAGATTTTCTGTTGTCATAGTATAGTTCTACAATTGTTTTTATTAAAATGAGTAAACTTCTTTCCTAGTTGCAAATTTTTAGCGTTGTAAGATTTCTAGACACCTTTGTAGTACTTCATTAGGTGTCTGTCAATTAACGTGGAGATGATTCTTTGTTTTTTCTCTTCTGATCAGATTATATTTTTTGCATTTTTTACAATTGTGGCAAATATGTGGCAAACAGATTCAGTAATGCCCTCTTACTTACTAGTAATTTTCATCACTCTGGGTCAAGTTGTCCTCATCTCATTCATCCACAAGTGAGATAATCCTATCTCTCCAACAGAAAAGAAAGAACGAAGGAATGCTGGGCCTGTCCCACACCCTCCCACTGGGAGTCTATTTGCGTACTTAGCCAGCATTCCCTCTGAACTACCAAGCCACACAATGAAGTACAGCATGTCTGGGAGAGAGAGAGGGTAGTAATGAATCGGACGAGGAGAACGGGACCGGGAGTAATGAAGATTACGGTAAGTAATAGGGCATTACCTCCTGCTCCCTCCTTGTCCCATTCATCAATAAGTGAGAAAACCCAAGCAAAACACTGGCATTCATCAACAACAAACCACAAGGACACAAGGCAGACAGCAACATCCAGTGATTTATTGGTACAAAAAAGAAAGAATCATAAGCACACAGCCAGCAGCACCCCGACCCAAAATAGCAGCACTCCCCAGCAAATTATGGATCCGATAATGCCGCACAAAGTATTAGAGGAAGCTGATGTTGCAGCTTTAAAGATCTCAAACAGGGTAACTCCCCAAACCTCAGCCCAGGAGGCCATCATGCCCCAAATAGAACACCTCTGCACATCCGCCTGAGGAGGGGAACCAGAAAGTGAGTAGGCCAACACAATGACCTGCTTCAGCCAACAACCAATGGAAGAAGAAGAGGCCTTCTCCCCACAAGAGGAAACCCCAAAAGACACAAACAGGAAGTTGGACTTTCAAAAAGGAGTAGCCCGATCCAGATAGATACACAAAGCCCGGCAAACATCCGGCAACGGCCGAGGAAGGTCATCGCCAGATACTGGAAAGGCGCACAAAGCAGGCAACATCCAAATGCCTTTTGGGATTTACTAAACTAAGAATACAGATTGCCAACCGCACACTTACTTTAATCCTCTGTTTTTGAGGGAACAAACCAAGAGAAACTTCCTGGTTCGTCCGGGTATATCACTATAACCCTTTTATTTTTGATTTTTAATCTTTTTTTGTTTTGATGTTTGAAAAAGACACCTTATTGTTTTCTATTTTGCTCAATAAATGCTTATTTACAACTTACAGTTATTTACAATTCACAATTATTTACAACACAAAAAAATACACATAACTGGTTGTATATACAAAGTAATTTGCTTTGATATATATACACTTAGATATTCAAAATATGAAGACAAAATCATTCATAATTACGTAAAGACAAGAGTCAAAAGTATAAACTCGAAATTTAGACTAGACAATTGATGGCAATATTAAATCAGTGGACTACAATTTGATGTAGTAAGCTCAAAAAAGAAGAAATAGACTTTAAATTAATTCATTCAGTCTATTCAACAAATAAATGTCTAATCTTTTTTCGCCAACGTGTTTCGAATCCGGTATGTCAACTCTACGGATTCTCATCAGGGCTCTGCCTTATTACGGTGTATCTGCAAGTGTATAAAGCAAAGCTTGTTTTAGCTACATTTAGAATAATTGTTTCAGCTTCCAACTGCACTTAGACCATGTTCCTCTTATTACCTGTTGAACCAGCCATCGCCGGTCAGGGGTAAAGTGTTGGTCCTGACTGAGTTTCTTATCTTTTCGAAATCTAAAAATAAGTATAGGTATCATGACCTATTTTATCTAATTTTGTTTGAGCAGAACAGTGGCACATGTGTTACTGACATACCTTACTGGATCGTTTACATGATCCTTCGTTTTTGCTGATATGACTTTTTTTCAGTCTTGTATTTCACTTACTGCCTGAAAATAATAAAACACTTGTTTTAGGCGCTGGAACAATAACAGTCGAGACCCATTGACCAAGATAAACTTCTACTGAAAAAAGAGGCATATCTGAACTGAAGTTTAACATTGCACTAAGCGGACTTAATTCGCTATCTGAACTATCTAGAGTCTAAACTACATCCAGTACAGTGTATTCATATAAAAGGGTCGATGTCAAAATGCGCATATGGTAAAACGTGATTGAAATTCACCTTCTGCCCACATCCAAATGGATAGCCTTCTCTAGCCACCCCACTCTAAGATGGCCGCGACGCGAGTGGACTATAGTAGGTTTAAAACCACGTTACAACATGGCTGCCAAACCCAGTGACTGCGAGCCAGACGCCGAGTTGCAGCGTGTTGAAGTAAGTCCAGAGACAACACAGGTTAAAACTGCCCGTTTAAATGTACCCCCCAAAGTCTAGTAAAACAATGTTATTTGCTTTAGGTAAAACAAGTGTGACTATTAAGGACTTCGGAAGTGTTGCCCGCATTGTTAAAGAACGTTTACTGCTGTATCCAAACATAACACGAACAGCTTAAGCAAGGAGTCATTCGGAACAGGTATTTCCGAGTAGAGCATCGGGTGCCTTTCTCTCTCTGTCTGTACTTTCAAGCGCCTAAAAGAGGAACATGGTCTAAGTGCAGTTGGAAGCTGAAACAATTATTCTAAATGTAGCTAAAACAAGCTTTGCTTTATACACTTGCAGATACACCGTAATAAGGCAGAGCCCTGATGAGAATCCGTAGAGTTGACATACCGGATTCTAAACGCGTTGGCGAAAAAAGATTAGACATTTATTTGTTGAATAGACTGAATGAATTAATTTAAAGTCTATTTCTTCTTTTTTGAGCTTACTACATCAAATTGTAGTCCACTGATTTAATATTGCCATCAATTGTCTAGTCTAAATTTCGAGTTTATACTTTTGACTCTTGTCTTTACGTAATTATGAATGATTTTGTCTTCATATTTTGAATATCTAAGTGTATATATATCAAAGCAAATTACTTTGTATATGCAACCAGTTATGTGTATGTTTTTGTGTTGTAAATAATTGTGAATTGTAAATAACTGTAAGTTGTAAATAAGCATTTATTGAGCAAAAGAAAAAACAATAAGGTGTCTTTTTCAAACATCAAAAGAAAAAAAGATTAAAAATCAAAAATAAAAGGGTTATAGTGATATACCTAGACGAACCAGGAAGTTTCTCTTGGTTTGTTCCCTCAAAAACAGAGGATTAAAGTAAGTGTGTGGTTGGCAATCTGTATTCTTAGTTTATTAATGGTCCAGCTAGCCCCACGTCCCAGGACCTGACTCCCCCATTCTTCAAATTTTGGTATTTACTAAGCATCCCAAAACTCAATTTGCTTGCCTTAGTGAAAAAAAAGTAATGCATCTCAGAACATAGTTCTGCTTTGCATTACTTTGAGCCAGGGAGGCATTCCATTTTTGAGGAGTGTCTGCCCGTGGAATTTGATGCATACACAGATTTATTAAAGTTAGTAATATGGGTTTGCACCAAAAATTGTACTCCTACCTGAGAGAAGTATAACAAGGAAAAATAACTTAATTTCTTCATTTTTCTTCTACTTTCCAAGTGTGCTGCATCCTGCAGCATACATTGAAAAAGGAATATGCCTCTAAGCAGGTATCCCTTCCTGCCCAAAAACAATCCTGCCCGAAATGCAGGCACACTTTCACAATGGCACAAGGGTGCCTGTATAAGCGCTAGACTACCTGAAGTCCGACAGCACTATGAGAGTGCTAAAGTGCACCATATCTTAGTAGATATGGAATCTTTCTACACTCTCCTTTTCACGCAGTGCAGCACAACAAGTTGCCTTTCTGTGTTGCATTGTGTGAAAGGTTAGTAAATCTGCCCTAAAGTGTTTATTTCCATGAGTATGACTTTGTGTACAAGCATATAAGTATGTGAAAATATAAAGGGAGTAACAACGAAACACTAAATAAAAACAGGTGTTGGCAGTCAAACCATTACAGTCATTAGCAAAATATAAATGTTCAAATACAGAAAATATTAAAGAAGACTCTCACACAATCTAAAACACACATACTCGTACCAATACTTCAAATATCCTTTAACAGCACAAACATGTATACATATATTAGGAAAATATAAATTTAACAAGAATATAAAGTTCTCAGAAATCGAATAGCTCTGGATAGCCATCCACATTTTATCAATCCCCAGAAATACATAAACCCCATGAAACAAATTTCTCTCTACCTGTTTTCACAAACCTCTGTGCACAGTCATACTCATTTGACACAAACACTGTGCACGTAATTTAGGGCTTGGTATACATGAATACTAGAAAATATTAACCTGTCAATTTTCACCTTAGTGTGAGTACCTAGTTACTCCCTTTGGGATTCAAAAACATTCTGGACATCTGAACAGCTATGACATATGCAGACTTCCAACATTCTTCTAAGGAAATCATATGACTTTTCACCTCTACAGAATTCTCCATATAATTTTCTGCAAAGTGGGATTAGCACCCTCCTCTGCAAATGCACACTTTTACTATTTCCTCTGTGGGAAAAACATTTTTGCCCAGAACAAAGGCTTTTCTCAAACTCCTCTGTGAATCAGTAGATGACAGCTCCACTTCCCTTCCTGGAAGGGGGCTTAGTTCAGACATGTGTTGGAATTCTCTGGCCGTTTACAGGGCAGAAAGCGGTAGTAAGGAAGCGTGGGAATGCCTACAATCATATATTTTCTTAGGCATTCCCAAACTTCCAACACACCCATGCTTTGGAAAACCCACTTGTCATTCCTTGAATGGGATTTACAAATGTGGCAGACAAATCTACACTTGTAGATACATGTAGAACTGCCAAGAATCCCTTTAATTCTTGACTAACGTAGAAAAAATAAATTCACAAATTTAGCTATGTGAATATGTCCCATATTGTTTGGCGGATGGAGAACATCTGCCAATAATCAACAGCTGTCCTGTCTGCCCTAGTTAGAGAGTAAAGACATCTTAATATTCAAAATAGGCAGGATCGGATATCTTACCTTATGATGAATGTCCCATATACACCAAACTCTAAATCCACCCTTTTGTAAATTAAATGCATTCTATCACACACTGACTCACTCATCACTGAAAATACATACCTATCATGCTTTAACTCCTCATGCAAACACACACACACATATACCCACACACTCAAAAATGAAGTACGGTTTTAGACACTATTGCCTTCCTTACCACCCTCACCAGTTATCCATACAGAACATAGTCACACCAGAAGGCATTTTATAAACACACAACCTGTGTTTCTCTACAAATATATTTTCTCTACTCAAGGCTGCATTTATTTACACAGTGATGTAATATATCAGTTCAAAAGACAAATTCAATCAGACCTGCAATCTTGCTAAATGAGAGGTGTGAGGTTCTGCACAGTTTGTAGGGTTTTATACCACATTCAGGTTTGCAGTGTAGTTTTATACTACATGGTTAATAGGGTTATGTTGTTATTTTTGATTGATATGATTATCCTAGATCTCTGATAGTCTGAAAATTATGTTAGTCTAAATTCTGACAAAGGGGCAATTGTGTACTATTTTTTCAGTCTAAATTGTGTTGATGTCCCTGGCATAACAAAAGAGATATTTTGCAATTAAAATAAAGCAAAACACTCCAGTCAGTTCCAATCTAAGCAAATGTATCACCACATTAAGATGGACAGTGAAGATGCAAATTATTATCAGGTTCCATTTTCCCACAATCACAAGAAGGGTGGATCCCTTTGTGCATGTTTTTCTCAACCAGTGACACTTGGGATTCAAAGTTCATTTGTGCAGTGAACTCACTCTGTATTGTAGTTCCGATTTTCCCTATAGGCCAAGCGCATTGGAATAACATAAACAGCAGTGTAGACGTAGGACTGCGGTCTTCTAGGTCTCTACTGACTATGTTAGACTTAATTGGGTTTGTACCAGCTAGCTCAGAGGTCACTGGAAACTTTCTTGACTGAATAGGAAGTGATCAGCTTCCCTGGCTCAGACAAGAAGGGATTCAGTTTTCCAACAACCGCATTAACATGACAACTTTGCTCCTCAGAATAAGAGTCAATCTCTAGAGTCGTGTAAAACAATAGACAGCTATTTCACTCAGTCAGTTGTGCAGAATTACTTTCACCAGTATGCAGAGAATAGAGAGACGGGCGTTCTTCAATAAAAGATAATATTTATTGAGCAGTCTTCCTTCTCATGCAAGAGAAATGAATTGCCACAATTGCAAGACTTGTTATTATAAAAAGTGCGTACAGTAAAAGTAGTATTACGAAATAATACTGTAAAAACATTGATATGGTTTCTTAGTCATAAGATAGTTAAAATGAATAAAATATATACATTCATATATACATTAGCTAACGTCCTCTACTGGTGCTTCTAACTACGCCTACCCCAGTGTACCTGACCTAAGCCTAATACGTGGGAGGGAGTAAGTAAGTAGCAGTTTTAGTTTAGTTTTTGGTTTTGCCAAGGGTTTGCTTCAAGAATTCTCTCTAAGGGTTTAGTCAGCACCGTACCTCTGGAATAGAATGTTTGAGGTCTGGTATCTCCTCTCAGGACTCGATATTCCAGTTACCTGCAAGGGTAGGCTGGAAACGCCGGAGCTAGATTTTCTCGGCAGGAGAAAAAACAGCGTCTTTATCAGCGCATCAAGGAGGAGGGGCAGCGTCCGTGGGCTTCTCGCACTTGCTGGGCTCTCTGCAAGGGACAGCTGTTCTGCTCCTGTATTCAATACCACTGTGTTTGCTTAAGGCAACGTTGGTATTATTTATACCTAAAAGGTGCTGAGTTTGACGTACGTTTTTGGACATAAGACGTCAATAAAGATGTCACTAAGAACTGGTCGTTCTTACAGTGCTTGCAAGAGTTCTATTACTAATCAAAACAAAGCAAGCGGGGCTTTCCCAGGTTGCTGGGGTGTTTGAGCTGTCGAAAGAACTCGGTGTGTTATCTAGGAATCTGAGGAAGTGGCTTCTGTTGTGTCATGTACTGTAATGAGCTGCAGAGACGAGTTACTGAAATATGGCTCCGATCGTTATGCCATTATAGGGATATGTATTGATTATAGCCGTATAGGGGCACAAGATCACAATATTGATCGGGGTCCTAGATAGAACACGACACCCACTCCACAAATTTATGTCCATCAAATTACTAAAAACTAAAGCAATAAGATGCGCGTGTATTCCTACCCACCCAAAAATACATATTGCATTTGAAATGGCGTATATGAAATACATGAGAATATAGGTACTGTACGTTTTCAAGCATAGCAATCATTCAAAATTATTGCATATGTAATCAGCTTGAACGATTTTGCGAAAAATTACACATGAAATGTCTCCTAATACAGAAAAGAAGGGCGAGACTATTTCATCACATATAAATACAATTGCTGTAAAATGTGCTAGAGGCTGAGGTAAAGTTTTTGTCTCTAGATCCACTAAAAATAGAAGCTCTGTTCTTTATGAATAGTTCTACTTTAAGCAAAAGTATTTGTGCCAGACAAAAGGTAAATATTTTGAAAAAATGTCTGATTCAAAAAGATGTTTCATGGCGAGCGGGAAAAATAGAGTTCCAAACGCTTTTCAGGAGTTTATGTTTATCAAAACTGAAGGCCGAATTCAGAGTTCATGGGAACGCTGTGAGCCGGATTCTTTTCCAAAAGTTATTGTTTTTGTTCAGGGGAGAACATCATATCAGACAGGCTCTCAAAGAATAGGTCTACATATTCAGGTGACAGTTCTACCAGGTTCGATAGTGCAGTAACCTGGCAGTTGTGAGAATGATTGCTATCATCGATGTCTGGGTCAGCAATGCTCACAGAAGGTCATACCTGGGTGATGCTGCTTTCATTTATTGCTTCACTGCCGCCACCTAGTCGTAGCGCAGGAGTCTCAACGAATGCCGTCATCAGGATTGGTAGCCGCTGGGGACAACATGATGCGTGAGCCGTTACAGGACTTAGCAAAGTATTGATATCCATTGGTACTGCTGATGGTAGTGCAAGACAGGTGTCTAACACGCATTCTTCTCCGCATATCATACATCGAAGCACAGGTAAGATGCAGGTCTGCCATATAGGTCTGAATGAAAGAAACCAGGTCATATTCAGATCTCTCAGCCGGGCCAATCCAAGGACCTTAGTTATGCGGTCCCGGTAGCATATTGCTAGAATCGTTTCTTCCATCCTTGCCGGAGTCATGTCTGTCTTTTGGCTTGCCATATCGGAGCAGAAGGGTCAAAAATAAAAGGCCTGCTACGAGTCCCAAAAGTAGTGGTAGGCCGCCAAAGACCGAATGGACAAAATTTGGAATAATGCCCAGGACTGCTTTGAATGGTGTTAACAGTCCCGAAAAAATTGTCTTAAATACGTTTGAGATACCAATGGCATCCGACATATTTAGGATTTGGCTGAGCATTTCTGTGAAATGCACAGGGCAATTTGTTGATAAAAGTTCATGTATCTCCGATGTTGTCCTTGCAACTTGGAGATCATACGTCTCTTTTGATGACGTGATGGGCACTGTTGTCTGCAAAAGCACAGACTTCATTCTGCTTAAAGTATCAATTTGTATAGAAGAGATATTCAAAGGAGGCCAAATCGGAGTCTCGGAATCTCCAGGGCCGTTTGGAAACAATGCTTGCATACAGCAAGTTACCATGGAAGTCACGCTTACGAGATATGCTTTCCCTGGCACCAAGCCACAACAGCTGTGGTCATTCTTGCCAGATTAACCACTTTTTCCAATCAGGATGTGTTCTGTTTTGATGTAAAATTTGGTATACGTCTATTTCAATATCTGTGGTAGCATTATCAGGTATTGGCTTTGGAATAGACGGTTTGTTTAGGTCCTTAATCTTAGCTAGGCCAAGACAGGTTGTTTGGTGAATTGTGTCATTTAAGAACATTATTTGGTCTGAAATCATGCAGGCTCGAAATAATGCTTCTAGGCCTTGTACCTGCCAATCTTTTGTACCCCAGATTGTTTTTGTTTCAATGTTGTTTTTCCAGAAATCAAAACCAAATGTAATCATTTTTTCATAAAATGCTTCTGAATATATCAATTTAGTATTTGTCTGCATGGTTTTCGACCCTGTCTTATCCAACAGTTTATAATAAAATGTTTCTGCATTACTTGTGTTATACCCTGAGAAGTATTGGAATTTCTCATAAAACGTTTTTGAACTGCTTTTTGGTGGAGTAGCACAATGTTCCCATTGGTTATATTTAAAAACATTTCTAGATTGAGCAGATTTATGTAAAAAGTGGTCTGCGTAATGTGAAAAACAGTACATCTGTTCATAATTAGATGAACCTTGCAAATAATCATGTTCTGTAAATTTTGCTGACAACACTAAAACCGACATCATATTATTTATACTTTCAAAATCCCAATCATCAGAGAATGTACTTCGTTTTACAAAGTCACTTAATGAAACCTTGAACTGGTGAGGATATTTCAAGATCTCGACCGGGCCATATATTTCATAGTCAGTCTTGTCCCAAACTACCCCGCCGGGTATGGGAATGGCTGTGACATTCACTGATGATAGTTCTCTTTTCTTCACGTGGGATGATCTGTGTGGTTACAGAACTAAGTTGATGTTCTGACTTTCTGTGTCCATTGAACTGTATTTTCCCTCAATGAATTTTCCCAAACAAAGTATCATGATGAGCCAAAGTAGGAGGAAAAATAGACCTAACCCAATCCATAATTCTACCCATGGAGAAATAAGATAGGTTTCTTTGAGTTGATGAAAGAGTTCTGTTGCTTTTTCTTTAAAAGTCTTTGTTTCTGGCGTCACTTCAGGGTCGTTTTGATCTTCTGAAAAGTTATCGAAATTGATGAAGTAGCCAGAGGCAGTTCTGTCGATTGTAGGAATAGTATTTCCTATTTGATTTTCATTAGTACATTCTGATGCCACATCATTGTAGACTGGTGTTTCACGAGGAACTGATTCAATTTGAGTTCTAAGAGGCACGAGTTCCATGGCATTGTTGCATACTCCTTCTTTGTGCACTGCAGGTTTATCAAATGTGATTAGTCTTTCAGTTTGAACCTCTTGGATTGTTGCTAATTTGGGTATTCTGTTACTTCTTGGGAATCCACTGGGCCTGCTATTTATTATAGGCCACATGATTGCGGTTTTACCAGGTCGATTGATACAACTCGGTTCTCCTTTTTACCAGCAAGGGGCGGTAGTACTACTGATCTTGTTCCGTTGATACTTAAGACAGGTACTGCTTTTCTGTAAGAAGGCCCAAATTCCTTCTTCACCGCTTTTTTTTCCCTGACCAGATCCCCAATCTTTGGAATCCAGACAGATCTTGCTGGGACAGGTGGTGTGTCTTCAGTGGTAGATGGCTGTTGCTTTAGCTTTATGTTTCTTAAGGATTTTCTTGTTTCATTTAAGTCCTGTAAAACAGCCAAACGATCTTTGATGTCAAAGTCTTTATTTTCATCTTTTACCACTGAAGCCTGACTATCAAGGTCCTGAACATACATTCTAGTTCCGAACAATAGTTCGTACGGGCTGAAACCTTGTAGAGAATTTCTTGGCAAATTATTAAGACTACGTTGGACACTTGTTAAATGTTTGACCCACCCATCACCCGAACCTAATACCTTCGCTGTTATAGATTGCTTTATATCTCGTTTTTCTCTTTCCACTACACTGTTTCCCTCAGGATGGAATGGACAAGAGAATCGCAATCCAATGCCCATGCTGGTCATTGCCTCCTTATAAGCTCGAGAGCAGAAAGCAGGACCCTGGTCAGAATGGAGCATGGCAATTGCGTATGTGCCGATAAAGACTTGCAGATCTTTTATAACAGTTTTGGCGTCAGCCGAGCGCTGGGGCCACATCTTTATAGTGAATGTAGTCTTAAACAATTAATAGGACGCTGGATTGCATGTGTAGATAACTCTATGCTACACTCATATAAGGCCATGGCATTACTCCGCTTGACTCGTTACTGCGGTCTCTGTCGCAGTCTGGACAGCTCTTTACAAATTTATAAAGTTGCAGGCTCATCCCCGGCCACCAGTATACTGCTTGTAATTCAGTCAGGGATTCCTTCATCTGTTTGTGCCTTGGACCTTCACCCATGTGTGCGTCTGCTATTAATAACTTTCTCCGGTTCGTGTTTGGAATTACCCTATCCCCCACTCCAGGGATTAGAGCAAAAGGAACAGAGTTTGCATCAATTACGTATGTATAATTGAGTGGGTAGTTCACCGGTAGTGCTGCACAGTCACCTTTTAATGATGTTTTTACTGCCAGCATGGTTTCCCCGTCTATGTATTTTTCTGAACGCTTTTTTGTGGCTACGGAAGCCGGTTTACTGGCTTCCGCTATGGCTTTATTAGCCAATGAATTCCCTGCAACGTGAACGCCATCACGTTGATGACTCAGAGTGTGTATCACGTGAGTCTTTTGTAGTTCTTTCTGTAAAAGAACTACTTGTTTCCAAAGCATCTTATGCTTGATTGTGGCACCTGTGTCATCTTTGTAATCATTTTGAATCCAGTTATGCAAATCATTATTGTAGAAGTTGACGCAAAAATGCGAATCGCACACGATTAGTGTCGGGAATTCACGTTCGGCATTTTCAAGCGCCATCTTTAAAGATCTGATTTCAGCTCGCAGAGCCGAACATTTTCTTAGTGATTCAGTTTTTGTTATTTTCGGACTGAATTTACGGCAGAGCCAGCGACCTTTAACAATCACGCAGGCTGCATCGTATGATTTATTTTCTACATTGTAATATTGTACAAATCTGTCTGTATAGATTATACAGGAGTACTGTTCTAGAGGGAGAATTTCGATTGGCAGAGGATATTCTTTTTCATAATTTAAATCATTCAGTTTTTTCATGTGCGGGCAAAATAGTATTTCACGTCTTCTGCAGCAAGAGAATTTTCCCACTGTATCCATTTCGGATACAGTGATACTGTAGGCAGGTTTACTGGGCTGAATAGTGCCTCGAAGGCGGATTCTGCTGTGAGAACAGTGATCCTTTTTCCCTGTGCTAATTCTCTTTCTTTCGCTATAGCAGTTTGCACTGCCTTCACAGTATTTTCTGTGAGACTGAATGTTTTTTCTGCTTGTGTGTACAAATGAGATTTGTAAGCTATTGGTACCGTTTCTCCCTCATTAGAGGTCAGGTATGTGAATCCGCATCTTCCTGGGATGATTCGGATTACAAGGTTGCGTGTGTTGTCACGTGTTTCTAATTTTGATTTTGCTAACATGTCTGTGTGCAGTGATCTCAAAATTTCTGTGTGTTTTTGAGTCCAGTTGATTGGTTTAACATCAGGTTTAATTAATTCGTAGAGAGGTTTAATCCTCTCTGCGTAGTTTAGTATGTAAGTTCTTCCGAAATTCAGGAAGCCTAGAATCGAGTGTAAGTTCTTCAGCGTTTTTGGTGCTTGGAGTACAGCGCACTTCTCTAAGAAGTTGTCCGCTCGGCTTTTTCCTTCACTTGATAATTCGTATCCTAAAAATAAGACTGTCAGATGGGCAATTCTTGACTTTTTAAAGTTGAATTTGTAACCCTCTGCTGCGAACCCAAGTATTATGGTGTTCACCCTTTTCAAGTGAATCTCCAAGTCGTCGTCTGTGAGATAGATGTCCTCGACATAAGATAATGCCTCCTCATCATATATTTGTAGTAACTCTGTTACTCTGGATGAAAATAATCCCGGGCTATTCTTGAACCCCTGTGGGAGCCTACAGAAATTTTTCTGTGACCCCATTATTGAGAAAGCGGTCAAGTACCTGCTTTCTGGTGCAATATTTTGACAAAAGAACCCATTAGATATGTCTCATGTTGTTTTGTATTTTTTCCGAATTATGTTATTCATCAGTCCCGCACTGTGCGAGTTCTGTACCGCAAAGGTTTTGCAACACGAGTTAAGGTGTCTGTAATCCAGGACTAGACGATACGAATCGTCTGGTTTGGAGACAGGAAACAAAGGATTGTTCATTTGAGAGGTGCATGTTTCAATCACCCCCTGGTATTCAAGTTAATCTAAAATCTCCCTGACCTGTTTTTTTAGCTTCTTGCTTAATAGGGTACTGCCTTTGTGCAGTAGGTTGACATTTTAACTGGATTTTGTGAGGAGGAGAGTCCTTATACCATCCTACATGATTTTTATATAATGCTGGTGCCTGGGCTACTGCCCATTTCCTTGCATATACATATTTAGTGTGAATTGGAATGTGATTTGAGAAGGTAGGCATAATCATTTCTTGCCACGAGGGCACTCCATGACAAACTCGGGGGGCCAATCTTTCTCAGCTAACAGGATGTCATAGCCTTTTGAGAGGTTATCCCAAAATAGACCCCTTATTTTTCTAGTCTTATCTCCCTCTATACGCAGTGTAATTTCGTATATCTTATGAGGTTCGCTAACTCTGGTGTCTGCAGTTTCTACCTGAATGTATTCATTCGTGTCCACTGTCTCCAGATGACTCATCAGGATCTTGCGAGCTATGCTGATTTCTGCTGCACTGTCTAGCATTGTCTGTGCCCACTCTCCGTTTTTCAGCTGTGTCCTCAGTATTCTCGGCATGTTCGATTACTCTAATACGGGCTACCTTCTTTCTTGGAAATTGTAACTTTTTACTTTGAGCAGGTTCCTTGTCTTTGGACTTGGTGCGCTCTCCTGGGTCTGACCGACCTCTTCTTTCCGATTTCTGCGAAAGAGATCAAGAGGGACGTGTATCAATATTTTGATATCTATCAGGTTTTTTCAAGTTATCCCTATTTCTAAGGTTGTATCTTTTTTCAGAGTGCTCCCTCTGGGGAGACTGGTGTTCTCGAGGATTTCTTTCCCTCCGTCGAGGAGACCTTCCTCTGGGCTGGAAACCTTTTTCCTTGGGAGTGGACTGTTTATTTCCATCCCAATTTCTCTTTGAAGTATTTTGATTATTTTTAATACATAATTTTTCAGGATTTTCGAGTAGTTGGGGTTTTACTGGTTTCCCACCTAAACTATCTCTACCTAGTTCCTCATAGCATTTTTCTATGATTCTGGCGAGCTCAATTGGTTGATCTGTTATATCTGTTTCTTTAAATTTCTGGCGGATCGCCACAGATGCTGCTTCTCCTTTTATGTTGGCTAGTAATATAGCCGAGACCTGCTTGAAGTCTTTCAGTAATTTCATACCAAGAGTTAAATCAGGTTCTGGACCGTATTCATTCTGAATTTGTTTTATAACATCTGGTATTACCGCCATGGAGGGAACACCATGTGTTTTTGTGTAAATGGAAGCAAAGACTGTACCCCAAGTGTCACAGTCCTCCACGTGTGGTGGGACCCCCATTGGAAGGCAGATAGTCAGAATTCTGTGTTTCTCAATAGGGGTAGTATTTGGGAATACTGCCTCTATTTGAGTAAATTTCTGTGCTAACCAGAAAGGGATTTGTTCCCGTTTTATGGGTGTTTTTCCAAGACATGATTGTATGTTCTGTGGTGTAATTTTATTTGTGTTCCCCTGATGAGGGGTCAGCTGTGGAATATTAACAGCTGTTTGGACTGTTGCAGTCCGCATTACATATTGGACTAACTGTCTAGGTATTTTAATCAGTAATTTTAGCTGTGCTAAAAGTTCTTCTTTTGACATTTTTTCAATGTCCGGATGTGGTGTGCAGCTGGCTAGAACCGGCCACGTTGCTCCTGGTCTACCTAGTGGACCGAGCCTGGTAATGTGATCATTGTGTTTTAGGGCGCCTTTAAACCAGAGCAGTTGCTCTTGGTATTTTAATGGGATTTCAATCTCCTCGAAAGGAGCGTACTCATCCGGTGGTTCCTCTTTGTTGTAATAGTGGAATTCGTGTGTTGTAGCGTTTGCCGCTGGAAAGTTTATCCATGAATAGAATACCTCCGTCTGCCGATATTCGTGTGCCTCTATCACGAAAATGACGGTACCACCTCGTGAGGTCAGTCCGTTTTCTATAAGTTTTAACGTTATAGTTTTTCTTATGTTTGCCGGGATGATATTTGCACCCGGTGGATAAATCCCTGTTTCATCGGATTCCTGCTGAGTCGCATTTACTGCGGCATCAGTGGTCCCGTTGTTCCCGTCTTCTCCTGGCATTTTACTGTCAGGAAGGTCTTTTGTTGCAGATCAGGTTTCAAGGAGACAAAGATTAGGTGCACAATATTTTGGAACACTGTATCCTTCAACTTGGAATAAACCAAAAGCTTTACATAGGAATCTCTTCCTACTAAGTTTGGGCGGATTTTAACCTTTCACCCACTCCAGACGTCTATTGGAGTATTTACAGGAGAAAGGGTCTGTGTGAAAAAGCACGACTGAGTTACTCTAACGTCTTGCGTTAGTTTTATCGCCTTACCAAATGTTGGGCGCCATGTAGTGTAGTTCCTATTTTCCCTATAGGCCCTGCGCATTGGAATAACATAAACAGCAGTGTAGACGTAGGACTGCGGTCTTCTTGGTCTCTACTGACTATACTAGACTTAATTGGGTTTGTACCAGCTAGCTCACAGGTCACTGGAAACTTTCTCGACTGAATAGGAAGTGATCAGCTTCCCTGGCTCAGACAAGAAGGGATTCCGTTTTCCAACAACCACATTAACATGACAACTTTACTCCTCAGAATAAGAGTCAATCTCTAGAGTGGTGTGAAACAATAGACAGCTATTTCATTCAGTCAGTTGTGCAGAATTACTTTCACCAGTATGCAGAGAATAACGAGACGGGCGTTCTTCAGTAAAATATATTATTTATTGAGCAGGATTCCTTCTCATGCAAGAGAAATGAATTGCCACAATTGCAAGACTTGTTATTATAAAAAGTGCGTACAGTAAAAGTAGTATTACGAAATAATACTGTAAAAGCATTGATATGGTTTCTTAGCCATAAGATAGTTCAAATGAATAAAATATATACATTCATATATACACTAGCTAACATCCTCAACTGGTGCTTCTAACTGCGCCTACCCCAGTGTACCAGACCTAAGCCTAATACATGGGAGGGAGTAAGTAAGTAGCAGTTTTAGTTTAGTTTTTAGTTTTGCCAAGGGTTTGCTTCAAGAATTCTCTCTAAGGGTTTAGTCAGCACCGTACCTCTGGAATAGAATGTTGGAGGTCTGGTATCTCCTCTCAGGACTCGATATTCCAGTTACCCGCAAGGGTAGGCTGGAAACGCCGGAGCTGGATTTTCTCAGCAGGAGAAAAGACAGCGTCTTTCTCAGCGCGTCAAGGAGGAGGGGCAGCGTCCGTGGGCTTCTCGCATCTGCTGGGCTCTCTGCAAGGGACAGCTGTTCTGCTCCTGTATTCACCACCACCGTGTTTGCTTAAGGCAACGTTGGTATTATTTATACCTGAAAGGTGCAGAGTTTGACGTAAGGTTTTGGACATAAGACGTCAATAAAGATGTCACTAAGAACTGGTCATTCTTACAGTGCTTGCAAGAGTTCTATTACTAATCAAAACAAAGCAAGCAGGGCTTTCCCAGGTGCTGGGGGGTTTGAGCTGTCGAAAGAACTAAGGGCCAGATGTAGGTAAATTAGATTTACCGATTTTTAATTACCGAATTTTACCGATTCGGTAATTAAAAATCGGTAAATCTAAAGGGTGGATATGTAGGTATTTCCAGATGTGGAAATACCAAATCTGTAACAATCGGTATTTACCGATTCTGTAAATACAGAATCGGTATTTCCCATTGATTCCTATGGGCATTGAAGCCCATAGGAATCAATGGGAAATACCGATTCTGTATTTACAGAATCGGTAAATACCGAATTTTGCAAGGGTGCAGGGGGTGTCACTTTGACACCCTCTGGCACCCCACAAATAGGCTTGTGCGCCATGTAGCACACAGACATGCCCTAAGGGCATGTCTGTCTGTCACATGGCTAGGTGTGCATGCACACCTGAATTCAGTATTTTACCACACAATAGGATTGTGTGGTCAAATACCGATTTTGTAGGGCCTTTGGGACTCAGAAGAGTCCCACCTACATCTGAGATTTACAGAATCGGTAAATTTACTGAATCGGTAAATTTACCGATTCTGTAAAATTGTGCCCCTACATGCCAATTCTTGAATACCGGTCGGTAACGGCCGAAAATACCGATTTTCGGCCGTTACCGACCGACCTACATCGGGCCCTCAGTGTGTTATCTAGGAATCTGAGGAAGTGGCTTCTGCTCTGTCATGTACTGTAATGAGCTGCAGAGACGAGTTTACTGAAATATGGCTCTGATCGTTATGCCATTATAGGGATATGTATTGATTATAGCCATATAGGGGCACGAGATCACAATATTGATTGGGGTCCTAGATAGAACACAACAACTCCTGGCTAAGATCCTACAGCACAGGTCTATCCCTTTTCACAATGTTAGAATTGAAAATTCATGTTTGTGCATTGTTCTATGTATGTTAGCATTTTTGGCGCCATTTTCTATGCCAGCGCCATTTTGTGTTATAACTGTAACTCATACCCCTCTATTTCCAAGAAAAGGCCTCTGTTAGGTTATGTTTCACCAGGTCTAGGTTTTGTATCACTAATAAATATACTGTTCCTATTAGCGCATACCTTTCCCTTTAGATAGAGGCATTCTCCCATTTGTCTAGTGGCGGGCACGGGTAGAGTAACCTTGAGAATTAGAAAATATGTGCACAGCCACAGAATCAAAACTTATCCACTGTACTTCATTATTTATCTGTATCTGCTTGTAAAATTCCATTGTGGGTGTGCCTTCATTGGTTCTGAAATGTGCATAATGTATCTGTAAGATCCACGGGTATTCCTTATGTTCCGGATGATGCACAAAGTGGTCCACCTCCCGATGTCCCAAACTCTGGATACTATAACACAGAGTAGTAAGGCAATCAGAGGACGGAAGGAATTAGGAAAGGAACAGCAGGGATAGGGATACCTGTAACAAAAGAGTACATGTTTAGCACAATGTAAATTCAAGCCTATTCTCATATATTCTCACTAGGTCAGACTAGTACCTGTCGACTTGATGGGAAAGATATCTGTACTCCAGTATATCCATAGATTCATTTAGAGATACTTCTCTCCAAGACCTCAGTTGCAACTCTACAACAAGAAGGCAAGAAACATTAGACATCCACTCATACCTGCCATCAACCAAGAAATATTATATACTGATCCATACATATCTCAGATAAACTCTTTCATGCACTTGAGTCACATTCCTTCATCAGTTCAAGGATGCCTCCCTCACCCATGTTGAGTTCATAGAGACAGGGAATTGAAGTAGGACAAGTTTGAACAATCCACAGGTAATGATTTGTGTTCCGGGCAAGATGATTAAATTAATTATGAAATAGGTACTCAAAGTTCTGGGAAAGCTAACATTCTCCGTTGGGGGAAAAAGGGCAAAGCAAAGAACGAGAATAGGTTTTCCTTCCAGCCCAAAGTGAGAACCCAGGTCAGCAACTTCCTCCACTATACCAACAGCGCTTACCTCAGCGTGGAAGAAGCAGGGGGTGTCCTACTGCCCAGATAACCATGAACAAAGTAATTGCCGAACACTTTCCTCAGCGAGGTCAAAGCAACCAACAGTCCCAAATAACCGAACCTTCAGTTGTGCCTCACTAGCACATTTTTCAAATCAGCATCGCTTACCTCAGTGCAGCTACGGCAACCAATAGTTACAAATGAGAGGCTCTTCCACAGTGGGAATGCTCCGACTTCAGTTGTGCTTTACTAGCACGATTCTCCGATCAGCAGCGCTTTCGTCAGCGTGACGGAAAGTTCAAAGGAGCGACGACACTCTCAGCGCGGATCTCCGTAACCGGCTGTTCCAATAATCACCCCACTTACATCAGCATGGTGAAAGTTTCCAGGACAGGCCACACGAGTAGAAACTGAAGAACTTCCCAGGCACGAACAAGAATCCCAGAAGATGAGCTGAGACTCGCCAGACAAAAAGAATTACGCGCACCTTCTGTGTGCGCTCCTGCTGGGTAGTATAGGTATTGCTCCTCCCACAGAACCAGCAGGAAATCTGGGAGATGTAGTCTGTAGTCAGAAGTCCCTGTAGGCGCATTGGTTCAGTGCCTGACAGTATCTTTATGTTTGCCGATGTCAGTCCCTTTGCAGCACTCCGAAGCGACTGGGCAGACTGGGCGCCACTCTGCGTGTATCCAAATAAACAGATATTGGTTTGTATTCTCTACTGTCTGACCGACTCTTCATTTGGAATGGAAGGCTGAGAGGTGGTCGTGAGTGACCCGGGTGACCCTGATCAGGCCACTTCCTTCAACAATGTAATGAGCGCCAGCCTCTTCTACAGTATCCCCTGAGCCTCATCAGCCTTGGAATGCCCCCTCATTTGAAGATGGATGTAAGCAATGACACGTTTTAACATCACAGCATCTGTGACCTCTTCTCTACAGCAAATATAGGAAATGCTTCTGAATCCAGAGTGGTGGTCATTTTAAGGTACACCTCCTCTCATGTTTCAATGGCATTGCGCCCGCTAAATCCAGAATGAGTATTATAAGTAATATTTTGATTCGGAGCCACAGAATAGGAATCAACAGTACTGCTGAAGAATATTGAATACTAATGTATACCAAAAGCCAACGAGAATGCTTCTAAGGAGCGCGAATGCTACGGCACATACAAATTGCCACAAACCCACCTACTGGTCAATATGACAATGCACGTTCAAATGTGTTCGCACATAATGTATCTCTCCAAAATGTGTTTGCCTTCCTGTTACTCACTTGACTTCTATTATTTGCCTAATTCTCCCTTGTTTGTGTCGTCTAACGTGCTGCTACTCCAACATGCAAAAACAACAAGTGATGGACCGAATGTGGATCAATGTCACACATTCCCCCAGTTAAAAGATCTGGGCCCGAATCCATCGTTTTTTTGCACTCCACACCACCCTGGGTTAGACAATGGCGATATGCAAATCAGCTCTGACCCTGTTGCCCCATGGGAACAGTCCAGTCCGAACTCCAAAAGCCATGTCCTTCCCAGAACGGAATCAAGCATCCGAGGACCGGACCGGTTTCGAGGTAACACCTCTCATCAGCCCGGCTAGCTTGACTCGAAGTGGTGTGGAGTGCCTGGGACCCACGTCTGGGCATCCCCAGCGCACTTAGGGCGGCAATTGCAAAAACAACAAGTGATGGACCGAATGTGGATCAATGTCACACATTCCCCCAGTCAAAAGATCTGGGCCCGAATCCATCGTTTTTTTGCACTCCACACCACCCTGGGTTAGACAATGGCGATATGCAAATCAGCTCTGACCCTGTTGCCCCATGGGAACAGTCCAGTCCGAACTACAAAAGCCATGTCCTTCCCAGAACGGAATCAAGCATCCGAGGACCGGACCGGTTTTGAGGTAACACCTCTCATCAGCCCGGCTAGCTTGACTCCAAGTGGTGTGGAGTGCCTGGGACCCACGTCTGGGCATCCCCAGCGCACTTAGGGCGGCAATTGCAAAAACAACAAGTGATGGACCGAATGTGGATCAATGTCACACATTCCCCCAGTCAAAAGATCTAAGCCCGAATCCATCGTTTTTTTGCACTCCACACCACCCTGGGTTAAACAATGGCGATATGCAAATCAGCTCTGACCCTGTTGCCCCATGGGAACAGTCCAGTCCGAACTACAAAAGCCATGTCCTTCCCAGATCGGAATCAAGCATCCGAGGACCGGACCGGTTTCGAGGTAACACCTCTCATCAGCCCGGCTAGCTTGACTTCAAGTGGTGTGGAGTGCCTGGGACCCACGTCTGGGCATCCCCAGCGCACTTAGGGCGGCAATTGCAAAAACAACAAGTGATGGACCAAATGTGGATCAATGTCACACATTCCCCCAGTCAAAAGATCTGGGCCCGAATCCATCGTTTTTTTGCACTCCACACCACCCTGGGTTAGACAATGGCGATATGCAAATCAGCTCTGACCCTGTTGCCCCATGGGAACAGTCCAGTCCGAACTACAAAAGCCATGTCCTTCCCAGAACGAAATCAAGCATCCGAGGACCGGACCGGTTTCGAGGTAACACCTCTCATCAGCCCGGCTAGCTTGACTCCAAGTGGTGTGGAGTGCCTGGGACCCACGTCTGGGCATCCCCAGCGCACTTAGGGCGGCAATTGCAAAAACAACAAGTGATGGACCGAATGTGGATCAATGTCACACATTCCCCCAGTCAAAAGATCTAAGCCCGAATCCATCGTTTTTTTGCACTCCACACCACCCTGGGTTAAACAATGGCGATATGCAAATCAGCTCTGACCCTGTTGCCCCATGGGAACAGTCCAGTCCGAACTACAAAAGCCATGTCCTTCCCAGAACGGAATCAAGCATCCGAGGACCGGACCGGTTTCGAGGTAACACCTCTCATCAGCCCGGCTAGCTTGACTCCAAGTGGTGTGGAGTGCCTGGGACCCACGTCTGGGCATCCCCAGCGCACTTAGGGCGGCAATTGCAAAAACAACAAGTGATGGACCGAATGTGGATCAATGTCACACATTCCCCCAGTCAAAAGATCTAAGCCCGAATCCATCGTTTTTTTGCACTCCACACCACCCTGGGTTAAACAATGGTGATATGCAAATCAGCTCTGACCCTGTTGCCCCATGGGAACAGTCCAGTCCGAACTACAAAAGCCATGTCCTTCCCAGAACGGAATCAAGCATCCGAGGACCGGACCGGTTTCGAGGTAACACCTCTCATCAGCCCGGCTAGCTTGACTTCAAGTGGTGTGGAGTGCCTGGGACCCACGTCTGGGCATCCCCAGCGCACTTAGGGCGGCAATTGCAAAAACAACAAGTGATGGACCGAATGTGGATCAATGTCACACATTCCCCCAGTCAAAAGATCTGGGCCCGAATCCATCGTTTTTTTGCACTCCACACCACCCTGGGTTAGACAATGGCGATATGCAAATCAGCTCTGACCCTGTTACCCCATGGGAACAGTCCAGTCCGAACTACAAAAGCCATGTCCTTCCCAGAATGGAATCAAGCATCCGAGGACCGGACCGGTTTCGAGGTAACACCTCTCATCAGCCCGGCTAGCTTGACTCCAGTGGTGTGGAGTGCCTGGGACCCACGTCTGGGCATCCCCATCCGCCATAAGTGCGGATGGGGATGCTGATTGAGCCAACCTCCATAAATAACTCAATGGAGCCTGGGGTCTCAATCATCAGGCATATTTATAGAGTGCGCTACTCACCCGCAAGGGTCTCAAGGCGCTGGGAGAGGTGGGGGGGGTGCTGCTACTGCTCGAAGAGCCAGGTATTGAGTTGCTTCCTGAAGGAGAGATGGTCCTGGGTCAGTCGTAGGTGGGTGGGGAGGGAGTTCCATGTCTTGGCAGCCAGGTAGGAGAAGGATCTCCCTCCGGTGGTGGTTCTGCGAATCCGCGGGACGGTGGCGAGGGCGAGGCTGGCGGATCGGAGCTGACGGGTGGGTGTGTAGAACGTGAGGCACTTGTTAAGGTATTTGGGGCCCATGTCGTGGAGAGCCTTGTGAGCATGGGTGAGGAGCCTGAATGTGATCCTTTTGCTGATGGGGAGCCAGTGCAGGTCTCTCAGGTGGGCAGAGATGTGGCTATGTAGGGGGATGTCCAGGATGAGTTGTGCAGAAGCGTTCTGTATGCATTGGAGTCTTTTCTGTAGTTTGGCTGTGGTTCCGGCATAGAAGGGGTCTGCTCGTATTATGTCTTGTGATTAGCTGCACTCTCTTTCAATTCCCTTCAAAGGACTGGTGGGAGGTTCCTTCTCATGGTATTTGTGGTTATCAGTCACTTCAGGTCACTAGTGGCGTTCAACGATTAAATTATTTCCCCCTGAGATCCACCCACAGCACCCAGTAAATCCATGTCTTGTCCATCTACTCATAGAACAATTAATATGCACAGTATCTTAATTAAAAATGAGTTTTCAGGCAAACCATTTCCAGATGTCTATCATGCAATAAACCTTCCACGTGCCCCCTTTGCTCTCACTCTTTACATGTTAAAATAAGAAATCTTATTATCTGGTAACCGAGTATCTCCTCAGTAAAAGATCATCGGAACTGTCTGGAAGACAACTTAACTGTGCATGGGGTATCACCATTATTCACAAGGACACACTTAATTGCGAATATATGTATTTCACTATCACCCCGTCCAATATTTGATACCAGTACACTCCATACAAACTTCTAAAACTCTACACTGGCTCTACAAATGGCTTCGTCCTGCGTTCACAGATTGCTGTTCTACCAATACCATGTGTGCCACTGTGGTTGCAAATTATTCATACATTCCATTATGATGGGCAACTCCGATTTGCAAGGGGCAGTAAAGGTAACTTTTTGAATTAGAAATACTTTTCCCACTCGAAAAGTAACATTTGTCTATTTTGACTCTGTATTTTGTGGTCTCAACGCCAGTTATTTTGAAAATGACGCATTTTGAGCCCACACAAATCTTTTGCACAACTAACATGTGGTCTTTTTCAAGACCAGTGTTTACTTGGTAGCAGTCATAAGATAATGACAAAAAGCCAAGCTATAGCCAGAATGTAAAGTGGAATAACTGTCTACCTATAATTGCAAAAAAAAAATGATAACACTTTTTTTTACTTGATATCTTATACATGTTACCAAAACATGTTAATAAAGTGATTATGAGGTAACTTGGAAAACTGATCAACAATGTTCCAGCTGTGATCCGTCATCGGCTGCTCAAAATAATGCCCACTCAAATGTCTTATCCAATCACATTTAATTGTTACAAATACCTATTTATGCTCCTATGGGTGCCATAACTTTCATTGAAATTGCTCACTGCCAACTGCTGAAAGTACAAATCCTTGCAAATAAAACCTTATTGCCCTTACATTTGCATGACTATCTATTCATCAATGTCGCCAGATCTGAATAAAATAAGCCCAGGAGTTCGGTAACCTTAAAACAAAGGACAAAGACGCTGATTGTATGGTCCGCCGAAAGATCGCCATCAGCCTCCATTGTCTTTTCAAGGCTGGAAATGGCGCATTATACCTCTTGAATTCTTGTTATTGTCAGGCGCAGCTACAGAGAGCATATTCCAGTCACATTCCACATGATGGACATGCAGAATATGGCAATTTCCAAACTGAAGATAATTGCCAATTATGCCCTGATTAACGTTTAAGATTCATAGTCCCCCTGCAAAGATAAGTTCCAGATGTCTTCATTATGTCCCTCCCGCATCTGCAAACCTCATTTCCATCTGCATTCCTCAATATCACTTGCCACCATTGTATTGCTGTAGATGCGTTTTGCATTTTTTCCTCCTCCAAGTCTGCTACCTTTCTTCCTGTACTTCCAAAGAAATAAATTGCTAATGTCACCTTCCCGTCCTTCTATGCCTCTACTTTATTGATGTGAAGTGAATATAATGTTAAGATTCTCTGAAACTTTTTTAGTCGTAAAGAAGATGATGTGTTAAACAGCTGCATTTCACATTTTTATTATTCTTTGTAACAGAAGAAAATAGATTTAATAAATGGAGACAAAAAGTGTCCGCGCAGCTTGCATACTAATAGGTTTATTTTAAGATATTCATTTGCATTGCTTTTAATAATGTCATACTTTGAAGACTCACTTGTCGGAGGGGCTAATGTGCTAGGCATTATACGCAGACACAATCTCGTTTTTGTAGTTTCATATAGAGGAAACTCGACCAGAAGATATTGGAGCTCTTCACATGAGAAGTAGTTGCATTACGTAAAGTCACGTTCATATTTTTAGGCACCGGGGAGATTAAGGAAACCAGAAGATGTTGAGCGCAGATTCGATCTTGGTACTCCAACTCCAAAGTCTGCAGCTCTGGCGGTAAGGCTACGACATCTACTATTGCATAAATCAACCGACGCAAAGTATAAAACTAACTAGTCTATGCCTCAATTAATGTCATCATTATCATATGATTTAAGGTAAGTTTTCAATAGTGAAATGTGCGTTAGTCTCATCTCTGCTCAGCTTACTTATTCATTTATTGCAGTGTTATATGGCACAAACTATCCCCAATAGCATTAGAGCACTTTACATACACACAAAGGACCATGCTACACTAAGGAAACACTGTCCATTTATTTATTTATTTATTTATTTATTTATAGCATTTATAAAGCGCGCTGTTACCGAGCGGTGTCCTGGCGCTGAAATGATAGCTCCCCTAAGTGTCAGGCCCTTCCTAATGTATAAAAAGCCAAGTTTTAATATTTTTGTCCCAGTTTGTGTCTGGTGCACTTAGTTAAAGGTGGGCCATGGGACAAAAAGGGACAGTGCACTCTATCACTGATAATGTGCTAATCCCAAGGCAGTAACAAAATTGTGCTGCTCTGGGGACAAGGCATCAGTGAAAGAAGAACCAGCTGACAGAAGCAGCCAGTCCACTTTTTCTCAATGCAAGTAATACCCGGACTGCACAATGAAGAGGGACACAGGATGCAAGTACAGTGAGGGAATGCAGTCGCCTGCAGAGAGAGGTCTGGAATCTCTTGTATGTTGCCCCTTCTCCCCCTTCCACAGAGGTACCCTCGGGGCCAGACTGACTTTCTACCACCTTTTTGTGGCGCACAGATAGCCTTCCTCTAATGGCCTCTTTGGGCGAAGGTGCAAAATGCTGCTGCTATCCAAAATGAGGAGACTCCCCTTAGGATAGCACCAGCGCTATGTGTATTAGCTATGACCCCTTCAGTAATATCAAAGTGGCCCAGAGAGTATAGAATGCAGGTGCATATGCATGTTGCATGCCGGGGTACTTTATGTAATACTGTCACAGACTGCATTACACAAAGTCTTTTTTTTTTAAGGCACAGGAAAATGAATTGATTTGGCTAGACTCACAGGATGTCAAACAAGTGGTGTGATTCCAAACTGGTTCACCTGATGCAAAATCACCAACCCTGGCTGCTATGCCACAATTCTTCCCCAGAGGCATTGAGTATTTCAATAGACCACATTAAGCCCACAGCTAAAAAAACAAAAAACATTTCATGTTTCTGTTAAACTTCATCAAAGGTATAATATATTTTGTTCTCATTTTAAATACTGACACCGATTTAAGGTATGTAACATGTTGATGCCATTATATAGAAATCACACTAATCCATTTTATGGGAAAAGCAGTAGATACAGTGTTTGCACAGTTAGATATTTAATCCAGATCTGTTTCTTGCAGCTACAGTCGGAATTCCTACTGAACCTAGTCAGGCACAATGAATGAGCGGGGGGCCGATGGTATGCCAGGTGGTATCCTAGAGATAAACCAGAGTGATCCATATGTAAATGGAGAGGTGAATAGCCACCCAGTATAATTTTTTGTGGGTATGGATGCTACCATTTCAACAGTTAGATTCCCAATCTACCCCTCTCTGGAAAAGGTGGCCAGAATGTATGCTTTAGTAACAGCCATATTCCTATTTATTTATTTATTTGCTTATAAAGCGCCTGAGTCAATTCCCGAAGGGATATCTCTGCGCTGTTGCTTGCAATGTAGGGCAGATTACTTTGTGAGTTGAAGCTGAGGAAGGAGGATGAAAAACTATGGCCTGGTGAAAAGGTAAGTTTTCAATTTTTTCCTGAATAATACTAAATTCCTGATCTGTTTCAGTTCAGTGGGTAGGGAGTTCCAGAGTACGGGCCCTTTGTAGGACAGGGCTCGGCCTCCCTGTCTAGCTCTTCTTATCTTTGGGACCTGTAGCAGCAGATGGTTACTAGAGCGAAGTGTGCGTCTATGGTTGTATGGTACAAATTTTTCTCTTAGATATTTGGGGCTGGTACCATACAAGCATCTGTGTATAATGTTACAGATTTTAAATTTGATGCGCTGCTTTACAGGAAGCCAATGAAGTTGGCGAAGTAAAGGGCGGGATGGCGTTCTGGGGGGGGCATTGAGGGCCAGTCTAGCTGCTGTATTTTGGACAACCTGGAGTTTATCTAGTTGTTCTTCATTCGCCGACAGGTATAGTCCGTTGCAGTAGTCCATTCTGCCTATAATTAGAGTTTGAATCAGGGTCTTTCTGTGGTTGTCCGGCAGAAATGGAAAGACTCGTCTTAAAAGCCCCACCACATGGAGGCAGGCACCTGCCACTTGTGTGGTGTGCTCTTTGAGCAGGAGTGCCTGGTCTAATTTGACGCCAAGGTTTTTTGCTACAGGTTTAGGGTTAGGGACAGGGCCTAGCTCCAAAGGCCACCATTCTGGTGACCAGAGATGAGTCGCCCCTCCAAACAACATGACCTCGGTTTTGGTCACGTTGCATTGAAGAAAATTTTTTGCCATCCAGTGTGCTACTGTTCTCATCCCATTGGCAAATGATGATAGAATGGCGGGCGTGAGAGTTTGAAAGGGAAACAGAAGTTGGGTGTCATCAACGTATGACCCCGGAGTGAATCCGAAGGATCTTATCATGTTTGCTAAGGGGGCTACATAAATGTTAAAAAGCGTAGGGCTAAGGCATGAGCCCTGTGGCACACCCTTAGTTAGCACTCTTGATGGAGAAGAGTGGGAGCCCAGTCTGACCCCTTGGGTGCGGCCAGAGAGAAAGCTTTGCAGCCATGAGAGAGCCGTTCCTCCTACTCCCGCATCACTCAGACTTTCGAGGAGAAGTTCATGTGATACCGTGTCGAAAGCAGCGGATAAATCTAACAGCACTAGAATCACGGATTCCCCCCTGTCCAGTGACATCCTGATGTTGTCGGTCACGGAGAGGAGGGCTGATTCAGTGCTGTGATTAGGCCTAAAACCGGATTGAGATGGGTCCAGGCCTTCCGCTGCTTCGATATATTTCGACAGGTGAGTGTTGACATGCTTCTCTGTGAGTTTACTGAGGTAGGGTAGGAGGGAAATGGGTCTGAGGTTTGATAGGTCAGACCAAGTCAGTGTGGTGTTTTTCCCAATAGGATTGACTACTGCTTGTTTCCATTCAGTAGGTACCTGTCCTTCACTAAGGGATTGATTTATG
The DNA here is from genome assembly GCF_964263255.1 of Lissotriton vulgaris. Classification (NCBI taxonomy): domain Eukaryota; kingdom Metazoa; phylum Chordata; class Amphibia; order Caudata; family Salamandridae; genus Lissotriton; species Lissotriton vulgaris. Next base: position 989,468,817 of record NC_141695.1, read on the forward strand.
ATAGCTTGTATGGATGGACCTAAGAGGGAGTTTAGAGGGGCCATCATTTTCGCTGGTATGAGATCATTAGGGGAGCCGGATTTTATGTGGTTAGTTAGGGGAGGGAGATTGGTGTTGGACACTGGGGGGAAGGAAAGTAAGGGTGATAGTTTATTTTGTTGCGGTGCCAAGGGGACAGGGTTTCCACAGTTGGTACTGGTGGTCTTCAGGATTTTATCGTAAATCGTGTTGATTTTGCTCTCAAAAAACAGGGATATTTCATTACACAGTGGTAATGAAAAATCATCCGAGCTTACTCTAATAAGGTGTTAGCAAAAGTCCCTGTAAAAAATGGTTCAATAGAAAATGATTATCAGTTCATAACATGTGGCATGAGGAGTTTTGGGATTTTACAGGAAAATAAATTGCAATAATGAAAAGTGCAAAACCCCTAGAGAGTACAGTAAAAAACAAATGCTGTATATCCTCTTACTCCATAGTACACACTTACTCATGAAGCAGGGGGAGGGATGGCATCTGTCAATGAAAAGATGATTGAGCTAAGTATTTTAAAAGAAGTTCTAGGAAGTACATGCAGCTCAGCATTAATGTGCTTGAAATAAACAACATGAAAAATGGGGCATCATACAAAACATCCCCAAAAGCATCAATATTGTAATCTCATGTTGTCATGTGGTATTGAATCCTGCTGTCTTTTTGCTACAAATTTCCACAAATTCAGAGTGGTTAGAATTATTGATTGTGTCAAGCATGTTTCTTCATTCTTTGCATGAGGATAGTGAGTATCACTTTAAGTTCAGATATTTAAATAAAGCAATGGGCTGGTGTAGGATCCCACAGATATATAGAAAGTAAATAAATGCTCTCTCAAAATCTAAATAAAGATTCAGAAAGTTTGAAAATACCCTACAATTCAGTGCTGGTGCAATACTGGTGATGTTCACATTCAGATTGAAAGAAGCTTGTAAGCTAGACATAAGTGCACTGTTGAACCATTTAGCAGAAAATGTTCATGAAGTGTGATGGAGCGTAAGAGTTTAAAAACTGTTGCCTCTATCAATTCTCACTATTAGACATGATTTATGGAAAGGGGCGACCAACTTGGTCCCCCCGAACGTATGGCTGAGTGCCTCGATCCCCCCGGGAAGCCATTTTTGGGCGGGAGGCGCGTCTCGGCTGGTATGCCTGAAGCGGCGTAGCCGGGGCGCGCCTGTTCCCGCCCTAGAGTGGGCTGGCCTAGACACTGACGCAGCCAGCTACGCCCTCGGGGCAGGCAGGGGCGGGTATACGCCCGCCCTGAAGACGGATAAAAAGGGACGCAAGACCAGAAGACATCCTCTTGTTCTTGTGCTCTGAAGCTGCACCTCCTCGCTGCACGTGAGCTCGGGACAGAACGAAGAGCCAATTTTGAGCGTTTTAATCTTTCTTTTTGTCTTCTAGATACTTCGTTTGAAAGATGCCCAAGAAAGGCGCGAAGAGAATGTCGACTGACCAGATGGTTCGGGTTCTCATGAAGGAAATGTCCGAGATAAAGAAGCAGTTGGCGGGGCGAGACGCGAGGAGGGATCGGGGCGTCCACCGGCCGGAGGGAGGCCTAAGAGGCCGAGAAGGGGGCCGGTCGGGGGAGACGTCCCGGTTCCCTGTTCCCCGCTCGAACCGCCAGCCCCGGTACCGGCCCCGGTACCGCAGGAAGGGAACCCGATTCCGGTCGTAGTCACCCCGACATCCGCTGAGGGTATGCCTCCCGAGTTGGCGGCACAGCTAGCAGCGTGGTTGGGGGACAGTACCGAGGGCGCCACGGCTGCCGAAGCGCAAGCACTCATGAAACAGTTGCGCGAGAAACGTGATGCAGCCAAGGTGCCCGCGCCGGATGCGGTGATAGACAAGCCACGAGGGGCGGAAGTAGCGTCCGGTGCAGGTAAGCGGCCATTGCCGATCGCAAGGGATGAGTCAACACCCTCTCGTAGAGAAAAATTGGGGCAACATGTTCCTTTGGCAATAAAGGAAAAGATTTGGGCGGGGGAATACGTAAACATTTTCTCCCTGCTCGTTGATCACTATGAGGTCGAAACTGTTAAGGGTCAAAAGGATCTGATGCATCCGAGTGTTTGGCGCGCCAAAATGGCCGCCTTTAAAGTGAATGAGAATATTGGCAACTGGGGTAATGCTTGGGGAATTTTTACGTCAATTTTGGGGGAACGTAGGCCTGAATTGCTCCCTGAATTTCCAGTATATCAGTCACGAATTATGGGGTATTCGACATCGCACCAAGGTAACCAATGGTTCTGTTATGACAACCTTTTCAGGAAAGCGATGGAGCATAACAAAAGTTTAACCTGGGACTGTTACGATTCTTTGACATGGAATAAAATGAAAGAGTCGGGGATGTTGAAAGTGCCGTTGGTGGGGAGTACTGTTGGTGAGTCCTCCCGCCAAAATGGGGGGACGCCCTTTCGGTCGGGTACGGGTACAGACGATTACCCGAGACCCGCCGGCAATACAGGGAAGAGGGGTTTCTGTTTCAATTTCAACAGAAGTAAATGTACTAGGCCCCCGGGATCTTGTAAATTCAAACACGAATGTAGTGGTTGTGGGGCACCCCATCCTGAGTCCTCGTGCAGAGCCAAATCGGGTGAAAATGGGGGTAGAGGAGGCGCCAAACAGGTCTAATATAGTCCGAGGGGCGCCTTTACCAACCCCGATTGATACCCTGGCGATGATTCCCTGGCTCAGCGAATACCCAGATCGTACTTCTGCTGGGGTGCTACGAAACGGTTTTTCATATGGTTTCCGCATCCCGGTGGGGAACTTTCAGGGTGTCGGGACGTGCAAAAACCAACTTTCCGTCTTGCAGCATACGACTGTAGTACAGGATAAGATCCGGAAAGAGGTTACCCGAGGTCGGGTTGCCGGCCCGTTTAGAGTTCCCCCGGTACCGAATTTTGTTTGTTCTCCTTTAGGGGTGGTCCCCAAGAAGGACCCAGGTGAGTTTCGATTGATTCACAATTTATCAGCTCCTCATGGCCTTTCTGTGAACGATGCAATTGATCCAGAGATATGTTCGGTGCGGTACGCATCATTCGATGAGGCCGTAGCCATTTTGAATCGCCTGGGGCCCGGGACGCTGATGGCGAAATCAGATATCGAGTCAGCGTTCCGTTTGCTCCCGGTATACCCGGAAGACCAACGTCTTTTGGGATTCATGTTTCAAGGTTCGTATTACATGGATAGGTGTATGCCGATGGGGTGCTCTATATCTTGTGCATATTTCGAGAAATTCAGTAGTTTTCTACAATGGGTTTACACGAAGAAAACGGGTTTTCGAAATGTGATGCATTACCTCGATGACTTTCTGTTCCTTGGGGCCGCTGGGGATGATGAATGTGCCCGGGCCTTGACTGACTTTTGTGTTTTAATGAATCAATTTGGCGTGCCATTGGCACCAGGTAAAACTGTGGGTCCCACGACTTGCCTCGAGTTTCTCGGGATTGAGTTGGACTCTAGTGAGGGTTGTTTTCGTTTACCAGCTGCCAAAGTGTCGAAATTCAGGGCAGCCCTGCAAATGTGTATTACTGCATCTAAAGTTACGCTGCATCAATTGCAGCAATTGGTGGGGAAGTTGAATTTTGCCCTAAGGGTGATCCCGATGGCCCGCCCCTTCTCCCGTTCAATTGCCCAGGCGATGGTCGGCCTAAAAGAGGGTCATCATCGCACGAGATTATCGGCCGAGGTCCGCCAAGACATGCGTATTTGGTTAGCATTTTTGGCGGATTTCAATGGTCGAGTCGTCTGGAACAAACCGGCCTTGTCCTCTGAAGAGCTGGGTCTATGGACGGATTCAGCGGGAAGCATGGGTTTCGGCGCCATCTTCGGCACAAAATGGTCGGCACAAAGGTGGCCAACATGGTGGCATGAAGAGGGGCTGACGAGTAATATTGCTTTCCTTGAACTGTTTCCCATTTTGGTGGCCCTCAGAACCTGGCCCGATGGATTCAAAAATCACTCTGTCATATTTTGGTCTGACAATATGACCGTTGTAGAATGCATCAATAGTCAGGCAGCACGTTGTAAAATGATTTTAAGGCTGCTTAAAGAAATTGTCTTACTGTGTATGCAACTGAACGTGGTATTCAGAGCAAAACATGTCCCAGGGGTGATGAATCAGGCTGCTGATGCACTGTCTCGTTTTCAAATGCAGGCTTTCTCGGGTTTCCTTCCCTCAGCGGACCCAGAGCCAGCACCCTTTCCCGAAGCTCTCTGGTCTCTCGGTGCCCCGAACTTCGTTACCTCGTGGGAGAGAGTCTAGCACCAAGGACGAGGAAGGCATACGAAGGGGCGTTTCGGGCTTATTTAGCCTTTTTGGGGACTGAGAGAGGGGGGCTTTGGGGGCATGAGGATTGGGTAGTACATTTTCTGATGTCCTTGCGTAAGGCTGGGAAGTCGGTGGCTACAGCCCAGAGGCATCGTGCTGCCATTTCCTTTGTTGCCAGGGCTCATAATATCCAGGACCCGACAGCGTCTTTTGTGGTACAGAAAGCGCTGCGTGGGTGGCAACGCCTTGAGGGTCGCAAAGTAGATGAGAGGCGCCCGATAGGTCTGGATAGGTTGTCCCAGTTGCTGGCCACACTCCCCGCCACATGCTCGTCTCAGTTCGAGGCCTGTTTGTTCCGAGCTGCTTTTACGCTTGCATTTCACGGGGCAATGAGGATAAGTGAGCTGGTAGCAAGGAGCAAGCGGGATGTGGTGGGGGGTCTGTGCCGGGAACACGTTCAGATCAGGGGTGAGACGATGACTGTATCCTTTGTCAAGTCAAAAACCGATCAAGGTGGGGTGGGGGACTGCATAGTCATTCGCAGGATTCCAGGGTCCTCCATGTGTCCGGTGAAGTGTTTAGAAGATTACCTAGCACGAAGGGTGGCATCATGGGGGGGGACATTGTTGAGACACGCGGACGCCACCCCACTGACGAAGTTTCAGTTTCAGCGGGTGCTCGCGATGTCAATTACCGCAGCGGGCTTGGACCCGGGTGAGTTTGGGACCCATTCCTTTCGGATAGGGGCTGCCACTGAAGCTACAGCCAGGGGTCTTAATGTGGAACAAGTAAAACGAGTGGGGCGTTGGTCCTCCAATTGTTATAAGAGGTATGTGCGGTTGCACATGTTGTGAAGCTGTAATAATGTACTCACGCTTCTTGTCTTTTGTTTGGTTTTCAGTTACGCAAGCCTTCGAGGCGGGGCGGACTATGCAGTCGACCCAACACCAGGCCAGCGGTCAGACATCACCGGCTGTGAGAAAGGAGGTGTGGGTCGTGGGCCACTCATACGTGAGGCGTGCCGCAGACGTATTCGAAGCAGGTGACATGATTCACGTAGCTGGGGAATACGGGTACAGAATGTCCTTCTACGGAAGGGGCGGTCTCTGTATTGACCAGTTTCAGGCATTCTTTGAGGGTTTGTTAGGGCGGACGAGGTCACCGCCGTCTATAGTCATAGTACATTTAGGGGGCAATGATTTGGTCACCACCGGTAGACGACTTCTCCTGGAGGCAATGCTTTCCACTGTAAGTTGGTGGGCGAGGAAAGTTCCGGGGTGCATAATTGGGTGGTCTCATATGATCCCACGAAAAGTGTGGCGGGGGGCTGTTTCGATTCCTGCTTTGAACCATTCTGTTAGAAAACTTAATAACAAAGTGAGTCGGTTGTTTCGTTCCAGGACATTGCATTCTATCTCGCACGGTTGTATTAATGATGACAGTATGTATCTAGGGGATGGTGTGCATTTGTCTCGGGTGGGGAATGAGTTACTCATAGGAGACTTCTTAGCATGGTTAAAAACGTTGAAACATGACCTTTAGCTAGGAGTTTTGTGGGGGGCCCGGATAGCCGGTCAACTATCCGGGCCTGTGGCGGTAAGGTCATGATCGGTGAGCACTAATTAGTACATCCCTATGAGTGGGCGTCACCCAACACGGATGGGAGCGCTCGGGAGAGGTGGCCATTGGCCCCTCAATGGGGAGGCGGTCCCTTCTAAGGATGGGTCGCCGGAAGTAAAGGAAAGGCGGTCAAGGCCCCTTCCTTTGTAGGAGGGGTTACAGCCCCCTCCTGGGGAATTTCCCGGGGCCAGTGACATCTGCGACGGCAGATGCGGTAAGTTGTGTGGGGTTGGGATAAGGTCTACGGTACCTTCTAGATACCTCACACGAGTATTCGAACGACCTTTAACTGGCGTCGAGTCTTTAGGTGCCCCCGTCAAGTCAAGGGAAATTGGTAATAGTTGCACTTGAGGTACGCCTCCGTGCTGTCGCCCAGCCCAAGTGGGAGGGGTAAGTCTGGTTAGGGATCTTGACACCGGTTATGACCTTGCCGTTGGCCCTTAAACGTTAGGTTGTACAATTTCAATATGTCAAGAAATGTTTTGTAGGATGCTAGTTCGGCTAGGAGAACCTCTGTATTAGAGAATCTGTTAAGGTTAGCCAAACATCGCAATATGGTAATGAAATTGTACATAACATGAAACGTTTAATGTTTTAAATTTTGTTTTAATAAATACGGCCGGGATGGTCACTCCATCCCACTTCCAAAAACTCAAGAACTGTCTCCGGTTTCCCTCCTTTGGGGATTGTGTTGAGAGGGGGTGGCGGGTATCTCGGCCATATGGAAAGGGGCGACCAACTTGGTCCCCCCGAACGTATGGCTGAGTGCCTCGATCCCCCCGGGAAGCCATTTTTGGGCGGGAGGCGCGTCTCGGCTGGTATGCCCGAAGCGGCGTAGCCGGGGCGCGCCTGTTCCCGCCCTAGAGTGGGCTGGCCTAGACACTGACGCAGCCAGCCACGCCCTCGGGGCAGGCAGGGGCGGGTATACGCCCGCCCTGAAGACGGATAAAAAGGGACGCAAGACCAGAAGACATCCTCTTGTTCTTGTGCTCTGAAGCTGCACCTCCTCGCTGCACGTGAGCTCGGGACAGAACGAAGAGCCAATTTTGACCCACCCACCAGCCCCTGAAGACAGCCAGTTGTTTTTAATAAAGTTGATTAATTTTGCTTGTGTTTTCGTTTCCAGGTTGGAGTATCATGTTGATATTGAGTTAATAAAGAATGGTCTGTTTGAGTACGTTTTACCATTGAAGAGATTCAGATTTAGTGTTGAATTTTATGCATGCCCTGTCGGTCATAGTGGCCAATGTATTCTGAGTTTTAGTTAGCACTGTCGTATTTATTTGGTAGGCGGTAAGGTCATGATCGGTGAGCACTAATTAGTAGATCCCTATGAGTGGGCGTCACCCAACACGGATGGGAGCGCTCGGGAGAGGTGGCCATTGGCCCCTCAATGGGGAGGCGGTCCCTTCTAAGGATGGGTCGCCGGAAGTAAAGGAAAGGCGGTCAAGGCCCCTTCCTTTGTAGGAGGGGTTACAGCCCCCTCCTGGGGAATTTCCCGGGGCCAGTGACATCTGCGACGGCAGATGCGGTAAGTTGTGTGGGGTTGGGATAAGGTCTACGGTACCTTCTAGATACCTCACACGAGTATTCGAACGACCTTTAACTGGCGTCGAGTCTTTAGGTGCCCCCGTCAAGTCAAGGGAAATTGGTAATAGTTGCACTTGAGGTACGCCTCCGTGCTGTCGCCCAGCCCAAGTGGGAGGGGTAAGTCTGGTTAGGGATCTTGACACCGGTTATGACCTTGCCGTTGGCCCTTAAACGTTAGGTTGTACAATTTCAATATGTCAAGAAATGTTTTGTAGGATGCTAGTTCGGCTAGGAGAACCTCTGTATTAGAGAATCTGTTAAGGTTAGCCAAACATCGCAATATGGTAATGAAATTGTACATAACATGAAACGTTTAATGTTTTAAATTTTGTTTTAATAAATACGGCTGGGATGGTCACTCCATCCCACTTCCAAAAACTCAAGAACTGTCTCCGGTTTCCCTCCTTTGGGGATTGTGTTGAGAGGGGGTGGCGGGTATCTCGGCCATATGACAATAAGTTTATCAAAATGTGCAAAATGAAATGATGACAAAAACATGCGATCTTTTATTGCATCATAAAAGCATGCAGACATGTTCTGAAACTTAAACATGTGAAAAACATAGATAAAGAGAGCATAGAAACAGTTAATGATCATGAAATATAGATACTTGTTTAAAAACAATGTGGTTAACTTAGAAATGTGCTGCTAATTACCTAATGTGACCTAATGAAATGAATGCTCATCAGTGAATTCCAAATATTTCTCTGATTGCAAAACCTTTGTAGAGGCTTACTAAGACTGATGTGAGTGATGGGGGCCATGGACCAATAAATGCTCTTCCTTGAGTCCAGGCATAAACCCTATGTGCATTCACTCTTGGAATTCCTAATTACCAAAAATATTTTAATTTATTTTCTCATGATTAAGATTGATTTTAACTTTCTGTAATCACTCAGCAACAAGGAGGAGCAAAGTAGCCTATAGCTATTATTTCTGGTACATTAAATCCAGTAGCTGCTGCACTTCTTTGCTATTTGATAAGTATTGCTGCAAAATGGCTTGCTATTCAGCAAAGAGAAGGGATTGTGAAGGGTTATACACTTACTGTTTCAGTACCTCATTTGGTTGAGATTTGGCTGACTTGTCTCAAACTCAGCATCTGACAAACAGGGATCTATGACAGAATTTCGACAGACAGAATTTCGACCTACACAAATATCGGCGTAATTATATCGATAGCAAAAATATCGACGCCCTATGTACAACATGGTAAGTACCAAAATATCGAAAACATAATATCGATGTTAAAAATATCGTTGTTAAATATATCGATTTTTTTAAATTTAAAATAACATAAAAAATACTGTAAATAATACTTATTAATTACTTAAACATATTTAAATATATGTAATAATGTTAAAAAAAATAATAATACATATTTAATTAAAAAATAATAATTAAAAATCATATATAATATATAATTACTTAACAATAATTACTAATCCCACTCCAGTGGGTGCAACAGTAGGGAAAACTGACCCTGAACCCTAAAAATACCCCTTTACCCAAAAACCTAAAACTGACCCTGAACCCTAAAAATACCCCTTTACCCAAAAACTGAAAACTGACCCTGAACACAAAAAATACCCCTTTACCCAAGAACTGAAAACTGACCCTGAACCCAAAAAATACCCCTTTACCCAAAAACTGAAAACTGACCCTGAACCCTAAAAATACCCCTTTACCCAAAAACTGAAAACTGACCCTGAACCCTAAAAATACCCCTTTACCCAAAAACTGAAAACTGACCCTGAACCCGTAAAAGACCCCTTTACCCAAAAACTAAAAACTGACCCTGAACCCTAAAAATACCCCTTTACCCAAAAACTGAAAACTGACCCTGAACCCCAAAAATACCCCTTTACCCAAAAACTGAAAACTGACCCTGCACCCTAAAAATACCCCTTTACCCAAAAACTGAAAACTGACCCTGAACCCTAAAAATACCCCTTTACCCAAAAACTGAAAACTGACCCTGAACCCTAAAAATACTCCTTTACCCAAAATTAATTAATATTACAATTAAATTACTTCCCACCCTATTCCCCTATAAACCCACAACCCGCTCCAGTAGTAAAACATATAATTTAGTTAAAAATATACATAAATTATCAATTAATTATTCTATTAATCAATTATAATAATTATTCCAGTTCTTTAAAGAACTGGAATATCTTAAGACCAAACACCCCGAGACTCCGGTGTTCTACGTATTACCTAAAATTCACAAAGATGATAACCATCCGCCAGGCAGACCCATCGTGGCAGGATGTGGTTCTCTGCTTGAGCCTATTTCAAAATACGTAGACTGTTTCTTGAAGGAATTTATGTGCCAGGTGATATCTTACTTGCAGGACACCACAGACTTTATTAACAAATTGTCCAAGATTGATTTTTGTGAACATCGGGATATCTTGGTCACCTTAGATGTGACATCCTTGTACACACAGATTCCTCAGGACGAGGCGATTGCTGTATTGTCCCATTTTTTGGATTCAAGACCCCGCCCAGTGCGAGTACCTACTAAATTCTTACTCGACCTCGCTACATTTGCCTTGAAGAAGAATTACTTTAGTTTTAACAAGGAGTTCTTCTTCCAAGTGAAAGGTGTAGCAATGGGCTGCCCCTTTGCGCCCGAATTAGCGGTGCTCTTTATGTCCCTGTATGAGGATACCTTTATACATAACAACAACCCATTCCATCAATACATCGGAACTTGGCTCCGATTTATTGACGATGTGTTCATGATATGGACAGGAGACAGTAACACCTTGTCCCTGTTCTATCAATGGCTAAACTCCAGGACAGCTGACATAAAATTCAGCCTAACTCAGTCCATGAGTAAAGTTTCTTTTTTGGATGTCGAGGTCTTTCCGAGAGAAGGTAAGTTAGCCACCACGCTGTTTACCAAACCCACTGACCGCAATAAATCTTTGATGTTTAACAGCAACCATCCCCGTAGCCTCAAGGAAAATCTCCCCTACGGGCAGTTTCTGCGGGTTCGCCGAAACTGCACGTACAATGAGGATTTCCACCTACACTCAGAGAAATTATTATCTAAGCTTTGCGATAGAGGCTACCCTGAAAAGCTAGTAAAAAATTGCAAAAAGCGAGCCCAGTGGACCCCGCGTGAAACCCTTCTAGAACGTAAAGAGAAACCCGACTTGAAACGACAGGTATGCGTGACAACTTTCTGCCCCAACGCCAATCAGCTCAAAAAAATTATTAAGCAAAATTGGCATCTAGTGAACAACTTGGATGACAGCCTTCAAGAGCTGCCCCTGTTCGCATTCAAGAAGGAAAATAACATTGCCAACCACATCGTACGTGCGGCCTTGCCAACATCTAAACCGCCCACACTGTGACAAATGATGGGAATGCCTCCGGTGACGGGACACCACAAATGTGGTAGTTGTCTGTGTTGTGAGTCCACATTGGAAGGCTCCCTTTTCCAACATAATGGAATATCGTGGAAACACAATTCATTCAGCAATTGTAAAAGCAAATATGTTGTATATGGCATAATATGCGCCTGTCTACTTTTGTATATAGGAAAAACCAGCCAAGAAGTGCGGCAACGCATTTCACAACATAAATCAAGACTGAGACATAAAACTGAGAACGCACCATTGGTGCAACATTGGACACAAATGCAGCATAAGATTAGGATTGAAAAGGATCCCCGTGGGGGGGACATGAACTTACAACTGTCTAAAAGGGAGGCATATCTTATTGTTAAATTCGACACGACCACATCTGGTCTTAATGAACTGAGTGAAATTTTTAAACTGTGAGAACTTCATTATAACCATGGATACTTTTCTTGTTAAATCCGCAATACCATTCCTCCTGCGATCCTCCCTGGTGTAGCAACCTTTCGATTACCTCACCAGGTGGGTCGGTGTAGATGTTGACGGCAGGTTCCGCAAAGTTCAGCTGCGTAATGTGCCGAAATCCAGCCCAGGCTTTTTCATTCGCCGCTAAAGCGCGCCTCTCGACCCTATATAGGTCAGAGAGCAGTAACCTAGGATCTGCGACACGCATGCGCTAGAGATTAGTACCTTCCACAACGCCAGTTGACCGGCGGCTGCCGGCTAACTTTACGAGTAAGTCCAAACTTCTCTTGCTCTTGATCCTTTGTCATTTGTACTTTATATCTCTAAGACTCCGCTTGCTTCTTTGCAGGCCGGACTTAAATTAAGTTTTCACCAGCGTGTTAATCCAGTGCTTGCCGGAAGTGATAATACATGCACCAGGCGGTAAGCGCTTTTGCTTATAGTAAGCTCCAGTTTATGGTAACTGATGTGCCTGTATTTATACCACTTTCTATTTACTTTCCCAGGCATAGGCAAAAGTAAACTTCGGACCCTTGACTATACCATACCTTGGTTACAGTTAGCGGTAAGCAGAGTTAGGTGACGGCTACTTTTTAGAAATACTTAGTCGTTTGACTTTTTAACCAACCGATCTTGTTATCGCTTCTTTTCCTTTAGATTGCTAACTTCCTGCATCTGTAAGGAATTGATAAACTGCTCTATGGTCCATCTTCAGACCGGCTTAGGTAACAACGATTCAACAGCTGTTTTACACTAAAACACGGCATTTTATGTGCCCCTATAATCGTCGTTTTCTCTACTTTATAGAACGACTGTACAAACTATCGTACTCCGGTTTGAAGCTTGAAAACCAAGGCTACCTTGTGCCGATGGTAAGCTTGATTTTAAATGCAGACCAATTGCTGGGTTACAAATAGGAGCCGAATCTAAAAAGTATCATTTTTCCAACAGAAAAACTCCGAGCTCAGCTCCGGTTTTCAGCTTGCGTTTCCATTATCCTCAGTTCCTAGGACGAAGGCCTACAAAGCAAGGACACCAGGCAAGTAGGCCCGTAGATTGTGCTTAAACCCCGCTTTTTACTACTCTCCAGGAGGTTATTCTAAACATATGCCTTTACACTTATAGATATAAAGACAACTGTATTGTGCCCCCACGTTCCATTCTAAGTTGGATTCGTCTCCACCAGTAAGACAATAGAGATATGGAACTTCACTGTGCCAGGTTCACTGATGTGTGGTCTCTTGATTACTTAAAAAACAACCTTTTCTGTTTGTAATTTTTGTATTTTTGTCTTATCCTTTTTTTTTTTATTCAGATACTACATAAGGCCCTGAAGAGAATCCCAGGAAAGTCAGTGGGATTCGAAACGCGTAGGCCCCTGCCACACGGTGTCTGCGAGAGCGACAAGAGTTTATAGGTTTTCCTTAGTCGCTAGTACAATACCGAGCTCTACTATTAAAAAGTTTTGTTTGTAGACCATATTAGGATTTTACAGTATACAGTGATTGTTTTTTGTCATTTTTTCTGTAAATTGTGTCCGCAGACAGTGGCCTATTGCTTAGTTGATTTTGTAGTATATCTTAGTGTACAGATTTTATTGCTATTTGTGCCCCACACTTCCCCTGTCCCTGAGTGGTACGAATGTGTCTCGAATGTATGTGATATGCATGTAATATTGTATGATTGATGAACACCAAACACTTCCCCTAGTTTCATGTGTCCTTTTGTAAATGAAAAATTTGAGAATTTCCGCCTTTTCTAAAAATTTGTTAAAATAAAAAAACTATTAAATAGTTAATCCCGTTCTTGATTTTTTCGAGTTCTGTTTTGGTCATTAGTTGTTTGAATATTATTCACATCAGCACTGGCACCTTCTTTTGTTCATTGATATTCCGGCTCAGCCTTGCTGATCAGAGCCTCCCCGTAGTTGTTTTCCACTAATTAATATTTCATAGCAAAACAAATTAATCATTAAAAAATTATTTTTTCATTACAAATAAATTACTTCCCACCCTATTCCCCTATAAACCCACAACCCGCTCCAGTAGTAAAACATATAATTTACTTAAAAAAATACATAAATTATCAAATAATTAATTAATCAATTAATCAATGAAAATAATTCATTGCCAATTAATATTGAATTCCAAAATAAATTAATCATTAAAAAATAATTATTTAATTACAAATAAATTACTTCCCACCCTATTCCCCTATAAACCCACAAACCACTCCAGTAGTAAAACATATAATTTACTTAAAAATATACATAAATTATCAATTAATTAATCAATTAATTAATTAAAATAATTCATTGCCAATTAATATTTCATTGCAAAATAAATTAATCATTAAAAAACAATTATTTAATTACAAATAAATTACTTCCCACCCTATTCCCCTAAAAACCCACAACCCGCTCTGGTAGTAAAACATATTATTTACTTTTATATATTTTTTATTTATAAAACCATATTAAACACATATTATAACAATTAATTTAAATACTTAACTAAAATTTCTAACACATATTAGTAAATCGAAATTACTTACATCGATATATATGCTATCGATATAAGTAATTTCGATATTACTTACCTTAGTGTCGATATTCTGGCCATCGATATTCTGGACATCAATATTCTGTCCCATCGATATTAGCAACTCGATATAAGTGTAAGTCGAAATTAAAAAATCGATATTTTGACTGTTTACCGACAAACAGTTACCTAACAATGCATGAACAAAATATTCTTGAACATCAGAACATTTAAATTACAAATTGCAATGCTGTGCATCCAGCCAAACTTTCACCAGTGCATGATGGAGAAGATACTGATGACGGAGACAATAATTGTGATCATGACTGCATTGCTATAACAGAATTGTGTACCACACCAAGACAAGATATTCAGGGTTACCACTTGAATTAGATGATTTAATTCTATTTGTGGATAGTTCTCGTCTGAGAGACCATCAAGAAATATTGGGAACAGCATATGAGGGTAGCACAACAACATACATTGTTGAAGCATCATACGTGTATATTGTTTCTTCAGTGCGAGTTGCAGAATTATTTATTTCACTAGAGGATGCCTGTGTCCTAAGGTTTAAGTGTTAAAATCTACACCTATAATCAGTATGATTTTGGAGTGGTCCATGAATTTGGGCAGCTGTGGTCACAAAGGATTTTCTTGGCCTTCTGTGGCACACTGTTAAAAAAAGGGCCATGCAATTTGGGCTTGGTAAATGCATTGCAGCTACCAATGGAAGTTACTGTTCCAAAATACGCTGCACATAAGAGTGGGGATGATATAGTTACCTCTAGCAACCAAAAGGTGTATAAATTTGCATTTGATATATTATGATCAAATGAAGACTATAATTCTGAATAGAAAGACATCAATTGTTTTTTTGTCTACATTAGTTTAGACTTTGGAGGAACTGAAAAATCTGCAGAGCAATGACCCTGAAGGATGAAACAAAACAGTGGACTACAGCAGGTTGTACTAAAGATGACAATGGTATGTGGAGATCAACTTATAAAAGATGTTTTGGACTAAACAGTATTTTGAATCAAATTGCCAAATATATGCATGGACTCACACATGTTGGATGAGAGGAGATGCTTTAAAAAACGTCTTGGTTTAATCCTCATTTCAGAGCTGTAGCTGAAAGCTTGTTTCAGTTTTGTATTACTTTTCAGGAGTTGTAAAAAAGACACATGATACTTTTAGAGACATTAGACACGCAGAAGGCCCTTTCTCGAGATTACAGATTGACTTTGTGGAAATGCCTCTATGTAATGGGCTCTGAGATATCCTGATTATTGTCTGTCTTTTTTCCAGGTGGGTAGAAGTCTGCATAAATTGAAGGTGTGATAGCTTAACTGTAGCTAAGCTCTTGTTGATGAAAGTGATCCCGAGATTTGGTTTACTTACTTCTTTAAAGTCAGATAGGGACGGTCACCTTAAAAGTGAATTCATGAAAATCATACATACAGCACTTAAGTAAGATATGTTTCACGGTAGTTCTTCACCAGAAGCTTCAGGTGTTGTTGAGAGAGACAACGGTACTTGTAGGAAAATACCATTTTTACGTGGTCACCCTTCATTTTTTTCTAGATTGTGTTGCTGTTTTTTGTCACGGTGCACTGAGAGACTGCTGTTCAGTGCTGAGTGTATGTATTGCAACCCTTAAAACATGTCAAATTGGTATACACCTAATTGACTTAGTTAACTTACCTATAAGTCTCTAATATTAGGTAAAAAGTGTACCCAGGGACTCTAAGTTTAATGAGCTTTTCAGCCAGTGTTCACTGTTGCCCAGGAGCTGAATGGCTCCTTGATTAGGTGTAAACTGGCTCCCAGAGCTGAGACAAATGAAGAAGGGCTAACCTTCCCTTGACAGGATGGCCATCTGACTTGTTCCCATGCTATTAATTAACTTTAAAGGATTCCTACCGTATGACAGGCAGATGTAGCTCACACCTGGACCTGCCCATTTTATTGACCTGCTAGCCAGCTAGGCACTAATCCCAGTGGGAGTGGCACTTCCCTCAGATCTGGTTTTGAGTCACCCAAAAGGAGGGTTTGCCCATTATCATTGTCACACCTGTGCAGCACAGGGAGCACTGTAAAGGAGAAGAAATGTTATGCCATGTTGCTCTAAGGTAGATGGGGGCGCTTTGGGACAGTTTCCAGTAAAACACACAGGAAGTGCTGCACAAATGGGTAGGGTATACCCTGTGAACATATACCAGATTGGTTAAGGAATGGCCAAGATTTATCCCCACCAACAGACTTTTACTGGGCATAAATATGGCATCATAGTTTCCACACTTAAGGGCTGGACCAGCTTCTGCTTGTGCACAGGAGCAAGAAGTGGACTACAAGGCTCAGTTGGCTGACCTCATGTTAAGATTCAGGGACAAAAAAGCCTCATGAAGCCCACTTTCCTGAAGAACCTGATCAGTTCCAGCTGTACGTGCCCTGGACCCCACTGGTGTTTTCTACTGGAGTCCTGACATCTGAGTGGTGCACCGGAGGCCCTAGGATCACTAGATACGAGTCAGTGTGTATTCCTCCTGCCTAACCTTAAAATCTGGAACTTAGAGATTTGTTCAAGGATTCTTTGTCTTAAGAACAGACTTGAGACTGGGGCAAAGCTGACAAGGCAATCTGATGAAGGTGTATTGGAGCTGGGCAAAGCATTCAGAATACTTCTGCTCTGAGCTTGTCCGCAGCAGCAAACCTGTTTCAATAGGACAATACAGAGAAGTTACTCAGCCTCTTGGAGCCCAGTTTGACTACAGCATGTAGCCTTACCCCACTTGAAACATCCAATCTCCAAAAAAGGGATTAAGAGCATGATTACAAACTTGCCAGATGGGATTCTCCTTCACAAATGTGAATGATATACTGTCCGCCGTATTACAAGTTCCATAGGATGTAATGGAATTGTAATAGGGCGAACAGGACATCTGTCACATTTGCGATGGAGTAACACTCTCCACCTGTCCACAAAGATCCTAATCAGGCCCTAGGTCCGAAATCTTCACCGGCCGAAGGTAATAAAAGTATCCGGCAGATGAGGGACTGTCCCTGGGCACAAATTTGGAGCTTCACTTGCTTGAAGTTTTACTGCCAAAAGTCACCAGCTTTACCGGGACTTCGTCCAATGGTTATCCTGTCTAGTGGAATCCATCTCAGTCATAACCTACTGCCTTGCCCGACTAAGGATTTTTGGATTTCCATTTCAGAGACTAAGTTATAAGGTAAAACTTCCAACAGGGACAAACCTGACTTCTGTATTCGGCCATCGTGATTAGCCTAAACCTTACCTTTGTCCCAAGTCTACCGCAACTAGGGGCATGAGTTAAGATCTTTGCACTTTTTAGCCCTATTTTTATGTACAATTTAAAAAATTCATATCTCACATTCACCTTTTTTTTGGTGTCATATTATTCATTTAAATATTCTCTATTTTTACAAATTAGAGTATGATTTTTATTGTGTTGTGTTTTTGACTTTGAAACAGTTTTGATACTTCTAAATGCTTTACACATTTTCTGAAGTCAAGCCTGCCAGCACTATGTCATAGTTACCAAAGCTTGAGCTTAAAGAGCTGCCTAGAGCTGAGGTGGCTTGGACCTGAACATGTTATACTGAGACGGATATTGCTGTGAGGTTATACTGAGACGGATATTGCTGTGAGTGTGCAGACTAGGCACTGTGGATCTAAGCCTATGATGCAAAACGAGTGAAGACTGCAGATGAAGAAGTGGTTACACTCTACCATTGACTTACAGGTTCAAAGTCAAGTCTGTGACATGTATCTACATAGATACAGTGGGGACTGAAAACAAGAAGATCAGATTGTGTAACAGGAAGAAAAAGAAGAACAAGCACATATCCAACTTTTCAAACTCAAGAAAATCAGAAGGCAAACGTTCAATTAACTTAAAGTAATTCTAGCTGTTCCAGTCAAAACCACAGAGATCAAGCATCCAGTGAAGATGCAACATTCATCATAGTGAGCCCAAAGATGAAAGCTACATCCAAGATGAATGTCCTGAGAGTATTAGAGGGAGAAAAGGATTATCAAAGTATGATCAAAGACTAGAAAAAATTGAAGAAGGGCCACAACAAGAGAAAGAAAAAGAGAAGCAGATTTGAGTGACAGACAGCCAGTAGTACTAGTAGTAGTAGTAGTAGATCTTGTAGTAGATCTACAAGAAATGGAGTACCAAATAAGCTGTATCCAGCACCAGCCTGGGCATGTAGACTATGATTGAATCAGATCAAAAGGTTTAACAGGAAAGACCATCAGAATGTTTTAAAAGTACCTCTAAGTACCTGTTGTAAAATGAAAAAGGAAATAATATCCCCATGACACAGCGAAAGGAGGCAAGACTTTGTTGCGGCTCCCAACACTTACTTTGGTGTGGAACGCTTGATTACTCCTGGTTTGGCCCATCCCATATGCGTGTGACCATAAGAATTTGCTTTTACTTGGACATCTTTGGAGTCCGGTTTGTACCTTTAATACATAGTATTGTTTTATCCAGACTAAATAGACTGATTACAGAATTTTCTATTTCCATATGGTGGTCCTTCTTATGTACCATGGACACCCTCATGTGATAGGTTGCAAGTGCCTTGCATATGCCCTGACGAAGTCCATCTCTTTGGACTAAACACGTTGACTCTTCTACTCTACTTGATATGTTTAAACTAACTATGAATAAATAAAGGAAGATTTGAAGAGCCACCTTGGACACAGACCTCATAACGTTTGTGTTAATGTTCAATAAGTGGTGCACCGTTTGCTTCTGTTTTGTTAAACATTCTTTTGTATAGGGGATAGAAGGTTAGGTGCTAGTTCTTATAGTGTTCCACTGTCGATGATTGTATGGTAGTGTTTGATAGAATGATGAAGTTGAAGTTGGAATTTTTGAAATTTTAAAACTGCCTACATTATTTCCTTACTTAGATTCGGATTCCTCACAATCAAAGAAGATTTTTATTTTGTACCTTAGATATCTAGTGGACGATAGTAGGTTTCTTATTTATCTTGAACTGAGCTAATCATTAGTGACATAATACCATTTGAAAACTTAGAAGTTCTTTAATATTTTTTTGCTATACCTAGTAGTTTAGATTTTTGTTTTTTGTGTTAATAGAAATAGTATGGCCATAATTGATTAGATCTATTGTTTCGAACTAAGAATAATTTTCATATTTTTTGTATTGGTAATTTTCAAATGCAACTTAGTTAGCCTTCATACCTCATTTGGACAGGTTTCTGCTAAATCTAAAATTGAATCGCATATTATGGGGTGAGGATGTAACCTCATGGATAGAGCAGTTGGCTTCAAAGAGGGTGACCGGATTCAAATCTTGGCAGCAACGCTCACATCCTGTGATTTTATGCAAATTACTTCATCTCCCTGTGCCTAACAAAATGAATGTGTCCATCTGTAGTGCAACTGGTGCTCACATAAAGTTCTCTGTTAGCTTCAGGGCGAGTTAGCTCTATATAAAATGCTTACAAAAATAACAATGCTTCTAGAGATAAAAGATTAGATCACAGATATGTTTCTAAGAGTAATTTAAGTGAGCATACGCATGCCATTTTGTTAAATTCATGGCTTATTATAATGTACGCAACAAACTGCTACATCTGTGGGTACTTGTAAACATCTGCTTCAGGGGGGCGACTTACAGTCAACTTTGAATCTCCTATAGTTTGTCATGTAGTGACTTCATGTAGATTCAACATGGTCAAAATTTCTTGGAGGTAATTGTAAATATTTCATATGTAAAATCTAGTTAAAATTGGGAAGTTATTATAGATGACATTTGACCAAAAACAACAAGTAACATAAAGGATAACAACATTTATGAAAGGAATGTGTGTAGATTGACTAATGTAGAACACATTTTTATTGAAAAGTTCAAAGAGGAAAGAGTGAAAATTTGTAGAAATATGGGTGAAATGAAAAAGATTGTGTTGCAAGCAGAAGCTGAAGACAGATTCAGAACATCAAATATGCATTCTACCATAGGAAATGAATAGAAAAAGAAAGGAGTTACGTGCATGATGAATATATGAAGGGTAAAGAACCTATGCGTAGACTACTTTATTATTATGCCTGTGGGAAGACAAATTTACTTTTCTCTAGAATGTATCATGTGAATGAAATGAGTAAAATTACTCGTAGAAGAGTGAACCACGAATTTTGATATTTTGGTGTGTGTTTTCCTCCTATTGTTGTTGCTTTGAAAGATGTGAAGTTTTGAAAGTTGTATACTTTAGCTAATTGTTTAGCAAATAATATTGCTGAGAAACTAACACAAATGTTCGAAAAGATGGTTGGCATACATGCTATGATTATACTAAACAGGCTTGCATTAGATATTCTTCTTTTGAATGAAGATGGTGTGCTATGTAATAAAAGTCCAGCAGTGTTGCACGCTTGTGCCTGATAATATCAAGCTAATAAAATCACTAAGCAATTTGTTAATGACAAATATTTGGCTTGAGCTCAAAAGCTCTTGAAGATATTTGTATGTGGGAAAGAGTTGGTTCATAGTTGATTGGAAAATAAAGGGATTGATTTGTTGATGTGGGTGAAAGTATGATGCTTAAAATTCTAACCCCTATCTTTTTGTTATGTATATTTGGTCTACTTCTCACATTAAAGTTGTTTAAATATTTATAATATATAATGTCGGAATAGATCAAATTGTCAGTGCAAGAAGGAAGAGATGATGACAATCAGAAAACAGAAAAAGGACAACATTTTAATGCACGTTTTTAAATCCAGAGTGTTTGATGAAATAAGTATATTGGAGAATGATTAATGCATTGTTTTAAGTAGTATGATTTGTGATGATTTAAATAATCAGAGGGAAATGTTGTGAGAGTGATTTTGGAGCTAGCAAATAAAGTCTGCTTAGATAGCATGGATAGTAAACCTAAATAATATATTTGAAATGTATTTGACATAACAACATAACAACGTTTTTGGGTTGCCAGGAATAGGTCTCCAAATTACTTGCATGTGTTTACTTTAACGATTTTTAAATAATTGTGCTTTCTCATTTCTATGTCTGGGCAGCTCTAGTTAAAAAAGTGTCCTTCAGCATTTTGGAAAATGTCATTATTTAAATTAATTTTACTGTACTCTTTTTGTTGTATCTGATGTCCTAGATGAAGGTGAGCAGCTCATCGGTATCTTTTCAAGGCTGCTTCCTCTAGCTAACAGAGGTTGTGTATGTAATTTCAGAGATGTCTTTCTTTTCTTTCTTGTGGCATAGTACATAGTACAGAATTATTCATTAGTATTAGGCAGAAGTCGTTTTACATGTGATGTGATTTGTGTTATACCTTTCTGTTATATCAGTGGATATTGTGATATAAACTTTGTGTCACACTGTACTCACTATAAAATTCCTCTATTTGAAAGACTATACAACATGCTGTTTTGGGAAGTGAGCCAAGATTGCACCTTGATTTGATAATGAGCAGTCTCTTTGTCAGATTTTTATTTGACATTATATTAGGAATAACTTTCCATTATTTTGCCTTGTGTTAGAATGTATCTTGTTCTGGCTATTTAACTAGAATAGTGACTTTATTTGACAATTTCATTTGAACTACTAACTGTTTTTGCTGTCTGTAAGGATTTCAAAGTCTAAATACACCTGTATGGTTTTAACTTTGAACCTTGTCTGGTGTAAGATTGATTTGACTTGGTTTATCTCTGTTAAAGGGCCATCATCCTTTGGGACTCATACAAAGACCCCAGTCCAGAAAAAGAGTGCATATGAATGATAATTTAGTGTCAACAACTTTTGGGAGAAGAAAATAGCTCCGACAGGAGTGGTAGCATGTTCCTTAAGAAATACATTTAGAATATAAAGTATAAATGTATGAGGTTTTGTGAGGTAGTGTCATGTTTCCCCTCCACACTTGTGCACTATGCTAAGGTTACCACGATTCAGCATATGAGGAGCGGAGTTGCCATGTACCAGGAACTACAATGACCAGCATGCTTAGCGAGCTAAGCGCGGACCGGGAAATGCCTTCAAATAGCGTTCTCGGCAAAGACTTGGCGTCGGATATTGAGATCCATGCCGACCTTGTCTGCAGCCTTAGGGAGAGGAATCGAGGCGTTCTTTGGCCGCAGCGGACCCGATTTAAGGAGCGAGGTAACTACGAGCGACTGCTCGTTAATGTGTTAGTCAGACACGCTTGATTGTATACTTCGGAGGAGACGCACACCACGGAGGTGTTTGCCGCGTCTCCCCCGCATCTACAGTGTATCGTTGCAGACAGGAACAGCGGATTACTGAGGCATGATATAGCGGCTGCTCTTTGCCCGCACTAATTCCATTCTTTGTCTTGTTCCCTAGCGTGGCAGAAGCAGAGACGCACACCACGGAGGTGTTTTCCGCGTCTCTGCTAAGAAGAAAGATAAATACACGGGAGCGTGTACAGGTACTCTGTGCCTTGCTCTAAGTATAGAAGGTCGAGCGGCTGCTCCCTTCATCAAAGGCACGAAATGCGTGCTTGAGTATCCGGCTGGACATTCCCAAGTTTCTTGCATACCAAGTAAGAGCTTCCCCAGGCACAGCAGCAGACCCAAAGATACCCTCCACCATTAGCAGCATTCGAACGGCATTTTCGGCTGTTACTTAGCATGGTGCTCTCCGTTGGTGAACACCGGGATTGGTGTACATGCGGAGGATGGTGTGAGCCCATGAAGGACTAAGGGAGCACGGCTGCTAATGGATATCATTGACCTTGGCTATTTCTTTCTTCTCAGTTGTGACTATTATTACCTAATAACTTGCTACTATTGGTTTACTTAATTTATCCTTTCTTCTCATTACGTTTATCCAATAAATACAATTGGACACCATTTGCTGATTGGAGTCTGGTCTCTGGTGCTATCTTGTCCTTCCTCCAATCCCGGGTAATCAGGTTGTTACAGGTAGAGAGACTTATATTCTTGTTAAAACTCAGTTTAAAAGCAAATGCTTGCAGTAAAGTCAGTGAAAGTTTGCAGATACTGAAGATTGGTGTTAGAAATGGGGGTCTCTAGTTGGTAAGGGCTTGCACCTTTGTCTATCTAGGGACCCTTCTTCCTAGTCAGGATACAGGAGTTATGCTCCTAATAAAAGCCCTGCTCTCCTCCTTGGTAGCCTATCTTAGAGGCAGTGTGTAAAGCATTTGCACATAACCAACAGTAATACAGGGTAAGTACTAAAAAAGGACACCCTACCAGTTTAGAAAAATATCCAATATTTTTATATACTTAAGACAAGATCAAAAATGATAAAAATCCACAATACACTACTTAAAAATCTTCAGTTATCAATATAACCTAGAAAAACGGTTCCTTAATGTCGATAGCTCAGTCCGGGGCTATCACAGCATTGTGAGCAAACATATCCAAACAGTTCTGGCTGATTGTGGCATCGCAGGCCAACTACGGTGTCGGGAAGACCCGCAAACAGTACCTTTTAGAAATGCAGTGTTTCGGCAACCTCTTGTTGAGCTTCCAAAAGCACGGCGTCTGCAGGCGTCGGCTCGGGATGTTGGAGCAGGAGTCGTCTGGGCCCTCGAAGTCACACACGTTGCAGGTCAAACTCCTCTTTGTTGAAGTTAGGAGTGCTGGCATCGGCAGGCGTCGGGTGCTGGTGTGCGAAGTGCAGCGGTGCGGCGTGAGGTGCCCTCAGATTGCAGTGTGAGCAGCGGTTTGTGGCAGCATCAGATGGTGTCGTCGGTGAGACTAGGGTCATGGTCCAAAGTGAATGGGGTGCTCATCGCGGTGCTGGCAGGCCGTGGTGCAAGGAGCAGCGTAATTGTTGCTGAAGCGCTGTCATCGTCTGGCGAACTGGAGTCGATGGCACCACCGTTGGTAGGCCAAGGCTGCGGTGCGGGATGAGGGCAGTGCATTGTGCAACTTTACGAGCAGTGCCCTCGACCACGGTGCAAGCAGCGGCTTTGATTCTGGCATGGAGCGGCGGCATCAGGGATACCAAGGCGTCGTCTTGAAGCGAGGTGGTGCAGAGTGTGGTGCCCACAGGTCGCAGTGCGAGTAGTGGTTTGGTGGCGGCATCAGTAGGAGTCGTTGGTGAAACCAGGATCGAGGTGTGGTGTTGGCCTCTGAAGGCAGAGAGTGTCTGTACCTAATCCAAACCAGTTCTGGGTGCATTCTGCCAGTGCACAACTTCTTCCTTTGTCATTGTGGGCTAGGGTCATCAGACGCACCACAGGAGGTGGAGCCAGCATTGTGGAAGGCAGGCACAGCCCTATTCAGGTCCAAGTGCTGCTCCTCCCACCACTCCCAATGCAGATAGGTCTATTCAGCCTAGTGCTGACTCACCCTGCCTCCTGGAGCCACCCCCGCCCTGTCACTCACAAACCAGACCTGCAACACACAACCTAGCAGTGGCAGGCTGGATGGTTAGGCAGGAAAATAACTACTTTCTAAAAGTGGTATTTTCAAACACAGAATATTAAAACCAACTTCACTAAAATATGTATTTTATCATTCCAAGTTCAGGCATACGGAATTCGTTTTTCTAAAATTTTCCCTGGCTCAGTTAGGATTATAAGCTGTTATATTCAAACTGCCCATACTGGCCTATGGAAACAGAGGCCTTGCAATAGTGGAAAATGAAAGTGGCTGGAAATTGAATTCACTACCAGGACATGCCACACACACCAGAGCATGTCCTACCTTTCACATACAATGCACCCTGCCCACAGGGGTACCTTGGGCCTACCTTAGTGGTGACTAACATGTAGGAATGGGAAAGTTTAGGGACTGGCAAGTGGGTGCACTTGCCAAGTTGACATGGCAGCCCCAGACTGCACACAGGCTCCGCAATGGCAGGCCAAAGTTACACTTTACGGGCTGTTTGCGTGGGTGGCACAATCCCGTGTTGCAGCCAACCAACAGCATTTGATTTATGGGCCCTGGCATGCGCAGTACCCTTTACTATGGACTGACACAATAATCAAATAAGCCAGTCCTGGAATCACCAATCCATAACACATTTTACCACAGGAGCACTTGCATTTTACCACTGGTCAGCAGTGAGAAAAGTGTGCACAATCATTACACCAGCAAAAACAGAGTCAAAACTAGGAGGTCAGAAAGCAAAAAAACAGGGAAAACACAGCAAAAGATGCCAAGTCTAACAATTGGTTAGAGAGATTTCTGAGTGCTGTTGCATAGATATAACTAATAGGAAGTTCTTAAAATCAGTTTCTTGTCAAAGTCATGCTTGCTGGCACAACTTCTATTTGAATTGTGCCAGGGACAAATATTTGAATTTTATATTCCTTAATATTAAAATACTGTTGCTAATTCAGAACTGCTTACAAAGGGTTCCCGAAATATTTAATTTGGCAACAAATACGAAACTCAAATATACTATGGGGCCACAATTGTAAAAATAGTTTTGAAAAATTATTCAATCATTAAGAATGGATCATGCTTGTGCCATTCACACATTTCTAATTATTATCAAAGATACATTTGGTGAGGCATCACACCTTGCAAACAATACATTCTCTGTTAAACTTAAAATGACAAAATATACTCTAGATAAATATACATGCTTATCCACTCAAACATATCTCATCCAGTTTTGTAGTGCAACTTGCTAGGCAGTCATTCTTGAGATTTAGATCTTGCCAAATTTTTGTTAGAAGCAGATAGAAATTTGACATCCAGTGACCCAAATTAAGGGAAACATTCAGAGGAATTTTCTTATGTAAAAGATTATGTTAAATTTCTGTTCTTCATTTCTTGTAAGAATCAGGACTGTATCACCTTTTTTCTAAACTTTAAGTAAATAATACTTATATTTCAAATCACTTTCTAATTTGCTAACAATGTTATAGCAATGATTTTAATGAATCTTGTACAATTAGCAATGTAAGAAGAGGTAAGATGATGTGCATTGGGAACTGTGTCAATGGAAAGTAATTGTTAATTATGCTTTGGGAGAAATGTTGTGCATGAGTGCAGCTGGACATGGTTCCACAGGCAGATTGGCATTGTTTTTCATAGCAGGAAGTATTGCTATCTTTCCCTTCATGGGTTTCAAGAAATCAAAAGACAAATGTAGAGGTGGGAAGATGTTGAGTTGGAAAGGAGCTGTACTGTTTTATTAATTGCATATTGATCGATATATTTGATTTTAGACTTTAAGAGGATTAGGAGATTTTCACAGGGCTACTCAGAGGTACAATTGAATTTTGGAGCTCGCCAGGATTGGCTGTGTCTTGAGAGATGTGATAAATATTCTTTATTTTTATTTTAGCATCTGACTATATCTATATTGTAACGGTCCTTATTAGAGTTATACCATTGCATGCAGGAACATTACCATATAGTTTTCTATGATAGGCTTGTTTATTTTAACAGGTCCATGTACCAACAATCACCTGAGTAATGAGATATAAAGTATTTCTAACAATAAGACATTCTTCATATGCATGGACATGGATGACTAACAAACACATTATTTGTTCCCACTGTTCAACTCTACCACTACACGAGGTACCCTTTGTATACGGAAGACAGTTGTGTGACTTGATACCACAACATATTTGACAAAATGCCAGTTTCAATGTGCAACACGTTTTCATTCTCTACCTTGATGGATATTTATTTTCCTTTTTGTTTTTCTCATCTATGTTGAGTATGGCTCAAACAAAATTTGTAACAGCGTGCCTCTGAACATAGGTTTAGAGGAGAACCGCATATTGTGAGTCAGAACATTACCAAATTTGTGAAACTAAAGATGGTCCTTAATAACATCTTCAACATTTAGGGTAATTCTGACTAACATAGCCAGTAACAGATCATAGCTTCCAAAATTACATAATCAGGGCCTGTTGATGTTGCCAAGAAATGTAAACAAATGCATTTTATTATCAAACATTGCTTTTCATGTTTAAGGATGGTAGGGTTTGACTTTGGTTAAAACATGTATGTACATAAATAAGTACATATGCATATACATATTTTTGTATGTACATAAGTATGTGAAGCATGTACATTTCTCACAATATTTCTCAAATCTTCACTTCCAATATATTCTAGATGTGGAAAGGAAGGAAAATAGGTGTTGTCTGACTCCTCTGAAAGAACCTGAACTAAGTGTGCATTTGTTTAAAAATTCTCTAAATATTTCCCCTTTCAATTTCTGTAATTGACATAGTTGAAAGGTTAGGTATAGTTAGAGATTTCTAAACCCAACACAACTTTCTACACACGCACTGAGGAACTTCATGTCTCGTATATGCATTTTTCCCTCAATGCTAACTCTTTCACCCCTTCGATGCGGCCGCGATTCCCCTGGTGTGCTGTAAACAGCACGAACAGGGGCGGGCCGTGACAAACCCCAGCCGTCATCAGCACACGAGCACCGTAGTGCCTGACGACTGGGGTTCGTCATGAGCATGGAAGGGGTTAAAGGATGAGCAACTGATGTCAGGTGTAAATACTTTTGTCGTTGTTTGTGCTGTTATAAATCTCAGTCTTTTTTTTACATTTTTTTATTTTTTATTTTTTTTCCCCATTTTATGCAAGGAATGTATAGTTCAAGTTACACAGACAAAATAAGATCAGCAAACATAATACAGAAAAAACGAAAGAAAAACAAACAAACAGCAAGGAAATACAGAGCCAGCAATAGGCTTCAAAAAACCAGTCAATGTCTATCCGATGTCATAAGCCAAGTTAAATAAAGATATATAACATAAACAAAGTTTCTACCAGAAACTATCCCCTTTTAGGCATTAGATCCAGTCAGTAATAGTGGCCCAGATCTTGGCTCCCATTACACTCTTTCTTCTCCCCTTGGTCTTATATATGGCTAGTTCCAAATTATACATAGCAAGTAATCCTGCTCCCCAGCTTGAAAATGACGGAGGATCGGGACTAATCCTATCCTTCGTAATGAATGCACGTACCACAGCCATACAAATAAACAAAAAAGATATCATTGCATTGGATCTTGTATGAACAGAGGTATCTGGACTAACACCAATCAGAACCAGTTCCCCGGTTATGCACACTGGTGACTCCATTATTGATCCTAAAAATTGTTAGATAGAGAAAAATAATTTGGTTAATTTGGGGCAAGAAAAAAACATTTTAACGCATCCGCGGCAAACAGACCACATCTGTTACATTTAGTCCCAGCCGATGTCCTCATTTAGAGCTCTTTCTTGGGGTATAGTACAAATCATATATAGCCATATAGTGCTGAGTACGCATCCTCCCTGTCATCAGAACATGATTCGCTAGCCCTAAGGATTCTGTGATGTTAACTCCCTCTTGACCTAACTTCATTACCCACTTATCTCGATAATTCTCAACATCATATGGGAGTGACTCAGTCAAATAAACATAGAATTGACCAATCAGTGTTTTTTCCACATTCTTTCAATAAGGGGTATTTTCTCAGTTGGTGTTCCATCCCGGGGCCTAACGTATTCAGGTAACTGCAAGTTTGGAGGTATTTAAAGAATTCAAGTTTGGCCAAGCCAAATTTTGTTTTTAGCTCTGTAAATGATGCCAGCTGTCCGTCATCCCACAAATCCCCTAAACATTGAATTCCTTTTACGCACCATCTATTTGAAATTTGATCACAAAAATTGATGGAAGTAGTCCGGCAGCTGCAAACGTGGTGTATGCATTCAAATTCGAAACCCCCAGATGGCGCTTAACTAGTCTCCAAACCGAATATGCTGCTTTAAGAATTTTAATATATTTTTTTTTAAATAACTGGGTTCTATTATTTTAACCAGGCACCCAGTAGCCGTGTCCCCCTGCCCAAATTCGTAGATTGGAGGACTATGGCAAGGCAAAATTCTGGCCCCATCCCCCACTACCAAAGGAATAATAAATTGCAAAACCGCTGCCCAATAATAAAACATAAAGTAAGGTATGGCCCAGCCACCACGATTTTTCGGCAGTACCATCTTTTTCTAGGCCCTTCTCTGCCACCTATAGCCCCACAGAAATCTAGAGCTGATTCTCTCTAACCTCTTAAAACATGAGACTGGAAATTCAAGTGGGATGATTCTGAACATATATAAAAACTTAGGTAATACCAACATTTTTAAAACGTTTGAACTTCCATAGAGAGATAAATGTAAATGGTCCAGTCTCTCCAGCATTAAGTTTACTTTAGTGAGCACAGGATTCATATTTAGCTCTGGGATATTGCTAACTGGTAAAGATATTTTGATTCCCAAATAGGTGATAAAAAGGATCTGACCTTTGGAGATATTTAACTTATACCCCGAGAAGGATCCAAACTGAGATGCCAATTCATCAATTGCAGGTAATGTGGTGACAATATCGCTGGTAACAGCTACAATGTCATCTGCATAAGCTAGAGCTCTATAATCCATGTACCACAATTGAGCAGGTTTGATGTTATTGGCCTGATATAGCTTATTAAAAAAAAATCTATATATAAAGCAAGTAGTAAAGGTGAGCACAGGCATCCTTGCCGTGTGCCACGACCAATTGTGACCAAGCCCGACTCTTGGCCTTCTATTCCAATAAAAGCAACTGGGGAAGATTACAATGCCTTCAATGCCTGCCGAATCGTAGGGCCAAATCCCACATCTATGGCCAGGAAACCCTGTTGAATGCCTTCTCGGCATCCAACAGGGTAACCCCCATTGTGGAATTGGCTGCCTGTGCCCAATCCACAAATGATATCAGATGCCCAACATGATCAGCAGTATCACGCCCAGGAATAAACCTGTGCTGAAATTGTGAAACCAGAGATGAAATTATGCCAGATAAGCGTGTTGCTAGTATTTTGGAATACATTTTGCTATCGTAGTTGATTAGCGAAATAGGCCTCTATGATGACAGCAGTAAGGCAGGTTTGTCTTTTTTTTAAAAAAAGGTAATGATGGATTTCCGCCAGGACAAAGGCGCATTCCCCTTCTGTGCATCCAAAAAAAACCACCATGAATTCCTCTTTCAACACATGCCGAAAGGTTCTATAGAATTCAAGCGGGATGCCATCAGGGCCCACCGCCTTGCCAACCGCCAGTAATGTTAATGCTGCTGCCACTTCCTCCCAGGTGATATCAGCGTATAAATCTTCAGTTAGATCAAATGTCAATTTGGAAGTGTCAATATCAACACTAAACTCCGCTATTTTGCCTTCAACTCCACAGACAACCTCATCCATATACAGGTGACTAGAGAATTTACAAAAAACTTCTAGCACATTTGCTGGCTTATCTCGGATTTGCCCTAGCTCATCCTGAATACTATTAATCATTTTGGCAACCTCTTTTTGATGTAGTCTTTTGGCCAATATTCGGCCCAAGTTTTCCCCCACCTCGTATATCTCCGATCTATATATTGCGATTTGCACTGCTAACTTTGTGGCAAAATTCTGATATAGCCTCATGTGGCTTTAAAGACTTTATTTTTTTCCCTTCTTGGATGTAGTTGCTTGTTATATCAGCATTCCCTGCCAAATGGAGATTAAAATCCCCACATAAAATCAATGGAGATGGACCAACCGCAGGCTCAATGCTCAGATGATTCATCATTTCTGGGTCATCTAAATTGGGACCATAAATTGAGCAAATGGTCATTGAAAGGCCCTCTATGCACAGCTCAAAAATCACCCACCGGCCACAGAGATCTTCTTTCACACGCTTGTTCACCCCACCCAGCCAAATCTTTTCAGAATTACCACCCCTCTAGTTGTTGAACCTTGATGGGTACAGCCCACCAGCTCCATACCCAGATCTTTTAGCCACCTTCTATTGGTCCATGCAGTATGGGTCTCCTGTATACACAGCAAGTCCACCCTCATTGATATAAGACTTTGGGCCATAATCCCTCTTTTTTTCCTCTCATTCAGGCCCAAATGTTCCATAGACAAACCGTAAATTTACCCATATTCATACAAAGGCTGTTTTAATTTAGCTGAGACATTATGCCTATTCGCAAGACTACTTAACAATATTGATACGATAGGTGCAGTTGTGAAAACTTTATTACCCCAATCCTTGCTGCTGCTCAAGTGCCAAAGCACATCTATACTGTTCCTTGCCCCACTACCCCAACCACCCTCCCCATCCTTATCACCCCAGAAACCGCCTGCTCCCACCCATACACCCACCCAAATGAAGTAAAGGGACTGAATAGTCCCCGTTTGTGATGCAGAGAAAGGGTTGTTTGCTCTCCACTGACCGCCCTATCCCCCTGGTGTAGAAAACAAACATGCCTTGTGGACTACCTATACAACAGTCACCCCACTAAATTGTACCTAAAAAATCCTTTGCAGCAATCTCAGAATGAAAAATAACGTTTTATCCTGTGCTCCTTTAGCTTGACACAACGGAATGAGTTGCTGCAAATGCCACCTCTGCTGAACCGTGGCCTGGCAATATTCTTGCGATACAAAAAATTCACATCTCTTCCTCCTTCTTTTACGGTACGGCCTAGCTAAATCATACAAAGATTCACGGAGCAGAAAATGATTTAAGCAGATCAATATGGCTCTAGGTTTTCCATCAGCCCCCCTAGTACCGCTCTGCTTATGAAAGGGAAAACGGTGTACTCTCTGCAGTTCAAGTTCCCACTTCCATTGAGTCAGTTCAGGGAAGGCTTTTGAGAACTGATCGATAACAAATTGACAAATGTCTTTGCCTTCCGCTCTTTTCGGAACACCTAGTACTCGCAAATTGTTCCTCCTAGATCTGTTCTCTAAATCAATTAACTTCCAGTTTATATCATCCCGAAGAGAATGTAAGGAAGAAACATCTGTTTTCTGCTGTACAATTTCGTCCTCGATTAGGAAAATTCTGCCCTCCGCTTCCCCGATCCTGGCAAACATCTCAGTACAAGTCTTGACGACGCGGCGCCCCGTGTTTTGAAGCTAGCTGAACTGCACCTGCATCCGCAAGCCTTCTGCCTTTGTGTCCTCAAAGGTGTGACATTATAGCTTGGTTAATAGTGGCTACAGGGACCTCGTTCTCTATCGGTTCACCAGGGTAAATAGTCTCTCCATATGCACCTGCAGAACTGTCTGCAGAGCCGCCCTTAGTATCACTCATAGCCCTAAGTTGTGGCTCACCATAATAGCCCAGTAAGGGGGACCCATTGTTACCAAGACATTCCCTAGGCAGAAAGTTAGGTACCTCCTTTACTTCTTTTGCCTTCTGTACAGTACTTTATTCTCCAGAAGTTAACAAGCTATTTTCCTCATCCTCAAACAGAGCTGAGCTAGTCAGACTTCTGTCATCTGCCCAGTCACCTTCAACACTCTCAATCTGCGAGGTATTTGACAAGTCTGACATGGAGTAGAATTTTCCACCTGAGTCCCCGGAGTCTGCCTCAGTAGTCACATCTCTACTGGTCACAGACCCTTGAAGAATTTCACCGAGATTAACACTGGCCATTGTTGGAGATAGGGCCCTTTGAAGATTCATTGCAGTCCCTACAGTCCCTAAAGTTGACTGATGGGACGCGACATATTCTGTAGCGGTGCCAACAATCTCTTCCACACTAAGCATGGGCAAATTTTGCAAATCTGGCGTTCGCAAATTTGCGTATTTGTGAACTCGCAATCCGCAAAATCCGCGAATTCTTGCGAATTTGCGGATTTTTTTTCTTTTTTTTGTGTTCGCAAGGGTTTCTGCCAGTTTGCGAGGGTTTTGTACCAGTTCGCAATTGCGAACTTACTTGTCGGCTCGCAACTGTCGCTACTTTGTTGTTTCTACATCTGGTTCATCATCACAGGTTCACAGCACCCTCTGTTTCACCACTGCCACCCTCTGATTCACCCATGCCACCCTCTGGTACATCACTGCCACCATCTCATTCATCACTGTAGATTATGGGGGGGGGAAGCAAGCACACCTGCCCTGCTTCAACTGACATGAATTAATTTGGGGGTTGATTAATGTGTCACTGAATTTAAAGTTCCTGTCTGGCACCTGCTTCCTTATCTGTAATTTGCTTTCTGTTGCAGTGCATTTTTTTTTCCCTGGACCTTTGTGGCCCACCTGTAGCTATTCTATGAGCCTGCTGTGAGGGTCAGAGCAGGGTCATAGAATAGTTGCAATCTTTTCTTCCTAATTTTTTGCACTTTACACCTTTTTGTTAATTTTCACTTTCACGTCCCTAGGTAAGGGTGGGCCTTAGTGAGTCCATACCACCAGGGTTTAGCACACGCAGAGTCCTGATCATACCGTTTCATGGCTAAAACATGTCGACTGATATTTAGGAAACTACCACTCAACTAATTGTGGACGAATTTCCAACACATAAGTTTTTATTAACCCGTCCTTAGTGATCATTAGAATAAAGTTAATTCTGATACACTACGGACTATTTTTAACCATCCACCACTCACTAGTTTATTTTCTTTGCACAACACTGCCTGAACTCACCAACCCGCTCCGCAGTAAATCTGGCGTTGTAGCACACCAAAGAGACACTCGGTCTCTTTGGTGGGGCCCGATGATGAAGCATGTCATCACTAGGTGGTGAGTGAGGGCTTTCTTTAGCGTCCTAAGTGAAGCCGTTTACTTGCTCCTTACTGTGGTCGAATACAACCATTGGACACTCTTTTCTTGTTTATTGACTATTACCGGGGAATAAGAGTGTCACTCTACCCTCCCTGCCTCTCCTTTTGTTTAGACGTTGGTTCAGGTGTGCCACAAGCTCTATCGTAAGACTTTCCAATTTGCGGGGTGGTCGCTGCGCCCACCGCTAGATCGACAGCCGAGGTCTTACCTTTGAATTGTGGTTTCTTTTTGAAAATCCCAGGAATCTTTAGCTTATCCCCACCAGCCTTGTTAGTTCAGGTAGGCCCGGGGGAGGGAGTCGCGTTCTCCTGGGAAGCGCCAGAAACCCCAACATCTTCATTATTTACTGGAGTGTTTAAACCCTCGGCATGTCGAGGGGCAGTCACCGTAGTGGCAGCCGCTGCCCAAATCTTTGGTCCCTTCGCATTGTCGCTGGCGTTCTTAGGTGCCATTGCTGCTTTCTGACTCCAGCCCAGGTCTTGCAGTTGACTTTCTGTTTGCTCCACTACTGTTGAGGCCCTTTCTGCTTGACGCCGGGAGCCAGTTGCAAACCTGCACTGCTGATATCCTCGGAAGTTCACAAAGCACCAAACACGCCGACGTACACACTGATACAGATGTATCAAATCCAGGAGCATTTCAGATACTTCAAGCCACGTCTCCAGCAATGTGCTCCGGTTCTGAAGAGCCACGGGAGGTATAGCGGGGGGCTTAGAGGTGGAGAACACACATCGTCTGCCTCACTCAGACACAGACGTGTCTGCCATCTTGCCTCTCAGCCCACCCCTTCAATAAATAAATCTCAGTCTAGTAGATTATCACTTTTAAAAAATCCATATCACTGAAGTCGAATTTGTATATACTGTACATTTAAAGACAGTCTTTAAAGCAAGGCTGCCTTTAAAAGGACACTAAGCACACAGCAGTGTACACATGCAAGTGCAGAATATCTGCTGGGGCTCTAAAATTTCATGCCCTATTATCTCCTAGGGACTTACAGGTAGATTGAATACCCTCAGCGGTAATATATACTAAGGACTTACAGGGGTCTGTCATTGCCAATGATAAGTGTACCCAATTAAATGTACCTTTTTTAATCAGACCACTTGCCCTGGTCCTGGTTAGCAGAGCCCAGGGCACAGTCAGAGATAGTTACCACAAGGACCAGCTAACAAAAAATGGTGGTGAACAGGGCAAAAGGATGACTTTCTATTAGTCAGACTGGAACATATAATTGGTCCGGACACCAATCAAAAAGTGGCCTCCATTAGTGAACCAGCTTGCGACAAAAGTGGTCCACATTTGCAAAACAGGTCCGTTTTGAACTTTCAAAGACTCACTGCATGATTATTTGGCAAGGTATGGGAGACTGCATTATGTTTGTGGTAACACCATGGAAATCCTCTGTGAATAAAAAGCCATATTACCAACCCACACACTTACCTGTCAGACAAGCTAATTGGGTGTTGCATGAATACAATGTTGTCTTGCAACTTCTATGAGTTGTGTGGTTCCTGTTGTCACTATCCATGTTCACTGTTTGTATTCTTCCTTGTTGGACCTAGCCCTTTTTTGAAGGGACTCCACCAGATGTTTGCCTCTGTTGTTGAGCCCGTTTTTGTAGGCATTTTTCCGCTGCTAACTAGTGGTAACATGCTTGTACTCTCTCCGAAAAACATGCCAACATTGATTACATCCAGTTGGCACCTACCCAGGACATGTATATTACATGCTACCAATGGTACTGCAGCACCCATGGTGCTTCCCTCTAAAATAGCCTTTGAAAACATATTTCAGGCCTTTAGTGCAATTTGAAACTGACATTTCGACTTGGCAAAATGAACCTTTTGCCAGGCCTAAACCTTCATTTTTATACATATAAGTCACCTTTAAGGAAGGCACTAAATAGCACATAGGGCAGAGTGCAGTACATTTAAAAAAAATGGCCATTTACGTTTAACCTTTACATATCCTGGTAGTGAAAAACTCTTACATTTGTTTTTCACTACTACAAGGCCTACGGCTCCCTTAGGATAACATTGATTACCTTATTACATTTAATTTGAAAACTTTTGATTGGGTGTAGGAAAGAGTGTCAACTTTGTTGTCTGAAGAACTGTAATATAAAATCTTCTTTATTGTGAAAGTCAGATTTTAGATCACAATTCTGAAAATGCTACTTTTCGAAAGGGCCATCTCCGGCAGGATGAGGGGGCAAAGCTGTCACCTAGGAACACTTGCAATTCAATGGGGCTGCCTCAGCACACACAGAAAGTACTTCACACTAGTCTATTGTGCCCCCAGATAGACTTAGATCAAGGAAGGATGGCAGGAAATTCCAAACTCCTCAGAAGGGCAGAAACGTACAAGACAGAACATCCTGCCGGTAGGCTGGGGCTGGAGTTGTGCTTTGTCCCGCCTACATTTCAAAGGGATTCTCATAAAGACACCAAAAAGGAAACTGACACTTCTCCTTTGTTTCTCCAGATATCTTGAAGCCTTAACAGGGGAAGGGAAGATCTTTTCAGTCCAGATGTAAGGGTAGTATAGGGGATCCCCCAACTTCAAAGGCTGGTACTAGGTATAAATATTGGATATTAAATGTCACTCTTCAGTACACTCCAGAATCTGTGGACATCGCAGAAGAAGAACTGCCTTTTTCACCAGAAGACTACCCTGCTGCTTGAGGACTGCCCGCTGAGAAGATACTCCCTTTATTCCAGGCTAACCTGAGTGACTCCAGGAGTCAGTTGGCTGATCTCCTGTCTGATCTACAGGGAAATTACACAACTAGCGCCAAAGTCCTCCCAGCAATTGCCCTGCAAACCTCATGCTTTGGACCTGTCTGGACTTGCAATTGGACATGGCTGAGCCATGCTGGCTTCTGCTGAAGTTAGTTCCTGATCCCCAAGAGGTGCAATCCTGCATCTTGGGCTCTTCATGAACTGTGAATGGGCCCATTTGTGCCAAGATTCTGCTGAATGTAGCAACCATCAACACAAAGCTCCAGTGAATCCGACTCTTTGTGCTTTTAGGAGCTATTTTCACTTAAAACATTAAAATTGAATATCTCCAGCTCTATTGATTGTTTTTTGTCATTCCATTTTCATTTTATGTATTAGAAGTCACCCTATATGTCTTCATAGTCTTGGGGGTTTTCTTTTGTTGTGTTTTCACTTTAATTATGCTTATGTGCTGCGTAAATACTTTACTCATTGCCTCCAAGTTAAGCCAGACTGTTTTCTGCAAAGCTAGGTTAAGGTTAAGGTTAAGAACAGGTAATTTAGTGGCTTTTGTTGTTCAACCTGACTTTTGTGGTTGTTGCCTGAGTGGGACTTCCACCCCTCAACAATTAACCCAATTTCTTAGCCTCCTCCATTGCTGGTCTTTTCCCAATTCTGCAGTATATTCCAATTCTATCTGAATACACATCCTACTACCTACCTGCAGTCATTACAAACTCATTATGACTTACATTTTCAATCCGTTAATTAGACCCTGATCTCAGCAGAACTCACAATTTGAAAGTGGAATAAAAAAAAGACAATCTACCAAACTATCTAGGAATTCTTGAGGGGTGTAATGTTGGACTGCAGGAGAGACTCGAGTAGGTGTTGAGAATCACTTGTTACTACACTTTTGGTATTGTTTATATTGTTCATCCTGAGAATGCATGAATCACAGCTTCAGATAACCAAAAATCCAGAAAGACTGACACATACTTTACATAATTTTCCAATACCAATTTTGACATTTGTGATTACATTAAAGTATTCTAGGGCAAATGGTATAGATGAGTCATCTCCCATCTGCCCGCTTACATCTTGTACCTTAAATTCTGTAGAGAGGCTTTCATCTGTGTTAATTAGATTAATGATTCCATAGGAAATACGGAGATGCTGGCTTTGCCTGTCTTTAATATCAACCTAATGTCAGTCTTCACAAAGTTAGGAAATTATTAAATATATGTTGGAAAGGTTTAAGTAGTATTGGGGACCATTGCTTATTAAATAATTTGAGAAAAATGTCCTTAATTTAATATTTGAGAGCGCATGCATATTTACTTGCTTTCTGTATGTGCAGCATGAGCATCTCTTTGTTCCATCATTAGTTTAAGAAAGCATGTTGCTGTCTCTAGCCCTCCTGTTCATTTATATCTTCCATTCCTTCTGCATCTAGATTTCAGTAAAATTCTCTAAAATGCTGAAGTTCGGATCATTACCTTTCATTATGAATACCACCTGAATATTTAATTGTTTGATGAAAGACTGAGTCTTACATTAAATTGATATGACATTAGCTAATCCAGCTGTTTACATTTCTCATAACGGCATAGATTCAGCCCATGAACAACATGTTCTGTCTGTTTGTTGTAAAGCAAGACCAAATTTTATATCTGCAAGGACTAAAAGTCCCTTTATCGACCTCAAAATAGTTTGATCCAAATATGATATTGTCTAAATAGCATCAATAAATATATTGACTTTCAATAAACAATTTGTATATCAAAACACAATAATATCAGCAACACAAATATATTTTGTTTAAATGTCTTTATTGAATTTAACAATGTAACAATTGTGTGGTCATATAGTAATTTTCATCAGATATATGTGGTGTGAGTAGAACAATTTTTCAAGCCAATATGGCAAGTGAGAAATTTTACATTTGAGAACTACTTTGTATTAGTTACAGAGGGACGGAAGGTGAGGAACATTATTCTATGTCTCATGTATGCCCTGTGAACATGCAGACTGGCAATTATATGCGTAGCGGGCTGTGGCATTCTCAGTATGGTATATGATCTTATAATAAGTTGCCTGAACTCATTAACATGTTTGTGCCACAAGGGGGTGCCAGGGTGGGACCTCTCAGTTCCATATGTGGGTGCACATGCTCAGTTTTAATCTATAAAAGTCATCTCCCACACAGTCCAATTGATTTCAGGTGTAGAACCCATTGTCTGCTGCCAAGCTATTGTATATCATTGGAGGTACAGTCTAATCACATGTTCATGGTAGTCTGATGCGTCTTTGCTGTGCTAACGTAACACATCAATATTTGTTTGTATATCCAACAGGGGACTGATACTACTGTTTATCAAAAAATATAAACTACATGCATGAGGATGCAATGGAAAAAAACAAAGATTTTGCAATCATTTACAAATCTACAAACAATGCTTCAAAACTGTTCATTCAGTATAGTACAATATATAAAACATAAAATCGAATATATCAAACATTTAGTTAAACATAACAAACAAATATTCTAATAACAACTAGCAAATCTAATGATACAATCCAAAACAATGGAAATACATTTCCTATATCAAATACAAAATATTATGTGAAACATTTTCTTATAACCATAACGTCTGTAGATGTACAAAATACTACACAGTAAAAAATAGATTACATTAAAAACTACACAAACACTTGTACAATATAAATAAAGGTGCTAACATTTCTGATACTGTAGACTATTCAGTCTGCTATTTCCTCTAAAAGGCAATCAAAAAATGATATCCCAAAAGATGTTTAATGCTTTTCAATGAAAAGTAACATTTAATATAATCCAACATTTCCCTGTAAAATGCAAAAACATTTTTTTTAAATCTTGTAATCTGACAACGGATGAAAAACTTAAAACATTGTAAAAAATAAAAATAATTCCAATACATATCTCTATATAAGTATAAAAGTAGTAATAAACACAAATCTAAATCTGAAGACATTCGTCCCTGCCAATTTAAAACAGCAATAGTTCATCGCACAAAATATAAAAAACTAAAAGGTACTACAAATATACTATGACTACACCTCAACTTCATTACAAACTCAAACATACACATTAATTACTAATTAATCACCTCCACATAAATCTGACATTAATAGTTAATACACAAATCTATAAACTAAATTACACTAACAAAAAGTAATAATTAATCCTAGCCCACAGATTTAATTCAAATAAATATGAGATCAATGTATTCTTACCTGATTGAGTGAAACTGGAACTGCACTACTTGACACCCCCTGAGCAATGAAATAAAGGCATATGCATCATTATTGTTATTTTCAGATTTTCTTTATATGCATTGCATTTTAGTTTAATTTTATTTAGAAAATCATAAATGATCCTATTTGTAACTTCTCAAGCAATTACGATGGAACATGGCTTGAGCGGTATCAAATATTATTTTCGAATTCCAAGCCCACAAACTTAGTGGAAAGTGTATTAATTGAAGGGGGGAGGGGTTTGCGATTTTCTATATGAACTATGATCTTACAAACTAGGAGAAAGTCCATATTTTATTTGGAACTGGTCAGATTTACTAATCTCTATTAACATTGGGAAAAGTGCATTATTGAGAAATTGTGGGGTGGGAGGAAAAAATATTAAACCTTCAAATCCACAAACAATGATAAAAGGTTGTAATTTTTGTAGATGAGGTTTATATTTACTTTTTTAAATC
Organism: Lissotriton vulgaris; assembly: GCF_964263255.1. Taxonomy (NCBI): domain Eukaryota; kingdom Metazoa; phylum Chordata; class Amphibia; order Caudata; family Salamandridae; genus Lissotriton; species Lissotriton vulgaris. The sequence continues at coordinate 989,508,775 of NC_141695.1, forward strand.
CATTTCATAATCATTGTTGACGGTAAATTTATTTTGCTATGACCGGAAATATATTGTTTTAACTCCAAACCAACAAACACTGTGGAAAGTGTATACACTTTGACAGTTTAATTTTCTATTCTAACAACTGCACAATAAATCTAATATACTGTGAGGGGTTTGCAATGGGTTGGGGATAGAAATCTAACTTTAGACCTAAACATATTGGGGAAATTGTAGTGTGTGTAGGTAGGGTATTCTATTTTAACTCCAATACCACAAATTGAGTGGAAAGGACATAAATCAGGGGTTGTGGTGAGGAGGGTTTATTCTAACTGTAGCCCTCAAAAGAATTTGGTCAAACATGCATGGATTGATGTGGAGAGGGGATCAATTGTACTGTTCTGCATCCAAATGAGCAACCATTGAGGGAAGTGCATACTGTTGAGGGTTGTGATTTACTATTCTTCAATTCAAAACCAAAACCACAAAAAATATGATTAAATATTTGTGTACCACAAAAATGTAAACACTGTAAAAGCTAATAGAAATTTAAATGTAAATTCTTATAAATAAGTAAACATTTCACAAAAGATCCCCAAAATAAAGCATGTCCCAAAATCTGTAATTTATAGCCCAATAAAGTACTAGTGAAAATACTAAATATAACAAAACATGTTTGTTTTATATGAACTACAAAAAAATGCTTAAAAATACCTCCTAACATCTACATACTACCCACCCAATCCCCGATAAAATCCACCAATCATAGATAAAGCTATAGATAGAAAAGGACACCATAAAATAAATTATACCCCTAATTTACAAAAATAACGTGATGAGGTAAATGGTTTAAAAACGTTGGCAATAGAAATAAAAAAAAGATTTGTGATTACTTTAATGCACATAAGGAAGCACCTCATTTACTCCTCTGTTGCCTTGATACCCGTCCTTTATGTGTGGTTGTGGGAAAATAACTGCTTGCGATGTTAGCTCCCATCTCTACTGCAACAAAATGCTTTTGCATATCCATACACATAAGAGAACTTATAAAGGTTATTCAGTAATATTCTCACTTGTTTTACCATTGCAAGAACTTGACTCAGTCAAGAGTTGCATATTCCTCTTAATGCAAACTTAAACCTAGTCACATTTCAGTGTGTGCAATCTTTTTTATGGAAAAGGAAGAATGATTATATTTAACAGGAGTAAAAACAAAAATATCATTGTATAACACAGCTTTAAGTGAAGGTTAAAAATGGGAAAATTCAGCCTACAAAAAATATACTTTTTGCTCCCTATGGAGTATATGGAATTATTCATGAAACCATGATTCATAGATAAGTGATTTCATATCTTTTTTGAAAGAAAGCAGACCTTGCGTGTCTCATTTGATCGTTTTCACAGTAGAGAAATAGTGAAAATGTATAGTCTATTTTTCACAGATCAATTTTGATAGCCTTTTGTTGCTAGCTGGGATTGTCTCTCTTGAATACTGTGCTTTCACCTAGTCATAACCTTCTGGGTATTACAATTTTCTGCAAACAATTAAATAAAGGTTAATTTGGTGTCAGATTTCTGAAAGGGATAATGATGGTGTGTACAATAATTGTTTTTTATTTTTAAGCTTAAAAGCATAGAAAAACGGCACAAGCTACACACTCCCCAGACGATACCACAATCTTGTGCTGGTCAATCTTAGGAATTTGAACATTAAGGGCCCGATTCTGATGCTGTTAGAAAGGACTTCTAACAGCATTTGCTCTGTCCAAATCGGATCGGGAATGTGTCTTTCCAAACGATGGCCTGATTCCGATGCGGTTAGAAAGGCATTCCCATTTTGGGCCCAATTATGATGAGGTTAGGAACATAGGCTCCCATTAAAGGCAATGGGAGTCCAACCAAATCATATTTGGAAGCATCCGGATGCATCGTACTCGGATTGTTGGACTCTCCTGATCCGATTCGGTTGGAAACCATTCCCAAACCATTTCGGTCGGGAAGCTTTCCAAACAGCATCAGAATTGGGCCCTATGAGTCTCAATAATAGTCTTCCATCTGCATCCTCTTGTATGTAATTCCCAACGTGTTTCTCAATTACAGTATTTCCTATGCCAATGGTACATAATTCATACTCTACACTCAGAGAAAACCCCAACAGAAAAATCAAGTTTACTGCCTGAGGGACCAAAGTCACTAATTGGACGAAAGCCAACACTATCAAGCTCAACACTGACAAGACAGAAGTAGTGTTCTTCAGCAAAAACATCTCACTATGGGCTCCAATTGGTGACTGGCATTACAGCAAACTTTACATGACCGCACCAGTCAACACCATCAATGCATCTTTTTTCCAAACCCTGAAGATTCTGAGGGAGATTTACAAATGGCTCCGAAGCAGCATTAGAAAAACTGTCACTGACACCCTATTCACTAGCAAGTTGTACCACAGGAACACCCTCCACACTGGGGCCATAAAGCAACTTACTACAAGACAAACTCAGCAGACAGACTCATTCTCAACCTCCCACTCAGAACCCACATTAATCCACACCTCGGGCTTCTCCACTGGTACAAGCATTCTCAATTTAAACTCCTCACAAACATACATTCAAGGCATTGCACATCTCCAGCACCACCTACCTGAACAGTCGCATTTCCTTCCACCAACCACCCAGACAACTCTGCTCCTCCGAACTCCCACTCACACACATCTAATACATACACAGAACCAGATCAGGAGACCAAGTGTTCCCTTGCATCACTCCTAAAGCATGAAACAACCTGCCACTCTACAACAGAGTCTCCTCCTATCTTCCTGAATTCTAAGAGAAGCTGAAGACCTGGCTTTTCAACTAACAAACCTACCATAAGCAGGGCTAGGCATACACCTGCACAATGACAGGATACCTCTGCAGGTGATAGTACGCTTCACAAATACACATAACTTAGCATAACATTTTCTCTAATACCAGCTCCTGGTGCTAGATACAGCTGTTTCCCAGCCCTTTCTCTGAGAGTCCACTGCTCTACAATTATAAGGGCCTTTACCTGTCAAATATCCTATCACACGCATGCGTTGAATAAGGTAGCATTGCCCTGTCCTCGATCTAGCTCTACTTTCATTCAATTTCCTGTAGACATTGTGCTGCTCTCATAGCTTCTCCTGTAAATGCAACTCACTTTATTCCTCTTCCAACTTCACATTCATGATAGGCGGAATGTGGGGTTTTATTTTATTCAGTAGTCTGAGGTTAAGTAACGCACTTTTGGCCGAGTTCTTAATGTGTCTGGTTATGTTAAGTTTTGGGTCTAGAGTGATGCCTAGCAATTTGCCAGAGTCCGCTAGGGTGAGATTCCCACTAAGTGTATCGATGGCCTTTAGTCATTCGGCAAGTTGGGGGTTATCTTCCTTATTCGAGATGAGGAGTGTCTCAGTCTTATCAGGATTTAGTTTCAGATGGTTGCTTGTCAACCAATGCTGGACATCTTTCAGGACATCGTTAAGTCTTTGTATGTCTTTGAGAGAGGTTGTTTCCAGATAGATCTGAGTATCGTCAGCGTAGAGATGGATGTGGATGTTAGATTTTCTGAGGAGTTTGGAGAGAGGTTCCATGTAGGTGTTACAGAGTTGTGGTGGAAGCACCGAGGCTTGAGGGACACCCCTGTTGACTTGCTGGGGTCGGAAGTGACGTTTTTTATTTTTAGTTTTTGTGTGCAATTGTGAAGAAAGGAGGAGAATCATTTCTTGACTACCTTGCCCAGACCAGCTCTTTCTTGGAGAGCCCTTATGAGGAGTTTGTGATCAACAGTATCAAATGCTGCCGAGAGGTCAAGGAGAATGATGAAGCAGCATTGGTCAGAGTCTAGTGATCCATGTATATCATCGATGATGTTGAGAAATCGTGGTTTTTGTGCTACAGCCTTTTCTGAAGCCAGACTGGTGGGGGTCCAGGAGGTTCATGAAGTCCTGGTGCTGGGTTAGTTGATGTAGTACGCATCTTTCTAGAGTTTTTGAGAGAAGGGGGAGGTTCAACACAGGTCTATAATTGTTCAGATCTGTCGTATCTAGTCCGGGTTTTTTCAACAAGGGGGTGACTTGACCCATTTTGAGGCAGTCAGGAACCACTCCGTTTTTCAGGGAGCTATTTATGATTGTGCTCATGAGCGGAGCTAAAGCGTGCTTCCATTTTTTGGTCAGTAGGGGAGGGATGGGGTCTAGGACATGGGCTGAGGGTTTGGAGGTGGAGAGCAAAGTGATTATCTCAGTTTTTTTAATAGGACGGAAAATAAGCCAGGCGTGAGGAGAGGGGCCAGGAGAAAGATCAAGTCACCAGACACCCTGATCTTCGTGTGGCTCATGTCGATGACGTCCAGTGAGAGTTCGATTTTTGTGATCTTATCATTGAAGAAATTGGCGAACTTATCGCATAGATCTTTCGACGCCTGAACAGAGGAGGACACGGGCTTGGAGGTTTGTTGTCTAATGATGCTATAGAGCTCCTTGGGTCTGTTTTTGGCACTGTCCAGTGCCGCACGGAAAAAGCTGGATTTTTTATTTTTGATGTGGTTGTTGTACTTTCTACGGGCTGATTTGAGTTGATCACGGAGAATACAGGAACGATTATTTCTCCACTTTCTTTCTTTGGCTGTTAGTTTTCTCCTTTCGGAGTTGAGTTCGGAGTTTAACCATGATCTGGATGGGATGGCTCTGCTCGTTTTGAGCTTTAAGGGAGCTATTATGTTAAGCATGGACACTAGCTTAGCATTGTAACAGTCAGTGAGGTCATTAGTGGAGAGGTGTTCAGTGGGGCCGGGGAGAAGTGAGCTTATCTGATCTTCGAGGACTCCCATGGGGACCTGAGAGAGGTTTCTCAGCCATTTGGGGGGTCTTGCAGAGGCGTTTGAGAGAGAGTAGGTTGGTTTATGTGGAATAGGAGCATGTTGTGGTCTGACCAGTCAACGGGGAATATGTGATTGATAGTGATTGTATTACTTTGAGTGATGATGGCATCCAAGGTGGCTCCTTTGTAGTGCGTCTCCTCTGTGCAGTACTGGGTTAGATTGTTGTCACAAAGGAGACTGGATAATGATTGGATTAACGGGTTGTTGGTCTCATTCCACCGTAGGTTCAAGTTGCCAAGGATTAGATTTTGGTATCGCCAAGTGCACCTTGAGCTATCAGGTCGGATATTTGTTCTCCGAATGCTGAGGTTTTTCTTGGAGGATGATCGAGAAGGTGACACAGTAAGGAACCATTATCTTTGGTTTTGATGTTGGTTGAGATACATTTGAATATGTTGTAGTCAAATGACTTTATTTCCGTGATGGCCATGTTGTCTCTATGGATGATAGCTACCCCACCTCCTCGCTGGTCTTTTCTGTCTTTGTTGATGAGGGAGAAGCCAGGGGGTACGAGCATGTCTAGGCATGGTGGGGAAAGCTCATTGAGCCAGGTCTCCGTGAGGAATGCAATGTCAATGTCGTGCGAGAGGATGGCCTCTGCTAGTTCCGTTGCATGCAAAGAGGCCGATCTGCAGTTCATGAGCAAGCAATTGGTGAAAAGCTCTTTGTTGCTGGTGGTCTTCTCTTTGGGCGCCCTAGGTATGTTGGTCAGGACAGGCGGTCTGGGGGTTTTGTGCAGGGACGGTCTTTTCAGAGGCCTGTGATCACTTGGATTTAGGATTTAGGGGAGTCGGAGGGTGGTGTGTCACAGGAAGAGGCTAGAGCGGCTGCTTCCATGCCGGACATGGCTGCTTCTGTTCTGGTGGGTCTTGAGGTCAAGGGTTTAGTATCGGTATTAAGGCGACTTTGAGCCCTAAAGGGGAGGAATGCAGTTCTTGAGGCTATTTGAGGCCAGGGTTCCAAGCTCCTACTAGGGGGTGCTGAGGTTGCGTTACAGGGGTTACTGAGGGCTGGGAGAGGCTCTTATGGCCATTGATTTTGGCAGTGGGGGGACTCCAAGGAGGGGATTGGTGGTATCAGCGAGCTTTACCTAGGTTAGAGAGGATTTCTGTTAGGCCCCGGGAGATCAAGTCTATCTGGTTTTCAAGTGATGCGAGTTGTTCTGCCATTGAGTCATGGGAGGGGATGAGGGCATCTTGGGGGGTTCACCTTGTGTGGTATAGGTCGGGTTGGAGAAGTGTTGTCTCTTATTTACTGTGTAGGACAGGTTGTCTCTTTTAGAAATCCTAGGAGGGGGGTGGAGTGGGTCAGGAAATGGCTTTGAGTTTCTGGGATCTTTGAGGGAACTGGTGAGGTAGGGTGTCACTGTCGGTGGGGGTCGTTCTTGCAGTTGCAATGGGCGGGTCCAATAGGAGGGTGAGGATGTGTTTTCCTTAGCGGGCTGTGGCGCATGTTTGGTAGGGGTATTGTGTTGAATGGAGACTAGGGGGAGCTGAGTGGTGGAGGCATGTGGTGGTGTGGATTGAGTGTCTCGTTGGGGCCAAAGATCTGTAGGCGGGAGTAGGGTTGAGGCGGAGCGAGGCCGATGGAGGAGAGCGGATCAAAGTGGGGGGGAGAGGGAGTCTACAACTTCAAGATCAGTCGTAGTGGTAGGCGGGAGTTGGATTGAGGCAGGCGAGGTAGGTGGGGGAGACTGGATCGAAGTGAGGGGAAGAGGGAGTCAAAAGCTTCAAGGTTCTCATTGTTTGCCTATATGAGGACAGTTAAATGTATAGAGGGGTCCCCGTGGGAGGGGAATTTTTTCAGCACAAACAATAAAGAATTTTTGGAAAGAACTTAGATATTACTCAAAAAACATGGATGTTGTCATTTATTCAACAACCATACATGAAACAATTCAAAGCGAAATTTATAATCATTTATAAATAGACAGGGAAATTGTGAATTTGAAAAGGGCCCCAAGGGGGGAGGAAGGAAGGAGGGGTGTGCTCAAAGGGTATGTGAAAGATTATAAGGATAGTACATAGATTTAGACATACAGTGTGAATACACAATCAACAAGGATTCGCAAAATATTTCGCAAAACCAAAACGGCCTACATCAATTAAGGCAAGTGTTGGACAGGTTTAACAAAAGAAGGGGCCATTCAACGGTCACGTGTACAAATCAATGGGGTACTGGAAAAGTGCCGGATGTCCCGTGGTAGAGAGGCGTCGACGTTTCGACCCCTATTTCTAGGATCAATTTATTCCTTTGCCGGGGTCTTCATCAGGACCGTGGTGGTGGGGAAAGGGACGAGGGGGGCCGTCCTATTTAAAAAATGAAACCCATGTCAGATGATGGAGTATCAGTTGATAATAGCCAAAACAGTCTTAGTACTGTGCACCAAGGTGACATTAGTTAAAAGCAAAATGAAAGCCATGGAGTCCAGGTCATAGGACCTCTGGACTAGGGGATCAGAAAAGCTGAATATGTAATTAATTCATAGACACGCTTGTGAAATTAATTGGTACAAAACATCAGGGGCATATTAGCCAAAAAAACAATTGGAGTCCACTAGAGATATGACCAGTACGTGTAGAGATGGACATTTAATCATAAATGAGCAGTTTATCATGGAGACTGATTGCATCTTAAGGTGCAAGGGCAACTAGACGCAATTTACCTGTGTTAGAAAGGAACAGGGTGCACCCTTGAAAAATCAAGGGTGTGGGCTGCCTATCTGAAACAGTTGACCTGCTGGACACGTTAGGCTTAACCTACGTATAAAGATGGACATTTGATCATAAATAAGCAGTTTATCTTGGAGACTGATTGCATATTAAGGTGCAAGGGCAACTAGACGCGATTTACCTGTGTTAGAATGGAACAGGGTGCACTCTTGAACAATCAGGGGTATGGGCTGTCTGTCTCAAAACAGTGGCCTGCTGGACACGTTAGGCTACAACAAAAGGACACGTTAGGCTTAACCTACGTATAAAGATGGACATTTGATCATAAATAAGCAGTTTATCTTGGAGACTGATTGCATATTAAGGTGCAAGGGCAACTAGACGCGATTTACCTGTGTTAGAATGGAACAGGGTGCACTCTTGAACAATCAGGGGTATGGGCTGTCTGTCTCAAAACAGTGGCCTGCTGGACACGTTAGGCTACAACAAAAGGATTTGCATTAGTCTCAGTAGCCACACCCAAATTCTTAACTAAAACAATTTGCAGAGAGAGGGGTTTAGTGACCTCGATTTATCGAGCCGCGCTACCGTTGAGATGCTTAGGCGTTGTGTTGTATTAGGTTAAATGAACTGTGAAATAAACGGGTACATTCAGTTAAGACAAGATCGCGGTGCGGATGTCTAAAAGATAGACTCCACAGTCAAGTGTCTCCATACCTTAAACTGGTCCGACAGACTGGGGACCTAGACGGTAGTATGTTACTTGTGCCGGCTCCGTGTAATCACGACCCGAACCTGAAATAATCAGGGGAGCGCGTCAGTAACTCCGTATGCTTGCCAAAGGCAGCCTAGAAACACAAGACTCTGCGGATCTCTACTTACTTCAGGCGAAAGAAAGCGAGGCAGCAGGGCGTCTTGCTGCACTCGTATCCACGTCTGCAGTGTACCGCTATGCGAGGCAGCTGAGCATATCGCGTGTGAGACACAAACTCCGCAAACCACTACGCGGAGTTTGGGGGCGGGGCTAGGCGGGGTGACATGAGTTGAAAGGGTAATAAAAGAAAGACTATAGTGTCTCGGGAACCTCTGTAGTTTAAGAATAAGAAACTCTTTCATGGAGATTGTTTAAATGTTAGGTCATACATACAAATAATTCATTGAGGGATTAATCCAAAAACAAAGTAACAGCATCCAACTCATATAAGTAAGTATAAATGTATAAAGGACTCGCGCACAACCCTAGCAAGGGAGTGAAGGCGAGTGGTCACCAGGATCATACTATTTCGCAAAGCTATTAAGGACCAGTGATATCACATTTTACCAGCACTCTATGTAAACCTTAGGTATGCTCTTATGAAGAAGGTACTCGTGCACATGTCTTCGCAGGATAGTGTAAACGAGTTACATACATATATACAATAGTTAGGGCGAATAGTCACCAGGATCATACTATTTCAGAGTAATGGTATCACATATTACGAGTATAATATGTAAACGTGACAGATATTTTCTACCCTTATGAAAAGGTACTCATGCACATGTCTCGCAGGATAGTGTAAATGAATAACAAACTTATGTAAGGATGGAGAAAGTCCATGGGGTACCTGGGAAATATCAGTGAGTTGTTCATCTCAAGGCGGCCAGCTGTGCAAAGCTGCCGTCCTGCTCATTTAGGCCATTTTTAATGGAATCCAAGAGAGACATCCATTTACATTCTCGTACGTTTAGCACCACAGCTAGGTTTCCGCCTCGCCTTCCTAAGGAAACTTTCTCAATTACAAGCCACCGTAGATCTTTCACGGTGTGTCCGGCGGTCTGCCAGTGGTCTACCAGGGGGGCACCTGGGACATTGCAACGCAATCTACTGCAGTGTGCAGAGATCCTGGTCTTAATTTTTTGCTGTGTTTGCCCCACATATACTTTACTACATGGGCACGTTATTATATAAATCACACCATCGGTGTTGCAATTGGTGTGATGTTTTAGTCTGAAGGTTTTTTGTCCATGGATAAAGGTTTTGGTCTGAATAGTTGTCTCACAGGCGATACAGGTAACCTTTTGCAAATCCTTTTGTTGTAGCCTAACGTGTCCAGCAGGCCACTGTTTTGAGACAGACAGCCCATACCCCTGATTGTTCAAGAGTGCACCCTGTTCCATTCTAACACAGGTAAATCGCGTCTAGTTGCCCTTGCACCTTAATATGCAATCAGTCTCCAAGATAAACTGCTTATTTATGATCAAATGTCCATCTTTATACGTAGGTTAAGCCTAACGTGTCCTTTTGTTGTAGCCTAACGTGTCCAGCAGGCCACTGTTTTGAGACAGACAGCCCATACCCCTGATTGTTCAAGAGTGCACCCTGTTCCATTCTAACACAGGTAAATCGCGTCTAGTTGCCCTTGCACCTTAATATGCAATCAGTCTCCAAGATAAACTGCTTATTTATGATCAAATGTCCATCTTTATACGTAGGTTAAGCCTAACGTGTCCAGCAGGTCAACTGTTTCAGATAGGCAGCCCACACCCTTGATTTTTCAAGGGTGCACCCTGTTCCTTTCTAACACAGGTAAATTGCGTCTAGTTGCCCTTGCACCTTAAGATGCAATCAGTCTCCATGATAAACTGCTCATTTATGATTAAATGTCCATCTCTACACGTACTGGTCATATCTCTAGTGGACTCCAATTGTTTTTTTGGCTAATATGCCCCTGATGTTTTGTACCAATTAATTTCACAAGCGTGTCTATGAATTAATTACATATTCAGCTTTTCTGATCCCCTAGTCCAGAGGTCCTATGACCTGGACTCCATGGCTTTCATTTTGCTTTTAACTAATGTCACCTTGGTGCACAGTACTAAGACTGTTTTGGCTATTATCAACTGATACTCCATCATCTGACATGGGTTTCATTTTTTAAATAGGACGGCCCCCCTCGTCCCTTTCCCCACCACCACGGTCCTGATGAAGACCCCGGCAAAGGAATAAATTGATCCTAGAAATAGGGGTCGAAACGTCGACGCCTCTCTACCACGGGACATCCGGCACTTTTCCAGTACCCCATTGATTTGTACACGTGACCGTTGAATGGCCCCTTCTTTTGTTAAACCTGTCCAACACTTGCCTTAATTGATGTAGGCCGTTTTGGTTTTGCGAAATATTTTGCGAATCCTTGTTGATTGTGTATTCACACTGTATGTCTAAATCTATGTACTATCCTTATAATCTTTCACATACCCTTTGAGCACACCCCTCCTTCCTTCCTCCCCCCTTGGGGCCCTTTTCAAATTCACAATTTCCCTGTCTATTTATAAATGATTATAAATTTCGCTTTGAATTGTTTCATGTATGGTTGTTGAATAAATGACAACATCCATGTTTTTTGAGTAATATCTAAGTTCTTTCCAAAAATTCTTTATTGTTTGTGCTGAAAAAATTCCCCTCCCACGGGGACCCCTCTATACATTTACCTATCTACGCCCAGGTCCCCGTGACTGCTTGGGTCCTACCCCCCATTTATAATATATGAGGACAGTGTCGTTAGTGTAGATGGTCACGGATGTGGTCCCTCTTCCAGACGAGCGATTGAGGAGCAGGGATGTTAATTTGCAGCTGTGTGGTGTGGATATGGTTTTGGCGTTGTAGAGATGCATTCTGATTATGGAGATCCAGTCTTCTGGTCTCTCCGTGTGAAAAATAAGGTCCATCTTAATCAGACCTTTGGAAGAGGAGTGGTAGATGTCTGTAAATAGGGTTTCTCTTTGTTGTCGGATTAGTTTCTGTTTGAAGCTACTTCTCATTTTAGCAGAGAGGTGTGGGGGAAATTAATAGTGTATGAGTTTGGGCTATGGGGTTTCAGATGTGTTGGTAACGATTGGGTGGGGGTGTTGGCGAGTCAGGAGCCATAGTGGGGGAGTTGTGCGCAGGGGGGATCCGGTCTCTGAACAGGAGTAACAGGAGGTGTAGGACAGCCGAGAGTGAGTTGCATGTAGGGTTAAAGGTTATCGCCAGTGTCTGATCTGAGCCTTTATGCGTTATTGTCGAAACTCCGATGGTCGGGTGACGGCCAACTAGGGCCGGGTAGGGTCCTGAGAGGGGTAGTAGCTCCGAGTGGGTCTTATATTCTAATTTGAGCAGGGCTCTTGCCTCAGAAATAGGGTTAATGGGGCTTGTTAGACGGTAAGCTGTGGCTCCTAGAGCTGTGAGGGGCAGCCATCCTGGGGCCAGGCAGTCTCGGCAGGGGGCGTGGGGCTTTCTGCTGGGTTGTGAGCTCAGGAGAGAGATTCTAACTTCATTAGGGGCCTACGGGATTATCGGCCACATGCATCATTGCACCCGTTTGCGATTCCTAAAATGTGAAAATTAAGGAATCGCAATTTAGAAATCGCAAACGGCAATGCTTGAATAATTCGCAAATATTTTTGCGATTTCTTAATTTTCCTTAATTGCGATTCACATTTAGCGAATCGCAATTAAGAAAAACCTTCCCATTGATTCCTATGGGCCAAAAGGCCCATAGGAATCAATGGGAAGGCATTAACATTTTGCGATTTTCATTTTGCGAATCGCAATTTGGTAATGCATTTCAAGGGTGCTGCACCGTTGAAATGTTTTTTTAAGTGCAAGTTCCACACACACATGTCCAAAGGACATGTGTGTGTGTAACATGACACTTTCAAAAATGCATTTTTGAGCATTTTTGAAAGATTTCGCAAATTAACATGAGGTTCAACCTTGTGTTAATTTGCTCCCCCTATTTGCGAATTCGCATTTTTTTAAACATTCATGCATTGTATTTAAGGAATCGCAAAAATGCGATTCCTTAAATGCAACCGCATTTTTAGAAATCACAAAAAATTGCGATATCTAAAAAATTGTTTAATGCATCCAAAAAAGTGATTTTGGAATCGCAAACGGCCGAATTTTGCGATTTGCACCGTTTGCGACTCCAAAATCGCTTGATGCATGTGGCTGATAGTCCCCGGGGGTTTGAGTGCCATAAGGGTGTTATGCGTCAAATGGGCCAGGCATCCTCGGCCGGGGGCGTGGGTCTGTTTGCTTGGCTGGACAGATCATGGGGGTAAGGTAATTCAGATAGTGAAGGGGGTATTAGGGCATGCCAGGCTCTAGTTCTGGATGCTGTGATTGCTGATCTGGGCCAGTTCTGGATGGATCTGGGGGTATGGTAATACAGATAGTGAGGGGGGGACCTTAGAGCTTGTTAGTCTCTTATTCTAGGTGTTGTGGTTGCATGTGGCTGCCATCTTAAGGTCAGTCGGGCTGATCAAGGGTCTCCCCTACTCTAGGGGCTGCAGCTCAAAGCAGGCAAGAGCCCTCCTCTGGGCTGAGGAGCCTTGGTTGGTAGTGTTTGTGTGTGGCCTCTGATTTTGAGGTGGGCCTTCGGGATCGGTGCGCTCTGGAAGGGTCACGCTCTTGATTTAGGAAATGGGTCGCGCGAGGCGGCCATTTTGGGTCCAGTCAGAGTCGGTGAAGGCAATTACTGGATCGAAGGTGAGAGGACCTAGTTTGATGGAGCGAGAAGTAATTGAGTGTGGTATCCTTTGTCGGTAGAGGGAATTCTTTGGAGGTAAAGAGGGTGTGTGGCCTCTGAAATTAGGTGGAGTAGGTCTTTATCGCACTTGAAGGCTTAGTGGAATGGTTGCTTGTGTCGGCCATTTTGGAGCCAGTCAGTCAGAAGCACAATTGCTGTGGTGGGGAGCTAGGTTCCAGTTCTGGCCGTGGCATTCTTCAGTAGTGAGGGATTCTTTGGCACTTAGGAGGGCAGTGGGGCTTCTGTTTAGACTGAATAGCGCTTTTTTGCATGGCAGTCACTATTACTAGAAAGAATGGTCACGCATGTTGGCCATATTGAGGCCAGTCGTCAGCGAGAGAGTCAGTTCTTGATGAAAAATCTATGGCCCATGCTCAAGCATGAGCGCGCGGATGGACCGAATTCCTTTAAGGGTTATCCGGGGTGTGGGATCTCTCAGTTGAGATAGTGGTGACTTTGCACTTGATGCATTTTAATCAGAGCTGGGAAGGTCGCACGTGGCAGCCATTTTGGAGCCAGGCGTCCTACCTTAGGCGCTACTCCGGGGCAGATTCAAGATGAGAATCCTTCCAGATATATGCCCAGCAGTCGCTGCTCAGGCATGAGCATTCGATCAGACTGTGGTTTTATCAGGTGGTTTCTCATGAGGATCCTTTAGTGTTTGCTGGCGAGCTGCCTGGCGTCCTGATCGGGCTGATGGTCCATCTGATGGAGTGGTGCAGGAAGAGGAATTCTGCCGGACACTGCAGCCTGTTTCGAGGTCACCTTCCCGTCAGTTTCTTCATGTCAGAAAGCGGTCAGTAGCATTTAGATGTAAGACAGAAGGCCTCTTTTAGAGTTGGACAGAACTGAAATTCCTCCACAATCCTTATGGTGGAGTCCATTTAGCAACTGAATTGTACTCTATATTTAGAGTTTCCCCAAGAAAATGGAGGATGATCCATTCCCTCAAATCTCTTAATAAAGACTGGAACCTTTTTATACTCTAACTTTCTTCCCTCATGAAAAGGTCTTGTTCTCATGTCCAAATAAGGCTTTAATTATAAACATAGCATAATGACTTCCTGTGGGTTGGTTCAAAGTCAGATTGCAGACTTTGCAAGACCTTGAGATCCTAGATCCTCAATAAACATCTGGGTTCAGTGGATAGGCCTTTACAAGTCCTGAGCACAGTCAAATAGTGGGTAGGGTGATCTCAGTCACAAGTACCTTAACTGGCATTAGAGTTTTCCTGAACCTGCTCACATTATATGGATAGCGTGGACGGGTCTTACTTTTCATGTCTCCATAGTTATGCTTTTATTTGCACTATATTCTTGCATCTTATAACTGTTTGGTAAGAAATAAAACTACCCAATATCAACACCTCTTTCTCTCCCAGTGTGACTTGAAGCAATCCTTCATTTTTTGTTTGTAGTATCTCCTATTCAAGGATCTGCTCATGTATGTTGAATGTAACTCTTTATTTGCTACTTTTTCTTATAGAGCACTCTAACATCTTTCTGAATTAATATCTGTGCTATTAAGAAAACAATATAAAAGGATAATGAAATATAGATGTTGCAGTTCCACCATCTGGATTAGAAAAAATACCTTCAGATTGAAGTCTTGCATAGGCAAACAGGTTCCAGTCACACATACAAATATATCTCCAACACAGAATCAGTCCATATCACTGCATGCCATGTCATCGGTGACCTTGACGAAGTTACCATCCACAGAGGAGTTATCCGTACTCATCAGAGGACTCATTTTGACCCGAAGACTCACATTGACAAATTTAAGACGAGGTGAGAGTTGGAAGAATTCTTTAGAATGACGAGTTAAGGATTTCTTCCAAAACAATTCATTCATGGACACAGATTATGGATACACCAGCCTGACAAATAAGTCTAAATTCAGTTTGCAACCCTTCACAATACCACATGAAGTATGGGCTTTTAAAGAGGTGGTTCTAAAAGGTATTCAGGAACTAAACCTGAATGAGGATAATTTCTACTTAACCAAGAAGGAGAACATGGCATTGGACACCCTCAGCAAGAGGAAACATCTGGTTATCAAAACATCAGACAAGGGGGGTGCCATTGATATAAAGGAAAGAAGATTACAGAGAGGAATGCCTCGCCCTCTTACATGATAAAATAAACTAAGTGACCCTCCAGACTGACACCACAAGTTATCTACACGTTTAAATGAAGAAATTGGTAGAAGAGGCCATGGGAAATGGGTGGATCACCAAAAATGAACAAGAATTCCTTCTTCCAACTAAACCCAGGATGCCCTTGTTTTGCACTATTATTAAGATCCTCAAGGGCAGGATGCCCTCTCCAGGCAGACCAATTGTGTTGGACATAGGCTCAGTGCTCAAACCCCCTTGTAACATCCACAAGGTCTTATATCAAGGACACCATACATCTGTTGAACCAACTAGAAGAGGAAGAATTTGACCCTACAACAGAAACACTGGTCTGACATGAGGTTGAGGCACTTTATAGAAGTAGTCCCCAGGGGGAGAGTCTGTGTGTGATAAAGAGCCTGCTACAATAACACATTTTGGACTGGGCTACCCCAATCCATTAGATAATGACAGTGGAAGAATTGGCACTTACGAGAATCTTTTCACCTTTGAAGATCGGATCTATTTACTGCAACATGGGATTTCCATGGGGAGCACTTTTGCTCCAAGTATGTTTGACGAAGAGAACATTTGGACCAACAAACCATTCAGTGACCCCATCCTGGTAATAAATCATGGGGAGGACACCACCATTCAATCTTTCAATGGATGGCTCAATCAAAGAAATCCATTCCACCATTTCACAATGACAACTGACAAGCCAGATATCCTTTCTGGATGTTAACATCACTGCAATAGATGGGACGGTTATTAACTCCCTGTACACAAAACCCACCTCCCACAGCGATTTGTAACACTTTAACAGTGCTCACCCCCAGGCAATGAGAGAGAATTTATTGGTGGATCAGTTCTTAGTGATCAGGGGAAATTGCCCCAATCTCAAGCATTACAAAATTGAAGCAAAGCAACTCACTATAAGACTGAAGGAAAGAGAATAAACTTTGTGATGAAAAAGACAGAAAGAAAGAGAGTATCCAGAGAGGATTATTACCAAGGCACAGGAGAGAGCACACCCTAGGGAGGTCCTGCTGGAGACATATATGAAGCAGGATACTAACTCCCTCATTTTTGTGAGCATCTATAACTCCTCTTCAAACACCATCAAAAGGATTGAAATATACATTGGTGGATCCTCACTTCAAACCAACTGACCTTCAACAAACCACTGTTCTCATTCAAGAGAAATAGAAGTATTAGTGACAGACTTGTAAACTGTAATACATGGCAGAGGAATCCTGACTGCCAGACCAACCTATTGGAACCCCGGGGGGGGGGGGAATCGCCCATGATTTATAGTGTACCACAACACACCCATGGGGGAGCATTACATATATATATACCATCCTGCCACAAGCAGGGGAGCGGAGCCAAGCAGGTCTCGTAATGGGTTGGGACCCTTGAAGAATTAATCACCTTAGTTTGATTAACATTGTGCCTAGCGCTGTTAAAATCCAAATACGTCTCCCATAATAATGTTTAGGACTAGGATCTCCTGGACTTTTTTACATGTTTTTGCTCTGTTTGACATCAGCTTTAATTGCTATTCTTTTAGAGTCTGACTACAGGGCCACACACTCTTTCCTCTGTGGAGACATTTATCTCCAGCACTTTGGGTGAGTTATTTCTGGAATAGCGTTTAAGTTAGTGCTTTATTAAAGATAGACATCTCAAGTTGGATACTATGCTCTTAAAAAAATGGATACGGTCATGTATGATGGTCTAAAACAACATCACTATGCATCGAAAAAGCACCTTATTCCTACCTGCAGTAGTCCTGCAGGGCGACAGAGATATACACACCTCTGATTGACACAAAGAGGTGGAACTGTGGTACATTTTCACTGCATCATTCATTACACACATGATTCTGATGCCAGCTGAGAGATGTGTGTGTATGAGACTTAATGGACACCAATGAATGGAACATAAATGTGTCGTTAAGAATGCAACGGGAGGGCAAGTGTCGTTCATGAGTGGTGATTGACATGAGGCCAATATCCTCATGCCATATATTATTTTTTCCAGGTAAAACCCTGAGTGGCACGTATTATACGTTCAGTGCATGCTTTGAGTGTGTTGCATGCCGCACAAAAAAGACATGTCATTGGTGGAGTGTCACGTTTACGAACACACCCTGACGAAATCTTAGGACCTGTTTAGGCTGCCATTATAGGGCTGAAACATGTTGGTGATTTAGGGTCAAAGGCAGGGGTGGTGTTTCCATTAGGGCATAGGCATGGGCGTCCGCAGGGGGGGCAAGGAGGGGCGCTTGCCGCCCCAGGAGCAACCCTCTGTGCCCCCCCTGTGGACGCCCATGAAAACCGTGACTTCAAGACGGGTTCTCACTCTCTTTCCTTTCCTTTCTTTTATTTGCTCCCTTGTGAAATGGATCCAGAAAAGAAAGACCCTTTTGCTGGAAATGTAGTATTTTTCTGACATTTTTATTCCAAAGTGCAGCATTGGGAATAAAAGGCTTTACATATGATAACTAACTAAACAAAGTAAGACAGAGTGGTAGCAAACTGGCCAAACTGATTTTATTCACACTGGAACATATTAGCGCCACTTTTGCAGAGTTTGCCAGTGAAGCGCTATTTTTGTTTTCTTGTCTTTGTTTTCCCTGGACTTGGAACTAGTGCACCAATCCTAGAGGTACTGCAATATGTGGATTGGAAAACAAAATGTGTGCTGCGGCTCTTCGTCCAGGGATGAGGTCTTTTTACCATACTGCTTACATTTTGTAAGGATATTAGAAATGGCAATTGAAATGGGTCCATTCAGGGCCCTGTAGTCATGTCCTTAACTTTTCAGGCAAAAGCACTCACTGATTTCTGAATAGTGAGTGTAAAAGCATTAAGGTAAGCATGTTGTTCCTGCTTACATTTCCCATGGTTTGCAAAATTTTGCATTCCCTATAAGTGTTGTTACTTTTTTTTGTAGGCCGCATATTGCTCTTGTCAAGTGCGTAATTTAAATTGAGCCGCGTCCAGGTGTTTATAGCGGGCAACAATTGGGTTGTAGGTGAAGACAGTGGGAGTTTTTCTCAATGGGGCAGTATGGTCACAGAGCTCCTGAATTTGGAACTGGGAACCAGGTTCAGACTTAATAACCAGTCCACGAGACCACTCTCCTGCGAGAGCACAATCACATGCTAGACCTTAGAAGGCTCCTCAAGACCTTAGAAGTCCTGGTGTCTTCGCACCAGCAGGTGTACCCTAGCATGACATGTGTAGGTTAACCTTCAAGGCTTGTCAACCACTATCCATACTGAAGTTCACCTCCAGTCTTGCGGGCAGGCCTATGAAGCAGCACACCCTAGAACAACAGTCAATGAGGTCACAGGACCCTTGAGAAGGGCCAGCTCTAGGGCGGTGCAACCAGTGTGACCACACCGGGTGCTGACTTTAGGTGGAGGCATCATGTTTGCAAGTGTATTATGGTTTTAAAAACCCTTGCTGCCTCCTTCCTGGCCTCCAGCAATTTTCGGCAACAATAAAAATGTCATGATGACTCTGGTGATCAATGTTCTTCCTAGAGAGAGATCAGAATTTTGTTCAGTTAAAGTTTTGGCTCATGGAAAGGTAGCTCAGAGGGTTAATGTATCGGCTGCAAAGAACATGTGCCATGCAGATCACAAAGTGCACATAATGTAAATAGGGCAGTGGGCTACTGTTTTTATCAGAGAGATCATTTTGTTACTTGCAGTTTATAAGTTAAAATCCTAACTTAGAACAGTGAGCTATTATCTGTCATCTAAGAGCTGCATACAAACTGTAAGGTATAAATGAGAGCGTTGGAGCGTTAAGGCCCCCAGTCTTTGATTATCCTAATGTCCCAAAAAGTGTTCTTTTGGACAGAAATCAATTATGATTATTAAGGAGAACCCCCAACCATGGTATTACGTTTTAAATTCCGGGTATTGTGTTTCACCAGACCAATCACTATAAAACTATACAGGCTACTAGTATGGTTGTCATGTGACTCCTACACCTTGTAGTCCTTAGTCTTATGTAACATTTTCTATACAGTGATTTACACACATATTGATTGTCTCTGTGTAATGTGTGTGATGTAAAGTGCTCTGACACCCTACAATGGTATGAATGGCACTGTAAATCAATTAATTGCATCTGAGAGAGAGTGATCACCCCACATGCCCTCCCCTCCGAGGACTACATTCTATTGGGAGACCTCAATTTTCACCTGGAAAAGAGCAATGACAGCAACGCCACCTCCCTTCTGGACAATCTCGCAAACCTCGGACTCAAACAACTCGTCAATACCCCCACCCACAATGCAGGTCACACACTCGACCCTATCTTCACCTCCAGCAAACATGTCTCCTTCAGTCACACCACAGTTCTCCATTGGACGGACCACAGCTGCGTTCACTTCATCTACAATAAGACCACAACCCACAACCATCCTCAACCTACTCTGCGAAGAAACTGGATTAAAATGACCACCGACCAGATCTCCTCATCGCTTCTTCAAAACCCCCCTGCCCACTCATCGAACGCCAACCAAGCAGCCATTAACCTCACTCATTGGCTAACCAACAGCGCCGACATCCTAGCACCGTCGAAAAAACGCCACATCAAACTAGGCAGAAAAACGCTTCCTGGTTCAACGATGATCTTAAGAAATCTAAGAAACTCTGCCGCTCCCTCGAGAAGGCATGGAAAAAAGACCCGAATACCAGCACCAAGGACACCTTCAAAAACGCTTCCCGCATTCACCACCAACTAATCCGGCCTGCCAAGAAAGCTGCATTCAAAGACCGACTAGATAACAACGCCCACAACAGCAAGGAATTATTCAACATCGTCAAAGAATTTACCAACCCCTCAGCCAACTCCAACGACATCACCCCCTCTCAAGCCCTTTGCGACTCCCTAGCTTCGTTCTTCCACGACAAAATCGCAGACATCCACAACAGCTTCGACAACCAACCCGGAGACCAACCCACCCAACCGTCTGCCGTACCTTCACCCCCCTTGAAAATCCTCAACGACTGGAACCCAATCTCCACTGAGGACACCATCCGCCTGATGAACTTAATCCACTCAGGATCCCCCACAGACCCTTGCCCTCACCACATCTTCAACAAAGCAGACTCCATCATAGCACCACGCCTCAGAGACGTCATCAACTGCTCCCTCAACTCCGCCACCTTCCCGGAAAGCTGGAAACACGCAGAACTTAGCGCCCTTCTGAAAAAACCCACAGCTGACCCCAACGAACTCAAAAACTACCGCTCCATCTCGCTCCTTCCATTCCCGGCCAAAGTCATCGAGAAAGCTATCAACAACCAGCTCGCCGCCTTTCTCGAAACCAACAAATCCCTCGACTCTTCACAGTCCGGCTTCCGAGCCAAACACAGCACTGAGACCGCACTCATCGCAGCAACAGACGACATTCGAACTCTACTGGACAATGGAGACACAGTCGCCCTCATCCTCCTTGACCTCTCCGCAGCCTTCGACACAGTCTGTCATAGCACCCTGCTACAACGCCTCAGAAACATCGGAATCCAAGGAAAAGCACTGGAATGGATCACCTCGTTCCTTACAGGAAGAACTCAGAGAGTCTGCCTTCCACCATTCAAATCAGAGGCCACTGAAGTCATTTGCGGCGTGCCACAAGGATCTTCACTTAGCCCCACCCTCTTCAACGTATACATGAGCCCCCTCGCGACCATCGCACGCCAACACAATCTCAACATCATCTCCTACGCTGATGACACTCAACTGATCCTCTCACTCACCAACGACCCGAACACCGCCAAAACCAACCTACATGAAGGAATGAAAGAAGTAGCCGAGTGGATGAAGCAAAGCCATCTGAAACTGAACTCAGATAAAACAGAAGTCCTTATCCTAGGTACCTCCCCCTCTGCCTGGGACGACTCTTGGTGGCCAGAGGCCCTTGGAAAAGCACCCATCCCGACGGACAACGCACGGAACCTGGGCGTCATCCTGGACTCCTCACTCTCAATGAACAGACAAGTCAACGCCGTTTCATCATCTTGCTTCAACATTCTTCGCATGCTCAAAAAAACATTTCGGTGGATCCCAACCGAAACTAGAAAAACGGTCACCCACGCACTGGTCACGAGCCGCCTGGACTACGGAAACACCCTATACACCGGTACCACCGCAAAACTCCAGAAAAAACTCCAACGCATTCAGAACGCTTCAGCGAGACTCATACTAGACATCCCGCGTAAAGACCACATTTCCGGTCACCTGAAAAACCTCCACTGGCTCCCCGTCAATAAGAGGATTACATTCCGCCTCCTAACCCACGCACACAAACCACTTTACGAACTTGGACCCGAATGCCTCAACATACGACTTTCCTTCTACACCCCCTCCCGCCAGCTACGATCCTCCAACCAAGCCTTTGCTACTGTACCTCGCATCAACAAAACCACCATGGGAGGAAGATCCTTCACCTACCTGCCAGCTAAAACCTGGAACTCACTTCCCACTCACCTTCGCCTCACTCAGAACCACCTAGCATTAAGAAAGCAACTTAAAACCTGGATATTCGACAAATAATTCCCCTCCCTTCTTCAAGCGCCTTGAGACCCTCTGGGTTTGTAGCGTGCTATATAAATTATTTGACTTGACTTGACTTGACTTGACTTGTAGTGTTGACTAAATTATGCATTAAAAAAAAGGCTGCAGCGTAATGCAGTATATTTTCAGATATTTTATTATTTTGACGTGTGTACACATGCTAACAGTCTCTGGAAAGATTTTGCCTTATTAGTACCAGTGTAACATACAAACGCAGCAGTGAGAAAGGTGACCAGTCAACCTTTGCAATAGGATATCCACTCCGCAGCAACACAAGTCACTTTTTATATTAACTTTTGATATGTTTGAGCTACAAACAATTTATTAGTTCAAATGGTCAGATCATGCAGCAGATCTTGCATTATGAGGCAAATATGGCAGAGCTATAATTTCAGAGAAAACATTTGCAAACTAGGATATATTGTGATTCATGTTTGAACTGCTGTTGTGGAAAAAGGGAGAAGTGCTGATGACAGAAACTCCATGGCTCGGAGGCAAATGGCTTGTGTTTCCACACTTTACCGTATTTGGTACATACTGTGATTAGAAGCATATCCCACTGTGTGAATATATTTTAATGTCAATAACTCATTATAACCTTAAATAATCATGTGTATCCATTGGTTGATTGAACTGGGCAGTGAAATGTCAAACAAATACTAAAAATTGGGATGTCTGCGCATTCTGGCCACACCTCTGGCTCCACCCACAGATCCAAACCTTGGGTTATTCCTGTGAGAATTTGGCCTGGTATATGATGCTCACTAGTTCTAGTGATCACCTAAACCATGCCAAGCAAACCTTATGATGATTGGTTGTAAGTCAACCTTATAGACCAGCTATCCTAGTGGTAGCGTGGACAAAGCAGTCTTAGGCTAAACTCTGAAAGGCAAGCTGTTTTACCATATACAACCCCCTTGAATACCAAATGAAAGGACACCACACAGATATATATTGGAAATATATATATATATTTATTAACTACAAATATCCCCTGGACTCTTTATGAGCACAGAAGCACAAGCGTTAAAACAAAACACAGTTAAAATACACAAAAGTTGCACAATATGGATGAGCCCTAGGGGCCACCTAAACCATATACTAAGAAAGTGGTATAAGAGATACCAATCGAAAAGGAAATAGGCCTAGGGCCTTGGGAATCGCTGGAGCTGATCGGGACTAGCAGTGACTAAGTCGGGAAAGGCCCGCGGGACTCGGGTGCAGTGTTCAAAGTGCACGCACTCACCAATGCAATATCTTTGGCGCGTAAAAGTTATAAAGTTAGTTAGTTAGGAACCTTCCGAGTGTCCTAGAGGAGTGAAACTTAAGACACAGATACTAGAGGTGTGTACCAGTGTGGGAACACCGGCGTTGCTGAGTTACCTCACCCAAAGGATGCAGATGCATAGGGTCGAAGTAGTGTCGGGTTTCGTCACGCTGGTCGATGGTGCTTGGAGCTGAAGATGCTGTAGGCGGCTCGATGTGAAGAGTTCCGGTGGATCCAAGGGTGGATCTGAAGTTGTGAAGAACTGAAAGCAGAGGGGACAATGTTCAAAGTCACTAGCCAGTGACTACCGTGGAACCAGATTGGAACCAGGCGATGTTGGGTGCAAACAGGCGTTGAGGTGTAGCTTCTCTCTGCAGCCACATGGACACGAAGAAGTTGAGGACGTCCAGGAGCTGTCACACGCAGGCTTCTCGCTGTTGGCGGTGTAGGAAACTTGATTGGATCAAACAGGCCTTGGCTAATGCAAGCCACGCTGGAATCAAAAAAGGCTTATCACTCGGACTAGCAAGGTCAGAGCGGGTGCTCCCTTTTACAGGAGCGAGGGCAAGTCTGGAGCAACCAGACCCGCAGTGTAGTTAGTAGGTTTCTTCACCAAGATGGCCGCTGACCACGTGGCAAGTGGCCGGGATGGTGCATTGAGTGGCACAATGCAAAAGGGCCCCACGCAGATCGTGGAGATGCTGGGGGATTGATCTTCGGTGCAAGGGCTGCTCAGTTGTGGGGCTTCTCAGTCCCCAAAGCACAACATTGAGGGTGCCTTGGATGCTGCGCAGTCAGCTCTTCGGGGGTCTTCCAAGAGGTTCGGTCCCACGTCTCTCGGTTCCTCCACGGGTCCCTTCTTTGCAGGGACTGTGGATCGGGCTGTGAGAAGTCTGGGAGTCTGGGTCTTGTCAAGCTCTGGGCTTGAGCTTCAGCGGGAGGTGGTGGCAAAGCAGACATCGAGTTGCTGGTTGGTACCTGTGTTCACAGGGTGGCCACTCCTAGGCCACAAGGGAGATACTCTTCAGTCTTCTGTGCAGCAGAATGTCGAAGTCCAGCTGTCGTCTTAGTTTCAAGTTGATTCAGGATGATCTGAGGTGCTATGGCACTGCTCCCACTCTTATTCCCAATCTGAGGGGTGGATCACCTGCTAGGTCCGTCCTTTGGGTGGGACCAGGAAGGGAGCGGTTACACCCCCTTTCCTTTGTCCAGCTCCTCGCCAGGCCTGGGTCCGGCAAGTCCCAGGACCGGTTTGGACTGGCTTATGCACGAGGACACCTCGTGTGCCCCGGGCATGTCTCAATCTATTCAGCCCTGTCCTACCCAATACACAAAATCCTGTCTGGGGTGGTGCTCGCACCTCCCAAGGCAGGAAACCCTTTGTCCAAGCCACCCTCGCTGGAAGGACTCCCAGCAGCAGGAGGTCAGACTTGTGTCTGTGGTGGCAGCATCCATTTTGTGATGCTGCGGCTCTGGTTAACTTTAACCATGGTTAAGGCTACACACATGTCGTGTCCCTCTAGAAGGGTGGAATGCTATCCCCGTTGACAGAACTGTCGAGGGGATAGTATTCCAAATCGTATGACACCTTACTCGACATGTTTTGATAAAGCCAAACCAAAGTTAGCAAATAACTGCGAGGATTATAATGCACTTAAGAGTATATGGTATGGCAATATCCCGGAACAGCTAAGGGAGTTGTTCCCGACAGCTGCAGACAGACTCAGCTCATGCTAGAGCACCATCTCACATATTTCCATGCACTCTGCCTCCAGGATTGATGAGGGCTTCCATAGGAGTGGTTGATAGGAACATATGTGTCCAGTTTAGGTTAGGTATAGGTATACTACACCTAAGCAAGAGGAGATTACACCAACTTGCCCCAGCTGAGTGATCAGCCAGTTGTGTCAAATATGGAGGCCAGGCCAGGGGTGGCACAATACATGCTGCAGCCCCTGGTAGGCCTTGGAAACACCTATGCCCTGGGTACCTAGGGTACACTGTTACAGGGGCCAATAAGGTGAACCAGTTCCAATTCATAATGCACCTAAAGTGCATTGGCAGTAATTTAGAGAGAGAACAGCAGGCTGTGGGTCTGATTAGCAGGCCCACAGCCACATTAAGTCATAAACCAGTGAAGCAAAAAGCAAAAATTTGGGGTGACCATAGGATAGCAGAACCTACTCTCCTACACAACCCCCCCCCCCAAACGCAGGGACATTAGACTAACCTTGACAAGTTGTGTCTTCATGTTCTAAGTGGAAGTACCTGGAGAGACCATCTGCGTTGCCATGGTCAGTCCCTGGGCGGTGCTCCACTGTAAAGTCCATCCCCTGTAAGGAAATGGACCACCTGAGTAGTTTGGGGTTTTCACCCTTCATCTGATTAAGCCATAAGAGGGGCTTATGGTCGGTCTGAATCTTGAAGTGAGTGCCAAACAAGTATGGTCTCAACTTCTTCAGGGCCCACACCACAGCAAAGGCCTCCCTCTCAATGGCTGACCAACGTTTTTCTCTGGGGGCCAGCCTTCTGCTAATAAAAGCAATGGGCTGGTCTTGACCATCTACATTAAGCTGTGAAAGCACTGCTCCCACTCCCAACTCAGAAGCATCTGTTTGGACAATGAACTCTCTTGAGTAGTCAGGACTCTTCAGGATAGGTGCAGAGCACATGGCCTTCTTCAGGTCATCAAATGCCTTTTGACAGTTTACTGTCCACTGAACCTTTTTGGGCATCTTCTTGGATGTCAGATCATTAAGAGGAGTCACAATGGACCCATAGTTCTTAACAAACTTCCTGTAGTACCCAGTCAGGCCCAAGAAAGCTCTGACCTGAGTCTGGGTAGTTGGAGGGGACCAGTCCTTTATGGTCTGGATCTTACTCTCCAGTGGTTGAACTTGGCCTCCACCTACAAGGTGGCCCAGGTATACAACTTTACTCTGCCCTATCTGGCACTTTGTTGCCTTGATAGTGAGGCCTGCCTTTTGCAGAGCCTCAAGCACTTCCTTCAGGTGGACCAGGTGATCCTCCCAGGTGGAGCTGAAGACAGCAATATCATCCAGATATGCTGCGCAAAAGTCATCCAACCCAGTAAGGACTTGATTCACCAACCTTTGGAAGGTGGCAGGTGCATTTTTCAAACCAAAGGGCATCACCACAAATTGATAATGCCCACTGGGGGTAGAAAATGCAGTCTTGGCTTTAGACTCCTCAGCTAACCTGATTTGCCAGTAGCCAGCTGTCAAGTCAAATGTGCTCAAATATTTGGCAGAAGCCAACTTGTCAATGAGCTCATCTGCCCTTGGAATAGGGTATGCATCTGTCCTGGTGACAGCATTGAGTCCTCTGTAATCCACACAGAACCTCATCTCTCTCTTGCCATCTTTGGTGTGATGTTTGGGGACCAGAACCACTGGGCTAGCCCAGGGGCTCTCTGAAGGCTCAATAACACCTAATTCCAACATCCTTTGCCCCTCAGTCTTTATACAGTCCCCGACATGGTCAGGTTGCCTGTAAATTTTGCTTTTTACAGGAAGACTGTCACCAGTGTCCACCACAAGGGTACACCAGTTAGTCTGACTGGGTGTCAAGGAGAACATATGCCTGAATGACTGCAAAACTTGTCTACAGTCATGTTGCTGATGTTCAGTGAGGCTGCCATCTAAGGCCACACCATCAACTGAGCCATCCTCAGGGTTCTGAGTGAGCAGGTCTGGGAGAGGGTCACTCTCTTCCTCCTGTCCCTCATCTGTAGCCATGAGCAAGCCCATGTCTTCCCTGTTGACATATGCCTTTTATTCTGTTGACATGGAGCACCCTGTGGGGGCTCCTGGGAGTTCCTAGGTCCACCAAGTAGGTAACCTCTCCCTTTTTCTCCAGAATTGTATGGGGTCCAGACCATTCGTCTTGGAGTGCTGCTGGGGCCACTGGCTCCAACACCCATACCTTCTGTCCTGGCTGATACTCAACCAAGACAGCCTTTTGGTCATGCCAAGCTTTCTGTAATTCTTGGCTAGCCTCAAGCTTTTTGGATGTATTTTCCATATACTCAGCCATCCTGGAGCGGACACCAAGTACATAGTCCACTATGTCCTGTTTAGGCTTTATGAGAGGTAACTCCCATCCATCCTTCACTAGACATAGGGGTCCTCTTACAGGGTGCCCAAACAACAATTCAAAGGGGCTGAAGCCAACCCCCTTTTGAGGGACCTCTCTGTAAGCAAACAAAAGGCAGGGTAGAAGGATGTCCCATCTTCGCCTGAGCTTTTCTGGTAATCCTTTGATCATACCCTTTAGGGTCTTGTTAAACCTTTCAACAAGCCCATTACATTGTGGATGATAAGGAGTGGTGAACTTGTAGTTGACACCACATTCCTTCCACATATCTGTCAAATATCCTGACATGAAGTTGGTACCTCTGTCAGATATTACCTCCTTAGGAAACCCCACTCTGGAGAAAATTCCAAGTAAGGCCCTGGCCACAACAGGAGCTGTTGTGGTCCTAAGTGGAATTGCCTCTGGGTACCTGGTGGCATGGTCCACCACCACCAGTATGAATATGTGCCCAGATGCTGTAGGGGGATCCATTGGACCTACAATATCAATCCCCACTCTTTCAAAGGGAACCCCCACCACAGGTAGTGGTATCAGGGGGGCCTTTGTGGTGCTACCTGCTTTACCACTGGCTTGGCAGGTTACACAGGAGCGACAAAACTCCTTGGTGTCTTCAGACATGTGAGGCCAGTGAAAGTGAGGGACAAGCCTTTCCCAAGTCTTATTCTGGCCTAGGTGTCCTGCTAAAGGAATATCATGGGCCAAGGTAAGTAGGAAGCCCCTAAATTGCAGAGGTATAACCAACCTCCTAGTTGCACCAGGCTTGGGGTCTCTACCCTCTGAATAAAGGTGTCCATCATCCCAATATACTTTATGGGCACCTTGAGCATTCCCAGCAGCCTCAGCAGCAGCCTGCTGTCTGAGGGGTTCAAGAGAAGGACAGGTTAACTGAGCCTGCCCCAAGTCTGCCCTAGAAGGTCCCCCTGTCCCCAGAAACTCAACCTGATCAGGTTCAAGTTCTTCAGAGACAGTTCCTTCAGGGGTCTCAAGACCAGCTTCCTGTGAAGGCTGATCCTCACTTGTAGGCAGTTGGGAAGGCACAGCCTTTACCCTCCTGTTCTTCTTCTTGGAAGGTGCTTGGTCCATTGTACCAGGATCCAAGACCTGAAGTTCAGAGAGGCACTTTTTGGCCTGTGACCTGGTCACAGCAAGGACATGTGATGATATCCCTAACATCTCTGCATGAGTCCTGTACTCAACTTCTGACCATAGAGAGCTCTCCAGGTCATTGCCCAACAAACATTCAACTGGGAGATCAGCACTAACCACAACTCTTTTTAGGCCAGTTACCCCTCCCCAGGAAAAGTTAACAATTGCCACACTATGGGTAGTGGTGACATTGCTGGCATTGGTCATCAGGTAATCATCACCTGGCATGTATTGTCCAGGGTCCACATAGCTAGGTGTCACCATAGTGACACTGGCACATGTTTCCCTGCATGCTTGAGCCACTTTGTTATTAATCAAAGGCGTCTGTCTGTATTTGCCCAGATTACTGGGACTGATGGTAGGGGTCAAATCTATGTCCCCCTCACAAACCAGAACAGCCTGTGTAAGGGTTCTGACTAGGTCAGAATCTCCTTCAGTTCCCAAGGTGATACCCACTACCCCCTTAGTTTGTGGACCAGCACTGCTAGCTGTACTAGTGGGTGCATGTGCCTTAGGGGCTGCAGTGCTGGGGGCTCCAACCTTTTTACACTCACTTGTCCAGTAAGAGGTGTTTTTACAAGTACTACACCAGGGTTTTCTTTGACCTTCTTTCTTCTTCTTCTTGGAAGTTTGGGACCCACTCTCTGTATTAGTTTGGGGCCCTGTTGAAGACTTCTGGTCTTTAGCTTTCTGCTCCCCACCCTTCTGGTCTGTTTTCTTCTGGTGACCACCCTCGTTCTGGTTCTGGTTCTTTTGCTTAACTCTGGTTCTGACCCATTTATCTGCCCTCTTTCCCAATTCTTGGGGAGAGGTCAAATCTGAGTCAACCAAATGTTGATGCAACTGCTGGTTCTGACAATTATTTAAAATTTGTTCTCTCATAAGCAAATTGTACAATCCTTCATAGTCTGTAACCTTGCTTCCCAGCAACCATCCCTCTAGAGCCTTAGTGGCACACTCAACAAATTCAGACCAGTCCTGAGTCTGTGTCTTCTGGGTGTATCTGAACATTAACCTGTACTGTTAAGTGGTTAAGCCTAACCCATCAATCAGAGCACTCTTCAGGACCAGGTAGTTTCTAGAATCCCCATCACTAACTGTGAGGAGTCTGTCTCGGCCTCTACCTTCAAAGGAGAGCCACAAGATTGCTGCCCACTGCTCCTGAGGGATCTGCTGTACTTTGCAGGCTCTCTCAAGTGCAGTCATCCATTTGTGGATATCATCACCAGCTTTGTAGGGGGGCACAATCTTACTCAGGTTTCTGTTATCAAAAGACCTGTCTTTATCCTTGTGGATAATGCTGCCACCAGTGGGTTCTATTACCCCACTATCTCTAGGCTGTCTTGGTCTAGCAAGTTTCTCTTAGGCCAGGACAACTTCTAATTCTTGTCTCTGGATCCTAAGTTCAGCCTCTCTCATTTTGGCCTCATGTTCCCTTCTCTGAGGGCTAGTCATCTCCCTTCTGGAGTGACCATGAGAACCTCTAGAAGCCTGGGAGGTATTGGATTCACCTGAGTGATTCCTTCTCCTCCTACGCTCCTGGTTAAGTCCACCTGGGTGCCTGGGCAAGGTCATCCTTGCTTCAGTCCCAAATACACTTAAGTTAGCCTGATTAAGCCTGTTGACTAGCACCTGACTATTTCTGCTATCATCAGAATCACTGCTCCCCCCTTCTGTCTCCTCTTCTTCTTCCTCCTCCTCATCTACCTGAGGAGCTCCAGTGACTTGGTCATCCTCATCTACCTGGACTATGGGGACAGGGGCATCAGTATGGTCATCTTCAGAAGGAGAGCCTCCTTCAGCATTCCCTGTGGGGTCTGCTTTAGAGGTCTTTAGAGCCTCAGACTGGTCTAAGAGCTCTCTAAGGTGGTCTGTAGTAGGAGATGGCCCTGTCTTCAGACCTCTTAAGGCACAAAGCTGCCTTAGTTCCTTAAAGGAGAATATAGCAAATCTGGATGGTGCCTTTGGAGGGTCACTCTCAACAGAGACATTCCCAGTGGAACCCTCTGCTCCAGACATTGCTCTAGTGTGGGTGGATATGTTGCAATCTACCTACACTGGTGTTTACCTACTAAACCTATCTAGCCCCTTCCATGCTGATGACAGAACGGTTCCGTCATCAGCGTCGGTTGAGCTGTGCTGATGACGGAACCGTTCCGTCATGACTCCACCCGCGCAAGGCGGAGTCAGCACAGGCGGGGAATACGCCTGCACGCAAGGGGCTAGTAGTTGTAGTCAGGGTGTGCTACTCCCTATCCTCTTCATCAACTAAGTTCAGTAGAACTTAAGTATACTATTCTTGTTTTATATGTACCTAGCAGGTACCTGTATGATCTTTCAAATGATAATCTCAACGATTGCAATGGTAAAACAAACAGCAAGCTCAGATCCCAATCCGCTGCTCACCAATGTGAGAAGTTGGCCTGGTATATGATGCTCACTAATTTTAGTGATCACCTTGTACCATGCCAAGCAACCCTTATGATGATTGGTTGTAAGTCAACCTTATAGACCCGCTATCCTAGTGGTAGCGTGGACAAAGCAGTCTTAGGCTAAACTCTGAAAGGCATGTGAAGCAAGCTGTTTTACCATATACAACCCCCTTGAATACCAAATGAAAGGACACCACACAGATATATATTGAAAATATATATATATTTATTAACTACAAATATCCCCTGGACTCTTTATGAGCACAGAAGCACAAGCATTAAAACAAAACACAGTTAAAATACACAAAAGTTGCACAATATGGATGAGCCCTAGGGGCCACCTAAACCATATACTAAGAAAGTGGTATAAGAGAAACCAATCGAAAGGAAATAGGCCTAGGGCCTTGGGAATCGCTGGAGCTGATCGGGACTAGCAGTGACTAAGTCGGGAAAGGCCCGTGGGACTCGGTGCAGTGTTTAAAGTGCCGCACTCACCAATGCAATGTCTATGGTGCGTAAAAGTTATAAAGTTAGTTAGTTAGGAACCTTCCGAGTGACCTAGAGGAGTGAAACTTAAGGCACAGATACTAGAGGTGTGTACCAGTGTGGTAACACCGGCGTTGCTGAGTTACCTCACCCACAGGACGTGGGTGCATAGGGTCGAAGTAGTGTTGGGCTTCGTCACGCTGGTCGATGGTGCTTGGAGCTGAAGATGCTGCAGGCGGCTCGATGTGAAGAGTTCCGGTGGATCCAAGGGTGGATCTGAAGTTGTGAAGACCTGAAAGCAGAGGGGACAATGTTCAAAGTCACTAGCCAGTGACTACCGTGGAGCCAGATTGGAACCAGGCGATGTTGGGTGCAAACAGGCATTGAGGTGCAGCTTCTCTCTACAGCCACGTGGACACAGAGAGGTTGAGGACGTCCAGGCGTCAATCACGAGCTGTCCCACGGAGGCTTCTCGCTGTTGGCGGTGTCGGCAACACGATTGGAGCAAACAGGCCTTGGCTAATGCAAGCCACGCAGGAATCAAAAGAGGCTTATCACTCGGACCAGCAAGGTCAGAGCGAGTGTTCCCTTTTACAGGAGCGAGGGCAACTCTGAAGCAACCAGACCCGCAGTGTAGTTAGTAGGTTTCATCTCCAAGATGGCCGCTGACCACGTGGCAAGTGGCCGGGATGGTGCGTCGAGTGGCACAATGCAAAAGGGCACCATGCAGATTGTGGAGATGCTGGGGTGCTGATCTTCGGTGCAAGGGCTGCTCGTTGGTGGGGCTTCTCAGTCCCCAAAGCACATTGTCGATTGTGCCTTGGATGCTGCACAGTCAGCTCTTCGGGGGTCTTCCAAGAGGTCCGGTTCCACGTCTCTCGATGCCTCCGCGGGTCCCTTCTTTGAAGGGACTGTGGATCGGGCTGTGAGAAGTCTGGGAGTCTGGGTCTTGTCAGGCTCTGGGCTCGGGCTCCGGCGGGAGGCGGTGGCAAGCAGACGTCGAGTTGCTGGCTGGTACCTGTGTTCACAGGGTGGCCACTCCAAGGCCACAAGGGAGATACTCTTCAGTCTTCTGTGCAGCAGAATGTGGAAGTCCAGTCGTCTTCTTAGTTTCAAGTTGATTCAGGATGATCTGAGGTGCTATGGCAATGCTCCCACTCTTATTCCCAATCTGATGGGTGGATCACCTGCTAGGTCCCTCCTCTGGGTGGGACCAGGAAGGGGGGCAGTTACACCCCCTTTCCTTTGTCCAGCTCCTCGCCAGGCCTGGGTCTGGAAAGTCCCAGGACCGGTTTGGACTGGCTAATGCACGAGGACACCTTGTGTGCCCCGGGCATGTCTCAATCTATTCAGCCCTGTCCTACCCAATATACAAAATCCTGTCTGGGGTGGTGCTCGCACCTCCCAAGGCAGGAAACCCTTTGTCCAAGCCTCCCTCGCTGGAAGGACTCCCAGCAGCAGGAGGTCAGACTTGTGTCTGTGGTGGCAGCATCAATTTTGTAATGCTGAGGCTCTGGTTAACTTTAACCAGGGTTACGGCTACACACATGTCTTGTCCCTCTAGAAGGGTGGAATGCTATCCCTGTTGACAGAACTGTCGAGGGGATAGTATTCCAAATCGTATGACACCTTACTCGACATGTTTTGATAAAGCCAAACCAAAGTTAGCAAATAACCGCGAGGATTATAATGCACTTAAGAGTATATGGTATGGCAATTTCCCGTAACAGCTAAGGGAGTTGTTCCCGACAGCTGCAGACAGGCTCAGCTCATGCTAGAGCACCATCTCACATATTTCCATGCACTCTGCCTCCAGGATTGATGAGGCCTTCCATAGGAGTGGTTGATAGGAACATATGTGTCTAGTTTAGGTTAGGTATAGGTATACTACACCTAAGCAGGAGGTGATTACACCAACTTGCCCCAGCTGAGTGATCAGCCAGTTGTGTCAAATATGGAGGCCAGGTCAGGGGTGGCACAATATATGCTGCAGCCCCTGGTAGGCCTTGGAAACACCTATGCCCTGGGTACCGAGGGGACACTGTTACAGGGTCCAATAAGGTGAACCAGTTCTAATTTGTAATGCACCTAAAGTGCATTGGCAGTAATTTAGAGAGAGAACAGCAGGCTGTGGGTTTGATTAGCAGGCCCACAGCCACATTAAGTCATAAACCAGTGAAGAAAAAAGAAAAAATTTGGGGTCACCATAGGATAGCAGACCCTACTCTCCTACAATTCCCGCCCACTTCGACCACTGTGTAAGACTCTGGATCCCTGGACCTGTGATGTGCCACTGCTGCGGGTTCCACATGTGCCACACATTTACGGTTCCGGGCTTCCGCATAAGGGCACTGGCCATTATTGAATCCCTAAACTTGCGCACGTTGTCAGTTTGACATTGACTACACGTCAATGTCAAAAATATAGCTGACATTTGGACATATACATTTTATTTTGTATAAATTAATTGAATGTGTGTAAAATTTAGCAATGCCCCGGGAATTCTACTAAAGGGAGTACCCATTGGCGAATCACTAGCGTGTGTGATTGCTGCATTATTTATTACTAACTTTCACGTTGTGCTTTAACTTTGGATAAAGGTTATCATGAATTCTAGCACCAAGAAGCCAATATTGGTAAATATGTGTGCTACAAATAATCCCTAACATACACTGTGCATTCAGTATATTTAATCTGGTGCTTTAATCATATGCTGTTTTAAAGTATCCTGATAAAAATCGAATTGTGCTGAAGACAGCCTTGATTGGTGCTGGATCGAGGACCCGGAAGTCTGCACACCTAGCAGACAGAGATAAAGCAGCTTGTCCGAAAGTTTAGCGTTTTCCCTACAGGCGGTGTTTGTTGGCCTGTGGCAGGGTCAGTCACATGTCCTGGATTCCTGGCATTTAATTGAGTCTAACACAGTTCTGCGCCCCAGTGTTTCTTGTGCCCCACCTGGCACACATCATGTCGGAGGATGGTGATGACGTTAACATTTTGCCTCCCCCCCCCTGGAAAAATGTCTGCGGACGCCCATGAGCATAGGTGCTTCCACTTTTGAAATTCATACACAAATACACAAACAAATATGAAATTTATTGATCTATTTAGAGATACAAAGTATTTTTAAATAAATTGATGTATTTAAGTCTGGGTTGTCTGTTTCGGGATGCCTGCCCTGCCTCGCTCTGAAGCAGGTGACGGTAGCCAGGCAGTAAATCAGCTTTCTTAACGGTATGCATGACGCAGGATTTCTGTTTAAAAGCCCTTTATTGCCATTGTGGTCTAGGGTAGTATGCACACTGTAGGCCAGTGACACAATAAGCATCACAGTTTCGGGTGTTGGAGAATTCATCCCCGCATAATTTCAGACATTCGTCATTCAAAGAGGTAAATCCCACCTTTTCATCATACGTGATAGTGGATGCAAATGCAAGCACGTCAGATCTAGTGCCTTGTTCTACGTAATGGTAAGTGTTTGCAAGCTAATGCTGTGTAATGTATATTGTGCTGAGACACCTCATCACACTAACCTCCACATTGCTTGACTCCTTTAGAAGTGGAGCTTCGGCATTAGCTTCCTTGTGAAATGGATCCAAGGAAGGAGCAGGGTTCACTCTTGTTCCCTTGCGAAGTTAATCCAAATATCCGATGGCTGCCCAAAGTGAGATATATTTGCTTACTGTGGAACATGTGCTTACAGAGGCCAGTTCGCTGATGTATGACATTAAAACTGGCCATCTTCATGACCCTAAATTAACTCTGAAGCCAAAAACATGGATTGACAATGAATGTTAAAAATGTCAAGGGAATGCATTTCAGCAGTTTAGATCCTCTCTTATTCCACATGCTTAACTTGCACTCCCCAATATCTAGCTATTTTATAATTTGTTGTTTATCTGTATTTTCTTCTGTACATAGTTTGAGGCGTGAGCCATGTCAGGTGGTTATGAAGGGCTTTGATTGAGCACTAAGGCTGAAGCCAAACAAAGTGCATGCCAGTGGATTGGTGTCTCTGCAAAGCATACAGAACAATGTTTGTGTATTCCATTTGCAACTGAAATTCTGTGGATAGGTGTGTGAAGGGGGTACACAGATGTCAAAATATTTGCAAGGCAAAGTAAGAAAAATTAAAGTGCTTAAATTTGAGTGAGTGCAGTGCATGTTGGCGGCGGTGAAGGACTGAGATGCGAGGAAGTGCATTCAGGAAGTGTGAAAAGAGGATGCTGCTGAGAAATGCGAGGGGGTTGAAGATGTGCAGATGGTCAATATATGTAGAGAAAAAGAGGATATATATCTAACATAAGGCACACATAATTGAAGGTAAAAACTCCTTCCACAGGCCTCAATGCTATTTAATTCACAGACTCACCATTTCAGAATTTAAACATTTCCAAAGTTAATTATTTAAAACAAATCATTGTTATTACTCATTTATAATAAACAGCAAACCCCCGTGAGAAATCCAAGCATACTGACAGGCTTTAGGTATATGTCAGTTGTTGTGCCATTAATCTTGAAAAAAATACATCTCAGAGAGAAATCAAAATACGGGTCAGGTGGCATACTATGGGAATCACAGAAATGTATTTGACAGGACCTTTATAGAGAGCACCCACTTTTTTTCATCTCACTTAAATAACTGTCTGCACATATTTCTATATGACTTGTTACAGCCATCATCTGTGGGTGCTTCTCGAAGTCTGGTTAGAGCATATTTTTGCCAAGTTAATGCTGCACGCAGTGCAAGACACTGGGCAAGCATACATTTGAAAGGGCTAAAGTTGTCATGCTGAACAATTTACACATTACAATAACTGTTGAACAAATTCTGCAGGAAGATATGGTGTAGTTGTTATTTATTGACTATACGTTCCCATTGCTTAATAACCTTTGCTTTATCACCACATTCATTTGCTTTCAAATGCACCATTTGACAATCTTTTTTTCATTTCTTTCTCGTGAGGGGGACTTACCCTGCACCGCATGTTTGTCCATTGAACTTGTTCACATTGCTCGCTTTATAAAAATCATGCCCAACATTTACACCTCGCCACTTTCAAATGTCACCAGCTGCCACTGGTCAAAGGACCATTGCATCCTAAAACCCCTACATAGTTTTTGTTTTTAATCTTTCCTATCCACCCCACTAATAAAGGGATACCTTGGGAGTGGATGGGGAATTTTTATCTTTAAAGTTAGGACCCCTAACTAACTATTTTCATAAGAGCTTCCTGGAATATGGGCAAGCCCACCCTGACTTTTAGGAGTCAGGGTGAACCTGATGACAAAGCATGCCGCTAATAGAGTGGGTGAGAATTATATGAAAAAATGTTTTTATTACCATCCCTACACCAGTAGGAGTGGTGCATAGGTGAGGCACGTAACACAAAACCCCCTCTTTCTCCTTGTGGAGGAGCTTGAACTCCTGAATTGATAATCTTTCGTTCTTAGAAGTTACTATCCATACACTATCAAAATAAACAACATTGAAAAATTACCCCAACCATATGGACAACAGTAATGACCTACACAATGCATCTATTGGTAGGCTATAACCCCGCTCAAATAGCACAAGAAAAAAGTCGGGCAGTCAGGCCCAGAAAGCAGTGAGGGAATTATTTCGTCCTTTACAGAGACATGCTCTTGTCTTTGAGAAAAGTTGTTTTTGAATGCAAAACACTCATCTGCGTCATCCAAGTGCAATCTGTGTGCACCAAGATGGAAAAGCGTGTGTATATCTACAGGCAAAAATCTCATTCGGCATCAGGAAAGTTCTCTAAGCACCATACTCTTAGAATACACAGGTAAAACGCGTTGTGTTGTACATGCATGTTATATCAATACAGTACTCTTCCAT
This sequence comes from Lissotriton vulgaris, assembly GCF_964263255.1. Taxonomy (NCBI): domain Eukaryota; kingdom Metazoa; phylum Chordata; class Amphibia; order Caudata; family Salamandridae; genus Lissotriton; species Lissotriton vulgaris. The sequence goes on from NC_141695.1 coordinate 989,545,908, forward strand.
ACTGCACATAGTCAGAGGGCCATCGGCACGAATTTCCCTGCACCTTGCACTTTAATTAATCAACCCCATAAACCTGTTCCAAATTGAAATCATTTTTACAGAGCATACCCTACTTTCAAACCTATGATGGCTCCTTTAAAATTAGCCCAAACATTGTACTTTTCAGAGAAATTGAGGAACGGATATTTACCAAGGTTTTCCTTTTTGTGACAAGCCATCCCATGACAGGCAGTCATTTTTAGCTGATATGTTGAGGGACAGAGCATCAGGCTGTGACTTGATTTGTGCACTGAAGCGAGAACAACATTTTTTTATGATTCATTCGCAACCCTTCGCCTCAAACGTTCTTATGTGAAGATTGAAATGCTGGCTTGGCTGACAATGCAGAAAGAAAACATTGTGCTTGCATTCCTTTCCTCCTACGGTACCTACTAGTGGGCGTACTTGAGACAGAGCCCATTGGATGCAACAGCTGCTTCGAAGAAACATAGCAGCAGCGCGTGCAAATCTGGAAGCGGCCACCTTGCACAGGAGGCGAACAGGAGACAGGATCTCAAAAGGGCTGTGGGTGTTTGGCAGAAATGCTCATATGAACAACATGACTGTTTTCTTCTCTCCGCCTAGCGTACAGGTGGCTCATGCTGATTCCAATCCTTTATCTTTAGGTACTTTAAAACTTTTTCACAGCGAACAAAAATGTTCCGTGAGGGAAATTATAGAAGCATAGCCATGAGATAGGTGACAATAATTAACCTGGTTGGTGGTGTCCTTTCGAAACTTTTAAATACAAAAGTATTTAATAATAACAATAACATAATCTACGTACTCTGAGACCCAGATACTTCTTCTCACTCCAGATTAACTTTGGACCTTTCCTGTGAGCAAAATATCCCGCCAAAAGCGATTCTGGGACAAAGACCTGGCACTGAGACCTTTCTGCTGAAACATCTGGGAAAACATTGTAAATATTTCTAATAACAATGGCATTTACAGCCTTGAAAAACTAGACCTTTCGATGAATTTCGATCAAGGGTAGGAAACCTTTCCTGTGAAGGTCAGCAACGGATTGGGGGGTTTTCAGGTCTTCTTTAACCTTGTCAGAAAGTCGATGCAAGAAGTTAAATAGCAAACGTGTCAGTGGGTGGAGGGCTAGCCAAAAAGCGTCCCTGTTCTTACATCCAAGTAATAGGATTACATAGGTATACTCATTAGAGATCTGGGGGTAATTATAGGGCCATTCTGTTAGATGCCTACGCAAAAACTACTTTGCAATTCCCAATCCATTGCAAGGGGCAGCTCCTCCGTTATGGCAGAGAACCATCAAGCCCCCCTCTGCCAGCAGCCTCAATACTTAAAAAATAAAACGATAATAAAACAGGTTTATCAATTTAGTTTTAAGGGCCGAGTCTTGAGGGCAGGACCATTGTGATGACAGTCTTGGAGGGAGAGAGGTGGTCACTGCTGTCAGTGTGCATGTCGGTGTGGCTGCCCGTCTTAGGACAGCCAAACCGACATGTGCACTGGGTTGTCTCAGACCCAAGCTGAATTGCCTGGTTGGAGACAGCAGGACTCTCTGGGATTTCAAATCCAGGCTGCTCATGCCAATCATGGCAATTCTCCCATGCTGCCAGCAGCATGAGAGCAGTGCTATAAAGAGAGTGGTCCCTGACCAATTGTGAGTGATTCGAAATATTAAGATAAATATTCATTAACATTTCTCTTGGTAGAACACTATTGTTTATTCAGATAGTGTTGATACGTTAACCACTGTATTTTTTCATTTTTAGTTATAAGTACAAACATATAATATACATCTTAACAGTGCCCACTGTACAGGGAAGGGTCTCTGTTATGCTCAGGAGTGGTGTGGGTAGGTGAAGTGACAATTCAATTGTACATCACTTTAAACAGTTGATGGTGGCTTCCCGAGGGAGCCTTGACAGAGTTAATCTTCAATTAAGTATAGCATTTAGTATGACATCATAAATAACAGGTGTACAAAATCACACACTGATTATGTGCAACAGTTGATAGTCGACGTTTCGACCCTCGTGGTAGGGATGATTTCCCTTACTCGGCGGGTCTTCCTCAGGACAGTGAAAGGGGAGGTGTGGGCAGTTCCTTGTGTATAAATTCCAATAGGACTCTTCAGTTGGACATATATATTTCACGTGTGCACGCGATCCTTGTCATGCCACATCAATTCCCTCAAAGCGATCGTAGTGTTGTGCATTAGGGACGTTTTTCTGCATATGCAAACGCATTCCTGGGTACTTTTTATGCGTGTCCTAAAAGAAGTAATCAGATTTTCCTTTGTTGTTTGGATCCCGTTAGGTTAATTCGGCTCTTTAGAAGTAGCCTGTCAGTTTGCAACCGGTCTGTGTAATTGTGACGTACCGGTCAAGGCACGGGTCCTACTAGATTGCCGACACGTTCGCTACGTTGATGAGTCAGGCATCCTCGTCCCCGGCATCCTAAACATCCACCGTGAAATTCGGAAGTGTGTGTGGAGTTCGCGTTACTGGCGACCTAAAATCACTCAGCAGCATGAGAGCAGCGTCAGGATTGGCCATAGTGAGTCTGGTAATATGTTTGGCAGTGGAGCCAGAGAGGAGCAGAAGAGCAGCGATTCAGTGGATGGCAGGTAAGTTTGTTTCTGTTTATCATTCGCCACCCCGCCCCTCTACTTTGCCTTGACACTAGTCGTTACTGGTTATTGCCATTGCTGATTACTCTCAGTATGTGTTTTCTATAGCTCCCAGATCACACAAGATTCCTTCGGGCTGAAGGACTGGGTTTTCCTAAGATCCAGCGGTGCCAGGGGACAACACCTAAAACCTTTGTGGGTAACCTGTTCCGGCGTACAAGTGACAGAGACACGGGACACTTCCTTCGGCGTCAAAGATTCGAGGTTTATTTACTGCAGGGAACACAGAAATCACAGGAAGTACAGCGTGTGTATGTTCGAGGAGACTGCTTCAAATTGCTACTGTAGGTCGCTCCTTTTATACACATTTCTGTCATACGTTAACATGGTACACAAAGGTTTACAACTTGGTTCCCAACATTATCCCCGAGAGGGGTCGCTTTGATGTATTTAGGGTCGGGACATAAGTACGGAAACATTTGGTAGTTCCCAACTGCAAAAACCCATCTTCCCACCATTAGTACATTCCAATCAGCAATAAACAGATCGAAGAAGGAACGAGGACAGGTGCAGAGGAAGACAGGACAGTGGGGAGATCAGAAAGGGTGTAAAAGGGGTTGGCCTCGGGAAACACGAGCTACAGGCGTCAAAGGGACGCGCCTAATGAGATGCACAGCTAAGACAATAGACCGGTAAGGCAAGATGAGCCTCGAGCGGGGCCATCTGCCTTACAGTATTATCCCCCTCATCATAAAGACACTTTCAAAGGAACATGTGTCTTCCGCAAGAGTCTTGGGAATCCCAGGGTCGCGAAGCGGACACCGTCCGTTCGCTGGCTACTTGAGGGCAAGAGACAAAATGGATGCCGTATCTAAGATGGAACCCGTGGGCTCGGATGAAGAAACCCACGAAACAAACGAACGGTTTAGGTTAGCACAGCGAAACTGCGCACACTTACTAAACTCATCATTTGCAGTTCATAGATACCAGACTCGACCATATTCGTACGAGTCGAAAACACCACTTACAATTGTCACGGAACCTCAGACGCTCCTTTTGCCCTCATGTAGGCAAGCACTAGTCGGAATCATATTCGATATTCATCAAACCGTCTAGATGTTGCTGCAACATAATTCTATCCAACTGAGCAGCTTTGGTAACAGGCGGTTGTCTTATACACGTTGTAGCACAGAGGCCACATAAGGCAGGACCACACTGCACACAAAGACAACACGTGAACATAAACGCTGCAACAACTCCGATGATCATCAGAATCTTCCAACCCCAAGTCGACATCAGGCCCCAAAACCACCCAAGTAGCGTCCAATCCCCTACGTCCATGTGTATGGACTCAGAGATTTTATGCAACTTTGAGATGGCTTGATAGACAGTCGGAGCGTTATCTGGAATGAAAATACAGCAGCTCGAATGGATCACCTTACATATTCCACCTCGATCCGCTAATACAACGTCTAAAACCATTCGGTTTTGTAACGTCATGAGCCTATCCGCCTGAAGTTCTGTGGTGATATTACCAAGGGCACTGTCAGTGATATTAGCTGTCAATTCCACCACTCGAGTCAATTGTCTCAGGTTCCTACTATTAACCATAGGTCCCCAAAACAGAAAGAAACCCTTGAAAAAGTCTCCTGCCTCTTGACCGGCAGTGTCTTCTTCGCTAATCACGCCTCTCACAACTCTAGTCTTGTGATAGTCTGCATCAACAGTGAACGTCGGAGGCAACAAATTTGCAATATAACATGAGCCCACAAAGTCAGAAGGCAACCATGTATATGCACGATCATGGCAGACGAAATATGTACCCTTGGCAGCCAGAAACACAGGGGAAGAGGACATCGGCAGAATATAAAACTCGGAGCAAGCACTCTCTCCGAGACGAGCTTTCGCTCTTCGGCCGCGACCCATTAAGCAAAGATTACCAAGGTGGGGTACGACCCATATCGGGGGCGAGCTTCTAAGCTGTTTTTCACTCACGAGCGCACTATACTCAACCTTACTCAGGACCCTATAGGCTTGTATTTCTTCCTCTGGGATGAGCGACGGGTCATAGATATCCCTATCTAAATCCTCTATCGCTGTAGTCAAAGGCTTGTTATACGAGCCAGGACCGAGGTAGGAAGAACGTGGCTCTCGAATGGGGTAGGAATCTAGTGCACTTCGAAACATTGTTTGAAATGCTCGAGCTGAACCCTGGGAACTATAAGGAAGGACCAGATATGGAATTCCCTTATCCGTTGTATGTGGCATTAACCCACACACCCAACAATTAGTAGTGTTAACCACTAACTGGTGCTGATGAAGGAGCTGAATAAAGGAATTATTTCGAAATTCTGCACGTCTAGCCTGTTCGTGTTCGGGTAAGATATGGAAGGAATGAGGGGATATAGTGGAAGTAGGTTTAGGTTCAGAAGTAGGAGTAGGTATGGCAGAAGATAAGAAGTACGACATCATATAATACACCCCACCCGCCAATAACAAAGAAACAATTAGTAACAGAAGGAACACCTGAAACATAAAGCATTTGGTACGGGTAATTTGTTGCAGTTTGAATCTTTGTGCCTGAGCTTTTTCCAAATCCACAATTTTTGAGAACGCCATTCCCTAAAACCGTCCGCAACGTTTCTTGACGCACTTCGTTCTGTGTAGCAGTAGTCAATCCCTAGGAGTTCCTAGGAACCGACGGCCTTCGACCTAGTGTCAAGACCTACTAACCAGAAGGAAGTACACGCGCGGCCCTACGGTTCACCTGAATGTAAGGTAGTTTATATACAAGTATGTACAAAAGTCTCTCAGCTGTGGAAGCAAAAAACACATGTGGAAAAAACTCAATATTTACAAAAATCACAATAATACGTGTGTTTGGACTGATCGTGGCAGAGGGGTTACGTAGATATCAAAAGGATAGAAACTAATCTTTTTATTAGTCTTTAGGATTGGATCACAAAAAGTATCGCCTCTTTCCAGGACGTGTCTGTTCATCAAACAAGGGATCCGATGAGGGAACAGAGTTCTGTCCATCAGTCGATTGTTCCGATCTTGAGTCGTGTGATGATGAATGTTCAACAATGTCTTTCTGCTGCACCGAGGATTCTCCAACAGGCTGTGCGTCACTAAAAGGTACAAAGGTCCGCAGTCCTTCGGTTTCAGATGAAGCAATGCCCTTCCTCACCCACGAGTCCGCCGGTAAAGGTATAGGTACCTTCTTAGTGTGGGTGGCATGCACCCAGTGTTTGCGTCCCTCCAGGCGGACAGCAGTTCTCGTGGAAAGGAGGACCTGGTAGGGTCCAGTGAAGCGAGGTTCCAGATTCTTCTTGCGAGCGAAGTTTCTGGTAACCACCCAGTCTCCCGGTTGGAGCTGGTGGCCTGGACCCTCCGTCTGCGTCGGCAATGCTTCAAAGACCTGTTGATGAATTAACCTCAGTTTAGCAGTCAGATCGTAAAGATAATCAATCAACATCGGGTACTCAAGATTAGAAAACACACTTGGTCTAGGGACCCCCCAAACATTCGCAGGACGACCGAACACTATTTCATAGGGACTAAGCCCTACTCGGGAGTGTACAGTCGCCCTTGTTGACAACAAAGCTAAAGGCAAAGCGTCAGGCCAAGAAAGACCAGTCGTGGCCTGAATCTTCGCTAGTTTGAGTTTAAGGGTGCCATTATACCCTTCAACCAAACCTGCTGACTGGGGATGATTGGCGATGATTGGCACTATGGAACTTCTGAGTAATTCCAAGGCCCTTACACACACTCTTCATTACACTTCCTACAAACTCACTTCCGTTATCCGACCATACAATTCGCGGCATTCCATACCGAGGAAAGTATTCCTTCAGTAGGATTTTCGCAGTGGACATAGCAGTGTTGTCTTTAAGAGGGTAGGCTTCAATCCATCGGGAGAATGCGCAAACCACAACTAAAACGTACTTCAGGTTATTGCATCGCTCCATATGGATGAAGTCTAGCTGGATCACTTCAAAGGGACATGAAGGGGGTGCAAAATGGCCAGCAGGTGTAGGGGTTCCCTTACCAGGGTTGTACATCATACATATCATACAATTCTTCACCAATCTTTCAGCACACTTCGTAATACCATCATTCTTCCACACGGGGGACAACAACTTACAAATACCTTTCGCACTAATATGTGCTAACCCGTGCGCCATTGTCACAACAGCTAGCACATATGCGTCTGGCAACATCCACCTCTTGTGCTCCGTCAAATCAATCCAACAACCATTCGCATCCAGCTTTCCCGTACCTTCTTTCCACTTCGCCTTTTCAGTCTCGGTGGCCTCATTCTGTATCGCTTTCACACTCTCGATAGTATCCTCACACATACTCGTTTCTGTAGGCCACCTTACCGAACTCGTCACATACATTCTAGTGCTAAGGTTCCGGGCAGTCTCCTTAGCAGTCTTATCCGCAAACGCATTACCACGACCTACATCATCCGTCACCTTACGATGCGCACTACATTTAACAATCGCTATCTGCTTAGGCAAAGTAAGTGCATCCAAAAGATCATTCACAAGTTGTCCATGCTGAATCTTCGTACCATGCGACGTCATAAAACCTCTCTCTCGCCACAATCGTCCAAAGCTATGCACAACGCCAAATGCGTATTGACTATCAGTAAACACATTCACCCGTTTCCCTTTCGACAACACACACGCTCTAGTCAGAGCTATCAGCTCCGCAGCCTGAGCAGAATTCTGATTCAATCTCGCAGCCTCCACAACAGTGTTCAAAGTTACCACAGCATACGCAGTCGTGACATCACCATTCGGTAATTTGAAACATGAACCATCCACATACAAAGTCCCATCGGGATCATCCAAAGGAGTGTTTTTAAGGTCCACGCGACCTTTTGTTTCTTCCTCGGTCCTTAAATAACAGTCATGAGCTGTTACTTCATCTGACTCTGTACTGATTGGCAATAAAGTCGCCGGGTTTAGGACATTACAACGTTTTATCTGAATATGACTTGCCAAAAGCGTCAACTCGTACCCAGACAATCTTGCACTCGTCAAGTGCTGAGTTTTCGTACGATTTAGGAGAGTGTCAACTGCATGCGGAACCATCACCGTAAGCATATTATCCATGACCAATCCTGCTGATTGTCGGATGGACACCGCAGCTGCCGCTGTTGCTCTCAAACAACTCGGCAATGCTCTAGCTACTGGGTCCAAGGTCGAGGAAAAATATGCACATGGACGTTGCTTATCACCAAAAGGTTGTGTCAAAACACTCAACGCACAACCTTCTCTCTCGTGCACGTATAATGTGAACGGCTTACTGTAGTCAGGGGTACCTAACACAGGGGCCGAACACAACGCGTCACGTAATTCAGAAAAACTTTTCTGATATTCTTCCGTCCATGGTAAAGGAGTTGGAACATCTTTACACGTAAGAGCCACCAATGGCTTTGCTAACAGTGAAAAATTCGGGATCCACTGTCTGCAGTATGACGTAATGCCCAAAAAGGCACGCACATCTCTCTGAGTTGTTGGCACAGTCATCCGGGAAATCGCAGCAATTCTCTCTGGGGTCAACCTTCTTCCCTCCTTTGACAATAAGTGACCTAGATAGGTTACTTCTTGACAACAATATTGAAGTTTAGAAGGAGACACCTTATGATGTAGGTCACAGAGATGTTGCAATAACGACACCGTAGCAATTTTACAAATGTCCTGAGTGTCTGCAGCAACCAATAAGTCGTCAACATATTGGATCAAGGCTGCACCAGCCGGCAACATAAACGCATCTAGCTGGCCTTTTAAGGCTTGACTGTAGATCGATGGACTTTCACAGTAGCCCTGGGGAGCACGCTTAAACCGGAAGCTGCGTCCACCAAGAGAGAAACCGAAAAGGTCTCTGCTCTCCTCAGCAATCGGAATACTGAAGAACGCATTCTTCAGATCGATCACCGAAAACCAAGATGCCGATGCTGGAATCAGAGTCAGTAGCGCCGTGATGTCGGGCACAACAGGGAACTGAGGAATCACAATTTTATTTACCTCCCGTAAATCGATAACAAAACGATAGACAGGTGGTTTCGAAGGATCAGTTCGTTTCAGAATAGGCAACACAGGACTGTTACACACGTTTCCCCGCGTCTCCTCAATAACGTCTTTCTCGATCAAATCATAGATGATCGCCAACAATGCTCGTTCACCATCAAGAGAAATACGATACTGGGGAATACGTGGCAACCGCACATTAGACTTCAAATGGACAACATAAGGGGAGATGTCAAGCAGGCCCACGTCATTGGGACCTGTTGCCCACAAAGATGCAGGAAGAGAACTCAATTCCGGTGGAAGCTTATCGAGAGATAAGTACATTGGAGAGATAACTCTCTCACCCAAAGTAAGCTTCACTCCCGCAGGAGAACAATACAAAGTCGCATACAAACGTTTTAGCAAATCCAGGCCCAAAAGATTTTCACCACAACCAGTGGTTAAAATCAACGGAGCTTCAAGCTCACGTGGCCCAATTGTAAGAGGCAAAGGGCGTGAAACTGGATTGCTAACAGGGGCGCCAGAGAATCCAACTGAGACATTTGTTAAGCCAGACAAAGGTGCGCCAGGGAGTTTCGAATGCATTATGAAACTTTTCGCTGCACCAGTGTCCAACAGAAAAGGCTCAACGACGCCCGAGGTGGCAACTGCGACGTAAGGCCCTCTCTGATCAACCGGAACTGATACCACTCCCTCTCCTTGTCTAAGGCTGTCCTAGTAGTTACCGTCGTCAGTTCCCTGATCGACGTAATAATCATCCACATTGTACTGAGCAGATCGCCCTTGCGACGATCCACGTTGATCAAAACAATTATTGGAGTCAGAAGTGTTAGTGGAACGATCGTTCTGAGCACCGCGACCCCTACCACGTGATGTCTGTTGAGAACCACCACGACCTCCTCTAGATGTGTTACCACCATTACGCTCATTCAAAACGGGACAGTTGAATTTTATATGACCCTCTTGTCTACAATAGGCACACTGATTGTACCCTAGCGACGATCTTTGTGAGGAAGAATCATTTCGTGGTTGTGACCTATTTGATTGAGACTGCGATCTATTACGTTGCTGTGAATCATTCTGATTCGAACGCGGAGGATACGCCTGTTGTAACAACACTTTAGTTTTGAGTTCTTTCGTCTTTTTGTCAGCACGATCGTTCTCCTCTTTCTCCCTATTCTCATAATATTGAGCCGTAGCCAATATCTGAGCGGAAGTAGAAACAGCCCAAGCACTTTCAGAATTTTTTAATTTGTTGCTCAAGTCAGGCAATAAATTGGAAACAAATTTGTCCACAAACAACCTCTGACCACCTTCGGTACCCATATCTTGACCACTGTGGTCTATGAAAGCCTCCTCGAATCTCGTGAAGAAATCCAGGACACTCTCATCCTTCTTTTGCTTGCAAGCGGACAGTTTGTCCCAATTTACCCTCATAGCTGGCATAAGCGTTTTCATTAGGGTAATTATTCTCTGAGGAACAATAATCTGTTCAGGTTTAGCCCCACCAATTTGTCGTGCATCCGCCGCAGTGAGAGTAGCCCAATCACCACCTAATTCGTTTGCATGATCTTCCTGACGAATCTTAGCCCATACCGGTTGCGGCACGATATTGCCAAACAGCATATCGATATCGGCAAGATTCATTATCGTAGCATCTACGAGCTGCGACAATTCCTTATAATACCCTGCAGGATTTTTGCGAGGGTCAGGCAAAGATTGCTTAACCTGTAACACTTCCGATCTTTTCCATGGGAGATGTATCCATACTCTCTGGAAATACGGTAGAATAATGGGGTTAGCATTAGGATCGCCAGGCATATACACTGGTGGAACTTCGCGCATGGGGTACTGACCAGATGCTCCTAACGGTCCTTCAATGTCTTCTACAAACAACGCTCGAGGCATCATAGAGGACGAAGGGACAGTAATTGCTCGACTGCACGTCGAACATTGGTACCTATGATCATTCCGCTTGAAAACTGAAGCTGTAGATTAGTCAAGGCAGTCATCACATCATCGGATGCATCAGCCGATATTAGGTCACGCAAAGCTTTGCACATCTCTTCAAAAACAAATCTTTGTGTCGGTATGTTGAATTGCTCAAACGTTTTCAATACCGCACGCGGAGCATTCCTAGCAGGACATCTCACCCAACCCATAGCCATATTACACAATGAGTCGCGCTCCCTGCCACCAGGAAGCTGACTACGTCTTTGAGGACCGTCCGAACCAGCGGACTCAAGAATAGGACCAAGAGAATGGAAGAAGTTAGCAGCTACAGAAGGAGTACGACGTCGGACAGACGGAGACAAAGAATAGCCCAGAGGGGTAACACGAGAAGTACCAGGAACAGAAGGAACAGCAGGAGAAACCAGAACAGTTGAAGCAGCGGGAGCAGGGGTATGAGGAAGTACAAGCGGAGGAGCAGTAGGGACAGAAACAGGTAGAGGAGCAGGGACAGCGGGAAGTACAGGGACAGGAGCTGGTTGAGGAACAGGTACAGGAGGAATCACAGGAACTGCGGTACCCTGTACATACGGAGGTGGTGACTTCATGAGATAAGACATTAAGGGGTCCTCGGTACCATCCTCCTTTTTGTCCATATCCGCCGGTAAAGCAGGATAGCACTTATCGACAGACATACGTTGTAATCTATCAAAGACTTCCTTTTCCTTTTCCTCCTTATCTCGCTGAAACTGCTCTGCTTTCTTCACAATGGTAGCAACACCATCTCTCTGACTACGTTTTAACAGTCTGATTTCCCTCTGTTTGGCTTCTTTACGCCACAACCGAAAAGCATCAAACATGGCCGGCCTTGATTTTTTCTTAAACAATTTAGTCTCGAGATTATCTAAGATCGGAGTCTCGAAACTACCATGAGGTGGCCAACTAAGGACACCATCTTTTTTGGTATAACGGATCCAGTATTCATTAAAAGTAATCGGACCTAGTCCGTGTTTGCTGTAGAGCTCATACGTGGGAGTTCCAACCGGAGGTATCGGACATGAATCCTCCAGTCGGGAATCCGTACCACAACGGCGAAAACAACTGAACAAAGTACTACGGCTAGGCATCTCGCACACTATCTGAGTTTCACAAACTTCAAGGGTTACGGGATTTACCAAGTCCCCGCAATGAACAAAACCCTCGGTTTTTGGCGTCTGCAGGCGTCAAATATTACAACAAAGAACCAAGTACTAAGAACCACAAATGCAATGGAACCATGCAACAACTAAGCAACCACAACTAAGGACTCTGGGAGCGACCCACAAATACTTAACTCAAAGATCGATGGCGTCACCAGGAAGGCCCGTCAATCGTCTCGCAGTACCAAGGTCTACGCCAGGCACCAAAACAGGTCTACAGTCAGGGCAGCAGTCCGTCGCAGCCGTCGGGAGGCGGGAATCTTCGCGGGAAAAGTCGTCGGGCCACTTATTTCGACAACAGGATCGATGAAGCGGGGTGCACCTTCCTTCGGAGATTTCACACGAAGTTCCTCACGATCGTCGGGCTTGGACCGGTACCGCTGATGCAGCCCCACGTGGGCGCCAACTGAAGGACTGGGTTTTCCTAAGACCCAGCGGTGCCAGGGGACAACACCTAAAACCTTCGTGGGTAACCTGTTCTGGCGTACAAGTGCCAGAGACACGGGACACTTCTTTCGGCGTCAAAGATTCGAGGTTTATTTACTGCAGGGAACACAGAAATCACAGGAAGTACAGCGTGTGTATGTTCTAGGAGACTGCTTCAAATTGCTACTGTAGGTCGCTCCTTTTATACACATTTCTGTCATACGTTAACATGGTACACAAAGGTTTACAACTTGGTTCCCAACATTATCCCCGAGAGGGGTCGCTTTGATGTATTCAGGGTCGGGACATAAGTACGGAAACATTTGGTAGTTCCCAACTGCAAAAACCCATCTTCCCACCATTAGTACATTCCAATCAGCAATAAACAGATCGAAGAAGGAACGAGGACAGGTGCAGAGGAAGACAGGACAGTGGGGAGATCGGAAAGGGTGTAAAAGGGGTTGGCCTCGGGAAACACGAGCTACAGGCGTCAAAGGGACGCGCCTAATGAGATGCACAGCTAAGACAATAGACCGGTAAGGCAAGATGAGCTTCGAGCGGGGCCATCTGCCTTACAGTATTATCCCCCTCATCATAAAGACACTTTCAAAGGAACATGTGTCTTCCGCAAGAGTCTTGGGAATCCCAGGGTCGCGAAGCGGACACCGTCCGTTCGCTGGCTACTTGAGGGCAAGAGACAAAATGGATGCCGTATCTAAGATGGAACCCGTGGGCTCGGATGAAGAAACCCACGAAACAAACGAACGGTTTAGGTTAGCACAGCGAAACTGCGCACACTTACTAAACTCATCATTTGCGGTTCATAGATACCAGACTCGACCATATTCGTACGAGTCAAAAACACCACTTTCAATTGTCACGGAACCTCAGGGCTCCACTATGCATATCTAGGGTACGAGTTCTTTAATTTGGACAAAATTACAAGCACAGAATGGCTCCTTTAGCCCTACACTTCATTACCACTTGTATATGATTATGGGGCCCATATAATGCTTCTATAAATAAAACTTGCACTATTATGTGCTGTTTTTCACTTTCACAAAGCAGTGTGTTAATTGCACCTTTGTCTACAGTATTATTCGAAAGACACTATATGGGACGCTTATTCATCTTAACCTACACAGTATTATTTGATATCTACTATATGGGAAGCTTATTCATCGTAACCTGCACCAAATTGTTCTGTCTCCAAAAGAAACCTGTTTTGTCTCTTTTTTACATGTCTACCCAGGTCCCTCTTACGTTTGGGCCTGCCCTGTTTTTTTCTGTACTAATAAAAAGACAGCACACACGAAGGTCAATTTTATACTGTGCCTCAAATCCTTGTGCCAAGTACTGCATATGGAAACACTCTGAGATATGATAGAAAGTCCTGGAACGGCAAGTCTAGTAACCTGCAGTGGCTACCTTACTTAATGAGGGCCTTTTGGAAGATTTACAGTAAGGTACGGGAGGGAGTCCTGAAAAATGAAGCTGGAATTGCATGGGAACGTTGTCAAAAGTCTATGTAGGGAATTCTCTAATCACTGGCAAGTGCTCTGTAGAACATTCCTAAACCTGGAGGAACTCCTAAATGAAGATGTGTCTGCCTGACTGCTGTTCAAAGGAGACTTATTGAGGGATGATGTTCACTGACACACAGGGATAAATGCACTCCAAGGGCCATCTGGATTACTTCTGTTTACTGCTACTGGGACACTAAAAGCAGAAAATAGCTTCCCTGCAGAGGATGCAGCAGGCCAGTTGTGAGTGGAATACAGTGGACCTTCAGAAATCCCATGCTGGAGAGAGACCTGGTACCTATACGTTTACTGTGAGGACTTGAGGCCTTTAGGAGTGGTGCAGGAGAGACTGCCTCAGCAGACAAATGTTGGGAATTAGGACTTTATTTAGGTTTTCAAAGATACTGGGAACTCCATTACAAACATAGTACCATGTCCTCCAAGCTCGCAGTCTGCCCACTCCATTTTGAATATGGCAGACTAGTTTTCAGATACCAGTGCCTCCACTGGCTCTGCCATCTGAAAAGTTACTTTAACACATGACGGAGTAGGGGGGAGGTAGAGTATGGTGTCAAAATGCCCACACCATATTTAGAGAGGGTGATCGGGTGTCTTTTTTTCTGTCAGTCACCACCACATAAACCTGAAAGGCACAAACATGAAAATAGTAATGATCCTCAAACCTTAGGAGAAAAATGAGTATATCTTCACATGATTCACTTCAGTGGTTGCTCTTGTGAAGACACAGCAATCACCCTTCTCATTGTATTCAAAAGTTTCCAGTCAGTTGGTGCTGTTGGGAAGGGCTTCTTAAGGCTATATACCTTCATCGTGAGGTCCAGATTATGTTCTTTTTTGTTGTAAAAAGCTCTGAAATTGATCTTGTGTGCTGTAGTATCACCTTTTCAGGGTAACCCCAGCACCTCCCCTGTGTCCTTAGTCCGGGAAGGGTGAAACCACAGGATGCCAGATCTCGTAGTTGCTGTTGGCCATGGCAAAGGATTGTCCATGGTGATCGGAATTGATAGTTGTCTGGTAAAGCTATGTTTTAGATGAAGATTCATTCCTTCAGCTGATTATCTTTGAGACACCTCAATCACTTGTCACATGGTGTATTAAATCTGAGCACATCCTCTTTTGTACTCACTGTAGGAAAGTCATCCTTTTTGCAGTGATCACCCACATTCTTCACTGATGCTGGTGGTTACTGACTCTAAAGGTGCCTTGGGCCCTGCTGACCAGGCCCAGGGACAGTGCTCTAACCTCTAAAGGTATCTGGTAATTGGTATAAATCTAATTGGCAAAGGCAACCTACCTGTAAGTCCCTAGTATAAGGGAGGCATGTAGGTTTAGAGACCCCAGTGGACTTAAAGCACTTATGTGTGCACTGCTATGGTGCCTTTGGTAATTTTACAGCCAGACCTGCTTTGCAGGCTGGTTTTAACCCCTTGCATGCTGCCATGATTCAGCGCCTGTGCGGCAAAATTGCGAGAGGTCGGGTTTATGACTGCCCCCACCCGTCATCAGCACTTGAGCGCCGTAGTGCATGACGGATGGGGGCCGTCATCAGCATGCAAGAGGTTAAAATGAAGCTATGTCCAAATTCGACTTTGGAATTAAAAGTACTTGCAAAGTCAAAAGCTACCTATTTATTACTCATACGTCACCCCTAGGTGCTCCAAATGATGGGTGCATTGTTATAAAAAGCAGTGACAGTATAAAAGATGTTTAAATTCCCCGGTAGGGGAAAACAGCCAAAGTCTTTGTTCCCTACTGTAGATCTGCTAGCCCCATAGACTAACATGGGTAAGGCTTTATTAAACTTAATAAAGTCTACATTTAAAGTATCAAATTAATGGTCTCATTAAAACCAACAATGTGCCATGACATGGTTAAATTTAATGTAACTAGTACAGAAAAGTAGTTTCAGAACTTACTATCCTGGAGTTACCTAGAGCAACCCTGTAGCAGCATTTCTGATAGACCAGCCTTTGGCAGCCTGTGCCAAGCTGCTCCCTGAGTAGGTGTGAAGAGGCCTGGGGCTTAAACCATACAGTCATTTGGTAGGAAGAGATTTTCTTCCTGGAGAAGCCAGGGATAGGAAAGGCACTGGGCAGATATGCTGGAATTCAAATGTAGGAGAACAGACGTCACAGGACCCAGACCAGTCTCCACTTCCTTGATCCCCTGTCAGATGCGAGGACCCCTAATTAGATTAGGAGATTGCCTGGAAGGAGAGTACAGTAAGTTGTTAACCCTACTTTAGGTTGGGTTTCACAGACACACACACACACCAACACACACACACCAATGACAGATTTTCTCCATTTTGATTTTTGTGAAAACCGTGCATTCTGGGTCAAAAATAATGGATGCTTTGCAGGACATGGTCATAGAAGAGGGAGGTAACTTCACCTGGAGAAGGACCTCCTTGATGGACCCTAGGACTGCACAATAGAATGCTTGCACTCAGGAAGGCTGCAATTGCTACACTCAAAAACATCCATAAAGAAAGGACTGTGCCTGACTCAAAGCAAAGGAGTGGACTCCCTGATCAGCAACAGGTACAGCAGAGCTGGAATAAGTCGCCTGCAAAGCCAAAAAGAATGTTACCTAAGCTGACCAGTTGCAACTAAATTTTTACTGGCCTATGCAGGTGCATTGTGGGAAATCGAGTCCTATCCCCCAAGTGGCAATCCAGAGTCTCTGAACCCTTGGCCAGAGCTGGCAGGCCCTTACAAATCCCCAAAGAACCCTATATAAGGAAGATCTGTGGAAAAATAAACTTTTGGCTTACTTTTGCAGAAACGCTTGTGGAGAATACTGGCTCAAGGTCGAGAGTCAAGCCATCAACTTCAACTCACAAATCGTAGTGACAGGACTAGTTTGTCTAGCATAAGGCTCCAGAGCTCCACGCCACAGACATTGAGGACAAAGACTTCCTAGGGGTTACCAAGGATTAACTCTGCAGCAGGCCACCATTGTCGAATTGAACTTCGGATACGGGAAGCCTGAGGACAGACAGATGAGCCTGCTGATGAGAGAAAAGCTCTAAGAAAAAAACGAAGGGCCTGATTTAGATCTTGGTGGACGGGTTACTCTTTCATAACAGTGACGGATACCCCATCTGCCAAAATATAAATCCCATCGAATATAATGGGATTTATATTTCAGCTGATGGGATGTCTGTCACTGTTGTGACGGAGTAACCCATCTGCCAAGATCTAAATCAGGCCCGAAGTCCAAAGGTAAACTTTTGACTGGGACCCAGAATGAGTCCTCAGCCTCTTCAACCCATGCTCCATACTATCAGCCTAAAACCTGGTGCAGAGCGGCAGGGTAGCCGCGAGGGGCTCTTTAAACTTTTGGCACTAGAATGCACAACTTTTGTTTTAATCTTTAAAAATTCATATAATCGATTCCATGCATTGGAGAAATGTTGTTTTGGTGTTGTTTTAAAGATACAAATATCCCCTATTTTTATAAATTGGTGTTGGATTTTTATTGTGTTGTGTCCTTTACTTATTTATTGTTTTGGTGATATTTAATACCCTACACTTAACAGTCTCCTAAGTTATGCCTGACGGATCATTTGCTAAGCTACCAAGGGTTGAGCAAGAATGAATTTATTGAGTCTTAACTGGACCTATTACTGATTGTGGTATTATTACTTGCTGTTGGTGATTTCCCCACCTACTAATAATCCACTTTACTACACTTACTCTATTTACTTGTGCTTTGGTTGTGGTTGTATGACATCAAGCATGCCCTTATGGGCTAACTGGTGCCAGCTCTTTGTGTTTTTTGGAAACATTTGGAACTTTAAGTGGTCAAAGTAGCAGATAGACACTGTGCCATGTTTGGCTTTGTGCACAACTAGCAGGACACTGTTCCTCTATGTGGATCCCTTCATTTGTGTGAAGGTTCCACTTACATCCAAAATAGTTGTGTTATGTCAGATACCTGAGAATGATTTGGAGGCTACTGTTAAGCATTGTTGAACTAACTGTATATTGAGGTGTCTGCATTTTTTTTTGCAATTGTCGATAACAAAGGCACATCAGCTTGACATTTTGATATTTAGGTATGTGCTACCAAACTTTCCTATCACGAAACGAAAGCCATAGATTCCGTAGCAGTAATTTTTCCCTTGGCGTTTTTCTGTGGGATCTGAGGGAAGTTGAGCTGGCTTGTTGCCTTGGATTCAAGAGCGTCCATGACTAATCAAGAGTGCCGTGAAAGGTTCTATTATCCAGGTGGAGACTTTGCCATCTTTCATGAGAGACCCACTGGCAGAAGATTTTCATAGCAGCTTTGTCTTAGTTGATTTGGAAAATCCTGTGTTGTTGTTCTTTGATGTAAGGGAGAGCACGATAAAGCGTAAAAGTATCTTAATGATGTACCTTGTCAGTCTGAATGACTTTTAGACATTTTCAGATGCCACAGAGTGTTGCCTTTTACATAGACCTTCTTTTAAAGAGGGGTCTCCACCTGGAATTTTGATTCTGGCTGTTGCATGCTGATGAGAATTTAGGTGTCATCACTGGCACTCGAAGGCATTTCGTTTGCGAGGTGCATTTGAGTGGGAAATAGTGAAGCTGCCTGTTCTTCAAAGGTATCCTTAGAAGTGTGCATTCTGGTTTATCTACATAATTCTGAAGCTTAATTAGGGTTGCTTGTGTTTGCAAAGACATATGAATATAGGTTCATATTGACATTAGTTATGTGGATCCATGTTTTATAAAAAACAGTTGTGCATTGCATTGGAGGGAGTGTGCTTTTTGGTCAGAATAAAAGTTTTTAGTTACACAACAGATTCATTGTGAATCACTTGTTTTGGGGTAGGTACATTTATACAAGTATCTATTATGTCGGATTTTTGTTTTTACTGTAAAGATTTTAATCAATGTCAATATTTTCATGTTACACCATCTTTTTAATGTCTCTTTGCTAAAGCAATTTTACACAGGAACATTTACTTCACTGAACAATAGGCAAGCATTTGAGCGGATAATTGCAAAATAAAATAATTATAAAACCTTCAAGAAGAAAAAAATGAAGGTTGCCAAGTCTTTCAGAAAGAAAGAGGCGGATGACCTTCTTGAGGGCTTTGTTCACATACACAAGGCTTGTGTTCATGTAGGTATGGAAGGCCTCTGAGGACACAGTGATGTCCACATCCAGCCAGGGTCTGAATGGATGTCCCTCTTCTGTCTTCTGCACTGCCTGGATGACAGATCGGTACACACGAAAGCTAATGGTGACTGAAAGTAACGCAAGGATAAGGTATCCTACCACACTTATGATTCTGAACGCTGCCAACGACAGCAGCATAACGAGGCTTATACCAAAGACAACACCAGACTTTTTGACATCTCTCCAAAAGACCAGATCACGTGCTGCGCAGGGACCCGAACAGGATGCAGCCTTGCTAGAGGCCTCGGCCCCGTGGGACGAAGAGGCGTGGCGTGGACAGGCTAGCAGAATGGAGGGTTGCTGTTAAACATTGCGATAAAAGGGAATGCAATGTTTTTTTAATCCACATTACTATTGTTTGGTAAACATGCCTACATTCAAGAAAAGAGAGGCTAAATAAAATTGCTATTTACCCTTACTGTTAAGATATGTTAATGTTAAGCAAACAAAAGGAGGAGTACCCCCTGGATAGGTAGCAGAGAGAAGCTCTGTACCTAGAGCTTAAGGCTCATTCGAAGCACAATGTGCCCAACCTTAGCAGGACAACGCATGTACTTTTTGAAGACCCCTCACTCACCAACCTGGTTGGTGACATGCTTCATCATTGGGGTCCCATCCTGAAGGCTGAGTGCCAACAGGGTGTGCTTCGACACCTGGTTACAGTGGAGCGGGTTTTTTTCTTTTTTTATATGTGCAATAACTCTAAAAAGTGATAAGTGGTTTAAAAAGGGGTCAATGCTACTCACTGCAAGAGTTTATTCCTGAGTGTTTGAACCCCCATAAAAGAATGTGACACCTATACCTAATTAGGAAGACTTTGGTGTCTTAAGATGTGTAGTGTTTTAAAAATAGCGAAAGTGTGCTATGTGATTTGTTAAAAAGAAATTGGTCTACATGTTTCAACCATCAAATGATTATGGGTTTTCGTCAGGACCAGAAAGATGACCTGGGTGGTACGTACACGCTAAGGTACGGCCTGCCCTCGGTCATGTGAAAAAGGAGTCCACAAAATTGTGGACCTTAACAAAAGATCAATAGTCTTCTCCCCAGTCTGGAAGAAAAAACCTGTGGAGAAAAAAGGGGGTACGGGTTGGGATCACATACACAAGTGGACAGACGTTGTTGTACACTTAACATATAAGTAGTTAATTATAATTTTGACCCATGCTGGTCACTAGAATGGCACCTGGGCCCCCTGTATGCCGTGGGGAGGTGCAATTGAATATTTAGTAGGCTTGTGCATGGGTGGTTATATCCCCGGGACTGCTCAGGGAGTGAATCTGGCATATAGTCTGGGTGATTTAACATTAGATTTCTTCAACTGGCTAAACACATGTGATGACAACCTGAAATTCACATATGTCAAAGATCAGAGCACCATGGTGTTTCTAGATCTTGTAATCAAAAAGGAAAATGGAGTTTTCAGAACAATAACACACTACAAACTAACAGCAAGAAACAACCTGTTGCGATTTGAAAGCTTCCATCCGAGACCATTACGTGAGAATTTACCGTACAGACAATTTCTACGAATTCGAAGAAAATGTAGTGAAATCAGTGACTACAAGAAACAGGCCAGTGACCTCACTTGCAAACTCAAGGACCGGGGCTATCCTGATAAAATCTTACAGAAAAGCCAGAAACGCGCCCGCAATCAACCCCGGTACTCCTCCTTTTGTTTGCTTAACTATTACAGTAGGGGATCAAGAGTTCCAACCTCATAAACCAATACCCTTACTCTCTTATTGTTTTGAAAGATATGTTAATGAACATAAAAATGTTGACAAATCTGTTACATACATTTTAAAACCTTCCCATACTTCATCATAAAGCATATTAACAAAACAAACATATGCAGAATTTAAATTTACTGGAATGTACAAATCATGAGCATACGTGAGGTGGATCATTGTCTAATACAAGATTGAATATTGAGATTGTGAGAAAGTGGCTTATTCTTAGGGGTTAATGGGTGTCCACCACAAGTAATAAAGCCAATATCATGCAAGGCTCAGTCAAAGGTTTCAATATTTTAAACCCAGGCTATCCATGGTATATGTGCCACAGACCAGACAGGCTTAACTTGGATAAAAATGAGAAAGCATTTAGAAGTACCAAAACAGTTAAAGGGTTGAAAACACAACACGTGGAAAATATTCTTTCAATATCCTAAATAAATATTGCAGCATAAACGGAGACTATTACCTGCTAAATTGGTTATGAGGCCGTCTTGCAACTGTCTTAGGCTTTTCAAGATGGTGTCTCACCGAAGTGAAGAGATCCAAGCCCAATAAACTAAGCTAGATTGACCGCCCTCCTCACCAGAAATTAAGAGACACCTCTCAAGCATAGGAAAAGTCAGCGTGACCTGCAAGGTGAATAAATCAGATTGCTGTGCAACTAAACAACAGATACTGAGATGAGTTGAATCCAGGGTTCCAGGAAGTTGGTGATAAAACACTCTGAACTGAGATCTGGCTTGCTCAAATCGTGAGCATAGTGAATGAAGTATGAACTATGGTCCTACCTATTTTGCAGTTGCATAGACTGCGATTCGCAAAATATGTGCATTTGCAAATACAAAATATGTTTTTACTATGTACTTATCTATTTTAGGAGTCAGCATACTTATATCGACTCCTAAAATGGGATTTCAAAAGGATATCAATTGGCAATTTAGAAGGGAAGTGCTGTAGTCACTCCTTTCAAATTACAAAACAGTATGTAATGCATTAATGTTTTGTCGCCGTATTCGCATTGCAAAATATTGAACATTTACCAACTCCCAAAGGGGGATGTTAATGTATTTGCATTCCCACTAGACCCCTACCCCTTTCTAAATGTTAAAAACTGTTTATTGTGTAGTAGGCAGTGAGCCTGAGGAACACTGCTAACTCTCATAGAAACTTTTTTTTTAAAGTGCTGCATTAAAAAGTACTTTTTTTTTTAAATGTGATCGAAGTCTGCTGAACCCAAACATCCACCATCACAATGATGGTATCCATTCGGAGTAAAGACAACCAAGCAAAAAAACGCTCCCCTTTGACCTATATTACTTTCCAAAGCGGAATGTATCTGGTATGAGTGTAAGAAAAATCATATGAACATAAAACTACACAATTACAAGGCACAAAATGCATTATTAACCCAAGAATGTAGTAAAAATGAGAAAGTGGTGTATCCCAATACGATAAGTGGGCTGTAATCCTTCCCATCAAAGACAGTGAGTGAAGTGATGCAAAATGAGCAAATTATAAGGAATGATGGACAATTGTTGGTCTAATAGCAAATATGATCAAGGTATGCTTAAAACTCATAAGTCACCTTCAGATACCGATGCTATGACCTCTGCCGAGACCATTATAGAGATATCAGGGAAATGTATAGTTCAATTGTCTTAGTAGAATATCTAAACTATTGGTGATAATTTGTGACATTCCAAATAATTTCTTCATCAAACCCTCTTTAACACTATTAAGGATGAAAATCCAGAAAGTTTCCCTTCTTTTCCGGGTCATTAAAGCAGACAAACCTGTCTTTGATTTAACCTTCTGAAGGATGCACCATCGTAGATCATTTTCTCCATGGTGCATTTTTAGACAATGGGAGACAATGGGAGCTGCACATTTTTTAGTGCAAATGGCCGATTTATGCTCACTGTATCTTGTACAAAATTCTCTACCTGTTTCTCCTATGTAGGCCAGCTCGCATGGATACAGGATGATATATACAACATTTTGACTCCTACAGTTGCTCAGATCTCTGAGCTTGATGTTTTTATCCTATATGTTAAAAAACTCATTACCATAGCTGAATCACAAGCGTGGCACGAGCCACATCTGTGGTTCCCTAGTGTGGGAGGTAATCCCTTAATGGTGGTCTGATGGAGGGTGTTGCTGGTTTGTTGTCTTGTATGTACAAGCATGTCACAAAGGTTTTTATTTCTACTGTACGCTACTATGGGTGGTTTGAGTTAATCCTCATGTGCATTAAGAATGTTCCAGTTCTTGGTTATGATGTTCTTAATTTTTGGTTCATCAGCCAGTGTCATCGTCCGAAGTATCAGAATCCACTATCAGCAGATAGGTATAAAGGGATACCCAGATGTCTTTAGGCCTGGAAGTGGGTGGTTGCAATGAAGCACATAGTTCACCAGTGGTATAACAATATATCATATCCTTCAGACCGTCATCTGTGGAGGAAATTCTGTTACTGCCAGGAAGGGATCAGGATCTACATTGTGTTCTAGCATGTCAAAGTTCAAATCAAATATGGCTTGTCAATACGTCTGTATAATGGTGCTGTTCCAGGTTAAATGAACAAAGTCAGCGCAGCCAGCTGTACATTTTTCAAGAGCCTGAGTGGTGGTGTACACTCGATGTAGAAACGTATAGTGGTGACGTTTGTGCTGGCTGTTAATGGATACCAGTTTGGGTTTGTGTGCAACATTATTGCCACATCTTATCTGGGATGGGGTAGCACAGGTCATGCTCCCACACCACCCGGGATGCAATGATCCGATTTCAGTTCCAAACAGTTCCAAACAGGAATGGTAAAGATGAGAGATGAGCCTGCGACTCTCAATTGTAGTTGTCAGTAGCGACGGGGGAGAGAGGGGAATCTGATGGCTCCTTGGGGTATGTAGATAGTATATCATGGAGCTGGGTAGACCGAGGAATACAAATTGATCCATAGTGGAGGTAGCCCCAGCTGACTCACATGCAGTGCAGAGATCTACTTGTCGTTAGCAAAGAGGTTATCCACAGTACGTAATTGGTGAGTCAAAAGTGTACACTGTACACTGCACCAGTGTTTCTTGTGTCATAGGGAGCCATGGAGTGTTCTGAAGGGGAATGTCCATTGTGTGCAGAAGGTCTATTGAGTTTGGATCATGTACAGCAGGCTGTAGAGAGGGTGTGCATGTCAAGGGGTTCGCAAGATAGCCCTTTAGGGAGAATCGAGGATAGGGGGAGATGTTGCACCTGATCTTGTGTAGGTTTCAGGCAATGGAGCCTAGCATCAAGGTGGTACTATGGTACTAGTAGTAAGAGAAGTGTCACTGTGCCACCAAATGACACAAGTGGAGATCCAGCACTCCAAAATCACCCTTAGTGTATGGGAGAATCAGCCTTTCACATTTAATTCTGGGGCAACTGCCTGCTCATTAGAGACATGTCAGGAGGCTGTGTATCATAGAGAAAAAAGAATGGCTTAATGCAGTTGGAATGTTTAAGAATAGGTAGATGAGATGTGGAAGCACCACAGGCACCCAGCAATAGAGTGGTAGCAAAATCCACCTTTCAATCTGCGTAGTGAGTTTGTCGACTGCAGGCCCATAGTTTTGACATATAACCTCATCATTTTGTCTATGGAAGATAACACCAGGGTACTTAGGGGAATTGTTACACCAGCACAGTGTGTACTCCAAAGTGCCGGGAATGGTGACATCTGTTAGTGGAAATAAGTCTGACTAATTCCAGGTTATCAACAGCCCGGAAAGGCCCCATATTTGATGATTTCCCTAATAATAGGGGGAAGGTGAGAGGGAGGATCCTGTACAAACAGAAGTATATCATCTGCGTATACAGACACCTTTCAGAAGCGTAGGCCCCTGTGCATATGTCTCTCTTGTAAGTGTCGGATTAGGGGGTCCAGGCCTATAAATAAAATTAAAGGGGAGAGGTGACAGCCCTGGTGGGTGCCACTAGAAGTAGGGCATGTGTCATGAGTTGATTGTTTACCCACAGGCGGGCCATGAGGTTGGTGTATATTATCATGAAGACATCAAGGAATCTGCGGGGAATTGAAGGAGAACAAATGTAGCTGGGAGGGTCGTTGAGATTTAATTTAGAACTGTTATTATAGTACATAAATTAATAGTGGTGGAACAATGTGGTACAAATTCCATCTGCAGCAGAGAGATTATGTGTTCCAGAAGGAGCCCAGACGTTTTGTGATGAAACTAACAAGTATTTTATTGTCATAATTAATGTGGGACAGGGACCTGTATGGGGTGCATAGATATATGTTATGTTAGAAAAACATATAAACTCCACCCTATCAGCCTTCCTAGTAACCCATGAGCTACTTCATCAATCCCAGATGGGTTTCCGCCCACAACACGGCTCGGAATCTGCACTAACGGCTGTGGTTGAGGAAGCTAAGAGGATAGTGGATCAGGGAGGAGTGGCGGCCATCATCCTCCTAGACCTCAGCGCAGCCTTTTATATGGTCAACTTCAATGTTCTGATTGAACGAGTAAGGAGAGCCGGGGTAGGAGGAAATGCTATTTCCTGGATCCAATCATTTCATACTGGCCGAATTTTTCAGGTCTTTTGGGGGAATCCACCTCCAGCCCTCTTCCTCTAAACTGTGTTATTTAATGTATATATGAGGCCACTGGCTGAGGTCATCCAGCCGTATGGGATCAAAGTGGTCACCTATGCGGATGACACTCAGCTGGTGATATCTCTAAATATTCCGCTGATGGACCCTGCAGACCTGGAGATCTGCCTGGGAAAAGTCGCCACCTGGATTCAACACTCCTGTCTTAAACTGAACGGAGAAAAAACAGAAATCATGTGTGTGGGCAACACTGCCAAGCTAACCCCCACACTGTCCTGGCCTCTGTGTTTGGGCACCCCCCCCCAGTTCCGAAGTCCAAGATCAAGAGCCTCGGTGTGTGGCTGGTTAACTCTCTTAAACACGACCTGCAGGCAGTGGCAGTGAGGGGGGCCTGTCACAGCATCCTTAGAATGCTACGGAAGGTCCTTCCCCTATTGCCCACTGAAGCTAAGAAAATAGTAGTCCAGGCTCTGATTATTTAGCAGCTGGACTACTGTAACTCACTGTATCTGGGAGCCCCAAAGTCCACCCTAAGGAAGCTCCAGGTGGTTGCACAACTTCTGCCAGGTTGCCGCAGCATGCAGTCAGTCACCACCAGTCTCAAAGCTCTTCACTCGCTACCAATAAAGGAGAGGATTTCCTTTAAGGCCTCATGCATTGCTCATAAAACCCTTAGGGGCACAGGCCCCCGAATCAATCAGTCCTTGATCACCGCCTATCTCCCTGAGAAATCTCTTCACTCAGAGAACTTAAATTTAGCCTGCATTCCTAAAATCAATAGGCAGCTGAGTGGAGGCTGCTCCTTTTCATGTAACATAGCTGGACTTTGAAACTCCCTCCCTCTCATTCTCTGACATGAAACTGCCCACCTCTCTTTCCGGAAGGGTCTTAAAACATGGATATTCCAGATTAGTCACTGCTAGCTTTCCCTTTTCTGCTTTGACTTCAGCTAGCGCTGGGATGCCTCAGGGTAGTCATGCACTTTATAAATGCTAATAATAATAATAATAGATGGGCAGGCTTGCTAGGTTTAAGCAATAAAGTAATGACTGCCATCCTCCAGTGTCTCTGCATAAACTTTAGAGAGGTGAGGATGAGAATGAGCACATGTTTAAGCGCCTTATAGAAGTGACCCATGATTTTTTGTCACTTTTCTGAAAGAGCCACTTTTAGAAAGTTGTAATTTTCATGCCCTAATCATTTGGTGCCTGTAGCCTGTTTCTGGGTTGCATGACTAGGTGTAAATGGCAGGAGAAGTTGATCCCCGAGCATTCTACCACAAAATAATTCAAATCTTCTATGCAAGTCTTCTGTATACTTTATTCAAAAACGGAACCACCATATCCTTGAAGAAAGTATTCTCCGTGAGCTAGCCAACATGTGTTTAGTCACCGGATAGAGTATTTCCCAACCAACTTCCTCAAGGCTAGAAATAGTATCAAGCATCAGGGCATTATAATACAAACAAAAATCCATTTTTATATAATTAGCCTTCACCATTTACCAACAACTAAGACACTAGAAGTCAAAAGAATTGAGGGGCATATTACCAAGCAATAGCGATAATTATCGCTATTGCTTAGTTAGAGACAAAAATTTACAGCTGAGCTGTGGCGATTTTTATCGCAAATTTACCAAGTTTTATCGCAAATGCAATAAAAATCGCCCGCAATGCATGAATATCGCTGAAAAGTCAGCGATATTCATGCATTACCAAGCTAATGCTCTTAGCCATGTTATCCACCTCCCATTGGATAACATGGCTAAGAACTGCTCAGGGCAGGTGTTAGCTTTTGGAGATATTCGCTCTTAGCGCGAATATCTCCAAAAGTTGGTAATAGGAGATAGCGATGTTAGCAACTGTTTCCAGTCGCTAACATCTTGGCACGCCCACTTTGCATGTCATTAGTGATAAATATCCCTGACATGCAAAGTGGGGCCCAAGATGGTCGCTATCTCCAATTAGCTGTCGCTAACTGGTGTTAGTGACAGCTAGGTAATAGGGACATCATTTTATCTCCGCTTTCTTGGCTTTTAAAGCCAAAAAATCTGAGATAAACCCCCTTGATAATATGCCCCTGAGTTTGCAATGAGAGGTACTGAAAATACTGCAAACCATTAAAAAGTCACTCATGAGTCCATGCTATAAGTAAGGGTGGGCGTAGTTTGTGAAGTATTGCTTCGCGAAGCTAGGTGAAGTGCACTTCTCACTACGCGAACTTCACGTAGCACTACGGGAACTGCGTAGTAGCATGCTCGCACTGTGCAAGATGCGTTTTCAATGATTGCACATTGCCGGATGCTTGTCCGCACTGTGCAATAATTGAAAACGGCATCCTGCACAGTGCGAGCTGTAGTTTTCTGCTGCTCGAGTAGATTTTTACTCGAGTGGCAGCTTTCTCAACGCGAACTGGTAGTTTCTCATTGCGAGCGGTCGCGAGCATGCGCAACCACTCACAATGAGAAACCTGACCTCCCCGGGTTGAAAATCTCGCCGGGATGTCATTTTGCTTGCTCGCGGTTGTGAACATGATGTTGAGGACCGCGAACAAGCAAAAAATTACCGCTGCACTGCGCTACGCTGCACTACACGTGTTCCCACTGTGCTACGTGCAGCTCGCGTAGTGCGAAGTTGCGCAAACTTCGCAAACTACGCGAGCGTAGCGTAGTGCTTCGCCCAGGGTTAGGTATAAGTGAACATAAGCAAAATCTCAGATATTTGTGAAGAATAGACTTCAATCTCATGAGTATTGCAGCACGAGATATTTTCCCCAATGAGATAAACCAGAGCTGTTGATACCCACAAAGCCAGAAAGTAGTTGATGGACTATGTCATTTCTGCAGGCCCATCCCTAAAATGTTTGCCTTTACCCTCCCGTTTTCTGAACTAATTTTTGGGGGGCTTTTAGGACTCTGGATACTGCTAACCAGTGCTAAAGTGCTTGAGCTTTCACCTTTTAACATACTTACACGTAATTTACATATTTGATTTACTTTACGTTCCTACTAAAGTTGTACTACATGTGCCCAGATCCTTAAAACAAATGCTATGAAAGGTCCTGCAGCACCAGTTGTGCAACCCACTTAAGCAGCCCTATAAACATTGCAGCTTGTGTCAGAAGTTTTCCATTGCCATTTTGACCTGGCAAAATAAACCCTTTGCCAGGCCCAAACATTACTTTTTAATACATATAAGTCACCATTAGGGTAGATCCTGAACAGCCCTCTTTAATGATAAAGTCATATTACAATTCTGAACATGCCACTTTTAGAAAGGACCTGGCTAGCCAGTTCGGGCTGTAATGTTCCCACTAGGAACAGGGTCAAGACTGATTTGCATATGGCTGGGTCCAAACTAGGGTGGTGTGTTGAGCAAAAGAATTATGGATTTAACTCAGATCCTTGTTACTGGGGGTGAAAGGTTGCATGCAGCATTCTGTTCATCAATTGTTTCTTTTGGAGGACCTCGCCTGGCCATTCGGGCTGGACTGTTCCCACAAGGAACAGGGTCAAGGCTGATTTGCATATGGCAGGGTCCAATCTGGGGTGGTAAGCAAAAGAATGATGGATTTAACCCATATCCTTGTGACTAGGGGTGAATGTTTGCATTGTCCGGCATTCCGTCCATCAATTGTTTGTTTTGCATATGTCACCCAAAGTGGGAAGGGTATGCCCAAGCGTGGGTCCTGTGCTCGCCACAGCACTGGATTCAAGCTAGCCTGCCTGATGAAGGGTGATGCCCAGAAACCGGTCCCAGGATGCTTGTTTACCGGAACAGGGAGGAGCTGGCTTGGCAGTTCGGGCTGGACTTTTCCCACAAAGTACAGGGTAAAGACTGATTTGCATATGGCTGGGTCCAAACTGGTGTGGTGTGGTGAGCAAAAGAATGATGGATTTAACCAGATCCTTGTAACTCGGGGTGAATGTTTGCTTTGTCCAGCATTCCGCCCATCAGTTGTTTCTTTGGCATATGTTGCCCTAATTGGGAAGGGTATGCCAAGATGTGGGTCCTGTGCTCCCCACACAACTGGATTCAAGCTTCCCTGGATGATGAAGGGTGATGCTCTGAAACCGGTCCCAGGATGCTTGTTTCCGGACCAGGGAGGACCCATCTTGGCAGTTCAGGCTAGACTGTTTCCACAAGGAACAGGGTCAAGATTGATTTGAGTTTGGCTGGGTCCAAACTGTGGTGGTGTGGTGAGCAAAAGAATGATGGATTTAACCCAGATCATTTTGACTATGGGTGAATGTTTGCATTGTGCAGCATTCCAGCCATCAATTGTTTCTTTTGTATATGTCTCCCAAAGGGGGAAGGGTGTGCCCAGACATGGGTCCCGTGCCCACCACACCACTGGATTCAAGGTAGCCTGGCTGATGAAGGGTGATGCCCTGAATTGGTCCTATGATGCTTGTTTCCGGTCCAGGAAGGACCTGGCTTGGCAGTTCGGGCTGGACTGTTCCACAAGGAACAGGGTCAAGACTGATTTGCATATGGCTTGGACCAATCTGGGATGGTGTGGTGAGCAAAAGAATGATGGATTTAAACCAGATCTTTGTGACTTTCCGTCCCTCAATAGTTTCTTTTGCACATTTAGAACGATGCCATTTTCTTGTCCCAACACTTTGATGTCTGCTGCCGGTATCCTAGATCACTTGACTAGGTGTAGTTGACAGCTGGCCTTTGTGTATTGCTTCCAGACAGTGAGACAAAGTGAAGATAGGTGTTAACAGGATGTGCCAATGTGAGTTAACGAGGGGGAAGAGCTGTCAACTATATCACTTGCACATCTTCAAGGTCCTACCTGGGTACTCTCACAAAGGTCCTGTCACTAGTCTTTTGTAACCCCTGACAAGATGGGACCAGAACAGGGAGGAAGGGAAAGCCTGAGATATCAGCAGAGTAGAAATGTCTAGAAGATTCCTCTACTTCAAAGTGGGCACCCAGTATAAATATATAATTCTGAAGTTTTGGGCTCTTAAGAAACCAGGAAGGGGCCCTTTTGCATCTAGATCTTGCCATCTGCTGCGACTGCCAATGTGAAGCTCTGATAAACCTGATTCTTTGTGCTACATCGACCACTGACAACGCAGGCTCTGCACTTCATGCTACAGCATTGACAACCCGTGGTGACTGTCAATGTGAAGCTTTAGCAATGTAACACACTAACCCAAGGAACTCCTAGGAGAGGGAACTAGAGACGCGGGGCACTCGTAGCAAGATGGCCTCCAACTTAATATGAATAAACAACAGAAGCTGCTCCTGAGTTTTTGACCGAAACTCTGCTAAATCCTAAGTGAAGATGCTCGCATCTCACAAAATGTGAAGAACTGTCCTCCCACACCACCAGGTGCCATGCTTCATCATCAGCAGTCCTCGCGCTCTAAAAACTAGGTTTGATAGAGAGTGGGCCTTCACCTGGATACAGGGAGGCACATCTAAAACTAAGTGGGGACCCGTGAAAATGAGTGAAGTTTTAAAAACCAGCATAATTACTGAATTAGGCAGAAAGGCAACTATATGGTATTAAAAATACAAGAATGGTGAGAATGGGGAGTATTATTACCCCCTCACCGTAGTGGTTATTTCATCTACAGGTTTCTGCCTTCTTGGACCAGAGGGTCCGCGGCATTCAGCAGGACAAGGAAATAAAATTGGGCTCTGTTCTTAATAATATTAAGTTGTGAAGTTACCACTTGGTAGGTTGATCTGTGTCACAGTCCTCCATGGAATATTTCCAATAAACCTGTGAACAGAAGTGAAGAGAAAGAAAAAGCATGGTCATTAACATGTTCGGTCATGAGCACGAAATTGCCCCACATGCACAAATTATTACATAGTGGCTATTTTGTGTGTAGCACATGTCACTGCAGCCGTCAACACACAAAGTTTCTTTAAAAACCAATGTGGGACCCAACTCACATTCTTACCCTATGGTAGTTTCCTACAAGTCCCATGGGACGAGAGTGGAGGAGAGACCACTGTAGTCAAACACTGGAAAAGGGATAAAAGCACAACACAAGTCAGCGTCCATCAAAACCACTTTCTTAAAAATGGTGGAAAATACACATTAATACACCCCTTCACTCTCTTACTATATCAAGGTGCGTCTCTTCCCGTGCATCTAGATGTGTCTGCTCTTCCTCCCTGGAGTTAAATAAACAGCGGAGAGGTCCGACTTATATAGTGCCTCAAATTGGTGGAATTAGGAAAATTACATTCATGTGTGCTTGTAATTATAAAGGGTTCTGGTGTCATGAGAATGTCCTACCAATTATAGGCAGCTCGCTTGACCTACGCATAAGCCGAGCCGGAAAGCATAAAAATCTGTGCTGAGGCTGAACACCTGTGATTGCAAGGTATCCGATGTCCGGGGGAAGCCCCTGTTACAGTCACAGGCAAAGGTCCTGACCCTGGCGTCAGCCGTTTCTGATATCAAAGGACCTCAATTAGGGCCAAACGCTCATAATGGAATAGGCTTCCTGTGTCATGTGGATGTCTCAGTATAGTGAGAAGCCTGTCCGATTTCTGTTTCAGACGTTTTTTTAAGAGCGGAATTAATCAAATGCTTATGAACGCTCACGGTGATAGAGTTAAATAAAGTTAAGCTAAGTTGAAAAAGCTCAACGTGAAGACCCCGCTTATAGTGCGGGGTGCGCTTACTATGCACATGGTGACGAGTCGAATAAAGTGACACCAAGCGTTCAAAGAAAAAACATAGCATTACATGCAGAGATTTAAGCAACAAAAAAAACAGTAAGTTACGGCCTCGTGTAGTGTCGAGCGTGCTCTCCTCGTCCATGGTGACAACATTTGGAAACAAATGTATACAATGAAACTGTATTACATAATATATAGAGAGCTCAAAGAAATAACACAGGGCGTACAGTAACTTCACACCTTAATATTGGTAAGAACGGAGCCCATTTTTATTTCTTTGTCCTGATGAATACTGTGGACCCTCTGGGCCAAGAAGGCAGAAACATGTCAACAGAATTAGCCCCTACGGTGAGGGGTAATATTACTCCCCCATTCTCACTGTTCTTGTATTTTTAATACCATATAGTTGCCTTTCTGAATAAATGTAATTTGGTAATTATACTGGATTTTAAAACTTTACTCACTTTCACAGGCCCCCATTACTGTAAAGCACGGCTGTCTTTATTGCGCATTACATCTGTGGTCTGTACACACTGTCAGATCTTCTTGGGTACTTTTATAGTGCATTACGGCTTTGATGCATACACATTTAGTGGAGCTATAATATATTTATTATGTGCATTTCTTCTGTGATGCGCACACATGGTTGATACTTTCACTGTATCTCATTTCAACTTTGGATTGCTGATACACACATCTTGTTCACACTGTACTTAGTTCTTTCATTTTACTAATTCATTTTTCATCATTTACTTCAATTTTCATTAGTTTCTCTCGTTATCCTTGCATACGATGCAGAACCACACAGCTCCTCCTTTCTTCTTAGT
This sequence comes from Lissotriton vulgaris, assembly GCF_964263255.1. Lineage (NCBI taxonomy): Eukaryota > Metazoa > Chordata > Amphibia > Caudata > Salamandridae > Lissotriton > Lissotriton vulgaris. The sequence continues at coordinate 989,578,723 of NC_141695.1, forward strand.
GTCACCTGGAGACCCTCCCATTAAGTGGGAAAAATGGAAGAAAGTCTTTGAACGTTATGCGAAAGTGTGTAGTACTTCTCTCAGTGCTGAAAGAAGATCATCATTGCTACTGCACTGTCTTCATAGTATGAGCCAAGATGTTAATGACTATCTTCCAGAATTAAATAACTCCGAATCTAGAGACCTTAATAAATTTGAAATATGTATCAAGAAATTAGACAAACATTTTTTACCCAAAGTCAGCGCAATATTAAAAAGATGCTACTTTGCCAAGAGATAACAAGATGAAGGTGAGAGTATTAAGACTTATATCACACATTTGAGAAAACTTGCGTCCTCCTGCAAATTTTGCAATCTTCTGGATGAGAGAATTAGGGACCAATTCATGGTTGGATGCAATATAGAAAGGGTGGGAGATGAGTTATGGATGCGAGATTAGCTTTGTCTTGATGAAGTACTGAAGGTTGCAAAGAGAAATGAACACTACTTGAAATGCGTTGAGACCATCAAGGAAGATAAACAACCTGTATTGTAAGTCAATAAAGCTGCTGCAAATAAATCCTCAGAGAAGGCAGTGAGTAGTGAAGCGAAGCCTAAATCGACTGTGAGACAATGTTACAGGTGTGACAGAGCGGGACATTGGGCCAATGATAAAAATTGTCCTGCTTTAAAAAATGTTTGCTCTAAATGCAAGAAGAAGGGACATTTTCCAATTGTGTGTAGAACCAGAAACACTTCATCTGCAAAGATTAAGAGTGTTGAGACCGATGATGGGTCTGAAGAGGAATTTGTATGTGGACAAATTGTTTTTGAAGTGGAAAACTCGCTGGATAAACCAAGATCATCTCCTGTTGACATTATTCTAGTCGAAGGAGAGCCTACTAAAGTTCTTTTTGATTCTGGGACAAAGATTACTATTATTGCTAAGTCTTTCTTTATGAACAAGCTTGCATACAAAATTAAGTCAAACCTGAAGCATATGGTGGGGAACCAATACGTTTGAAAGGTTATTTTACTGGTCTTATCGAGTATGGACAGCGCTATGCTTCAGGTAAAATATATGTCCCTGCGAAGGGTGATAGTATTATGAGTTGGTTTCACCAAGGTGATTTGGGATTTATGCTTGACCCTTCTAGTAAGAATCCCAATATTTTCAAGGAATTGGTTGAGATTGGTCAAGAACCTTCTTCACTCAATACTGTTATCATTGATCATATAAAGGAGAAGTTCCCAAGAGTCTTTAGGGAAGAGCTTGGGTGTCTGCTGAACTTTAAACTTAAAATTTGTCTCCGTGATGGGGCTCAACCATCTTGTAGCAAAGTAAGGAGTGTTCCTTTTGGTATCAGGGAAGAATTACAAAATTAATTACAAAAACGCAAAGATGGTGGAATCATAGAAGAGGTTGAAGGCACAAAGTGGATAGCCCCAGTGGTTGCTGCCCGTAAGCCCAATGAATCCCTTATGGAAAAACTGCTTAAAGGTTGCAAAGGAATATGCATCTACCAAGATGACATTTTAGTGTTTGGCAAAGATGATTAACTACATGCTGATCGCCTTGGGTCATATTGGAAAGGTTGGATAAGGCGATCTTGACTATTAAGCCTGAAAAATTTCAGCTTGGTGTCACCTCCATTAACTAGTTAGGTCACAAATCTGACTTAGCTGACACCATCACTCGCATGTGTGCTCCTGGTTCGAGAGAAGAAGTCATGAAATTCCTAGGCATGATCGTTTACTATAACAAGTTTATAGAAAACTTTGCTGAGTTGAGTTCGAACATCAGATCTCTTCTCAAGAAGGGAGTAGAGTAAGTGTGGGTTGATGAATGTGATCAAGAATTTGCTGTGCTGAAACAAAAGCTTAATGCGGCACCATGCCTCAAAATGTTTGATCCGCTAAAAGTCTCTTTTGTAACTACGAATTCAAGTCTCAAGGCATTGGGGACAGTGTTGCAACAGCAGGGTAACGATGGCATGTCAACTATTCTACTTGCCTCGCGTAGTTTAAAAATACTGAAACCAGATACTCCGTCATAGAACGTGATGCTTTGACCGTGTTCTGGGCCATACAAAATTTTTTAATGTTCTTGTAGGGTACTAAGTTTGTCATCAGAACCGTCTGTAAGCCACTCTGTGAGGTGTTCGCAAAGAAAGGTATTGATTCTATCTCCAGTAGAATTACGAAGTGGGTCGTTGCTCTGCAAGAATTTGAATTTGACATAAGGTATATTCAAGGAGTGGAAAATGGAATAGCAGATACCTTGTCTAGACTGGTAAGTATGAGTGAACCCACTGATGAGTTGGAAGATGATGATGTTGATTACATGATATGCTTTTTTGAAGAAGGAATAATCTTAGGGAAAGAATGGTGCATGGAAATGGGCTATGATCATACACTTGATGAGGTAAAATTTCTTATTAATGTGTGGTGGCAATCTAAGAGACAATCCTCTGAACAAGCTCAAAGGCTTTGGGGTGTTAAAGAAGAGTTGAGTGTGTCTTGTGATCTTCTTTATCGTGGTACTAGACGTATTCCTCCGTCAACCTTACGCACTAGATTAGTTACCTAGCTCATTCGTCACATCTTGGAATGTCCAAAACAAAAGAAAGGTTTAGGACATCTTATTGGTGGCCAGGCATGGACATACAGGTTGAGAGGCTGGTAAGAGATTGTGTGCAATGGACTTTGAGTGACAAGTCAAAAATGGTGAGATTACAACCCATGGCAATAAGCAAATTACCTACAGGTCCATGGAAAGAAATAGCCATAGCTATTTTAGGATCCGTCCATGGTAATGGACAACAAGTGTTTTCCAGGTGGCCGGAAGTGTGTCTCACCAATAATATAGAGACTAAAGATGTGATAACGTTTTGGGAAACATTTTTTTCTAGAGAAGGTCTTCCAAGTACTATTTTAACAGACAATGGTGTGCAGTTAGTCTCTCGTGAAATGGAGACATTCTTAGCCAAACGAGGAATTGCACATAAGAAATGTTCTTTGTATCATCCAGAGACTAATGGCATGATTGAGCGGTTTAACCACGTCTTGAAAGAAACCATTTCTATGGATAAACAATTAGGACTAGATTGGAAAAAAATAGTCCTCAAGAAGGTTCAAATATATAGGTTGACATCACACAGTACCACAGGCAAAAGCCCTTTTGTATTGCTTAGAGGAAGGCCTCCATGTGCCCTGGTGGGACCCTGTTGGGTACGAGATTTGAAGAATAAGCTTGTGGGTGATGTCACGGTTGATTTGGGGCGGGAGAGAGAGATTGGAAAAGTCTTAGAGAGAAAGTCCAATTTTGATGTGAGAAAACCTGTAAGAAAAATGGTAGTCAATGTGGCAGATATGGTGGTTATTAAACAACCTGGGTTGACCCTGAAGTTTTCGAAACGTATTAAAGTTATTAAACTGTTTAATAACACAATATATACAGAATTTGGAACCTCAGTAGAGTTGTTCCATTTAAGGAATCTTTAGAATCTCATTTAACTGACAGGTCTACTGAACACAAGATGGATGATCACAACCCCGGTGGTGATCCGGACTCAACTTTAGAGATTCCCAGGTTGTCTTCTAGGAAACAATGTAAGCTTTCTTATTTGAAGGATTTTCTACGGTACATTTGTTGTCTATAATTTATTTAATTATTATAATTTTTTTCTCCTAGTTCCTTTCTTTTATTGTTATAAAGAGAGAAGGTATGTGGTAATTGCTTGGGGTCTTCAACATTCTCTTCGATTTCATGTATGTTGCTAGGTAGAGTATGTCATAATGCCCATGCTGCAACCTCATCACTGTTACTAAGAATGTTGTGGTTTGAATAAATAACTTGTTAGTCCTGATGCATCCTCTGCCCAGCATGGATGGGATCTTCTTCTGTTATAATAAACCTGAACTTCTACTTCAAGACTGGCTTGCATGATCCTTCCTTCAAGATTCCAGGATCTTACACAAATCAACGATAACATGTTTGTGAGAGCTCCCCAGGGACAGGCTGAAGAAGCAGAAATAATTTAGTGAACAGGGGCGTTTTGAGTTTGTACTCTGGCAACTGCGCTGATAAGGTTATTCTGTGATTTCTACTACTCAGATAATTTATTATGTTGACTTACCCTTTATCCTACATCAGGAAAATAAGTGCACATCATTTTCCTTAAACAATTACTATTATGAATTTTCAAAGCATAAAATACAAACATTGACAAACATATCTCCTTTAAGTGAGATGAATTTAGTCGCATAGAAACGTAAAAGCATTCTATTTTAATTTCTTTGACAGCTGTCTGATTCTCAATAAAATTAAAGAAAACAACTTCTGTAGTTTCACTCCTATAATTGGAGTATATTTTCATCTTTCTTGCAATTCACTACTCATCCCAATGAAGGGTGTCAGAGCACTTTACATCACATGTACACATTATGCATTAACAATAAATCATTGTGTGAAAATCAATGTACAGAACGAGTTACATAAGATGTGAAAAATTGCAGCTTTTTTCAATTGCACCAAAAATCTTTTGCAAATGCATTTTGCTGTTTTTTTAATTCTGTTGTTCAGTGTCCATTGTGTATGCTCTGACCTTCAAAACATGTGGAAATGAGCTACTCCTTGATGGACGTTTTCAGTTCTCATATAAGAAACTGGTAAATGGTGTAGAAACTGCATGAATCACATGGAAAGTTAAAAGTTAACAGTGGACTGCAGCACTCATTCTGCCATCCAATAGTGTGATAAGGAAAGCATGGCTTCAGGCCTACCATTGTAACTTGATTGCTATGGTTTAAACCTGTAGTACGACCTGTTAAAATAAGCCTTTTTAACAGGTAAAAACACTCCCTTTTAAATATCATTAAGTCACTACTATGAAGGCCTTGTAGCACACATGGTAGAGTGTATGGTATTTACAAGAGGGACTTGTAAAAAAATAACTTTAGCATGTCCCCATAGTAGCAAAGTCAAAAATGTTATGTTCACTGTGGCAGGCATATCTCTCCTACATAGAAAACCTGAGTGCAGGTAAAATACTAATAATGCTAACTCAGGAAAGGGACTAGCCAGTAAAATAGGTATTATTAATATGTTTAATATTTACTAAAAATACAATTCAATGGTGAAGCTAGATTTTTAAATAAATATTAACAGGGCACATGTTGAGGGTACACTCGGTTAGACAGCATCTGCCTACTATTTTCACAGGGTGTTTGCTGTCTACCCTGCCAAGAGGATGGACCCCACATAAATATGCAGAACTTGTCCCAGTGTAAGTTTCGACACCGGGGCAATTTCAGCAGCACCTTCACATTGTCTGTTTTCTAATCCCAGCAACAACGTGCAGGAGGGGAAGGGGCTTATCAGATTCTAGCTACTCCATAACAAAGCTCAAAGTTAAGGCCTTTTTTTGTTGAAGCACCCTGGCTAGGAACTATCGGGAGCCTTGTGATGGAGGGGAAACAAATGCTCACAGCTTATCACTTCACAGGTACTTAAGAGAGCCATGTTTTTGACTTTGTTTATTCCCAGTATATAAAAGATATGCATGCACTGTAAGAATGTCAGACATGTTGGTCTGTCCCAGTATTTACACAAATAACAATTTAAATGCCACTATTTGGCTTGATTCTTTTTTTTGTGCTTTAGCACTATTCATCCCAATGAAGGGTGTCAGAGCACTTTACATCACATGTACACATTATACATAAACAATAAATTATTGTTTGCAAATCAATGTACAGAACGAGTTCCATAAGACAGTAAGGGTTGAAGGCGTAGGAGCCACATGTCCTTCATAGCTCACGCTGCAATATTAGAAGGATTAAAATGTATGAACTGCAAATAACAAAAGGTTCTCTGTGTTAAAAGAAGTAACTCACCCATTTGCATTAAAAAAAATCTGCTGTGTGTTACATAATGTGCTTTGCAGAAGACATATTAACTTTCTATGCTACTTTCATTTAAACTGGGCCAAGACAAAACACAGAACCCTCCAGCAAATACATTTTTCTCCAAACTTAATTTACCATTATTATTATTCCCTGAGATTTAGCTGGCACACAAAGATCTCTGCAGCAGGTGCCTTAAGCCCATAGGATATTTTGTAATACAGATGTTGCACTAAATTAAGCATAACCGATTTACTGCCATTTATTTCCTTGTTGCTAATTAATTTGTGGCAGGGTTTTAAAAAATAAATTTAGAAATTGAAACCCAGATTTTGTGTTGGGTTGCGTAAATATTTTGGAATAACCCCAATGCAAAATCTCATAAGAGGCTCGAATTAACTCATGAGAGACCTGCTAAACATATGTGAGGTCTTAAGATCTCATGTAACTTCCTGGGAGTCCATAGGTTGTCATGCCACTTCCTGTGATGCCACATGCGATGTCATGCCCTGTGATGTCATGCGCAGTGATGTCACATGCTGTGATGCCATGTGCTGTGATGTCATTTGCATGCTGCCTAACTTGATTAGTCCCCTCACTTCTGTTTTTAGGACTTGTGTCCTGAATATTAAGGAAACATAACGTTGAAATGTACATTTTACCTGCCTGAGCTTTAAGGAGGCATATTTAAATTAGCTGTCCACCTACCCAGCTAGTGCTCAACCTTTAATAAAGTTTGAAATTCCTCCCAGGAACACACAACAGGCTGACTTGAATTGGCAGTGTTTATTCCTTTGAGCTCAACAAAGCATCCAGGGTGGGAGATGTACCCCTCATGTTGTCACCCCAGTGCCAAATCCTGCACGATAAGTCTCTCTGAAGGGCATGTAAGAGTGCTGTGTCTTTAAAGGGAACATGCAGGATGCAAGGATGTGTATCAAGTGCCTAGTTGGTGAAAGAACACTGGATTAGAAGGCTGCCTGAGCTATGGCCAGTGGTTAGACTTGTTGGTGGTTAGACTTGTTGCAAGAATTCCTTCCATCTCCTTTTGTATGTTTGATGTAATGACCTAAGTGTTCAAGACTATGCCCGGACGTGAGCCTATTGCTCTCTGTGCCACTGGAACAAAGCTGCACCCAACTTAAGAGGCTCAACAATACATTACAGGTTTTGTTTGGGTTGTTTGTGTTTTGGTTGAGAGAGGACGTGAGTTTGCTTTTTAGGTTGGATTGCTCCTATGGGAGCAGGATCAAGACAGATTTGATTTGGCTGGTCGCATGGTAGACAAAAGAATGATGGTTCAGAAAGCTACACTGAACGATTGCCAGTGTTTAGACTTTTTGCAAGCATTTCACCCATTATCTTTCGTGTTTGAGGTAATGCACTAAGTGGCCAAGGGAATGCCCAGATGTGGGTCCATTGCTTACTGTGCCACTGGAACCAAGCAATACCCAAGTGAAGAGGCACAACCAGGATGATATCGGCCTTGAGTTGCTCTTATTTTGAGTCAGAGAATACCTGGCTTGGTAGTTTGAGCTGGACTGTTCCTACTGGAGCAGGACCAAGACTGATTTGCATATGGCTGAGTCTAAGTGGAGGTTGCTTGATAGTCAAAAGAACAATGGTTGAAATGCTACTCTGACCATTTGTGTTTTTGTTTGCTGAAGGACCCTGCTTTTGGTCTACTAGACTTCTCTTGTGGCTACAGTGCCTGGTTCAAACTGATTTTTATACTAAAGGTGGGAGGATACGACAATTACCATAGTACATTCCTCACACGCACACACAGAGCCCTAAGAATGCAAGTTTAGCGTGGCTGAAGGCTTTTGCCACCTTCAAAATGCCCTGACACATGGAATTGGACCTGTTTTCTGTAAACCAAGCAAGACCTACTTCAAACGTAGGTAGGTCAGGGCCTTGGAACATTCACTCAATTGGTCAAAGATAAACCTGAAGGGTCTTACGATGTCCCTTACCCACAGGCTGGTGAACATTGCAAAGCTGGACCTAACCCCAACCTTCCTCAGAGCACTGCTGGACTTGTGAAAAGATACCAGATGAACTAAACCTGCTGCACTTGGCATATCTGACGATTAAAACGGACCAGAGGAGGTTGGACCCCCTTTCATTTGATCACCAAGGATCAAATGCCTTTGAAGTGGGGTGATGCTTCTAGAGGCATGCCTTTCAATTGGGCAGATGCCCTGCCTTCCTGGCCCAGAAGCTGAACTAACTACAGGGTGGTATCCAGCACTTTGAGTGTAGACAGAACAGAGCATAATTAGGTGTAAGTGAGGTTGGTCTCAGCTCCTCTCTCCCATCCTGACAGGGATGGCCCGTCCAGTCACACCTTAACTCCCATTTGGTGGTTGTCTAAGAGGAATACACAAAGCCCAACTGTCACCCCTACCCAGTTATGTGACTCAGAAGACAGGCTGTAGGCACCAAATGGCTAAGGCAAGAAAATGGCAACTTTTTAAAAGTGGCATTTTTAGAATTGCAATTTAAACTCTGACTTCCCCATACGTTAGTATTTTAAATTGCAATTCTAGAGACGCCAAACATGAACTGGTCATCTTTTCATATTTGGAAATTACACTTATAAAATATAAGAAGGCAACTTCAATGTTATCCTACAGGAGAGATGGGCTGTCCAGGGCTTATCCTAAGGGGTGACCTATATATAATAAAAAGGAAGGATTGGTACAATCAGTGATGCAAACCCTCTAGTAGCATGTAATTTACAGACCCTAGGAACATGTAGTGCCACATATAAGTAAATGTAATATGGCAATTAGGTATAAGCCAATGTTACCATTTGTTAAGCAAAGAGCACAAGCACTTTTATACCGGTTAGCAGTGGTAAAGAGCACAGAGTCTTAAGGCCAACAAAAACTAATTCAACAAATAAAGGAGTGCAGGCAAAACATCTAAAATCTGGATTGGACTTTGCTGTTGCCGTCTACCCAACACATTGAGATTGTCCAAGTGCTTCTCCTGATGTCCTGGGGGCTTTGGCAGTGTACTCCTGTTGTTGTTTTTGCAGCAAAGAAGTTTGGGAAGTATCTCATAACTTTTACTCCAAAAAGTAAATGGAACCAACAGCAAAAAAGGTCTGACCAACAGTTTCTTAAGGATGTACTTAGTTTCAGGTTTCTCCCAAGCAGAAAAGAGTTTTTCTTCAGAAAAATGGCAGACTCTTTTTTACTTTGGGACATTTTAACTTTTTCTAACTTCCCAACTTCAAGGCACATACGGGCCATTCTACTTTGTGTATCTAACCACATTCCATCATGGTCAACTTAACTAAGTCCCAGTCTACAGCAATGATTGACTTGCTTTGATTGCAATCTTTTTCTTGGCTCTTTTCCACCTAAATTCATATCACTGCTTCCTCAAGCTGTATTTTAACTGTCTTGAGGTTTTGATGGTTTTACTGTTTTGGTACTTCTAAATGCTTTACACATTTTCATTCGTTTAAGTCTGTCTGCTCTATGTCATTGCTACCAGGGGTTGAGCTCAGGTTTTAAGTTAATTAAACCTGGTACTGGACCTTACAAGAAAGTGACTATATTATTTGTGGTGAACACCAATCATTCCTATCTAACACACGCTTTCTCACAACCATGGATTATAGAAGTACTCACATGAAGCTGTAACAGTTTCAGTCTCTAAGGAATACATCTAGAATTAATTTTTGAATTCTAAATTCCTGCCAAGTTAATCAATTTTCTCCAGTTCATATTTAACCAATGCACATTTGGACATGTTTTTTCAGAACTATGCAGTTGCACCTTAAAACTTATTTTTCTTGAAGGGAAAACATAGGGCACCCATACCATATCATAGGCCAGTACACCAGAGGCAATCGAATAGAGTGGCATGCAATTGAAAATAGTCTAACAAGTGGGATACCCTTTTCCTTGAACCCCTACCAAATTCCAATCTAATCAAGCGTATATATTTACTCCAATGCTTGACAGGAGTAAATCTCTTATCATATCAAGAATGAAAATGCACCTTACAAACGTTTGTAAATTCCTTCAGACTTATGCATTTTTTTATACTTGGCAGCTCCTTAGTAGAACCCAAAATCCAAGATAATGGGAGCATAATTGGTCCAATTATCACAAAGGTGTAATAATACATGTAATTACAGTAATTTACAATTACAGATTCATTCTGAGTGAAAACGACAATTTGCAGGTATAACCTTAGTGCAAGAACATCAAATTTAGGCACGCAAATTTCTTTGTGAGTCTAACCCAAATAAAGCCATGCAGGGCCTTTAATGTATGTCTAAAAGCCTTATATTTAAAAGCAAAATATCATACAAACCAATGTGTATCTTTTCTTCACTTTAAAAGCAGTTGCCACTCTTCAAGGTAAGATAACATCACAGGTTAGTCCCCCTGATCTACATTACACAATGTAATTTGTTCTCAATGTGCAGCCTTTGCACGCATTTTTATTTTATTTTGACCTATATTGACATGTATCAGAACGTGTGAGGTTGTGGATGTATTTTATGAGCTGTAAATTACACATAATTGTAATTTCACTTGATAATATTTTAGCAGAGCTCAAGCAATTACTCTGTTTAACTTCTCGTAATTGGTTTTAATTGATTGTTACTGAGCAAGGTTTGTTCATTCTATGCATCACCCAGCAAAAATTAAAATAACAACCTACTAATTCTGTGAAGAGCCAGATTTTCTGTCGGTCAAGATCCTGGTGTAATGATTAAGCAGCGTTTGCTTCTATATGAATAGGTGTAGAATAATGCTTTTTAGGTCTCGCCTATGCAGCGATGCAGTGCGCATGTGCTGCTTAGAAGGAGACCTCTTCTAATTGATTCGGTTTTGAGGCCAAAAATGTGCACGCATTGCATTGCTTTCAATGGCAATGTATGCAGGTTTGGCGTTTCCCATGCGGGAGCGAGCTTTGAAACCATCTGTTTGCAATTAAATTTCAAACAGATGGTACCCAAGGCTCGCTCCCATAAGGGAAACGCTTTGTGTGCTCTGGGCCGTACTCCCCCACCCCTCCCACTTGGTTTATTAACTCCTGTCAAACGCCCATCCTTATTTTAACCTGCCTTCCTTCTCCCACGCTTTCCTTCCGCCTTCTTCCCCTCTCTACCTCTACCTCTCTTCTACCCCTCCACCTCTACTCTACCTCTCTTCTACCCATCTACCTCTCTTCTACCACTCTACCTGTCTACCTCTCTTCTACCACTCTACCTCTCTTCTACCCCTCTACCTCTCTACCCCTCTACCCCTCTTCTGCACGGCTACCTCTCTACCTCCCCTCTACCCCTCTTCTACCCTCTGCCCCTCTTCTACCCCCTACCCTCTTCTACCCCTCTATCCCTCTTCCACTCCTCTACTACCCCTCTACCCCTCTTCTACCCCCTCTTCTACCCCTCTACCATCCTTCTTCTACCCTTCTCCCCTTCTTCTACCCCTCTTCCTCCCCTCTACCCCTCTACTACCTCTCTACCTCCCTTCTACCCCTTTACCCCTCTAACTCTCTGCTACCTATCTACCCCTCTCCTACCCCTCTACACCTCCTCTACCCCTCTACCCCTCTACTACCCCTCTATGTCTCTTCTACCCATCTACCCCTCTTCTACTCTAGTACCCCTCTACCCCTCTTCTACCCCTATTCTACCCCTCTACCTCTCAATCCCTCTACCCCTTTTTTACCCATCTTCTACCCCCCTACCCCTCTTCTAATACTCTACCCATCTTCTATCACTCTTCAACGCCTCTACCCATTTACCCCTCTAACTCTCTGCTACCTATCTACCCCTCAACTACCCATCTACACCTCCTCTACATCTCTACCCCTCTACTACCCCTCTATGTCTCTTTTACCCATCTACCCCTCTTCTACTCTAGTACCCCTCTACCCCTCTTCTACCCCTATTCTTCCCCTCTAACTCTCAATTCCTCTACCCCTTTTTTACCCATCTTCTACCCCTCTACCCCTCTTCTACCCCTCTACCCCTCTACCTTCCTACCCCTCTTCTACCCTTCTACCCCTTTGTCTCTCCTCTACCACTCTACCCCTCTTCTATCCCTCTACCCCTCTTTTACCCCTCTACCCCTCTTCTACCCTGTTACCCCTCTACCCCTCTTCTACCCATGTACCCCTCTACTTTCCATCTATACCTCTACTACCCATCTACCCCACTACTACCACTCTACTACCCCTCTACTACCCCACTGGACCCTTGTGGACCCTGGTACTGACCCAGCGGTCCGCCTCCTCAGCAAGTTTTCTAGGGTTAGATATCTTGCTATCAATAAGGTGCTGGCGCAGCTCTGGATAACAGTTATTAGACAAGTGCTCCCAAGCAAACAAATCATAAAGAGCGTCATAACTTTCCACTTTGCTGCCCTTTATCCAACCATTCATGGCTCTGCAGAAATAAGACACATATTCAACCCACGTCATACCAGGCAACTTCATACATTCTCTAAAAGCTTGTCGGTTTTTTTCTGGGGTTAGGCCATACCGCAACATTAGAGCATCTTTCATATGAGCATTCGACATCCTATCCTCAACAGGCATGTCTAACAGGGTATCTCTCCCCTCATTCACAAAGCGACCCCACAACCCCGCTCTCCAATCCTTCTCAGGGACCTGGTGGGCCAACAATGCTAACTCATATGCTTTAAAACATTGACCAATATCTTCATTCCTATGATAATCTTTGATGACATCTTTGGAAAAATAAAACCTACTTTCTGCAGGCTCAGATGGGATGCTTCTTCAGATGGGATGCTGCCACCAGAGGGATTCAATTCTAACTTCTTAGCTTGGATGTCCAACTCCCTCAACTTGGTATCACGCTCCAAAGCTAACTTTTCTCTTTCAAAATCCAACCTTTTGGTCTCCAAATCAGCTTCTCTCCTACCTCTTGCATTTTCTAACTCCAACTGCCCATTTATCTTTAGCCTTGCCATTTCCATGTTGTATGCACGCTCCTTCGCTCTTTCTTCTCTTTCTTCAGGGGAAAGACCTTTGGAGGAAACACTGCTACTGGGAGAGGACACAGGCCCATTCACTGGCGCCTCCTCATCCCCTTCCACTGGCGGTACCACCACCGTATCAGTAGGATCTCTGGCCTCTAACCAGGCCTGCAATGCTTTGAGATATTCCTCTTTTCTTGAGATGCCGAACTCACTACTCACTGGCGTTGCTGCTGGCGTCGATCAGGCCCGGCTGCCGGCGTCGAGGAAGCGGGACACTGGAGCCGTTGCTCACGATGTCGAGCTGGATTCGGCGACGTCCGTCGGCGTCGAGATTGCTGGTTCTTTCAGAGGTGCTGGATTCACAGGTTCCAGCAAATGGCACTTTAAGCAGATGAAGTCCTTTAGCCCTGTGACTTCAGCAGGAGACTGGCACTCTTCCAGCCCTTGGAGATTTTCTTAGCAAAGCTTGAGAGTACACACACAGTTCCTCTCTCCTGGTTCCGTGGCAAAAATAAAGAAGCACTGCAGGATTCCCCCCAGCAAACAGCACACTGGCAGAAGGGATAGGCAAGTCCTTGGATCAGCAGGCTTCTTGTCCTTGGTTTCAGGGTTCCTTGTCAGAAGTGATCTAAATTCTTGGTTCAGGGGTCCTTCTCTTATACCCCTTTTTGGCTTTGATCCCTTTGTCCATGCAGAGGGATTTCCCAACATCCTGGGTCTGTAGTGGGTGGAGCCGGGCATAGGCACCTGGCCTATTCACTGAGCAAGGCTGGGTCCTCAGACGCCCAGCAGGAGGTGGAGCTAGCATTGTCACTGGCAGGAGCAGAGCTATCGGCCTCCTGGTAGGAGGTGGGGCCAGGATCGTCCATGGCAGGCACAGAGCCATCAGTCGCTTGGCAGGAGGTGGAGCAAGCATTGTATCCGGCAGGGCAGGCTATCAGCAACTACTCTCCCCCTACTCTCAACGCAAATGTCCCACTCATCCCACACTGACTCATTCAGACCTCTGGAGCCACCCAGCTCCTGTCACGCACACACAAGACCCGCAGAAACCAGAAATAGTTAGACAAGAAAATAGCCACTTTCTAAAAGTGCTATTTTCAAACCCAGAGTCCAAAAACCATCCACACAAACGGATGTGTTATTAAACCCAGAGTTCAGGGATACCAAACTCGACATTGCACCATGCTCCCGAGCCAGCTAGGATCATAGCATTAATGATCCCAGCAGCCCATTCTAACTAATGGAGAGCAGGTTACCTCGCAATAGTGAAAAATGAATATGGCTGTAATTCACTATTAGGACATGCCAACTTGGTCAGGCTTGTCCTACCTTATACTTACAATGCACCCTGCCCGTGGGCCTACCATAGGGGTGATGAACGTGAAGTTAAGGGAAGGTTTAGGGACTGGCAAGTAGGTGTACTTGCGCAGTCAGCGTGACAGTACTAGACTGCCCGTGGGTCTGGCAATGGCAGACCCTCAGACATACTTTTACTAGGCCGCTCTTGTGGGTGGCACAACGTGTGCTGCAAGCCCACGAGCAGCATTTGTATCTACAAGCCCCGGCACTCCTGGTGCACTAGACTAGGGACTGACAGTAAACCAAATAAGCCAAACATGGAATTCAATCAATACATTAATTTAACATAGGGAGCACTTGCACTGTGGCACTGATCAGCAGTGGCACAGTGCCCAAAGCAGTATACCAGCAAAAACACCGTAAAACAGTGGAGGCAAACAGAAAAAATGGAGGAGAGACTCAAGCCAATGATGTCTGGTCTAACACTATCCCTAACAAGGTAAGTACAAATATATCGAAAATAAAATATAGAATGACAAAAAATATTGTTTTTTGTAAAATATAGTTTTTTTTAATATAATAAAAATGTAATATTAACAAAATAATACTTATAAATGTAATAAACATATTTAAAAATGTACTATAATATTTAAAATTAATACATAATGTAATACAAATTAATATTAATAAATATATAATACATACTATATTTTTCGTTAATAATAACTCTAAATTAATTATTGTCATCACTTAAAAACAAATAAACATGTAATAAATTACTAATACATTTATTTACATAAAATATTCACATAAATAACAATTAATAACAACATAATACTAATAAAAAAGCAAAATACATTTTAGATAGCGTATGAGTAAAAATTACTATTCCCACTCCAGAGAGTGAGACAGTAGGGAAAGTGTTGGATAGCGTAGCAGTAACAATTACTATTCCCACTCCAGAGAGTGCAACAGTAGGGAAAGTGTTGGATAGCGTAGGGTTAAAAATTGCTATTCCAACTCCAGAGAGTGCAATAGTAGGGAAAGTGTTGGATAGCGTAGGGGTAACTATTACTATTCCAACTCCAGAGAGTGCAACAGTAGGGAAAGTTTTGGATAGCGTAGGGGTAAAAATTACTATTCCCACTCCAGAGAGTGCAACAGTAGGGAAAGTGTTGGATAGCGTCAGGGTAACAATTACTATTCCAGCTCCAGAGAGTGCAACAGTAGGGAAAGTGTTGGATAGCGTAGGATTAAAAATTACTATTCTAACTCCAGAGAGTACAACAGTAGGGAAAGTGTTGGATAGCGTAGGGGTAACAAATGCTATTCCCACTCCAGAGAGTGCAACAGTAGGGAAAGTGCTGGATAGCGTAGGGGTAACAATTACTATTCCAACTCCAGAGAGTGCAACAGTAGGGAAAGTGTTGGATAGCATAGGGGTAAAAATTACTATTCCCACTCCAGAGAGTGCAACAGTAGGGAAAGTGTTGGATAGCGTAGGGGTAACAATTACTATTCCAACTCCAGAGAGTGCAACAGTAGGGAAAGTGTTGGATAGCGTAGGGGTTTAAATTACATACTTATAAATTACATCTATCAATTAATTAATTATTTTAAATTAATTAAATTTACTTACCAATTATTAAAAATAAATGTATGCTTCCTACTAATTAATAATTAATTCTACATAATGAAATTACTTCCCACCCTATTCCACTATAAACCCATAACCCGCTACAGAACATATTTATCAATTAATTCAAAATAATTACCAAAATAATTAAATATAATTACCAATTATTTTTAATTCATGTATGATTCCTACTAATTAATAATTATTTAAACATTTACATTACTTCCAACCCTATTCCCCTATAAACCCATAACCCGCTACAGAACATATTTATTAATTAATCAATTAATTAAAATTATTTACAAATAATTCTCAATTAATTAATTAATAATTCCTAATAATTAATAATTAATTTAACATAATTAAATTACTTCCCACCCTATTCCCCTATAAACCCGTAACCCGCTACAGAACATATTTATCAATTAATCAATTAATTAAAATTAATTAACAATTAATTCTCAATTAATTAATTAATAATTCCTACTAATTAATAATTAATTTAACATAATTAAACTACTTCCCACCCTATTCCCCTATAAACCCACAACCCGCTACAGCACTAAAAGTCAATATTTAATTAAATTACATTAAAAATAAATAATAAAACATAATAAATACAATATAATATACACAAAATGTATTTAAAAATCGATATTAGTAACATCGAAATTATTTATTTCGATATTATTGACATCGATATTTAAAACTTCGAAATTACTAATATCGATATTAAGACTGTCGATATTACTTACCTTCTATGTTATGTCCCATCAATATTTAAACTTCGATATAATTGTATATCGAAATTTAAAACTCAATATTTTGTCTGTGTACCAAAAATATCATTACACTAAGCAACATTAAAATACATATTATCAAAAAAATTCTCTTTGTCATTATTGTACACATTCTGGCTTTAAAGTTCATTTGTTTGGCAGGTCTCTCCATCTTGAAAAACTCCATCTTCTCTAAGTGGCTGCCCGTTGTGTTAGGGTGTTTCTGCTAAGGAATGCTTCTGTCAGTCCAGGGCAACTCCCTTAGACCAACCAGAACTGTCGACCTAACGTCTTCAGCTGCACTCCAAAGACTTAAACAACCGCGACCCTAGCAGCCGAACCAGATGGCAGTTCAAAAAAACAAAAATAAGCAAGTTTCTCAGATGAGAGAGCTGCACAATTCAAAAATAAAAAGAATTTTATTTTTCCATAGTTCTTGGCCTCAGATTATAGCGGTTCTTTCCAGGTACTGTCTGGTTCTGAAATAAAAGTTCAGGCTCTGTAGTGTTCAATCGACTTGACGGTAGCACAGCTTCTTGCAGGATATTATCGCTCTCTTGTTCAGAAATTGTTCCTTTTACACGTGCATTGCTAAAAGGCAGAAAACGAAGCACACTCTCAGTCTCAGAATCAGCGATATTCTCCTGGATCCTACGGTTGTACGGGAGAGGCAGTGGGACCCTCTTACAATGTACGCAGTGGACCCAATGCTTTTTGCCTTCTACTCGAACAGCTAATTTCGTTAAGAGAAGAACAAGATGTGGTCCGGTCCAACGGGGTTGATCATTCTTTGTCCGCTGGAAGTTCCGGATCAGCACCCATGATCCAGGATCGATAGGATGTCCTGGAGCTTCAGAGACCAGAGGCAAAGTATTATGGACCTGTTGGTGTAAAACACGCAATTTAGCCGTGAATTCGTACAAATAATCAAGCAGTACAGGATGCTCGAGTTCACTGTATTTCTTCGGCCTTGGCACTCCCCATACATTGGCCGGACGGCCAAACACAATCTCATAGGGACTAAGTCCCACTCGTGAATGAATAGTCATTCTCGTTGATAGGAGTGATAAAGGCAGAGCGTCAGGCCATTTAAGGCCAGAACTCGCTTGAATTTTTGCCAACTTCAACTTTAATGTGCCATTATAGAATTCTACTAAACCAGCTGATTGGGGGTGATTTGCAGCGTGGAACTTCTGTTGAAAGCCTAGCCCCTCACACGCTCTCTTCATCACTCGACCCACAAACTCACTTCCATTGTCACTCCAGACCATTCTTGGCATTCCGACCCTAGGGAAGAATTCCTTGACAAGGGCTTTGGCTGTGGATAGGGCAGTATTGTCCTTTAGGGGATATGCCTCTACCCATCTTGAAAAGGCGCAAACAACAACAAGTACGTATTTCAAATTGTTGCACCTTTCCATATGAATGAAATCTAGCTGCAAAACCTCAAATGGATACGTTGGAGTAGCAAAATGACCAGCTGGAGTTGGAGTTCCCCTACCAGGATTGTATTTCAGACACACCATACAGTTCTTCACCAAGTTCTCTGCACATTTTGGAATTCCCGCATTCTGCCATACTGGAGCCAACAACTTACAAATCCCTTTCACGATAATATGTGCCATTCCATGAGCCATCGTCACTACTGCAAGCACATACGCATCGGGTAACAACCATCTCTGATGCTCTGACAAATCAATCCAACAACCATTCGAATCCAATCTACGCTTACTTTCTCTCCATTCATTCAACTCTTTCTCTGTAGCTTCAGCTTGAATGGATTTCACACTCTCAATCGTATCTTCACACATTCCAACATCACCAACCCATCTTGCAGGGCCTGCTACATACATTCGATTCGTTACATCTTTTGCTGTTTCTTTTGCGATCTCATCAGCAAATGCATTACCACGACCAACATCATCAGTAACCTTTTTGTGTGCACTGCATTTCACAATCGAAACTTGTAACGGTAAGGTCAGTGACTCAAGAAGCTCATTCACCAATTGTCCATGCTGAATCTTCGTCCCATGCGAAGTTAAAAATCCGCGTTCACGCCACAAACGTCCAAAGCTATGAGCCTCGCCAAAAGCATATTGGCTATCAGTATATATGGTCACTCGTTTTCCTTTCGACAACACACACGCTCTCGTAAGTGCAATCAATTCTGCTGCTTGTGCTGAATTATGTGGGATACGTGCAGTTTCAACAATCGTATGCAAAGTCGTGACAGCATATGCCGCAGTCGTATCACCATTCGACAACTTAAAGCACGAACCATCAACCCACAAAGTACCATCACATTCAGAAAGGGAGTATCCCTCAAGTCTATTCTCCCTTTCGTTTCTTCCTCAGTTCTCAGAAAACAGTCATGCTGTTCTTCACTATCATCATCTGTCTCAACTGAAATCGTCAACAACGTGGCTGGATTCAACGTGTTGCATCGTTTAATGTGCACATGACTCGCTAACAACGTCAGCTCATAACCTGACAACCGAGCACTAGTTAAATGCTGTGTCTTCGTACGATTCAACAAGGTATCCACTGCATGTGGAACCATGACAACTAACGTATTGTCTATAACCAATCCAGCAGACTGTCGAATTGAAACAGCTGCTGCCGCCGTAGCTCTCAAGCAACTCGGCAACGCTCTAGCTACCGGATCTAAAGTCGACGAAAAGTACGCACATGGACGTTGCTTATCGCCAAACTGTTGAGTCAAGACTGACAATGCACATCCCTCTATCTCGTGGACATACAATGTGAAAGTCTTACTGTAGTCGGGAGTACCCAACACAGGAGCCGAACACAACGCATTGCGTAATTCAGAAAAGCTCGTTTGACATTCGTCAGTCCAAGGAATAGGATTTGGAGTATCCTTAACAGTAAGAGCTATCAAAGGCTTCGCTAGCAACGAAAAATTAGGAATCCACTGTCTACAGTACGACGTAATACCCAAAAACGCACGCACTTCTCTCTGTGTCGTAGGCACACTCCTTTTCGCAATAGCCTGAATTCTTTCTGGGGTCAGTTACCTTCCTTCCTTCGATAAGAGGTGACCCAAGTAGGTTACTTCTTGTCGACAAAATTGCAACTTCGAGAGAGAAACTTTATGATGACAATCAGACAAGTGATGCAGTAACGACAAAGTGGCTTCCCTGCAAATCTCCTCAGTATCAGCGGTGACTAGCAAATCGTCTACATATTAGATAAGGGCTGCACCTTCAGGTAAAGTCAACAGATCAAGTTGTGTCTTCAAAGCTTGACTATAGATCGATGAACTCTCGCAATAGCCTTGAGGAGCACGTTTAAAGCGAAAACTACGACCTCCTAAAGAGAATCCAAAAATGTCCCTACTCTCCATGGCAATCGGGATGCTGAAGAAAGCATTCTTCAAGTCAATCACCGAAAACCAGGTGGCAGTAGCTAGAATCAGAGTCAACAAAGCCGTAATGTCAGGCACAACTGGAAATTGTGGAACAACAATCTTGTTCATGTCGTGAAGATCGATGACAAACCTATATACAGGAGGCTGTGAAGGATCAGTTCTCTTCAAAACAGGCAAGACAGGACTATTGCACACATTACCTCTCGTTTCCTCGATGACACCCTTTTCGATCAGATCATAAATAATCGCTAAAAGTGCACGTTCACCATCGCTCGAGATGCGATATTGCGGAATGCGCGGTAACTTAGCATTCGCTTTCAGTGTCACAACATATGGAGGAATGTCCAATAGACCCACATCATTCGGACCAGTAGCCCACAATTAATCTGGTAAAAGAGACAATTCAGATGGAAGACAATCTTTCGACACGTACATCGGAGAAATCACTCTTTTGCCTAAAGTAAGATGTACTCCTGATGGAGAACAATACAATGTCGCATACAATCTCTTCAACAAATCTAATCCCAACAAATTCTCATTACAACCTGTAGTCAAAATAAGGGGTGCTTCGATCTTACACGGACCAACAGAAAGAGACAATGGAGCAGAAATCGGATTCGTAACGGGGCGCCAGAAAAACCTAGAGAAACATTATCAAAGCCAGACAAAGGTGCACCAGGGAGCTTAGAATGCATATTAGAACTCTTTGTAGCACCAGTATCCAACAGAAAACGTTCTGACACACCTGATGTAATCACTTCAACATAAGGTCCATTCTGATCTACTGGAACTGAAACAACTCCCTCTCTTTGTCCATGGCTGTCCTAACAATCATTACCATTCGCTTCATCGCCTTCAACATAGTAATCGTCCACATAGTACTGTGCTGTCCTACCAGACAAACTCTGCTGCTGATCAAAACATTTCATTGAATTCTGCGGAGGCAAAGGACGTACATTCTGTCCGCGATCTCTACCTCTAGGCACTTGTTGAGCACCTCTACCTTTCACACCAGAAGCACCATTCGTGCGTTGTAACAAAACCGGACAACTTTTCTTGTAATGAACCTCTTCTTTGCAATACGCACACTGATTAGGCCCATACGGGAAACGCTGTTGAGAAGGCTTGTTTCTTTGCAAGTTTTTCGAATACTGCTGAGGCTGCTGATAATCACGCTGACTAGAAGTACGAGGTGGATAAGCTTGCTGTAGAAGAACTTTAGTCTTCAATTCCTTAGTCTTCTTATCCACTTTCTCTAATTCATCTTTGCGCCTATTTTCATAGTACTGGGCAGTAGCCAAAATTTGGGCTGACGTAGAAACATCCCAAGCACTTTCAGAATCCTTCAACTTACTGCATAATTCAGGAAGCAAATTATGTACAAACTTGTCAACAAACAATCTCTGACCACCTTCGGTAGCCATATCTTGACCAGTATGATCTACGAATGTCTCTTCGAACCTTGTGAAAAAGTCTGACACCGTTTTGTCTTTCTTCTGCTTACATGCAGACAACCTGTCCCAATTGACACGCAATTCGGGCATTAAAGTCTTCATATATGCAATAATTTTCTCAGGAAGATCAGTAATTAAATCCTCAGGCTTAGCACCGCCTACTTGTCTATTTTCGGCGACTCTAAGATGAACCCATGTATCACCTAATTCATCCGCATGATCCGTATGACGAATCTTACTCCAAATGGGTTGTGGAACAACATTGCCGAACAACATGTCGATGTCTGCCAAATTCATAATACACGAGCTCACAGTTTGAGTCAACTCTTTATAATATCCTGCTGGATTTTTGCGTGGATCGGGCAAAGACTGTTTAATAGCTAAAACTTCAGTACGTTTCCACAGAACATGTACCCAAACACGCTGAAAATGAGCCGGTACAGCTGGCGGATTATTACCTGGACCAGCAGCTACTTCCTCCTTCCACACCAGAGGAACTTCCCTCATCGGATATTGTCGTGCCTTTCTCCCAACTGAAGAATCGGACTCAAACAACTGTCAAGAAGGAGACTCACTCCTAAATGACAACAACGTCGCAACCGATTTCTCAACATCAGATGGACTCACAATCGTTCCTTTCGCAAATTCGGAACGTAAACTATACAACTTGTCAGGAGCTTCTCCTCCTTCCTCATCCCATTTCTCAACAAGGAAAGCACGCATCACATCAAAAACGTACTGTTGCTTCGGTGGTTCCCATTGAAGGAAAACATGCATAACACCCGCAAGATCATATCGGGTATCATATATAATCCATCTACGCGCCATATGATCCAAAATTGTACACTCATCCATATTCGGCAGCTGGCTACGTGACTGTCTACGCTCAATAACAGGGGACATACCCAATTGTCCCAACAAAGGAGAAAATAAACCAGTAACTGCAGTTGTCATTCGTTTTCTAGCAGAAGGAGAAGGTGAAAGAATAAGAGAAGACTGAACAGTAGCAGGAGAATTTAAAGTCGGAATAGAGGAAACATTAAGAGCAGGCGTAGAAGTAGCAGACGAAGAAGGAGACAAAGGTGGCGGCCCCTGAGGAGGTAGCGCCAAAGGAAGAGTAGCCAACGGAAAAGGAGCTGGCTGTGGCACAACAACTGGAGGTTGTGTAATCACAACTGGTGGCAGTGGTGCCGTAGCATTCTGTGCATAGGGAGGTTGTGAACTCAAAAGGTGTGACATTAAAGGATCTTTCTCAAGATCTTCCCTTCCTTCCTGGTCTTTACGTGGCAAAACTGGGAAGCATCTATCTACCGCTAACTTCTTTACCCTAAGCATTTGTTCACTTTCCTGCTCTTCCTCATTATCCCTAAACACAACTGCTGCTTGTACCATAGACATACCTCGTTCTCGTTTATTCCTCTTCGCTAATTTAATTTCTCTCTGTTTGGCTTCTTTGCGCCATGTGCGAAAAGAGTCAAACATTGCCGGCCGGGCTTTCTTCTTAAAAAGTTTGACCTCTAAATTATCCAAAATCTCACTTTCGAAACTACCATATTGAGGCCATTTTAAAACACCATCTTTCCTGGTGTATCGGATCCATGCTTCATTATATGCGATAGGGCCTACGCCATGCTTCACATAGAGTTCATACGTTGGAGTTCCAATCGGAGGAACCGGACACGAGTCCTCCAATCGGGAATCCTTATTACAGCCAAAACAAAACATATATTTCAAGTCTGCTAAGACCAGGCATCTACGCTCTCTAGTCTAACTTCAAGCTTCGAAGGATTATCGAATACGATAGTCTCGCGAATACACGAGTCCCTCGGCTTTGGGATTTGCAAATTCCAAATCAAAGTGATCCTCCACTCATACTTAACTGAAGGTATCAATGACGTCACCAGAAGACTCGTCTACCGTTTGGCTCTACCAATCATCAAGGGTCCAAAACAGGGCGATAGTCAGGGCAGCAGTCCTTCGTAGCCGTTGGGAAGCGGGGAACCTTGCAGCAAAGACTTTCGGACCACGTCGACATACAGGGGTCGATGAAGTGGCTGGCCTTCCTCCAGAATTTTCACACGAAGCTTCTCACGAACCTCTGGCTAGGACCGGTACCGCTGAACTCGCCCCACGTGGGGGCGCCAACTGAAGTACCGGGTTTTAAGAACCCAGCGGTGCCAGGGTACAACACCCGAAGACTTCGACTTCTCCTGTTTCGGACTATAGAAAGACAGAGTCTTCGAGGTGAAGTCAAAGATCGTATTATTCTCAGGAGACTGCTCAATCTTACAAAGCCAGCCTTCCCTTTTTATACAAAATATTATGCTTTAGGCAAACATTCCTTATTTTACAGTTGACCATTCACATATTTCCGCTACAAAGAAAAAGCAGAGTCATGATGACAAGCCCATATTTCAGTTTGTCCAACCCATAATCAATTATCCGGCAAGGCCCAGTATTTCCATCAGATATCGGCGGACCCCCAATAAAAACAGGCACCTCCTCATCCTAAAGCAAGTCATAAAGAAAGAAACAGAGACAGGTGTGGATGAGATTAGACATAGCTGGTATGCGATGAAAAGGTTTACGACATGTGCGCCTTGATGCTAATCTCATTCGGCCACTGGAAAAGGAACTGGCCTAACAGGTTTGGCTTCAGGCAGTGGACTCAGCTCGCCCAGGTCACAGAAGAGTCAGCGGAGGAATACGTGTCCTTCTGACTCGATCTCAGCTTCAGTCATTGTGCCTAGGTGAGGGCAATCACAAAATGTCTGCCACTCACAAAATGGAACCCGAGGGTTCAGGACCGAAACTCTGAATTCGGGGTGACTTCGTCACTCGAATATGACGGAAATGCTTGTACATAGTATCTCAATCATTACCGATCTGCCAATACCAAAATCGTCATGATACGATGATGTTTATAACACGGGTCCAGAATCTTTAGTACTACAGCCACAGAGATGCAAGGAGGGCACCTCGAGGCGATACCCTGTTTGTCCGATCTGATGTGCTTTGCTCCGGAGAAATCAAAAACCCGTTTCCTGCTTTCCAGTTTCCAGTGCCCGCCTCTTTTTTCGATAATTATCGAGTGGTTCAGAGGCGACAAACGCCGAGCAGTGCTAGAGGATATCTAGAGAAAAACTGCTTTTCCACAATTGGCGTCCCAAACGTGGGGTCAATCAGCGACACGTGGATCCAGTGAAAGAGGTCCTGATGACAGAGTGAACGACTGCAGCGACCGGGAAGAGCTCATGCCTGATAGACCCTCGTTTGGCGGTCGATCATCCAACCTTCGCTGGTTCTGAACGGATCTCTCTTGAGCGATCTACGGTCCTGACTGGGAGCCCTCAGGAGTGCCACGGCAATAACGGAGAATAGAGGACGATCGGGCGCTGGAAGACGAGAAACTGTCCATACAGTCCGGGTAAGGTCTTGCAACACAACTCTTTTTCTTTGATTGATTGATTGATTGTTCGGAAAAAACTAGTATTACTCATTGATTGGTTCGTTTAGCCTCCGTTGCTACTCGATTTATTGGTTCTTTAGAATAGAAATATTCTGTCTAGTCTTTGCAGGTAGTGAAGGATAGGTAGTGCGGACCTTTGTCCACCATTATTTGAGATCTTCACTTGTCCGATATACGTCATGCCTATCTTCTCCCCACTGATTGGTAGATGGCTTAGCCCGGATCGTTTATTAGAGGTAGATCATCCAGCTCCACTGGAAGGCACCCCTAATAAGGACATGTTTAGGAAGTATGGACTAGTCGCTGTAGCTTATAGTAAGTTATGGCATAAAAATACTAAAAAGGATCAAGAAAATCAATGGCGACTGATAGGATCTTTTGACCTTGATAAAATAGAAGCGCTAGAGATAGCC
Organism: Lissotriton vulgaris; assembly: GCF_964263255.1. Taxonomy (NCBI): domain Eukaryota; kingdom Metazoa; phylum Chordata; class Amphibia; order Caudata; family Salamandridae; genus Lissotriton; species Lissotriton vulgaris. Next base: position 989,604,033 of record NC_141695.1, read on the forward strand.
CTTCGCAAAAATAAAACCACGCCTACCATGCTTGATAGTCCCGGCATTTGGCGCAAAGAAGCAACACAATGCAAAAAGAGAGACGAAGTGAAAACCGATAAAGAATTGTGAAAAGCAGCTCACCTAGCTTGTAGAAAGCTAGAAGAGGAAATAAGAGAAAAAGAAAGAATAAAAAGAGAACGAGAGTCCGAAACATCGGGCCAATGCCCTGTTAGAACACCCTCTATGCTTTACCCTGAACTTCCATCAAAACAAAGGACAGATGATGACTTACTTCTCGGTCCCCCAATCATCTAGATGCCTACTCCTTATGCCCCCACCCATCCTTTAGTACAGCACCTGCAACCCCAGAGCTTAAAGGAAGGTATCGCCAGAGCCTCGGTATCCACGGCCTCCGCGCCTACCGAGCCTCTCGTGCTAAACCTTGTATCAAAAGAAGCGCAGATAAACCCGAAACGAAAGAAAAAGCACCAGCAAGAATTCTCTGTTTGAACAAAAATGAACGAGCGGGCATTGATAATGTAGTGTAGTTCCTAGTTTCCCACTAGGCCCTGCGCATTGGAATAACATAAACAGTAGTATCGACGTAGAAGTGCGGATCTTCCAGGCCTCTACTGACTATGCTAAACTTAATTGGGTTTGTTACCAACTAGCTCAGAGGTCACTGGAAACTTTCTTGATTGAAATAGGAAGTGATCAGCTTCCCTGGCACAGACAAGAAGGGATTCAGTTTTCCAACAACCGTGCAACATGACAACTTTGCTCCTCAGATCAAGAGTCAATCTCTAGGGTCGTGTGAAACAATAGACAGTTATTTTACTCAGTCAGGTTAGTGCAGATTACTTTCACAATATGTAGAGAATAGAGAGACGGCGTTTGTCAATAAAGGGTTATCATTTATTGAACAGTCTTTCTTCTCGTACTAGAGAAATGAATTGCCACAATTGCAAGACTTGTTATTATAAAAAGTACGTACAGTAAGATAAGTATTGCAAAATAATGCTGTAAAAGCATTGATATGGTTTCTTAGCCATACAATGGTTTAAAAGTAATAAAACATATATACAGTCATATATACATTAGGCTAACATACTCAACTGGTGCTTCTAACTACGCCTACCCCAGTGTACCTGACCTAAGCCTAATACGTGGGAGGGGAGTAAGTAAGTAGCTTTAAGTTAAGTTGGTTTTGCCAAGGTTTGCTTCAAGAATTCTCACTAAGGGTTTAGTCAACACCATACCTCTGAATAGAATGATGGAGGTCTGGTATCTCCTTCAGGGAAACTCGGTATCCCAGTCACCCGCAAGGGTAGACCAGAAACGCTGGAGCTGGATTTCTCGGCAGGAGAAAGGCACCGTCTCTCTTCAGCGCGTCGAGGAGGAGGAGGGGGGACAGCGTCCGCGGGCAGCTTGCATCTGCTTGGCTCTTGCAGGGGACGGCTGTTCAGCTCCTAGGTTCACCACACCATCGTTCGCGCTTTAGCAGCGATAATGGTATCAGCAGCTTGCAGCGAATAACAGCATACAACGGGTAGACAGCAGCAATTGCTTAAGGCAACGTTGGTAGTATTTATACCTGAAAGGTGCCATGTTTGACGTAAGTTTGCTGGACATAAGACGTCAATAAAGATGTCACTTAGGAAGTGATCGCTATCAGTTGCTCATTAGAGTTCTATTACTAATCAAAACACAGCAAGCGGGGATTTCCAGGTGTGCTGAGTTTGTATCTTTTTGAAGAACTCAGTGTTATTCTAGGAATCTCAGATAGTGACTTCTGCTCTGTCATTGCACTAATTGGTTGCAAAGGAAGTGGCAGAGAAAACTATTCTGGAATGTGGCTCTGTTCGTGTGAGGCCAGAGATGACTTTCTGAATATTGTACTTGAACGGTTATGCCAATATAGGGAATAAATGGATTTATAGCCGAATAGGGGCATAAGGTCACAGTATCGATCAGGATCCTAGATAAGCACGCAACACCCACTCCACGCATTCATGTCCATCAAATTACTAAAACTAGAGCAATAAGATGCATGTGTAACATTGCCCACCCCAAAATACATAAATGCATTTGAAATAGGCATATATTGTAATACGTGAAAATTATAGGTACTGTACGTTTTTGAAGCATAGAAATCATTAAAAAATTATAGCATATGAAATCAATGAACGATTATGCAAAAAGAATTACACATGAAATATCTCTGAAACAGAAGGGCGAGATAAATCATCACATATAAATGCATTGCAATAAATGTGCTAGAGGCTGGTGTAAAGTTATTATGTCTCTAGATGTATGTAGAAATAAAAGTTTGAAGCTTCTGTTCTCTAAGAATAGTTTTTACTTTAAGCAAAGAATTGTTTGTGCCAAAAAAGGGTCAATATTAAAAAGTGTTCAATTCAAAAGAATTATTGCCTGAACGGGGAAATAGAGTTCCAACGCTTTTAGCAGTTTTTGTTGTTCAAAACTGAAGGCCGAATTCAGAGTTCATGGGAACGCTGTGTGTCGGAATGCTTCTATAAAGTTATTGTTTCTGTTCGGGTGAGAACATCATATCAGACAGGCTCTCAAAGAATTGGTCTACAAAATCAGGTGACAGTTCGACCATATTCGATAGTGCTGTAACTTGGCAGGTGTGAGAATGATTGCTGTCATCATAGTCGGGATCATCAATGCTCACAGAAGGTCGTACCTGGTTGATGTTGCTTTTGTCACTCGCTCCACTGTTACCACCTAGTCGTAGCACAGGAGTCTCAACGAATGCCGTCATCAGGATTGGTAGCCGCTGGGGACAACACAATGCGTGAGCCGTTATCGGACTTAGCATGTATCGACGTCCATTGGTACTGCGGATGGAAGTCCAACACGCACTCATCTCCGCATAGCATACATCGAAGTACCGGTAAGATACAGTTCTGCCATATAGGTCTGAATGAAAGGAACCAGGTCATGTTTAGATCTCTCAGCCTGGCCAATCCAAGGACGTTAGTTATCCTGTCCCGGTAGCGCATTGCTAGGATTGTCTCTTCAATTCCCATGGGAGCTATGTCTGAGCTTTGGCTTGCCATAACGAAGCAGGAGGGTCAAAAATAAAATCCCTGCTATTAGTCCCAAAAATAAGGGTATGCCGCCAAAAACAGAGTGGACAAAATTAGGAGCGATTCCCAAAATTGCTTGAAACAGTGTTAGCAGTCCCGTAAAAATCGTCTTAAATATGCCTGGGATGCCTGTGGCACTAGACATGTTAAGGAGTTGGCTCAACATTTCTACGAAATGCACGGGGCAATTTGTTGATAAAAGGTCATGAACCTCCGTAGCTGTCCTTGCAACTAGAAGATCATACGTCTCTTTTGATGACGTTATAGGCACTGTTGTCTGCAAAAGCACAGACTTCATTTTGCTTAAAGTATCAATTCGTATAGAATAAAGATTCAGACGAGGCCAGATGGGAGTCTCTGTGTCTACAGGCCCGCTCAGAAACAATGCCTGCATACAACATTTGACCATGGATGTTACTCTTACTCGATAACTTTTCCCTGGAACAAGGCCACAACATCTGTGATCCGTTCTAAGAATGTAACTCCCGTTTGCAAGTTGCATAAAGAAGGGCTCTATCTGAGTTGCAGGTGTGACTAGCTGGTGGCATGAAAGGTTGTTAGAATTACCTTCACAGGCTCCGTGTAAATTAATACCCTGGCACAAAAGTATACCGCTTAGTGAATGTTTACAATTTTCACCACTAAGAAATACATTTTTGTCGCTGTCACTATAGCAAGAATGTGTGTATGGTAATTTCCATTCTGATTTTACATATCCTTTACCCAATCGTTCATACTGGCCAGTAGGTATGTACTCAAGGCACTTTTTAAATCGGAAAGTTGTTATCGGAATGGTGATAATTCCGTGTATTATCCATTCAATGACAGGACTTTCTGACATTGTCAATGGTAATCACTCAAGTTTTTCGATGCTGAGGATTGTATAGTCTGCTCCTTTCTGTGCCAAACTGATTTGTTTATCAGTAAGGTTAAAAATGGAAAATAATGACGTCGTGTTGATTAAACGCCAAGGCACATAGCCTGAACGAAGATTTTGCAGCGTCCAGCCTAATTGTACAATAGAACGTAATTGAGATTGGCCATGTTGTAACATTAGCAAGTCTCTGTCTATTACATCAAAGGCAGAGGATACAATATTGTCCAACGAATATATTCTGGAGGACAGAGTCATTAACCCATTGTCCACTACAGAAAGTGATTTTTCTAAATTAATACGATCAATTTCTCGTATTTTTTCAGCTGTTTCAATTTGTGTGACTTTCCAAGCCTCGTTGTACGCAGCATAGATACTGGTCGCTATGAAACGCTTTTGACGCTGTTTGCGTGTTCCAAGAATGAAATCGCGCAAATCAGCACCATCTTTTAGTAAAGACAAGTGTTGCTTAATTTCAGCCAGTGTGGATGATGTTAGCCATTCGAGGCAGAGCTTCCCTACACTGTATGTTGTTACTATCCTTGGATGTTGTCTCTGGGAGTATCTAGGGTCATGTCTGGTCATTTTTAACCCCTGTGTTTTATTCAGGAATCTATCTTGACAGTTGTTTGTGTCAGTAGGCCAGATTAACCACTTTTTCCAATAAGGATGTGTTCTGTTAAAATGTAAAATATGTGAAACGTCTAACTCAATATCTGTAGTTGTATTTTCAGGTATTGGCTTTGGAATAGACGGTGTTTTAAGGTCTTTGATCTTAGCTAGGCCAAGACAGGATGTTTGGTGAATTGTGTCATTTAAAAACATCATTTGTTCTGGTATCATGCAGGTTCTGAATAGTGCTTCTAGGCCTTGTACCTGCCAATATTTTGTACCCCAAATTGTTTTTGTTTCAATGTTATTTTTCCAAAAATCAAAACCAAATGTCATCATTTTTTCACAAAATGCTTCTGAATATATCAATTTAGAATTTGTCAGCATTGTTTTCATTCCTGTTTTATCGAAAAGTTTGTAATAAAAAGTTTCTGCATCACTGGTGTTAAACCCTGAGAAGTACTTGAATGTCTCAAAAAATGCTTTATAACTGCTTTTAGGTGGTGTAGCACAATGTTCCCATTGATTATACTTAAAACATTTCTAGGCTGTGCAGATTTATGCAAATAATGATCACCATAATGTGTGTAGCAGAATAATTGCTCATAACTAGATGAACCTTGTAAATAATCATTTTCTGTGAATCTAGCTGACATTACTAAATCAGACATCATGTCATTAATACTGTTAAAGTCCCAATCATCAGAGAATGTACTAGGTTTTACAAAGTCACTTAAGGAAACCTTCAGTTGATGAGGATACTTCAGGATCTCGACCGGACCATAGATCTCATAGTCAGTTCTCTCCCATACTACCCCACCAGGTATTGGAATTGCTGTGACATTTACTGTTGACAGTTCTCTTTTCTTCACGTGTGATGATCTGTGTGGTTTGAGGACTAGGTTGATGTTCTGACTTGCTGTGTCCATTGTACTATATTTTCCCTCAATGAATTTTCCAAAACAAAGTACCATGATGAGCCAAAGCAGGAGGAAAAATACACCTAGACCGAACCAGAACTCTAACCAAGGGGAAATGAGGTAGATTTCCTTCAGTTGATGAAAGAGTTCCATTGCTTTTTCTTTGAAAGTCATTTTTGTTTCTGGCATCACTTCGGGGTCGTTTTGATCTTCAGAGAAGTTGTTGAAGTTGATGAAATAATAGAGGCAGTTCTGTCAATTGTTGGGATTGTTCTTTCAATCTGTCTCTCGGTAGCATTTTCTGATGCCACATTATTGTAGACTGGTGTTTCTTGATGAACTGTTTCAATCTGTGTCTCAAGAGGCACGAGTTCCATGGCATTATTGCATAGTCCTTCACTGTGCACTGCAGGCTGATCAAATGTGATGAGTCTTTCAGTTTGAACCTCTTGGATTGTTGCAAGTTTGGGTATTCTGTTGTTTCTTGGGAGTCCACTGGGCCTACTGTTGATTATAGGCCACATGCTTGTGGTTTTACCAGGTCGATAGACACGACTCTGTTCTCCTTTTTACCAGCAAGGGGCGGTAGTACAACTGATCTTGTTCCGGTGACTGCCAAGAAGAGGTACTGCTTTTCTGTAAGAAGGCCCAAATTCCTTCTTCACCGCGATTTTTTCTCTGACTAGATCCCCAATCTTTGGAATCCAGACAGGCCTTGCTGGGGCTGTTGCTTGTGGCGCCTCGTCAGTGGTAGATCGCTGTTGCTTTAACTTTATGTTGCTTAAGGATTTTCTTGTTTCATTCAGTTCCTGTAAAACAGCCAAACGATCTTTTACATCAAAGTCTGTTGTTTTTTCTTGTACCACTGACATCTGACTATCGAGGTCCTGAATGTTCATTCTAATTCCGAACAATAGTTCGTATGGGCTGAAACCTTTTAGAGAATTTCTTGGCAAGTTATTAAGACTGGTCTGGACACTTATTAAATGTTTGACCCACCCAGCGCCTGAACCTAATACCTTCGCTGTTATAGATCGCTTTATGTCCCGGTTTTTTCTTTCAACCACACTATTCCCTTCGGGGTGCGACTGACAAGAATACCGCAACCCAATTCCCATGCTGGCCATGGCCTCCCTATAAGCTCGAGAGCTAAAAGCAGGACCCTGGTCAGAATGGAATGTGGTAATTGCGTATGTGCCGATAAAGACTCGCAGATCTTTTATAACCGTTCTAGCGTCAGCCGAGCGCTGGAGGCCACATTTTGTAAGTGTGTTTCAGCCTTAATTATTAATAGGACGCAGGATGGGGTGTAGACAGCATTACGCTGTTTCTGATCGGTAGCCGGTAGCATGGTTCACCACTGCGATCCCTGTTACAGTTTTCACAGTTGTTTGCATATATTTGGTGTTGTACACTCATTCCCGGCCACCAGTATACTGATTGTAATACAGTCAGGGATTCCTTGGTCTTTCTGTGCCTAGGACCCAAACCCATGTGTGCGTCTGCTATTAAAAATATTCTCCTGTTCGTGTTTGGAATTACTCTGTCCCCCACTCCAGGGATTCGAGCAAAAGGAACAGAGTTTGCATCAATTATGTATGCATAATTGAGTGGATAGTTTACGGGTAGTGCTGCACAATCGCCTTTTACGGTCGTTTTTACTGCCAGCATGGTTTGGTTTCCCCGTCTATGTATTTTTCTGTACGCTTTTTTGTGGCTACGGAAGTCGGTTTAGTTGCTTCCGCTGTGGCTGTATTAGCCAATGAATTCCCTGCAACGTGAACGCCATCACGTTGAAGACTCTGTGCGTGTATCACGTGAGTCTTTTGTAGTTCTTTGTGTAAAAGAGCTACCTGTTTCCAGAGCAATTTATGCTTTATTGTGGCACCTGTGTCATCTTTGTAATCGTTTTCAATCCAGCTCTGCAGCTTATTGTTGTAAGAGTTGACGCAAAAATGAGAATCACACACAATAAGCGTCGGGAATTCACGTTCTGCATTTTCGAGCGCCATCTTTAAACATCTGATTTCAGTTCTCTGAACCGAACAGTTTCTTACAGATTCAGTTTTTGTTACTTTCGGTCTGAATTTACAGCACAGCCAACGACCTTTAATAATCGCACAGGCTGCATCGTAGAATTTGCTCTCTACGTTGAAATGCTGTACAAAACTATCTGTATAGATTATACAGGCGTATTGTGGGAGAGGCAGAAGTTCGATTGGCAGAGGATATTCTTCTTCATACTCTAAATCATTCAGTTCTTCGAATTGCGGGGCGAAATAGTATTTCACATCTTCCGCTCCTAGAGAATCTACACACTGTATCCATTTCGGATCCAGTGACACTGTAGGCAGATTTACTGGGCTGAATAGCGCCTCGAAGGCGGATTCCGCTGTGAGGATATCAATCCTTTTACCATGTGCTAATTCTCGTTCATTTGCTAATGCAATTTGGACTGCTTTCACAGTTCTTTCTGTGTTACTGAATGTTTTTTCTGCTTGTGTGTACAAGTGAGATTTAATTGAAATTGGTACCTTTTCTCCCTCATTAGAGGATAGGTACGTGAATCCGCATCTTCCTGGGATGACTCGGATTACAAGATCGCGTGTGTTGTCACGTGTATCTAATTTAGTTTTAGCTAACATGTCTGTTTGCAATGATCTCAAAATTTCTGTGTGTTTTTGAGTCCAATTGATTTGTTTAAAATCAGGTTTAATTAGTTCGTAGAGAGGTTTAACCCTCTCTGCATAATTTAGAATGTAAGTTCTTCCGAAATTCGGAAAACCTAAAATGGATTGTAAATTCTTCAGCGTTTTTGGAGCTTGGAGTACAGCTAACTTCCCTAAGAAGTTGTCCGCTAGGCTTTTCCCTTCACTTGATAATTCATACCCTAAGAATAGTACTGTCAGATGGGCAATTCAAGACTTTTTAAAGTTGAATTTGTAACCCTCTGCTGCGAACCCAAGTATAATGGTGTTCACTCTTTTCAAGTGAGTATCCAAGTCGTTGTCTGTGAGATAGATATCATCTACGTAAGATAATGCCTCATCATCATATATTTGTAGTAACTCTGTTACTCTAGCTGAGAATAGTCCTGGGCTGTTCTTGAACCCCTGTGGGAGTCGACAGAATTTTTTCTGCGACCCAAATGCTGAGAAAGCGGTGCAATGTTTTGACAAAAGAAGCCATTAGATATGTCTAATGTCGTTTTATGTTTTTTCCTAACTATGTTATTCATTAGGGCTGCACTATGCGAGTTTTGTACTGCAAAAGTTTTGCAACATGCATTAAGGTGTCTGTAGTCCAAAACTAGACGATATGAATTGTCTGGCTTGGAAACAGGAAACAAAGGATTGTTCATTTGAGAGGTGCATGTTTCAATCACCCCCTGATATTCAAGTTGATCTAAGATCTCCCTGACTTGTTTCTTAGCTTCTTGCTTAATGGGATACTGCCGTTGGGCAGTTGGTTTACTTTTTATTTGGATTTTGTGGGGAGGTGAGTCCTCATCCCATCCTACATGATTTTTATATAATGCCGGTGCCTGGGCTACTGCCCATTTCCTTGCATATGTATATTTTTTGTGAATCGGAATGTGATTCGAGAAGGAAGGCATAATCACTTCTTCGCCATGAGGGCACTCCCTGACAAACTCTGGGGGCCAATCTTTTTCAGCTAACAGAATATCATAGCCTTTTGAGAGTTTATCCCAAAATAGACCCTTTTTTTTCCTCGTCTTATCACCCTCTATACGCAATGTTATTTCGTATATTTTATGGGGCTCGCTAAGTCTGGTGTCGGCAGTTTCAACCTGAATGTATTCATTCGTGTCCACTGTCTCAAGATGACTCATCAAGATCTTGCGCGCTATACTGATTTCTGCTGCACTGTCCAACATTGTCAATGCCCACTCCCCATTTTTCAACTGTGTCCTCAGTATTCTCGGCATGGTTGATTACTCTAATACTGGCTACCTTCCTTTTTGGAAATTGAGATTTTTTACTCTGAGCAGGTTCCTTGTCTTTGGACTTGGTGTGCTCTCCTGGGTCTGACCATCCTCTTCTTTCCGATTTCTGTGGAAAAGATCGAGAGGGACGTGTAGCAATACTTTGATATCTATCAGGTTTTTTCAGATTATCCCTATTTCTAAGATTATATCTTTTCTCAGAGGGCTCCCTTTGGGGAGACTGGTGTTCTCGAGTCGGAGTTCTTTCCCTCCGTCGAGGAGATCTTCCTCTGGACTGGAAAACTTTTTCCTTGGGAGTGGATTGTTTATTTCCATCCCAGCTCTTTTTAGGAGTGTTTACATTATTTTTAATAAATAATTTTTCAGGATTTTCGAGCAGTTGGGGCTTTACCGGTTTTCCACCCAAGCTGTCTCTACCTAATTCTTCATAGCATTTCTCTATGATTCTGGCAAGCTCAATTGGCTGATCTGTTATATCTGTTTCCTTCAACTTCTGGTGGATCGCCACAGATGCTGCTTCTCCCTTTATATTGGCTAATAATATAGCCGAGACCTGCTTGAAGTCTTTCAGTAATTTCATACCAAGATTTAAAGCGGGCTCTGGACCGTATTCATTTTGAATCTGTTTTAGCACTTCTGGTATTACCGCCATAGACGGAACACCATGTGTTTTTGTGTAAATGGAAGCAAAGACTGTACCCCAAGTGTCACAGTCCTCCACGTGTGGTGCGATTCCCATATGAAGGCAGATTGTCAAGATTCTGTGTTTCTCTATAGGGGTAGTATCAGGAAATACTGCCTCTATTTGAGTGATTTTCTGTGCTAACCAGAAAGGAATTTGTTCCCGTTTTACGGGTGTTTTACCAAGACATGACTGTATGTTCTGTGGTGTAATTTTATTAGTGTTCCCCTGATGAGGGGTCAGCTGCGGTACATTAACAGCTGGTTGGACTGTTGCAGTCCGTAATACATATTGGACTAATTGCCTATGTATTTTTATAAGTGTTCTTAGCTGTACTAACAGCTCTTCTTTTGACATTTTTGCAATGTTAGGATGTGGTGTGTAGCCGGCTAGAACCGGCCACGTTGCTCCTGGTCTACCTAGTGGACCGAGCCTGGTTATGTGATCATTATGTTTTAGGGCGCCATTAAACCAGAGCAGGTGCTCTTGGAATTTTAGTGGGATTTCAGTCTCCTCGAAAGGAGCGTACTCTTCCGGTGGTTCCTCTATTTTGTAATAGTGAAACTCTTTTGTTCTAGCGTTTGCCGCTGGAAAGTTTATCCATGAATAGAATACCTCTGTCTGCCGATATTCGTGTGCCTCTATCACGAAGACGACTGTACCACCTAGTGGTGTCAGTCCGTTCTCTATAAGTTTTAAAGTTATAGATTTTCTTAAGTGGACCGGGATGTCGATAGCATCCGGGTCTGTATTATCGGGACCCTGCTCAGTTGCATTTACTGCGGGTGCAGTGGTTCCGTTGTTTTCTTGCAGGTTTTGCAGAGTAGGTCTCCAAGGAGACAAAGATTAGGTGCACAATATTTTGGAACACTGTATCCTTCAACGTTAAATAAACCAGAGCTTTACATAGGAAGCTCTTCCTACTAAGGTCGGGCGGATTTAAACCTTTCACCCACTCCAGACGTCTATTGGAGTATTTACGGGAGAAAGGGGTCTGTGTGAAATATGCACGACTGAGTTACTCAAACATCTTGCGTTAGTTTATCGCCTTACCAAACGTTGGGCGCAATGTAGTGTAGTTCCTAGCTTCCCACTAGGCCCTGCGCATTGGAATAACATAAACAGTAGTATTGATGTAGAAGTGCGGATCTTCCAGGCCTCTACTGACTATGTTAAACCTAATTGGGTTTGTTACCAACTAGCTCAGAGGTCACTGGAAACTTTCTTGACTGAAATAGGAAGTGATCAGCTTCCCTGGCACAGACAAGAAGGGATTCAGTTTTCCAACAACCGTGCAACATGACAACTTTGCTCCTCAGATCAAGAGTCAATCTCTAGGGTCGTGTGAAACAATAGACAGTTATTTTACTCAGTCAGGTTAGTGCAGATTACTTTCACAATATGTAGAGAATAGAGAGACGGGCGTTTGTCAATAAAGGGTTAACATTTATTGAACAGTCTTTCTTCTCGTACAAGAGAAATGAATTGCCACAATTGCAAGACTTGTTATTATAAAAAGTACGTACAGTAAGATAAGTATTGCGAAATAATGCTGTAAAAGCATTGATATGGTTTCTTAGCCATACAATGGTTTAAAAGTAATAAAACATATATACAGTCATATATACATTAGGCTAACATACTCAACTGGTGCTTCTAACTACGCCTACCCCAGTGTACCTGACCTAAGCCTAATACGTGGGAGGGGAGTAAGTAAGTAGCTTTAAGTTAAGTTGGTTTTGCCAAGGTTTGCTTCAAGAATTCTCACTAAGGGTTTAGTCAACATCATACCTCTGAATAGAATGATGGAGGTCTGGTATCTCCTTCAGGGAAACTCGGTATCCCAGTCACCCGCAAGGGTAGACCAGAAACGCTGGAGCTGGATTTCTCGGCAGGAGAAAGGCACCGTCTCTCTTCAGCGCGTCGAGGAGGAGGAGGGGGGACAGCATCCGCGGGCAGCTTGCACCTGCTGGGCTCTTGCAGGGGACGGCTGTTCAGCTCCTAGGTTCACCACACCATCGTTCGCGCTTTAGCAGCGATAATGGTATCAGCAGCTTGCAGCGAATAACAGCATACAACGGGTAGACAGCAGCAATTGCTTAAGGCAACGTTGGTAGAATTTATACCTGAAAGGTGCCATGTTTGACGTAAGTTTACTGGACATAAGACGTCAATAAAGATGTCACTTAGGAAGTGATCGCTATCAGTTGCTCATTAGAGTTCTATTACTAATCAAAACACAGCAAGCGGGGATTTCCAGGTTTGCTGAGTTTTTATCTTGTTGAAGAACTTGGAGTGTTAATCTAGGAATCTCAGATAGTGACTTCTGCTCTGTCATTGCACTAATTGGTTGCAAAGGAAGTGGCAGAGAAAACTATTCTGGAATGTGGCTCTGTTCGTGTGAGGCCAGAGATGACTTTCTGAATATTGTACTTGAACGGTTATGCCAATATAGGGAATACATGGATCTATAGCCGAATAGGGGCATAAGGTCAAAGTATCGATCAGGATCCTAGATAAGCACGCAACAATAAAATGGTTAGAACATTAGTGGATCGAAAAGAGACGGAAGAATATATATTAGACATATGTAACTCGTATGCCGACAGCCATAAACAATATTTTATTGTATGCTTTTGCTATCATACTCTCACAGCATACGAAGAAAGTTATAGAGATAAAAGACTTGAACGCCTTGCAATTCTGTCTAGGAAGGTAGATATCGGAGATGAGAGTGAGTGTGATGTGTCAGAACTTTTCTCATACACGCTAGAAGTCTTCCGCCACCTCATAGAACAAGGACAAATAGTCAAAGGCGCAACCCCTGTAATGATCGAACCCCCGGCAGAAAAATTAGACACTATGATGCCCATAAAGGAAGCCGCTCCCTACTGAGTTCCCCCAAGAGGTCAGGGAACTCATGATGATATAATCCACCAGGACACTAAAGGAAGGGTAGTGTACAATTGGGTATACCAACCCTGGGATAGACAAGACATCCTGACCTTCCGTAAATCCTTGCGGAACTTGCGAAAGAACGCCACTGCTTTCTACACAGAATTAGGTATCGCCTTAGGATCGACAATTATGACCCTAGCCGATATAGACTTGTTCTTTGGGCTATGTCTGCCAGCTGATGTGTGGAAGCATATCCAGAAAGTCAACCACCTTGAACTGTTTGGACATATCTGGTGACAACTCGATGTCATAGACAGAGATCCTGGACAGAAACCCCTGAAAGCTATACTGGAACTCCCAGATAAAATTGTGCAGAAAATAAAGACTCTAATCCCTGAGAAAAAGATAGACTGGTCAATAGTAACAGCTTGCTGCCAAAAACCCCAAGAAGACGTCTCCGAATATTTTTCTCGGTTCGAAACGGTGTTCTCAGATTACAGTGGACTGGACATTACTACTGCAACCGGACATCACTTATTCGTGCAGAATTATGTTAAGGGTCTGTTGCCAGAAGTTTCGCAGAAACTGCAGACTAGCGAGAGTAGTTGGGCGGCCTCAATGCCCGCAGCCATCCTTCAGATGGCCAGTACTATGAACACCAGAAGAATGAAAATGATAGAGCCTCAGAGAAAAAAAAGAAAGACTTAAAGGAGCGAGTCATGATAGCTCAGTTACAAGGAGTGAGTTTAGGGAAAGAACCATACAAGGAAAACTATCAGCAAAATGTCCCTAGAAACCCACCTCCTAGAAGTAATGCACCCGCACCCTACGCTGGACCTAGAGATTTAGGCGAGAACCAATGTGCATTCTGCAAAGAATACGGACATTGGAAGTCTCAATGCCCGATCCTGTTAGAGCTGAATAGGAACAAAGAGACAAGAGACATAGAAAATGCCCCATGGAGTCTAAATCAGGCAACTCCAGGTTGGGCCTAAAAGGGACGAATCAATCCCAGGTTTTTAGAATAATTATTCATTCTGTAAATCATAAAATAATTGTATGCACTTTAAACTTGCACAGATGTCCTGCATGCATAGTATGGTTCTGTCCCTTAGTACATACTTTAAACACTCTTGGTCTAAATGCATCTATATGAAAGAATGCGTTGACAATCTCAGCTCATGTTTTGAGTGAAGTAGGGAAACCATGCCCCCTTAGGTGATAAACTTACATTTGTACTGGGCAGCAATTTGGGCTACACCCACAGTAAATGGGTACAACCTTTAATTACTAAATGTATACCTTCACAGGACCCAATTCATATAGAAAGGTTGTGCTTTCCCTCATCACCAGAGTTATTCCTGAATTAATCTTCAGGCTCTTCACCTTGACCCACATGTCAACAGATGACCACATCAATCAGGAACATGCAAAGAGAATATTTATCAAATTTTTCCAGGCAGAGCTTTTATATTTTCATACACTTACTGTTTCTCTCCCAAAGCAGATTAGCTGTCTTCACTTACAGATTTAGCTGAGCACTTTGATTTCATTCTGACAATATACAGTGGCTAATCATGAAGAAGGTACACATGAAAAGTCAAAGGGTCTTATTTTGACTTTGGCAGTCTCGGAGTAGAGCCTCTACGCCGCCGCCCGCTCCGAGGCCGCCAAAGCCAAAATTGACTGCCTGCCAGAGTATGACTTTTAGTATTAAATCTTTTTATTGAAAAAAGAAAGGCTCTTTCACAAAGCAGAAAAGTTTCGTTGTACCAAGCATATAAAAAACTGCTAACTTCCATAGCGATAACAACAATACATAGCTTTAGGGTACACCCACACAGTCCAATAATCCCCGGTAATTGCAGGACCATCAGTCGGAGCTGGCCCATTGTCCACAGAGCCACAACAGGGAACAAGGATCGCTTTCCAGTAGCCCTGGATATGCTTACAATCCCACAAGAGGTGTGTCAACGTGCCCCTCTCCCCGCAACCCCGCCAGCAGGAAGCATCCCTAGTACTACCCATTTCCTGCAGCCGTTCAGGCGTATAGTACCAGTAGGTTACCAGCTTAGTAAAGGTGTCTGTCAACCCCATGTGGTAAGCCAAGTAACTGGCGCGATAGCAAATGTCGTCCCATTCCTTATTACTCAGGTCCTGCCCCAGTTCTCTCTCCCACTTCACCCGTCCTGCGTTATAAACGTGTAAATACCTGTCTAAGAGTAGCCGATAGATATCCGAAATGAGCCGTTTGTCTGCTGTGTGTGTGATAAGCCAATATTTGTATTGACTAAGCTTGCGGTCCGCCTCCCCACGGACCAGGGGATGGAGCGCCCAGTTTAGCACCTGGAGATAACGAAGGCGCTCTGTTTCCGGCAAGCCATAGACCCTCCGTAGATCCTCGAAGGGTGTCCCCTCCTCACCCGAATAGATGTGAAAAAGACATCTAGAGCCTGCGGGACGCCAGAGTGCGAAAGCTCGAACATCTCTATCCGGGCCAAAATCAGGGTTCTCCAACAAGGGCGTGAGGGGGGAAGGAAATGTCATCAGGCCGTACCGGACACAAGTTTGATCCCACACCTCAAGCGGAACCCGCATGATGAAAGAAGCGTACAGGTTGGGGGGGGTCGATGGTGTCGACAGAGGAAGGGCTGCTCCTGCAACGGGCGCCCCCCCACCGCCTGATCCTGAAAAAGCCAGTGCCGTTACGATTCCCATTTTCTCCATTCCACAAGGGTTCGGAGTTGAGACGCCTGATAATAGAGCTGTAAGTCCGGCAGTCCCAAGCCACCCCTCTCCGGGGGAAGCATTGCCAACCTCAGCTTTATCCTGGGTCATTTTCCATTCGAGACAAACTGCGCCAGCTCAGACTGTGTTTGATGGATCCAGCCCTCGGGGGGCGGAGCGGGATAGCCCGCAAGATGTACAGGATCTGTGGGAGGACCGTCATCTTTACCGTCGCCACCTGACCCAGCCAGGAAAGCGGGAGATGTCGCCATTGTTTCAATTCCGTGTGGATGGTGCGACTGAGGGCAGCGTAATTGACAAGCACCGTGTCCTGCAATGTGACCACCAGCTTAATCCCCAGGTAGGGGACTGTGCCGTCCACCCAGCGGAAGGGAAACTGCGCCCCCAATGAGGCACGTGTCTGTGTCTCCAAGGAAAGATCAAGGGCCAATGATTTTGCAATATTAACTTTAAAGCCAGAAACTTTCGCAAACGCATCCAGGACCGCCAGGCTAGCTGGCAACGATGTTGCACGGGAGGCTAGGGAAAGAAGGACATCATCGGCGTAATAGCTGATCGTGTGGACATACGCCCCACACTTGATTCCTCGCACCTTCGAGACCATTCGCATAGCCTGTGCCAGAGGTTCCATGTACAGCGCGAAGAGTAAGGGGGAAAGCGGACACCACTGCTGGGTTCCGCGCTCGATGGGGAAAGTGGGCGATGAACAGCCGGTAACTCGCACTGACGCTGTGGGGAAGGTGTAGCAATTCAGGACCCACGTGCGAAATTTAACCCCTAGCCCTGCTCTAATAAGCACTTGCCCCAGGTATGGCCACTGAACACGATCAAACGCCTTCTCTGCGTCTATTGCCATCATCATGTATTCACCTGGCAGTCTCGTGGCCCGCTCGATCAGATGAAGTGCCCTCTTCGTGTTGTCGATGGTTTGGCGCTCCAGGATAAAGCCAGCTTGATCTGGGTCAACCAATCCCTGCATGAATGGACCTAGCCGTGCCGCCAGAATACTAGTATAGAGTTTGAGATCTATATTAATGAATGATATAGGCTGATAGGCTCCACATTGTGTTCGGTCCTTCCCAGGTTTAGGGATGACCGATATTGTGGCACCCATCAGATCCTTTGGAATAGCACCGGAGTCGGAAAAGGAGTTAAAAAGGGCGGTCAATAACGGAGCTATCTGGGCACAGAAAGTCTTGTAAAAGATGGCTGTGAAACCGTCCGGACCCAGCGCCTTAACTAGTTTGAGGCATGAAATTGCCGATATAACCTCTTCAGGACGGATCGCCCTCTCGAACAACTCCGCCTGGTCTGACGATAAGGATGGGAGAGACACCGAGTCCAGAAAGGCCGCACTGTCTGCAGGATCAAGCCGAGCCCCAGCATATAAGGAGGTGTAAAAGTCACTAAAGGCTTTTGCTATGGCTCCATCGTCGGTCACTCTATCCCCTCCCTGTGTGTGGATCTCCTGCACCGTGTGTCGTTGCTGTAGCTCATGGAGGGCTCGTCCTAATAGACGCCCGCACCTGTCACCCCCTGTGTAATACGTGTGCCGCACTCGCAGCGCCGCATATTCTGCTCGGTCCTGATCCAGAGCTGCCAGCTGTTGACGCGCCAGTCGCAGCTGTCTCCAGACCCGCGGCGACTCCGTCTGTTGATGTATCTGTTCCAATTCCCTTGTGCGGGATGTAAGCTCCTCCCTCTTGCGTGCCCGTTCCATGTTCTCCGCCGCCGAGAGCGCAATGAACTCGCCCCGTAGGACCGTCTTGAGAGCCGCCCAGTGCGTCGCTAGGGAAGTGTCCGACGGCTGATTGCGTGTTAAGTAGTCGGTTATAGATCCCTTAATCTTGGCCACCACGTCCTTCCTATGTAAGAGTGTGTCGCGTAGCCTCCAGCATCGCGCACCGTGCTTGAGGGGGGAAAGGAGCACACTACAGAGAGTGGTGCATGGTCAGAGAGCGCTGCAGCCCCTATTTCTACACTTGACGTTAGCGCCTGAAGGGAGGGAGATGCAAGAAAATAATCTAGGCGCGCATAATTCTTGTGAGCGTTGGAATAGTATGTATAGTCCCGGACTCCCGGGTTAAAGCTTCCCCATAGGTCAACCATCCCCAATTCTTCCAATCTGCTCCACCCACCCTCTGAGAGAGTGCCCGCCTGCGTGGACTGCTGAGCTGATCTTTACAGGAGATTGTCGAATACCAGATTAAGGTCCCCCCCACTAAGATGTGTCTGTCAGGCGCAGAGGCCGCCTCGCTGAGCGCTTGGTGGAAAAACTTCTCTTGCCCCTCGTTCGGCGCATATACTGAAATACCCGTGAAGGTGTCTGTTCCTAGTGAGAATCTGCAGGACAACAATCGCCCTTTAAGCTCGGTTCCCTTGTGGACCACTCTCCCCTTAAACCGTTGGGACACCGGGATTGCCACCCCTGCCGTCTTCGTGTGTGCGGAAGAAAAGAATTGAATTTGGGCAGCAAATGTGTCTCCTGGAGAAGACAGATATCCGCTTTGGATTTCTCCAGAAGGGACAGTACTGCCCGGCACTTCACGGGGTTGTTGAGCCCGCGTACATTCAGAGTGAGGAGGCGTAACTCAGTCGCAGGCATAGGTAATCATCTCCCCCCTTTGCTCTGACACATAGTCCGCGGGCTGCATCATTCTCAGCCGTCGTTCAGACCACCAGCAACCTCTCCTCCCGACCCTTCCCCAACATCCGAGACACCGACACACTCACACCTCCCCAGCCGCACTCGGATCCGGAGCCCCCCCCCTCCCACCAGAACTACCCGTCCAACCATGAAAGAAAATAGTTAGAACTATCCCCCACCCCAAGAACCCACAGTCAATGTCCATCATCCTAGGATAAATAGTAAAGTGTCACCTCAGGGAAGATCGATTGCACCACACTCACACTTCTCCGGTATCCCGCCGACAGCGGGGGCCATCACCACTGAACCTGCCCCAGCCATGCATGGCGCGGTCCGGCTCTCAGCTGGGTTGGGCCACCTCCTGGCTGGAGTACACCGCCGCCACCACGGCACGCTGTCCCTCCTCAATCGCCGCCGCTGGGGGCCTATTGAACGGGCGTCTTCTGCATTGCTGCTGCCATCTGGGCCTCCCATCGCCGCGGTCCGCAGCGAGATCGGCCGGTCCGTCCGACTCCTCAGATGGGTCAATTCCCAGCAATCGGCAGGCCTCTGTCAGGGATCTCAGCTGAAACAACTTATTGTCCTTCTTGACCATCAAGTGAAAGGGATGACCCCAGCTATAGGGGAATTTGTGTTGTTGCAGGAAGGCCGTGACCGGCCTGAAGAGTCGCCGCTTCTGCAGTGTAATGGCGGACAGGTCTTGATACAGAGCTGGGGCCTGTCCCTTGTAGGAAAGAGGGTGCAGATGCCGGGCCTTTATCAGGATCTCCTCCTTGGTGCGAAAGTCCTGTACACACGCCAGTATATCAGGAGGGGAGCCGAGGGAGAGCGCGGTGGGCCCACTCTATGCACTCGGTCAATGCGTATCTCTTCCTCCGGTGAGCGTCCCAAAATGTGATTGAAGAGACCATTAGTAAAGCTCAGGACATCTTTGGTGTCGTATGCCATGGTCACACCACGAAAGCAGACATTATGGCGCCAGGAGCGATTCTCCAGGTCTTCCATGTGGGCCTGCAAATCCACATGCTGGTCATGAAGGCGGACCACCTCTTGGCGCAGTCCCTCTATCTCCAGGTCCCTGTAGTCGCTCTTAGTTTCGTGGTCCGCAACCCTCTCCCCAATACCGTCCATGTCTCTACGAACCTCCTTAATCTCGTCCGTGAACTACTTCTTCAGGGATTGGATGTCCTCACGTAAGGCGGACTAGAGGGATTCTAGGAACGCCTTCGTTATCAAGTCTTTGCCATCCGTTGTCTCCACTGCGGATTGTGGGGACTTGGTCGCCATATCCTTGGCCTGTTGCCTCACCTGGGTGGACGCGAAAAGGTCTTTGACTGTATTCTCCTTCCTGCCTCTGCTTGTGGACATCATGGGCCGCCAATGTTCCCTCGATGTGTGCACTATGGACTAGGCTTTCCCCGGCTCTCCAGACACTCCGGGGACTACCTCTGCGATTCTCCAACGCCTATGGCTGCCGTCACTTCACCCAAGGAGAAGAGCTTCTCTGGCACTGGCAGTCACGACTGCCACTCCCTGCTGGCCGTCGAGCTCCGTTATCCTGGGACAATCCGCGTGTCTGTGATGTGCTTCAGGGCACTGCCGGCAGGCCAGGCCCCCAACGTCCTGGGGCAGAGCCAGATGTCAGCGCCACACACCGCCGCTGCTGTCCCAATGAAACCGGGGCCCCCACCACCGTTACCGGGCCGGCCTCCTATCTCTGGGCTCCCAAAGCCGGGCCTAAATGGCGCCGCAAGTCTCAATCTCTGCACCAGCCACCGTGTGCACCAGGGCGCCGGGCCGGCTCACTCCGTCCTCTGCCGGGGCGCTCCTCCGTGGTCGCGGTGCAGGGCGATCTCTCCTGCGGTCTCCCCCGCTGACTCAGCTTGTGCCCCCTGCAATATACCCCTCCGGGAAGTCGCTGCTACCAGGTCACTGTCTCCGCCTCCACACTCTTGGTGCAGAGCACCGCTTGTTACTCTGCCAAGCACTCCCTCACGGTCATACACCACCTCCGGTGCCTTCGAGGGGGTGCCGCATCAACCAGGCTGGACCGTGCGGCCCTTTTGGCGCAGCCACCTCACTGCTCACCACCTCCCGGCGGCTGCTGCTCCCGCCTGTCTCGCAGTCGCGGTCCCCTGTCAGGAAGACCAATCTGATGGCTGGACACTCCCGAGGCTCACAGGGGTCAGGGCCACCACCGCCGGACACCCACAGTCGTTATGTCGGCCGTGGGCCTGCGCTGAAATTCGCTGTCGCCAGGAGTTCCGGGAAGGCGAGTCTGATCATGCCGCCATCTTGGCCACGCCCCCCAGAGTATGACTTTTATAGTCTCTAGAGGGCAGTACTTTGGCAGTCCCATGGCGGTGCCTTGGAAATAGGCTCCACAATAAGACCGTCAAAGACATTTGCTGCAGGGCATGACCTGTCAAGTGCATGTCCTGAAGGAACTTGGGTGCATGCATACAGAGGAGCACAACATGTGCCCCCCTTCATGAACTCCATGGTGTAGAAGCACCAGGGGGCCTTGTAGGGCTTCCATTTATTTCTCACTGCTACACTTTTCATGGCGGGCTCCCTGCCATGAAAACTGTGGTGGTGAGTTAACTAGTAATATGCTTGGCTGTGCTGCAGCAACTCCGCCAATATATTACCAGCCTCACACTGCTGCAAGACCACCAGGTAACGTGGATCCCTGGCGTCAGCAGTGGCTCTGTGCCGGTCCGAACGTCATCGTCAGAATATGGCGAGTGGCCCACCACTACGACCTTCCAATGGACCTTAGTATACATATTAAGGACCATAGGAACTGGGAAACAGTAAAGACCAGGGTTGAACTGAACTATAGGGCAATCAGGCAGCGCCAGATAATCTGGTCTAACAGATCAGTGTGTGCGCCAGTTTTATGGGCAGGTGTTGATTTTCCTAATATTGCCACAAACAGTGCCTACAGCAAACACAAATGCATACAGCCTTCCATTCTGTACAAAATACACATTCACCCTGTCGGCACAAATTTAAAACTGCCTCGATTTGCAAATGTGGGCTACTTTTTTAGATATCTGATTCACTAATGTGGGCCACTTTTATTTTGGTGTCCAGGCCTTTTTTGTCTCCCAGTCGACCCGTGTGAAGACATGCCGCCTTTGGTCCATGATCGACACACAATGGAAATCCACACAAGCAGAAACTTATTGAAGATATGGACCTGAAGAGTCATGGGTATGGACGTTATTTTAGACACTGCGTGGCAGAAAGCAGAAAATTCAGAAGGCATAACCTTCCCACTACGTGGCAATGTACTTAAACAAGGCACACTCCATTGATGATAAAATCTTGACACTGACATGATGATAAGCCACACATGTACATTCCACTGTGATTCAATTCCAAGTACAATTTGTCGACATGCATCATCAACTCTCGCAGAACAACAAATTGAGGAAAATCATCTTGCTTGAGCCCCATTTACCACAGTGTGTGCTGAATGAGAAACAGAGTGTAATGTCTTGGAGTCTGGTGTGTCTAGTACAGATTAGTAGTACAGCCTATATATCTAGAACCTGCCTCTGCAGTGCAGGTAAAAAAACAATGCAAGAGTGTTTGGTAAGATTGTTCATGGTATTGTGGGTACTGCTGCAGGGACATCGATTGTGATTTAGAAAGTAGTTCTGAATG
Organism: Lissotriton vulgaris; assembly: GCF_964263255.1. Taxonomy (NCBI): domain Eukaryota; kingdom Metazoa; phylum Chordata; class Amphibia; order Caudata; family Salamandridae; genus Lissotriton; species Lissotriton vulgaris. The sequence goes on from NC_141695.1 coordinate 989,626,154, forward strand.
ACATTGTTACAAAAAATGACTAGATTGTATCCTGCTTTATAAAAAGGTGTGCTGTGGCTGGAACACTGCATTTTAATTTTTAACCACATAATGAAGGTATAAGAAATCAGAGCATTATTTTAGGGGGTAAATTCCCACCTCAAGTAATAATCTCAACCATTCTCAAGGTGAACCACTAAAGCCAAAAAGTAAACCTCAGCGTAACTCCCTGGTAGGGAAGGTACAGAGCAGACAGGCTTAACTTAGTTGCAATGTGCAAAGTATTTATGCAGTACAAGAAAAGTAATTTAGTCAAAACACAACAAATGAAAAATCCCAAACCAATTTAGACAAATAGGGCACAATATACAGTGGTGTAACAAAACTTGAGGGGGCTCCCCTGCAAAGTACAGGGAGGGGGCCCCCCATTCTCCACGTCAATCAAGAGCTCTCAGGCCAGCAACCCACCATACTGCAGGGGCTCACCCCAGCCATAAAAAATTCTGGTTCCTCCATTGGTCACATCCACCCTATGATCGGGCGATTTATCATATCAGTATATACTGCTGCTGCGCCCCCCAGCAAAGTTGTTAGATCTGTCTGCGGCCTTTGACACCGTTCCTCATGACCGTCTCTTGGCTAGACTCTTGGAGATTGGGTTAAGGGGAACGGTGTTTAGGTGGTTCGAGTCCTTTCTCTCGAATCGACAACAGACAGTCTGGGCCCGCCATACTCGGCCGCAGTACCGCCATTGGAGGTGGGAGTCCCCCAGGGGTCGATTCTAAGACGCACCCTCTTTAATATCTATATGTCCCCTTTGGTGGTGCTGGCCGAGGCCTTTGGTGCCCAGATTATCTCATACACCGATGACACCCAGCTTCTCTTCACCTGTGGCAAGAATAGGGACTTTGATGGAGAGCTTATTAAGAACTGCATGGGTGCTGTGTTTGGCTGGTTTCATATAAACCAGCTGAAATGCAACCTAGATAAATCTGAGGTCCTCTTCTTTGGGTGTCCACCGGACCCATGTTGGAAGTCCTGGTGGCCGGTTAATATCCACCCTCCCTCCGCGGAGACGGGGATGGCAAAGAATTTGGGAATCAAGATGGACACCGGCCTGTCCCTTAAACCACAGATTCTGGTCCTGGTGAGCCAATGCTTCAGGATACTGAGAATGCTCAGGAAAGTCCTTCCTTTCCTATCCATTGCCCACAGGAAAAGTACAGTGCAAGCTTTGGTAGGATCCAGGCTTGATTACGCCAACGTGCTCTACCTCGGCCACCCTGACTATCTTCTCTCACGTCTGCAGGTGGTGCAGAACTCGGCCGCTCGTGCAATCTTTGGCCTTGACCGAGGGTCTCACGTTGCGGGCCTGCTGAAATCCCTCCATTGGCTTCCGATACGGAAACGCATCGAGTTCAAGACGCTGACCTTGGCATTTAAGGCACTCCATAGCTCTGGTGCATACTACCTAAGGAAGCCGCTAGGATTTCACGCTCCATCCAGAGCACTTCGCTCTGCGTCCCTTTCACTGGCCACTATCCCGGCAGTCAGGCGTGCTTGCATCGGGGGTCGCTCTTTTGGATATCTTGCACCCCGAGCCTGGAATGCACTGCCACTGTCACTAAGGAAATGCGTGACTCTATTGTCTTTTAGGAAGGAGTTGAAGATGTGGCTGTTTTGCAACTAACTCCCCTCTGCCATGATGGTTGTGTTGTGTTGGGTCTGACAGCGCCGGGACACTCAGTTCGAGTAGCTGAGCGCTTAATAAAACTCTATATAACATAACATAACATAACATAACATAACATAACATAACATAACATAGTTACATAACATTGCCTCCAGCCGGCCCACCAAACACATCCTCCTACTTGATGACCCACCTTCATGCAAAGCCAGCTCAGTTAACCACCTCCAAACAGAGACCACTGCCTTCATGCCTGCTACTGACGCATCTATTAACACTACTCTCACCTCTACAAAACCCGCAGTAATGCTTTTCTGCCCGCCCTTAAACCCCCCCCACAGATGTCACCTCAAACCTGTGACCATTGCCCACTGCTCCCCTGTCCACCACCGACAGAAAGACTGATGGCAGGTCCCCATCTAACCACTGCCTACAAGTAAAGACAGAGCCTTTCAGCTGCTGCCCTCCCCAATTCCATTGTAGTAATTTAAAACATGTTAGACAATCTCTTCAACTGACCACCCCAAAACAGTTCTTCCTGCTAGTCTTTACAGTATCAACGCTGTTCCTGCAACTTTTCATCCTCTGCATGATGCACACAATAATATTGAATGTACAAGGAGTCCGATTTCTTTTTCCTCACACCCACAATAATTTGCACTATGTATCCCACTAAGCCATACCTCCTGTCAAAGGCAAACCTGATCCCATGCGTAGCACCAGTCAGCAAGTACCTCAAGGACAAACACCAGAGAGAATGTGCAATTCATGTAATGAAACCCATAGTGACAACATAGCATTTCCCCCACACTGTCAGCCCAGCGATGTCTGCAACCGCACAGTAGCCATCAATACCAGCAACATCTAAAGCGCATTTCCACTTCCTTTCAATGGCAGCTCCTGATACATATACCTATGACTTCCGGGTGGCATCTACCACAGACCGCAGCATTCTTTGTCTCTGTAAATGCAAATTGTAAATGTAAATGTCTTTGTACTTGTATAGCACACAGCTACCCACAGTGGGTCTCCCGGCGCTTGTACGAATACCGCAAGGGAACCCTTCCTGGTTTTCCGTGTGAAGAGTTCACTCCTGGGCACCCCCATGGTGAAACCAGGCCTCCCCGGCGCTGTGGGGGCCGTCTTGGAGAGTAAGCAAGCTATTGCCCAGAGTTGCAACATGGGACTCATGATTAGAATAGGCACTGAGGTGAGAATATCCGGTCAGAGGAATTTATGAGCCCAAGACCAGCCGAGGCAGGAATTGAACCCTTGTCCCTGGCCGGAGCTCTGCATCAAGGTCTGCCTGCTCTAACCATTGAGCCACACTTCTGAATGCTGTTGGTGAATGCTTCTCTTCCCCCTTTCTTACTAATAACTAATGGAGGATAATGAAGAAACAAATATAGTATTTTCTTATGCAAATAGCATATCAAGCCCTTGCTGCCCTCTCTCCTCACCAGATCCATACGTATCAATGTTCTGCTATCGCACCTTCCTGTCAATCCTATTATTATCTCGAGATGTTTTTTTATCCCTTCCTTGAACTGGGAAAAGCATTACATTGCACAAAAGTATGTCCCTTTCAAACCTTTGCTACTTAGGCTGAGAAAGCACTTACTTGTTTTACTAACTGTCGTTGTAAAGCAAAAAGGTAACTCATTCTAGAATTGGAATTACTGCTTAGAAGTGTGAAAGTTAATACTGAGAAGTAGGATGATTTTTTGCACATCTGCCAGGCACCTGTTCTTCCCTGCATGCACACACAATGCAACAATACAATTTAGCTTAACAAATTGTTCATAAATGTACCGAAGGTAAAGAAACAGCTTATATTATTTTTACAAAGAAAAATAGACAAATGTCAACTTTATACCCAATGACATAAAAGCCTTAGCATGCACAGCTTGTCCAAATCCATGCCACCTAATTCAGCCCTGCCAAGTACCACACATCTGACGTTAGACTAATGCATTTAAGAATGGTGATCCACATCACTACACTGAAATGCAAAATCATGCATAACAGGCATCATGACTCCTCGTGTACCAGTGCTGCTAATCAATGCTGTTGTAGTATTATTTCCATGTGGCCACCGTCTGTTTTCTGGTGCTTCCCCTGTCTCCTAAATGTGATGTGGTAAATTTCGATATGCAGTACAGCTGCCTGTTTGGTAGTCCTCTAATGAATTTCCCTTTTCTCTGCCCCCAACATTTTGCCATATTTCTGTAGTATATCCATAAAGTTAGGTCTAGCGAGATTTGTTGCAGGCGCACGCTATGCACCAGCAGCCTTACGATGTGAGCCGTTTTAAGTGCGACATATGCAAGGACTGGTTCCTGACAGGCACTGGAGCTCTGGAGTGGGTGATGTGACCCAGGATAACCTCCGCCTCCCTGTGGGCAATGATGTACAAAAACGCCCGCTCTGCATGGAGGAGCTGGGATCTAAGGGGCAGCTGTATCAAGATCCCGTTTTGCGAAACTCAAATTGCGAAAATTTGCGATTCGCAGTTTCAGATTCGCAAAACGGGATGTTTGCGATTTCTTAAGTATTGCAAAAAAATCACAGAATCCTGTTTTGCAATTCCTTAATAGCGAAATTCGCAAATTAAGAAATCGCAAATCTGGGAATCTGCAATACAGGTGCAGCTGGATGACATCACAACCAGGAAGTGGGAGTGATTAGCTGCACCTGCTTGCCTGTGCCACACCCAGTGGCAGTTAGGAGTGTGTTTGGAGGCTGCTCAGCATTGCTAGCTCTACAATGGAGTCACAGACGCCACAGGAGGGCATGGAGCCTGAAAAAAGAAAAAGGAAACACAAGTTTTATGAAAAGGAACAAGAGGTTCTAATAGAAGAAATGGTTTACAGCCATGAACTGCTTTTTGGAAAAAAAGCCTTCAAGGAAAATAATAATTTGGTCGGAAATTCAAGAAAAGGTAAATGCAGTGGGAGTTACCAACCGTACCATTGATGAACTGCGAAAAAGATGGTACGACATGCACCAGAGGTTGAAGGAGAGGGTGGCAGCCAGGTTGAAGGAGGCACACAAGACCGGTGGAGCAACTGCTGAACAACCAACACCCCATGAGGAGCTTGTGGAGACCACTCTCCTGTCTGAGAGTGTGTGTGGAGTGGCTGATATTGACAGCTCCGACCCTGCATCCAGTATTCAAGGTAAGCTGCATGGCAAATAATCTTTAAACAGCTACACATAGCATGCACATTGTGTAGAATGAGGGAAATGAAGTAAACACATTTGACTCTGGTCCTCTCCTTACAGCACACGTAGACATGCTTCATGGGAGTTGTAGTTTGATGAAGGATAGTTTGTGAATGACAGTAATAAAACACATGCTTAGATTGTGGGTTGCATTGAAGGCATAATGAGAGTGTCAGGATTGATACAACTTCAAATTTGAAAACTTTATTTAGTCCAAAATGCTTGACAAAACAAAAACTCATATGTCCCCTTTACATCCACAGCACAATCAAGGGCACCAGGGGACACTGCTGAGGGAGAGGACTCCCAAATTAATGAGGATTACTTCAATGAAAGGGAAACCAGTGAAGACTCAGAACCAACACCAATAATGCACAGGAAGCGTACACATGTGCCCCCTCTGACACCTTTGGATGATGACATAGATGACACTCTGGATGCAAGAGACAATAGTCAGAAAAATCAGGAATGTGAGAGTCGTGGACAACAGCAACCACAGCAAAGATCTAACAGATATGTTGCACGTAGGTCCTTGTCCAAGAGCAGTAGTGGCAATGTAGAGGAGAGCACTGTATTCACAGGACTGGAGCAGAACATGCTTCAAGTGCATTGCCTGTGATCCAGCGGGCCAAGAGAAATTCAGTCTCATATGTACAACTCAACACCAGCATACTCACCAAAATTTTATACATTTATCACTAGGCCCATACATGTCTGAGACATAATTTGACCAACTGAATCATATGACTTAATTAATCATAAACACATTATTTCTTTCAATTAAGTCAATTTCAAAGGCAATGGATTAACTAATGGCAACTTAAAGAAACAAACAACTCCAGCTTGTCATTTCAAAATCTATTTTATCAACTTTATTATAAAGCGAAATGCATTTTTAAGAATAAACTCTTTTATTAGCAATTTTATTAAGCAAAATTATTTATTAGAAAGGCACATTAGACTGTCAGTTCGAATTCAAACCAGCATGATTAAATGCTCAAACATTTAGGAAAATCCTTAAACCCTATTTCCCTAACTTAGCTAAAGGGAAAAACCTAAGAGAAAAAGTAAAGTCTTAATGGATCTTACGTGAAATGAAAGTCCAACAGCATCTCCGGAGCACAGGAACGAATGAACAGTGCTCTTAGCAAGGGGGCAATTATTAAACCTTTTTCCTATCTAAAACTAACTAAAAGAATACAGATATTCAAGCAAGACAAAACACAATTGGTCCAGGACATCATCCGATGAAGTCATACGACTCTCACATAGCAAAAGTCACGTTCCTTCAAGAGCGGCATTGTTCATAGTTTATGCGTGTCACAGGCTTCCCGAGAGTTGCAACATTAAGCAAATTATTTCCTCTGTCCAAGCCTTTCCGCCGCTGAATATCCTGTCCTTGACGATGGAAGCTGAATCGAATGTCATTAGCCTCCACACAGCCTTGCTTACGGGCCTCTTTCAAAGAATTATTGTAGAAAAATATTTCCACATTCAAACGTTGCTGTGCAAGGCCCAACTTTTTGACAGAGCTCCGTGGATTAAATTTTAGAAATAGGCCACTGGTCTCTTTTAGCATGAGTCTAGTATGCAAGGAAACGCAAGACAATAATTAATTCAAGAAATGATAATTATTCTGTTATCCACCCCCTTTACTAAAATTAACCCATTAGACTATGTTACCTAGTTTTGCATATAAAGGATGAACAAAACACAAACACATGAGACGACATAACATAAACTAAAGCACATTTAAAAAGAATGCACATGCTATTATTAAAAACAGCCACAGTTAATGTACAACAAAACAAAAGACAAAGTAAATGTATTATTTAGAGCAGAACGACGAACATGACAAGAGCACAAATGATTAAACCTGTGTGTTCATGTAGGAGCACATTATTCTAGGTTGTGTCAGTACAAATATGTGCAAATCATGCAACACTCATTAGTAAATAAAAATTTTGGAGACTTTCGTCACTGCGTACTTTAATTCAGAATTTATTCTGAAAGTCTGCTCCATCACCTGCAACACAATTCACTGCGCTCAATAAACAGGCAGCTGACGACATTTAAATAAAAACCAGTGTCACATGGGTGAGGGCATGATAGCAATGGCAGGTGCCATTCAAAAACTATGTACTACACTTGAGCTCACTGAAAGTGCCAGAAACAGGGCTTCACAATGTGGCCATGCACGTATGCACAGTTATACTAAGGCTGTGAACCGCCTCTGTACAACTACAAGCAACCTGACACGTCGCAGCATCACCATGCAGATGCAGATGACTCACTACAGCCAAGACATTGACAGAGGGCTAGAGCAAGTCACTAATGCTGTGGAACTGTTGCATACAGCTAACTCTGGTGGCAGCACCCTAATGGTCTCAGGGGAACGTGAAGAGACCTCTAGAAAAGCAGCTACACTCCTACATTGCAGCTTAATGAAGAACGCAGTACAAGACATGGTCCTGCAGGTAGCCATGAAACGGAGGGCACACATCCAGAACACCGCCCTGCAGCCAGCCATCACAGTAGGAGATGAGTCGCTCACATCAATTTCGGTCCCTTTCCTCATTGCCATTTTGTGGAGCATTGCGCAGCTTGTTACTATTTTACAGCATGTCTCAGGGCTGTACTGCAGTGCCCCTCCACTTTTATGGAGGCATCTGAAACGGCTCTTCAAGATGCCAAATGTGCGTTCCATGACGCTGCGCATTGACCTGTGTGCCCTGTTATACCTCCTCTCACTTGCATTTGCTGGATTCAGATATAGTGTTAGGATGAAGCCTCGCACTGCATAGGCACTATCACCTGCATGGATGAAAAGGTAAGGTAAGTCAATGTCCCCCCCCAAAATGAGTAAACGATAGATGGATGGATGTGTGCTATTTATTTACCTAGCAGGTATCCCTCTCCAAACTCTCCAGCACTCAGACGTCCATGTATCCCACTATGCCGGAAGATGAAAGAGTCATGTGTAGTGCCAGGGTATTTAGCCACAATGTCATTGATGATGTATTTGGCATTGCACACAATCTGAATATTCAGGGAATGGTAGCATTTTCGGTTCCTGAACACATATTCTGTAGCTGCTGGTGGTGTGATGGCAATATAGATCCCATCAATGCAGACAATGACATGGGGGAAACGTGCAATTTGATAGAAGTCAAGTTTGGTTTCTTGTAATGCCTGTTGGGTGCTTGGAAGTATATGTGATGTACTAGCCTGTTCAGCATTGCATCCAAAAAGGCATGAAAAAAGTTAGAAAGAGCACTCTGTGACACCCCACCAACCTCTGCTATGACTCCTTGAAAACTCCCTGAGGCCAGAAGGTGCAGTGAGCACAATACCTGCACATGGGTGGGAATTGATTGTGTCCTGCCTGTTGGATGTTCCAAAAAGAATTTCAGCTCCTCTACGTGGTCCAAGATGCAGTGTGGGTGCAGCCTGTACTTATCATGAATGTCCTCTTCAGTTCAGCTGGAACAGCATGATGCGCAGTCTGAATATACGATCCTGTCTCCGTCTCCTCTGTGCAAGGGCACGTATACGCAGCCTCCTGGCTATCACATATAGTCCTGCCATTGTGGGAGTTTCAGTTGCATTGTGGGTTGCTTTTTATACCTTCCACATGGTTACCACCTTCATGCACGTGGTGTTAATAGCGATTTCTTAATTTGCGGATTTCACAAACTCGCAAGTTGCAATTTTTTCATACGTCATTGCGATTTCTTGTTTTGCGATATCCTGTTTGCGAATTTCACAAACATAGAACATTGCAAATTAAGAAATCGCAATATAATTCGCAGATTTCATGTTCTCGCAACGTAAGAAATCGAAATTTTTGCGATTTCTTATTTCGCGATGCGTCATGGGGTTGCGGATTTCCTCTCTCTGGTGCCGATCGATGCCCCTGTGATGTCCGGTGAGCAGGTCCCGATCCTCATGTTCGCGGACGACACTCTCATCATTTTAAAGACTCCGAGTGGACTCCAGCAAGCACTGAAGCGATTTGAAGATTTCTGTTTGAACAGGGGACTAGAAATAAATACGACAAAAACTAAGTATATGGTTCTGACTGGTCGTAAAACGTGCGGGACAAATAGACCTTTTAGAGGGCTGATCAATATGAATGGTTCCCCGCTGGAGCGGGTAGATGCTTTTACCTACCTGGGGGTCACCCTTCAGAAAGACCTGGGGTGGTCCAGTCAACTGGACATTGCGGTCCTAAAACTCCGCCAGCAGGCAGGCATCCTTCTAAAAAAAATTACCTTCTCAACAACTAAGCCCATTAGCCCCTTACTGGAAGTATACGGGATGAAGGTCCTAGGTTCGGCCCTATATGGAGCCGAACTCTGGGGTTTTGAAGACCGTAGAAAATTAACGCTAGCTGAAAAAGAATTTCTTCGAAAAGCTACTAACATCCCTATTAGTACCCCGTTAATACCACTAATGTGGGACCTTGGAAAAAAGGCGGTCTAGGATCTTGCCTTTTTGCATCCAGTTCTTTACTGGCGCCGTTTATGGACAACAAAAGAACTACAGCATTATGCCCATGGTCTAAAAGAGATAATGGTTAAGGACACGTGCCAAAGAATTCATTGGCTCAAGAACATCAAGTTGATACTCTCCAAATTAGGAATGACTGACTTATGGGAGGACCCGGAAAATGCTAATTTTCCCTCTAAAAAAATTCTAAAAGAAAAATATTGGGAGATGGTGATCACTGAAGCAAGGTCAGAGGGTCTCTCCGCCCATCTAACTAGTCGTTTCATGGACACTAAAGCCCAACCAAAACTGGAACAATATTGGGATATTATTGGTAAACAACAGGATCGCAAGCTCTATTTCCAGCTTAGGGTAGGATCACTCCCAGTAAGATCTTTTACGGTTATATGGGCAGATAAAAGTGGAATCGACAGATGTCCCAATTGTGGGGAGGAACAAGAGTCAATAAGCCACTTTTTATTTTTTTGTCCCCTGTACACTGCCCCGAGAACAATGTGGATCAAGCCTTTATGTAAACTGATAGGGATACACAGACATGCTGAGGCTCTGACAATTTTAACTACAGACCCGACGCCTACAATTGCTGTTGCCGTGGCTAAATTCTTGAAATGGGCTTGGGTAATCCGCACAAAATACATAGCGGTAAATATGTGAAGATTAAGCTGTATTTGTCCATGCATTTATGGGTTAACCCTTGTGAATCTTTGTTGAATATTCCTCTGGATTAATGTATGTTGATGAAATTGTTTTTATCCCCCTTTTAAATTGTAATTCGACATAGTCTACTCTAGTTTAATACTTTTTAAAATATTTATTGTATGGATTTTTAACGTCTTTTTAACCAACATTCGTGTAATATATGTATGTATACTTTTATGACGTAATTGTCGAATAAAATTTGTGAAATGAAAAGTCAAACATACCTTTTTCCTATTTTTTTGTCGCAAACGCTGCTTTTTTGCAAATCGCAGGGTTTGCGGCAAAAAAAATGGTTGATACATCTGCCCCTAAGATTCCAACACGATGCCACCACAGCCCTAAAGTATCAAATTTCATTGCTGTTCTGTTGTTGGGCGAACAGAAATACTGATGAGTAAGTATTAAAGGAATATCAGCTTCTAGGCTGATTCCTACTTGTTTTCTTCTAAACTTTCACATGGAGGTAAAAATAGCTACTTTCAGCAGCAGACAAACCGGAATGAAAAACAAAAATATTAACAAAAACATTAATTGTGAAGGTCTCGTATCTCCTGTGACCTAAGTGTACTGGTAACTCTTACCTGTGTCAGAGCGTTGATTTCTTCAGATGCAAGATAGATATATAGCTGCACTCAGTAGGGGTGTTACATTGAATAATTGCTCAATGAGTGACAATGGTTTCCCAAAGCGTTACTTTACCCAGGTGACATTGTAATGATACCACACAATACACTCTCGGAGTGCATAGACATAAACTCCCCTTCCCTTACTGACATGAATTATTGCTCCTCAAAGAATTCGTGTCTCCAGTCATCTCTCGTAGTTCCACCTGTTAATGTGGTCAGTCACCTCACAGGCATCCAACGCCTGTTGGCCCTCCTGTGGTCCTCATTGCTCCTCTTTTGACTTGAGTCCATCGAGAGGCAAGCTCCAACAGTCCTCATCCAGCCTCTCAAGTTCGGGCCTCTGCCTGCTCGACGCAGGCCCATGAGGCCCAATTTACACACACACTCAGAAGAGGCCTCAGGTCCCCCAGCAGGTGTTGCACTAATGCACCTACAGACCTTGTATCTCAGACTAGCTGATTACGCCGAGGTTCTAGGTGCCTACCGTGGTGCAGGGAGCTGTCGCCTAACTCAAGTCTGGGAGCATCATAGGCACCACTGCACATACTGCTTCAGGCTCGGATCTCCCCTCCTCATACTCCTGGCTAAATGGACGAAACAATTCAGTACAGGGCAGTCTAGCCCACATAGTACTAAACCATGTTAGATCTCAGTTGCACCCTACCTCAGACAGAAGATCACTGAGGAGGCACCAGAGGAGTGGTCACTGGGTCTTACTCTGATTTTAGCATTGCAGAAATGGACTGAGAACTCATAGATGAAAGCAGCTTTTTGGAAGGTTTAATCTTACCACAGATTAGCATTTAAAAAATGTTTTGCAGCATTTCTACGCAGAGTAACAAGACTTTATGGGAGGCCTGATTGAACCTTGAATGAACTGCCACTTTTAAAGTGCTGGAGTAAGTGTAACCTAGCGCAGGCCAACCTCTGATTTCTGTAGAGAACATTCTATGTATTTATTTTGTAGAGTTGCATTAACATGTAGCTGATGGAAAATTGCTTGGCACTTGCAAGTTTGCAAAGACACCTGGCAGGCTGGTCACCATGAGGGTGCAGAGGAATACACCTCAATTAGAGCACATTTTCACACTCATAGATGGGTTTCAGATTGGTAAGAGTGACGCTCATCTGCAAGACACCCAAGCTTTGGATCCTACCCAATATGGCTTTAGACAGGATCATAGCACGGAGTCCGCACAGTTTCGCTGGGTGAATTCTACTCCACTCCATTCGGTCTGCCATGCAGAGTCCCAGAGGGGTCATCTTTGAGTCCTATACTTTTCAATGTATATGTGTCCTCCTTGGGCCCCCCTTATTAACTCCTTTGGCTTCCGCCGCACCTCTTACGCCGACAACACACAAATAGTGGTGTCACTGCTGCCCAGGCAGGAGAAGGGAACTGGAAAACGGTTACAAGTTTGTATAAATGAATGGAGAAGTGGATGTCCCAAAATTGTCTTAAGCTTAACTCAAGCAAGACAGAGGTTGCCTTGTTTGGCAATGATCCCAGTTTTTGGAACCCAGGTTGGTGGCCAGACTGGTATGTAACTGTTACCACGGATTTTTTAGCACGCATACCGTTACCACGCATACATTTACAACGCTGGTCATTTTACAACGCATACCTTTACATCGCAATACACTACAACGCACATACTATTACAACGCATACCATTACATCGTAAGTATTATTATAGGTAAGTTTAACATTTTTTAGTGGTATTTGGTTATGGGGTACAGGGGTATTTTTAGGTTTTAGGGTTGGGTTTGGGTTATGGGGTACAGGGGTATTAGTAGGTTTTAGGGCTGGGTTTGGGTTTTGGGGTACAGGGGTATTTTTAGGTTTTAGGGCTGGGTTTGGGTTTTGGGGTACAGGGGTATTTTTAGGTTTTAGGGCTGGGTTTGGGTTTTGGGGTACAGGGGTATTTTTAGGTTTTAGGGTTGGGTTTGGGTTTTGGGGTACCGGGGTATTTTTAGGTTTATGGGCTGGGTTTGAGTTTTGGAGTACAGGGGTATTTTTAGGTTTTAGGGCTGGGTTTGAGTTTTGGGGTACAGGGGTATTTTTAGGTTTTAGGGCTGGGTTTGGGTTTTGGGGTACAGGGGTATTTTTAGGTTTTAGGGCTGGGTTTGGGTTTTGGGGTACAGGGGTATTTTTAGGTTTTAGGGCTGGGTTTGGGTTTTGGGGTACAGGGGTATTTTTAGGTTTTAGGGTTGGGTTTGGGTTTTGGGGTACAGGGGTATTTTTAGGTTTTAGGGTTGGGTTTGGGTTTTGGGGTACAGGGGTATTTTTAGGTTTTAGGGCTGGGTTTGGGTTTTGGGGTACAGGGGTATTTTTAGGTTTTAGGGCTGGGTTTGAGTTTTGGGGTACAGGGGTATTTTTAGGTTTTAGGGCTGGGTTTGAGTTTTGGGGTACAGGGGTATTTTTAGGTTTTAGGGCTGGGTTTGGGTTTTGGGGTACAGGGGTATTTTTAGGTTTTAGGGCTGGGTTTGGGTTTTGGGGTACAGGGGTATTTTTAGGTTTTAGGGCTGGGTTTGGGTTTTGGGGTACAGGGGTATTTTTAGGTTTTAGGGCTGGGTTTTGGTTTTGGGGTACAGGGGTATTTTTAGGTTTTAGGGCTGGGTTTGGGTTTTGGGGTACAGGGGTATTTTTAGGTTTTAGGGTTGGGTTTGGGTTTTGGGGTACAGGGGTATTTTTAGGTTTTAGGGTTGGGTTTGGGTTTTGGGGTACAGGGGTATTTTTAGGTTTTAGGGCTGGGTTTGGGTTTTGGGGTACAGGGGTATTTTTAGGTTTTAGGGCTGGGTTTGAGTTTTGGGGTACAGAGGTATTTTTAGGTTTTAGGGCTGGGTTTGGGTTTTGGGGTACAGGGGTATTTTTAGGTTTTAGGGCTGGGTTTGGGTTTTGTGGTACAGGGGTATTTTTAGGTTTAAGGGCTGGGTTTGGGTTATGGGGTACAGGGGTATTGTTAGGTTTTAGGGCTGGGTTTGGGGTTATGGGGTAGAGGGGTATTTTTAATATATATTTACAAATAATAAAATTAAAATTAATTTAATTTCATTAATATAATTATTTAATTATTTTAATAATTAATAATTAAATTAAATATTACAAAAATAATTATTTACTATATATACTAATATATACTAATATTATATACTTAAGTTGTAATGGTATGCGTTGTAATAGTATCTGCGTTGTAGTGTATTGCGTTGTAAAGGTATCCGTTGTAACATGACCTGCGTTGTAAAAAATCCGTGGTAATGGTATGCGTGCTAAAAGTACGCGTTATAACATCATATATCCGGCCAGACTGCATGGGTGCTCCCCCCGCTCCCATGGGGAAAGTAAAAAACCTGGGAGTTTTAATAGATAACAGACTCAACTTTGGGCCCCAAGTTAATGCAGTAGCTTTAGCCACATCATACGTCCTAAGGTCATGCAAGAAAATACTGCCTCTTTTGCCAAGGGACAGTCATTGTTTGGTAATTCCATCACTGATCACGTCAAGGCTAGACTACTGCAACAGTCTATTTCTCAATATTCAGGAGCGTATTTTTGCATGAACTCCAACTTTTGCAGAACGCGGCAGCCAGATTGCTCTCAGATATACCCAAATTTGCATCTGTCGCCAGCAAACTTCGTAGACTCCACTGGTACTTGTCAAAAACAGAGTGTGGTTTAAATCACGGTGTACAGACAAAATATCGACTCCAAAATATCGACTGGACATAATATCGAGTTTTAAATATAGACTGGACAAAATATCGACTGGACATAATATCGACTACAAAAATATCGTTTTTCAGGTAAGTGAAGTAATGTCGACTGTATAAAATATAGATAGCAAAAATATCGAACTTTTAATAATATATAATATTTTATAGTGCATTTTTATGTAATAATATGTGTGAAAAGTGTGTCTTAATGTTATAAAATATTTTATTAAATGAATTTTGTTTTTATAATATTTGCGTAATGTAATTCTGTAGCGGGTTGTGGGTTTATAGGGGAATAGGGTGGGAAGTAATTTAATAATAATTAATTAATTAATATATGTTTGTTAATATTTTTAATTAATAAATAATTGATAATTAATTAATATTAATTAGTTAATTAATTAATATAACTTTGAACATATTTTGTATTAGTAATTAATTGGTAATTAATTAATTGTAATTAGTTAATTACATTAATTAGAGTAAATTTTTTATTTTTATTATTTTGTGTTATTTTTAAGTAATTAATTGGGGAAAAATAATATTAATTATTAAAATAATTACAGCTAATGTGCTAATATATTTACTTTATTGTTATTGTTAATTAATAATTAATTGGTAATTAAAAATATTGATACATTTTGGGTAAAGGAGCATTTTTAGGGTTCAGGGTCAGTTTTCAGTTTTAGGGTAAAGGGGTATTTTTGGGGTTCAGGGTCAGTTTTCAGTTTTTGGGTAAAGGGGCATTTTTAGGGTTCAGGGTCAGTTTTCAGTTTTAGGGTAAAGGGGTATTTTTAGGGTTCAGGGTCAGTTTTCAGTTCATGGGTAAAGGGGTATTTTTAGGGTTCAGGGTCAGTTTTCAGTTCATGGGTAAAGGGCTATTTTTAGGGTTCAGGGTCAGTTTTCAGTTCTTGGGTAAAGGGGTATTTTTAGGGTTCAGGGTCAGTTTTCAGTTTTTGGGTAAAGGGGCATTTTTAGGGTTCAGGGTCAGTTTTCAGTTTTTGGGTAAAGGGGTATTTTTAGGGTTCAGGGTCAGTTTTGGGTTTTTGGGTAAAGGGGTATTTTTAGGGTTCAGGGTCAACAAATAAGATTGTAAAAAATTATTTTTATTATTTTCATTTATTATTTAATTATTATAATTTAATTTAAGTATTTTTAAGTATATTTTAGTAATTAAAATTTAATATTAATTTAATTTAACACTGTTTTTAATAAAGTCGATATTTTTTACATCTATATTATTGTTAACGATATTTTGTACTCGATATTTTTGTACTTACCTGTTTGTAGATACAAACTCGATATTTTGACTGTCGATATTTTGTCCACGATATTTTGGCAAGTCGATATTTTGTCCCTCGATATTATCACTCTGCATGGTTTTTAAGACTCTAAAAGGCACAGTACCAGATCATTTGAAGGGCCGATTCCAGTGGTATGTGCCCAATAGAACCCTGCGCTCTGAAATTGTGATAGTACCACCTATAAAAAAAGCCAGGTGGGAAGGTAAAAACTTTCAGTGTCTGTGCGGCTAAGGCTTGGAATAACATTTTTTTCCGCCTAAGGAATAGTTTGGATCTACTGGCATTTAGGAAGGCCTTAAAATTGTGCCTTTTTGACTAATTGCTCACCATGGTCTCTTTATTTGATACTTCCTCGGAGGATTGTAGCAAGTGCCAGAACACCTTAGGGTAACCGTTGCGCTATACAAATTTCCTTAACATTACATAACATTTTCATAATTTAACTGTAATAATGGGTGACATTGTCACAGTCTGACTCTGCTCAGTTTTCAGTAGCCTGCTGTTAGCGCACTTTAGTTGAGTGACTTTCGTAGAGTTTTTAGTTGCTCAAATGGGTGTAATTTCTAATATTTATATGTTTCCCTCCTCTTCATTGTTGATTACGAGAAAGTGTCACTCATAGTCGTTTAAATGTGACTCATAATTACACTGAAATTATGAAAATGTCACAACCAGCTAAAGAATGGTGATGGGTTAAACCCAGATCAGTTGACTGGGGGTGAGTGTTTGATTTGCTCAAACGCTCCGTCCATCATCCCCTTTTTGTTTCGCATTGTTCGCCCTAAGTTGGCAGGGTATGCTCAGACGTGAGTCCCTTGCTCACTTGGCCACTGGATTCAAGATAGCCTGGCTGATGAGGATTATGAATCCGAAACCGGTCCGAGGATGCTTGTTTCCGGTCCAGGGAAGACATGGCTTGGCAGTTCGGGCTGGACTGTTCACATGAGGCACAGGGTCAGGCTGATTTGCATATGGCCATGTCTGAACTGGGATGGCTGAGTGAGCTAAAGAGTGGTGATGGATTAAACCCAGATCAGTTGACTGGGGGTGAGTGTTTGATTTGCTCTGTCCATCATCCCCTTTTGTTTTGCTGCCAATTTGTGACATTTAAGTTCCAGGTCCTGGGTACACACTCTACCATATTCTAAGGGCCTGCCACTCTAGGACTCACCAAGGGTAGTCACCACCCTCATGATCCTATAGGCAAAGGTCCAAGCTCCAGGAGAGTTTTGTAAAGTAGCAAAATCTCTCCCATGGGCATAAATACAGCCCAGTGGGAGAGATAGGGCGTTGCTGCACTCGATGCAGCTCTCACAAAATCCTATTAACTTTGTTGGTGGTGCACCTGAACATTCTTGGGGCATCACATATACAAGAAATATGCAAATTAAGTGCCTTGCAGTGGCTTATGGGGCACTTTAGAGCCCCTAACCTGACTATCTGATGAGCATGTTTGTTCCTTTAGGTGATTATTTTCAGACCACGGGGTGTAAGTATAGAAAGTTCACCCCAAACATGTCCAAGCAGCAGAAGCATGATTTCAGTGCTCCGAAGACCCGCTCCACAATACCCCTGGTCTTGCCCAGTTCATTGTTGTAGGTGCGCCCTGCCTCAGTCTGGAGATGTGCAAATAAGATCATGACCCATTGCAGCAGACCATACCCGTGGTTAGCTGAAAAGAAAAAGAATGAGACGTCACTCAAATCCTGGTGATTGGACCATCTACTTTCAAGTACTTCTGTTATTTGTCCTGACTGACTCATACATATTTCTACCGGTGCTGAACATTATTGATTACATTTACATCAGCATATTTAATTCCACGTCTATTCCTGTTCTGTGTGTCATATTGTGACATGTTCAAGGCCTGCTACTTTTGACAGTGCCACAGTAGGGCAAACACATTTGGAAAGTAGCTTAGTGTGATAGGTGTTTTGTAGGCCCATTGCCACTGTACGTGACAGTATATTGTTACAAATTGGGGTTTGTTGTCATCCATAGGTAAAGCCTGTGCTTTACCAGCTCTAACCTTTTTACACTCACGGTGGAACCAATGATGTTTTTGCTGCACTACCCGCCAATGACGGAGCCTTTGGTTTGTTAACTTTTCTTAGAAAGTGAAATCTGATGGGTACGTGTGGCACATTCTACACAGGTTCTCTGGATAGTTGTCTGATTTATTGTTAGCCTTCAGCTGCAGCTTTTCATCAGCCAATATGTCAAGGTGCACTGGGATTGATACATGAGTATGCAATGTGAGGTATCTCTAGGTTGGGCACATAGATGTTGTAACCCATCCCTGTCTACCTCAGACCTGTACACAATACATTGGTCTTCACACATATGTGTTGTACTGTAAATCGATGTGGATAATGTGCCTATATGCACGGTTATGTCATCATTGCTGTGTCAAAAGAATGTTGAAATTGATATCCTCCTGATTACAGTGTGGTGCCTTGTCCAGGTTGGATTACAGTCTATGTCAATGATTGTTGAATACCTTATGTGGCTACTCTGTTTCATTGTCTGTGAGTTGCACATTGCACATCTCATATGGTTTTCCTTAAGTCAATTTACCACAAGAACAGGTGTATCAATACATTTTTTAAATCTCATTATTGCTTTGTACCCGAGTGAATGTCTGTATGTGTACTGTCAGAGAGATATGTCGTTTTGGTTCTGTTGATGTCACTTTGCAAACCTGTATAAACATTTACCCATGTTGGGGCCTACACTGACATCAGATGGCACGCATGACCTTTCAACATTATTAATCCTGACACTTCAATACACATACATGCACACTGGAATATGTGACACACTTGCTAAATTTTTGGAAATAATTTTCCGACCAGCCTTAAAAACTCATATTGGCTTTTCTGCACTACAGCATATTTTAACTTATATCCATTACCCTGGGCAGAGGGTTCCATTCATTCAAACAGATTGAAATCTAACAATAGTAGTCGCTGATGTTCAGTAGGTACCATCATTGATAGATTAGTGGTGGGATTTCAATGTGGAACATCATTGTCTACACATTGCAGTGCATTGGGCCAGCTGTGTGGACAGGAGACAAAGGCCTAGATATCCCAGATATATTGAAATCTGGCACTGCACGGTGCCGCAAGTTAATAATCTGCACCGCACTGCCTCAATGAGAAAGGACAGTGTAGAGCATATTCAAAGCCATAACGCAAAGTCGTGAAGTTTGATGCAGCACTGGCACACAATGTTCTACATAGCACAGTGCCAGGCACAATTGCAACATGAGGATTGTGTGGCTTCATTTCATGTGTGATTTACTTTGTGCATGAGGGGCCATGTTTCTGCACCGCAGATCACTTGGAGGCTTGATTGCCCATGTCTGTGTGCCACAAACTGCACCAAACATATGTGTCTAGAGTGTGTTGGATAACGTAAGTAAATATTTGGTGGCGCATGTGACCAGGGGAGGGCAATTGTTTTGAAAGTTTTCACAGTTTCCCTGGTGTGGGATACATGACATGCCTCATGAACCATGGAAGTTACACAAGTACACACAGAAAACAGCTATGGAATAACTTACTTGCACATCATATTGCAATACAGCTTTTTTCTCAATGTTGCATTGCACAGGTTCTTCCCAATAGTGGTAGGCACACCCAGTTGCTTAGCATGTGCTAGCATGCATGACTTGCGGGTTTGCATTGTACATGTGCCATGATGTATGCTGCAAGTATAAAGCCCACCCCTTCTACATATGCACTGTCTCAGGTAGCACAGAGAGATATGTCCATTTTGTCATACATTATTCACTGTTATTAGGTCTGTCATGTACATCAGATGTACCTACCACCCAGTAGGCCGTTCCCATATCTCTCATTCTGGAGGGACTCATTGATGATAGAGTGCCTGAAGATGCAGGCATTATGAGCACTCCAAGGGCCAGAACTTTTGTAAAAATAGCCAGATGATCCACAATTGTCCGTATGTTGATAGAGTATATATTCTTCCTATTGCGGTACAGGTGTGAAGTTGCAGCAGGAGGCCCCAGTTGTAAATGTGTGCAATCCATAGCCTCCAAGTCATGGGGAAAGCCAGCAATGTCATAGAAATCTTGCTTTTTCTCCAGCTGCTGATGTTGTGTGTTGAGAAATTCGGTTTTAGGTGAGTAATGGTATCCAGGACAGAGTATAGGAAGTCTAAGGAAACTGGCTGAGAGATTACAGCCGATCTGACTATTGTAATCTGGAATTTAACAGATGTCAGCATGTGGAGAACAGCCAAGAGCTTGACCTGTGGAGTGATGTTGGAAGACCTGGAGGTTGGTGGCTGTAGCGTTGGCACTACCTGGTGTAACAATTGGATGATGGACTCCCTCCTGGCCCGGTAATAGATGATCACTTAATCTTTCCCAAGATCAATAATGGAAGTCTGCATCTGATAAATGTGCTCCCTCCCCTAGTCTGCCTACGTGGGTAGTAGTGTGGGTGGAGGTGGTGGGATGTGGGGTGTGGAGGGGTGTGGTTGTTTCCTTGCAAATCGCAGCTGCAAAATGAGCACCTCCATGGTATAGTTGAGCTCGCCAGACTGCTTTGAGTGCCTTGTATTCATATACAACAGTAAATATGTAATGTCCTATGCCTCGGTTACACCACTTGGGGATGATACATCATTCTATGGGAAACTCATAAATATCACAGCATCAGTTTTACAGCTGATTTTAGTATGGATGTCAATTGGGGGTAATCAGGTGTCGCAGCTGCGACCTCAAGCTTGCTGTCTGCTACTCCTGGCACTGCCTATGCTACTCCTGGCCTCAGAGGAGGCAACATGTTTGCCTTATCTGAGGCCAGGGATTGCAAGAGAAGTGCCAAGGGTAGCAGGGAGCAAGCTAGAGGTCACAGCTGTGACCCTTGACTATCCCTAAACAACGTTCATGGATTTTAGGTGGGAACACCTACCTTACAAATATCAATTTCTGTGTGCTGCAACCAATTCCGGTGCACGTATATTCCGACACAGGCCAACAAAAACTAATGAGTTTGCCCACCTGCATCTCCTTGTAAATTTGAGTGACACCCCTTATCAGTCTCAGCACCAGTAGAATACAAGGATCAATTCAAGGATAAATAGGAGTGCTCTCCGCGAACCCCATTTTTTGCACTTGTAAATTAGGGCCATGATATTTTGCATTTACGAGGTGTGTGGGTATTCTCTCGCAGATAAGAACTCAATCGGGGAAGATGGACGAGGGGGTAATGCCCCAGTTAGGTACTGATAATCTTCATTATGCCGAGTCCAAGTCTTCCTCGATACTGTCCTGATTTTTGGTATTGGGATTGATTGTATGTAGGTTGGTTTCTCTTTCGAGAACTTGTAAATGACAGGAAGTGATGTAAGTGTTCCTTCCTTTTATTCTAATGGCTGGGTAGTGGCAGCCATGTTGGCAAGATTTTCAGGTATTGTAGGAAACAGTTTTGCAGGATACAGAGGAGATCTCGCACAAAAGGACTGGATCAGGAAAGATGGACAAGAAGGACTTGCTGCACACTTGCCCATATGATTCACACCCTACAAATGCATACAAGGTAATTTTATAGACACACTTCTTGTGTAGCCGAAATATAGCCATGTTTGAAATTAAGAAATGCACATGGAGGGAAGTGTTATGAATTCCACTGGATATGATAATGTGGCTGTTTTTATAATGTGCAATTTTGGATGACATTTTACTTGTGTGAAATAATTATTTTTGTGATGCATTAAGTCATAAACGATGAATGCACATGAAACAATATGATTATTCGGAATACAAGTGAGAGAGACCACTTATTTGAAAATGGATGCAGTTTCTGGTGTTAGCTCCTCTTGCTCCTGTCTCTTTCCAGCAGCGGCACCCCCCATCAGCCTCAAAACAATAATAAAAGTGTTTATTATTGTTTTATTTTTATTAAAATAGCTAAGTCTTGGGGATGGCTTAATTGGGGCGGTCATGGAGAAGAAGTGGTGGGCAGGCACAGATGTCAGCGCATATGATGTTTTGGCACCTCCGCCCGCCACTCTGCCAGGAAACGAGCAGCTACTATCTCTTCCCCCTCTCAATATGGCTGAGATACCCGCCACCCCCTCTCAACACAATCCCCAAGAATTGGGAAACCGGAAACAGTTCTTGAACTTTTGGAAGGCGGGAAGGGAGTTACCCTTCCCGGCCGTATTTATTAAAATATGAAACAAAATAAAACATTAAAATAACAGTTTCATAATATGTACAATTTCATTTTCACATTACGATGTTTGGCTAACCTTAACAGATCTCTAATACAAAGGTTCTCCTAGCCGAACTAACATCCTACAAAACATTTGACTTGAAATTGTACATCCTAACGTTAAGGGCCAACGGCAAGGTCGTAACCGGTGTCAGATCCCTAAACCAGAAATACCCCCCTCACTTGTGAGAGGAGCGACCGCACAGAGGCGTACCTCAAGTGCATCTACCAATTTCCCTTTGTACTTGACGGGGGCCCCAATAAACTCAACGCCATTTAACGGTCGTTCGAGGACTCGTGTGAGGTGTCTAAAAGGTAGCGTAAACCCCCTCCCGCACCCCACACAACTTACCCATCTGCCGTCGCAGATGTCCTGGCCCCGGGAAATTCCCCATGAGGGGCCGTAGCCCCTCCTATCCAGGAAGGGGCCTTGACCACCTTTCCTTTCCTTCCGGCGGCCTCTCCTTAGACAGGACCGCCTCCCCGTTGAGGGGCCAATTGGCCACCTCCCCCGAGCGCTCCCATCCGTAATGGGTGACGCCCCCTCATAGGGATCTTCGAATTACTGCTCACCGATCATGACCTTACCGCCCGACCAAAATAAATACGACAATTCTACCTAAGTTACTAAGATTACAAAGCAAACATCACTTATTACCAGGCGTAAATACTGATCAATCCTCGTTCCAAATTACTTTATTTGCAAAACATACTGAAAATAACCATTCTTTATTGCATCTTAAAAAATTTCACGACAATCATCACAACCTGTAAGAAAACAGAGAAAAACAAAAGAGATACTATATCAAAACTGTATTCACAACGACTCGCTGTCCTCAGGGGCTGGTGGGTGGGTCAAAATTGGCTCTTCGTTCCGTCTCGAGCTCACGTGCAGCGGGGAGGTGCAGCTTCAGAGCACAGGAACAAGAGGATGCTTTCTTGGCTTCCGCTCCTTTTATCCGTCTTCAGGGCGGGCGTAAACCCGCCCCCGCCTGCCTCCGAGGGCGTGGCCGGCCGCGTCGGTGTCTAGGACAGCCCATTCTAGGGCGGGAAAAAGGCGCGCCCCGGCTACGCCGCTTCGGGCATACCAGCCGAGACTCGCCTCCCGCCCAAGATGGCTTCCCGGGGGGATCGTGGTACTCCACCATACGTTCGGGGGGACCGAATGGTCGCCCCTTTCCATATGGCTGAGATACCCGCCACCCCCTCTCAACACAATCCCCAAGAATTGGGAAACCGGAAACAGTTCTTGAACTTTTGGAAGGCGGGAAGGGAGTTACCCTTCCCGGCCGTATTTATTAAAATATGAAACAAAATAAAACATTAAAATAACAGTTTCATATTATGTACAATTTCATTTCCACATTACGATGTTTGGCTAACCTTAACAGATCTCTAATACAAAGGTTCTCCTAGCCGAACTAACATCCTACAAAACATTTGACTTGAAATTGTACATCCTAACGTTAAGGGCCAACGGCAAGGTCGTAACCGGTGTCAGATCCCTAAACCAGAAATACCCCCCTCACTTGTGAGAGGAGCGACCGCACAGAGGCGTACCTCAAGTGCATCTACCAATTTCCCTTTGTACTTGACGGGGGCCCCAATAAACTCGACGCCATTTAACGGTCGTTCGAGGACTCGTGTGAGGTGTCTAAAACGTAGTGTAAACCCCCTCCCGCACCCCACACAACTTACCCATCTGCCGTCGCAGATGTCCTGACCCCGGGAAATTCCCCAGGAGGGGCCGTAGCCCCTCCTATCCAGGAAGGGGCCTTGACCACCTTTCCTTTCCTTCCGGCGGCCTCTCCTTAGACAGGACCGCCTCCCCGTTGAGGGGCCAATTGGCCACCTCCCCCGAGCGCTCCCATCCGTAATGGGTGACGCCCCCTCATAGGGATCTTCGAATTACTGCTCACCGATCATGACCTTACCGCCACAGGCCGGATAGTTGACCGGCTATCCGGACCCCCCACAAAAAACTCCTACCTAAAGGTCATGCTGTAAACTCCTTAACCAGGCTATGAAGTCTCCTATGAGTAACTCGTTCCCCACCCGGGACAAATGAACCCCGTCCCCCAAATACATACCGTCCCCTTTGATACAACCATACGAAACAGAATGCAGTGTATTTGAACGAAACAATCTACTCACTTTGTTATTTATCTTCCTTACTGAATGATTCAGAGCAGTAACCGAAATAGCCCCCCGCCACACTTTCCGTGGGATCATATGGGACCATGCAATTGTGCACCCTGGAACTCTTCTTGCCAACCAACTTACTGTGGAAAGCATTGCCTCAAGAAGAAGTCGTCTACCAGTGGCCACCAGATCGTTACCCCCAAGATGGACTATGATTATAGACGGCGGTGACCTTGTCCGCTCTAACAAACCCTCAAAAAAGAATTGAAACTGGTCAATACAGAGCCCGCCCTTTCCGTAGAAGGACACCCTGTACCCGTATTCCCCAGCCATGTGAATCATATCACCTGCTTTGAATACGTCCGCGGCACGCCTCACATAAGAGTGGCCCACGACCCACACCTCCTTATTCGCAGACGGTGATTTCTGACCGCTGGTCCCCAGGAGTCGGGTCGACTGTACAGTCCGCCCCGCTTCGTAAGCTTGCGTAACTGAAAATCAAACAGAGACAAGAAGCGTGAGTATATCATTACAGCTTCGCAACATGTGCAACCGCACATACCTTTTATAACAGTTAGAGGACCAACGCCCCACACGTTTTACTTGTTCCACACTCAGAACCCTGGCTGTAGCCTCAGTAGCAGCCCCTATCCGAAAGGAATGGGTCCCGAACTCGCCGGGGTTCAAGCCCGCGGCCGAAATCGACATCGCAAGCACCCTCTGGAACTGAAACCTCGTCAGTGGGGTGGCGTCAGCGTGTCTCAAGAAGGTCCCCCCCCATGCTGCAACCCTCTGTGCCAAATATTCCTCTACGCATACCACAGGGCACATGGAAGACCCGGGGATCCTCCGAATGATTACGCAGTCCCCGATTGCTCCTTGATCAGATTTGGACCTAACAAATGAGACCGTCATCGTCTCCCCCCTGACCTGAATGTGCTCCCGGCACAATCCCCCCATCGTATCCCGCTTGTTCTTTGCCACTAATTCGCTTACCCGCATAGCCCCATGGAATGCTAGTGCAAATGCGGCTCGGGACAACACTGCTTCATACTGGGATGAACACGTTGCCGGGAGCACAGACAATAACCGGGTCAGCCTGTCCAAACCTATCGGGTGCCTCTCATCTACTCTGTGACCCTCAAGGCGTTGCCACCCACGTAGCGCTTTCTGTACAACGAAAGACGCTGTCGGGTCCTGGATCCCATGAGCCTTTGCCATAAAGGAAATGGCGGCCCGATGCCTCTGGGCCGTAGCTACTGATTTGCCTGCCTGATGTAAAGAGAGCAGAAATTTCACTACAAACTCTTCCTGACCCCAAAGCTCTCCCCTAGCAGTACCCAAAAAGGCCCAATAGGAACGGAACGCCCCTTCATATGCCTTCCTCGTCCTGGGTGCTAAACTCTCTCCCACGAGGTTTTGTAGTTCGGGGCACCGAGAGACCAGAGAGCTTCGGGAAAGGGTGCCGCCACCGGGTCCGCTGTGGGCAGAAAACCCCAGAAGGCCTGCATACGGAAACGAGAAAGCGCATCAGCCGCTTGGTTCATCACCCCCGGCACATGTCTTGCCCTAAACAGTACATTCAGTTGCATGCATAACAACACAATTTCCTTGAGCAGTCTCAGAATCAATATGCATTGCGCTGCCTGACTATTGATACACTCAACCACGGTCATGTTATCAGACCAGAACACCACAGAGTGATCACGGAAACCCCCGGGCCACGTTTTCAGGGCCACCAAAATAGGAAAAAGTTCGAGAAAAGCAATGTTACTCGTCAACCCGCACTCATGCCACCATGACGGCCATTTTTGAGCCGACCATTGTGTACCAAATATGGCACCAAAACCCATACTCCCCGCCGAATCTGTCCAAAGCCCCAGCTCCTCGGAGGACACCGCTGGTTTGTTCCAGACAATTCGACCATTGAAATCCGCCAGAAATGCCAACCAAATGCGCATGTCCTGGCGAACCTCTGCCGAGAGTCTCGTGCGGTGATGTCCTTCCTTCAGGCCGACCATGGTTTGTGCAATCGAGCGGGAAAAGGGTCGCGCCATTGGTATCACTCTTAGGGCAAAATTCAACTGACCCACCACCTGTTGTAATTGATGCAGGTTTACTTTTGTTGCACGAACACATGTCTCAAGGGATAATCTGAATTTCAACACTTTTTCCTTGGGTAATCGAAAACAACCTTCTACCGAGTCGAGCTCGATCCCCAGAAACTCGATCAAGGTCGAGGGACCCACAGTCTTACCTGGCGCCAATGGCACACCAAATCGATTCATTAAGACACAAAATTCATGTAAAGCCTGTCCACACTCAGGATCCCCGGCTGCCCCCAAAAACAGAAAGTCATCGAGATAGTGCATAACATGCTGAAAACCTGTCTTCCTTGTGAATACCCACTGCAGAAAACAACTGAACTTCTCGAAATAGGCACATGAAATCGAGCACCCCATTGGCATACATCTATCCATGTAATAGCGACCCTGAAACATGAAACCAAGAAGACGTTGATCGTCTGGGTGTACCGGGAGCAACCGGAACGCTGACTCGATGTCTGATTTTGCCATCAGTGCCCCGGGCCCCAGGCGATTCAACATGGCTACGGCCTCATCGAAAGATGCGTACCGCACTGAACACACTTCCGGGTCTATCGCGTCATTCACGGAAAGACCACGTGGGGCTGACAAGTTATGTATCAGCCGAAACTCACCCGGGTCCTTCTTGGGGACCACCCCTAGAGGGGAACAAACAAAGTTAGCAACCGGTGGCAAATCGAATGGACCGGCAACACGACCTCGAGTCACCTCCTTCCCAATTTTTTCCTGTACCACCGCCGCGTGCTGCAAGACCGACAGTTGATTCTTACAGTTTGCTACACCCTGAAAATCCCCCACTGGGATGCGGAAACCATATGAGAACCCGTTTCGCAACACCCCAGCGGAAGCATGATCTGGGTATTCGTTGAGCCAAGGAATCATTGCCGTGGTATCAATCGGGGTAGGTAAAGGCGCCCCTCGGACTATATCAGACCTGTTTGGTGCCTCCCTTACCACCGTTATCACCCGTTTTGGCTCTGCACAAGGACTCGGGATGGGATGGCTGCCCACACCCCCCACACTCATGCCTGAATTTGCATGACCCCTGGGGCCTCGTACATTTCCCTCTGTTAAAATTCCAACAGATCCCCCTTTTCCCTGTGTTGCCACTCGGCTTCGAGTGGTACTCGTTACCTGCACCCGTCCGAAAGGGTGTCCCAGAGTTTTGGCGGGAAGATTCCCCTCCGTTACTCCCTACCAATGGTACCTTCAACATTCCTGTACTCTCCATTTTTTGCCATGACACGGAGTCGTAACAATCCCAAGTCAACAATGGGTCGTGTTCCTTAGCTTTTCTAAAAAGATTGTCATAGCAGAACCACTGATTGCCCCCATATGCCACAGAATACTCCATAATACGTGACTGATAAATAGGTAACTCGGTCAGCAACTCGGGCCACCGCTCGCCCATGATGGAGGTAAATATGCCCCACGCTCTGCCCCAAGTACCAATGTTCTCGTCAACCTTAAAGGCGGCCATTTTTGCGCGCCAAACACTCGGATGCATGAGCTCCTTTTGGCTCTTCACATGCTCTATCTCGTAATGGTCGGTAAGCAATGAAAACATGTTTACATACTTATCCGCCCAAATCAATTCCTTAATTTCTAGCGGGACATGCTGGGCAATCTTCTCCCTTCGAGAAGGTACAGACCCCTCCCCCGCAATCGGCAATGGCCGCTTACCTGAAGTAGACCCTGCGCTTGTCGCCGAACTTGGGCCTGCTGTACTTTCAGCCGCCGGAACCTGTGGGGGAACAGAAGATGTTGCCTTCGCAGCCTCCCTAGATTCCCGCAGTTGCCTCATTACTGCCCGGGCGTCGTCAGCCGTGGCGCCCTCGCTATCTTTTCCCAACCACGCTGCCAATTGTGCCGCTAACTCGGGGGGCATATCCTCCCTGTTCACGGGGGTGACCACCACAGGGATTGGATTCCCCTCTTTCGGCACCGGGATTGGCTCCTCACGTGGGGTATCGGGAACCGGGGTGTCCCCCCCAAGTGCCCCCCTTCTGGGCCTCTTGCTTCTTCCACCGGGGACTGCTCCCTGCAAAGGCCGTTTCGGTCCTCCCTCCCCGTCCTTAGATTCCACCTTTTTCTTCAAATCGGCTATCTCCTTCATGAGCATGCGGAGCATCTGCTCGGTACCGACCCGCTTTCCGACTTTCTTGGGCATTCTCAGACGGGATATCTGTAAGACAAAAGAAAGATTACAACGCTCAAAATTGGCTCTTCGTTCCGTCTCGAGCTCACGTGCAGCGGGAGGTGCAGCTTCAGAGCACAGGAACAAGAGGATGCTTTCTTGGCTTCCGCTCCTTTTATCCGTCTTCAGGGCGGGCGTAAACCCGCCCCCGCCTGCCTCCGAGGGCGTGGCCGGCCGCGTCGGTGTCTAGGACAGCCCATTCTAGGGCGGGAAAAAGGCGCGCCCCGGCTACGCCGCTTCGGGCATACCAGCCGAGACTCGCCTCCCGCCCAAGATGGCTTCCCGGGGGGATCGTGGTACTCCACCATACGTTCGGGGGGACCGAATGGTCGCCCCTTTCCATCAGTGACCTGCTGAAAATCATCTCTCCCCACTGATTCTGTGGAGTATAGAAATGTTGTGATCCACAGAGGGCAATTGAATAGACAGTATGTATTTTGAATAAAGCTTTCCATCCTGTACATAATGTATAATTTTGAAGGAGTTCCTCTGGAAGTTCTGATGAAGGCAAGCAACAGAACATAATTCTATGAGCTAATGTTTTGGAAATTGTTTACATTATGTTGCACATGTCCGAAGTGTATTTGCTGAGGAAGCAAACGAAAGATTTCTCTTACTTAAGAAATGGGTTAGCGTTAGGAACGTTGTCATTTATGTAATTATTTTTGATTTAACAATGCGACCTTAAAATGATCCTGCCATGCTCAATTTGCAGTTTTATTAGTATGCATACATTGTGTTTAAAAAGCCCTGGTTTTGAGCGTTCAATTGTAAATTTCCTTTTTCCTCCCGAGGCTCTGTCCAACTATTTTGAGACTTTTTCCTCTCTAATGATGCTGTCAGAACTCTTCATGAGATTGACATTTAGAATTTCTTTAGATTTATTTGTCTAAACAGTTATTTTGTTATGCTTTGTGAATCTGTATTTTCTATATTTGAACCTTTGATCCTTCATGGCAGATGTATGCCTTCCTTTATATTGTTCCCACTAATAATTCTGCAATAATTCTTTTTTACCCTATTCCGATCGGTAACTGAGTTATTTAGAAAGTTTCCCTTTGACTTTAAGGGACATTTTTATTATTTATATATATTTATTATTATTTTATGTAACTCAACACGGCAAGACACCTTGCTGTGTGGTGCTGCGTGAAAGGGAGAGGATGGGGATATGCTATATCTATCAACAAATGGCACATTCCTGCTCTCTGACTGCACTGACACACAATCTGCTGCCCAGTGCCAAGGTAGTCACCCTTGCGCCACAATACGAGGGTGCCTGTGTTACAGGCAGGATTGCTTTTGTGCAGGACGTGACACTTTACTGCTAAAAAAACAATATTCTAAGGCTTTTTCCTCTTTCAGAATGCAGAACATGCAGAAAGAGGAAAAAAACAGGAGAAATAAAGATATTTCTCCTCTTTATGCCTCCACAGTATTGGTAAATCTGGGAATGCTTTAGAATCTATAGGTAGATGCATGGGAACACCCATGCTCCACCCATGGAAGGCCTCCTTTGGGCAGAGTAACACAAGGCAGTGACTTGCACTGCCTGGCATTACACCAGATTTACCAAGCAACGCAAGTTACCCATGCATGCCTTGGTAAATCTCATTATAAGTTTTGCGTTGCCCTGCTCACCCTTGCGTGACACAAGGGCAGTTCAAAACCCTTGATAAATATGACCCTTGATCTGATCTGCTAAATTAATGTTTCTTGGATGTGGAGTGTAGTCTCTTACCACAAGATCAAAAAAAAGGACCAGAACCAAATGTTCTAATGAACAATTTGGGGTAAATGAAATATTGGGCTCAATTTCAATATTGGGGTTCAGCTCCCACACTGCTACTGCACGACGGACTTTATAGAGAAATCATACACATTTAAAAGGATTTAAGAAAACTACTCAATCACCACAAATAACAAAACATAAAAGTACTCACCTCACTCATTTTTTTCTTTCTTTTTGGTACAGGATCTGTCTTTTCAGCACAGGTAATTCTCCTCTGATGTTACGTTGCACATGTTATTTGCAGGTGTGCATACGCTGAAAGCATGCAAGAACATTATGAATTTGGATATATATATAAAAACATAGAATGAGAAGAAACAAGCCATACGTGTAATTGCAACATTCAGCATTGCAACAAACATGACAACAAAATGAAATACTATAATTTGTACTTTATTATTTTCACACTCAGCACCAATGTGGTAACAATAATGTACAACTTTAACAGGCAATGCAAAGCAAATCACCATGCACCATACTCTGATAAATTCAGTTACATAATGCCCAGAGAAAAAAAGCAACTTCCATTATTTTGCATCCTCCATCACTTTCAAAGGCTGCATCCGGATTATGCTGATTTAAAATAAAAAACAAAGGGCCTCATTACAATCTAGGTGGACAGGGATACTCCATCACAATTGTGACGGATATCTTGTCTGCCGTATTACAATTCCATTATAACTTGTAATACGGGGGACGGGATAGACGTCATGTTTGTGACGGAGTAACCCTGTCTGCCAAAATCATAATCAGGCCCGGAGAACACAAAGAATCATCCCACAAAATGGATTCCCCAGCAGATCTGTGGCTACCAGTAAATGGGCAAACCTTGGTTACATTGCGGTTTTTACACTGCAATACCTTTACAACGCGGGTATTGCAACGAAAGTCATTACAATGACTTGCAGTAGATGGCGCTCTAACCTAAGAAATAGTATGATTTACTATTTCAACACCTTCTCTACTGAACGTAGACTGGAGTTGGAATAGTAAATCATACTCTTCTTAAGTCCAGCGCCCTCCAACGCAAGTCATTGTAACGACTTGCGTTGTAATGTCTGCGTTGAAAAGGTATTGCAGTGTAAACACCGCACTGTAACATCATATATTCAGTAAATGCGGCTTGGAATTTACACAACTCTACTCTTTTTGAAAGTTTTTCATTGTATTGTTATCCCAAACCTTTTATAGCACAGCAAAGGAATAGGAAAAATGGCATATGCAGCTCCCAGCCTATGCTACTGTAACCAAAGCAATGATCAAAATGGAAGAAACTCACCTGCTAATCTATGATCAGAATTTCTAGATTTTATATTAAATTATTTTCTCAACCATTTTAGGTCATTGTATTAAAGTAAGGTGATTATAGTAGTATGTATGTCTGAGTATTTACACTGTTCTCCAGAACAACAGCATTGAAGAGAACAGGAGCAACAAGGAATTACTCCAACACACAGGAAATGCAGTAACAAACTGCTGAAAGAACAACCATAGGTTAGAGAATTAACCCCAATCTGGGGGATCAAATAGGTAACACTATGCAAGGCAAACTGAGGAGGGGAAACAAACTATAGCCTTTCAAGATTTTAGACCAGTGCAGCGTGAGGACCCAAAGAGGCTAAAGAGGATCTGTAGTTTTAGGGCCATATTAGGAGTGCAGCAGTCCTGGGTCTGCCTGCCGTATTATGAGTGTGGCATGGGACCACCAGGAGTCCGCTGCCTCCACCAAGATCAAGGATCCCGCTCTGGTGGTGGTCTTTAAATGGTCTGAGTATGCTGGCGCCGGCAATGGAGAGGATATTGCAACCTGCATATCCACCATCCTTTTCATGGTTTTTACCTCGGCATGAAAAGGTGGTGGTCATGCAGGTTAGGGGGCCCTAACAAGACCCACAGCTGAATCTTTGCGGGGTGGGCATGCGGTGGAAGGCACATGTTGATCCCCCCTGGAATTACACCCTCATTTCTGTAGTGTGGCATGCAAGGCATAGTGCATGACTCACCGCAAAGAAATGTGCTGCAGGCACTCTCAGGGCTCTCCAATGAACCTAACACAGCTGCTGCCCTGACCACAGCCGCACCACCACCCTGGATTAAAATCATAAACTGGGGGGTGGACTCACAAAGGCCTTGGAAGTCTGCCTGCTACAGCCACGGTGATGATGTCATTGGAAGACCATCAAAGTCGCAATAAGGCCCTTAGTGTGAGATGTCTTGGCTTGCACATATGTCGGATGCCTTTTAAACTGTGCCTCCACATGACATTCAATTTCTACTAAGCCTGATAATGGTATGCCTTCTTCACTGGCTCACCTTTTATTCACTATCTGCCTTTGCTTGAGTCATTACAAAAACACACCATCCATGCTTTCTACCTGACAAGTTCTCTCCCAGCTTACTCAAAGACAATATTTAAAGCTGTATACCTCATTATGAGAATCTAGATGACAGCCTTGTTCTAGAAAGAGTAAAACAATATTGGATCAGAAGAAAGGGCTCTCTGGATCCAAATATTGTGTTGAATGTCTTACTGTAGTTGCCTCGCTCTTTTAAACCACTGATATCCATTATCACAAACCAGCTTTAAAACTTCCTTGAGAACAAGCTACCTGGACAATGTGACTTCTACCCAACAACGGGCCTAAGTCACAAAAGTAATCTGAGACAAAATCCTAACTTTACGACTTTCTGTATTCACAAAAGGCTTTTAGCAGTAGTAAAGTTAGGATTCCAAACTTTACTACTCCTAAACTGATACAAAATCCTAGCTTTACGACTTTCGGTATTCACAAAAGGCATTTAGGAGTAGAAAAGTTAGGAATCATAACTTTACTACTCCTAAATGCCTTTTGTGAATACTAGAAGTCGTAAAGTTAGGATTTTGTTTCAGATTACTTTTGTGAATCGGGCCCTATTAGAGTGGAATCTGGTATGGCAGATGAAGGCAATAGGAGCCCCCACCACAGGAGCTCCATTTGGTATGCTCATTTAATTCTCCAGATACATCATTGTGCTTCACACACTAGAATACAAAACGCGGTTCACGCTGTGGACTCAGGACTGATTGTCAGACCACTCGGTCCGGTAGAATGAGTCCTAGTAGTAATTATGATAGGCTTGTGCACAGAACTTTCTCATGGAACCTCTGTGAATGCCCCATGTTTTTATTGCTGCACAAGTTAATTATACTTAACTGACTAACTTAAAAAGTTAACTTAAAAAGGAAGAACACTCACCTTACCTCCAGAAACAGCACTACTTACACTTCGTCAATTCTCTCTCCAACTCTGAGAGAGAGAGTATCAAATGTTGATCTGCAGGGGTCTCTAGGAAAAATGGTGTAAGCATCTGAATTATCTCACCAGAAGGAAGCATTGTCTAGTGGCTAGAACTACTGACTTTAGAACTTAGGGACCCAGGTTCGAATCAAAACCTTGGTTCAATTGGCTCAACATTGTGTGATTCTATCGAAATCATTTAATATCCCTGTGACTAGAAATGTAATGGTAAAAATATTTTACCCTCTGGACTAGGAGATGAATCAGCTACTTATTCCAAACACTCATCATTCATACTCTGGAACAACTCCAAAAAGGTATTCTGTATAGATTGTACAAAAGTTTACTTTATAAAAAAAAATCATATAAAATAAAAACATAAACTCATTCTAAAACAAGAGTCACATATTTAAAAGAAATCAAGCAATGTTAAAAACAATAAGCTGAGATGCTATGTCGGACAGAAGGAAAAGCTATTACTAGGCAACAACCATATGCCTTTCACACGTTAAGCTGTAACTGACTAGTGACATAACATGGAACACCAATCAGTTGCTATGTTAATTGTCCTGTCCAAGATTTAACAATTTGTATTGGCATTAACGCGTTTCAGCGGGGCTAAATGTTTACTCCCAACATCTTCAGGACAGATCATAAGTTCCTTCCACCTTATCTTCAATGTTCATTCTCTAACAAAAGATATATAAATATATATACATATATATATATATATATATATACATATATATATATATTCTGCTCACCACATCCACAGGTTCTCGTCCTGTATAAAGATCGCAGCACTTTAAATTGAAACCGCCTCTAATTAAACCTCTGGGAACAAGAGATATTGGTGAGGACGGTTTACAATGCAGAGACTTGGTGAGTGTGAGAACTATGGAAGGATTACGTCAAGAAATTGATGAAGATACAGATGGGAATATTGGCAGTACCCAATTATTGATGGAAATGGAAGTGCAACAAAAAGGAGGAGCGAGTACCTTTAAACCTGCCTCCAGCTTCATGCCCATCACCGGAATGGATGCCATTGACACCTTTTCTGATGCAGTTGTGAGAGATCTAGTACGTTTAAGAAATAAAAATAAACATACGACTAAAAGGGGTAATTTTACCCTTAAGCAACAACAAGCACTGAAGAAGCTGTGTGATGATACTTCCTTGGTTTATAAGCCCTCAGACAAGGGAGGAAATATCGTACTGTTAACACACACTCAGTACAAAACTGAAGCACTGCGACAATTGGGGGATACCTACACGTACTTAAAAATGAGTGAAGGGGTGTATAACAACAGTATTAAAGACTACCATGATATGATTTCTAAATGGTACAATGCCAATATGCTGAACACTGACGAATATCTATTCCTGAGGTGTCTATGTCCCATCATCCCGACCTTTTATTACCTCCCCAAAGTTCACAAAGATAAGAACAATCCACCGGGGAGACCTATTGTGGCCTCCAATGGGAGTTTAACGGAACATTTATCGATCTATATTGACCCCTTTCTTTCTCTTCTAGTAACTTCTTTAAGGTTATACTTGAAAGACTCTAAACATTTTTTGAACTGCATTGAAAACATTGATTGGAAAGACAGTTATTGCATGATGGTATTGGATATTACTAGCTTATACACGTGCATTGCACACAATGATGGTCTTAGGGCCGTGCAGAGTTTCTTAGACAAACGTCCTGTAAGATTTTATGAACATAACAAAATGTTATCTGAGTTCCATATGTTTTGCTTGAACAATAATATGTTCTTATTTGGTAAACAGCTATATAAGCAAATGTCGGGTGGCCATGGGAACCTGCTCCGCCCCCAGTTTCACCAACTTGTTCGTGGGCTGGTGGGAGGAGCAGATGGCCTGGGCCGATGTCAATCAAAAGTGGAACAGCAGAATTGTAGGTTGGTATCGTTATATCCACGATCTTTTTATTATAATGGATTGTCCCACTGAACTAACTAGCAGCAACCTACATAAAAATACTGAATCGAAATGATGTTACCTTGAGGTTTTCGGGAGAAATCAGTAAAACTTCAATTAATTATTTGGATCTTACAGTATACATTGATGAAAGAGGCAAAATGCACACCAAACTTTATAGATAGGCTACGGCGGGCAATTCGACACTATATGCCACGAGTAGTCATCCTAAAAAGCTGATTGAAAGCATACCATATGGTGAGCTATTGCGAATTAGAAGGAATAACTCTAATGACGTAGAATTCCACAAAGCAGCAAATTGGAGTCTACAACGATTCAGAAAAAGGGGTTATAGTGAGGCTGTTCTCACACATGCCCTTAGTAAGGTTAGCAAAATTCATCGCAAAGATCTTTTGCAGTCCCAGAAGAAAGGGAAATAGAATGGGGCCTTCAGAGTAATAACTACCTTCTCTGATAATGCAGGTGATAGTAAGAGAATATTACATAAGAATTGGAACATCTTACTCACTGACCTGATTATTAGGGAAGATTTGCCTACCAATCCTTTGGTCACTTTCAGAAAGGCTAGATCCCTTAAGAACCATCTAGTGAAAAGCCACCATGTGGGACATACAATACAACCCAAACTGCCACCTTTAAATGGTTTCTATCCTTGCAGCCGTTGCAAGGCCTGCAAATATAGTAAACGCACATTAACATACAAGGTAATCAATCAATCAATCAATCAAAGACATTTATAGAGCGCACTACTTACCCGGAGGGTCTCAAGGCGCTTGGGGGGGGGGGGGTGCTGCTACTGCTCGAACAGCCAGGTCTTGAGCTTCTTCCTGAAGGAGAGGTGGTCTTGGGTCAGGCGCAGGTCGGACGGGAGGGAGTT
Source organism: Lissotriton vulgaris (assembly GCF_964263255.1). Classification (NCBI taxonomy): domain Eukaryota; kingdom Metazoa; phylum Chordata; class Amphibia; order Caudata; family Salamandridae; genus Lissotriton; species Lissotriton vulgaris. Next base: position 989,662,513 of record NC_141695.1, read on the forward strand.
CCAGGTCTTGGCGGCCAGGTAGGAGAAGGACCTTCCTCCTGTTGTCGCTCTTCGGATGCGGGGGACGGCGGCGAGGGCGTGGTTGGTCGATCGGAGGTGGCGTTTGGGAGCGTAGAAGTTGAGGCGGTTGTTGAGGTAGCTCGGGCCTTGGTCGTGCAGGGCTTTGTGTGCGTGGGTGAGGAGACGGAAGGTGATTCTCTTGTTGACGGGGAGCCAGTGCAGGTCTCTTAGATATCCGGAGATGTGGCTGCGTCGGGGGATGTCGAGGATGAGTCTGGCTGAGGCGTTCTGGATTCGCTGGAGTCTCTTCTGGAGCTTGGTGGTGGTTCCGGCGTAGAGGGCGTTGCCGTAGTCCAGTCGGCTGGTGACGAGGGCCTGGGTGACCATCTTCCTGGTCTCAGTGGGGATCCACCTGAAGATCTTCCGTAGCATGCGCAGGATGTTAAAACAGGACGCGGAGACGGCGTTGACTTGTCTGGTCATGGAGAGGGAGGAGTCCAGGATGAAGCCCAGGTTGCGTGCGTGGTCTGTCGGTTTGGGTGCGGTACCCAGGGCGGGGGGCCACCAGGAGTCGTCCCAGGCGGAGGGCGAGGAGCCCAGGATGAGGACTTCCGTCTTGTCTGAGTTCAGTTTCAGGCGGCTGGTTGTCATCCACTCGGCTACGTCTTTCATCCCTTCGTGAAGGTCGGCTCTGGCGGCGGCGGGGTCGTTGGTCAGGGAGAGGATCAGCTGTGTGTCGTCAGCGTAGGAGATGATGTTGAGGTTGTGTTGGCGTGCGATGGCCGCGAGGGGGCTCATGTAGACGTTGAAGAGGGTGGGGCTCAGCGAGGATCCTTGAGGGACGCCGCAGATGACTTCGGTGGCCTCTGACATGTACGGTGGTAGACGGACTCTCTGTGTTCTTCCGTCGAGGAAGGAGATGATCCATTCCAGTGCCTTCTCCTGGATTCCGACGTAGCTGAGGCGCTGCACTAGGGTGCGGTGGCAGACAGTGTCGAATGCCGCGGAGAGGTCTAGGAGGATAAGGGCCGCTGTTTCTCCGTTGTCCATCAAGGCTCGGATGTCATCGGTGGCAGCGATGAGGGCGGTCTCGGTGCTGTGGTTGGCTCGGAAGCCAGACTGTGAGGGGTCGAGGGATCCATTCGTCTCGAGGAAGGCGGCCAGCTGTTTGTTGACAGTCTTCTCAATGACTTTGGCTGGAAACGGGAGGAGCGAGATGGGGCGGTAATTCTTGAGTTCGGTGGGGTCCGCTGTAGGTTTCTTGAGTAGGGCGCTGAGTTCGGCGTGCTTCCAGCTCTCCGGGAAGGTGGCGGTGTCGAAGGAGGTGTTGATGATGTCCCGCAGGTGGGGTGCGATGACAGCGTCTGCCTTGTTGAAGACGTGGTGAGGGCAGGGGTCGGTTGGAGATCCAGAGTGGATGGAGTTCATCATGCGGACGGTGTCTTCGGTGCTGATCGGAGTCCAGGCGCGGAGGGTGGTGGTGGGGGGTGGTGGTTCGGTCGTGGCGTGCGCCGGTTGAGTGCTGAAGCTGTTGTGTATGTCCGCGATCTTGTTGTGGAAGTAGGAAGCGAGGGAGTTGCAGAGGTCTTGCGATGGGGTGATGTCGTTGTTTCCGGTGTTGGGGTTGGAGAGCTCTTTCATGATGTTGAAGAGTTCCTTGCAGTTGTGTGCGTTGTTGTCCAGCCGGTCCTTGAATGCAGTTTTCTTGGTGGCGCGGATCAGTTGGTGGTGCTTCCGGGTGGCCAGCTTGAGGGTGGTCATGTTGTCCGGAGTTGGTTCCCTTCTCCAGGCTTTCTCAAGGGCTCGGCAGTTCTTCTTGGAGCTCATGAGTTCATCGGTGAACCATGGGGCCTTCTTGCTGCCGGGTCTGCTGGCCGGGGTCCTCAGTGGGGCGAGTTTGTCCGCGCAGTTGCTGATCCACTTCGTGAGGTTGTCGGCGGCCTGGCTGGGGTTCGCTGAGCTGGCGGGAGGGTGCTGGCTCAGGGAAGCGGCGAGCTGGTCGGCTGTGATCTTGTTCCAGCTTCTTCGAGCAACCTGTTGCTGGTGGTGGTGGATCGTCGTTCTTTTGAAGGTGAAGTGGACGCAGCTGTGGTCCGTCCAGTGGAGTCCGGTGGTGTGGCTGAAGGTGATGTCTTTGCTGGATGAGAAGACGGCGTTGAGTGTGTGTCCGGCGAGGTGGGTGGGGGTGGACACCAGCTGCTTGAGACCGAGGTTGGCGAGGTTGTTGAGCAGGGTGATGGTGTTGCGGTTGTTGTTGTTCTCCAGGTGGAAGTTGATGTCCCCCAGGAGGATGTAGTCGGCGGAGGGGAGGGCATGCGGGCTGATGAAGTCGGCGATGTCCTCGCTGAATTGTGTGCGTGGACCCGGGGGTCGGTAGATCAGGGTGCCTCTGAGGGTGGTTTTGGGGTCCGTGTGGATCTGGAAGTGCAGGTGTTCGGCGGTTGTCAGGGTGTCGCCGGTGTTGGTCTTGATGCGGATGGTGTCCCTGTAGATGATGGCGAGGCCTCCTCCAGTCTGGATGTCGCGGTCTCTTCGGGTGATCTTGTAACCCTCTGGGATGGCGATGGCGATGTCGGGCACTGAGGAGTCGTTCATCCAGGTTTCCGTGAGGAAGGCGACGTCAGGGGCTGTGGTTTCGAGGAGGTTCCAGAGTTCGATGGCGTGTCTGTGGACGGAGCGGGTGTTGAGGAGGATGCACTTCAGGTGGTTGCTGCTGGTGTTCGGCTTGGCGGGTGTTAGTGCGGGACAGGTCCGGATGCAGGTGAACTTGCAGGCGTGGCAGCTGAAGGGTCCGTGGGTTCGTCTCGGGGTGGCTCGGTAGCATCCCGGGATTCGGCCGGTGTTGAGTGCGTTGAGGGTGGCGGCGTCGTAGGTCCGGCGGGTGGGCTGGTGTCTGCGAGGCCCAGGGGTCCTGGCACTGGGCGCGGTCCAGGCGCGGACGGGCGCAGGCGGGCTTACCTTTGGCGCGCCGGTAGGGAGGGTCTGCGGGGAGGCGGGAGCGGGCCGATCAATCGGCTGGCGGGGGGGCGGGGCCGCGGGCTGGCAGCGGCGGGAAAAATGAAGTCCGGCTTGGTGGGCGGCCCTGCGGCGGCTGGGGCGGCGGCGGAATAACTGGTAGGCAGAGGCTAGGAGGGTGGCAACCAGGCCAGAGGCGCAGAAGGTACCAGGGTTGACCACACCGAAGTGTATACAGAAATTTCTAACATACTTCCCCCCTTATGCGATTTATTGTTTGATCTGTCCCTGTGGGCTCAGATACATTGGGAGCACCACTCATCCGGTGAAGTTGCGAATTTTAAAGCACATGCGGGCCATCAAGAATAACGATGAGTCCTACCCTGTAGCCAGGTATTTTGACAAGGAACACAAGCGTAACAGGGACCTGTTGTCGTACATCTGCTTAGATAGCGTTACGACAAATGTGAGAGGGGGAGATCGTTTACAGAAACTAAGGCGATTGGAATCTCGCTATATTATAGATCTCCATAGCAAAATGCCGAAGGGACTCAATATGCAGGAGGAATTATCGGTACATTTGGGATAAAATGCTTTTTTGATCATCAATGCTTCTTGATATAGTCTTTTGATATGTTTTTGACACAGTACTTTGATACAATTTTGATATGTTTGATATGTCTGACATGCAACTGGGATCAGTTGACCAGGCATGAATTTAGATATCCAGTTGCATCTATTTGATTAGGACTATGAATGTGTTTTCCAGAATGTTTTATGGCCGGCTGGCCTAAAATGAACTTTGTGAAGCTGCTGAGATTGATTTAAAAGTAATGATGTCTGAGTTACAGAAAATTGTTTCTAAAAATACTAAGAAAATGAAGATAGTAAGATGTATAACCATTGTTTAAGCCCATCCAGGTCAAGATTTAACAACGAGTCAATTACAAGGGCGCTTTACGGGCTATGCCCATTCAGGGCGGGTATTTAAAATCATACTTAAAATTCACACTTGATCTCACAGAACTCCTATTGAGTAATGATTACTGAGATTCACAAGTTTCAAAGCCTGATTGTCAACTTAGGATATTTACTAAGTTAAGAGGTATTTGCACGTTACAAGATGGCCGCACCTATACAATATGCTTGTGTCCCTTGTTTGTGTTGTTGAAATGTGAATAGGCAATGGTTATAAAGTAACAATGGCCACCTCGCATCTTTGTGTAACAATTGACGAAGGCCGACGCCGAAACACGTCTTACTATGCTGTGAGGTTTCATAATAAACTTGTTTGTGGAACCACCCCCGTGAGTGCTGCGATCTTTATACAGGACGAGAACCTGTGGATGTGGTGAGCAGAATACTTGAAACGGGCACACCTCCGTTACGTTTGCACCCGCTCGAGAGTGCGGCAGGCTGGTGTTGTGGAAGCTGCTATATATGTATATATATATATATATACATATATCTGTATATATGTATGTATATATATATATATATATAGATATATACATATAGATATATATATATATATAGATATGTATATATATATATATATATATATATATTCACTGAAAAAAACATAGGTTTCACACCAGTTATAGTTAGGTAGAAATTTTACTCGCATAAAACCATTGAAATTCCCACGTTATAGTTAGTTGGACTCACTATAACTTGCGCGTGCTATGCACTGCTGATGACGTCACATATTACATCACTCATGACATGGTCAGTGACATCACTCATGACATCACTGATGACATCTCAAATGACATCACTGATGACAACATCCTTGTGACAAAGTGGCAGACCTCCTATCAGCATAAAATAACCTTTGACACACGCATTCAAAAATAGAAACTAACATTTTCTAAAAAAGGAGAAACCAATACCAATTACAACAACTTATTAGGTAATTCCAACATCTACATACACATCCACTCATTCACCAACAGATCTATATAGTCACTCATGCATGTATTTACTCATCATATGTACTCATATACTTATACATCCTGTTACACAGTAATACTCATCCATATAGTTACTCACACATAAATTCACACATGCAAATAAACTATCAAAAAACCATTTACTTGATTATACTGCTGTATACACACCACTACACATACTTCTACAGAAACGGAAACATATTTACTCTCTTAAACAATCAATTATAAAAACACATAATCACTAACCCACCCATACACACAATCATCCACCCATACAGTCTTGCACACATGCTGTCTTCAAAATACATACAAATAGTGAGTCACTCATTCATGCATCTGTGCTCTAAGTAATATCCCCCACCGAACCATAGAGACACTGATACTGATACTCAAAAAAAAAACTAATAACCCATATACACACTCATGTAGCTACTCACCAACCCATGCAGCCACTTATACACAAAGTGAGACACAGATACAGATATTTAAATATTTACACATTACTCGCTAATATATGTATTCACTAAGATACATTTAATTATCAAAAAAGATGCAGCCGTTATTTGCTCAGCTATAGTACATATGCAATACCAGTCATATTTACATTCACAAGCTATGCCACATATCATACCCCTGGCGATATATAGGAGCTGCGTACGCATTCGCCAGCGCACTCCCCTCAGCTAAACTAACACCTACCCGTATGGCTCCTGTTAAGAAATCCCCACCGAGTCTCCGCCGGGCCGCCTTTCGCGTTCGTGTATCCGGATTGTTAAAAGGACTCCTACATCTTGTGCGTGTTATTTCTGCGCGTCAGTGTAGTGCGACGCTTCTATTCTTCCGGGTGCTTCTTAAAGGGAACCAACCCTTTTTCCATCCTCAGACTTATTTTAAAGGGAAAAGCTACCCTTCTGGCTCTTTCCTCGTAAGATTACTCAACCCTGCTTCCACTCTTATAGTTAAAACGTAACCCTATATAGTTCAATTATATATAAACGGGGAAACTACATTTAGCACCCCATATATGACATTATTTTTATATAGCATTTATGGTTATCTCTGAATCGAAATCATATTATAGCGAGCTATACTGTATGCTAAATTTGTTCAGACAGTTAACCTCATCATGTTTCCTCGTTTAGCACCCCTTATATAACATTATTTTTATAAGGCAAATATGGTTATCTCTGAATGGAATTCATATTATAGCGAGCTCTACTACATGCTAAGTTTGTTCAGACAGTTAGCCTCATCATGTTTCCTCGTTAGATTACTCAATCCATCTTCCACTCTTACAGTTAGAACATTACCCCCTATAGTTCAATTATATATAGAAAGGGAATACTATATAGAGCGCCCCATGTTTAAAATTATTTTTGTGAGGCAATTATGGTTACGTCTCTGAATGAGATTCATATTATACCGGGCTTCTGCTGCATGCTAAGTTTGTTCAGACAGTTCATCTCATCCAGTCCTCTTTCGAGATTAACCCCTGTGATATAGTATTTAGAATGGAGATATGCCACATTTCTCTGTTCTTTCTCTTAATCTCTGTATTGCCACCCCTTATATTTCCAGTGATCTTTTCAATAATGAACCATTCTATCTCCATATGTTTGTGACCTGCAGCTAAATAATGCTCCACTAACGAGGCGTTGATCTTTTTCATTTTTATAGCAGATCGATGGTCAAGTACATGAAGTCTAAGTACTCTCCCTGTTTCTCCTACATATATCATCTTGCACGGGCAGCGTAATAGATACACTTCATTACTGCTCCTGCAATTGTTGTGAACTTTTGAGGTCATAGTGAAGTCATTATGTGATATCTGTTTAGTGACCATGCAGTGTTCACAAACACTACATGTGCCACATTTGAAATGTCCCACAAGTTTATTCATCTGTAGGCTTGCTTGTGTGAGGGGCTTATTTGGTCTGTAGGTGTTAACTAGACCTTTTCTTATGTTGTCATTTTTCTTGAAAGCGAATAATGGTTTCGCTAATTTTACTTCTTGGCCCTCAATTTGGAGATTCCAGTTTGAATTAACCACATGTTTAAGTTTGTTGCTCACATTTGAGTATTGTGTGACAAATACTAGGCGTTTGTCAGATGTGATACTTTTATTATTTTTATTTTCTGGATTCCGATTTAACATGCTTTCTTGGTCATAGAATCTTGCACGTTTAAATGCATGCTTGATTAGCTTTTTCGGGTAACCGCGGCCTCTAACTTTCTCTTTAATATATTTGAGTGCCTATAGAAATTCTCAAGATTGGTACAATTCCTCTGCAAGCGGAAAAATTGCCCGAATGGGATATTATCCCTCTGTGCATAGGGATGATAACTCCTGTAGTGCAACAGGGTATTGTTTAAAGTTCAACGGACAATACTCCAGACGTGTTTTTTATGGTGATGTCTAAAAAGTTAACTGCTGAGTTGTCATATTGAGCCGTAAATTTTAGATTTGGATCTCCCAGGTTTCCTTAACCCCTTCCATGCGGCCATGATTCCCCTGGTGTGCTGTAAACAGAAAGAACAGGGGTGGGCCGTGACGAACCCCAGCCGTCATCAGCATACGAGCACTGTAGTGCATGACGGCTGGGGTTCGTCATCAGCATGGAAGGGGTTAAGGGTATCAACATCACTTTCCCAAATGAAAAAAATATCATCAATGAAGCGACACCACATCAAGATGTTTTCATAGAAGGGCACCGCTTCATTGTGAATATGTTTGTCCTCAAAGCTACCCACATAGAGGCATGTTAGACTCGGCACACAGGTTGCGCCCATGCTGGTGCCCTTACACTGCAAATATAACTCCTTTTAAACAGAAACAGATTGTTCTTTAAAACCAATGACATACACTTAATGATAAACTCTTTATCTGCGCCTCTTGTGACTTCTGGCACAAGCAGGTCACTAATAACTTTAATAGTTGTATCTTGCAGGATGTTTGTATATAATGATTCTATGTCGAGGGTCACCAACCATTGTGTGTGTTCACAGAAGGTGGTGCCCTCGACCATAGAGATTATATGAGCAGAATCCCTCACATAGGATTTTTGTTTAAGAACTAGTGGTTTAAAAAAGGTATCTATATATTGACTAAAAGGTTCCAGCAGCGACCCTATTCCACTTACTATAGGTCACATCGGTGGTGGATGTATGTTCTTATGAATCTTGGGGAGACCATAAATTGCTGGTGTTAAAGCATTGTCATTCCTAAGAAGTTTGAGTTCTGCCTCACTGACCCAATTATTACTTTCTGTGTTGCCTAAAATTTCACTAACCTTATTTTAAGGCAATCTAGTCTAGAATGGGGAACTTTTGAATAGTGATCAGCAACTCCCAACAGGTCCATCATGTGTTGTTCATAATCGCATGTATTGAATAGGACCACTCCCCCACCCTTGTCTGCAGGTTTCACAGTGATGTTAACATCATCCTTCAGATCCTTAAGGGCATTTCTCAAATCTTCTGACATGTTGTTTTTGTCTGGGCGTGCATTTCTAATTATTTCTTTAACCTTAGTTTCAATAACAAGTTCAAAAATATCCACATTTTTACATACTGATCCAATAGGGCGAACAAAGGTTGACTTCCCTCATAGTCCTGAGATATTAGTGGGTGCTGTATATTCCTTATTTTCCAAAAATCTAGTGAGTCTTATTTTTCTGAAGAATGCTTTTAAGTCCTTCTCTAAACTAAATTTGGTAACCATAGTTGTCGCTGCAAAGGAGTAGCCTCTGCCTAGTACATGTATCTCTTCCCTAGTTAGCTGTCTATCTGATAAATTAACAATTGGGATTGTATTATTTATCTCGTCTTCTGGAGCCAGTATCGTGAATTGCGAGTTTTCAGGTACTCCTGTGGAGGGAGCAGCTGATATTCTTGGGGAGGTACTCTCTGATAGTCCTGGGGGGGATTTCGTTGAAATTGTCCCCTCCCGTTCCCTTGGTGTATCCTTGTCCCTCTCCTGTTGCGTGGTTCTAAAAAATCCCCATAGTTATTATTGTTAATATGATTAGTATGAGTCTCTTGATGATTTAAAGGAGGATCATCTTCCTCACCACTGGACCCCGAAGTGTCCGAAAATGTAACTCCCTTTCTTCCCCCTCTAGAGTATATGGGTCTGGGTTCATATTGCCCTTCACTCCTCTGTTCACTACTTTGTTGAAAGTAGTCCTTCCTGGTGTACGGATATATTAATTCAAGGCTAAATTTGTTCACATCTTTCTTAAGTTTAATAGTTTTTTATTAATTAGATATTCTCTATAGCCGTTCACCTCTACTTTGAGTTCCTCTAGCCTTTTTATAGCAGCTTCCAATGCTGTGCTTTATTTAAGGAATTTCTCCAATTCTTCAATCTCGTTCTGTTCTAAAATGATCATCTCCTGTGCAGTGTCGATAATAAGAATGATCCAGTCTCGACCTAAAAATGTAATGTGCAAACTATATTTGGTAACCTCAACTAGATGTACACTATCTTGTAAATCATCTCCCATTTCCCTATGCAATGTACAGCGGTCGTATGCTTATGAGCTAGGTATTCCCTATTTATCTGCCTGCTGAACCATAACTATCTAGACCTAGAGAAAATTAAAACACTCTCTTTTCATGCCCAATACAAATGCATAGTTCTAAACATAAGATTTTTCCTGGGTTTCCTTAATCATTCCCCAAACTGTTTAATCATGAAAAATTCCTATACACTTAGAAAAAAGGTAACCTTGTATTCCTTTTTGCATAATCAGGTCACAAACCAACTTCAATATTCTACCACCAAAATATTTCTGATGTGCATTAACGGTATGAATTAATAGTAATCTTACCGGAGCACAGAAAAAGTTTCCTTAAAACTATATATTCTGTTATTTTGGGATCAATGAACTAAGATATGAGTAACATATAAAGGTTTTTCAAATAGTCAAATGAGATTATATGTGGCTATATTTATTCAATATTTCAATCAATGTTATTTTTTTATTTGCAAAATATTTTACAATTTAAGGAAGATTGCATTTTATGATGTAGATTTGATGTACATGATGACACTACTGAGTTTCTTAAATAAAAGAGTCTTGCAATTTCAAGCCACAAGAATCATATAGGCTTGTGGACGAGTCCATAAGGAAGATAGTGGAGTGATCAATATGCCCCACCAAAACGTGTTGACAATATTTTAGATGGCCTACAATCAGCCTTACACTACACAAGTCTAAGATGAAATATACATTAATATTTGACAGTGACACACTCAGTGGGGTGAAATTGTTTTAAAGACTGACAATGTTTTTTAAAAACATTTCTGAAGATGATTTTTGTCCTATAAACATTTATATTTATATGTGGTTTATATATACTTTTTTTCCAATAAATGGCATATAATGGATTTAGGTCTATGTAGGTTTTCTTCACAGTAATATGCAGCATTGAAAATTATATTTTTATTTTTTTAATGTATACATTAGGTTTCACAAATAGGCTACTTCCGCTCTCAGTAACGTGGGAGAGTTTATTGTTTGTGATTTCTCAGGTGGTCACCACATTGATAAAAATATCAATATGGTATAATAAACCAATATAGTATTATTGTATCTACACTTGATGGTATCATCTCAAATTAGTCATCATTAAAACATATTCATTTCACTGTCACCAATATCATTGGCAGGTTCAAAACAATTCAATGTGGGAGAGAGTTTGCACTAGATATCTGCTGCCACTGAAGCTTTAGACCAACCAAGAGAGGTCCCCTATCTCCAAAGTCAGTATGCAAAGTACTAGCTCCAGAAGTTCTTCAAATGGCACAATACTTCTCCCAGGGTCATAAATATAATCCCCTCGGATACTTATAGTGACTTTCAAAAGGTCTCTTGTTGGGGACTGCTGCACTCTTGCAGGCCCAAAAAGATGTTTGAAAACATTTGTGGTGCCCCTGCCCTCTCTTGTATCACCAGAAATAATTACTGGAACATTCTTGGGTCTGCCATTAGGGCCATATGGGGCAAGCTTGTGTGCATATTTTATTAGCGTCTTTGCCACTGTTCTTTATCTTTATTCTGCCAAGCCGCCTTGCTCTGCAACATTTCACTGTGAACGGTCATGTGTCTCTACGCTTTTGAATGGGGCACTAGATGTGTATTTAATGTTTGGGTAGCATGGAGAGCCAACTCCTGTTATGCCCAGCCTGCTTCACATGTAGCAGGTATAGCTGGGGCTGATGATGGAGTCAGCATTTCATGGATCATGGGTAGGAATGGCTGGAGGGTGTGGGCACTCCCCTCCAGACATGGGCATTAGTGAAGGATATCTTGCGCATTTCACCTAGGTCGCTCAGGATGGAGTACCCCGGGACACTTCCTGATGTGGTGGGTCCCTTCAGGATGGGGTCACCAGAGGCGAAAGTAGATCTGGGGAGGAAGAACAACGCACACTCTCTCAACATCTAACACAATCAAATTAGGATTGCGCAAACCTCACAACACTTAGAAATGGGGCGGGCACTAGTCTCTCATTTTCAAACCTGGTTCTTGTGGGACACCAGCAGACTTCTCCTGATTTTGGTATAATTTTGCTCCCGGGGCAGAGCCCTATGAACATTTTCTTGAGGCCTCCTGGTCTTTAAAGGGTACTTTCGTTGTGGAGATTTTTGTTGCTCCCTTTACCAGACCTGCCCTCCACCTGGAGACTTCTTATGTGGAATTTTTCACGGCCCCCTCACAGCCAACAACTAGAACACCCTCTCTGTAGCACTCCCCATGTCCCATGGCCTCCTGGCTATTTACATGACAACTTTGGGTCAGCAGAGTCAGTGCTACTCTGCAGAAAACCCAGAGAAAACCTCCAGGGTTCTTCAATAGGTCCATTCCCCATATTGTTCCTTGGAGGACACTATGGGTGGAGTGCAACTGATCATGAAGAGACCCATCTAGGTCCAGGCTGTCAGCTGAATTTTCAAAGTCCTAAAATCCATTGTTGCAGGGGCTGAGGCATTTTCTTCCTATTAGCTGTGTATTACTCCAGTTTCCAAGCTCCAGGTCCAGTGTCTTCTCAAATGTTTCTCCTTTGTGCATGAGTTTTCAATATTGGAGGGAAAGGTCTGGAAGGTAGGTGACTCTGCCCAATCAGCACTCCACCCGTTCTGCAACCCTTCTGCAGAGCATTCTGTGAAAATTAAAGTTGGAAACTACAATTGCTTTCCCTGAGAGCCTCCGCCCCAACACTGACACAGCTGCCAGAACTTTTTACACTAAAACATTAAAGATGAGCTCCTCCTGTCTTTGGCTCCAGAGGTCTGACCTTCCTTCTTTGTTTCTGTGGTCTTGAGCTTGCCCAGGCCATGTCAATGTGAGGAGGTAATTACCACATACAAATTGCCTAACTACACTGTGCTTTCCTAGTAATAGGGCTAATCACTATTAAATGCCTTGATTGTTTGGGGAGGCCTTTAATCCTCCTCTTGGCTAGCAGGCTAATTATTTTTACCCAGCAGCAAGGACACAGGTCTGATATCTGAATATGGCTCTGGTAGGCAAATATGACAATTCTTAAAGTACCAAAATGAGTACAGCTATTACAAAAGTGTGTGTATACCCTTAGTTTAATACCTGACCTGTATCTCTAGACCTAAGTATGACAAAACGGTACATATTGTGTCCATAAACTATAATGTAGTGAACAAACACCCTTTTCTGCAAAGGACTAGTGACTCACTGTAGGCATGTCCACTCACATTACAAGGACTACAACAAGTCAGCGTAAATCCAGATGGGTCTATTTAATAATTTAATAAAGGCAGGACATGCACTTTTAAGTTCTACATGCCCTGGGAGGGACAAACAGCTAAATACATTTTTCACTGCTGTGAGGCCTACTCCATCCATGGGCTACTATTGGGGACTCCCAATACCTGCCTTTTAAGCTGTAATTCCTGTGTAGCTGCTGCATGTTTAATACCTTTGGAATGGAGGTGATAAATTGTATTTAGTGTTAAATTGGATATAGCATTACCATTTAAGAAATGTCACTTTTAAAAAGTAGACATTTCTATGCTCTTAACTTTGCCCTGTGTGCCTGCAGCCTGCCTCCAATACATGTCTGGGATGGATGGCAGCTACACTTTGTGCATACTTTCTAGACACTCACAACACAGGAAGGCAGGGGATACATCTGCATTCATTTGAATACTGGTAGGCTTCCTGGGTAGGGAGTGGGAGAGGTAGCTCACACTTACATCTGAATAGGTTGTGTCCTGCCCTGACACAAAGGGCTGATTTAACCCTTACTGGTAGTCTGGAGCCAGGGTTGGGCTAAAAGGAACCTCTGTGCACTTCAGAGAACTCATCTGAAGTATCTCCCTACACCTATCAAATCAGTATACTACTGGACCTGGGAAGAACTCTGCTGGAGTTAAGACTGCTGTTCTGTTATTTGACTTTTAACACCTTGGCTGCTAGCAGTTTTCCCTTCCTATGCTGGAAATTGCTAAAGTCCATAAATCATGACGAGCTCAGCTCGTCATCAGCACAGCTCAACCGTGCATCATGACGAGCTGAGCTCGTCATGAGCATGGAAAGGGTTAAAGTGCACTGCTACCCTGGGGGTGTCCTGACGCTGAGTACTGGTGACCTGGGGAGCATCGATCTGTTTAGTGAGAGAAAAACCATGTTTTTAAACCCTTGCAAAAAGAGATGAGGTCTGGAGCATTTCTGAGATGGAACGGGAGTTCCTTCCATGCTTTGGAGGCACAGTGGAAAAAGCTTCTGCCTCCCCAATTAGTTTTTTAAAGATAGAGGTTTGGACTAATTTGAAGCTGGAAGAACGCAGAGTTTGCTTGGGATGTACCATGTAAGTCTGTTTTTTAGAAACTCCGGGCCAATCCCATTGACCGCCTTGAAGACGCCACAAAGTGCCTTGAAGCGTGATCTGAGTGGAACTGGGAGCCAATGCAATTTCTTAAGTTCTCCTTTGACCAAAGCAAACCTAGGTGTTCCCGTCAGCATTCTCACTGCCATATTCTGGACCAGTTACAACTTGTTCATATGTTGTTTTTGAACATTGAGATAGAGACTGTTGCAATAGTCTAGACGGGACATAATGAGTGCAGTGACGACCGTCCTTAGGTTGCTCGCCGACAGGAAGAACATAATTTTTTTAATTATTCTGAGGACCATAAAGCCTGCTGAAGTTACCTGATTCACTTGGTTCCCCATGGTGAGTTTGTTATCCACCATGACTCCCAAATTCTTGGATTTCCTGGATGGTATTGGGCAAGATCCCAGATCCTCCGGCCACCAGTCTGGTGGCCAAACCCGGGATTATTGCCAAATTTTAGCACCTCAGTTTTAGCTGAGTAGAGTTTGAAACAGTTGGTAGACACCCAGGTGGAAATAGAGCTCATACTGTTGTGGAACCAATCCCCCGCCTCCCTTTCTGCTCCCTCTGTCAGCAATAGCACTATTTGTGTATCATCAGCGTAGGAGGTGAGCTGGAAACCAAACGACCGAATGACACTGGCCAGGGGTGCCACATAAATATTAAAGAGCGTAGGGCTCAAAGCCGAGCCCTGTGGCACCCCACAGGGAAGAGAGAAGGATTCAGAGGGTTTGCCATCTAGGTCTACTGTCTGAACAGAAAAGAATGTAGCAGTTTCCATGCTGAACCCTTCAGGTCCAGGAAGATTAAGATGGAATTTCCTCCTCTATCCACGGCCTCTCTGATTTCCTTGGTTGATTTTTATTAAAGCCAGCTCCGTACGGTAAAAAGCTCTAAACCCATATTGCAATGGGTCCAAGGAGTTATTAGCAGAGATGAAGTTGCTGAGTTGGCTGTTTATTTCTTTTTCCAGTAATTTGGCAGGTAGTGGGAGCCTGGAAATAGGACGATAATTATTCGGGTCCTTAGTGTCCAAGGATTGCTTCTTTAGTAGAGGGAGCACGGAAGCCTTTTTACCAATTTTTAGGAAAGATTCTGGACCGTAAAACTGCATTGAGCAGGGGGGTGAGTGCCGTTCCAATCATTTCCGGAATTTGCTTAACAATTCCAGCAGGACACCGATCACTAGGGGCACCCAATTTTATAGTATACAGCAGTTTGACCAAATCAGCTTTCTTAATCGGGGTGAAATAATTCTGCCGGGGCACCTGAGTTTCCTGATTCCATTAGATTGAAAACAATCTGATTACCATTGATCCGACCAATGAGTGTAGTAAAGATCGTTTCTATTTTAGTTTTAAAAAAGCCTGCTGTTTTATTTCAAAATTCTGCATCACCCTGTTTCTTAGGAGTGGTAGGGTTAGCTAGTTTGGAGATAGTTTTGAACAATTCTTTAGAGTTGGATTCAGCCAATGTTTTTTGTAATGAGAAGTACTCTTTTTTACCTTCAAATATTGCTTGTTTGTAACTGGAAATACAAGTTTTATCATTTTCCTTCTCGACTTCGGCATAAAGTTTCCGCCAATTCCTCTCTGTATGTTTACAAACCAATTTCTTGGCCTTGATCTCCTCTGAATACCATGGAGCAGTTGGAGAGTCCCGTTTGGGAATCCATTTTTTATCGGGAACAAGCTGATCACAGGCATCCGAAAGCCACTTATTATAAGTTACCGTAGCCTCCTCCACATCCAACGGAAGCTGGTACATTGAGTTTTCCAGGACATTTCCCAGCCTCTCCACATACAGATTGCCCCAAGATCTAGTTCTGATCTCTTGAATCTGTTTCTGACCTAAGAAATGAGTCAAAAAACACTTTAGTTCGAACTTGATCTCACAGTGATAAGACCACGGCACACTCACCATTTGTTCCAGGCCTCCCACAACCATGATTTGGTTCAGCATAGAAAGGTCAGCGTCATTGGAATTTCAAGATAAAAGTTGAAATCCCCCAACACTGAGAAGGACTCTAAACACAGTCATTCTTCCAACAGCGTACCCAAGGACTCCAGAAAACACATTTGGAGCCCGGGGTACGGTATATGACCATCCCTTTAAAGGGTCTATGAGAGCCAGAGTAAATGTCAAAAGCTAAAGCCTCACACGCCAAGTTGGCAATAAAATCCCGGCGGTGTTGCTTTCACCAGATCAGGGCCAGGGCTACTGTCAAACCAAGTCTCGGTAATAAAAGCCAGTTTGACATTATAATCCTCCATTAAGAGCGCGCATTCCAAGCTATGCTTCACTAGCGATCTGGCATTGAACATAATACATTTCAACGTACCCCTATTACCATGTACCTCTGGTAATAGTGTTAATACACCAGTTGAGAAGGGTTGTATAAGGCAACTGACAGCAGATGCACCGAGAACCCCTATGTTGTTACTATAGCTATCTAGGGACAACCAGGGACACTGCTGTTGCCTGCCACTAGGATTGAGTTTGTGTAAATCCCTACTGGAATAATGTATGCCACCTGCCATGCAACATCCAGGGGGACGGGCCCTGCGCCCGGCCAGAGCGCGGACGGGAGCAGACGGGCTTGCCTTTGGCATCGTGCGTGCTAAATAGTGTGCCTTCTGCAGCCACTAGACCGCTAACCGGAAGTGAGTCTCCCCTAGCTGAGGCCAGAAACGGGTCTCAAAGCAGTGCGGCGATTAAAATTAGGACAAACCCCCCAAGCATTCAATGCACATGACAGGATTGCCATTTGGCTGTGACTGGCTACTCTGAGGAACTGATTCTCTGCTGCCTACTGATATCTTCCTTGCTGAGGATAATGACTGGACCCTCTCAGTTGAACCCAGAGTGAGTCCAAGTACTTGCTGTCTTGCTGTCTTGCTTCCGGTTTTCTGAAGTCACAGGGACACAAAATCCTTCTGGTGCTGCTGGACTCTCCATTCTGTGAGTCCTTCCCTTGCCTGAGGTACCCCAGTCCAGGGCCCCAGAAGTCGGTTTCTGTAATTATTTCACAATCGACATTAATTCAGCAGTGACCTTGAGCCGGTCGAAATCAATGTATTGCCCTTTGGCGCCAACGCAGGAGGCGTTCACGGTCACCGACAACCATTCTACAGCCGGGCCAGCTCAACACTGATGAACAGTGAAGCATGACATTGACCAAGCAGCTGCATCACCAAGAGCCTCAACATGAAACTTCCATCGACAGCATGTATGGGTGCAGACGCTCACCTCTGGCAATGGATCAATGACGACGTAATGCCTCCTCATCTGCTCACCATGAGTCTTTGACTTCTACCAAAGCTCTATCCAAGGTATTTCTTTGACTTTGCAATGGCGGCTTGCGACCTCAATTAACCTTTTGACCAGTAGTTACTTCTAAGCACTGTTTTCACATTTAATCTTTAACAATGCACTTCTCGACTTTTACTAATTGGATTTTTGTTGTTAAGGGCTTTTTTTAATCAGGTAAATATTTCCTATTTTTCTGAACCTATGTATAGTCTTTTTGTGGGGTTTTCATTGAATTACTATAATTTAAGTGTTGCACAAATACTTTACAAATTGTCTCTTAAGCATGACTGCTCCGTTCCAAGCAATGAGAGGATGAGCACAGGTTGATTTAGGGTGTGTATCTGACTCACCCTGACTAGAGTAGTGGTATTTCCTTGAACAGGGTGCAAACCTCTGCCAACAAGAGATCCCCTTACTAAAAGCTGTCCCACATGCTCAACCAGGTCTTGCATGTACTCACATGTTTGTGTATAAGCAGTCATTATTATTTTGTTTTTGTGAAAAAGACACTGTTAACATATTAGTCAACATTATCTTTAGTTTGTTTAAGGAATCAATATTATATGTGCTAATACACAGAGCGTATTGTGGTAGCTGCTTGTTTTGTTGAGAGTGATTTGGGCTATGACTCAAGAGATGCGAAATCCAGAGTGGGTCATACAGCCCCACTATTCCCTCAATAAATATCAGATTTCCCACTGTGGATCAGCATATGAGGTTCATGCAATGCTGATATGGTACATGTCGTAGTTATAAACAAAGATATGTAAACAGAACCAGGATAACAGGCATGACTTCATGAACTAAGATACAATCACAATTAAGGGGTATCCTAACGATTAGCAAAGTTGCTTTCCTATGTACCATGCAATCTGCAAGACAATGACCAGCTTTTCTCATCTCAGTTACATGTACTATGGCAAAAACATTAATGGTAGCCAATACAAAATGGTAATGAACGTGGGGTTGTTAATATTCTTAGTTGGAATAACGTGTTGACCTAAATTTATTTTCAGTGCCAATCCATAATCATACACAAGCCCACAAGCACATAGATAAAAATTCCTTCCTTAACTGTGCTGTACTATAAAGAGGATGGCAGGGTGGATTTCAAAGCTATTTGAAAAGAGCCAGCGTGAGAAATTGACACTTACCGTAGTTCTACATGAAAGCTGAAATAAATATATACACAGAAACAATAGAATATGGATTGAAATTTGTGCTGGGTAATGACACTCCAAATTGTCAAATGATAGTGATGTTTTCTGCCCTGCGCTTAACAGCAAAAATGGAGAGTAGAAACACAAAGGTAAATAAAAACACCATTTTGTGTGCAATCACTTTTACTCTGTTAATGCATGCGTTATTTCCATAAATTGCTAGCTACAGTCCTGGATTGACATGTTTTCCCCCGACAATGTGACAGTTTAGTAAAAGGAATATATTTAGTGATTAGATGACACAAAACAGTGCTTTCAGAAACTGAAATTTCTCGGAGCATTCTTCAAAATATCTTCATCTCTCTGGATTGTTGTTGGGAGACAAATTAGTGAGTTTTTTCTTTATTTATTTGAATCACAAGCCCTTAGACAATGAGAACAGAAGGACCTGAAGGCTGATATTTAATAGACGTAATGAGGAAACATTACATATTTTCATATTCTGCAAAAGCTACATTCTTCTGCAATAACGTGGAACACAATTTTAAAGAGGAGAAACTTCACTGAGGAGGAGAGGGCACTTGTAGCAAACTTCGTGGTAAAAAACTACGGACAAAGAGAAGGACAATGATGCCTCCACACAGAACATCTCCAAGAAAATAATGTTATGGCTGGCAGATTCTTCCTCGAAATCAGTTCTGAAGATTTCCAGTCCTCATCCTTTAGTTAAGCAGGCATAGATACTTGTTCTGCCTATGCAAGATTCAGCCTTCAACAAATAGGTAACTCTGCACAGTCTCCGAAACAGTCCTCCCATTAAGATGCATCTTTGTTTTTCTCTCATTCATCTGAGGAAGAGAACACACTTGGTGAGA
The DNA here is from genome assembly GCF_964263255.1 of Lissotriton vulgaris. NCBI lineage: Eukaryota > Metazoa > Chordata > Amphibia > Caudata > Salamandridae > Lissotriton > Lissotriton vulgaris. Next base: position 989,681,644 of record NC_141695.1, read on the forward strand.
AATAACTATTCAATATTCATCATTCTACCACACAACTACCCAGATCGCGCCCCACACCATGATGGTCTACCTGCTGACTATGTCAAATGGTTAATCATGCTGGAGGTGGGGCTGGCATGGTCTAATCCACATCCATGGGAGGAACATTTTTTTTCCAACAATAGTCAAATGTGTTGTAGAGTATTCATGTAATTGTTGCTTCATGAGATAGTTATCTACGTTGAGACTCTCTAAGATGATTGACAGGAAGGCCGTGCCTTGTAGAACAGTGCAAGATATTGCCAGGACATGAAAAGATGCACCCAGAACATAATTACAGTATGAGGGAAGAGTGGAAGGCAAGATGCTTTGGCCATTAAGATAATACAGGCAATAGGCAAAATTGCCATTGTCATTATTCCAGCAAAAATATGTGCAAGATACTACAGAGTTACTCAACCTATAAGGAGCACAACACCTTCCAAGCTACCATTTCTGCTGCAACCAACTGCATAGCCTCCACTTGTACCATTTCGGCCTGCAACACCTCCACCACCTCTACCTGCACAAAAAACAACTCACCCACCATTAACTAAATCATCCACAAGACAAGCACACTGTCAGCCAATCTCAACACCAGTTTTGTGTAGACAGAGTAGTAGGGTAAAACTCCTCAAAATAACTTGTTTCCAGTTAATTTCACTACTCTTTCACTAATGCACTTATTGAAACAACTACTGGATGTATTTTTTGTGGACCACTGACATAATATAGAATGACAAAATATAGACTTACCAAAATATAGTCACCAAAATATAGAATGCCAAAATATCGAATTCCTATCTACAAAGAGGTAAGTACAAAAATATCGAATCCAAAATATAGTCTGTAAAAAATATAGTCAGTCAAAATATCGAATTTTTTAAAATATCTTAAAACTAATTTAAAATTAATGAAATAATAAATATAATTAACTAAAACATACTTAAAAATACTCAAATAACCTTAAAATTAAGATATAATTAATTTAAGTTAATAAAAACTGTACAATATTTTACCGTAGGATAGCAGGAGGGTAACATTTCATATTACCACTCCAGTGAGTGCAACAGTAGGGAAAGCGTTGGATAGCGTAAGGGTAAAAAATACTATTCCCACTCCAGTGAGTGCAACAGTAGGGAAAGCGTTGGATAGCGAAAGGGTAAAAATTACTATTCCCACTCCAGAGAGTGCAACAGTAGGGAAAGCGTTGGATAGCGGGAGGGTAAAAAATACTATTCCCACTCCAGAGAGTGCAACAGTAGGGAAGGCGTTGGATAGCATAGGGGTAAAAATTACTTTTCCCACTCCAGAGAGTGCAACAGTAGGGAAAGCGTTGGATAGCATAAGGGTAAAAATTACTATTCTCACTCCAGAGAGTGCAACAGTAGGGAAAATGTTGGATAGCGGGGGGGTAAAAATTACTATTCCAACTCCAGAGCGTGCAACAGTAGGGAAAGCGTTGGATAGCGTAGGGGTAAGAATTACTATTCCCACTCCAGAGAGTGCAACAGTAGGGAAAGCGTTGGATATTGGAAGGATATAAATTACTATTTCCACTTCAGAGAGTACAACAGTAGGGAAAGCATTGGATAGCGTAGGGGTAAAAATTACTATTCCCACTCCAGAGAGTGCAACAGTAGGGAAAGCGTTGGATAGCAGGAGTGTGAAAATTACTATTCCCACTCCAGATAGTGCAACAGTAGGGAAAGCTTTGGATAGCGTAGGGGTAAAAATTACTATTCCCACTCCAGAGAGTGCAACAGTAGGGAAAGCGTTGGATAGCGTAGGGGTGAAAAATACTATTCCCACTCCAGAGAGTGCAACAGTAGGGAAAGCGTTGGATATTGGAAGGGTATAAATTACTATTCCCACTCCAAAGAGTGCAACAGTAGGGAAAGCGTTGGATAGCGGGAGGGTGAAAATTACTATTCCCACTCCAGTGAGTTTAACAGTAGGGAAAGTAATGATTTAATATATTATTAAAGATACATTAAATATCAATACCAATAAAACATTAATTAAAATTAATAACCAATTTAATATTATGTAATACATTTTTTAATATGTAATTAATTACAATGACATTACTTCCCACCCTATTCCCCTATAAACCCACATCCCACTACAGAAAATACATTAATACAATTATCATAATTATCAAATATTTAATTAATACAAAATAATTACCAATTAATAAAAATTACTTGCCAATTAATAGAAATTAATTACCAATTAAAAATTAATTAACAATAAATTTAAAATCAATACGAACAAATGAAAAAAAATTTACTTTATTACAATTAAATTACTTCCCACCCTATTCCCCTATAAACCCACAACCCGCTACAGAAAATAAATTTAGAAAATTAACATAATTAACAATTAATCAATTAATACAAATTAAATGGCAATTAATAAAAATGAATTACCAATTACAAAATAACAATAAATTAAAAATAAATACCAATAAATAAATAAAAATATTTAATTAATTACAAATAAATTACTTCCCACCCTATTCCCCTATAAACCCACAACCCGCTACAGAATTAAATTACACAAAAATTAAATAACATAAAATTCATTACTTAAAATACATTAAACATACATTACAAAAATTAATATACACTTTTCACACATATACTAACACACAAAACACTTTAATAAAATTGATATTATTAAAAAATCGATATATTTAATGCCTATATTGTATATTTCAATATTTTGACTTCTATATTTTGAAAATCGATATTACTTACCTTAAATTCGATATTCTTAACCACTATATTGTATCCATTCGATATTTTGTCCATTCTATATTTTTACTTCGATATTATGTCCATTCTATATTTTGGAATAGATATTATGACTGTTTACCATTTTTTTTACCTATGGCTATCTTTCAGCTGTGGTAAATATTTCATGTTGAAGTTAGTGCATAGAAAAGTCTTATTTATGTTCTGTTCTTTGTTTATTTAATCAAGCCATTATGATATTGAAAGCATCTTCAAAATAACTAAACATTTCTTTTATATGACATACATTGTATTTCCTGAGCCCTAAAACTGCCCCCCAGTCCAAAAACAACCCCAACCCCCCACCCTGAGCCCTACAACCTGGCCCCCAGCCCTACTTGCCAAGCTTGATCCTTCCTGCTCCTTCCATACTCAGAAATTCATTGGAGGAGGTCCCTCCAAGTCTCCAACACCTCCCATTCCCTCGCCCATTCACTCTGAATCTAGAGCTCCTTTACAAGGAAAATCATTATTAAAGGAATGTGGTGGTAAAGTCATATGCGTGGTAAAGGCGGGTGTGGTAATGCTTGCATAGTAATGGAACCCATGGTCTCATCCACCTTGTAAAAGCTGTTTCTCACAAAACATGTCCATAAAAAATTGTGATAAAAACTGTTAATTCAAAGACAAAGTCCACTGTTCAAAACAATAATAAATAAAGCTGTTGTAAAGCTTTATTCGAGTTATAAACTCATAAAAGCACAAACATACATTTTAAAATACATAATAGTTAAAATCCATATTTCATACATAAAAATACATTTTGGACAGTTGTGCAAGCTTTAACAAGAAAAGTAATAAAAACTGCTATAAAAATTTCAATTCATGTTGGGAGATAAAGCCCTCCGCCTAATGGACCATGCCCACCCCAAGTACTTTGCTGTTCCCAGCACAATGGGCATGTCAGTGGAGGTACAAATAATTCTCAACCCCTCAACACCTCTAGATATCCCAAGATTTCTACAAACTGGGGCCAGCCATGTTCTCCTTGGGATTGCATAGGCTTCACACAAAAATAAGAAATGGGCTATGCTTTCGTTAATTGCACCACACACCGGGCAGCATGAGGTATTCGAACTCCTCCACCTACCCGTCAATGATCTCAAGGGGAGGGAGCCTGACCTTAACTGCAAAAATAACTTCCTGTCTATCGGGACAGTAATACTGTCCCAGTATTGTTCTAATACAGGTCTCGTTTTGATTTCCAGAAATCTACCCCCCATTGTTTCGGATTGCGTACTCCTCCAGAGTCTTTCTTCTACGTAATCCCAATAGATGGTCTTGATGGTGTTTTTGCTTGGGAATGCTTCCCCAGAGGGATTATCCCAGAGATTAGGGAGACCAAGCTCACCAAGAACAACCCTGAGTGTCTTCAACCATGATATTTTATGGAAAGTATCTGATTTAATTAAGGCTAAAAACCCATCAGCATAGTGTCGGATGTCTGGGATTGTCCAAAGCCGTCTCCAATAAAGGATAGGCCTTAATCGAGCTCGGTCACTAACCGATCTCCTCCCTAGATCAAGACCAAGCGGGAGTAATGGCGCACTCTGGGGGAGGCCCGTAATTCCCCTCAGAAACCTATTCTCTGATATTTGTAGAGTAGGGAACCTCTCAAAACCCCATACTTCTGCCCCATACAGGGCTGACCCTAAAGCTTTGGCATCATAGACCAAGAGGACCGGTTTTATAGGCCTAGTTTTTGATTTTGCTTGCTCTAACCGAAGCGCCCCTGCAATCTGCTGGTGTCTTAATACCGCCTTTTCTATATGGCGAGACCAACCTGGCTTGCTCGATATCTCAACCCCAAGATAGGTAAAAACATTTACTACCTCGAGCTCGATGTTATTCAGAGATACCCTTGGTTGGGGTCTGGGCTTTAGGGAGAAAACCATCAGCTTAGTTTTGCCAGCATTAACTTCAAGGCCATGCTCCCTACAAAAAGTATCAAATATATTTAGAGCACGCTGCAGTACAGCTGGGGTTTTGGACACAATTAGGGTGTCGTCAGCGAACATCAGGATCGGGACCCTGATGCCCGCTAGCGAAGGTGCATCCACACTTGCGTCCAACATTCTATCCACAATTCCATTAATGAATAGGGAGAAGAGCAGGGGTGCCATTGCACATCCCTGCCGTACTCCCCGCTCGACAGGAAAGTCAACAGTAGATTCCCCGTTCGGCCCCCATTGGACTTTGGCAAAGTTACACTCATGGAGTTGCATTATCAGAGTGAGCAACTCAGGTGGGACCCCTATCCCATTCAAAACTGCCCATAGCTTGCTCCTTGGGACCAGGTCGAAGGCAGCCCGCAAGTCTACAAAAGCGACATATAGACTGCCCTCGCCAAGGAGCACCGTCCCCCACCGCAACATAGTAAAACGGAATATTTGATCTACCGTGCTAGTCGCCCGCCTAAAACCTGACTGGTAAGGGGAAAGAGCATTGTTCTCCTCTACCCAGTCCATAAGTTTGTTTACCACCATCTTCCCCACCACTTTTTGGACAGTGGCAATCAAACTTATTGGCCTGTAATTGGCCGGGTGTGACGATCACCTTTCTTGTAGATAGGTATAATTATTGCCCCCTTCCATATTTCTGGGATTACAGCCCCTTTAGCTACGGCATTTCCCAGTAAGGTCACATACCTGGCCCACCGTACCTTATCATTTTTAAATATGTCGGAGGGTATCCCATCTTAACCCGGTGCCCTTCCCCCTTGCAAAGAGGAAATTACCAATTCTGCTTCTTTGTTTGAAAACAAACTTTCTGTAACCACGGTCTCCCTGCTCTCTGCATACTGGGGTTTGAAATACTCAACCCAGGATGCCTCATCGACGTTGTTATCTGGGTTATTTGGGGTACCGCCTTGGCCCCACTTCACAATTTTCCAGAAAAGTCTGGAATCCCTTACCCCGGAGGCCTCCAGCAATTCGTCCCAATATTCTTTGTCCCACTTTTTCTTAGCCTGGCGGATACTAACCTTGTAGTGTTTCCTGGCTACACCAATCGAAACCCTGTCCCTACTTCTGAATACTCTACCCAGTTCCAATCTAGCTATCCTGCACTGCTTATTAAACCACCTAGCCATTTTTAGTGGGGCTTTTCTATTTGCCTTGGTCAATCTCATGAAATGTGGTTTTAAAAGGGAAAAGAACTTATCATGTATGGCTGTCGTTAAAGCGGACCCAGGAATTACGGGATTTGCTATCTCCATGGCGGCGATTGCAGTATCCACCTCGGAACTTATATAGTCCATGGACGCTACATTCGCCAGCACATTTGGCCATTTGACTCTACGCATGTCATTGGTCATAGCAGGTAATACTTCACCACGCGATTGTGACTTGTCTGGCGTGGCGGTCCACCAAGTGTGGGTGACACAAAGGGGATTATGATCGCTTTCCAATCTACCCTTTATTTCCATATCACGTATCCCATGCCATAAATTAAGGCTACAAATGGCATAGTCTATTCTACTTTTACTATGACCATTGTCAAATGTACAAACGCCTCCCTGGTCGCTCTTTGTCCTTCCATTAAGGGCCCTCAACCCATATTCCAAGCATAATGCATTTAATAGCAATATGTCTTTCGTCCACCGTTTGACCGGTGCCAGATTTAGATTCGGGAAACCCCATTGGACATCTTCCTCTTGCCCTATCGGATTTTCCGTATTCTCCAACGGTTCGAAGGTCCTATTAAGATCGCCAGCCACTACCACTCTATTTCCCAGGGACTGTGATTCAAGGAAAGTGGACAGGGCCTCTAGGGTGGGAGAATTCCCAGTATTGGTACCCCTAGCATAAATGTTGTAAATATCTATTACACCCCCCTTGTCCGATGCCATTCTTATCAGTTGGATATCCTTGCAACCCAGGTCAAGCACTTTTATTTTGATTTGTAAACTTTGCTTGACCCAAACTGTTAAACCTCCCATAGGTCGACCCCTAGGGCCTCTACTCGCTGGAATAGAAAAATTTAAATAGCCTGGGAGGATGATGGGATCGCAAGCCCATGTCTCCTGGAATAGACACACTTCAAACCCGTTGACAAAATCTATCCAATTTTGGGACAACAGTCTAGAACCTAGCCCCGCGATATTCCACGAGAAAAACCTCCCTGGGCTAGGGCCATCACTGGTTCCCGCCTCAACGGCTGGCATAGGGGGAAGGTTGGCCAGACTCTCACAATTACCTTCCTGGTCTACAGCAATATCCACAGAGTTAACATCAGTACCCTGGATAACAGTGGTATTTAATATGGACAATTCTTCACCCCCCAAACTTTCCATACACACCATACTGTCCCCACTCCAATTCACATTCTTCCCATCAATAGTCACTTCTTTTGGACATGCTGTTGCGTCCAAGGTTGATGCCATAAAATTCACGGATATATCCCCCCTAGCCATATTGCCCCCAATTTCCAGGAAATCACCCGACTTTCGTCAACAGCCCCACCCCAAGTTTTTCATCCCATCATAAGAATTATAAACTTGTCCATAACAAAAGTTTGGTCGTAGAAAAGGTACATTAAAAGGGATAGCCTCTGTCGGTGGTGGATAGCTGGAACTCCCTAGATCGCTATTCCCACCAAAATGAGCACCAATTAGTCTTGGGTAAAAAAAGGTGAGATCCACAATACCAATCCCACCACTGCTAGTGCTCCAACCTGGCCTCGTGATCAATCCTACCACCATTGGATCTTGAAAATTGATTATAATACATTCTCCCCCCAGGTTTTTTGGAGTACATCCTATCCAATTAACCCTTCTTACCCCGATAATCAAGCCATCCACTTCCCCGGGCAATGGTCTATTAACCCTTAACCAGTGCATAACCTTATTTTTTAACATCTGGAAGGTTTCTCTTTGGCCTACCAATAGAGGTGGAACATTGGTAAGAACAGCCACATAGGGATAAGAATCCGGGGTAAGATTTATGGGGGGTATCCTAGGTGGAGGCTTTGTCACACAGGGTGTTGGTCGACTTGTTTCTAGGACAACAGGGTGTGAAAGGGGAACATTTTTTGACACCAAGGAAGCATTATTTTTTCTAGAGCTGTCATTGCCATCAGTTACAGAACCAACCTTGTTTTGAACTTGAGAAGCATGGGACTTATTTGTTACAACACTATTTTTGCAAGAATTACTATTATCACCAACCACAGGACCCTGACAAGCTATCAGGGTACTTGGTAGGTGCTGGATAACATTACCTGCAGAGGTGACATTTTTTGGGCATTCCTTGCTACCTTTAACCACTGTATCGGGGGGCTTAGTTTTCCCACCATTGTTTTTACTTGGGATAGCTGGCGATTCGGTGGTAGTCTTGCGGCTTTGTCCCTTCCCCTGTGGGCCAGTTACAATACTAGCCACGGGAGGATGGAATTCAACCGTGGGGGCACTTCCATCTCGCCCAGCAAGTTGCTGAGGATTCCTACTCTCACCCGTCTTAAGATAGGACTTAATTAATGATTTTGTTGAAAAGAAATTATCTAGACTGGCCTGCTCTAGATGGTCTAGCTGGTCAGCTAGCTTTTTAAGTCTGTCTTCAAAGGGGTTCAGGAGGGACCGTATTAATTTTTCCAACTCCGAGAACAGTGGCGAGTTAGATGGTGGGGGATGCTATTACTATGGGATCTAAGCCTGATGGAACAACTTCTCCCTCGTCCATTGGTGGCCCACTAGGATTACTCCCAGTAGTATCACGAGGTCGTGTACATATTCCTACTTTCCTATATTTTTTGGGAGGTTTTGGAGCATAACATTTCTTTGGAACTACACTCCTTTTCCTTTTAGAACAAGGTTTAGGTTTTGCAACATGTATTAAAGCACTGGGTTGGACTGTGGGTTGCTGCTCAGTGAATGGATTTGTAAGAACACTAGGAGGGGTTACAGGCAAAGTAGAGGTTTCTATTTCCAAGGGTAAAATAACCGATGGCTCAGTAATTGGGGGAGAAAGGTGTGGGATTTCCTGTGCAACAGGCAGTGTGATAGATGATAAAGGCGTTACCAGTGATGGAAAACTTTGGGAGGGACGTTTGTCAACAGAGGTTTTTAGAAGCTCAATGGACAACCTGCGCCCCGCACGTCTTTCTGCCAGGGCAATTTCCCTATCAATGTCTTGGGGCAGTCGTTTAAAATAGGTGTCCAGGTGGCCCATGATAGCAGCCCCTGTCTCGTTCAAAGAGGGCAACAAAGTAGGAGTGTTTGTAGAAAAAGCCATGCTATAGAACCTCCTACCCCCTCAAGAAAAAGAAGCAAGTTAGGTTACAAACACAACCAACAAAATTAAATACCAGTCTGGTAAATGTCAGTGGGGTGGCCCAGCCCGGCCTCCTTCGGCTCCTGACGGCCACAGATGGTCCCGCCCTTGTCCCGGGCTTCTCCCGGCGCGCTCCCGCGAAGCGGTGGCAATGGTCGCCTTTAAACACAAACGCTGCTGGCTAATAGGCTGATGGACAGGGGGGTGTGGCCAGCGGGGAGAGCAGCCCAGGTGTGGTGAATTGGCCGCACAGGGGCTCCTGGACACTGGAGTCCCTGCCTGTGTGCTCGCAGCCCCGCCGACGCTCTCACCTGCCCGCCCCTCTTCAGGAACACTCCCACACGACCAGCCGCCTCTGCCAGGCAAAGCGCTGCGGGACCCGCGAAGCGGGTCCGGCGAGGTTGTAATTGCTTTCCTCCGCGGCTTCCTTAAATGCAGGGATTTAGCTGGAATAGGACAAAGATCCGAGGGTCAGTTCTGCACACAAAAGGTCCCAAGAGCTGAAGAGAGAGGCTGGTTTTCTATCCGTTTGGCGGGGGCGTGGCCAGCGGGGAGAGCAGCCCAGGTGTGGTGAATTGGGCGCGCAGGGGCTCCTGGACACTGGAGTCCCTGCCTGTGTGCTCGCAGCCCCGCCGACGCTCTCACCTGCCTGCGCCTCTTCAGGAACACTCCCACACGACCAGCCGCCTCTGCCAGGCAAAGCGCTGCGGGACCCGCGAAGCGGGTCCGGCGAGGTTGTAATCGCTTTCCTCCGCGGCTTCCTTAAATGCAGGGATTTAGCTGGAATAGGACAAAGATCCGAGGGTCAGTTCTGCACACAAAAGCATACCCAGCATCCCAGCAACAAAGATATTACATTTCTTAAATGGGGGCTCAATTCTGAATGTAATATGTTCACATACATGCAATGAGTGTCAGGGTAATGTAGGTGTATTGTATTTAGGTTAATGAGTATCTTTGAGATGCCACTTCCCAGATGCAAGTTGAGCCAACGTGTCAATCAATCAGGTGGCTATATAGCGTGGACACTCACCCATAAGGGTCTAAAAATGCTGAGGGGGCAGTGGGTTGCTGATCCGCCTGGGAGCAGGGGTTCAGTCGCAGAGCCAGGTCTTGAGATCCTCCCTGAATTGGGTCAGTGACAGGGAGGGCCTGAGGTGGAGAGGCAGGGTGCTCCAGGTCTTGGCAGCGAGGGGGTAGAAGTACATTCCTCTGTTCCTGGTCTTGTGGATCTGTGGGATGCCGGCTAGGGCCAGATAGGGGAGCAAAGGTGTCTGGTGGGTATATTGAATGAGAGACAGTGGTTCAGATATATGCTGTCCTGCGTCATGGAGAACTTTGTAGGCATGTGTGAGGAGCTTGAAGGTGTGAGCGGTATACAACCTTTACATCAAAACTTTTACAACGCACTACCATTACAACGCAAACCATTACAACGCATTGCGCTGGGGGGAGCTCTAGGATAGGGAATACGTTTAATTTACTATCCAACACCTTCCCTAGTGTCCACGGGGACTGGAGTTAGAATAGTAAATTAAACGTTTCACTATCCAGCACCCTAATGCGCTATGCATTGTAAAGGTAAGCGTTGTAAAAACTGCGTTGTAAAGGCATGCATGGTAAAAGTATGCGTTGTAACGTCATACATCCGTGTGAGCTGTTGTTGCTTGCCAAAGAGCAATATGTCACCAACATCCCAAATCTCTGCCAGAGGTCAATGATGAAAATGCTGCTATTGTTTCAGAGAAGCAGCCACTGGCACTGCAAACAGCCTGCATGTTGATTGCATGGGAGCGTGTGAAGTAATGTTGGTTCTGTTGGGTACACAGTTGTAATAAATAATGAACATTAGTGAGAAAAATTCGATAACTCAAACGCTTAATCAATGAAGAATTCAATGAAGAAAAGAAGAACACACCAATTATGAATAAATCAAAAGAATGTATTGAAAGCTTAATCACTTTTTTTCTTTTTTACATTTTTTGTGGTGTAGTAAAGACACAGTAAGGCTGTCACAGGAAATCAACAAAGCTTTTTGAGAAACGGCGCAAGGGTGAATAAGTGACAAAAGTGCAATAAAGTGATGGACGTGAGTGACATATATACAGTGCTATATTAATAATATTTATGAAAATGCTCATTTAAAAGTAATCCGCCCCTAAGTACATGAATCTCCAATCCGACTGGGACTTAGTTTGCCTTTCATGTGGAGTGGAGAGCATAGGGTCTGGATTTGGACAAGCAAGTTGACGTTTTGACCCAGAAGAGTGTGAGATTGGATATGTAGTCACGGCAGGTCTTCCTCAAGACACAGGGAACACAGGGACAGCCAGAGTGAGGGTAATGGATACCGAAGGATGTCTTCAAAGATTGATCCACAGTAGGTTGGATTCCGGCTATTGATGGGAATGAATCCCATCAGGGGATGGTAATGGCACGGTTTGATTGCTCTCTCGGTGTGGGTCACCTTTTATTCTGTGAGCTGTTCACATTGCTTTTCCAGCTCAGGAAAATCAATGCAACCAGGCTTGACCAAGCGGACTGCGCCACTTGCAGAACTCCATGTAGCTTAGCCAAGTGTTTTGGTCACTTTATGTGGAACTTCGCAAACTCTGCACAGGCTTACTTGTGACTAGCATTTTTGTAGTACTATTCAAGTACTACTAAACATACTAAAAATTGCAGTTAGGGAACTGGCCCCAATATTGTTCTCAAACCCAAATTCCAAAACATGATTCTTCGGAGGCTAATTGCCTCATGGATAAATAGACTGATGATGTATGCATGTCAAAATATGGGTGCTTAACAGAGTGTCATTTTTTGCAGGGCACTGAGAAAGATATGTTTTGGGAACTTTGAATTATATTACTCATTATCTATCATTATTCATGCCCCAATGATGGCAAACAATATTGAATTATTGTTAAAACTTTAGAAAATATATCAAAATAAACCTGTCAAAATGTATCCTGCCTTATCTTGCCTCAAAATCCTTAAAATGACACGGGTTGGAGAGAGACATAGTCTGAGATAGGGGTAGTCGACGCAGGAAGAGAAAGAAAATAGACAGAAATGAGATAGAGAGAAAGCTTACTTTTCCATTTTGCCCCTTCAAAGGTCACTGGCTTTCTAACAAAATACTTAGTTATATTTGGTCCTGCTGGACCTAAACACCGCCTTTGATACAGTTTCCCACAAACTTCTCCTTCAGCGTCTCTAGGTCTGTGGACTAGATGGGGTAGCAGTTAAGTGGATGCGGTCCTTTCTTGAGGACCTGAGTTTCCCGGTGGCACACAAGCCTTACAGATCCAAAACCCTGCCACTTCTCCAAGGGGTTCCATAAGGTTCCATATTGAGCCCCAAACTTTTTAACCTGTACATCGGCCCGTTTGCAGATATTATGGACAAATATAAGATACCTATGGTGTCATATGTGAATGACACCCAGCTTGTGGTAACCCTTGCACAAGCATTTGGTGAGACAGCAACACAATTCTCTTCTTGTCTTAATGATCTGGCCTCATGGATGTCAAACAACTGCTTAAAATTGAATGGAAGTAAGACGGAGGTCATGATCATTGGTAAATCTCCTATCTGGGGCTGGTCCCCATGCCTAAATCAGAGGTAAAGAATCTTGGAGTGTGGCTCGGTCCAAAACTATCCTTCGTAGCCCACTCCAGAAAGGTAGCAGGGAAATGCTTTGGCACACTCAAAATGCTAAGGAAAACCTTAGACATCCTCCCTGTGTCAGCAAGGAAACCTATAGTCCATGCGAGCGTTTTGTACCTGGTTGCATCAAAATGCTGCGTGCAACGCCTTCAACAAATCCAAAACACAGTGGCGCGCCTAGTATTTAATCTACCGGGGCGTGCCTCAATGACAAAAGTCCTTGACTCCATGCACTGGCTGCCAGTGGACAAAATAATTCCTTTTCAGGCCATGTGTTTCTGCCACCGCAGTTTACGAAGAAAAGGCCCCAGCTATCTGTGCGATCGTCTAACCCCTACAATCCTAGCCGACAGCTAAGATCAACAGAAGCTCACCTGCTCAAAATACCGAAGATAACGAGGGCTTGGATGGGAGCACGCTCTTTTGGCTACCTGGAGGCCAAAAGTTGGAACACACCCCCACCTCTGCTAAGAGCAGAGAAATCAGAATCCACCTTTCAAAGAGGTCTGAAAACCTGGCTCTACGATACCTCGTCAGATTCCTCCCTCTGCTCCAGCGCAAAATTGCTTCCTAGTGTGGGGACACACCAGTAGGAGTAACCAGGTGTTCTTTAAATGCTACATTATTATTATTATTATTAAAAAGAGGGTAAATCCTATAGTAAAAGAGACAACTTATGGTGTCTAATCTACTTTCAACAGAAGCTTTTGCCATTCTCACACATTTTTGGGAACAGGCTCTGGCTTTAAGCTACAACCGACCTTGAAACATACTTCTGCAACACACATCAGGTGCACTCAACCTTTCCCTGGAGTACTACTTGCAGCTTAAACTTTAATTATTTCTAAACAGTGCACCATATGGCACTTTCACCATGCATAACCACAGTTTCTATTGTTTTTGTGTTTAGGCATGGAGAGTATACTTGATTCATCTAGAATCACAGGATGTGAGACAACATCAGGACACAAATCAGAATCCCTAGTTTCAAAGTTGACACTTCTGGCCATTAGTCCACATTTCCTCCCAACCAGAACTTATGGTATTTCCATGAAATACACCCACAGATGTTCACACGGTGCACAGACATAATATCGACTCCAAAATATCGTTTGGACAGAATATCGAGTTTTAAATATCGTTTGGACAAAATATCGACTAGACAGAATATCGACAGCCAAAATATCGTTTGTAAGGTAAGTGAAGTAATATCGACTGTAAATAATATAGACAGTGAAAATATCCAAGTATATAATCTAGATAGTAAAAAATATAGTTTTTAAAATATTATTTAATTATTTATAGTGCTTTTATGTTATAATATGTGTGAAAAGTGTCATTTTATTTTATAATTATTTTTAATTAATGATTTTTTTAATTATTGTGTAATTTTATTCTGTAGCGGGTTGTGGGTTTATAGGGGAATAGGGTGGGAAGTAATTTAATTATAATTAATTAAATATGTAAATGTATTAATTGGTAGTAATAATTAATTAATTGGTAATTAAATAATATATGTTAATCATTTAAAATTTAATTGGTAATTAATTTAATTTAATTGATTAATTGCTAATTATGTTAAATTAAAGGGGTATTTTTAGGGTTCAGGGTCAGTTTTTAGTTTTTGGGTGAAGGGGTATTTTTAGGGTTCAGGGTCAGTTTTTAGTTTTTGGGTGAAGGGGTATTTATAGGGTTTAGGGTCAGTTTTCAGTTTTTGGGTAAAGGGGTATTTTTAGGGTTCAGGGTCAGTTTTTAGTTTTTGGGTAAAGGGGTATTTTTAGGGTTCAGGGTCAGTTTTTAGTTTTTGGGTAAAGGGGTATTTTTAGGGTTCAGGGTCAGTTTTTAGTTTTTGGGTAAAGGGGTATTTTTTGGGTTCAGGGTCAGTTTTTAGTTTTTGGGTAAAGGGGTATTTTTAGGGTTCAGGGTCAGTTTTTAGTTTTTGGGTAAAGGGGTATTTTTAGGGTTCAGGGTCAGTTTTTAGTTTTTGGGTAAAGGGGTATTTTTAGGGTTCAGGGTCAGTTTTCAGTTTTTGGGTAAAGGGGTATTTTTAGGGTTCAGGGTCAGTTTTTAGTTTCTGGGTAAAGGGGTATTTTTAGGGTTCAGGGTCATTTTTGGGTTTTTGGGGTACATATACAATATTGCCTATTATTTAATTAAATTTTGTTACTATATATATATATATGTTTTAAGAAATATGATTCAAAAATATTTTTTTTTTCTTTCATTAATTATTTAATTATTAAAAGTTATTTTAAGTATTGTTAATTATATTTTAGTAATTAATTTTTTATATTAATGTAATTAAACATTGTTTTTAGTAAAGTCTATATTTTTTACAACGATATTTTTTACAACGATATTTTGTACTCGATATTTTTGTACTTACCTGTTTGTACATACAAACTCGATATTTTGGTTGTAGATATTTTTTCCTCGATATTTTGGGTAGTCGATATTTTGGTAGTCGATATTATTTCAGTGATCCGTTCACACAGCAGCTCCATGCTGTATGTGACTATATGACTATATAATGTCACCAATGATGTTGTTTGCAGTGTCATGTGAATTGTCATCATTGATGTCATCAATTATGTTATTTCCCATGTCCTGAGTAATGTAATATGTAGGTGATAAGCAACGTATAGAGCACCACCAGTTAAAATGAGCTCTATAACTATTATGTAGGTATATATGATTATGCATATCTTATTAAAATATTACTTTATTTTTGAAATCAAACTAAAAATTACCTGATACAAACAAAGGCTAAAGTGACCTTATAGTTAAGTAAAAATGCCAGATGAAAGATGCTGCATTATCGTACAAAACCAATGAAATTCATCAGTTCTAGTTATCTCAAGCAACTATAACTTTTGCCCTAAGGAAGCTAACTATAACTCGCTCCCTCGCATGCACTCCTAATTACCCCACATATTACATAACTAATGACATCTTCTATTACACTACTGATATTATCACAGCAACATTTGCAAAGAAATTACTGATGAAAAAACTGTGCATGGTGAGGGCACAAGTTATAGTTTATTATTCAGTTTAGTGTCCCATACCCACCTGGGACACCATTTTTTCAATAAGGAATGGGAAGGGGGCTGGGCAGCCCCACTCCTTGAGCCTTTGTGGCCCCAGGGCCTATCCATTGGAGCCTATTTTAAAATTCACTAGTTGGGGCCACACTGGGACCTCCAGGGCCACTAATATTCTGCTGGAGCAGGCATTGCTCCTGCTTGGAGAGTGCCACTGTTTCTGCTTGCCCCCCTGGGTGGAAGCAATGTGTATTTCCCTGCCCGCAGGGGCACGGGCTGAGGAACAGAAGTCTGCTCCCACCCAGCATGGCTGCCCTCACCTTTTGCAAAACATTCAGTCCCAGGGTATGGAATCCCTGTGACCTATAAATGTTCAGGAGGGGGCAGTGCACTCCTTTCCTTATTTTACAGAACGCCTTTGGGCATAACATCCTGAGGTATCATTGAGGCTTGGGGAGTGGGGCCACATGACCCCCTCCTCTCTAAATATAAAGTACCACCCTCCCTGCCCATGGCCTACCCAGGAGTCCACACTTTAAAAAAGAAATGTTACCTTGGACTAGCGGACCCTTCAAGAATTCAGGGCAATATTTTGAAAAAAACATTTTAAGCCCCAGGTGGAGTCCTTCTTGAACCCCAGCAGCAGGCGTAATAGGTAACACGATATCCCTACTCTACACCCTAAGTCATAAGATGGCTGCCACTGCATCCTTGTTCATGTGATGGCAGCCAATCATATCTCTCCATGAGATCTGTCAGCTCCTGAACGGATTCACACTAAATCACAAAAGCACTCTTTGTGGACCAATATCTAGTGTTCTGTCTATTGTAGTGTAAATCTGCTCAATGGTTTGGAAAATAGTGGTCTCTAAGGTTCCTATGGAAAAATGGGTGGGGAAAGTGTTTTTGGACCCCCTTTTTCACAGCCCCCGCTTAAAGGATCACCCTGAATTTTTCCAGGAAGGAGCTCAGGTGAAGGTTTAGTGAGGATTTGTCAAACAGCACCAAAGATATAAGCAAACCAAAAAAATGCATTTCCTATGGGAATGCCATCCTAACTATAACTCCCCAGTGACAACTGCCACTTGTTTTTCCCATGCAAATAACGATCAGAATTTTTGGAAGCTATACGCAAAATAATGGCTTAACAGAATTACACTAAATTGGGTAGAAAAGTAGATCTTTACTTTTATGATTTGTGCTTTTTTATGATTTTTGTGATCTGTATGCTTTTTGTGTTTTGGCACAAATCAGTTTAAATGTTTTTGAGAAATTAAAGTCCAAAATATATTAATAAATAATAGGTTGGTATTGTAAATTTAAAAAATAAAGCATTCTGATTGATCAGGAGATCTTTTTTTCTCTTTCTCCCTTTAGGGAATGAGCAATCTGACTGGCTGGGTGCAACATGAACAGCATTACAGGCCCCAGTGAGTTGATCCCTGTATCCAGAACTAAAAGTAAAATCACACATAAGCTGGTAGTGAAGGCTTAAACTGACCTCCACATATTTTTGTGGGGGGAGGGGTGACCCAAGGGACCCCCCCAAAGGCCACAAGGCTAGTTTTTTTTAATATGCCGTGGGTACCGCAGTATTTCCGTAGGACTCAGCATGGTTCTCTGTGTAGCACTGCTAGATTCCCATGGGCTAATGGCAGTGCAAAACAAATGTAGGTGTCACAAACTGAAGCATGCCTAATCTAGTGGTATCTGTGGTTTGACATACGGCAATGGTACTGCAGGAGTACCACAGTAACAATAAAAGTGATAGAAAATGTGGAAGATGTAGGTTGGGGGTAATTGTGGGGATGGATGCCCACAGAGAGGTGACTGCAAGGTGTGGCCAAAGGTGTGCCCTACATCTAACCCTTTTCAATACACAGCCAAAAGGCCATGCACGGCAGGAGATGGGTGATTCATTGGGGGAGGGGTAAATGCTTTGGATGCAGGCCTGGGTCTCCCACCAACCCTGCAAACTTGCATGGCAGGGGTGGGCACCCAGGGGTGTCACATGCAAAAACTTTTATGGCTGGGTTATCCTGCAGAAGAAGGCTAGAAATCGTATATAAGGACATCATGTCCCCTGTCAGGTGGCCAAACCACAAATGTGCACTACCTTTACCCTGTGCTGATCGACACACAGACTGTGAACACCCCATGGGCAACCAACTACATGTGTGGGGACAGGTACCACTGCTCCTCGTGGGGTGCAGAGTAGAAATATCGCCACAAAAATATCGTGGGACAGAAATATCGCCGCAAAAATATTGTGGAGAAGAAATATCGAGAACAAAAATTTAGTTGACGAGAATATTGACTGACAGGTAAGTAATATCGATTACATCAATATCTTTGTAATAAAATGTATAAAAATATAGTTTACAAAAATATTAATTTATTAATAATGTTATGTATTGTAGTGTTTTTAATGTGAATTGTTTATTATTTTATTATATGTTTTAGAGTTTTACTAGTTATTAGTTTATTTCAAGTTTCATTCTGCGTTTTTAGTTCCGTAGTGGGTTGTGGGTTTATAGGGGAATAGGGTGTGAAGTAATTTCATTTAATAAAATGCATTGAATAATTAATGTGTTAATTGATTAATTAATAATAGTTTAATAATTATTTGTTAATTAATTTCAATTAGTCAATTATTAAAATTTTAGGTCACTTGCTTAATTAATTTTAGGTGTGTTTTGTGATGTTTATATGTTTAAATTTTGTGAAGGGTGGTAGTTAATACATTTTAATTTATTGATTAATTATTAAATACTTTTAAGTTAATTACAATCAATTAATTAGTAATTACGAATTGTAATTGTGTAATTAATTTTAGGTGTGTGTTTTGGTGTTAGTTTGTGTAAATGGTGTGAAAGGTGGTAGTTAATTAATTTTTTATTGATTAATTATAAATATTAATAAATTACTTTTCATTAATTAATTAGTAATTATTACATTTAACTGTGTAATTAATTGTGGGTCGGAGTTGTGGATTTTATAGTGTTAAACACTGGGTAATTATGTTTTTTTATCTTTGTTAATAATAATATATTTAAATGGATATATTTCCCTACTGTTGCACTCACTGGAGTGGGAATAGTACATTTTACCCTTCCGCTATCCATCGCTTTCCCTACTGTTGCACTCATTGGGGGAATAGTAATTTTTACCCCTCCACTATCCAGCGCTTAACCTACTGTTGCACTCACTGGAGTGGGAATAGTAATTTTGACCCCTATGATATCCAGTGCTTTCTCTACTGTTGCACTCACTGGAGTGGGACTAGTACATTTTATCCCTCTGCTATCCAGCGCTTCCCCTACTGTTGCACTCACTGGTGTGGGAATAGTACACGTTACCCCTCTGCTATCCAGCGCTTTCCCTACTTATGCACTAACTGGAGTGGGAATAGTAATTGTTACCCTTACGCTATAGTGCACTTTCACTACTGGTGCACTCACTGGAGTGGGAATAGTACATTTTGCCCCTATGCTATCCAGCGCTTTACCTACTGTTGCACTCACTGGAGTGGGAATAGTAAATTTACACAAATGCTATCCAGTGCTTTTTCTACTGTTGCAATCACTGGAGTGGGAATAGTAATTGTTACCCCTTCCCTATCCAACGTTTTAACTACTAATGTTTTTATTTTGTAATTAAATGTATGTATTATTTTTTTAATAGTTTAACATGTTAATTAAATATATAATATTTTATTTTAAATTATTTATATATGTATTTATTTTATTTTTATATAATTTAAAAAGTTTATAAATTAAATAAAGGTAATAGTTAATAAAATATATGTATATGTAAATATTTGATTGTGTTTATATTGAATAAATTAAGTATATTTGTTATAATTAGTTTAAATCTATATTAAAATTAGTTTATTTTGTTAATAATATTAATATTGTTAAATTAATTTATTTTAATTTATGTTATTTTTTAAAGTTGATATTTTTTACATCGATATTTTTGAGTTGATATTATTGTACTTACCTGTTTAAGTATAGGAATTCGATATTTTTACATTAATATATTTTTCAACTATATTTTTGTAATCGATCTTTTGCCATGGAACCTCCTCGTGGGCAAGGTACTGTTACGCAAAGTCTTCGCACAGTGCACAAGCCTTCACAGACAGCACACTCCCTCCAGGCATCCAAATACCTTTAAGTGGCCAACCCTATTGTGCACAGCTTTCACCCTGTACTGAACCCTTTGCGCACCAGCAACCCTCCATGGGTAACCAACTGACAACGGGTGGAAAGCCACGGTAGCGCATAGTCTTTGTCCTGTGCACAATCCCTGACAGACAGCACACTCCCTCCAGAAACGCAAGCACCTCTTACGAGGGCAAACACTCTATGCATATGGCATTTTCAATGTGCTGAACCCTTCATGGACAGCCAACCTCCCATGGGCAACTAACCACATATATCTGGGCAAGCCCCTGATATGTATTCCTTCATATATTGTACAGACCACTCTCTCCAGACACCTTAACCCCTTAGGTGGCAAAGCCTCCAATGGGTTTGGCCTTTGCATTGTGCTAAACCCTTCACTGATAGCAAAGCCTCTGTGTGAAACCATCAACATTGGATGGGCAAGCCCCTGCTGAACATGCTCTTCGCTCTGTGCAAAGCCCCTTATAAACAGACTACTCCTTCCAGACACCCAAACCTCCCCTTAGGTGACCCCCCCCCCTTAGGTGACCAAACCAGGTTAACAAGCAGAAGTTATTTTGTTTCTTCTCAATTGTCCCTTAATCTTGTGTTGCAATGTACAGCGCACATACAAAGTAGGGAAAGCCTTACAGGATAGTTTTTGTACTGGAAGGGATCACTTACAGTACAAAAACTATGCTGTACACAACTGAGACACCTTTGCACTATGATGCAAAAGCATCTGCATAGATGAATGGCTCTCTTAAATGTGACAGCACATGGGAAAGAGCAGAACAATGAGGCAGCTTAGTTGATGTGGCACTGTGTTGGTCTCTCCTGTTCACGCAAAGCAGTGCAGCAAGTTTACTCGCTGTGCATGGTTGAAGGCTGTGCACGACAAGGGGTTTGCTGGTTTCAGTGGATTGGGCACAAAGTCTGGCCAGCCCCCACTGCACATGACTGAAGGTTGTGTGCAGCTGATGGTTGTCCATCTGTGGAGGTTTAGTGCAGGGTCGGAGTACAGGTTGTGCACTGTGGTCAACCCCTTGCCACATATGTTCAAAATCTGTGCTCAGTAATTTTCACATTTCATTACTAATGACACAGTGCCATCCATGCCAATCTAGAAAAATACATGTATATATACAAATATAAATGATATAGAGGTTTAACATTAACCTACATTTTTAATAGTAAGTAAATAATATTTAATAATTAAAAGTCATTTTATAAAGTATATATGTTATTGTTTTATATTTAGCTAAAGTATCATGACGTTTTCAGTTAATTCAAGTACTAAAATAATTTATATAAACTGTTATGAAATAATTTGTAAATACGTTTATACCTAATTTAAATTTTGATATTTAAGGGATTAGAGTTGAGTTGTATTTTCATCTGAATTGATTTTTAGGATTTAGGAGAAAGGAATTTGTTAGGCATAGTACGGAGATTTAAGCGTTCGGGGATAGGTTGTGTAAAGGGGTAGTAGAGATTTTTTCGAATTTGGGGAACGGTAGTGTATATGAGTAGTAATTAGTTTTTAGTGTTCAGGGATGGGTAATGTATGAGAGTAGTAAAGAGATTTTCAGGACTGGGTAAAACGTAGAGCAGTTTTAATGTCTCGGAGATGCATAGAATATGGGTTAGTAAGTATCTTTAGAAATCAGAAGTATTTCTAACCTGCAAAGTAAAGAATTCATAATGAAACATACTGCAGTGGGAAGATAATATTGACGTGACTACTGTGATTGAATGACTGCAAAGTTAAAGAACATGATGGTAACAACTGGTATTAGGAAAGAGGTTTACTGGCCTTGTTCTGAGTGGAGTCATCAAGTGTTGATGGCAGCATACAGTGTTTGTATATTATGATAGACTTTTAATCTGCATTAGTAAGAGTGTGTTCTCCTGACACTCTTGTGTTTTGTTCCTCTGTTAAGTGTTACCTCAAAACTTGCAGGGCATCACATGTTTATATTAAGTGACTATACATGTTAGTAGCCTGTGATACTGTGTGGTAGTAGGACTCTGTGTGTGAATGAGACAATGGGATCCTTATTGATGCCTGTTTTTCAGCATTGCACTAAAGTGCGAATGATAGAAACTGGGTTGCGTTTAGAAATTCCATAAAGTTGTTTAAGGCATGGAGCTGCTGAGTAATTCTTCCTGAGAACTGTCATTTAGTTGATTGTATGTGTGAGGGTGGGACTGCATTTTGTGCGGTTCAAGATGAAGGAGGTCCTAGTTCAGGACTGCTTTTTTCTGTCCTTGGTTAGTTTTTAGGAAGCTGATGACAGTCAGGTGAAAAAGAGCCACACCACACAGTACCCATCACTTTTCAAAAAGACATTGTCCGCTGAGCAGCCTAAGAAAAAAACTTGAAAGACAACCACGCCCAACCGGTACTGAAGCTTGGGTCACATCCCCAGTAAAAAAAAGTGTATAAAATTACTATACAACTCACCCAATTTTGTTCTGGTCCCAAGCTCTTTTTGTCCAAGGTAGGGAGCGGTCCACAGAGTACTCAAATAGTTGTTGAGTAACCCAGGTTGGCATCTGCCTGACTTCAAATTTCCCAAAGATGTGGGAACATCATCTAAAGAGTGCCTTTTCTGATAGGGGACTGAAGATCTGCCTGGCTGCTGAAAAACTGATGCAATCTACCTGGCTATGCAGTGGAAGAAACTTTGAAGGAGACGCTCAGTATGTCTCCGGTGTGTGAGGCTCTCAGAAGAAGCAGACAACAGTACAGAGCAAAGTTAAAAGTAACCATATTGTGAAGGGGCCCCATTTCTACCTGTGACTCTTGCTCAATAACTGCTCCAAAGATTGGATCCAGCCAAGTTTGGACATATTTCCTTCCCACTGCACCCATAAACTGTGCAGCAGCAACCATATCTTGCCACTGTCACCATCCTCTTCCTGGAAGACTGTAAGTATACCATGCCACTATAAGCCTAGGAGGCCACCAATGCCCCTCACCACTGTAAGTCTGATCAACCTAGGAAATTACAACTGCACCTTGCCTCTGTGAACCTGATGAGCAAGGAAGTCTTTACTGTCACAAAATCCTTGAGGACCTGAGAGGCTAGAGAGGTCCTACTGTGATATCCAAACATGTGCTGCCTTCTGCCTGCCCCACTTGCCCCAGAGAACAACTATGCAAATACTGACTGCTCCAAGCCTGCCGCCCAGGCTGTGAGAGGGGGCGTGCAAGTATCAGGAGGCACCTGCAGCTAGATCTTAAGATGTAAGGTGCACTTGAGAAAGATGAGCATCAGGAATCAAGAGTCACAAGATTAAAAATTCGCTACCTGAGGGAGGCCAAGCATAACATTGAGTGACTGTGTTAATCTGCACCTGTGCTTTATTTGTGACTATGATTCAGAAAAGGAGGTGATGATGGACAGAGTATCTGAATTAAACAGAACACTCATATCCAGTCAACAGATCAGGGCTTGATCCATCACCGTTTTTTAGCTCACTGCACCATCCCAGCTCAGAACCTGGCTACATGCAAATTATTCTGTCCCTGGCCCAGTGCATCATGGGAACAGGGCAGACCAAACTACCAAGCCAATTCTTATACTGGGAAGGAAACAAGCTTCCGGGGACCGGTTTCTGGCATTACAGCCGTCTTCGGCCCGGCTTGCTTGAATCCTGATGGTGCAATGAGCAAGGGACTCACATCTGAGTATACCCTTCCACGCTTATGGTGGACAAAACGATTCAGAAAAGGAGGTGGTGATGGACAGAGTATCTGAATTAAACAGAACACTCATACCCAGTCAACAGATCAGGGCTTGATCCATCACCGTTTTTTAGCTCACTGCACCATCCCAGCTCAGAACCTGGCTACATGCAAATTAGTCTGTTCCTGGCCCAGTGCATCATGGGAACAGGGCAGACCAAACTACCAAGCCAATTCTTATACTGGGAAGGAAACAAGCTCCCGGGGACCGGTTTCTGGCATTACAGCCGTCTTCGGCCCGGCTTGCTTGAATCCTGATGGTGCAATGAGCAAGGGACTCACATCTGAGTATACCCTTCCACGCTTATGGTGGACAAAACGATTCAGAAAAGGGGGTGGTGATGGACAGAGTATCTGAATTAAACAGAACACTCATACCCAGTCAACAGGTCAGGGCTTGATCCATCACCCTTTTTTATCTCACTGCACCATCCCAGCTCAGAACCTGGCTACATGCAAATTAGTCTGTCCCTGGCCCAGTGCATCATGGGAACAGGGCAGACCAAACTACCAAGCCAATTCTTATACTGGGAAGGAAACAAGGTTCCGGGGACCAGTTTCTGGCATTACAGCTCACTGCACCACCAGGATTCAAGCAAGCCGGGCTGACGACGGCTGAAATGCCAGAAACCGGTCCCCGGAAGCTTGTCTCCTTTCCGGTGAAGAATTGGCTTGGTAGTTTGGTCTGCCCTGTTCCCATGAGGCACTGGGTCAGACTAATTTGCATATAGCCAGGTTCTGAACTGGGGTGATGCAGTGAGCTAAATAACGGTGATGGATTCAGCCCTGATCTCTTGACTGGGTAAGAATGGTCTGCTTAATTCAGACACTCTGTTCATCACCACCCCCTTTTCTGTATCGTTTTTGGCCACTACAGGTGTGGCAGGGTATACTCAGACATGAGTCCCTTGCTCACTGCACCACCAGGATTCAAGCAAGCCGGGCCGACGACGGCTGAAATGCCAGAAACCGGTCCCCGGAAGCTTGTCTCCTTTCTGGTGAAGAATTGGCTTGGTAGTTTGGTCTGCCCTGTTCCCATGAGGCACTGGGTCAGACTAATTTGCATATAGCCAGGTTCTGAACTGGGGTGATGCAGTTAGCTAAATAACGGTGATGGATTCAGCCCTGATCTCTTGACTGGGTAAGAGTGGTCTGCTTAATTCAGACACTCTGTTCATCACCACCCCCTTTTCTGTATTGTTTTTGGCCACTACAGGTGTGGCAGGGTATACTCAGACATGAGTCCCTTGCTCACTGCACCACCAGGATTCAAGCAAGCCGGGCCGACGACGGCTGAAATGCCAGAAACCGGTCCCTGGAAGCTTGTCTCCTTTCCGGTGAAGAATTGGCTTGGTAGTTTGGTCTGCCCTGTTCCCATGAGGCGCTGGGTCAGACTAATTTGCATATAGACAGGTTCTGAACTGGGGTGATGCAGTGAGCTAAATAACGGTGATGGATTCAGCCCTGATCTCTTGGCTGGGTAAGAGTGGTCTGCTTAATTCAGACACTCTGTTCATCACCACCCCCTTTTCTGTATCGTTTTTGGCCACTACAGGTGTGGCAGGGTATACTCAGACATGAGTCCCTTGCTCACTGCACCACCAGGATTCAAGCAAGCCGGGCCGACGATGGCTGAAATGC
Source organism: Lissotriton vulgaris (assembly GCF_964263255.1). Taxonomy (NCBI): domain Eukaryota; kingdom Metazoa; phylum Chordata; class Amphibia; order Caudata; family Salamandridae; genus Lissotriton; species Lissotriton vulgaris. The sequence goes on from NC_141695.1 coordinate 989,707,006, forward strand.
CAGAAACCGGTCCCCGGAAGCTTGTCTTCTTTCCGGTGAGAATTGGCTTGGTAGTTTGGTCTGCCCTGTTCCCATGAGGCGCTGGGTCAGACTAATTTGCATATCGCCAGGTTCTGAACTGGAGTGATGCAGTGAGCTAAATAACGGTGATGGATTCAGCCCTGATCTCTTGACTGGGTAAGAGTGGTCTGCTTAATTCAGACACTCTGTTCATCACCACCCCATTTTCTGTATCGTTTTTGGCCACTACAGGTGTGGCAGGGTATACTCAGACATGAGTCCCTTGCTCACTGCACCACCAGGATTCAAGCAAGCCGGTCCGACGACGGCTGAAATGCCAGAAACCGGTCCCCGGAAGCTTGTCTCCTTTCCGGTGAAGAATTGGCTTGGTAGTTTGGTCTGCCCTGTTCCCATGAGGCACTGGGTCAGACTAATTTGCATATAGCCAGGTTCTGAACTGGGGCGATGCAGTGAGCTAAATAACGGTGATGGATTCAGCCCTGATCTCTTGACTGGGTAAGAGTGGTCTGCTTAATTCAGACACTCTGTTCATCACCACCCCCTTCTCGGTATTGTTATTTGTGACTATGCAATCAGTAATTGGGACTGTAACACCTACCATACCATTTGTGGGAGTAGACATTAGAGTGGGAAGATGTAATACCTTCTGAAAAACATTACTAGTGATTGAACCCTATTTTCGCTATTGGATTGTATAGTATTACCTGCTTCTACAAAAAGAAAAGCCCTGGACCAGACATTCAAGTTATTGTGTCTGTTGGTTGATTGCCGAGTTCTGAATTCCTGCTTCCCCCCATTCCCTCCACACAGTACATCCCTGAAAAGTCTGGGACTGCTCAGCCCAACTACTCTGAGAGCCAAGTGTGGAAAGAAATGAGCTTGCCTCCGTTTGCAGAGCTATAGTAGGATAGACCCCAGGGCATGTCAAACAGCCTTGACTAATACAGTAGGGGCCTAGTGGTCGTTATCTCCCTTGTGTCCCTGCCAGAATGGGGTCAGACACTTTGATAGTTATGTCAAATGTGGAATCTGTCTTCACATGTCTAGAAAACCCTAAACATTCTTCTAAGAAACAGGCTGGTTAAACTTTGGGAGAGGGAGGTCTCTATCTTAATAATATATGTGGCTCAAATCCCATTAATTTCAAATCCGACTATTTTCCAAGAAATAAACAGGTCTGTGTCAGGATTTCAATGATTACTTTTAGTAGCTTGGCACAAGCAGGAAGGCTTCAGTCTAGTGGAAATTATGTGTTATGCATAAATAGCAACACCAAAACAGCACTAACTTTAGGAGGCAAGCATGTTAAAATTCTCTGCCCACTTTAATTAAAAAGTCTATGGTAGCCTGTAACTTTGGCACTCAAAGGCTCTGGGCGAGATGGACCTGTAATATGTAGCTGGGTATCTTTTAGGGTAAGCTATTGGGAGCACATTAGCCTAGTCCTTCAGAGATGGAAAATTGAACATGTACATCCTCCAGGGTAGGACCTATTCCCTTTTCCCTGATGTTGACAAGGCTTCAAAACGTTCACAAACGTCTCCTTCGGCAGCAGACCATGTGTTCAAGTAAAATACCTCTCCCCACTAACAGTCAGTAGCACAACAGCTACATATTCAGTTATCATTAGGATAATAATGATATTTCTAGACTTATTTATTTATAAGTTTGATGTAGCGCAAACATGACCCAAGTAGGTATCAGAGCGCTTTACGTACGGTTGAAGAAGACATAGGAGCACAACAACTGATGTTCCTCCAAGGCCGGTTCTGTGAAATGAAGCTGTGTGAAAAAATGCATTGACATTCCAATGTAATTTATTTTGAATATGTTCAAGTGGTCATGTCTCCTGTTAAGAAATGAGGTGCCAACAAGAAATAATCAAGTTAAGCTCCAGTTCAAATGTATCAAAGCAGAAAAGTAACTACTTTACATAAGGCATTTTTGCAGTGAAGACAAAACACGTCCACTAATTGTTGTTTTCCTTAATTACTTATATGCGTCCGAAATATAGATCCTATTTTCTAACAGAGTTCAGCAAAAAAAAATGTAAGCTGCTACTCACACAAATACGTATTGTATGCATATCAGCAGTTTGTTTGCAAGCAGAACCACCAACAAGGTACATCATTTAACAATAAGCAGTTCAGAATAAATTCTAAACTCTTTTCTACATCTGACTTACAAAATGACAACCACAGGTCAGGGTAAACAAGGAAGGAAGAAGCAAAACGTTTGGAGATAACCCTGCAAAAAGGGCCATTTCCAATATAGTCATATTGGGATTTATGGCTGTTAGACAGCCTGCACTGGCTGTGCACTCATTATAGCTGACTTTCAAAAAGTAAAATATACCAATATATTTACAAAAAAAAGTTTGCCAAGTTTACCGAAAGACACATACAGGTAAGAACAATTGAATATGTCCCCTCAGCCCAGAGGTTAAAATATCCATTGTGCATGGTCCAAATATTAAACATTTCAGAAAAGATACATTTCCAGCATTGCAGGTTTTAGAAGAGCTACACTGAGCTTCGTCTGAATGATTTAATTTTCCGTCTCCCACATATTATATGTTCCATTTGGATCCCACAAAAGGAACCTGATAACCAAATGGGAAAGTTGAAGGCTATATGTGAATAGCCCCTCATAAGTTATGGACATTATAAATTGGTTTAGTATTTCATACATTCATTTTATTGCCACACTATGACCAACACCTTTACTTGTTTCTGACGTAACGAGAATGAGGTGGGTTAATGGAAGACTAGGTAGAAAAACATTCATAATCATTTTACAAATGCTCAAAACCTGTCACTACTAATTGCACAAGGTACTGGTTTATGCTATGATGACGTCTAATCATGACTTTAGGATGTATGTGAACATTATGAGGCATATTTACAAGACCCTATTGCCACAGGAAAGTCACTTTTACTGACAGTCCTGTGGCGATATATGCTTCGCCTTATTTACAAGGCAGCGTTAAGCCACTCAAAGTCATTTTCTTGTCCTAACCATGTGGTGACTGCCGCCTGTGACCTGAGTCACATGACTTGCTTGGCAGTTGACTTTTGTGTATTTCTCCCTGACAGTGAGGCAAAGGGGCACTAGCTGTTCGCAGGAAGGGTGGGACGGAGCTATTCACTGTCCCACTTACATTTCCAAGTGCTTACTCCAGAACTTACACAAAGTAACTTGACACCAGTCTTTTGCCAGTCCAGGCTACTTAGAGCATGGGCACAGGAAAGGAACGACTTTCCAGAAACAGATGTGGGGCCAGCCAGGGTGTCACCCCCACTTCAAAATCTGGCACCAGGTATAAATATTTGGTCTTCATCACCATATCTTCAATACACTCCTGGACCTGTACTTCAGATGATTGCCCTGCTGCTTGTGCCTGCCTTGTTCTTTAGATAACTGAACTACTGCTTGAGGCCTTCCTTGCTGTTTGAAAGAGAGAGGGCCATCTCCTTGAACCCAGGACTGCCAGAATGTCTCCAAAGGCTAGATAGCTGACCTCCTTTTTGAGCTACAGGGACATAACAAGCTCCACAGACCTTGAATTGTGCACCTGGCCTCTGATGGAGTAAGTCCTAACCCTCCCATGTGTTGCCCCTAGTCATCAGGCTTGGGACTGGCATTAGAGGTGATGTTCCTGCCTAAGCCTAAAAGTTAGGACTCAGAAAAATGTTCACTAATAAGTACCAGAAGAACCAACAGAATACCAGGACATATCTACAAGCCGATAATCAGAAGGTTCATTGTCGGTCAGCTTAACTCCACTGTAGCTCCTGCCACGTTCTTCTCAGCAGTTGCAAATCCTGTTTATTGTCACCTCTAAGTGACAGTATCCAGCCTTGTGGATCCTTCTTCAGCTATGGCTTGCAGCTCAGTCCCGCTGGAGGTTTTTGACTTCCAAAAAGTTGTCTGAGTGTGAAGGTAAAAATCTTGATCGAGCTTGAGAACAGATTTCTTTGGCTGGAAATACAGCTTCCCCCGCTTTAACGAGATTCCCTCATTTTCACTTTACTACGGTTTGTGTGCTGCAAAAATACTTTGCACATTGTCTCTAAGTAAAGCCTGACTGCTTTTGTTATACGTTACCACAGGTTTAAGCACAGGTTAATTTAGTGACTTTTGTGGTTCACCCAGACAAGATTGTTGTTGTCACCCGAGTGGAGCTTCCACCCATTCAATCAATAATCAAATTTCTTACATTCACTATCTTACAATTTTTAGGATAAACCTGGCTTTGGTGCCCCTATCGCTTGGGTGCCAATGTTTTTGCATTTTTTTTATAGCTCATTCGTAGTCCATGGGCATTGGAGCGTTTTCATGAGGATTAGATTACCTTGTAGATTTTTTCAAGCAAAAAGTGAATTAGTAATTTGCTCAGAATCACAGTATGTTGAGCTGAGGCTCAGACTCGAATCTGGCATCCCAGATCCAAAGTTTGTAACGCTAGCCATTACACAACATATTTTCCCATTTACCTCCCTTATATTCTCCTTTACAGACTGTAATCTCTGGAAATACCAAGGAAACAACAGCTGTTGCTTTATATTTTGTACGATTTTCCCTAATGAGCTCACCCTATGAACAATGCACCTTTGCTTGCATAAGGAGCAAATTGCTATGACTAGTTATTTATTGCTGAAAAAAAGAAAAGTCAAACACTTCACATTTTGCCTTTTGACAGTCGTGACTTCAGAGATGTCGCAACTAAGTCAATTAGGCAAAGAGGCTCAGTGCCCTGAGAACTGAAGCCTGTTCATTGTCTTTGGGGGCTTTAGGTTGCTCAACTGCTTTCTGTGCCAGTTACTACACTAGTAAAGAAAAAACAAGCATTAGCAAATGCTTTTCTTAAATATGCAATGGAAAAGGAAAAAGCTATTTCTTCTTTTTAAAGGGTGAGTTTCGTACGAGTTGACCAACTTTGTGAGTGCAACTTCAAGATGTTGTAGAAAACAAATGTTATAATGAAGGTGCTTCCTGGGCAACAACATTTTGGAAGCTGGGAATAGGCCCATTTTGATCAGACTGTACCCACAAACGTAATCTGTACCCTAAAGGAAGAGTCTTAAAAAACTTTCTAAATATGAAGTTCCCTTTGTAAGTTGTAAATATAAAAGACATGAATAAACATTCCATGGTAGACAGTTTTTTAATTTGGCCAGTGTATTGGGAGCTTTTGTAAGAAACCTATTGAGCGCACACATCTTTAAATTGTGACAAAAAATCCCACAATTCAACAATATATCTTGATAGCGAAGTAAATTAAATAAATCTGAAAAGGCCACACAAATATTCGGAATCGGTCTAGCATTTAAAGAAAGACTGGGTACAACTGATAAACAAAAAAAGTAATAAACTAGCAGTGTAAATACATCAAATACTAAATTACAACCTACTTGTGATTCCACTTTTGTGGCTTATTAAATGGACAACTTGAGTACTATCATAAAAACTATTAGCACAGTGTAATAATTCATTAAATGTAATGAAATTGGTGGACACGCATCCAAGCAAAAAGAAACAATAAAAACCCATCTAAGACAGTATCTCAAGTGAGCTGACCCAAATCTCACTATCTCTGTACTACTTCTCACATTTAGAAATAAATATGATATAGTGATTAGTTATTTGGGAATTTAAATAATCAGTTGTCTCAAGCCTGTAGAGCAACTTTCCATTTTACAATAAGAAGTAGGGTCACACATAGATTTGATTGCAACCTATGCCAGGATGTTCAATATGTTGTTCAGGGACAGACACAACTTAGTATCTATGTCTCTCCCAACATCCTGAATAAGACTGCACTGCAGAATGTTGCTGCTGAACAGGTCTTTTTTAGGTCTCGCCTAGCAGCGCGCATGCGCTACTCTGCAAGACTTATTGTAAGAGCTTCAAAAAGCTCACCACACACATGCTCGTGCGTGTGTGGCCTATTGCTTGTGGTTACCCGCACGGCACCATATGTTTTGAATTATTGTGCTGAGACACGGGCGCGATCATTCAAATATATGGGCTGGTGCTAGCTCTCGCGCGCGCACCACTCGCGGGATGCTGCGTTCCGTGAGTTGCTGGTTTATTTGTACTTCTTGCCTGTGTGCTGTCAGTAGGGCTCAGATGCGTGTCTTAGGTCTGTAGGGAGGGTTGATGCAGTCGGTCGGCTCACTGGTCACACTGTGCATTTTTGTTGGTCTTGTGGTCTCACTCCCCCCCCCAGTGTATGGGATCAGCAGCATCCCGTGCCCCTCTGTCCCTTGTAAACATGCCTGCTGCTGGGATAGCCTCCTGTACAGCAGCCGGCACCGGTGACCACCGCTCTGCCCCCTAAAGCTGCCGGTTGTACCACCCCTATTCCCCAGGGGATCCTGTCTGCTTTTGGCAGCAACCCTCTGTGTCCCTTGTTAAGTTTCCTGCACTCTCTTAGCCCCCTGTTCCTGCTAGCGAATACCCCTTTCTAAAGGTGCCTGCTTTCCGGACTATTCTTTCAGTGTTCTCGTGAACTTCTTTCCATAGGAAATACATTTGCATCGTAATTAATTGTGACACATGTGAAGGAATTGGATTCAGAGACAAGTGCTCTGTCGGCTCACTCATTGTAGCCGAAATTGCATTTTCACCCTAGTATTTATGGTTAACTGTTTGGGTGGAAGTCTCTGGGCTCAGGTGCTACAATTGTCAGGTCCCATTTGTGTTGTGGCACATTCCTCATAAAAGGCTTCACCCAAGAACCATTGTAAGGGTAAATGTAGAGAATATTTGAAGAATAGTGCCCTCACGATTTGTCAACAAGAGTTCAAAGAGAAAATTCAAGCGTTCTTTGAAAGTTTCAAGTGAGTGGTTTTTATTTTTTTGGTTATATTTGGGGAAAAAGGACAGCCGACACGTGTTTCGTCCTAGTGGCCTATTGACCGTGGGCTTTTTCAAGGCTGATAGGGTCGTGAAGGGGAAGAAAAATGTGAGGATAATTGACAAAGGGACAATGTCCCAAAGATAGTGAAGGGAGAGTAGGAAATGGGTTTGAAAAGATTGTTGAGGGAGCAAACCAGTGCAGAATAGAGATAGACAGAGAGAGAGAGGAAGAGTAGTGAAAAGTTGAAAGAGAATAAAAAAAGAGAAGGGAGGGCAGAGACAACGAGAAGCACCCAAAATTGGGGGAGAGGGAAAGAAAAAGTGAGAGTGAAGAAAAGAGATATAAGAGGAAAAAACGGAAGGATAGAGAAAAATATATAGAAAAATTAAGGCATACTGATTAAAAAATTAGATAGATACAGTGAGATGGAGAGTTATAATAGATCAAAGTGTGGTTATTTGACTGTTGTATGGACAAAAATTAAATACAGAAGGAACAAATGAAATTAAAAAACAAAGCAATCAAACATTGGAACTGGTATTCTAGCATACCATGAGTTGAATCAACAGGATCATCTACAATCGTTACGTGAGCCTGAAAATACGTGCATATTTGGTACATAATTTTACACTATTAAACAATTAAATTGAAGCTTGAAAATATGTGCATGATAAGTAGATGATTAACACACTGATCAGCATCTCAAAAGAAACATGAGGTTATGGGGACTGTTATTAAAGCATATTCCTTTTGATACAAGTACAACATGTGCATTCTTCATGTGAGCCTATGTGGGACAAAGATTTCTAATGCAAGGGGTCGCACTTCATGTTACGTCAGAGGGAAAAATTTAGGTATTCATAGCAGGGTAGACAAATGGATATAACATGATATCATATGAGCGTTTACATTTAATTAAGGATAATAAGTGCTTACCAAAAGTCAGTTGTACGAACAGGTTGCATTCATGATGCTAAGGTAGAAATAATATGCAAAATTACCGTTTGAAGCCTGTTATGTGTGTTGAATGGAAAGGGGCGACCATTCGGTCCCCCCGAACGTATGGCCGAGTACCACGAGCCCCCCGGGAAGCCATTTTGGGGCGGGAGGCGAGCCTCGGCTGGTATGCCCGAAGCGGCGTAGCCGGGGCGCGCTGTTTCCCGCCCTCGAGTGGGCTGGCCTAGACACTGACGCGGCTGGCCACGCCCAAAAGGCAGGCAGGGGCGGGTTTACACCCGCCCTGAAGACGGATAAAAGGAGCAACAAGCCAAGAACGCATCCTCTTGTTCCTGTGCTCTGAAGCTGCACCCCCTCGCTGCACGTGAGCTCGAGACGGAACGAAGAGCCATTTTTGAAGGTGGTAATCTTTCTTGTTTGTTTTACAGATACTCTGTTGAGGAATGCCTAAGAAAGTTGGAAAGCGAATGACTACCGACCAGATGCTGCGTGTTCTTATGAAAGAGGTGACCGACCTAAAGAAGCGAATGGCAGAGAAAGATGGGGAAGAGGGACCGAAACGTCCGTTGGCTGGAGCAGCTCCGGGAGGAAAAGGCAAGAGGCCCAGAAGGGGAGCAGCTGGAGGGGACATCCCGGTTCCCTGTACCCCACTCATAGAGCCAACTCCGGTGCCGGCGGGGGGGAATCCGATTCCCGTGGTGGTTACCCCCGTGTCCGGGGAGGATATGCCGCCCGAGCTGGCAGCACAATTAGCAGCGTGGTTGGGTACAAATGATGAGGGCGCCACGGCTAGCGACGCACGGATTTTGATGAGGCAACTGCGTGAAACAAGGGAGGCGGCTAAGGCAGCATCGCCAGTCATCACGCCGGCCGCGGCAGGAGGAAAGCCACCTGGGTTAGGCTCAGCCACAGAGACAGCTTCCGGTTCAGGCAAGCGGCCATTGCCGATTGCGAGGGATGAGTCTGCCCCGTCAAGAAGGGAAAAGTTGGGTCAACATGTCCCTCTTGCCATTAAGGAGAAGATATGGGCTGATGAGTATGTAAACATCTTCTCGTTGCTTACCGATCATTATGAGATGGAATATGTTAAGAGCCAAAAGGAGCTCATGCATCCGAGTGTTTGGCGCGCAAAGATGGCCGCCTTCAAGGTAAATGAGAACATTGGCAATTGGGGCAAGGCGTGGGGGATTTTTACATCCATCCTGGGTGAACGTAGGCCCGAATTACTGTCTGAAATGCCGATTTATCAGTCGCGGATCATGGGGTATTCCGTGTCACATGGGGGCAATCAGTGGTTCTGTTACGATAATATTTTCAGAAAAGCGAAGGAGCATGATAAAAACTTAACTTGGGATTGTTACGATTCTGTGTCATGGTCAAAAATGGCGGATACTGGTATGTTGAATTTGCCATTAGTAGGGAGTAGTGTGGGGGAGTCCTCCCGCCAATATTCTGGGGCCTCCTTTCGATCAGGTGCGAGTAACGAATACCAGTCCAGGCCAAACGGCACCACAGGTAAAAAAGGGAGTTGTTGGAACTTTAACAGGGGTAAATGTACGAGGCCCCAGGGGTCATGCAAATTTAGGCACGAATGTAGCGGGTGTGGGCAAGCGTCCCATCCTGAGTCCATGTGCAGAGCCAAAACGGGTGATAACGGGGGTAGAGGAGGCGCCAAACAGGTCTGAAATAGTCCGAGGGGCGCCTTTACCTACTCCGATTGATACCATGGCAATGATTCCTTGGCTCAGCGAATACCCGGACCACGCTTCCGCTGGGGTGTTGCGGAACGGGTTTTCATATGGTTTCCGCATCCCAGTGGGGGAATTTCAGGGTTTATCGAAATGTAAAAACCAAATATCAGTCTTGCAGCACACGACCGTGGTACAGGAGAAGATTGGGAAAGAGGTGGCTCGAGGTCGAGTCGCCGGTCCGTTTAATGTGCCACCGGTTGCTAACTTTGTTTGTTCCCCCTTAGGGGTGGTCCCCAAGAAGGACCCGGGTGAGTTTCGGCTGATACATAATTTATCAGCCCCACGTGGTCTTTCCGTAAACGATGCGATAGACCCGGCAGTGTGTTCAGTACGGTATGCATCTTTCGATGAGGCCGTAGCCATTTTGAATCGCCTAGGGCCCGGTGCGCTGATGGCGAAATCTGATATCGAGTCAGCGTTCCGGTTGCTCCCGGTACATCCAGACGATCAGCGTCTTCTTGGTTTCACGTTTCAGGGACACTATTACATGGACAGATGTATGCCAATGGGGTGCTCTATATCTTGTTCCTATTTCGAGCAGTTCAGTTGTTTCCTGCAATGGGTCTTCACAAGGAAGACGGGGTTTCATCAGGTTATGCATTATCTCGATGATTTTTTGTTTCTAGGGGCAGCCGGGGACCCGGAATGTGGTCAGGCTTTGAATGCATTTTGTGTCTTAATGAACCATTTTGGTGTGCCATTGGCACCCGGTAAGACGGTGGGTCCTTCGACTTGCCTCGAATTTCTGGGGATCGAGCTTGACTCAGAGGAGGGTTGTTTCCGTTTCCCAAGAGGAAAAGTGCTTAGGTTCAGGGCATCCCTGGAGACGTGTATTAGTCAGTCTAAGGTTAAGTTGCAGCAATTACAACAATTGGTGGGACAGCTAAATTTTGCCCTGAGAGTAATACCGATGGCCCGCCCCTTTTCCCGCTCGATCGCTCAGGCCATGGTCGGCCTGAAGGAGGGTCACCATCGCACGAGGCTCTCGGCCGAGGTTCGCCAGGACATGTGCATTTGGTTGGCATTTCTGGCGGATTTCAATGGTCGAGTTGTCTGGAACAAACCGGCGGTGTCCTCCGAGGAGCTGGGGCTGTGGACAGATTCGGCGGGGAGCATTGGTTTTGGTGCCATCTTTGGCACACAATGGTCGGCTCAAAGATGGCCGTCATGGTGGCATGCTGATGGGTTGACAAGTAACATTGCTTTTCTTGAACTGTTCCCCATTCTGGTGGCCCTGAAAACTTGGCCTGAGGGGTTTAGAGATCACTCTGTGGTATTCTGGTCTGATAACATGACCGTGGTTGAGTGCATCAATAGCCAGGCGGCACGATGCAAATGGATCTTGAGGCTGCTGAAAGAAATTGTCTTGTTGTGTATGCAATTGAATGTCCTATTTAAGGCAAGACACGTGCCGGGAGTGATGAACCAAGCGGCTGATGCGCTTTCTCGTTTCCGTATGCAGGCCTTCTGGGGTTTTCTGCCCACAGCGGACCCGGTGGCGGCGCCCTTTCCCGAAGCTCTCTGGTCTCTCGGTGCCCCGAACTACGAAACCTCGTGGGAGAGAGTTTAGCACCCAGGACAAGGAAGGCATATGAAGGGGCGTTCCGTTCCTATTTGGCCTTTTTGGGGACTGCTGGAGGGGAGCTTTGGGGCCAGGAGGAGTGGGTAGTAAATTTCCTGCTGTCTTTACATCAGGCAGGCAAATCTGTGGCTACTGCCCAGAGGCATCGGGCAGCCATTTCCTTTGTGGCTAGGGCTTATGTGATCCAGGACCCGACAGCGTCTTTCGTTGTACAAAAAGCGCTACGTGGGTGGCAACGCCTTGAGGGTCGCAGAGTAGATGAAAGGCGCCCGATAGGTCTGGATAGGCTGGCCCTGTTATTATCTGTACTCCCTTCAACGTGTTCATCCCAGTATGAGACAGTGTTATTCCGAGCCGCTTTTGCGCTGGCATTCCATGGGGCTATGCGGGTAAGCGAACTAGTGGCGAGGAACAAGCGGGATGTGACGGGGGGACTGTGCCGAGAGCACGTTCAGATCAGAGGGGAGACAATGTCCATCTCGTTTGTCAGGTCCAAGACCGATCAGGATGCGATGGGGGACTGCATAATCATACAAAGGATTCCCGGGTCCTCCATGTGCCCGGTAAGGTGCGTAGAGGAATATTTAGCGCAAAGGGTGGCATCATGGGGGGGACATTGTTGCGACACGCTGACACCACCCCACTGACGAGGTTTCAGTTTCAGCGGGTGCTTGCGATGTCAATCTCCGCTGCGGGCTTGAACCCCGGCGAGTTTGGGACCCATTCCTTTCGGATAGGGGCTGCTACAGAGGCTACAGCCAGGGGTCTGAATGTCGAACAAGTTAAACGTGTGGGGCGTTGGTCCTCGAACTGTTATAAAAGGTATGTGCGGTTGCACATGTTGTGAAGCTGTAATGATGTACTCACGCTTCTTGTTTTTCTTTGGTTTTCAGTTGCGCAAGCCTACGAGGCGGGGCGGACTGTGCAGTCGACCCAACACCGGGTCAGCGGTCAGACATCACCGGCTGTGAAAAAGGAGGTGTGGGTCGTGGGCCACTCATACGTGAGGCGGGCCGCGGACGTATTCAAAGCAGGTGACATGATTCACGTGGCTGGGGAATACGGGTACAGTGTGTCCTTCCACGGAAAGGGCGGGCTCTGTATTGACCAGTTTCAATCATTTTTTGAGGGTTTGTTAGGGCGGACGAGGTCACCGCCGGCTATAGTCATAGTACATCTCGGGTGCAACGATTTGGTGTCCACTGGTAGACGACTACTTCTTGAGGCAATGCTTTCCACTGTAAGTTGGTTGGCGAGAAGAGTTCCAGGGTGCACAATCGCATGGTCCCATATGATACCGCGAAAAGTGTGGCGGGGGGCTCTTTCAGTTTCTGCTCTGAATCATTCAGTAAGGAAGATTAATAATAAAGTGAGTCGATTGTTCCGTTCAACTACACTGCATTCTATTCCGCATGGTTGTATTAATGGGGACAGTATGTATCTGGGTGATGGTGTTCATTTGTCCCGGGTGGGGAACGAGTTACTCATAGGAGACCTGATAGCTTGGCTGGGGACTTTAAGACATGACCTTTAGGTAGGAGTGTGGGGGGTCCGGATAGCCGGTCAACTATCCGGCCTGTGGCGGTAAGGTCATGATCGGTGAGCACTAATTGGTAGATCCCTATGAGTGGGCATCACCCATTACGGATGGGAGCGCTCGAGGGAGGTGGCCATTGGCCCCTCAACGGGTAGGCGGTCCCTTCTAAGGATGGGACGCCGAAAGGAAAGGAAAGGCGGTCAAGGCCCCTTCCTGGGTAGGAGGGGCTACAGCCCCCTCCTGGGGAATTTCCCGGGGCCAGGATATCTGCGACGGCAGATGTGGTAAGTTGTGTGGGGTGTGGGAGGGGGTCTACGCTACCTTCTAGATACCTCACACGAGTCCTCGAACGACCTTTAAGTGGCGTCGAGTTTATTGGGGCCCCCGTCAAGTCAAGGGAAATTGGTAGTTGCACTTGAGGTACACCTCTGTGCGGTCGCCCCTCACAAGTGAGGGGGATAGATATTTCGGGTTTAGGGATCTTGACACCGGTTACGACCTTGCCGTTGGCCCTTAAACGTTAGGATGTACAATTTCAAAATTTCAAGTTAATGTTTTGTAGGATGTTAGTTCGGCTAGGAGAACCTTTGTATTAGAGAATATGTTAAGGTTAGCCAAAACATCGCAATGTGGTAATGAAATTGTACATAATATGAAACTGTTATTTTAATGTTTTATTTTGTTTCATATTTTAATAAATACGGCCGGGAGGGTCACTCCCTCCCGTCTTCCAAAAGTTCAGAACTGTTTCCGGTTTCCCATCCTTGGGGAGTGTGTTGAGAGGGGGTGGCGGGTATCGCGGCCATATAAGCGCTAGAATGCTATTGGACTAAAAGGCCACGGACAAGTTGCATTCATGATGCTAGGGTAGACACAGTCTGCTAGTTAAAATTTAAAACATGTTGCGTATATTCAATAAGGGCTGAAATGCTATCGAAAACTGGGAGGCCATGTGAGGGGCACCGATCATACAGCTCACATTGGGTGGCGCTGTCGGTAGCCCGTTTGTTATAGAAGAAAGTGAAGGGAGCACAGGATACCTGTGAGGGAATGAAAGGAGGACAAGTGACGTTAACTGCCGGGGCCCGAAAAAACGGAAATAAATGGCCAGGCAACGGCTGAGTTTGTTACCTTCAAGGCCCTCAGATCCGCTTTTACTGTTCTTTGCGGGAAAAGGAGAGCTACAAGGAGACAGAGGTCTCATAAAGTGAAAGCAAGATCAGAGGCCCGGGTCTACTGGCGTGCTGTGTTGGTGAGATACTATCTAGGTTAATTAAAGGACTGTCCTAGAAGCGCTTAGATCCATAGGGCTTATGCCAAAAAAGGGGAGTTGATAAATTACCTGTAAGAAGCTGGCATGTAATATCTGCGGTCCTGGAACAAGAAGAATTCCGTGTACCGCTGTCAGATTTATGCTGACTCAAAGTCTGACGTCAGAGACTAATTAGTCATTCTGAGGTGTGGCGAGAATCAAGGAAACTGAAGAGTTACTGTGACAGCGTATGACGCTGTAGGGTCATAGGAGATAAAAAGGATTAGGGGTTGTGATAAAAGACAATTAAATAATTATGAGCAAAAGAGAAGGAATAATAATGTATACTAAAAAATGTAGTAAAAAAAAAGAGAGAAGACCCCACAAGTTCCAGGGAACAGGGTGCTAAAGACAACAGGTATCAAGAGGATCCCTGGAAAGCGCAATTCATTCACTCCTTCATACTAGAAGTAATCACTGGTCATAAACTATTTTATACCGTTCACAGACTTTTTTATTTAAAAAAACACATAAATAGATAAAACACAATACATTACATAGTAAATGTTGTCATTAAAAACAAAGAGAATAACATTTCATACAGTAAATAAAAAACGAAATTGCAAGCTAATTAATCACCATATGCTAATAAATCAACACAAGGAGTGGCACATTTGCAGATGTCAACAAATCCTAACTATCTTAATCCCAACTAGATCTAAGGAAAATAATACCACTTATGTGTATCGAAAATGAAACGAAAAAGGAACCCCCAAGGGTCAAAAACAACCGTTTCCGGTCCTGATTGTAAGATTCATGAAGCCCGTATGATGTTTTTGGAACAAATCTCGTTTTTTACTTTTGATCTTTTACCAGAGATTTACTGGGCTTGAATTCTATAAATAAGAACAAATGCGTCGACGCGTTTCGGTGTCACTGCCTTTGGATATCGGCACACCTTCCTCAGGACAAAATTCGAAGTCCCTTGGGGTTACAATCATGTGTCCTTCCTTCAAGAAGGTCTATTTCTTTATAGATCAGAAAAGCATCAGATCCGCGTTGGACTAAGTCCTCAAGAAATGTCTCTGGAGTGTACGCGGTCGTGAAAGGAAGATTTCTTTGCCTTGGCTTCTAATCAGATTCAAGTATGGTTACACGTCATCTGGATACTAGATTTTCACCTTACGTATGTAGGACCCTTTGGACGTGGGAG
Organism: Lissotriton vulgaris; assembly: GCF_964263255.1. NCBI lineage: Eukaryota > Metazoa > Chordata > Amphibia > Caudata > Salamandridae > Lissotriton > Lissotriton vulgaris. The sequence continues at coordinate 989,722,184 of NC_141695.1, forward strand.
ATAGCCTCTTCCCTGTTCAAGAATGGTTACACATCCTCTGGATAATGGATTGTCACCTTCTGTAGGTCCCTGTGGATGTGGGAGATAGCCTCTTCCCCGTGGTATTCTTCTCCTTTGTTACGTTATCCCAACACCTTTGGATGGCGGTGAATTACTTGTTTTGGGTAATGCTTTCTCTTGGTATTGATTTGCGCAAAGGAAATCCACGGGTACGCCTGCTCCTATGTGGAACTAGTTGTGATTAAGGTAGTTAGGATTTGTTGACATCTGCAAATATGCCACTCCTTGTGTTGATTTATTAGCATATGGTGATTAATTAGCTTGTAATTTCGTTTTTTATTTACTGTATGAAATGTTATTCTCTTTGTTTTTAATGACAAAATTTACTATGTAATGTATTGTGTTTTATCTATTTATGTGTTATGTGTTATGTGTTACTTCTAGTATGAAGGAGTGAATGAATTGCGCTTTCCAGGGATCCTCTTGATACCTACTAAAAAATGTATACTAAAAACACGGACTAAGTGAAATGCAAAGCTTATTGGATAATATTCCAATCTTTTGCTGATCTTCAAGGGAGAAACAAGAGATGCAAACACAGCGAAAAGTGGTACTTATTGGGCCTTTTGCAGTATTCGGTCCAATGGGGGGTACAGTTCATTTGCCACGGAATCTGTGAGCATAGATGGTGGCAAGAAAGATTGAAAAGGAAAAGGATAATAAGACCCACGGTAGTCCCCAATTAAATCGCCACATGTGAGTCAGTGAATTGTAAAAGCTGTAAAATACATTAGAGCTATGGAGAAGATGCAGGCATATTAAATATACGTCTCATTATGGCATCGCATGCAAGGTGTCCCCTTCTTAATACAGCCAATAGTGCATCTCTGCATATTTATTAAGTCCAAGAGTGGTAGCGTTTAGACGCATGATGTATTAACTTTCTCTGCGTCTCATTGTTAATTCCCGGTTACCACCTCTGGAAGATGGTTTAACTGTTTCCAGTCCAAAGAATTTGAAAGTCTTGTTGTGTGGATGAAAATCTTGGAAGTGCTCAGTTAGCGGTGGTCCTACCTCTTCTTTGTTGATATTACGGTAGTGTTCCATTATTCTTGTTTTCAGTGCCGTGATGGTGCTCCCTATATAGATTTTGTTACAGGGGCAGATTATGATATAGATTACATACGTTGACGTACAGGTGATCCAATCCATAATGCGGATGGTGGCATGTGAGTCATGGTGGTATTCTTTTTGTTTATTTACTCCCAGTTTGCACACATTGCAATCATGGCAGATGTAGAAACCAACCGGTTTGTAGAGGAAGTTAGTCTTGGGTTTGTGGAGAAGTGTGGCTCAATGATTAGAGCGGCAGACCCTGATTCAGAGGTATAGCCCGGGACCAGGGTTCAATTGCCCGCCTCGGCGGGTCTTGGGCTCAAAATTCCACGGACCTGATAATTCTCGCCTTGGTGCCTATTTCAATCATGGAGTCCCACTCTGCAACTCTGGGCAATAGCTTGCTTAATCTCCACAATAGCCCCCACAACGCTAAGGATGCCTGGCCTCCACCTTGGGGGTGCCCAGGAGTAGACGCCTCACAGGGAAAGCCAGGATGGGTTCAACAGCGGTATTCGTACAAGCGCCTTGAGACCCTTGCGGGTGAGTAGTGTGCTATACAAGTATCAATTTTTGGGTTTAGTTCTTTTATCCTTGAATTCTGATTTGCACAACATTTGTTTGAGATTCTTGGCTTTCCTGAAGCCCATTTGGGGGAATTCCTCCATTTGGTCAGTTAGTGATGAGTTACCAGTCAGGAGGTACCAATGTCTCTTTAATGTCTTTCTGATGTGCTGGTGTCCATTGTGGTAATCTGTTAGGAACCTGATCTTATTATGTGTCTCGCTTTCAGCGGCCTCTCTAGGCTTGAGTAGGTCTTCTCTTGACAGTTTTTCGCAATCCTTAGCTGTCTTCTCCAGGAGTTTTTTGGGGTAACCCCGATTGAGGAATCTCTTAGTTAAGAGATCAGAACTTTCTTTATAGACCTCTAGTTTGCTGCAATTCCTTCTCATTCGTTGATATTCTCCTTTAGGAATATTGTTGATGGTTTTTTGTGGGTGACAGCTATCTGCCCTGAGTATGGAGTTTACCGATGTGGGTTTGCGAAATGTCCTAGTTTGCAATTTGTTGTCTTCCGCATATATGGTTATGTCTAAGAAATCTATTTGGCTAGTTGAGATGTTGCTAGTTGTTTGAATGTTCCATCTGTTTGTGTTCATCTTGTGTAGGAACTCTTTCATCAGGGCTTCTGATCCCTGCCAGATGCATAGAATGTCGTCGATATACCGACCCCAATATGTTATGCGGGTGGTGTATTCTGCAAACCTATCATTCCAAAGCCAGCATTTTTCAGCAAAACCCATAAGAATGCAGGCATATGGCGGTGCAAATTTGGCTCCCATTGCACTGCCTTGGGTCTGTAGGTAATACTTGGAATTAAAGGTGAACACACTGTTCATTAGGCAAAAGTGCAGCATTTCAAGGATCATCTCATTGGACTCTAAGAAATGAACTGATTCAGTAGCCAATGCCTTCCGAACTGCCTCTAGTCCATCCTTGTGGCGAATCGAGGTGTATAAACTGACCACATCAATTGTGGCCAGTAGACAGTCGTCATTCCATGGGATATTGTTTAGTTTCAGGAGAATGTCCTTAGTGTCCCGAATATATGATGGTAGGTCCTTCATGAATCTTTGTAGCTGATAATCAATATATTCACCCAGTTTAGAGCATATAGAGTTAATGACAGCAATAATTGGTCTCCCCGGTGGATTTGCTTTGCTTTTATGTATTTTGGATAAAAGATATAGTGTAGGCATAGTTGGATGTTCTACATATAGTTCCTTTCGTTCCACAAGGGTTAACAGATTTTTCGAATACCATGAGTCTAGTTTCTTTTTGAGGTCTCCTTGTATTTGGTTGTAGGGTTAGATTGTAGTTCTTTATAGCACGTCGTCCGAAAAGATATTGTTTCACCATTACACACGCTACATCCAACATAGACAAAAAATACATATACAGACCCACAGAATGGGGGATTTTGATCAACCATCTTCAGCCACTACCTAGTTTGGATGAGCCTCCTCCAAGCTCTGGCTTGCTCTGTTGTCTGCTAGTTTTGGGACTATCCCTTGGAATTTTGCTGTTGTTTAGATTTCCCATAAAAGTAGTTCATGATCGTATTTTCATCTGTGCATTTCAATCTGATCAGAAATACTACCCTGGTTTTTTGCCTCCACAGAAAAACTGTGGAAGAGAACTCTAGCGGCCCTCGGTTCCCTTCATCTACATGTATTTGTGGTTGTTAAGAAGTGAACGGTAACTTGCAGCCACAAAAACACAAAATAGGCACAGATACCAGATTAAAAGTAACTCATATCAGCGATTCAGATGTCGAAAAAAGTGGCTCACATTACAAATCACTGCGGTTTAAAAATTGAATGCAAGCTTTTGAGCTGTTTTGCATGGTATGGAAGATTTTATGCATTTGTGCTTACTGCACACAATATGTATGGTAATATCAGAGAAATTAAGTGGAAAAAAGGTCCCACCAGATGATAAAACAGCCCACTCACTGATCTAGGAGTCCAGGCTTTTAGGCGCTTCCAGATTGCGCTAAGGACTAGTTGGATTGGGGCCGCTGCCACTGTACCCACCTTTATACTCAATTATAAAGCAGAACAAGCATTTACAATGCAATGGTCTCGGCATTATTAAAGGTAGAGCTATTGGCATTGCTCATGACTTTTTTTTAAAATCATAAATAAATGGCATTGTCATTTACAATGCCAATAGCTTAATCGTTAAATAAATGGCATTGTCATTTACAATGCCAATAGCTTAATCACTCGCAAATGCATGACCTATTGCATTTACACCCACAGAGCCACACAAACAAAGCCACCCACACACACATACAGAGCCACCCACACAGAGCCACCCACATAGAGCCACCTACACAGAGCCACCCTCACACAGACAGAGCCACCCACACATAGAGCCACCTACAAAAAAAGCTATCCACACAGAGCCACACACCCCCAGCCACACACACACACCAGGGGTCAGGAGAACAAGCACAGCCAGGGGCCATGGGAGCAAGCACAGCCAGGGAGGCAGGAGAGCAAGCACAGCCAGGGGGGCAGGAGAGCAAGCACAGCCAGGGGGGCAGGAGAACCAGGGGGCAGGGGAGCAAGCACAGCCAGGGGGCAGGGGAGCAAGCACAGCAAGGGGGCATGGGAGCAAGCACAGCCAGGGGGCAGGAGAACAAGCACAGCCAGGTGGCAGGAGAGCAAGCACAGCCAGGGGGCAGGAGAGCAAGCACAGCCAGGGGGCAGGGGAGCAAGCACAGCCAGGGGGCAAGAGAGCAAGCACAGCCAGGGGGCAGGGGAGCAAGCACAGCCAGGGGGCAGGGGAGCAAGCACAGCCAGGGGGCAGGAGAGCAAGCACAGCCTGGGGGCAGGAGAGCAAGCACAGCCTGGGGGCAGGAGAGGAAGCACAGCCTGGGGGCAGGAGAGCAAGCACAGCCAGGGGGACAGCGTCCCAGATATTGACGCATACTATATGTTGCATGTCACCGTTATTCATTGATATATAATCCCAGTTCATCTCTGTACATTGATACGTAGGACGGCTCACCTTCATTTATTGAAATGTAATCCCAGTTCATCTCTGTACATTGATACGTAGGACATCTCACCTTCATTCTTCAAAACGCAGTCTCAGCTCCCCTCTATGCCTTGATATGTTGCACCAGCATATCTTGCTAAATTATTATGCCAGTTTTCCACCAGTCCTCACTGTACATTGATATGCATAATTAGTTCACTTCTATATCCAGATATGTAGCACCAGTTTACCACTATACTTTGATATGCTTCGTTCAATTACTTTTATATCTTGATTTACATCATTGGCTCCTCTCTATGTCTTATTATTATTTAATACCAGCTCATCTGTGTACCTTGTTTATTAATAGCACCCAATTACTGTTCTTGAATATGTAATGTTATGTAATGTGTGTACATTGCTGTATAATACTAGCTCACCTCGGTGCTTTAGAAAGTTGCATCGGTTCAGCTCCCTTCCTTAATAGATAATACACGTTCACTTGTTTATGCTAACATGTAGCACAGTAAATCACCTCCGTGGCTGGTGTGTTGCACATCTCTGTACCTTGACAAGTAGCACAAACTCTGTACTTGATAAGATACATCAGCTCATCACTGGGCTATAACGTTACCCCAGACCACCTTTGTACTGTTACAGGAGCTCTCCTTTGCACCTCATATGTTGCACTAGCCCGCCTCCATAAGTAACAGTGTCAGACACATATAAGGGAAAAGATGAGAAATCAGTGAGTACGAGATTACATAATGTAGATTCAAATGCCAGTGTTTTTTTCCGGATACATACTAAGACGATATTTTCGAAATAGTAAATTGGTTTTTTTGGCACGGCAAGTATTTTTTTAGGTTTTAGTACAATTTCATGTTTGCTTATATTTTGTTTGCTGTTTTTTGGCCATGTTCTTTTATGTACATGACCAAATGCTAGCCGTGGTCCGCAAGACTTACGTGGGCCAGAGCTTCCGGAAGCCTGGTGGGCTCTGGCATCGTGATATGTCACCCTGTCCAACCAACATGCCTCAGAAATATCTGCTCCACTTCGAGAGCTCGCTCATGGGAGAAATTGCGCGCCACCTGTTCAGTGGAGGTGGAGATTGTGGTAAAAGGTGCAGCCTCCATGTGCTGCGTAGTAGATCTTATACAGAAGAGGACACTGTCCAGTGCTTCTGCATGCGAACTAGATTTTCTGAGGCCTGACACGGTAAAAGGAGCAGCTTTAATTATCCACACCTTAGAGGCGTGGAATCCCGTTTCCAGAAACTCTGAATACCCAGGTAGTGAGTGGCCCAGCCATAGCAGGCGAGAAGGTGCAAAATACCCGTGAGCAGTGATGTTCTGAGGCTGTGTGGTCCGTGCAGTGAAACTCGAGGATCGACATGACCCGAGAGGCTCCGTATCCTGCGCAGTGAGACGCAAAGGTACCCCTGCCTTGAAATGCTCTGTATCCCGTGCAGTGAGATGCAAGAACAGACGTTTTTGTATCCCTCGTAGTGATGCAGTGATTCTGTCCACTCCGTGCAGTGAGACTCAAGGATAGACATGCTTTGAAAGACTCTGTATCCCATGCAGTGGTGCAGTGAGACTCAAGGATAGACCTGCCTCGCGACGCTGTGTATCCTGTGCAGTGAGACGAAAGAACAGGCATCCCTTGGGATGCTCTGCATCATCTGCAGTGATGACACTGAATCCCGAAGTCCCTTGAGATACCTCGCATTCCTCCTCCGCAGTCCTCTGCACTGTTAGTTTTCCTGCCCTGGGTCTGTTTCGCGCCCTCCAGAGCTCTAATGAGGATTACTGGGGTGTCATGTGTGAGCGAGCCAGTGGCTGCAGATGTGATCAACTCCGCGCAGTGGGGTTGGGGGGGACGAGAATTATCGCACTGAGGGAGGGCGAGAGACCTGGAAAGAGGGAGGGCTAAAAAGGAATGAGAGAGGGAGACCAGAGGCATGTATTTAGTCCAATCTGTAACATTTGACCGTAATTTTCTTTCCAACTCGTTAATCCCATGCCCGGGTTTGCGTGCTAAAATGACTATGCAATATTTTTTTTATTTTTTTTTACTTCCCAAAATATTTTTATTAAGACATTGCTGCAAAAGAATGCTGAAGAGGAAACAGGCACATGCATTTTTATGGATTAACTTTACCACGAATGAAGATTGCGGATTCGCACAAGGTTGAAAACCAAAGAAACCCTGTAGTTTCACCAGCACCGCAGCAAACCCTTTTGATGGAGAACCATGGAGTCACGATGTCTGGAGGCAGGCAGTCAAGCTAGCATGAGGTAGCGCAACATTGCATGAAGTGGTCATCTGTTACATAATCTGGTGCTACTAATCATGATAGGTCAATTTATTACGAACAAGATGCCTGACATTTACAGATCACAGGCCTTCATCTCGCTCTGCTCGAAGCTCCAAGTGACCAATGCAAAACAGCCCTCTAGGCTTTCACTTTAAAAGGATCCACCCCTTTAGGCAGCGTTTGTCAAACCAGCGGCATATAAAAGGACAAATTCAAAACGGCACATATGAACCAGAATTGTTACTCAGATCAGTCTTTGAAAAACTAATGTAAACAGGTTTCATTGAACTGGACTTGAATATCTGGATACAAAAGCGAACACAGAATAAATCTTCTCGAATATAAGATAATTTTGGTTATGGATAAACCCCCATTCTGTCCTATCACCATCATATGATGAAAAATATCCTGGTATATGTACAGCAAGTATTTGATTACCAAAAATAGGTGGATGACTATCCTCAAGCAGTTAGTAATGTAGTGACAACAGTTAAAAATGTATCCGCTATACCAAAATACATGCAAACTTCAGTAACAAAGTAAAAAAAAAGAAAAACCCTCCGACTTCTGGCTTCGTGTCCTATCATGGTAAGGCATCACAGCAGCAGTATGACTGTTAAAGGCACATACAACTCCAGCTGCAGAGCAGCGTGTTTGGGTGCATGCTTAAATATGCATGTCAACTACAGCAGCATTGGGATTTGCCGGTCTGTTTCGCGCCCTCCGGAGCTCTAATGAGGATTACTGGGGTGTCATGTGTGAGCGAGCCAGGGGCTGCAGATGTGATCAACCCCACGCAGTGTGGGGGAGGGGGGTGAGGGGACGAGAATTATCGCACGGAGGGAGGGCGAGAGACCTGGAAAGAGGGAGGGCTAAAAAGGAATGAGAGAGGGAGACCAAAGGCATGTATTTAGTCCAATCTGTAACATTTGACCGTACTTTTCTTTCCAACTCGTTAGTCCCATGCCCGGGTTTGCGTGCTAAAATGACCACTTCATGATGGCTTCGAATGTGGACCCTCTGGTCACGTCATAAACGACAAAGGCACCTACTGCTTATTTGTAGTACGCTCGTGTCATATTGCCAAACCTTTCCTGTCCTGCGATGACCCACAGCTGCAGACGCATCATGTTCCGTCCTGCTGTCCCAGCTGATCACCTTCAGGGTGAAGTCGACGCTGATGGTAGCGCGGTAGTGCTGCGAGAAGAGCTGGTGCACATAGCGCTTGATGATGCTGGTCTTGCCCACGCCCAACTCTCAGATCACCAGCACCTTGAAGAGGTACTCGCGGTGCTCTGAGGGCGCCGGGGACCCACCAGCGGCTGAAGCAACTATTATTATTATTATTATTATTATTATTATGTTTCTTATATAGCGCCAGAATCGACCCCCGAAGGGGTATCTCCGTGCTTGCCTTGGGAACCCGTCCTGTCTTTTCCCTGTGAGATAGCCCCTACAGGACATCCCCAAGGTGAAAGCTAGGCATCCCGCCGCAGGGGGGCCGTTGTGGAGATTAAGCAAGCTTAATGCCCAGAGTTGCAGAGTGTGAACCCATGATTAGGTCAGGCACCGAAGCGAGAATTATCGAGTCCATGGACATTTGAGCTCGAGACCCTGCCGCGTCGGGAATCGAACCCTGGTCCCGGGTCTGACCTCTGCTTCAGGGTCTGCCTGCTCTAACCAGTGAGCCACACTTCTCCAGCAACCTCGTCACCGCTGCTCGGGGCGGACATGCCCACTGCAAGGCGACCCCGGGGGGCGGCGGCAAAGGAGGAAGTTACACGGAGAGCGGGAGGGGGGCGGGAAACAGACAGGGGGAGGAAGGCACGGAGGGAAACAAACAAAATACACGGAGAGCGGGAGGGGGGCGGGAAACAGACAGGGGAAAGAAGGCACGGAGGGAAACAAACAAAATACACGGAGAGCGGGAGGGGGGCGGGAAACAGACAGGGGGAAGAAGACACGGAGGGAAACAGACACGATCTTACCTTCACTGCGAAGGATAGAAAATGGCGGACACAAGCTTCCGGATTTTGAGGATTTGGGGGCGTGGTTTTGGTGTCCAGAGTGACGGACGACGTCACAGGGCTAAAGAATGCAAAAAATCACGCCCCCAAATCCGAAAAAGACGGGGCTTCTTTGGAGGGATGTCTCTCTCCTCCAATGGCTGGCCTTCGTTTAGGAAGCCAGCCAATGAAGGAGAGACAGGGCAGGGAGGCGGGACCTTCTGCGCTACTGAGAGTCATTAAATCTCAGGCCTAAGTCTGCGCAAGCGCAGCCTTTTAGGCCTTCGACCTAAAAAGGAAGCTTCTTCACAGATGGGCAATAGGAGTGAGCTGTGCAAAAGGCGCAGCATTAGAATGAAGTGCGTTAGAATGAATTATTTTTGTGGTTTTATTTAGTGTGGACTTTAGGGCATCAGAGCTCTTTACAATATTACCAAAACAAACCAACCACGCAGTGAATACCATCATTAAAAGCATGATATCAGGAGTACATGGGAGGAGGGTATACTGTGGGTAAGTTCACCGACAGTCTGAGCAGGAATATATTTGAGACACAACCTCCGACAAATTAAAATACACATTGAAGAGCGGGTGTGCATGGCAGGAATTAATCCAAGTGTCTTTCTAAGAGAAGAGCTTTGAGAACTTTTTTGAAGGTACCTTGGCAAGTAGTTAAAGGGAGGGTCAGAGGGAGGGAGATCCGCTGACCAGAGTGAGGAAATTGGAAAGTTTATTTGATAACCTCTGCTAGAAATCACAGAAATAATAGGTAAGTAAACTCATCTTGACACATGCACACATGCAGAGTGAATGCTTGCATGTTTGATGTGAGGTGGACCTGTCTGGTTGACAATTTCCTTGGCCCTCTAGAGTGAATGGTGCTACTGGAGCATTGTGTATTGAAATGGACTGTAGTAGCATGAGAAGAACTGTATTTAATCCTCTTGCTTGCTTCACTGCCCCAGGGTGAGCAAGGCCGTCAGTGGGTCTGTTACTGAGGCATTTGGTACGTCTGCAGGTTAAATGCAAAAATATTCCCTGTGCCACAGAGCTCTTCATTTTGCTTATGTAAACCATAGCTTCAATCAGTAATCTTACTTCTCTACTACTACTGGAAGCAGGTATCCCTAGGTATGCAATACTGCAAATCATCTACGTCATTTAGGGGTCACCAGGTGATGCAGCTGTGACCGCTGTCTTGCCATAAGGCTCCTGACACTCCCTTTGTAACCCCTGGCCTCAGAGGTGGCAAAATCAGTGCCAGGAACACAGAGGTAGCTAGTTCTTATGGATGTCGGTTGAGACTCCCCTCTCTTTGTTGTCTGTCAATTTTTGCATTACAGTAATAGTGAATAATATTACATTATTTACTGTTGCTGTAATACAAATCGAGTACATGACATTCCCTTGCAGCTGAGTTATTGAAATTGTTTTTAATGTATTGTGTGTGCATGCTTGCGAGAGAGAGTGTGGGTGTGTTTATGTGTAAGTGTGTGTGTGAGGGAAAGGGATGTCACTTCCGTTACCCCTGGCATTTTGAATAATTGACATCCACACTGCAAATCCTATGATACTTATAGTGTGCTGTACAAAATCCTCCACTCTCTAAAAATTATGAATGTCTAATTTTATATAGAACTGAACATCTGAGACTAGCCTGTGTGTATGCATTAGCTATAATGGCAGACAGGGGTAATTGTCAAAAGTGTTCTCATGTCATGTGTGACACCTTCATACAGGCCAAATATGTTTTACTAACGGTATGTTAGATTCAGGACCGTGTAGTTTTGCTTTAAACATTGTTAGTGTCTGCTAGAAGTACAGTGGGCATAGGACTGTTGAGTAAAAACGTTTAGGGTTACTGAAGGTGAGAAACATGATAGGAGCCACTTAGTATTGATGCATTTGTGTTAAAGGGTTCCCGGCAAATGATCAGTTAGGAAAAAGTATTGCTCAGGATCACACTAGATGGTCAAAGATAAAACCAAGGGACATCCTGTCTCCACTGTCAGGAACTTCCCAACATTTACTCCTCGGCACTGATTTCCTGTTAGTCACAGCTGGCAAGTGTGCCCACTGAGTAACTTATTCTCTCAATATTCCAAATTACTAGAGATCAAGAACATGCTTTCGGTATATATGTCCATGACTTTCTGAAATCAGAGCACTCAATGACTGGAATATGTTTTATTTTTTACCGTCTATTTAAAGCAGAAGTTTTTGGATGTTAGGCGCATGAGTGACGTAGAATCTGCAGTTTAGAGAGTTACCTAAAAATAGTAAATTAAACCTAAGGACTTATTGAGCTATATAGGATCTTGCCTTGCTCATGTGTTGGTACACTTATAATCCTTACATCCCTCCCTACTTAATGCAGCAATTTCTTTATGTTGCCACTGCATGCACACCGCCGTGCATTAAGCTGGGTAAGTCCAGCACTTCGACCAAACAACACAACTGCCTTAATACAGCAAAAGGGTCGGTTTCAACCACAGGGCAATCTGGCAGTTCCAGAAGGGCTGGTCTGATAGGTTAGTGGATATCACTTTTTATGCTGTTTATGGGCCTGGTTTATCGTCTGGTGGGAAAGTGTTTACCGTTGATTTACCTGGTATTACCATAAACAATGTCAGAAGCAAACGCAAATGCATACAATCTTCCATAGGTAGCAAAACACCTGTACAGTGTGTCTTTATGAGTTAAAAACTGTCAAGATTTTCAAATGTGAGCCACTTTTTTTAGCTTTCTGATTTGCTAATGTGGGCCACTTTTCATTTAGTGACAGGTACCGATTTTATGTCACAGTCCAACCATGTAAAGCTGAGACCAAGACTCATGGATCCACATGGCTATTAGGGACACACAGCTATTCAGACGTGCACATGTACACAGACAAACACGTCTCCATTCAGAATCTGAGAGAGTAGGTGACCATACACATACATAGCATATGTAATAAAAGGTCCCTTTTTGCATGGTCACTCCCACTTTTTTATTACATTTTATTGCTGTTTTTTTGGACTCTGCACTGGGACACTGCTGTTCAGAGTCCAGTTTATGAGCTCTGGCATCTAAAACATATCAACATTGATTATACTTGTCCTTACGGTAAAAAGGCCCGAAAAGCTATTTTTAGTGTAGCAGGATTGGCTGTTCCATAGGAATGCACTGAGATGCAATATTTAATGAAATGATGCTACAGCTGTATAAGAAATTACTACATATGCCATTCTTGGACTTTGTGAAATATTTATTATAAGCCCAATTCATGGATGGAGTTGGATTTGTGATAAATATTTAGGAAAAGTTACCCTTTCCCTGCCTATAACCTATGGAAACCAAGTGCCCGAGTTCAAACTGTCACCAAGCAGCTGAATAGCCCTCTTGATGATGTCCTGAAACAGCTCCCAGAGCAGACCAAAGGCCTTCAGAATGGGGAGGTGTTCTGTTTCTCTGGCGGAATGATCATCTGGGCTGTGCCCAGGAACTTGAATAACTTCAAAAGGCCTACCCTGCTACTGGCAAATGTTAGCTGACACTTGGAGAAGGTCTTCTTTGTTCCCCCAGTCAGGAAGGCACCTGTCCAATTTGGAGAGGAGCTGCCCCCAAGAACTGTTTTGAAGTTACCATAGAGGAGGGGTTTCACATTTCACTGGCCACACCTCTGGGGTGAACACACAGGCTCTGCACAAGGGAAAAAGGGGTTCATAATCTTGGATTTGGTCAGAGATGATCACTGTGGGATTGTTTGCCATGGAGGACACAGGAAATGGAAGCTTTCCCCTATTGTTTAGGTAGAGGTCAGGAGTCACCCCCACCCACAAGCCAATGCCAGGCATAAATGTAGCACTCCTGGTCACACTCTTTAGAAAACTATTGGACATCTGGAAGATAGAAGAAGGACTGCACTTGCTGTTGAAACCTGGGAGGAGACCTGAAAAGAAGGACCGGTTATAGGACAAAGATGTGGACTCCAGCGGTCAGGCTGAGCACCTGTTAAACTACATGTACAAAACAAGCTGCAAGATACCCCTTTTCTCAAAGAGGCCAACTGACCAGTTCCAACTGGACCTGCACTGGACCATGATGGTGACTTCTGCTCGAGTGCGTCTTTACACCAATCGCTGTTTCTTAGGTCCTGGGAACCTTGTTATATCAAAGTGTATCCCTCCTAACATCATGAAAAACCTATAACTTAGGAACATTTTGGCTCCAATGACCTTCTCAGGACCGGGATATACCTTCCAAGCCTATCCAATATCTGCCAATCCTATCCCACAAAGCTGCATTGCGCCAGGCCAAAAGATTCAGGTTGCTCCCTCTCTGAGCTTTTCTGCAGAAGCAAATCTGTTTCAGCAGGACATCACAGAGAGGGTATTATGTCTTGTGGACCCCTGTATGGCTAAAACTTGCAACCTTGCTCCACTGGAAGAATTTTAGCTACAAAAAAGTGAATACATCAAATGTAGAAATCAACACTGGGCAAAAGCTTTGAAAGTATCCAGCCAGCAAGGGACCTTCCTTGGGCGCAACTTTTCTAGCTTAGAGCTTTCCCACCAATAGTCAGGATCTTCAACTGCACCTTGCACAGCGGCTAATTAGGCTCACAGAACAATTCTCACTTACAGCCTGCTGTCTTGCTTCACTGATTTTATTTGACTTTCATTTCAGAGACTAAGGAGCATTTCGACAATACCCCTGCAGCACTTTTAAGCGACTGGATCGTCACTTTTGTGCTGCCCCATATTTACAAGGTCACAGAAAGTCACCCTGCATGGCTTCCTATGGCCTTGTAAATATGGCCCGGCCCCTTTCATGGATTACTCTGCGTGAAAGAGGCGTTTTATGGGTGTTGCTGTGGGTTTTCCCATGGAGAGAGGATGTGGCCTAACACATACAGCAGCCAACCGGGAAGCTGGGGCACTGGGTTCGAGTCTCAAGAAGGACCACTCAACATTCTGTGATCCTTGGCAAATCACTTAATCTCCCCATGCCTAACAAAATGAACATGTCCATCTGTAATGCAACTGGTGTTCATGTAAACACTCTGATAGCTTTGGGTCAAGTTCTTGCTATATAAAACTCTGGAATTTGTTTTTATCTGATGCATTCCCAGATTTACAATGTTTTTGTGCAGGAAGGTTTGCCTTCCTGCACAAAAACATCATCCATGCAATGCAGGCACCCTTGTACCATGATGTAAGAGTACCTGAGTTGACGCTAGGCAGTCAACTATGCCCCAGCACAGAGGAAAGCACGGGGATGCATCATATTGCTGTAAATGTGATGCATCCCTGCACTTTCTAGTGACGCAGATCGGCACAGCAAGATGGCTTGCATGGCCACACTGAACAATTTTCGAGTAAATATGCTCCTATGTCCAAAGGTAAAATCTGTTTTCTATATCTGAATTGCATGCCTTTGCTGTCAGCCTTAAATCGTGTTAGGTAGCATTTAAGAGCAACCATGTGATCGCTGTAGAAATCTAATACTGTTTGCACTATTTTTATTTTAAAACATTTAAATTTATATCTTTGATTCCTGTTATTGGATTTTGGGCATTTTGGTTTCATTTTGGCCAATTAATTAATATCTATTATTATAAATTGGCATGGGCTTTTATTCTGTTGTCTTTCCAATTTTGTAGCTGTTTTGGTACCTCTAAAAATGCTTAACACATTTTCTCAGGTTAAGCCTGTATGCTCAGTTCCATAGCATGAGGATGATCTCAGGTTTAAATTACTGAAAGCTTTACTGGATCTAACAATAGTGACATTGTTACATTGGACTATAATCCACCCCAACTAATAATACCTTCTAACAGCAAACACATACATACGCTGAAAAACTAAGATTACATCCGTGGCCTGTTCTCACCTGTGTACCCTTCATCCCAGATAATCCTTATTCTGACCGCTGCGGACCTACAGTGCCTTACAATAAAAAGTGCACACCTTTACATTTGGTGACTATGGGAGGGCAGGCCGGATAAACAGATGTGGAGGCTGTAAATAGTGGGCCAGTAGGGCAGTCTTTATTCAACAATAAACAAAACGTTGGCAAAGATAGTGTCCTTGAGAATGGTGTAAGCGCAATCCCAGTTCTTCTTGGGTCTTGGGAGTTCGTCTCTTTGTCAAGGGTGGTCCCTCCGGTGGATGGTCCTTCCCAGCAGACTCAGAAGAGGAGAGAAAAAAGGGAGCCGTCAGTGTTTGTAGAGTTATCTTTAAGGCTTTGTAGACACTATAGTCTCCGTCACCACACCCGGTTGGTGCAAATAATACTTGGGTAAAAGACAGGTGTTTAGGAATTAGGATGATATCGGAAGGAGGTCAATGGTCATGCGGGATGTGCACAGGAATATACATTTGTGAGGGGATAGAGTAGGGGAGAATGCCACACAAATATAGGGTCTATTATCACGATGGGTAGTGCTATGGGTTTTTATACCTTGATGCCAACGGCTTGGGTTTTAGTCCCTAAGTACGTTCCTGGAGTCGCTATTATCAAACAAGCTACTAACAACAAATAAGTGGGCTCAGTCGGCCATCTAGTTTATGACTTCCTTGTTCTGAACTCACCTGCCATCACACCTCCCGCTCCCCTCCTATGCACTTTTGAACCTCCCACCACCATCCTATACACTTCTGAAACTCCCGCCTCCATCCTATGCACCTCTGAACCTCCCACCTCCCTCCCATGCACCTCTGAACCTCCCGCCTCCCTCCTATGCACCTCTGAACCTCCCGCCGCCCAGTCCCTTCCTTCCCCCTGGTTTTAGAGACTCACTGGCTCTACTGCAACTCTCCTGAGTTGCTGCCGCTCCTCAGCCACCTCCTGCAGGGACCACCACTCCTCGTACCACATCTCGTCCTCTTCCTGGTCTCCAGCGTCTGATTCTTTGGCGTCGGTCCGTCTTCTGGCGTCTTCTCCTTTTCCACCATCTGGATCCGCTTCCTTCTCCTCGTTTCCAGCTATATCGCGCCCGCTGGTCGCGTCTCTGACCCTTTCCACCTCTTGTGAAATTCTTCTTCCGGGGTTATCCCCGCCCTCTTCCTGTTGCATCATTTGCTGTACAGGGAGAGGACAGGGAGGAGTTACGTTTCAAACTTGTTTTACCCTGTGCTGAAATCGGGTATTCTGTATTGGAGCAGGTACGTGTTTGTGGTGTTGAAGGGGTGTATAATTCACCATCGGGCCTGCCGGGTTCGTCGTCCCCTCACAGTGACATAATTTGTGCTAACAACACCTTCAAACTAATGGCACCTTCCCATTACAGGGTCCATGTTCATGCAGTGGTGGTATGGGCTAGTTCCCATCTTCTCTCACCAAACCACAGATCAGTTTGAGGCATGTGTAAGTAAATGCTTGTTTGGAAATGTGGGTACCTGGGAGATGCTTTAACACTAAAAGAATGCACCATGGAGGAGAAGATGAACTCATGAAACTACCTGCCTAAAATGCTAGGCTTTGCCTAAAGTGGGGCACACTCTACACATTACAGGTTTTCAGAAGCACTCCTTTCCCAACTGTTGCCTGAACTCAAACATCCCCTAAACAGAGTAGATGTCCTGGAACCAGAATCGCCTATGTACTACCAACATGGCTGTGATGGTGTTCTCATTTGTATTAGAGAGACTTAAGGTGAGATTAGTGGGCTAGGTTTCCATATCCCCATAACAATGTCACAAGTACAAAGGAAGAACTGACCACCCGTACAGTGTCTAGGCACCCCTGAGTTATTGTGTTTGATTTATTACAAAGGTAAAGCTACTAAGTGCATTAAAAATATTTTTACTCCATCCTTGATGAGTAGCCAATATCTTGCTGCCACCGGGACTACAGGGGCTAGCAGCCACTGCCAGATCGCATGCCTGCGCACCTCACCTTGGAGAGCCAGGAGGGGCTAGAAAATCCAACACAGGCTCCCACAGCGCGGGAAGCCCTATTAGCCTCGCCAACACCTTGCTGTCACTGGGACTAGGGGAGCTAGCAGCCACTGCCACAGTGCGTGACCGCGCACTTCACCTTGAAGCGCCAGGAGGCGCTACAAAAACCAATGTGGTCTTCCGCACCACGGGAGGCCCTCCTTGCGTCGCCAATACCTTGCTGCCGCCAGGACTGCAGAGGCTATCAGCCACTGCCACAGGGCGTGACCTCGCATGTCACCATAAAGCACCGGGCTGGGCCACCCCCACTTTCATTGCCAGCTCAAGGTCCTGGACTGTTATTCCCTGAGGTACTGTGTAATATTTGCAAAAGGTCGCACTACTCGAGTAATGAGAAGTGCCCCCCGGGCTCCTTCAAAGTCCTTATATTAAGGTTTCACCAGTAAACATTTTAAGAAAGATGCCAAATTTTGGTGTAAAAATGCTTGTTTTTTAATCCATCTTGTTATATACACAAGAGTATCTTTGGTGTAAACATAATCCTTCGATTGTATAATGTGCACTCAAACAATCCCAATGCATTTCGGCATATCACAAATGCCTTCTTCTGGGGGATTAGATTTCGTGCCGTGCACGGGCGGAGTAATCGAAGATGCAGCGGTTCTCTGCCGGCACAAAATCTAATCCTCCAGAAGAAGGCATTTGTGATATGCCGAAATGCATTGGGATTGTTTGAGTGCATACAATCGAAGGATTATGTTAACACCAAAGATACTCTTGTGTATATAACAAGATGGATTAAAAAACAAGCATTTCTACACCAAAATTTGGCATCTTTCTTAAAATGTTTACTGGTGAAACCTTAATATAAGGACTTTGAAGGAGCCCGGGGGACACTTCTCATTACTCGAGTAGTGCGACCTTTTGCATTAGTTACGCTCCCAGTCGGAGGGCGATACTCCGGAGCACCACACAGACTTTGATATTACCAACAATATCGCAGTGCGTCCAATAACACCCAATTAATACTGTGTAATATTTGACCATCGCTTAATTATTGCCCTTTTCTGTTCCGTCCGTGTCCTTGCCCTAACTTACGCAGACTTGATCCATGGACGTGTTAGTTGTTATTGTGGCCGCTTGGAATGGAGGAAAGAAAGGGGATTGAGGCTGGGGAGGGCGGTGCATCTCAAAAGAGATCGAAGAAACAGCCTCACGTCGCACGACAGGAAACTGAGAGTGAAGGTACTTTTGGGGAGAAAGAGTTAGACCGCATTAAGACTAATATTGCTGATTGGAAGGGGTTGCTTTTGTCACCTATTGCCCCCATTGTCCCCATCAATGGACCTACCCATAAAGTAACACAGACTCCTTCCCAAGCATCTACCTTGATTGGGTCAAAAAGCACTGGGTATGGGAAAATTCCAACCCTCTTTGGAAAAGTATCTAACAAAATCAAGCCAGTATCAATATCAACATCAGTCCCAGAAGCCCAGTAGTTCATCTTTGTGACCCTCTGTGCTCTTTGGGCAACACGGGTGTAGCGTGGTCTAAAAGGAGGACAGAGACGCAGGTGTGATGAAGATGGATCTTTATTTGTCACGCTTGCACAGGTATCCAAACGACGACCTCAGCCACAGCTGACTGGCACAACAACTCTAACTGCCGGTATCTAGGTTACACCGGCGCTCACCTTAGAACACTCGCAGTGGTGATATTCGGTATGATGTCACCAGAGAGTGTTCCAAGACGTACAGTGCGACAGGAGGGAGGTGGGTGGAATGGACATGCTAAAGGTGGACGATACCACAACGTGCTCCCTGAGCTCGCTATACTAGTTGATTTTCCTCTGAGCAACCGGTTTGCCCCACTAGCTGACCCTCCTGCCACAAAAGCTACAAAAGATACATGTAATGTTCTGGAGCATACTAGTATTTCTGCTCCTGGACCGACATTGCACCCCCTATGGGGAGAAATGGGGGATGTTAACAATTGTGTACCCTCTAATTTAGATCTGCAGAGGGAAATAGCTGTTTTAAAAAGCTCCATAGAATCCTTAACAACAATAGTGTCCAAAATCTATCGCAAACTGGAAGAATGTATTAGACCCCAGTCCCCTTCACCAGTGCCCACCACACAAAATTATGCTACTCCGAGGACAGGACTTGCTTTGCCCCCCGGAAGCAAACTGACCAGAATGCTCCAACTAGGAATTCTACCTTTGAGTTCAGCTCATTTGCTTCCAGTGCGAGGGCACCAGTTACTCAATCGATTGCAGACAATAGGTCTCATAAGGACCTGGGTGAGAAACACAGGGATGCCCAATGGGATCCAACAGGGTACTGGCCATGGCCCAAGCAGATGCCGCAGAGATTATGTTGAGGACTTAGCAGGGCATTTCCATTTCCTCAACCTGCTCAACTAGCTCGTCCTACGCACTCCACACCCCAGTCGAAACCAATATATATGACCAATATTCCCAAAGTGGATAACAATAGTTCTAAACATGAGAACGCAGAAACTCTTAAAAACAAGGCCATACATTGGTTGAGGCATACTGGAGGTTGTAGATCCATAATAAGTGACGATATTGCACAGGCAAAAAGATGTACCATGAAAAATAGTCCAACTGATGTCCTAGAACTTATTCTAGTAAATGACCTCCTGGTCCAGAATCTAGTCAACATGGAATTGATATTGCATTCCGCAACCCCTACAAAGATTAGGATAAAATGTAACATCCCTTACGCATTGGAACAACCGAATGCTCCACCCCAACTTCTTGGGGGCTCACCCATTTCATCACTCTCCCAGAACGATTGACTTCTTGCATCTGCGGTAAAGGATCTAATTGCACTCCTAGTATAATTCATAAGCACACTTCTTTTACAGCCCATATGCACCAAGAGGATCCATCTTTAAAGCTTGAGAGCCTGCTCTGTAATACACAATCAGTCTTAGATATTGCTACAGTCTCTGCACTAAGTGACCGTGCGCAGGCTAATAGTCCGGAAACACTTGGGATACTCTTCTACAAAGATAAATACCTGTATACCTCACTGTCTTCCCAGATTCACTCTCCAATACCATCTGGTAGGGCTTTGAAGATAGTCTCCTGGAATGTGGCGGCATAAGGGGGAAAATCGACTATCTGCACTGGATTGAACTTATCAATCACCATGCGATTTGTTTACATCAGGAAATATGGAGTTTGACCCCCACATTTATACCTGGGTTCATGACTTTTCACAGACCGACCATTCCATCTAAACATGGCCAGCCGTCAGGTGGGTTGCTCATCCTAATCAATATCTCACTTAACTACGGTGCTAAGGAATTGGACACTAACAGCCCTGACATTGTAGGGGTAAGGCTAAACAATGACAAGGGCAAGTCCATTGACATCTTCAACGTGTATGCCAGAAGTACAAGAGGAGGTAACTCTCCAACCTTGCATGTCCTTGACCAATTATTGAAACTTAGACAGAATGGTCAGTCCCTAATAGTCGGTGGTGATTTTAATGTGAACAATTAGACTGGACAGAGTCCCATGATGTGAATGAGGAGGATAAAGCATGGATTGTGCCACCTCTAGAGATTATCCCTATAAAAAATGGTCAAAAGCAGCACTACAACTGAATGCCATTACTTTAGAACATAGGCTAAGAGCCACAAATGGGAGAACGAGGTCCGACAAAAGAGGAGAGATGACTTTTAGTGGACCAAAAGGAGCGAGTAGAACTGATTATCTTCTAGTAGACCTTGCATTATGGCCCCTGGTAGGGGACATGGTCATTATTCTGCCCTGTGACAGTGACCATAATTCTCTTGGCTTGTCTGTCAAACATCCATGGGGCGAGAGGGTGGAGGCCAGATTGATTCTGTTGAGTACTAAGGAGGTAATCCCCTTCAATAACAAACGTCGGCTCAAATGGCCTGCTGTTATGGCAGATGAAACTAAGGCTAGATTGATTACAAAAGACCTGGAAAAGCACCTAGAGACCTTGGGTGCTGAGCCTGATGACTCTTCCAAAACATTTGCTTGCAGCAGCTCACATAAAGACTTTTTCAACCGGCTGACCAGTTTCTTTCATGTCCATGACCAAAAGATCAGGCCAAAGCAGGGTGGACCATCAGGCACCAATTTATGGTTTAATAGAGAAGGTAGAGTGTTTAGAGGGAGACTGTCCATAACCATCAGAAATAGGGATGCATTAAGTATTCGTGAAGCCAGGAAGGATTACAAACAAGCACAGGTCAAAGCGAAGAGAGAATTGGAAGAAAGAAGGTGGGAATATCTTGGGGAGGCAACCCGTCACCCAGATAGCAGAAAGTTTTGCACCCTCTTGACCAATGGCAACTTCGAAAGATCGCCCCCTCTGGTCAACAATATTCCAGCTGTAGAGTGGCAGAAACATTTTAGGGACCTCTATTCTTTCATTTGAACATGTGATATAAATCAGTTGTTCCAGGAGACAGGCTACCCAGCACATACCCTCTCATTTTCTAGAGAGGAAATCTTGTCCTCACTGGATGCAATTGTACCTGCGAAGGCCCCTGGCTTGGATGGTATCCCATGTGAACTTTTTCGCGGAGATAGGGAAAATTGGGCTACTTATTTTACAATGTTGGCAAACAACATAGCTGATGGGGAGATGATCCCCGATTCATGGAAATGGGCTGAAGTAGTACCCATCTTTAAGAAAGGGGACAGGTCAATGCCCTCCAACTATCGCCCGACCAGCTTGATAAGTTCTGCCTAAAAGGTCTTCTGCCGTTCCATCATTGGCCAACATCCAAGATTGGATGGATGAGAATTAAATTCTCTCTGCACTCCAAGCAGGATTCTGGCGGAAGACCGGCACAATGGATCAAGTATTTCGGTTAGTTATGTTATACCGGAAGGTTGTTGTCTTGGGCAAGGGAAGACTATACCTCGCCTTCATTGATTTAAAAACTGCTTTCAACCTTGTGCCCAGGGACTTACTATGGTGGGTAGTTAGGGTTATGGGAATGCCTTTGGACATCCTGGAAATATTAGTTAGGCTGCATGATGGAAACTATTCCCCGGTGAGATGTTTTAACCAGGGACAACTTACTGAGTCAATCACAATCCAATGGGGGGTCCGCCAGGAATGTGTATTGGCTTATACCCATTTCTCCTCCCTGTACGTCAACCAAGAAGCAGACCTTTTGTGCTCTCAACCTGTCGACGCACCATCTCTGGCAAACAAAAAAATGGCTGCACTGTTATTCTCCAATGATACTCTCCTGATTTCCAAAACTCCCATTGGTCTCCAAAAGCTTTTAAACCACTTCAAGGCATTTTGCGATGAGAGGGGTTTGGTTATTAACACCACTAACACCAAGATAATGATGTTCAAACCACACAAATCTTTCAAGGGAAAAATACTCCTGGACAATGTCCTGCTTGAGAGGGTTAGCTTCTTCGATTACTTGGGTATTAAATTATCGGAGGGAATGAGTTGGAAGAGACATTTAGAAAAGGGCTCCTTAAAATTTACCCAGCTTACTGGGGCTTTGAGTAGAGAGCATTGCTTGTCGTACACCAAGCCCATAGCCCCTGCTCTAAAATTGTACAACTGTAAGGCCGTGACTAGCGCCTTTTATGGGGCGGCCCTGTGGGGCATAGCACCCTCCAATAAGCTCGTAGCTGTGGAACCCAAGTTCCTTAGGAGCCTGATATCCCTCCCTCTAAGTACACCCTTTCTCCCTCTTAAGCTTGATCTGGGTGTTAAGTCCATCAACGATCTAGCGAGGCTCCTCCCACTGTTGTTTTGGCATAGATTGGCCTCCACTCTTGATTTGCCACACTATGTAGCTGCTTTTTGCGAGGTCTCCGACTTGGACACCGCTAACAAAATTGGCTGGAATAAACAAGTGAACGCTCTATGGTCTAGCATTGGTTTGCCAACCCAGGCTAAAGGCCATCCACCTTCATACTCAAGAAGTCAAGTAAAATATCTGTATTGGGCTTGGGTCAAAGAGAACAACTTTCGGAAAAGTCAACCTGCCTCCCTAACAGATGCTTTCACTGATCTGAAATCGAATTGTTATTTAGAAAGCTACTCTGACATCATTAAGGTGCCAGCCGATAGGAAGCTGTAAACACAGTTTAGACACGACAGCTTACCAAATAATGCTTTTACTTATTCCTGGCAGAACAACAAACTTCAACCCATGCCCATGTCCACATTAAACTATCGGGCATGTACTTTTCGCCTGCAAAGCATACTCCAAGCCAAGAAGCAAATGGTTAGCTACTGTGTGCAGACAATTAGGGACCCGAAGCTCTAAAGATGCCCTAAAATCAGATGCTGTGCCGCTGCAAAATTCCTGGGCCATTTTTGGGTGATTAGAAGGAGGGCATAGGTACCAAGGCCGATTGGTATGAACTGTTAAAATAGATTGTGCTGATCAATCAAGATTATACTGACCAGTTAATGCTGCTATTGTATGATCTAAAATATTTTTTTTATGGCTGTATTTTATTCTCTCTTGAAACTAGTGCTAGAGCTTTGCTCTTAATAAGGGGCAATCCACCACTTTTTTCTGCTTAATGTGTTGGCTACTAACCCGGAAACTGAATTGCACAAATCTCGATGATGCACTTGCACTTTATTTCCATAATCATGTTAGAGAGACCAAAGTCATGAATTGTGTTGAATTGTCTTACTGATATGATGTCAATGTCATTTTATTGTGTCAAAATGAGCACTTTTATTCCCCATTATTGCCCATTATTGCACCTTTGCTTTCTGAAATGCTCTTTTACCCTGAAATGACACACTCATGATGTGTATGGTTGCTTCTTTTATGGTTTGCTAAACCGAAATAAAGAATTTGACAAGAGTAGCCAATCACGTACTCCTTCTGAGAGCTATTGTGTGTTTGTGTACCTATGTAAATAGTGTGACTAAAAGTGTGCATGTATTTGTGTGTTGTGTGTCTTAATGTATTTAAGACAGGCATATTGGCTTTGTCAAGATGTTATGAATGTGGCTGTTCGACACATTTTCACATTGTGGCAGCACAGAACTACATTTGCCAGGAGATGTGGTGTAACAGCTATGTTTTCAGTTACTGAACCTGAAGAACTACATTTTATTCATGGCTTCAATTGACCAAAATGTATGATCCTTTGCAAATTATGTACTACTTCTATTTTCCCTCTGGGTTTCCATATCTGGCCGTATTGATATTCTTTCCTTAAAGTAGACTCTAGTATCATGTATTTGGAACAATATCAGGATAATTTATTGTTGCAGCCAGTGTTGCCTTAAAAAAAGAGAGATTTAATAAAAATGTTAGATTTGCCATCAGAAAAACGTGCGTCAGTGACCCAGATCTGTTACTGAACACACTCTGACAAATTATTGTATCTGCTTGGCCTCGGTTACTGACCTTTACATTTGGAGCAGATAGCAAATGACGAACCCGTTCTGCATGCTATATCAGCACTTTACTCTTGAGGTTAACCCGCTTAACATCCCTCCACAGGCAGCATCAAAATCTCAAATTCTCCACAGAAATGTATGCTGCTGGTAACAACCATCCGATGCGTAATTGAATCTAAGTTTAACTAAATCGGGTTGATCTAAATAATTGATTTGGATGCAAATTATGGTAATTCTAAATTAAAACAGAGTACGAGAACATGCTTAAATCACCAACCCACTTCCCAGCAGAACTATTTCAGATAAATGCTGATCCAGAACATTTTCATTTATAACAGATGAAGTATAAAACATCTGTTCCTTCCTCCTACCACTGTTGTTCCGTTATCCACTGTTATGTTTCCCCTGTTTCGAGTTACCAATTTGCTGCTGGCATGCTGCATTAGGAAGATTTGATTAAAATCAATAAGTTATTGGGAGGAGTGCAATTAGCAGTATTTCACCTCTAACAGCATTGTCTGCAAAGCATCCCCTTGTGTTATTCACAACATTTTATACATGTTTCTCCCAACAGTCAATTTAATTAAATGTATTGCTTGCAAAAATATAACAATCCTTGATGCTTTCTGTATCCAATGAGTGTCACAGGAAGACAGCCTGTGCTCTGAGTAGTCTGAAATGCTACTTTGCATTTGCAGAAAATCCCTGCTTTGTATGGGAAATGCTGTCAAAATGCATACAAGTGCCTGGTTTAAAAAACTAGAAGTTTAGGGTTTTTAGTCTTAGTGACTTCAATATTTAAAGTCGCCGTGAAAGAACTGAACCAAATGCAGACCATGTTAAAACTTGAACTGAGTGAAGTGCCTGACCTTCAAACCTCAATGTCAAATCTCTGTGCAAAGTGCTACCATATCTGTCACCTCTCTTCACGTACACTGTTTTTCTGCATGCAATTTGTCTCGATTAGACTACTATATACTCTATGTAGGTATTCAGGTTACTGCCCTAAACAAGTTGCACAGAATACAAAACGGACATTCACAAGGGTGCTAATCTGAAAACAATTGGAGGAAGTCGGGAAGCAGCTCAACTAACTCTTGGTGGGCCATCAAGTCAAGTTTCACATCTTATGCCTGAGGCACCAGCAGTGAAAGAATGGCCTTTTAGGTAGCTTGGCAGTGTCAGAGGAGCCAGCTTGTAGGGGCCAGAGTGAAAGCTGTTTTTTGGGGGTTCCATGGGCTACAAAAGGACTAAAAAGCAGGCATCATACGCCCGTTTGGATGGGTTTAGGCCCAGGTCTCTGTACTGGGCTGAATGTATTACTTTGTTCTGCGTTCTGTCCATCACTTGTTCTTTTTACCTTTTTCATCTGGCAGTGCCAAACTGCAAAACAACCGGAAAAGTTAGCTCAATACTGGGCACAGTGGGCCTGATCTACAAAGGTAACTTACACTTTTGAGTAAACTTACATTGTTGAGTAAGCTTACTATTTTTTCAGTATTCACAAACTGCACTTTTGTAGTAAGTCCAGCTCTACACTTGGACAACCACTGCTACTGCAGCACCCTCACATACAAAATAATGGCAGTAGGAACTTAAAACAAAAGTGTAAGTTACTACAGAAGTGCAGTTTGTGACTCGTACTTTGTAGTAAGTTTTGAAGTACTACATAACGTACACCAAAATGCATGTTTGTGAATCTAGTCCAGGGTCTTTATGGCACTGAGAAATGTTGTCTGTGTGACCGTATGTCATCTATTATTGCCTTGTAAAGACCTTCGATCTACATCACAGCTACTGCTCAGTGTCTGATTTTTCAAATTGCACCCCTTGGAGGATGTTTGCTTCTCTACCTAGAACCCAAATCCTGGAAAGAATTGCCTCTTGCCCTTTGATCATCCTGAGTTTTCAGAAAAGCACTAAAATTTTTCACTGAATCTTCTGTATAGCATTGTTTACTTTCATGGGGCCTAATGGGTGGATGGTCACACTTTAGACATTTTTTGATCAATGAATGAATTAATCATGCAATCATAAAAACAACCAGTAGGCAAAAAGACTGTTCAGGGATGAAATTGTATGGGAAGTTGTACCAGGGTCTAAATGGGTAGAAAATATACCAGACATAAAAAGAAAAGTGCCCCCCATTAGGGAACTAGAAAGTGAAAAATGTGGCTCATGTTTGCAAATTGGGGCAGTTTTGAAATTGTAAAGACATGCTGCATAAGTGGTGTGCACCGCATGGAAGACTTTGAGTTTGGTACAGGCAACATTTGTTTGAACACCAGAGTAATCAATAGTAAAAACTAGACCAGCAGACCATAAAACAGGTCCACAAAATCCAAAAAGAACAGTCTACACAATGGCCTATGACGATAACCTATCAGGGAGTGCCGGATGGCCCCTTAGGCAATTCCTACCCCGAGTAGTGGAAATTTGCAGGCTGTCAATAGTGAATAAAGAGTTTGGGGCTAGATGTAGGTGACAGGGAAATACCGATTCCTAAATACCAAATTTTACCGATTCGGTATTTAGGAATCAGTATTCCAGATGTCGGTAAGAATTCGGTAAAAAATACTGAATTCTTAATATTCGTTATTACCGAATCGCTAATTGAGATTCGGTAATAACGGAATGCCTACCCATTCATTCCTATGGGCTTGGAGGCTAATAGGAATGAATGTGAAGACATTCTGTATTACCGATTCAGTAATACCGGGAGGTATTCCAAGGGTGCACCCCTGAAATGTGCATGTGTGCACATGTGGCACACATGCATGCCGTAAGGGCATGGATGTGAGCCACATGGCACATTTCAAAAAGCAAAAAAGTGCTTTTTGAAAGGAAATCGGTATTTATCACCAACTTGGAGTTGGTGGTAAATAGCGATTCCTTAAGGCTGAGGTGCACTGTTTAAAATGCAAGGCCATAAGGAATCGGTATTAAGGAATCAATATTTACCGATTCCTTAACACCGAAACCTCCCTTACATCACAAATGCCTAAATACCGGTCGGTAACAGTGAAATTTAACACATTTCACCGTTACCGACCGGTATTGAGCCACCTACATATGGCCCATAGTCTATTAACTGAATATCCAGAGAAGCAGGGTTGCACTATTTACCTCTCAGCAACATACACAATACAAGAACAGTGTCATTTTGTGCAGAGCCCACACTAATTATTCACTTCTATGTAGTCAATGTGTTTTTTAACTATGAATAATCCGTAATTTTTCATCTCTATATGCTTTCACCTTTCTTGGTCGGATTTTTGAATTTAGGGACATGATGGTTGCATATCTTCTTTTATATTGCAACATATATTGTTCTTTTCACACCCTTTATACGATTGCAAAATTGGAATTATGTAGGTAGTTCATTCAAATTTGTTTATCAGTAGAGAAGCTAAACCAATGTAGGACTGTAAGTAGGACTGCCATTGCATTAACATAGGAAGAAAAAAAGGAAGTTATAATTACTAGAAAATTAACGAGAATGCCACTGTTTTTTTGGCATGGTGACCCAACAGCGCGCAGGCCTTGGTGTCTGCTAAAACTGCCACATGATCTGGATTTTAATTAGAAACGTGCAATTGGAATGCTCTTTAAATTGGCAAAGCCCTCAATCTACCCTCTCCCAATCCCCAAAATCCTTTTTTATGTGGTGAAAGGACAATGGCGATAATAATATGATGCTGTAGGTATAGTATTTGTAGCGGACTACAGTACAAGTCTGCTCAGCACAATGTTAATACAATTGCATCCCACGGATCACTGCTTTGAATGGAAATAATGACTAAAAGAGGTAGGCAATGACATTTACCATGCAAAGATTATTTCCTACTGTGCTCAGAGGCTGAGAAAGAGTGCAGATATTCAACAAGCAGCAGTCAGGAAATGAAAAAGAAAAGTAAAGGCTGGATGCCCCAGACTCCCATGGCAGTTTTGACGTGAATAGACACTTCATTAACAACTGTGTATAGAGTCTTCGTAAAGCTTTGATGTGAATGTTGGAACTTTCTTTAAAGTTAAAATCCAAAGTACAGCTTTTTTTGCATGGTGTATTTTTCTTCAACTACTAGGGGGCCCAGTAGGATGGCACCGGGTGATCCACCCGTCATCCACACAGCAAGGACCCCCTGCCATATTATGATGGCTGAAGGGTCCGCGGCAGACGGAAAGACCGGCCTCCGCTTTTTTGCCAGTCGACTCATTGACCGGCAGAAAAAGTGGCTGCATATGGATATCCATATTACAATGTTGGCGGTCAATGGCCTTTCCACGGCGGCGTTGCCCCGATGGAAAGGCATACAGTTTTTGCTTTCGGGGGCCTGTTGTGGTCCCCCATGGTGTATAGGGGGTGGGGATGGCACATTGCAATGCACTATGTGGCAGGCACCACGTTGTGCCTGCCATGTAGTGCATAGCAATGCTGTGCACAGTCCTTTTACATTGCGAGTGGGTCTGCAGCCAGCAGATCCCCCCGCAATGGAAAAGGC
This sequence comes from Lissotriton vulgaris, assembly GCF_964263255.1. NCBI lineage: Eukaryota > Metazoa > Chordata > Amphibia > Caudata > Salamandridae > Lissotriton > Lissotriton vulgaris. The sequence goes on from NC_141695.1 coordinate 989,750,984, forward strand.
ACAGGATGCACCCGCCAGTGTGGCGGGCCAATCCTAATGTGCATGGTGAGACCGCCCCTGCAATGGCGGGCGGGCCCGGGCTCCGTTACCGTGGCGGGCATACTATGTTCGCTCGCCATCGTAATTGGCCCCTAAGTGTGAACTTGTGTGAATTTTAGGGCCACATTTATCATGTCGCAAATGGCCCAAATAGCAGAATCTGGCGGTTTGCGACCGGTAAAATTAATTAGGATATGTATGAAATCCAATTTGCGATTCAGTAACATGTTACCGAATCACAATTTGGAATTGTTAATACATACAGATTTGGTATTAGGAAGGGGTGTGTTTAGGGAGTCCTTTCCTAATACCTAATACCGACTCACAGTGGTATGTAGGAATGTTTCGCAATCCTAAATGGGATCACGAAACATTGGCAATTTACCACCTACTTCAAGCAGGGGGTAACCCACTTGCAAACCGAAAGGAGTCCCCATATCTCCTTCTCCTTTGTGAATGTTCTTAAGAATGTTTTTTAGGAGCTGGAAGTGGTCCCACAGACAACTGCCTGCTCTTGAAAAATTAAAAGAAACTTTTAATTTTTCTTTTTTAAATGCAGTCTATTTTCCTTTAAGGAAAATGGGCTGCATTTCAAAATAAATATTGCTTTATTTAAAGGCAAATAGAGAGTGGCAGCTGCTGACCTCAGCAGGCCCCCATCCCTGTGATTTTAGTGATTCCTAGTGGTTCACAAATTGAGACCTGACTCATTAATTTTAATACCTAATGCTAAATGAAAGTCATGGAGTTTCATACATTCAAATAGCAAATACCTAATTGTGATTCGCAGAGAATTGCAATTAGGTAATCGCTATTTGAAATAATGATACATGTGGCCATTAGTGTTTCTTTATTCTTTCATAATAAGCTTAGTTTTGCATGAAATCACTGAATATACATGAAGTACAAAAGCTTATGAAAATCTGAATTACCCATCCTGCCCATAGCTTAGGGGACTGCCCTGCAATAGGAAGGTTAGAAGTTAAAATCCTGGAAGAGCTGACTTAGTAATTCTTTCTTTGAGGTCAGCAGAACCAGGTGGCGTTGGATGGTAGCAAAACTATGCATTGCATCAAAGCAGGATGGATCCAAATTTACTACAGCTAAATGCTGGAGAAGTGTGGTACCAACAACAGTGATGAGGGGCCATAACTGGAAGGGGCCAATGATTTGACACAAAATAACTGAAATGTTTTGACAAGCCTAGTATTAAATCTTAACACAAAATGAAGCCAGGTACACACAATTGGCATGCAGACTCACATGATTCTCATAATATGTAGAATTAAGTAAAATTACACATCGTATATGGCTTACCGTTTGCTGTTATCATAACACTGGCATTTGTACACTAGGCTGTAGCTTGAGTACTAGTTTCATGCCAGACACTGCTGCTTCACCATTGACCTATGACAAAACGCTTAAAGTCACACTATGCGTATGAGCTTCTGATGACATAAATGACATGCAACTCTCCTCGGCGGCACAGAGAGCCAGCATCCATGGCAAACGAAGCCCAAGGGGGAAGCACAATGATGTCAAGGAGGAAACACAGATATAGGATATAAATAAGTCTCATGCTTAGGTTATAGGTATTACATTTGAAATACTCAAATCCTCCTGACAGCTTTGTTATGCTAGAAAATGCTTAATCCACAACACTAATGTATCAGTGGTTTCTAACTTGGTACAGAGACATCTGGCGTAGATTGAAGGAGGCTGTGCAACCACAGCTGGGGTGTGTTTCTGAAAAACAAAAAAGCAACGCTACTGATGCATTGTAGGCTCTTTTCCAGGAATATCTGACATAATATCAACGTCAAAAATATCGACGACAAAAATATTGGAGGCGGAATATCGAAGTCCTACCTACATTAAGGTAAGTACAAAAATATTTAAAAAAATATTGTTGTAAAAAATGTTGTAAAAAATATAGTTTTTTAATGTTTAAAAATTATGTAAAATTAAATAAATAATACATATAAGTAAAATAAATATAGTTAAAAATATTTTGGGAATTATAGATAATACATGTAAGGTATATACAAAAATAAACATACATATAAAATATAATATATGTATACTTATTTAATAATATTTACAATGAATTACTCTAATAACTTATTTATTGTTAAAAAATATTTTATAAATCATAAATACATAAATACACATACAATAATAACATAAATAAAAATATCACAACTATATATAACAAATTATAAAAAATATTTTTAACTAAATTATACACTACATTAACTAAAATAGTAAATATTGGATAGCGTAGTGGTAAAAATTACTGTTCCAACTCTAGAGAGTGCAACAGTAGAGAAAGTGTTGTCTAGCGTAGGGGTTAAAATTACTATCTTAACTCCAGAAAGTGCAACAGTAGGGAAAGTGTTGGATAGCGTGAGGTTAAAATTACTATTCCATCTCCAGAGGGTGCAACAGTAGGGAAAGTGTTGCATAGTGTAAGGGTACAAATTGCTATTCTAACTCCAGAGGGTGCAACAGTAGGGAAAGTGTTGGATAGCGTGTGGGTAGAAATTACTATTCCAACTCCAGAGGGTGCAACAGTACGGAAAGTGTTGGATAGCGTTGGGGTGAGAATTACTATTCCAACTCGAGAGGGTGCAACAGTAGGGAAAGTGTTGGATAGCGTAGGGGTTAAAATTACTATTCCAACTTCAGAGGGTGCAACAGTAGGGAAAGTGCTGGATAGTGTAGGGTTTAAAAATACTATTCAAACTCCAGAGGGTGCAACAGTAGGAAAAGTGTTGCATAGCGTAGGGGTCAAATTTTGTAAAAAAACATAATTTAATTCTTAAATTACAATAAATTAATTAACAATACCAATAAAATATTAAAACAAAATTACCAATTTCAAATTAATTAACAATAAAAATAAATTAATATATATAATAATTATAAAAAATGCATTACCAAATAATAATAAATGGAAAAATGTCAATACCAAAAAACAATAATTATTAAAAAAACATGTAGCAATTAAAAATCAATTAACAATAAATGATTGATGAATACCAATAAATTATAAATAATCAAATATAATTACCAATTAATAATGAATGAACAATACATTAATTTAATTTTTTTTGTTAATTAATACAGAGTTAGTGCCAATAATTAATTGATTAACAATAATTTAATTATCAATACTCAACACTTAAATAAATAATTACTCAATTACAATTAAATTAATTCTCACCAGATTGTCCTATAACCTCACAACACACTTCAATAATAAATTAATACACTTAACATAATTACTAGTTAATCAATTAATAACAAGTAATTACTAATTAATAATAACTGTATGGGGGCCGTCTTTATAATGCGAGTCGGCTGAGAACAGCGAGTTGCTTGCAAAAGTGTGGTCGCCATCTTGGAATAGGAATATATGTTAGTTGCACAGATGGAAAGGAAGTAAGCAAAGACGAGCAACCAGAGGGGTAATTTGAGTCTTTATTATGATGGACCATCCGTCAACACGTAATTGTGTATATTTAGTTTTAAAATAGAGGCTCCTTGGTGGTAGTGCACATTGACTACTGTGTGCCGATTTTGCTTTTGCCGGGATGTGACGCCATATAGGCTTAGTTGAACACTCATCACTACAGACAAGGGTCTCCTAAATACATATTCGCTAGGATGCAATGTTGTACTTAGTTTACAGCGCTAGATGATCTATTTGGGTGAAGTGATGTATCCAAATGGTTGGGAGGGAAATGAGATAGATACATATTATACAATGAATGTAGTATGTCAGCGGAAAGTGCTGATAACGGTTATGTCATATAATCATAATGCAGTCCTGAGACTAAGAAACAGGCAGATTTTACAATAATCCTTTTTGCAATGGTTATCTTGATGTCTATGACTTGAGACACAGTTTGTTTACAGGCAGTGTCATTGCAACTCAACACTTGTGTCCAGTTCCAGGTAGATTTTATTCAGAGCCAATAGTGCCATTAATTATCTTTTTTCAGACCATTCTACAGAGTACAAAAGCAGATGATCAGGGTGCCTTCTTGTAGGCGTAGTCTGAACTCTAAGTTGCCTCCTCTTGGGTGTGTCTTAAGTCTTATAAGGCCACAGAAAGTGAAGTTGCAGTAATGTGGGTGGTTTCTCTCAAAAGTTTCAATTGTGTTCTACACTATTCAATATATGGCATTCCACTCTGCATCCCTCCACTGTACGCCACTCCACTCAACATTATTCCACTCTACACATTCCCACTGTACACTACACCACTACACCCTACTCTTTTCCCCTTTACCCTACTCCCCTCAAAGCCACTTCACTCTACTCAACTTATGGTAGGCTATTAAACTGAATGTTACTACAGCCTACAGTCTACTCCACTAAACTCTATCCTGCTTGACTCTACAACATTCCATTGTATGCTATTATACTCTATTAGAGGGCACTTACCACTCTACCATGCATCGTGTTCTCACAATTGATGTGATTTGAGTTGTTATAAATGCTTTGCTATGAATATTATGATTTCATGTGGCAGAAGTCTTGCAGTATAAAATTGTATAAGCAGTGCATGGAGTATTGAGTTATAGTTATAGTTGTGTGATTAGCAAGATGAAAACAGTATGCATGCAGGCACACTGCTAATAATAATGTGAAGGTTGTGCATGCATTTAAATTTAAGGTATAACTGTAACTTTACATGTTCTAATGTTTGTGGAGTTTATGTTTGGTTTATTTACAAAGAAGGAAAATAGGTATAGTAATTTGAAGGTGGTTCGGAAATTATAAATCTAAGGTAAACGTATTAAATTAGAATTTCAAAAGTTTGTTTAGTTAAAATTTGATGTAAGTTGTGTATAGGAGAATAAATTCATTTTTCCTAACTATAACTAAGTGCTAACCTTTAGCTTTTACATGGATATGTGCACAAATGATGATTATTTATGAAGAACTGACACCCAAACTCAACTTTAATAAGTGATTACAGTTAAGTTCTGACACCATAATGCCTGCTGCAGGGGGTACCCTGGCAGATGGAAAGACCGTCCGCCGGTTTTCCGCCCAGTCGGAGAGTCGACCGGGCGGAAAAGCTGTTAACATGGTGGCGGTGTATGAAAGACTCCACCATCCATATTAGCATATATGCAGGGACATGCCTTTCCGTGGCGGCGTTGGGCATGTGGTTTCCAGCATTGGGGGCCTGTAGCGGGCCCCCAAGAATTCTGGTGAGTGGGAGGTTAACTTACCTCCCTGCGTTTCAATGTAAAACGGGGCAGGCACCACTCTCTGCCTGTCACTTTGTGCATTGAAACACATAACTTTCAGCACCTCCTGCCGCAATGTTACAAATGCGGGATGCGCCTGCCATTGTGGGAGGCGCATCCTAATTGTTGGTGCTGGACCACCGCACGCATTGCGGGCGGCGCGTTTCCTGGGGCTACGGCGGGAGGACAAAATCCACCCGCCATACTAATGTGCCCCTATATGTTAAAGTCTATCCCTTTTTCTAAAAAGCATACCTATTAATCTGATTATAAAATCTTTGTGCAACATCTTTTTGGTATGTTAATTTTGCACTACAAGCTTTATTTTTAGCTCCCTCTTTTATGTGAAATATATACCACCAATCGTATGAGTGGTCTGTGAGAGAGGTTAGGATGTGATCATGTATTATAAGGAATTAAGTACCTCCTGCCCTACATGACAAGTCACCTCGGAATTCCATGACCAAAACAGCCGAAGGCAGGGTACATCATGGGGTTGGGTGCAAGTCTTCCCCCACCCCTGTTGACATCCAAGACCAACTTGCTGGAAAGTCTCCATGGTCTTGCAATGCCCCAAAATCTTGCCTTTTTTCCATTCCCCCCTGGTATAGCAGTACTACCACAAAATAACACTTATAAAATCAGTGATGTCATTTGAGATGTCATCAGTGATGTCATCAGTGATGTCACTGACCATGTCATGAATGATGTAATATGTGACATCATCAGCAGTGGATTGCGGGTGCGCGATATATAGTTAGTGCAACTAACTATATATGCGAATTTCAATGGTTTTGTGCGAGTAAATTAAGGTTTTGTAAATGCTAATCCCTAACTATATATGGTCTTTAACCTATGGTTTTTTCAGTGAATTTTCAAGGTTTTGTAAATGCTAATCCCTAACTATATATGGTCTATAACCTATGGTTTTTTCAGTGAATTTCAATGGTTTTTTAATAGCAAATATCAATACCTGTAAAATGTCAAGTACGTGGTAGGTAAAAACATTTTCGTATTTATGCACGCTGATGTGCTTTGAACGCTGCCCCCCTCCCCACCTCCTCTTTTCTTTTAGGAGTATTCTCTCTTTGCAGATAGTGAAGAGTAGGTAACACAAGCCTTTGCCCCCATTGTAATCCGTCGTGCCTGCTTCCCTCTCCATTTGATTGATTGTTATCCAAGCATTTATTGTTTTGGAATTGGTTCTCTTTGGTTCATTCTCTATTTACAAACAAGCACAGAGTCGCAATACTCTGTTTAGTCTTTGCAGATAGTGAAAAATCGTTAAAAAAACAAAAGGAATCAAGCAAAATCAGTAGGCCACTAATGAGATCTCTTTTTGACCTCGCTAAAATAGAAACATTATGAACAACCCCTCATGACAAATACGAAACTAGTGAGAGGAACTGAGCTCGACACCATGATGGCTGCAAGACAGCTCGTCTCCGCCGCCCACCCCTCCCAAAATAACGACAAACACTATGCAAATATTATAAATATATACAACACACCAGCAAAGTAACAGGGTAAAACGTTTTATTAAATAACTATTTACATGGAAGCCTGCTGCAACATCGATCCAAACAAGCCTTTGTATTTTGGGCTCAAAATAAACCATCAATAGTAAGATTTTCATAGGTGAGTGTAGGTTCATGGTTTTCCATCCACAGACCTGGGTGTTGGGTGCCATAGTTGAGGGTTCGGAGCAGCGCTTGTAACACTGTCTGAAGCTTATTTGCACCTGCTGCAGCTTCACTATTCTCAAAGTAAGTGGGGGCTGTTTGTGCACCTGACTGCATTGGAAAACAATGTGATGCGGTGCCTCCCTGAACCGCTTGACGGAGGCCCCAGAGATAATTGCGCCTGCTCCACACCTTGTCCTACAATCTGTTTGACCTGAAGACACGTCCTGCAGTGCCCTGGTCCGACCATCACATATACCTGCGCCAAGAGATGGCGTGGGGTGCAGTAGAAGGGAGAGGCGGCGCGAACGAGCCTCCCCCACCTCCCCAGGTGGAGGTTTCTCAGCTACACCCCAGCGCTTCACTCGACCAGCTGACTTGCGCCCGCTCTTCCGAAACAGTGCCTCGATCAGCCAGCTGAATTGCGACAGCTCTTGCTATTAGAACGTCTCACCCGCCATCCAACGGAATTGCACCCACTCCTGCGGTACAGTGACAGGCGGCTGCTACGGAGCTCACGAAATGGCGGTCGGCTCCACAGACTTGGGCCTGGCCTGCAAAGATGGCTCTGGGCAACCGTGGAACTCAGACGCTTGACTGCTAGGGCATGGGCCCCATTCCCAAAAGAGTCCCCTCAGCCTTGAAGATTCTACAACAGTCACCGAGACCCCCGACTCCCGTAGACTTCCGGTGGGGAGCGACTGCCATGATTGCTCGCGGAATGGCCACAACGTAGCCACGAGATGGTGGTGCTCTCATGCTGACGCAAGCTTCAGTCTGAAACATCCAGAAACACTGTAGGCTACCAATTCGATCAGTTCCGGTGGAGCCCCAACGTGACCCGGTAGAGAAGAACTTGCCCTCCCCTCTTTGACTGATGGTTCTTGTTGCCTGTCCCTTCTCTTGTCATTGAACAGAACCTTTTGGACTGCTGCAAGGGGTTGTGTTCCGACCGCTGGTTGGTGGAGACATTTTGACTATATTCTGGACCTGCGTTGTCGCGTAATGCGTCATATGACGCGCCGCGTTAGCGCACCCGGAAGTGCTCCGGTGCGCGAGGCGCAGCTTCCCGGAAACGATCAAGAGCGCGGCGCGCAGCGCGTAACGTAAGCATAACAGATCATGTGACTTGTTAATAAAACTTTTCATTGTTTCATTTTACTTTTGTTATTCTAATGTGAAAGGCTTGGTCATATGACCTAAAAATAACACTTTTCATTGCTTTCGAACATTTTTTTTACCCAAATGATGAAAGCCCCACCTTTTTTTTCTCACTCTGGCTTGTAAAGCAAAGGACCCAGATGAATTTACAGTTTATCACTAACAATGTTCCAGGCTAATGTATTTTCCCGGGAAATTTACAACTGTCCTGCGAGTAAAATATTCCTATTTCGAGAAAAAGGGCGTTTCTTCGTCCCATGAGGGACCCGTTGAGCAAAAGAGGCTCGGTGGCTGTCTTAGTCGCTGATAGGCATGAATACCGGATTCTTATTGATCACTTTATGTTGCAGGAGTGGAAAACACAACAGCCCTTGACCATTTATCTTTACTGCGTTCCTGCGTATTATACCTTTTAACCGTCATGTAATCGGGCTGCTTTATTTCAGTTGCCCTTTACTCATTCGAAAACAGTGGCTATTATTCAAAACTATACCAAAAGAGGTACTACTACCATGTTTTGTTTTAAAAACCTTTATTGTGAAAATGTCAGTATACAAATTCGGGCCTATAACCATGTGGGCCGGCCACGGAGCAAACTGGAATCGTATATGATGAGGGGACATTTACACTGTAGAAGAACGTAACGGGCGACCCATTATGTTGCAAGAACTAAGGTGTCTAACAGTTGCGGAATCGGTGGACGTACATTTTATAATTAAAGTACGACAGGGCCAGTTACAATAAAATTATCTAGATATACATTTGCGGGCAAGTACCATGGGTGACGTTAATTCGAACTTTCAATAGTACAGAAATCAATAACACATCAGAACTTAATATCAATAGGGATGTCCAAATGTTCAATCAGTACTCGTCCCCGCCGGCCATGTGCTTCAAAACTGCATACGTATCTCGTGATATCAAGTTTGGGCTACCAGTACACAACAAGGAGTTGCGAGTCCCATTTATACCGGCGCCATTTTGTGCGAGGCCGGGCAGGTCCAGGATATAGTCAAAATGTCTCCACCAACCAGCGGTCGGACCAGAACCCCTTTCGGCAGTCCAAAAAGGTTCCGTTAAATGACAACAGAATAAATAGGCAACAAGAATAATCAGTCAAAAGAGGGTACGCTTTCGTGAATGGGGCCCATGCCCTAGCAGGCAAGCGTCCGAGTTCCAAGGTGTCCCTGGGCCATTTTAGTGGACCAGGCCCAAATCCAAAGAGCTGGCCACCATTTTGAGAGTCCTGTTGCAGCGGGCTATCGCTGCACCACAAGAGTAACCGCAATTCAGCTAGATGGCGGGTGAGTCACTGTACCGCAAGAGCGGGCGGAACTCAGCTGGATGGGGGGTGAGGCACTGTGCCTCAAGAGCAGGTGCAATGCAGCTGGACGGCGAGTGAAACGCTAAGAGGCGCCCCACTGCAGAAGAAGTGCCTCCACCTGGGAAGGCGAGAGAGGCCCGTTTGCGCCACCTCCCCCCCCCGGGCACCCCACGTCGTCTTTCGGTGCAGCATTGTAGGATGGCCACACCAGTGAAACTTGCTGGACACCACCTCGGTGCCATGCGGATCTCGACGCGTTGTGCTGCCTTCGGCCTATTCGCACATCGGTCCGCTACTGACGCCGCCTCACAGGCCAACGGATTTTGTAGGCTTTTTATAGCCCAAAGCCGCATAACAGGTCATGTGACTTGTTTATAAAACTTTTCATTGGTTCATTTTGCTTTTGGTTTCCTAATGATGAAATGCTCGATCATATGACCTAAAATTAACACTTTTCATTGGATTGAAATTTTTTTTTTTCCCAAACGATGAAAGCCCAACCTTTTTTTTTCTCACTCGGCAATCCAAAAAGGTTCCGTTACATGACAACAGAGGGGACAGGCAACAAGAACCATCAGTCAAAAAAGGGGAGGGCAAGTTCTTTCCTACCGGGTCACTTTGGGGCTCCACCGGAAGTCATCGAATTGATAGTCTACAGTGTTTCTGGATGTTTCAGACTGAAGCTGGCGTCAGCATGAGAGCACCACCATCTCGTGGCTACGTCGTGGCCATTCCGCGAGCAATCATGGCAGTCGCTCCCCACCGGAAGCCTGCGGGAGTCGGGGGCCCCGATGACTTTTGTAGAATCTTCAAGGCTGAGGGGACGCTTTCGAGAATGGGGCCCAAGCCCTAGAAGGCAAATGTCCGAGTTCAAATGTGTCCCAGGGACATTTTAGTGGACCAGGCCCAAATCCGAAGAGCCAGCCGCCATTTTAAGAGTCCTGTGGCAGCCGCCTATCTCTGCACCGCAAGTGTGGGCGCAATTCAACTGGATGGTGGGCGAGACGCTGTAGCCGCAAGAGCGGGCGCAACTCAACTGGATGGTGGGCGAGACGCTGTAGCCGCAAGAGCGGGCGGTAAACAGCTGAATGGCGGATGAGGCACAGTGCAGCAAAAGCGGGCGGAAAACCGCTGAATGGAGACTGAAACGCTAAAGGGGCGCCTCACTACAGCAGACGAGCCTCCACTGGGGAGGCCCGTTCACGCCACCTCCCCCCCCCCCCCCCGGGGCGCCTCACGCCATTTTTCGGCGCAGCATTGTAGGATGCCAAGACCAGTGCGGCAAGTAAAGGACATCACCTGGGTGCCGTCCAGATCTCAGCGCGTTGTGCTGCCTTCGGACTATTCGCACAACAGACCGCTACTGACCATTGTTGCTTTTGTTTAAATTTTTTTTTTTAACGTGTTTACTGTTTTTGGTGCGTTGTATATATTTATAAGTTATTAAAGTGTTTAAATCCTACTACTTTGTTGGAGTGCTATATATTTTTAATGTGACACATAATTGTGAAGACTTTGATGTACAAAAAGGCATCCCTAGAATCTTCCGCTTCAGGCTCGGTCCCACACACCCTCACAGTGAGAATCCCCTCCCCAATCACAATACAGGATCGTTATCAGATAGTAGGAACGCGTGTGGTGTGATGGATCTCATGGGGTGGGGGCCTTGATCTACTGTAACTCCTTTGAAGAGGGGTGATTCTTTAAAGTTGAGGCCATAAACTACATCCGCAGGGCTAGGTGATAGCCTGGGACCGGCCTGGACAATCAGACACAAAGGAAGAGGAGTGTCAGAGGGTGCGGTAGTGAATAGGGTGAAAGGGAGGTGTCGGGCGGGCACAGGGTGTGATTTACAGGGAAGAGCAGCGCAGATGGGGGAGGTTTATGGCCCATGCATAAGAGAGAGAGCGGGGTGACCAGTGCGTGGGGGAGATGCTTGCGAGGGTGGGGAGCCATGCTGAGGATCGGCGGCGTGCAGAGAGTGGGTCTGGTCAAGGCATCTAAAATGGCTGCCGTGCACGACAAAAGTGTGGCATTGGAAAAAAAGCAAGATGGCGCAGACAATGTTTATCAATACGGATTAATTTATAACAATTATTTTTAACAATATATTTAATCGCAGTGTCAAAATGGCGGTCAACACTTCCTGATTTCCTTCGAATCGAACGTTAACAGACGTCACGATCGGCGGCGTGCAGAGAGTGGGTCTGATCAAGGCATCTAAAATGGCTGCCGTGCACGACAAAAGTGTGGCATTGGAAAAAAAGCAAGTTGGCGCAGACAATGTTTATCAATACGGATTAATTTATAACGATTATTTTTTACAATATATTTACTCGCAGTGTCAAAATGGCGGTCAACACTTCCTGATTTCCTTCGAATCGAACGTTAACAGACGTCACGCAGCAAAAAAAAAAAAAAAACGCTCACGCGCAGCCGCTGGAAGACAAGTATCAACATATATGAGCATCCTCAGCCACCCTCAAAAAACATAGGGGGTCAGGATACGTCTCCCGTACCCCCTTATACCAATTTCTCACATTGTTTTTCCTCCATCTTGTAATTTAATTAAAACGAAACACAAAATGGCGAATTCCCGTTTCGCGTCCCGTTTCGCTACCGGTTCGCGAACCGGAAAGCGCTTCTACCGCAAAAAATCAATTTTTTTTTATTTGCTCCACAGGACCCTTTAATAACCCCAACATCATTCCTAGAGGGTCAAGAAGGGTCTACCTTGCCCCCTTTCATTAAATTCCCCCTTCGTTTTTCTCCTCTTCTTGTCTCTCGATCCTACCGAGAGACAAGATGGCGGCCGCTCCGGACTGTTTAGAATGTTGACAGACACCGGAGAGCCAATCAGCTTCGCTTCGCAAAGCTCCGTTCCGCGAAAAGTACGCGAACCGGAGCGCTACCCGGGACGCTGTCACAGATATATCTGTTTTTTAAAACGTTAATTTCTCAAAATCCACTGGAGCACATATATTGAGACCCAGCAAAGGCACATCGGACTAACAGACCCTACAATTTTGCCAATTTTCGTGCAAATCCATTCAGCCGTTCGAGCTAAAACTGAGGCCAAACGCCCTATGGAAAAATGAATGGGAAAAACGTGTTTTGGGCCCCCCCTTTTTTCTCGGCCCCCCCTTGACGAAACCCCCCCAAAATTTTCAGGGGCTGCTCAGAAACAAAATGTGCCATTTTCCTGAAAATTTCAGCCGATTCCGTCCACAAACGCCAAAGTTATTAGACATAGAATTTTCAAAAGTCCCATAGAGAAAAAATCCTAACTATATATACCTACTGGCGACAGCCAGTAGGTAATATATATATATGTATTCAAAACCAAAGTTTCCTACGCGATTGCGGCTCGCCTCAGCATGCGCCAGGAATACAATGCACGGACCAGATTTTGCGGTTTTCAACAATCCTTTATTCGCTTGTCAGCCTCATGACGTTTCGGCACTAAGGTGCCTTGCTCACATGACTGCGAAGGTTGGTGAGAGTAATCTATTTAAAGTGCAAGTGCTGTGCTGTGATTGGGCTCTGTCCATTAGAGCTAGAGAACAGACTCACATTTGCATCAATGTATAATACATTACATATGTGATCATTCAGTTAAATACATTTTGATCGTTAAGTTAAATACATTTGTTTAAAGTAGAGCATTAAAATCAATAGTATAATACCATTCTTGCTAAAAACAATAGTAACAAGTACAATCTTAAATGCTCACCTAGTGCTTAGTAAATTACACTTTCCCTTGTTAGATCGCAAACCATTCTAATATTCATGGTGTCATCTTTTCATGGATCAAAAAACATTTTAGAGTTACCCTATTTACAACTCTACATGTAAGTCACTGCTCCCATCCTGGCTTAGCCATTCGTTTTGTCCCAATTACGATCCTTTGACCTGTGTTGCACAGGGCCTCCAGCACATAGTGCATATTTTTAATTTTTATAGTGCAATACAGTGAAAAAGGTGCAATGTGCATACAATTTATCTAATGACCACACATAACCCCCCAAATTCCACACTTCTAAAATAACTGACTAAGCCCAGTCAGTGCAATAGAGTGGAGGACCACCGCATGCCTGCATATAGCATCATTCGGTCAATGATTGGTATAACTGGCAGACACAAATTTATATACCCAAAACATGGAATATCTCTGCATGAATGCTCCATGCATAGGTATCCATATATTATGAAGATATAGCAGGTTCGCCCCAGTAGTCAGTCCTTACTCTGGGATTAGGGGAGAACAAAATTAACAACATCAAATAGAACAAAGTAAAATAAAATAAAATAAAATAAATGCGTTCATTCTACTCCCGGGTTCGAAGGCCAGATTTCATACAGATAGGCATTACATCACATAAATCCATAATCCTCGCTCACTATTAGGGTTGTTTAGTTAATTTAATCCACAGTTTAAGGATCCACTTTGTACACAACTGAATTTTAGTTTTTCTTACAGTGTATTGTAGATACTGTTGGAGAAGCAGAACAAAATTCCTAATAATTCCACTATTGCATAACCAGGGACCATTATTAGTCATATGTCATAGGTTGCTGTTGATAATGTTATTCATGGGGAACCAAAAATCAACTTTAAAACCAAATATACTTCTATATATGTAAAAATATTTACAATTAATCAAAATGATCAATATCATATACACAAAAATAATCAAGATAAAATATTATTATTGTGTTCCCCATCTTAAACAGACACCCAGGCCCTGATCTTGATGTTGTTGGTCCAAATTACTATGGTACATCTGATATCCCTACCTTCCTAATGAAAACAGATATTATCGTGTTCCCCATCTTAAACAGACACCCAGGCCCTGATCTTGATGTTGTTGGTCCAAATTACTATGGTACATCTGATATCCCTACCTTCTTAATGCAAACAGGTATAGAGGTCCTCAGTCACATTTAACCCGTTGGGCTGTTTGCTATTGAGCTGCAAGATGTATCTTGTCTCAAGCTTTCTGAGGTTGGCCTCTCTGTCCCCTCCTCTCCTGCTAGGCATAACAGAATCAACTACATAGTACTTGAGGTCTTTATTATTACTACTGTAATGGGTCCTGAAATGACGTGCCACAGAATAAGTATTATCCTGCGACGTGATAGCCCTCAAATGCTGTGGGACTCTCTTGTGAACAGGGAGCTTGGTACTGCCCACATATTGCAGAGGGCAGGGACATTCTAAGATGTATATAGAAAACTCTGTTTTGCAAGTTAAGGTCTTGGTAATTTTATGCTCCCTGTGCCCGAACCCATCACGGTAACTCGTGCGGTTGACCCCATGCATACAGGCCTTACAGGTCTTGCACTTGTGAAAGCCTCCTCTAGTGTGATACCACAATGTTTTCATCAGTACTTCGGGTCCCGTCTCCACCAATCTATCCCTCATATTGGGTGCCCTGCTGTATGTGATGGAGGCCCGTTTAGGCAATTTATGCCCTATTATGTTATCTTTCAGTACTATGGGCCAGCTTTTATTAATGATTCTCCTCACCTCTCGTTGCTGAGAAGAAAAGCCCGTAATGATTCTGAAGGTTCCATCTTGGGGATTAAGTATGGATCCAGTGGTTGCTACACTTGTCTCTGTATTGGTGAGAGGATTGTATTTTGCCAGTAGGGATTGGTGATCTAGGTTCCTCGTTTTGTGGATTGCCTCATCAATGACTTTCTGTGAGTAACCTCGCTCCCGGAATCTAGTAGTGCTGGCATTTTGCGCTTCTATTAAATTCTTCTCAGTACTGCATAGTCTGCGGAGTCGCAACATTTCGCCGTATGGTATGCTTATAATAAGGTGGCGAGGGTGTGCACTGCCAGCATGGAGCGTTGTGTTCCCAGCTTTTTGCTTGCGGTGCAATTTAGTTTCAAGCTTGTCATTCTGTATGTATACTAGGGTGTCAAGGAAGGGGACCTGTTGCTGACTCAACTCCCCTGTAAAATGTATGTTGAGATTATTGTTGTTAAGGCGATCTATAAATCCCAACGCCTCCTCCTTGCTTCCCCTCCACACCACAAACAGATCATCAATGAATCTATGCCAACTGATGACATGATTCCTCATTTCTTGCTGAAAACATGTATGGAGGACCAGTTCCTCCCAAGCTCCCATGTGCAAACATGCGAAGCTCGGAGAGAAACTGGCTCCCATAGCTACTCCCTGCTGTTGCCTGTATAGTAAATTACTAAACATGAATACATTATGTTCAAGGCAGAACTGGAGCATTTGACTCAACATGTTGTTATGTTCATAGAACTCAGGTTCCCTTTTCCCTAAATAATGCTGTATTGCCACAATGGCATCTGCATGGCGAATACTTGTGTAGAGAGAAGTGACATCGAGGGCTATTGGCCAATCTCCCTCTCGTACCTGTATATGTGTGTATATATATATATATATATATATATATATATATACACACACATATACAGGTACGAGATATATATATATATATATATATATATATATATATATATATATATATATATATATATATATATATATATATATATATATATATATATATATATATATATATATATATATATATTCACTGAAAAAAACATAGGTTTCACACCAGTTATAGTTAGGTGGAAATTTTACTCGCATAAAACCATTGAAATTCCCACGTTATAGTTAGTTGGAATCCCTATAACATGCGCGTGCGATGCACTGCTGATGACGTCACATATTACATCACTTATGACATGGTCAGTGACATCACTCATGACATCACTGATGACATCTCAAATGACATCAATGATGACAACATCATTGTGACAAAGTGGCAGACCTCCTATCAGCATAAAATAACCTTTGACACACACATTCAAAAATAGAAACTAACATTTTCTTAAAAAAGGAGAAACCAATACCAATTACAACAACTTATTAGGTAATTCCAACATCTACATACACATCCACTTATTCACCAACAGTTCATTATAGTCACTCATGCATGTACTTACTCATCATGTGTACTCATACACCTATACATCCTGTTACACACTAATACTCATCCATATAGTTACTCACACACAAATTCACACATGCAAATAAACTATCAAAAAACTATTTACTTGATTATGCTGCTTTATACACACCACTACACATACTTCTACAGAAACGGAAACATATTTACTCTCTTAAACAATCAATTATAAAAACACATACTCACTAACCCACCCATACACACAATCATCCACCCATACAGTCTTGCACACATGCTGTCTTCAAAATACATACAAATAGTGAGTCACTCATTCATGCATCTGTGCTCTAAGTAATATCCCCCACCGAACCATACAGACACTGATACTGATACTCAAAAAAACAACTAATAACCCATATACACACTCATGTAGCTACTCACCAACCCATGCAGCCACTTATACACGAAGTGAGACACAGATACAGATATTTAAATATTTAAATATTACTCGCTAATATATGTATTCACTAAGATACATTTAATAAGTCAGTTAACCAATCAATTTTACACACAAAGAACATCCATTTAGACATTTATGTACCCATTTATTCTTCCATCAACCTTTAGATTTACATATATAAAAAACATTTATTTTTCAGAAAGATACACATTCACTGGATGATGTCATCAGTGATGTCATTTGAGATGTCATCAGTGATGTCATGAGTGATGTCACTGACCATGTCATGAGTGATGTAATATGTGATGTCATCAGCAGTGCATTGCACGCGCAAGTTATAGTGAGTCCAACTAACTATAACGTGGGAATTTCAATGGTTTTATGCGAGTAAAATTTCCACCTAACTATAACTGGTGTGAAACCTATGGTTTTTTTCAGTGAATTTAATAGGTTTTTTAAATGCTAATTCCTAACTATAACCGGTGTGAAACCTATGGTTTTTTCAGTGAATATATATATATATATATATATATATATATAAATCTCCGACTCGTCGTGAAAGTGCCTGGTTGCACTGACAGGTTTGCAGACAACAAATAACGCCAACGCCAGTCTTCGCTTCAAAAGTGCTTTATTTTCTCGTGGTGGTGCAAGCCATCAGACGCGTTTCGGACATAGCCTCCTTGCTCACTTATATATATAAAATTTCTATGGCAAAATGAAACCCCTCATTTTGTTCCTTTTCAAATTAAATGTATTAAGTGTTACCACTTTATTCCAATCAAGATGACTTCATGTGTGCCATACTTTTGTCATAAGTAAGACTGTTAGCGTTCTAGTTGTTCTTTAGAACAATCTCTGACATTCTGTCATTGGGCTATATTTGGGCTACATCTGGCTGATATTTGGGCTACATTTGGGCTCTTTTGTCTCTGGTGGCCATCTTGGGAGACTGCATATCAGAATTTTTTTAATGAAATATAAGAGGATTTGAGAAGTCACTCAAAATGTGCCCTAATTTTTCATTCTTCAGCACTAATCATAATTTCTATGGCAAAATGAACCCCCTCATTTTTTTCCTTTGCAAATTAGATGTTTTAAGTGTTAACACTTTATTCCAATCAAGATGACTTCAGGTGTGCCATACTTTTGTCATAAGTAAGACTGTTAGCGCTCTAGTTGTTCTTTAGAACACTCTGGGACATTCTGTCATTGGGCTATAGTTGGGCTACATCTGGCTGATATTTAGGCTACATTTGTTTTTTTTGTCTCTGGTGGCCATCTTTGGGCTACATTGGGCTACATTGGGCTACATTTGGGCTCTAATATATATATAGCCCAATGTAGCCCAATATATATTTTTTCAAAGTAAATTTTCGTAAAAACCACTGGAGCACATATCTTGAGACATAGCAAAGGCACATCGGGATACCAGTCCCTACAATTTTGCCAAGTTTGGTGGAAATCCATTCAGCCGTTCGGGCTAAAAGTGAGGTCGACCGCCCTATGGAAATTAACATGGGGAAAACACATTTTGGGGCCCCCCTTTTATCTCGGCCCCTGCTTGACGAATCCCCCCGAAACTTTCAGAGAAGGACCGGAGCTCCGCGAGGAAAATTTGAGGAAATTTTCAGGCAGATTCGTCAACCGGCGCCAAAGTTATTCACAATAGAATTTTGAGATTTTGCATTGAAAAAAATCCTAACTATAACTACCTACTGGCGACCGCCAGTAGGATATATATATATATATATATATATATATATATATATATATATATACCTTTCCACAAGTGCCCAAGAGCTTCAGGAGGCACTCACCAACAAAGTTCGGCAGCAGTGCAATGCACGCAGCTTGAAGATTCTGATAGCTGTGCCTTACGCGTTTCAAACTGTAAAGTTCTTGTTCACAGGCAGGGCGGCTGCACACAAATAGAGAAACTGCTGTTGAGTAACACCGTCCATTTATTTACCTTAATTCGGTCACATGATAAGGCAAAGCATTATGGTAGCAGTAGTTTCACAATCGTGTCACTCACAATGTCTTTCAGTGCACACCATTGAAATAAATATTGCAGTACCGTCCTCAATCCACAATAAATATTTAGCCATAAGTGGGCTCTTATCAAGATTGTCCATTATCACTGCACAATGTGAAGCCTGCTGTTGGTCCGAAAAGGGCCCCGTAATCACAAAGCCCTGGGTCAGCGTGTAGTAGCGCAGAGGTGCTTCCTCACGGCTGGACCGCCGTGTATCAATACCTTTCCACAAGTGCCCAAGAGCTTCAGGAGGCACTCACCAACAAAGTTCGGCAGCAGTGTAATGCACGCAGCTTGAAGATTCTGATAGCTGTGCCTTACGCGTTTCAAACTGTAAAGTTCTTGTTCACAGGCAGGGCGGCTGCACACAAATAGAGAAACTGCTGTTGAGTAACACCGTCCATTTATTTACCTTAATTCGGTCACATGATAAGGCAAAGCATTATGGTAGCAGTAGTTTCACAATCGTGTCACTCACAATGTCTTTCAGTGCACACCATTGAAATAAATATTGCAGTACCGTCCTCAATCCACAATAAATATTTAGCCATAAGTGGGCTCTTATCAAGATTGTCCATTGTCACTGCACAATGTGAAGCCTGCTGTTGGTCCGAAAAGGGCCCCGTAATCACAAAGCCCTGGGTCCGCGTGTAGTAGCGCAGAGGTGCTTCCTCACGGCTGGACCGCCGTGTATCAATACCTTTCCACAAGTGCCCAAGAGCTTCAGGAGGCACTCACCAACAAAGTTCGGCAGCAGTGTAATGCACGCAGCTTGAAGATTCTGATAGCTGTGCCTTACGCGTTTCAAACTGTAAAGTTCTTGTTCACAGGCAGGGCGGCTGCACACAAATAGAGAAACTGCTGTTGAGTAACACCGTCCATTTATTTACCTTAATTCGGTCACATGATAAGGCAAAGCATTATGGTAGCAGTAGTTTCACAATCGTGTCACTCACAATGTCTTTCAGTGCACACCATTGAAATAAATATTGCAGTACCGTCCTCAATCCACAATAAATATTTAGCCATAAGTGGGCTCTTATCAAGATTGTCCATTATCACTGCACAATGTGAAGCCTGCTGTTGGTCCGAAAAGGGCCCCGTAATCACAAAGCCCTGGGTCCGCGTGTAGTAGCGCAGAGGTGCTTCCTCACGGCTGGACCGCCGTGTATCAATACCTTTCCACAAGTGCCCAAGAGCTTCAGGAGGCACTCACCAACAAAGTTCGGCAGCAGTGTAATGCACGCAGCTTGAAGATTCTGATAGCTGTGCCTTACGCGTTTCAAACTGTAAAGTTCTTGTTCACAGGCAGGGCGGCTGCACACAAATAGAGAAACTGCTGTTGAGTAACACCGTCCATTTATTTACCTTAATTCGGTCACATGATAAGGCAAAGCATTATGGTAGCAGTAGTTTCACAATCGTGTCACTCACAATGTCTTTCAGTGCACACCATTGAAATAAATATTGCAGTACCGTCCTCAATCCACAATAAATATTTAGCCATAAGTGGGCTCTTATCAAGATTGTCCATTATCACTGCACAATGTGAAGCCTGCTGTTGGTCCGAAAAGGGCCCCGTAATCACAAAGCCCTGGGTCCGCGTGTAGTAGCGCAGAGGTGCTTCCTCACGGCTGGACCGCCGTGTATCAATACCTTTCCACAAGTGCCCAAGAGCTTCAGGAGGCACTCACCAACAAAGTTCGGCAGCAGTGTAATGCACGCAGCTTGAAGATTCTGATAGCTGTGCCTTACGCGTTTCAAACTGTAAAGTTCTTGTTCACAGGCAGGGCGGCTGCACACAAATAGAGAAACTGCTGTTGAGTAACACCGTCCATTTATTTACCTTAATTCGGTCACATGATAAGGCAAAGCATTATGGTAGCAGTAGTTTCACAATCGTGTCACTCACAATGTCTTTCAGTGCACACCATTGAAATAAATATTGCAGTACCGTCCTCAATCCACAATAAATATTTAGCCATAAGTGGGCTCTTATCAAGATTGTCCATTGTCACTGCACAATGTGAAGCCTGCTGTTGGTCCGAAAAGGGCCCCGTAATCACAAAGCCCTGGGTCCGCGTGTAGTAGCGCAGAGGTGCTTCCTCACGGCTGGACCGCCGTGTATCAATACCTTTCCACAAGTGCCCAAGAGCTTCAGGAGGCACTCACCAACAAAGTTCGGCAGCAGTGTAATGCACGCAGCTTGAAGATTCTGATAGCTGTGCCTTACGCGTTTCAAACTGTAAAGTTCTTGTTCACAGGCAGGGCGGCTGCACACAAATAGAGAAACTGCTGTTGAGTAACACCGTCCATTTATTTACCTTAATTTGGTCACATGATAAGGCAAAGCATTATGGTAGCAGTAGTTTCACAATCGTGTCACTCACAATGTCTTTCAGTGCACACCATTGAAATAAATATTGCAGTACCGTCCTCAATCCACAATAAATATTTAGCCATAAGTGGGCTCTTATCAAGATTGTCCATTATCACTGCACAATGTGAAGCCTGCTGTTGGTCCGAAAAGGGCCCCGTAATCACAAAGCCCTGGGTCCGCGTGTAGTAGCGCAGAGGTGCTTCCTCACGGCTGGACCGCCGTGTATCAATACCTTTCCACAAGTGCCCAAGAGCTTCAGGAGGCACTCACCAACAAAGTTCGGCAGCAGTGTAATGCACGCAGCTTGAAGATTCTGATAGCTGTGCCTTACGCGTTTCAAACTGTAAAGTTCTTGTTCACAGGCAGGGCGGCTGCACACAAATAGAGAAACTGCTGTTGAGTAACACCGTCCATTTATTTACCTTAATTCGGTCACATGATAAGGCAAAGCATTATGGCAGCAGTAGTTTCACAATCGTGTCACTCACAATGTCTTTCAGTGCACACCATTGAAATAAATATTGCAGTACCGTCCTCAATCCACAATAAATATTTAGCCATAAGTGGGCTCTTATCAAGATTGTCCATTATCACTGCACAATGTGAAGCCTGCTGTTGGTCCGAAAAGGGCCCCGTAATCACAAAGCCCTGGGTCCGCGTGTAGTAGCGCAGAGGTGCTTCCTCACGGCTGGACCGCCGTGTATCAATACCTTTCCACAAGTGCCCAAGAGCTTCAGGAGGCACTCACCAACAAAGTTCGGCAGCAGTGTAATGCACGCAGCTTGAAGATTCTGATAGCTGTGCCTTACGCGTTTCAAACTGTAAAGTTCTTGTTCACAGGCAGGGCGGCTGCACACAAATAGAGAAACTGCTGTTGAGTAACACCGTCCATTTATTTACCTTAATTCGGTCACATGATAAGGCAAAGCATTATGGTAGCAGTAGTTTCACAATCGTGTCACTCACAATGTCTTTCAGTGCACACCATTGAAATAAATATTGCAGTACCGTCCTCAATCCACAATAAATATTTAGCCCTTTTTGGACCAACAGCAGGCTTCACATTGTGCAGTGATAATGGACAATCTTGATAAGAGCCCACTTATGGCTAAATATTTATTGTGGATTCAGGACGGTACTGCAATATTTATTTCAATGGTGTGCACTGAAAGACATTGTGAGTGACACGATTGTGAAACTACTGCTACCATAATGCTTTGCCTTATCATGTGACCGAATTAAGGTAAATAAATGGACGGTGTTACTCAACAGCAGTTTCTCTATTTGTGTGCAGCCGCCCTGCCTGTGAACAAGAACTTTACAGTTTGAAACACGTAAGGCACAGCTATCAGAATCTTCAAGCTGCGTGCATTACACTGCTGCCGAACTTTGTTGGTGAGTGCCTCCTGAAGCTCTTGGGCACTTGTGGAAAGGTATTGATACACGGCGGTCCAGCCGTGAGGAAGCACCTCTGCGCTACTACACGCGGACCCAGGGCTTTGTGATTACGGGGCCCTTTTCGGACCAACAGCAGGCTTCACATTGTGCAGTGATAATGGACAATCTTGATAAGAGCCCACTTATGGCTAAATATTTATTGTGGATTGAGGACGGTACTGCAATATTTATTTCAATGGTGTGCACTGAAAGACATTGTGAGTGACACGATTGTGAAACTACTGCTACCATAATGCTTTGCCTTATCATGTGACCGAATTAAGGTAAATAAATGGACGGTGTTACTCAACAGCAGTTTCTCTATTTGTGTGCAGCCGCCCTGCCTGTGAACAAGAACTTTACAGTTTGAAACGCGTAAGGCACAGCTATCAGAATCTTCAAGCTGCGTGCATTACACTGCTGCCGAACTTTGTTGGTGAGTGCCTCCTGAAGCTCTTGGGCACTTGTGGAAAGGTATTGATACACGGCGGTCCAGCCGTGAGGAAGCACCTCTGCGCTACTACACGCGGACCCAGGGCTTTGTGATTACGGGGCCCTTTTCGGACCAACAGCAGGCTTCACATTGTGCAGTGATAATGGACAATCTTGATAAGAGCCCACTTATGGCTAAATATTTATTGTGGATTGAGGACGGTACTGCAATATTTATTTCAATGGTGTGCACTGAAAGACATTGTGAGTGACACGATTGTGAAACTACTGCTACCATAATGCTTTGCCTTATCATGTGACCGAATTAAGGTAAATAAATGGACGGTGTTACTCAACAGCAGTTTCTTTATTTGTGTGCAGCCGCCCTGCCTGTGAACAAGAACTTTACAGTTTGAAACGCGTAAGGCACAGCTATCAGAATCTTCAAGCTGCGTGCATTACACTGCTGCCGAACTTTGTTGGTGAGTGCCTCCTGAAGCTCTTGGGCACTTGTGGAAAGGTATTGATACACGGCGGTCCAGCCGTGAGGAAGCACCTCTGCGCTACTACACGCGGACCCAGGGCTTTGTGATTACGGGGCCCTTTTCGGACCAACAGCAGGCTTCACATTGTGCAGTGATAATGGACAATCTTGATAAGAGCCCACTTATGGCTAAATATTTATTGTGGATTGAGGACGGTACTGCAATATTTATTTCAATGGTGTGCACTGAAAGACATTGTGAGTGACACGATTGTGAAACTACTGCTATCATAATGCTTTGCCTTATCATGTGACCGAATTAAGGTAAATAAATGGACGGTGTTACTCAACAGCAGTGTCTCTATTTGTGTGCAGCCGCCCTGCCTGTGAACAAGAACTTTACAGTTTGAAACGCGTAAGGCACAGCTATCAGAATCTTCAAGCTGCGTGCATTACACTGCTGCCGAACTTTGTTGGTGAGGGCCTCCTGAAGCTCTTGGGCACTTGTGGAAAGGTATTGATACACGGCGGTCCAGCCGTGAGGAAGCACCTCTGCGCTACTACACGCGGACCCAGGGCTTTGTGATTACGGGGCCCTTTTCGGACCAACAGCAGGCTTCACATTGTGCAGTGATAATGGACAATCTTGATAAGAGCCCACTTATGGCTAAATATTTATTGTGGATTGAGGACGGTACTGCAATATTTATTTCAATGGTGTGCACTGAAAGACATTGTGAGTGACACGATTGTGAAACTACTGCTACCATAATGCTTTGCCTTATCATGTGACCGAATTAAGGTAAATAAATGGACGGTGTTACTCAACAGCAGTTTCTCTATTTGTGTGCAGCCGCCCTGCCTGTGAACAAGAACTTTACAGTTTGAAACGCGTAAGGCACAGCTATCAGAATCTTCAAGCTGCGTGCATTACACTGCTGCCGAACTTTGTTGGTGAGTGCCTCCTGAAGCTCTTGGGCACTTGTGGAAAGGTAT
This sequence comes from Lissotriton vulgaris, assembly GCF_964263255.1. Classification (NCBI taxonomy): domain Eukaryota; kingdom Metazoa; phylum Chordata; class Amphibia; order Caudata; family Salamandridae; genus Lissotriton; species Lissotriton vulgaris. The sequence goes on from NC_141695.1 coordinate 989,775,646, forward strand.
TGATACACGGCGGTCCAGCCGTGAGGAAGCACCTCTGCGCTACTACACGCGGACCCAGGGCTTTGTGATTACGGGGCCCTTTTCGGACCAACAGCAGGCTTCACATTGTGCAGTGATAATGGACAATCTTGATAAGAGCCCACTTATGGCTAAATATTTATTGTGGATTGAGGACGGTACTGCAATATTTATTTCAATGGTGTGCACTGAAAGACATTGTGAGTGACACGATTGTGAAACTACTGCTACCATAATGCTTTGCCTTATCATGTGACCGAATTAAGGTAAATAAATGGACGGTGTTACTCAACAGCAGTTTCTCTATTTGTGTGCAGCCGCCCTGCCTGTGAACAAGAACTTTACAGTTTGAAACGCGTAAGGCACAGCTATCAGAATCTTCAAGCTGCGTGCATTACACTGCTGCCGAACTTTGTTGGTGAGTGCCTCCTGAAGCTCTTGGGCACTTGTGGAAAGGTATATATATATATATATATATATATATATATATATATATATATATATATATATATATATATATATATATATATATATATATATATATATATATATATATATATATATATCACTGCTCAAGTTTCTTTCGAGTCCAAAGAAAGAAATTACGGCACTCACAGGGAAAGTGTTCAGTATGTTTTTACTCGCTCAGCAGACAAACGCGTTTCGGTATTCCTTCGTCAGTGTCTACCATTGACACGGAAGGAAGCGTGTTTAAAAGGTTTACATCACGTTTGTGCATGCACATAGAAAGAGGACTGACGTTATACCTCCGTGAGAAACGCTTTTTGCATAGTAAATTACTTTTTACATCAACATTTCAGAATTCACAATTGTAAAGGCATGTAAATTACTTATCAAATATTCAGGCACTTTATATTTTGTAATTTACCAACATTTTAGCATACAAGTGTGAAGTATATTTGCCTTTGTTGTGTGGTGTGGGTTATTAAGCCGTGGATCGGCATTGCTCACGGGATATAATAAATCTCGTTTTTCCAGAGTTTATGCTTTACCCAGATGGGAGGACAATTCTTCATTTCTGTTCAATCCCAGGGGGGCCTTAGTCTGAAGTTCAATAATATAGCGGGATTCTAGTCTTCTTAATTTCCGCAACCTGTCTCCACCCCTTGGGTCTGCTGGTATGTGATCTAGTGCAAAGAATTGTAACAGTTCCCTATTGCTGTTATGTTTGAGAGCAAAGTGTTTGGCTACGGGGTAGTTAAAATCTTTATTCATGATTGCACGTTGGTGCTCCAATACCCGCAACTTGACATTTTTCACTGTGCTGCCTATGTACTTTAGTCCACATGGGCATAATAAGCAGTAAACAACATATGTGGTATTACAGGTGAGAAACTTGGATATTTTCCTGCTGTGTCCTGACCCAGGTATTTCAAAAGTAGTTCTTCTCTTACTCTTCTCGCAGGCTTTGCATTTGCCGCAGGGGTAAAAGCCCGGCATGTCTTTAATTCTGCCTGTCACTATAGTTTTTTCAGGTAAGTGACTATGTACAATTTTGTCCCTGATGGATCTTCCTTTCCTGAAAGTTATCAGGGGAAAAGTTGGAACCTCTTTTCCAATAACCTGATCCGTTTTCAGGATGTGCCAACTCCTTTTCAAGATGGTTCTCAGATGATTAGAATCTTCCAAGAAGGTGGTTATAAACCTAAATTTTCCATCTTTTTCTGATTTCCTAGTTTGTTCTTTTAGGAGTTGGTTTCGAGGGATTCGCTCCACTCTTTTCAGAGTGTTTTCTAAAAGGATATTGTCATATCCTCTAGCTTGAAATCTAATGATGCTTTCTTTTGCGGCTCGTGCAAAGTCTGTTTCTTTGGAACAGTTTCTCTTAATCCTAAGAAGTTCCCCGTAAGGGATACTTCTGACTAGGGTCGGGGGATGGCTGCTTCCGGCATGTAAAACCGAATTGCCAGCTGTTATTTTTCTAAACAGTTCAGTCTCAATTGTCTCACCATTTAAGTTAACTTTTAAATCCAAATAGTTCACAGTGGTTGCATTGATGTCTGCAGTGAATTTTAAATTCAAGTTGTTACAATTTAAAAAAGCTACAAACTCTTCTGCTGAAGTCACAGATCCCTCCCATACTAGGAAAAGGTCGTCGATATATCTATACCAGACTTTCAAATTTTCTGCCCATTTTAGGAACTCAGGGCTTTGGGTCACCTGCTCCTCCCACCAGCCCACGAATAAATTCGCGTAGCTGGGGGCGAAGCAGGTTCCCATCGCCGTCCCGGTGACCTGTCTGTACATTTGTCCTTGGAACAAAAAAATGTTATTAAAGAGACAGTATTCAATGAATTCCAGCAACATTTGGCTATGTTTGCTGAACTTCATAGGTCTCTTGTCGAGATAGTATTTCATTGCAAGTAATCCCTGGTTATGATCAATACTCGTGTACAGACTAGTAATGTCCATAGTTATTAAAATACACGAGGGATTGCACTTTACATTTTCAATCTTATTCACAAAGTCTTTAGTGTCTCTAATATAAGATTTAAGATGAAGGACACTCTGAAAAAGAAAATGATCAATGAAAATAGACATGTTCTCGGACACACTTCCTATGGAAGAGACTATTGGTCTACCAGGAGGGTTCCTGCTGTCTTTATGTATCTTGGGCAACTGGTAAAAGGTTGGCACAGTTGGATTATTATTTTTCAAAAAGAAATACTCGTCGGTGTCCAACATATCGTTGCTATGCCACTTATTTATAAGTGATTGGAATTTAGCAATGCTTTCTTCATATGTTTTTCTTGAGGTTTTTTCATATGAGGTTGGATCTTCCAATTGTCTCAGTGCTTCCTGGCAGTATTGTGTTCTTGACATGACTACGATGTTTCCACCTTTATCAGATGGCTTACAGATGATATCTGGGTCATTGTCGATAGTTTTGAGGATCTCTCTTTGTTCCTTCGTCATATTTGGTGTTGTTCGTTTCATTGTTCTTTGTTGTGCTCTAAATTTTACTAAGTCCTTAATGACCGCCTCCGAGAAGGTATCAATGGCATCATACGGCATGATTGGTACGAATGTTGAGGGAGGTCTGAAATTGGTTGTTGGTGCTTCTTGTTCGACACCAATCCTTCTGGTTCGTTGGGTGATTGAATCTGTCGTCTCTAGTTCACCACTTTCCTCTGTTCTTAGTTCTTCCAGGATCTCCCAGGTTGTGATATCGTTTGTTGTTAGGATATCAGTTTCCCTTGTTCTTAATTGTCTTGTTTCTTTAGATGATGGTTTTAATTTGAAGTATTTGTGTAACTTAATTTTTCGCACAAAGGTGAACAAATCGATTCTTGTTTGTGTGAATTCGAGTCTCTCGTTGGGGCAGAATGACAAGCCCAATTGTAGGGTTTTTTCCTCCAATGGTGATAAAATCCTGTCAGTCAAATTTACAATGGTTAAGCAGTCCTTGCTTTCTACCATTTCGCTCCCCTTTTGCTTCTCGTGACTCACCACACAACAAAGGCAAATATACTTCACACTTGTATGCTAAAATGTTGGTAAATTACTAAGAACAGAGGAAAGTGGTGAACTAGAGACGACAGATTCAATCACCCAACGAACCAGAAGGATTGGTGTCGAACAAGAAGCACCAACAACCAATTTCAGACCTCCCTCAACATTCGTACCAATCATGCCGTATGATGCCATTGATACCTTCTCGGAGGCGGTCATTAAGGACTTAGTAAAATTTAGAGCACAACAAAGAACAATGAAACGAACAACACCAAATATGACGAAGGAACAAAGAGAGATCCTCAAAACTATCGACAATGACCCAGATATCATCTGTAAGCCATCTGATAAAGGTGGAAACATCGTAGTCATGTCAAGAACACAATACTGCCAGGAAGCACTGAGACAATTGGAAGATCCAACCTCATATGAAAAAACCTCAAGAAAAACATATGAAGAAAGCATTGCTAAATTCCAATCACTTATAAATAAGTGGCATAGCAACGATATGTTGGACACCGACGAGTATTTCTTTTTGAAAAATAATAATCCAACTGTGCCAACCTTTTACCAGTTGCCCAAGATACATAAAGACAGCAGGAACCCTCCTGGTAGACCAATAGTCTCTTCCATAGGAAGTGTGTCCGAGAACATGTCTATTTTCATTGATCATTTTCTTTTTCAGAGTGTCCTTCATCTTAAATCTTATATTAGAGACACTAAAGACTTTGTGAATAAGATTGAAAATGTAAAGTGCAATCCCTCGTGTATTTTAATAACTATGGACATTACTAGTCTGTACACGAGTATTGATCATAACCAGGGATTACTTGCAATGAAATACTATCTCGACAAGAGACCTATGAAGTTCAGCAAACATAGCCAAATGTTGCTGGAATTCATTGAATACTGTCTCTTTAATAACATTTTTTTGTTCCAAGGACAAATGTACAGACAGGTCACCGGGACGGCGATGGGAACCTGCTTCGCCCCCAGCTACGCGAATTTATTCGTGGGCTGGTGGGAGGAGCAGGTGACCCAAAGCCCTGAGTTCCTAAAATGGGCAGAAAATTTGAAAGTCTGGTATAGATATATCGACGACCTTTTCCTAGTATGGGAGGGATCTGTGACTTCAGCAGAAGAGTTTGTAGCTTTTTTAAATTGTAACAACTTGAATTTAAAATTCACTGCAGACATCAATGCAACCACTGTGAACTATTTGGATTTAAAAGTTAACTTAAATGGTGAGACAATTGAGACTGAACTGTTTAGAAAAATAACAGCTGGCAATTCGGTTTTACATGCCGGAAGCAGCCATCCCCCGACCCTAGTCAGAAGTATCCCTTACGGGGAACTTCTTAGGATTAAGAGAAACTGTTCCAAAGAAACAGACTTTGCACGAGCCGCAAAAGAAAGCATCATTAGATTTCAAGCTAGAGGATATGACAATATCCTTTTAGAAAACACTCTGAAAAGAGTGGAGCGAATCCCTCGAAACCAACTCCTAAAAGAACAAACTAGGAAATCAGAAAAAGATGGAAAATTTAGGTTTATAACCACCTTCTCGGAAGATTCTAATCATCTGAGAACCATCTTGAAAAGGAGTTGGCACATCCTGAAAACGGATCAGGTTATTGGAAAAGAGGTTCCAACTTTTCCCCTGATAACTTTCAGGAAAGGAAGATCCATCAGGGACAAAATTGTACATAGTCACTTACCTGAAAAAACTATAGTGACAGGCAGAATTAAAGACATGCCGGGCTTTTACCCCTGCGGCAAATGCAAAGCCTGCGAGAAGAGTAAGAGAAGAACTACTTTTGAAATACCTGGGTCAGGACACAGCAGGAAAATATCCAAGTTTCTCACCTGTAATACCACATATGTTGTTTACTGCTTATTATGCCCATGTGGACTAAAGTACATAGGCAGCACAGTGAAAAATGTCAAGTTGCGGGTATTGGAGCACCAACGTGCAATCATGAATAAAGATTTTAACTACCCCGTAGCCAAACACTTTGCTCTCAAACATAACAGCAATAGGGAACTGTTACAATTCTTTGCACTAGATCACATACCAGCAGACCGAAGGGGTGGAGACAGGTTGCGGAAATTAAGAAGACTAGAATCCCGCTATATTATTGAACTTCAGACTAAGGCCCCCCTGGGATTGAACAGAAATGAAGAATTGTCCTCCCATCTGGGTAAAGCATAAACTCTGGAAAAACGAGATTTATTATATCCCGTGAGCAATGCCGATCCACGGCTTAATAACCCACACCACACAACAAAGGCAAATATACTTCACACTTGTATGCTAAAATGTTGGTAAATTACAAAATATAAAGTGCCTGAATATTTGATAAGTAATTTACATGCCTTTACAATTGTGAATTCTGAAATGTTGATGTAAAAAGTAATTTACTATGCAAAAAGCGTTTCTCACGGAGGTATAACGTCAGTCCTCTTTCTATGTGCATGCACAAACGTGATGTAAACCTTTTAAACACGCTTCCTTCCGTGTCAATGGTAGACACTGACGAAGGAATACCGAAACGCGTTTGTCTGCTGAGCGAGTAAAAACATACTGAACACTTTCCCTGTGAGTGCCGTAATTTCTTTCTTTGGACTCGAAAGAAACTTGAGCAGTGATTTATCACGTGGGGCGCCGCCACGAGAGGCACCCGCCTGCGAGTGACCCGGATTTTGGTGCAACGGAGCGAAAATATATATATATATATATATATATATATATATATATATGTATATATATATATATATATATATATTTATACAACAGCTGCAGCCTCCCAAAAGCTTAGTATTGCACGACCAAGGAAAACCACACGAATCCAGCGTAATTGAAGGCACAAAGGTTTATTTAACAGCTGAGCCTAACAAAATCTGACGCATTTCGGGCATACGCCCTTGCTCACAGACAGTCAGTAAGTAAGACAACCACAGTTAAATACCTGGTGCTCCACAGTTTTTTTCAAGTTACATGTTTTTTCTTTCTCTTGCATTACACCATGCGATCATAGAGATAAAGGACATACTACAGATATAGTACTTTGTAGTCTGTTTTCCAAACACTACTTTTACTGTGGTCTGTTTCAAACAGTATAAAATGGTTAAAATCCACATTTTAAAAGTCCATACATTAATCCTTGTAAAGTGCAGTATGTGACCAAAATAAAATAAATTGGACACTAAACATTCCAAATCAGGCAAAGTGACTGCATATAATGCTAAAAAAGTCAATTTCTGTTGTGCTATATTAAAGTTCACTTAAATCCAATACAGTATTATGGATAAGACCTTATCCATGTGCAAATAAGCAATAAAGTGCATTATGCGCTAATCTATAGAATATATATGGGTTGCCAAGTTTAAACAAATAACAAGAATCAGGTATAAATATAAATACATTTTAACAGTAGAATGCTGATGTAGTATGTGCAAATTCTTGCCGTAATATAGGCAATATCTTAAAAATGGACCCAAGTAATAGAATTAAAATAAGCAAGATTAGGTTTTGAGTTCAAATATCCTCATAAAGTGCTAATGCAAAAGTGCAAATTACACGACTATATATATAGTCAAATAAGGTGAAAAATGCATTTTAGTGCAAATTACGCAATATTGTAAACAATTGAATGCACTTCAGCAAAACAAAAAAGGAAAGGTTCATTGATAATCAAACGTAATATAGCAGCAACATTATATATGCCTAAAATGCAAGTGAGGACAATAGTCAAAAGCCAAATTGGAATAACGGACTAAATGTGTAGAGAGACCACTGTTGAATTTTCTCAGAGCAGTTGTGGGTAAGGAAACAGAGATTTGCATAAAGTACCCAATGTCTATGCCCAAAAATTTAAATAAAATAGAGTGCTACCCAAATAATAATTAAATAAGGGGAAGCTAGTATGGTAACAACCATGAAGCTATAGGTGATAGGAAAAAGGAAAGTGGTAAGTAAATGAAATTCTTTGAAAGAATCAACATGGAGGTGCTAGGAGGCTAACACTCCATCTAACCTGAAATAGTGAAGAAAAATATCTACAAGAAAACATGCAAATCATCCGTGTTGTTAAGCCCATTCGGGAATCTGCTATCTAGTTCCAAGATAAATTGAGACTCCAATCTCCTCAGCATCCTCTCTCTATTGCCACCCCTCATAGGCTTGTCCACTGAGGCGATGACGAAGTAGTTCAGGCATGGTAGATCATTTTTGTGATTGGTTTTAAAATGCCTGGCCACCGGATATGAAGGATCATTGTTCACGATGGCTCGAAGGTGCTGTAGAATCCTGACATGCACCGGCTGTCGTGTACTTCCGACATATCTAAGTCCACATGTGCATGTCAGGACATAGATATATGTATGTATATGTATGTATATATATATATATATATATATATATATATATATATATATATATATATATATATATATATATATATATATATATATATATATATATATATATATATATATATATATATATATATATATATATATATAACACATGCAGCCACAGAATAACTCAACAAAATCGCATTATTGAAATGTAGCACGAATAAAAGACTGAACACTTCACCACTACAAAATAATGTCACAGAACAAATTTGCATGAATGTACTTCCACACATCGCCACTTACAGTATCCAGTTCAGTTTTCATAATACAGTGCTCTAACAGGTGCTTGGTACAAGCACTGCCTTAATTTACCTCCAAGGATATGAAATTGTGCTAATGAAAAAAAATTTGAAATCCACTCCTGTGTCTTGACTTACAGCCATCAGTGCTCACTTTACGTGATACGGCTTCTCGCCAGGTGTATTACAGTGCCCCACAGTAAAAGAATAAGGTGCTGATTTAAAGCTTGCCATCAAAGTACAGGTGGTCAAGGTGGAGAAGGGCATTACCTTCACCAATCCAAAAGACAACTAAGCACCCAATTTAGAGTGGACCCCTGTCTGTATATTGAAAGGAACCACTTTCACAGAGGCTCTATTCAAGGGACAAAAAGTTTGCTGTACAGCCAAAAGTAATTTTGAAGACCATCCACCGCACTTTTTAACATTTTCTGGTTTTCAAAAGCAAACTTTGAGAGCAGGAGTTTACTTTAAAATTTAAAAAGTTAACAACCCCTCACACATTAAGCGCTTTATCCCCTGGACTGGGGGACATTATTATTCTATTCCTGTCTCTCACCTCCATGTTTTTTCTGGTGGTGATGTGTATAAAAAAGGACACTTCATTGTCTACTCTAAATTGGAAAGGCTATGTAATACATTTTCTCTTGTGTGCTCTTCTCCATTGGGCCATTGAAAGAGGCTTTCCGTTGAAAGAGCCAATGGGGTCTACATCGCCAAAAAGCTTATGGATCACCCATCTCTAAATGAGGTGAGCAGCCTTGGAGTTTGCAGGCCAAACTCTAAATTAATCCCAAGTCTAATTTAATGCAAGTCTCAGTGTCACTGTTTTTGCTAAAAAAAATACCTTAACTGAGACCTACTATGATGGAACAGTATGAATAGCTCCTCCTAGTCATTAAATACAGAACTGCAAGAATCCTTAGGCCTCTTTTATGGGGAATTGGCGTAGGGCAGTGCTGCATTTCTTCTAGCTGTGCTGCCTTACAACAATATGAAAGGGTAGGAATGCACCGTATTTATGAAAAATTTAATTTGCCCTGTGCTGATGCACAGATTGCTGCCTAGCATCAATGCAGGCACCCTTGCAATCATGATGCAAATGTATCTGCTTTGCTTGCAGTATTGTTTTTGTGCAGGAAAAGGCACTTTCCGACACATAAACAATCCGGAGAAGCATTTTGCTCTTTCTAGGTATGCTGCAAAAAAATAAGGAGAACTAAAAATATTTCTCCTCACTACGCCTGCTCAGGGGAGGCGTAAGGTTTTGGCATTGCCCCGGGTTTATGTGAGTAAGTACATCTGGGGCAGCATGAAAATCCACATGTGTTGTACAGAAGAAAAATACCTGCACGCCAATGAAAAGTTTCCCTGGAGCAGAGCAAGGCAATGCAGTGACTTGGGCTGTATTTCTCCATATCTATGAGGCCGTGCAAAGCCACACAAAGTGGCTTTGTGTGGCCTCATAGATATGGTTGAGAGGTTTGCACCACCCGAGCATCAGAAAAAGCAAATCTCCTACAGCGCAAGCCTCTCATAAATAAGCCACTTAGGGCTTTATTTAAGGAAAATTGACATGGGTCAGCGCCACAAGTATTCTTGCTGCTCTGACCTATGTTATTGTGAAGGGGCAGGAATGCATGTGTGTCTGCCTAGCACCAATGCGGGCACTCTTGCACCATGGTGCAAGGGTGTCTGCGTTGCATGCACGATTGTTTTGTGCAGGAAAGGGTACCTTCCTGCACAAAAACAATCACGAGAGGAGTTTCACAGAATGCATCACAAAGGGAAAGAAAACAAGGAAAAATACAAATATTTCTTCTTGTTACTCCTGCTCTGGAGAGGAGTAAGGTTTTGGCACTGCCCGAGTTTACTTGATTAAGTAAATATGGGGCAGCGTCAAAATCCATGGGTGTTGCGTGGGAAAACCCACTGTAATACCCAAGGAATGCCTCCCTAGCGCATAGCAAGGTAACACAGCGACTTGCGCTGCCTTGCCTTACTCCATATCTATGAAACCACGCAAAGGCACACAAAGTGGCTTTGCGTTGCTTTATAGATATGGTTGAGAGGTTTACGCCGCCACAACGTCAGAAAATGTGACGCTCAGACAGCTCAAGCCTCTCAAGTTGACTACTATATCAATTGTCATCCATCAAAAGGGCGTATTTATGTGCTTTTCATGCCACAAAAAGCGAAAATCCTAAAAAAGTAACGCACGTGTTTACAAGTATCTTTTTGTAACATGGGACATAACTGTACGCCTGAGAGCCTAACATGTGTAAAGCGTTTTGCATGTGTATTATTAATGTAAAAAATAATGAAGACATAAATAATGTGCTTAAAATCCCACCCGGCTATAAAAACGCAGGCTGTGTATTGCAATAACGCAATCACGTGATTTAATACTTAATGGGTCCATTTAACTTCTCACAGGTCGACTTTATTTTCCATTTGTTGTACATTCCTAATAGCAACACATTAATTTATAATCACTTTCAAGTAACACAATGCAAAAGTGCATAATTCCTTTTAATTATGAATAATCTCCACTGCTATGAAACTCTTTTTGTTGTACACTTCTTCTAAAGCCTAATGTTAATTTGTCTCTAAGGTAGAGGAGGCGGAACAGTTATTTAGGTCTTGACTTCCCGGAGCTGGATACCACAGGCATTATTTGTCTCTTTCCGGTAGACTTCTGAATATTGTTCCCGCCTTGTTGCATCGCTGCCCAAAACTAACATCAGCTTTGCGAGGTTGCAATCTCTGTTGGGCAAGCTGCCTGTACTATTAAATAATGTGGGGTTTTCTGCGTAAAAAACGCGTAATTACTTAACTACAGCCCTTATGTTTTGCCTGGCTTCCTGCAAGATATTTTGTCATGATATTCTAAAAGCTTTTGCAATGCTGCCTAAAGACAATTCAATTCAAAATCTGTATTCGGCTATTAAAAATAAAACAGCCATAAAAGTACACACAGTACTGTACATTTAAAAATGTTGTACATTTTAAAAATACAAATTAGTTTTAACAAATCAGTTTTAGTTTGTAGCACAATGCTTTTCCTTGCTGCCTAAAGACAATTTGGAGAAGAACGCATGCTCAGGATTGGTGCTGTATTTGCAGTGTACAATTTGTGTCAAGGCACACGTACAAACGTAGGGAAATTGCATGGCTCGCTGTGTTCCTTTCTTCGTTTTAAGAGGGAACATAGCTAAGTGACCAGCAAATCAGGCATGCTTGACACAGATAAGAATATCTCCTTGTTTAGCTGGTAAAACGATTTACGAATTGTGCTCACACTGACAAATGGCAATTACACCGGCTTCATCGTCACATTAAAGTAAGGCCTGGGTCTACCATTATGATTATACTGCCAGCACCTCCAGTTAAAGAAAGCACAATTACCACGGCCAATCATCAATAGTCAAACACTTAAATGGTAAACGAACAGCACTCAGCACAAGTGCGTGGTACTGAATGCAGCTTTCAACAAGAGCAAAGTGAACACAGAAATTAACAATGTAAAGAAATGGCCATTGCAAGCATGGAGAAGCACATATCAAAGAGGTTAATTCCCAGTAAAATGACCTGCTGCCTCAGTATCAACGCATCGGATGTCCTTCACCAGCTGAGCTCACACACATGCAAACATCCTAGAGTCAATATCTGCTCCTCTCCCTTAAAACACAGGGACAAAGAAGTAAGTGATGAACTACTGTGAGGCTGGTGTCATTGCATGCAGGTCCCCTTTGCACAAACACTCATTCTAGCCCTCAAGTAGGGTCGGACAGTGTAAAGGTAAAGAAGGTTTAGACCAAGGGTACTTACAAACTTTCTGCTGGGGCCAAAATTACAGTGTGGTTTGTGGCCGAGGGCTGCACCGGTAGGGGTGGGGTCAGTGGAGGGCAGGGTCAGTGGAGGGGAGGGGCTAGAGTAAAAGAAATCAAACCTGTTTCAAAACATTAGACAATGCGACAATGCAGTATTTCAAAAGCAGATGTAACTACAAAGAGCACATTTTGATAATACATTTGTATTTGTCTATACAAAAGCATTACCTAGCTTCATGCACACTTTGAACCCAATTCCATCACAGTCTCTCTCTCTTAGTGAGTCAGTCTCTCTCTCTCAGTCAGTCAGTCTCTGTCAGTCAGTTATTCTCTCTCTGTCAGTCTCTCTCTGTCAGTCAGTCTCTCTCTCCCAGTCAGTCTCTGCCAGTAAGTCAGTCTCTCTCTGTCAGTTGGTCTCTCTCTGTCAGTTGGTCTCTCTCTGTTAGTCAGTCTCTCTCCCTAAGTCAGTCAGTATCTTTCTCTCTCTGACAGTCTCTCTCTCAGTCAGTCTCTCTCTGTCAGTCTTTCTCTCTGTCAGTCAGTCTCTCTCTCTTTCTCTGACAGTCAGTCTCCTTCTCTCTGTCAGTCTCTCAGTCAGTCAGTATCTCAATCTCTCGACGCGGAGAGGAACATGGCAGCAGGCTGACGTCTGCTGCGGGAGCTCCAGTCTGAAGGTGGATTTCCCCATTTGTGAGGATGAATTAGCGGATACCGAACGGTGAGCAGGTACATGAGACCGTTTTAAGTCTTAGTTGCTCAAGTTAATTTCATTTATTATTTTTTTACCTCCTTTCTACAGGTTTCATCAGACATGAGCGTGGTGTGGAGCCTGGCTGGCGTCTTCTCGGCGTTACGACCCTGTGGGAGCCTCGGAGCCTCGGAAGCCCCAGAGAGCCAGAGCGGAAAGGAGTGTGCCTCTGATGGGAGTGGCGTTTGTCCCGGTTTCCGCGGAAGGAGCAGTGGAAGTGGTGAGCGGTGTCGGCTTCGGAAAACAGGAGCTTAGGCGGGGATGTCGGGCGAGTATATGGCGGAGGTCAAGGCTGATACTCCCTAAGATCAGCCTCCGTTCTCCTCTCAGCCAAGCTCACAACGCTGCAGGTCAGTTAAGGGAGAGCGAGGCGGCAGGCAGCGAGTTGTTGGAGGTACTATATATAACCCAAATTTAGTGAGGGCTTAGCAGCAAGGTTATTTATGCCGGGAGGCGCCTGGCGCTGACATAGCCAGCATTGTCCTTGGCCCCTCTAAATCAGTACGGTACGGGGGGATGGACTCAGTTATAAAAGCTGTATCAAAAACTGTATCAACTCAATGGAAAACCTGCTCACCCCAGAGTAGAAGGGGCAGTTCCATCTACCGACTCTGGGAGAGGGCGAGGGAGTGAAAGAGAAGAGACACTGGTTCCCGCACCCACTGTTTTCCTGCAGTTCCTATAGTACCTGCTAGTAATAGGTACCAACTTAGGTCCAATTTAGATCTACAGAAGACCGGGTTTGGTCATTTGAGCACCCCAGGGTTAGAGGTAGTGCCACTTACCCCAAAAGGGAGGAGGAAGGAAAAAAAGAGCAGGGGAGCCTAGGAAGCGGAGACTGCCAAAAATCGGTCCATCTCAGCCAAAACCAAAACCTACACCCTCTTTAAAATCATACTTTAAAATTATGGAGCAGGTGGCAGAGCCTAAGGGGGGAAAGCCTCCCACACTATCCTCTACTCCCATCTCCACTACTACTACTCCAGATGAACAACCAGCAGGTGCAGGGTCTCAACCTGTGACTTTGGAGAATAGATACACGGTGTTAGCGTCTGACCTAGACCTAGAGGAGCAGATGCTGCGTGAGGAGGATATATGCAGTCAAAACTCTCCACAGGTAGCTCATGGTTTATCCTCTCCTGTGGCGCCTGCTGAAGCTCAATTAGTCCAGGAAGACAGAGGCAGCGAGACAGCATTAGTTGCACCAGATGGAGGACTCTCACAGGTGGAGTCGTTCCTGCATAATCTGAGAGGCGATCTACTGTCTAAATTCGACATTTCGGAGACGAACCAAAAGAATATTCAGGAACAGTGCTCTAACTTAGAGGCTAAACTGGATGATGTCTGTAAACGGACGGGCATCTTGGAGGAAGTAGTCACCTTGTTGGCGGGGGTCTCAAAACGGCATGATAGAGACATTGAGATTCTTAGAACCCAGAATAGGACTCTCCAGATGGATATTGAGAGACTAGAAATTCAGTCCAGGAGAAACAACTTGAAATTTTAAAAAAATCCCGGAGGGAGCAGAGAATGTGGATGTTAAGACATTTATATGCAAACTTCTCAGAGAGGGAGTCCTTAAATATAGACCTGACGTAGACCTAGAGTCAGAAATCCAAAGGGCCAACAGAGACCCCTTCAGACTGCACACTGAGAGAAAAGCCCCCAGGAAGATTTTGGTAAACTTTCATACGTATACCATAAAGGAGTTAATTTTGGGTAGAGTTTTGTCAGATACTACACCCCGAAAAGACTCAGCTAAATATTTGATTCGCTCTGATGTGGGGAAAGCAACAGCACAACGACAATGGGAACTAGGCAATAGGATGCCAGATTTGAGGAGTATGGGCGCACAGGTCCAGATGAAATTCCCGGCCTTTTTAAAAGTAGTCTGGAGAAACAAAACACATAACTTCCTATCACCCCAAGAAGTGGACACGTTTCTAATCCTAATGAGAGAGAGCTCTTTGGAGAGCCCTCTTTGTTTGTTTTCTCCGCACCTTGACACCATGTCACTCTTATACCTTGATACCTCGACACTCTGACACCTTGAAATGACCCCTAAACAATTGGGAGTAATAATTTTTCCCTAGACTTAGATCAAAATAGGGGGAAGGGGCGATTGGATGAGGAGCATAAGGGGTGAACTGTCAAAAGAAAAAAATATATATAAATGTGTGTACACATAAGGGGGGTGGGAAATTCTGCATTAATAAAAGAACATAAAGGGGAGAATACACATGGAAGTTGAAAAAAAAAATAATAATAAAAATAAATAAATAAATGATAAATCAAAAGCAATAAAATGCACTAGAGATCACATTTTTGGTACCTACTCTCCGTTTATAAGAGGGGAAGTCCTGATCAGACACCAAGGGGCTCCCAACAGGCGACAAAGATCGCCAAAAATAGGTATGGGGGGGTTCCTCATGGGAGGTGGGTAGTTAGTTGGGTGGCAGGGGTAAAAAAGGGAAAAAATAATCCTCATGTACTTACGAAGAAACAAAGTTTTTTTAGACGGAAGCTGGACAGTGAAATTTCCAAAAACGGTCAGTATGGCCAATATGACAGGTAAAATTAAAATCATCAGTTGGAACGTAAATGGTTTAAGGGACAGGAAGAAGATGCATAGGGTAAAAGATTATTTGTATAATTCGGGAGATCGTGTTTGCCTGCTTGAGGAGACACATCTAGAGACGCGAGAGTGCAAGCCTGCGTTTTATAAATGTGGGTGGGTTCAGGATATCCTCTGCTCAGAGCAAGGTGGTAGTACGGGAGGGGTGGCAATATTGATTAGATCAAATGCCGGGATTAGGCTGGTCAAGTCTGAGACAGATCATTCTGGGAGTTTGTTGGTGGCATCTTTAATAAGTGGTCAGATCCCCTTTATATGTGCAGTTTATTGCGGGTCCAATCAAGACGCTCCGGGGTCCCTCATAAAGCTACAAGTTAGCTTAGCGGAGACCATAGGACCAGTAATTTTAGGGGGCGACTTTAATTTGATCTTCAATGAAAAATTAGATCGTACTTCCAGGGTAAGATTCCCACCCCCCCAAAAGATCCCGAATGGAGCTCAAGAATATAATGAAAGATATTAACCTTATTGATATCTGGAAAACTAAAAATGAAGGGAAAAGGGATTACTCCTTTTACAGTAAAAGATATGTACATCACTCCAGAATCAACTTTTTTTTATTCGATAACAAACTCTTTTCAGCAGTAGACTCCATATCCTATATCACGGCGATTTTGTCTGACCACTCAACTGTAGAGGTTGTAATTCATCTTAAACAAAAGGTACAGCAGAGGAGGTGGACCCTTGATAGAACCCTCTTACTTCAGGAGGAGGTTAGGCTGGATCTGGTAACACATAGGGAGGAGTTTTTCAGGCTTAACAATGGTTCTACAAGTAAACAGATGATGTGGGAAACATTAAATGCCTTTATAAGAGGCTCTTTGAGTGCCCTGATGATCAGGAGAAATAAGCGGATGAGGTCAGAGGAAGAAGAACGCCTTCTCAAGCTTAAATAAAAGAACAAGAGCTACAGAGAGCATCTATAGATCAGTTGGATACTAGATCCCGACTACAAAAAGAACTTGACACTCTACGGGCAGAGTATCAAGCAAATCTAGATAAGGTTTTAAAAAATAGATGGGATGCTAGTAAGCTCCAAAACTTTTCGTATGGGGAGAAATGTGTTTGCTTACTCGCATGGAAAGCTCATGCAGATAAAATCAGAAACCAGATTAACAGTCTATCCCTTGCTGGTACAGGGGTTACCACCTACGATGACGATCTTATTAGAGAAGAGGCTAAGACATATATGCAAAATTTATATAGAACTAACTCTAGCTATTGCATGCAGCGGGCTGAAAACTGGCTAGGTAAGATACAGCTTCATAGTTTGTCAGAAGAAGATAGGTCTTTTCTCAGCTCTGAGGTTAGGGAGGGCGAGGTAAGAACCCAAATCCTGAAAATGGCCAAAGGAAAAGCAGCTGGCCCCGATGGGCTTCCTGTAGAGCTGTACAGGATAGTCCTAGATCAAATATTATCCGATTTAACACTACTGTTTAATGGAATTCTTATAGGGGGAGAACAGGCCCCAAATTTGTGGTCGGAAGCTACTGTTACATTAATACCAAAGCCAAACAAAGATCCAGTAAAGATCGAGCCCTACAGACCAATTTCTTTATTAAATGCAGACTATAAGATTTTTGCGGGAGTATTAGCAGCGAGACTGGCCAGGGCGGTTAAAACTATTGTCCACAGTGATCAGAGGGGCTTTATTCCCGATAGACAACTTAACAAGCTAACTTTTCAAGTTATTGCTGCAATAGATGTTGCAATAGAAAAAAAACTGCCTCTGACCCAGGTAGCGGTTGACGCCGCCAAGGCATTTCAACAAGTAGATTGGTGATATTTATGGACAGCCTTGGCCAGCTTTGGTGTCCCAAACACCTTCGTAACAGCTATAAAATCTCTTTATTGTACACTGTGTGTTAAAATTTTAGTGGACGGGTCTTTTACGGATTGGATACCCATCGCCCGTGGAACCAGGCAGGGCTGCCCTTTGTCACCTCTTTTGTTTAATTTATATATTGAGCCTTTTGTGTGTCTGCTGAGGTCTGACCCATTAATTAAGCCCTTTAATATTTTTAACCTAGAATTAAAATTTGCGTTATATGTTCGCTGATTGCCCAGAAATAAAAGACTACTGGGTCAAGATTCAAGACTTTCTGGAAGATGTCCTTCAAGTACCCCTGGAGGTTACCACAAGAACTATCCTATCTGGGTTGTTTTCTGGACTACAATGTAAATGGTTCCCTTACTAGATTTGTTTTTTATGTTATGCTCCTTGCAAGCCGCAAAATTTTCAGAGACTGGAAGGATCCAACCCCTCCCACTTTTTCAAATTGCTTAAGACACATTATTTTTACAAGCAAATCTGACAGGGCATGTGATTCCACAAGTTTGGTTAAAACCGGGGCTGCTCTAGTGGCATGGCAAGATGGATGATTGGTTTTCCAATGATTTATCTGGGGCCCTGCTGGGTCCCTTGACTCCAAAGTAACACGAGCGGCAACTATGGTGTGAAATGGAGTAGAGCTGGGATGGTAGTGGCTACTTGAGGGAGCAGGCTTACCACCTCGCTATTGGCCGATAGATTCAGGGCTGGACCAGGATGACCAACTGCGTAGAGATTGCCAGTCTCCCATCAAGATTTCCAATAATGGTATATGATGAATACCAAAAAAAAAAAAAAAAAAAAGTATCTCAATCTCTCAGTCAGTCTCTTTCCACTCTCTCTCTCTGTCAGTGTCTCTCTGTCAGTCTCTCTCTCAAAGTCAGTCTCTCAGCCAGCCTCTCTCTCAGCCAGCCATTCAGTCTCTCTCTTAGTCAGTCTCATTCAGTCAGTCGTTCTCAGTCAGTCTCAGTTAGTCAGTTTTTCCCTGTCAGTCTCTCTCTCTGTCAGTTTCTCTCACTCTCTCAGTCAGTCAGTCTCTCTCAGTTTCTCTCTTTCGGTCATTCTCTCAGCCAGTCAGTATCTCAGTCTCTCAGTCAGTTAGTCAGTCTCTCGCTCACTCCCTCTCCCTCTCCCTCTCCACTGCCTCTCTCTCTCTCTCTCTCTCCCCTCTCTCTACTCTCTCTCTCTCTCTCTCCCCCCTCTCTCCATCTCCTCTCTCTCTCTTTCTGGGGGGCCATGGGTACATTACCTGCAAGGACCGCTGCCAAGGAGCGCCTGCAGGGCTGCTGGCGGCCCACATGCCGAACTATGAGTACCACAGGTTTAGACCACATGAAACAATCCAGTGCTAAAAAGAATGGCAATGCAAAGTTTCTGACACAACAAAGATACTATACATTATCTCATACTATTCGGCAAAGATTAAATTGTTGCTCAAATATGAATTTACCGTGAAAAAATGAAAGACAAGAGGTGTTTGGCAAAACAGAAACAGTTGGTTTAATTAAACACTGCAGCTAAGAGAACAAGCAACAGAGTTGGTGTCTGAAGACTGTCTCAAAGCACATTGGTTTTGGCCTTCATTTTATAAATTACATGTGGTGTCATAAAACAGTTGTACATTCCTTTGGAGACAGAAATCTGGGTCTAGTCACAGTGCAGGTGGGCCTTGACCTTGCATAGACACAATGCTGGGACAGTGGGTACGTGTCGGGTGCATCTAACAAAGGAGATGAAAGTTTGTTATTAAAATTACAAAATAGTTCAGTATCAGGTTAGAAAACAGCAGACTGGGTTAAATTGATTTGAGTGTGGAAAAGCACAAACAAATACCTGGAGGTGTCTCTGCGCTAAGAGATAAATAAACATTGAGGACAGAGTTAGTGTTTAGTGAAAAAAAAGGTTTTTAAAAACTTGTGGAAACTCCAGAGAGAGGGTCTGATTTAATTTCGAAGGGAAGCCTGTTCCAGTTTTGAGTTGTACAAATCAAAAAGCTCCTACCTCCCCAGGAGGAGAGCTTGTAGGGAGGGACCACAAAATTCATAGCTGATTTGGGCCTAAGAGTCCTGTTGTGAACATATCTTCGAATATTTTTTCTTAAGTAGGCTGCCACTGTAGGGTGGTTTATGGGCCTCTTTCTGCGCATGTTAAGTAAGCATGGCTTATTAGGATTTTAAAAGCCATTTTAAATGTTGCTGCTTTTTTGCACACGATACTGCTTAGCTGTTTTTGCAAAGTTAGCTTTCACTAAGGTCTATACATGAGAAAAGATCTGTTTTTCGACATCTATAGACATACATCGTGCCCCCAGACTATAGTGAGTGCTGAGCCGCCAAGGTTTTCGATTGAAAAAGCTTTATTCGAGTTATACACTCATAAAAGCACAAACATGTAAAATTACACTTTTAAAAAGCTCTAAACATACAGTAACACTTAATTTACAGCTTAAAATACACAGTATAAACACATAAAATATTCACCACAAATTAATATAAGCTTTTTCATGATATACAAAATGCTAAATGCGAGTTAAAAGGCAAAGTCGACCACAGTATTAACCATAAACAAAATTTGTACAGTCAGAACTCCTTACGGGCATTTAGCAACATATTATAGCTAAAATTCATAATTCTCTCCCTCGGGATTTAGCAGTGCAATTCATACAAGCAAGAAAACGAAGTTCAAGGCCTATTCGAAGATAGAGCCCTCCGCCTTATAGACCAAGCCCACCCCAGGTATTTTGCCGTTCCTACAACTATAGGCAGTTCGGTTGAGGAACAAATAATTCTCAGCCCCTCTACACCGCTTGAGACACCAAGGTTCCTGCAAACAGGTGCCAACCACAATTTCCTTGGGTTTACATAGCCCTCGCACATGAATAGAAAATGTGCTATACTTTCATTGGGGGCGCCACATGTCGGGCAACATGAACTACTATTAGTTCCCCAATTAGACGTCAATGACTTCAGGGGGAGGGAGCCTGCCCTTAGCTGGAAAAATAATTTCCTATCTGTCGGAACAGTTATAGTGTCCCAGTACTGTTCTAGTGCAGGCCTCATTTTGAATTCCATAAACCTACCCCCCATAGATTCTGAGGTCACACTCCTCCAAGACTTCTGGTCAATGTAGTCCCAATATATAGCTTTTATAACTGTTTTACTGGGGAACACTTCCCCAGAGGGATTTTCCCAAAGTTTGGAGAGACCAAGCACAGCAAGGGTGTCCCTAAGCTTTTTTAGCCATGTAATTTTATGAAAGACGTCTGATTTAACTAAGGCAGAAAACCCCTCAGCATAGTATATAATTTCTGGGGTCGTCCACAACCGTCTCCAGTAGAGGATAGGCCTTAGTCTGGCACGATCACTAAGCGATCTTCTTCCTAAATCCAGGCCAAGCGGTATTAATGGGGTACTTTGGGGAAGACTAGTTATCCCTCTCAGGAACCTGTTCTCAGATCTTTGAAGCGTATCGAACCTCTCAAAGCCCCAGACTTCAGCCCCGTAAAGGGCTACGCCCAAGGCTTTTGCATCGTATACTATGAGAACAGGTTTTATAGGCCTGGTTTTAGATTTTGCTTGTTCCATTCGAAGCGCTCCAGAAATCTGCTGATGTTTCAAAACCGCCTTCTCAATATGTCTTGACCAACCAAATTTACTTGATATCTCCACCCCTAGGTATGTAAAAACATTTACTACCTCTAATCTAATACTGTTCAGAGATACCCTGGGTTGGGCTTGGCGTTTTTGCCCAAAAACCATCAGCTTGGTTTTATTTACATTGACTTCGAGACCCCGTTCCTTGCAAAACATATCAAATATGTTCAAGGCTTGCTGGAGTCCTCCCGGGGTTTTGGACACAATTAAAGTATCGTCGGCGAACATCAGGATCGGAACCCTGATGCCCGCCAGCGAAGGTGCGTCAACCCTCGCATCCAACATCCTATCGACTATACCATTGATGAACAAGGAGAACAACAGGGGTGCCATGGCACAACCCTGACGTACCCCCCGCTCGACTGGGAAATTGATGGATGATTCCACATTCCTCCCCCACTGGACTTTAGCGAAATTGCTTTCGTGGAGGCGCATTATTAATGTGAGCAATTCAAGTGGAACCCCTATCTTGCTCAAGACACCCCACAGCATACTCCTGGGCACCAGGTCGAAGGCAGCCCTCAGATCTACAAATGCTACATAAAGGCTGCCCTCGCCAAGGAGTACAGTCCCCCACCGCAGCATAGTGAAACGAAAAATTTGGTCAACCGTGCTGGTAGCTCGTCTAAATCCTGCCTGGTAGGGGGATAAGGCATTGTTTTCATCTACCCAGGCCATAAGTTTGTCGACCACCATCTTGCCCACAACTTTCTGGATAGTGGCCAGCAAACTTATAGGTCTATAATTTGCCGGGAGCGACCGATCACCTTTCTTGAAGATTGGAATTATAATTGCCCCCTTCCATACATCTGGGATTTTTGCCCCTTTTGCAAGGGCATTTCCCAGGACCGTCGCATATTTTGCCCAGCGGACCGTATCGTGTTTGAAAACATCTGAGGGAATTCCATCCAACCCCGGAGCTTTCCCCCCCTGTAGTGATGAAATTACCAGTTCTGCTTCTTTAGTTGAGAATAAGTCTCCCTTGGAAAATACCACAGGGATTGGTTCAATGTCCATTATGTCCCTATTCTCCGCATACTGAGGTTGGAAATACTCAACCCATGAAGCTTCATTAACATTATTATCGGGATTGTTTGGCGTACCACCTCTGCCCCATTTCATAATTTTCCAAAAGAGTCTTGAGTCTTTTTGCCCAGAGGCCTCAAGTAACTCCTCCCAATATTCCTCGTCCCAAAGTTTTTTAGCCTTGCAAATATTCTCCTTGTATTGTTTCCTAGCAGTGCTAATCATTGCCTTATCCCTGCTTTTGATTGCCCTGCCCAGCTCCAGTCTGGTTCCCCTGCACTGCTTGTTAAACCACCTTGCCTGTTTAATGGGAGGTTTTCTATTTGCCCTAACTGACTTAATAAAATACGGTTTTATCAAATGGAAGAATGTGTCGTGAATGTCTGCTATTAGAGAGGAACCCGGTGTTACAGGGTATACTGATTCCATAGCGGCAATAGCGTTATCCACCTCCAGATTAATGTGCTCCACAGTGGCTAAGTTGGCCAACACATTAGGCCATTTCACCCTTCTTGAATCGTTAGCTATAACAGGTACAATTTCGCTACCTAACACAAGGTTGGCAGGCGCAGCCCTCCACCATGAGGTTTTCATAACGTGTGAGCCTGTTTATCGGTGTGTCTGTGTAACACATTCTAGACACAACAATTTGGCAGCTGCAAGCCGAGTAGGATTCTGGCGCTTTATCATAGCACACTTGCCAGAATTGAACACACTTGGAATTGTGATGTAATTTACACTTACTGAGCGGACAGGTAAATGGGGTCCCCCTAAGAAAGCTCAAGAGACCTTCTATAGTTTTATAATACATAGGTCCTATACAGGGAGGGTGCTTAAACTAGGTGGTTTTATCACCTTTTTGCACTATCATTGTAATATGATTCCTCCTTTTGTATTTTATGGAATTGTAACCATGCTGACCGAATTATTTTTAATCATATGTATGCTTATGTTGACTAAAATACTGCGCTTGAGATCACGTCATTAAAATTAACATTTTAACCTTACTGTGTCTCTATTTTACTCCTGTTGTGGACTGGTATGAACGTATAACAAATGTTCTCACTTCCCACCATTCCCGAGATGGTCCTCAGTCGCATGTTCTAGGTTGTCTAATCATTCGTTTCTTTGCTATAGGACGAAGAGCTAATGTGACACTGATTGCTAGTCTGGTAGGGGATTTTGGGTACTAAGGTGAGTTTTTGGCACACCCTAATTCACTGGGGTCCTAGGTCTCTGTGCACAGTTCTGTGTCTGAGCAGAATCCCTATAACATGGCGCCGCCAACGAGTGTGGTCTTATTGTGAGACACTTGAGTAGTGCTTATATCAGTCTACAACCCCCTCACTATCGTTTCCGGTTGACGGTGGTGACGGATAAAAAACCTACCTATATTTACATAGTTTATTTCAAGCTTGATACTTCTCAAAGTTTTACTATTTCAATTACTACCCAGTTGTGCGTTATTGTATTGTACTTCTCTATTACTGTTTCGATATGGCTGCGGTTGAACCCCAGCACA
This sequence comes from Lissotriton vulgaris, assembly GCF_964263255.1. Classification (NCBI taxonomy): domain Eukaryota; kingdom Metazoa; phylum Chordata; class Amphibia; order Caudata; family Salamandridae; genus Lissotriton; species Lissotriton vulgaris. The sequence continues at coordinate 989,799,044 of NC_141695.1, forward strand.
CAGTTGTGTAGCTGTACGAAATCATTTGCAGAAACACCTTGTTTCTCTGGCGGGACAGGCAGTGTTTTTTGTAGTCTCAGCTGATGCGGCATACCCGTTTGAGTTGTATTACTCGTGGGTCATATTTCCTGAGGTGGATGCTAATTCTGGGGTTTTTCACACTTACACCCCCGCTGATACTCCTGCAGCGTACGCTCCACATCGGACAGTGGAATTTCTGATTTCTGCTTGGCAGCATGCCGTTTGGTTTAGTGGCGCCCTCGTACATGTTGTTACAGCAGTCAGACAAGGGCCGTTGTCCATTCCAGGCGCTACTTGGGCTGTGTTAGCTGCTTCAACCCGCATCCTTTGGCGGGGCAGTTAACAGCTCAGCAACAGCGACCCCTATATGCCTCTTCGGTAGCAGTTATTAGGGGTCTGGTTCACTACATTACTCGCAACCTCCCGAGTGGGGCCCCGGGTGGTGCTGGGAAACAGCTGGTGGTGGCGGACTCAAATTGAGTCCCATCATGGTTAATGCGGTAATGGGCAAGTGTCCCCATGATAAGAAGAAATGTCTTTTTGGCTTGCTGAGAAATTTGACCTACTGGAAGCAGTGTTCCCAAACACTAGTCCTGTAGAGAAACACAGGATTCTCACTGTGAGTTTTCAGAAGGACTTAGTGCCTGATGTAACTGAGTGTACAACTTGGGGGGTGATTTTTGCGGCAGTCTATACTAGGTGCTTTGGCACCCCATCAATGACTATTTTGCCCACTGTGATCAAGAGTGTTCAGGATGAGCACGGACCAGAGGCAGCAGTGGAGTTGGGAATGCGACTCGTGGGAGTGTTTGATATAGTACGCGATCTCGTCCTTGCAAATGTCAAGGGGACGCAGTAAGTTTCCAAGTCTCTAATGCTCTGCGCAAGGTACTCGACGCCGACAAAAGCCGTCAGTTGCCGAAAATTATTACGGAGGCTTATAAGACCATGGGCCATAATAGTTTGAGTGTTAAGCCTTTCGAGAAAAAAGAAAAATAACAGCAAACTCAGCAAGGATCTTCTGATAAAGATGACCACCCAAAAGTTCAGAAACAAAATTGGAGTAGGATCAAAAAACAGGAAAAGCAGCAGTAGCAGCTTCACCTTCACCTGCTTCTGTTGAGCATAAATATAATTTGCACGACCGCAGTACTATTAAGTCACCTGATAGGTTTCAGTTTCCTGAACAATGTTCTCCTCGCTCTCTGCAGGGAATATCGGTAACAGCCACAGGTGGAGGAGGCGGAGATAGAGGTCAAGTTGCCCAACAGAGTTGTGAGCAGCCTTCAAAGGCTGACGGAAAAGGCAAGCAGGACAAATCACCGCATCAAAGACCCCAGTTTCAGCAGAAGAAAGTTGCTGCTGTAACAGCGAGATATGCCACAGATAGTGAGAAAGCAGCTTCGGAATATGACATGGGCGCTGATGCTGCTGGACAGCGTGGCGGTGATTACCATTGTTTGAGAAGCGCTGCATCCACTACTGAGGGTGACACTGACTGACACCTTCGATGTAGTGGAAACAGCTGACACTAGACTGGCTCCCCCTGAAAGACTTCATGAAATTATCCTTGTAATTGAAGGTGACATAGAACGTACCATAAAAGGTGTTTTGGGATAAAATCTAAGGACTACTCATGATATTTTGTTAGAGGAGGTGATTTTCATTGTATCATTTACACTGATGGAAGTGCACAAGCAGCTACGGATTCTAGACACGCCTATTCCGCGGCCTGCGCAATTGTGGTTGGTACTATGGTGGATGGTGAATTCAAGTCTGATGTTGTGCATACACAGACATTAGGGGACTGTTCTGCCCAGTTCGCAGAACTACACTCTGTTGCTTGCGTTGGAGTATGTGGACCCCAGTGTGACTACTCTTATTGTGAGTGATTCTTACTACTGTGTACAGTCTTTCAATGACAATCTACCCTTTTGGACTCAAAATGATTATCGTGACTCCAAAGGTTGCACAACAAAACATAAAATGATCTGGGTTCGAGTGGCGGAGCTAAAAGAACGTCTCCCACTCGTTTTTGTAATTCATACTCTGGGTCATCAGTGCGTTGAGGTTCACGCTGTTGGCAACTGTCTCGCGGACTAAGGTGCGAAGACAGCAGTAGCAACATTTGCAGTGGCAGCGGTCACACGTTCCAAAAGTAAGATTGATGATGACATCTTGGCATCTATTGCAGCTACTGAGAAGGGGGGTAATTATCACTTAAGTCCCGATAAAGTTCCTTATGTGAGAATTAACGACGTTGGTGACAGACTGATTCCCAACACGGTCCGCAGACAGGCTTTGATTACAGCAGCCCACGCCGGGATGACTTTGGCGCATGCCCGAATGTCAGCTACTGTATCTCTCCTCCAGCAACGGTATTGGTGGCATGGTTTGTACAAACAGATGTGATTTTGTCCTTCAATGTGGCATTTGTCAGCAACTTAAACCGTCTTCTGCTACACGCCCGCCTCTTAACTCAGTTGTACATATCTAATAAGCCACTTGCGTGTGTTTATTTGGATGACTGTGGTCCTTTCTCCTCTGATACTGTGTATAAGTACATCTTAGTTGCAGTTGACTCTTGCACAAGCTTTGTCTGGGGGTGGCCTCAAAGGAGCGCTGATGCTAGAACTGTCGTAAAGGATTTGCGTGTCTTTGTGGGAATTTTTGCATGTGGCACCTTCCATTCAGACCAGGGTCCAGCGTTCGCCTCCAAGGCGTACAATGATGCCATGGCATCATTGGGGCCTGAGGGCAATAGTGTTGTGGAGCGGATGAACCGTGATTTAAAGCAATCTTTGACAGCAAAGGTTTTAGGTGCTGGCAGGGACTGGTTTACCCACCTGAATTGCGTACAACGTGCACTTAATAATCTCCATAGAAGGTCTCTGGATGGGCGGACCCCATACGAAATGCTCTTTGGCATCAAGATGTTTGTTCCGGACCTTGACGGTCTAGACAAGGCGGCGGGAGCCGCATCCTTTGACGTAGACGAACATTCTAATGTTTTACAGAACCTACAAAAGACCAGAGATAGTCTTGCAAAGAAACACTTACCCTCCATGTCTGAGGCTGCGTTGCAGATTCCAGTAGTCGGCTGGCTATCCCAGGTTGGAGAACTGGTCCGAGAGAAGATCGGCAACAAGGAAGAATTTGGTCCTTTCTATCTAGCTCCAGTTGCTGTTCTTTGTGTGCAGGGTACAAGAACAGTCATTTTACCTCCTCTTCCTGGGCGAAAGGGGAACAGGTACATTTCATTTGACCATGTCAAACTACACAGGGTGGGCGATACTCTGTAGTGTAACGCCTGCGGTTTAGTGTCCTGCTATGGTGCGACACTCCGTTTGGCCCTGGATCCTGCCATCGGGCCTGACGTTGCCATTGAAATGAGTCCACTTACGAATCCTTTCTTGAGTCAACCTGCTGGTGAACCTCTAGTGAACCTCTTAATGACACTGAATATACTTACCCAATTGATTTGTCTATGTCTGATTTGGAGACCCGTGTAGCTAATCAATCCCGTTTTTCATTTGACACTGGTTCATCCACATCAAAGTCCCTTTCAAAACTTTCAATTTTTGCTACCTGGTTTAAAAACAATTTTTTGATCCCACCTTGGATTTACATTTGGCTAGTGCTGATTGCAATTTTTCTGTTCATGTCCATAGGATTTGTGGTATTTTTTTTTTGTTTGATCAATGGACACTATGTTGAGGAGAGAACTTTAACTTGAGTGATTGATGGAACTTTGGCTCCCCACTCCTCTTCGCACATCATGAAGAGGGACAAGACTTTTGTGAATATAACTGCTTGGCCAGTTTCAGATAGTATTGTATGGGATGCTGTAAAGTTCCAGATTCATGGTCCCACAGAGGATATTAATGTTCCCAATGTACTCCTTGTTTCGATGGGGGATGTCGTTAAACAAAATAATCGCTCAGATGATTGGGATGTTAAAGCTGTAGAAGCTTTATTTACTGATTTGAAATACTATGCTGCCTTCAATGCTGAAGATTTATAATTGGAGTCTGCGAATTTTGGTGATTTGTACTGCTACCAATATTTTGGCAATCACTTTATGCAGAAAACGAGCTCATTTCAAAATATGGTTAATTTTACAAAGTGGGAACATTGTCCCATGCCAGTGAAAGCTAGCTCGAAGACATTTTTGAAAAAGTTTTCCTATTTTACTGATTTTGATCGATCCAACCCTAATGCATTTTATTTTAAATTGACTGGAGAGTCAGTTTCCAAGGTTAGACTCACCCACACCAAATTGCTTTATTCGAAGTCCTTTATTGACCAGTTGGCTGTTGGGAGCTATGAACTGTGGAGAGATATTATTGATCTTAAATCTGTTTGGGGTTCTAAAAGTTAGCAAGTGCAAGGTACTGAAGCTTTGCATCGTGCAAGTCTCATCCCGAACCATATGTTGTTTCTGAATGACACTATTTCACAAACCACATGCTTTGGATTGGCTACTTCTAAAAAAATTAAATGCTCCTTCATTTCCTGATTTGGGTGAATTTTCCCATTGGAATAATTATACCAGTACTCCCCTGAGTGAAATACAGACACTGTTTAGCAATTCCTCTTTTAATGTTTCCAGCATTATTCCCAAAGGCTGGTTGCTATGGCAAAAAAGTGCAGATTCCTGCCAGCACCATTTTCTGGGTCTGACCCCTGGCTATACAGAGGCTAGAATTGATCCCCACTTTCAAACTCACCACTCATTCACCACCTATTCTGTAGGCAAATTGTGCCAGAGATGGCTCAGACATTCATCCTTAGCGTCTGTTAAATCACACTTGTCCAAACTTACGGACACTGTCAATTTAAATGATGTTGTGAAAGGCCCTGCGGGTGGCAGATCGAAAAGATGGATATATGCTGCTTACAATGAGGTTTGGAAACTGTCTCAAATTGAAGCATACTTATAGGCTTAAAGCTATTGATCAGGCCATTTTAGAAAAGGTGCTTGCCATTGTAGATAAAAGTATTAACACCCTGAGTGAGTGAGTGAGGGAAGATTTATACCGCGCAATTAGCCCAAGGGCATCAAGGCGCCAAACAGATCAGATAGTCTCAATCACCAGGTACGAGTAGGCCTCTTGAAAGAAACAGGTTTTCAATGATTTGGGAAAAAGCGCCAAGGAGGGTTGTCCTACCAGTTCGGATGGGAGGGAGTTCCAGAGCTGGGGTACCCAGGTAGAGAACGCTATACCTCCCCATCTTGCTTTAGTAAATCTAGGAACTAGAAGGAGATTTTTATTTGATGAGCGGAGGGCTCTATTGGGGGAGTAGGGATGGAGGAGGGACCTAATGCCCTCTGAGCCAGAGCCATACATAGCCCCATGGGCGAGGCAAAGGAGCTTGAAAGAGATCCTAGACTGGATGGGCAGCCAGTGAAGGTTTTTCCTGCCAAGGATGCAGAGGAACGCCTAGGGAGGTTGAGGACCATCCTGGCCGTAGCATTCTGCACCATCTGTAGGCGATGAACAAGGCTCTTGTTTAGGCCCACATACAGTGCATTACAATAATCAAACCTGGATTAAACGAGAGCCACAGTGGCTTGCTTCTGAGCATCAGGAGAAAGATAGGATGCAATCTTTATGAGGATCCTGATAATGCCACAGCAGGTGGAAACAGTCCTACTGACCTGATGGCCAAAGGAAAGAGAGGTATCTATCAGGACTCCCAGATTCCTAGCGGAGTACGAGGGAAGGGGAAAATCCACAAGGGAGAGGGCCACGAGTCATTGGACCAAACATCTTGATTTCCCCCGAAGATCAAGACCTCCGTCTTCTCTCCGCTAAGTTAAAAAAGTTCTGGATCATCCATTGGGAGACTGCCTCCATACAATTTCTAAAATTCAGGACCGAGTCATTCACAGACTGTGTAAGGTAGACCATAATTTGAGTGCTGTCAGCGTACGACATCACCTCAAGCCCGAAGGATCTCACTACACTGGCAAGTTGGGGCCACGTAAAGGTTGAAAAGGGTGGGACTTAAAGAAGATCCCTGAGGGACCCCACATTGCACAGGTTTGGAGGGGGACAAAAAGTCACCCAGCTTCACCCTTTGTTCTCTTTGGTGAAGAAAAGAGGCCAGGAGGCTCAGGGCTGGGCCTCCAACTCCTATCTCCCTGAGCCATGAGACCAAGACAGAGGGAGATAGGGTGTCGAAGGCTGCCGTAAGGTCGAGTAGGACAAAAAGAGTGGTATGGCTCTCATCGACCTTTGAGCGGATGGTATTGACGACAACAGTATGGGCAGACTCCGTACGGTGGGCTCTTCGAAAACCATGTTGTGCGGTGTCCAACAGGCTCGAGTCATCCAGGAAGGCACTAAGAAGGCGGTTGAGATGAGCCTCTAGTATTTTAGCTGGGGCAGGTAAAAGGGAAATAGGCCAAAAAATGTTCAAGACCGCGGGGTCCAACGAGGCCTTCTTCAAGAGAGGTTTAACAACCGCCATTTTCCAGGAGTGGGGGAAAATTCCCTCCTTAATTGCAAGGTTCATTACCTCTAGAAGGTGGGAATAGCCACTTCCCTACATGCCTTCAGGGTCTTAAGCGGACAAGGGTCCAGAGGGGAGCCAGATTTGATGTTATCAAGGAGCCGGTTGATCCTGTCCAGGGTGAGGAAAGGGAAATTAAGAAAACTAGGCCCGGATTCATCATTGTGAGACCCTGCTACGGATAGGGAAGGAGGAGGAGGGGAGCCCAGCTCCAGGTTATGGAGTTCCAAGGAGTTATAAATATCAACAATTTTAGATTGGAAGAAAATTGAGATTTTATCACAGAGCTCCTGGGTTTCCACTATGGGATCCACCGCCTGGGGGGCGGACAGAGAGAGTCTACAATCTTAAAGAGGTCTCTGGGAGATGTCAGAGAGGCAGTCAGATTAGCATAGTAAGCCCTTTTTTCCTGAATTATAGCTAGATTATATTCTTGTAAAAGGTGTCTATGTTGTTTCTTCTCGATAGGATCAAAATGGGTGAGCCAAAGCCTCTCCTGTTTTCTGCAGCCCTGCCTCAATAATCTGAGTCTATCAGAAAACCAGGGTGCGGAAGGACTCCTTCTTGCAGAGTAATACTGCTTGGCGGGGGCTAAGATGTCCATGGCCCCCGAGATGGCATTTGAGAAATCCACCGCCGTGGAGTTGGTGTCCTTCTTTAAGAGGGGGCTAAGTCTACTCATAAAAGGGACAAGAGTTTCATTATTAATCTCCCTAAAGTTTCTTCTGAGTTCCAATTTCTTGGGATCCAGGTGAGAGGAAGCAGTCTGAGGGATTTTAAGCACCAGGGGCACTGCCAAATGATCTGACCAGGCCAGGGGGATAGGGGTGCCTGTCTTCAGTCTAGGGTCATTTGAGAACACCCCATCAAGCGTATTGCCCGCTGAATGAGTAGGACTTCCCACAAGTTGGGTCAGGCCACATGAACCCAAGGTTTCTACCAAGGACAGAGTATCTTTAGAGCTCATATTCTCTAAATTAAAATTAAAATCACCTAAAAGAGTATGGTTGATATTGTGCAAGAAGATGTTGCAGTATCATGGGCAAAATCAATTGCGTTCTGTTATGCAGTTTGCCTGGACTTTGCTAACGTAAAAAAATGGCCGAGTTCCATGGGATTACATGAACACAAGTTTATTATTTCTGCCTTTCAATTTGATTGTTAAACAGCAATTTATGTCAATGAAAGATGCCACGTTTCCCCTGTTGCATATTGAAAAGTTATGTTTGTAGTGGAAGCCAATTCAGCAGTTTGACTTATCCATGGGTTAATATCCTTACCTTTCTCTCTTTTCAAATTCGAGACTTGCATGAAACACTATGCTATAGGCAGATTTGAACCCCTGGGTGGAGCATATATTCATGAAGTTTGGAATCTCCCATTCACATACAGATGTTTGAGGGATGGTAAAGATGTTTTTTTGAATGGCGAAGATGGCATCACTACACCAGATCATTCATTAACATGCAGAAATCTTCAATTGCATGGCTCATGTAATGTACTTCATTGCTTGCTAATGGTAGTTATTTCTTATTAAATAATGAAGAGTGTTGTGGAATGCAAGCAGGTATTGCTTATATCGTTACCATTTCCCAGCGTGTAACTTGCTGCAAGAATGTGTTGTTCCCTCTTCCGCATGGCAGGCTTGATGTTTCTATCCAGTCCTCGATTCTGACCTTGAAAGCAGAGTTCAACAAGATGAGCAAAATAAGAGCTCTTTTGTCCAAGAAGGAATTTCCCCTTACATCTGCACGTGAGACATTAATCCTCAACGTTGCAAATACTCGTACTAAGGTTAATGCCTTATTAAACACGGACCTGCCCTTGCACTTTGGTGCTGTGATCCACACAATCCTAAATGCCTCATCGACTACTGGCCTGGCAAATCTTTTTAAAGTAGTATGCTCTGGGCTTGTAACCTCATTTCAGACTATATTCGGTGTGATGCCTGCATTTTTTCATTTGATTTTTTTGAGTGTCTTCGGAGGTTTCCCCTTGCTCCTGGCTTTAGGCGCTGGCATTCTGCTAGTATTTTGTTTATTACAAAATGGATGCACAGTTTGTGCCCGACGACATACTGTCCTGGCTGCTCCTCCTGCATAACCGGATGCTAGAATACTCTGGAGCGCTGCCTCTGGTGATTCTAAGTGTGGCGTATGGTTTATCCTTCCAGTTCTCTTTCTTCACTTGCGTTCAGCCTGTTTTCCATTGCCTGGATTGCGGTTTTGAATGGGCCCTGGATTTGTGTCTCTGCAACACGTTGTCTCCTGATATTGGTTTTAATCTACTAATGAGTCCCTTAGTTGCTCATGAAATAGACTGTTCTAGTACCAGGATTACGGCCTGCGCATCCTCACATGGGGTTCTAGGCAATTGGAACATTTGGACTGCAGCCAATGACTTTCTGGATTGCAGTTATCTTGAATTAAGCCCGAGTTGTCCTCTGATGATGCTAGAGGCTCCGGCAATCGAGGCACATGTATGATATTTCCCTTTGCCTAATTGGATGGCTGAAATGTTCATGGATGAAAACAACGACTTCTTGTTGGAAGCAGTTACAACATTTGGTGCTTACACGTTGTTTGCCTGAAGTACAGAATTTCTTGCTTCATAGACACATGCTGAATTTTTTGTCTTCATTTTTCCGTACAGATTTTTGAATTTTCATTCCTAAATCTCAAGTTTGGCAAAATTTCTCAACTTAGTTCTGTCTCCCTCGAAGTTGAACTCTGCGTTCTATGATGTTTGCCCTGAGTGCTGTGTGTTCCCCGAACATGGGGGGGGGGTGTAGTGTGGTTTATGAGCCTCTTTCTGCGTGCATGTTAAGTTAGCATGTCTTATTAGTAGTTTAATTGCCATTTTACTTTTTGTTGCTTTTTTGCACACAATACTGCTTAGCTGTTTTTGCAGAGTTAGATTTCACGAAGGTCTATACATGAGAAAAGGTTTGTTTTTCGACATCTCTAGGCATACATCGTGCCCCCAGTCTGTACAGTGAGTGCTGAGCTGCCAAGGTTATCATAACGTGTGAGCCTTATTATCGGCGTGTCCGTGTAACACATTCTAGACACAACAATTTGGCAGCTGCAAGCCGAGTAGGATTCTGGCACCTTTATCATAGCACACTTGCCAGAATTGAACACTCTTGGAAGATTCCAGGTATGCAGAGAGACTAACCGATCCTGATGTAATGTACACTTACTGAGTGGACAGGTAAATGGGATACCCCTAAGAAAGCTCAAGACACCTTCTAAAGTTTTATAATACATATTTCCTAGATAGGGAGGGTGCTTAAACTAGACACTTTTATCACCTCTTTGCACTATCATTGTAATATGATTCCTCCATTTTTTATTTTATGGAATGGTCACCATGCTAACATTATTTTTAATCATATGTATGCCTATGTTGACTAACATACTGCGCTTGAGATCACGTTGTTAAAATAAACATTTTAACCTTACTGTGTCTTTATTTTACTCCTGTTGTGGACTGGTATGAACGGATAACAAAAGAGTGTTCTCACTTTCCACCATTCCTGAGATGATCCTAAGTTGCATGTTCTATTTGTCTAATCATTGGTTTCTTTGCTATAGGATGAAGAGCTAAATTGACACTGATTGCTAGTCTGGTAGGGGATTTTGGGTACTAAGGTGAGTTTTTGGCACACCCCAATTCACTGGGTCCTAAGTCTCTGTGCACAGTTCTGTGTCTGAGCAGAATCCCCGTCACTCCACTTGTCCCTGAAGTGCTTTATAGGTGATGCAGAGCACTTTAAGGAGAATCCTTTGATGGCCATAGAGCCAATGAAGCCTCACCAAACCCTTTAAGGCTGACAGGAACCTCAGGATTTCCCCCAGCAATCTTGCTGCTGTTTTTTGTAACATCTGCCATTTTTTCAGAAGATCACTGGGTAGATTGACATAAAGACTGTTACAGTAGTCTACCCTGGAAATTCCAAGGCAAAGGACCACTGTTTTCAGTAGTATAGGGAGAAGAAACCGTGCTATTTTCCTATTCATGTGTAGCACAACGAAGAATGTAGAAATTACCTTGTTAACTTGTTCTTTGTATGTATGTTTAACATCTACCAGGATTCCTAGGTTTTTGATCTTTTTTGCAGAAACCGGAAGAGGACCCAAATCCCCCGCCCCCAGGAAGAATTCCAAAATGAAGAACCATTACCAAAAAGGATGACCTCCATTTTTGCCGAGTTCAACCCAAGGCAGTTCACATCCATCCAGGCACCAACCTCTTGCACTCACACCCAGAACAACTCATTCATGGCAGGACCATTTCAGGAAAGGGACACGACAATTTGAGTGTCGTCCTCATGTGAAACATTTCAAAGGCGAAATGATTTCACCTGTGTATCCAGCGGTGTTACATAAATATTAAAAGGAGTTGGACTCAACAAAGAACCCTGGGATGCATTATAAATTCAGCAATATAAGGAGAACAAAAGCAGCCAAAATAAAATGGCAAAGCCCATGCTGACCGCATGGTGTAGTTAGCGCTGAATTTCAGTGCGGAACCTGCTACTGGCCACAATTCAGCAATGGAGATGCGATATTATTACAATCGTACATATATCATGGTGTACATTGACATCATATTTATCAATATTAACATTACCCTATTTTCAACTACATCATTTACCCCGTACTTCCTGATAGTTACATTATTCGAGGTTTGCTGTGTATCTCTTGTGTCTCTTACTAATTCCCTAGTAACTTGCATCTACCTATCTTGAGGACTGCATTTGTATACAGCAGGAAAGCACCACTTGAAGGGAACCACACAAAAACAGCACATATAGAGAAATTGGAAGCAATGGCAGGCCCAGTTTAGTCACCCATTTCGTGAAACAGGAAAATAAGTCTATAAACCAGTTCTGCTTAAGGGCACCTCCCTTCTTCTTCATGTCAGCTGGTAGATGATTCAATGCTAGGCAAGACCCAATGTCCTGTTATCTATTTGGTTTCCAAGGATAGAAGCACAGTAGAACGCAGCGATCTTTTCACACACAGCACCTCCGATTGCAGTCATCAAGTCCTACACCATAAGGTGGATGCCTCTAAGTTCTTCCTTGATAGCATATATCCTGAGCTCGGTATCGTTAATCATCTTCAGCATTTCCCAGATGGTTATTTGTAACCAGTGGACGTTCACCTTTGTTTGCAACATTAAGAAAGGTTTGGACCCTTCAGCTTGTGCTTGAGTGCCAGAAAACAGTCTGGATTCTTCCGGAATGCCTTGTACTGAAACCACCAAAGTAATCAGCAGTTCTTTTTTCATGAGCCTGATGTTGTCTTTGCAGCAGATGTTGGAATGTGTATGAATATGAGGGTGCAGAGGCTCTGCCATCCGGAGATGAGCTGGGTGTGGTAAATTCGGCACACTGCCAATAAGTATCCATCAACACATAGCTGCCCCATTGCATAGCTGGTACGTACAGTATTGCTTCAAAATTCCCATGTGTATCAAGTGGGATTGTTCCTTTGACTCTGAAACACAAAGAGTACAGTGTTAGTCTGTACAATTAGGGGTTGCCCCTTTCCTTCTAGCCACGTGTACCTATCTATCTCAGTGTCTCAGAATTCCTGACATGGGGAATCTATGCTGGCATTCAACCTTTTCCTTCTAGACTAATTTCACCGTAAATCATCGAGGTGAATGGCCCTGCACAAGAACTCCATGTTTGCGGTCCCTTTGTTATTAAAGAATATTGACCCAGATACACTAACAGCCACCCTGGGTCCATTGACAGAGGCAGGAGCAGACATATTTCTGCACTGATGCGAAGGTGTTGCTACCTCCAAGAACCTCTTCTCTGGAAAATCTCAGGGCCATACTGTGTCCTCCCATATGTGCCCCACCTGCGCAAACTGTCTAGCTCAGTTTGAATGTCACTAGGCTCAATCGATTATACGTTTATGCCAGCCTGGAATTTCCCTTTAGTACGGGAATTCAGGATAGATCAAAAAGAACTTAGTGACCACAATCCACTGCATTTAATGATATCTAGGGGAAGAAAGATGCCTAGAGATAAAGTGATCCCACAGGATGTCGAGTACCCTAAACGTGTAACGACACGACTCACTGAGGAATACCAGGAAAAATTGAAGGCTCTGCAAATTAAAGTTGAATCTGAAGATTTAGAGGGAAGGAACTTGGAATGGTTAATAAAGAAGATAGCCCAAGAAGTCCAGTGTCTAAGAATAGAATTAAAAAAGAATAACACAAAGCCCCCGGTTAGTCGAGTAAAATGGTACTCTGTTGAGTGCAAACTAAAAAAAAGGGAGTTACGGGCAGTACAAAGAAGGCAAAAAAAGAAATTCACCCAAGAGAGAAATAAATGTATAAACAAGCTGAAATCAGAAATTAAAAAAATGGTAATTGTTGCAAAAAGGTCAGATAAAGAGAAATTCTGGTCGAATCTGTTAGAAGCAATTGAAGATAAAAATCTAAGGCAATTCTGGAAAATGGTAAAGGCAACGTCTGGTCCAACAGACGGAGAAATGAAATATGTCGTCAGTGAGACAGCCTGGGAGGAGTACATAAGGGAATTGTATGGGGCACGAGTTCCTCTAGGTCAGGTAGAGGCCCAAAAATGGTAGGAAATATCTGAAGATCTTAATTTAGAGTTTAACGAAAAGCAAGTAGAGCTTATAATAGGAGAACTGAAGCTAACTCGTGCGGCAGGCCCAGACAACCTCCCCGCAATAATATTAAAGTCAGAGGTAAAGTGGTGGGCAAGATTCTTTGCACGGATGTGCCATACAATACTATCAGAAGGCATAATGTCACCAAATTGGAAGAGCGCCGTAATCAGGCCAATCCATAAGAAAGGGAGTATGAATGCGCCACAAAACTATAGACTGATTAATGTCCTAGACATAGGAGAGAAGGTAGTCTCAAAAATCGTGCTAAATCGACTTAATGCATGGGTTAATGAGTTTCAAATTATACCCATAGAATAGGGAGGATTTAGGGAGGGGCACTCCACGATAGACCACGGCTTCGTATTGTGGACAATGGCAAAGAAGTCAACGGAACAAAACACCAAGTTATGCTGTTGTTTCGTGGACTTCCGAGCAACCTTCGATTCAGTTAATCGGGACTGCCTATGGGAAACTTTAATGAAGGAAAAAACTCCCAAAGATCTACTGACAATAATAAAAGAACTACACCGAGGAAACTGGGCCCAAGTAATCAGGGATAATGTGGGGTCATTGACACAAAAAATTCCCAATGCAAACGGCCTGAGACAGGGTTGTGTTCAGGCCCCACAGTTATTCTCCATATTCCTGTCAGACCTACCGGCCTACTTAGAGGTTGAGGGTAGCGCAAGTCCCAGAATGGACTGAAAAAAGGTGCACTGCCTACTTTACACAGGCGATCTGGTAATAGTAGACCAGACCGAGATAGGCCTCCAAAGAAAGTTGAACTCTTTTAATGTATACTGTGCTAGCAAATTCTTAACAGTAAACTTAGATAAAACAAAGATTTTATGCTTCGGTAAAAAGGCAAGTAAGTTTAACTGGTATTTAGGGGATCTTAAACTGGAAATGGTCAAAGAATACCGTTACCTAGGGATATGGTTTGATAAGACACTAAACTGGCGTACACATCTGGAAGCCCAAAAAGTGAAAGCTCATACTTCACACCGTCCACTATTAAAAGCTTTTAACGCAATGATACCCCCACAAGCCCTCTACGGAGCTGAAATCCTTTATTTGAGCGGTAAGGGAGTCTGGGACTTGGAGGAAGGGAAATGCCTGAAAAGCCTGTTATCTCTACCACAATCATCCATGGCCCAAGCAATAAGAATAGAAATAGGAACAAAGTCTTGGGAGGTACAAGTACAAACTGCGGTAATTAGACTCTGGAAACGATTGGACGATATAGAATGTCAAAAAATTGCACAATGGTGTAGGAAAGAAATTCAAAATAGTGACCTAAAATGGGCAAAAGCTTGTAGGGAAAGATTGGCGCAGGTTTGTGAAAGGCTAAAGGTGGAGGTGAACCAGTAAACGCAACAAATCGTCTGTACAACGAGTGAGCTGAAATTTAATGGTAAAGAAATATCCAAAAAGTCTGATATGGGCTATCTGGCAAAGAAAAAATCTGTAGAATTTATGATGAACTCCTGGGCAAATGAAAACTGGTTTCCCTACTTAGATATCCTTCCAAATCGCTGTTATAGGCAGGAGATATTAAGATTGCGGATTGGGATAAATCCATGGTTGATAAATAAAGATCTTAAATAAAAAATGTTAGATCACAAAGGGTGCTGCAGGTGTATCCTATGCACCAAAGGAGATTTTGTGCATATCCTTTTAGACTGCCTAACATTATTAGAACAGCGCCCAATATTTTTAAAATATGATATAAGAACAAGGGCACAGGCGGCCAACCTCTTAACAGAAATGCCCACTATTGAGATTGCTATTGCCCTAGAAAAATATATAAAAGCGGTCCAGAGCCTTTGTAAGAAGTCAGGAGTCTTTTTTAGGATTTTATGAATTTTATACCCGATCTTAAGAAAATGAATAGTGGTTTAATGTGATAATAAGTTTTATTACAAGTGCAATTTTATTGGTGCCGGTTTGTAATGTTTAAGGCTGTGTAAGAGTTTTAATCTATAATGGAATATTTTGTCCATGTTTTAGCACCTTTTATGAGAATATTTTAAACTTGTGGTATTGCCTCTTGCTCTTGTTTGAAGATTATGATCATAACAAACATATCTTTGACTTGACTTGACACTAGGCTCAATGAAAAGGTGTAAAGCTGGGGATGGTTTTCTACCGGTTGATATTTACAACTACCCTATTGGGTTCTACTCTACTGGGTTGTATCCTGGCTCTAATCTTACATAGGTATAGGTGGCTGAGACATTTTGCTTTTTGAGGTGCTATTTCTTATGAGAGGTAAAGACTGTTTATGCCCACGGTGTGGGATATCAGCGAGCAGACATAACATGACCTAGCTAAAATCTGGGCACCCATGGTGGTCATGTGTTGTGCAAGAGTGTGCTGTGTAGTGCGATTGAAATACTAGCATTTGGTTCAAAGTAATTGTAAGTGAGGTGGGGCTTTGGAAGGGCTGCCTGTCTTTTTTGCGGAATATTTGGCACATCCATTTTGCACAACTTTTTGTGGGGTACTGGAATGCGGCCCCGGTTGGGAAGCATTTAAGGAGACAAGGAACATTTAGTCATGGCACACCTGAGTTTATTTTTGCGGGTTATTTTACCTTCCCTCCCTATGAAAGAGGTGAGAGTTTTAGTGGGTGAAATTTGTGGGTGTGTGGATTACATTTTCTACCAAACTAGTATTTTACTGGCATTGCTGGCTCTCTAATACCCTACTTTTCCTCTGGAGTGTGTGTGATGTAGTTTTACTGATGAGAATGGAACCTTTTGTCCTACAAATGTGTGATGTGCCCTCAATGGAAAGGGGCTTGTCTCAATTTGGGGGTAGAGTGTAATTGCGACATATCCTAAGGACATGTGTATGCCCCTCTGGCATACAAGGGTCCATGCACGCAGCATGTTACAAGGTTTTTCCTATTGCAGTTGGGTGTTTTAACTATGCCTTTTTTCTAGAAGCTTCAGATTTTGTGCTACTTTTGGGCTTCTTCCTGCAAGTCAATGGGCGCTTTCCTAAGGTCTAATGTAGCGTTGGTTTTAATGCAGCATGTTGGTGAGGGTTGAGAAGCTGCTCTGTGGTCATTGTGTTATTCAGATGTGGGAAAAACTAGGATCGGGCCGTTGCTTCCTGCAACAATGTTCTTGAGGCCCTGTGCTCTTTGGGTCGACAAGCTTGGTGCAGTGGTAAGAGTATCCGTGCAACTTGTGTGGAGGCTGTGATGGTTATCTACAGAACTCCCATCCCACTCAGCGCCCCTCTCTCCATCGGATCCAGAATGCTTTGGGTCTGCCAACCTCGGCGGGGATAAGGGACGTCTTACCCAGTGACATGCTACTCTCGCTGTTTTGGAGGAACATAATTCGGAGATGATCCGATGAGCAGACTTTGGATATTTGGAAGCATTAGCAGAGAGGAGAAGGAGGCAAAATGTCCTGTTCACTATGGGAGCGAGATGCACAGTTGGGACCTGCCATATTGTGAAAAATGAACTAAGATGGCTGATTGCCCTGGAAAATTCCCGACTGAACTGGTGCCAAAATTGTGCATGGACTAAGGATTTCTATGGGGTGCACCATTATCCCAAGTGCACAGTAACCCTGGCTTTTGGCACCAGAGCATCTCCTCATTTTTGAACTGGTAGAGGGCCTACAAAAGCAGGAGGCACAAATGGGGTCCTAAGGATTTTGTAATGGGAACCCGTCCCAATTGGACTTGGAAGAGGAGACCTGGGTGCCTGTTTTTGTGCACTGGCCCGGGGCTGCCCTGGCACCTCATCAGACTGCCCTCCCCCGGGGTGTGGCCAGCCAACCCAACCCGAGGGACCAGCAGCCAAATGAGGCATAGGCCTCTGCAGGCACACAAAATGGCAGACTTCAGCGTGGATTCCTGCTTGGCCGAACATACGGCAGCCTTTTATTTTTTCCTGAGCACAAGTAAAGGATTGTGGGGCATATTACCAAGCAATAGCGTTAATTATCGCTATTGCTTGGTTAGAGACAAAATTTTACCGCTAAGCTGCAGCGATTTTTATCCCAAATAAACCTTGGTATTACCAAGGTTTATCGCAAATGCGATAAAAATCGGCCGCAATGCATGAATATCGCTGAAAAGTCAGCGATATTCATGCATTCTAACATCTTGGCACGCCCACTTTGCATGTCATTAGTGATAAATCTCACTGACATGCAAAGTGGGGCCCAAGATGGTCGCTATCTCCTACTTGCTGTCGCTAACTGGTGTTAGCGACAGCTAGGTAATAGGGAGATAATTTTATCTCCGCTTTCTTGGCTTTTAAAGCCAAAAAAGCGGAGATAAACCCCCTTGATAATATGCCCGTGTGTTTTCTTCTAAAGCTGCATCACTAGTCTTTATTGTTGTGGTGAGTAAAGTTATTACTCCCCAGACAGTAATTCCTTCCCTGCCATGGCTGTGGCCCCAGTGCTTGCTGGGATGGATTGCCTGCTTGCTGTGGTAGCCATGTGTTGTGCCAACCACCTAGACCTTGCTTGTGTAGGGTGTTTGCTTACTGATCCCCTTGTGGCTGAATGTGTTGTGCACTCGGGTTGATCTGTGCTTGGTTTTATGGGTGTGGATTTTGAGGGACCTGGCCTAGGAATATTAATCTTTGGTCATGATAAGCTTTCAGGCAGCATCAGTCGGCCATGTGGCCCATTTGGTGACAGTGGTAGCACTCTGTGAGTTCTGTCTGTTGCCAGCCCCCCTGACCTCTGCCATTAGGATTGGGTGAAAACCTTCAGGCTTCAGTGACAGAGCCCACTTCAAGACTGGTGATTCTTGCATGCTTGAGGCAAACGTGCTCCCATCGACGGTGGTCTTTTTTAACTTCTGGTGGTCCAGCTTAGCCATGTCTCTTAGGGCTGGCTCATATTTTTCCCTGCCCTTTTCCTGTTTTTTCCTCTAGTAGTGTAATATGTGGGCCTGTATTTCCCACCAAGGTTTTGTGTCTAATCCTACTACACTGTCCAGCCCAGTCTGTATTTCGTTGGGCAGTCCTATTTTGAGAAAGTTGTAGAAGCCTTGGGGTCCATGTTGTTCCATGACTATCCTGTCTCTTGACCTCACTGTTCCCTCATTCTGTCTAGAAAGTCAGTCACAGTTTCCAAAGGTTTCATTCTCTCTGCCAACAATCTTCCTAACATCTTGGCGGTCAGGGAACATTTCCCTCAGGGCCACCCAGATCTCATATCTAAATGAATTGAATGCACCCCGTCATGCTTGGTATTGGTACGCTTGATGGCTGGACTCAGGAAAACACTATGTTGGTGTGCTCTCCAAATAGGCTGCTGAGCCGAGTCTTGACATCACCTATTGCAAAGTTTATCCCTGCAGTGTTTTTCTAGCAAAGTGAAATCTATTTCACCACCCAGTCCAGCAGTGGGGGCAATTCGGTCCTGAGCCCTACTATGTCAATCTGGGCCCATGCCACATAGATGGTCCCTCCCATGCTTTTCTGCAATGGTGGCAGCGCCTGAGTCCCCCCTCAGCAAAAGATTCAGAAAGTTGCTGGGGCGAACAGCCCGCACTGTGTTTCAAAACTGGGCTGTGCAATCTCTGGACAGAGGCTGAACCAGCGGGAGGTGGTGTCGACCACAGAGTAATCTATAGCTGTGCACAGCGAGAAGGCCCCGACTGCGGGGTCATCAGCGAAGTGAAGACACCACCAGCATGGTCACAGGAGACACAGAGAGATCAGGACCATACAGGGCAATCGAACTACGCGCAGTGACGGGTGAAGCCTGGCCTGGCAAACTGTTAACTGGGGGCTGGTGCTGATGCCCACGAGCCTGGGTGGGAAACTGTGCGTTGTGTGAGACCCAAAGACCCTTCCCCCCTCTCTGAGGCCTCAAAAAATGGACAGAAGAAAGGGGGATAATTAACAAGAAAAGGAGCTCATATTGAGGACGGAGACATCACTGGCCTGGAGAGAGATACCAGCCCGCATGGCTCCTCACCCAAAGAAGGATCACATTGGATGTGCCTGATGTTATCATGGCCACCGGTGCTGCAGCATTCTCATAAAGATCACAAAAGGGATTCAGAGGTGTCCCCCCCCCCTCTGGGGTCCCTGCTCATCAACACCAAGGCGAAAACAGAGGGAGAGGCTTTGGACCCTGCTACCCAATTCTTGATGCACTTGGATAGAATCGAGCTGGGCAAATATGTATTGACTTTTAATATAATGCCTAAAGTAGGCTATCAGTTGATGGATATTAATTGAGAAACCATGGGAGCACAACACACAATCAGCAAAGATTCAACAATGTAAACAATCTCCTTTGGACGTGCAAGAGTCTGATCTGCCTGGACTGACCTGTCCATTAATATCTGAGAAGGTAGTTCCTCTGTGGAGATGCTCCCTGTAGAAAGCCTGACGTGTGGTCCCTATTAAGTGTCTTGCCTTCCAAGAGTGCTTAATAAGTGTGACCAGTTCACAATCCAACAGGGTCGCAGCTGAGGCTGATGGGTGCCTGACCCTAACATGGCCGCCAGTTGTGACTTTTTACCCCAGCTGAAATCTTCCTGACATAATCCTACCAGGACCTCAAGATGGCGTCTGGAATTCATTCGGACCATGGTTTCTCCCCCCCTACAAATTTGATACTCTGAGTACTCCTGATCTACATCCTGACAGCGGAGTCCGAGCACTATGTCTGACGCCTGGTGGAGCTGCTCTGTTCAACTATTGAGGAGATCGGCCTTTGTTCATCCCCTGACTGTCAACCACTCAGCCGAACTTTGGGCACATATTTTTTTCTCCCCGTCTCCCCGTCTCGCCCACCTCCCCATATCATATTTCTGTAACTCTGCTTTTTCCTTGTCTCCTATCTATCTGTTCCTATTTAGCACTCTTTCTTTCTTTGTCTTACTTCCTTTGCTCCTATCCCCTCTCACCTGAATCTTTCCCCTTGCCCACTACACCGCCTAGCCCCCTGTCCTTTTGTGCCCTTTGACAAAGATCTCCTCCCCCCTTGTTGAGGAAAGATCCAATATTTATACTCTGGAGTCTCAGCGAACCCGCTGAGAGAGTCCATAGAGCCTAGGGAGCCACTCACAGTTGAGGTATGGTATGGCATCCCTTGCCAAAGCACTCTGTAGTATTCTGTGTTTGTGCCCCTATGGCACTGTTAGTTGGAACCCTGAGTGTTGGGAGTTCCGAGGTTTCGAGTAGAATGTTGACTGCTCTGGCAGTTGGATGCTGTGCTTTGAGACTGTCGCTGTGCTGCTCTTGAGCGGATTAAACCTACTCACAGCAACCTTCGCCTGCGACTCATTATTTATCACTACAGAAATGTGGCGACGATGCTCAAGAGCATGAAATGGACCTACTGCCTTACCTCGTCAATCAAGGAGAATCCTGAGTGAAGGTCGGTGTGCCCTAGCGCCGGCAAAGAAGAGGAGTCACGTTGAGGGAGAAGAGCGGAACCCACAGAAGGATCCTGTCCTGATCGGAGCGCACGACGATGGACACTTCAAGATAAGTGCTTCCTTTTGTTTTTCTTGCGCGTCCATCTGGGGGCGGAGAGCTGCAGTGCAACGGTCGTGGTTGGCGCTGTGGAGCGTGTGGTTGGCAGCGCAAGGCACGCTGCATACGATCCGGCGGCCATTTTGACGGCGACGTTTGTGGTTGGCAACGCGAGTCCACGCACGCAGTGGCCATTTTATCTCCTGAAATCTACGTGGTTGGCAAACCACGAACAATCCCTAATACTGTTGCGCTACACGTTGTGGGACAGCTGTATTCTGGAAGAAATCAACAGAGCTTACTGTTGTATATTTCACGCTGTCAAAGTACTTTTAAAACCTTAACAACCCTCTTCTCAATAACGTGATACCTCTACATTCACAGTCTATTGTCAATAAAATTAATTAAAGGAAAGCCAGCAAAGCGCAATCATTAATGCAAAACAAGTCTCCTTCTCTGCATCGTATTTCGTTGCTTTACAAGCCTGCATTCTGAACGTTCCAAGGGAAAATTGTTCTTCAGTTGGCACAGCGACATCAAAGGACTTGTTTTCTTTCTTTTTCTTTTCAATTCCAATTTTCTTTGTCAAGCGATGCAATCTGTTTCGCCTCCACCGCCTTTCCTGGAAACACCAGGGAATCCGCCAATTATTTGGAAGAAATGGTTTGACGCCTTCGAAACATACCTTGGTGCAATAGGCGCGTCTAGATACCGCGCAGAAAGGAAGAAGTGTCTTCTCTTGCACTCTTTGGGTTTCGAGGGTAGGGAAATCTTCAAACATTTACCTCCTATTCCAAGAAACAATGAAGATGACATCGATGAATTTGTTGAGACAAGGATGAAATTGGAGCTGAGGTTTGACGTGAAACCTAGCCTCGTCGTGATCAGGCATAAGTTCTTCAAAAGAGATCAACTCCCAGGCGAAGATGTGGAAACCTATGTATCCACTCTGAGACAATTGAGTGCTGAGTGTGAGTTCGAAGGTTTCAGAGAACAATTGATCAGGGATCAATACATCTGCAAGTGCACAGACAAGTCGATACAACAGAAATTGCTCACTTTAGGGAATCCTACTCTGGAAGAAGTAATCCGCACTGCAAAAAGCATTGAGTTATCGAAGAAAGAAGTTAAAGAACTTGAAAGGAAGAATGAAGAGACAGTCTCCATTGTGAGGTCCAAGGATAACAGAGAATCCAGAACTGGACCTGGTCAACTACCTGTTGAGAGGAACTCTTCTTCTTATCCACAACGCTACGATAGGAATCTGTTTTCTAGACGGGACATTTGTTATAGATGTGGGAATCCCTCTCACAATAAGGATAATAAGTTCTGTCCAGCTAGGAGTGCTACTTGCCGCACCTGTGGAAAATTTGGTCATTTTGCCAAAATTTGTCAAAACCCTAGGCAGGGAAATATGAGTTTTGGCAACAAGCCACAGAGTCAGGTCAACACTTCTGGAGTAGGTTGTGTTACAGAATCCAATGATAACTCCAGCAGGGGGGAAGATCACATTAGTACCATCCAAGATGACCTTAGAGATATGGTTGTTGTGGTTCATGAGGGCGATGTTTCCGTTGATGTGTCTACCAAAGTCGACAAAGACATGGTCATAGCTGTGCGTGATGATGGGGTCATTGTTGGTGACCCTGCGGATTGTGTTGATCCATACGAAAATTTCGGTGTGGGTGACAAAGTAATCTCTTTATTAGTAGACTCAGGAGCAAAGGTCACCATGATCACCCAAGAACTATTTAATGAGACTTGGCCAGGAAGAAAACTTGAACCTCCTGACAGAGCTCCTTTGTCCTTTGAGGGGCGCAGAATAGCTTTGGATGGGTATTTTGAGGATATCTTTCAGTTCAGGGGTAGGAAAATCTTTGGGAAAGTTTATGTGGCTTGCAAGGGTCTTAACATTTTGGGGTGGTTCCATGGTGGTTTGTTTCGGTTAATATTAAGACCTGGTGCAAGAGAACAGGTTGGGATAGAAGAGGATGTTTTAATTCCTGAGAGTTTGGCAGTTGTATAAACTGATGACTATGTAGTGGGTTTGGCAATTTAGTTTCCCTCAGTCTTTAGTAAAGGCCTTGGAACAATTAGAGGTTTCGAACACGAGATCAGAGTTAAGGAAGGGGCCATTCCTGTCAAGCATAAGGTAAGGGGTGTCCCTTTTAGTGTCAGGGACAGTCTTGAAAAGGAAATCATGGATTTGTGCAAAAAGGGTATTATTGAACCCATCGAGTCATCGTTGTGGTTGTCTCCCCTTGTTGTTGCAAGGAAAAGGAATGGAGATTTACGCGTCTGTGTCGACTTACGCAGCCTTAACAGGAACATCTGGGTTGACTCGCACCCTTTGCCTAAGATCACGGACTTATTGTCTCTAACTAGGGGCGCTAGGTGGTTCACTAAGTTGGATTTGGCATCTGCTTACCACCAGGTGGTGTTGAGTGAGTCTTCTAGGCACCTAACTGCTTTCGTTTTGCCTTTTGGCAGCTTCCAATACTGTAGAATGCCCTTTGGTCTTGCCTCTGCGGAAGCAGTTTTCCAGAGGTTGATGAGTCAGATGTTCAAGGACACTCCCGGAGTGATCGTTTTCCAAGACGATGTCTTAATTTTTGGGCCAAGCAAAGGGGAACATGACGTTTCTTTGGATCAGGTGTTAGGCATTATGCAAAGTAAGGGCGTTGTTCTCAAAAGGGAGAAGTGTGTTTTCCTTAAAGAGAAAATGGAATTCCTTGGGCATGTAGTCTCTCACAAGGGGGTTGAACCACGTCCAGGGTTAGTTAAAGCCATTGTCGATGCCTCTCCTCCTTTGGATAAACCTGGTTTGAAATCTTTCATAGGGTTGAGTGAATTCTACTCTAGATTCATCAAGGGTTATGCGTCAAAAATTCAACCCTTAACCAACATGCTCAAGAAAAATGTACCCTTTGTGTGGGATGTGAATTGTGATGAAATTTTTCGTTGGATCAAGTCTCAGCTTGTGAGTGACAGTGTTCTCAGAGCTTTTGACCCCAATAAGGAATGTGTGGTGACTGTTGATGCCAGCGGGTTTGGTCTTGGGGCTGTGCTCACCCAGAAGAATGGTCAGGTCGACAACACCATAGCTTATGCGTCAAGAGTTTTGCGTGGTGCAGAAATGAATTTCTCGGTCATTGAGAAAGAGTTATTAGCCTGCTGGTGGGCAGTCAGAAAGTTCAATTCCTTTCTCTGGGGCAGCCATTTCACTATACGCACTGATCATAGTCCCTTGGTCTCAATCTTGTCTGGTGAAAAGATTAAAGAGCACACCCCTAGAATTGCAAGGTTGTCAACCAAGCTCCTACAGTACGATTTTGACATTACCTATCTGCCTGGAGCAAAAAATGTCAGGGCAGACTAT
This sequence comes from Lissotriton vulgaris, assembly GCF_964263255.1. NCBI lineage: Eukaryota > Metazoa > Chordata > Amphibia > Caudata > Salamandridae > Lissotriton > Lissotriton vulgaris. The sequence goes on from NC_141695.1 coordinate 989,823,105, forward strand.
TTCTCACGTTTTCCTATCTCTGGGAATGACTCCGAGGTTGAGAGAGAAGATGATCAAGAGGATTGTTTTGTAGCGGCTTTGGACTTAGAAGGCATGTGTGCTGTGAACGAATCTGAGTGGAAAGGAGAATTGGCAAAGGATGTTATCCTTGCTCGTGTCATTGAATTTTTGAAGTCTGGTTGGCCGAGGGAAAAGTATGTCTCCGGACCCTTTCAGACGTATGTTAAGATTGCTGAAGAACTCACCGTAGAGGATGGTATTCTTTTGCGATGTGGTAGGCTGATTCCTCCGGAGAGTTTGAGGGCGCGTCTTATGGATGGTGCACATGAGGGTCACTTAGGGAAAACTTTCACTAAACGCAGGTTGCGAGATGTCTTTTGGTGGCCACAAATGGATGCTTGTGTTGATTCGATGATTGATGGTTGTGTCATATGCAACAGTTCCGACAAAAGTCTAAAGGTGAGGACGCCCCCCCTGGAACCAGTTCAACTCCCAGAGAGAGCTTGGGAAAAGATTGGAGTTGACTTGGTCGGGCCCTTTAACCTTTTACCTTCCACCTCACGTTTTGCCATCGTGGCCATTGATTACTATTCAAAGTGGCCAGAGGTTCGGTTCATCAATGAGCCCTCCTCCGCTAATGTCATTTTGTTCCTGAAGGATATTTTCCTTAGAGAGGGTTTTCCTTCATGTATCATGACCGATAATGGGGTACAGTTTGTCAGTTCTGATTTCGAGTCCTTCCTTACCCAAAGTGGAGTCTCTCACAAGAAGAGTTCTTTGTACCATCCCCAGTCGAATGGCCTTGTCGAGAGAATGAACCGTGTGTTGAATAACTGTGTCCAATGGGCTATTGCCAGTAAGTGTGTGTTGGAGAACGCTGTTCGCTCCATGCTATGGTTTTACCGCACCACCGCACATTCTTCCACTGGTTTTTCCCCTTTTGAGCTTCTAAGAGGGAGGAAACCGTCGACTAAGATTTGTCCAGGTTGGATGTCCAAGTGGGTCAAGATGGATGTCATAGATGGCATTGATGGTCTTGTGAGAGAAAACGTTAACAAAGCCCAGGCTAGACAGAAAAGCCATTTTGATGAGAGGAAAAGGGTGGTGTCTCATGGCTTCTGTGTTGGTGATGTTGTTCGCATTAAGAATCCTGCTCATGTCACCAAAGGCAGGAGTAAATTCTCTGAACCGGTTGTTGTCAACAAGGTTTGTGGGAATGCTGTGCAGGTTAACAACAACCATTGGTGGAATGTCTGTAAGGTTGTCAAAGTTAAAGTTGCCTCCTCTGAATCCGCCATTTCTGGCAGCAAACCTGCTAATGAAGATCTGTCGCCCACACTTCGCAGGAGTGTGAGGGTACCCAGGATTCCTGTCAGGTTCAGATAGTTCTTTTCTTTCCCTGTCCTGCTATGTGGGGTTCTTGGTCTGTCTTGTTCTTGTCAGGGTTTCTTTCTTTTTCTCCTTCTTTTCTTTCCTTTCCTTTCTGGTTCTTTTTTTCCTTCAGTTCCCCGTTTCCTTCTGTCAATTCCTACACTCTTTTCTTTTCTTCCTTTTGTTTGCGGAAATGAGGATAATGTAGTATTCTGTGTTTGTGCCCCTATGGCACTGTTAGTTGGAACCCTGAGTGTTGGGAGTTCCGAGGTTTCGAGTAGAATGTTGACTGCTCTGGCAGTTGGATGCTGTGCTTTGAGACTGTCGCTGTGCTGCTCTTGAGCGGATTAAACCTACTCACAGCAACCTTCGCCTGCGACTCATTATTTATCACTACACACTCCCTCTCCCCTTTTTGGGGAAGGATCTAGTATGTAAGCCTTGGAGTCTTGGAGAACCCTCTGAGAGAGTCCACTGCATATAGGGAGCCTCTCGCAACATAGATGGGGAAATGATACCACTACCCTTGGGATCACAGCTTTCTGGACTTTGGACGCAGCTCTGACTCGTCTACCGGTTTGTGTCCCTGTTACCCTCCTGTATTAACCTACTTTTTCGACCCTCTTTTAGAGGGAGGATGATGGACAATGACTCCAGCCTATTACCCTTGTAGTATAGGGATTAGGACTATAAGTAGGACCTATCCATTAGGCACAGTAGTGCATTTTCGTACCCTTTTCCTTAGATCAGGGCTTATAAACTTAAGCTAGGGGATAGATATATAAGTATTAGTGATGATCCGTCCTTTTGCAAGAGTATTAGTATATCTTCTATGGAGTTATGCATATTTTGGGCCTTGTAGGCCTTAAACAGGACAGACTCCATCTTGCCCTCTGCCTGGTAGCTTGAGAGGCTTTCTAGGTCAAGTGTAATGTTTTAGTTTTAAGGTGTTGTTCGCTTGGAGAGAACCGGTTCAGGCTGGCCCTTATCGAAAGACTGTATTTTTCTCCACTCCGAAGACACAACTTCAGGCCGGCCGGCTGGGAACGTGTCCTTGGTACGGGGAGGTACAAGAATTTGGTGGGCGGCAGGTTACTGGCCGTAACTTTCCATGAAGGGACAGCTTCCATATTAGCGAAAGTGTTAGGCAATGAGTCAGTCAGTCTGTAGGCGGCAGCTAGCCGTTAGCATCTATGCTATTAATTATTTTCAAGGCAGACAATCACCATTTTGAAGTCCGAGAAAGATTCCGAAACCGAGACTCTCTGAGAAAGACTGAAGGAGAAATAGTGCGGAGCGCACACAGAGACTGAGAGAGAGAGAGACGGTAGCTAATAGCGAGCGAGGTTCCAGTGGCTTGGAGGGAAGCAGAGGAGATTGAGCATAGCGGTGCAGACGTGTATCCGTGACTGCTGAGGTGTGAGTCCGAGACGAGCCAAGACACAGAGAGACGAGACGGGAACCTAGATGACTGCCGAGCCCCGACTTCATATTAATAAGGTGACCTCTGCCCTTTCCTTGATAAGCGCGCATCTTAACCTTTACTTTTCTTTGCAGCATATATATATATTGTGTAGTATTGTGTTTATTTTTATTGTAATAAATACCCCAGTTCCTAGTGAACCGACGTGTGCCTTGTATTCTTGTTCAATCATGGTAAACTGGTCCTCTAGTCAGGAATTGTTTGCATGAACGGATGCGAATCCCGATCAGGTAAGGAGTGACTGAGCAAATAGGAGGACAGGGAACATTTGATGCCAAGAGCAGAAGGTACATATTGTAATTCGGAAAACCATACCAATCTTTAACCCCGGTCGCGCCCCCAACTGCGTCCAAGCCGCTCCTGGACACACCCATGGACCTTTCTCTTGCTACTCCTGCAAATTCAGCGCCACCGACAACATCTCCGCTACGACCACACCACAGATTCCCGACCCCAACCACCTACAATGCATGCTTCTCAACACCCGCTCGGTCCACAGACACGCCATTGACCTATGGAATCTACTAGACACCATCTCTCCGGACGTCGCCTTCCTAACAGAAACATGGATGAACGCTTCCTCCGCCCCAGACATCACCATTGCCATCCCTGAAGACTATAAGATCACTCGCAAGGACCGTACCTGCCACACAGGAGGAGGAATCGCTATCGTCCATAAGAAATCAATCCGCATCTCAACCAGCTCTGACGCCAACCTCGCCAACTCCGAACACCTTCACTTCCAGATCCACATCGACCCCAAGACCACACTCAGAGGCACCCTCCTCTACAGACCACCAGGACCCCGCGCAAAATTTAGTGAAGACATCACGGACTTCATCACTCCTCACGCGCTCCCCTCCAAAGAATACATCCTTCTGGGAGACCTCAACTTTCACCTTGAAAATCTCAACGACCGCAACACCACCACCCTCCTGGACAACCTCGCCAACCTCGGACTTAAACAACTGGTCACTTCCCCCACCCACATCGCAGGTCACACACTCGACCCCATCTTCACCTCCAGCAATCATGTCTCCTTCAGCCACACTACGGATCTCCTCTGGACTGACCACAGCTGCGTTCACTTCACCTACAACAAGCCAAAACCCATCAACCACCTCCAACCAACTCTGCAAAGAAACTGGAACAAAATCACCATCGACCAGATCTCCTCATCGCTCCTTCAAAAGACCCCAGCCCACTCTTCTAACCCAGACCAAGCCGCCGCCAACTTCACCCTATGGTTATCCAACACCGCCGACACATTAGCTCCGCTGAAAAAACGTCAAAGCAAACCTGGCAACAAGAAGGCCTCATGGTTCAACGATGATCTCAAGAAGTCCAAGAAACTCTGCCGCTCCCTTGAAAAGGCCTGGAAAAAAAACCCAACCACCAGCACCAAGGACGCCTTCAAAAACGCTACCCGCACTCACCACCAACTAATCCGAAAGGCCAAGAAAACAGCATTCAAGGATCGACTTGACAACAACGCCCACAACAGCAAGGAACTTTTCAACATCGTCAAGGAATTTTCCAATCCCTCGGCCAACTCCAACGACATCACCCCCTCTCAAGCCCTCTGCGACTCCCTAGCCTCATTCTTCCACAACAAGATTGCTGACATCCACAACAGCTTCGACAACCAACCCGGAGACCAACCCACCCAACCATATGCTGAACACTCTCCCCCCGTGAACACCCTTAACGACTGGAACCCAATCTCCACTGAGGACACCATCCGCCTGATGAACTCCATCCACTCAGGATCCCCCACAGACCCATGTCCTCACCACATCTTCAACAAAGCAGACTCCGTCATAGCACCGCACCTCCGAGACGTCATCAACTGCTCCTTCAACTCCGCCACCTTCCCGGAAAGCTGGAAACATGCCGAACTCACCGCCCTCCTGAAAAAACCCACAGCGGACCCCACCGAACTCAAAAATTACCGCCCCATTTCGCTCCTTCCATTCCCGGCCAAAGTAATCGAGAAAGCTGTCAACAACCAGCTCGCCGCTTTCCTCGAAGCCAACAAATCCCTCGACTCCTCACAATCTGGCTTCCGAGCAAAACACAGCACTGAGACCGCCCTCATCGCAGCAACAGACGACATTCAAACTCTACTGGACAATGGAGACACAGTCGCCCTCATCCTCCTCGACCTCTCTGCAGCCTTCGACACAGTCTGCCACAGCACCCTTTTACAACGCCTCAGAAACATTGGAATACAAGTAAAAGCACTTGAATGGATCACCTCGTTCCTCACCGGAAGAACCCAGAGAGTCCGCCTTCCACCATTCAAGTCCGAGGCCACTGAAGTCATCTGTGGCGTACCACAAGGATCCTCACTCAGCCCCACCCTCTTCAACGTTTACATGAGCCCCCTCGCGGCCATCGCCCGCCAACACAACCTCAACATCATCTCTTACGCGGATGACACCCAACTGATCCTTTCTCTCACCAATGACCCCAGCACCGCCAAAACTAACCTACACGAAGGAATGAAAGAAGTTGCCGAATGGATGAAACACAGCCGTCTGAAACTGAACTCAGATAAAACAGAAGTCCTTATCTTAGGTACATCCCCCTCTGCATGGGACGACTCTTGGTGGCCGGAAGCCCTTGGAAAAGCACCCATCCCGACAGACCACGCACGGAACCTAGGCGTCATCCTGGATTCTTCACTCTCAATGAACAGACAAGTCAGCGCCGTATCCTCATCCTGTTTCAACATTCTTCGCATGCTCAAAAAAACATTTCGCTGGATCCACACCGAAACCAGGAAAACAGTCACCCATGCTCTGGTCACGAGCCGACTGGACTACGGAAACACCCTCTACGCAGGTACTACCGCTAAACTCCAGAAGAAACTCCAACGAATCCAAAACGCCTCAGCCAGGATCATATTAGACATCCCGCGCAACGAACACATCTCTGGTCACCTGAAAGACCTCCACTGGCTACCCGTCAATAAGAGAATCACTTTCCGACTGCTAACCCACGCACACAAATCACTCTACGAAATCGGACCAGAATGCCTCAACTCACGACTGTCCTTCTACACCCTTCCCGCCAACTACGTTCTTCCAGCCAAGCCCTCGCCACTGTACCTCGCATCAACAAGACCACCATGGGAAGCAGATCCTTCTCATACCTGGCTGCTAGAACATGGAACTCACTCCCCACTTACCTTCGCCTTACCCAGAACCACCTAGCATTCATAAAGCAACTTAAAACGTGGATATTTGACAAGTAATCCTCCTCCCCTTCCTAAGCGCCTTGAGACCCTCTGGGTATGTAGTGCGCTATATAAATTCTCTGACTTGACTTGACTTGCTTAATGGTACATTATCAGACCTGCCCTAGGGTAGACTAGTCTGGGCCTACGTGGTCGCGAGACTAATAGGTGTGAATAGGATATTGTAGAAAACCAATGCATGTTTATTGCTATTTTCCCCATCCTTAGGTACGCGATGTACATACATATATCCATACCCATTGTGAATACGTTCTAAGGAGGGAGTGGTTTACGTTCCGGCTGGGTTAGAGGGGCTCCTAGGAGCGGATTCCATCTGGTACAAAAATCTGGTCGGTACACCTCCCCCTCCTCTTTCCATGCTGTGTCTCTCACCCTCCCCTCCTTTTCCCTCCTCCATTTCCTGTCTATTTCCCCTGCTCTTACCCCCCTCCCCTGAATCTATCCCTTGGCCTGCTTTTTCCCTTACCTATATGTCCTTTTGGTTTGTCGCAACCTCACTTGTCACTATGTTGCCAGGCTCAAAAAACTGTATAACCTTTGTAATGATGTAACCTGCAATTATGGTCTGACACTCATATAAAGCGCTCTGATACCTTCAGGTCTAGCCAGTGCTATATAAAACCTTGAAAATAAAATAAATAATATTAAATAAAATGGCTTGGAGACACTCCACTGGTTTTTCTTGAACGTAGTGCTCCCATCTTCTCAGGCATTCCTGCATGTAGGGGAAATTCCACCTGGGATCTGCCCCTGCGTGCAGGGGCAGTCTTTGCGATGGCAATGTCCTCTAGTTCAAAGGATCCCTCGTGCAGTCTAGGTCCATCGTCCTGGCCCTCTCCTTTGGTCCAGCAGGCTAGCAGGTGGTAAAATGGTTTAACAAAAAACTTGTCTTCTTCGCTAGATACTATCTCTCAAGGGGTCAGCATGGTGGGCCAGAATGTTCGGGGGAGTGGCAGAAGTCCTCACCACTGCTCTTCTCTTGCACAGCCAGAGGTGCCATTTTCTTCTCCTAGGTCATAATAGAGTTTGGGATAGCCTACCCTTGATCTCTTCTTTCTTGGTAAGCCCCTCTTTAAAGTTGATGATCTGGTAGTGTTCATGTTCCCGATACTTGACTCCCCTCTAGTTCAATTTTGGTCTCCTATTCATATGGAACCCAGGGCCTAGCTGGGCTCTCCCCCGGAGAAGGGTGCATCTCAACTGCTTCCCAAACAAGAGCTCCTTCTCTTTCCATTCTCAACCCGTGCCTCTCCTCTAACCCCCACCTATGCTGCCTCCTTCACTCCGTGCTGCGACAGTTCTACTTGGTAGGAACTTGTCCTCCAGCTCAGTTCCTGTTGGCTCTTCTGCTGTATGAAGAAATAGATGTTGCAGTCGACGTTTCGGTCTGTGTTATAAGGATTTGGACCCAGAGGAGTCTCTACAACTCTACACCGAGAGTAACTTCACTTCTGAACATTATCCGTTTTTGTGCAAAATGCGACGACCTTACTGGATAATTCACTTTTGTCGTTAGTTATTGTCTGCATGGTTGAATTGAATATGTTCAATAAAACTAGTTGCAGTAAATATTCTCCATACTTGACAGAGAACGCGTCCATTTATCTTGACTCCTCTTGGTCCAAATACTTCTAAAGAAATTGTAGAAGGATATCTTTTGGTTTCACATTCAACTTCATGTCCTGAAGATGGTCTGACGGTCTTACTGCCAAAACAGACCGAAACGTCGACTGCAACATCTATTTCTTCATACATTTGTTGATCTCAAGGAGCCATTTTCTGTTTTGTCAGATCGTTTTCCTTGGTTATCTTTTGGAATAGATGTAAACATAGTTGCTTTGTAGGTTAAGTTGTGACACCTCTAGCACTATATTTAGTTGTTTCTGATTGTACTTCCCTTGTTCTTATTTTGAATATATATTAAATATATGTTTTTCCGAAGAAAAGTTTGCCCCGTGTTACCCAATTTATGTCTGTGAGAAAATCGTCCGCCTGAAGAAGATCAATATTGTGTCACATTTTAGGAGACAGTTCCACATCTCATCCCAAAAATGCCTTACTTATTCAGAGATCCCACAAACATATCAGACTATCATCACAGTGAGTGTGCCTCCATAAACACAAGCAGGCATGAAGTGCAGATACACAGTATCCTCGACTTAGGAAACACTCGTCCATTGAATTTATATTTATATTTATATAAATCATATACTACAAGTGAAAAGCAAGCGTGATTTACACTGTAAACGCAGGCAATAATGCTTATTAATGACATCAGCAAGTGTTAGATTTGCATGCTATACAGATGACTAACAGCATTACAATGTTTTTAGATGATTTTGTTTTATAGAAATTAATAGAACATTAGATAGTAGATACATCTTGTATTTGTATTTGTATTTGTATTTGTGGGTATTTATTAAGCGCAGCCTTTCGCTCCGGAAGGAGCATCTTGGCGCTGAGAGAGCGTGTATGAGATTGGATGATAAAGGATCTAGATGGCTGCCATCACATAGGTATCGGATTGCTGATAGACCCAAGTCTTCAATTGTTTCCTGAAAAGACTCTCAGTCTCAATCAGTCTGAGGTTTACGGGCAGATTGTTCCAAGCCCTTGCAGCAAGGACTGTGAAAGTTTTTCCACCCCTGGTTTTATATTTATACTTTGGGATCTTGGTGAGGTTGGTCCCTGAGGATCTCAGACAGCGTGCGGGGTCATAGTGGATAAAACGGTTGGCGAGATATTTAGGACCTATGTTTTTCAGGGCTTTAAAAACTGTTAGTAAGAGTTTGAAAAGGATTCTCTTATGCAGAGGCAACCAGTGGAGACAATTTAATGCTGCTGAGGCTGAAGATTTCCTGGGTAGTTTTAACACTAATCTTGCAGCAGCGTGCTGTACACTTTGCAACTTCTTCAGAGTGGACTTTTTCACTCAGGCCATCAGCCCATTGCAATAATCGAGTCGGGAGAGTATTAATGCAACCACGACCGATTTCCTAGAAGCAATGGGGAGGAAGTCAAAAAAATTTGGGGGAGATTTGATGAGTCCGAAACAGCAACCGGCCGTAATCCTGACGTGATCGTCAAAGGAGAGGGTTGCGTCAAATTGCACGCCCAGGTTGCGAGCAGAAGTCACTGCACTAGGCGGGGCCTCTGAATCTTTGGGCCACCAATCCTTAGGGCAAAAGAGTAAATCTTTCCCTAATGGTATGATTTCTGTTTTCCCGCTGTTGCACTTCAAGTGGTTTGTATTCAACCACTGAAATACCTCCGTGAGACAATTCTGAAACCGCAGCTCTGTATCCGTGCAGTTTTTGTCGATAGAGACGACGAGTTGGGTGTCGTCAGCATATGACATGACAAGGATCCCATGAGACTCTATCACAGCCAGGAGGGGTGCCATATAGATATTGAAAAGTAATGGGCTTAATATGGACCCCTGGGGTACTCCCGATGCAATGGTTTTTTCGCTGGATAGGTAGGGACCCAAAGACACATATCGGGACCTATTGGTCAGGAAAGAAAGCTGTGTCTGTCACGCCAATCTCACGCATCCTATCAATCAGGATGACGTGAGAGATTGTATCGAACGCTGCTGTGAGATCAAGCAGGATGAGGACGGCTTTCCTTCCCTCATCCTGCAGAAACTTGATGGAATCGGAGAGAATGTGTGTCTTTCTGAAAAATAAATATGTTTTATATATGTGTTTGTAAAGGTCGATGGAAGAATAAATGTTTAAATAAGTGTGTAAATGGATGTTTTGTTAATAAAATATTGATTGGTTAACTGGCTTATTAAGTGTATCATAGTGAATACATATCTTATCGAGTAATTTTTAAATATTTAAATATATGTATCAGTGTTTCACTTTGTTTATAAGTGGCTGCATGGGTTGGTGACTGACTCACTGTTTGTATGTGTTTTGAAGACAGCATATGTGCAGGACTGTATGGGTGGATGAGTGTGTATATATGTGTGTTAGTGATTGAATGCCTGCCTCACTAGTGTCTTTATGAGTAACTACATATGTTTTAATCTAGTATATGTGAGTATTGATAAATATAAGTAAGTATATGTGAGAGTGAGAGATTGAAAGAGTTCCTGTTTAAATAAGTACGTGTTTCTATAAGTGATTGTTTAAGAGAGTAAGCATGTGTAAGTTTCCTTAGAAGTAATGTGCTAGTGTGTGTATAGCTGTATATGCAAATAAATGGATGTTCAATAGTTTATTTGCATGTGTGAGTATGTGTGTGAGTAACTTTTGGAAGACTGTCGGTGTGTAACAGGATGTATATGTGTATCACTACATATGATGAGTGAGTATATGTATGAGTGACTAAATAGAACTGTTGCTGAATGAGTGGATTTGTATATAGATGGTGGAATTACTGAATTGGCTGTTGTAACTGGTATGGATATCTCCATTTTTTTGAAAATGTTAGTTTCTATTTTTGAATATGTGTTTCAAGGGTTACATTATACTGAAAGGAGGTCTGTCAGTCTGTCACAAGGATGGTGTTATCAGTGATGTCATGAGTGATGTCACTGACCATGTCATGAGTGATGTAATATGTGACGTCATCAGCAGTGCATTGCAGGCGCGCAAGTTATAGTGAGTCCAACTAACTATAACGTGGGAATTTCAATGGATTTATATCAGTAAAATTTCCAGCTAACTATAACTGGTGTGAAACCTATTTTTTTTTCAGTGAATTTAATAGGTTTTTTAAATGCTAATTCCTAACTATAACTGGTGTGAAACCTATGGTTTTTTCAGTGAATTTCAAAGGTATTTTTAAATGCTAATTCCTAACTATAACTGGTGTGAAACCTATGATTTTTTCCGTGAATTTCATAAGTTTTTTTAAATGCTAATTCCTAACTATAACTGGTGTGAAACCTTTGGTTTTTTCAGTGAATTTCAAAGGTTTTTTAATAGCACATTTCTATAGCTATGAAATGTAATATTTTTTTTAATGAATCATATATTGTATATTTATGTAATACTATTTTTTTATGTATATTGTTCATGTTTTTTTTTTTTGCCCTGGAGCGCTCCCGGTGCGCATCCCGTTGAGCGCACTGGAACGCGCAGTCTTGCGGCACGCCCCAGGGCGCGTACCGGTGAGCGTCCCATTAGCACTTTTGCCGCGAACGAAAACATCATCGTGATGTATCGCGTAGCTGCGTCCACGTGATACGCACAGCGTAAACGCACCCGGAAGCACTCGAGCACATACGATCGCGCAACATAAGCATCAAGAGGAAGAGGAGGAGGAGGAGGAGGAGGAGGGGAGGAGGACATTACTGCCAGAAGACAATACCCCATATAGGCCAAAGCCGCACATTGTATGGGAGTTTTTTTCCATCCCAAGTGGCCTTAAAAAGGTGAATGCGCCAAAGGTGACTTTCCTAATCTGTAACATGGAACTTTCAAGGGGGAACCCTAACAAAAAATACTCATTTGGCAATAACACCATGATTCGCCATATGCAGCGCAGGCATCCCAACAACTATGCTGCGGCAGAGGTCCGAGAACTGGCCACAAACCCTCCCCAATCTTCACCTAGCACCTCCAAAAGAAAGCAACCCACTCCATCGTGACCAGAGACAAGGGAGAAGGTCCCTAAACATACAACCCCAGTTTGGGCAATACAAGATCACTTGTATATTTTGTGGTAAGACCATCACCTATGGTGAGCAAAGCATAAAGCTCATCAACCATGCTGGTGACAACCACAATTGCCCCCAAAAAAATAATGTTTTTCTGATTTTTTTTTTGCTCCAGTTGAGCCGTTTTCAATTCCCTGTTTTTTGTTTCTCCCCATAAAAATAACAAAAAAATATAAAATTGTTCATAAAAGCCAAAAAAAGTACAAAATGTTCAAAAAAACAAAAAAATATATAAAACAACAAAAAGATGAAAAAAAACAGTTCTTTTTAGAACTACCTCCAATTTATAAAAAAAGGCTAAATTTTTTAAAAACTCTGTCATTCTTTTTCCCCCATGGTACGCTCCCCGGTACACTCCCCGGTGTGCATACTGGGCGCTCCCACCGCGCAAATCGGAAAGAAAAAAAAAATTATGGCCCCCACATCAAACTTAGGGGGTCAGGGGGGTCTACCATGCCCCCTTTTGGTCATTTCCCCCTTTGTTTTTGCCACCTCTTGTGTCTCGATCCTACCGAGACACAACATGGTGGCTGCTCCGGACTGTTTAGAATGTTGACAGACACCCGAGAGCCAATCAGGTTTCCGCGCGCAACCTCGCGTAGCGCGCTGGTTCCCGCCCCGGTACGCGCTTATAGATATATATATTTTTTTTACCTAAATTACTCAAAATCCACTGGAGCACATATCTTGAGACCTAGCAAAGGCACATCGGGCTACCAGTCCCTACAATTTTGCCAAGTTTGGTGGAAATCCATTCAGCCATTCGGGCTAAAAGTGAGGTCGACCGCTCTACGGAAATTAACATGGGGAAAACACATTTTGGGACCCCCCTTTTTTCTCAGCCTCCGCTTGAGGAATCCCCCCCAAACTTTCAGCGAAGGACCAGAGCGCCGCAAGGCACATTTGAGGTAATTTTCAGGCAGATTCCCCAACCGGCGCCAAAGTTATTCACAATAGAATGTTGCGATTTCCCTATTCAAAATAATTCTAACTATAACTACCTACTGGCCAGTAGGTAATATATATATATATATATATATATATATATTCACTGAAAAAACCATAGGTTTGACACATGTTATAGTTAGCTGGAAATTTTACTGACATAAAACCAATGAAATTCCACGTTATAGTTAGTTGGACTCACTATAACTTGCGCGTGCAATGCACTGCTGATGACGTCACATATTACATCACTCATGACATGTCAGTGACATCACTGATGACACCATCCTTGTGACATAGTGACAGACCTCCTTTCACTGTAATGTAACCCTTGAGACACATATTCAAAAATAGAAACTAAAATTTAAAAAAAAATGGAGATACCTATATCAGTTACAACAAGCAATTCAGTAATTCCACTATCTATATACACATCCACTCATTCACCAACAGTTCTATATAGTCACTCATACATATACTCACTCATCATATGAAGTGATACACCTATACATCCTGTTACACACCGACAGTCATCCAAAAGTTACTCACACACATATTCACACGTGCAAATAAACTATTGAACATCCATTTATTTGAATATAGAGTTATACACACACTTCCACCTTACTTCTATTGAAAATTACACATATTTATTCTCTTAAACAATCACTTATAGAAACACATACTTATTTAAACAGGAACTCTTACAATCTCTTACTCTCACATATACTCACTTATATACATCAATATTCATATATACTAGATTAAAACATATGTAGTTACACTAGTGAGACACTAGTGAGACAGTCATTCACTCACTAACAAACACATATAGACACTCATCCACCCATACAGTCCTGTACATATGCTGTCTTCAAAACACATACAAAACAGAGAGTCAGTCACTCGTGCATCTATGTGCTAAGTAATACCCCCACCAAACCATATAGACACTCATACTGATACTAATAAAAATATCTAATAACCCATATACATACGCATGTAGCTACTTACCAACACATGTAGCCACTTATACACAAATTGAAACACTAATATATATATTTAAATATTTAAACATAACTCACTAATATTTATTTTTCAGAAAGACACATATTCACTGGATGGTGTCATCAGTGATGTCATGAGTGATGTCACTGACCATGTCATGAGTGATGTAATATGTGACGTCATCAGCAGTGCATTGCACGCGCAAGTTATAGTGAGTCCAACTAACTATAACGTGGAATTTCATTGGTTTTATGTCAGTAAAATTTCCAGCTAACTATAACATGTGTCAAACCTATGGTTTTTTCAGTGAATTTCATAGGTTTTTTAAATGCTACTTCCTAACTATAACGTGTGTAAAATCTATGGTTTTTTCTGTGAATTTCATTGGTTTTTAAAATGCTAATTCAGAAAAATGTCGTGTATGCAACCTATACTTTTGGCAATAAAGTTCTGGCAATATTTTTTTCGAAAACAAGCCGTTTTCTTCACTGTTCAAGTTGCATAGAGACTCCTTCTAAAGCGATACAGAATTCGAAAGTCTGTACCTTGCCTTTTTTTAAACACATTAAAATTTGTCTGTAAATAAAAATAGCCTTACTAAACTTTCGTGCGCGACCCGGTGTGCGCACTCTCGGCAACAGTTGTCAATAAAATGGATATCGCATTTCCAGGCTTTCGTGCGCGACCGAGTGCGCGCACCTGCCTATATATTTCGTGAAAACTTTGCAATTTGAACTTTCGAAAAACAGCTCCAGGAGCATATTATAAAGGGCGTTTATCGGCTTTCGATCGTGCGCGACCGTGTGCGCGCATCCGCCTATATATATTTCGGGAAAAGCTCGCGATTGCAACTTATTAAATTTCTTCATACACCCACCATAGAACTTATACTACTCAGAAGATATATTAAATCCGGATAGGTTTCGATTTACTCCTTTTCACGTTTTGAAATTGGACCGCTACTTCCAACCAGATACTATCACCACGTACACGTCCTGAGACGCGCATGTGAAGTCATGTGACTTGAAAACAACACTTCCAATTGGTTCCTAGTAGTTTCTATGCTGCGTCAATACCTACGCCTGCTTCAAACACATGCACAGTTTTGAAACAGCATGGGCCTGAAAGTCACTGAGTGAAATATCATACATTACAGTCAGCCACTTTCAAGACGCATTCCTTCAGAGGAACACTTACCGTTGATTAGAGGTAGATCGTCCGACTCCACCGGAAAACACCCCTAATAAAAAAGACATATATATAAAATGCGGACTAGCCGCTGTATCGTACTAGCAAACTTTAACCTAAAAATCGTTAGAGAAAACAAAAGGAATCGAACAAAATCAATAGGCCACTGATAGGATCTCTTTTTGACCTTGCTAAAATAGAAACATTAGGAACAACCCCTCATGAGAAATATGAAACTAGTGAAACTAGTGAGAGAAACCGAGCTCGACGCCATCTTGCCCCCTTTTAGGCCCCATCACGAACATAGATAGCCCTACATAGCAAAACGTGATCTTATCGCCTGCCCAACTTCAGATCTGACCCCCCCCTTTTGCTCTCATGTCCTGTCGGAATGTCCGGCTGTAGATTACAATCACATGTTCCATTTGGGAGGGGAAACGACATCAGAGCGACAAATATTAGAAATATACCACCCGACAGCAAAATAACAGATTAAAATGTTTTTATTCTTGAACAAAAATATATTAAAACAACTATGGAGAACCATTACGCGAATAGTCCGGAGGCGACACCATGCGCCGAGGCCTGTCCCCAGGATGAACCAAGGAATCCGTTCCTGGGACAGTGGCAAAGAGCAGCCAGTCGCCATCGGCCAGAGAAGGCATGGGCCCGACCCGAGATGTAGTTGTCTTCCCATTCTCTTCCTCTTTCGGCGCCTTGCAGGCCACGAGGGGGGGATGTCTTGCATATGCCTCCGACCCCCCCCCCTCTCTTCATCGCCTGGTCCGGCCATAACAAATGTCAGCAAAACGCCGTGGGGTACACTGGGAGGGAGAGACGGCGCGGACGATAATCTTTCGGCGCCTTGCAGGCCACGAGGGGGGATGTCTTGCATATGCCTCCGACCTCCCCCTCTCTTCATCGCCTGGTCTGGCCATAACAAATGTCAGCAAGACGCCGTGGGGTGCACTGGGAGGGACAGGCGGCGCGGACGAGCCTCTCCCGCCTCCCCACGTGCAGGCCCCTCACCTGCACCCCCAACGCTCCACGCACCCGTCAAAGGACTCGTCCACTCTTGCGGTGCAGCGACGCTCCATGCACCTGGCAAAGGACTCGTCCACTGTGGCGGTGCAACGATGCTTCGCCCGACAGGCTTGAGTCCATCAGCTCCTGCAACCCAGTGACTGCCGGTGGTTGCAGATCTTTCCTTTCAAAATGCTGCCAACAATATTTTCTGAATGGCGTAGCCACAAGACGTTGGCGCTCTCATGCTGACGCCAGCCTCAGTTTGAATGACCAACAATCCAGGGCGCGGCGCGGAGCGCGTAACGTAAGCATAACAGGTCATGTGACTTGTTAAGGCTTTTCATTGGTTTAGAAATATTTTTATGAGCATATTTGACTATTTTATTAAAGACACTACACATAACCTGTTTTTCAAGTTATGTTTAATTTTAAATGAAACGGTTTACATTTTAACTTTTTATTTCCAGTAAATTTGAAAAATAATTGTTTATAGTTCCATATGCTGAAGCACGTCAGCTTCCCACCCTATGTCATACAATTCTGACAAATCGGCATCCTCGTCATGTTCTTCATCATCCTCAGGATTTAAATCATCTAAGGGTTCCACTTCCACTGACGTTTCAATGACATGTTCAACAATAAGATCGAGACCAACGGATTGCTCATTATCACTCATGGTTAATGTCCTTATCTTTAAAGAAAGAGAACAACAATGAGATGTTGCAGAGTAAGAGACAAATCTCAGACACTATAATAGTAAAATTGTTTAACAACAGTAACATTTTGCAGCTATTATTTAGCCATGTCCAGCGATGCTGAGGAGGTGAGTCCTATGTCCAAGTTTTCAGTGAACAGACTCATCTCTTTTTAACCTTCGATAAGCTTCACCAACTCTGTGTCCCCTGCTCATACTTAAATGTAAAGGAGCAGATTTATGTTAACTGGCGCATCCCCAGAGATGCACCAGTTAATGTGCACCGCTGCTCTGCCACCCATGGTGTGCCGCATTTACAATGTGGAGCACAATTTACTCGCAGTGACAAAATGGTGGTCAACACTTCCTGATTTCCTTCGAATCGAACGTTAACAAACGTCACGCAGCAAAAAAAAATTCCGCTCGCGCGCAGCCCCTCCTTCCCCAAAGTAGCAATGTTGGGCTACTTTTGGGCTGCTTTCTAGTAGGGTTTTTGAGCGTCAGAAAGTCTACAAAAGCCGTCGGCAACGGCCTGGGGTGGAGAACCATTACGCGAATAGTCCGGAGGAGACACCACACGCCAAGGCCTGTCCCCAGGATGAACCAAGGGATCCGTTCCTGGGGCCGTGGCAAAGAGCGGCCGGCCGCCATCGGCCAGAGAAGGCATGGGCCCGACCCGAGATGTAGTTGTCTTCCCATTCTCTTCTTTTTTCGGTGCCTTGCAGGCCACAAGGGGGATGTGACATACCTAATAGTATAACTCATATATATCCGACCTCCCCCTCTCTTCATCGCCTGGTCCGGCCATAACAAATGTCAGCAAGACGCCGTGGGGTCCACTGGGAGGGAGAGGTGGCGCGGACGAGCCTCCCCAGATGGAGGCCCCTCAGCTGCACCCCCAACAATCCATGCACCCGGCAAAGGGTTCGTACTCTGTGGCGATATAGGGACACTCCACGAGCCCAGCAAAGCGTTCGCATACTCTGGCGGTATAGGGACGCTCCACGAGCCCAACAAAGGACTCGCCCACTGTTGCGGTACAGCGACGCTCCACTCACCCAGCAGGGTCTCGTCCACTGTGGCGGTGCAACGATGCTTCGCCCGACAGGCTTGAGTCCATCTGCTCCTGCAACCCAGTGACTGCCGGTGGTTGCAGATCTCCTAAAAATGGCGGTTGACTTTGCAGGAATGGGCCTGGCGTGAAAAGTTGGCCTGGTCACCTGTTAACCAGAAAATGGGCCCCTGTCTTTCCTTTCAAAATGCTGCCAACAATATTATATCAAACTCTGCATCGGTACTTACTTATAAATGCAGAAACAACTCAATTAACACAAGGGCTCTTTTCAGAGCCACCTTATATCAAAGCACTCAAACTTCTGATTTATCTCCATTTTCACACTTTTGTAAATAGGTGTGCGCGCCCGAGTGCGCGCACCCCGCAACTTTTTCGAGAAAAAAATATATATATTTTCGCTTTTAAGGACCTTACTGCACACCCTGAGAAAACCTACGCAGCAAAAAAATCTCTACCTTCTCCCCTTTCCATGTCCAACGCTTTGAAGTGACAATATATTTACTCGCAGTGACAAAATGGCAGTCAACACTTCCTGATTTCCTTTGAATCGAACGTTAACAGACGTCACGCAGCAAAAAAAAATTCCGCTCACGCGCAGCCACTTGGGTGCGCGCACGCATGCGCGCCTATAGATATATAATTGACTTTAACTTTAATTTTCTCAACAACTACTGAACGGATTTACACCATTCCAAAAAAAGCGTAATCTGCGAGCCGGACTGTACCGTTTTGCCAAATTTCTTATAAATCCATTCACCCGTTCGACCTGTAGCCGAGTCTAAAGGTCCTATGGAAAATAACATGGAGAAAACATGTTTTGGGACCCCCCTTTTATCTCAGCCCCCACTTGACCAATCCCCCCCAAACTTTTAGGGAAGGAGCGCAGCGGACTGAGCCATCTTCTTTGAGAAATTCGCTAAGATTCTTCAACCAGGGCCAAACTTATTCCAAATAGAATGTTGAGGATTTCCTATGGAAACTAGGTCCTAACTATAACTACCTACTGGCGACCGCCAGTAGGTAATATATATATATTATATTAACTGAAAAAACTATAGGTTTCAGCCATGTTATAGTTAGAAATTAGCATTTAAAAAAACTTAGAAATTCACTGAAAAAACATAGGTTTCACACATGTTATAGTTAGCTGGACATTTCACCCATACAAAACCATTGAAATTCCCCCGTTATAGTTAGTTCACCTAACTATAACTCGCGCGCCCGCAATGCACTGCTGATGACATCACAAAATACATCACTCATAACATGGTCAGTGACATCACTCATGACATCACTCATGACATCTCAAATGACATCACTGATGACATCACTGATGACATCATTCGGGAATGGGTGTGTTTCTGAAAAATAAATATTTTTTATATATGTATAACTAAAGGTCGATGGAAAAATAAATGGGTAAATAAGTGTCTAAATGGATGTTTTTTTTGTAAAATTAATTGTATAACTGACTTATTAGGTGTATCTTAGTGAATACATATATTATCAAATAATATTTAAATATCTGTATCAGTGTCTCACTTTGTGTACAGGTGGCTGCATGGGTTGGTGAGTGTGTATATGGGTTATTAGTTGTTTTTTGAGTATCAATATGAGTGTCTGTATGGTGTGGTGGGGGTATTACTTAGCGCATAGATGCATGAATGAGTGACTCACTGTATGTTTTTTGAAGACAGCATGTGTGCAGGACTGTATGGGTGTATGAGTGTGTGTATGACTGTGTTAGTGAGTAAATGACTGTCTCAATAGTATCTTTATGAGTAACTACATATATTTTAAAATAGTATATGTCAGTATTGATATATATAAGTGAATATATGTGAGTGTGAGAGATTGGAATAAACAAGTATGTGTTTCTATAAGTGATTGTTTAAGAAAGTAAGTATGTGTACGTTTCAGTAGAAGTAAGTATAGTGGTGTGTGTATAGCTGTATATGCAAGTAAATGCATGTGTGTGAGTAACTCTATGGATGAGTATCGGGGTGTAACAGGATGTATAGGTGTATGAGTACATATGATGAGTGATTATGTATGAGTGACTATATAGAACTGTTGGTGAATGAGTGGATGTGTATGTAGATGTTGGAATTACTGCATAGGTTCTTCTAACTGGTATTGGTATCTCCATTTTTTTGAAAATTTTAGTTTCTATTTTTGAAGGTGTGTATCAAACGTTATATTACGCTGAGAGGAGGTCTGCCACACTTCCACAAGGATGATGTCATCAGTGATGTCATTTGATGATGTCTTGAGTGATGTCACTGAGTGATGTAATATGTGACGTCATCAGCAGTGCATTGCGGGTGCGCAAGTTATAGTTAGGTGAACTAACTATACCGGAGAATTTCAATGGTTTTGTATGAGTGAAATGTCCAGCTAACTATACCTAGGGTTTTTTCAGTGAATTTCTAAGGTTTTTTAAATGCTAATTCCTAACTATAACATGGCTGAAACCTATGTTTTTTTTTCAGTGAATGTGCAAGGTGTTTTAAATGCTAATTCCTAACTGGTTTTGTAAATGATCATTTTTAAATGTATTAAATATTATATTTGTTTCTTTTTATACTAATTTCCTACATTTTTAGTATAAATATTTTTGTTTATTTTATTTTTTAAGTTATATTTCATATTCTTAACATAAAATAATAAGAAAACGAAATTACTTTTTTATTAATTCAGTTTTTTTCAAAATATTAAAATTAAATTCTATATAATTCCTTTTTCATTGTTTTTTGGGGGATAATCTTACTGTACACGTGCGGTGAGCGC
Organism: Lissotriton vulgaris; assembly: GCF_964263255.1. Taxonomy (NCBI): domain Eukaryota; kingdom Metazoa; phylum Chordata; class Amphibia; order Caudata; family Salamandridae; genus Lissotriton; species Lissotriton vulgaris. The sequence goes on from NC_141695.1 coordinate 989,843,621, forward strand.
ACTATACTTTGTACAATAATTTATACTCTGTGCGTACACGTTACAAATGCGCTTTGACGTTACGCGCCGCATCTACGCTTCCGAGTGGCATCATGTACGGCGTCCCATACACGTACGCAGCAAAAGTTTCTAATTGTTAAAAAATATATATTTATGTATATATTTAATGTACATATTAAGGGAAGACATTATCTGGGATAATTATTAAACTAGTTCTTTTTTACTTTTAATTAGCGTATATTACTTTGAAAAGCAATTACGCAAATTGCTGAGGTACGCCGTGCGTACTTGCACCTTTAGAGCACCGTAAGTGCACGGTAAGAGTACGCAAAGTCATGTGACTTTAAAAGAAGAGATTTGATTAGTTCATAACACTTCCTTTCCGAACTGTTCAAAGACCCCTCCTATGACTCGCTCTTCGCTTTGGCCGGAGTGGTCGCTCCCAGTGCTCCCTGGCGTGCTCTGGTATCGTTTTTAAAGCGCTTGTGTAACATTTCCATTCTCTGTGCCTCCTAATCGATCTGCCCGGCTGCCGCTTTGCATAGAAAGCGCTTTGGCTTTAAATCGGACTGTTTCAGCTGCTGGCGCGCTCTGGTCTCGTTATTGCAGCGCTTGTGTAACATTTGCATCCTCTGTGCCTCTCATTGATCTGCCCGGCTGCCGCTTTGCATAGAACGCGCTTTGACTCTAAATTTGACTGTTTCAGCTGCTGTATTAGCGCGTTGCTCCTAAGCGCTCTGTTGTGCTCCCCCCTCCTCCATTTTGTTGGTTGTTGTTCTCGTGGTCAGCCCGCCCCGCCTCCCAGCTGAGTCACCCTCGCCCCTCCCCCTCCACTATCCGTATATGACAGGATTCCCCGCGCGCAGCGTCTACGCGCAGCGTCCGCGCCCCATTCGCGCCGAAGGTGCGCCAAAGGTAAGCCCGTCTACGCCGTCCGCGCCTGGACCGCGCCCAGCGCCAGTCCCCCTGCCCCTCGCACTGCCCAGCCCTCCCGCATTACCTACGATGCCGCCACCCTCCTAGCCCTTAACCCCGGTCGCGCCCCCAACTGCGTCCAAGCCGCTCCCGGACACACCCATGGACCTTTCTCCTGCCTCTCCTGCAAATTCAGCGACACCGACAACATCTCCGCTGCGACCACAACACAGATTCCCGACCCCAACCGCCTAGAATGCATCCTTCTCAACACCCGCTCGGTCCACAGACACGCCATTGACCTTTGGAACCTACTAGACACCATCTCTCCAGACGTCGCCTTCCTAACGGAAATATGGATGAACGCTTCCTCCGCCCCTGACATCGCCATCGCTATCCCTGAAGACTATAAGATCACTCGCAAAGACCGCACCGACCATACAGGAGGAGGAATCGCTATCGTCCACAAGAAATCCATCCGCATCACCACCAGCTCCGACGCCAACCTCGCTAACTCCGAACACCTTCACTTCCAGATCCACATCGACCCCACGACCACACTCAGAGGCACCCTCCTCTACAGACCACCAGGACCACGCGCAAAATTCAGTGAAGACATCACAGACTTCATCACCCCACACGCGCTCCCCTCCAAAGACTACATCCTTCTGGGAGACCTCAACTTCCACCTTGAAAAGAGCAACGACCGCAACACCGCCACCCTCTTAGACAACCTCTCCAACCTCGGACTCAAACAACTGGTCACTTCCCCCACACACATCGCAGGTCACACTCTCGACCCCATCTTCACCTCCAGCAACCATGTCTCCTTCAGCCACACTACATATCTCCTCTGGACGGACCACAGCTGCGTTCACTTCACCTACAACAAGCCGAAACCCATCATCCACCCCCAACCAACTCTACAAAGAAACTGGAACAAAATCACCACAGAACAGATCTCTACATCACTCCTTCAAACCTCCCCAGCCCTCTCTTCTAATGCCAACGAAGCCGCCTCCAACCTCACCCTTTGGTTATCCAACACCGCCGACACCTTAGCACCACTGAAAAAACGTCAACACAAACTTGGCATCAAGAAGGCTTCATGGTTCAACGACGACCTCAAGAAATCCAAGAAACTGTGCCGCTCCCTTGAAAAGGCCTGGAAAAAAGACCCATCCACCAGCAACAAGGACGCCTTCAAAAGCGCCATCCGTACTCACCACCAACTGATCCGAAAAGCCAAGAAAACAGCATTCAAAGATCGACTTGACAACAACGCCCACAACAGCAAGGAACTTTTCAACATCGTCAAGGAATTTTCCAACCCCTCGGCCAACTCCAACGACATCACCCCCTCTCAAACCCTCTGCGATTCCCTAGCCTCTTTTTTCCACAACAAGATTGCTGACATCCACAACAGCTTTGACAACCAACCCAGAAGCCAACCCACCCCACCATCAACTGACCATCTTCCCCCCGTTAACACCATTAACGCCTGGAACCCAATCTCCACCGAGGACACCATCCGCCTGATGAATTCCATCCACTCTGGATCCTCCACAGACCCATGCCCCCACCACATCTTCAACAAAGCAGACTCCGTCATAGCTCCGCACCTCCGAGACGTCATCAACTGCTCCTTCAACTCCGCTACCTTCCCAGAAGATTGGAAACACGCTGAACTCACCGCCCTTCTGAAAAAACCAACAGCAGACCCCACCGAACTCAAAAACTACCGCCCCATCTCGCTTCTTCCATTCCCGGCCAAAGTCATCGAGAAAGCTGTCAACAACCAGCTCGCCGCCTTCCTCGAAGCCAACAAATCCCTCGACCCCTCACAATCTGGCTTCCGAGCCAAACACAGCACTGAGACCGCCCTCATCGCAGCAACAGACGACATTCGAACTCTACTGGACAATGGAGACACAGTGGCCCTCATCCTCCTCGACCTCTCTGCAGCCTTTGACACAGTCTGCCACAGCACCCTTTTACAACGCCTCAGAAACATCGGAATCCAAGGTAAGGCACTGGAATGGATCACCTCGTTCCTCACCGGAAGAACCCAGAGAGTCCGCCTCCCACCATTCAAGTCCGAGGCCTCCGAAATCATCTGCGGCGTACCACAAGGATCCTCACTCAGTCCCACCCTCTTCAACGTATACATGAGCCCCCTCGCGGCCATCGCCCGCCAACACAACCTCAACATCATCTCCTACGCGGATGACACTCAACTGATCCTATCTCTCACCAAGGACCCCAGCACCGCTAAAACCAACCTACACGAAAGAATGAAAGAAGTCGCCGAATGGATGAAACAAAGCCGTCTGAAACTGAACTCAGACAAAACAGAAGTCCTCATCTTAGGTAAATCCCCCTCTGCATGGGACGACTCCTGGTGGCCGGAAGCCCTCGGAAATGCACCCATCCCGACAGACCACGCACGGAACCTTGGCGTCATCCTGGATTCTTCACTCTCAATGAACAGACAAGCCAGCGCCGTATCCTCTTCCTGCTTTAACATTCTTCGCATGCTCAGAAAAACATTTCGCTGGATCCCCCCCGAAACAAGGAAAACAGTCACCCACGCTCTAGTCACGAGCCGACTGGATTACGGAAACACCCTCTACGCAGGTACCACCGCAAAACTCCAGAAGAAACTACAACGAATCCAAAACGCCTCAGCCAGACTCATTTTAGACATCCCACACAACGAACACATCTCCGGTCACCTTAAAGACCTCCACTGGCTACCCGTCAATAAGAGGATCACTTTCCGACTGCTTACCCACGCACACAAATCACTCTACGACATCGGACCAGATTGCCTCAACTCTCGACTGTCCTTCTACACCCCCTCCCGCCAACTCCGCTCTTCCAGCCAAGCCTTCGCCACTGTTCCTCGCATCAACAAGACCACCATGGGAGGCAGATCCTTCTCATACCTGGCTGCCAAAACATGGAACTCACTCCCCGCTTACCTTCGCCTCACCCAGAATCACCTAGCGTTCAGAAAACAGCTTAAAACGTGGATATTTGACAAATAATCCACCTCCCCTCCCTAAGCGCCTTGAAACCCTCTGGGTATGTAGTGCGCTATATAAATGTTTTTGACTTGACTTTGACTTGACTATATTATTCATTCTACTTTGACTTTCTAAGAAGAAGCATCTCTTCTCTGAAGCTTGTCAAATTAGAAGGAAGACAACCATGACAACACATATGGAATCATGTTCCAGCCATTCATCTGATGGAGAATTCGTTGCAGAAGCACCTCAGAAGAAGAAAAAAGAGGCACTTATGTGGAAATTTCCCTGAAGGGGAGAAAAAAGTTAATGCTAAACCTGTGACCTGTAAGATATGCCAAACAACGCTTTCTAAGGGCAATTCTTCAAAAAAGTACTCATTTGGCATGGTGCAGCATGTAAAGAACTTTGTATTTTATGGCATAGTAACAATGCTGACAACCTTGTTTCTGATAATATGTGTGCTTGTATTATCTAAGGTACTGCACATGAGATCACAGCATTAGAAATAAACATTTCAAACTGTCATGTGTCTCTAATTACTACTTGTTTTGGACTGGTGTAAGACTGTAGCGAAAGAGTGCTCTTGTTATCAACCTTACCTGAGGTAACCTAATGTTCTGGATTGACTAATCATTGGTGTTTTTGCTATAGGACGAAGAACCAATGAGTCACTGATTGCTAGTCTGGTAGGGGGTTTGGGTACTAAGGTGGGTTTTGGTGCACCCTGATTCACTAAGGCCCTAAGTCTCTATGCACAGTTCTGTATAGGAGCAGAAATCCCTGCAACAGTGCTGTATGGCTCACTACAATACTGAAACAGAAGTGTGATATTGTTTGCTGGAAGATTAAGGATACGGACTGGGGAATTGAAGGTATAAAAGACAAGTTTGCCAATGCATAGAACACTACATGCATACTCTATAGGGGTTTCAAACAGTCCATGGCCTAAGGCCTACTTTGCTGCACGAGTACTTTGGTACTGGCTGAATGATTACCATTCTGCAAGGAGAGTGTGTGGCTGAATGTATAGCAGCTTTACTTTTACAACAGTATATATATAAGCACATACTGCTGTATGAGTACTTAGGTACTGAGTGGATGATTACACTTCTGCAAATAAAGTGCCTGACTGAATTTATAACAGCTTCAGTTTTACCACACTACATATATAAGGAAATACTGCTGAATGGTTCACTACAATATTGAAACAGTAGAGTGAGAGTGATTGGTGAAAGTCTAACAATACAGACTGGGGAATTGAAGGTACATAGAAGATTGCAAAACAGTCCATGGCCTTAGGCCTACTTTGTTTCATGATTACATTGGTATTGACTGTATAATTGCAGTTTTACAAGGAGAGTGTGTGACTGAATTTAAAAGAGCTTCATTTTTAGTACAGTGCATAGATAAGGACATTCTGCTGAATAGCTCAGTACAATACTGAATCAGCAATCACACAGAGTTTGCTGGAAGTGAAAGGATATAGACTGGAAAATAGAAGCTATAAAACACGAGTTTGCCAGTGCGTAGAAGAGTGCATGCATAGTCTATAGAGGTTTAAAACAGTCCATGCCCTAAGGCCAACTTTGCACCATGAGTACTTGAATATTTGCTGAATGATTACAATTCTGCAAGAAGAGTGTCTCAAATAATTACTATTATATAATAATAAATGTATTCTTGTAACATCTCATAATTTAATAGAGCTTCTAAAATAATTTCATCAGGTATTTCATTTCCCTGGTTATCAATTTCAAAAGTCATATGATCATAATCTATGTTAACTAATGCTTCCACAAAATCAGCATCCAAGGTTTCATCTAGGAAATCACAGCTGATATCTACAGCACTCATTTCTTCCTCTTCATTCTCAGTACTTGTAAGAGGTATGTTCAGCTCTTCTATGACACTGTTACTGATTTCTAAATCGTCTTCCAAATTGTTTTGTTGATTTTCCATACTGAATTTGTTAAGATGTAGGTCCTTGTACAAAAACATAAACACTTCATTTCATAATTTTTCCTAATACAGAACACACAACTAGCCTTCTCAACTACTTTGCCCTTAAAAAAATATTATACAAAAAACATTCTTAACTACTTTATAAGATTATATAAATATAATTATTTATATTAATGTTCAGTTTTTAAATTTCCTTACATTTTCAAACCAGTCAATCCTTATCACTATAGAAAAATAGTACAATATGTCTATTCACCTTACTTGTTCCAAACTAGTAGATGTGTTGTAGTAAACTGCAAAGAAGACTGTTACACTCAGTAAATACATTTTTTGAAATGTCTTTAAAATATACAAAACATCTTCACACACTTATCTACTCCATCCATGTTTTGTTACTTCAGCTCTGTAGATGCACATTCCATCGACCATTTTTAATTCTTACTTACACTTATCTTAAACATAATAAGTAATGAAAAAATTATATATTATAAAATAAGCATCTGTGGAAGATAAAAAAATATAGTTAAAATATATCTTTTACATACAATAATTTTTAAAGCATTTTTCATATCAGAATATATTGAATTTCACTAGAAACAGTGAGTTCAATAGTACTCATCACATACCATTGGGCAAAAAAAAGACAATCAATACGATTATCTTTAAAAAAACATTCATTATTCTCAATAACAATCTAAAAAATAGAAATAAAACATATGTTAAATGTTTTTTCTAACAGCATTTTCTTAAGTAACTATGAGATATGTTAAACAATCTTAAAATAACAAAACACTATCATTAATTTTCATACACTGCAAATAAAGCTATTTACAAATATATACTAACAAAATATACAACAAATAGTCCTGAATGCTTTTATATACTTTTCCTCATGGCCAAATAGTATGTCTCAAATTCATACTTCAGATGTTGTTCAATATTAATCCTCAGCATCTGTCTCCTACATTTCTGATCCAAAACCACCGACATCATTTGCAACGTCCACCAGGGCTTATTCCTCAACTTGACACTATTCAACATCTACATAGCTCCCTCAAACAAGTGGCCAGCCATCACAACCTGAACGTTATCTGCTAAGAAGACGACACCCAACTCATCTTCTCCCTCACCAAGGAGCTGCATAGCACCAAAATACACCGACAACTGCATAAGGATCAACTCTCTAAATATTAATTCGGACAAACACCTACAACGACTACATCCAAAACACCTTGACTCAACTGAACATCAATGTCCCCTGCCCCAGACACATCACCCACCACCTGAGTGACCTACACTGGCTGCATGTTAACAAGAGGATCCCCTTCAAGCTCCTCACCCTCACTCACAAAGTTCTCTGCAACACCAGACCAACCTACCTTAACAGCAGTAATCCTGAAAGGCCACGTTTTGTTCCTAAAATTATTTTGCCTTTAAAAATATTAGGTAAGAATTTGGTTACTCTTTAGGCAAATGTTGTTTAAAAACCAATTGACTATCATTACAATGTATCCAACCTTTCAAACATTTTAAATAAACAGTGTAATGTCCAGATGTTGTAGAAAGACCATCATGAAAAATAATTGCTACAGCTACAAAAGTTCTTCCTGATATTGATAGTTGAGTAGCTACAACATTTTTAATTAAAGTTTCCAATTTTCTTCCATTAGCTCTACAACGTTGCAGCATTACAATTCCATACTGTCCATATATTTGTATAAATAATGTTGATCACATTTCTGATTTAAATTGGCTACACTCCATGATTTGAGTTGCTCCTCTAACTAGATTGTTAAAAGACACTGATTCACAGTCTGGTAAAGTCAAATATATATATCTTTCAGTGTCCATGTTAGTGCTATATGTAAACAAAAATGTTCACAGTCATATTGCCATTTATAAGAAAGGCCAAAAAGGTTTTCAATATCTATAACCTTCATCTTCCAATACAACAAGCATGTACATTAGAAATTAGTGACAATCTTGCTGAATATTCTGCTTAAATTGAGTAGAACCAGAACATATGTCCAAAACATTTAGAATATCAGAAACACTTTGTATTTTACTTTTATCACTACTACATTTCTCATAAACAGAATACAACAACGAACCAAATCTTTCTTCCCAATTTTCAACAAGTTACTGTTGCAAACTTTCAAGAAAAAAACAACATTAACAACTACATTAGCATAGCAGTTGACACAGAACTATTTTCAAACTGATAACCAACAATCTCTTCAACACTGTCTTTTTTTCTTTTAGCCTGCAATCACAACTTCAATTTTTTTTCTTTCTCTGCAGCTTCACTACAGATATTCTCAAATCTTCTCTTTCTACCTACCACACGCTTTTCAAACACTGGATATTGACCTAAATTGGGTGCATATTCTCTTCTTAACCTATTATACTCTTTCACACAATGTGCATCTGCACTAATCTTAGTCTCATCAAAATCAATCAAGTACAATCCAGATAACGTTCTCACTCGAGATAAAGCAACATATGCCATATCCTTTTTAAACACGGTACTTCCAATATTCACTAAAGCACTATCTACAATTAAACCTTGAGATTTATGAATGGTCGCAACATACGCCAAAGAAATAGGAAACTGTTTTCTGCGAACATACAAATCTTTTACAAGCAAAAACCGAGCTGAACAACGACTAAATTGTTGTACTTCTTTAATTTCATCAAATTTGATTTTCAAAAATTCAATACCATCTCTATTTACATCATTAACTAAATCAACAATTTTACCCATTGCTTCATTTACTAAACTTTTTTCCACATTCAAATTACGTTGTAAAATTACCCTATAGTTTATAGATGCATATAAATTATTTTCTAAACCAGCAGTTTTACATATCGATTTCTCTAAAGAATCCAATTTCCTCTTCAACTTTTCGGTCAAAATAATAATGTTTCCTTCATGTTCTATTTTATCAGTAGCTTCCAATTTTATAATTTCTTTGTTTTCCAACTTTAAAATTTCTTCATTGAGTATAGAACATTCACACAGTGTTGGCATTAAGCAGATTAAAGATTTGTTTTCTGCAATTCTCATATATATTTTCTCAGCAACAATATTTTCATTTGGAAACAAATTGAAAAGTAATCGTCTCTGTAAAGCTTCTTTGCCATGTTCGGTCACTTTTCCAATTCTTATATCTTGAAAAATACTTCCATAATCGGCATCATTTACCAGTCGCATATTTGTAATAAGTTCCTTATATTTAAAAAAAAAATTACCAAAAGTCAACATTTCCAATGCTCCCTAAAGACTTTCTGGTATCTTCATGAGCCTGTGTTTTAAACACTGGTTGACCTTTTACAGGAGTAAGTTGTAGTAGATCTCCAAAAACTATGACGTATTTTCCTCCAAATAATACATCATACTCTGTTTTAAGAATGTGTTGCATTCTTAAATGCACAAAGGCAAGCATTAAGTTTGATACCATGCTTACCTCATCGATAATGAGAAGTTTCATTTTCTTCAACACTCTTGAAACTTCACAACAAGCTTCTCCAGATAGCTTGTTGTATTCCAATTTGGTTTCATTCTCTACTGGTAGCATTAATAAACGATGTAAAGTAATTTCTTTAATATTGTGTGCTGCCATCCCAGTTGGAGCAGTGACAACACAAGACAAATGTGACTCAGTTGTTTTCTGTACATAAGTAGTAATTACTTTAATTAGAAAACTTTTTCCTGTTCCAGCTTGTCCACTCACGTACATTCGGATAGGTTGAAATGATGAGCAAGAGCACTCTTTCTTTTCATGAAGTAATCCTTGGTCAATCTGTTCTCTCACTTGTTCATATATTTGTTTCTGTTCAACATTTAGTTGTTCTTCCAAGTTTCCTAAGTTTGTTACATCTTCTTGAGCTTGATACATTGCTGTTTCCAACTCTTCCATAGCAATTGCTTCCTCATTTTGAACAATTGGTTCTCCTAGTGGATCCTGACTCAATGGAGCAATTGTTTGTCTGTCTTGATAACTGTCTATAGTAATCTCAGCTGCAATGGTAGCTTCTTGCTCAATTTAATCGTTCAACATTTTCACATAATTAGCAAAAATAGGACATTCTGTAGTATCTTTACTTGCGTTGAACAAATCTTCATAGCTCTCAAAATCTCCAAGTAATTCCAATTCTGAACACCACGGCATAAAAAGTTGCAAAAGAGCTAAACAGTAAAATTCTCTTTTGTCAGGAGTTTCGCAACTCAGTTTACGGTGATTAATCAAATGTCCATTTCTTTGTTTTACCAAACATCCTTCAGTTCCAATCACTGTATATATAGCATTATTGATGTTTTCTGTAATATTCCGTTTAAAAATATAGTTTTGCAGCACTACATGGAGACAAATGTTCTTAAGATGATGACTTCTATTTGGATAATATGTATCCAACATATTTATTTTCACAATATCTGTACTTTCTGGCTATTTTTCAGCGAAATATTCAATTTCTTGTACAGATTTAAGTACTTGATTTCGTGTTGCAGCAAGACCAAGACTCATCCAAATGATTCTTCTAGATATGTAGTATAGACTTGCAAATGAGGAGCGATCCGAACATTCATACACTTCAATTTCTCGATGAGATAACATCTTCAAACTATAACTATATAATTTCTTACTTAGACTCTTCTCGTGGGAAATCTCTTCCCACATTTCCTTCAATTCTGTCTTTTCTGATTTTGTTATGTAGGAGATTACATATCAAGCAACAGCAATGGAGTTGTCCGCAACGTATTGAATATCCATGTTAGCATTCCACATGGACAAAATGACTGGGTTTTAGTCATTTATGTATTTTGACTCTTCATTTCTTCTTAAGTTGTAGGTATTTTTGGAGACTTTCTTGTGATAGTATGTTGCAAAGATGACATGAAACTGTTCACTCTTCCTTTTGATATTACAGGACGTGGAAATCCGAAACAACATTTGGTGTAGAATTTGTCCTTAGATTTGTACTTTCGACAACAGTATTTCCCACAACGATGGCTTTGTCTTAAGTCCTTTTCTTCTGTATGTTTGGGTATATCACATGTAGCATATTCTTCAATAAATGGCAACACAGTATCATCGGAGTCTGTTCCAAATTTGGGAGCATCTTTGATCCATATTAGCATCTGTATGTGAGGAGCACCTCTAACTTGATACTCCTTTCTCCAAGCGAAATCCAGAACCTCTCCAAGAGGAGGATTTGTTTTATTGGTGATAAAATACATCATAGCTTCAAATCTATGATTGAAATACCTGCATACATTAACTGGATCCAAAGAGCACAATTCTCCAGGTGTCTTATATTCAATATTTACTACATTAAGTAAATCATCCCAAGCATATTTAGCACAGCTTAGAGTAAGGAACCATGTAGGAGTTCCTAAGTTCCTTAGCATACATTTTAGTTCTCCATGACAACGGTACCAGTACTCATTAGTACCACGCTGACATGCCATGAGATTAATTAGCTGAGATTCCAAAACATTATCTTTCTGCTGTACTTTATCCATAAATTCCTTTGCCGAAACATTTTGCAGATGTACACCTGTTTTCAATATATGGTTCACTGCATATGAAAGTCCAGACAAGTCACTCTCAAACAAAAGATGAAACAAATACGGAATACATTGTCAAAATTTTGGATCTTCTGCATACAATCTTGATGTCCGGTATTCAGCTGCAGGAATCTGCACAGGTCGGTCATCATATCGTCCTCCTTTTCCTGTTGGAAACAACTGAGGGAAACAACGAGCTTCCAAGCTTTCTTCCCATACACTAATGGGACTTCCCTTTGCTTCTTTCATTTTGAATAACTCTATAGTTTTCCCCAACACTTCTTTGGAATAAAGTGGATGAACACTATAATGTTCGTAGATTTCTTCAGTTCTGGACACATCCACTTTTTCGTTTTGTCCAGATGATGAGTCACTATCTTCTTCATTATTTCAAAATAAGAAGGAGAAACCCTTTTTGGAAAAGGGAAGGGTATTGTGTAAAACAAAAAATATAAGATTCCCTTTTCACATATTCGGAACAAGAGACTTAGGTCTCTAGGCGTTTAAGTGAGAAGCACAAGGTGAGCCAACAGGTGTATCCCCAGTTGCATATGAGTCTACAAATTTACAATATAATTTTAGCGAGCCTTAATCAAATAAATCTTGAAAATCAATATTGAAGATTACTAAGGATGTTATACACTAGACGTACAGTAGTTAAAAAAAATATTTTTTATTTGAAATTTATTATTTTCTGTTCATAAAAAACATATCAAGTAAATTTACACATTTATTCATAAAAACATAAAAGCATTTGATGCAGCAGTGTTATCACATAAATTGACAAAATATTAAAAAATTCACAATGTAACGAATTTATCACAGAGAAAAATTGTCGACGCGGCGTTTCGGTGATTTGAGTCGTCACCTTCTTCAGGACAGTATTTATGAATTAAAATCACTCTAAATTTAAAACACAAAGAAACAATGTTATCATTATTGTTTTGCTGCTATCATAAGTTTCAGTAGAACATAACATTATTCTAGTTCTCTCTGTAGTCCTTTACATGCTTCCTTATTTACATTTTCTATATACTGTACCTATTATAGTTTCTATAACATCCTTCTTTATTTACACACATTTCTATGTTCAGGGTAAACATTAATCTCTAGGGGATACTATTCTGGAGACACATCTACACAATATTTGTAACTTCCGCAACTGTTGTGTGGTCACACCTTTGCCGTTCCAATCCTACAGGACATGGCTGTTTTTGCTGACTGGGATGGTTTTTATAAAATTTATGCCACCTCCATTTTTGTACCACTGTATTTATTGGGTTATAACGTCCATATCTATGACAGGTTTAACTTTAAATTATAATACCTTCATACATACCTCAAGCTTAGCTAGTTTGTTGGTCGCTTTAATTAATTAGCGATTTTTCGATCATGTGGGAAAGCCCTTGGTTTCTAGAAATATTAGAAAGGCGCTGTCAGAACTATTCATTTTTATTTTCTGAAAGTATATTGTATGGTTTACATTGATTATCAAATATTACCTTTCATGGACATCTGTTCCTTTTCTCTATGATGAAAATTGGCGATGTTTGATAATAAAGGGGATAGGCTTGGTTTCTAAAAATTTAAGAGATCGAAACATCAGACCTCTACATCCCTTATTTTTATATGCTCCAATTTTACCCTTATTTTTTCGAGTGTTACCTTTTTCAAGCATATACTCCTTTTTGGTATAGTTGGTCTTCCTAATATTCTTCTTCTTTTATTTAACCAGCTAGATCAGTTTTCATTTTCTACCTGCAGGGAAATTACATTTATTAATTTGTATCGGTCCCTCCTTCTCTTGACTTTAGGTCCAAACGGACTTCTTTTGCTTTTTTTAGTACTATTGGCTTTTTTTTAAAACTTTGTGTGTAAATAAAGAAGGATGTTATAGAAACTATAATAGGTACAGTATATAGAAAATGTAAATAAGGAAGCATGTAAAGGACTACAGAGAGAACTAGAATAATGTTATGTTCTACTGAAACTTATGATAGCAGCAAAACAATAATGATAACATTGTTTCTTTGTGTTTTAAATTTAGAGTGATTTTAATTCATAAATACTGTCCTGAAGAAGGTGACGACTCAAATCACCGAAACGCCGCGTCGACAATTTTTCTGTGTGATGAATTCGTTACATTGTGAATTTTTTAATATTTTGTCAATTTATGTGATAACACTGCTGCATCAAATGCTTTTATGTTTTTATGAATAAATGTGTAAATTTACTTGATATGTTTTTTATGAACAGAAAATAATAAATTTCAAATAAAAAATATTTTTTTAAACTACTGTACGTCTAGTGTATAACATCCTTAGTAATCTTCAATATTGATTTTCAAGATTTATTTGATTAAGGCTCGCTAAAATTATATTGTAAATTTGTAGACTCATATGCAACTGGGGATACACCTGTTGGCTCACCTTGTGCTTCTCCCTTAAACGCCTAGAGACCTAAGTCACTATCTTCTACATTTATTTCTTCTTCTCCCACATACACATTTTTATAGTATTGATTATTTTTTAGCAGATACAACGTTGCCTTTTTCACTTTTCTAACATCCACTAATTATTGCCAGATTTTCTTACTCTTAGTAGGAACACCATTAACAAGATTAACTAGAGGTTCATCTTCTACATTTTCAATACCAATTGTTTCAATATTTTTCTTTAAATCTAGAGGCAAATACACAACTCTTCCCTTTAATCCTCTCTGTAAATCTGAAGGAGGCAATGTCTCTGTCTTAGGCTCCATACGAACAATAGCCTAAAATGGATCCACACTTTGAATAAGAAGAGACTCATAGGTATTTAAATCCATCAGTTCAAAAGGTTATTATGCACAGCTCTAGCAGGCATTTTGTTCTCGTCTAATTTGTTATAACAATATTTACAAATACGTTGTTCAGAACTCAAATCACAACAATTCTCTATCAACAAATAAGTTGCAAATTCCTTCCACTCATTATTATATTACTTTTTACTTTTTAAATACAGATCAACAGTCCTGGTCTGATTTTTATAATGAGTTCGTCGACAACAAATACAAGAATAATTTGGCCTTTCACCTGAAATCACCTTAAAATTTGTAATTTCTTGCTCAAAATGTTCAATACTACAATGATGTACATTCTCTTCCACATTTCCTTCTATTATTGTATCAATTTCTGAACTGTGTTCCTCAGGACCAAAGTAACTAACCTGAATTTCTTCACAAACACTCATTACATCTGATACTAATCCACGCAAAAGAGCACCGTTCAACTTTTTTAACATTAGTGCTGGTCTTTTTGCATAATACAATCTTCTGACTAATTTCCTCATTTGAGTATGATGTACTGCTAACATCCGGAAATGGTGAAAAACACTTCGACATACTTTTTTAGAAAGACAAGCCAGAGAATGACCTTGCAATCCAGAATTTTCTCTCACTCTGCAAGGGTGTAGTCCTTGCAACATCTTAATCTTTTGTTTAACACTTTTCTTAGTATAGTTCCATGAGAAATAGCGTAAAAAATCAATAGATTCCTGCCGTACATTACAAATACTACTGCAATTCAAAGTGTACACTGGAGCTTTAGGACGTCTCCCTAAAACTACATCAGCTAACACCCCTTCTGCATTTCAAGGAACAATTTTCTCTTTCTCAATAAGACAACCATTTCTAACCTCATAAGCACCACCACTGATGTCAATTGCATGCAACAAATTATTACTCTGAAAATAACTCTCTTCATTAAAAAAAGGCTCAGAACTTGAACTATTTTTCCATTCACCCAAAACAAAACTCAGAAAAATATGTTAATTACTCTTCTCCACTTACTTTTGCCTTCATTAAATGGATTGGCTTATCTAGTGATCGAATTCTATTAATTACTAAAATAAACAACTTCTTTTTCAATTCTAAAGCTTTCTCAACTATGTTTTCTATAAATTTCTTCTTCCTATAAAATGTTGTTTTTCTTTTACATTTCTTCACTTCCTTCATCAAATTCAAAACAACTCTATTATAAATCATTCTTTTTCAAATTTCCTGAAATTGATTCTTCCTCTTTTTACTATACAGTGTTTTTGTACAAGATGACTTCCGATAATTTTTCTCTTTTCTCTTGTTTTTCTTTTTAGTTGCAGATACACTGTTTCTATTTTTGTCATTGTCCCCACTACTCGGAATGTTCCATAAATTCTTCACTTCCTTTATCAAATTCAACACAACTCTATTATAAATCATTCTTTTTCAAATTTCCTGAAATTGATTCTTCCTCTTTTTACTATACAGTGTTTTTGTACAAGATGACTTCCGATAATTTTTCTCTTTTCTCTTGTTTTTCTTTTTAGTTGCAGATACACTGTTTCTATTTTTGTCATTGTCCCCACTACTCGGAATGTTCCATAAATTCTTCAAAAAAGTCTTCGTTCTCTTACCAGGACTTTTTTCTTTTTGTACACACATTGTTGTTGAGGTAAATCTTGTGGATGACTTCTCTTTAAATAATAAGCTTTGTTAGGTTGTTTCCTCTTTTCACTTTTTGAAGGCATGATAGAATTAATTTAGTGTTGATAAATAGAATCTGTTATAAAAAAAGATATAACATTATAAAAATAAATATATGAAATATACTATTCTATTTCTAAGTAAATACAATGTAAAATGACTAAGTATAAAAATCAACTGTGTAACTGATAACAGAAGTGCATACACACTGTATAAATCTTTCAAGAACTACATCTGAAAGAAGAATACCTTAATGAATTTATCAGTAGTTCAACTTTTCAGCAGTGAATGGATTAGTATATGCTACTAAATGCATCACTAGAACAGTACAAGGGGAAACACATACTATAATCACGGAACTGAAGGTATAAAAGAAAAGTTTGCAGGTGCATAGAAGACCTCATGCATAGTGTACAGGGGTTTGAAGCAGTCCATGGCCTAAGGCCTACTTCAATGCACAAGTACTTGGGCACTGACTTAATAATTTCAGTTCTGTAAGAAGATTGCTTGACTGAATTTATAAGTGCTTCAGTGTTAGTGCAGTGAATGGATTACCACAGACTGCTAACTTGGTCACTACAGTACTACAAGAACAGGCACAGAGTGTTTGGTGGAAGTATAAGCATACAGAGTGGAGAATTGAAGATATAAAGCACACGTGTACAGGTTAATAGAAGAATACATATATTCTGCATAGGAGTTTAAAACAGTCCATGACCTAAGGCCTACTGCACTGCATCAGTACTTGAGTACTGACTAAATGATTACAGTTCTGTAAGGAGAGTACCTAACTATGGGCCTCATTAGGATGGCGGAAGGACCTGTGTCCGTCCGCCACGCCCGAGGTGGAGGGACCGTCAGCAGGGGCAGCGGTGGTCCCTCTGGTGCAATTAGGATGTGACCGCCACCCTGGCGGTCACATCCTGGATCTTTAACCTTGCGGCGGGTGCTGCTTGAAGTAGCACCCGCCGCAAGGTTAAAAAAGCATGTTTCACATTTACATGCACAAAGCGGCTGGCACCGCGTGGTGCCTGTTGCTTTGTGCATGTAAATGCAGGGGGTACCTTAGGTACCCCCATGTGCACCACCCACCCCCTCTTCACCCTGGGGGCCAGCAACGGGCCACCAAAGAAAAGACTGTTTGCCTTTCGCCGCGGAAAGGCATGTCCCAATGCAATTCCTAATATGGCTGGTGGTGTCTGATAGACACCGCCACCATATTAGAGCTTTTCCGCCGCGGTCTGCGGGGGAAAAGCGGCGGATGGTCTTCCCGTCCCCCGATGACCCCCCAGCCTTCCTAATCTGGCGGGGGGTCTTTAGAATCACTGCAGCGGTGCATCCGCATCCTCCGGGCCGGCGGTGGCTTCTGCTGGCCCGGAGGATGCGGATTCACCGCTATCTTAATCGGCCCCTAAATTTTTAGGTACTTGAGTTTTAGTGCACTTAAGAAATGATCACAGACTCCTAAATGGGTCATTATAATAGTGTAAGAACAGTCACAGAGTGTTTGATGGAAGTATGAAGATACGGAATGGGGAACACAAATAACACATGGATACAAAAATGCATATATACTAAGTAAGGGATTCAAGCAGTTCATCTACTAAGGCCTACTGCACTGCATCAATATTTGAGTACTGACTAAATGATTACACTTCTGTCAGGAGAGTGCCTGACTAAATTTATAAGTGATTCAGTGTGTGAGGATAGACGAGGAGTATGAGCAAAGAGGGAAGAATATGAAGAGAGAGGGGTGAGAATGAGGAAATAGAGGAGAGTATAAGGAAACACGGGTGTGTATAAGGAGAGAGGGATTTGTATGAGGAAAGAGGGTGGAGTATCACAAGAGAGGGGGGAGTATGATGAGAGGACGGAGTATGAGGAGAGCGGAACAAATGAGGAAAGAGGAGAAATATGATGAGAGAGAAGGGAGTATGAACACAGAGAGGGTAAGTATGAGGACAGGGGGAATATAAGGAGAAGGTTGGAGTATGAGGAGACAGGGAGGACTAACAAGAGAGAGGGAAGACTATGACAACAAGAAGGAGTATAAGGAGATAGAGGGGAAAATAAAGAGAGAGAGGAGGAATATGAGAAGACAAAAGGGAGTATGAGGACAGAGAGGTGGAGTATGATGTCAGTAGGGAATATGAGGTGAAGGGGATGTATGAGGAGAGAGGGAGGAGTAAGAAGAGAGAGCAGGGAATATGAGGACAGGGGGCAGTATAAGGACAGGAGGGAGAATGAGGAGAGAGAGGTGATAATGAGGAAAGAGGGGAATATCAGGAGAGAGTGGTGAGTATAAGGAAATAGAGGGAGAGTGTAAGGAGAGAGGGGTAGTGTGAAGAAAGAGAGGAGCAGTGTGAGGAGAAAGGCGATGTATAAGGAGTGAGGGGTGTGTATGAAGAGACAGGGGGAAGTATGAGAAGAGAGGGAGGAGAAAATGGAAAAAGGGGCGCACTGTGTGATTCTAGACCAAAAATATGAGACCATGAGTTTTAACAAAACACATTTACTACTCTAAAACGGTTAAGTGACTACACATTCCTTGTATATAACTACTACATTTTAGTGGACAACCCTGACTCATTTTGCAAAAACATATGCAATTTGCTACATTATTTTTGCCAACATTACATCAAAAAAGTGACACAATAGAACAACAAAGAGGCGCAAGGGGCTTGTAAATCTGCCCAACAGTGTATGCAGCAATGTATGTATGCTAACTGGGGAATTGTTAAGAGGGAGGTATGCGGAGAGAGGGAGGAGTAAGAGAAGAGAGGAGGGAGAATAAAAAGAAGGGGGAGTATTAGGAGACAGGGGAGACAATGAGGAAAGAGGAGGAATATGAGGAGAAACAGGGGAGTGTGAACACAGAGAGGAGGAGTATGAGCACAGAGGGGAATATGAGGACAAAAGGGATTATGAGAGAAGGGGAAGTAAGAGGAGAGAGGGGAGAGTATGAAGACAAGGGGGAGTGTAAGGGGAGATAGGGGAGAATGAAGAGAGAGGAGGAATATTAGGAGAGAGGATGGAGTATGAGCATAGAGAGGGGGACTATGAGGACAGTGGGGAATATGAGAAGGGGGAATATGAGGAGAAAGGGAAGAGTACCATGACAGATGGGGGAATATAAGGACACAGGAGAGAATGAGAACAATGAGCAGTATGAGGAGAAAGAAGTGAGAATAAGGAAACAGTGGGAATATCAGTAGAGAGGGGACAGTATAAGGAGAGAGAAGGAGACTGTGAGGAGAGAGGGGGGAGAATATAGAAAAAGGGGCAAGTATAATTCCTTAATGTACACAGACACTTGTGTAATTCTAGACAAAAAATATGAGACCATGCATTTTACCAAAACACCTTTACTACTCTAAAACGGTTAAGTGACTGCACACATTCCATGTATATAACTACTACATTTCAGTGGACAACCCTGACTCATTTTGCAAGTAAATATGCAATTTGCTGCATTATTTTTGCCAACATTACATCAAAAAAGTGACACAATAGAACAACAAAGAGGCGCAAGGGGCTTGTTAATCTGCCCAAGAGCGTATGCAACAATGTACGTATACTGACTGGGGAATTGTTAAGAGAGATGTATGAGGAGGAAGGGAGGAGTAAGAAGAGAGAGGAGGGAGTATAAAAAGAAGAGGAAGTAAGAGGAGAGAGGGGAGAGTATGAAGACAGGGGGAGTATAAGGGGAGAGAGAGGAGAATGAAGAGAGAGGGGGAATATAAGGAGAGAGGGGGACTATGAGGACAGTGGGGAATATGAGGAGAAGGGGAAATATGAGGAGAAAGGGAGGAGTAAAAGGACAGAGGGGGGAATATGAGGACAGGGGGAGTATGAGGACAAGGAGCACTATGAGGAGAGAGAAGTGAGAATGAGAAAAGAGAGGGAATATCAGGAGAGAGGGGACAGTATAAGGAGAGAGAGGGAGACTGTGAGGAGAGAGGGAGGAGAATACGGAAAAAGGAGCGAGTATAATTCCTTAATGTACACAGACGCTCAGTGTGATTCTAGACAAAAAATATAAGACCATGCATTTTACCCAAACACATTTACTACTCTAAAATGGTTAAGTGACTGCACACAATCCATGTATATAACTACTACATTTCAGTGGCCAACCCTGACTCATTTTGCAATACATATGCAATTTACTGCATTATTTTTGCCAACATTACATCAAAAAAGTGACACAATACAACAACATAGAGGCGCACAGGGCTTATAAATCTGCCCAAAAGTGTATGCAGCAGTGTATTTATAATGACTGGAAAATTGTAGATTTAGAACACAAGCCTAATTATAAACAAGCAACACTATTAACTACTCTACAACTGAAAAAGTGAATGCACGCATTCTACATTTTTTAGTACTACACTTTATTGCACAAAGGTGACTCACTAAACACATTAACTTACCAAATGATTTTATCACAATAGCTATCCAAATGCAGACAAACTCAGAATATGATTCTACAAACTTTAGAAGAATAAACACATTACCCTTACTAAAAACAAAATGCACCACAAACATTCCCTTAAAAGGGATCAAGTCACCTTTCAAATTGATTTGTAGATTAAGAAGAATGCCAGTCACACAGCAGATATTCTTATACAGAATCTCTCTACTTCAGTGTTCACACCAAAACCAAAAATGGCACATTTTCCCTCTCAATTTACACATACATACATATTAATAACAAATCAAATTGCTTCACACATTAATTCAAAACCAAACACACATTTCTATTGGTTGAACATTTGAGCCCTTTCCAACTCACTTAAATTTGAACCCTACCCCCAACACATCATGCAAAAGTCAACTGTCCACAGAAGTCAAAAGTTCAGCACACTGTAAAACACTCCTCCTCAACAAGTTTAGACTCTGCAAAAGGTACTTACTGATAAGTACCAATAAAGAGAAAAGCTCTTATTAGAACCAAACAACATCTAAATACACATAAGCTTGATTGATATCTGTGAAATATATTTTTTTAATTGATTTTTACTTGTTTAGGTAAGCTTACTTTGCACCGTACATCATACGTACGTGCATGGAACGCGTATGGTAAATCTACCGTAAAAAAAATAGCCTCTATCAGTAATTTTTATAATCCCTGGGGACCCCATCCCCTGGGGTTCAAATACTAAGTAGGGGGCAGGGAACCGTGGGGGGAGCCCCGATGCCCCCATGGTCCCAGCCGGCTCCCCGCGTCTTTCGGGAGCCGGCATTGCTTTTCGTCAGAGAGAGCAGCTTACATGCTGCTCTCCCTAACAAAAAGCAATCTGCTTTCCTACTTGAAAGAGAGAGCAGGTTTACCTGCTCTCTCTTTCAAATAGGAAAGCAGTTTGCCATGGTAGGGCGGGAACCGTGAGGCTCCTGCCCTACCATAGCAAACTGTATAAAACAGGGTTAACCCATTGGTAGTCCTGGGACCTGGGTGATTGAACGTTATAGATAGAGGGGTCCCAGACTAGGAAAGGGGGAAAGAATATGAGCAATTAGTAAAAAAGTACTTTGTACAATTAGAAAAAACAACAATACAATTCCAAGGCACAATGTTTTAATTCACACGGTCCTAAAATGGTCACTAATTATACATTTTACAAAAGGTTATGCATTTACGTAGAATTAAAAGTGCCCACAGGTGAACGGGAAATGGGAAGGGGGGTGGGGGTGTGCCATGAAGGGATATAGTGAGGTTTTAGTAAGGAACAACAATCTTCAATAGAACATCAACATGTGTACTTATTTATATCCACATGAGAATTTAGTTGATACCCTTATAGAGGGTCAAAAAAGTGTTAATCAATCCATTCATATATAAACCATGCTTCTGAAACCGCTGTATGAATCCTGCATGGGGTGGAAGCTGAAACTGCTTATGAAGGACACCTTTGGAGAGCTGATGTCACTTTTGCCCCAAACTGCCTTTGTGTATTCCAACATATACCAAAGACAGAAATGGAACTGGTCCAATCAATTTTGTCCAGAGATTGAGAAAGCTGGGAAACATGTGAATAAATCTGTTTCTCCTTTTCTCTGAGACTATAGAATGGGGTCCATTTACAACAACAAACTGCGTTTCAATATGCAAGGCATCTATAGGAGGGATGGTGTACATTTTACAGATGAAGGGAACAGAGTCTTCCTCATGAACTTTAGACTCTGCATCGGTACTTATTTGTGTAGGTACTAAAATCTCTCAATAAACACAAGGGTTCTTTTTAGAGCCACCCAACATCTAAACACATACTCTTCATAAATATCTGAAAAATATTTTTCTTTTTCTTGCTTAGGTATGCTTACGAGACGACTTACAAACTTTGCACAGTATGTTGTACGTACGTGCATGGTACACATACGGTAAATCTACTGTAAAAAAAATAGCCTCTATCAAACATTTTTATAATCCCCGAGGACCCCTTCCCCGGAGCTCAAATCCAACGTTCGGGACCGTGGTGGGGCCCAAATGCCCCCACGGTCCCAGCCAGCTCCCCACGTCCTTCAGGAGCCTGCATTGCTTTTTGTCAGAGAGAGCAACTTACATGCTGCTCTCCCTAACAAAAAGCAATCTGCTTTCCTACTTGAAATAGGAAATCAGTTTGCTATGGTAGGGTGGAAACGGCGCGGCTCCAGCCCTACCATAGCAAACAGCAGTGTTCCAGGGTGCCTACCCCGGGACACTGCTTTTTGCAGGAGCCGGCCCTGGGGGGTGGTGGTCCCCAGGGCCATCAAAGGCTCCAGGAGGAGTGTCGCGCGGCCTCCCTCCCAACATTGAAAAGCCCCGGGGGTTGAGGAGTTTGTAAGGGACACCCCTATTTTTAATATTAGAGCTCCGGGGAGGTGGTGGTCCCCGGGGCATGTGGGGGAGCTTGAGCCCGCCACACAGGTTTTTAAAAAAATTAAACAAAATAATAAAATAAGCCCCGGGTGGTAGCAGTCCAAGGGGCTGGGGGGGCCGTGATCCCACGGCATACATACAGGTAAAGCTCTGGGGGGTGGTGGTCCCCGGGGCTGGGGGGCCCCTCTGGGCCCCCATTATAAATCAAAACATTACCCCCAGGATTTTGCCCCCCGGGGGCTAATTAACAATAAAGCGGACTTCGTTTTTTTTTCTTTTTCACAGGGTACATGTACCATACGCGTAGCACTCGATTTAATAAAATATATATATATATATATATTTTTTTTTTTTTTGCCTTAGGGTCCTTGTGGGACCCCCTGTGCAGGCCTAGGGAATCAGGGTGTTTCTACCCTGCCCCCTTCACATGTTTTTTGCTGTTCTTTCACTGCTTTCTTGTGCCTCGATTCTACTGAGACACAAGATGGATTGCCAACACTTCCTGGTTTGGAGTGTTGACAGACAGTTGACAGCCAATCAGCATGCAGTTCATGCTTGGGAAGGTACGCGTATAATCCTTGGACGGTAGGTGTACCGTACTTCGTCTATAGATATATCTATGATTTTACTTTTGATTTTCTCAGGAACTACTGAATGGATTTACACCATTTAGCAAAAAGCGTAATCTGTGAACCGAACTCTACCTTTTTGCCAAGTTTGTGTAATTCCGTTCAACAGTTCGGCCAGTAGCCTCACTTAAAGGTCCCTATGGAAAATTGCATGGGGAAACACGTTATGGGACACCCTTTTTTTGTCGGCCCCTGCTTCACAAATCACCCTGAAACTTTCAGGGAAGGAGCGGAGCGGAGCAGGCCATTTTCTTGGAGAATTTCGCATGTATTCGTTGACTGGCGCCAAAGTTATTCCAAATAGAATGTTGCTGATTTCCTATTGAAACTAGGTCCTAACTATAACTACCTACTGGTGACCGCCAGTAGGTAATATATATATATATATATATATATATATATATATATATATATATATATATATATATTCACTGAAAAAACCATAGGTTTCAGCCACGTTATAGTTAGGAATTAGCATTTAAAAAACCTTAGAAATTCACTGAAAAAAACATAGGTTTCAGCCACGTTATAGTTAGGAATTAGCATTTAAAAAACCTTAGAAATTCACCGAAAAAAACATAGGTTTCACACATGTTATAGTTAGCTGGACATTTCAGTCATATAAAACGATTGAAATTCCCCCGTTATAGTTAGTTCAGCTAACTATAACTTGTGGGCCCGCAATGCACTGCTGATGACATCACATATTACATCACTCATGACATGGTCAGTGACATCACTGATGACTTCTCAAATAACATCCCTGATGACATCATCCAGTGAATGTGTGTCTTTCTAAAAAAAAAATATTTTTATATATGTATATCTAAAGGTCGACGGAAGAATAAATGGGAAAATAAGTGTCTAAATGGATGTTTTTTTGTAAAATTAATTGTATAACTGACTTATTAAGTGTATCTTAGTGAATATATGTATTAACGAGTAATGTTCAAATATTTAAATATCTGTATCAGTGTCTCACTATGTGTATAAGTGGCTGCATGGGTTGTTGAGTAGCTACATGAGTGTGTTTATGGGTGTAATGACCGGATTCTCAGACCAAGAATCACCCACTCACCTAGATACAACCCACAACGTAACACCATCCCTTCCCGGACCCTATTTACATTGGTTCCAGAGTACTTACCCGGGAATGGGGCGCTCGCAATATACAAGCTTATATCATCAAAAACACTGCTAGATCTAAGGGATTACTAAGAATAGTCACTAATAACTACGGAATTCCATGTCTCATCCTATGTTCTTACCGTATAGCCCAGCGACAATCTGGCCCGGACTATTCTACCCTCCATCTCATAGTGTAGAGCAGCTCACTCTACCACACCAACCACAATTGGTGTTCTCATTAACGCCCCATCTTGAGCAATCTCACTACACACCAATCCCAATTGGTGCTCTCATTAACGCCCTATCTAGAGCGATCTCACTACACACCAGCCCCAATTGGTGCTCTCATTAAAGCCCTATCTTGAGCGATCTCACTGTCCTATTAATACCTTCTTCTCTCTCTCTACTGGGGAAGTTTCTAAATGCCTTATATTCACTGGAAGTTATTTTCTATCAAAAGTACCCTGTCTTCCATTTCTCAGTTACCTGTAAAAAGGGAATTGCCCATCCTTCCATACGACAGCACCTGGCTAAAAAGAAAGGTTAATTCTGTCTTAGTAAACAACTCTCAAGTGCAATTACTACGTATTGGGGCCTCTTTACACACTAATAGAATGACAAGGAGGAATAGCAATATAGATGAAAGGGAAAATAATTAATCATGAGAATGCACACATACACACCTAAAAGATACACATATCTGACTAATGCATTTGCAGTTATTCTCTGATCAAAAGCAGCACACTTCACTGTCTTCAGTTACCTGTAAGAAGGGGATCACCAGCCTTCTGTTCGTCAGCACCTGGCTATGAAAAGCCCACTTACTGCCGCCCAAAGGAAAACATACAAATGATACTAATGCACATTGGGATCTCTTTATTAGAATGACAAGACAAAGAAAACATTGCAATAATGCAGTAGGGAATTATTGATGCAAACAGGAAAACAAAAGGGGGTGAATGATTATATATAGTGCAAACTAGCTAAGAATACCTCACCCTGTTAAGAAGGGTCCAACTGTCTGTTCCTATCTCTGGTGGAATTAGGACTCTCTCCTTCACCATCACCAACGTACTAGCTTCACTCCAAATGCACTCCAAATGAAACTTCATCGTCTGCTAAAAATTCCAACTCTTCCATCTGCCTGGTAACTGCTCCACAGATCAGCTGTCCAACTCACAGCTCCAGCTCTCAGCTCCAGCTCTGCAAACCAACTGACTCCATCTGGCCAAACTGATCCAACCGACTGCATCAACTCCAAAAACCATCTGACTTCTTCAATTCCAAAAACCATCTGACCTCTCTGCTCTTTTGTTTTCTGATAATATGGGAAGCTCTCTGCTCATGGAAATTTCCAGCCAGCAAGCTACCTCCCACAGAATTCCTGGACCAAGCCCCGAGCTCCCTGCGCTCCCACAGTGGCCAGCTGTAGTTGCATCTAGAGCCCGGGGAAGTAAGCACATTCCTTCGATAAGGCCCGGTCCTCACTGGTTTCTAACTAGTGAATAACAGGCTCAATTCTAAACATCACTTCTGACCTACAAGCGCCTCAGACAACTTAGGCAGGAAGACAAGATGGCTGCTGCCTAGTTTTAGGCCTTTAGGCCCGAAAAAGGCAAAAGAGAAATAGAATCATGCCAAAGCCAATAGGCAAAAACTGCAAATAGATAAATACTGCAAAGGAAAGATGGCTATCCTCTAGTTTAGGCCTCTAGGCCCAAAAAGAGGCAAAAGAGATATAGAATCATGCCAAAGCCAATAGGCAAGCCCTACAAATAGGCTAAAAATAGGGATCTAACGACTATACTAGGATGGTAGTAGACCAAAGACACCATCACTCAGAAATAGGACAAAATATTTGGTCACTATAATGGGCTATTAGTTTGTTTTTTGAGTATCAATATGAGTGTCTGTATGGTTCGGTGGGGGATATTACTTAGCATATAGATGCATGAATGAGTGACTCACTGGTTGCATGTTTTTTGAAGACAGCATGTGTGCAGGACTGTATGGGTGGATGAGTGTGTGTATGGGTGTGTTTTAATTAGTAAATGACTGTCTCAATAGTGTCTTTATTAGTAAGTACATATGTGAGTATTGATGTATATAAGTGAGTATATGTGAGAGTGAGAGATTGGAAGAGTTCCTGTATAATAAATAAGTATGTGTTCTATAAGTGATTGTTTATGAGAGTAAGTATGTGTACGTTTCTGTAGAAGTAGGTATAGTGGAGTATGTATAGCTGTATATGCAAGTAAATGGATCTTTGATAGTTTATTTGCATGTGTGAGTATGTGTGTGAGTAACTCTATGGATGAGTATCGGTGAGCAACAGGATGTATAGGTGTATGAGTACATATGATGAGTGAGCGAGTACATGTATGAGTGACTATATAGAACTGTTGGTGAATGAGTGGATGTGTTTGTAATTTTTTGAATTACTGAATAGGTTGTTGTAACTGGTATTGGTATCTCCATTGTTTTGAAATTTTTAGTTTCTATTTTTGAATGTGTGTATAAAGGTTATATTACGGTTAGAGGAGGTCTGCCACTCTTTCACAAGGATGATGTCATCAGTGATGTCATCAGTGATGTCATTTGAGATGTCATTGATGTCATGAGTGATGTTACTGACCATGTCATGAGTGATGTCATATGTGACATCATCAGCATGCTTTGCGGGCGCGCGAGTTATAGTTAGCTGAACTAACTATAACAGGGAATTTCAATGGTTTTGTATGAGTGAAATGTCCAGCTAACTACAACATGTGTGAAACCCATGGTTTTTTCAGTGAATTTTTAAGGTTTTTTAAATGCTAATTCCTAACTATAACGTGGCTGAAACCTATGGTTTTTTCAGTGAAATTCAAAGGTTTTGTAAATGATAATTTTTAAATGTATTAATTGTTATTTTTTTATACTACGTTGTTTTAAAGTATTTGTTTGTAGATATTTATTGTTTTAATTATATTACATATTTTTAATATAAATAGAATTTTTTTTTTTTTAAATATTGAAATTGTAATATTTATTATTTATTTTATATTTTGTGGAAAGAAATTCAAGTTACTGGTAAGTTCAGTTAAATTTCCTTTTCAGGAATAGTAGTGAGCTGAAAGATGCAGCACTGAGGTCTCTCCAGATAACAGGTGAGTAAATCTGAATTCGTAGTTTGGCTGATTTTTGAAGAATTGTTTTAAGTTCCAAAACTCCACACTTAGAAAAATTTCCAAGTGAAACTAGTCAATGTAGCCTATGAAAGTAAATTCAAGTTACTGTAACTACGATTAGAATTACATCAGTGAAAAACAAAGGCTACAGGGACGTTTCTGTTCGGCTCAGATTTCACTCATGCAAAACCATTGAAATTCAGCAGCTGTTGTTACCTGAATCCCCACAATGTACTGCTCATGACGATGCATATTGCATTGCTCATGACATGGTCAGTGATATCACTGATGACATCTCACATGACATCACCAATTACATCCTCCACAGAACCACTCTCACACCCACCACACAGCCATGCATCCTCTTGTACACCTACTCACACAACCACATAATCACTCACATACCCATTCATAGATCCATACAAGTACTCACACAGCCAGTCATTTCTCAATTGAGCCATTCACACACACACTCATTCAATTACATATACACTCACACATCCATTCACTCACCCATACAGCCACTTACACAGCGTAGTACTCAGCCCCACAGCCATACGCTCACCTGTACAACTACTCATACAAAGACTTGTTCACTTATACAGCCAGTCACACACCTATTCATCCTCTCAACACAGTCACTCGCTCATCCACTGATGCCTCTATCACAGCCAACCCCCAAGGTCAGGTGCTGGCACATAATAGGACACCTCATTTCCACTCTGAAAAAACATGCTGCCCTCAGGGCACACCCCGCTCCCAATTATCCCTCCCATACCCACACACCAGCCAGCTACCCCAACAACTCAGCCTTGTACATCCAGAACTCACCCATCCACACTTGCAACACTGCCGCCAACTCTACTCATACCTGCACCTGATCACACACCTAACCTGACCACATCTCAGCCATCCACATGCATAACACAGCCACCAACCTCACTCATAACCACACCAGACCGAAGACTGGATAAGATTAAGACCGCACTTCACCAAATCAAAAAGGAACTCCAATCTTTTAAGGAGGTGATGTTGAGACAATCTTGGTGGACTATTTCCTCAAGAACGTCTAAATTGAGCGAGCGCCCGAACCACCTAACATTTACCACAAAACTTACTCTACCTAGTTGGAAAACGGTTCCTTCCCATAATATATCAACCCGTCCAATGCGAAGCATCAATCCGTTTTTTTCGGAGAGCGATCTTCTCTCTCTACTACACTCTTACAAACCCTCTCTTACGAACCCCTTAACTCCCACTCATATGACCATAGCTTCTATCCCCTCAACCTGCACAGGTCCTCTACACACAACAATAGAGGAATCATCAACAACAACCTAAGAAGAGTCTCTCGCATTCAGGATCCCACTTCTTCCCTCATCCCACCCCATCTTAAATTCACACTATTAAATTGTAGATCTACCTCTAGACACACAACGGACATAGCTGACCTCAGCATCTCACAGAAGATGGACCTGATAATGTTAACCGAAACCATGGCTAACAGAATCCTCCACTCCACTGATTGACATTCTAGTCCCCCCTAACTACGAGATCATTAGATTGGATAGAATTAATAAGATAGGCGGAGGTGTCGCCGGTATACATCGTAGCAACATCACTGTAAACACAGCCATATCCCCGTATTCCCCTTTTGCGAATACATATCCCTAAACATCATCGGCAAACCAGTATGCTCCCTACACATCATCTATTATCCACCTGGGGACAACCTCATCTTCACTGAACACCTCATGGATATGGTTTCTACGAACACAGGGTGTCAAAACACCCAAATATTCCTTGGCGCCTTCAATCTCCATTGGAATGACAACGACGCAGTGGTCAATAGTCTCAAAAACTTCCCAGATGATCTAGCCCTCACCCAAATTTGCAACAGCCCTACACATAATAAAGGCTCAATCTAAGGGTGGGCATAAAATCCGTTTCGCGGGCGAATTTGCGGATTTTCCGCAATTTCGTGATCCATGAATCTCGCGAAATCGCGGTAAAATCCGCGAATCAGCGGGGGCGAATTTTCAGCCAAGCAAGGGTTACAGCAGCAGGTGCAAAAGTTGGACCTAATTTCTTTGTAACCTTTTACAAAAGGGTTACAAACAAATTAATTTCAACTTGGACACCTGCTGCTAATTGCTTCCTGGCGCCTCGTTGCCTACTTGCAACTATTCTCTGACCCTTTGAGCAGGGTCAGAGAATAGTTACAAGTAGGCAACGAGGCACCTGTCCAAGGAATTAAACCTCATCAGGAAGCACTTACAGATATAAAAAACAGGAAGAAGGGAGAGGATGGCAAATACACCCATTTTGAGTTGTCAGGAGGGGTTAAACTAAAAGAGACCTTTACAGCACAATTTTCATATGCATTTTGCTAAAAATAAAAAGCTGTATGTTCTGTAGGGGCAACTGAGGAATCTGGCCCTTCAGAGATCCGGCCTCTCTTTCTTTCTCTCGTTCTCTCTCTCCCTCTCTCTTTCCCTCTCTTTCTCTCTCTATCTATCTATCTATCTATCTATCTATCTATCTATCTATCTATCTATCTCTCTCTCCCTCCCTCTCCCATAAACGACTGCATGGGTAACTTCGCTATGCAAGCGGCTCGCGAAGACGCAAAAAGCCCCGCGAACACGCAAAAAACCCGCGAACACGCAAAAAACCAAAAATTCGCGAATTTTGCAGATCGCGAATTCGCAAATCGGCAAATTCGCGGATCGCGAATTTGCAAAATTCGCCCATGCTTAGCTCAATCCTGGATTTAATAATATCCAAAAGTGACGTCATTCAGTTGGAGTCGATCCAACCCTGTCACTGGTCAGACCATCATATTATCACCTTCTTTATCAAGGAAACAGTGAAACCTATCTCGTTCAATCCAAAAAACCAAAGGTATAAAAAAGAGACTTGAAAAACCTCAACCCCAACACATTACCTTTCTCCAGCTACAACCTTCCTCTGCTCCCTGCAGTTCTTCCGACGTCCATGATCTCACCAACCACTACCTCAATTCCAGGACCTCGATAATTAACGAGGTAGCCCCCCTTCATCTAAAGAGAGTTTCCAATAACGACTCTAAGCCCTGGTAGAATGGGCTACTTAAAGAGGATAAACGGTCTCTCAGAACTTATGAACACAATTGGAGATCAGTCCCATCTGCTAATCACCTCAAGTTACTAAGGAAAAAGAGAAATGCTTATTATAGAAAGATCAAGCACACTAAAGCAGACTTCTTCAGCCACCAACTAGACCAAGCAAGAAGTCGTCCAAAAAAACGTTTTAAGTTATTCAAAACCCAATCTAAGGATGCACCTCAATGGCTACAAGACATAGCCCTCATGCAACCCAACTGTGAAGAATTTTCTGCCATATTTAATCAGAAGACTTACAACATCAAGAAGGATCTCCCCGAGTGTAGTAATAGGTCATTTACCTATTACTACACTCGGGTCCTCATACGAAAACCTACCCTTCACTGCCAGCTGCGCCACACCAAATACACTCAAAGTTTGACCTAAAAAACGACGCAGCCTGGTAATCCTTTGCTACTTACACTGAAGAAGCCTAGGCAAGATTCTTAATGCCCTGAAGCCTGCCAATCACCTCACCTATCCTCTCCCTGCAAATGCTGTTAAAAATGTAACCCCATGGCTTCTGCCTCTCTGGACCAAAGTCATTAACAGCTCACTTCAACAAGGCTGCATCCGGAACTCCCTCAAAGTTGGACAGGTATCACCCATCCTAAAGAAACCCACAGCTGACCCTACGGACCTAAACTACTATCGTCCTATTTCCAATGTTCCTACCGTGGCCAAATTACTGGAAAAATGTGCACATCACCAACTGACTAAACATATTGATCACTTTGACCTTGTTAATAAACACCAATCAGGCTACAGAGAAGATCACTGCACTGAATCAGCCATGATACACATTATTGACAATGCGCTACAAATCCTTGATCAGAACGGATCATGCCTACTCATCCTGCCAGACCTATCCTCAGCCTTTGATACAGTCAATTACGAGAATCTGATAGATCTTCTGAAACATAGAATGGGTCTATCAGGGGTCGGTGCTAAACTGTTTTACCTCTCTTTACCATAACCGGAGCAAAAATTCAAGATCTACAACACTCTGTCCAAACCCGTACCAGTAACGTTGGGAGTCCAGCAAGGGTCCTCACTATTTCCGACATTGTTTAACCTGTTCATGGAACCACTCACCGAAATGCTACAGGTGTCTAACATGCAATATGACATGTACACTGACGATACACAACTATATCTTAAGATCTACACCCTAGAAGACATTAAATTGCTTAACACAATGCTCATGAACACCCAGACATGGCTGGCAGAAAACCATCTCAAATTGAACGGTCTAAACACCAAATTCCTCCTTATAGCTCCACCCGCCAAAGTCCCCATAATGCAAGACTGGATCAAACAGCTTACTGCACTCAACGTTCAACCTACCATTGTGGCCTCAACAAAATCTTCAGGAATAACTCTTGACAGCAACCTCAATATGCAGAAAAACATTAGCAACACAACAAAGGGAGCAATCTTCCAGATAAACACACTGAGGAAGTTGAAACCCTTCCTGCCAGTCAATGACTTCAAGCTGCAAGTACAAGCTCTAGTTATCCCTCGTGTGGAGTACGGAAGTGTCTCTCTGTGTGGCCTTCCAAAAGCCACAACGGCACCCCTAAAAGTCTCAATAAATGCTGCAGCAAGACTCATCACTGTTTCGAACAGAAGTTCCCACATTTCCCCAGACTTAAAAGCCTTGAATTGGCTACCACTTAAAGCCATAATTCATTTATAAATAGAGTGCATGACGCATAAGGCCATAAATCAAAATGCACCCAGCTACCTTGCACAGAAATTGTCGATCTCTGGTGGGATAAGATCTTCAAGAATTGCGGAAAACCTACTACTGAAACCTCAAAGATTCAACAAGAAGAAAACATGTAAACGAACCTTCTCTAGGATGGTGTCCAGGATATGGAATACACTTCCCCCAGAAACCAGACTGAATGCTTCTACTGTATCTTTCATAAAGGAAGTAAAAGCGATTCTCATGGAAAACATTCACCTGGGCATAGTAAAAAGAAATTCTGAGAACAATCGTACCCTTACTAGAAATCCTTACTGTGACAAGGGTCCAACTAGACATCCTAGTCCCTTTGTCTGCTCTTGACCTGATTCAACAGGTATGTCCTGTTATGCACCCTACTGCTTTCCTTTGCACAAGATGTTATGTATACGTGATTTACCTGCATTTATTTGTTTGTATAATTAACATGACTTAATGTAAAGCGCTCTGATATCTGCAAGGATCTTGTTCACGCTCTATAAAACTTTCAAATAAAATATACTCACTTGTCCAATATGGTCTTTCTCAAACCCACTCACTTATCCACACAACTACTCACATACCTTCTTATACATCCCTACAGCCACTCACACACCCATACAGCCACTCACACAGGCACAAAACAACTCACACACCCATACAACCACTCAGATACCCACTCACACATCATACAACCACTGACAAAACCACGTATACACCTACAGACCGAGTAATAAATCCACTAATTCACCCATACAGTCACTCATGCATGCACTCGTACACCCATTTTGCCACTCACACACTAATATAGTCAAACACCCACTCAGATCACACATGTTAGAGAGAGTATCACTCATTAGTAGTACAACTAGTTCCCTAATCTAACTTTTGTAGTAGGATAGTATATATGTTTAACAGCCATAAACTCTTAAAAACACACTCACTTGACAATGTCATGAGTGATGTCATTTGAGATGTTATCAGTGATGTCATCAGTATTGTCCCTGGCCATGCTATGAGTGATGTATTGTGTGAGGTCATAATCAGTGCATTTCTGGGGAATAAATTATAGATAGCTCAGGTAACTAAAGCTGCTGAACAATGGTCTTGTATGAGTGAAAACTGAGACTACCTATGACATCCAAGTACCCTTTGTTTTTTACAGAGGATTTCTATGTTTAAAAAAAATCTATTTCCTAACTATAAAGTCCTGTGACCTTTGTTAAGAGAACTTAAAGGCTTGTATATATATATAAAATAGCTTCATACTTACCTGCTATGTACTTACTTTATCGTTATAAAGGCATGCATGGTAAAGACATATGCAAGGTAAAAGCATGTCTTGTAAAGGCATGTGTGGTTAATATACCGTCCTTGAAATGACCGCGCTGTTAAGGCCTGCATTGTAATAGCATGTGTAACTCCGTAATTCAACCTCACTGCAGCAGTCAACATGCTATGTCGGCTGGAGAAGTGAAAATTATCTGACCTTTCCTGATAAAATGAAACAAAAATAGAAGGAGTGGAGGTGCTTAAACATTAAAATTATAAAACAGAAACTTGTTCTGTGGCAGTGTGTTTGCAACAGAGGTTAATAATGGGAGATTCCGATTTTAGTAATGAAGGGGCATATTACCAAGCAATAGCGATAATAATCGCTATTGCTTGGTTAGAGACAATAATTTACCGCTGAGCTGCGGCGATTTTTACCGCAAATAAACCTTGGTATTACCAAGGTTTATCGCAAATGCGATAAAAATCGCCGCAATGCATGAATATCGCTGAAAAATCAGCGATATTCATGCATTACCGAGCTAATGCTCTTAGCCATGTTATCCACCTCGAATTGGATAACATGGCTAAGAACTGCTCAGGGCAGGTGTTAGCTTTTGGAGATATTCGCGCTTAGCGCGAATATCTCCAAAAGTTGGTAATAGGAGATAGCGATGTTAGCGACTGTTTTCAGTCGCTAACATCTTGGCACGCCCACTTGGCATATCATTAGTGATAAATATCACTGACATGCAAAGTGGGGCCCAGGATGGTCGCTATCTCCTACAAGCTGTCGCTAACTGGTGTTAGCG
This sequence comes from Lissotriton vulgaris, assembly GCF_964263255.1. Taxonomy (NCBI): domain Eukaryota; kingdom Metazoa; phylum Chordata; class Amphibia; order Caudata; family Salamandridae; genus Lissotriton; species Lissotriton vulgaris. Next base: position 989,878,341 of record NC_141695.1, read on the forward strand.
ACAGCTAGGTAATAGGGAGATAATTTTATCTCCGCTTTCTTGGCTTTTAAAGCCAAAAAAGCGGAGATAAACCCCCTTGGTAATATGCCCCGTAGTCCTCAGTTGTTGATTTCGGAACTAACAAGGTCCAGGCACTATCATTCAAAGTCTAATAGTTTATGAAATAAATATTTTTCAATATAATTATTTTAATACTAAAAAATAAATTGTGTATGTTCACATCGACCCAATTGGAATGTTGTGCATTATAATATTAAGAAAGGTCAATAAATTAAAATATGACAGAAACATCTATAAAGCAAAGTGAACAAAAATGTTGTCAAGAGTTTTAACTCAGTGTAGGAGGGTGTAAAATTTTCATTAAACTTGTGCAATTAGAAACCTATTGGGAATTTTGTATTATGTGAAGTAACCTAAGGAAATACACAGGTGTGAAATTTCAAACACTTTTTAGCTGCAGTTGACAGGATCCAGTAGACACGTCTTGTGGGAAACCAGTTCAAGCAAAAAATGTTTAGCATGTGACATATTCTCAAGCCATTCCCTTGGCCCATGCCTCTAGTTACCTTTGAACCGAAGGTATGTCCTGGTAGTATTTTTTTACTTGAGATACCCCAAATCACATTTTCCAAAATGCACATATAATTTTGTAACATTTTCCCAAAATTTCCTCAGACATCATTGAAAAGAAATGATACAATCTCACACTCCCCTTTGGGGACAGTAAAGTCACAACACCTTGAATCATAAGCTCGTCCTCTGCAGATAATTGTTTTCCCCTCAAAATATACATAGCAGACCTGCACACAGAAGCTTTTGATCAAAGGGTCTCCTACATCGGTCTGTTAAACTGGCATTTTGCTTCCACCCACTACTGCATACAGCATGGGAAATGGGCACATCCACTTTACCTATTTGATTCTTTAATTTTGATTGACTGCACATAACCTGTGTAAATTGTTCACATCAGCCAAACATAGTTCTTATTCTCTTATTTGAAAAACTGGTTGAAAGTCTACTTTTTATTTATTTTTATATTAACTTTAATCTACAGGAATTTATTGTACCTGTATTCCTTCATAAAGATTTTTTTTATTTAGGCATCATAGCACCTCAGGTAGTTAGATATCTAAACTGTGCACATCTGTCACTGTAATCTGCACTGACTTACACCCACAGATGTATGATAGAACAAGTGCCTTTACCATGCACACCTAAACCACAGTTTTTACAATACACTACTACGGTGCATATTTTCACCATGAAATACACTATCAAGCGTATACATAGGGCATTGTTAAAAGTGTCATAACCACGCATAATATTAGCATTGAGCATGTTAGCATGCATAAAGTTACAATACGCCATTACAACAAATACAGAAAATCACTTTAGTTAAAAAACGATTAAAACATTAAGAAAAGAATTTCGAAAAGTAACAAAAATATACACATATCTCCCAAATCACATTCTACAAATAAACATCATAAATAAAACATGAGACAAAACAACTAATATCGAAATCACACATTTCCTAATACAATGTTTGCAACCTAGTACTACTTTTATATTGACCCCTTACTTTCACCTTTTCTAAACAAAAATTGCTCTCGTTTTAAAACAGGTAGCGAAATAAATGTTTTCTTTTTACAAACAAAAAACACAAAACAACTCAATGAAAAGCAGACATTCCAATACATATCTTTGTTTCAATTTTCATCTACCACACCAAATAGGTACGAAAAGGGCAGCCCACAATTTTACATCCACTACTATAGTGATTACATTTGAGAGCACACAGAAAATATTACAGAACAGAGACTTGACTACCACAAACTACACCATCTACCCGTCCAGGTAAGTAAAAGTAAAAGTCTCCCAATGAAATGCTTATATTTGCACTGCCTACTTATGCAACACATTTATGAATTTTTATTTTGCTAAATGTACTGATATCCTCAACCATACACTTTTCAAAAATGTATCCAACAAAAACATTCTGGGTTCGTACATATAAAACTATTTTACATACAATATTTTTCAGCTTGATAAAATATCAACTTTCTAACTCACCTAAATCCAAAACACAAGGCACTTGCTAGACTGTAACTTAGGGGCAAAATTAAGATTCTAAATCCACCAAGTAATTACCTGTGGGCAGGTGCTGGACAGTGACTGACGGGCAAAGTTATTATTCCACCTCCACCAAGTAATTACCTCAAGGCAGGTGCTAGACACTAACTAGGGGAAAACATACAATTTTAACTCCACAAGTACTTACTTTGGAGCAGGTGCTGGAGAGTGACTAAGTGGCAAAATTATTATTCTATCTCCACTAAGTATACTTACCTCAGTGCAGGCACTGGACATTGACTAGTAAACAACTTTTATATTTTAAAAGCACCAAATATTGAACTAAAACAAAATGCACAAATATTTACAATACATATTCAAAAATAAATAACTTCTTTTTTTCCTTACTACAGGACCTATCCTAAACAACAAAGACAAAAATATTTACGTAAGTATTGTCAATATCAACAGTAAATAATAGGAAAAGCACCATCAACACAAAGGGGGTCATTAGGATTGCGTTTTTTCCGCATCCTCCGGGCCGGTGTAAGTGTCCGTCGTCCCGGAGGATGAGAAGAAAACGCTGCGGAGCCTTCAAAGAACCCCACCAGATTAGGATGGCTGGGGGTCAGGAAGACCGTCCGCCACTTTTCCGCTGCGGTCACCTTACGACCGCGGCGGAAAAGCTCTAATATGGACGCGGTGTCTAACAGACACCGCCAACTTATTAGGACGGGGGTAAACAGATGCCTTTCTGTCAGGTCCGGGTGTCCTCAGGATCGTACGATGCTCAAGGGGTTCCACCTCTTGACATCCCCTTGGTCTGAATGAACACAGACACGCAGGAGTGGTCAAGCGAGGGATATCAGGTAGGGTAGGATGGGGACAGCGGGGAGAGGAAGCTGTAACAAGAACAAGGCACTATGAGTCAAGCACATACATTAGAGACAAGTACCCAGAAGCATAAAACAACACTTCACAAGAGATAAATGCACTCATAAGCTTAGTACCTGTAGGAAGGAAAAAGGTTGACTTTGCCTGGGAATCGGAATGTAGAACGTATATCACAAATCTAGAATGCAAAGATCTACAGGTTATCTTTCCAATCACAAGTACTTTACATACTAACACATAGTACTGAACACACGTACCAACTGTAATCACGGAAAAGGCTTCAACTGAGGGCAATGGAAAACAGCCTGCCAGGCGAAGCTCATTAAACCCCTGTTGCAAGAAAATCCAAAAGATAACGCAATAGTTAGTCACAGATCCCTCAATAGTTATGTTCTCCTGGTTAGCTTCACCTGGAGGGTTGTACCCCGAATATTCGCAACCAGACACTCCCATAAAGTAATGCCTCTCTGAATATCAATTTTGGGACCAGGTCAAAAGATTGCTGAATGCTTCTTCAGCAACACAGAAGATAATCATCAGTATGGCTTGATGTCCAACAATGTGCAGTTCCACTGTACCCCAGGAAAAATACCCACAAGTAGTGAAATAATATTTCTTCACTCAGAAAGCAATTGTCCCAGTCACTGTATTACTGGCCCCGGGGGTGAGGAACCAATGTCACTTATTCTCAGGAAAAGAACATAAATCAAAGTAACTAGATCCGAGGTCCAGATCCGGGTGCTAATACTAGCAAAGACACGTTTATTCTCGAAAACGGAGAGTCAAGGAAAGGTCCAATATCAGCCAGCAAAACGAAGGCTCCACCTCAGATACTATGAACAGGAGCCACAGCCGACTGATCAAACCACACACTAAGTCTCTTCCCACTTGAGCATAGGCTCCAAACGGGATACTCGAGGAACGAGAAACTGGCGAGCCAAGCGGCTCACGAAAAGGATACTTGGGAACCTGGTGAATAGCACCCCTACCGTGTCTTCAATGAACGTAGAATCAACGGCGAGGCGCTGTTGTCCATGACTCCGTCTTGAATGCTTCCGCGTGTGACGTCATCAGCATGAAGCGTTGCGCGCATCGCCGAGGATCATGGGAACTGTAGTTTCCACCTGCAAAAAACTTCTCAATGCAGTGTTCGAGATTGCACACCTCCATGGGACATGACAGTACATCCCTCCCCCGAAGAACACTGACAGAGACATGGCTTGGATGGGAATTGTTTGTGGAATTGTCTTACGTACCTAGGAGCATGAACACCCGATGCGGGTTCCCATGAATTTTCCTCATTGCCATACCCCTTCAATGCCACCAAATACCACAATCAGTTGCGGTATATTTTTGAATCCACAATCCCTCTCACCTCATGTTCTTCTTCCCCATCTACTGCAACTGTTGCAGGGCTGATTCTCTTCACAGCGCGTGTTGGTTTGACCAGAGACACATGAAAGGCAGGGTGTATCCTCAAAGATGACGGGAGTGCCAACTTGACCACCACAGGATTGATAAGTTTGACCACCCTGTAAGGACCTATGTATTTAGGATTGAAGATAATGTAACATTTAAAGCATATGTTCTTAGTTGATAACCATATGTAATCCCCCTTTTTATACACCGGACCAGATTGTCTGTGCTTGTTAACATAGGCCTTGTAACTCGTTTTGGCGTGTTTCAAATGACCCTTGACTTTCTGCCACGTCTCCTGAATAGCCTGTACTCTTTCCTGTACTTCTGGAACTGGTGTGGCCAATGCAGGATGTAGGAAAGGTGTGAAATTGGCATGAAAACCATATGTACTGAAAAATGGGGCATATCTAGTGGAACTGTGTACCGCACTATTGTACGCTATTTCAGCTAACCATAATCTGTCTACCCAGTCCTCCTTTGTGACATCCACATAGCATCGTAAATACTGCTTTAGAGTTTGATCAACCCGTTCAGTTTGCCCGTTTGGGGATGGAAGCTAGTGGATGTGTTAGATGTTATTCCCAGGGCCTTACACCAGGTCTTCCAGAATCTAGCTGTGAATTGACTGCCCAGGTCTGATACTATCACCCTGGGTAGTCCATGTAGCCTTACTATGTGTGATAGGATTAAACGAGCTAACAAACTAGCAGAAGGAACCTGTTTACATGCGATAAAATGAGCCATCTTCGTCTAATAGTCCACCACTACCAGGATGGCTGTACAACCTTGGTCAACAGGCATGCCCACCACGAAATCCATAGAAATGTTCTCCCAGGGTACTTCAGGAGTAGGAAGAGGCTGTAATAGTCCAGATTGTTTGGTACGTAGAGCCTTCATTTGAGTACAAACAGGACACCCTGTTACCCAAGCAGCAACATCCTTTCTCATATTCGGCCACCAAAACTGTCTCTGTAATCTTTCAAGTGTCTTACCGGATCCGTTATGTCCGGCACAAGGTGCACTGTGACGCCACTGGAACGCTTGCTTCCTTAATGCCTGGATGGGTAACAATAGTTGTTTCAGTCGCATAGGGAGTCCCTGAACCACCTTCCACTCGTCGTCGTCGTCAACCATTTCTTCCACCCATCCTGCAATATGTTTCTAGCGACACTACGTAGAAATGCCTGGGTACAAGTTACACCAATAACCTTCTCCGGGTTGATAATGGATTCTTCACATACTTCATCGGGTTCTGTCTTAGCGGACTGCCTAGATAAAGCATCCACCTTTCTGTTATCCTTCCCTGGCCTGTAGGTAACGATGAAATCGAATTCAGCGAAGAACATCATCCAACGCATCTGCCTTGGTGTTAAGTGGCGGGCCGCTGCCATGTATTGCAAGTTACGGTGATCAGTATATACTGTTACTGTATGCCGAGCCCCCATGAGATGATGTCTCCATTCCCAAAAATCGGTTCTTATCGCCAGTAACTCCTTTTCTGAAATAACGTAATTCTGTTCAGCCTGATTCAGTTTACGTGAGAGGTAGGCCACAGGATGCAATTGGCCAGTTTCAGTGTGGCGTTGAGATAAGACGGCTCCTACCGCGGAGTCCGAAGCATCGGCTTCTACTATGTAAGGCTTGTCGGAATCTGCATGTACAAGAATGGGTGCTGAAACAAAGGCCGCCTTCAGATTCTCAAAACTTCTTTGTGCTTCCTCTGTCCAAGCAAATGGCGCCTTCTTTTTCAAGAGTTTTGTCATAGGTGTGGCCATTGCGGAAAAGTTCTCAATAAACCTGCGATAAAAATTCGCAAACACAAGAAAACACTGGATATCCCTTACTGTTTTGGGTATTGGCCAATTCTTCACTGCCAAAATCTTTCTTTCTGACATTTCTTGTACTCTCGGCGTGGGCATCACCCCTAGAAATTCCAAAGAGGTAGTATTAAATCCACACTTGCTGAGCTTGCAGTAAAGTCTATGTTCCAGGAGAGTACGCAGGACAGCTTTCACATGTTCTGCATGTTGTTCCTTGGTAGATGAATAAACCAGAATGTCGTCTATATATACCACGACAAAGCTCTCCAAGTAGTCCTTGAGTACATCATCCAGGAAGAACTGGAAAGCGGCAGGCGCATTGCATAACCCAAAGGGCATTACTAGATACTCGTAGAGCCCGAAGTGGGTCTTAATGGCAGTTTTCCACTCGTCCCCCGGTCGCATTCTGACTAAGTGGTAAGCCCCCTTAAGATCCAGTCGTGTAAAAATCACCGCCTTTTTCACCTGCTCCAGCAGCACATTGATGAGAGGGAGAGGATATCTATTCTTTATCGTAATGGCGTTCAAAGCTCTATAATCCACACAAGCACGAAGTTCCCCATTAGCTTTGGGAATAAAGAACAACGGGGAGGCAGCCGGGGACTTTGACTCTCTGATAAATCCGAGTTCCAACAGCTTATCGAGATACGACCGAAGATGTAAAGTTTCTGGTTCTGTAAGTGCATACACACGCCCCGCGGGTATCTTGGCACCTGGAATCAGGTCGATCTGGCAATCATAAGGTCTGTGAGGTGGTAACACCTCTGCTTTAGCCTCACTAAAGACTTCCGCCATCTCCTGATATTCAAAAGGGAGTTCCACGTCTTGTTCTATTGCAGTGGCTATATGATATATACAAGCTTGACCAGAAGCGGGACTATGTCTTGATGGGTAGCAGTTCTGCTGACAATACTCCGATGTGAATTGAAGGGTCTGTCCTTCCCAATCCACTGTGGGGTTGTGTTTTCGCAGCCATGGAAGTCCCAGGATTACTCCATATTGTGGTGCATGAATGATGTTAAAGAATAACCTTTCCTGATGTTCCATTCCCATGGACATACTGAGATCCTCGGTTTGTAACCTGATAGGTCCCGAATCTAGCTTTCTACCATCCACTGCAAAAACTGCTTTGGGTGTCTCCTTTTCCTGCAGTACAAGCCCTAAGCCTGTAGCCTTGGTTTTGTCCATGAAGCAACCCGTTGCTCCTGAATCCAACATCGCTTGGATCATCAACCACTCATTGTGTATCTCCAACCTGATATCAACATAGAAATGTAGACCCTCCTTTATCCCATCTCCGTCCAACGAAGGGATGAACAAAGTACTTGAAGGGATCCCTTTGTCCACCTTCAAGCTTTCTCGTTTCCCGACCCCTGGTCTGAAGCAACCACAGATACCTTCTTGTATTCGGATTTGGGTCTTGTTCTCGAGGGGCATTCCCTGATGAAATGCCCTTTCCGGCCGCAATATAGACACAATCCTTTCTTCCGTCTATATTCTCTTTCCTCAGTAGTTAAAGGAGACCTTACTGCCCCTATTTCCATGGGTTCCGGCTTAGGTGCTGCATTCCCCTCAGTGTCTCTGGAATGTTCGTAACGTGGAGGTAGCCTTTCCATCCACCGGTTCTCTCCCCTCCTGTCGCTGAGGCGATGATCCAATCTCAGAACCAGACTAATCATATCCTCACACGTGCTGGGCTGAGGATCTATCTGTGCCAATACGTCCTTCATCTCCTCCTTCAGACCCTTGTAGAAGATGGCATGTCGTTTCTCCTTTGGCCAATCAGTTTCTGCTATGAGCCTTCGAAAATCATTGAGGTATGCAATCAAATCTCTGTTTCCCTGTTTTAAGTCTAGCAATTCCCTATCAGCTGACAGAGTTGCTGATCTACGGTTGAAAGTTTTCTCAAAGTCTAGAAGAAAAGCCTCCCAATTCCTCAATATGGGGTCATCTCTCTTTACTAAAGGCACCGCCCATTGAGCAGCATCCCCTGCTAGGTACGAAATGAGAAAGGCCACCCTGGCATGATTCGTGTTAAAGACCTTAGGCTTGCAGGAGAAGTGTAGTAACACCTGCGTAAGGAATACTTGTACCTTACTGCTATCCCCATAGAATCTTTCCGGGGGGGGCTAGGGGTATTGGAGCAGGTACTTCCACCACCAGGGAGGAAGTCGGCGTGGTACCCGCATCAAAGGGATTCCGGCTCATCCTGTCTACCTGTGCCTGTAATGCAGCGGTCTCCGCCCTAGAAGCCTGAAACTCAGACTGCACCAATGCCAGGGCTGCCATGACATCGTCTATGGTGGACATTGTATCGTACGATCGGGAGGACTACATTTCTTGGGCCATTGATTCTGTCAGGTCCGGGTGTCCTCAGGATCGTACGATGCTCAAGGGGATTACTGGCCCCGGGGGTGAGGAACCAATGTCACTTATTCTCAGGAAAAGAACATAAATCAAAGTAACTAGATCCGAGGTCCAGATCCGGGCGCTAATACTAGCAAAGACACGTTTACTCTCGACAACGGAGAGTCAAGGAAAGGTCCGATACCAGCCAGCAAAACGAAGGCTCCACCTCAGCTACTATGAACAGGAGCCACAGCCGACTGATCAAACCACACACTAAGTCTCTTCCCACTCGAGCAAAGGCTCCAAACGGGATACTCGAGGAACGAAAAACTGATGAGCCAAGCGGCTCACGAAAAGGATACTCGGGAACCTGGTGAATAACACCCCTACAGTGTCTTCAATGAACGTAGAATCAACGGCGAGGCGCTGTTGTCCATGACTCCGTCTTGAATGCTTCCGCGTGTGACGTCATCAGCATGAGGCATCCCGCGCATCGCTGAGGATCATGGGAACTGCAGTTTCCACCTGCAAAACACTTCTCAATGCAGTGTTCGAGACTGCACACCTCCATGGGACATGACACTTTCCGCTGCGGCTTCTCAGCCATGGAAAGGCATACGGTGATTTCTTTGGGGGCCTGTTGCGGGCCCCCAGGGTGACAGGGGGGTGGGGGTGCACATGGGCGGTGCCTGCTGCTCTGTGCATGCAAATGCGAAGCATGCAGTTTTAACATTGCGGCGGGTGCTGCTTCAAGCAGCACCCGCCCCAATGTTAAACATACAGGATGTGACCGCCAGGGTGGAAGTCACATCCTAATTTGCACTTGCGAATGGTCCCTCCTCCTCTGGGGTGGACGCAGGTCCGTCCGCCATCCTAATAGGGCCCAAAATATTTTGAAAAACGAATAACTGCATTTTTTTTACAAAAGATACCAACAAAATTGATAAAAGAAAAATTAACCTACAGAATACTTAAAAAAAGATACACCAACCAATAATGTACCAGCAAAGGTAGAAGGTCCAGGGTTCCCAGGTCTATATTTTACTTCTTAAAGAAGATTTCAAGCAACGAATAATGTCATCAGAAACAAAAAACTCAACAATTTCAAGGTAAATAAAAATAATTTTTTGGACAATAACAATAATTTTTTTCACAGATTTAAACTAGTAACTAACAATAAATATTTTATTTTCAACAGAGAATATAATCTTTATTTTTCTCTCCACAGAAAAAGTCATATGTGAGTGTGTGAATGACTGTCTTTCTGGATTCTGTGGGGATCAATCTTAATGTCTTTCAAAGCAGGTAAGGTGCGTGGAAGCAGGATGAGGATACAGCATTGATCAGGCAGTTCATTGTGAGCGAGGAGTCCAGTATGATGACAAGGTTTCATAAATGGGTCATGGGGGTGGGGGGTTCCCAGAGCGATAGGCCACCAGGAGTCATCTCAAGCTGAGGGTAGGGTCCCAGGATGAGGACTTTATTCTTGTCCGAGTTGAGTTTGAGACAACTGTCTTTCATCCAGATGGCAATGGCCTTCATCCCTTTGTAGAAGTTGTTTCTGGCAGCTGTGACCTCGTTGGTGAGGGAGAGGATCAGTGGGGTGTCATCAGTGTAGGAGACAACAGTGTGTTTGTAATTCCTAACGAACGCTGCAGGTGGGGCCATGTGGAAGTTGAAGAGGGTAGGGCTCAGGGAAGAGCCATGGGAAACTCCACCTCTGATATCTGTGGGTCTGAGAGGAACGGAGATAGTCTGACTTGCTGTGTTCGACCAGTGAGGAAAGAGTAGTTCCAGTCTAGGGCCTTGTCATGGATGCCAGCATCATGCAGTCTCATGATTAGGGTGCAGTGGGAGACGGTGTCGAAGGTGGCTCAGAGGTCCAGAAGGATGAGGGCTGCTGTTTTGCCCCAGTCCAGGATGGAGTGGATGTTGTTGGTGGCAGCAAGGAGTGCGGTCTCGGTGTTGTTGGTTCTACAGAAGATGAATTGGGAGATGTCCAGGACATAGTTCAATTTGATGAACTCAGAGAGCTAGGCATTGATGGCCTTCTTGATGACCTTGGCTGGGAAGGGGAGAAGGAAGATGGGTCTGAAGTTCTTGCAGTCTGTTGGGTCAGTGGTGGCTTCTTCAGCAGGGGTTTGATCTCGGCTTGTTTACGGTCACTGGGGAAGGAGGCAGTCTCGATGGAGACATTGATGGTGCAGCATAGCTCTGAGGTGATGGAGGAGGCTGCTCTATGTAAGATGTGGTGCAGGCATGCGTCCAAGGGGCTCCAGAGTGTATGCTCTTCTTGGTCTTGAGTGTGTCGTCTGTGGTGAGATGTTTGTTCCTCCATCTCTACTCAAGTTTTCTACAGGTGTGTCTGGACTTGTGGTAGGTGGAGGCAACCAACTGGCTTTCTTGGAGTGTTGATTGCTGGATGCCTTCTTGAGGGGTGCCAGAGTGTCGGAGCAGTTTCAGATCCATAGGTGGAGGTTGTGTGCTGAGATATGAGCATCAAAGGATGTTGGTAGTGTGGTAGTGCTGAGGGAAGCAGTGAGATGTTCTTCTGTGACCTTTTTCCAGCTACAGCAGGCGGCAGGAAGAGCAGTGGTGAACAGGGGGTTTGATGAAGGCAAAGTGCATGCAGTGGTAGTCAGTCAAGAGGAGTTCCAAGGGGTGGCTGTAGGTGATGTTTTTGCTGGCGTAGAAGAGGAGGCTGAGCATGGGTCCTGCTGCGTGGGTTGGAAAGGTGATTAGCTGCCTGAGTTCTACATTGACAAGGTTCTCCAAAACAGATGTGGTGTTCTGGTCATTGGGGTTGTTCAGGCGAAAATTGCGGTGGCCAAGTAGGATGTAATCAGTGGATGCGAGAGCCAGGGGTGCAATGAAGTCAATAATGGTATTGGTGAAGGGCGGGCAGGGGTTAGGAGATCTGTAGACAAGAGTGACATGGAGGGTGGTATTGGGGTTGGTCTGGATATGGAAGTGGAGGTGTTCCATGGTTGTCTTTGGGTCATCCGAGTGGGTGGTCAGGTGGAGGGTATTTTTGTAGACTATGGTAATGCCTCCTCCTAGTCTGTTTCTGTGGTCCTGGTAAGTGATCTTGTAGCCGTTGAGGATGGTGGTGGCAATGTCCGGGTCAGAGCTGGGGTTTGTCCAGGTTTCCTTGAGGAAGGCAATGTCAGGAGAGACGGAATCGAAGAGGTCCAAGATTTCTGTGGTGTCTTTGTAGTGAAAGGACGTGTTGAGGAGGATACAGATGAGTCGGTCGGGTGTGCTATCGATCAGTTGGGTGGTGGGAGTGCAGAGGTGGGTAAGGGTGCAGCTGCAGTTTTGGCAGGAAAAAGGTCCTTGAGTGTACTTTGGTGACGCAAAGTGGGAGGCAGTGTGGAGTCCAGTGTTGAGGGGGAAGGGGGAGGAGAGTGCTAGAGTCATATGGGTGGAAGGTCCGAGGACCTGAGCCCGTGGCACTGGGCATGGTCCAGACACAGACGGGCACTGATGGGCTTGCCTTTGGTGTACTCACGACATGCCCGCAGTGTGCCTGCTAAGCGCAGGTGTGATTAAGTAGTGTGCGGGGGCTGGACCGCTGGCAGGAGGGAAATGGGGGAGCAGGACAGTGGCACTGGAGGGGGGCGGGTCTGTGGGGAATCACAGCTCAAGGGTGAAAGCGGAAAAAGATGCTGAAGGAGAAAAAAAAAGTGCATAAAGGGTGAAAATGACAGAAAAGATTCAGAGAAAAAGGCAGAAGAGGAGAGCCAGAGACAACCCCCACCAGCAAAGCAGAGACACTTTGCCACTAGACTACAAGGGATGAGGAGGGGGAGGAGGGCTTTGAACCACTGACAGCTATCAGGCAGAGCTGCGTAAGGAAGGAAGCAGGCCTACTGATAAGGTCAGTGGATTGCACCTTCACCACGCAGCAACCGCCATTAAGTAGTCTGCGAATTGGGCTGGACAGCTAGGAGGAAGGAAATGCGGGGAACAGGAAAGTGGTACTGGAGTTTTCCCTAAAAACAACATGATTTACTGAAAAAGCCATTCATAGAGAACATCCATATCAAAATCACTGTTAATAAAAACATCACCTCAAAAAATGAACACTGTTTTCAAATTATAATATCCCAAAAAACCCTTTATTACTGTATTCAATATCTTCATTTTCATCCTGAAACCACATGATCTTCTGTCTGAGATAAGTGCAAACAATATCAAGTAGTCTAAAAGGTTGCTTTAATTTCAAAGAAGTTAAAAAAAATTGTACTAACTTAACTTGTATTTTTTCTAAACTTTGAGAAAAAAAACGCCCTGACGTGGGCAAATGAAACAACCTGCATAGGAATGGCAATAGGATAAAAAACACATAAAAAACACCAGATATTACTATCTAACATCTAACTACTTTCCGCCTGTACCTTACAATAAATATAGCCACCTATAAGCTTAGTATTATAATGTAAATTGTTCTTACTTGACCAAAGCTCTTGCTGGCTTTTGATCTTGACTGTGACTCTCCACCGACCGTACAAACATATGTACAACCACATGCTTCCAACTGAAAAGTAAAAACAGAAAAAGGACAATGTTTGCCATTGAAGTTAATGGTAAACTATAGGAAAATAGCTAAAAAATGTTTAAAAAGAGGCTACATATCACAATAAATGTGCTTATATTTTTCCAACGTATGTTATAATATATGTTTTTTTTTGTACAAATACATAATGACAATTATTATCTATTTATAGTAAAGAATTAAAAATAATATCTGAGTGTAAAACACTTACTCACTTAATGCCCCTATATCCCTAGCATCCCATTCCTAAATACTAATGTTGCATTTTCATTAATTATATAAAAAAACAAAATGTTCATTAATTTAAAACAAATGCAGTTCATAACTGAGTACTAAAGTATTGAAATAAATACTAATATTAATACACTCCTTCATCAAATACCCTTACATACCATCCCTAAAAACTATCATCAGTAGATAATATAAAATCGAATTCTAAAATGAACATTCACCAAATAACTATAACATATACTTACTTATATACTTACCTATATATTACTTATATACTTACCTATATATATATATTTGTGGTAAGAACGCTAGTGATAAAACGTATAAGTACTAATTACACTAGTAGTAACACAATGTGCTGCAATGACACTAGATGTAAAACACATAAGTACTAATTCCACCAGTAGTAAACAAAAATGCATGGTTATGACACTAGTTGTAAAACATAGAACTAGTAATAACATTAGAGGTAAAAAAAATTGGGTAGTAATGCCATGAGTGCTAAATATCTAACTCTAAAAGTAGTTGTAAATTAATGTGTGATGACACTAATGCTAAAGAGAGAGTGGCCTATTACGATGTTGGTTGAACGAGCGTCGGACTGACATTGTTGCAAAAACAGGACAGCCCTACAAGGAGTCAGCAGTCCAGCTTCTATTATGATGCAACCGCCTTCCCAGCGGTCGGAAAGTGTATCTTTTCTATTCAAGTTGGATTAGAAAAAAGACACTTTGACAGCATCCATGCACCATGTCGTAGTCACCATGTGGCGCCTGCCACACGATGCATGAATTTTTAGGGGGCACCACAGGTGCCCCCAGGCCTTATAGCAGAGGCCAAAAGGGACAGGGCCCTGCTAGGGACCCCCAACGTCACTTTTTGAAAGTCTTTCAATGTCAGAAAGGCCGACATTTGAAGGCTGTTAAAAATTGATAACTGAGCAGGCACCTCCACCATTTGGGGATTATCTTTCTGACCAGCGGCCCAACAGGATCTCTGATGCTGTCAGTGGCATCGGTCTTTCCCCCAGGCTGCAGGGGTCTGACCGACTGCTTTGTAATGCGAAGGTCGTACCGATGAGTTTGATTGTTTGGCGAATCGACACAGAAAGCCTGTTGATTGTGATCTGCCAAACATCCTAATGGGCCACATCTTAGCTGTCAAAACCTGCCTGGTTAAGACTATATTGTAAAGGTATATTGTGGTTTAAATTGCATTGTAAAAGCTGTTTCCCTGCACCCACCAGTCCACAAGGAACACCTCTTCAAAATGTCCAGCTTAAAACACATACATTAAAATGGTTGATTTTAGTGTCTGATCATTGGCTGAGTCTCTATTATCATCTTTCCCTCATCTTGACTGTTCTTTATCACACCAGTCCTCCCCCAGGAGCCACATATCCCTTAGTTTGATTTATCTACAGTTCTGGTCTGTGAATCTTTTGGATAGGTTATATCCATTCTATATAGCTTAGGGAAGCTGTGGAAAGGCATGTTCGTCAATTCTCTCTCCTGGCAACCAATATCAAAAGAAAAGGCAAGAAACAATGCTCCCTTGGTAATTGGAAATTCAAGTTATTGTCATCCAGTATGCCAACAATAGTCAGTAATAGGCTTACTTTTATCTCTTGATTCAATATCACAGAAGCTACCTTACCCACGTTTGTCCAAAAACGTTGAATGTTGTGGCATCTGCTTTCACCAGTCTGCACTTCTGACATTGCTTCTTCAGACTCCTCCCCAGTTTTGACAGTTTCAGTGGGGTCTAGTACACTCTGTGGTAGGCTAAATGGATGATTTCTTCTGATGTTACTGTGTCATATAGATTACACATAGATACTTGCCATTTATCAGTATTATCCAACTATGGCAAGTCCTTCTTCCATAGCTCCTCTGGCAATGTAAAGTCAACATTCGCTGCTTCCATTAGACCCCAGTATCACAGAGCCACTTACTTCTTCTTTGGGGCGCCCTCATGAAACCAGGACTCCCAAACTGAATTACATTGAGTCCCTAGTCTTAATGACTTTGCTCATTTGACAACGTGCTAAAACTTATACAAAGCAAACTTCTCCCCTGTTGCACTCAAATTCACTTCTCATTGCAACAAACTACCATCCCACAATGGCTAACCCCATCTCCCTATGCCAGCCATCTTCAGGGTTATAGCTAAACATTCCATGAAGCCCTCTGGAGTCCCAGGTGAGTTTCAAATAGGAGCAAACTTAGTATAATAGGGTATCCCAAACACTCTTCTAATTTGCAGCTTAAGTCTGTCAGCTGCTTGGAGCACTTTTTATTTCACCTTCTTGAAAAACATGTAATCACCAAACTTATATAGGTAATTGTATTTCTGCAGCCTACAGTTCTTCCACCTAAATGACCAGCAACGTAGCTGGAAATCGACTAGCTCCCCACTTCTCCTGTTTCCTTCACAGCTTCCTCTAAGTAATTTAAACCCCATTTAGCTGACCAGATAAAACTACTAAGTGCCCGATTCACAGAACTAACTTAAGACAAAATCCTAAACCCACTATCATTTTGGTACTCACAGAAGGCACTTACTCATTTTGGTATTCACAGAAGGCACTTACTCATTTCGGTATTCACTAAAGTTAGGAGTCCTAACTTTAGAACTCCTAAATGCCTTCTGTGAATACCGAAAGTCTTGAAGTTAGAATTTTTCTCAGTTTAGGAGTAGTAAAGTTAGGACTCCTAAAGGCCTTCTGTGAATACCGAACGTCTTAAAGTTGGGATTTTTCTCAGTTTAGCAGTCCTAAAGTTAGGAGTCCTAACTTTACTACTCCTAAACTGAGAAAAATACTAACTTTAAGACTTTCGGTATTCACAGAAGGCATTTAGAAGTCCTAACTTTACTACTCCTAAACTGAAAAAATCCTAACTTTAAGACTTTCAGTATTCACAGAAGACATTTAGGAGTCCTAAAGTTAGGACTTCTAACTTCTGTGAATACCGAAATGAGTAAGTGCCTTTGTGAATACCAAAATGAGTAAGTGCCTTCTGTGAATACCAAAATGGTAGTAAGTTTAGGATTTTGTCTTAAGTTATTTCTGTGAATTGGGTTCTGAGTTTCCTTTTTAAAGAAAATGAGATAGTGTTAAAAATAAAAGTATACTTGGGTAGAATCGACATCTTTATTATATTTGATCTACCATTCGCAGATAGAGGAAGATTCGCCCATGCTCTTAAAAGCCCACTGATTTCTAACATAACCTTATTAAAATTCACAAATGTCAGCTTTTCCAATTCTTGAAATATCTGAACCCCCACATATCTAACCTTGCCTTTTAACATAGTGTTATTGCATGGCAGATCCCAAGCCATAATTTCAGTTTTAGAGACACTAACACCATAGCCTGAAACCCCCCTTAACTCCTTAAGAACATAATGGATCCTAGCTAGTGAGGCAGCAAAATCTGAGGTGTAAATCCTGAGGTTGTTATAATGTATTCAAGTACCATATAACATTGTAGCTGCATGCAATTTCGGAGCTTGGTTAGGCTTTTATTTATTTATTCATTTGAAGAGTTTTATATTGCGTGAACATGACCCTCACGGGTACCAAAGCGCTTTACAATTGCTAGAAAGTATATAGTCACGCAATAAAACATGTACCATAATGAGAACAAATTAGAGTACTATATGATAAAGAAACACCACAGAAGAGGGTTGTGATGGTTCAATGCTATGCCCAATAGATTAAACGACACAATACCATAAGAAGCAAGTAGTACAATTGGTGTCATAAACTAGAACAGTCTGAGGCAACACCCTAACTAGGGCCAGTATCATCTCAGTAGTAGGACAATTGGATATGGCAGGACAAAAACAAGCAGTGATCATAATATCATAATCTTGTACAGTACAAGATTCATCAGGCAGCATCCCCAATAAGGGTGGTGTCACTCAGTGTTGGCAGGGAATAATAAAAAATAACAATAGTGGAACAGGCTAGCAGTAATCTTAAGGTGTGGTTGATGAGTCTAGACTGCTTGGAAAGGGAGTTACTAGGGTCTAGGGCAGAAATGTGTTCATGAGTAATGGTTTAACTCCTTTCATGAAGGATGTGGTTGAAGGGTTCATCCTTAATCCCTGGGGGGGGGGAGTTCCAAATTCTCAGTGCCATGCCACAGAAGGCTGTGTTATAGGTTTTCTTCTAATGAATCTCTGAGGTTTCAGGAGTAAAGTGCTGGAGCTTCTAGAGGGTCTAGATCCTCCTGAAAGTTCAGGCTTCTGAGTGAGGTAGCCTGGGGTTTTGAAGTGAAGAGCTTTGTGGGTCATGCCAGCAATTTTCAGTTGAATTCTTGCTTCATAAGGGAGCCTGTTGCAAGCTTTCATATCAGGGGTGCTGTGATTGTTTCTTTTTGATCCTGTGCTGAGCCTTGGAGTGGAGTTGAGGGAACCCCGTATTGGGAAGGTTTTGGATTTGGGCAAGCTTCAGAGGGGTAACACTTCCATAGTCCTATCTGGAATCACTAGGGGTTTTGACAACAGACTTAAAGTCATTGCGGGGGAGGAATGGTTTTAACTTTCTAAAGATGTTCATTCAGTGGTTAGCTCCTTTAATGGCTGCACTGAAGTGTTTCAGCATATTAAGGTTCTTATCAAGAGTTAATCCCAGTGATATTGCTGAATCATTAACTTGGGGTAGACATTTGAAGGCTGTTAATTGTTTCAATCATTCATTAATGGTGGGAGACTGATTGGGTGGGACGATTAGGAGAACGTCAGTTTTGAGAGTGTGAAGTTTGAGGTTGTTGCTTGTTAGCCAATTTTAGGTGTTTTGTAGAGTTGAGTTGAGGGATCTAATGTCTTCAGTGGAGGAGACTTTCAGGTAGAGTTGAATATCATTAGCATACTTGTAATAGTGGATGATAGATGACCTAAACATTTCCGTTAGTGACTCCATAAAGAAGTTAAAGAGAGTGGGTGAGAGGGTGAGAGGGAAGAGTCCTGAGGGTCACCTAATATGACAGAAGCAGTCTTAGACAAGGACTGATTTGCCTCAACTTTTTGTGTTCTGTTATGGAGAAATGAGGTGAAACGTTTTAGAACAGAACTGGAAGTTCCCATCCCATATTCCAATGGATCTAGTACGTAGTGATGCTTAACCGTATTGAATGCAGAAGATAGGCCAAGGAGGATTAAGAGGCATGATTTATTTTGTTTCCGCATTTTTAGTGCACCATCCACTTTGGGCTCAATTACAACTTTGGGGCCGATTCCAGTGTCGGATGGACCGGAGTCTTTCCGACATCAGTTGGGAACCGGAACCGAATGACCTCCTGTTGTCAGTTCCAGCCCAGCAAGAAGGATGTGACCGAACCCTGTTCAGTCGCAATCCTATTCTTTACAATGGGAGCATGCATTCCGAATGGAATCCATGCTCGCATTGCAAAGAGCAGAGGTGCAGTTCATCCCTGCACCCCGTGGAAGGCCCCTCAAAGGGCCTCCCACTGGGTGTAGGGATCAACCGGGGGATCTACATGGGGGCACCTTAGGTGCCGCCTAAGCCACCATTCGGCAGTCTTGCACCCCAGGTGGGGGGCCCCGAAGCCAGATTCCCAAAGCCTTACTGTTTTTTTTGTTTTTGTGTTTTCCCTTTTTGCAGAACCTTGACATTACCAGCAACCCAATTTTATGGCTATTATCAAGCCATTCACACGCCCTGTGATAAACTTGTCAGTTTTAACAGGACTGCCATTAAAATAAGAGCACAGTCACAAGCGGTGGCAGTGCCCTAATTATCAGGTAAACTTCTGACTCACGGAGACTTGCGATCCCTTGGACAGACCGTGAGGTTGTCTTCATTTGAGATTGACTCTGAACCAGCCGACCACGCTAGGGTTCGGCGACCAGGAAACTAACTGGTTCCGGGATAGGGAGTGAACTCGATATTTCTGACCCCGATCTTTACAGCCAATTAAGAATGCGCATGTTTGGCCACACTGCAGCCATTTTTGCACCCAGGATTGCCAAGGGACGCAATTACATGAACCCGGGCCAAGAAGTCCCAGTGCACTTCGGAATTTCCCGCTTGCCATCTGCACAATCAGAAGCTCAACATATAATCTGGCAGTTGTGGACATCCGGCGATTGATTGCCAGTGAATCGGTCCCCAGCACTGCCCACGACCCAGTCGGATGAAGATCCTGTAGTAACCTGGATCGAAACGCCGTCGACCTTTCAGCGCAAATACTGGCGCAAAATACGAAGCGGTTGAACATATTGAATACGTTTAAAATGAACTTCTAATCTATCTTGAACCGCCGTATATCAATGAATACACTGTATATTTACTCACCAGTCACCTTGCGCCACTCACGCTGTTTCACATTGTCACCTGCGTCGCTATATTGGTTTTCACTGTCACACCTAGAGCACCACGTACAATTTGGGTTGTTTTTCAGTTGTTGTGATTTATATACTGCAGTGCTGCTATAACTGTAAAATATATTTCTGTTCCTTTTCAAAAAAATCTTTTATACATAAAATGATGCTTTTAGCACACGTCAGAATTATACAGAGTCTCCTTGTTTCCTTTCAGATAATGTATTTACATATCTTTACTAATTACCTTTAATTAATACCAGTTGGGACATTGTTGTACTTATACTATTACGCCCCAATCCCAACACGGTTGACGGGTACCCTACTCCTGTTTTATCTACAAAACTCACCAGGTTTGAAGCAGAGAGCTTCATGGTTGCATTTGTATTTCGTGTTTAGTGTTAATCACCAGCAAAGCGTTCTTAGCTCTCCTTCTTTTTCCGTCCCCATTTAGTAGACGCCCCGGTACTTTTTCAAACACCAGAGCAAGCCGTAGACAGCACCACATGCGCAGAATCTTCTTAAACGCTGGCTCCAGCTGCCTGTCCACCCTTTATTCATCGTCTGCAACACACTGTTTGAAATGAGAAATCTACTCTCCAGGTTTGTTTGTAGCCGCAAACCCTTTGACAAAATCTTAGGTTTAACAAATTGGTTTGCACCCCCAATCCCTCCTGGTTCGGGGAGGAAACCCATAACGATACAAAGGCTTATTTATCTATTGTTATTCAGGTGCTGGTCTAGATATATTGTAATTCAGGCAATTTATTCGCACAACCTAGAGTTCATTGAATTACCCTGCAAGTTCCTGCCTCAATTCTTTAATTGTCTGTACCATAAATATTTTTTCTTGTCTCCTTCTAAAATCGGGACAGTTAACTTTCAGACATGCCTGGCCACCACGGAGGCAGACTTTTCGCTGCTTCTGTTTTAAAAAAGAGATTTGACCAGCAGCCCCTTTTATTGTTAAACTAGCAACTTTTGTTTTTTCCAGCTGATTATATCCATTGCCAACATCTCTATTAAACAAGGCTGACCGTATCCACCTGGATTTTAATAAGTAGGTTTCATTTTCATGTTTTCTTGTTAAATAGGGTTTCAGTAAGCCCACTTTGTAGGCCATCATGCAATCTATTTGAACTATAGTTGCCTACAATCATGTCAGACAATTTCTTCTCTCTTCCATTTTCTTCTCTTTTCTTTATTCTGTTCTTTTTCTTTTTCTTCTCCTTCTCTATTTTCACGTCTGCTAATCATGTTGCTTATCAATTTGTGAAACCAACATATTTTAGAATTGACTGTTATAGCTAATAGGACATATCATATGCATATGCTCTCATAATTACATTCACTGCTTTATTTTGTATGATTATATCTATATGTAAGTATAGGTGTTGTATATATTTTTCACTGATAGGAATGTTGTAGTATATTTTTGAATAAAGTAAAATCATGTGAGCAGCACTTTGTATCCACACACAAATATATGTATGATTATCTATTGAGCAATGTACAGTATAAACGGAGTTCTAATTGTGGTTTAACTTAATTTTAGACTTTTTAACCAGATGGTATTTCCTGACGAAGACACGCCTGTGTCGAAACGCGCGTCGAAGCTACCATCATTTGCTTTCTTTTATGGTTCAACATATAATGATTCTCAAATGTACCATTGAAAATGATTGATTTTGTTTTTAATAATTGTCGTAATCATTAAAATCTAAAGCTTTTTTAACATAACCTTTTCGTGAACTCCTTGTCTTACATTGCCTATGTTCCATACTGCCTGAGAATGTTGTTTTTCGTTGGAAAGGCCGGCACAAAAAGGCTGTGGGAATCTTCTATCGGAATCCCTCAGCCGGAAAGAGCTGCCCGATGGATTTCCGGATGGCAGCCTGTTGGCGGGGAAGTGCGGTTGGGAAGTGGCAGCTTTTTTCTGCAACACCAGATTATTAGGAATATAGTGCTCTGACATTGTATATGAACAGACAGAGAGGGAGCACGTGTAAGAGGGGCAGTCCTTATGGGAGGTTACAAGAATAGAAGAGGAGGGACTATTAAGCAAAGTAAGAAAAAAGAAAAAAGCATTTACACAAGAGCTACCTAGGCTTGACTTAAAAACTAGATGTTTATAAAGAATTTCCGTCATTGTGATGCAACCGGAGCCCCGGATGCAGCACCCAGGTAATGTTACAAGATTCTAGCTGGTGCAATTTTCCACTGAAGGGATGAAAATGAGGCAGACAATGCAGCAGTTCTCTGACGTCCTGTGTGTCTGTTACCAGCCAATGGGTACCCAGATTCCTAGTAGTGTGAAAGTTTTTTCAAAGTAGGCGCATTTTAGCATTTTTCACTACCAGTCATGCATGTACTTACAAGGCCACACCCACTTCCCCTAGCTTGAGTGTCCACACTTGTCAGTTTGTTTTTTAAGGTGATAAATGAGAACTGAAACATTCCTACTCTCTGACCATGTGCTCCTGCATCACTGGGCACATACACTGCATTTGTTTTGTTCCTGGATTTCTTGTAATTAAAACTGCCTTTGTGTAATGTTTTGTGTCCCTTGTGAGGAGCTGAAGTGCTCTTCTGGATTGGGATCATTCTACAAGGTGAGTAAGAACTTTGTTTGAAAGGGGGTGTATTTGCAGTGTGGCCATGTGAAAGCAGGGAAGAGTGCTACGCAGATACGAGAGTGGTGTTATTGTCCTGTCTTGGATCAAGGTGCTTGAAGTGTGTAGGGTGAGAAGAAGAGGAGACAGAGTGTGGGCAGTTTACCTTAGTTGGCTGCCACAAGGTATTATCAGGATCCATAAGAGGGATTTTTAGTAGGGGTAACAGAATGGGGAAAAGCTGTACCACCAATCGAAGGCCCTGTGGTCACAACATGTTCTGTGGCTGTAGAGGTACTCTATCTGTTTGAATCTGGTTTTCTTCTTTTGGCAGGTAAAAAATGCAAAAGAATAGAAGGTACCAGAGTCTTCAAAATGGCCAGCATCCCTCCATAATTCAGTGATACTCAGGACTGCCATATTCGCACCACGCCAGGACTGTTCTTGACAACCAGTGTTGGTTGTCCCAGCCCAACTTACATATAGTGCAAGATATAAAATCACACTTTTACCCTCTCCCTCAATAAAGGCTGGAGGGAGACAATTCTGCTCTGTGAAACCCAAAATGGCTGCTTTGCCCCATCTTGTACCAGCAGACAACATACATCGTTATGCCCTCTTGAGGTTTATGTAGAGGGGATCAGCATTATTAGTACAAAACAGAGCTGTTTGGTCTCAATGAAGCTTTGAGTGGCTTCATAAAATTCTGCCCCAGCAGCGGTCCACTCATAGCACATTCCCGTCAACTGTCAAACAAAGACTCTATGAGTATGTGAGGAAGTAAGCGAGTGACAGACTGGATTAACAGCACCAAATCCCAGGGCTTCTCCGTTGCTACCCGCCTCACCTTCAGGACATATACTAGACACAACACCACTGCTATGTGGCATAATCTGAACTGAGATTAGGGTGAGGTGGGTGCACAGCCTTGATTTTTTTAATAATTTGATTGTTTTATGAAATGTTCCATGTGCTCTATGAGTGGCGTCCTCCGTTCATGGACGTCGATAGATAATAAGAGAAGTGCTCCTAATAGGTCATTAGCTGCATCCCCACAGGCACACTTTTACTCCTCTGTCAAAAATGAGGATTCCACACTCTTTTCGAAAATGATGATACTTCTTATTTTATTGTTTGTGATTTCATAGAATTTTCTTTTTCATTCAATGATTTAGTTGTGTGTGAGCAACTAAATCATTGAATGAAAAAGAAAATTCTTTGAAATCACAAACAATAAAATAGGAAGTATCATCATTTTCAAAAAGAATGTGGAATCCTAATTTTTGACAGAGGAGTAAAAGTGTGCCGGTGGGGATGCAACTAATGACCTATTAGGAGCACTTCTCTAATAATCTGAATTGACCCTGCATTGAAGAATCAAACATTTCTAACCAAGTGACTACTTCAAAACAGCCACCTAGGAGCTAACCTCATTGTAGCATAAACACATCAAGGCTGTACTGGCCAGCATTCCCCCAGCCTTTAACACATGACTGAAGAACATTCTATATTCAGCGGCCACAATCCAGGACCTTCAGAAATTTGACAATGTAAACTTAATCCCAATAACCTCCAATGGCTCTCTGCCTACCACCTTCATGACTTTCAGCATAGTCTGTAAGCCTAATCAATACTAGCACCCCAGCTATAGCAAGAAGAATACATTTAAAGAACATTGCACGGTGCACCACACCACGATGACAATCCAGACAGTACAGGCCTGGAGGAGACCCAATAGCAAGGCTTTTCTTGCTACTGTTAGTGGGTGTGGGACTCTTCTCAGACAATCACCAGCTGACACAATCCTTCTACTGTGCCAAAAAATAGATGGAGACACTACTTCTGAAGAGTCCACGTCTTTCCTTGTTGTAAAACTAGGCAGTATCTGTGAGTCCTGCACAAATAACATTTGTCCTTCACTGGGAACCAAACACCCAATTGTAGCGCCTGACTCTCAGTGGGTAATGTTGCAGAGCAGTCTGAGGCTTTCTCAAAGGAGGTGGTGTGGTCTAGTAATCGCCATTTGCAGGCGCGCAGAAGTAAAACTCAATAATTGATTGTCTAGTCAGTACTTTGCTTTATAAAAGTAAGAGTACATTTATTCAACACACACTACTCAATACTATGCACCAATTTACAAATATACATAAGGTGTTGGAATAACTTTGGGGGGATCTGCGCTCCTCCTGCTCCCCTGCACACATTTGCTGGTGACCCCATCCTCCTGGGGCCACCACGAGCTAAGAAAACAAAGCTTTCTATTGCAGGCATGTCCGGGCCAGCAAGGCATTATGGAGCAATTCCTCTCCTTTCCTTGAATATCATAGCATAGCAGTGGCTCTCCCTCTGCATCAGGGAGAGCCGCGATGTGTGCTTCCGGCCGCTTTAATCTTCCGTTGGGGGTTCAGTCCCTCCTGGACCCCCAGGTAAGTGATACGGGAATCGCTGCGCCTACACTGGACTAACGAAGGTTAGGACATAGGAGTCCCACAGGATGCCGGCGCAGTGTCTATAGGCAACCGCGTTTACCATACAAGTCAATGGTGCGTAAAAATCAGAAAGTGATAGGTTTAGGAGGCTTACGACTGGACTAGAACTTAGCCACTTGAAACTAGGTCACTAGGGATATAAGTCACTACAGGGGCACCGGAGTACCCTCGTTACCTCACCCACAGGATGCGGGTGCATAGGTGCCAAAGTGTGTCGGGTTTCTTCGTGAAGTTCTATGGAGCCTGGAGGAAAAGATGCTGCAGGCGGCCAGCAGAGAAGAGTCCGGTTGGATACAAGGGTGGATCTAAGATGTACAGTACCTGAAAGCAGAGGGGACAGAGTCTAGGTCACTAGCCAGTCACCAGGATGGAACCAGGGCGGAACCAGGCAATGTCAGGTTGCAATCAGGCGCTGTCGATTAGTTTGTCTCCACTGCCACGTGGACCAGGAAGGATCGAGGATGACCAACTAGTGAACACGAGCTGTCCAACGAAGGCTCTTGCTGTCGGCGGTGTCGGTTCTCGAATCAAAGTCACCAAGCCTTGGCAAATGCAACCCACGCAGGACTGAAAGATGTCCTCTGGATCAGACCGGGAAGGTCAGATCGGTGGCTCCTTTTCAGAGGAGCTAGGGTCAGTCTGGAGCAACTAGACCAGCAGTTCAAGATTGTAGGTTCATCCTCTCAGAGGCCACTAGCCAAGGGGCAAGTGACCGGACAACACATCAAGCAGGAAAAGTGCAAAAGAGCCCCACGCAGCACTCGGTGAGTATGGAGAGGTGATCTTTGGTGCACAGGCTGCTCAGGGCTAGAGCTTCTCAAACCCCAAAGTACAGCATTGAGGGTGCCTCGGGAGCTGCACAGGAAGCACTTCGTTGACTTTTGAAGATGGCCGGTCCCAAGTCTCATGTTGCCTCCATGGGTCTCAGCTTTGCTGGGTCTGTGGATCGGGCTGTCGGATGTCTGGGAGCCCAGGTCTTGTTGGTCTCTGTTGGTCGAGCTCCGGTGGGAGCAACAACAAAGAAAACCTTGATGCGCTGATGGTGCCTGTTTGCACAGGGTGGCCACTCCTTGACGACAAGGGAGATTCTGCAGTCTTCTACATTGAGTAGGATGTCGAAGGGTCCAGAGTTTCATTTCAAAGTTTCAGTCAGGATGATCTGCTGTGCATTGGCACAGCTCCTACCTTTATTCCAAATCAAGGGGCTGGATCACCTGCTAGGTCCCTCCTATGGGTGGGACCCAGGAAGCTGGTGGTTACACCCCTTTCCCTTTGTCCAGTTTTGTGCCAGAGCTGGGGCTGGGGTGCCCCAGCACCGGTTTGAACTGGACTTTGCATGGGACACCTTGTGTGCCCCAGGCAGTGTCTAGTTTAATTCAGCCCTCCCTGCCCCAATCCACTATCTCCTGTCTGGGGTGG
Source organism: Lissotriton vulgaris (assembly GCF_964263255.1). Classification (NCBI taxonomy): domain Eukaryota; kingdom Metazoa; phylum Chordata; class Amphibia; order Caudata; family Salamandridae; genus Lissotriton; species Lissotriton vulgaris. The sequence goes on from NC_141695.1 coordinate 989,904,555, forward strand.
TGCAACACCTCCCTGTGACAGAAAACCTATTGTCCAAGCCTCCCCTGCCGGAGTTTTGGTCAGCAGCAGGAGGCCAGACTCGTGTCAGTGGCAGCAGCATCCATTTTGTGATGCTGAGGCTCTGGTTAGATTTAACCACGTTTAAGGAAAGTAACATGTCATCTCCCTCTAGAAGGGTGGAATGCTACGCCCGTCGCCAGCACTGGTGAGGGGGTAGTATTCCAAAGCATATGACTCCTTACACGACATGATTTGATAAAGCCAAACCATAGATAGCATGTAACCGCGAGGATTATAATGCACTTAAGAGTATATGGTATGGCAATATCCCAGAACAGCTAAAGGACATGGTTCCGAAAGCAGCAGACAGGCTCAGCTCATGCTAGAGCACCATCTCACATAAAACCAAGCACTCTGCCTCCAGGATTGTTAAGGCCTGCCATAGGAGTGACTTATAGGTGTATATGTGTCCAGATATAGGTTTAGACATAGGTATACTATATCTAAGCAAGGGGTGATTACACCACCTTGCCCCACCTGAATGATCAGCCAGTTGTGTCATTTTGGATGGCCAGCCAGGGGTGGCAAAAGATATGCTGCAGCCCCTGGTAGGCCTTGGATGCACCTATGCCCTGGGTACCTATAGTGCACTGTACAGGGGCTGATAAGGTGACCCAATATCCAATTGGAGATGTACCTAGGGTACATGGAGTCCATTTTACAGAGAGAGCAGATAGCCTGGGGTCCTGATTAGCAGGACCCAGACCAACTAAGTCGAAAACCAGCTAAATACTAGGCAAAAAATCTGGGGTAAACATAGTCAGGTATCCACCTTCTTCCTACACAGCCACTGGGAGTACTCCCTTTTGCCCTCTGGGTGTCTGAGAGGGGGTATTCAGCAGGGAGTTCTCCTCACTGGCTCCCTGCAACAGCCTTTCACCTTGTTCTCCTCCTGGGCCTCTCTTCTCCCTGTGCAGAGGCCCCTGCTTCTGTGCACTGGTCCTGATCTCTTCTCCTCGTGCTGTTCAGGATCCTGGGATAGTCAGGGGGTTCCTCCTTCCAACTGCCCATTGCTCCAGGTTCCAGCACCTTCTGCCTCAGCAGACCACACCCCAGAGAGTTCCTCTTGCTTGCTTTTTAAGAAGTTTGGGGCGGGGGCAGGCAGGAAGTCTCTGTTTTCCCTATCACACAGCGACCTTCTCCCCCCTTCCTGCCCAGGCCTCTGGGTTGGTTCAAGATGGCGTTGTCCAGGGTCTTTTGCCACATGGTCTCTGAAAAAGCCCCTTCCCCCTCAGGACTGCCTTCTCCCTGATGCAGCCTGGTGCCTGGCACCCAGTGATAGCTGCTGATGGATGAGCCTGTAGCTCCACCCATCTTCTCTTCCTTCAAGAGGAGGCCTTAGCTCGTGGAAGAAAGGTTATCAATACAGCCTACTGGGGCAGGCCCCAGCCAGGCCCTGGTTATGGCTGACTCAGAGAATTATGACATTTCTGAATGACCTAAAAGCAGTACAAATATGACATTGGACTCTGCAGAATACTTCTTCTCACACCCGCAGCTAAGTTTCAGACCCACGTTCTAATATTCCTGAACATCAATATGCAACACTTATTACCACATACCTGCTCATTGTACCACAGCCCACCCAAGCCCTCCCTTCTAGTACTCAACCTCCCCACTCATTTAATTAAATTTTATGCAGACGCTATAATGCAGACTAAAGTAAATTTGCTTGAAAACCACCGTAATACCTTGAGGACGAGAAAAAAGAGGAGCTGCTCTACAAAGTAAATTCCGATCCAAATTCTTTAATAGTATTCTGGGTTTGAAAAACACAACGGAGGTTCCACTTTCAAAACAGAACTTCACTCACCTTATCCTCCATAACAAACAGTACTATTTAATTCTACTGATAGATAAGTTGTATGTATAATCCTATGTCAAATTTACCACCATTATCAACTCTTCCTCAAATCACAAACGGCAGAGCTTCAAATTGACATTCGTGAGAGGTTAGACATATAAATAAATACTCAATGCGGCTGTGTAAGAATCTCACCTATTTTTTCAGCAGGAACATCATGGATCTGAAGTAGGTTCCTCAACTTCTCCAATTCACCAATTGCACCTGACACTATTAAGATGACAAGGTAGCAGTGGTAATCAGGGGAGGACCCATCTGGAAGGTGGTAGGCTGTAAACAGTAAAGAGTTATCACATTAGAGGAGTGAGTTAAATGTCTACTGATCTTTATTATATATATATATATATATTACATATTATATATATATATATATATATATATATATATATATATATATATATATATATATATACATATATATTTCACAATCCAGCCGGTAGCCTTGCCATCAAAACAAGCACAGAACCCAGCGCGTAGACGTAAAGTGCAGGGTGAAAATGCCGAACAGACGCGTTTCGGACAAAGCGTCCTTGCTCACTGTATATATATATTTTTCTATGAATTTAGTGTTGATTATGTGACTTGTCTACTTCTCTTGTAAATATATGGGATAATGTGAATTCTTTTATATATATATATACACGTTTTTAACATCTTTTGATACTGCATTTTTGATACCAACTTTTACCATTTATGACTTTGATTGCCATGATTTATTGTATTTATTGACCATTTTTATTCAGGGCTCTGAATTTTGGTGTTTATTTACATACGGCATTTGAAGTCCGGTTACAATGCGGCCAATATTGCACTATGACATTTTTTTCGTCGCAATCACCTCTTTTGCACTTCTTTCACTCATGCACTTTACTATTGTCTTTTGCTGCTATCGAAACATTGCTAAATTTTGCACATCGCAGTCAGTGGTTTACATGTCTCTTAATATCTCAGGTTTTAATTACTGTATTAGAGACACAAAGAAACATACATTTTGTTGTCCATTATTTTTTGATGTTATTGTAGTGATGAGTCTAGTTAACCTTTACCACTTCATGTTATTAGAAACAGTGATATTTTGAGAGGTATTATGGATTTAACCAGTTATCCATTTGTACACTCTTATACCTCTTTCTCACAAATTTCGGATTTAACCTGTGACTGTTGTATAATAATGTGCTGTTTACATATCTCCGCTGCAGCAATAGTCTGTTCTCACTGTTGTCACCCACGTGACACGGGAGGTTACCACCAGGGGGTGGTGACATACATTTTGTATTGCATTTAAAAAAGGCTTGTGATTGCTTTATTTTTTCACTGCAGCGTGAACAAGGGCACTTGTGCTCCAAACGCGTCGCTGAACTGGCTTTGTGAATATAAATAAACAAGAACTTCTTGCTGATTTGGTGGTCCGTATTTTCCTTCTGTGGATGGCGTGGAGGCTCTGACCGCGTACGCAGATCTAGAGAGAGGGAACCTGTGCTCATATATATATATATATATATATATATATATATATATATATATATATATATATATGAGTCCAAAGATTACCTCAATGGGGCATCCGTCGTCTCGTGGGGGTGGCGCGCTGCCGGTGAGGTATCCGGTAGTTAATATGCAAAGTAAAACGGCGTCCCAAGCGCGCACTTAGGCACAGCAATAACCACACCAACAAATCGGGTCTGCCAACAAGTAGGGTTTATTCACGCCATAAGCCCTACGTGACGCGTTTCGCACTCCGTGAGTGCTTGTTCACACCTACACTCACGGAGTGCGAAACGCGTCACGTAGGGCTTATGGCGTGAATAAACCCTACTTGTTGGCAGACCCGATTTGTTGGTGTGGTTATTGCTGTGCCTAAGTGCGCGCTTGGGACGCCGTTTTACTTTGCATATATATATATATATATATATATATATATATATATATATATATATATATATATATATATTCACTGAAAAAACCAGAGGTTTCACACCAGTTATAGTTAGCTGGAAATTTTACTGACATAAAACCAATGAAATTCCCACGTTATAGTTATTCGGACTCACTATAACTTGCGCGTGCAATGCACTGCTGATGACATCACATATTACATCACTCATGACATGGCATTACTGAATTGGTTGTTGTAACTGGTATGGGTATATGCACTTTTTTGAAAATGTTAGTTTCTATTTTTGAATATGTGTTTCAAAGGTTACTTTACAGTGAGAGGAGGTCTGTCACTGTGTCACAAGGATGTTGTCATCAGCAGTGCATTGCACGCGCAAGTTATAGTGAGTCCGAATAACTATAACGTGGGAATTTCATTGGTTTTATGTCAGTAAAATTTCCAGCTAACTATAACTGGTGTGAAACCTCTGGTTTTTTCAGTGAATTTAATAGGTTTTTTAAATGCTAATTCCTAACTATAACTGGTGTGAAACCTATGGTTTTTTCAGTGAATTTCATAGGTTTTTTTTAATGCTGGTACATTCTGTCATTGGGCTACAGTTCTGCTACATCTGGCTGATATTTGGGCAAATTTTTTTTTGTCTCTGGTGGCCATCTTTTGGCTACATTGGGCTATATTTGGCTACATTGGGCTACGTTTGGGCACTAACATATATATAGCCCAATGTATCCCAATATATATTTTTTCAAAGGTAATTTTCGTAAAAACAACTTAAAAATAGGGCTTCCAGTCCATACAATTTTCCCCATTTTTTTTTATTTATTCTTTTTTTTTTGGGGGGGGGGGAGGGGAGCGCTCCCAGAGCGCGCCCCGGGTAGCGCCCCGGAAAGCGCAATTATATGAAGCGCCCCGGGGCGTGCACCGGGGAGCGTCCCGTAAGCGCCAATATCGCGAACGAAAACATGATCGTGACGTATCGCGTAGCCGCGTATGCGTGAAACGCACGATGTAAGCGCACCGACACGCTTACGCTACGTGACCCGGGGCACGCCCCCGGGCACGCCCCTGGGCGCGTAGCGTAAGCGCGTCGGGTCATGTGCCCTAAAAATAACACTTTTGATTGGTTCATAACAGTTTTGGTTTCATAATGATAAAACCCCTAGTCATGTGACCTAAAATTAACACTTCTCATTGGTTCAGGATATTTTTTTTTCAAAATGAGGAAAGCCCCCACCTTTTTTCCTTATTCTACCTTTTTGCTTTGAGAGAGGAAGACCTTTACTTTTATCTATAGAAAATGGCTACATTAGCTGCAGCTGCTGGATCTTCTGGACCACCACCACCACCACCACCACAAGGACCTCCTCAACTTCACAGTGGTGCAGATCCAGAACAGGAGGAGGATGAGGACGAAGAGGACAGTAGATTCGTCCCAGAGGACAACATAACATACAAACCAAAAGAGCACATCATTTGGCAATTTTTTTCTATCCCGAGTGACAAAAAAAAAGTGAATGCACCTAAAGCAACCTGCCTTATCTGTCATCAGGAGATGTCAAGGGGGAATCCCAACAAGAAGTACTCCTTCGGCAACCACACAATGATTCGGCATATGGTTAGAAAACATCCCAACAACTATTCTAGGGCAGAGGTCAGGGAACTGGCCAAAAACCCTGTACAATCTTCTGCCAGCACCTCCAAAACTACTGTTCCCACCCCATCAGGACCGGAAGTTAGGGAGACATGCTCCATCATACAAACCAACTTTTCAAATTTTAAAATGGTTTGTAAATTTTGTGGTCAAACGATTTGCTATGGTGAGCAATGCATCACTCTTATTAATCGTGCTTGGGAAAACCACAAGTGCCAAAGGAAATATTAATTTGTTGCCCTTTTTTTTTTCTCCTGTTGAGCCCGTTTGAAATGCTTGGTTTTTGTTTCTCTCCTTAAAAAATACAAAAAAACCAAAAAATGTTCAGAAAAACCAAAAAAAGCAAAAAAAGTTTAAAAACTCCCAAAAAAAATATAAAACAACAAAAAGAATAAAAAAACAGTTCTTTTCAGGACTACCTCCCATTTATATAAAATGACTTAAATTTTAAAACTCTGCCATTCTCTTTTCTCCCTGGTGCGCTCCCCGGTGCGCTCCCCGGTGCGCGTACCATGCGCGCCCCCCGTGATAATCAAAAAAATATATTTTTTTTTTTACCCCGCGGGGCCCTATTATGGCCCCCACATTAAACCTAGGGGGTCAGGGGGGGTCTACCCTGCCCCCTTATGGTCAATTCCCCCCTTTGTTATTGACACCTCTTGTGTCTCGATTTTACCGAGACACAAGATGGCGGCCGCTCCGGTCTGTTTCGAATGTTTTCAGACACCCGACAGCCAATCAGCTTTCAGTGCGCACCTCACGTGGCGCGACCGGAGCGCTCGCCGGTGCGCGCACCGGTGCGCGCTTACAGATATATATATTTTTTTAAACTTAAATTACTCAAATTTTACTGGAGCACATATCTTGAGACATAGCAAAGGCACATCGGGCTACCAGTCCCTACAATTTTGCCAAGTTTGGTGGAAATCCATTCATCCGTTCGGGCTAAAAGTGAAATCGACCGCCCTATGGAAATTAACATGGAGAAAACGCGTTTTGGGGCCCGCTTTTAACTCGGCCCCCGCTTGACGAATCCCCCCCAAACTTTCTGGGAAGGACCGGAGCTCGACGAGACCATTTTGTGGAAATTTTCAGGCAGATTCGTCAACCGGCTCCAAAGTTATTCCAAATAGAATTTTGAGATTTAACATTGAAAAAAATCCTAACTATAACTACCTACTGGCGACCGCCAGTAGGTAATATATATATATATATATATATATATGGGTACACAGACAAAATATCGAGTTTTAAATTTCGATATACAATTATATCGAAGTTTAAATATCGATGGGACATAATATAGAAGGTAAGTAATATCGACACTCTTAATATTGATATTAGTAATATCGAAGTTTTAAATATCAATGTCAGTATTATCGAAGTAAATAATTTCGATTTTACTAATATCTTGTCTTTTAGTACTGGAGCGGCTTGTGGGTTTATAGGGGAATAGGGTGGGAAGTAATTTAATTATGTTAAATTAATTATTAATTAGTAGGAATTATTGATTAATTAATTGAGAATAATTTTTAAATAATTTTAATTAATTGAATAATTGATAAATATGTTCTGTAGCGGGTTATGGGTTTATAGGGGAATAGGGTGGGAAGTAATTTAATTATGTTAAATTAATTATTAATTAGTAGGAACTATTAATTAATTAATTGAGAATTATTTTTAATTAATTTTAATTAATTGATTAATTGATAAATATGTTCTGTAGCTGGTTATAGGTTTATAGGGGAATAGGGTGGGAAGTAATTTAATAATGTTGAAATAATTATTAATTAGTAGGAATCATACATTAATTTAAAATAATTGGTAATTATATTTAATTATTTTGGTAATTATTTTTAATTAATTGATTAATTGATAAATATGTTCTGTAGTGGGTTATGGGTTTATAGGGGAATAGGGTGGGAAGTAATTTTATTATGTAGAATTAATTAGGAAGCATACATTAAATTATATTAATTGGTAAATAATTGCAATTAATTGGTAATTAATTTTAAATAATTCATTAATTGATAGATGTGTTATGTTGCGGGTTGTGTGTTTATAGGGGAATATGGTGGGAACTAATTTTAATGTAATTAAGTAATAATGAATTAAAAATAATTGTTAAGTTAATTTTATAATTGTTAATTATTTATTAATTGGTAATTAAATATTATAAAATGGTATGTTTTTCATGATTTTTTTAGGTTACATATATTTTGCTAATCATGTTTTTAATAATTATGTATATGTATTGTAAATGTTTTATATTTATTTAATAGATCATATTTGTATTATTAAAAAAAAGAAATTTTTATAAGTATGTTATTTTAATCTCTACGCTATCCAACACTTTCCCTACTGTTGCACTCTCTGGAGTGGGAATAGTAATTGTTACCCCTACGCTATCCAACACTTTCCCTACTGTTGCACTCTCTGGAGTTGGAATAGTAATTGTTACCTCTACGAGATCCAACACTTTCCCTACTGTTGCACTCTCTGGAGTTGGAATAGTAATTGTTACTTCTACGCTATCCAACACTTTCCCTACTGTTGCACTCTCTGGAGTGGGAATAGTAATTGTTACCCCTACGCTATCCAACACTTTCCCTACTGTTGCACTCTCTGGAGTTGGAATAGTAATTGTTACCCCTACGTTATCAAACACTTTCCTTACTGTTGCACTCTCTGGAGTCGGAATAGTATTTGTTACCCCTACGCTATCCAACACTTTCCCTACTGTTGCACTCTCTGGAGTTGGAATAGTAATTGTTACCCCTACGCTATCCAACACTTTCCCTACTGTTGCATTCTCTGGAGTTGGAATAGTAATTGTTACCCCTACTCTAGCCAACACTTTCCCTACTGTTGCACTCTCTGGAGTGGGAATAGTAATTTTTACTCATACGCTATCTAAAATGTATTTAGCTTTTTTATTATTATTATGTTGTTATTAATTGTTATTTATGTGATTATTTTATGTAAATAAATGTATTAGTAATTTATTATATTTTTATTTGTTTATAAGTTATGAAAATCATTAATTTAGAGTTATTATTAATGAAAAATATATTATGTATTATATATTTATTAATATTAATTTGTATTACATTATGTATTCATTTGAAATATTATAGTACATTTTTAAATATGTTTATTACATTTCTAAGTATTATTTTGTTAATATTAGATATTTATTTTATTTTTAAAAAACGATATTTTACAAAAAACGATATTTTTGTCATTCTTTATTTTATTTTCGATATATTTGTACTTACCTTGTTAGGGATAGGATTCCTATATTTTTGACTTCGATATTTTTGTTCCGATATTTTTGTATATCGATTTTTGTGTTATCGATATTTTGTCAGACATTCATTTATATATATTTTCACTGAAAAAAACCATAGGTTTCACACATGTTACAGTTAGCTGGACATTTCACTCATACAAAACAATTGGAATTCCCCCGTTCTAGTTAGTTCAGCCAACTATAACCGGCGCGCCCGCAATGCACTGCTGATGACGTCACATATTGCATCACTCATGACATGGTCAGTGACATCACTCATGACATCACTGATGAAATCTCAAATGACATCACTGAAGACATCACTGATGACATCATCCAATGAATGTGTGTCTTTCTGAAAAATAAATATTTTCAAATATGCATATCTAAAGGTCGACAGAAGAATAAATGGGTAAATAAGTGTCTAAATGGATGGGTTTTTTGTAAAATTGATTGTACAACTAACTTATTAAGTGTATCTTAGTGACTACATGTATTAACGAGTAATGTTTAAATATTTAAATATCTGTATCAGTGTCTCACTTTGTGTATAAGTGGCTGCATGGGTTGGTGAGAAGCTACATGAGTGTGCATATGGGTTATTAGTTTGTTTTTTGAGTATAAGTATGAGTGTCTGTATGGTTCGGTGTGGGACATTACTTAGCGTATAGATGCATGAATGAGTAACTCACTGTTTGTATGTTTTTTAAGACAGCATATGTGCAGGACTGTATGGGTAGATTAGTGTGTGTATGGGTGTGTTAATGAGTGAATGACTATCTCAATAGTGTCTTTATGAGTAAGTACATATGTTTTACACTAGTATATGTGAGTATTGATGTATATAAGTGAGTATATGTGAGAGTGAGAGATTGGAAGAGTTCCTGTATAAATAAGTTTCTATAAGTGATTGTTTAAGAGATTAAGTATGTGTACGTTTTATGTAGAAGTAAGTGTAGTGGTGTGTGTATAGCTGTATATGCAAGTAAATGGTGTATGAGTACATATGATGAGTGAGTACATGTATGAGTGACTTTATAGAACTGTTGGTGAATGAGTGGATGTGTATGTAGATTTTGGAATTACTGAATAGGTTGTTGTAACTGGTATTGGTATCTCCATTGTTTTGAAAATGTTAGTTTCTATTTTTGAATTTGTGTATCAAAGGTTATATTACGCTGAGAGGAGGTCTGCCACTCTTTCACAAGGATGATGTCATCAGTGATGCAATTTGAGATGTCATGAGTGATGTCATGAGTGATGTCACTGACCATGTCATGAGCGATGCAATATGTGATATCAGCAGTGCATTGCGGGCTCGCGAGTTATAGTTATGTGAACTAACTATAACGGGGGAATTTCAATGGTTTTGTATGAGTGAAATGTCCAGCTAACTATAACATGTGTGAAACCTGCCGGCTCCCCGCATCGTGCGGGAGCCGGCATTGCTTTTCTGCATGGGGAGCAGCTAACACGCTGCTCCCAATGCAGAAAAGCAAACCACTTTGATTTTTGAAAGAGAGAGCAGGTTTCCTGCTCTCTCTTTCAAAAACTATTGCAAACACCAGTGTCCTTGGGGTAGGCACCCCGGGACACTGCAGGAGCCGGCCCTGGGTGTGGCGGTCCCCAGGGCCATCAAGGGCTCCAGGAGGCGGGCTGCATGGCCCCCCGCCCATCAGTTAAAACCCGGGGGTGATGGTCCGCCGGGGTGTGTGTGGGGGGGCTTGAACCCCCCACACAGCTTTTTTTAATTTTTTTTATTTAAAACGATGCCGGGGTTGGCGTTCCGCGGGGCTGGGGAGTCTTAGAGGCCAACCCATCATTCACATCCAAGCCCCAGGGGTGGCGGTCCCCGGGGCTGTGGGGGGGCCATGTGCCCTCCGCTATTATACCTACTTTGCCCTGGGGGCAGGGGTCCCCAGGGCTGTGTGGGGGGGTTGGGCCCCCCCATACTTTTTATTATAAAGCCCCCGGGATTTGGTCCCCCCGAGGGCTACTTAGAAAAAAAATCAGACCGGATTATTTTTTCCCTGCAGGGTACGCGTACCTATGCGTATCCCGTAATTAAAAAAATATATAAAATGTTTTGGGCCTTGGGGGTCCTGTGGGACCCCCTGAGCAGGCCTAGGGGTTCAGTGTGTTTCTATTCTGGCCCCCTTGCATGTTTTTCGCGTTTCTTTTGCTGCTTTCTTGTGCCTCGGTTTGGCTGCCAACAGTTCCTGGTTTGGAGTGTTGACAGCCAATTAGCATAAAGTTTATGCTCGGGAAGGTACGCGCACTGTACGCGTATGGTACTTTGTCTATAGTTATATCTATGATTTTACCTTAGATTTTCTAAGAAACTCCTGAAGGGATTTACACCATTTAACAAAAAGCGAAATCTGCAAACCGAACTCTACCTTTTTGTCAAATTTGGTGTAATTCCTTTCAGCAGTTCGGGCTGTAGCCTCACTAAAAGGTCACTATGGAAAATTACATGGGGAAAACACGTTTTGGGACCCCCCCTTTTTTCTCTGCCCCGCTTGACGAATCACCCCTAAACTTTCAGGGAAGGAGCGGAGCAGGCCATTTTCTTGGAGAATTTCGCAAAAGTTTGTCGACCAGCGCCAAAGTTATTCCAAATAGAAGGTTGCAGATTTCCTCTAGAAACTAGGTCCTAACTATAAACTACCTACTGGCGACCTCAAACAGGGAATATATATATATATATGACTCTTTCTTGATTCGCTACCTTAGGGTTCACCTTTTTCTATATATAGAGTGGTAACATATGCAATGTTTGGAACCATCTCTGGTGCTAGGAAACAAATAATGAAATATGATATATATATACAATGATCCTTTTGAGAATAAGCTGATATATATATATAAGCCTGGGTGTGGTGTGAGTATACCTATTCTTCAGTGTAGCACGCAGTACACATTCCCATGTAAATGTCAACAAACTTGAATGAAGTGTTGTATTTCTATCTAGGACCCTAATTTGATATTCCCGATTCATGCCCTTATGTGGTTATAATTAATGATATCCTTATAAAGGCATAACAATCATATACATATTCAGTAATAGCCCATGCAGTCAAAAGCACAGCACGGCTACTCCCATCGACTGCTAGAAAGCACAACGCGTTCTTTAAACAAACCAAGCCTCCAGCAGCCCGGGAAATCCCCCCTGCTTTTGTTTTGAATTGAACAAGAACTCCTGGAGTCCAGAAAGTACTGTTAGTTCTTAGTGACGTCTTATGTCCAACCTTACGTCAAACTCGGCACCTTTCAGGTATAAATATACCAACAGTTGCCTTAAGCAAACACACAGTGGTTTGGAGCAGAGCGGCTATCTACTTGCCCGAGAGCCCAGCTGATGTGAGAGCCCACGGAAGCAGCCCCTCCCATTTGACGCACTGAGAGAGACGCTGTCTTTTTCTCCAGCCGAGAAAATCCAGCTCCAGTGTTTCCAGCTACCCTTGCGGGTTGCAGGGAGATCGAGTCCTGAAGAAAGAGATACCAGACCTCCCACATTCTATTAACAAGGTACGGAGCTGACTAAACCCTTTGGAGAATTCTTGATGCAGATTCTTGGCAAAACAATCTTAACCAACTTAACTTAAACTGCTACTTACTTACTCCTTCCCAAGTATTAGGCTTAGGTCAGGTACACTGGGGTAGGCATAGTTAGAAGCACCAGTTGAGTACGTTAGTCAATGTTTTTATGTATGTATATATTTTATACATTTTAAAGTACCATATGGCTAAGAAACCATATCAAACGCCCGTCTCTCTATTTCTCTGCACTCTGGTGAAACTAAGTATGCACGGTTGACTGAGTGAAATAGCTGTCTATTGTTTTCACACAACTCTAGAGATACACTCTTATTCTGAGGGAGCAAAGTTGTCATGTTTATGCGGTTGTCAGAAACTGAATCCCTTCTCGTCTGAATCAGGGAAGTTCATCCCGCCCTATTCATTCAAGAAAGTTTCTAGTAACCTCTGAGCTAGCTGGCGCAAACCTAAATTAAGTCTAACATAGTCAGTAGAGACCTAGATGACCTCAGTCCTACGTCTACACTGCTGTTTATGTTATTCCAATGCGCAGAGCCTATTGGGAAAATAGGAACTACAGTACATGGCGCCCAACATTTGGTAAGGCGATAATCTGACACAAGACACTAGAGTAACTCAGTCGTGCTTTTTCACACAGACCCCTCTCTCCCGTAAAAACTCCACCTCCTTTTTCCCTTCACTATAACATCTGTGTGTATAAGGTAAACCCCAGGTTGATTTGATGTATTCTTTACCCAACCTTTCATACTGGCCCGCAGGTATATACTCTTGGCAGTATTTAACCCCTTTACTGCTAAGGCATTCTTTGAAGGACCCTTTGTTTTCCATTGAAATCAATGGAAAGTCCATGACGAGTTACCCTTGTCATTAGCAGCCAAGAGGTTAAACTGGAAAGTTGTTATTGGAATTGTAATTGTTCCGTGTATTATCCATTCAATGACAGGTCTCTCTGACATTGTCAATGGTAATCTCTCAAGTTTTTCAATGCTCAGAATCGTATAGTCTGCTCCTTTTAGTGCCAAACTGATTTGTTTATCAGTAAGGTTAAAGATACCGAATAATGACATTGTGTTGATTAAACGCCATGGGACGTAGCCTGAACACAGATTTTGCAACGTCCAACCAGGCTGTACAATAGGACGTAATTAAGACTGACCATGTTGTAACATTAGTAAACCCTGCTCTATTATATCAAAAGCAGATGATACAATGCTGTCCAGTGAATATATTCTGGAAGACAGAGTCGTTAACCCATTGTCCACTACAGAAAGGGATTTTTCCAAATTTATACGATCAATTTCTCGTATTTTTTCTGCTGTTTCAATTTGCATTACTTTCCAAGCTTCGTTGTACGCAGCGTATATACCGGGCGCTATGAAACATTTTGGACGCTGTTTGCGTGGTCCCAATATGAAATCACGCAAGTCAGCACCATCTTTAAGTAAAGTCAAGTGTTGCTTATTTTCGGCCAGCGTGGATTTCTCTAGCCACTCAAGGCATAGTTTCCCTACACTGTATGTTGTAACTATCCCTCGATGTTGTCTCTGGGAGTATCTTGGGTCTGGCCTGGTCATTTTGAACCCCTGAGTTTTGTTCAGGAATCTATCTTGACAGTTATTTGTGTCTGTTGGCCAGATCAACCACTTTTTCCAATCAGGATGTGTTCTGTTTGGTGTAAAATATGGGATATGTCTTTCTCCACATCTGTAGTGCTGTCACTATCAGTTATGGGTTTTGGAATAGACGGTGTATTTAAGTCTTTTATCTTAGCTAGGCCAAGACAAGTAGTTGTTGAATTTTGTCATTCAAGAATATAATTTGTTCTGGGATCATGCAGGCCCTAAATAATGCTTCTAGGCCTTGTACTTGCCAATCTTTGGTACCCCAGATCGTTTTTGTTTCAATTGTGTTTTTCCAAAATTTGAAACCAAATGTAGACATTTTGTCATAACATTTTTCAGAATAAATCAATTTAGTATTTGTCAACATTGTTTCATTCCTGTCCTAATTAACATTTTAAAATAAAACGTTTCTGGATCACTGGTATTAAACCCTGAGAAGTACTGGAATTTCTCATAAAATGTTTTCGAGCTGCCTTTTGGCGAAGTTGGACAGTGTTCCCATTGGTTATCTGATAAAACATTTCTAGGCTGAGCAGTTTTATGCAAACAGTGATCCCTAAAATGATTATTACAGTATAACTCTTCATAATTCGATGAACCCTGTAAGTAATCATGTTCTGTAAATTTGGCTGACATTACTAAATCTGACATCATGTTATTAATGTTTTCGAAGTCCCAATCATCAGAAAAGGTACTGGGTGTCACAAAGTCACTTAATGAAACCTTGAACTGGTGTAGATATTTCAGGAGCTCAACCGGGCCAAAAATGTCATAATCAGTTCTGTCCCATGCTACCCCATGCTACCCCATCAGCTATTGGATTGGCTGAGATGTTTACTGGTGACAGTTCTCTTTTCTCGATGTAGGAGGATGTGTGAGGCTTTAGGACCAAGTTGATGTTCTGACTTGCTGTGTCCATTGTACTATATTTTCCATCTATGAATGTTCCTAAACATAGAACCATGATAAGCCAAAGCAGTAGAGTAATTACACCTAACACAATCCAAAATTCAATCCATGGTGAAATCAGAAATGTATATTTAGTTGGTGAAAAAGTTCAATTACTTTGTCTTTGAAAGTTTTTTTGCGGGCATTTCTTCATGCTCGCTTGGATCTTCAGAAAAGTCGTCGAAGTTGATGAAGTAGCCAGATGCAGTTCTGTCAATTGTTGGAATTATATCCGGATTTTCATTTGCTTTTGCATTTTTCTTTGTTTCATTAGCATAGTCAGAGGCTACATCATTGTAGACTGGTGTTTCATGATGAACTGTTGCAATTTGGGTTTCAAGAGGCACACGTTCCATGGCATTATTGTATAGTCCTTTGTTATTCACTGCAGATTTATCAAATGTGATTAGTCTCTCAGTTTGAGCCTCTTGGATTGTAGCAAATTTTGGTATTCTGCTATTTCTTGGAAGTCCACTGGGCCTACTACTTATTATTGGCCACATGATTGTGGTTTTACCAGGTCGATGGATACAACTCGGTTCTCCTTTTTACCAGCAAGAGGCGGTAGTACAACTGATCTTGTTCCGCTGACAGCTAAGACAGAAACTGCTTTTCTGTAAGAAGGCCCAAATTCCTTCTTCACCGCGATCTTCTCTCTGACCAGATCCCATCTTTGGAATCCAGACAACTCTAGCTGGGACAGGTGGTTTTTCTTCAGTGGCTGTCGGCTGTTGTTTCAACTTTATGTTACTCAGGTTTTTTCTTGTTTCATTTAAATCCTGTAAAACAGCCAAACGGTCTTTGATATCAAAGGATTTTTCTTTTACCACTGAAGTGTGACAATCAAGATCCTGAATGTGCATTCTAGTACCGAACAATAGTTCGTATGGAGTGAGACCTTTTAGAGAATTTCTTGGCAGATTATTAAGACTACGGTGGACAATTGTTAAATGTTTGACCCCACCCAACACCCAAACCTAATACCCTCGTCGTTATAGATTGCTTTATGTCCTGGTTTTTTCTTTCCACTACCGCATTTCCCTCAGGATGGAAAGGAGAAGAGTACCGCAATGCAATGCCCATGCTGTTCATGGCCTCTTTGTAAGCTCAAGAGCTAAACGCAGGAACCTGATCAGAATGTAGCATGCCAATTGCGTATGTGCCGATAAAGACACACAAATCTTTTATGACAGTTCTGGCGTCAGCCGAGCGCTGGGGCCACATCCAAATGAATCTCGTACAGGAATTCACTGTAACCATGATATAATTATAGTTGCCATCCCTTTCTAAGGGACCACAGTGGTCCAGGTAAACACATGCTAACGGTTTATCTGAGATTAGAAGGGGCGTCTGTGCTGGTCGTTTTACTGTTAATACTTTCATTCTTTGGCATATTTCGCATTCTAGAACATAGTTCTTAGTTTGCTTTCTCATGCCCGGCCACCAATATCTCTGTTTTAATAATGATGTTGTGGCGGAAATACCAGCATGTGCAGAGGCTAGCCCTTCGTGTGCCACTGAAATTAGTCCTAATCTGTGTTCCATGTTTGGAATTGCTCTATCCCCCACTCCAGGGATTCAAGCAAATGGAACATTGTTCGCATCAGTTATGTATGAGTACTTTACTGGAAAGCCTTTCTGGAGTGTTTTTATGTCATCTTTTACAGAAGCACTGACAGCTTGCAGTATATCGCTGTCTATTTTTGTTTTTGACCGGGTGATAGCAGCTACGGAAGCCGTTTGCACAGATGCCGATACCATCTTAGTGGTAACAATTGTAAAAAATCACTAAGCGGTACACTTCTGTGTCAAGAGATTAATTTGCATGGAGCCTGCAAAGGGTCTTCAAATAACCTTTCATGTCACCTGCATGGCACGCCTGCAAAACAGATAGAGCCATTTTTTAAACAACTTTCTAACGGCAGTTACGTTTTAATAAGTGACCACAGCTGTTGTGGCATGGTGCCAGGAAAAGCCTATCTCGTGTCCGTAACTTCCAGGGTCGTTTGCTGTATGCAAGTATTGTATCCACATAGCAATCCAGATATGGGGGCTGCGTTATGGCCTTCCTTGAATATCTCTTCTATTCGAATTGATACTTTAAGCAGAATGAAGTCTATTCTTTTGCAGACAACTGTGCCTTTAACGTCATCCAAAGAAACGTATGATCTGCAAGTGGCAAGGACATCGGCAGAGATACATTCCCTTTTGTCGACAAATTGCCCCGTGCATTTCGTAGAAATGTTAAGCCAAATCTTAAACATGTCTGATACCAGTGGCATCACACATGTATTTAAGACAGTTTTTTCGGGACTGTTAGCACCCTTTGAAACAGTTCTGGGCATCTTCCCGAATTTTGTCCATTCTGTCTTTGGCGGCCTACCCTTAACCTGGGACTCGTGGAAGGAATTTTATTTTTGCTCCTTCTGCACCGATATGGCAAGCCAATCCACACACAAGACTCCAGCAACGATGGAAGAAACGATCCTAGCAATACGATACCGAGACCGTATCACTAAGGTCCTCGGATTGGCCAGGCTAAGAGATCTGAGTACAACCTTGTTTCTTTCATTCATGCCGATTTGGCAAGATTACATCTTAACTGTGCTTCGATGTCTGCTATGCGGCGAAGAATGCGTGTTGGACGTCTGTCTTACACTTCCATCAGCAGTACCAATGGATATCGATACTTTGCTAGGTCCTGTAACGACTCATGCATCGTGTTGTCCCCAGCGGCTACCTATTCTGATGACGGCATACGTTGAGACTTCACCACTACGAGTAGGTGGCGGTGAGGTACGAGAGGAAAGCAGCACCAAACAGGTACAACCTTCTGTGAGCATTGCTGATCCTAACATCGATGATAGCAATCATGCAGAGAACTGCACAGTTGCCGCATTTTCAAACTTGGTCGAACTTTCACCTGATGTTGTAGACCAATTTTTTGCAAGTCTGTCTGAAATGATGTTCTCCCCTGAGCAACGAGAATGAAAATATTTTAACAAGCACACAGCGTTCCCTGACCTCTGAATTCAGCCTTCAGTTTTAATAAACAAAGCTACCGAAAATATTTGGAACAATTTGTTTCCCCTGAAAGGGAACTTATTTTTTTACATTTTCCAAAATATTTACTTTTTTTTGGCACATGGTACTCTGCTTAAAATAGAACTATTCTTAGAGAACAGAGCTTCTATTTTTAGGATACTAGAGACAATATTTTACCTCAGCCTCTAGCACATATACAGCATTTTTGTATGAATATGTGATGGAATGGTCTCAATCTCGATTACTTGTTCTCCCCTGAGGCGGAAGCCGGGGGCATTTCTTTTGCTAAAGCCATTCCCAAACCTATCTTGTGTGAGAGTGTGTGAATTTAAGCTTTGAACTATCTGTGTGGTGATTTACGACCTCCTACAGTCACGCTGACCGGCTTATTTTTAAAACTGTACATATCTTAATTGTGAGATTTTAATTATCGGACACTGACCGCCTGTATGTTTTGACGAAATCTAGTCATCACAGGGGTCCCGATCTTCAGTCCTTTACCGGTGCAGCCGTGCAGCCGAGCGCAGCGCTCTCGCCGGCTGGGTAAAACGGAACCGCCATCTTGGGGGGAGGCAGGGTAGCGTTCCAGCTCCTGGACGCCTCCCGCCCTCCCTCACTACATAAGGAGTGCTTGTGATACTGCATTTAGATTACTTGTTCTCCCCTGAGGCGGAAGCCGGGGGCATTTCTTTTGCTAAAGCCATTCCCAAACCTATCTTGTGTGAGAGTGTGTGAATTTAAGCTTTGAACTATCTGTGTGGTGATTTACGACCTCCTACAGTCACGCTGACCGGCTTATTTTTAAAACTGTACATATCTTAATTGTGAGATTTTAATTATCGGACACTGACCGCCTGTATGTTTTGACGAAATCTAGTCGTCACAGGGGTCCCGATCTTCAGTCCTTTACCGGTGCAGCCGTGCAGCCGAGCGCAGCGCTCTCGCCGGCTGGGTAAAACGGAACCGCCATCTTGGGGGGAGGCAGGGTAGCGTTCCAGCTCCTGGATGCCTCCCACCCTCCTCCCACCCCCCAGCTGGACATGGATATAAGGAAGGGGCCTTCCCGTCCGCGCAGCGGGCGGGTGCAGCGGGCGCGCCGATGGCGCGCCGAAGGCAAGCCCGTCTGCGCCCGTCCGCGCCGGACCCGCGCCCAGCGCCAGTACCCCTGCTCCATTTGCCTCTAAAATTTGTTGGTCCTCACAGCAACTGCGTCACCTCCGTCATGCTACCTGTGTTCCCTTTACCAGCTGTAATGCCTCTAACCTAGAAAATACTGTATATTCCTGCCCTCAGTGTAATTTCTCTCTTCCTATGGTACCTAAAGCACCGTTACTTTACTCTATTATCAATGAACAGCCTCCTACCATGTTAAAGGCCGCACTACTCAATTGCAGATCTCTTCCAGCCCATGCCCACGACATCTGGCTATCTCTTGAAACCCATAATTGGGATTTACTGTTTCTTACCGAAACTTGGATAAAAGACTCCTCCAATCCGGATATCACCTTGGCTACTCCCCCTGGCTATTGTTTCACTGGCATCAATCGAGACAATTCTAAGACCGGAGGGGGCCTTGCGATTATCGCCAAATCCCATCTCAAATTTAATCTGACAAAAATCCCCAATCTGGGCCTCATTGAAGCCGCTCACTTTATAATAATGGACCCCGCTGGTACCATCTGTGCAGGCATACTAGTCTATAAACCCCCTGCTGTTACCTCTTCCTCCCTTACTACTTTGATGCACACTATCGCTGATTTCTCGCTTAAACACCCCTATTTTACTGTATTAGGAGATTTCAATATTCACATCGATAATCCTTCCTGCACTCTTGCATCCTCTCTGTTAGATACCCTACAAGGTCTCACCCTGCCCCAATTAGTAACTGGTCCGACCCATATAGCTGGCCATACACTTGACCTCATCTTTTCTAATCTTCCTTCTCTCTCTACCTTTCCCCCCATCCCTTTGACTTGGACCGATCACTTCCTTATTCCTTTTTCTTTCTCGGCCCCTTCCCCTCCTCCCCCTATTCCCCTTAATCAAGGAAAAAGACGTAAATGGACCAAAGTTACTTGTGACTCCTTAGAGGTTCATTTTCATTTTCACCTTAATCAGCAAAATGACCTCAATTCAGAAACCTTGAGACTGAACTCGTCTCTCTCCGATGCACTTGACTTGGTTTCCCCTCTTGCCCCTGTCACCTCATCCAGATCCCGTCCCTCTGCTCCCTGGTTTTCTCCTCGGCTACGCGAAGAGAAGAGTAAGTGCAAGCGGTTGGAGCGTAAATGGAGTCTCAACTATGATCCCTCAGCCAAATTGGCTTACAAATCTGCCCTGAATGCATTCCATAAACTTAAACGCTCCTCAATGAGAACCTACTTTTCCAATCTTATTCAGCAGGCGCAGAATTCTTCAAAAACTCTTTTTTCTATTGTAAAAGATTTTGTTCACCCCCCGCTTCAAAATCCCTTTGTACTCCCTCACAAGATCTTTGTAATGGATTATCTGATTTCTTTCAAGAAAAGATAGTTAAACTCTCCTCTTCCTTTGCAACGACTCTGGATCACCCCGACGATTATTCTTGTCCCCCCTCTTGTTCCTTTAATTCCTTTACTGAGCTAACTCCAGACCTTGCGTCAGCTTTGCTACGCAATGTTAAGTCTGGTTCCCCTCTGGACCCTGTCCCGGCCAAAGTCATGGGCATTCTTGCCCCTATTCTAGTGAACCCGTTTCTTTCCATCTGGAATTCCTCTTTGTCACATGGTCATTTTCCCTTAGTCTGGAAACAGGCTAGGCTTGTCCCCATACTGAAAAAACCTGGTGCCGACCCTTCACTTTTTAGCAACTATCGTCCCATCTCGCTCCTGCCTAAACCTGCTAAGATTCTGGAGAAGGTGGTACAGAAACAAGTGGCACTGTACCTAGAGTCTAACCAGTTGCTACATGATTCTCAGTCCGGCTTTAGGTCCGGCTTTAGTACTGAGACCGCACTGCTTGAAGTCTCCGAAATCATCAGGGAATCGGTGGATAGGGGCGAGGAGGCCATGTTGGTCCTCCTCGACCTATCCGCCGCTTTCGATACTGTCTCCCATAAAATACTTACCACCCGCCTACAACAGCTAGGGGTCGGTGGGACAGTGCTGGCCTGGATCACCTCTTTCTTGTCTAGTCGCTCTCAAAGGGTTATGATACACCCTTTTGAATCCGAGGACAAACCTCTCCTGTGCGGAGTGCCCCAAGGTTCTGCTTTGAGCCCACTACTGTTTAATGTTTATGTGGCTCCTTTGGCCAAGGTAGTGGAGTCCTGGGGGGTCAGGGTGGTCTCCTATGCTGATGATACTCAGCTTATTTTTTCATTTCGAGACCATTCTGACTCCCTCTTCTCCAATTTTAGAAACTGCCTTGGTAACATCTGCACATGGATGTCAGCTAATCATCTTGCCCTGAACACTGATAAAACGGAGGTTCTTTTCTTCAGTAAGAAATCACCCCCTCCTGCAATCCTTTGGTGGCCTCCCATCTTGAATCCCCCTCCCACTCCTGTGCAGGCAGCTCGCAACCTCGGCTTCACTTTTGACAATTCCTTGTCTGGAAATGCTCAAGTCAACAAAGTGGTAGGGTCCTGTTTCTCCAAACTACGTATGATCCAGAAAATCTTCCCCTTCCTCCCTCAATCTTCACGTAAAACTGTGGTTCAGGCTCTTATCACCACCCATCTAGACTATGCCAACAGTCTATATGCAGGTGCCCCCCTTTACCTCATTGATCGCCTGCAAATAGTCCAAAATGCGGCGGCTCGGCTTATCGGTAACATCCCTGCCCGTACTTCAGTCAGAGCCTATCGAGAAGAGCTTCACTGGCTCCCCATTCTACGATGCATTGATTTCAAAATACTGATCCTGACATTTCGGGCTATACATGGAATTGGCCCGTTATACATGAGAAAGCGTCTCAAAATTTCTGTCTCAGTCAGACATCTCTGATCTAACAACCTTCGTCTGCTGATGGTTCCTAGATTCAAGCTTTCTCGGACTGGCGGCAGGTCCTTCACCGTTACTGCCGCCAAGCTCTGGAACAGTCTTCCCCTTGACCTCAGGTTTTGCGAATCCGAGCCTATCTTTCGTCGCAAACTCAAGACCTGGTTGTTCACTAAGCGGTAGAACAGGGCACGATCAAATTATCGCTTTTCTTAGTCCCTCTGTATGATTTGATTCTGGTCTCTCTTCATGGGGATAATCATGTAATCTTAGCGCCGGGACACCTCCGTCGGAGGTAGCTGTGCGCTCTATAAGCTTCAAAATAAATAAATAAATAAATAAAATCTTCTTTTCTGTATTCAGAGCCATTTCATGTGTAATTTTCGCAATTCAGTCAGCTGATATATATATGCATTTAACTGAATGATGACACTGCTTGAAAAGCGTACAGTACCAACACTCATTTTTCGTGTATGAACCATACACGATTTCAAATGCGATTATGTATTTTGGGTGGGGTGGGTTGGAAAACACACATGCATCGTTATATGTTTACTATTGCTCAGTTTTTTAGTAATGATGGACATTAATCAGTGGAGTGGGTGTTGTATTTCAATCTAGGACCCTAATTTGATATTCCCGATTCATGCCCTTATGTGGTTATAATTAATAATATCCTTATAAAGGCTTATGAATCATATCCATATTCAGTAATAGCCCATGCAGTCCAAAGCACAGCACGGCTACTCCCATTGACTCCTAGAAAGCACAACGCGTTCTTTAAACAAACCAAGCCTCCAGCAGCCCGGGAAATCCCCCCTGCTTTTGTTTTGATTTGAACAAGAACTCCTTGAGTCCAGAAAGAACTGTTAGTTCTTAGTGATGTCTTATGTCCAACCTTACGTCAAACTCGGCACATTTCAGGTATAAATATACCAACAGTTGCCTTAAGCAAACACACGGTGGTTTGGAGCAGAGCGGCTATCTACTTGCCCGAGAGCCCAGCTGATGCGAGAGCCCACGGAAGCCGCCCCTCCCGTTTGCCGCACTGAGAGCGACGTTGTCTTTTTCTCCAGCCGAGAAAATCCAGCTCCGGTGTTTCCAACTACCCTTGCGGGTTGCTGGGAGATCGAGTCCTGAAGAAAGAGATACCAGACCTCCCACATTCTATTACCAAGGTAAGGAGCTGACTAAATCCTTAGGAGAATTCTTGATGCAGATTCTTGGCAAAACAATCTTAATCAACTTAACTTAAACTGCTACTTACTTACTCCTTCCCAAGTATTAGGCTTAGATCAAGTACACTGGGGTAGGCGTAGTTAGAAGCACCAGTTGAGTACGTTAGTCAATGTTTTTATGTATGTATACATTTTATCAATTTTAAAGTACCATATGGCTAAGAAACCATATTAATGCTTTTACAATATTATTTCATAATACTACTTTTGCTGTACGCACTTTACTTTATGATAAGTATTGCAATTGTGGCAATTCATTTCTCTTGCATGAGAAAGAAGACTGCTCAATAAATAACACATTTTATTGAAAACGCCTGTCTCTCTATTTCTCTGCACTCTGGTGAAACTAAGTATGCACGGTTGACTGAGTGAAATAGCTGCCTATTGTTTTCACACGACTCTAGAGATACACTCTTATTCTGAGGGAGCAAAGTTGTTATGTTTATGCGGTTGTCAGAAACTGAATATCTTTTCGTCTGAATCAGGGAAGTTCATCCTCCCTATTCATTCAAGAAAGTTTCTAGTGACCTCTGAGCTAGCTGGCGCAAACCTAAATTAAGTCTAACATAGTCAGTAGAGTCCTAGATGACCTGAGTCCTACGTCTACACTGCTGTTTTTGTTATTCCAATGCGCAGAGCCTATTGGGAAAATAGGAACTACACTACAGAAGTAAAAGAAATATTCCTTAAATTGAGGTACTAAAGTTTCGCTATGCTTTTTCCTTTAAGTTTCAAAAAATTAAGAAAAAGAGCGGGTCCCCAAAGCACAGGACCTCCGGATTAGGTAAGTAATGCAGGGTAAATACATAGCAGAAAGAATATGGGAGCGCTGGAGCGCTGTTACCGCGTAACCCAGAATCAGCTCTGAATTAGATTTGTTCTTCTTTTTTAAATGCATGCAGGTCCGATGAGCGCGAGAATCCAGGAAAGCCTCTTCTCTTTTAAATGCAGGTCCGACGAGCGCGAAGAAACACCAGGACTAGAAGGTGCCAGCAGACACACCGGGAGAAGCTTCCACGAGTAAACAGAACGACGCACCAAAACCAGCCGGGAGGACGCTAGGAGCGCAGAAACCAGGAAGAATATCAGGTAAAACAGCACGCCTTCCAACGCAAGAACGAGAAGCGCTGCTGCTTGCGGGAGGCCGGGTTTTGACTCACTCGACCTAATCCCGCGCATGAGCAGAGGAAAACAAGCTGCCATTTTAGTTGTTTTCCTTAATCTTGTGTGCCCATCTTTGCACACGCATCATAGGCTGGAAGCAGAAGTGACCAGGCCAACAGTGGAAATGTTGTAGCAGCCTCCCAGATACCTGTGAAAGGGTGGGTGGGGCAAAGTCAAAGCATCAGGGTAGTGCCTCCGAAAGATTGACCACCCACTGAATGTGTGTTTTAGTGGGGTTTTCATGCTGTTGATGTACCGTGGCACTGTCCAACATCCCTGCTGCTTATGTTGTGATGATGCCACATCCACTTAATCCAGAGAAAAGGTGGCCATTTAAGGACAAGAGCATCACACTGTAACCTTCAAGGACAGTACAGGCACAGACGTGCCCTACTTAATCCTTCCTGAGGCTGTTATGGTCAACTAACCTGCAACCACAAACAACCCTCTCTCTTTCCAAACTTCAGTTAGAAACTCGTTTTACATCCTTTACCAACACTTAGCACCCCTGGACACCATTCACTGTAAGGGCCAAGAGCCACACTGATACGTCTCACAGCTGTCAAAAAGTGTCTACTGCAAGATTAGGGAACTAGAGATTATCTGCTGTTTCTGGAATGCGGTTCCCCAAGCAGACAAGCACTGCGACCTTCTGCAAATCAATGCAAGGACACTTTCTGTCTCAAAGAAATGTGCATGAAGTGTACACAGTACCTAGCATCTGCCTTGTCCTGGTGTTGTACTATACTGAGTTAAGGTCACCCTTGCCTTGGAAGTGCAGAGAAAACAGCTCCCTGCTGCCATAAATGTGGCAAGAGGACTTCGAAGAGCTGACCCATGGGCCCTGCATCGAAATATGGATACACTCGTGCCGTTTTTACAGCACCATATAAGAATTGGATAAGCACAAAGCTCAATCAACAGTGCACTCCTTTTACAAGCGACACAATTTGGTGAAAGCTTTGCGTCCGCATGCGTGAAAAAAAGGCAGGCATAGTCTCTCACACAGACGCTGTATCGAAGCACACGAGACATGCAGAAAATTGCACAACCACGAGGAGGATAACTGTTTCCTATGAAAAGCACTTCGACTGTTTCTAATGTGGAAAAGAAATAGCATTCATGCTGTTGCTTTCAGTACATGAGACCAACTTTAGAGAATAACAAATGTGAAAGACTGAAGCTTTTGAGGTGCTCGGGAAGGTTGCGATCGCCATAGGGGACAGCATATTTTCTTTTTTAGTTTTGTGGCATTTGTTTGCTAAACATTGGTTTCAAGAAATTAGCTATCGCCCCAGCTTGTCAAGACATACCTACTGGCTTTGTCAATTACTGTTAAGGTTGAGCTGCTCTGTTTCACAGGGAGACCCCCTCCCTTTATTAATTGCTGTCAGAAAAAAGAATAAAAGGATCTTCATAGATAAAGGTGATTTGAACGAACTCCCCACCCCACAGGCTGTTTATATTGCAGCATAAGAATTGTTTAAAATTCTATTTGCATTCAAGCTTTAAATCTTAAGAATAAATGAAATGTGCTGTGCTTATGTGGTTTGAAACTGAAAAATACCTGTGTTACGGGTAGGTTATCATTTAATTTGATATGTTGCAATAGGGAAATACCAGAGTTGGTCTGAGAATGCCAAATGCCCATGCTGATTGTAGAAACGCAAAGAAAACACAATATGTTAGCAGTAACTTGACGAAAGAGGATTAGGAATTGCAATATATTGCTTCAAAATTCCCACGTGTGTCCTCCTTGAGCTCTGCCAAATCACTTGTTGAGGTATTTGAAAGCTGCTGGCACACATTTGTTAGTTTACAAAGTGTTCCCAGTGTTGTTGTGAAGCGTTATTTCCCTGCAGTAATGTTCTTTACATCTAGGCCTCTGAACCTCCCGTTGACTGACGAATCAGGTGATGCTGAATCGATTATGTACAAACAAATAAAGGACAAATGCATAACACCTCAAGAACACTTAATTATCAGCCCCGACAAGCTGTTAAATAACCACAGCCTCTTGTCAGCTGAAGCAGAACAAGGACAAAAGAATGGAACACAGAATCTCTGTAATACGAATCTACGGAGGGTGTAACAAACGGAGATATACGATCCCTATATCTGTAATCACAAATCATTGTGGGGAAGAGTAATTAATCATAGTCTTGCCGCCAATTGGGCGGAAACAAGAAACAGAATATACATCTCCGGTTTTCATTATGTTGCGTTCATTGATTCGAACGTTCAGAAGGTGGTAAACAGTTTCACAAAAAATATTGCAGCAGTTCGCTGCTATTAGTACTACATTATTATCATATCTTAACACGTTTTTAGAAGGCTTAACAGAAAGAAGGGGAGACGGCAAAGCAAAGGGTGTGAAAAGAGGGATAAAGAATGGCAGAAAGGGAGAGCCTGACAGATGAGAGAGAAAAAGTGAGGAGATAGTGAGTGTGAAGGACAGAGATGAAGAATTGTGCATGCATGAGACGAGATAGGGGTGGACTGGGACAGAAAATAAGCACCGGGAAGTAAAATAAAAGTGGTCCCCAATAGTGAATCAGAGCTGCCAAATTAGCAAATAAGGGTAGTTTTGAACTTGTGAAGACACGCTTTGCAGGTAAGGGAGGCTAGAAGCATTTGTGCATGCTGCAGGCAAGGTTTTCTGGAATATCAGGGAAATCAACAATAGAAACCAGAATATAAGATGTAACGCTCCAGTGTTTCAGGGGCCTTGGGGGAGACCCGGAAACACATACAAACATTGTTGCACCTTCTGGCCAGGCGTGGCCAGAAGGCTATAAATGAAAGGACGGAGGTCGCTCGGGGCTTCCGGTCGAAGTTACCAACCAAAGAGTGTGTTTGTATTATTTATCCCCGTGTGTGTGCCCTCACGTGCAGTGACCCCTCACTCCCCTACATAAAACAGGCCGACGAAAAGCCAAAAAAGAGCCTACACACCAGAGACGCAACTAGAGCCAAATTTCGGGGGGGGGGGCTAAGAAAGAATTTCGGGGGGGCTGAACCTTTAATCAGTAGGCAGAGTGGAGCTGCAGGGGCTCTTAGAAGGGGTGAAACAACTGCAAGGCCTAATTAACATTCAAATGGTCTTTTAAAGACCTGTGAAACGTTCGGGTGCGGCTCTGTGTGCCCGGGATCTGTCTCATCCCGGGGTGCCGCACAGGACGGGGGGGCTGAAGCCCGGTGAGTCCAATGGGTGTTGTGCGCCTGCTACACACTGACCTGTTAGACCAGCCCTTCTTCTGGCACTGCCAGCCAGATTGCCAGTTTGAACCTGAGAGGAGATTTGGCAAAGTGTGATATGAGAGAAAGGTGTGGCTAAAGAGTGAGCGCGAGAGAGAGAGATTGTATAGAGAGAAGAGGGCAGGCAGACAGGCAGTGAGAGAAATGAAGAGGAGGAAAGTACAAGGTGGAAGGAAAAGAATGGTTCGAGAGTGTCAAATATTGTGTGGGGGCAGATAGTAAGCAAGCAGGTATAAGGGTAAGAGTGACGAATAGGTCGAATGTTAGGACATGGAAAGCGAGTAAACTATGTGGGAGAGACTGTGAGAGAGGACGAGAGAGGAAGGGGCAACAAGGAAGACAATGAGAGAGGAGATGCCTCTACCTAAAGGTGAGGACAGAGAGTAGTACTAATACAGAAACAGTGCGGTATGGACACCGAACAGAGGTGAGGTGTAAAGGAGAATTGGAGAGAGAGATTCTGGAGGAGCCTGAAAGAGAGCAGTAAGGGCCCTATAATATGTGTAATATGCGGTGTTGAGAAGGAAAGGTGATTGTTTGAAAGAGAGAGAGATTAATGTAATAGCTGAAGAGAAATAGACAGACACATTATTGAGTTTTTTGGAAAAATTACCTAGAAACTCGAAGGCAGAATTAATTTAATTGCAAAAAGCCATTACATTAAAAATCAACAAAAATTAGTTCAGCATCTAGGATTGGAGTCAAATCAACATTCATAGAAATTAGGAAAGCATGATTAATTTACTTGCTGAGGAGGAGCATCTTGCAGGATATACCCCAGCAAGCAATTATTTTAGCAGTATATTTTATCAATAAATGATTAAGAGGGCTTAAAAAAAGATTTGTCATCCCCTGTGCATTTTAGATATTCTTAAGAGGTGTGATTTTGGGACACTGTAGCAAAAAACTAAAATATTATGTACATTTCCACCGTCTAGGTAGGAATTGAGTTTACGTTTTTGTCATTTTCGTGATTTACAAAAGGTAAAATGGGAAAAGAGAGTTTGAGCCTGATTATGAGTGTGATGGTAATGGAGCAGGCCGTCACACCAGCATCCTGCTCCAAGACCACCAAACCCCTAGTCTGGCCACACACTGAATTCCGATTGGAATATGCTGCAATCAAAAGAAGATCCAACTCCAGGGTAGCTTAGGTAGTACTTATTAAGAAGTTATCATCAAGAATAGAAGTACAGAGAGCCCCAACAGGATCGCCTACCTGCTGCTCAGCCCATACACCAACTGACACTCTCACTCATCCAACATTCCATAGCGTCACCACGCTCCAACATTCCACAGCACACTAACACTGGCTGAGCAACAAGTATAACACAATACAGGTCGGGCGGTCCTGTGGCGGCGGTCCCACAGGGGTGAGCTTTAGAAAGGCACTGCAATGGGATCACCACCGCACATTCCTGCACAGCATGGACTGTTAAGTCCATGCCATCCAGGAACTGGAGGTGCATGCATACAGGGGGGCACAACATATGCCGCTGCATACATCCCTTGACCCTGAGGCAACAGGGCACACTGTAGGGCTACCTTAGTTTCCTCCCCGCCACACTTTTCATGGCAGCCTCACCGTCATGAAAACTATGGTTGTGAGGAAACTTAAAACATGCTTGGCGGTGCCTTAGCGTCACTACCAAGCAAATTGCGGGCCTCAGACCACTGCAAGACCGCCAGGGGGTCGGATCACAGGTGTGGCTACAGCTGCACTGACAAAGTAGGTTTTGCAGTCAATTGGACCTCCAAACACATAATTAGCCCCTAAGTAAGATAGAGAAATATACATTTGTTACAGGAAAATAAACATGGAATTCCAAATGCCAAGAAATAGAAGGAATAACACTCATTCTAGAAACAAATACAGTCCCGTAATTTCTTGCAGTTTACGTACATGGCAAAGACACACCGAGGCAGATTTATCATTCAGTTACAGTGTCCTTGCATCACGCAATGGGGTGCAAGGGCAACACAACTACTAAGTCAGATTTATGAAGCCATGCAAGGCCACCTTGCATGGTTATGCATTGCGTGATAAATCTAGAGTAATGCAATGCAGCAGAAAATGCTGTGTTGCATTACTCTGCACAAGGGAGACATTCCATGGGTGAAGATTTGGTGTTCCCATGCATCCACCCATGGATTTTTCACACATTCCCGGATTTACCATGAGTGGTAGACCTGGGAATGTGTCAAAATGCTACACCTCCCCAGGTGAGGCATAACAAAGAGAAATATCTTTATTCCGACTTGTTTGTTTCCTCTTTCTATGTGGGCTGCATTTTGCACTACACATAGAAAGAGGAAAATGCCTCAGAGA
This sequence comes from Lissotriton vulgaris, assembly GCF_964263255.1. Classification (NCBI taxonomy): domain Eukaryota; kingdom Metazoa; phylum Chordata; class Amphibia; order Caudata; family Salamandridae; genus Lissotriton; species Lissotriton vulgaris. The sequence continues at coordinate 989,934,464 of NC_141695.1, forward strand.
ATTGTTTTGGTGTAGAAAGTTGCAATCCTGTCTGCAATGCAGGCACCCTGGCATTACGACACAAGGGTGCCTGCAATGGCAGCAGCTTGTGCTCTAGCACACGAAAAGGACAGAAATGTCTGCTATTCCTGCCCTTTCCCTGCACAAAAGTCTGAAAAATCTGCCTCACAGTTTACCAATGAAATGCTATATTCTTCTATATTATGGAATTTGCAATTTTCCCCAAAATATATTTTTTAATATATGGTGGCATAGCATTGGCGGTGTGATCGTGGCATGACTGCCATATGATGGCTCGGGTAGTCGGACCGACACGGGACCACGGCAAGCACTGGGGATCCACAATTTCCGGTGGTGGCGTAGCAGTCAAAGGCTGAAATATGCTTGGTGTTGCTGTTGTGGCACCGCTGAGCATATTAGGAGTTTCCTCACCATCCGCGCTATCATGTAAGTGCTTACTCCATGAAAATACTTATGGTGAGGAAAAGAAGTCCTGTGCGTCCGGATCTGGAGATACATACATGGTGTGCCCGACCCCCCCCACCCTGATTGCATGCACCCCCTTTCCTGCACAGCATGAATAGCACAGACCTTGCCATTCAAGAACAGGCTTTAGCATTCCCATTTCGGTGCCTTTCTATCAGGCACTGCCGTGGGACTGCCAAAGGACTGCTGCCAGACCACAAGGAAACTCTTAATCCGGCTGGAAGCCGGCGGACGAGTTTGGCGGTATAGAAGTGGGGCACTGGAGTGGCACTAGAGTTAAGTAAGGAGGTGCACAACCAAAATTATCTAATTTTAGGATCACATTAATCAAATTGCTGCGTTCATCTGTTTGGGGTGCTGCATTACATACGTGTGTTGGCTAACACCTTAGTGAAAAGAAGATGCAGAAGAAGTCTGCAAGTAATGCACACTGTTCCCGAGGAAAGATAACTATTTCCACAATATTTACAACATTCTTATAGTTTCAATCAGTATTTGCATTTATTGATGCAGTAAACTTAATAAATCATATTGTTATGTCATAATGTCATAAATAATTCAAAATGATACATTATGTGCTACAATTCATTTTCATTATTGCATTTGACTTTTCAGTTTTCTGTGCTATAACAAATTGTAACCGATAAAAATATTCAAACAACGGGCCTATTTACAAAGAATTAATCTTGAGAAGAAGTCCCTTCTTCCTGTGAATGTTATTCTTCATTTCTTGCGATACAATGCCAATGCATTTCGGGAAGACGTTTCCCTTCATCAGGGGAAATATCCTATGAATACCAGTACAAGGGATTTTAAGTATCTAGTGCATATGGCTAAACAGAAATCCAAATTCACAGCAGGGGGTGCCATGTCGTGTTGAAATTAGAAACCTTATACCCCGGGAATCTAAAGACATCAGCAAGATAATTCACCATCAGTGTAGGTGTGTCTATCATGCTTCAACATGGAATATACTCAGAAACACAAGTTAACGGAGAACGTGAATATGCTCATTATTCAAGTACATGTGTGTGTACCCTGCGGTGGTCTGATGGATAGACAATCTTGCAGTACCATAAATCATGCAGTTTGGTGAAACCAAGTATAGGTACCTGAGTCAAGCGGTGCTACGGTAGTTGCTCTTCAAAATAGTCAGAATCCCCATATGTTGAACACGTCGGGGAGGTATCCTTAAAGCAAGGTTCAGATGGGTATGTTAATGAATAAAGGCGAGTACCTCTAGCTGTCAGTAACTATAACTATGCCCGTTGTATAAGATGCTGTTGGTTGATATTACATCGTCTAGACGTATCAATATGTCATACACGTAATCTCTATATAGGTAAAAAACTGATGCTAGTACTGTACTAGTTGTAACGTTGCAAATATACCAAGTCTACCTACTGTTCCCAATAATTGTCTCATACTCTAGTAAATAAGCCGGTACCAATCGTGGTACTGAGAAAAATCAATAATCATATACCTCACTGCAATCTATCCAAATCCCGGTGGGGGACACGCTGTGTACTCGTTACTTTTATGTTTCCATCTCCTAGCAGCTCTAAAAAAATATATATACAACAAATGGTGACCTGTACTGTCAAGCTCCGTGGGGTAAACCATGTGCATCTAGAATGACGAGGTTGATGCCGAATACAGGAAAAGAACCCTGTACTTACATTATTGATATGCCGAATCAAGAATTCCACCCAAAGCCTCCACGGAAAAAAGTTTAAGTTCTTCCTATGAATTAAACCGGAAGACTACAATACAATGCTCAAATAGTGCTGATGCTAAAAATAAAGGAAGGACAATGGCAGTGGTTGTCTTGTGTTGGTCAGGGATGGGGAAAGCACAAGAGAATGTATCTCAAATGGAACAAATAAGTGGTGCAACTGGATGAGTGGAAAAGCCCTAATAACCACTCATTGGTTAAACCAGCAGGCTGGTAGAACACAAGGATTCAAGGAAAGGAAACCCTATACCCACACATCTAGTATCAGAAATAAACGTATGTAGTTGGACATGCAACAAGTAAAACAAGGCAGCAGAAAAACAGTGATTTCCTGAACAGAAAAGGTAGTCTTCAGTTCTTTAATTTTCATTAACACAACAGCAGCCAGCCGACACGTGTTTCATCGCTTCCTCAGGGCTCAAAATCGACTGCGTATATGCCGAAGGTCGCTCCGCCGGTGATACTTCCGACCCGGTGGGGCCCGTGACCAATTCAAGTGAGAACAGGGAAGTAGAGACGGTCTCTGCCGACAGAGTATGATTGGACAAGAATTCCAGGAGCTCTGTAGCTTGTAGACAATGTGGAGAGAATAACCCAACAGTCTACCATCAAGATCAGCGGATCGGAGTGAGGGAATAGCAGAGTGAGTATGTGGCTCTAAATCCCTTTCTTCACTATGATGTCTAACGCGACGTGCGAGGCGTTTGGGAAGCTACCGGTTCACCGTGTTCCTAGTTGTGCAGCCTTACTTGTTTTACTTGTTGCATGTCCAACTGCATACGTTTATTTCTGATACTAGATGTGTGTGCATAGGGTTTCCTTTGAGACACTCTACAGTTGCTCTTTGAATCCTCTTGACAGATACAAGCTATTTAATGGAATATGTCCTTAGTGTTTATTTATATGTAGTTTGGCTTGAAAGGAAGTGAGTGGGCCTATTGCTATAAATTCTGAATGAATTATCATCATGCACCCTAAATGGATTTTAGCCTGTTTGCCATGATCACTGTTTATATTATGAGCATCTTCTGAGCTAAATTTGGTCAATCTCCATTACAAAACCGAAAAACGTAACACTGCGAAAACTATTGTGTGGTGGCCCAAAATATGAAGAACATGGCAGTCAAAGCAGGGGCTGTGCAGTCATGACCCAAACATGCCAATGACTCACGAGGTCTGACCAAAGCCCTGGTTGTATTGTTTTTAGTTAGCAAGAGCTATGGCAAATGCAGGTTGACATGAGATGTAAAAAAGTTAATAAGTAAAAACAAGCAGGACTTTCTTCAGAGAACCCAGTGGTGGTGTTCAATGTGTGCACATTTTTTTGATGTCATTTTCTTTGATTTTGGCAACTGGCCACTTAAGGAAAAAATCACTTGTTGGTACATTTATTACTAGCAAAACTTACATTCATCATAACAATGTTATCTACTCCGAATGTTTGTTTTTATTTGTCTTGGTTTTTAGCTGGTGTGTCTCTTTTCAACACTCGAGATGCTTTGATGTTGATGGATTATTTGCATTGTTCATCCGACAGCTCTAATGAATTGTTTGTTTTTATGTACTTTTATGATTTGCATCGTCCAAACGAATAAATTGATTACTGACAGACTGATTACATACATCATAAACCACGTCATGCCACAACTATGCCTTCATCAGTTTTCAGGGGAAAAGCTACAAGTCAAACCTCATTTTACTTTCCCATCCTCTTAAATTTTGGAAAAGCAAACACTGGAAAACATTTCAAATCTAAAGCGCCTTCTGTTTTCTACTGCTCACGTCGCCTCCTCCCCAAGGACAACTGTAGCAATAGAAGTGACAAAAATAAGATCAACCACCGAGAAGGAATATTGCATCATTAGTACATTGTCAGGCATGGATGAGCTAAAAAAAATAATAATCCCAAAACAGAAATTAAACTGTTTGGCAAACAGTGTAGATTTCAAATGAGTACTTCTTTCGACCACCTTTGAGATAGTTTCCAAACTCAAGAACCTATGTTCTGTTCTGCTTTGTTCTGTTCATCCAGTTTAATAAAGTGCTCGTTCAGCAAAGGTTTCTTGGCACAGTCTTCTATATCTACAAGTTCTGTTATATTTCCAGTAAACCTTACAGTGAGTTTAACAGTTGCAGAGGGACGAAAGTGCTGTTCATTCACAATTTAGTCATGATTTTACAATTGCTTTGGGAACGGGGGATCGTGGTTAGCATCCTTTAATTGATTTTTAAAACAGTAACACGTGATAACAAAAATCCACGAGTAAGTAGAAACCTAGCTATGTTCAGTAAGGATGAACATCAAAAGGTTACCATAGCGACCCCCTGACACAGGTATGAGCACCTAGCTGCGCTTGTCTGAAAAATACCCGTGCGAAAGGGTGACTGCTGTCATGTCGTCAGCAAGGAACGGAGATAATTAAAGCGGAAATCCGCACACAATGTGACATCTTTTTGCAAACTGGAACAATGGAATGCAAGATGGCGTTTCCGTAGAAAATCCATCGTTTGTATTTGGTGTTGCTGAATTTCAATCTACGTGTCCAATTTCGACAAGTAATTGTCTACGAAGCTGTCTTTGGAGACGCCTCTAGTTGCAGTTGCAATCAATCAGTGTATTGATAGTCTGCATTTGTATGAAATGTGCTGCTCACATTGTAAAGCATTCAGTGAGGTCATTGGCAGCCGCGCAGTCTTCGAATCGAAGCATCGTTCCGGGCCTCTAAAGAGGCTTGTTCTGTTGCTCCATTCTTATTCATTGTTAGGGCTTTGTGCTGGTTTAGATAATACATAATAACCCTTTCGTCCATTTGAGAGAAATCTTAAAGCTTAAAACTCAGAAAAAGAAAACAGTGTGATGCTGCACAATAAAACGTCTCCCTCCAAACTATCCATTTTCATGGTATTTTATCCTCCAGAGATCTATTATACTCGCTATCATTGTTTAGAGCATTTGAACACCTTGGCCATTTTTGAAGAACCTTGACAACTTGAGTACTAGACTATCTCAGTAATGACAACATAATAAAATTCTAAAGGTAAAGAGCAAAACATGCATTGTTTCAAATTTATAAAACACTCAATTCGTTAATATACATTTGAAGGGTTTCAGGATAAGAAAATACATATTATACATTTGGGGTTATTTCAGATACTGTTAATTAATCTTTAAAGACCGAAAGGTGAACTTTCTTGTAAATGCCCCACACAATGCACAACAGTAAAAATAATAAAGGAAACGACTAAGAGTAATAATTGCAAAGTAAGATTGCAAGCTGCACACAGTTCAACTGAAACAGAACTTAGATAACTCTGCTCCTTCCTCCTTCAAAGATATTGCTTTGTAATACACCACACAAATGTAGATTGTAGAAATTTTTCTGGCAGTAATAAGGGATCTGTTATACAAGATACATTTACAAGGTCTTAAGCCAATTATAACAAATGTCAGTCACTAAGACATTCTGGAGAGAATACTCTTTGGACCCTCTTCATAATCCACTGTTGGGATGTTACTGGTAGAGTATGGAACACTGTGACATCAATAGATTGTGTGATGTATGTTGGTTCTATGCTTCTCTATTGCTGTTATTTCTGCCCCCCTCGTTTAATCGGGTTGTACTAATACGCTTGTCCCGATAAATCCCTTTTAAAATATTTCACAGAGTGGGATTCATCGCCGCAGGTTTGTCAATGAGGAGAACGTATGGAATGGACTTTTAATGATGTCCCGTCACATGGAATTCATAAGTAATTTATAATTTTGGTGGCAGCCCCTACGTTGTACTTGTCAGATGTATCACAGGGGAACAGAAATGCTCTGCATGGCGCATTAACAATATGCAGGGTTGAAAATTTGATGGAAGAAAAATGAAGGGATTAAATTTTATGAGCGTACATTAGGAGCCCTGCCGGTATCCATCAGAGGGTTTTTAGGCAAATCTATCACGCGCCAACGCCTTTATAGGCAGCAGCGGCCGGCATGACTCACAGGTAGAGGGGTAGGTGGAGTCGCGGATAGGGGTGGAGGGTGCATCACACAGTGGGTCGTGATTGCGGAAGAAAGGGGGAAAATCATTTACCTTGCCCCCGCCACCTTCCCCTTCGCTGCTCCTGCTCTCCTGTTTCTGATTTCAAGAACAAGAAGCAGGCAGCCAAGTTCCCTCCCCTAAGCCAATGATAACACTGCAATTGCAGCGTTGTGATTGGTCTGAGCACATTGACACGCCGCTCAGCCTGGGGCTGTAGGGGTGGCCCTGTTCTCAATGCATGCCGTAATGCAGCCTGCATAGAGAAGTGGGAAAGTGTGCATGACCAAGAGGGATGAGCAAACAGCCACTGTGCACTTTTAGGAGTTGGCAAACCACTCCTCCACTGCCCTGCTCGCAGAGCAGCCCCATTCACCCACCTGCCGCAAAGCAGGCAAACATAAAATGGTAATATCTGAAAGGTATTATCCATTTATGTTTTTGCTTCTGCACTGCTTGAAAGCAGTGGGGCGACGCTCCTCTGCCATAGCGGAGGAGCCAAACCCGGATTAAAGGATGTATTCCCATTCATATGAGTCAATCTATCAGCCACACTGTGACAGTGTTGGACACGTGGACACTGCTTATTATCACATATGCCGGAAAGAGTGCTCCGGTATTTTAAATCTCGCTCGCTCTAATAAAATTGCAGCGAATTTTAGGAAAAAATTGATTTTTTTAGTACACACCTCTGCGTGTGTGTGTATGCTGCTCACCATGGATTTTATCCAAAACACTTTCATCCGATATTAGACCTTCCCAGCGATGCCCCCAGACCCCTCAAACCTCCGCAAAAATGGAAAATGTGACACATAGAAAATTTCCGGCCTACCAGTCAAAAGCACTCCAAAAGCACTCTGCAGCTAGGCCCTAACTCTCCTTTCCCACCATGGATTTTCTTCAAACCACTTGCAATCAAAATTAGACTATCCCAGCAGTGCTCCCAGACCCCCAAATCCACCCCCAAAAATCTAGAACCCCCCCAAACAGCCCCCCAAAAACAAGCAAGTGAGCAAAAATGGAAAAACTTTTTCACCATGGATTTTATCCAAAACACTTGCATCCGATACTAGACCTTCCCAGCGATGCCCCCAGACCCCTCAAACCTCCCACAAAAAAGTAGAACACCCCCAAACAGGCCAAAAGCAAAAATGGAAAATATGACATTTAGAAAATTTCCGGCCTACCAGTCAAAATCACTCCAAACGCACTATGCCGCAATGGCCCGTACTCCCCTTTCCCACCATGGATTTTCTTCAAACCACTTGCAATCAAAATTAGACTATCCAAGCAGTGCTCCCAGACCCCCAAACCCACCCCCAAAAACCTTGAACCCCCCCAAACAGCACCCAAAAAACAAGCAAGTGAGCAAAAACAGAAAAACTTTTTCACCATGGATTTTATCCAAAAGACTTGCATCCGATATTAGACCTTCCCAGCGATGCCCCCAGACCCCTCAAACCACCCGCAAAAAAGAAGAACACCCCCAAGCAGGCCAAAAGCAAAAATGGAAAATGTAACACTTAGTAAATTTCCTGCCTACAAATCAAAATCACTCCAAACGCACTCTGCAGCTAGGCCCTAACTCCCCTTTCCCACCATGGATTTTCTTCAAACCACTTGCAATCACAATTAGACTATCCCAGCAGTGCTCCCAGACCCCCCCCAAAAAACCTAGAACCCCCACCCAAACACCCCCCCAAAACAAGCAAGTGAGCAAAAACCGAAAAACTTTTTCACTATGGATTTCATCCAAAACACTTGCATCCAAAAACCTAGAACCCCCCCAAACAGCCCCCTAAAACAAGCAAATGAGCAAAAACAGAAAAACTTTTTCACCGTGTATTTTATCCAAAACACTTGCATCCGATATTAGACCTTCCCAGCGATGCCCCCAGACCCCTCAAACCTCCCGCAAAAAAGTAGAACACACCCAAACAGGCCAAAAGCAAAATTGGAAAATGTGACACTTAGAAAATTTCCGGCCTACCAGTCAAAATCACTCCAAACGCACTCTGCAGCTAGGCTCTAACTCCCCTTTCCCACCATGGATTTTTTTCAAACCACTTGCAATCAAAATGTCTATGTTCATCCTCAGCAAACCTCTTGATGTCACCAAAAACAAAAAAGTCTCATGGGAAGACAGATCCTTTCTAGTTGCCACCATTAAACTTTGGAACAGTCTTCCGCCCCAAATTAAGACAATCACATCCTTACTTACATTCAGGAGCCAAATAAAAACATGTCTCTTCAATCAATAGTCAAACTTTCCCTGCTAGCATGATCCACCGCTCCGAGACACCCACGGGTATGTGTGCGCTTAATAAATCTCCCAAATAAATGAATACATAATAAATAGATTAAATTAGTTTAGCAAACCAATGAAAACAGAGTCACACCCTGTGACAAATGTTATGTTATGTTATGTTAGTACGTCTCTTTTATAGCGCACGGCTACTCCATGGAGTGTCCCGGCGCTTTGACAAAGACCCAAGAGAGAGAAAATCCAGGGCAGCAGAAAAATTACTGGGTAAAAAGCCATGTCTTCAGCTCCTTCCTGCAAACCAGTAGATTGCTGATTTTCCTAAGGGAGACGGGCAAGGAGTTCCAGCATCTTGGTGCCAAGTATCGGAAAGAGCGGCCTCCAATTCTAGCCCGCCTGATGGGAGGAACGGAAGCCATGGCCAAGGACGCCGATCTCAAAGTTCTAGAGGGCAGATAAAAGGCAAGGCGCCCCCTGATGTATCTGGCCCCTGCAAGATGAAGTGCCTTAAAGGCGAGAGTCAGCGCCTTAAAAGTAATCCGTCGTGTGACAGGGAGCCAGTGAAGAATTTTAAGCAACTCCGATGCACTCGCTCTTCGTGTGCCTAGGTATACCTGTGGTAGGGGCCTGGTGTAGCTCTGGATCACGAACCACCCGTGAGTTCTCCTAGTTAGTGCTGCTTTTTCACAGTTTTGTTAACGAGGCGCTTAAAGCATTTGTGTGAACAGCTCGATTCCCATAGGTCTTTTAGCACAAGGGTGTTTATCGCTGCTTTGAGATAGACAATTGCGGGGGAGTCCATACTGCTAGACCTGTAGAAATTACTTACTGTAACATTCCAATAAGACTGATACTTTTAGAATTAAGTGTAAAGTGATCACATTTTTTATATATTTAGTAAATTACCATTTCACAAGTCCTCCTCATTATAAGCAGTTTTTAATATGATTGTTCAGTATAAGTCCATTTGCATACAAGATTCAAAGCTTATTCTATTGGAAATACTGTGCTCTATGTGAATGACAGTTTGAGTGACCATTAGGTCAAGGCGTCTGCATTATGAAGGGCATATGTTAATTTGGCAACCATTTTACAGAAGGACAGTAATGGGTTTGTAATTTCCCATTTGATAGGAGAAAATGAGCAAAAAGTACATCACCATAAGAAGACAAATCATTACTAATGTCCTACTGTGCTGAGAGGCCAGCCCTATTGTGTGTATAAATGTGCTTTCTGATTCTGATTCATGTTCCAGAATAGTTCTGGTAAGGAAGGTCTTTCTTCGAGAGGGTTTACATCAACTATAACAATTTTATAGAAATGAAAAGTTCACATGAACATGACCGAATGTTTATTTATATATGATGGAGCAGGGTTTCATACGTAAAGAAACTTGATCGGATTCAATCCTCTCTAAATAACATATAATAAGTTAACCAACATGTTTTGTGATTACTAATAATTGCACCACATGACATGCTCTTTATGTAGGGGAAGCTTTCAAATGTGCTTTACTAACAAGTAATCCAAGTGTCTTAATATGGCTGCAGAAAATGCGGGAACTTTTCTGTGCATGTGTCTACTTCATCTACGTAGTATGACGTCCTTTTCTTCTGGTGGGAATTCTTTGCAGCTGCGCAGTAGTTTCTAAAATGGCCGCTTCAAAACTCACATCCTAATGCATATGGCTATGCTTAAACTGAACCTTGTGTGATTTGCTTAACTACTAATGCAATAGATAAAATAAATTAATGGGAATGGAGTAGAAATACGTGGTATACAGTGCATCCATTTATTTTCGTATTCTAACTTGTTCTTCTTTTACTTTATTATTAGTTCATATTTGGCCCTGGAGGATGACTGAATTCTCCATCTTGTCTGGAATCTACACACGTGTATTCAAGCCTTGAAACTCCAGGGATTGTGACATTGAACATCAGTCAAGGACTGTCACACAGGCAATGTGCCTCAACTTTACCTCTTGACCCGGAGAAAGGAAGAAATTGAATAAATATGGTATACATTGTATTCGTCCTAATGTGAATGTTGATGGGAGGAATAAAACATGGGAAAATAAAATAGGGGCGGGAACTTAGAACAATTAAACCAAAGAAGATGACTTCACATTAGTATGGTGTGATGACCTCTACCCATCCTACTGACCAATCGAATGAAGGGAATACACAGATTTTGAAACATTGGGGGTGGTACATACACCGAGAGTAGTATAACTAAGGTAGGTTTAGTTAGTTAGATTGTCTGATTTGTCACAGACCAGTCACTGATCCAACATTGCAGGAGAAGATCGTGGATGCCACAGAGTTCAGAGGGCTGGTCGAGCACTCTGAAACAAGAATTGAGAAATTGCCGACGAAGAAGAATCAATCTATCTAGAAGGGGAAGAGAGTAGCACAAAGGAGGGGTGTAACGCTAGTGTTGCACTTAGAGGAGGTTACCTGCCCTGTCCTGCACCTGTCCTGAAATGCTGGCTCCTGATTAGTCGGGAGCCCCTTTCTTTTTCCAGCCTTTGGCCAGGGGTTGGTACTCGCACTATTCTAGGTAAATATAATTCTATGTGGAATGTCCTTTTACCGTTTTCCATTTCCACTCTTCCCTTGTAGCAATGTCTAGAAATTTTACTAAGTCTTTAAAGATTTTTGCTTTGACATTCTTTTTCTCCTTGAGAAGATGGTGATTGACATGTGTTGGTATTTGACTCACAAAATATTGCATAGATAAAGATTTTAAAACTCCCCTGAGTCTGTGGTCATTTAGCGAAAAGATTAAATTGTTATTTTATTCCTCTTATGCTAACTACTTGATCTATCGATTAGAAGAAATTATAAACTAAGGTATTAAAATTTTGGTAAGAAGATGTACAGGTAAATATATTTCAAGGTAGACTAAGTCCGTAATTTCACCGGAAGATTGCCAGCTTATTGTATGAATGTTGTATGGGCCTAGGTGAGTATGATGTTTTAGAAAAGAATCCAAGCTGGTAATCTAGTGCCATCATATACACATATGTGTATGTAATGGATTAAACATTTTTAAATTCTTCATCTGTTCTTTATATTCCAACTTAAATATACATTCTTCCTTACATAAGGATATATTCTGTGTGTAGGAGAAATAAAAATATAATTAGGAGTGGAAATGGTCAAGTCACTGTTCCTGTCACTCTCACCAGCAGGTAACAAATATTCTCTGTTTCTTAGCACACCTTTGTGTCATGCACATCAGGAATGTAGATCCTCTAGAAAAGAAACTGTTGAGTTTAGGCAAAAATAGGTCGCTACTTGATGTGTGGATTACACATTTTTATTTATATTTTATATAGTGCACTGATGTCAACGTTTCTTGCACAAAGACAAATGTAGAACAAAATTCCTGGACTAACTAGCCTACTGACTGAATCGCTGTTTTAAAAAAAAATATTATAAAGTCAGCAGTGATCTTTCCCCTCTGTACCAATCCTTTGGGTGAATACAAATAAAACAACAATGACATCAATTAAAAGAGCTTCACTTTTGATATATCTAGTTTCTTTTGAGACAAGCTTATAAAATCCAACCATCGACTTAGGTTTTTGTGTTACTCTTTTTCAGAACGCTAATAGCACACTGTCAAAATCATTAGTTGATCTCATTAGTACTTTCAATTTTACTTTATTTTCTTTATTTATATATAATCAGTGATATCATCAATGAAGACTTTTAACATATCAGGCGTGATGCAATATGTTAGATAATGAGCACTGCACTAACTGTGGGCACAAAGTATGTTTCTGTCTCAGACAAGTAAAATCACTGAAGTTAACCAGCTATGGTTATGAATGCACAAAAAACATACCACAAGTCTTCTGTCAACTATTTTTGTGTAACTGTGTCAATGGAAAATAGGTGTTTTTGTGCATGGGGGACAATGTAAATTATAGCGTGTGTTGTGTGCTTTCATAACCATAACTGGCATATTTCATCAGTGTGACACATTTCGGCCAGAGCTATCACTCAGTTCTTTACTGGGTTTTTTCAGTGAATTTCTTTCTGATGCTCTTAATTTCACTATACACATCCTTTGGGCTTGGCACCTACAGCCAGTCTGTGGGCCCAACATGCCAGGGGCATGCAATTCCTACTGTGTGTTGCCTTTGTCTATGTGGAGTGGAGTATGGGAGTATGGCCTAGACTGCATCAGACCCCACACCAACCTGCCTTGGGCCAGCCCTATGGTGAACCCCACCGTAGGCACTGTGCAGTGGGCATAGAAACCTATCTTCCAAACAAAGAAAGACACTCATCTGAGTATTTTGCTTCACTTGTGCTATTTTTCTTTACACTGCCTGAAATTCACAAGTCAGACGCTTCTCACAAGCCAGGCACAAAATGGAGGTTGCATTTGTCACTTAATATAGCCACCGGTGAGCAAGAAAGAGGGAGAGAGAGAAAAAAATAAAAGCGGGATAACTTAATAAAGTTTAGTTTCAAACGGACACAATCTGGTATGCTGTGAAATAGTAGCAGCGGGAAATGCAAAACAGTCCAAAAGGAACTTACAAAAACATTGCCAGGAGAAGGGATCTGAAAATATTGACTGTGCCTCAGGCTCTAAATGCAGAGGCAATAATAACCCCTTCGCTGCACGTGAAATTTCGCCTCGGTGCGGGTGGGGCATGGGGTGGGTGTGGCGCCGCGGTGCTAATGACGGCTTCCGGCCGTCATAAATTACGGTGGGCGTGTGCTCATGACGGCCGGGAGCCGTCAGAACTCCTCCCACTGATTAATTCTCTGGCACAGGTGGGGAATTACCACCGTGTGGGCAGAGCGACAATGTTCTGACGGCTCCTGGCCGTCTTGAGCACACGCCTACTGTGACTCAAGACGGCCGCGAGCCGTCATGAGCACCAAAGGAGTTCAAGTCATTATTTAAAAAAAGTTAAAAACTAACACTGAATGTAATCAGCCAGTCTGTAGATGTGCTCCTTGTGAGAGAGCAAATTGCAGTCACTTAAAGTGAAGTTACTACTGACTTAAGTAGGCTGCCCCATGCTATAGGCTGAAGTGTGTGGAGGCAAAATGTAAATTACACAACAACATACCAATGGATGAAGAGAGGTGGAAGCCTGTATATGTAAGTATATTAAACATATATTAATTAATTCAAAAGGTCTTGGCTAATGCCCGACCTATAAATAGATACACTGTTATCTGAAGTATACTTTATGAGCTGCATTATTTACTAAAGGTTTATTGTATATGCTAGAAATAATGAATTTTCAGATATAATCAGATGGATGGCAGGCTTTTTCTCATTATGTATAGTTTAAAACCAAAGTTGGCTGATGATCAAAAATACTTTCAAGCCACACTTCTCGAACTCCAGTTCACTATAATCTTGCTAGTCCATTATGGTCAGGATGCAACACCTCTCCCACTGTGCATAGCATGTCATTACCTAGTGCCTTCACATTATATGACGCTCTTGAGCATTCAGATGCCAGGAACATTCAGACCTTGGTTGTACCAGCACAAGCCTCAGGCACAGTGGCCGCAAAAAAATGTCGCTGCTGGCTTTTTTAAATTTTGCCATAGGATGCAATATTACTGGTGCTGTTAATGGAGCCCTTTAGTATAACACTGTAAATAACAGAATCGGTGAGATATGTGTCAGTGGGACGGGGAAGAAATAGTTTGTTGTGCTTGCAAACATGCGGAAGCCATGTTGGGCAGGGTAATTTTTTTCAAACTTATAGTGCATGCAATATCAGCTTGATGTAGGCTTTTTCTGTGCTACAAAGGGATCTACATATCAGGTGCTGTGTATGACACCTACTGAGGTAAGCAGTTTTCAACAATCCGCCGCCAAAGGAGGCTACTTGACTGAAGATTTCTTCGTACAGAAATCCAGGGAAGGCTGGATATCAGCACCATGATTATGATTTTAAAGAATTCACATTGCCACCTTGCTCAGCTGATTTGATTGATTTATTTGCAACTTGCTATACTCTTAACTTTCTATTTTTTAATGCCATTAAAATACATAACATAGGTTGATATCTTCAACTATTTCACACCTGCCTTTCTCATAGGCAGGAACACCTACCTGCATTGCAGCATTGAAAATTGCAAAAGCAAAGATAAAAGGCAATTGTCATCCAGAATATTACTCCACTTGCAGAACTCGGCAAGGTTCCCTGTGGAATTCGGCCGAGTTACAAATAAACTCTGCCAAAACCAGCGAAGTTTCACGAGCAGGTGGGAATCGGCATGTTGCGCTGTTTGAGCGTGTCCTACTTTAGAAAATCAGTGCAAATGGCACCATGTGGCGCACCAGAGGGTGCTGCTTCTTTACTGCCAAGCAAGTAGATGTTCTACTCACCCTACAGCTTTCTCCCTGGATGACCGGTGACTGCCCACGTTGAGAAAATCTCACTGGGTGCTGTTCTAGCGCCAGAAAAGGCACTAGGGGATGCCAATTCTTGCTCCAGCTCGCCTAGCTACATGTGAGAAAAAACTTTGCCAACCGTGATTGATGGAGTTTTGCTGGAACTCTACATTACACGCATAATATGGAGTAAGCAAAACTCTGTCAACTGCCAGCAGAGTGGAATTTATCGCCCATTCCTAGAATCGACTGCCTTGGCCATAACTGTTGAAACAACTACCTAACTTACAATAACATCAGGAGCTACAATATTGCCATGTCTAGAAGTTCTGAATTCATAATGTGCACACCTGCAACAGTAACTATTGAGGCAGGTAGCAGTCGGGCTACTGCTGATGACAAAACTGAAGCGTTTGCTGCTTTGAAACATGCCATGGCAGCAATGGACAATAGCTTTACCGGCTCCACCCCTGATAGAGTTAGAGGTAAGGGAACATGTGCATTTAACAACAATACTCAAATCTTTCAAACAAAACATCTACATACTCAATACTGTGGGCACATGATACTGCGAAGTTCATGGAGACTGAACAGCAGAAGAAAAACTGGAGTATATTTCACCTCAGTTCAGACACTCAGGACCCATTGAAGGGAGCTGAGTGGCACCCACTGATGAATCACAGTTATGACTTGAGTCAACACTAATGGAGTAAGGTCAGAATACTCCTCTGGCTAAATATGGGTAGACAACAGAACATCTATCAGGTCTCCCTGCAATCATGACCTTACTGAGTGAAGAACATGACCTGCTCAAATAAGAGGCTCAATAGGCGCTGTTTTCCACAACATCATCATGGTGTCAACCGTCTAACCTCACCATCAGCTGCCATTTGTCAGAAAGCCTGAGTGCTGCAGTCATAGAAAAGGACACCCTGGCCAAAACGTCTTGAGCGTTATGAGTTAACCTTTTCTCAAATCTATACGTTTGCTTCTTAGAGGAGCACTTACTTGTCATTGCCATCTGCTACATTCAGTCCCAAGCATGGCAGGTCACGTCCCATAAACCTCAAAGACGGTCTACAATGGCAGTTAATTGTGCAGTCACACATGACCTTACTGCACCCAAAAAGGTATGCAATTTTTCTGAAAGGATTATGTGTGTTTATGGTATAGCACATGAGTGTCACATTTGCATTGTAGAAAAAAGATTATGCAATACACATTCAGTTTGTATGTGTTGTTCATTATAGATACATGCATTGAATGCTTTGTCAATTAATCCATTGCAGTGAAAAACTGCATTTTTTGAGGTTCAATCTATAATGGGGTATTAATGCAAATGTAGTTGTATCAAGTGAAAGTGAAATGCAACTTTGTACCTATGTGGCAATTTTTGTACCCCCCTCATGGTATGTTGGATGACTCTCAGCCCTTGGTCTTCTAGACTCAAGTGCGCAGAGGCAGTAAATAGGGTATTCAATTTGGAATCAGGGCTATCTTACAGCATGGATGACCAATGGTAAACAATGACCTCTGCTGCAGATACTGCCTAGTCACCAACCCCAGTCCCCAAACCTACAGCATATTCTTGATATTATCCTTTTACAAGTAATCCATCACATGTGCACATTAAGTGCTCTTAAAAGTAAGTTGGCATCTGAATATGCATTATATATACGAATATGCATTATATACGCATTTTATAATTTGCAAAATGCTTATAAAAAAATTATGGGCAGAACTTATGTTTAAAAATGAAATGTGTTAAAAGTGCAATTTGTAGTAGGCAACCATATTTAAAACTATCGGCCTGTAACATGAAAATGAGGCATGGGTTCTTAACTTGATATAACCTAAGATGTCATGAATGAATAAGATAATATATTAATACTGAAAGGCCTGTTTTCTTTATTGAATAGATATTTGTGCAAAATGTTTTTCTTCTCTTTGCTGCAAAGTTTCCAATTTCTGAAGCTACTATCTGTTAGCTAATGAATAGACACTTCTTGTATTAGACAACTAATAGTTAGGTTCTCACAGCAAAACATGCAAATGACAGGGAGGGTGATTTCATGGGCAGAGGAGAAAAAAGGATGTGCTACAACATTCAAGGAAACATGGTTAAAAGACATTTGTAGTCTGATAAGAAGATGGACACCTGTTCCCAGGAGCATGCTGAAAGTGTATTGGTCAACATGAAGAAGAAAGAATATTGATGTTGCAATATATCAAAATGTGTATTTATATTAATACTTGTTCTTATACTCGGAGCAGAGTGAGCAGAGATAGATTCGGATTGTGTCCCTTTTCCCAGACTCTCTTAGAGGAGACTCATGGAAAGGGGCGACCATTCGGTCCCCCCGAACGTATGGTTGAGTACCACGATCCCCCCGGGAAGCCATCTTGGGCGGGAGGCGAGTCTCGGCTGGTATGCCCGAAGCGGCGTAGCCGGGGCGCGCCTTTTCCCCGCCCTAGAGTGGGCTGGCCTAGACACCAACGCGGCCGGCCACGCCCTCGGAGGCAGGCGGGGGCGGGTTTACTCCCGCCCTGAAGACGGATAAAAGAAGCGGAAGCCAAGAAAGCATCCTCTTGTTCCTGTGCTCTGAAGCTGCACCTCCCCGCTGCACGTGAGCTCGAGACGGAACGAAGAGCCAATTTTGAGCGTTGTAATCTTTCTTTTGTCTTACAGATATCCCGTCTGAGAATGCCTAAGAAAGTCGGAAAGCGGGTCGGTACCGAGCAGATGCTCCGCATGCTCATGAAGGAGATAGCCGATCTGAAGAAGAAGGTGGAGGCTAAGGACGGGGCGGGAGGACCGAAACGGCCTTTGCAGGAAGCAGTCCCCGGTGGGAAAAGCAAGAGGCCCAGAAGGGGAGCACTTGGGGGAGACACCCCGGTTCCCGATAACCCACGTGAGGAGCCAATCCCGGTGCCGAAAGAGGGGAATCCAATTCCTGTGGTGGTCACCCCCGTGAACAGGGAGGATATGCCCCCCGAGTTGGCGGCACAATTGGCAGCGTGGTTGGGAAAAGATAGCGAGGGCGCCACGGCTGACGACGCCCGGGCAGTAATGAGACAACTGCGGGAATCTAGGGAGGCTGCGAAGGCAACATCTCCTGTTCCCCCACTGGGTCCGGCGGCCGGAAGTACAGCAGGCCCAAGTTTGGCGACAAGCACTGGGTTTATTTCAGGTAAGCGGCCATTGCCGATTGCGGGGGAGGGGTCTGTACCTTCTCGAAGGGAGAAGATTGCCCAGCATGTCCCACTAGAAATTAAGGAATTGATTTGGGCAGATAAGTATGTAAACATGTTTTCATTGCTTACCGACCATTACGAGATAGAGCATGTGAAGAGCCAAAAGGAGCTCATGCATCCGAGTGTTTGGCGCGCAAAAATGGCCGCCTTTAAGGTCGACGAGAACATTGGTACCTGGGGCAGAGCGTGGGGCATATTTACCTCCATCATGGGCGAGCGCAGGCCCGAGTTGCTGACCGAGTTACCCATTTATCAGTCACGTATTATGGAGTATTTCGTAGCATATGGGGGCAATCAGTGGTTCTGCTATGACAATCTGTTTAGGAAAGCTAAGGAACACAACCCATTGTTGACTTGGGATTGTTACGACTCCGTGTCATGGCAAAAAATGGAGAGTACAGGAATGTTGAAGGTACCATTGGTGGGGAGTAACGGAGGAGAATCTTCCCGCCAAAACTCTGGGACGCCCTTTCGGACGGGTGCAGGTAATGAGTACCACTCGAAACCGAGTGGCAACACAGGGAAAAGGGGGATCTGTTGGAATTTTAACAGAGGGAAATGTACGAGGCCCCAGGGGTCATGCAAATTCAGACATGAGTGTGGGGGGTGTGGGCAGGCATCCCATCCTGAGTCCATGTGCAGAGCCAAAACGGGTGATAACGGTGGTAAGGGAGGCGCCAAACAGGTCTGATATAGTCCGAGGGGCGCCTTTACCTTCCCCGATTGATACCATGGCAATGATTCCTTGGCTCAACGAATACCCGGATCGTGCTTCCGCTGGGGTGTTACGAAACGGGTTTTCATATGGTTTCCGCATCCCAGTGGGGGATTTTCAGGGTGTAGCAAATTGTAAGAATCAACTGTCGGTCTTGCAGCACACGGAGGTGGTACAGGTAAAGATTGGGAAGGAGGTGACTCGAGGTCGCGTCGCCGGCCCATTCGATTTGCCACCGGTTGTTAACTTTGTTTGTTCCCCTCTAGGGGTAGTCCCCAAGAAGGACCCGGGTGAGTTTCGGCTGATACATAACTTGTCAGCCCCACGTGGTCTTTCCGTGAATGACGCGATAGACCCGGAAGTGTGTTCGGTGCGGTATGCATCTTTCGATGAGGCTGTAGCCATGTTGAATCGCCTGGGGCCCGGGGCGCTGATGGCGAAATCAGATATCGAGTCAGCGTTCCGGTTGCTCCCGGTACACCCAGACGATCAGTGTCTTCTTGGTTTCAGGTTTCAGGGTCGCTATTACATGGATAGATGTATGCCAATGGGGTGCTCGATTTCATGTGCCTATTTCGAGAAGTTCAGTTGTTTTCTGCAGTGGGTATTCACAAAGACGACAGGTTTTCAACATGTTATGCACTATCTCGATGACTTTCTGTTTTTGGGGGCAGCCGGGGATCCTGAGTGTGGACAGGCTTTACAGGAATTTTGTGTCTTAATGAATCGATTTGGTGTGCCATTGGCGCCAGGTAAGACTGTGGGGCCCTCGACCTTGATCGAGTTTCTGGGGATCAAGCTCGACTCGGTAGAGGGTTGTTTTCGATTACCCAAGGAAAAAGTGTTGAAATTTAGGTTATCACTTGAGACATGTATTCGTGCGACAAAAGTAAACCTGCATCAATTGCAACAGATGGTGGGTCAGTTGAATTTTGCCCTAAGAGTGATACCAATGGCGCGCCCCTTTTCCCGTTCGATTGCACAAGCCATGGTCGGCCTGAAGGAAGGACATCACCGCACGAGACTCTCGGCAGAGGTTCGCCAGGACATGCGCATTTGGTTGGCATTTCTGGCGGATTTCAATGGTCGAATTGTCTGGAACAAACCAGCGGTGTCCTCCAAGGAGCTGGGCCTTTGGACAGATTCGGCGGGGAGTATAGGTTTTGGTGCCATATTTGGTACACAATGGTCGGCTCAAAAATGGCCGTCATGGTGGCATGAGTACGGGTTGACGAGTAACATTGGTTTTCTCGAACTTTTTCCTATTTTGGTGGCCCTGAAAACGTGGCCCGGGGGTTTCCGTGATCACTCTGTGGTGTTCTGGTCTGATAACATGACCGTGGTTGAGTGTATCAATAATCAGGCAGCACGTTGCAGATTGATTCTGAGACTGCTCAAGGAGATTGTGTTGTTATGCATGCAACTGAATGTACTGTTTAGGGCAAGACATGTGCCGGGGGTGATGAACCAAGCGGCTGATGCGCTTTCTCGTTTCCATATGCAGGCCTTCTGGGGTTTTCTGCCCACAGCCGACCCGGTGGCGGCACCCTTTCCCGAAGCTCTCTGGTCTCTCGGTGCCCCGAACTACAAAACCTCGTGGGAGAGAGTTTAGCACCCAGGACGAGGAAGGCATATGAAGGGGCGTTCCGTTCCTATTGGGCCTTTTTGGGTACTGCTAGGGGAGAGTTTTGGGGTCAGGAAGAGTTTGTAGTACAATTTCTGCTCTCTTTACATCAGGCAGGCAAATCAGTAGCTACGGCCCAGAGGCATCGGGCCGCCATTTCCTTTATGGCAAAGGCTCATGGGATCCAGGACCCGACAGCGTCTTTCGTTGTGCAGAAAGCGTTACGGGGGTGGCAACGCCTTGAGGGTCGCAGAGTTGATGAGAGGCACCCGATAGGTCTGGATAGGTTGGCCGTGTTATCCTCCGTACTCCCTGCAACATGTTCATCCCAGTATGAAACTGTGTTATTCCGAGCCGCATTTGCGCTAGCATTCCATGGGGCTATGCGGGTAAGCGAACTAGTGGCAAAGAACAAGAGGGATACGATGGGGGGATTGTGCCGGGAGCACATTCAGGTCAGGGGGGAGACGATGACGGTCTCATTTGTTAGGTCCAAATCCGATCAAGGTGCAATCGGGGACTGTGTAATCATTCAGAGGATCCCCGGGTCTTCCATGTGCCCTGTGGTATGCATAGAGGAATATTTGGCGCAGAGGGTGGCAGCATGGGGGGGGACCTTCTTGAGACACGCTGACGCCACCCCACTGACGAGGTTTCAGTTCCAGAGGGTGCTTGCGATGTCGATTTTGGCCGCGGGCTTGAACCCCGGCGAGTTCGGGACCCATTCCTTTCGGATAGGGGCTGCTACTGAGGCTACAGCCAGGGGTCTGAGTGTGGAACAAGTAAAGCGTGTGGGGCGTTGGTCCTCGAACTGTTATAAAAGGTATGTGCGGTTGCACATGTTGTGAAGCTGTAATGATATACTCACGCTTCTTGTTTCTGTTTGATTTTCAGTTACGCAAGCTTGCGAAGCGGGGCGGACTGTACAGTCGACCCGACTCCTGGGGATCAGCGGTCAGAAATCACCGTCTGCGAATAAGGAGGTGTGGGTCGTGGGCCACTCATATGTGAGGCGTGCCGCGGACGTATTCAAAGCAGGTGATATGATTCACGTGGCTGGGGAATACGGGTACAGGGTGTCCTTCTACGGAAAGGGCGGGCTCTGTATTGACCAGTTTCAATTCTTTTTTGAGGGTTTGTTAGAGCGGACAAGGTCACCGCCGTCTATAATCATAGTCCATCTTGGGGGTAACGATCTGGTGGCCACTGGTAGACGACTTCTTCTTGAGGCAATGCTTTCCACAGTAAGTTGGTTGGCAAGGAGAGTTCCAGGGTGCACAATTGCATGGTCCCATATGATCCCACGGAAAGTGTGGCGGGGGGCTATTTCGGTTACTGCATTAAATCATTCAGTAAGGAAGATAAATAACAAAGTGAGTAGATTGTTTCGTTCAGACGCACTGCATTCTGTTTCGCATGCTTGTATCAAAGGGGACAGTATGTATTTGGGGGACGGTGTTCATTTGTCCCGGGTGGGGAACGAGTTACTCATAGGAGACTTCATAGCATGGTTAAGGAGTTTACAGCATGACCTTTAGGTAGGAGTTTTTTGGGGGGTCCGGATAGCCGGTCAACTATCCGGCCTGTGGCGGTAAGGTCATGATCGGTGAGCAGTAATTCGAAGATCCCTATGAGGGGGCGTCACCCATTACGGATGGGAGCGCTCGGGGGAGGTGGCCAATTGGCCCCTCAACGGGGAGGCGGTCCTGTCTAAGGAGAGGCCGCCGGAAGGAAAGGAAAGGTGGTCAAGGCCCCTTCCTGGATAGGAGGGGCTACGGCCCCTCCTGGGGAATTTCCCGGGGCCAGGACATCTGCGACGGCAGATGGGTAAGTTGTGTGGGGTGCGGGAGGGGGTTTACGCTACCTTTTAGACACCTCACACGAGTCCTCGAACGACCGTTAAATGGCGTCGAGTTTATTGGGGCCCCCGTCAAGTACAAAGGGAAATTGGTAGATGCACTTGAGGTACGCCTCTGTGCGGTCGCTCCTCTCACAAGTGAGGGGGTATTTCTGGTTTAGGGATCTGACACCGGTTACGACCTTGCCGTTGGCCCTTAACGTTAGGATGTACAATTTCAAGTCAAAATGTTTTGTAGGATGTTAGTTCGGCTAGGAGATCCTTTGTATTAGAGATCTGTTAAGGTTAGCCAAACATCGTAATGTGGAAATGAAATTGTACATAATATGAAACTGTTATTTTAATGTTTTAATTTTTGTTTCATATTTTAATAAATACGGCCGGGAAGGGTGACTCCCTTCCCGCCTTCCAAAAGTTCAAGAACTGTTTCCGGTTTCCCAATTCTTGGGGATGATTGTGTTGAGAGGGGGTGGCGGGTATCTCAGCCATATGGAAAGGGGCGACCATTCGGTCCTCCCGAACGTATGGTTGAGTACCACGATCCCCCCGGGAAGCCATCTTGGGTGGGAGGCGAGTCTCGGCTGGTATGCCCGAAGCGGCGTAGCCGGGGCACGCCTTTTCCCCGCCCTAGAGTGGGCTGGCCTAGACACCAACGCGGCCGGCCACGCCCTCGGAGGCAGGCGGGGGCGGGTTTACTCCCGCCCTGAAGACGGATAAAAGAAGCGGAAGCCAAGAAAGCATCCTCTTGTTCCTGTTCTCTGAAGCTGCACCTCCCCGCTGCACGTGAGCTCGAGACGGAACGAAGAGCCAATTTTGACCCACCCACCAGCCCCTGAGGACAGCGATTCGTTGTGAATACAGTTGACATAGTATCTTTTTGTTTTCTCTGTTTTCTTACAGGTTGTGATAATGGTCGTGAAATTCTTAAGATGCAATAAAGATTGGTTATTTTCAGTATGTTTTGCAAATAAATTAACTTGGGACAAGGATTGATCAGTATTTACGCTTGGTAACAAGTGATGTTTGCGTGGTAATCTTAGTAACTTAGGTAGAACTGTCGTATTTATTTTGGTCGGGCGGTAAGGTCATGATCGGTGAGCAGTAATTCGAAGATCCCTATGAGGGGACGTCACCCATTACGGATGGGAGCGCTCGGGGGAGATGGCCAATTGGCCCCTCAATGGGGAGGCGGTCCTGTCTAAGGAGAGGCCGCCGGAAGGAAAGGAAAGGTGGTCAAGGCCCCTTCCTGGATAGGAGGGGCTACGGCCCCTCCTGGGGAATTTCCCGGGGCCAGGACATCTGCGACGGCAGATGGGTAAGTTGTGTGGGGTGCGGGAGGGGGTTTACGCTACCTTTTAGACACCTCACACGAGTCCTCGAACGACCGTTAAATGGCGTCGAGTTTATTGGGGCCCCCGTCAAGTACAAAGGGAAATTGGTAGATGCACTTGAGGTACGCCTCTGTGCGGTCGCTCCTCTCACAAGTGAGGGGGTATTTCTGGTTTAGGGATCTGACACCGGTTACGACCTTGCCGTTGGCCCTTAACGTTAGGATGTACAATTTCAAGTCAAAATGTTTTGTAGGATGTTAGTTCGGCTAGGAGATCCTTTGTATTAGAGATCTGTTAAAGTTAGCCAAACATCGTAATGTGGAAATGAAATTGTACATAATATGAAACTGTTATTTTAATGTTTTAATTTTTGTTTCATATTTTAATAAATACGGCCGGGAAGGGTGACTCCCTTCCCGCCTTCCAAAAGTTCAAGAACTGTTTCCGGTTTCCCAATTCTTGGGGATGATTGTGTTGAGAGGGGGTGGCGGGTATCTCAGCCATATTACTCAGATTTTCGTAGACATCTTTTCATTAGAAGTATTAGATTATTTTTTGATCTGCTGTTACTTGAGCTGAGAATACTTTCCAGCTTATTATGCTAAACCTTCATGCTTATGTTTGGTGCTCTCATCAGGACCCTTCATAGGTATCTGACCTGACACCTTTACTAATTTTTGCATTTAACTTTGATTTATTTAGAATAGGGGAGTTTCTTTATGGAACAAGCTTGTTGCATTATTCTTATTGTATCGATTGCTATCACGCTACACCGGACGGGAATCCAGACGCCTGTTCCCAGGATCCCATTGAGGATCAGCAGGAACCGGTCTGCACCACCCTGCAGCTGCCCCTTGCTTCAAGTCGTCCAGGCTCGCAAATATATCGAAAATCGCACCTGGCCCTCTGCCACTGTGCACAGGCTGCCCAAACCCGGTCAGGAACGCTACCTAGACGTCCTGCCACGCCGCCCACTTCTTCACGGAAGCTCCCCCAGGCTCCTTGTTCGTATATTCAGGTATATCACACCACCCACGAGGCTCCACAAGGAGACGCCGTTGGTTCTCTACCACTTGGTGAACAGGCTTTTATACGAAACAATCAGGCAATAGTAAATTCAGTAGTCCAGAAGATGATCCCAGTAAATTTTTGGAGATAGGGATCGAAACGTCACGTCGACTGTTTTAACAGTACTGCATCTTTCATTTGTGTAATATGTGTTGCAGTCACTGTTGGTTTGTGCTTACACAAGATTGCATTGTATTGTAAGCCACCTCTTGCTCCAATCTGTTTGCCTGTCATTTCCCCCATGTATTGTTTTCTCCTTTTCTGACTTGGTACAGGCTTGTGCCCAGTTTTCGATTTGTGTTGTGTCTCACCTAATCTTGAATCTTCGTTTCATTTTTTGAAATAAATATTCCTCTGTCCGGCTGGACATTGGAGAAAAAGATACACAGTCCTTATCTAAGTCTGTGCTTATTGTTTGAAATTGCATTAAAAAGTTTAGGACCTTTGTCTTTCTAAAAAAATCGTTAACTAAACGAGGTCCTCCACTACCTAGACGGGTTCCCTTGTTCCTTATACTGCTATTTTGCCAACCGTGATTGATGGAGTTTTGCTGGAACTCTACATTACACACATAATATGGAGTAAGCAAAACCCTGTCAACTCTGCCAGCAGAGTGGAATTGATCGCCCATTCCTAGAATCGACTGCCTTGGCCATAACTGTTGAAACAACTACCTAACTTACAATAACATCAGGAGCTACAATATTGCCATGTCTAGAAGTTCTGCATTCATCATGTGCACACCTGCAACAGTAACTATTGAGGCAGGTAGCTGTCAGGCCACTGCTGATGACAAAACTGAAGCATTTGCTGCTTTGAAACATGCCATGGCAGCAATGGACAATAGCTTTTCTGGCTCCACCCCTGATAGAGTTAGAGGTAAGGGAACATGTGCATTTAACAACAATACTCAAATCTTTCAAACAAAACATCTACATACTCAATACTGTGGGCACATGATACTGTGAAGTTCATGGAGACTGAACAGCAGAAGAAAAACTGGAGTATATTTCACCTTAGTTCAGACACTCAGGACCCATTGAAGGGAACTGAGTGGCACCCACTGATGAATCACAGGTATGACTTGGGTCAACACTAATGGAGTAAGGTCAGAATACTCCTCTGGCTAAATATGGGTAGACAACAGAGCATCTATCAGGTCGCCCTGCAATCAGGACCTTACTGAGTGAAGAACATGACCTACTCAAATAAGAGGCTCAATAGGCGCTGTTTTCCACAACATCATTATCTTGTCAACCGTCTAACCTCACCATCAGATGGCATTTGTCAGAAAGCCTGAGTGCTGCAGTCATAGAAAAGGACACCCTGGCCAAAACGTCTTGAGCGTTATGAGTTAAGCTTCTCTCAAATCTATATGTTTGCTTCTTAGAGGAGCACTTACTTGTCATTGCCATCTGCTACATTCAGTCCCAAGCATGGCAGGTCACGTCCCATAAACCTCAAAGGCGGTCTACAATGACAGTTAATTGTGCAGTCACACATGAGCTTACTGCACCCAAAAAGTTATGTAATTTTTCTGAAAGGATTATATGTGTTTATGTTATAGCATATGAGTGTCACATTTGCATTGTAGAAAAAAGATTATGCAATACACATTCAGTTTGTATGTGTTGCTCATTATGGATACATGCATTGAATGCTTTGTCAATTAATTATAATGCTGAAAATAATAAAACCATTCTAGTGAAAAACTGCATTTTTTGAGGTTCAATCTATAATGGGGTATTAATGCAAATGTAGTTGTATCAAGTAAAATGCAACTTTGTACCTATGTGGTAATTGTTGTACCCCCTGATGGTATGTTGGATGACTCTCAGCCCTTGGTCTTGGAGACTCAAATGTGCAGAGGCAGTAAATAGGGTATTCAATTTGGAATCAAGGCTATCCTACAGCATGGATGACCAATGGTAAACAATGACCTCTGCTGCTGATACTACCTAGTCACCAACTCCAGTCCCCAAACCTACAGCATATTCTTGATATTATCCTTTTACAAGTAATCCATCATATGTGCACATTAAGTGCTCTTAAAAGTAAGTTGGCATCTGAATATGCATTATATATACGAATATGCATTATATACACATTTTATCATTTGCAAAATGCTTATAAAAAAATGTATGGGCAGAACTTATGTTTAAAAATGAAATGTGTTAAAAGTGCAATTTGTAGTAGGCAACCATATTTAAAACTATCGGCCTGTAACATGAAAATGAGGCATGGGTTCTTAACTTGATATAACCTAAGATGTCATGAATGAATAAGATAATATATTAATACTGAAAGGCCTGTTTTCTTTATTGAATAGATGTTTGTGCAAAATGTTTTTCTTCTCTTTGCTGCAAACTTTTCAATTTCTGAAGCTACTATCTGTTAGCTAATGAATAGACACTTCTTGTATTAGACAACTAATAGTTAGGTTCTCACAGCAAAACATGCAAATGACAGGGAGGGTGATTTCATGGGCAGAGGAGAAAAAAAGGATGTGCGACAACATTCAAGGAAACATGGTTAAAAGACATTTGTAGTCTGATAAGAAGATGGACACCTGTTCCCAGGAGCATGCTGAAAGTGTATTGGTCAACATGAAGAAGAAAGAATATTGATGTTGCAACATATCAAAATGTGCATTTATATTAATACTTGTTCTTATACTTGGAGCAGAGTGAGCAGAGATAGATTCGGATTGTGTCCCTTTTCCCAGACTCTCTTAGAGGAGACTCATTACTCAGATTTTCTTAGACATCTTTTCATTGGAAGTATTAGATTATCTGCTGTTACTTGAGCTGAGAATACTTTCCAGCTTATTATGCTAAACCTTCATGCTTATGTTTGGTGCTCTCATCAGGACCCTTCATAGGTATCTGACCTGACACCTTTACTAATTTTTGCATTTAACTTTGATTTATTTAGTATAGGGGAGTTTCTTTATGGAACAAGCTTGTTGCATTATTCTTATTGTATCGTTTGCTATCACGCTACACCGGACGGGAATCCAGACGCCTGTTCCCAGGATCCCATTGAGGATCAGCAGGAACCGGTCTGCACCACCCTGCAGCCGCCCCTTGCTTCAAGTCGTCCAGGCTCGCAATATCAAAAATCGCACCTGGCCCTCTGCCACTGTGCACAGGCTGCCCAAACCCGGTCAGGAACGCTACCTAGACGTCCTGCCACGCCGCCCACTTCTTCACGGAAGCCCTCACAGGCTCCTTGTTCGTATATTGAGTTATATCACACCACCCACGAGGCTCCACAAGAAGACGCCGTTGGTTCACTACTACTTGGTGAACAGGCTTTTATACGAAACAATCAGGCAATAGTAAATTCAGTAGTCCTGAAGATGATCCCAGTTAATTTTTGGAGATAGGGATTGAAACGTCACGTCGACTGTTTTAACAGTACTGCATCTTTCATTTGTGTAATATGTGTTGCAGTCACTGTTTGTTTGTGCTTACACAAGATTGCATTGTATTGTAAGCCACCTCTTGCTCCAATCTGTTTGCCTGTCATTTCCCCCATGTATTTTTTTCTCCTTTTCTCACTTGGTACAGGCTTGTGCCCAGTTTTCGATTTGTGTTGTGTCTCACCTAATCTTGAATCTTCGTTTCAATTTTTGAAATAAATATTCCTCTGTCCGGCTGGACATTGGAGAAAAAGATACACAGTCCTTATCTAAGTCTGAGCTTATTGTTTAAATTTGCATTAAAAAGTTTAGGACCTTTGTCTTTCTAAAAAAATCATTAACTAAACAAGGTCCTCCACTACCTAGACGGGTTCCCTTGTTCCTTATACTGCTACTCATAAGGGTAGCAGCACACTTAAAAAAAATATCTATCAATTCTATTATTGTCTATATATACATATTCACAAAAAAAAACAAAGGCTACAGGGACTTTATATTTAGGGTCAGATTGTAGGTAACTAGTCATAATATCGATTCCAAAATATCGAATGGACTAAATATCGAGTCAATAATATCGAGTGTAGAGAAATATCGAATGTAAGTATATTGATGTAATGAATATTGTTTTTTTTTCACTAATAAAATATCGAAGGAAAAAATATCGAATCAAAAATATCGTGCAGTGTTAATATTGTGTTGTTAGTGTAGTGAAAAATATAGAAATCACATATATCGAATGTAAATAATATCGAAAAAAATATCGATAGTATAAAATGTATGTAATATTAATAATATAAGTATAAAAAAATAGTTATTATTCAAAAAAGTGTTATATTTATTAAATATTATTTAATAAATACAATTTTTATAGTGTTATTTATTTTTTAGGTAGCGGGATGTTGGGGTATTAGGGGATAAGGGTGGGGAGTGTTTTAAAATAATACATTTTAAAATATTTTAAATAATTTATAATATTTTTGGACAAAGATTTATAAATTTTAGGAGCGGGATGTTGGGTTATTAGGGGATAAGGGTGGGGAGTGTTTTAAAATTTTTTTATAACATTTTGTAAATATGCAATTAATTAAAAAAAAAAAATAATAATAACTTTTTTTATTTTATGTTATTTTTGGAGCGGGATATAGTGTTAACAGGGGATAAGGGTGGGGAGTATTTTAAAATAATAAATTAAAAGTTGAAATGTAATGAAAATATATATTTTGTAATTATAAGCAAAATTAAAATTTCAAATTTCAAATTTCAATTTTGTATTAAAAATTGAACATTTTTTTAAAAATTTAAAAATGTAGTAAAAATAAATTCTAACATTTTATTTCTTATCTAAAAATTGTTTTAAAAATGTTAAAAATGTTAACAATTCTTAAAAATGTAATAAATGTATGAATGAAAAGAAGCTTTATTCGATTTTGTTTCTTAAAATCATGAAAGCATACAAAAAATAACGGTAATTAAAAATAAATATATACATTCAACAAAAACATAACTTCACATTCAAAAAAGACATAGCCCCAGCATCAGGATTCGGCGGTGAGACATATTTTTCAAGGGGTTTATCCCTCTCTTGAATAAAGATACACGAGTTTGTCCTTTAAAGTGAGTGAGCTCAAAAGTTGCGGCAATTGTGCAATGAAACACATCTGTTGGCAGCAGGGAAACTAGTGCCACTGGGTACCTGTACTTCCTCACCCAGCGGGTGATGGTAGGCTATTGTTGTTCCTAATCGGGGGATATTTGGCATACAGGGATAGAAATCATGTAAGTCCCAAGTCTGTATTGGACCATCCCCCTCTAGGGCTGGACAAGATCTTAAATATGGTGCGATGTTCCGATTCCTGACTCTGACCAGTACCAAGTCCCCTGAAATGTTTTTTAGTAGAGGGCCCAACCAGCCCACCCTTCTCACACTCAGGATTCCGCCGTCTTTGTCCGGTGGTAGGGGTCTGTTCCTTCCCAACCAGAATATAACTTTGTTCATTAGGTCCAGCTGGCTTTCAGCTTTTCCCAGCGCAAGTGGTGGCACTCCTGTGAGGACGGACACATATGGCGCTGCTTGTGGCGGAAGGTGTATGTTTGGTGCATTGCGTACTGACTTGGCCTCTGGGGGCCTTGATATAACACGTTTGGAAGGAGCTTTAAAATTAGTTGAACCTGGAATTATAGGGGATAATGGAGTGACTTGCTTGCTTTTAAGGATGGCAGAGAGCTTAGCTGATGGGAAAGTGGTGGTTGGCTGGGATCGGTTCGAGTTTACAGGATTATCGATGGGTTTCAGGATGGCCCTGATTTTGTTCTCGAGACCCAAGAGCCTTTCCCCTATAGCGTTGATTTGTTCTGTTAGTGGGGAAATGATGGTTTTAACAAGTTGTTCAATCTGAGTCAGAAGAGAGATCTGGGAATAAGATATAGGTTCGTCCAGTTTGACATGAGTCTCCATGGTGGTAGGGAGATTATTAACGGATATCACAGGGGTTACAGTTGGTATATGAGGTTTTGATTGAGTCCTTTCGGCCTTGTCCTCAGTGTTATCTCTATTGACAGGTAGTAACCATGAAAGTACAGAGGCTTGTGTGTTGACTTTGTTCAATAAAGAGGGGGTTTCCTGTAAACTGCCTTTAGTATTTGTAGTGCGGGTGCCTTTGGCGAAGAAGGGGAATCCACACTGATGTATTTTGTTTTACATAGTCTATTTAGCTCACCCCACTGCGACAGATTCTGCGTTCTTGGAGAGTTTAGTGGAGGAGATAGTGTACTAGATGGGGAGTAACAGGGGCAGATTATGTCTGTAACATGCACAGTTGGCCGGGAGCTTGTGGTAAGCATTTGGTGCGTTTGCCCCGCATGACACCCCTGCGCAGCTGGGCTTGTTCCCCCCTTACAGGGCATGATCACAATGGCAGTAATGATGTTACGATCAAATGATAAATTGAAGTATGTACACTATACCTCCTTTTGCAGAAATAACAGGGGGGGTGGCCCATCCCGTCCTAATCGGTCCACGGAGGGCCACAGAGGGCCCGCCCTTTGCCCGGGCTTCGTCCGGCGCTCCCGTGCGCTCCGGCGAAGCGGGACTGTTGGGGGACTTTGTAGCGCCTCCTGGCACGGAAGTGGGATCCCTCGGCTTCCTGCCGCAAAGCAGGCTGGGGATTGTAGTCTCCCCCACTCGGCTGCCGCAGCGCGATGTCAGGGGCTGCGGCGGCGGGGGGAGACAGCTGGCAGGGTCCCGCTAAGGTTGAAGGTAGGTGCTCCGAGCCACACAGGGCTTCACAGGTCCGTTGTCAAGGGCCGCCCGCTCCCCTGGGACTGCTGGGGGACTTTGTAGCGCCTCCTGGCGCGGAAGTGGGATGCTGCGGCTTCCTGCCGCAAAGCAGGCTGGGGATTATAGTCTCCCCCGCTCGGCTGCCGCAGCGCGATGTCAGGGGCTACGGCGGCGGGGGGAGACAGCTGGCAGGGTCCCGCTAAGGTTGAAGGTAGGTGCTCTGAGCCACACAGGGCTTCACAGGTCCGTTGTCAAGGGCCGCCCGCTCCCCTGGGACTGCTGGGGGACTTTGTAGCGCCTCCTGGCGCGGAAGTGGGATCCCGCGGCTTCCTGCCGCAAAGCAGGCTGGGGATTGTAGTCTCCCCCGCTCGGCTGCCGCAGCGCGATGTCAGGGGCTGCGGCAGCGGGGGGAGACAGCTGGCAGGGTCCAGCTAAGGTTGAAGGTAGGTGCTCCGAGCCACACAGGGCTTCACAGGTCCGTTGTCAATTCTAACATTTCATTTATTGTGTGTAATGGTGACATTTTTAACTATTAAAATATAAATCTAATGTAAATGTTATGACATTTTTGGGTATTTTTAAAAAAATTTAATTTTGATTTCGAAAATATAATTTGTAATTACATTTTGAAATATAATCTATAAAATATGTTGAAAATTTTAAATACAATATATGATTTATAAATGTATTCTAAATTATTTTAACTTTAGAAATTGTGTAATATTATTATAGAAATATGAAAAATAAAGATAACATTTTTTATTACAGAAAATAAAAATATAATGGATTTTATACATAAATATTATTATTATATTATAAAATGTTTATCTTTAGATGGGAGGATATATTAATATGGGTAATGTGATATATTTTTAGACTTATAAAAATATTATATTACAATAAAAAATTTGAAGTAGGAATAGTAACGTTGATATGATTAATATTCAGCTATTTAGGTCAAATTTATTTATTTGCATTTGGAATAGTAAATTATATTGGGTCAATGTCCAGTACCTTCTCTGATATTTGTTAGATTGGAGTTGGAATAGTAATTTAGGTTGGGTCAGTGTCCAGCACCTTCCCTGACATTTGTCAGACTGGAGTTGGAATAGTAAATTATATCGGGTCAGTGTCCAGCACCTTCCCTGACATTTGTCAGACTGGAGTTGGAATAGTAAATTATATTGGGTCAGTGTCCAGCACCTTCCCTGACATTTGTCAGACTGGATTTGAAATAGTAAATTATATTGGGTCAGTGTCCAGCACCTTCCCTGACATTTGTCAGACTGGAGTTAGAATAGTAAATTATATTGGGTCACTGTCCAGCACCTTCCCTGACATTTGTCAGACTGGAGTTGGAATAGTAAATTATATTGGGTCAGTGTCCAGCACCTTCACTGACATTTGTCAGACTGGAGTTGGAATAGTAAATTACATTGGGTCAGTGTCCAGCACCTTCCCTGACATTTGTCAGACTGGAGTTGGAATAGTAAATTATATTGTTTCAGTGTCCAGCACCTTCTCTGATATTTGTTAGATTGGAGTTGGAATAGTAAATTATATTGGGTCAGTGTCCAGCACCTTCCCTGACATTTGTCAGACTGGAGTTGGAATAGTAAATTATACTGGGTCACTGTCCAGCACCTTTCCTGAAATTTGTCAGACTGGAGTTGGAACAGTAAATTAGATTCGGTCAGTGTCCAGCACCTTCTCTGATATTTGTTACATTGGAGTTGGAACAGTAAATTATATTGGGTCAGTGTCCAGCACCTTCCCTGACATTTGTCAGACTGGATTTGAAATAGTAAATTATATTGGGTCAGTGTCCAGCACCTTCCCTGACATTTGTCAGACTGGAGTTAGAATAGTAAATTATATTGGGTCACTGTCCAGCACCTTCCCTGACATTTGTCAGACTGGAGTTGGAATAGTAAATTATATTGGGTCAGTGTCCAGCACCTTCACTGACATTTGTCAGACTGGAGTTGGAATAGTAAATTACATTGGGTCAGTGTCCAGCACCTTCCCTGACATTTGTCAGACTGGAGTTGGAATAGTAAATTATATTGTTTCAGTGTCCAGCACCTTCTCTGATATTTGTTAGATTGGAGTTGG
The DNA here is from genome assembly GCF_964263255.1 of Lissotriton vulgaris. Classification (NCBI taxonomy): domain Eukaryota; kingdom Metazoa; phylum Chordata; class Amphibia; order Caudata; family Salamandridae; genus Lissotriton; species Lissotriton vulgaris. The sequence continues at coordinate 989,968,027 of NC_141695.1, forward strand.
AATAGTAAATTATATTGGGTCAGTGTCCAGCACCTTCCCTGACATTTGTCAGACTGGAGTTGGAATAGTAAATTATACTGGGTCACTGTCCAGCACCTTTCCTGAAATTTGTCAGACTGGAGTTGGAACAGTAAATTAGATTCGGTCAGTGTCCAGCACCTTCTCTGATATTTGTTACATTGGAGTTGGAACAGTAAATTATATTGGGTCAGTGTCCAGCACCTTCTCTGACATTTGTCAGACTGGAGTTGGAATAGTAAATTATATTGGGTCAGTGTCCAGCACCTTCCCTGACATTTGTCAGACTGGAGTTGGAATAGTCAATTATACTGGGTCACTGTCCAGCACCTTTCCTGAAATTTGTCAGACTGGAGTTGGAACAGTAAATTATATTGGGTCAGTGTCCAGCACCTTCCCTGACATTTGTCAGACTGGAGTTGGAATAGTAAATTATATTGGGTCAGTGTCCAGCACCTTCTCCGATATTTGTTAGATTGGATTTGGAATAGTAAATTATATTGGGTCAGTGTCCAGCACCTTCCCTGAAATTTGTCAGACTGGAGTTGGAATAGTAAGTTATATTGGGTCACTGTCCAGCACCTTCCCTGCAATTTGTCAGACTGGAGTTGGAATAGTAAGTTAGATTGGGTCAGTGTCCAGCACCTTCTCTGATATTTGTTAGATTGGAGTTGGAATAGTAAATTATATTGGGTCAGTGTCCAGCACCTTCCTTAACATTTGTTAGACTGGAGTTGGAATAGTAAATTATATTGTGTCAGTGTCCAACACTTTCTCTGATATTTGTTAGATTGGAGTTGGAATAGTAAATTATATTGGGTCAGTATCCAGCACCTTCCCTGACATTTGTCAGACTGGAGTTGGAATAGTAAATTATATTGGGTCACTGTCCAGCACCTTCCCTGACATTTGTCAGACTGGAGTTTGAATAGTTAATTATATTGGGTCAGTGTCCAGCACCTTCTCTGATATTTGTTAGATTGGAGTTGGAATAGTAAATTATATTGGGTCAGTGTCCAGCACCTTCCCTAACATTTGTTAGACTGGAGTTGGAATAGTAAATTATATTGTGTCAGTGTCCAGCACCTTACATGTTAATTATTTGATTGGAGTTGGAATATTAAATTATATTGGCTCAGTGTCCAGCACCTTCCCTGACATTTGTCAGACTGGAGTAGGAATAGTAAATTATACTGGGTCAGTGTCCAACACTTTCACCATTATTTGTTAGATTGGAGTTGGAATAGGAAATTATATTGGGTCAGTGTCCAGCACCTTCCCTGACATTTGTTAGACTGGAGTTGGAATAGTAAATTACATTGGGTCAGTGTCCAGCACCTTATTCACTGTTATTTGAATGGAGTGGGAATAGTAATTTATATATGTTTTATAATTATTTCTGAAAAGGCTTGTAAAATAAAATTATGATCTTATATTATAATTGTAGAATAAATCTTTGTAATGGAAAAGGACGATGTACATATATAATATTATTATAATAATAACATTTTAAAAATAACTTTTTAATATTCTTTGTTTAATAAGTAGACATGAAGTTTTAGCAATTTTTTATTGATAGATTGTATTCATAATATGTACAGTACAGTATACAATATTTCTAATGTTTTCATTATAAAGTTAGGTAAATAGAATGTATTACATTACATTAATTTGTATTCATAAATGTTTTACATTCTCATAAAAAATATTGTAAACAGTATATATTAAAAAATATACAGTGTTGTTTTAGAAAATTTTGAAAACAATTTGTAACATTTATTAAATATTTACAAACATTTTGTTTTTCTATCTAATAAATATTTAATTAATAATGTCAATATATAAAATATTAATATTATTATTTATATATTTAAAATATTTACTTAAACAGAAAATATTAAACAGGTAAGTATATATTCCCATCATTTACATGCAAAATATGTTTTTAATAACAACTATACATATTAAATACAATGTTCTCAATAAAGACACACAATTGATATTAATTATTATTAACAATATAATTGTGTTTCGAAAAAAAACTAATTATAATACAGAATGAAAAAGTAATTTACTTTCACAGTTGTATACAAGTTTTTGAGATGTATTTTAAAATTATTTACATATATAGATATAATTAATAACAATACTTTGGGCCCCATTAGGATGACGGGTGGACATCGTCCGCCTGCCACCCTATCGTAGAACGGGACCGCCCGCCATAAGGGCGGGGGTCCCGTGGGGGGAATTAGGATGTGCCCGCCACAGTGGCGGGCACATCCTGTAGTGTTTGCATTGTGGCGGGCGGTGCACTCTGCACCGCCCGCCACAATGTAAAAAATGCTCTTTTGCATTTGCATATGCAAAGCGGCAGGCACCGCGCGGTGCCTGCCGCTTTGCATATGCAAATGTGGGGGGGTACCATAGGTACCCCCCATGTGCCCCGCAGACAGTGGCGCCAACCTGGGGGCCCTGCAGGGGGCCCCCGCAGCAATCACCGCATGCCTTTCCATGGCGGCATTGCCGCCAAGGAAAGGCCTCTGCTTTGTGCAATTGTAATATGGCTGGCGGTGTCCATTGGACACCGCCACCATATTAATCTATTACCGCCGCGGTCGCAAGCCGACCGTGGCGGTAAAGTGGAGGACGGTCTTTCCGTCTGCCGCTGTCCCCTCCGCCATCCTAATCAGGCGGAGGGGAACACGAGAGTGGTTGTCGGGCGGATTGCCTCCGCCTGGGTGGCGGTGGCCACCGCCACCCTGGGAGAAGGCAATCCGACCGATATCGTAATGGGGCCCCTAATGTATTGGATTGTTTATTATTATTAATTTACAAATGTTATTTAATTATTACATATTCAAACAAAAACATAAACATTTTTTGAAAATATTAATTCAAGTGTACACTTGTTTTTACTTATTTACAATTTAGAAACATAAATTTGATTAATATTAATAATAAATATTATTGTATATGTATTATTATTATTAATTTACAAATGATATATAATTGTCTAGAAACTTCAGAAATATTTTGTAAAAGTAAAATTTTATATGAACTCAAAATAAATGTGTTCTATGTATTTATTATACTGTTTAAATATTTAAACAAGTATTAATAATAATTAATAATACATTATTAATATTTATTATTAATTTACTAAGGAGATTAAATCAAATATTATATTTATAAGTGTTAGATTTTTTTTATTACATTTTAAGTCTAGTAATGTATTATATTTTTATTTAGAACATTGTATTAAAAATGTTTAAGTTTCTATTATTGTTTAAATGGGACTATTTTTTTACCGCGTAAGGTTATTTAGCTTTATTCCTGACTGGAGAAGCTCGCGATTGGATGCTGCTTCACGTTCGGAAAGGTAAGGTGTGTTTTAGTTATTATATGTTATAGAGTAGCAGTGTTTGAGGGTATTTAGGAGGTGTGTAGAGTTATTGTGTGTTTTTAGTCGTGGTTTTGGTATGTTGTAGGTGTAAGTTGGTTTTTACGGAAGTGTTGTGAGTGTTTAAGGCGTTGTGTATTTTTAAAGGTTAATGTTATAATATGTATATTTTAATGTTTTATAGTGATGATTATGTATATTTCAAAATGTTTGGGGGTGTGTATTGGTGGTTTTGTTGTAACCATTTTTTATAGGTTTCTGGATTTCGCCATTTCGTTCCGAAAATGGATGCGGTTTTTCTGGGGAGAAAAGAGTGTATTACTTTATTAAAGTAATGTTTTTAAGTCTCTCTCCTTTTCTCGTGTGTTCATGGAGCGATTTTTTATCTTTTTGTCTAATTTTCGGGTTTTTAAGGGTATCTATTTGGATTTGGAGAAGACTATGGGGCCCATTAGGATTGCGGGCGGAAAACCACCCCGACCGCCATGGAGGCGGAAAACAAGCGCCCGACAGGACAGCGGAAATACCGTCTGCCAAATTAGGATGAACCGCCACAAAAGACCGACCGCGGTGGTAGCGGGCCAAGCAAATCCGCCCGACGGGGGCGGAGATGGCAAAAAATGGACCGTGGCGGACGGATAAGCAGCAGAAAAGGCACATCCCACCCCATGGAAAGCGGACACACCGCACGGTAAATTACGATATCCCCGAGGGTGTCGCGGTCGGAAACGCCGACAACGACCGGCGTGGTCGCACCCAGGAGTGAATGGGAGAAATGGCGCACAAGCAGCAGCAAAGCCACCGCAGCGGACAAACATGAATAATATGGCGGTCGATGTGAATACACCTCAGTGATGCCAAAATCCCATGAACAAAGTAGCACTGCCCCCAAAATATACAACACTCATACACATAAAAATGAATTAGTAAAATCCAAGACAAACCCACAGAACCACTCCCACAACACACCTGACAACCTAAATCCAATTGGACACACCCACACAGCTGAGTACAAAGCCACCCCCTTCACTGACCACAATCCTTAGCATCACTCCAGATTAGAAGGCCATACACCACACCTGACAGGAGAGACTATAAAGCTAAGCACACACACACACCCACCACCACCATCAACACTACCATCACACCATCACAAACAAACCCCCATCACACAACCCACCTCACACATCCCCACCACAACCCTGCACCCACACACCCCTGCACCCACAAACACCTCAACCCCCACACACCATGACAGCACCAAAAATGCCCAAATTCACCGAGAGTTGACAGTCATGGTCAACGAGATTGTGAGAGTAGAGCCACAACTATTTGGTAGCCTGGTCCAACAGACACCATTAGCCACCAGGACACAAATGTGGGAAAGAATAGTCCAATGGGTGAATGCTGTAGGGGCCACCGCAAGATCCAAGAAGGAGATCCAGAAGCGGTGGCATGACATGAAGAGGGTTGTCAAGGAGAGGAGGAGCAAGAACTGGACGCTGGCTAACCAGACTGGCAGTGGCCCTCCCATCCCACCGAAGACCTTCACACCATGGGAGGAGAAGGTGCTTGCCATACTGCTATCTGAGAGTCTCACAGGAGTAGCCGGGGGAGTGGTGGCTAGTAAGTACATACAAATGACAACCACCACAATGCAATTACTACCTTGTAATACACAAACACCATTACACTGCCCATCCCCACCCAACATGTTGCCAGCCATCCTGCTGAGGAGGCCTGTATGGGGGAGGGAGGTCTGTACAACAACTCACACCATAGTCCCTGTCCCACACCCCAGCAGCATGAAGGCCTCCCCCACCCAGGAGCATGTGTCAGCCATTGCACAGTTTAACAAACAGACTTACAGGTTGGTAGCCATCTACACTGAGAGGGTGTGGGAGGGAGGGAGGCCTGCACTACAACTCCTACCATTCCCCCTGGCCCCCACCCAGCAGCATGGAGGCCTCTCCCACCCAGGAGCATGTCTCAGCCATTGCACAGCTTAACAAACAGACTCAAAGGTTGGTAGCCATCTTCACTGAGAGGTGTGGGAGGGAGGGAAGGAGGGAGGCCTGCACTACAACTCCCACCATTCCCCCTGGCCCCCACCCCAGCAGCATGGAGGCCTCCCCCACCCAGGAGCATGTCTCAGCCATTGCACAGTTTAACAAACAGACTCACAGGTTGGTAACCTTCCTCACTGAGAGGGTGTGGGAGGGAGGGAGGGAGGCCTGCACTAAAACTCCCAGCATTCCCCCTGGCCCCCACCCCAGCAGCATGGAGGCCTCCCCCACCCAGGAGCATGTGTCAGCCATTGCACAGTTTAACAAACAGACTTACAGGTTGGTAGCCATCATGTCTTAGAGCTTTTTTGTGTGGTGGGATGCCTGTATCACAACTCCCACCATTCCCCCTGGCCCCACCCCAGCAGCATGGAGGCCTCCCCCACCCAAGAGCATGTCTCAGCCATTGCACAGTTTAACAAACAGACTTACAGGTTGGTAGTCATCTTCACTGAGAGGGTGTGGGAGGGAGGGAGGGAGAGAGGCCTGCACTACAACTCCCACCATTCCCCCTGGCCCGCACCCCAGCAGCATGGAGGCCTCCCCCCCCAGGAGCATGTGTCAGCCATTGCACAGTTTAACAAACAGACTTACAGGTTGGTAGCCATCATGTCTTGGAGCTTTTTTTGTGTGGTGGGATGCCTGTATCACAACTCCCACCATTCCCACTGGCCCCAACCCAGCAGCATGGAGGCCTCCCCCACCCAGGAGCATGTCTCCGCCATTGCACAGTTTAACAAACAGACTTACAGGTTGGTAGCCATCTTCACTGAGAGGGTGTGGCAGGGAGGACTGCACTACAACTCCCACCATTCTCCCTGGCCCCCACGGCAGCAGAATGGAGGCCTCCCCCACCCAGGAGCATGTGTCAGCCATTGCACAGTTTAGCAAACAGACTTACAGGTTGGTAGCCATCATGTCTTGGAGCTTTTTTGTGTGGTGGGATGCCTGTATCACAACTCCCACCATTCCCCCTGGCCACCACCCCAGCAGCATGGAGGCCTTCCCCACCCAGGAGCATGTCTCAGCCATTGCACAGTTTAACAAACAGACTCACAGGTTGGTAGCCATCTTCACTGAGAGGGTGTGGGAGGGAGGGAGGGACGGAGGCCTGCACTACAACTCCCACCATTCCCCTTGGCCCCCACCTCAGCAGCATGGAGGCCTCCCCCACCCAGGAGCATGTCTCAGCCATTGCACAGTTTAACAAACAGACTCACAGGTTGGTAGCCATCTTCACTGAGAGGATGCGGGAGGGAGGGAGGGACAAAGGCCTGCACTACAACTCCCACCATTCCCCTTGGCCCCCAACCCAGCAGCATGGAGGCCTCCCCCACCAAGGAGCATGTCTCAGCCATTGCATCCTGCACAGTCACCTAACAGGCACGTATCTACAGTAAATCTGCATGGTGTGTGTGTGACCTGCATCCAGAAAACCTACAACAATAGAACCCAAAGCATTGACAAACAACATGTATGACTCCATGATGTGACTCTGCACTATGAAATGTTACACAGTATTGTCATGATTAGTACTACTGATGAATGCATATGTAAGTAGTGTACAGACAGATGATGATACACAGATGACACAAACACTGACCACTCCCCATCTACTCCACAGGTGACAAAGAACTCACTGCTGAGGACAACACCAATGACCAGCAGAGCCAGTCTCCACCCCCGGCACATGGACTCTCAGATGTGGACTCCCAGGACAATATGGATGATGAGCTCCAGCCCGGCACAACTGGTGTACCACAGACCCAGAGGTCCCAGGTAAGCATGAGCGGATTTTGCGGATTGGCAATCCGCGAATTTTGCGGATTTGCGGATTCGCAATCCGCAAAATCCGCGAATTCCCGCGAATTTGCGGATTTTTTTTTTTTTGTGTTCGCCCGTGTTTCTGCCAGTTCGCGAGGGTTTTTACAATTTCGCAATTTGCGAACTTACCTGTCGGGTCGCAAGTTTTGCGAACTTGTTGTTTCTACGTGTCCAGCCTGTTTGGGACACTCTTCTTCATCACTGCCACTCTCTGTCACCACTGCCACTCTCTGACTACTCATGCCACCCTCTGGCCCACCCATGCCACCCTCTGTTTCATCACTACACCCTCTGGTTGTCCAGTGTACATTATTTTCGGCAAAGCAAAGCACACCTTCCCTGCCTCAAGTGACCTGAATTAATTTGGGGCTGATTAATGTGTCACAGAATATTTTTTTAGCTGGCACCTGCTTCCTTAGTGCGCCCTGATTAGTGATCTTTTGCACTTGCTAAGTGCTTTCATTGTTGCAAAATTAGTTACAACACCTGCCCTGCCCCAACTGACAATAATGAATTAGGGGCTGATTAATGGATTTTAACTTCCAGCCTGGCTCCTGCTTGTCTCCCTTAGCTGTAATTCAGGACCTTTGTGGCATATGTGTAACTATTCTGAGGTTCAGAGCAGGGTCACATAATAGTTTCAACTGGCAACTGAACTCTGGAGGGGCCCCTCAGGAAGCACTACAGGAAATGGCTACTAATGATGTGCCTGAACTTTTGAACCTGGTAAGTAGTTACTTTCAGTTTTGCCAAGATCGTATTTCTGCAATTTTGCACTTATTCGCGGGGCGCGAACTCACGCGAACAGTGCGAGCAGTGCGAGCAAAATCCGCTGCTCGCGGATTTGCGGATTTTGCGGGAAATTCGCAAATCTCGCGGATTGCGGATTTCCCGAAAATCCGCAAAATCCGCGAGCGGAACGGATTTTCCGCCCACACCTAGTCCCAGGGCCCCATCCTCACCACCACCACCTCTGCTGCCACTACAACGCAGGAGACCCCTGCAGGCACGGCCTCTAGCACCGCAACCACCACAGCCACCACCGCCGCCAACACCACCAGGACCACCAGTCCCACCAGCAGCACCCACCCTGTCCCTAGGGATAACCATCCCACACCAACAGCTGTGGAGGGCAGGGATAGAGTGCGTGTCCCCCCAGTGGCGAGTGAAGAGGTCCGTGGCAGCAGAGCACATGGGAGGGCCAGGGTCACCACCAGACCTCGGGAGGAGTGGACACCATCCCTGGACCACTTCACCAGCGTTGTGGAGGCCTACCAAGAGGTCCAGGGACAAAGTGGCCGTTCGGATGAACTTTTGAGGGGGCTCCTCCTGCTGATGAGCTCCATCGATAACCGTCTGGGACAGATGGTGGACCTCATGGGCCAGCAAGTGGCGTTGCAGAGGGACATGTGTGGCTCAATGGTTAGAGCAGGCAGACCTCGATGCAGAGCTCTGGCCAGGGACCAGGGTTCAATTCCTGCCCGACGGGTCTTGGGCTCATTAATTCCCCATACCGGATATTCTCGCCTCAGTGCCTATTCTGATAATGGGTCCCACGCTGCAACTCAGGGCAATAGCCCCCCACAACACGAGGGATGCCTGGTCTGCACCATGGGGGTGCCCAGGAGTGGGACACTTCACAGGGAAAGCCAGGAAGGGTTCCCTTGAGGTATCCGTACAAGCGCCGGGAAACTGACTGTGGGTAGCTGTGCGCTATACAAGTACAAAAACATTTACAAAAACATTTACATTTACAGGCCTGTGTCCCAACCACCACCTCCGTCCCCTTCTGTTGCACCGCAGGATGACAGTGCACCATCCTCCCCTGCGCCAACAGAGAGGGATGAGTCCCCTGACACTGCTGGCCATTCAGCAGGCCCCCCACCGCCCAAAAGATCTAGGGGGCGTCCGAAGAAAAGCCTGGGAGTCTCTGGAGGCAAAGCACCTACGACACGCCAGTCACGGAGCCAGCCGTGAAGACAACCCTCTTCCCAACTGCATTCACTGTTTGGACTATCTTTCCCCACATTACCCTAGCGAAGGCACCTCTCTGTTGGACTGGGTCACCACATCCATGTGGTGTCTACTTTAGCATCTCATTGAACAGGACTGTCAACTCACTGCTCATTCCACACCTTCATGTAAATATTACCGCACCAATCACATGTCCACTCACAAAATAAAATACCTGAAGCACAAGATTTTGTGTAGTGATTTATGTAGTCCAGTATTTACATTGTTGATAATGTCCATGATGTGTAGAAATGATGTACAGTATGCAGGGCAGGAACCATCTGTAGCACCTAGGGAGACACAACAGAACAACAGTCACTGGTCTCATTGTGGCAGCACACAGCACTACAAATATCAAAGACATCAGAGGCATATTACACAATGTCTAGCAGATGTGCACAAATACAGTCCAATGTACATCTAGGCACTGAACGCCATTTTCACAAATAACACACATGGGTGACAGAACATGTGCCAATCGGTTACATCCACGCATAGCCATTCATAACAAGAGCAACAACACCAGACAATGTACACGTCGTACCTCGTCAGCCACCTTCAAGTGAAGTAGCGTAAACTGAGCTGTTGGCGTAGGTCAACTCCTTTCTACTCTCCACTGTCCTCATCACTGGATTGAGGTCCCTGAGCAGGTGGTGGCCCTGGTTCATCACCATCGTCCAGGAGCAGGGGGACACCCCTCTGGATGGGCAGGCTGTGCAGCATACAGCATGCCACAAAGATCTTGCATACCTTCCCAGGCGAGTATGCCAGTGCGCCTCCGGTCCTGTCAAGGCACCTGAACCTTGACTTCAGCAGGCCGAAAGTCCGCTCGATCACCCGTCGTGTCCTGCCATGTGCCTCATTGTAGCGGATGTCTGCTGGTGTCTGGGGATTCCGGAGTGGGCTTAAAAGCCATGGACGACTGGGATATGATGAGTCACCTGTGAATGACAATCACACATTGCAATGTTGTACAGCCAGAGTGCAGCAAGTGACACACAGCACGCCATAGCAGTAGTGATACTCACCCACAATCCAGGCCCGTTCGGGATGCAGATTCTCCATCATCCGTGGCACCATGCTGTTCCTCATGATGTACGAATCATGTGCCGAACCTGGATACTTTGCACACACATGTGATATGGTCATGTCTGCAAGGCACACCACCTGCATATTCATGGAGTGGTAGTGTTTGCGGTTCCGATAAATGTGCTCCGTCACCATCGGTGGCAACAGACCCACATGGGTGCAATCGATTGCACCAACTACTTGTGGGATGCGCCCTAGGGGATAGAAGTCACCCTTCACGGAAGCCAATTCACGTCCCCTGGGGAAATGTATGTAGCGATTGCGATATGGCATCATGGCCGCAAGTACATCCCGTAGCACCATGCTGAACATGGGCTGCGACATCCCCCCAGCGTTAGCCACGGTCTCCTGGAAGGAACCAGTTGCATAAAAGTGGAGTGCTGCCATCACCTTGTAGGTGGGTGTGAATGCCGTAGTATAGTGACGGCGAGGCCGCAGGTGGGGATCCAATAGATCACACAAGATCTTCAATGTTGGTCTGTCCAGCCGGAATTTCCTGATGATTGCCTCATTCTCCATGCCCTCCAGCACTGTTAGTTGACATAGGAGATCCGGCCTCCTCCTAGTTGAGAAGTGAAATGAAAATGTCAGTGACAAGCATAATGAGATGGGCATAGCACAAAACCCCAATGATGTCATGGGAAAACAACCATTGCCGGAGAGATGCATGAAACTTCAGGTTACACACAGACGGCATGCCTCTCCAGTGACAATACACAAGTGCCACACACACATCTGGGACTGTGAATGCGGATATAATGGATGTCCAATTCACATGTGCAGACAAGGTGCAGCAAGACCCGCCAAGGTATTGTGACTTACAATGTCTATCATACACATCTGTTGTTCCTGCCACACCTCAAGGCATCATGTAAAGTCAGTACACATTCATCAACACAATGACCACAGTAGCAGGAACACTTCCTGTTGTGTGCAGGACTATTTGTGATAGCAGAAGTCTGGTCCCATACTATGCGGTGCCACCAGCCAGGTCAATGTCTGCATTGACCATCAACTCATTCTACGTAATGACATGAATTACAACAGCTGAAGTCTGTCAATCATCATCAGCCAACAAATGTGTCACTAAAATGTCTGAAACACAGGCCAAAGTGACTCACACTGAACGTGCGTCCACCTGTGGATGACATGGCTGTGTGGCATTGTGTGTACAATGATGTCCCCTTCTCCATTTTGCATGTAGGGTGCTGATACAGTGTCCTTGATTGACATACACACCAATGGGTATGAAAACGGGAGTACCTACTGCCGGGCCCCGGCGGTGTGACCCCAGCACCACCATCTCCCCAGACAAGGTAGCCATTGGCATGAGGACATGTGTATATGGCGGTGGGTTTGCTCCGCCGCATGAGTTGCGGTACCTACCGCCGGGCCCCGCCGGTGCGTCACAGCCATGGGACATTGCATGCAGCCAACGGCAGTGATGATGGCGGTGGCATGATGCATATTTGAAAATCGCAGAAGGTGTGCTCCGCAACCGCGGAGGCGGGCATTGGATGCTTTTGAATGATGCACCATCGCGGTAGCGCACCACAGGCACCCGTGGCGCGTCACAGCCTTGGAGCATTGCATGCGGCCAATGGCAGCGATGATGGCGGTGGCATGATGCATATTTGAAAATTGCGGAGGGTGTGCCCCGCAACCGCGGAGGCGGGCATTGGATGCTTTTGAATGATGCACCATCGCAGTAGCGCACCACTGGCACCCGCGGTGCGTCACAGCCTTGGAGCATTGAATGCGGCCAATGGCAGCGATGATGGCGGTGGCATGATGCATATTTGAAAATCGCGGAAGGTGTGCTCCGCAACCGCGGAGGCGGGCATTGGATGCTTTTGAATGATGCACCATCGCGGTAGCGCACCACGGGCACCCGCGGTGCGTCACAGCCTTGGAGCATTGCATGCGGCCAATGGCAGCGATGATGGCGGTGGCATAATGCATATTTGAAAATCGCAGAAGGTGTGCTCCACTACCGCGGAGGCGGTCATTGGTTGATTTTGAACAATGCAGACCCGGACAACCAATTGTTGCAGCTTTTGACATTCCAAACGACCCCAGGGGGCTATAAATCTGTGGGTGTGAGCCTCACATTTCCACTGCTCACAGAGCTTCCTTCCTGGGACCCTGTCCTTGCGCTGCATCAAGAGCCTGCTGCCTGGGACCCTGTCCTGCTGCTGCACCAAGAGCCTGCTGCCTGGGACCCTGACCTGCTGCTGCACCAAGAGCCTGCTGCCTGGGACCCTGTCCTGCTGCGGCACCAAGAGCCTGCTGTCTGGGAGCCCTCACAACTCACTTCCGCCACTGGTCTGCCATATCCACAGGGATGTCAAGAACAGATAAGATCCGTGCCAGTCCATTCACGAGTGAGGAGCTTGATGTCCTTGTGGACGAGGTGCTGGCACAGTACCCACGGCTGTTCTGTGGGCCCAATGTTGTGGTAAGTCACCATGAAGGGAGCTGTAGGGCAGGGTGGTGTGGGACGTGTAGTGGTGATGCTGCATTATATGATTGGGGATGTGGGGTGATGACAGACACTGACAGACAAGCTGTATCCACCTCGAGGGAGTGTGTGTGTTGCTATGTAACTCTTTTCTAGCCCTGTACTTGTATGTGTGAGTGGGTGTGTTCCATTTTCAAACATACAGAACCAACGGTTGTTGTCCTTTTAGACGGAAGGACAGTGAATGCTTGTGAGGATATTTGTGGGTGCACCTATAGTCAGAGTCAGTGAGACCCACAGAGTAGGTTCAGTGGCAGCACTGCCAGACGATGTACATCAACAGACTCACCTGCTACAGTAGCTGCACACTGAATATTAGATATGCCCCATCAGTGCCCTCTACAATTACTGATTCACACACTGCTGCCGATGCATTTGTGTTAAGACATCATGAATTTGTGTGAATGTCATTGAGACTAGGAACCACAATGTGTACATGCAATCACTAATGTTTATGTCAAGCTGAGTGCCCTTGTGAGGGTACCCCCAGTTATGGAGGGAGGGAGGTTACTGTGAGACCTGAGTCAGTGTGTGGCTGCTGTACTGATAGATGCTGATTTTTCACATGTCATAAATGTGTTTTTTCCCTTCTTAATTATCATACCTTCAGCTCAAGCCACACCAACGTAAGGCCGTGTGGAGGGCCATAGCAGCAAAGGTGCGAGCCCTGGGAGTATCAAACAGACGACACACACACTGTCACAAGAGGTGGGACGACATCAGCCGGCTGGCTAAGCAAGTGGCAGAGATGACCTTGGGGATGCTACCACGCACAGGGCGTTTGGCACGGCGAACCATGACTCCGCAGATGGGACGCATACTGGCAGTGACCAATCCAGACCTGGCTGCACGTCTGAAGGGGTATCAGCTGCAAGACAGAGATGGTGAGTATCTGGGGAGGGATAGTGTGTCTGGGAGTGGATGCATGTGTACAGGGCCTGTGGCAGCGGTGACACATGTGATGTGCGTGTGTTGCCATGCTGTGATGTGTGATGTGAGTGGCGATTGCCATGTGTGCCTGTATGAGGCATTGGCCCACCATGGCCTTACTGCGCTGCTCCTGCCTGCATTCCTCAATCAGTGACAGATTTATTGTGGCCACATGGTCACTCTTCATTGGGATGGTGTGGGGAGTCCATATTGTGCTGAACTGCAGTGTCCACTTCATGAGTGTGACTCCATGTCTGTCTACTTTGCATGCACCATTCTGTTTGAGGACCACACATCCGATGAAAATGTGAACACAGATTGGCACATGGTGCTTGCTGTGGCCTGGTTGGCATTGTGGCATGTGCAGTGTGTACAGGTGTGTGTGGTACCCTCTGGTTCAATGTATGGCTGTCAGTGGTGATGAGTGTAGTGGCAACATCATGTCCATGGGGCAGGTGTAAGTGGGGTGGGGGCACTCCATCCACTGGCAGGGTGTTGTGATGTTTAACATTGACATGGCTCACTCCAGCCAGTTTGTGGGCATGACAGGCACTGTTGTGGAATATATGGTGTGTAGCTGAATAGTGATTGCACGGTGTTATGATTAGCATGTAGCCCAAGGCCTGTACAGTGCTGCATTGATCTGTAATCTTGTAACAAGATGATGACACTTACACGACCCTGTTTCTCTCACTAATGCAGATTCGCAAGACACAACGGCGGAACATGATCCGGAGACAAGTGGTGGCGAGACCAGCACGACAGCAGCAGCGGAGCCTAGTGAGACTGAGCCAAGTGACAGTGAGCTAAACAGCGCTTCTGAGGGTGACAGGAGTATTCAGGAGGAATCAGTGGCTGAGAGACAGAGTACCACTTCATCTGATGCCAGCGGTGATGCATCCATGTTAGCAGGCAAAGGGGATGGGGAGTCTGCTGCTGCATCTGACAGCCAGCGGCCAGTGCCCAGCCTCCCATCCACTTCCTCTGGTGATGGCCGTGTCCGTGTTACTAAGAGGGGAAGAGTGAAATTCACACATGGCACTGCTGCCCCTGCACCTGTACCCCCTGCTGCCCTCAGTGCAGAGTGCGTCGAGGTCCTGCGCCAAATATGCGTGGGCCACACCGCCCTGCTCAATGCCTTCAGTGCACATGATAACAAATTAGGCCAGGTGATTGCATTCATGGAGGGCATACACTCTGACGTGGGTGGGCTACACCGTACAGTCCAGGCATTGTCAGCCACAGTCACGTCAGCCCTCCAACAAGCACATGCTCCCATTGAAGCTCATGTGCCTGCGACAACCAGCCATTCAGTGGCCACATCAGATCACAGTCCCCACTTGGCAACTACATCACCTACAAGATACAACACTAGGAGCACACATCAGTCCCAAACAAAACAATCACGTCCACAGACTCCATCCCCGAAGAAGAGCAGGGCCCCCCCAATATGCACAGACAAGGAAAAGTCACAGAAGAGCAATGCCAGAAGATCATTGTGGCAGACATCAGGCTCATTTGATGCAGAGGCATCTCCAGTAATTGACTGTCCTATGCCCACAGAGGATGTGTGACAAGTTATGAGTACACCCGGGGGAAGCAGAGGGACACAACCACCCGCCACATCAACCCCAAAACACAGTACATCGAGGAAGGTGGAGGAGGGCCCTGTTGTGACCAGCCCAGTCATTGAGGCAGAGGAGAGCCCTGTTGTGACCAGCCCAGTCATAGAGGCAGAGGAGAGCCCTGTTGTGACCAGCCCAGTCATTGAGACAGGGACCAGCCCAGTCATTGAGGCAGAGGAGAGCCCTGTTGTGACCAGCCCAGTCATTGAGGCAGAGGGGAGCCCTGTTGTGACCAGCCCAGTGATTAAGGGAAAGGAGGCCAGTGTTGGGTCCAGGCCAGTGATCAAGAGAAAGGAGGCCAGTGTTGGGTCCAGGCCAGTGATCAAGGGAAAGGAGGCCAGTGTTGGGTCCAGGCCAGGGATCAAGGGAAAGGAGGCCAGTGTTGGTTCCAGGCCAGTGATCAAGGGAAAGGACGCCAGTGTTGGGTCCAGGCCAGTGATCAAGGGAAAGGAGGCCAGTGTTGGGTCCAGGCCAGTGATCAAGGGAAAGGAGGCCAGTGTTGGTTCCAGGCCAGTGATCAAGGGAAAGGACGCCAGTGTTGGGTCCAGGCCAGTGATCAAGGGAAAGGAGGCCAGTGTTGGGTCCAGGCCAGTGATCAAGGGAAAGGAGGCCAGTGTTGGGTCCAGGCCAGTGATCAATGGAAAGGAGGCCAGTGTTGTGACCAGCTCTGGCAAGAAGGGACAGGAGGGCACTGTAAACACCACCCCTGGGGGAAGTGGGAAGTTGGGCACTGTAGAGGTTACACCTTCCGAAGAGGGTAAGGTGTTCTGGAGGCGTAGCCAGCCAAAGCGTTCTGCAGGATCAAGCACATCACCAGAGGGAGTGGCAGTGTCTGCCCCTGATGTGGGACAGTTGGTGTGTGTGCCTATTGTGCCATCACCACTTCCCATCAACCCCAAGACAGTGAAGCCTTTTCATGTTCCAAAAAAGTGGAAGGGTCCCCCTCCAACCTCTCCCACCCACACTGTGTCAGGGGTATGCATGACTCCACCTCCACGTGCCACTGTGCCACCTGGTCCACACAGCCCTCCACCTTGCAGGCCCTCGGTTATTACCACATCACATGGGCCTCTTTCAGCCCAGTCAAGTGGGCCTGCTGTCCACAAAACACAGCCAGGTCCCAGTCCGCATGACAGCCAGGAGTGAGTTGTCAACACACTCATGCACCTGTGCCCCATACAAGTGTGCTAGTGAAGACCATTGTTTGCGACCTGTGTGTTGCTGGCCCTGTTGCTCTGATGTGCTGTACTCTCCCCTGCCATGGACTCTGTGCCTGTTGCTCTGATGTGCTGTACTCTCCTCTGTGCAGCCTCTCATGTACTTGCTGTCTCACCTGCCATGGACGCTGTGCCTGTTGCTCTGATGTGCTGTACTCTCCCCTGTGCAGCCTCTCATGTACTTGCTGTCTCACCTGCCATGGACTCTGGGCCTGTTGCTCTGATGTGCTGAACTCTCCCCTGCCATGGGCTCTGTGCCTGTTGCTCTGATGTGCTGTACTCTCCCCTGTGCAGCCTCTCATGTACTTGCTGTCTCACCTGCCATGGACGCTGTGCCTGTTGCTCTGATGTGCTGTACTCTCCCCTGTGCAGCCTCTCATGTACTTGCTGTCTCACCTGCCATGGACTCTGGGCCTGTTGCTCTGATGTGCTGAACTCTCCCCTGCCATGGACTCTGTGCCTGTTGCTCTGATGTGCTGTACTCTCCCCTGTGCAGCCTCTCATGTACTTGCTGTCTCACCTGCCATGAACTCTGTGCCTGTTGCTCTGATGTGCTGTACTCTCCCCTGTGCAGCCTCTCATGTGCTTGCTGTCTCACCTGCAATGGACTCTGGGCCTGTTGCTCTGATGTGCTGTACTCTCCCCTGCCATGGACTCTGTGCCTGTTGCTCTGATGTGCTGTACTCTCCCCTGTGCAGCCTCTCATGTACTTGCTGTCTCACCTGCCATGGACGCTGTGCCTGTTGCTCTGATGTGCTGTACTCTCCCCTGTGCAGCCTCTCATGTACTTGCTGTCTCACCTGCCATGGACTCCGGGCCTGTTGCTCTGATGTGCTGTACTCTCCCCTGCCATGGACTCTGTGCCTGTTGCTCTGATGTGCTGTACTCTCCCCTATGCAGCCTCTCATGTACTTGCTGTTTCCCCTGCCATGGACTATGGCCTTCTTGTTTGTGTTTCACGTGTCCTTAGTCTCTGCCATTTGTACATGATTTTGTGGCTTGCTGTTGTCTACTGATGTTGTATTGCTACATCTGTGCAATTTGTGAATAAATACAGTTACTTCTGGTGTGTGTTTTATCAGTCTCCTTGCTGATTTCAGTCATTTTCTTGTTTGCATTAGCTTGACTGTGTAACATGCTCTATTTATCATTTCAACCTTGCAAGGCTCTTTGTAGCCATCTGATTTGTAAACAGGGGTGTCAGGGTCTTCAGTCCATTCTGCCACTACTGATGTTGTACTCTGTGATGGCTATTTTACAGGACTGCAGTTCTCTTGTTGGTGATTTGCTAATGTTGCATACACTGTTCACAGGTCATGTTGGTGGACACTGGCAGCACAGGGTGGGCTGCGGTTCAGTGGGTTCGTTGCTGGCTGTGATGTCATGAGGTAAGTGTGTGTTTTCCTTTCTTTGTGCCTAGGCGTGTATGTGTATTGTGTTGGACATTAGTCCTGGTGGCATGGCTTACATGTCATGTGTGGTGTTGGGTGTAGCAGAGGTGTGCAGTGTGAAGGGTGTAAGTTTGTAGTGTATGCATGTGTGCCCCTGTATAGTGTGAGACACACATGTGTCAGCCAGGAGTTGTATGCATGTTGTTTGTTTTGTCTTTCCCTGTGTGGATGGTTGTATGCAATTGTGTGGGCTGTGGGAGTGCACTGGTGTTGTGTGTTCCTTGTCAGCCACTCCTGCAGTGCCTGGGTCCCTGGCTGTGTGTTGTGTGTTGCTGTGTGTGTGTATTGTGCTTGTTGTTACAGTGCTTGTTGGTGTGCATGGAGGTGCACGGGATGAGCACATGGCCTGTGAGTAGCTCGGGTGGGGTGCAGTGTGGTTGTGGGCGGTCTGTCCATGTGGTGTTTGTGCACTGCCCATGCCTTGGTGTGGCCCTGCCTTCTGCATGGTGCGCATGTGTTGACCACGGCGGTGACGTAACCCTGACCATGACGTCGCTGCTGGTTGGCGGACGTTGTGTGTTCTGGATGCTGTGGGGTGCCTTGTTGTGAGGTGGGTGATGTGTGGGTGGCCATGCGGATGTGTTATGCCCCCCAGCAGGTTGCCTGTGTGCTGCATGGGCCCTGTGTCGGCATGTGTGTTGTGTGGTGCATATGTGTGGTGACGTACCTGCAGCTGCGTCCGCGGCGGCCCATCTGATGATAGTGTTGGAGCAGGTACATTACCGGATGCATATGGAGGGCTGGGTCCATGGGGTTCATGTCGGGTCTCGGTGTTCGTGCTCCACTGTCGAATTTCCGCCTGCTTCAGCTGTGCAGTGTGTCCGCTGAGGTGCGTCTGCTTGTTTGCGCCATCCTGATTTGTCGGGCGGGAGGACATCATCGGGCGCGGCGGAGGGTCTCGATTGGCTCCCTCCACCGCTGTGGCAGGCCCACTTTGATGGCGGTGTGCGGCGCTCAGCGGCGGATGGGAAATTACCTGTGTTTACCTATTCTAATGTTGCAGACGTGAGTTCCGCTGCTCGCGGGTGGTAACTGCTGTTTTTCCGCCCCACCACCACTGCGGTGGTGCCACCGCCTGTCATCCTAATGGAGCCCTATGCGTTTTATTTTTTACCAAAGTGTGTGTATGTGACTTTAATTAATAAAGTTACCACACTTGCTTTTATCGGGATTTCCTGGAGCGTTGTTTCATATTTTTACTTATTTTCGGGATTTTGAAGGTTTCATCAAATGGATTTATAATGGATTACCAGTGGAGTACATGGATAACAAGTGGCTGGAATTCATATTCTTCAGCAACATAAATTGTAAGTGTTTTTTTAATATTATTTGGGTGGGAAATGTCATTGTTATTATTGTTGGTATATTTGATGTCATAATAAATATTTCCTAATTGTCTAGAAAATGTATTTTAATTTGAAATAAATATGTGTGACAATTATGGAATATTTTTTATGATCCTATATTATTGTGATAATTTGAATATTTTTTTAATATTGATAAGGTATTGGTTTTTTGGATCACATAATTCACAGTAGGCTTTTTGCTATTAGGGATAGGTAGTCGAGGCCTCTTGTAGAAGAATATAGGGTGACTTGGCTTTGGAGTAGAGTAAACATTTGTTTTGTTTGTTTAGTTAGTTTTGGTCCAATTTGTGTTACTGATTGTTCGATGTGTAGTTCTTGGTAGCTTTTTTCTTTTTGTAAAGCTTTAATTAGTTTCTGTACGGTGGGTTTTCCTCTGCTAGTGGTAGCTTGAAAAGCATTATGCCATCCTTCTACACTGTTGTTTGTTTTAGCTTCTTTATTCAGTGTACTTAAATATACATTCCACCAAGCAATGCGAAATTTAGGTTGGCGTCTGTGTCCTGATTTATGTAGCCTTCCCACCCATGTATCTTCAAAGTAGTCTAGGAGTGGGGCAAGTTTTTCCTCATATTTTTTGTAGTATGGACTGTTAATTAGTATGTCATAATGTTCTGCTACATCTGTAACAGGGACATAGGATAGCGAAATAAATTCTTTTATATTTGGTATGCAAAAGTGCTATCGGTAGCATATTGCACGCTTAAGGTAGTTTTTGGAGATGTCTCCAAATGCTCTGATTGAAATGATAATAGCAACCTTGTATTGCTGTATGGGGAAATGTTTTTAATATGCTATTAATCAATGCTATCTCGAAATCAATAATTATTTTTTGTGGAAAATAATTGTTGATTTCTTGTTTTATTGTATTCAGGACTTCTGTGTAAGTATTTTGTTGTTTGTTGGGTAACAAACAGTAAATAAATGGAATGTTGGAATGATGGTACAATCCATGTATGCTGTAGAGTTGGTAAAATGGTTTAGGGCATGTTTTAAAATTACCATCCATCATCCAGTGTTCGCATTCCTGGAGTTTTCTTAGATTGTTTGCAGTAGCAAGCATTATAATTCGGTTGGTAGGGCTTTTGTTATCAAATAGTACAAATGGTTCTTTATTATGTGTGATACTCAATTCAGGAGGAATGACTACTTCTTCAAATGTTTTGGGCTTAGGTTGAGTCGTTGTTGTGACTCTTTTTTGTTTGGAAATTGTGCGTTTTAGAGAGTCAATTGAGGGTAGTTGCCCAGAAGCATGTTGAGGAACTTTTAATCGTTCCTCTTTCAGTATTTGGGTAGTTGGTTTGTCAGTTCCTGTACTTGCTTCTTTTATGCTTTCAAGAGCATCCCTGACCTCAATTTCAGTTACATTAGGGGGGTGATTGTGTTCTTTGGTAAATAATACATTAGCTTCTTCAATTGTAGCACTACCATAACATTTATTAGAGTAGTATTTACTACATTTCCAGAATATTTTGCATCCTGATTGTTTTTCTTGCGTATATACATATCCCATATAACACAGTAAAAACTGTTTTTCTGAGACATTACAAACTCAGCACCTTCAGTCATTTTCCTATTTCTTGTGCTAGGAAAGATTAGAAAGTAATATATTTTAAGTTTAAATATTGCTATACATGTATTTAATACATTCCTCTTTCAATGATTATACTTACATTTATTCTGTGTTGTAATTTGAAATGTTGAGAAAGTGTTTTCAAGCTTTTTCTTCTATTTCCTTGCTTTATTTCTGTAAGTAGAAAATATAAATAATTAGAAAATATATTCTTTTTTTACACTTTGAGTCTTTTCTAGGGGGAAGGTTTCTTTTACTTAGCATTTACGTACATTTATTCTGTGTTGTAATTTGAAATGTTGAGAAGGTGTTTTCAAGCGTTTTCTTGTATTGCCTTGTTTCATTTTTTGTGGTTGAAAATTACAAAAATTAGGAATTCTATTCTTTTATTACAATTTGAACCTTTTCTAGGGGGAAGCAATCTTCTAGTTAGCATTTAAGCATTTTTTTTAAATATTACAAATATACTCACTTGTTTAAATTGTCTAGTATTTAGTTTTGATATAGTAGTTTTTGGATGTTTTCAAAATTTCTGTAAAGAACATAGAATAAAGATAAAATGTGTATTAGAAACTTGTGTTTAATAAATGCAGTTAGTTTGTCAGACAACATTTAAATATACTTACAATAAGGAATTTCTATTGAATAATCAGTTAAGTGTTTTTAGTTGAGTTTTGGAGATCTGTGTAGAAGAAATGTAAAGGAAAAAAATTAATTAAATAAATTGTTTAGAGAAATAGTTACACTTTTAGTCTAATCCTTTAGTGTTAATTACAAAATAGTTGAACTTACTTGAATTATTTCTGTAGGAGTCTTGTTTGGAAAAGTATTTTTCTCAGGAAACAGTCGGGCAGAGTGTCACCTTCTTCTTTCTTTAGAGTTAGAAGCAGGAAATAGCAGTTGGACAATAATCCTTTTATACTGTGTATTTGATTAGTTCTTAAATTTCATTGGATGTTTTAAGAAAGGGACTTTTTATTGAATGGTTTGGATTTTTTTTTATTTAATTGCTATGTTGTTGTTGTGGAAATGCAATTTTTTAACACTGCTGCAGGAAACTTGGTTTGTATTTAGTTCTATTTTAAATATATGTAATTATAATTTGTGAATATATGTTAAAAGTATTGTCTTTATTTATAATTTCACAGCGCTGTTTGGATATATATATGGCTAAAATGTTAAAAATTATTGATGTGTTTAAAAAAATGTTTATAGTTTTTCTAATATGTATTGTGGAGTGTATTTTATATTTTAAATATATAGTTGTATTGTATTTACAATGTTTTAGGTATCTTTTATAGAGTCGATATTCCTTATTTTTTGATATTAGTGTTATCTATATATTTGCATTCGATATTTTTGTAGTGTACTGTATATTTTGTGACAACACGATATTTGGTTATTCTATATTTTGTCTTTCGATATTAGTGTATTCGATAATTATTTTACTCGATATTTTGTAGTCGATATTTTAGTAGTTTCTTAATTAAGTATAGGATGTCGATATATTTGTAGTCGATATTATATCGCCGATATTTTGGTAATTCGATATTGTGCTCGTCGATATTATGTCAGTGATCCCAGATTGTACTCATTAAAAAAACATAGAAATTCAGCTGTTATGTTACCTGAGTAAAATATAACTTGTGCCACCCACAATGCACTGCTTATGACCTCACAAATTACATCACTCATGACATGGTCAGTATATATATGCAGAGAAAGGCTCTCAATCAGTCTGGTAATTTAAACCTTAATCTCTTGTTATAGGCATCAAACAAAATCCCTCACTGGTTGTATGGACCTTTGGTAGTCGACTCCAAGCTATGAAGGGTAACTGGCATTCAGAATCTAATTTTATTTAAAGGACCGCAATAACAACAGAGAGGATGATATGAAACCATGAAGGTTTATTTTGAGATCAGTGAAGCATAACAAAATCACTATATTGGCAAAGGCCGATCATATGTATTATTACAGGAAAAATATTATGACTAAGGCGCTAAGTTTCAGTATTATAATGTGCAAAGGGCCAATATCCAGTATACAAAGAATGAACATTTTCCAAATCATGTGTTCTATAAAGAAACTATCTCTAATTAAATAAAACAATGAAAGTATGAAAGGGATTTCTAAAGAGGAAATGAGGATGGTGTCAGCATAATGTGGCGCCTGGTAGAAGTTCAGAAAGAAGTTAAAGAGTGTTTAGCATGAAGATTTACGCTCAGGGAGATCAGAAAAGTAGATCCACTTGCTTCAAAGTCAGGAAAGGGACTCTGCTCCAACTACTATGAAACACTAACTAAAAGTACAATGGAAAGGACCATATGATCCATATCTCACTCCCACAGTTCAGAAACAATCCTGTAGCAGCATTTGCAGGGAGACAGCGACCCCCTAAATTCCCAAACCCAACACATTTACATGCACATCTGCTTGTCCTTAAGTGTTACACCAGCACACCGGGTGCAGGAGACTCCTCGACTCATCATTTCTCCGACCTTGCAGTCAACTTCTCATCTTCAATGCAGTCTAATACAGAATAACACGCCTTTCTCTAACTAGCAAGGGACTTGATAAAGTACCTGCAAAGTAATGAACAAGTAGCATACTGACAGTTTCAGGATGTGTAACATTGGCTAACACCAAATTTCAAGCTAAGTTAGCTCCAGAATCATGAAGGAACCACATTACAATGTTTTTACCCCTACAAAAGGAAGCTATCATCATTATAACGTGCATAGTCAATAAATGGTAAAACATAAATGTGAAACACAGAAGTTAATGAGTTAAGGCACACCTTGATTACATGGATTATATACCATAAAATAAGAATAAATTATATGTAGAGGGAGGAGTCTAAATTATGCTGCTCCATGTAAAACCATTACAACCACTGAGTGCTTTATATTTCCCATAAAAAAGTATGCATAATCTATGCCTTTAACTTACAGTAACAAAACCTATAATTAATTTTCTTTCTCTCAATAAAAATGTAACATAATGTTCCTATGATGTGCATAGAAATTTAAAAAAATCGATACCGTTCCCATTACCACTGCATGCTATGAAGTATAGTAACTTTTATCATATCTAATAGTGCTTTTTTTACAAAAAACTAGTTAAATGTATGCACATAGCTACCACTATTGGGCAACATCTAAAAAAAAAGATTTTGTGGCTTTCTGTAATCGTTTTGAAAATTAATCATTCGAACACAGTTTCTTGGGCTAGACCTATTGTATTTTGTAAACACTTGCTTTTTTATTTAACCCCTTTGCCCCAGCCGCGATTTCGCGGCAGTGCGGCACTTCCGCAAAATGGGCGGGGCCGCGTCGGCCGTTGGTCAACGGCAGCACGCAAGGGGTTAAACATGCTCTCTTCGCTGCTGTTTGGCTTCAGCCTCTCATCGTACATGCCTTCCATTCACTCACACAGTACTTCAGAGGTGATGACCTAACTGGCATAGTCAGCAACAAATCCACAAGCATTGGTCCAGGAATGGCACAAGTAAAATGCAGCTCAAGATGTCTTGAATTTGACAGACAAGACCCAAGATCACCCTGGCACTGTCCAGGAAACTTTAACAAGCTGCTGAAAAGACTACACTATTTTTCAGCAATTGACCTGCTGCATCACGATAGTACTAGCTTAAAGAACCAACTATCTGATTCTGTTCTAGGAGTGTGTTTAGAGTGTAGGACTGCGTTTCCCATAGTGCCTGGCTCAGTCAAATGCTTTGAGTCTGTGGTTTACTGACAGCAGAGAATTATGTTCTGGAAATATTAAAAATAGGCTCCTTGCGTCACTGGTACATTACATTTTTGTGACACACCACTGGTGCAGCCCCCTGCCCCATATTTACGTGGACACATAAAGCCACCCTGTGTTGCTTTTCCGGACCTTGTAAATATGGCCCCTTTACACGCAACACTCTACGTGAAAGGGGCGTGACATGGGTGTTGCTGTGGGTATTCACACGCCACACCCATGTATTCTGCTGCTATTCCAGATTGACGAGAATTCGTAAACCTGGAAATGCGTCAGAATGCTACACCACCCATGGGGTGGCGTAGCAAAGTGAAACGAGCAGAAATGTTTACATTTCTCCTTGTTGTTTCCTCTTTCTACATGTGCTGCATTCTGCAGCACAAATAGAAAGAAGAAATCAACTCTTTTTATTTTTTTCGTTATTATTCTTGTGCAGAAAGTACACTTTCCTGCACAGAAACAATCTCCCCACAACCCAGGCACACTTGCACCATGGCACAAGGGTACCTGTGTTGTGGATGGCAGCCAATTGTGCACCAGCGCTGGGGAACACACAGGGATGCGTCACATTGTAGTAAATATGACATGTCCCTGTGTTTTGAACGTGCCGCAGCATGGCGCACCTAAAGGGCTTGTGGTGCTGCCCTGTAGCACTTTCTTGTAAATAGGCCCCCAGGTTGTTATCACAGCACTAAGGTGCAACCAAAGACACATCTTCCACTATAGGGCTTCCCACATTTAAAACAATGAAGCCATACCTAGTAAAACATTGATCAATTAAAAAAACTGTTTAAAATGTATACTGTGAATGTGCAAATTCCCATCGAGCACAAAATCTATTTTCCGGATAATAACTGCAAAAAACCTAAAAAAAAAATGTCCAGATTTTCGGCAAGAAAATCTGAATGCTCACTTTTTGGACCAAGACTTATGTTTTTCAAATCGAACCAGCTGTTCCTTTTTCCATACAAGAAACTTGAATCAGAGTAAACGTTTGAACATCTGGTATTTCTCCTGAGTCATGCTGTAACTCCCATACCTCATGACTCCTAACGAGGGCCTTAGTGGTATGTCTGTGAAAAAGTGTGTCTGTGCAGACAGTGATTTAGGTTTTTAATGTCTAAATGGAAGAAATTGAAGTCTGTATGCTCCATATTATTCCATAAGAAGCCTCTAATCTGGTGACTCCACTATGATGAAGCAACAGCTCATCACAAAAGTCGTTACCCACTGTTGCTACCTTGCTAAAGGCCTACCAGGCCAGGCTGATAAGGCTCTCTGAGAGCTGGATAGTGTAGTGTTGTTTGCCTCCTTTTGCTGAAATCAGGAAGCACAGCGTTAGTAGAGGGAAGCAAGGGAGGGAAGGTGTCGGGGTTGGTCAAGAGAGACAGGTAAGGTATTTTTTCACATTAAGGCCATGGAGGAGAAGCCATGTTATACATTGTTCGCCCATTACTTCTCAGTCACTGGGTATCAGTTGAAAGCAGGGATAGATGACTTTGGGGTCCATTCAGAACATAAAATTATATACAGGTAAAAAGTGAATTATGGGGATGTTTTGCACCTCAGGGATCTGAGTGACATCATGGGCAACTTTTGCTTGTTTGATGTCACTCAGAACCCCTCAGTGAGAAACACTCCTGTAATTCATTGTAACCCATCTATAATTATATATGTTATCAGTTCTCCATGATTTGAGTTCAAATGAGTTTACTGTAGATGTTCAACATCACAGGGGACAGGGTGGATACCTTGGGAACTCTACAGCTTTCGAAATTTGGAGGTGCCCATTTAAATGAACTGGTGGCAGTTAGATAGATGGGATGAGAACCAGTGCAGGACGCTGCCAATGAATCCCATTTGGGACATTAACTTACAGTACAAGGTGACACACTCATCTGTGTCAATGTCAAGATACTATGGGGCTCATTAGGATAGTAGAAGCCCCGCCATCGCCAGCAGTGCGGTGGCGGGCCCTCCGCCATCTGACTGGAAATGTCCCCCTGCCACATTACGATGGATGCAGGAATCAATCTGCAAGTGTGGCGGGCGCAAAGACCGCCCCGCCACGCTTCCACCACAGGCAATCGTTACAAATGCCTGGCGGAGCAGACAGATGTGAATGGTAGTGGTACCTAGCAGGCACCATCCTCCAAATCACAATGCTTGCCTCAGCCACCCTTTCCATGGTGGGGAAATTGCCAATGGAAAGGCTGGTGGGGATCGGGTTTGGGGGCCTGTTGCGGGCCCCCCTTGTGTTGGTAAGAGGTGTTGCTTCACTGGGGGGTACCCATGGTACCCCCCTGCATTTCCCTGCACTGCACGGCATGCACCGCGTGGTGCCTGCCATCTGGTGCAGGGAAATGCACTGCATAACATTTTAACATTGCGAACGGTGCTGCAGCCAGCAGCACTGTCCTCAATATTAAATTCCTGGCATGTGCCTGCCAAACTGGCGGGAGCATCATAATTTCAGTGGTGGGACCGCCGCATGACTGGTGAGCACTCCCAACCACCGCAACGATAGTGGGCGGACCGAGGTCCGCCCGCCATCGTAATGAACCCCTATGTGTGAGAAACTGGGTTGTTGGTTCAGTGGGGCATTAACACATATCAACTGCAAAAATATCGTGGTCAAGAATATTGAGTTTCAGGTAAGAAATATTGTTTTAAAAAATATCGGTCATTAATATAGTTTGCAAAAAAATAGTGTGTATAATTTAGGTGTGTGTTTTGGTGTTTATTGGGGTAGAGGGTGGAAAGTAATTTTGTTTAAATTAATCAATTATTACTTTTTTATTAATAATCATTTGTTAATTGATAAATATTGTTGGTAACTGTTTAGTTTTTCTTTTGTTTGGGGATTTAGGTTCAATAGCTGTAACATTTGGTTTTACATTAATGTTTACATTTTTAAATGTGTTTTAAAATGATTAATATTTGTTTAATTGATAATTAATTGTGTCTACGGAGGTACACTTTTTTGTTTTATTTAGATGTGTGTTGTAAATTGTGTGGTGTTATAGGGTAG
Source organism: Lissotriton vulgaris (assembly GCF_964263255.1). NCBI lineage: Eukaryota > Metazoa > Chordata > Amphibia > Caudata > Salamandridae > Lissotriton > Lissotriton vulgaris. Next base: position 989,995,920 of record NC_141695.1, read on the forward strand.
GAAAATAAATATTTCATTTATGTAAATTTTTATTTTTCGGATTAAGAATAATTTCCATTACAAAATATTTATTTGTTTGTAAATTGTTTGCTAAATTAAAAAAACATTATATTTTTATGTTAATTTTAGATTGTTGCTACATTAAAATATTTGTATGTTTTGTACATTTTTATATTTTTAAATGTATGTTTTGTTTTTGCGTTTTTTATTATATTTTGTTTGTTTTTAAATTTGAAATTTATTTTGTGGGAATACTAATTTAAACCAGTACGCTATTCTACACTTTCCCTACTGTTGCACGCCCTGGAGTGGGAATAGTAATTTTTACCCCTCCGCTCTCCAACACTTTCTCTACTGTTGCACTCAATGTAGTGCATAATATAGGTTTAAAAATATTAATTATTATAACAATTTAATATATTAAATGCATTTTTTTTTATCCAAAATGCATCACAATGTGTTTAGGACAGACTAAAGGCCAATTTTAAATGAAGGAAAATATTCTATATCTAACAGAACATATGTACATGTAACAAGAAATACGAGGTAGAAGAATATAACGAAAAATAATGAACAGAATGGAGTAAACATGCAGCTAGGCCAACACTTGAAATAAAGTTTGGGAGTCAAAATGCTAAATATACAACATCTAGCAATTATAACAATGTATACAGCACCTGACTCTGATCAGGAGAGGTTACCTCCTAAACTATTCTTCCCATCAACCAAGGAACTTTGGGGCAGATTTACAACTTCTGGCGCATCTATGCAAATCAGCAGGGATGCGCCAGAACATAATCCCCCTCTTGTGCCACCACGGATGCGTTGCATGTACAATGCGGCGCACCACTGGGCAAGGAGGGGCAGATGTGTGCCGCATCTGATGTCATAAAGTGACGCAGTGCTGGAGTCGTGTCATGTCGCAAGCGTGACGCAACTCCAGCACTGCTCGGGGCACCCTATACTAGCTGTGCTGCATCACTCCTTACGCCTGCTACAAGCAGGCGTAAGGTTTTGACGCAGCGGTGTCGGAAAAGTGAATCTTGTAGATGTCACTGAGCCACCTTTCCAAGGCGTTTCTGCTCGGAACGCCGCACCCTGCGCCAGAACGCCCACATGAAACTTGACGCAGGTTTCATGTGGCGCAGGGCTTTACAACATGACGCATCTCCCTAGATTTGTCACGTTGTTAATACCCCGCAGCATGGCGCTGGCTTTCTGCTGCCGCTGCATCACAAAAGTGACGCAACAACAGCGCAAAAGTGGCATACAAAGCTTGTAAATCTGCCCCTTTATTTTTGCACATAACACACGAAGAAGGGGCTGCTGGTTCTGTATTTCTCTCATGTAGTTAGCTGTTCAAACAATGGAAGAATATTAGACAGGAGAGGCCAAAGGAACATTTACATTACATCATTGAAGTTTGCTATGCATTTTAAGATCACACCAAAACTGCCACATATGTGTTTTGTCTCTAAATTAAGAGGGCCTCCACATTAAATGATCCCACCTGTCGTTCGGTTCCAACCAGCTCCGAAAGCCCCTTTATTCCTACTACCTCCTGTTCCCCCGATAGTGCTCTATTAATATAAAATTCAAAATATTCAGCATCTGAAAGGACTTCAGAGGGTTCCGAGCAATAATGCTCCCATCACATCAAAGTTAAAAACGGCTCTTAGATGAGCTAACTTGGCCAACATGAAACAGGACCGTGGCACTGTAATGCCTTGACATCACTCTCTGCTAATACTTTGGGTTCAGGCAGCCTTTTTTTTATCTAAGATGGAAGAAAAGAGAGGATATCCTAAGGACACTTAATAAGCCCATAAGTGAACAGAGAGTCTCAAAGTATTTTTAACCTTACTTATTTTATAAAAGGAATACAATATGCAAAACGCCATTGAGGTTGCCTGTCATATTTCTGAGCTGATGCAAAGAGCCCAGACACTGACAATCTTCAATACCTTTTCTCATCCATTTAGTTTAATTCGCTCATAATTGCTAGCTTGCAGACAATGATTAGTAGCGAATCGGCAAAGAGAGGATAGCGACCTCTTGTTAAGCAAAAAGCCACAGTATTTTGCCCAAATACTAATCAATTCTTAAGTTAAAAAAGGGTGCTTTTGCTCTGGATTTTATAATTGTAATATTGTAATTGTAACATGTAAAAGATTAAAAAACAAAGGTAAAAAAGCAATAGAAGTTCATCATTACATTTTATTTTCTTCTCACGATCAAGTTTTATGAGACACGTTTTCAACGTGTCCAGACAAGTGTCATATCCAACTGTAGGATATTTTTTTCATGCCGTAGAGCTAAATGTGCATTGCAGTTAAGTGTGCTGGTATTTGGGGAAAGATGAATATGTGTCAATGGGGAATACTGTTCTATTGAGTCGGATGGTTTCAAACTTTTCTAAATGAGAACAAATGAAGAGTACCATTTTATACAATATTTATTTCTGTCTTTGTAGCAAATTCTTATTTTCTGCATGATCCCCCCAGATTACCCTATTTTTGCAGGTATTAGCACTCTATGCACAGCTGCTATTTAGTGCCACAGTGTGTCGACTCTGACCTTAAAATTGTAATGGCAAAATTGGTTGCACTCAATTGGTCCATTTAACAGTCCTGTATGACATCTGTAGATGGCACAGAAAATGCACCAGTGATGTGGAAATTAAATGTCATATGTTGGCTACGGTATTTGCATACAGCATCATGTATATGTACCAGGAACACCACTGTGCTGTGGCTGGGCTGCAGTTTAAATACACTGCAGTTACACATGGGGCCCAATTCCGATCTCACTCAGAAGGGCACCGAACATGATCCAGCCGGAAAAAGTACGAGCCATACGCGTGTTTTCCGCCCAAATCGTACAGTTGTACGAGCGAGCAAGTATGATGCGAGCAATGCAAAATCCACCCACCAAATCGTTTCCGGGTCCGAACCGCTCCATTCGTCTGGTCCATAAGCAAACCGTGCCGTGCAATAGATGCAATTTCTGACTGAGCCAGTACGATGCACGCGTCGGACAGCCAGTTTGAGCCGAAGTTTCCGGTTTGCAAAACGTCCAGGAAGTTGCCTTTGGGGTCCGCGTCGGACCCCACCGTCACCCGCAGCCTTACGACTTGGACACAGGAGGAGACCCAAGGGTCTCCCCAACACAGGTATGTACGGTGCAGATGGCAGTGATGCGTACCTACTGTAGGGGGTGCCCTTGTGCGAGTTGTACCCATTCAGTCAATGGGAACCCATGTACGCGTCGTACGACCGGCTCCCATTGACTTCTATAGGAGTGTGATCGAACTGAGTCCAGCAGCATGCCACCGCATCGTATTCGCTCTGGCGGACTGCAGGAGCCCGGCTCGGTCAAAAGACTCTCCGGATACGGCTCGATCAGAGAGATTTCCGAGCGACATCGGAATCGGGCCCAAGGTAGGGAAAAGTGGGTCTACCTTGAAGGAAAAGTCTATTTTTATATATTCATAACTGTCTCTGAAAGTGTACCTTATAAGCTCATTGGGCAGGGTGCTATTACATAAAAATGGAACACTTGGCATATCAGGGGTAGTGTGTAGTCCCAGTGATACAAAACCAAAAACAATTTCACTGTGTCGGCTATGTAATATTTGACCCTGACCAGGCCTAAATAAAATGTAACTATTTATTTCCTAGCTTCCTACTTCATTGATAAAATGTATTTAAGGATTGAGTAAGATTGAGTAAGATTTTGATAACCTAAATGGAAAAGTAACATTATCATATCATATTGTACTTTAGGGTCCTTCAGCCAGAACTAGTTAAAACCGGTACTGTCACTCATCACACCTCCAGGGCTTGAAAGCATATCATTAGATTGGAGAGTTAACAACCCTGGCTCAGGGAATACTAGTCTGTGTATGAGACTAAGAAGGGCAGAAGGGGTGTCAACTGCAGACCACTTAGCAGAGACTAGCTATTTGGAAGTGGGCAGCAAGAGTTGGCAGCATTAGAACCTACCTCATTTGACTCCTATTCATTACCAGGACCCTGCCAGGGCACCAAGATCCAGTTCAGTATAGTAGAGCTTTCATTGTTTCTCTGTCAGATGGGAGGAGTGCACATCTAACAAGGGAATTGCTGAGGAGCTGAAGACTGGCCTCCTGCTGACATGTGGTTTCTGCAATCTTGAAAAAGGGGCTCCTTGTTAATGTTACAGAAAGGCAAAGAGGAAGTGCTGCATAAATAAATGGGGTGGTGGGCACAAGAAATACGGTAGGAGTGGGTGGTGGAAATTCTACATTAACTGGCAAGTGCATAGGATAAATCTGGCACCTCAACTACCACTTCCTCAAAACATTCATGGACCTCGGAACACTTCACCTGAAAATGAAGGTCCTGCTGGAGGAAGACTGTTTCCTGCTGGAAGAGGATGACTCACTTAAGCAGTACTCAAGTGCCACTCAGGCTCTGGAACTGTTCCCCAAAGGTCAAGTGGCTGGTCTCCTGTGTGTCTGCTTCTGGAAAGCAAAATGCAAAATGAGCACTGACCAATAGGGTTCAGCTGACCACAGAGCACATACCCTCAGGAAACCTGGCTATAGGAAGACATAGGGCCAGATGTACTAACGTTTTTTGTGGGCGCAAATTGGTTTTAGACCCATTTGCGACTGCAAAAAACATGTGGCCCATGAACTAATCCTATTTTGGGAGTCGCAAATCAATTTGCAATTCAGAAAATAGGATTAGCGACTCGCTATTAGGAAGGGGTGTTCCAAGGGCACCCTTTGTTTATTAATGCCCCCTGAAGCTATGTATTACTGTTTTGGTACCGCAATTAAAGTCGCACAACTGTCGCAGTTTTCCATACTTCACAGAAGGGTGTTAAATCATTCGCAAACGGGAAGGGGTGCCCAGAGGACCCCTTCCCCTTTGTGAGTGTCTCTCAAAATATTTTTAATGGCAGGCAGTGATCCCAGGGAAGTCTGACTGCCCTTAAAAAATTAAGCTGAAAAGATTTATTTTTATTTTTTAAATGCATATCATTTTTCTTGAAGGAAAACGGGCTGCATTTAAAAAAAACTGCTTTATTTAAAAGCAGTCCCAGACATGGTGGTCTGCTGACCCTAGCAGGCAACCATCCCCGGGAGTGCCAGCAATACGCAATGGGGTCGCAAATTGCGACAGCCTCATTAATATGCATGAGGTAAGCATTTTGTGACACCATTGGAAATCGCAAACAGTGTCTCAGACACTGTTGTGCATCTCAATTTGCGAATCGCAAATTGCGAGTCGCAAATGCATGCAATTTGCGACTGGTAAATTGGTGGGTCGTACTTCTGGCCCCTACTGCTTAGAAGCTAGGGACACCAGGGTGCTTCCAGCACTTTAAAATAGTTGGAACTTAGTCATTGTTTCCCATCCTCCAAGGAGTAGTGCAAGTGGAAGAGGCATGCCCAGAGAAGCCACACCCAAGGAAGGCAAAGAAACCAGGTTATTTCTGCTGAGACCTTTTGGCTTAGCAAGTTCTCAAGGTGAATATATCCATCCTTGTGCAGCCTTTATGGTTACAAATTCCAGCCTTGCCCTGTGGATGGATTTTAACTTCCAGTGAAGTGACTAATAACAGGCTTTGAGGGGCTGTAGTGGCATGTAGCCAGGAATAGTTAAGAGCTATCTATGCCTACTGTAATTATAAATATAGATACAGACAATGTGCTGACTACATATACCGATAATTGAAAACATCAAAACCAGCTGTTACCAAATTAAACATCCAGTAATATTCAAAAATCTGCATTTAATCGACTTGCTCACTCCAGATTGAACTACACCACAGTCTTCCAAAAAGGGACGTTAGTGATACTGGAAGACATCATGCCATATTGAAGCTGTACCATCAACGAAACTCCAGCATTGGCGTATCCTCGACCATGCACAACACACATTTTCCTCTCTTGTTGTGGAGAGAATGCAGTTCTGGCAGCAGTCTACGCTATCAACAATTCTAATGCCGATGACCTTGGAAACTTTCCAAAGGTAAAAAAAGGTTGTCCCAAAGATACACGTTTTTGTGTGGGTGTTTTACCTACGTGGAGAGAACATTTCCCGTCTCATATTTATCTGAGAAGTCTCCTAGCCAGTGGCGTAGTTTGGCCTAATGCCACCCAGGGCGGACCATGGGCCTCATTTATGAAAAGTGACGCATCGCTGCGTGAAAGCAGCGATGCATCACTTCTCACTGCGCACTCCTTGTGACACCAATGATGCGTCATATTTAATGTATGATGCATCATGTCGCAAGGACTTACAGATACGTCAGTATTTCTGACGTATCTGTAAGCGCAAAAGTGACGCATTGCTGGAGTGTGTCACAAAAGTGACGCAACTCCAGCAATGCGTCCTTTCACATGGGGAAAGCCCCATGTGAAAGGGCTTGCGTCAGTCTTACGCCTGCTGTGAGGCAGGCGCAAGATTTTGACGTAACAGCATCCTAAAAGTGACGCAGTGAAATCTCAGAGATTTCACTGCGTCACTATTATGAAGCTTTTTGCGAGGGAACTCGCATACATTATACCTGGCGCAGGTATAATGTGGCGCAGGGGTTTAAAAAGTGACGCATCTACCTAGATGCGTCACTTTTTAAATATGGCGCAACAAGGCGCATTTTGTATGCCGCTGGTGCGTCACAAAAAGTGAAGCACCGGCGGCGCAAAACTGACGCAAGGCCTCATAAATAGGGGCCCATAAGTTTGATGTCCAGCGCAGATAAGAGGGGGTGGGGGCCGATGGACATCTTGTTCCTGGTGGAGAGGGGGGGGGGGAGATGGTCTGGCAAACAACAGGCGACTTGTTCTCCAGGAGACAGTGGTAGTCGATAGACAAGACTTATATCGCCCCCAAAAACAGTGCTGGCCGGGTCAGACTGCCCCCTTCTCGCCCAGCTACGTCACTGCTCTTAGCATTCTGCTAACATTTGGATCTCGTAAGAGCAATCTGGCACAAAAATGCAGGTTGTGGCCTGGGTAGTTGGCATGTATGGACCGACATGTTGCCATGGGTTTAAGGGTCCCACTGAATCGAGGAAAGATCGTTATGGATTTAGCAGTGTTTGAACTCCGGTATAGAATTTAGTCAATCGTATTTAAACATGAATCATGCACAAAACAAAGAAATCTTAAGTGTCTTAAAAAAACTTTTTTAGTTTTAGACACATTTAAGGAATAGCATTTTTACTTGAACTGCCCTGGAAGAAGCATTATGCCACCAACGTCCTGGATAATATGGGAGTTGCAAAAACTCACCTCGGGGTCACTCTGAGATTTGCACATGAAAGAGATTACTCCTTTCTTATCAAATGTAATAGAAAGTTTAATAGAGGTGAAATGTTTTACAGAGATACTAGGATGAAACACAATAGTCCTGGCAAAATGCCGAGAAGAGCAAATTATCAAAAAAAGGGTGAATCCAACACAAATACCATTGCTTTATTTATGGAGGTAGGCTATTAAATACTTCTCCTTCTCTGCTGGGCTTATGTTGCACGCAGGAAACGCTATTGGCCTTGGCAGAAAATTGTAATGAAATGTTCTGACAAGAAATTAAATTAAGCATGGATAAGGAATGAAACCAGCTTTGGTGTTTAAAAAAAACGGTGCACTCCCCTTAGAGATAATATAATTCTCTCAAGAACAAAGAAAAAGTCAGACGTGTGCATTGGTTCTTAGGTATATTTAAGGTCCCCTGAGTTTAATTTCAAAATTTGTTATAACAAATGGACTAATGGTGTAGCAAAATTAAATAGGTTTCTCTACAATATTAATCACTGTTAATGTGAAATTTATTCTATTTGGCATGGGCACACTTTCAGGCTGAATAGTATGGATCCAATTCACAGAAGTAAATTATGTAATACTCTTGCGTATATGACACAATTTACCTTTTTTATGCCAGCCAGGTATTCATAAAGTGATTCCCCACAGGTGTGAGCTCATTTAGCTGTGGAGAGATCTCCTCAATGAGAGTGCAACCATAAACTGCACTGAAGGGAATGGTAATGCAAAACATTCTTAGGCGTGATTAAACTTGAAAGTTTTTGAATGCTCTCAAACTTGGATGTTCTTCTTTCACTATCCACCCTGACAAAGGTGAGATTTTAACTCCACCCAAGGGCTGGCATAAATAAATTTTAAAGGTGGAAAGGACAATGTATCATCCGAAGCTTTGGTGAGGCTGTGGGCCTGAAATGCGAGGTTCAGCATCGAGGGTGGGCCATGCAGCAGCGGTTCCAAGGATCTGCAGGGCCATGATTTAAGGTCCTGCATTGAGGGTGTGTTGTGCAGCTGTAGTTCCAAGGTATTGTGAGCTCATACATTGGGTATGCACAGTGGTGGTTCCGGTGCAAGGCTGCAAAGTGATGCGTCGCACTGCATCGATTCTGCTTGGAACACAGCTGGGCTAGCAGAGCACCTTCATGCCCCCTGCCAAGGATCCAGGACTGGAGCAGCATCACTTGGGGGGCAGAGTCCAGGTGCTGGATTTGAGGTGCTTGGAGCCTTTTCTTTCCCTGGAGCTCTGATCAAGAGGCCATCCAAATAGCCCTTGGATTCACTATAGCGGTACTTGATTAAAGGTGCAGGTCCAGTGCTTTTAATTCAAGGCAACAGGGCAGCAGAGTAGCAGCATAGCAGAGTACCTGGCAGTCCTTTTTGCAGTAGAGCAGCACAACGGTCCATCTGAGTTTCCCACAGGTCCAGAGGTGTACGGAAGTGTTGGGTCCGAGGGTCCTAAATTTATACTTGATAAGAGAAGGTTCTTGAGGTTTCCACCCCCAGAGGTGTTTGGAATTTCCTGCCCTGGCCCATGATTGTCTGGGTACATAAAAGACTAGTGTGAAACCCTTAGTGAGTGTGCTAAAGCAGAGCCTTTGTGATGTGCAAGTGTAGTTTGTGTAATCTCCACCAATTTATCAAGTCAGAGATGGCCCATCCTGCCAACGCCTATTCTCTGTTTGTCTCACTATCTGGGAGAAATACACAAAGACCAACTGCCAGCTACACCTAGTCATGTAACCCAGGGTACAGGCTTCAGGCACCAAAAGTTTGGGGCCAGAAAATGCCAACATTCAAAAAGCTACATTTTCAGAATTGTGACTTAAAATCCAACTTTACCATTGAAGAGGCATTCCTACTTACTCTGAATTTAAAGTTATCAGTTGTTAAATGCAATAAGGTAACCCATTGTTACCCTATGGGAGAAATAAGTCTCATAGTACTGAACAAAAAATAAGGAGTTTTTCACTACCAGGACATGTAGAACTTAAAAGTACATATCCAATTTTTTTTAAATACAATGCACCCTTACCTCTTGGTTGTTGAGGGACTAGTCTAGGGTTGAATTACAGGCATTGAAAACGAATGGTTTGGGCCTGAAAAAAATATATTTTGCTAGTCAAATTGTCAGTTTAAAACTACACTCGCAGGCTTCAGAGGCAGGCCTTAGACATGTTTGACAGGCTTCTTAAGTTGGTACCGCAAATAGTGGTGCAGGCCCACTAGTAGCCTTTAATCCAGCAACTTGTCTTCCTCAGGAGCCTCATCCTCCCCTCCCTCTAGAGCAGTAGTAATTAGCTCCATGACCATTGCCGTCCTGGAATCTGCCTTTCCTGCAAACTACCTTGCCCTGGTCCCTGTAAATCAAGAGATGATCAAAGTCGCAATCTAAAACAGAAGTACAGCCTGTGCACTGGTTAACACAGCTCATATTATCCAAGCTATAAAAAAACTCCGGGTCCTGGCACCAAGCCAGGGGCAATCAATCATTGCCCAAGAGACATCCAGCTCCTTACTTTTCCCTTACCCCAACATCAATAATGGCCGCCTTGCCATTGAGCCCAATCTCAACCCTGGCAAGCGGATACTCCAAACCCTGTCCACTGGCTACTAACCTTCTAGCCTTATTTCCAGGGAGTATCTCCTCAGGCTTAAGGTACTGCCTCTCAGTCATAGTGCTAAAGGCTTCAGTATGCCTCAGGGCAGGTACTTTCTACCCATTGATACTAACTTCCTGCACAAATTCTATTGTGTTGAGATGAATGTGTTTAAGAGCATCTGGATCTCTCTCCAAACTGTTCATGGCTCCTAAGTTAAGCGCAACTAGCCCCTCTCAGGTACATTTACATGTAACATGCTTGCTATTACGGGTGTCAATGGGTCAAGTACCTTATTTTGACTATGTTATGTTATGTTAAATTGACTTGGTATAGCGCACACATCACCCTAGGGCGTCTCGGCACTGCATGTGGATCAAAAACAGGAGTTGGTGACTGTGCTTAAAATAGGTGGGCTTTGAGTTGTTTCCTAAATTTACAGTAATTTGGGCAAGAATGCATGTGAAGAGGAAGCTAGTTCTAGTACATGGGGCGAGATAGGAAAAAGCTGTTCCACTGCTGCTTGTTAAACGGATGTGAGGGACGCACAACAGGGCTTTCGAGCCAGATCTTAGATTATGGCAGGGGACATACGCTTTTATTCTTTTCTGAAGATAAAGTGGGCCTTTGCCCTTTAAGGCATTATATGTGAGACAGCAGATTTTAAAATAAGAGCGTTTCTTCACGTGCAACCAGTGTAATTATTTCATTCAATGTTCCACATAGTAGCATGTGAAGCAAGTAAGCATCTTGGACTTGGTAGGGCTTGCTTACCGCCCCTTCTCCTGATGCTCCTTCCTGGATAAACCATTAGCATTCCCATGTTTCCTGGGCCCACCTTGAGTCACATGAGAATTTCCCTTGCCCTAACCCTTCAATTTGGAATTGTGCTGAGTTCTTCTCTTCATTTGGCTTAGAACTGTGCTGCACTAGCCCTTTATGAACCCTGTTAACAGGTGCTCATATTATGATAACCCTCATCCAATTTATTGCAGGGCTTCAGAGGCGAGGGTGGGGGTAGGTTCTAGTAGGCAATGTCCAGAGTTGACAAGTTGCGCTCGGTGTTGGCGTACTCGCAATAGGATAGGTCAATTTGCCCTGAATTGCAGCATGGTTATCATAATTTGAGCACCTTATTAGAACAGTGCTCACAGTGGTGCTAAGAATTCTTTGGTACTTTATCACCTATACATGGTGTGGGGTTTTGAGTCATTGAGCACCTCACTCTGCGTAGAAGATTAAGGAACACCTACCTGTTTGTATACATTTGCTGGTGTTGATAAAATACCACCAAATCACTCCACGACTATGAAAGGCATGAAACATGATGAGCTATGGCTTAGACGTGAGCTATCTAGCAGGTCCAAAGGTATCCAATACACACTCTCACTTGAAGAGGCAGGGACCATTATATCCTTAGTTTCTCTGCTTTCTTTCAAGTTCAACATCAACCAGGAATATCACATAAAAAATATTTTTTGTCGCATCGGTTTGAGAGTTGATTTTATCCTCACACTTTTCTCCAATCTTCTCACATTGTAGGATTCACCATTCCCTTCCTACTGTGCTCAGTCGACAAATTTATTGAAAGATCTCTGAAAAAGAGCCAACTCACAGGGCCTGCCAGGCATTGCAGCACCAGCCTGGTGAAGAGGACAGCCCAATGATGAAGTATGTCACCTTCGGGTGAGTTAGAGCAACAATTCTCAAAGGCACATGCTTCTCGGGATACCTGCACTCAGCTATAGATACTTTCTCTGTGGGTGAATCTCCTCGGAACAGTGTACAGTGATCTGACACAGGATAAAAAGGACATGTTTGCTCCTACTGATCACTACACCGTATGCTGCCACCACCACACGCTTTCTGCTTAACCCTCGGTGAATGCTGTAGTCTTCCACCACTATGGGGGTAGCTCTTTGGGTGCCCCACCAGGTCCAACAAGACCACAATTCATGAAATAGGCCAATTTCATGGATCACATGCATGAGCCATGTTTTCCAATGACAACAAAAATCTGCATTAGGGATCAAGACACTGTTGATTTGTGCACTCAGTTCAGGGATACATTTTCATTATCATGCAGAGGACTTTTCCATCCCAACAAGGAATATATAAAGTCTGTAAGTCTATTAGACAAGGGGCTCCTGAAATTTGACAAAGGAGAGACCATCTTGCCAATGCCGTTATGAAGGCAAATCAGAAAATAAACATCTGGCCATTATCCAGAGAATACTCTCAGATAACTGGCTGATTAGTGTTTAAGTGCACACTTGCCCAATTGAGTCTTGACATTGACAAATGCAAAAAAACAAGGAAGGCAGAGACTGCTGGGATGCATTTACTTTTTCAGACTACTTAACTTGCAAAATAATCTAGGAACGTTGAGAGAATACATTCAAATACCAGTAGAAGTGAGTTTCTGGCAGAGCTCTGTACCCTGACCACTCTAGTCAGGTAAGCTAGATACACACTAAAAGATAACCTGTGCTCACCTTCTGTTAGTTTGGCACAGAGCAGTCAGGCTTATCGAAAGAGGCAATATGTAAAATATTTGTGCAAAATGCACACAGTAACACAATGAAACCACTACAAAAATGGTCCAGATAGGGTAAGCAAAATAGATTATATTTTTATGCGACAAGCAAGACTAAAGCAACAAAAATCAAATACGTAGAACTGGAGATGTGCATTTTTAAAGAATAAATCAAAAGTAGAGCGGCAGCCAAGTAGAGTGACAATCCTAGTAGCACAGCAGTCTTTACTACTGTAGCGTTCTTCACAGGTCCTGTAGTGTACTGTCTTGGTAGGGTCAGAGGCCCAGTACTTAAACCCAGTTGTGCCTTCGAAGTGGGGGTGACTTCAAAGAGGGCTCTTTGAAGTGCACAGAAGTCCTTTTTTCCAAGCCCTGGCTCCAGATTATCAGAACGGGGGTAATCAACCCTTTGTGTGGAAAACAGGACACTGACTATTCAAGTGTAAGTGTCAGCTTCCCCTCTCTCTTCCTGCCCAGGAAGAGCTATCAGAATTCAAATGAGTTCTCTGGCTTACCCACCCTTCCTGTGTTTGTGGCTGTCTAGAGGGATTGCACAAAGTGTAGTTGTCACCCACCGAGACGTGTATCAGAGACAGGTTACAAGGCACACTGAGCAGTAAGAGCAGATAAATGTCCACTTTTTAAATGAGACATTTCTAAAACAGTAATGTTAATTTCAACTTTACCAGTAGGGATGATTTATTATTACCATTCCGAAGATATGAAACACAATTCCTTTCTAATCAGTAATTACAGCTTAGAGTGTATTAAGGAATTCCCATTGTTAGTCCAGGGGAGAAGTAGGACTTACAGTAGTAAAAAACATACTGTTGGTTGTGTGTCACCTGCCAGAACATGTAACACTTAAAAGAAAGACGCCCTACCTTTTGGTTACACAGAATCCTGCCTTTGGGCCTACCTATGGTCTAATTAGGCGTTACCTATGTATAATAAAAGGAGAGTTTAAGGCTTGGCAAGTGATTTTAAATGCCAAGTCTCAGTGGCATTAGACTGCACACACAGGCCTTGCAATGACATGCATGAGACAGGATTGAAAAACTACTAGTGTGGGTTGCACAACCAGTGTTGCAGGCCCACTATTTGCATTTAGATTACAGGCCCTGCATATAGGGTATGACACCTTACAAAGGATTCATAAGTATACTCAATATATCAATTGTATTAAACCATGCACATGCACTTTATCACTGATCAGCAGTGGTAAAGTGATCAGAGTTCTAAGGCCAACAAAAAGATACAGCAAGAAGAGGAGGTAAGCAGGTACAAAGTTTGGGGAAATGCCCCCAAGGATAACAGGTCTGAAAATACTTGCTGATACAATCTGTCAAAAGTCGCAACATCTCTTCCACTACACAAATGAATACCACCATCCAAACAAATCAAACTCATTCTTCAATGTTGACCTACTAGACACCAAAAACTCTTCCTAACATCTTAAACATCAAGTTATGGGGCTGAGTGCTCAATAATAACTTATTGACATTAAAACAGCACCGTTATTTATTGGTAAATGAGCCAACATGCTCTGGCAACTTTTGCCTGAACATGAGATTCTCTTCAATTCCTAACCTTTACATCTTATGTCACTAATTCGTTCATGGTGATACCATGCCCAGATCAAAAGTCATCAAGGGCAATGTAGGCAATTGCACACAGTTTTCCATTGCCCATGAGATGGAATATACTGGATTATTCCTTCCTACCTAAGAAATGTTAAAGATAGGGAAGTTGGTTGAATAATCATCTAATGCTTGCTCCCCACAGGATCCGTGCCAAATAAAGTGTGTGGTCAGGAATTTCAATCAAAGTTTGCTGGCATTCCATCTCTGCAACAATGAGGCATGATGCTTTTACCACAAATTATACAAAAGATATACTGCTCAGACCTTAAACATTTGTTGCAAAAAAAGAGCTGTTAGCCCTTCAAAAATATTTCAGTGTGTAGGTGGGCCACCAAAAGCCAACATCTCACAAACCACTTTCTGTAGGATTTGTGATTACCTAGCCTTCTTCTTTGACAGACTTGACACAATTAATCTGTTTGTCCAGCAAAGGTCTATCATAAGCTTTGACATTTTCAAGGGTGGCCTATGGTTCGTCTACATATGTGAGAATGTCTAGATGTAGCTCATCTTCATTTCTTACCTGTTAGGCTATTGTGTCAATTTATATTTGGCAAATGCTTACCAAACTGACCTCTACAGACACTAACCAATACTTACTTTGAAACCTCAAAAACTTACTCAAAGCATTTGTTTATTCTGTTTTGCAAAGAACATCCCCTTTAGACACAGCGTTTGAGTTTGTGCTCCCATTAAGCTGCAATTTTGCACTGACTTTACAAATACAAAGTCTTGTGTGTATGAGGCTCAAAGTCATCAGCAATTATTTTTTATATATATTGTAGAAAACGACCTCCAGTGACAAGAAAGAGGATTGAAATGTTTGCCCAGTTTTTTTATGCTCTTGTCAGTGAACTCTTCTTTTGTAACAGAGAATGTGACTAATAAATGGAACTGATGTTTTGCATCAACTTAGGGTAGTTGATTGCAATGTCTGAATTTTGAAAGCACAGCTGGTATCCATACCTATTGTTTCACAAAGGTATTGTCAGACATAAACATATGTTTACAGCTGAAACTACCTGTCAGGAAATCACAAAAGTATTTCTCACAAGTGTAATTGAATTTTCAATTGCAGATTTCTCAATCATCAGAGGAGAAAATCAGCAGCAGTAAAGCACTCTCCATGGGCGAAAGTGGGCGTTAGCAGGTGCGGTTTGTCTTGTAAATTTGTGAAAACCTATAACTGTGAGCATATTGGAGTGACAAACTAAAGTCTGACCCTTTCCCACCTTGAAATGGGCATACGATTACTCTAGCCAAGAACTTAATTGACTTGCATTCCCTTCACCTAGAACCTAAGCTTTTTTGGGTGTGTAGTGGGTGAGCTTTCTCCACAGGGAAAAAAATAAGTTTGCAGATTCAACTGCCATTCCCACTATAAAAATTGTTTGCTGTGTGCAATTCTATACAGGAAGCGGAGGCAGGCTTAAGAAAGTCACACAACAGATGTAATAGTATCCCTGGAAACCTTTCACTGGCATAGCCTTGCAGGTATAATATCAAATTTCATTTGTCAATAGCAAAAAAGTGTTAATTATAGGCAAAGTCATAAAACTATTCTTCTCATATCTATTGATTACTTGGGTAATTTGAACCACGGGCTGTTTTGAACAGCCTTTGTCAGCTATTGGTTTAAAAGATCATTCCTGAATCATTCATTTCCACGCTTGTACCTGTTAATGCTTCCCTTTCCGTTTGCTGTGTAGGTCACTTTTCTGCATCTCCAACTCACCACTCAGTCTCCTTCGTTCCTCCCAACACTTTTTCTTTCAGCTGTATGCTACTCATTGTCCCACCTGCCACTGATTCTCATGCTTTCCTCCTCTGTACTCCTCATTATATCTGCCCGCTTTTACCTCTGATTCTTCCTGTCCGTCCCTCCCTATTTCCCATGTGTATCCTCCTCATTGCCCCCGATAGCTTCTCAGTAATACCATTGGCAGGTACTTTTTTTTCTTTCATAAAAACAAAAGGCTGTCAATAAAGAAGACTATAATGAAGACTCTTTTGCTATCTGTGAGGAAGTAAATTATTAGTTGGGGTGATTGGGAGTTCAACACTAGTAATAATGACACTGTCTAATTAGGTCCAGTAAAGGTTTCAGTAATGTAAAGCTGAGATCAACTGACAGTGACTCTGGCACAGAGCAGACAAGCTTAGCTTAAGAAGATTAGTAAAACATTAAGAAGTGCTAATCTATACTACTATTATAAAGGAAGAACTTTGAACCTTTGAGGCGGGTAAACTTGGGAACCACAGCGCCAATCCACACACCCGATACCTCGTTGTAATCATCAGGGTGTGCAGATGGACATAGGCTATATAAACTTAATAAATATACGTCATTTAAAAAATTTACCGAAAAAAAGTAGTCCCTTGGAAGAAGCGCCAGCCGCGATGTGCGTGCCCGACGTGAGGAACGCGGGGAGGAGCGGCGTCCAGGAACGCGAGGAGGACCGGCGGACATGGCACGGGGAGGAGCGGCGGGCAGGCGGTGAGGAGCGGCAGACAGGTGGTGAGGAGAGGTGAGCGGCGGATGAGGTAGGTTATTTATTTATTTATTTAGGAGCGGTGAGCGGCGGAAAAATGAAGCAAAAATGAAAATCTTGAGCAAGAGGAAGCAAACGGAGCATTATAAAAGTGAGCCAAACGGTGCATTACAGGAGGAAAAAGTTACGTGTGCAGGTTACAAAAGCGCACATCGTGAGCAAGAGGAAGCAAACGAAGCATTACAAAAGTGAGCCAAACGGTGCATTACAGGAGGAAAAAGTTACGTGTGCAGGTTACGAAAGCGTAGAAAGTAAACATAGAGGTATAGGGGGAAAAAGTGACGTGTGCAGGTAGCAAGAGGAAGCAAACGGAGCATTAAAATAGTGAGCCAAACAGTGCATTACAGGAGGAAAAAGTTACGTGTGCAGGTTTCAAAAGCGTACAAAGTAAACATAGAGGTATAATACTGCAATATATGGAGGAAGGCTCAGGGGTACCCACAGACAAAGTCGGGGCGGGCGGGGGCCCTGAAGCCTAATTGCTCCCGGACAACGTCGGGACGGGCTGCTAGTACAGTTAGAAAATCAAAAACACAGCACAGTAAAAATCCCACGCCAATTCATAAAATTAGGGGAAAAGCTCCTGAGGCAACTCTAACTCTATAAGGCTGAACCTTTCTTCCCTGTGCAAATCTCCTGTACTCACCTTAGAGGTGAGAACAGGGAAATGAGCCACCCTCCTATTTTGTCACTCAAAAACGCTTCTGGGGGGCAGCTCTTCTACCACTGGAATTGGTGCTTGGCTGGCTAGGTTGAGCAAAAAGGGGCCAGGCACAGGTGGTAGCTACATCTAACTGTGACTAGGTTTGCCTCTTTGAAGTAAATTAAGTTCCTGTGCACAGCACAGATGGCAGTCCTGCCAGAGGAACAAAACACCTCACCACACACAAGGTCTTTGTCTTACCTCTGGGACAGGTTCACACCTCATCAAGAGGCTATTCAGATTCTGAGTGACAGTTGGAGGCTCATGCAAATGGACTTCTCAAGGCTTTTGGAGGTAAACAAGTGACTTTCTAAACATCCCTGTTCTGAAATGTTTATTGGAAATCTCACTTCACCAGTCAAATGGGCTTGCAAAACATATTTGATCAAGTCCATGAATTACCTTTTTTAATGTATTGTAAGCAGAACTAACAATATTAAATGTAATATGTAACTCAATCTTTTGCTAGAGAATAAATAATCCTGCTATGGTGAAAATAACTTTTATATCAGATAATGCCCCTTTGTGAATGATCACCCCACATTTTTTGTGACTTTTTAATTGGTTTTTAGACTCTGCACACTATGGTACTGCTGTCACATGTGCAGGGTAAATGCCCTGACCATTATATTATGTAGAAATTGGCTAAATAATGTCTGGCATGTTTGACTCTCCCATAAGGCCATAGCACATGGTGTGGAAACTACACGCATGGTATGGAAAGTGAAAATTCACCTGAAGACTGCAATACATATTGTGCCATACACTAATGTGACAAGGACAATATGCCTGACAGTTGCAGTTCAGTAACCCGTTTATAGACATTTGAACCCACCTGGTAGGGCACACGGTATTTAAGAGTGATCCATGTAAAAATGCATGTTAATATGTCCTTACAGTAACATGGCCCAAAAAGCTATTTTCACTGTGGTAGTACTAGTGGTCTTAGGTAGAAAATCAGAGTGCAGATTAAAATACTACTAGAGAGGTAGTGAGTAAAGAATTAAGTTCAAGAAATTCCCATACATGGGGTTGACTAAGCCACTAGGTGTGCACGTGATGATGTCTACAATGGAAGAAATATTAATAAGGGAGTATGTGGAGATGTATAAACAACACCACAGGGGGCTTAGGGCCAAGGAGGAATCGCAGGAAGAGGATTATGAGTTGTCAAAAAGAGCTAAAATGCTGATTACAATTGAAAACTGAATTGCAGGCTTCTTAATCTTCAAGAGTGTATATTGTGAAAAGTTCCCGGTTCCTGTGCCTCATGACGAGCGGAGCTCGTCACCAGCACGACGGCGCCGCACGCGGCCCCCCTCCCCCCGCCCAGGAGTTGATAAGCCCCCGCAGGGAAGGGGTTAATCATCTGCAGATGTTGCTATGTCACTCATCGAACAACTGGGAAAATGGGCACACATGGCCAGGAGCGGCATTAGATCTGCATTTAGGCTATTGCCTGTACACCAAGAGGACTTTCAATTGCTGGGGATTAAGTTTGAAGGACAATGGTATATGAACAAGGACCTGCCCATGGGGTGTTTGATTTCCTGCTCATTGTTTGAGCACTTCAGCTCTTTCTTACAGTGATTATTTAAGTTGCACACAGGGCATAAGGATGTGACACATAAACTTACTGATTTCTTTTTTGTAGATCAACCGAATCTGCGGACTACCAGCAGCAGTTGGTACGTTTTCATGAGCTCTTGAGGACATAGGGGAGCCATTGGCAGTGGAAAAGACAATCTGGCCCAACATGCCCTCTCTTTTTTGGTCATTGGACTTGAGTCAGTTTGTATGGAAGCATGCTTACCTCTGGACAAGCAAGGGATTATGCAAGTGCGTGTTGGACTCTATGGGGTTTATTTACAAGCCGCTTGCGCCACCAGTAGGTCACTTTTTCCCATATTAAAAAGTGACACAACTGCGGTGCAAGGGGCTTGTAAATAAGCCCCAATCTTGGCAAAAGCCAAGATAACTGTGAGGAATGTACATGTAGTATTTGGACATGTGAACTTTGCATGCAAGGTCATCAGAAAAAGTAAAACTTTCTGTAGGTGACTAAGTGTGTCTCTATCATCCCCAATATCATGTCAGCAGGAGCACAGGAGGACTCTTGCAGGTGGCATCAGTTTTTTGATGGTATACAGTTCGCTGCCCAGAGTTTGAGTGGAACGTTGAGATTTATTCTGATACAGCAGCTGGCAAGGAAGGTGGTGCGCAGAGGAGTAACCCGCAATTTGGAAACATTGGGTCAGGAGCACGGCCTTCCTAGAATTCTTTCCTCTAGTGATGGCAGTGATGCAGTGCGGGGAGGAATTAGCACTAAAGAAAGTCCTGATTAGGAGTGATAATTTGATGGTGGTGCTCATTGTTAACAGTGAGGAAAAGTGTCCTTCTTGTCAGCATTTATTTTTTTGTCAGGACTCCATTATTTTTGCATTGCCATTTTGTGTCAAACACCTCTGCACGACCCTCCTGGTCGTTTCTGCTGATGTCTGGTGAAATTCTAACTGTCACGACCACCCTGCCCTTCCGGCTCCTTGTGGTTGAGCCAGTTTCAAAAAAGGGAACAAAGAATTGGCCTGACCACCCTCGAACTGAACTCCTGCACACATCCATCCTGTTTCGCAAGACTTGGTCACGCCACCATCCCAGAACTTGTTTCTTTCACATATCCGGTTGTTCAATATCTGTCTGTTCTCTCACGTACATATCCTGTTTTGCAAGACCTGTCTGTAATCTTTGTACCATCTGTTGCAGCCCCCGTCATGCCTGAACAAAGAATGGTGTAACTGCATTTTGACTCGGGGGCGCCATGCCCCCACCCAAACTGTTTTTTTTAAGGTGGGAAATGTGTATATAAGGCCTGTAAGCTGCAGAGTAAAGCAGCACCCTCTGTCTTGTCTCTGACGAGCTTGGGACTCTGTTCCATAGCCCGGGCTATTCAAATAAAACTTGGTTCCTCCTGCAGACGAAGGCTCCTGTGTCTCCTTTTTCCTATATAAGGAGGGTATGGAAGACTTGGGCGATTCCCCCGCCACCGAGACCCAGTAAGTGGGTACAAACGGTACTTCCACAGTAAGCCAGATATGCCCAGGTACTTATTTTTTTAATTGGATGTTTGAGACATGACATGTGTCAGGTGAGGTAATGACATTGCAGATGTTTTGTCTCATTCACAGTGGGAGGGGTTCCTTGGGCTGAAAATGGACGTGGACAGGGACAAGACACCACTGCCAAGGTAACTGTGGAGAGTTGGTGGCAAAGGATGTTCCAGCTTGTAGTAGTGTTGTTGGCTGAGTCCACAAGGCATTCATATGCACAAGCATGGGAGGATTGTCAGTAGAATCTTTATTCGGTCTTTTACAACCATAAAAGTATACAAATAGGCAACATATCTTTCATTAAAATATGTAGATAAGAATTATAAAATAATCTATCCACATTCTTAGAGCCAATAATCATCAAGTCATTTAAAATTATTTTAAAATGTCTAAAAGCCACAATTCACTTTTTTATATAAAAAAGAAAACCAAAAACTTTTGTATATTTCTCACCATGTTACTTTTACCGTTTCATAGCTCGTTCTCCACGTAAGCTTTAACCCCTTGCCTGCTGATGACAGCCCCCAGCTGTCATGCACTACGGTGCTCGTGTGCTGATGACGGCTGGGGGCCGTCATAAACCCGCCCACTTGCGATTTTGCCGCACAGGTGCAGAATCGCGGCTGCATGCAAAGGGTTAAGACATATTCAGCTCAAAACTCATTACATTTAAGCAACTCTTTAACTTTTTTTACATATTTCCCGATGGCACAAGCTATGTCTAAATTAGTCATTTCCACTATAAGGTTTACTGCTTGGGTCCTATTTTTAATATCATACTTTTTCAAAATCGGACATAAAAACTTCAGACAATCCATTAATATATGTATGTTTTCACATGTTGTTCCTAAAGTGTAGGTGCATTTTCCTTTGCTGTTTATCATAGATCTTTTTACCCCTTTATTCGCATAGTATTGGTTTACCCTGATTTTTTAAAATATAAAGGGAGGAGGGAATGGCCCAACTATCTAAGGGACAGGGTACCAATAAAATATAAAAAATGTGTAATTCCCGTGGAATTGCTCAATACCACAGTAACGCTCACTCAGCCACGCTTCACTACGATACCATTTACAGTGCCATAATAGGGAGAATCCAATTGCTATCAATGCAAGTACCCCTCAGTCATAAAGGAACCCAAAATGTTTCTTACCACTAAGTATACATTTATTTTTGATCATATACAGAATAAAAACAATAAAATATCAATACACTTTGTACATTAAATCATATCCTCAACAATTTTCACATTAAACATATACAAAGTATACACAAAAAGAGACTAAAACCTGTGATGTTGACCTAACTCATCAGGATGTTAATTCATTGGAATCTTTACAACTAGGTCAGAATCACATAGACAAGTACTGACAAGTAGTTCCTTTGACGAATTAGGCAAAGAGAATAGATTTTTCAGAATGTTTCCCTCCTCCGCATCCCACCCTGTTTTGCCATTCAAATAGAGTACCTCTGTGCCTTACAAGAATTCGGGTGGAAGCATTGCCGATTAAGCATTTAGGACTGGTCTACCTGACATTTTGCCATGCACACTATTAAATCTTTTTAATCCCTTCACTGAAGCCAATGTCCTCCGTTTTAGTGCATCAAGATAGGTGTGCCATTGCAGGCTTCTCTTGAATCACATCCCCAGGTATCTGTATTCTGTTACTTTTTCCAATTTCTCAGTACCCAAATACCAAGAGAACCCTGTTTTTCTTCAACCAAAGCATAAGGTCTTAGTCTTATCCATGTTAACAAGTTTTTGATATGGCAATATTAATTAAACATATTCAACTTTGTAAACCGATCTCCGTCTGGTCCATAATTACCAGGTCATCTGCATAGAGCAAACATGATATATGTTTCCCATATTGCTTCGGGCATGCCTCTCTTGCATTACCTAGATTTAGGAGCAAGTCTGCAACAAGGAAAAAAGCATGGAGGCCAGTATGCATCCCAGCCTCAACCCCTTACCAATCTGGATTTTTCAAGATAAACTTCTCTCTACATCCAGTATTATCTGGGCCCAATTTTCAGTATGCAGTGCTTGGATCAGGCCCAATATGTCGCCTGGGATATTGTACCCTATCAGAGTCTCCCACAGCTGCTCCCTGTCCACCATATCGAATGCTGCATGGAAGTCCACGAAGCAGCAGAACAGACTTCCCCTTTGCTCGATTGCCTTCCGCGCAAGAGACCAGAGAGCTAAACAGTGGTCTACTGTGGAGTGTCACTCTTTAAATCCTCCCTGTTCTGCGGGCACAATCTGTTTTTCTTCCACCCAGTCCTTAAGTATTCCCAAGATTACTTTGGTGAATACTTTTTCACCTATGTCTAGAAAGTTTATTAATCTGTAGTTTTTAGGGGCGTTTACGTCACCTTTTTGTTAGGGGTGGGCGGCAAATTCCGTCCGCTTGCGGAACTTGCTAAATTTCTGCATATTTGTGTCCCGCGGTGAATGTGAAAATGTAGAAACTTCCGCAATCCGCGGTGGAATGGAATTGTATTGCAAGTGAAAGTGATGCCCGCCAACACTGCCAGCTAGAGTCTCTCTATAAATGTATAAATTCACTCTTGTCAGTCCTTTGACAGACAAATTATTGTAAACAATAGTGCAAACAGTTCTTGTATTTGTTTTGTGGGCATCTTTTTTTGTAGCTTTTACAGGAAGTTTGCCTGTAAATCCGACAAGTGAACAAATTTTATTGTATTCAAGCCTTATTTTAAATTCGGCCGTAGCATCAAAAAAATAAATCACCCGGTGAAATAGCGTTTGTGAGCATTATCGGGTAAATTTTTGTAATGCACTTGAACTTTTGGACTCAGTCTTTGCAGCTGTTGTGCATACCATGTCTCTTCAGCAGCTCAATGTTTTTCATCTACAATTTCCTTTAAGAATGACTCTGTATAAAATAGAAGCTTGCAAAATCCAGGAATTAGCGCAACTGTGCAAGTGAAAAACTGGGCGCTTACACCGTTTGCTCACTATTTCACACTTACCACTAACTCAGATCGAGGCATAGACAATCCTGGTAAAACACCTCACTTTGTGGTTACCATGAAACCTACCACGTAAACCTGCAGCTGGTCAAAGATATGCAGCGCTGAACTCACTGCAGGAATAAAGTGAAAATCTGCTGTGGCTATTGTAACTAAAAGCAAAGTTTACATTTGAGTAGTCGTGTTACCAATGAGCAAGCACATTCAGAGTTAATAAGAAGCGTTGACGTGTTACTGCTCCTAATTGCAGAGCATATTACTGCCAGTCCATCACCAGGATGGAATGCTGACCATGCAACTGCCATAGATGGAGGCATCTGCTGCTCTGATCGGTCTCTCAGGCATGTGAACTTGTAAAGAAGCCCCGTCCCCGAAATCTCTGCGTGTTCGCGAAGATTTTTTGCTGTTTCGCAGAATTTTGCGAAAGGCAATTTTGCAAATTCCGCCCAGCACTACTTTTTGTGGATTTGCTTTACGATTGCTCCTCTCCCGTTACTTGGCACAATCCCTGAATTAAGGATCCCCTGAAACACATTTGCGAAGAACTCTGACCACCACTCCGGCTTAGTTTTTATAATTACTTCCGGCAAGTTATCTGGGCCGGCTGCACTGGTTAAATTTAAACTAGATAATATCTTCCTAATGTGGCTGGAGGTAAAGTGATCTTTTATCTCTTCCCTCACACTTGGCCTTGCTATTGTACCTACTGTATCTAACATTGGAAACTTCCCATAGATTTCCCCCAGATAATTCACCCTTCTATCCTCGGGGACCGAGCATTGCAGAGACCCTAATACTTTACCAGAGCTTTCTTGTACCAGCTTCCAGAAACCTTTCACATTTCTAGGTTCCATTACCTCTAGTAAACTTGCCCAATATCTGTCTTTATAAGTTATTTTCTTATTCCTAATGATGGTTTTATATTATCCTTAGTTTCTGGAGGGTATGTAGCAGTTCATCGCTGTACCTTCCTCTAAGGCTTCTTCTTTTGCCTGATACAAGCTTTTGCGTCATTCCTCATCGGATGTACCATGTTACAACGCATACCATTACGACTACCTACTGTTACAACGCGACCATTACAACGCATACCATTACAACGCATAGCGCTTTGAGGTGCTGGATAGTGGTAAGTATAATTTACTATTCTAACTCCAGTCCCCGTGGACACTAGGGAAGGTGTTGGATAGTAAATTATACTTATTCCCTATCCTAGAGCGCCCCCCAGCGCAATGCGTTGTAATGGTATGCATTGTAAAAGTTGCGTTGTAACAGTAGGTAGTTGTAAAAGTTGCGTTGTAACAGGTGTATACCTTCCTCATCGCACCATGGTCTGTTATTAGTATGGGATCTTTTGTTACTGGCTGCCCCGGGATTTACCACATTTAATTTTATCCTTAGGCATTCTACCAATTGACAATTGTGTTTTCATACCAGGCATTATCGTACTCAGATGGCGATTTTTCTAATGGGAGAGTCTGCTGAACAGCACTTCATTTTATAATATGCTCTTCTGAAATACAGCTTGTGAGCCGCTTTGGGTAATCCACATGTACTTGAAGAACTGTCTCTCTCTGACTACCCCATTTTGCATGTAGTTTCGTCAACAAGGGATAAGGGTCACTACCTTCCATACTTGCTACTTTGAAATGCTAATTAGATCATAGCTCCACGCATGTGTAAACAGGTAGTCTATCAGACAAGGTTGCTGACCTATTGTAAATGTGCGCCTGGCCGGCCGGTCAGCTTCCAATCTACCATTTACACATATCAAGCCCATGGAACCCAGCACTTGTCCAAGAGCCACATCTATGGGCAAAATGTCACCTATGGGGAATTTAGCAATCTCTATATTGTAGGTACTTAACACATCTCTACACCAAGAATCTATTCTTTGGGGGTCTAATCTATGGTTAAAGTCGCCCAACAACAGAAACATATCTTTCGGGGAGTTATCACATATAGTCTCCATACCACTTTTTTTAATTTTCCAGGTCCACCTTGTAATCATCTTCTTTTCCCATCTGAATATATGATGTTAATAGATGCAAGGATAAGCGGAAGGGGAAGTTGAAGGCCACAATTTCAGAATTGCAGCAGGGTGGGAGGTAGATATTTCAGGATAAATATGTGAGGGTTTCAGGGGTGGGGGGTTGGTAACAGTAGGTGACATTTTGTATAGTGAGGCTTTAGTTTTGAAAGATAGAAGGCCTGTGGAGTTAAGTGATGTGCATCTGTTTCAATAAAGCAGCCTTTTTCACACAAAAAGGCGTAAGTAGTCTGTGCTGCTCCTCTCTCACCAATAACATTGGTGGTGCACTAAACTGCTGTATGATGCGGTTTCACCATATTAGAGACCGACTAAATGGCAAAAACCTGTTTGCTATTATCAACTGTTCAGGAAGCAATGGACATTTTGCATAACTTGCTATAGGTTGGTGAATTCCAAGATTGCAACTGGATTTTGTACTGTACAGAAAATGAGCCTGTTAGAACTGGGGGTCTCTAGTTGGCAGAGGTAGGTACCAATGTGCAAATAGGGACCCTTGCTTCTAGTCAGGGTAAGGAGGAAACCCTCTGAGATAACCCCTGCTCACACTCTAGGTAGCTTGACACGAGCAGTCAAGGCTAATCAGAAGGCAATGTGTAAAGTATTTGTACCAACACTCACAGTAACACAGTGAAAACACCACAAACTGACTCCACAAGAGTTATAGAAAAATAAAGGTATTTAATCTAAACTATACAAGACCAAAACGACAAAAATCCAACATACACAGTTCAAGAATATGGTTGCAAAAGAGTTCTTTAGGTTGCGATAAAATAATCCACAGTTGCGTGAAAAGTTCACATTTGCATCACGTTTAGCCAACAGTACCTTTAGATGCGACAAAGTTCCAAAAAGCAGAAGCTGGTGCGGTGGAAAACAAGCAATGCGTTGCTCCTGAGATCTTGGGGAGGCGTTTGCGACAGCCCCGCTGCAGCAGCGGGCGTGTTGTGACGAATCTGGTCTGTATGGGGAGGAAGGCCACTTGTATGGATTCCAGTGCGTAGGTTCCGTAGGAAGTTTGTTCTTGCAAAGGCACGATGCGAAGATCCCATAGGGCCTGCGACGATCTCTGGGGCGACGATGTGCCATCCAGCGGCGATCTCTCTCTCGCAGCTCCTCGATGCGATGGCTCTGCGACGATGTTCGCAGCTACGTGATGCGGTCCGCAAGCAAGCGGTGTGGCGATATCACCCAGCGACGACAGGCTCTGCAACGACACTCGCAGCGATGTTAGTCTTCCCGCACCGGTTTGGTGCATCTTTCAAAAGAAGGATGCGGCGGCTCTGGCAGCGGTAACAGGCGCTGCGATGATCTCGGCCTTAGTAGCAGCGGGAATTTCCTCGCACTATCGGGGATGAGCTCCACAGCGAGCGATGCAATAACTTTTCTATAGCAAAGTCTTTAAAGTGTGATTTCCAGCTTCCCAACACAGGTACAACTTCCAGAAGCACCACACATGGGCCACGCACTCCAGGAAGGACAGAACTCTCTCAGCCAGCTCTTCTCATCTCTCAGCCAGCTCTTCTCAGGCCCTCGGAGATTCCTTCAAGCAAGGGGACACAGCACAAAGCAAAGTCCTTCCCCTCTCTTTGGCAGCAAAGCAACAGCAGGGCAATCCAGCATAGCAACAGCAGGACAATCTTCCTTCTTCAGTTTCAGCTTTCTCCTTGGCAGAAGTTCCTTCTTGATTCCAGGATGATCTGATTTTCTGATGTCAGGGGTCCCAAACTTATTCCCCCTAAAAGGCTTTGTTCTCTTTGTTCAAGTGATCCCTGAGCCCGGTCTGAACCAGTTCTGGGTGTTCCTTGAGCACTTTGTTTTCCTGGCTTCTCATTTCCTTTCAGAGTGAGGGGCAGGGTTGTCAGTCGCCCAGCAGGAGGTGGAGCCAGCATTGTGGAAGGCAGGCACAGCCCTATTCAGGCCCAGGTGCTATCTACTCCCACCACTCAAGTTGCAAATTCAGTCATTCAGCCTAGGGCAGACTCAGCCAGCTTCCTGGAGAATCCCCAGCCCCTGTCACTCTCAAACCAGACAGTCAATACACAAACAGGCCAAGGCACTGTAGCCAGCATCCCCCATGATAGCCTATGGAGCAAGATAGCTTTGCAGCAGTGAAAAACGAAAGTGGCTGTAATTCACTACCAGAGCATGTCACCTGCACCAGTACATGCTCCACCTTTCAAATACACTGCACCCTGCCCAAGGGGATACCTTTGGCCTTCCATAGGGGTGACCAATGTGCACAAAAAGGGGTGGAATAGGCCTGGTCAGTGGGGATACTGACCAGGAGGACATGGCAGTTCACAGTCTGCACACAGGCACTGCGGTGGCAGGCCTGAGACACCATTTTGGGGCTACTCCTGTGGGTGGCACAATCAGTGCTGCAGGCCCACTAGTACCATTTGTCATCACCAGCCCTGGCACAATCGTGCACTTTACTAGGGACTTCTTGGTGATACAAATATGTCAATCATATATATCCAATCATAATAACAATTTACACAGGGAGCACTCACACTACAACACTGATCAGCAGTGGCAGAGTGTCCAAAGCATCTAAACGAGCAAAAACGAAATCCAGCACAGCATCAAAAATACAGGAGGTAGAGGCCAAAAAGACAGGGGATACCATGCAAAAGATGCCAGGTTGTTATATTCTCACCTCTTGGTATTTCCCTTTTAATCCTCCCCTGTATATATTTCCCTTTTAATAGAACCTCTGTCCCATGTTGCACATGCACACCATTCTGATAGTTCCATTTAGAATTGTTATGATCTAAAAATGTTATACTGAATCTGGGAGTTTGGAAGTTTGGAAGTACTGTGCTGCAGCTGAATAAAACCTGGATTTATCTACATTTCCTTGGATTTCTATTGCTTTATTACAAAATTGGCGACGAGGGTGACCAGTACCTACTACTTCTACATCAGCAGCACAGGTGTGGTACAAAACTGGAACTTTGGGAGATTTTGGAGCTGTTTACAGTATTTACCCATTTTCCAGAAGCTTTTGGATTGAGGATTTATTCTCCAAAAGTACTTGGATTTGCCTCCAGAACCTTGGATGTATAGCCTGGAGTGTGTCTTGTAAATCTTTTGGGAAGATTCAAGAAAGAATTCGATTTTCTACCTTTTCATTGTGGATTTATTACAAGAATTACAATTTGCTCAAGTTGCCTGATTTACTTCGTTTTTACAAAAATTGCGCTGTCTGTGAAGATTTTCTACGTAACATTGCAGATTTTAAATCAAAACCTTACTTTTGCAAGTGTTTGTCTTCAAAACGGAGTCTTCGGTTACAGCGTGCATGCGCCGGTGAAGAGGCCGTGTCCAAGGAAACAAACCAAGCCACACGCATGCGCTGCATCTATGGCAACGGAGGAAGCTACACGCAACGCATGACGTAATGCGTATTGCGTAGGT
The DNA here is from genome assembly GCF_964263255.1 of Lissotriton vulgaris. Lineage (NCBI taxonomy): Eukaryota > Metazoa > Chordata > Amphibia > Caudata > Salamandridae > Lissotriton > Lissotriton vulgaris. The sequence goes on from NC_141695.1 coordinate 990,024,846, forward strand.
AGCCGCCATCTTTGTTTACATTCTCTTCAAGCGCAACGAAGAGCGTGTTTGTTTCCAAACGGAAAGTGAAAAGCGCTGTTTGGGTTCCACGACGGAAGGTAAAAATACTTTTAAAAGGCATATTTAACTCATATTACACTCTACCGAAGGGTGGAAAACTATTTACACCATAAAAGTACTTTTAAAACGCGCCTATCTATAACTGTTGGCAACGCGCGTAGAAGGTGATTTAGACAACGAGATCACTGCACAAGAAGATTTACGACATGGAGCAAGTTTAAATACCACGCTGACTTATTTTCAAACTTCGCTGATGTACACAGCTTGTGTACTCATATATTGATCTGTCATTAATTTATAGCTATTTGCTTTTGTTGCATTACCACTATTTATATAATTTATTTTGGAATTATTTTGGCTTTTATTAATTAACATGCAGTTCGACCCTCCATCAAAATTCTTACAAAGCAAAGGCGATCCTCCAATCCCGTGGAACAGATGGAAGGAGGAGTTTATGACTTACCTGAAAGCTATTGATGGGGAAAGGATGGGGAATGAAAGGAAAACAAATATTTTCTTACATTGTCTGGGGTCTGAAGGGCAAGCCATTTTCAGAAATTTACCATCCATTCCTGGTGATAATGGGGTTTTTGATGAAGCCATGCTTCGTGTTGAAACACGTTTTAAACCCACCACTAGCCTAGCTTTAAATCGATATAAGTTTTATACCAGAACGCAAAAAGAAAATGAATCTTTTGATGATTTTCTGACAAGTTTGAGAGCTTTAGTCATGCCATGTAATTTCGGTAATATGACAGATGAAATGCTTAGAGATAATATAATTGTGAATGTTAAATGCAAGAAAACACAAGAACAGTTGTGGATTGTAGGTAATCCAACGCTGTTGGAGTGTATTTCTACTGCTAAAGCTTTTGAGCAGTCTAACAAATGGATGAAAACAATAGAAGAAACAAGCAGTAAGAGTGGTAAGAGTGACAAGCTAACTGAAGAAGTATGTGCCATGAACAATTTTGGAAGAAGTCCCCAAAATCATAAGTTTGGACCACGTAACCGCATTGTTTGTTTTAGATGTGGGAGTTACAATCATGTTGCTACGTTCAAATTTTGTCCTGCTTTAGGCAAGGAGTGCAACAAGTGTGGAAAAATAGGTCATTTTTCCAATTCTTGTAGAGAAGACAAGAAGAAGGGTGGGGATAAAAGTAATTATTTCAAGAAAAAGGAAGTTTCTTGTGTGAGAGATGAAACAGACTATGATTCAAGTCTGGTTAGATATGAACATGCGGTGTCTGATGAGTCTAACAGAGTAAGTGGGATGATTGTGTCCATTATTAGCATAAGTTTACTTGAGGAAGATTATTTGGAGTCCCCAAAATGTGTTGTTAGGTTTAAAGGAATAGAGTTAGAGTTGATGGCTGATTCTGGGTCTCCTTGGACTATCATAACTGAAAAGTATTTTGATGAGAAGTACAGAGGCATAATTTCTAAAAGCGAATTGTGTCCTCCTGACATTATGGCAAAAGGTTTCAATGAATCAAGTATTGATTTTATAGGATATGTTGCCTCCATGATTTATTTTAAAGATCAATCTGCATATATTAAACTGTATGTGGCTGTGAAGGGAGTGAATGTGTTGGGGTGGCGGGATCAATTCAGACTTCACATTACGTTGAATCCACGCAACAAAGATCCTGTCATGGTGTCATATGATGGTGATATGTCAGAGGATAAAGTCAGATCTGTTGAGGAGAGTAATGTTTGGAAGACTCTTTCTGATGAGTTTCCTAGTGTGTTTTCGGACAAATTGGGTAGATTAAGTGGGTTCACCCATGTTATCAAGCTTAAACAACGAGCCATACCTGTGGTGCAAAAACTTAGGCCTGTACCACTTAATGTCAGAGAAGAATTAAGTGATGCACTGAATGACATGTTAAAGAATGATGTCATAGAAGAAATAGAGTCATCCGAATGGGTTTCGCCAATGGTTTTGGCACGCAAACCTGATAAATCTTTGAGGTTGTGCATAGATTTGAGGGCACTCAATGCCAACATAGTGGTAGACTGTCATCCTTTGCCAAATATCAACGAGGTAGTGAGTATGCTGGGAGGTGGGATGATATTTTCTACGTTAGATTTGAGATCGGCGTATCATCAGGTGGTGTTAGCTGAGGAGTCACGCCATCTCACAGCGTTTATCACACCTCAGGGTTTGTTCCAGTTCAAACGGATGCCGTTCGGTTTGGCGTCGGCAGCCTCTGTTTTTCAGAGGTCTATGTACCACATATTTAAGGACATGGGTGAGTACGTGAAGTGTTTCCAAGACGATATCTTGGTTTTCTCCAAAGATGATGAGATACACATGGAGCATTTGAGGAATGTGTGCAAGATGCTAGATAAGTTTGGACTTACCATTAAGAGTAAGAAGTGTAAGTTGTTTCAAAAAACTATAGAATATTTGGGACACACTATTTCTGGTGAGGGTGTTGCTCCTAAAAGATCCCTAGTGGATGCTATCTTAAAGGCTCCTGCACCAGATTGTAAGGATAAGTTGTTATCGTTCCTAGGACTGTGCGAATATTACAGTAAGTTTATTGCAAATTTTGCTACAAAGATGGAACCGTTAAGGGAGTTGACAAGGAAAGAGGTGGAATTTTTGTGGGGATCAAAACAGCAGGAAGCTTTCGAAAGTGTCAAACTCGATATGGTGTCAGCACCAACTTTAAGGCCATTTTGTTTGAATAAAATTTGCATTTTGACAGTGGATGCCAGTCTTTATGGTTTAGGTTGTGTACTTTCTCAACGTTCTGGAAAGGAAGATTGGAATGTTGCGTTTGCGTCCAGATCATTGAATCAAACTGAAAGACGGTATGCGGTCATAGAGAAAGAATTGTTGGGATGTGTATGGGGTGTTGAACATTTCCGTAATTACATCTGGGGTGCAAGATTCCTCATACGCACTGATCACAAGCCATTGGTGAGCATTTTATCACCTGGCGGAGGTTTAAATGCAACAGCTCGCATTGCAAGATTGATGTCACGTTTGCAAGAATATAGTTTCGACATTGAATATGTGCCGGGGAAGTTAAATGTTACTGCAGACTGTTTGTCTAGGTTGCCCTGTACTAGTTCTGGGATTGATGAAGATACAGAAGTAGTAACCAGCATTTCTGAAATGTTTCCAGAAAAATACAAAGTCATATCGGAGGATATGTGGAAGAGAAGTATGGATGAGGATGATTTGCTGTGTAAGGTCAGAGACTATGTGAGGTTGGGATGGCCTTCCAAAGAACGTGTTCCTTCTGAGATCACGCCTTTCTACAACGTTGCTGATGAGTTGGGCATTGAGGGAGATCTTTTGTTCAGAGCTGGTAAATGTATTCCACCGGTGGCTATCAGAAGTGTGATTTTACAAATGAGTCATGAGTGCCATATGGGAATGTCTTCTATGAAAAGACTTATTAGGTCCAATTTCTGGTGGCCAGGGGTTGATAGAGTAGTGGATAAATTTGTCAGAGAATGTCCCGAGTGCATTGAAAGTGATAAATCGTGTAAGTGTGATCCAGCTCCTTTAGTTCCTGTAAAGTGGCCAGATCATCCGTGGCAAAAGTTAGGAATTGACATAGCTGGCCCTTTCAATTTTTTACCACAAGAATGTAGATTTGCCATTGTTGCCGTAGATTATCACTCAAAGTGGCCAGAGGTCAAACTTGTGCCTCATCCTAATACTGAAAGTGTTATTCTGTTTTTGAAGGAGATCTTTTCCAGAGAAGGTTCTCCGGAGTGTATTGTATCCGATAATGGGGTACAGTTCAAGTCCTCTCTCATGTTGGAGTTCTTGAGCACGTATGGGATCAAGCACTGTACTACAGCCCTCTATGAACCACAAGGTAATGGCCTAGTGGAAAGGTATAATAGAGTCCTCAAAGAAGATCTGGTTTGGGCTCGCAAATCAGGGGGTCTGTGGAAAGATAAGTTGAGAGAAAAATTATGGTTATACCGTATTACGCCTCATGCCACTACTGAAGTCTCTCCTTTCCGTTTACTAAAAGGCAGAGACCCTGTTTCAGGATTATGCCCTTGGTGGTTTAAGAAAAGTAGTAGTCAACAAATGACTGATGTGAACATTAAGGATGTGGCTAAAAAAGTGGAGCTAAAACAAGACAAGTACAAATGTAATTATGATTCTAGGATGAAAGTTAGACAACCAGCATTCATGGTTGGTGATGTTGTCAGGATTCGAAAACCAGGTTTTGTCGTTAAAGGAGAGAACAAATTTGGTAAGCCAATGAAAGTTATGCGTGTCTACCATAATAGTGTTGTTACTCAGGATGGAAAAAGATGGAATGTCAGAAGAGTTTCAAAATGTGTACCATAGTTGATATTTGTTGATCTTTTACATATGCTTCTTTATGTTTGAATGCATTTCCTTTTCTTTAAGGGGGGAAATGTGTTATATTCTCACCTCTTGGTATTTCCCTTTTAATCCTCCCCTGTATATATTTCCCTTTTAATAGAACCTCTGTCCCATGTTGCACATGCACACCATTCTGATAGTTCCATTTAGAATTGTTATGATCTAAAAATGTTATACTGAATCTGGGAGTTTGGAAGTTTGGAAGTACTGTGCTGCAGCTGAATAAAACCTGGATTTATCTACATTTCCTTGGATTTCTATTGCTTTATTACACAGGTCTACCAGGACCTATAAGTAACATACATACTGAATTCTCAAAATTATACTAATGCACAAAGGGAATAATATATTTTTTAAACCCTTCTAAGGAAAAATAAATGATTGAGGAATGTTCAGTCGCACTCAAAACAAAAAGATATTGTGCTGCCGGCTCTGCACCCGAATATGGAGGCTGATTGAAAGATTTGCGTTGAAAAGCTAAAGTGTGCATCTTCGTTCCGGTTAAGCAATTTTATCTGTTAGTGTAAAATGTGTTATCTTTCTTGCATATTGCCAGTTCACGATGACAAACATAATTTAAAACTATTTAGGAATGAAAGAGCTTTTAATATTTCAGTATATTTGCCGCTGTGGAACTGGACTAGCACAGAATATTTGGAATGTTGGTTTAGTGAAATTATAAGTAAGATATATTTTGGTTCTTATTTTACCAGATTCTACTGAACAGATAAGGACTGTGGTATGAATTCATTACGCATTCTTAAACTTAAGCTTAAAATGTGTCATATTCCCTGCCTGTTTCCAATCACTATGCAAAGTGAAATTTACATACCTACGCTGTTGAAAACGCTTTTAATATTTGAGCTTCCAGAGTGCATCTCTTGGAGTGAAATTGAACACATGCATAGAATATCTCAAGATGTCTTTTAACAATTAAATTCAGGAAGGCAAGCATACATTTCCATTTGTTTTACTAGATTATAGGAAAATGTGTTCAAGAACTGACATCTAATTCAAAGCCTTCTAGAACCAAAAATGAGAATGATAGAAAGAGTTTGCACTTTCACTACAAAAGAATATATTTAAATAAGTAACTGCAGAAATGCTGATATTGTCAACTTACAGTTTCACCTATATAAAATTCACAGAATAAAACACAATTGAAGGTTGGTTATAATGAAGCTAATTCAAAACCAAGAAACCACTGAAATGCACCAGTTAAGGTATTAAATGCACAAGTACTCTATACCACATGCCCCCACCATGGTTTGGTGTTGTTAGACAACCTTTATTTATAAACAAAAGTATTTGTTTCTATAACATACTTCATTCACCTGTATTAACCATGCACCCATTGCTTACTCTCCACTTTAAGTTTCACTCTGTCTGATCTGCATAAATCTTGATATTCTAGCATCACTGAATTTAATTTGCCATTTGTCAATTTCATGCAGATTCACCAAACAGCCCTAACATTATTTATACATGAATTAAACATTTATTGACACCCCATTTATCTTTACCACCCTTGGTGGATCTGCTCAAAGATTAACATACAAAACCTAAAAACAGAAGGCTAAACGAGCGACAAGTCAGGCAAATCTAGTACTGATTCATCAACCTTTGCTAACTTTTTTCAAATGAAGGCTTCTTTGAGCCTCCCTTTCAATGCTTCCTCCTGAGTGAAATGAAGCATACCAACTGTAAATTAACCTTGATAAGATTCTGTCGAATTTTGTGGAGAACAAAAACAGGAACTTCTCCAAAACACTTCATATATTAAAGCAATATGCCTATAATATACAGAAGGCCATGCACCAGACCAGGGGTTTTTCGAAATGTATTTATCTACCATACAAAAATATATTCATAATTTGTTCATCTTTTATAATATATATATTTTTTTAAACATGGAGTATAATTCATATAATAAAATAGTTGTATGTATTCGGTTAGTGAGCACCCACAAGTATGAGCCAACCATACAATTATACAAACACATTGACATCACATAATATATCACAGTGCAATGATAACAAAACAATATTAATCAAAAAACTATACAAAACAAATATACAAGACATAAAAGCATTTAGCATACAGAAAAAACATAAAACATGAGTGAAGATGATTGCTTGTTGTATGCATGTATTTGATTAATGAGTATTATATCTAATGAACAAAAATGCGCCGACGCACGTTTCGGAAGTAAGCAGTTGATGTAGTCAACCTTTATCTGGGCACTGTCTGTCTGAATAGATTCAGTGGCAGGAGGCCATCCACTCAAAATATATTCACAGTGAGCTGCAAACTAAGCAGGGGACTCAAAAGATTCATCAAGACTGGTCTGGAAAAAAGACGTATAATTAAAATTACTAGCTGTAACTAAAGTAGGCAAGGCTGAGCCAAGAAGAAAAAGAGCATGGCAGTGCTTAAGAAAGTAGGCCAAACGAGGCAAAATACCACTATTGAAGGGAAAACGTAGTCCACAGAGCAGTGTGCTTCAGAAATACACCCAAAGAATAGTGTGCTTCATTGATAGCCCATGAGTAGGGAAATTGAAATGACAGTATAGACTCATCGCCAAATGAACCTATTGTGAATTGAAAATTCACGAGAATCAGGGAACACAGTGCCACAAACAAATGAGTTGCGTGGCATCCACATCTTAAAGGTGAATAACAAGAGTGCCACTGGGACTACAAGTCTTCTACATAAAATGGAAAATAATAACGCAAGAGAACAATACATGGACTATCATACAGTCCAAAGACTTCATCACACAGTGTCAAAGTTATTAGCTTATCAAAAATTTTTTGAACCTCTCTCATTTTATCTTTGTCCCTTCTGTTGATTATGTACAAAGTATGAAATACTTCTTTCACTGGGTGTAACTTGCTAACTATCTGCCACATTTCATGCTAATATATCAAAAAGCGTTACGATTATTAGCAAATGAACAAAGGTATTTCCACTTTAAATTTGCTCCCACTTAATAGATAGGCACACAACTTGAAACACCAATAAAAAACTAATGCTTCTAAATTTCCGCCTAATTGTGTGCAAATTTATATATAAATGCCAATGGAATTACCAAATCTATAGGTCTGGCCAACCCTTTTTCAAAATGCACAAATATGAAAATGACAAAAGGAATCTCATCATACTAAGCGCGTAGCAAATTTCAGGAAATCCGTCAAACGTTGCTAAGGTTGTAGGCAAATCAACAAATGACTATTCAACAGTCAATATACATACATATATATATTCAGGGAAAAAACAAAGGTTGCAAGGACGTTACAGTTAGGCTGACATTTCACTGGTACAAAACTAGAGAAATTCAGTTGTTATAGTTAGCTGAGCTAACTATAACTCGTGCCCCTGCAATGCACTGGTTTTGACCTCACATATTACATCACTCATGACATGGTCAGTGACATCCCTGATGACATCTCAAATGACATCACTGATGACATCAGTGATGACATCATCCAGTGTCTGTGAGTGTATTTTTTTAAGTTTGTGGGTGCTAAATATATATACCAAGGTGTACTGGTGAATCAGTGGCTGTATAAGTGACTGTATGGATGACTCAATGGGTGCATGACTGACTGTATTAGTGAGTGAGTAGGTGTCTCAGTGAATGTAAGGGTGAGTGAGTGACTGGTTGTGTGAATGTGTGTATATGTCTGTCAGGTAATGTCTAAGTGGGTGTATGAGTGTCTTAGTGGGTACGTGAATGGCTATATGAGTGATTGGTTGTCTGATTTTGTCTATGGTTGTCTGAGTGTGTGTTTGTGCATGAAGAGGTGTGTGACTGCTTGTATGGATCAGTGGGTGTATGGGGTACTGTTGTGTATGTGAGTAGTTGTATGGGTGAATAAGTGTCTGTATGGCTTCGTCAGTGAATGAGTGCATGTATCAGTATGGCTGAGTAACTGAGGCAGTATACATGAGTGACAAGGTATATGAGTGACTGTATGCATGAATGAGTGAATGTGAGAGTTGCTATATAGATGAGTTCATGCTTCTGTCAGTAACTGTATAGCTGAGTGAGTATGTGTTACTATTTGTATGAGTAAGTAAGTGGGTGGGTGTGTAACTGGTTGGGTTAGGAAGTGGCTGTATGATTCACTGTATAGATGAGTGTCTAGGTGTGTAAGTAGTTCTATGGGCTACTCAATCAGTCTGTCAGCGCCTGTATGTCTCTATGAGTGGATATGCAATGACTGTATTAGTGAGTGAGTGGGACTAAGAGGGGCAGTATGGGTGAGCGAGTGAATGTGTGTATAGAGCAAGGAATCAGTGAGTGCGTGTGAGAGGTTGGCCTGGCATAGGCTGTCTACTAGTTATAGTGGGCACCTCGAACCAGTCCAAACAACCCCTTAGAGGTGATAGGTTAAAGACAACCTTATTCGAAAGCTATCCTAGTGGTAGCTATGGAGAGCAGCAGTCTTGAAGGAATGTAAAGCAGCTTGTGTTTTACCAGTCGATAATCTAGTGAATGACCAAATGAAAGGAGAACCGCACCAGGTATAAATATAGCATATATGTATTTATTCTAAACACAGCCTACTAGTCTCTTTATGAGGCTAGAGGTAAAAGTACATATGTTACACTTAATATCACACAGTAAATTAGCACAATATACGTTGAGCCTTATGGGTATACCAAACCATATATTAAGGAAGTGGTATAAGAACCACGACTTGACTAGACACAAGGCCTAGAGCCTTTAGAATCAATGGGACCACAAGAAACCACCCAAGGTAGTGACACAGGGGACCCACTGGGGATTCGTGCAGTGTGTGAACACAGCCGCGACTCGCCGTTAGCTTCTGTGGGGAAAGTGGCTGTTGGAAATCTGGCGATAAAGGACACTTAAGAAAAACTTTGAGCAAACCCCTGTAGACTTAAGGAGTTCAAGGGCCAATACCCATGGGAGCACCGGAGTACTCGAGTTACCTCACCAAGGGAAGCCGATTGTATAGGTGTCTTTTAGTGTTGGGAATCGTTGTTGATTTCGATGGTGACCTGCTGCAAAGTGCTTCTGCCGCTGAATTGGAAAGTGTCCGGGGTTATCCAAGCCTGGATCAAAGATGAGAAGAACCTGAAAGCCGAGGGGACAGAGTCTGGGTCACTAGCCAGTGACCAGGAGCACGATAGTTGAATGCCCACCGATGTCGAGTGATTTCAGGTTGAAGAGGTGAAGCTTGACTCTGCAGCCACGAGAGCCAGAAGGCATCGACGACAACCAGGAGCTGGATACAAGCTTTTCCAGAAAGGATGTCACGTGCTGCGGTGTCAGTGACATTGTTGGACCCAACAAGCCTTGGAACAGCAACCCATGCAGAAAAGGAAGAAATGAGTGGCAAGGTATATGAGTGACTGTATGCATGAATGAGTGAATGTGAGAGTTGCTATATAGATGAGTTCATGCTTCTGTCAGTAACTGTATAACTGAGTGAGTATGTGTTACTATTTGTATGAGTAAGTAAGTGGGTGGGTGTGTAACTGGTTGGGTTAGGGAGTGGCTGTATGATTGACTGTATAGATGAGTGTCTAGGTGTGTAAGTAGTGCTATGGGCTACTCAATCAGTCTGTCAGAGCCTGTATGTCTCTATGAGTGGATATGTCAATGGCTGTATTTGTGAGTGAGTGGGACTATGAGGGGCAGTATAGGTGAGCGATTGAATGTGTGTATAGAGCAAGGAATCAGTGAGTGCGTGCGAGAGGTTGGCCTGGCATAGGCTGTCTACTAGTTATAGTGGGCACCTTGAACCAGTCCAAACAACCCCTTAGAGGTGATAGGTTAAAGACAACCTTATTCGAAAGCTATCCTAGTGGTAGCTATGGAGAGCAGCAGTCTTGAAGGAATGTAAAGCAGCTTGTGTTTTACCAGTCTATAATCTAGTGAATGACCAAATGAAAGGAGAACCGCACCAGGTATAAATATAACATATATGTATTTATTCTAAACACAGCCTACTAGTCTCTTTATGAGGCTAGATGTAAAAGTACATATGTTATACTTAATATCACACATTAAATTAGCACAATATACGTTGAGCCTTATGGGTGTACCAAACTGTTGGACCTGTCTGGCTTTTTGCGTAGTCCCTCCAATTTATTATTTATTTTGTCCCCTTTTTGCCCCTCATACCTTTATTAATTTTTGTGTCCACTAGTTTTTTTTAGTGTGTTGGTCAAGGGGATAGGTGTTCTTTTCCCCCCTCATAGTTTTTCACCTCAGGCCCAGAGGCCTGTTCTGACAGGAATAGTTGGAGTCACAAAATGGTGGCTACCAACTGCCCTAACTGCCAAACCCAGAACCTGTCCCATAGAGTAGTATAGGGCGTTCCAGAACCTTCTGGTCCCTTCTGGACTTCTGAGGGTCAGCCTATAAAAGGCGGAATGCTGGACAGCCATTTTGTCTAACCAGAGAGAGTCGGCTGGAGGTCAGGCTGTAGCAAAAGGTGGGGGTAGGATAGTCAGAGGGTTGCCTTACTGATTCACCACCCTTCCTCCCTTGGGTTAATTGTCCTGACCCTGCTGTTTTGGATGGCTGGAGACCCTGGGCGCCTGACTAACCCTTAGCTTAAAAATATTGGGGTGTAAAAAGGAGAAGGAGACTGCAGCGCTGCGGAGCGCAGTCCTCTGCCCAGTTGGAGAGACTTTGGAGGAGTGTGCCCCCCCTGTCCCCAGCCTCTGTCCAGTGACTGGTAACTGCTCAAGAACTGTTAGCAGCTCCCCAGGGGTTGGTGTGTGCCAGAGGGTTCTGATCACCCCTCCTTTCTCTTTGCCCTTCCCATTTCACCATCTGCCCCCTTACCTGCGATTGCTGTCAGGTGCTCGCTTCATCCTCTTGAGGCGCGGGAGGAAGGTGACGTGGACGTCGTGAGAGAGCTGCCGGACTCGCAGCCCTCACCCCGGTAGTGTAACCGGGGGTGTTCAATCCTTCCTGCTGAAGAGGGAAGAGGGCGCCCGGATGCTGCAGTGACTCTGGGGCGGAAGCGGAGTCAGCAGCAGGCAAGAGCTATAGAGCCGCTAATCCCCGCGCAGGCCCCGTGAGGAGACAGCAGTGTTTTAGAGAGGGGCGGCGCTTCTACAGAGCCGCTAATCCCCGCGCAGGCCCCGTGAGGAGACAGCAGTGTTTTAGAGAGGGGCGGCACTTCTACGGAACCGCTAATCCCTGCGCATGCCCTGAGGTGCAGTCGCCCTACAAACTACGGAGGCTCCCTGACGAGGGATCAGCGGGACACGGAAGCTCCCAACGGCGAGATCAGGCCAGTGCGACCTCTCTTCAGCACGGGCCCTATTCCTGAGTGGGCCGGCTGGTGAGGAGGGGAGGCGACGCTGGTGTGCAAGAGAACGGCGGTGAGCTCCAGCTACCTTCAACTTCCCACAACAGCTGAAGCAAACACCCACAACGAGCCACAAGTAAGGTGGGAATCTGGGTTGGTGAAGGACCGGACCACAGTACTGAAAGGTCCAACAGTTAAGAGTTCCCCACACAAGTCCCTAGTGTGGATCCGAGGGGCAGAGTTGACTAATTTAGGATATTGTGACTGGGAATTCACCCAATGTACTCGAGCACTGCACAGGAAAGCCTCATTGGTCATTAGGGCAGGGCGAGTTGTCAAGTCAGTAATCCTGTCAATACTGTTGAGTGTGATGCCTGTTTTCCTTTGCAGCGGGGGTCAAGGAAAGAAACAAGTGAAGTAGCCATTCAACAATTGCTATTAGAAGAGGCATCTACTAATGTGGTGTTGAAGTACCTATGGTTTGAGGGAAGTAATAAGTTCCTCATACAGCACACGGGTGGTAACATATAACTTGTGTAATTCCTACACTTCTCACTGGGTGTGCACTCTTGTGATTAAAGGTTTAGACACTGTAATGAAGTCAAAGCCAGTAAAGTGGAGTCTAATGTAAAGTAATGTGCTGTTGAAGCTGAGTATTGATATGATTTAACAACTTCAATAGTAATGTGATTTTTGTCCTGACAATCTGTAGTGTATTAAGTTGTGATTCTGAAAACAAAAGAGCAGAGATATTATTTTTATAAACCAGCTCATATTTTTCCATATTTTGGTGTAGTGTCATTTTTGTGTGTTATTGCGTGGATTTACTGCTGGGTGGTTTGCAACCTTCACACTTGTGCCTCTAGAATTTATGTCTTATCCTAGGCCAGGCTACCCTAGGTGACCTGACATCCCAGGTTCCAACACATATATTAAGGAAGTGGTATAAGAACCACGACCTGACTAGACACAAGGCCTAGAGCCTTTAGAATCAATGGAACGACAAGAAACCACCCAAGGTAGTGGCACAGGGGACCCACGGGGGATTCGTGCAGTGTCTGAACACAGCCGCGACTCGCCGTTAGCTTCTGTGGGGAAAGTGGCTGTTGGAAATTTGGCGATAAAGGACTCTTAAGAAAAACTTTGAGCAAACCCCTGTAGACTTAAGGAGTTAAAGGGCCAATACCCATGGGAGCACCGGAGTTCTCAAGTTACCTCACCAAGGGAAGCCGGGTGTATAGGTGTCTTTTGATGTTGGGAATCGTTGTTGATTTCGATGGTGATCTGCTGCAAAGTGCGTCTGCCGCTGAAGTGGAAAGTGTCAAGGGTTATCCAAGCCTGGATCGAAGATGAGAAGCACATGAAAGCCGAGGGGACAGAGTCTGGGTCACTAGCCAGTGACCAGGAGCACGATAGTCGAATGCCCACCAATGTCGAGTGATTTCAGGTTGAAGAGATGAAGAGATGAAGCTTGACTCTGCAGCCATGAGGGCCAGAAGGCATCGACGACAACCAGGAGCTGGATACAAGCTTTTCCACAAAGGATGTGAAGTGCTGCGGTGTCAGTGACTGGGTTGGACCCAACAAGCCTTGGAACAGCAACCCATGCAGAAAAGGAAGAAATGCTTTGGTGCGGACCAGCAGGGTTCGAGGGACTCACCAAGCAGTGGAGAGTCAGGGCATGTCTGGAGGAACCAGGGAGACTCAATGAAAGTTAAAATCGCCTTCTCAGGGACCCACCAGTCAATGAACTAGGGATCACAAAGGTACCTGAAGCAAAAACACAAAGGGCTGGCTAACGGAACACTTTTGGAGTGTAGGTCAGTAATCTTTGGTGGAAAAGGTGCTTGGGGTCTGGGCTGTAAGTAATCCAATGAACAGCTTCAAGGAACGCCGAGAAGCTGATGCACTTGTAAATGAATGGTGGGGACTCGGGTCAGCCTCTGCGAAGTCTGGAAATCCACCTCCTGGGCTGTAAGGAGCTTCAGCGATGCAGACCAGCAAATTCCTCGTTGGTGCCTGCCAAGCAGGGGAGTAACTCTTTTACTCCAAGGGAGATTATTCAGTCATCTAGTTGTGTAGATCATCGAAGTTCCAGGATTTCTGTAGCAGAGTTTCATCCAGGTGTAATCTAAAATCCTGTAGCCAGGGGTTCCCATCTTATACCCAAGGAAGGGGTTGGAAATATTCTGGGAACCCACCTATGGGAGGGTTTGGAAAGAGGGGTGGCTACACCCATTTTCTTTGTCCAGTTTCATGCCAGAGCAGGGGCTGGGAGCTCCTGCAACTCGTTTGAACTGGGCTATGCATAGGGACAACAAATGTTCCCCCAGTGCAGACCTCAAAGCACTCTCAGAGTGCACCCACCCATCCCCAATACACTAAAGCCTGTCTAGGAGGTGGTTACACCTCCCTGTGATAGGAAGCCTATTGTCAAGGCCTCCCCTGCTGGAGTTTCATCCAGCAGCATGAGGCCATACTCGTGTCTGTGGCTGCAGCATCCATTTTTAGATGCCAGGTCTCTTTTAAACTGGTACCGGGTATACCTTTGTGTACATATCTCTCCCTCTAGAAGGGTGGAATTCTGCCCCCGCTGCCAGCACTGGCGAGGGGTAGGATTCCAAAGTGTTTGACACCAAACACAACATGTTTCGGGGGCGTGGCTAGCAGCCGATGATGGCGGCAGCATAAGGGACAGGCTCCGCGGTTAAGGCGGCCTCTCCGACTATCCGGCTCGTAATCCGTCACATTTTTCAAGCCCTGCAGGAGGGAACCAGATACCAGGACCGGGCGGTGCAAGTGGCGGAAAGCGGCGTTCAAATCCGACGCCTGGAGACCGACCTCCGTCGGAGTTGCGGACTGGCCTACTCCAACCATCTGAGCCGGGACCTTCCCTGATCGACTAGCCCGACAGGAAGTGAGGCCGCTCCGGGGGACCTGCGCCGGAAGTGCCCGCATGTTGTGAATGGCGGCCGGAACCCAGTAACCACGCCGACCGATTGGGCACTGCCTACATTCAGAGGTGGAGTGGCGGCATCTGCACACCTCGGCCGCCACCTCCGGACCCGTATAATGTATGACTGGCGGCCACACGCGGAGGGGAGCTCAGGATTGTAAGGGACAGCCGCCATTTTCTGAACGCTGAAGGACAGTGCGCACCAGCAGACCGCTAGCGTAACTCGCCCTGCGGAGCGACCTACCCGTGCCTGGTTGGCGGGCAAGAACACACCTTACAAACTGCACCCAGTTCATAAGAACGGTACGGCCCTCCGGGCCTGGTGGGGATCAGCTCATTGGCGCCGGTGGACAGCAAGGAAGCTCCCTAATCGGGCGCCAACACTCCACGACCATTGCGGGTGAGGTCAAGTCAAGTCAAGTCATAAAATTTGTATAGCGCACTACATACCCAGAGGGTTTCAAGGCGCTTAGGAAGGGGAGGAGGATTATTTGTCAAATATCCACGTTTTAAGCTGCTTTCTGAACGCTAGGTGATTCTGGGTGAGGCGAAGGTAAGCGGGGAGTGAGTTCCATGTTTTGGCAGCCAAGTATGAAAAGGATCTGCCTCCCATGGTGGTCTTGTTGATGCGAGGTACAGTGGCGAAGGCTTGGCTGGAAGAGCGAAGTTGGCGGGAGGGGGTGTAGAAGGACAGTTGAGAGTTGAGGCAATCTGGTCCGATGTCGTAGAGTGATTTGTGTGCGTGGGTAAGCAGTCGGAAAGTGATCCTCTTATTGACGGGTAGCCAGTAGAGGTCTTTAAGGTGACCAGAGATGTGCTCGTTGCGTGGGATGTCTAATATGAGCCTGGCTGAGGCGTTTTGGATTTGTTGTAGTTTCTTCTGGAGTTTAGCGGTGGTACCTGCGTAGAGGGTGTTTCCGTAGTCCAGTCGGCTCGTGACTAGAGCGTGGGTGACTGTTTTCCTTGTTTCGGAGGGGATCCAGCGAAATGTTTTTCTGAGCATGCGAAGAATGTTAAAGCAGGAAGAGGATACGGCGCTGACTTGTCTGTTCATTGAGAGTGAAGAATCCAGGATGACGCCAAGGTTCCGTGCGTGGTCTGTCGGGATGGGTGCTTTTCCGAGGGCTTCCGGCCACCAGGAGTCGTCCCATGCAGAGGGGGATGAACCTAAGATGAGCACTTCTGTTTTGTCTGAGTTCAGTTTCAGACGGCTTTGTTTCATCCATTCGGCGACTTCTTTCATTCCTTCGTGTAAGTTAGTTTTGGCGGTGCTGGGGTCCTTGGTGAGAGAAAGGATTAGTTGAGTGTCATCCGCGTAAGAGATGATGTTGAGGTTGTGTTGGCGTGCGATGGCCGCGAGGGGGCTCATGTATACGTTGAAGAGGGTGGGACTGAGTGAGGATCCTTGAGGTACGCCGCAGATGATTTCAGAGGCCTCGGACTTGAATGGTGGGAGGCGGACTCTCTGGGTTCTTCCGGTGAGGAACGAGGTGATCCATTCCAGTGCTTTTCCTTGAATTCCGATGTTTCTGAGGCGTTGTAAAAGGGTGCTGTGGCAGACTGTGTCGAAGGCTGCAGAGAGGTCGAGGAGGATGAGGGCGACTGTGTCTTCATTGTCCAGTAGAGTTCGAATGTCGTCTGTTGCTGCGATGAGGGCGGTCTCAGTGCTGTGTTTGGCTCGGAAGCCAGATTGTGAGGGGTCGAGTGATTTGTTGGCTTCGAGGAAGGTGGCAAGCTGGTTGTTGACGGCTTTCTCGATGACTTTGGCCGGGAATGGAAGAAGCGAGATGGGGCGGTAGTTTTTGAGTTCGGTGGGGTCTGCTGTTGGTTTTTTCAGAAGGGCAGTGAGTTCAGCGTGTTTCCAGTCTTCCGGGAAGGTGGCGGAGTTGAGGGAGCAGTTGATGACGTCTCGGAGGTGCGGAGCTATGACGGAGTCTGCTTTGTTGAAGATGTGGTGAGGGCATGGGTCTGTGGGGGATCCAGAGTGGATGGAATTCATCAGGCGGATGGTGTCCTCCGTGGAGATTGGGTTCCAGGCGTTAAGGGTGTTTACGGGGGGAAGATGGTCAGCAGATGGTAGGGTGGGTTGGCTTCCGGGTTGGTTGTCAAAGCTGTTGTGGATGTCAGCAATCTTGTTGTGGAAAAAAGAGGCTAGGGAGTCGCAGAGGGTTTGAGAGGTGACGTAAATAAATAATTTACTCTCTTAATTTCTATACAGGTAAGTACTTAATCAATAATAACTCAAGTCGGAAAGAAAGGAAACAGGGTCCGTGGTGTTAGAGTTCTTAGGGGTTTTATTCCTCAAAAAGGAATGGTCAAGACCATAATATCTTGTTCTGACCACCACAGGGGTGTCAGAAGGGATAGGGTGAGCGCGCTACAATTTATTGACAATACATAGCTTATATACTTAATTCAGTTCATAAGAAACAGTCATAGTAGGCGTAACAGCTGAGAGAAGACAAGATAACAGTATGCACGTGTTGCTAGTACGTAATCAAAAGGCGTGGACTAGGCGTGAACTGGAGGTGTGTGCTAGAAACGTCACAGGTAGGTGTCACAAAAGGGTGGCACTTAACAGAAATGTTGCAATGTCAGCAGAAAATCGGAAACTTGGATGCGCGCGCAGCTGCATGACGTGTGAGTAACATGGAGTCGGAAGGTGCAGGGGGCTTGACATTTACACTGACGGAAAGAGACAGAAGTCTGGCAGGTCAGATCAACTTGTGCTTCTATCATATCTGATATCTGGTGTTTAGGAACTGAGCTATCTGGACGGAAAGGTCTCTAGGGCAGAAGCTATTCTATACTGACTGTGAGTGCGTGTATAAGCGCCTGAATGTCTGAATGAGAAGCGTGGGGGCACGGGCCTTCCATGGGAGCATGGCAACAGAAGTTATGAATTACTTGCACGGAGACAGGTCGGCCCTTTGGCCCTGCAGCTGAAGAGGGATGTTTACTGAAGCTGGTAGGCAGGAATGTATTTTCGAGGAGCGGAACAGATAACTCGAAGGTTATAGTCAATCTTGGCAGGCAGCAGGCTGAGCTGAGCGCGAGGGGCCGCGCTGAAAGTAAGTCAGAGTTCACGGGTACAGAGGCAGCCTGGGCAGAGGCCCTTAGAGTCAGAAGCCAGAAAAGAGGCTCGGTGGCAGAAATTCAGGGCCTACTCAGCTAGGGCTGAAAGACGGAGAAGTACACCACAAAAAGACGTTGGCATGGCATACTTAGGAACGGACCATTCAACCCATTCATGGTGGGTCTGAAAGAGGACATGTTAACATTGGACGCAAATGTATTTGCGTCTTCATAACTGGTACAGGAGGGAAGTTACATGCACTTTAACTCGTACATGGAGACGGTGGGGTACACGCTAGGGAACACAACTTGATCATAAAATGTATTTTCCTCATTCCCTCCTTGTTCCCTACGGACCCTTCATGATATATCAATCATCATAAATTGATCAGTTTGTTCTTGTAACATAATTTGTTCATCTCTCTTCCGTCGTCTATTTGAGAGAAAACTGGAGTGTTCAATGCATGATGTGGCACACAGTCCACATATCGCCGGCCCACACTGTAGGCACAGGCAGCAGCTGAATACTATGACAAGGCCAATGCCTAGGAAGGATAGGATCTTCCATCCCCAAGCGGACAACGTTGTCCAGAACCAACCGGACCAAGTCCAGGTGCCTGGATTCTGATGTATCTGATTTGCAATTTTATGCAGACGGGTAATAGCTTGATAGACTGATGGCGCGTTTTGTGGGATGAAAACGCAGCAGCTTGACCCGATGACCTTACAGGCTCCACCTCTATCTGCCAAGATGACGTCAATTACAAGACGATTTTGAAGGACAACAACCCGTATAGCAGATTGCTCCTCTGTTAGGTTACCTAAGGCGGAGGCAGTTTCATGTACCACTGCTTCAAGTGTTCTAGTTAATCTACGTATTAATTTACTGTTTTGAACAGGTCCTAAAAAGAAAAAGAATCCTTTATTAAAATCAGTGTACTGTTCCCATGCCGTTTCTGTGTAGTCGACAAGTGGGATATCTCTTCTGGGTCTATTCTTTACTAGATTTGTATTTCTATGGTAATCAGGGGGGGCTAGGAAAACAGGTGGCAGAAGGAATGCAATGTAACAGGTACCATCCCAATCTGGAGGTAGACGTATGTATGCGGTATGACCACAAACAAAATAGGAATGACTGATAGCTTTAAAGGACGATTTACCATGATCACTGAATTCGACCACAGTAGTGCATTTACTATGACCTAAGTGTACTGAACCTTTCTTTCGGACACATAATTCACCAGTGACTGGTAATACTAGCATATGGGGCAGACCTGGTGCAGCCCCGGATTCTACAGTAAGGATCATAAGGCTAATTGTGTAGTTACCTAATCCATATACTTCATTTTCTAGATCAGTTCCTATTCGAGTGGGAAGTCCCTCCTTATCAGGGTAACAGACGTCGAGCAGGACTAAATTCAGGTTTCCCCAAACCCAGCCCCCATCGAAGACAGCAATATCGGGATCTAAAGAATTAATTATTTTAAACCATGCCCCACAGGAGCCATTGTGAGTGAACGGATACGGAAAGAGGGGCAGAGCTCCCTTGTAATTCTGGTAGGGAGGGAGCCGGCCACATATCCAGCAGTCTGTAGCATTGTTAGCCTGATGGGAATGGTGTAACATACTAATGAATGTGTTGTTGCGCAGCGCAAGTCTGTAAGAGAGTTCGTGTAGAGGTAACTTGCTAAAAGTGTGTTCAGCAGAGACATTATAAACAGATTGTTCACGCCTGAAAATAGGCCAGTAGATAGGTAGCAGAATGCTAACAACAATAATTAAGATACTCAGAATAAACATGATTAATAGTGTCACTATACAGTGACTACGAAGTGATTTACAATATGCACGCTTCTTAATTCGTCTCTCTCTCTCTCTATCTCGATCTAGGGGATACATGTCAGAAACTATTTAACCGATTCACCTAGGGGAGGACTTAAACAATTAAACTGTCTGACTTGCTAGATCGGAGTTTCGACCGGTATTCTTCTTGGGGAGTTTTTTCTCGTTCGGTAACGGTAAAGTCTTTTGGCTCAACACAGTCTTTGGTGGGGGTGGACGAGTCTCGGTCTGGCTTTAGTTCATGAAACTTCTTCACATGACTCGTATGGACCCACCCCTTTCTCCCTTCGATCTTGACGGCAGTCCTCGTGGTGAGAAGGACGGTCTTCGGTGTTTTCCAGCGGGGCTCCAGCGGACTCTTCCTGTCGAAATTTCGGACCAATACTATATCCCCAGGACGGACATCGTGTGGCTTTACATCAGTGTTGTCAGGGAAGGCTGCGGCAACCTGTGAACGACATGATTGGAGTGCAGACATCAAGGAGGCAAGGTAATCTGTCAACATGTTACAATCAACATCAGTGATCTTTTTCGGAATGGGCGTCCCCCACATATTCGGTGGTCTGCCAAAAACCACTTCGTACGGGGATAGTCCTGATCTCGAATGGGCAACCATTCTCATGTAGAATAGTGCCACGGGCAGGGCGACTATCCAGTCGACCCCTTTTTCCTGACATATTTTTGCAAGTCGGATCTTTAGTGTCTGGTTATGCCTTTCTACAAGGCCTGCTGCTTCAGGATGTCGGACACAATGAAATTTCCACTAGTATCCTAACAGTAAAGAAACCTGCTTCATTAACTCGGACGAGAACGGCTGTCCGTTATCTGAGTACACAACACGAGGCAAACCGTATCGTGGGAAGAATTCACGAACCAACTGCCGGGCAGTGGTCGGAGCAGTATAATCTGGGACTGGGTATGCTTCGGTCCAACGGGACAGAGCACAAACAACTACGAGGACATACTTGAATCCTCGACAACGGTCCATCTGGATATAATCCATCTGGAGGACTTCAAAAGGGTGATCGGGAGGATGAAATCCACCTTGCTCTACAGGGACGCTTTTACCTGGATTGAACTGACAACAGATCATGCAAGTACGCACTTTCTGTTTTGCTGCTGCGCGTAAGTGTTTATTGCTCCAGAGATTTTGTAAACTGTCTAACATCGCTTTCTATCCTAGATGTGCTGGGTTATGTGCTGTGTTAATCATGACTTGAACCATAGAGTCGGGGAGAAACCATGTAGATTTTCCCTTCGTCATCCATCCTTGATCTGTCTGGATCCCTCCTAGTTCAATCCATTTCTTTATTTCATCTGGGGTAGCATGTACCTGAATATCAATTACGTCTAGGGCGGGATCTTTGACTGCCATACACTTTGTCGGTACTATTGTCTTTGTCATGTCAGCTATCTGAGTGTGAGTTAATGCTGTATGTTTCGCTGTCTGATCTGCCAGGTCGTTACCCTGGGAAACAGAATCTGTGACTTTAGTATGTGCTTTACATTTCATGACGGATATGCCCGAGGGCAAATGTATTGCTTCTAACAGTGCTTGAATGAGGGGACCGTGTTGGATCTTGGCACCATGAGAGGTCAGGAAACCTCGTTCCTGCCATAACATGCCGAAGTCGTGTACGACTCCGAAAGCATAACGGGAATCAGTGTATATGTTAACATTTCTGTTCTTGGCTAGTATACAAGCTCGGGTCAGAGCGATGAGCTCTGCTGCTTGAGCAGACAGTGTGTCAATATGATGTGTTTCTTTAACTTCAGTTTCAGTGGTCACTGCATACGCGGCCACTAATTCTCCTGTATTTGTTCTCAGGCATGAACCGTCCACATAAAGTGTCAGGTCTGGATTTGTCAGTGGAACATCTGTTAAATCTCGTCGTGGCTTGGTTACTGTATTAATGATTTCTATACAATCATGCGGGGCTGGATCTGTCATAATTGTAGGTAACAGTGTTGCGGGGTTCAGTATACTGCAGCGTCTAATTTCTATGTGTGGCTGGAATAACGTTAATTCATAACCTGTCAATCGTGCTATAGTCAAGTGCTGAGTCTGGGTTCTGTTTAACAGAACTTCTACAGAGTGTGGAACTTGTACTGTTAATTGATGGCCTAAAACAATTGAATCGCTCTGTCTGATGGCTAACGCTGTTGCTGCTACTGACTTTAAGCACGCAGGGAGTGCCTGGGCTACTGAATCCAATGTACTTGAGAAATAAGCGCAAGGCTTATATGAACCTGCCTGATCTTGGGTGAGGACAGACAACGCTGTACCATCACGCTCTGTAACAAAAAGTGTAAACGGTTTGCTGTAACATGGTGTCGCTAAAACTGGTGCTTGGCATAATGCTTTCTTTAACTCTTCAAAAGCTTGCGTGTGTTCCTGAGTCCAAGGGAGGACAGTCGAGGTCGCTGCCTCCTGCGTCGTTAACTGAATGAGTGGTTTAGCTAGAAATGCATATTGAGGAATCCATTGTCTGCAGTATGAGGTGAGGCCTATGAAGGCCCGCACTTCCTTTTGTGTCTGGGGTTGTGGCATATTTGCAATTAACTGAATGCGATCGGGAGTGAGCTGTCTCCCCACTTTGGACAGCAAGTGACCCAAGTACACAACTTGCTGAACACAGAATTGTAGCTTCGAAGGAGACACCTTGTGTCCCTTGTCGGCCAGAAAATGTAAAACTGTCAGTGATGCTTGTTCACATTCGGGCTCACTTCGTGCGGTGATCAGTAGATCATCGACGTATTGCAGTAAAGCGGTGTTAACTGGCATTTGAATACAATCTAGTTGTCTTTTCAGTGCTTGACTGTAGATGCTGGGGCTTTCTGTGAATCCTTGAGGTGCGCGTGAAAATTTGAAACTGCGTCCATTTAAACTGAATCCGAAGAGATATTGGCTCTCTGGATCAATAGGCACGCTGAAGAAGGCGTTCTTGAGGTCAATTACAGTAAAGAACGTTGCTTCTGAATCAATAGCAGTCAATAGGGATGAGATATCGGGGACCACAGGGTACTGTGGTATAATGCATTTATTCAGTTCTCGAAGATCAATCACCAGCCGATATACTGGCAGTGCATTGGGATCAGTACGTTTAAGAATCGGAATGATGGGTGAATTACAGACATTGGAGTCGGTCTCTACGACCACTCCTTGGGCAATGAGCTCTTCAATGATTTTCAGTAAAGCCACTACAGCATCGGGTGGTAACTTGTATTGTCTGATTCTGGGTAGAACAACACCTGTCTTGAGTGTAACACGATATGGTGTGATATGCATGCAACCTACATCAGTTGGGCCTTTTGCCCACAAGTAATCTGGTACATTTTTCAATCTGACATCGAATTCTCGCAAAACATAATGACCCTTGAAATCCCGTAGAAAGAGTCTAACTCCCTCCGGAGAACAGCAGATTATGGCTCCTAAAGCCTTCAATGTTTTAATTCCTAACAGATTTTCTGGACATGATTTTGTAAGTAACAAGTCTGTAACACGTGATAACGGACCCACAGCCAGGGGGACTGGTTCCGATACTTCATTTACAATGGGCTGTCCTGAAAAACCAAGGGAAACATTCTGTGAGCCTGAGAGGGGTGCCCCTGGAACTTCATTATGACTTATTGTGGTGCGGCTTGCCCCTGTGTCAATTAAAAACTTTCTGTCTTTTCCCAATACTTGACTGTGCACATAAGGACCTTCTTGATCTACAGGAATTTCAATAAGAGGCAAGCCAAATTCCCTCTCTAGGCTGTTTCATGTATATCGTTGATAATCAGGATAAGCGGACTGGGCATACTGGTACATTTGTTGTGAAACTTGCTGGGATGCGGCAATGGGCTGTGGCTGTGATACCGCTACTGTCTGTGTTGGAGGTGAAGAAGCATGCATAGGCTGTGTATTCTGTGCATTCTGTGAAGACTGATGATGGTTATGGTCTTGTCTAGGCGGATGCGGTCTTTCTTTAGTTTTACCTGTTGCTATGTTATGTTTCAGGACTGGGCATTCATGTACGTAATGACCTGGCTGCTTACAATAATTACATGTCCCTTTAACGGGAGCTGTAGTGTGACTTATCTGGGTCCCACCCTTTCTCTGACCGTCGGCTGGGACCGTCTGAGCTACTAACATTTTCTTCTTCGTGTCTTTCATGCGTTTTTGTTCCTGATCTTGTTCTTCTCTAATTCTGTTCTGATGATATTGGAGCATCTGTAACATCTGGGATGGCGTATTTGCTTGCCATGTACTTTCAACCTTGTATACACGATTCTTAACTGCTAACAGGGAATTCTCAACTAACTTTGATACAAAAAGATGCGGATATGACTCGCTACTTGGTTTAAGACCACTATTTATAATGAAACATTTCTCGAATCTCGAATAGAAGTCACTAGTATCTTCATCATGTTTCTGTTTACAGGACGAGATTGCGTCCCAATCTTCCTTTCTAGTTGTCAATAATCTTGGCAGAACCTGTACTATCAAACCTGGTAGTGCTTTAGTTTTGTCCCCAAGGCCTAACCCCGGGACCCGTTTTTTCTCTTCATCTTCTATTTCTGCCCATGCAATCTTTGTGTCTCCCACCTCCCAATCCTTTTCTTTTAATTTCTCGTAGATGCCCGTGGGCAACAGTACCTTCAACATTTTCATGATATCTTCATATGTGTAATCCCCCATTAGTAACATGTCTTTGAGCTCTCTGTGAAAACCTGCAGGATCTTTATCATGACACGGGACTAGTTTCTTCATTTCTAACAGCTCTAATTTAGTCAGAGGCGTGTGAACATACACGCGTTTCAAGATATGGTCCTCACCCATAACTGGGTGTACTTCTCGTAAGGGGTTCTGACTCTCAATGCCATTACCGCATTGCATGTGGTACATTTTCCTTTCTGGAGGTGGGGCGGGAACATATTCAGAGCTTATGAAAGTGTTATATTTATGTCGTTGTTCTAGAATTATTTGTATTAACTTGGTACTGAAACCTCTCCATCTGTCCATGAGAAGTGCTTCTAATGTTTCGTGTAAGGGACCTGGATCAGAATGTTGATTTCTGTATTTCGTGAGGAGGTGCTGAATCATGTATACACCTGCTAATTTCTGCTCGTCTGGGGAGAGGTTCAGAAATGTCTGTGCTAAGGTATCATCATTATATATGTCTGGATTTTCGGCCCATAATATGGCTGACCGGGCTAGTTCTTGTTCATCCATAGAGTTGAGTACATGGTACCCTACTCGATCTCGAAGCCTTTTATCAGTCTCCTGAAACTGATGTTCAGAAGAATTCGGGTTTGTTAAAGCAGAGAGAAAAACTCTCTTATTTTCCGGACGCATACCCTTCCTAAGGTAAGTTCCCTTACCTACATATGCTATAGTATCTGTAGGTCTTTCTGGTTCTTCATGTTCTTCTTCCTCCTCGGAGGAAGCTTTATCTTTCTCTTTTTGGTGTACTGCTATCACTGCTTTTCTTATTTTCTTGTACATACTGGCTATGCAATTCTGTCTATCATGCTTTCCTTCAGCTATATTTTGACCCCACTTATTTAGTGCATCTAATTCACTCTGATCTGTTCCAGGCCTGTCTCGTTCTCTTATTAGGCAATTTACAAAAAAACGTAGTATCTGTGCTTGAATGTCAACTTTCTGTTTCTCCATGGCTTCCTTAATACTGTCAGGGTCTTTCCCTGTCTGAACAAACTCATATATTCTATCTAGGCGCTCTTTCATTCCTACATAGCACAGCAAGATATCAGTAGCAGATCTTAACCGTAGTGATGCCAATATCATTAGATCGTCTTTTCCGGGTACTGGATCATATCTGCAAACTGAAATGTTTTCTTTTAATGCGTCAAGGCGGGGTGACCTGAACGTGAGAGGACTCTGTATATCCCTGAAATTGAATCTGGCTGTCAATGGCGGGGTCCGAAGACCCGCGGTCGCACCTCCTGAAGCGGAGGCTTGTGCATTATCTCCCTGTGGAGTCGGTATCTGAACTTGAGTTTGTCGTTTAGTTGCATCAGGTAAACGTGGTTTCGGTAGGTCTATTTTGGGTGCGGGAAGTGGCGGAGCTGGCGGAACGGGGGAGGTCTGTCTTGGTACCGGCGGAACATGATCTGGGGGCGGGGTGCCACCCCCATCCCTGTCAGTAGGCAGGGCTCGAACAGGCAGATTGGTGTAAGCTGGTGCTACATCCTCTAGATAAGAATTTAGGAATATGTCTTTAGTAGTCTTATGCATTACTTTAGTTGGGACTAATGGTGGCGGTAAGTTTTTCGGTATTTCTGATAGGGCCTCAGGTGTACCCTCGGCCGCGAGATACATACCGTTTACGAAATTGTTTCGTGCACGGTCTATTTGTTCTGTTTTTACTCGGATCCCTTCGGTAACTAGTTCGTTTTCTTGGGCTTTTTCTGATTCTTTAAGTCTATTTTCTCTACGTAGTTCTCTTTCAGCACGCTTATGTGCTTCCTTACGCCAAAATTCTATGGCGTCTTTCTGAGATTGTCTAGCTTTCTTTTTCCATAATGCTTCTTCTACCTTCATGATGCACTCGGCATCCCATGTTCCGTTAACGGGCCATCTGTGTCTCTCGTCTAGATGCTTGGTATAGTCAGCCCATAAATCTAGATACAATATGGCATCTATGCCATGCTTGTTGTACATAAAGTTACCTGGAGTGTCCCTAGGGGGGATAGGAATCTCTTCCTCCAGTATCCCTTTCCTAGTTCCTATCTGCTTTAACTTGTTAAAGAACGGCATCTTGTCTACTTGATACTGAACACTCGATCCCTGCTACTTAATACTGAATATAACTAGTTATACAAGAAAACATAAATGCACATTTAAAACAGTCTCATTCATACCACGACTTTAATCACATAAAAAGACATTTGAACATAAATGACTACCCCCTATACTGGATATACTGCTAAACAGTACAGATACACTGGAGTAACAGTGCAGAAATTCAGAAATTCGGAATACTAGATATACTGCTAAACAGTACAGATACACTGCCTAAAAACAGTGCAGACCGGACTTGTGTACCCAAACCCGTCTAGATACATCCCAGCAATGGTACTCACCGGGAAGCACGGAAACAGAAGGCCTCGGAAACTCGACTGGACTCGACTCGACACTTCGGAAAACTTCGGAAAACTTCGGAAAGGCTTCGGAAACCTGGGTGGGCCTCTTGACACCTCGGACCTTGCTTCTTTCGGCTAGGCTCTGGTCGGGATCCTCCGCACTCCTCACCGCCTCGTCTGGGTACTGATCGCAGTCTTCGTCACCTCCGTGGGTCAGAGGGAGATGCAGGAAATCCTGCCGGTACGCGTAGTTCCATCTAACTGATGGCAGGGGACACAGCTTGCAATGCACCAACCGGTGCGTGAGGTGGGGGAGGGGTCCCTATTCGGGCGCCAAAATGACGTAAATAAATAATTTACTCTCTTAATTTCTATACAGGTAAGTACTTAATCAATAATAACTCAAGTCGGAAAGAAAGGAAACAGGGTCCGTGGTGTTAGAGTTCTTAGGGGTTTTATTCCTCAAAAAGGAATGGTCAAGACCATAATATCTTGTTCTGACCACCACAGGGGTGTCAGAAGGGATAGGGTGAGCGCGCTACAATTTATTGACAATACATAGCTTATATACTTAATTCAGTTCATAAGAAACAGTCATAGTAGGCGTAACAGCTGAGAGAAGACAAGATAACAGTATGCACGTGTTGCTAGTACGTAATCAAAAGGCGTGGACTAGGCGTGAACTGGAGGTGTGTGCTAGAAACGTCACAGGTAGGTGTCACAAAAGGGTGGCACTTAACAGAAATGTTGCAATGTCAGCAGAAAATCGGAAACTTGGATGCGCGCGCAGCTGCATGACGTGTGAGTAACATGGAGTCGGAAGGTGCAGGGGGCTTGACATTTACACTGACGGAAAGAGACAGAAGTCTGGCAGGTCAGATCAACTTGTGCTTCTATCATATCTGATATCTGGTGTTTAGGAACTGAGCTATCTGGACGGAAAGGTCTCTAGGGCAGAAGCTATTCTATACTGACTGTGAGTGCGTGTATAAGCGCCTGAATGTCTGAATGAGAAGCGTGGGGGCACGGGCCTTCCATGGGAGCATGGCAACAGAA
The DNA here is from genome assembly GCF_964263255.1 of Lissotriton vulgaris. Lineage (NCBI taxonomy): Eukaryota > Metazoa > Chordata > Amphibia > Caudata > Salamandridae > Lissotriton > Lissotriton vulgaris. Next base: position 990,052,603 of record NC_141695.1, read on the forward strand.
GTTATGAATTACTTGCACGGAGACAGGTCGGCCCTTTGGCCCTGCAGCTGAAGAGGGATGTTTACTGAAGCTGGTAGGCAGAAATGTATTTTCGAGGAGCGGAACAGATAACTCGAAGGTTATAGTCAATCTTGGCAGGCAGCAGGCTGAGCTGAGCGCGAGGGGCCGCGCTGAAAGTAAGTCAGAGTTCACGGGTACAGAGGCAGCCTGGGCAGAGGCCCTTAGAGTCAGAAGCCAGAAAAGAGGCTCGGTGGCAGAAATTCAGGGCCTACTCAGCTAGGGCTGAAAGACGGAGAAGTACACCACAAAAAGACGTTGGCATGGCATACTTAGGAACGGACCATTCAACCCATTCATGGTGGGTCTGAAAGAGGACATGTTAACGTTGGACGCAAATGTATTTGCGTCTTCATAACTGGTACAGGAGGGAAGTTACATGCACTTTAACTCGTACATGGAGACGGTGGGGTACACGCTAGGGAACACAACTTGATCATAAAATTTATTTTCCTCAGAGGGGGTGATGTCGTTGGAGTTGGCCGAGGGGTTGGAAAATTCCTTGACGATGTTGAAAAGTTCCTTGCTGTTGTGGGCGTTGTTGTCAAGTCGATCCTTGAATGCTGTTTTCTTGGCTTTTCGGATCAGTTGGTGGTATGTACGGGTGGCGCTTTTGAAGGCGTCCTTGTTGCTGGTGGATGGGTCTTTTTTCCAGGCCTTTTCAAGGGAGCGGCACAGTTTCTTGGACTTCTTGAGATCGTCGTTGAACCATGAGGCCTTCTTGTTGCCAAGTTTGTGTTGACGTTTTTTCAGTGGTGCTAAGGTGTCGGCGGTGTTGGATAGCCAAAGGGTGAGGTTGGAGGCGGCTTCGTTGGCGTTAGAAGAGAGGGCTGGGGAGGTTTGAAGGAGCGATGTGGAGATCTGATCCGTGGTGATTTTGTTCCAGTTTCTTTGTAGAGTTGGTTGGAGGTGGATGATGGGTTTCGGCTTGTTGTAGGTGAAGTGAACGCAGCTGTGGTCGGTCCAGATGAGATCCGTGGTGTGGCTGAAGGAGACATGGTTGCTGGAGGTGAAAATGGGGTCGAGTGTGTGACCTGCGATGTGGGTGGGGGAAGTGACCAGTTGTTTAAGTCCGAGGTTGGCGAGGTTGTCTAAGAGGGTGGCGGTGTTGCGGTCGTTAGTCTTTTCAAGGTGGAAGTTGAGGTCTCCCAGGAGGATGTAGTCTTTGGAGGGGAGCGCGTGAGGGGTGATGAAGTCCGTGATGTCTTCACTGAATTTTGCGCGGGGTCCTGGTGGTCTGTAGAGGAGGGTGCCTTTAAGAGTTGTCTTGGGGTCGATGTGGATCTGGAAGTGAAGGTGTTCGGAGTTAGCGAGGTTGGCGTCGGAGCTGGTAGAGATGCGGATGGATTTCTTATGGACGATAGCGATTCCTCCTCCTGTATGGTCGGTGCGGTCCTTGCGTGTGATCTTATAGTCATCAGGGATAGCGATGGCGATGTCAGGGGCGGAAGAGGCGTTCATCCATGTTTCCGTTAGGAAGGCGATGTCTGGAGAGATGGTGTCTAGTAGGTTCCATAGGTCAATGGCGTGTCTGTGGACCGAGTGGGTGTTGAGCAGGATGCATTGTAGGTGGTTGGGGTCGGGAATCTGTGGTGTGGTCGTAGCGGAGATGTTGTCGGTGCCGCTAAATTTGCAGGAGAAGCAGGAGAACGGTCCATGGGTGCGTCCAGGAGCGGCTTGGACGCAGTTGGGGGCGCGACCGGGGTTAAGGGCTAGGAGGGTGGCGGCATCGTAGGTAACGCGGGGGGCTGGGCAGCGCGAGGGGCAGGGGGTCTGGCGCTGGGCGCGGTCCAGGCGCGGACGGGCGTAGACGGGCTTACCTTTGGCGCACCTTCGGCGTGTCTGAAGCGCGTGGACGCTGCGCGTGGGTACATCAGACATAAATGGAGAGTGGAGGGGGGCGGAGGAAGGGAGGAGCAGCTGGGGAGGCGGGTGCGGGGCGGAGAGGAGGGGCTTGCTCCGAGTCACAAACAAACAAAATGGCAGGGGCAGACAATACGATCTGGGCGAGCTTGGGGCCACAAAAGTATGAAATAAAGGCACAGATTACCAACAGCAGTCAAAACGTTACAAGTTCAGCAAAGCGAGCGCAGTGCGAGCAGAGGTATGCAAATAATGCAGCTTCTATGCGGGCGGTTACACGGAGCAAAAGCGCTGCGTTGCAGGTAATGAGACAATTGCAGTGCTGTGAGTGCTCAAAGCGCTACGATACCAGCCAGCAGAATTTCGTCAGGGATGTGAGGATGGCGCTGAGGGAACTCGGCAGAGCGCGAGTGAGCGGCCGCCTCTTACAGTGTAAGGGAGGTCACAGCGCTTTGATCTACGGGGCAGTGGTGGTCAATCTTGGAAGGGAGGAGCAGCTGGGGAGGCGGGTGCGGGGCGGAGAGGAGGGGCTTGCTCCGAGTCACAAACAAACAAAATGGCAGGGGCAGACAATACGATCTGGGCGAGCTTGGGGCCACAAAAGTATGAAATAAAGGCACAGATTACCAACAGCAGTCAAAACGTTACAAGTTCAGCAAAGCGAGCGCAGTGCGAGCAGAGGTATGCAAATAATGCAGCTTCTATGCGGGCGGTTACACGGAGCAAAAGCGCTGCATTGCAGGTAATGAGACAATTGCAGTGCTGTGAGTGCTCAAAGCGCTACGATACCAGCCAGCAGAATTTCGTCAGGGATGTGAGGATGGCGCTGAGGGAACTCGGCAGAGCGCGAGTGAGCGGCCGCCTCTTACAGTGTAAGGGAGGTCACAGCGCTTTGATCTACGGGGCAGTGGTGGTCAATCTTGGAAGGGAGGAGCAGCTGGGGAGGCGGGTGCGGGGCGGAGAGGAGGGGCTTGCTCCGAGTCACAAACAAACAAAATGGCAGGGGCAGACAATACGATCTGGGCGAGCTTGGGGCCACAAAAGTATGAAATAAAGGCACAGATTACCAACAGCAGTCAAAACGTTACAAGTTCAGCAAAGCGAGCGCAGTGCGAGCAGAGGTATGCAAATAATGCAGCTTCTATGCGGGCGGTTACACGGAGCAAAAGCGCTGCGTTGCAGGTAATGAGACAATTGCAGTGCTGTGAGTGCTCAAAGCGCTACGATACCAGCCAGCAGAATTTCGTCAGGGATGTGAGGATGGCGCTGAGGGAACTCGGCAGAGCGCGAGTGAGCGGCCGCCTCTTACAGTGTAAGGGAGGTCACAGCGCTTTGATCTACGGGGCAGTGGTGGTCAATCTTGGAAGGGAGGAGCAGCTGGGGAGGCGGGTGCGGGGCGGAGAGGAGGGGCTTGCTCCGAGTCACAAACAAACAAAATGGCAGGGGCAGACAATACGATCTGGGCGAGCTTGGGGCCACAAAAGTATGAAATAAAGGCACAGATTACCAACAGCAGTCAAAACGTTACAAGTTCAGCAAAGCGAGCGCAGTGCGAGCAGAGGTATGCAAATAATGCAGCTTCTATGCGGGCGGTTACACGGAGCAAAAGCGCTGCGTTGCAGGTAATGAGACAATTGTAGTGCTGTGAGTGCTCAAAGCGCTACGATACCAGCCAGCAGAATTTCGTCAGGGATGTGAGGATGGCGCTGAGGGAACTCGGCAGAGCGCGAGTGAGCGGCCGCCTCTTACAGTGTAAGGGAGGCGATCCGAACAAGCTGGAGCGGAAAGGCCTGAAAGCTACGAAGACCAAAGGCATGGCGGGGAAAGGACCAAAGAGCGGCACCACGCAGACCCGCATTGAACGCTATGCCTACAACAAGCCAGCTTCCTCCCCCACGACGGGGAAAGAGATGGGGGGCAAATCTGCAGATGCCCCGGGAGGAAAGAAGGCAACATTGGACGACGTGATGCAGGCACTGGCTCAGCTACAGACGACAGTGGGCTCGATCTCAACAGAGCTGACCTCCACAAAATGTCGGAGAAAGTCAACGCCATGGAAGTGGTCACAAAATCCCTCGTAGAGGATGTCTCGGAACTCCAACAGGCAATGGAGAAGTTGGCAACGGACAACAAGGTACTGCGTCAGAAGCTCGATGAGCAAGAAGGGCGCTCTAGGCGGAACAACATCTGCATTATTGGGGTGCCGGAGTCGGAAGGCATGAGAGCCATAGACTTGTATGTGGAGAGCCTGATTAGAAATGAACTTAAGCCAAAAGGACTGTCCACTTTCTTCTCCGTGGAGAGGGCTCACCGTGTACCAGGTGGTCAACTGAAACCAGGGGTGTCCCCGCGGCCTATAGTTGCCCGACTATTCAATTTCCGAGACCGGGATGCCATCTTGCAGGCAGCCAGGACGTCCCCCCCCATCAGACTTCAGAACTCCACTGTGGCTTTCTTCCCCGATTATACAGTGGATGTCGCATGCAGGCGAAGAACCCTCTTCGAGGTAAAGAAAGAACTCAGGACACGGGAGATCCCGTATTCAATGCTCTTCCCGGCTAGGCTCAGGGTGGTAGCAGAAAATAAAACATGGTTCTTTGACACCCCTGATTCCGTGCAAGACTGGCTGAAGGGATGGAGGCCGGGCCCTCACCCTCGGCGAACCAACCGACATCCAAAGGGCCGTAATGTAGGGTGACATCCGGAATCCCAGGCATCGGGAGGGGGCCCGGAGAGCAGCTCGCCCCTAAGAGACGAAGGTGGACAAGAGGACAAAGAAGAATAATGATCTTCAGGTTTTTGCAATTTACTAGACTTATTGTGCTGCTCACACGCCACCCGCCATTGGACACTGGGTGATGGACCTCCGGGGGTGAGACTGAGAGACCGCTGACTGCGGAGAGTCCCTCACCCCGACGCGCAAGTACAATGTTTTGGGGTTGGGACATGCACTCTGCTCAGTTGGGGGGGCGGGCAGTTTTGAGTCTGTATAGCAGGGGGGGCAGGGTGGGGGGTGAGTAGGGGTAAGGGGATGGTTAAAGTTCGGGACCACTTGGTCCTACAAGTTATGGTTTTGACACACGTACATGCTGATTGGTATGACACTGCCTTTGGACAGCACCACATGTCACTGGGGAGGCCGAATAGCAATGGGTACGATAGCGCCGCACCTGCTTTGTGCATGCCCGCACACAACACCTCATTCACAGCGAGAAGGCCTCGCTGCTTGTCGAGACCCCTCCTCGGGACAAGGGGGAGATTGCATCCTATGGTCTCTTTCGGGCCCCACCACCAGCGATTCCTATGGCCAGGGTAAATAGTCACACCCCACCAGCCCCACTGCAAATTATGTCCTGGAACGTTAGGGGCCTGGGCGATAGGATCAAAAGGGGCCTGGTGCTACAAGGAATTAAGAGACAGGGACCCGCCCTGGTTCTTTTGCAAGAAACACACTTGGTGGGGGCGGCCACACAGGCTCTGGATAGGCGAGGATACCGCATGATAGTGCACGCAGAATTCACCTCAGGGTCACATGGCACAGGCATATTGCTGCGAAAGTCCTCCCAATACATAGTGAAATCCACGAAGATAGATGACCAGGGCCGCTTCGCAGCGGTACATGGCCAGTGGGAGGGTAGGCTACTAAACGTGGTCTCCGTTTACATTCCGCCAGCGCTACAAGCCGTGGCGCTGCCAGACCTCGGCAAGTTCCTATTAGAACTCCCTGAAGGAGAACTACTCATAGGCGGAGACTTTAACACAATGCTCACAAATACCCTTGATCGGTTCCCCGCACGAACACACACAGATGGCCCTAGCAAACTCCAGAATTTTCTAGAAGCGCAGGGATTGGTGGATGTGTGGCATCTGCTACACCCGGAACAGCAGCAGTACACTTACTACTCGGCGACACACAATAGCCTCTCAAGGATAGACTACTTTCTCACATTAGGAAACGGCCTCCTTAACATTGACGAAGCAAAGATACAGCCGAGGGGTATTTCGTCTCATTCGCCGATCACTCTGACCATGTCTAGTACAGGCACCAAACGTAAGAGGGCCTATTCGATTTTTCCAGGGTATCTTAAAATCCCTAAAATTAGTAAAGACCTGAAGAAAGCAACCCGACTATATTTTGTAGAGAATCAGTCCTCGGTAGCCTCCCCCTCAATACTATGGGAAGCATACAAAACAGTGTTCAGGGGACAGGCTATTGCTGCGATAACAAACCACAAGAGAGTACAAAGGAGGGAAGCTTTGGAGCTGGAGTTGGGCCTCGAGAGGGCCAACACCGCCCATATGGCTGACACATCAGAAGATACACTACACGCCTGGCAGATACACCAACGCCGCCTCAACGACCATCTGAGGCGTGTGACTATGGCGGACATCGCCGCGACTAAACACAGAGTCTACGATATTGGGGATAAAGCCAGTAAACTCCTAGCGTGGCTGGACAGGAAACAGGGGGGAGGCAGGAACATACTGCAAATCACTGACGCATATGGCATAGCACACACCCAGCCGGAGGAAATTGTAGATGCATTGGCTGACCACTTTAGTGAAGTATACACCCCGACAGTAGTAGTGACAGAGGATGAAGCCCAAACCGCCCTCGACTGTGTGCCTTTGCCGGCGCTGACAGAGGAGGCGGGGAAGGACCTCGACGCCCCCTTAACAACTGATGAAATTCAGTTGGCAATTAACTCCCTCCACTCGGGTAAGGCTCTGGGCCCTAACGGGGTGCCCATTGAATGGTTTAAAACCATGTCGGAATCCCTGAGTGAACCCCTACTTCAGATGTATGAGGAGAGTAGAGAAAAGGGTACGCTGCCCCCGGACCAGCGGATGGCAACCATAGTCGCCATCCCAAAACCGGGTAAACTGCCTAGCGACTGTAAGTCCTATAGATCTATCTCGCTCCTGAACCCGGAGGCCAAAATAATAGCGAAAGTGCTGGCGAACAGGCTTATGCCGTGCTTAGGTCAGCTGATCCACCCGGACCAGTCCGGCTTTATGCCACATAGAAGCACGGCTTTGAATCTTCGTAGGGTGCACGGAGTTTTGGCGAGAATCCCACTGTTGAAGGAACCAGCAGCGATATTGTCATTGGACGCCAAAATGGCGTTTGACATGGTAGAATGGAGCTATCTCTTCGCGGTGCTCACTCGCATGGGGTTCGGGCCCATCTTTATTTCATGGATCAGGTTACTATACAAAGACCCAGCGGCCAGGGTAGTGGCGAATGGACACACGTCGCGTGACATATGTCTGGGACGAGGAACTCAACAGGATTGCCCACTTTTGCCCCTCCTCTTCGCACTGGTCCTAGAACCGCTGGCAGTCACTATTCGGAGTACACAGCTTCTGAGGGGGATTAGATGGGATCAACACTGGGAAGACAGAGTGTCCTTATATGCGGACGATATGTTGATATACCTTACAGACTTGGAGAATAGCCTTCCGAACCTCCTAGCAATATGCAACTCACTCGGGCGAGTGTCCGGCTACACTATCAACTGGTCTAAATCAATACTCTTTGAGCTCAGAGGGCCGCTCCCGCCCCTGCCGGAATCCTGCCCGCTGGAGGTGGCTCATTCTTCCTTTAAATACCTAGGAATTAGCCCTGGGCGAAGAACTACGCTCCGTTCGCGGAGTTTGCGGAGTTTCGGCAACTCCGCGCTCCGCGGAGAACGCGAAGTTGTCGAATACTCCGCAAACTGCTGCGTAGCGTAGTTCTCGCGCACTCAATAGCATTTTCGCGTGCGCGAGGATGCTTGCCGGTAAAATCGAGTTGCCGAACACGCAGAAACTGCAATCTGGCACAGAATAACTCGCGAACACGTTAGTAGTGACCAGAAATAAGGGGACACGAGCGGGCGGGACAAACCTCATGGGTAACTTTGCGTGCTACACATTCCGAGCATGCAGGCAATCAATCAATCAATCAATCAGGATATTTGTATAGCGCGCTACTCACCCAGAGGGTCTCAAGGCGCTTGGGGGAGGGGGGACCGCTACTGCTCGAACAGCCATGTCTTGAGTTGCTTCCTGAAGCAGAGGTGGTCTTGGGTCAGGCGGAGGTGGATGGGAAGGGAGTTCCAAGTCTTGGCTGCCAGGTAGGAGAAGGATCTTCCTCCCATGGTGGATCTTCAGATGCGTGGCACGGCGGCGAGGGCGTGGCTGGTCGATCGTAGCTGGCGGGTGGGAGTGTGGAAGGTCAGGCGGTTGTTGAGGTACCTGGGGCCCAGGTCGTGGAGGGCCTTGTGTGCGTGGGTGAGGAGTTGGAACGTGATTCTCTTGCTGACGGGGAGCCAGTGAAGGTCTCTCAGGTGTCCGGAGATGTGGCTGTGTCGGGGGATGTCCAAGATGAGTCGTGCGTAGGCGTTCTGGATGTGTTAGAGTCTTTTCTGGAGTTTGGCTGTGGTTCCGGTATAGAGGGTGTTTCCGTAGTCCAGTCGGCTGGTGACGAGTGCCTGTGTGACCGTCTTCCTGGTTTCGGTGGCGAGCCATCGGAAGATCTTTCGGAGCATGCGTAGGATGTTGAAGCATGATGATGAGACGGCGTTGACTTGTCTGGTCATCGAGAGGGAGGAGTCCAGGATGAAGCCCAGGTTGCGTGCGTGGTCCGTTGGTTTGGGTGCGCTGCCCATGCCAGGGGGCCACCAGGAGTCGTCCCAGGCAGAGGGTGATGATCCAAGGATGAGGACTTCCGTCTTGTCTGAGTTCAGTTTCAGGCGGCTGTTCCTCATCCACTCGACTACGTCTTTCATCCCTTCGTGTAGGTTGGTTCTGGCGGTCCTGGGTCGTTGGTGAGGGAGAGGATCAGCTGGGTGTCATTGGCGTAGGAGATGATGTTGAGGTTGTGTTGGCGTACGATGGCTGTGAGGGGGCTCATGTAGACGTTGAAGAGGGTGGGGCTGAGTGATGATCCTTGTGGTACGCCGCATATGACTTCGGTGGCCTTGGATCTGTACGGGGGGAGGCGGACTCTCTGGGTTCTTCCGGTGAGGAACGTGATGATCCACTCCAGTGCCATCTCTTGGATTCCGATGTTGCTGAGGCGCTGCACTAGGGTGCGGTGGCAGACCGTATGGAATGCTGTGGAGAGGTCCAGGAGGATGAGGGCCGCTGTTTCCCAATTGTCGAGCAGGGCTCGGATGTCGTCATTGGCTGCGATGAGGGCGGTCTCGGTGCTGTGGTTGGCGCGGAAGCCGGACTGCGAGTGGTCGAGGCTGGTTGGGCGAGCGCAATTGGTGATCCACTGTGTGAGGTTGTTGGCTGCTTGGTTGGGGTCCGTTGAGCTGGCGGGAGGGTTCTGGCTCAGTGAAGTGGTGAGCTGGTCGGTGGTGATCTTGTTCCAGTTCCTGCGGGGAACCTGTTGCTGGTGGTGGTAAGTGCTGGTCTTTCTGAAGTGGACGCAGCTGTGGTCTGTCCAGTGGAGTCCGGTGGAGTGGCTGAAGGAGATGTACTTGCTGGAGGAGAAGACTAGGTCAAGCCTGTGTCCGGCGTAGTGGGTGGGGGTGTTCACCAGTTGCATGTGTCCGAGGTTGGCGAGGTTGTCCAGCAGGGTGGTGGTGGTGTTGTCGTTGTTGTTCTCCAGGTGGAAGTTGAGGTCCCCTAGGTGGATGTAGTCAGCGGAGGCGAGGGCGTGCGGGCTGATGAAGTCTGCGATGTCTTCGCTGAATTGTGTGCGAGGTCCTGGGGGTCTGTAGATGAGGGTGCCTCTGAGTGTGGTCCTGGGGTCGGTGTGTATCTGGAAGTGAAGATGTTCGGCGGCTGTGAGGGTGTCGTCTGAGTTAGTCGTGATGCGGATGGTGTTCTTGTGGACGATGGCGATGCCTCCTCCTGTCTGGTTGACGCGGTCTCTCCGGGTGATCTTGTGTCCGTCCGGGATGGCGACGGCGATGTCGGGCGCTGAGGAGGCGTTCATCCATGTTTCCGTGAGGAAGGCGACGTCTGGAGATGTGGTGTCGAGCAGGTTCCAGAGTTCCACGGCGCTCCCGAAGACGAAAAACGGCTCGCGAATGGGTCAAGCAAGCTACTACGCATGTTCGCGGAGTTATGCGTAGTACGCGGAGTGCAAGTGCATCTTCGCGTAGCTCCGCGGAGTGCGGCTACGCGAACTACGCCCAGGCTTACTAGGAATACATGTCACTCGAGACGCCACTGAGTTTTCCACACTCAATCTGCAACCCCCTCTAACTCGACTACATAATGATTTGCAACACTGGAAGGAACTTCCATTAACATTGCTGGGCAGAGCAGCAATATTTAAAATGATGGCGCTACCGCGCTTTCCATACGTACTTGAAAACGCCGCAACATTAGTACCTGCCAGTTTCCTCCAGAGGGTAACTGCACTGATATCGAGTTTGCTCTGGGGAAACCGACCAGCCCGAATATCTCACACCAAACTTAACAGAAGCTGGTACGATGGTGGAATTGCACTGCCTAATATGCAGTTGTATTACTGGGCGGCCCAACTCAAGATCCTCAACCAGTGGGTACACGCCCCACAGGACGACCCAGCATTCAAGTCAGACAGGGCACAACTAGGTACCAACAGTTTACTAGCACCTCTGTATCACCGGGGCACAGCGGCGAACCTCATAGGACCAACCAAACATACCGTACAGCTATGGTACAAGGCGCAAGCGAAGCTACACTGGGAAGGGACCATCACGAAACTCACACCACTGTGGGACACTAAGGCACTGCGACACCTACGGCGCACTAAGGGCTTCACCCAGTGGGATAACATTGGGATATCGACAGTGGGGGATATGTGGACTAGACAGGGTGTGATCCCGTTTGCGTCCCTTCAGGACCAGTACGAACTGGGAGATAATGAGCTGTATAGGTATATACAAATCAGACATGCCCTTCAGGCGGCGATCCCACCGAATGTGACACCACCAGAGTCCTCCCCGCTGGAAGACCGTCTACTCACGGACTTCATGCAGGAAGGCGCAACCTCCTTAACGTATCGTAAATTGATTAATAACTTACCTGACCCACTGGAGAAGTTAAAGGACAATTGGGTGGACGAAGTAGGAGACTTCGATGACTCCGACTGGAACGCTGCCATGGCATCCCCGCGTGAGGCTGGCATATCGTCTAAGTTCCGCATGGTACAACTAAAAATCCTACATAGGGTATACTATACGAGAACTACATTACACAAATTGCAGAGGGCAGACCATCCCTATTGTCTCAGGGGCTGCAGGTAAGAGGGCACATTCATACACACACTCTGGAGCTGCACACGTATTGTTGGCTACTGGCAGCGGGTACTCCGGACTATCGCTCAAACACTTAACACCTCACTAACACTGGACCCACGTGTATGCCTATTGAATGTATGGGGACCTACAGATTTCACATTTTCTGAGAGGATATGGACCACGATAGGTCTCATGATGGCCAAACGGGACATTGCACAAAAATGGGGGGCAGCGGAACTCCCCACCTTGGCACAATGGAGCAGAAACATGGATATGCTCATGTTGACGGAAAGGGCAGTATACAAACTAAGAGATAATCCGCGTAAATGGAATGGGGTTTGGCAACCATGGAATACGTACAGAGGGGATATTTGTGAGCCATTGCCGGAGGAGGATCTTGATAGCTCTGGGGATGAGGAGGACACTGAATAGGGGTCAAGGACAACGGAGGGCAGCACACGTGAGGGGTACGGAGTTGGTTTCAATGCAATGAGGTTTAGTGACGGGGGGTGCGCAGGCAGGATGTAACTCAGTGAGACTTGCATAACTGATCTCTCGCAGGACAGCGTCAATACCAGATAGCAAACTATGTATAAATTGTTGACATACTGACTTATGTGTGGAGTTTATTAGTTATACAAAAAAACCACAAAATGCAAATTGTATTTCGGTATATATTGTATCCGTTCCTTATGAATAGGTATCCTGAGTGACCAATAATGCCTCAACGGTCGGGGAAGGCTAGAATATCTGTACCTGGATCATCCGCACAACATAATGCAAGCCGGCCTCAGGGTTGTAGGCGCAATTATGAACTGTGATTGAAAATATCTATATGAAAAACACAACATGTTTCCGTGCAGCCATTCCAAAGTTAGCATTTACCACACTTATGAGTAATTGGTCTGGCTGCATCACAGAACAGCCCCAGAGAATAGGTTCTGAAGGCTGCAGAGGGGCCCTGCTCATGCATAGACACCCTCTCACACAAAACCAATCACCCTGCCTTCAGGATTGACAAGGCCTGCCATAGGGGTTTTTGTGTGTCATGATGTATGTTAGATGTAGGTAACCTATATCTAAGTAAGGGGTGAATGCACCATCTTACCCAGGCTGCAGGAGCAATCCTGTAGTATCATTTTGGAATGCTTTCCAGGGGTGGCATAATATATGCTGCAGCGCCTGGTAGGCCTCTGGGGTACCTATGCCCTAGGTATCCAAGGTATCATATACTAGGGACTCATAAGAGTACCCCAGTAACCAAACTGGAGTGTACCTATAGTACATGGAATCAATTTAGAGAGGACACAGCTAGGCTGGTGTCCTGGATAGCAGGACTAAAGTAAAAAAACATTATTCTATAGGGGTGTGAGTGGGTGCATCAGAAATGCTGTGGATGATGTAATCACTGCTATATTCAGTGGTGTCATTTTATATGTCATCAAGGTTGTCATCAGTGATGTCACTGACCATGTCATGAGTGTTGTAATATGTGCAGTCATAACCAGTGCATTGCGGAGAAACGAGTTATAGCTAACTACAATGGCTGAATTTCTCTGGTTTTGTACTTGTGAATTGTCGGCCTAACTATAATGCCACTGTTACCGCCAAGAGGCATGTTTGCAGAGTGGTGTAAATAGGAGTGTGGCCTCCATACCAGGTGGGCTAGTTGGCACATAAGGACACTCACCAGCGAAGTGGACTTTATCCCCCAACAAAGAGCATGCCAGGGGGTGTGTTTGCAGAGTAGTGGACAAAGGGGGCAAGGCCTCCGGTGAGTTGCCGGTTTCCATTTTTTTGTATGAAGGGAGGCTGTGTAGCCCCCCTTCCCTTGGCACTATTGTCCCCGGGGACCCTATCCCCCAGGACCTGACCATTTGTGATTGTTTTTATAACATAAAGGGAGGGGGACCATGCAGGCCACCTCCTGAGGTCAATTTCTGCCCCAGGACCCCATCCCCTGGGGACCACCCTTTTTATTTTAAACAGGAGGGGGGGCTGCATGGCCCCCCTTCCCTGGGCAAGTTTTGGCCCTTGGGACCCCATCCCCTGGGGCCTGCCCTCTATTTTGATTTGTTTTTATTTTTGGACGGGGACAATGCAGCCCCCTCCTGAGGCCGATATAGCCCAGAGGACCCATCCCCTGAGGCAGGGCCACATCTTTTCTTTAACAACTCCCTTTGCACAAAAGCAATGCTGGCTCCTGCAGGAGGCAGGGAGGTAGCTGGGACTGTGGGCATTGAGGGTCCCCCTGCAGTCCCCAAACAGACCCATACCCCAGGGGATGGGGTCCTCGTGCCCAAAATGGCTTGGAAGAGGGGCACTCAGCTTAAAAAAAATATATGCATATAGGCCTAGCCCTGGGGGATGGGATCCCCGTCGCTGTAATCGGCCTTGGGAGGGGGGCTGGCGCCTACTCCCTTTTCAATATATATATATAAATATATATATATATATATATATTAACCCTGGGCGTAGTAGGCGTAGTGGGGCTACGCGAAGCTACGCGAAGTGGGACAGAAACTATGTCCACCCATGCACTTCGTGTAGCCCCACAACGCGCCACCCGCCTCCCTCCCGCCCTCGCTAAATACTACCCGCCTCCCTCCCGCCCTCCCTAAATACTTAAATAATGTTTTTAAAAAGAATAAACACCACTTACCTTGTCGGCTGCGTCTCGGGGCTCCCTCTGGTAACCGCGCCGCCATCTTGTATACGCATGCGCATTTCTCTTGCCACAGCGGTGTTCTGCACCTCCCCTGTTCCTTTCTGCACCCCCAGTGCCTCTTTCTGCACCACTACTTCCTTTTCTGCACCTCTCTTGCCTCTTTCTGCACCTCTTGTGCCTCTTTCTGCAGTTCTCTTACCTCTGTGTGCACCTCTGCTGCTTCTTTCTGCAGTTCTCTTGCCTCTTTCTGTACCCCTCTTGCCTCTTTCTACACCTGTACCTCTCTTGCCTCTTTCTACACTTGTCTCACTTCTTTCTGCATCTCACTTGCCTCTTTCTGTACTTCTCTTGCTTTCTTCTGTACCTTTCTTGTTTTTTTCCACAACTCTCTTGTCTCTTTCATCCCTTCTCTTGCTTCTTTCTGCACCTCTGTTGCTACCTGCAGCACTTCTCTTGCCTCTTTCTGCACACTTCTTCCTTCTTTCTGCGCCTCTCTTGCCTTTTTTGCATCCCTGTTCACTCTTTCTGCAACAACTTCCCTCTTTCTTCATCTCTCTTGCCTCTTTCTGTATCCCTGTTTACTCCTTCTGCACCTCTCTTGCCTATTTCTGCACCTCTCTTGCCTCTTTCTGCACTTAACTGGCCTGCCTCATTCTGCACTCTTTTACTTCTTTTCTTGCCTTTTGCTGCAACTCTCTTGCCTACATCTGCACCACTCTTACCTCTTTCTGCACCTCCGTTGGTTCTTTCTGTACTTCTCTTTCTTTTTTATATACCTCTCTCTTATATTTGCATGCCTGTTGCCTCTTTCTGCACCCTTATTTCCTCTCTATGCACCTCTCTTGCCTTTTCCTGCATCCCAGTTCACTCTTTCTGCAAGGTCTTCCCTCTTATGCACCTCTCTTGCCTCTTTCTGTATCCCTGCTCACTCTTTCTGCACCTCTCTTGCGTATTTCTGCACCTCTTATGTCTGTTTCTGCAACTCTCTTTCCATTATGCAGTTCTCTTGCCTCCTACTGCACCTCTGTTGCCTCTTTCTGCATGCTTGTTGCTTCGTTCTGCACTTCTCGTGCTTCTTTCTGTACCTTTCTTGCTTCTTTCTGTACCCCTCTTGCCTCTTTCTGCACATTTCTTCTCTCTTTGTGTGCCTCTCTTGCCTCTTTCTGTACCTCTCTTGCGTCTTTCTGCACCCCTCTTGCCTCTTTCTTCACTCTCCTTCCCTCTTTCTGCACCTCTCTTGCATCTTTCTGCACCCCTCTTGCCTCTTTCTGTATCCCCTTTCCTCTTTTTCCACCCATCTTTCCTCTTTCTGCACCTCTCTTGCCTCTTTCTGCACCCCTCTTGCTTATTTCTTCATCACTGTTGTCTCCTCCTGCACGTGTCTTCCCTTTTTCTGCACCTCTCTAGTCTCTTTGTGCACCCCTCTTGCCTCTTCTTGCATATCTGTTGCCTCTTTCTGTACCTCTGTTGCTTCTTTCTGTACTTCTCTTGCCTCTTTCTTCATTTCTGTTTCTTTTTTCTGTACTTCTCTTCCCTCTTTCTGCACCTATGTTGCTTTATCAGAATTTCTTTTGCCTCTTTCTGCACCCTTCTTTCCTATTTTTTGCCCTCACCTTGCTTCTTTCTGTACTTCTCGTGCTTCTTTCTGCACCCCTCGTGCCTCTTTCTGTACCCCTCCTCCCTCTTTCTGTACCTCTTGCCTCTTTTTGCAACCCTGTATCCTTTTTCCGCATCTCTCTTGCCTTTCTCTGCAGTTGTCTTGCCTTCTTCTGCACCTCTGTTGCTTCAATCTGCACTTCTCCTGCTTCTTGCTGCACCCCTCTCGTCTGTTTCTGTACCGCACTTGCACCTTTTTGTACCTCTCGTGTCTCTTTCCACACCTCTCTTGCCTTTTTTCTGCACCTCACATGCCTCTTTCTGCACTTCTCTTCCTATTTTTTGCACCTCTCTTGTTTCTTTCTGCAACTCTTGTCTCTTTCATGACTTCTCTGCTTATTTCTGCACTTTTGTTGCTTCCTTTAGCACTTCTCTTGCCTCTTTATGCACCTCTGTTTCTTCTTTCTGCACCCCTCTTGCCTCTTTCTGCACCACTCTACCCTCTTTCTGTACCTCTGTTACCTCTTTCTGTACCCCTGTTCCTTCTTTCTGCACCTCTCTTGCCTATTTCCACATATCTCTTCCCTCTTTCTATACCTCTCTTGCCTTTTTCTGCAGTTCTCTTGCTTCCATCTGCACCTCTTTGCTTCTTCCTGCACTTCTCTTTCCTCTTTCTGCACCCCTGTTCCCTCTTTATGCCCCTCAGTTGGTTCTTTCTGCAGTTCTCTTGTCTCTCTCTGCACCCCTTTTGTCTGTTTCTGCACCTCACTTGTATCTTTTTGCACCTCACTTGCTTCTTTCCGTACCTCATTTGCTTCTTTCTGCACCTCTCGTGCCTTTTTCTGCACCTCAATTACCTCTTTCTGCACTTCTCTTGCTTTTTTCTACACATCTCCTTTTTTACCGCAACTCTCTTGTCTCTTTCAGCACATCTTTTGCCTCTTTCGACACTTCTTTTTACTGTTTCTGCACCTCTCTTGTCTCTTTCTACACCACTGTTTTTTCTTTCTTCTCCCCTCTAGCCTCTCTCTGCTCCACTCCTGCCTCTTTCTGCACCCCTCTTCCCTCTTTCTACACCTCTCTTGCCTCTTTCTGTACCTCTGTTCCCTCTTTCTGCACCTCTCTTGCCCCTTTCTGCCCCTCTGTTGTCTTGTTCTGCACCCCTCTTGCCTCTTTCTGCACATATTTTGCCTCCTTCTGTACCAATCCTGACTGTTTCTGCACACCACTTGTATCTTTTTGTACCTCTCTTGCTTCTTTCTGTACCTCTCTTGCCTCTTTCTGCAACCCTGTTCCCTCTTTCTGCACAACTCTTACCTGTTTCTGCACCTCTCTTGCCTCTTTCTGCACCTCTGTTCTCTCTTTCTGCACCTAGTTTGCCTGTTTCTACATCTCTATGCCCTCTTCCTGCACCCCTTTTGCCTCTTGATGCTCCTTAGTTAATTCTTTCTGCACTGCTCTTGCTTCTTTCTGCTGCTTTCCTGCACATTTCTGCACCCCTATTCCCTCTTTCTGCACCTCTCTTGCTTCTTTCTGTACCTCTTTTGCTTCTTTCTACACTTATCTTGTCTCATGCTGCACCCCTCGTGTCTCCTTCTGCACCTCTGTTTGCTCTTTCTATACTGCTCTTGCTTCTTTCTGTACCTCTCTTGCAAATGTGTGTACCCCTCTTGCCTCTTTCTTTACCCTTTTTCTCTCTTTCTGCATCTCTCTTGCCTATGTCTGCACCCCTGTTCCATTGTCTCTACCTCATTTGCCTGTTCCTGCACCTCTGTTGCTTCTTTTGTACTTTTCTTGCCTCTTTCTGTACTCCTCTCGCCTCTTTCCGCACACCTGTAGCTTCATTCTGCACATCTCTTGATTCTTTCTGTACTTCTCTTGCTTCTATCTGCATCCCGCTTACCTCTTTCTGCACCCCTCTTGCCTCTTTCTGCATGTCGCTGTCCTCTTTCTGTACCTCTCTTGCCTATTTCTGAACTTCTTTGGCCTCTTTCTGCACTTCTCTTGCCTCTTTCTGCACCTCAGTTACCTCTTTCTGCACCTCTATTGCGTCTTTCTACCCATCTCTTGCCTCTTTCTGTACTTCTTTAGCCTCTTTTTACACCTCTCTTGCCTCCTTCTGCCCTTCTCTTACATATTTCAGAATATTTCTTACACTTTCTGCACCTTTCTTGTTTTTTTCTGCAATTCTCCTGCTTCTTTCTGTACTTCGCTCACCTGTTTCTATATTGAAATTGGAAGGGCAAGCTGACAAGTTTTAAGGTCTGTGTGCTCTCGTGACTGAGGTATATGTCTACTTGTACATGTATTTGTGACAACTTCTTTAATGTGTGTAGTTTATGCTACTGAACTATGGAGGGCTATCCATATAGCCTGGCAGAAGGTGTCTTTTACATGGCAAATTTATTCCAGGAAATCTTTTACTTTAACATGCGGATTCAGTGAATTCTTTAGGAGGAAAATCTCACTCAGGTGAGTGGAAAATTATGGGAGGCCAGGTACAGTTTTGAGAAGAACATGTTATGGGATTAAAATAAAATGAAAACCTTTGAAGTAATCTAAAAAAAATTCCTTATAGCTAAGTTTAAGTTGTATTTTAGGCAGTCGAGCACTATAAGCAAAGCTGTTATGACAAAATTCTAAGAGACAAAAACATAAAACCCTTGAATCTACCAGTTAAGATAGATGAACAGACTTAATTTCCACCCTCACAATATTTGTTCTCAGAATTTTACATGTGACATCACAACTGTCATTACAAATGACCTAGCAACAATATTCTATATAGGTAACACTATCTGATGAACTCATACTTGTTCCTCTCAAACATGTTCATAGTCTCTGACAATATGTGAACTAAGGATGCTCCCCTGATTCATGCGCTCTATGTAACCTTAATACAATCAAACTAATTTTGAAAGTGTTTTGGTAAAAATTGGACTTGGCCATTTTTGCAGGGTCATCCCTGAACTTTTTGCCTTCCTCCTATATTTTTACTGACCTGTTGTTGGCTATTTTATGACTCTGGGCACTTTACCACTGCTGATCAGTGCTAAAGTGCATATGCTCTCCCAATTTGTAAATTGATGTAATAATTAGTGATTCCATGATTGAATATTTGGTTTACTTATCAGACCCTAGTAGAATGCACTGAGTGTGCCCAGGGCGTGTAAATCCAAATGCTGCTTGTGGGCTTGCAGCACTGGTTGTGCCACCCACAGAAGCGTCCTTGTAAAATGTGTCTAAGGTCTGCTATTGCAGAGCCTGCATGCAGTCTGGTACTGTCATGCTGACTGGGCAAGTGCGCCCACTTGCCAGTCCCTGAACCTTCCCTTTTCTTCATATCAGACACCCCTATGGTAGGCCAAAGGGCAGGGTGTATTGTACATATAAGGTAGAACAAGCCCTGATGTGTGTAGCATGTCCTAATAGTGAATTACAGTCATTTTTGTTTTTCACTATTGCAAGGCTACCTGTTCTCCAGAGGCCAGAATGGGCTGCTAGATTATTACATGTAGCAGACTCAGAGAACATGGTAAAAGTTTGAGTTTAGTATGCCTGGACTCAGATTAATAAAATACATCTTTTAGTGACGTTTATTTTAATATTCTGTGTTTTCAAATAGCACTTTTAGAATGTAGGTATTTGCTTGCTAACTATTTAGGCCTGCCTCTGCGAGGTTGTGTATTCCTTGTCTGGAGTTTGAGTGACAGGGCTGGGGCATTCCAGGAGACAGAATGAGTCAGCCCAGTGGTGAAGAGAGAGATCTGCATCTAGATGGGAGGGAGGAGTTTCACCTGGGACCTGAATAGGACTGTGACCGCCCCCACAGTGCTGGCTCCACCCCCTGTAGTGCATCTGATGTCTCTGCCCTGCACACTGAAGGAAGAGAAGGAATACAGTCAACAAAGTGCTCCAGGGCTGTACTTGCCATTCACAATGCTGGCTTCACCTCCTGTGGGGCGTCTGATGTTTCTGCCCTACACTGTGAAAGGAAAGGAGAAGTCTGGTAAACAGAGTGCTTCAGAACTGGTTTGGACTGGGCACAGGCCCTTCTACCCTCAGGGAACAAAAGATTTTGGGGTATCAATATTGGGACCCTGATCCCATGAAATTAGATCACTTTTGGACTACAAGAAGGGGGTCTTATCTGCTAACCTGCGGGGCTGCTACTCACAAGGGACCACCACCTACCTGATATGAACTTGCTGCTGGCGCCTGGGTCTTCTTGCTGTTGGTCCCCCCTGGTGCCGCTGCCTGCACCATTGCGCGGTCGCCGAGGGGGGAGACTACAGCTCCCAGGTCTCCCTGCGGCAATACCGACTCCCACTTCCGCCCACTTACATGCCCGGAGGTGCTTAAAGGAGAGAGGCTCCTTTGGTGGGGCGGGGGTCTTATGCGCTAACCTGCGGGGCTGCTACTCACAAGGGACCACCACCTACCTGATACGAACTTGCTGCCTGAGCCTGGGTCTTCTTGCTGTTGGTCTCTCCTGCTGCCGCTGCCTGCACCATCGCGCGGCCGCCGAGGGGAGAGACTACAGCTCCCAGGTCTTCCTGCGGCAATACCGACGCCCACTTACGCGCCCGGAGGCGCTTAAAGGAGAGAGGCTCCTTCCGGGTCACGGGACGCGCGCAGGCGGTGCCGGGAGAAGCCTGGGACAAGGGCGGGACTGTCTTAGGCCGTCAGAGGCTGGAGGTGGCTGGGCTGGGCCACCCCCCTAACGAGATCTGGAATGGTCTATGAACGCAATTTACGATTTGACTCTTCATTCGTGTCTGTATAACCCCCCGTTTTATATCATAAAAGCGCTATAGTGTAATTTGTGGGGAAACGTCGGGCAGCCATCTGGCTATGGCAAGACGCTGTGCTAAACCGATATTAGAAAACGCATGTAACACAATTGATACATATTTGGTAAAAGCCATCAGTGATCTCTCTGAAGAAATTAATCGCACTGAAAGGCGACTTTCTATGGGGTCAAGTGCTTTAGTGACGGAACAAGTTAATACAAGCAGAATACCTAATTCAACCAGTGAAGCCGATAGGGTAACAGACTTATTTGAAGGCACAAATAGTAATTATGGTACGAATCACTCTGGCATTTCTAACACGCCGATACTGCCGGTTGTAGATACTAACTTGAGTTTGTCACCTTCCCCCCCGGTCAAAATAAAAGGCCGTAAAAAGAAAACACTAGGTCAGGGTGGTCCGAAGGCAAAGGGTGATAAAAGATTTAATATATGAGGGACCACAGTTACCACACGTACCAGAGCTAAGCAAAATTTAGATATACCTATTGGTAGCTATAACATTGAAAAGGTTTTTGATAAATTGCTTGAGCTGATTAGACCTTTACATGAGAAAGTGGACAATTTGGTAAGGGAGGTTCATAAATTAAGTGGCAACATTGAGAAAATTAACATTGGGCTTCCATCATGATAAAAGAATAAATTTAGAAGTGAATAATGGTAATCCAGATAGAAATAATAGAAACAATGGAGAAACAGTCTTATCTAACAAAAGTCCCCCTATGGTAACGAACAAGAGTAAAGTACCTACGAACAAACAACTTGTAGGTAAACAATCAAATACTACTCTCCCAACTACTGAAAGAAATACAATTCCAACCCCTGATCAGGCCAACTGTGGAAACATAATACCAGCACCTACTGAACAAAGCAGTAAAGGTAATAAAGATTTTATAACATATAATGCTAGCAAGATCCCTACTTCTATTAATTTACCTCCCAAATGTGGTGCCTATTTTGCGGTACTTGTAAATATTCCTAAATTAAGGAAGGATCAAGTGGAAAACCACGACACACTTAAAAACAAAACCCTTCATTGGCTGTCTGCTAAATGTAACTTTCCGATTGAGAGTGCCAATCAGATTATACTAACACAAAGGGTGAGATGGTGGGTCTGCTCAGGAAAAACTTTGAGGGGGACTCTGTAATTATAAACTTCAGATCTCCCTTTTGGGCTCAGAGAAAACTCGCCAATGCACCACCCCCATCAGTTTGGGAATTTAATATGACCCTTGTTCTGTTAGGCTACTTGTATAGGCATTTACTGGATCACACCTTTCATGATATTAACAACCCAGTTTCTGGTAAACTGACAACATATCCCATGCCTCGCCCCTGTTTTACAGTTCCAACTTACTATAGACATCAGGTCTTTGATTCTCTAGAAGACAATGATTGACTTATGTCACCAGTGGGCATAATATAGGTAAAAGAAGCTTGTATTGGGGCTCAATGGAAAGTTCCAGACGATGTAGGTACAGAATTACTGATGCATTGCCCACAGTTAACCATTGCACCATCGATAGCGGTATCTGAATCATTAACTTACAATACTATTACAGTTGATATACCTAGTATAACAAATAGGGTTTTACCCATATCAACACAAACCGACCCAGTAACTTTGTCATCTACCGTTTTAAATAAAACAGCGGTACTCCCCCCCAGCATGAGCTAGCGGTAGCTGGTATAGATGCAGAAGCTGGGTACAGCCTAGTTACCTGGAACATAGCAGGCCTTCATAGTAAAATGGATACACCATTTTGGAGGGATTTTATTAGTGCTGGCTACTATATTATCTGTCTCCAAGAAACATGGTGCAAGGAGCCCATTCTTATAGAAGGATATACCTCACATTGGTTAAATGCTGTTAAGTCTGTAGCTGAAAGAGCAAAGGGTGGACTCCTTATATTAATATATAATAAACTAGTTACTTGTAAAATCAAAAGTTGCACTCTAGTTGACACATATTGTCAGGTACAGCGATTAGAATTCAACAAAGTTAAAGATTTAGTATTTGTTAATTATTATAATAATATCTTTGAAACCACCAGAGGGAAAATACTATACCCTCTTGAAAATGAAATTAAAAGGGCCTTGGCATTCCCCCGCAAACAGGCCATTATCCTCTGGGCAGGTGATTTTAACATCCAATCCTGCCAACTGGTCGCGAGTAATTCGTGTGGCTTTAGGAAGGAGATTGGTAACGAGGAGGCTGCTGATCATTTACATTTCCCTCATTGCAATTATGGTACAGCATTAAATAAAATGATAGTAAAATTCGACCTGGATCTACTAAGATGTACCAGGAATAAGGATAACATCACCTTCCCAACCTTTACAGGCAGGAATGCAAACATTAACATTGACCATATTCTTATTTCATGTAACACTGAATACTCTAACCTGTGGGTAGCGGAACAAGTACTAAGCGACCACAACAGTATTTATATATCGCTACTGTGCTGGGGAAATAAGCAACTTAATGATAATATTTGTATTAATAATGTGGCAGCCTCAAGACTAAATGGTATGAGGATTAAATGGGCTGGCATTGATCCTCAGTAAATGAATAAGGAGGTTGTAATGAAATGCAGTATAGAGATAGACTGTTGTCTCAGTGAAGAAGTTAACCCTGGAGTTATTTTCCATAATTTTGTAAAGATAAATGAAATTATAGAAGGCTTATTTACTAAAAGAACTAGTGGTAGAAGGGTAGCAAACTCAGGTTGGTTTGATAAAAAGTGTACGATGGCTTTACATGAATTAAAACAAACCCTGAAAGCCACGCAACAATATACTTATTATTGTGTTACGTAACAATGACAAAATAGCCCTTTCTAATAGGAAAAGAGACCTACAAGACGAGGCTTGGAATAATCTCAGTTTAGCGGCAGACACAAACAATAGCAAACTTTACTGGGAGACCATAAATAGTCCCTTTTTAAAGAATGATAGTGTGCCTGAAATAACTTCAGATGTAGAATGTAATGTGTGGATTGAACATTTTTCAAATATTTTTAACCCAGATAGGTCTATTTTAGAGTTGACTTTGTGAAATGATTCTATATGGCAGCCTTTACCTCTGCAAATAAGTCTAGATGAGGTTTATGAGGGTATAATTAACAGTAAAGGACGTAAGGCACCCGGCCCTGATGGGGTCCCGATGGATATATATAAATATGAAATGAATCTTTGTTCCCCAACCTAGCAAGGTTTATTAATGTGGCCGCGGAAGGACGCCTCCCGACATCATGGGGCCAGTCGTTGATTATTCCTCTTTTTAAGAAAGGTTCCAAGTCCGAGGCCTGCAATTACTGCCCTATTTCTTTACTAGACGCTTCTATTAAAATAATGAGCAGAATTATGCTAAAGAGGTTGGAAACATGGGCTGCAGATAATGATATTTTATCAAAAGTACAATATGGTTTTAGAAAAGGCATGGGGACCTTAGAGCAGTGTGTTAATCTTGACCTCCTTATTAATAAATATACTGCCTCCAAAGATGGAAATCTGTTCCTTTGTTTTGCGGACTTGAGTAGCGCCTTTGACCTTGTAGACCACAAAATATTTTGGCATATTTTACTTGATTTAGGCGCACCCAAGAAAATTGTGCATTTTTTAGCAAGGCTTTACAGGAAGTTATCATGTAAAGTACGCTATGGACCGTCTGGCCTATGTACCCCTTTTTTAAGGTTACAAGAGGCATTTTCCAGGGTTGCGTTTTGGCCCCCTTTTTATTTTCATTATTTATTAATCATGCTGACTCAACACTTGGCCAGATTTTAGTAGATGCCAGGCTTATAGATGGGAAAGCGGTCCCATTATTATTTTATGCGGATGACAATGTTTTATTATCACGCAATCAGATTGGTCCCCAACGGTTTATCGATAAATTTGCAACGTTTATAGAGAGTAGAAAACTCATAATAAATAAAACTAAGACCTTCGTGATGACATGTGGGAAAGCCAAGACAACTAACTCCTCATTCTTTATAGAAAACGTTAAGATGCAATCAGTTAAAACATTCTGCTACCTTGGAATAACATTTGCAAGGGATGGGAAATAGACACGCGAACAAGATAATGTGAGTCTTGAAATGAGTCGGAATAACAACAGCATATTCAGATTTATGACAAAATTAGGAGCCAGAAGAATAAAGGATATGATGGCTATTTATAACGCTAGATGTGTTTTGTCTGCGTTATATCGGGCGGGAGTTTGGGGACACTAATGTGGCAAAACATTACAGCACGACAAAAATAAGTTTCTTAAGAAACTACTGTGCGTCCCCCCTTCAACATCAACAGAACTAGTACATGAGGAGGTAGGAATAGAATACATCTCAGACCTTGCTGCATTATGCCCCCTGACACTTTGGCGTTCTACTTGGTCAAAAACTGAAACGCTATTCACACAAGCGATTATTAGAGATTGCTTGAGGCTCTATCATTTCTCTTGTATTCCATGGCTTAAATACATTCATCATTGGTATAATCGCCTCTTCAAATGTAATATCCTTTTAGACCCCGAGTTTGCAGCATCAATCTCTAAGAAGGAGCTAAAAGCAAGGTTTTTATTACACATGAAGGAGAATAGATGAAGAATGTCCAGGAAATTACCAACTGTTGTTTTCTATCAGGAATTAAATTTAAACAAGGGGTTTCAGACTTACTTATCCACAGTCACAAGGAACTCTCATCGATTTGTTTTAACACATCTTAGGGTGGGAACTGTCCATCATCTAGTGGCATTCCCGCACATGAAAACTAGTACCAATTCTGTATGCCCATGTGATAATATTTCAAGACAAAGTTGTTGCCATTTGTTATTGTTCTGTAAATTTTACTATTCCTTCAGAAAAAAATATTTAAAACCTATCTTTTTAAAGTATAATGTTCGATCTACAAAAATGGCAATGATGTTACTATCATCTTTAGAAGGTGCTGATATTTGCTTTTTTGTTGCATCATATATACTGAAATGTACAGCTGCCAGGAAATCAATAGTCTTCTGATATAACCGTTTATGGTCAAAAACATAATGTAAGAAGACGAGCTTTATTTTATCCTGTCTGTACATGTATAATTTCAGTAGCACTATGCATTTCCATGCCTTTTACACTTTAGCAAATTTGTGTACTATTGGCATAACATTTATCACTTTGTCACTTTATTGCTAAATTTGCACATAATTTATTCTACTTCTAAAATATGGATTTTGTAGGATATGTTAGTAGCAGGAGAATAGCTATAAATACCATGTCATCTAGTTTAATTTACGATTTAGGATGTATAATGCACTTTATCAACATATTTTATATTTAAGCAGCCTTGTCCAAATTGTTTTGCACTTGACACTTTATCGCAAAAATTTGCACAAAAATATAATTTATGATTAAACAATTTTAACGGGGAGATTGTATGGAACGAATGTTCAGTTTCAGAACGAAACAAATTGTATTATGTTGTATGGACGATTGTGTCTGGTATTCATTAATTTTTCCTTTCATGAGTTTTTCCAAACCCGCACATATGATGTTCTTTTATTTAAATTTTTTTTTAATATGATAACATTGTAATGTTTATTGTTCTGCTTATATGGTTATGTTTGGCAAACCGAATAAAGCATTTTGAACGGAACTGAACTGACTACAAGAAGAAACCTTTGCTGAGAAGAGGAACCTGAAGAAACTGAGGAGAGACTATTCCCAAGCTGAAGTGCTGCTTGGGGGATTGGCCTGCAGTGGTTGCCTGACTGCCAAAGGAAGGAGAAAGAACTTTGTGTACTTTACTTTCAAGTTGTGAAGGATCTCCAAGGGCTTGGAAGAGAGCTTGCCCCCTGACCGAAGTCTCAGGACCAGTAGACTTCACCAACCTTTGCGGATTGCTGCTGGAAACGCTGTTTCAGTGGCTACAAAGGCAGGGAGCTGTGACCGACTCTCACGACCGCCCCGGTGTCCTGTAGGCACCGCTTCAAGCAACGCCTGCCTCGAACAACGCAAGCTCTGACTCCCGGCTCCGTCCTTATGCCGTCACCGAGCCATTGCCTGCTCCGCGACTGGTGGACACCGGGATGTGCAGCGCCTCGCTACACCGACTCGTACTGGTCTGACCGACGCGGTCACTGCTGCTGACTCCGAGTCCTGTGAACGCACCGGAGTTGGCCACCGCCTCGCATGCTTTGCAACGCACTGCCTGACTCGCACCTCTGTCTGGACTGATCGACGCCAGCTCCCGAACTCCGGCTCTGTCGCCGAACCGCAAGCTGCAAGCACCGCATCGAAGCACCATCTCGCCCTGCAATGCAAGACTTAGATCCACTGACTCTGTCAACGGGCCGCTGCCTGCACCGCATCGAGGGACAAATCATCCTGTAACGCTTCCTTCCTGCACCGCGATGAACACTGGAACCGGCTCGCACATTCGTGCCGGATGACTCAAGTAAAAGGTACTGTGACTGAGTCTGTCGACATCTAAGTGGGCACGTACCGACAGCATCCACTGGATTTGCTAGACTCTGTGTTATTTCGACAACGCTGTAGCCCAACTGGGCTACCGACTCGCACAAAACCTTGAATTAAGCCTTTTAACCAGAACTCTTGAAATCTAAAAGTGCTGTGGATTCTTTACTGTTGTTTATTGGTCTGGTGGTAACTCTATATAAAAGAATTCTTATTTTTGATATACAACCTTGTGTGGTGTCCATTTGTAGTGTTGTCACTAGGTTACTGTATGTGGTCACAAATGCTTAACTTACAACTCCTCTGAGATAAAGAAACAGCGATGCTCTCGCACACAAACACAAGGTATAATACTGGTAGTCAATTAATAGAAAACATAAAGCATGTGTAACAAAAAAGTAGACAGATGCAGATTCTCGGGTATATTCCTTAAGGTGGGTTGTTTAATGGGTCCACAACCGGCCTTAAACGGTCCACAACCAGCTGACACGTGTTTCGTCGTGTGGGGATAGATCACAACGACTCTTCGGGGCTTGTGGCACAACCTGCACGTAAGCAGGGCAGAAAGGAAAAGAATCCCTGTAGATAAGACTCAGTGCTTAAATGGTATTGGTTCTGTAGAAAATATATCAGATTCAACGTGTTCCAGAGAACATGAGTGTGTTCTTCTGCCGAAAATGAGCCCACAATGTAAACGGGTGCTTAATAAATATACGCTTAATATGTGTAGGTATTAAGACGGTACCGTTATTGAGAAAGTGACTTTGAAACTGCTTCAAGTCCTTGTACTCACACATCTGGATAGTGGTAACACCCTGCTCTATGGTCTCCCAAATTGGTACCCCTTAATGGTATACTACACACTGCAACATGTCTCCTCAATGGCCTGAAGAAATATGATCACAAATAGTATTTTTCTTACATATATAATCATTTTTTCTTTCTCTCTTGCTCTCACTCACTCAAATCTATAAATATTTCCTACTTTCTCCTTGGTGAGATGGTGTTTTCAATAGACTTCCTTATGTGTAATAACATGTTCTTGACAAGCCATTACGTAGCTGCGAGTAACGTAAGAATTACGTGGGCTGTGAAAGAGTCCTGAAGTTCCTCACAGACAAGGAAAGAATAAGCTGCTATGCCTCAGTGAAGTAGCGGAGCTTTTTCAACATGGTTACGATCAGGGGCTTGCTACCAATAACTATTATGACTTTAATTTTAACATGTGGTCGCACTACATACTAGATATGAGTGACACAATGACCTTGTTTTTTGCAGAGCGGGCCCCTTTCCCTGAGTTGTTGCCAGGTAGAGGTGGGTCTACGTATCCATCATTTTTGGGTGAGTTGAAAATATGAAATAATACTACACCATGGACATGTAGTTTTCTCATGTCTATGAAACACTTGCAATAACAAAACTGTATTGTATTGTTGTTTGACTCATTTTGCACTTTGTTTCATCCTTTTTTGTGTCTCAATTTTTCAGATAAGTTCCAGTAGTACCAAGCAAATACACATTCGATTACTGGTTCCGTATTAATATACTTATTTTTCTAATTCTCTACCTTTATCACACTTGCAGCAGCATTGTTTTTATGGTCCTGAAGAAAGTCTGATACTGTATGATCACTTATGCTGAAACATGTCGACCGACCTTGCCAACTTAGCAGTCTAATTCACACTGCTTTGCATTGCTTTTTAACCCTACCAATTTGGAAAAGCGATTAAAAAAGTTTTTTGCACCACGTTAGGTAGTTTTAGTCATCACTCCTATCTTCTTTATCACAACGAGCGCTGCACCTTCAAGACACCAAGCACTCACATATGGGATTTTAGCATCCTTGTACATCTTAGGATACATAATTAAAAAAACATTCCAGAGCTCCTACCTCACAGTGAGGGAGTTATAGCCCTCAGTGGAACTAGGATTTTCCACTGGGAAGAGAAGCCCATATGATGAAGCAGGGCACCTATGGGTGAGGGCATTCATCCTGAAAGGGATTGCTCCCCTATAGGAGCTTTTGTATGTGAGACACATCTATCAGACTTTCTATGATAGACCCGAGAGGTTTAGTGTTGGAACTAGATGATGCCAACATGTCAGCAGAGGTAACTCATCATATAAATGTAAATGTGGGATACTTGTATAGCGCACAGTTACTCTACCCGAGTGTCCCGGCGCTGTAGACTGCTGGGGAACCCGTCCTGGCTTTCCCTGTGAGATGGTCCCTTTTTGGGTATCTCCAGGGTGAAACCAGGCATCCCTGGCGTCTGTGGGGGCCGTTGTAGAGATGAGGCAAGCTAATGCCCAGAGTTGCCGAGTGTGCTCCCCGGTCGGAGTGGGCACCGATGCGAGAATTATCAGTCCGCTGATCCTGGTCCAAGACCCTGCCGCGTCGGGAATCGAACCCTGGTCCCGGGCCGTTCTCTGCACTCGGGTCTGCCGCCTCTAACCAGTGAGCCACACCTCTCTAGACAGTCAAACAAGCACCATGCCACCCCACCCCAATGTTGCAGAGTGTCACTGTCATCAGAGGCCGCAGCAATGGAGGACAATGCTGTCTAACTGCCACAAAGTCCCATCCCACAGTCAAGTGTGGGCCAACACCAGCGTGTTCCAGGGCATGGGAACAAAAGGCATCATGAGTCACATGCAGCAGCTGAGGATGACACTTCTGCATAGTTGTTTCTGGGCCTACAGGCCTCCCTGCTCCAAAATCAACACCTTCAAAATAAGCAGTTGAAAATTATTAACAGGAACATGCATAATATTAAGCAGAGCATTGCTGTTGGCTTTGATAATATTGGGAGACATTTGGCCACCAGGAATAACAATCTAGTGAACCTGACCACTGTCATACAGGACGTTTGCCAACAAATGGTGGCCGACCGTGCCCATCAGGTGTATCATGATCACAGTGCTTCTGCTAGAATGGAGAGGCTAAGTAATTCCATTGCTCGTTTGACCAATTCAACTACAAGCCTTACTAGACCGATTGTTACACTGTAGGTGGAGATGGGGCACTTCAGCAGTTTTGTTGCCAGGGGCTTAGGGCAGATCACATCAGCTTTTGAGCTGCTATATACCACACTGGTAGCAAGATGTGCTGGAGATACCCCTCGGGATAGTGAGGAGATATCGAGTGCAAGCAGCAGATCGGCCCGTGCCCGGCACCGCATATTGGACGTACACACAAAAAATATTGATTCACACTGGAAAAGTGTGGCTCACCGGTTAGAGGAGGCAGTCCCTGATGCAGAGGTCAGACCCGGGTCCAGGGTTCAATCCCCGATGCGGCAGGGCCTTGAGCTCAAAATGTCCACGGACTCGATAATTCTCGCCTCGGTGCCTACTCAAATCGTGGGTTCACAATCTGCAGCTCTGGGCAATAGCTTGCTTAATCTCCACTACGGCCCCACCGCGATGGGATGCCTGGTCTTCACCTTGGGGACGCCCAGTATGGGTAATCTCGCAGGGAAAGGCCAGGACGGGTTCCCAAAGCAAGTGCCTTGAGACCTTACGGTGAAAAGGCGCTATATAAGAACGTATAATTTACGATTTATTTACACATGATCCCAAGTTGCCATTTTCACATGGCTATTATTTGATTGCTAATGCAACCAACATTCTGTTGAATTTACTTGACACTTGGTAACCATACAAAAGTGAACAAAGAAATAGCAGCCTAACAGTAAAGGTTGTTTCACTTTGTAATACTGGCTAAGTGTACATCATTTAAGTGGGCGCAGTGTTACACATAACTTACCTTGCAAAGTAATGTGTTGCTATGTGATCCCGTTGGTGTCTCCCTCCACTGCATGCTCTGAACTCTTTTGTAGATGGGCTTCTGAATTTTCATCTTCTGAATCTGTGTCCTCCACATTGAGGTTTAGCTTGGCCTGGTTGCTATGTTGTGCAAAAAGGCACAGGTGGCCACTATTTTGCAGGCTATCTCCAGAGCACACTGGAGTGCACCCTCGCTTTTGTGAAGGCACCAGAATCTTGATTTTAGCTTGTCAAAGGTCCTTATAATGACAACTCCGGTGGTTAAATGGGCAATGTTGTAACGCTGCTCATTTTGGTCTGTGGGGTATAGGTATGGGGTAAGAATCAAAGGTCGTAACACAAATGTACCGTCACTTGCAAAAGAAATCTAAGTGTGAATATGGCATTAGCTGATAACAAACAGCCACATATATATCCTTGACATTACCGCATCACATCACCAAGTAAATAGCCATCATTAAACTCCCCATGTTCCAGGCCATGTTGTACTCCACTATGCCGAAGATGTGTGCATCATGAGAGCTCCGTGGGTGTTTTGCCCCTACATCTGCGGTGGCATTATGAGCATTTTACATCACCAGGATGTTGACTGAATGGATATTTTTCCTATTTCTGAACAGATATTCAATATGTGCAGGAGGACATATCAGAACATGTCTCCGATCTACACACCCTAATATTTGGGGGAAGTTGGCAATTCTGTAAATGTTTAATTTGGTATTGTGTATTTCCTCAGCATTACTGGGAAGGTGTAGGTAATTGTTAAGGTGTAAGAAAATGGCATTGAGAAGCCTCCTAAAGAAATTTGACAACGCACTGTGGGACACCTCACCAGCTACAGTACTCATCTCCTGGTGGCGACCTGCCTGAGAGTAATCAGTAGGGAGGTCAAAAGCGATACTAACACAAACAACTGGACACAGAGAACGAAGAAGAATGCTTTTATTTAAAGGAAAATACTTTTCATTACTAATACTGGTGGGCATCGGGCTACCTTCAATGTCATCTTGGTAAGAGAAAAGAATAAGGGCCCAAGTGAGACTGTCATTTCAGACAATCGCGTACTCTACTCGGTTGTGAGATAGAAAAAAAGACGGTAAATTTGCCCATAACTGTCCTCTTTTGCAGTCTGTGTTGAACCAATTTAGCCCAAGCAGCACTTTGCTCTTTCCTTCCCTCTTCACAACAACTGTTGTTTCCTGCCTGATTTGTTTGAATGTGAAAGAATAAAATAGATTACTTTAACATTATAGCTATACAAATTCTAAATATTGAAAGACTGGTTTCGTTAAACTTATGTACAAATATACTTTGTATAACTGGTTAATGTCTTTATTTTTTATTTTGAATCACTCATATGTTATAAATTTACTTATAGCCATAAAGAAAGAACTGAGGTGATTGTTATCATAGGTAAAGTTGAGATTGTGCAAATCTGTCCATTCACATCACAGAAGGCATGGGTATTGAGCCATATGAAAATGGTAGCTCATTTGACCTCTACAGAATCTCATCAAGTCTTCTTTTAATCTAAAGTAGAGTAAATTGGAGTTCTGGACAGTAGTACATTTGATCGTGAGAATCACATGGATCTGTTAAAATTCACAAGTATAGTGAAGAGAAGGTTCTAGGAGCCCACCCATAGGCATCTAGCATTTTTGGAAGATAGGTATAATTGGACTATTTCATGCAAAGTCTGAATGATGTACATGATTGCCCTTTAAAGTGACAAATATATTTTCACTCAAAGCACTGCAGATGGCACTCCAGTGGTATTGTCTGATGTGGATATTGCAAGGACTAGTTCAATTAACTGATGAGTCGGTATTCTTTGTAGCATCAGACGAACTCCGGGTAGAATCAATACATTAGAGTATCATTTAAGTTCAACTTTTCCCCAAATCAAAATACCCCAGGACCAAAATCTATGTCACTGGGCACATGATGTTAAATATATTTTTTAAACATTCAAGCTTATAAATGTCAGGAACAATGGGAGGCCACAACACAAGATACAATGCCTATTGGTGGGTACCCAGGGTTCAGAGCCCCAGATAGGTGCAGAAGAAGTCAGATAAGGAGACTGTGGAAGAAATGGATCTAGATACTAGCATAAGAGATACTGTGGTTTCACTACCAGGTCAGGGGTATATGAGATTCTCATAGGTATTGTGTAGGTGTCTGACAATGTTCCTTCTTAGTTTCTCTTTTTGTTTCTGCACCATGTCTTCAAATGGCATAGCATCCCTACAGGTTGGTATATTATCTAATCCCAGTTTTCATTCAGACTGCTCCTTCATTTATACTGAACTTTGGTTCCTTCATTACCACTGTGAGTAGGGACAACATGAGACTTAATTCTCCATGCCTAATAACTCTTACCAAATCAACCAAAATGCATCAGTTTTTCCTTTGAAGGTGCCATCAACCTCGCACATCTCTTCCGTGGCTACTCCTTTCTCCACAATGTCTTTGTGCTCTCGATCTACGTCCTGGTAGAACTGGGGCTAGTTACAGTCCTCCTGGGCTGATTGAGAGTGTCAGTGCTAAACATATTAATTTATGGGTTGTGCATTTAGATATCTCTTTATGACAATATTCTCTATATAGTGTGCCCATTACTTCATTTTGTTAAGATTACCAAGTGGTGGCTCTGGGATGATCCACTGCTGCTGTTTGCACGATTTGAAACCTTTCCAGTAGCCCCATTTTTCCCTCCTGTCCCTAATTGAGTCATTACTATCCTGTATCTAGATTGGAATGGTTGGGAGATTTAGAATATTTGCTCTATCCTTCAGGTGCTTACCCTTAAAAGACATCCTGACAGTTATCTTGACGAAGAATTTGTTACATTTCCATGGCACCATTCAGAATCCCTACCTGTAGGTGCAAGTTTAAGCGTGTGGATTGTAAATGCTTTTTTAAAATATTTTCTCTAGTGGGTGTGAGTAAAAAACACTCATATGACGTAGAAAATCTATAATAGTATAGGCTTAGCACCTTCTGTGGAGGATACACGTTTCACTTAATAAATAGAGTTCTACAAACCAATTGAGGTTTATACTTCCAATCCGAATATGCAAGGCATTCAGTAACAGGAGCACCATGTTGTTGATGGTGAGAAAGACCAAATCAATGGCTATCACAAGATAAAAGGGGTTCTCCCCAGATGTGGATCGGGGCTATATTAGCTCCATATTTAGGATGGAGGTGGGTTGAAAATCGTTGTCAATTCAGTGACATTCATGTTGAGAAGGGAGCTGTCTTGATCATACAGGGTGGACCAGAAATAGGTCTAAAATTGGACTGGATGCTTGCATTGAGTACTTATTTTTAAATCCCTTTTCTTTCCAAGTGGTAGAGTACTTCTACAGGAAAAGGGAGTTGTGATGGAACATTGTTCTCTTGCAAAGTTCTACCAGTTGAAATATGTCAATGTTATATAAGAAAAAAAAATTCTTCTGGTAATAAAGACATCAGTTTGTCGCATTGCCTTTGAGATGGGAAAGTAGAGGAGAGAGTTGAATTGAATTAGTTAATTACCTTTAGATTACAGCCACCAGTTTGGAGAGTTTTATGACTCTGTCATTATAGCTTCATAGTAAGTATTTTGGGCCGTTGCAGGGCTCATTTTTAATCTCTTTGATGAATGTGGAAAACCTTTAATATTTTTCCAATTTAATTCAGTTGATGCAGGTCTACGATGAGCCCTGCACTGGTGGCTAATTCAGCCACCTTCACTCTCTGGAATTTTTTATATTTATTTTCGGTTCTTGTATAGCGCCGGAATTAGATCTCCGAAGAGATATCTCCGCGCTTAGTTGTTCCGAAAGTAGGCAAAGACAGAAAGTCTGTGTGACATAGCTAGGATCACTGAGTAGGAAATAAATACGTCTTCAGACATTTCCTAAAGGTGGAAAGGTTGGAGTTTAATCTAAGAATGGGGGGTAGTGAGTTCCAACGAGTGGGGCCTCTGTATGAAAGGGCTCGACCTCCCTGTCTTTCTCTTTTGATCCTGGGGATCTGGAGTAGAGCTTGATTTTCAGATCTTAAAGTTCTTCCAGGTTGGTAGGGTTGAAAGATTTCAGTCAAATATCTTGGGCCAATTCCATACAAGCATTTGTGGATGGTACAACATATCTTAAATTGTACTCTCTGGCATATGGGAAGCCAGTGTAGCTTGTTGAGTAAGAGATGAGAGGAAGATCTAGCAGGGACATTGAGCATCAGCCTAGGCTGTATTTTGAACAACCTGTAGCCTCCTCAGCTGTTCCACATTAGCAGATATAAGTAATCCATTGCAATAATCAAGCCTGCTAATTACTAGAGTCTGCACTAGTGTTCTCCGGTGATGGTCTGCTAAATAGGGAAAAACCCTTCTAAGTAGGCCAATCACTCTCATGCAGGTTCCCGTGACCTGAATGGCATGGTCTTTGAGCACCAGTGATTGGTCCAACTTGACACCCAGATTTTTCACGTTTTCCTTTGGGCGTGGAGCTGTACCTAGTTCAGAGGAGTGGGGCATTTCCAAAGAGCATGACCTCCGTCTTACCCACATTGCATTGTAGGCAATTGGAGGTCATCCATCCAGCTATTGCTCTCATTCTAGCAGCAAAGGAATTCTTTACTGCAGAAGTCAAATTTTGGAATGGGAACAATAGTTGGGTGTCGTCAGCATAGGATATTGGTGTGAACCCATATTTCCTTACAATATTCGCCAAGGGGGCCACATTCACATTAAATAATGTGGGGCTTAAGCACGAGCCCTGTGGACCCCCTTAGTGAGCTCCCTAGAGATGGAGTAGTGGGAGCCCAGGCGAACATTTTGGGATCGGTTGGAGATGAAACTTTTCAACCATGATAGGGCAGTTCCCTCCACTCCTATTCCCTCCAGACGACTGATCAGGGTGTCATGAGACACTGTGTCAAAGGCAGCGACAAATCTAATAGCACCAGAATCATAGAGCCTCCTCTATCCTGTGCCATTCGGATGGTGTTGGTCACGGAGAGGAGAGCTGATTCTGTGCTATGATTTGGCATGAACCCAGATTGAGAAGGGCCCAGACCGTCCGCTGCCTCGATAAATTTAGAGAGATGAGAATTGACATGTCTCTCGGTCATCTTACTAAGGTGGGGTAGGAGGGATATAGGACGTAGGTTGTTAAGGTCCAACCATGGTAACGCGGTGTTTTTGCGGATTGGGTTCACTACTGCCTTTTTCCACTCTTTGGAAATCTTTCCTTCTTTGAGAGAAAGGTTAATCAATGTTTTAAGGCTCGGTGCTAGAATGCTACCCAGGGGAGCTATCATTTTAGCAGGTAATAGGTCTGTCGGTGAACCTGATTTAATGAGGTTAAGTAGTGTATATACTTCAGAGAGACTAATCTCTGGGATCGTAGTTAGAGTAAGTCTACTTGTTCCATTAATGGTTGACTCAAAGTTAGGAATGTTGGTGATATCTCTATTATTTGATGTCTTAGTAACTTTTTCGTAGATTAAGTCTATTTTTTTCTCGAAGAACACAGAGACCTCATCACATAGATTTTGATTAAAATCGTCTGGGCTTTCACAGACTGTGGGCTTAACAAAGGATTGTAAGATTTTAAAAAGTTCCCTAGTGGAGTTTCCTGCCTCTGTAATTTGTGAGTCAAGTTTATGCCTCCGAGCTTTTCTTATGTTTTTGAGATAATTGGATTGAGCTTCTGGATAGAGAGTTTTGCTGATTGGAGTATGTGTTTTCCTCCATTTTTGCTCCAGCCTCCTACATTTTTGTTTTTCGACTCTTAATTCTTCTGTGCACCATGTTTCTGTTTTTGTTTTAGCACATTGTTTATGCAGTTCCAAAGGTGCAAGTAAATCAATGGCCTCTAAGAGTGCTTTATTGAACTTGGCTAAACCTTGTTCGATGTTATCTTCTTCAGAGAAAATGGGTTCTTTCCATATTTGCTGTAGTTTTTCTGGGGTTATTGTATGCCATTTTCGTTTCCATATGGCTAGGAGGGGTTTTTGAGGTCGTGGATGGGGGCCAAGTAATTGAAAGGATAGTATGTAATGGTCTGACCAATTAATGGAAATGGGAGGACAACATGTTATTTTGGGACAGTTAGTTAAAATTAAATCCAATGTATGGCCACCCATATGTGTTGGGCCATTATTCTGAATTTTAAGTCCTAGACTGGATAGATCACCGAGTAAAGATATAGTGTCAGGATTGTTTGGTACATCTATATGAATGTTAAAATCTCCGAGGAGAATGAAATCTTCATTGGCTCTAAGATACGGGGCCAATAGTTCCATGAGAGTTAAAGAGAAATCCGAACATGAACCAGGGGGGCGATATAGTAATGCCCCTTTCCACTGTGATTTAGGGGAAAAGGAAAATCTAAAAATCATTATTTCCATGTGCGCATTACTACATTGGTCAAGTACTGAAACCTTTAGATTCTCTTTATAAACAACAGCCACACCACCTCCAATTTTAATCAAACGATCTAGGTGTAGGATCTTATATCCAGCTGGGATCCCTAGCATAATTGCGGGGATGGTATGGGGTTTTAACCATGTCTCTGTGAGAAAGCAGATGTCTGGCATGTCTGAATTAATGAGATCCCACAATTGTTGATAGTGTTTAGGTAACAAGCGTATATTCAATAGAAAACACTGAAATCCTGGAGGTCCTTTCCTAGCAACATGATTAACATTATGTACGCTAACTACTCCTGCTAAGGGGGGTGTCTGATCAGGATGTTTTGTCATGGCTATAATGCTCGCGTCAATAAGGACATCTCTAGTTAGGCATGTGTTCGTAGCCTGAAAGCGGCAATTAGCACAGGAGAAAGGACCCTCAAAGTTAGGCCATGAATCTCGCATGCACGTCGCATTTGGGATCGGATTCAGACAGAGGAGCTTTTCCCTAGAGTAACGTATGTTAGAGCTAACCTGTGTCTCAGATGTTCCAGAGACTGACGCCATGTCCCTTGTCCCGTTCTGTCGCGGACGGGCGCAGACGGGCTTTTCTTTGGCGCTTCTTAGGCGCGCTCGAAGGCACCCCCTGTGCGCAACCGCTGCGCGCTTGTTGGGGGGCGTGGCTAAATAGCCCTGAAGACGGTGACGACTAGAGCGCTGACCTCCACTCTAGCGGAAGTGAGAGTTGGTATGCCTGGCTCTTACCTGTCCGCCCTCCGCTCTACGGCAATAATTGCCGAGTCGGACCGGGGCGGGCAGGCTATAATATCGAGCTAGACAATGCGGGGGAGAGTATTTTAGGAATTTGAGGCAATTATAATTCTACTTTGTGGATTATTAAAATCAATCCTAACCAATTTTAAAATTCAATTGCAAACAGTTAAAATGCCAAAAGTTTCGTTTTCGTTATCCTTCCTAGCTCCTCGCAGCCCTTGCAGTCAGGACAGACAAGCAGTCTAGAGACTTTACCTCCGTATCAACAGCGGGTCGGGAGACACTGCCACCGCCTCCCTACCTAATGCAATCTGGTTAAGAGAGTTGAGCATTTCCTTTCTGCAATTGGTTGTCGAAGGTCAGGATATACAAAGTGCAACTGCTTAGAGGTGGTCATGCGGTTCGGAATTATTCCAGGAATGAGTCATAGTTTTTGTTGGGAAGATGTATTGTTAGAGTCATTTGACTGACCTCAAATGGCAGCATTTTTTTAAATTTCGAGTTGTGCTTTAACAGTACAATTGGAGAGATTAGCCCATGAGCAAGGTTGAAAAAATGGAAGTGTCCAGGTGCAAGAATAGGGAGCAGTTTGTTAAAGAAGCGTCTCCTTAGGTTTTTGCACACCTCAATAACCTGAGTGAAGACGGGTTGTTCATATGCGAACATTCATAGAAGGGGTTATTCACTTAGATGTGCGTGATGTATGTGTGGAAAATGCATAGTTAAGAGCGTTTCCCAATTTGGCGCCTTTTCCAAAAATAAAAATAAAAGTCACTGGTGGAGATGTATTCCTATTAACATAGCAATAGTTCGGCATCGTTTAAAATGCTTTTGATCTCCTTTCAGCGTTTTAAGAGGTGTCTGCACTTCAAGGATATAATACTAAAAACGATCATTCTGAGAAAGCTCTTGAAGTCACAAACCCTTTGTCGGTGTTTGTTGTCTCCAGTGCTTTTTAAGTACACCCTCTTTTTCTTCCCTCCACCCTCTGAGTGGAATGGAGAGAAGAGTTAATCATTGCGTGCTTTCTCTAATAGGCAGATACTTGTATTTCTGCACTGGAAAGCATTCCCTCTGCGCCTGCAATGTGTTTTGTTTTGATTCAGAATTATAAATTTAATTTCTAGCACCAGGCTCCTCGTTCCACGTTTTAAGCGCTCGTTTCCTAATTTAAATCTACAGTCAGCTCTCTATTGGTTATATATTAAATCACTTCTCAAACAGACACATAGCAGTACTTTGCGAAAATGGAATGAGCTCCAATGGGACTGGCAAGCTTGTGCTCCAGTCCCTAATTGATTGAAGACAAAAATCATTTTACATTGCTTCAAAATTGATTCTCTTTACACAAACACAGATGCTGAAATGATACGCTTCCTTGCTGTATTAGAAGCCATTAATGTGCTTCTGACAAAAATTACGACTGAAAAACAACCACTTGCAGCACCTCTGCATTTAAATTTGCTCATCTGGAGTCTCGAGTGTGGTGCGACAAAAGCGACGGCAGATTGTGCTCATCAGTGGTTCGACAATGACTGGAAGGAAATGCTAATGCCGTCTTTCAGCAGGAAAAAAACAACCTTATTCAAATTAAATATAAACTGTTAAGAGCTCTCATGTTAAAGATGACAGAAAAATGGAGATTACATCGGATGCAGAGATAGGTTTTACGCACAGTACTCGGATGTGTAAGGGGCGAAAATGGGAGAACTAGCAAGACCACTAAAAAGACGGGAGGATTTTTTGGTAACGAGTCTTTAAAAATATAATAACTGGTTGCATTTAGTAGAGGGATGGAGTCGACACTAAGAATCAGTTCGATAGACACCAAACCACTTACACTTGCCCAAGGGTCAACAATTTCTATAGCTAGACCTACTTTGGATCTAATAAAAACTGTCCAGCCTAACATGTGGCTTTATCTGAACAACCTAAATGCTGCACCTGTAGAACCCCGGCCATGCTCCGGTGAACATGCAGCATTACTGGCACAAGAACTGTATCAGGGTCTCTTTACCTTCGGGTTTCTCAATGTAAAGGTTTATTCCTTTCATCTTGTTTATGAATCACCTCTGAAAGTCAAGCGTCTCATTGGACTGTTGGCCACATTGCCATGCAATTCATAGGCAGTGCTCTCATTTTGAGAGGCAAGACAGGAAAGTCTTCCAGTATGTAGCAAAAAGAGATAAAGAAGATGAGAGGAGAAAATGAGAAATGGAAGAAGCAGAGAGAAGGTCAAGAAAAAAGGAGGGAAAGAAAGAAGGAAATGTGAAAAATAAGACAAAAAGAATATAGATGAAGGAGTGATAAAGGAAAAAATAGAGCATATCAACCCCTAACATTGAGCGCAGGCGTACAACCAACAATACGGCAATACAGAAAGTATTTCACAAGAGCTTCTTTGTTCATACATAGACTTGACTGGCAACAAACAATGTTAATGAAGAATCCTAAGCAAAACGACTTTTCACAGGAGGTTGATCTGTATGGGGGTGCATTGTCATTTTTCAAGCCGTCACCAAACCACGTACATAACGTTTTAATATGCTGCCATAGGTTTATTCTTAAACCACAAGCAGGCTATTGAGATGTGGGAGCGGATCAGAGGAGGCCAGGGACCTTCTTGATGGACCTGTTGAAGATCCCTGCTATGGAGGAATCAGACACCTTGGAAAAGGGGCATGGAAGGCACGGAAACCTTGATCCTCACAGTGTACCTCGGCATCCCTAGAGGTGTTTGGCTCAACAATGTTTCTGGTAAGCCCTGTGGAGGATGGGGTCCTCCTAGGGCCTTCAACATTTCACATTCTTAGTAGCATACATGGTCTCTTACTAATCTCTAAACCTGCAAATATTTCCTATACCCTCCATGTGATTCCCGCAAACTCACATCTCCCTTCTCTGTACATTAAACTAAGCTATGCAGAAAGGCTTCACTCAATTACTTACTTTTCTCAGCTACTCAATTCCCTTATCGATTTTTTCACAATGAGACATGTTATCCTCATTGGCTGCCTTTTGCTGTCTTCCCAAAGCTAGGATTTTATTTTGAAAACCAAAATATCAAGTCCCCGATTTGCTGGGAGATTTAGTCTATGGTAGACCCTAATTGTTTTGTCTACCTGGGAATGTTGGATTGCATTTGAGAGGCATAGTCTGGAAACAAAATGATGGACCTAGTGTTGTATATTGACCTTAACTCTTCACTTTATCATATTCACAAATTAATGGTTTCGCTCACGGACAAAATGAATGCAACATGACTACACGCAGCCAAAACCGTGTCCATAAGGTTCGGACCTGGAGGTGAAATGACAAATTCTATTCCATCAACCGAGAGGGTGCGCTAAGGATGCATTTTGGCACCTTTTTTGTTTTTAGTATACACAAACGGATTAGAAAAGTATTTGCTGGATCACTGTTGCGATTTCCCAAAGGTAAATGGTAAGAGCATTCCTATGCTTTCTTATGCAGATGACACTGTATTAATGACACTCACAGGAAATAGTATGCAGGTGTGTTTAGACGCTTTTAATACATTCATGCTGGACCTTGACCTGAAGGTTAATTTTACAAAATCCTTTGTAATGGGCTGTGGTCCAAAAGGGTCGAAAACCAGGAAATTTGTAGTTAATAACTTTACCATTGAAAAGGTGGACAATTTTAATTACCTCGGAAATCTGTTTAATAATAAACTAAGTTGGGCCCCATTAATGAAGGCACGAGTTCAGAGTGCAAGTCGGTCCATAGAGGGCCTTTTCCGTTTTTGTAGTAAGTTGGGCCAAAAACCCGTTGCGCACCTCAAAACCCTCTATATATCAAAATGTTTATCTGTGGCCACTTATGGGGCGGGGGTATGGGGTACTGAAAACCCTGCTGTAATACAGGTGATGGAAAATAAATTCCTAAAGCGGGTTTTATCGATCCCATCCAGCTCGTCAAATAGCTGCTGCCACAGTGAAATGGGAATGACCAATGTGACTGATATTGTTCGTCTGTCGCCCCTATTATTGTGGAGTAAAATATGGTTATCTGAAGAGCTGCAGCTCACAAAAGAAATTCTTCAAGACTGTATGACCCTAGATAATGCAAAGCAGATCCTTTGGTTGTCATATGTCAGCAATATGTTTCACAAGATAGGTTTGGGTCACCTTTATGATAACCCTAAACAAATTCAGGGGAACATAAAAGCCCAAATAAAAGCAAGTTATTGGAAATCTTTAAACACACCATGTTTGGGTGAAGTAACTGTTTATGTCAAGCCTCAGCCTCAGTTTTATTTAACTTTTACAACTAATACGCAATGGCGGTTCTATCTCACAATGTTTAGGCTAGATATCCTTCATTTTCTGTATGCCTTTCCCAAACAAGGGGGATGGTGTGAGAGGCTGCCCCCTTGTCCTTGCAATAACAGAGTTAACCAAAGTACTATACATCTTGTCCTCTTCTGTTCTATTTATTAGGAGCCAAGGATTAGATTCATTAAACCTATCCTGAAGGGGCGGCACCCATGTACTTATAAAGAAGGTTACGACTATC
This sequence comes from Lissotriton vulgaris, assembly GCF_964263255.1. Taxonomy (NCBI): domain Eukaryota; kingdom Metazoa; phylum Chordata; class Amphibia; order Caudata; family Salamandridae; genus Lissotriton; species Lissotriton vulgaris. Next base: position 990,094,796 of record NC_141695.1, read on the forward strand.
TGTTATCACTATCTTCTGTTGAAGTTTGTTGTGCCATGTTAAACTTCATAAGAGTATCATTTCAGATTAGGAAACGCTATGGATAACTTAGCCATAGACCTGTATTCTGCCATGAGAATTTGTATATATGCTGTATGATGGCCTCCCAATTTACAATTATCATTGTGTGCATAATTACTTGCTAACATATTGGGGGACAAATGTGGGTCCCACTCTCAATTGTTTTCTATGTTGTGACAAATGACAAATGGTTATTTAAAAATAATTTGTTATCCCTTTTTTTAAATGTATAATTATAGTGGTACATTTTAATTGTGTATTATGTTTTTAACTTTGTACTTTTATGATTCGTTGTATGAATCGAATAAAGATTTTGAACCGAACCGAATGCAACATGAAAAAAGGTCATTATAACCCAGTAGTTGAAAACAAGTAGTAATGTGCAATAACCTAACCAATAATAAGAGATATATGTGCATTAACTGCTAATCAAATGATGGAACAATACAAAGTTCATATGAAGTTGCAGTTTTTTGATAATTCTACAAGCGTTCCGTGGAACCTGAGAGGATATGAACTGAGTTCCCTTTTGCAAACAATCAGAGTCCACATAAAAATAAATTCATATATAGTCTTGTAAATATTAATACATTTTTGGAAAAGTTACATTCCAATCTGACCGGGTTGAAAATTCTAAGACTAACGTCGGTCTTTTTTGTTTTGGTATTAAGCACCAATAATGTGGGTAGAACCCTCTTTGCCATACAAAGATCGAATAGGTGTAAATGTTCCAATTCATATTTTCATAACTTGAGAAAAAAGAAAGGGAGATCATTAATTATTATATAACTTTAAAAAGGCCTTACAATGATATATACATATCCCAAATCACCACTCACCTCACTTAAAAACGTCTTGCACTACTATTCAAAGCTTTATCAGTTTTAAAACTTCAAAAGTCCTTCATGTAAGACTTCCTCGGATATGATGTTATATTGCACCCATAGTTTCCGATACCAGTGGCTTGCAGCATTCTGTGGTATGGTGTTACCACCCTATTGTAAGTTTGCCTATTCGAAGTGGGTAATTACTTGGAGAAATGTTTGCACACCAATTTCACAAAAATTTCCAAACGTTTTCTCCTCATTTGTGAGACCTTTTCCAAGGCCCAGTTCACATGTTTTTTTCTGGCAAAATGAGTGTGGGTAAATCACCATAAAGAATCTAGCTCAGCTTGCATTATACTTACTAGTTTCCCATAATGAAGGATCAAATGGTCCATTGTAAATCCATCTGTCTCATGGCTCCAAGTTTACAAGAAATTCAGTTTAACTTACTGAGAGAGACACAAGAAAAGTACTTTTAAGAACAAAATAATAACAAGTGTCCCAAGAGGGGCTCTATTATAGATTGGGGTTGTGGGTGACTTGGTTGTGAGTGCTGGTCAAACAGCAACCACAATCCGAGTCAGGATAAGGCACAAGTGAACCTCAAAGTAACTTGTGCTCACCCTCTGGTAGCCTGACACAAAGCAGTAAGGCTTAATTTGAAGGCAATACTTAAAGTATGTGTGCAACACCACACAAAACAACCCATACTAGGTTTAGAAACATAGAATATATTTTAATAAATATCACAATGATGACATTAGTGGAACCGGAGTTATTGAAGTTTAAGGTTTATAGAGACATATAGCATCAAAAAGCACAAAGTGCTATCAAGGGATATCTGGATTATGCCAGACTGGGACAAAGTCACAAGTATAGGCTGGGCTGGATATAGGAACCAGGTTAGGCCAGCTGAACAAAGCACCTTAAATCCTGTTTGCAGAGAGCTGCGTGGATCTGAGGTGCAGTAGCATTGCACAATCAAAGCGATGCGTCAGTTCCGAGATCCTACAAGGCTGTGGTGTGAGGTCCTGTTGCATCATCGTCAAGAGTCCCATCGACGGGGCTTTTGATTCAAAGTCCTGGCATCCAGGATGTGGTGCATAGCCGAGGTGATACATCTCTTCTGATGATCTGCCAGGCTGCAATGCTGGCGCTGGCGTTGTCAACTAGATATGCGAGGACCTGGGTTAGAGATGCTCTGCGATGTCAGTGATGTGCCGGTTCTGAAGACTGCAAGGGCAATGCGGACCTTCTGTGCTGGAAAATATCCAGACAACAGCGGCGATGCATCAGGTATGCTCTAGGATGCGCCGCTCAGCTGAGGAAATGTGCCAGGTCAGCTAGAGGATGCGCTGATCTGCAAAGAAGATGTGGTACTGCTAGTAAGCACCTTAGGACCACTTTCAAGGGTCCATGACTGGGGTGGAAACATCTGGTAGGGTAGACTCACAACAGGCAGAGTCCAGGTGCAGATGCAAGCTTTTTGGTAGCCTTTTATGTCTCCTAGGCTTCAGATCAGTAGGCCAGTCAACAAGTCCTTGTAATCACTCTGGGTTCAAGAGATTCAGGCCAAATCCTTCTCACCCGGGCAAGAGAGCAGCATGCAGCAGGTTAACACAGCAGGTCAGCAGTTCTTCCAGAGCAGCATTCCAGCAGAGTTTCCGTCCTTCAGCAGCACAGCAATCCTTCTTACTCGCAGTATATTCACAGGTCCAGAAGTGTACTGAAGTGATGGTGCCTGAGGTCCAATATTTATACACAGTTATGCCTTTAAAGAGGAGAAGCCTCTAGAGGCAGGCCTTTGAGGGTCACAGATGCCATGCCTTCCCCTCCCTGGCTCCAGACTAGCTACAGAGGGATATGCATTCCTTTTTGTGGAGGCTGGACACAGCATATTCTAGTGTAAGTATACCTGTGCAAAGCTCCCACCCCCACCCTGCCGGTAGTGGCACATCCAGTCACTCATAAGCTTCCGATTGTGTGTGGCTGTCTGATAGGAATACACAAACCTCAGATGTCAGTTACACTCAGTCATATGACCCAGAGATGGAATGCAGACACCAAATGGATAAGGCAAGAAAATTCCAAGGGGCAGATTTATGACGGACTTGCGCCACGTTTACGCCGCCGTTGCATGACGCAACGGCGCAAAAACGTGGTGCATCCCTACGACCTAGTTACAACGTGACGCATCTAGGCAGATGCGTCACGTTGTAAAGCCCTGGGCCACATGAAACCTGCGTCAGGTTTCATGTGGGCGTTCTGTCGCAGGGTGGGGGTTCCCTCGTAGGAAAGCCCCGTAAAACTGACGCAGTGAAATCTACAAGATTTCACTCAGTCAGTTTTACGAGGCTGCTGCGTCAAATCCTTACGCCTGCTTGAAGCAGGCGTAAGGAGTGACGCACCACGTTATGTATGGGTGGCCTCTGTACATTGCAGGAGTTGCGTCGCACTCGCGACGCTACTCCAGCAATGTGCCGCCCGTACACCACAAGATGCGTCACGCATCTGCCCTTCCTTGCACCATGGTGCGCCGCATTGTAAATACGGCGCATCTGTGGTGCCGCAAGGAGGGAATTGCGTGACGCATCAGTTCTGGCGCATCCCTGCTGATTTGCAGAGATGCGCCAGAACTCATAAATCTGCCCCCAAATTTATAAAAGTGCCATTTTCAGAATTGCAATTTTAGGATCAGGCTTCATCATGAAATAGGATTTTAAATTGTGGTCCCAGAGACACAAAAATGAACTGGTTATCTATTCTCATTTGGAAAGTGCACGCATAAAATGTAATAAGGCAACTCTGTTTTTATCATTTTTTACTACCAAGGCATGTACAACTTAAAAGTAGGTGTTCTAAAGTTTACATACATTGCACCTGCCTTCTGGGTTGTCCACGGCCTATAATAGGAATGCCTTATATTTATGAAAAGGAAGGTTTGAGTCTGTTTTTTGACCAGGTCAAAATTGCAGTTAAAACTGCACACACTTTCTGCAATGGCAGGCCTCAGACATGTTTAAAGTGCAACCTAAGTGGGTGACACAACCAGGGCGGCAGCCCTACTTGGAGCGTTTTATTTAATGCCCACACACATGTAGTGCCACTTTGCCAGGGACTTGCAAGCAAATGAAATATTGCAATTGGGTAATAGCCAAAATTACCATGTTTAATCAGAGGACTCAAGCACTTTAGCACCAGATAGCAGTTGTAAAGTCCTCTGAGCCCAAAGTCTAGCAGAAACAAAGTCAGCAAAAACAGGTGGGCTGAAGGCAAAATGTTAGGGGGAAATCATACCAAGGATGCCAGGTCTGACACAGCTAATCCAAATTCAGGGATAGACTTTACAACTTTAAAGAGATTGTCTCCTTGTTATTACTGTAACAAGCCTGGGCATTGGAAGTGGGAATGTCAACAGAATTGTATTGGAGTATGTGGTGATTTGGAAAAGCAAAAATAATAATCCAACTCAGATGCTAAATGTCCCAGTTTGGTGAATGTGAGCTACAAATCAACCACAAGTCTCAATGATGGAGGCTCGGTAAACCCCGATGGCTTCATAGAATGTGGGAAACCCTAGATTTTAAATGAATCAAGTACCGAGAGCCAAACCAAATCCTTTGCAAAATCAGAATCTGTTTCAACAATTTCCTTTGCTTGAGAGCTTTGACAATTCACAATGATGGTGGCTGAGGAGGGAGGAAGATTGCATACTTGGTGCAGTCTTAGAGGTAGACCAGAGTGTCCCATTTGTAGATGGTGAGGTAAATGGCCAACAAGTGTCAATTTTGATTGACACCAATGCTACCTATTTTACTGTGAGAAAAGAGGATGACCCTGGCCTATCTGTCTCGGGGAAGAAGATCGATGTTGTAGGTGTCACAAATAAGCATATAACTAAGCCTGTCTCAAACATGTCTCAGTTAAAAAGAGGCTTATTTGAAGAAGATCGTACATTTTTTGTATATCATTCAAGTTCTGTAAATCTGTTGGGAAGTGATCTTGTGTGTCAATTAAATTGCACAATTTACTGTACACTAGAAGGTGTCGAGTTTCAAACGCATGATGAAGATGTTTAATTTACCATGATCAGACAAAGATCAGCTGTCAGCTTATTCCCTGTGAGAATGGTAAAGGACTTACTTCCTCACTTACGAGATAATTAGAAACCTGAAGTATGGATTTAGAACATGTTTGAATAACAATTAAACCAAATGCTGAATTTCCAAGAACTCCAACATACACTCTCACAACTGAGACAGTAGCTTGAATCACTCTGGTGGTTGAATCAATGCCACAGCATAGAATTTCGAGAGAGATAGTCGAAAGTACATGCGGTTCACCATTCAGGGACTTGAAGAAACCAAGCTGCAAATTCAGAATCATGTAAATGAACAATGTAGTAATTCTATGTTTTCCTGTGGAACTGAATCCAGCTACACCATGATTTCAGATCCCCTGTGATGCTGAATGGTTCACAGTAGTGGATCTTTTATCAGACTTTCTTTTCAGTCCCATTGCAAGAGGACAGTTAATTTCTGTTCTCATTTAAATTTCAGAAACAAGTTTTGGCATGGTACTACAAGGGTATGCAGAAAGCCCATTGATATTTAATCAGATCTCGAAAAAAATTTGAGATCTTACAGATACCTTGTAAATTGGTTCTTGTGCAGTATATGGGCAACCTATTTATGGCTTAAAGTACACAAGAAGCCTGCAATAGGATATGATTGCCTTGTTAAATCGTCTGGATGAAAATGCATATAAAGAGTCCTTAAGTTAGTTGAAGTAGAAGTGTCAGAGGCAAAGCAACAAGGATGGGTCAGAGCTGGATGTGTAAAGAATGCAAATGAGATTCAGGTCTCAGCTGATGGTTGCCTGATTCTGGGTTCTCTGCAGTCAGACCAAAGGACTAATTTTAATAATGAGATCCTTAAATTGCTGTGTGTGGCATTACAAGTGGAATCGATATTACATTGTAGCTAGCGACCAGAAGATTTGGGAGTGGTTGAGCAACTGCATGGCAAACTAATGTCTCATTTGACCAAGGTATGTGCATTCACCTCTCTCAAATGGCCAGATTCTTTGGCCTTGGTGTTGATGAGTCTCCGGAGCAATGCTGACAGAAGAACAGGAATGTCGCCACATAGAATTCTCATGGGATGTGCCATGAGACTGCCTGCTGTGCCTGCAAATGTGCTTGTTAATATCACACATGACATGATTCTCGACTACTGCAAGGGACTGGCTGATGTGATACGCAGACTTGCAAGAATCTGGGCACCAGACAAAGTAATGTTGTTCTGAGAATCTTGATGACAGACCCATCAAGATGTTATGCAATCCCTATAGCCAAATTTCCAAGCTTGATGTGGCGTATAAGGTTAAAATCAGTGGCTAGTGAGTGTAATTAAATATGTAAAGTCAAACACTATCAACATAGACACTACACAGGTCTGTTTGGGTTGTGGGGTGATTGTTCTTTCTGAGCATAGACTCCTTAAATCCATTGAAAAGAACTAATTCTTGCAGGTCACACTGTGCAAATGATAGCCCTTTCTATAATCCCCGAACTGGCTGAAATCCCATTCACCAGGGCATTGTTTTGATCCTTTGATTGTTCGCCATCTATATGCTTCTGCTACTCCTTTGGCTTGGTGCTGACCATCCATTTTAAATTTCTACATCGCCTATTTTAACTAGTGTTTTAATCTATATGTTCTGATTGTAATTAGCTGTATTTTATCATACATGTTTTAGATATCTGTAAGATTCATTGGCTGCTTCTCTCTGTGCCTTGGTTCCCAACCCATTTAATTTTTTTATCACATACATTTGCTGTGTCCAAATGTTTTAACCTTATGATTCGATTTTTAAGCTGTATTTCTGATGAATTGATCATTTTTTTAATAGTGTTTATGTTTGCTGGAAAATTATTTTATTGGTAATTTGTTTTTTATACAGAAAATGCTTTTTTATGACACATTTGTCGAAATAAAGCAATGCCGCAACCTTAGCCCCGCTGATCATAAAAACGTATGTTCAAGAATCCTGTTTGGAGCCAAGGTGGAATGGGCCCTGCCAGGCCATCCTGATCACCAACACCGATATGAGTGAGGTAGGTTACCCAACTGGGTTCGTGTCTCACATAGCCATCATAGCCATAGCCATAGGGTGAGGTGCCTACTTGATGAGGTGGTGACATTTGAAACAGGTCTGCAACATCCTGTGCCTGTAAGTACTGAATGACCAGTGGAGGGTGTCATCCATCAGAGATCCCCACCGATCCAAGTTTTTGAAATCTCGCAAAGTGGTATAGAAGGATCCTCTAAAGACAAAGATCTGACATTTGAAAGAAGGAACATTGCAGAACCATGAGACATGTAAATTAATGATTCTGGTGAAGGAACAAAAATGAGAAGTGGGAGACTTTAGAGGCGAAAAGGCTGGCCAAAGAATAAAAGGCAATTAAGCTGGACTCATTTACTTCTGATCAATTCAATTCAACAATAATTGATTCTTCAATCTATGAATTTGAACTAAACTATTGGAAAGACTGTAACAACTGATTTATTAACTCAACCATTATTGCTCAAGAAAAAAAAAAGAATTCAGAAGATGTTCCTAATGCTAAATTTGCAGTAGAAAAGTAGGGTTGATATTCTTAGAAGTAGGCGAAGTAGGGCTAGGGATTCCTCATGAAGACTGCAGTATATAAGCTGAATGGAATAACTGCAGAGTAATAGTAAAAAGCTTTGCTCATTTTGCACGAGTAGAAACAAATGCAGAATATTTACATCTGCCTGCTGTCATATTCTACTTAACATCTGACTGTGGTGTGGCAGAGTTTTTCTTGCACACGGCTCACCAACATAAAGTTAGCAAGTGAGAATAATTGATCGCTAGGACGAGTCCGCCACGATTTCTCAAAAAGGGTGGACATGGCAGGTTGCCATCATTTGAGTTGAAAATGCTGCCACTTGAGTAGAAAATCTACTCGAGCACCAGAAAGAAGCAGCGATCTCTGTGTGGCATCTGGTGCCATTCTTGCTGATTTTACAACTCGGAACAAGCTCCCGGAAGTAAAAATCAGAGCAACATGATACAATTCCATCGCTGGCGGAATCGCCTGGAGGTTTTATGTAAATCCTCAGAATTGTTATGGAGTAAAGCTCTGCAAGTTCTACCCACCCCTAATTAGTAGTCAATCATAGTACTTTTGATTGGTATGCGTATCACTCCTGAGCTAGGTACTCCTAGATCTACACCTACTCCTACATCACCTATGCATACAATAAATAAGTTAAAATTAAGGGCTTCATTTGTAGATGCTTCAGAAGGGGGTTTTGCATTGAATGTATATTCTAGATTAATTCAAGAATGCACACACGCTTTAAATGTGAAGGGATGTTACGTTTATGCACATTTGTCTGCTTCACCCACTGAGGATGTGACCTGCCATCATATTCTACTTTTATATGCAGTCACATGTAATGAATTGCTTAGGTTATTTTATAGGCAGTATCCATTTGAATATTATTTTTCCAATTATGAATATTCTTTTTGAAGTCCCTCTTCTTAAAAAAGATTACGTTTTCAATCATAGAATAAAGAGATGTAAATAGCTTGATTTTTCTTTAGATTTCCTACAAAAATAGACATCGCTAAAGCATATGAATGAAATTTGACTTGCTCAATGAGTCAATTGGAAAGACATTTATACTAGCTTTAGAGGAACGGTTATCTCCCATGTTTAATAAGACAACAAAACGAGAAGACGTTTTGAAGAATGTGTGGAAAGTAGAGAAAAATGAAAACCCTGTGGAAGAGAGAACGTTGGAGAGTCACTCCATCCACGGATACACCAGGAATCATGATAGCTACACCAGGGAGGCCGGATCATTTGTGCGATGTGACGTCAGAAAACGCTGTAGACCACAAAGATGCTGCTGGGGAAGACCATGCAAGAGACCAGTGGAACCCAATGATGGATTCTTGAAGGGAAGAACCTGCAAACAGAGGGGACAGAGTCTATGCCACTCAGAGTTGACCAGGAGGCATGGAAGACCAATACCCACTGATGACACTGACCTTGTCACTGAAGCTGTGAGAACCAGGTTATGCTGAGGAAGACCAGGATCCGTTCTCGAGTTGTCCCACATTGGAAGTCAAGAACTAGTGGGTTGGTGTCTGCAGGGAGCACCAATAAGCCTTGGCAGCAGCAACAGACGTAGGAAAAATGATGGAGCAATATTGGGACCAGCAAGGTCCAAGGGACTTACCAAGTGCAAGAAAGTCAGAGCAGACCAGAGCAAGCAGGGGAGCCCACTAAAGCAAGAAAAGACCCATGAGAGGACCCACAGGCTGGAGGCACAGGAGTCACACGATGACTTTGAGCAGAACATCAAAGATGAAGGACCACTGTGGAGAGGATGTAGTTAGGATGAAGATCTTGGCATGAAGAGATGCTGGTTGCAGGAGCTTCTTGTAGCCTGAAGATCTCTGGAGTGCAGGCCCTTCAAGCTTTGGCAAGGGCAAGTTGACACGTTGCACATAGGTTTGTTCCCAGCGGTTCAGACAAAGGATAGTGGCAGGTCAAGTCAGGTCTCAAGGGAGTTGCAGAACCACAACCTGTGTTGCTGAGCCTTTCAAACTTTATGGGACCTCATGAGAAGCAGACAAGTCAGCATTGTTGCCCTCCCTGAAGATGGAGGGGAATGTGACTACTTCACTCCAAGGGAGATTACTTTTCCTGTTCTTGATGCCCACAGGTCTGTTGAAGATCATGGAAAAAGTACAGACTTTTTTTGTCAAATTTTTTGATGACCACAATCAACAGTTGTTTTTCCATTTAAATTCTAAAAACGTATTTTAATCAATCAAATTTTCAATTAAAACTGTGAAAAATAAACTCATTTGAGGTTCAATAACAGGATAGTTATTTTTTATAGGCTGCATAGCACACATTCATGATATATGTGAATTTTCAAAAAATGTATTCACAATAACCTATTGTTATTGCATCTTGACAGCCAACATGTATTTTGCGGTGTTCCATTCACTACCGATTCTTCAGGTCAATATTTTCAAACAGTGTAATTCTCTTTGTTTTAATATTTGTCCCAAGATATCCCATGTGAGTTCCCAATGTTCAGGAAGCTCCTATTCATCATCATATATTGTTGAGTACAAACATGTCATCCGCTCATTACAATCAATATAGTTATGTATTCCTTTGTTTTTATAAAACTTTTAATTCAAGTTATACCAATCACTGTTTGAATTCAGCATGCCCGCTTCAAATATTCCCTCACTGTATCAATATCTCGATAACCACCACAAGCATCAAGATTTACCTAAGCATCTATATTTACCTTACTGCATGGATTGGACTAAAAGGATGTTGAAACACACAATTCACAATGACAAAACTAAACTACAAGAGAATTTCTAGCGTAAAGCAGCATAATATGCTGTTAATTAACTTTGTTGAGACTAGGGAGGGGCCGTAGGTCACATGAGGCGAAAACTTTTATTGATCATGATACATTTTCCGTCCCTCAGCAATGGTAATAAATAGTAGGTTGTATTCTGCGCATATGTAAATGTGGTTTATGCAACAACATAAACACATTTAAAAAACAACAACATGGAGAGCTTAGATTCATACACTATGGTAACATCACATTGAAGAGGCCTCTTCACTATTTTGAGAGTTCTTTATCATGCAAAGTGAAAGCAGCTGCTCCACTTCCCTCTAAAAGTAAGTGTTCATCATCTTCCTGTACCCTCTGCATACAAAGACCTACTACAAGTTTTACAAGGACTATACTGTTCAAGCACATAATAAAATCTCAACCATTATCCAGAGTATTGACTGTACAGAGGTTGTTTTTTTTCCTTTGTTAACGTTGAATTGTAATTTTGTTTAATAAGCCCTATTATTAATACATGTCACAATGCGCAGGCAATAAACATAAGATATGAAAGCAAAAGGAACATGAGTATAAGTTTCTATTAACAAACGGTTTGCAGGAGGAGGCAAAAGCAATACCCAATTGATGATAGTGACATACAGGGGCATATTCTCAAGGAGCTATCGCTGAGTTATCGGCACTTTATAACAGCCAAAGTGGCGATAAAACTATTGCCCCATTCAAAATCTGGTGACAGCTGCCCATATCACCAGTTTACCTGCGATAGCAGCTGCAAAAAACATCGCCACAGATGAACAAGGCAACTATCGCTAATGAGATGCAGAGTAGGCGTTCCGGTGCCAAAAGCTGCGTTGAGACAACTCTGCAACATCCTAAACGACCAGCCAGATCAGCAATAAGATCCCAAAACAGGCAATAAGGAACGTTAGCAGCAGGGAATTAACACCTGCTCCAACCTGGTGTAAAGTAGTACAACAGCCTGCACCAGAAAAGGGAGCCCTGCCCAGAGCCACACCTGAAGACAAACAGAAACCATGGAGCTACTGATCATGCAGCTCGGAGCCACAACAGGGCCACAACACCCACCGCCACCACACCCAGGCCCGCCACCCCCCGGAGACCCCGCCGTTCCGGACCACCACAGAGGCAGCGTATGGGAGTAGTATGTGAAGAGCTGATAAGGTGTTCGCTTATAGTATGTCTCTTATGAAAGTGCAATACATTTTTACTCCTGCCCATGCACCAAGTTGATAAGACCAGGAAATATTTTTGAAGTAAAAAACAAATTTGGGCACAGAGCACTCAGCAAACAGTGACATTTCTCTGAAAAACTGCTCCTTCCCTTCAAGAAGTGCAGTCAATATGGCAAAAATTAGCAAGGTCACTCAAATAAACTGTGAAAATAAAGTCTCTGATACAAACATGCCAAGCTCTGAGGAGAAATCCTCAAAATGCAAAAATACGAAATGGGGGGCACTAAGCAGCCTTCAGAGTCAGGTGGTAAATGCAGGGTCCAGCAAGGAACATGGTGGAGAAAAGACTGCAGCGCCACATGAGGCAAGTATTCAGCCTCAATAAGGTACCCGCTTCAGGAGCAAAGCAGTGTGGAAACTGCCGTAAATTCAGCAGCAGTGTCTGAGGCAGTGCGGAGCTCCCCTGTCAGGTGGCCATCTTAAGTTGTGTAGCTCGCGCCTCCCTGAAGTGTGCATTTTTAATCAATCAGTTTGGCTGTGCAACATAAACGCACAGTACCAACGTTCTATTTGTTGATATATTGCTGTAATTAATGAGGACACATCAGAACTCATCATTGATGTCATGAATAATGTCATTTGATTGAAATCACTACTCACCAGGTCAGTGTAGGGCTGTAAAAACGCTAGAATGAAATGGGAGATCCACAATGTAGGAAACTAGGATCTGCTTCTATGGTTAACACCCCATTTTTTGCTTGATGTGATGCTGTTTATGAGTAGTCTGACTGGGATCTTGCTAACCAGGACACCAGTCTCTCTGCTTTCTTCCCTAAATTGTCATGGTAAGTAATTAGGTATATCCCAGTCCATAGTATATTGTACTAAGGGACCCAGGGCATAGGTATCCCAGAGGTCCCCCATAGGCTGAAGCATGTATTATGCACCTATGGGAGACCATTCAAACTATCTCTACCGGCCTGCCATTGCAGCCTGTCTAAGCCGGTGCTAGCACCACTTACGAAAGATATAGTTTTCCCTATAGCTAAGGTTAACATACTTAAAATCTATAAGTCACCCCAATAGCAGGACTTTTTGAATCCTGAAGGCAGGGTATTTGGTTCTAAGTGTGAGGGTGCCCCTGCATGAGCAGTACACCCCTACCTCCTTCTGAGTCCATTCTCTTGGGTTGTAAGTAAGACAGCCATATAACATATAGAGGGGCACTGCGTCGTTACGCGATAACCTTCGCACAACTGGCTGTAACAAATCCTGATGTCTTTGGTATCAAACATGTTGGAATCATACCCCCACACCATAAACAGTGTGGGAGGTATGATTCCAAGCACTGTAAAGGCCCTTCGTTAGACCCAGTGGGCTCCCAGGACCAGTCTTATAAAACCGGACAGCACAACATAACTGCTGCCGACCATAGACACGATTCTGGCCTCCTGCTGCTGAGTGAGGCTCGAACAGGGGAAAGCAGAACAATAGGCATTCTGTCACAGTGAGGTGTGACCACCTCCCATACATTGTTTAGTGAATTGGGGCAGGATGGGAGCTTTTTCCAGCACCACATAGTCTGCAGGCTGGGCACATTTGGTGCCCTCCATGCATAGTCCAGCTCAAACTAGTACAGGCAGCTGTTGGCTCCCGCTCTGACGTGAAACTGAACAGAGGACAGGGGAGTATCCTTCTCCTTGTCCAGCACCTACTTAGGGAGGGACCCCTGTGTTGTCCTAACCCTTTCCTTAGGGTCCTTAACAGCGTACCTGCAGGTGGGTCCCTAGATTCATCGTGGGACACAATACAATTCAGACACCACTTCTACTTCGACCATCTGGGCACTCTGGACTTCGCTCTGGGCGTCAAGGCTGCATTCGGGAGGACTCCTGCTGCTCCTGATCTCTTTGCCCTGTTTGTCAACTGCAACGTCTATGCCTGTGCTTGATACAGGAACCCTGTACTGTTAAAGAAACAATGGTTCAAGGATGGCCTGGGAAGGTCCTCAAAGGAATAATGATACTGTAGCGAATATTTATTTATTTATTTATTTTTGACATTTGTAAAGCGCTACTTATACCCTTAGGCGTCAAGGCGCTAAAACCATTATTGAGAGGGGGAAAGCGAGTGGAAGGAGGCAAGAATAAACAAAAAGACCGATGAGCGTGGTTAATGGGAGAACAGCCAGGTTTTCAATAGTTTACGAAATTGAAACAGCGTAGCGCTCTGTCTGATGTTAAGAGGCAAGGAGTTCCAAAGTCTGGGGGCAGCCACAAGAAAGCGACGGTCTCCCCAGGACACTGTTTTGGTGCGTGGAACTGACAATTGATTGAGAGTTGCAGAGCGTAAAGCTCTTGTCGGTTTGTAAAATTGAAGTTTGTCTCTCAGAAAATGGGGTCCTTGATTGTTAACTGATTTAAAGACTATACAGAGAGCCTTAAAGAGGATCCTTTTTTGTACAGTCAGCCAGTGGAGATCTTTTAAATTTTGGGCAATAGGTTCAAACTTTGTTTTGCCAGTAATGAGACGGGCTGCTGCATTCTGTATGGTTTGAAGTTTTGTGGTGACTCGAGATTGCGCATTAAGAAATAAACCATTACAGTAGTCCAGGGATGAAAGGACAAGGGCCGAGACCAGTGTCTTGATTGCAGAATCAGGTAGAAATGGACAAATCTTGCGAATCATTTTTAGTTTAAGGTGCGCTGTGGATGCTATCTTATTGGCATGATCCATAAAGTTCAATCCGTCGTCGAAGATAACCCCCAGATTCCTGACCTTGGAGGTCGGGGTGGGAGGGGTACCAAAGGTCTCTGGCCACCATCTGGTGGACCAGGCTGGAGACAAAGGACCGAAGACAAGCACCTCAGTTTTCTCTGAGTTCAGCTTTAAACAATTGGTTTCCATCCAGTCTCCTATATCTAGAAGCCCTTTCTTAAATTTTTCCGCTTCTTGCTCTCCGTCACCCTTAATAGCCAACACGAGTTGGGTGTCATCAGCGTACGAGGTAAGGCTCATCCCATGAGCTTTGATGGTCTTAGCTAGGTCCGACACATAGATGTTAAAAAGTGTCGGACTAAGGGATGAGCCTTGCGGGACACCACAACGCTGGGGAGCTTGCAAAGTAGGTTCATATGAAATATTTTATTTTCTTTTTTTCTTTATATATACAATTCCTATAACGTTTTTCAGGTGCTCAAATAAGTGATAGGGTGCAGAACGTGACATGAGTGAACATAGTGAAAAAACGGACTCTCACACAACAATAAGGCTAAAAAAAACACATGAATATATACAATGGAGTGGGGGTATTTCCTTGGATAGGTCGACGACGTTTCGATCTGTATAAATTTCAGATCATCATCAGGACTGAAGAGCCTCCTGAAAATAATATTTTAGTTTAGTTGAGTTGAATACTTCAGGAAAAGAGGGGTGGTTGGTATTTGACGCTTTTACTTACAAACTATGTTGAAATTGCAGCTAAAAGCATGGTCCAAGTAGCGCTCAATCACTCAAGTAGGATTCAAGGAGGGTCCTACATGAACTGATTATTTTAAAACCGTAGATGATTTATCAATCCAAGTAGCGCTCTACCATTCGGCGAGGGTCCTACTGGAACTGCGATTTAGAACGAGATCTATCTTAATGGAGTTTGCGTTGCTCTGTGGTCATTAAGTGTTGTGGTCGCCGGGAGTTGATCTCGGCGTGTTTGCTGTCGTAGGGGTGGCGTCCGAGTGCCTGCTATTTGGCTGCTCGCACGAATACATGATACAGGAACCCGTCAAGAACCTGTGGCACCGCAACTAAGCTGAATGGTCTGCTTACCCTGAGAGCTTACGGTCTCTGGGAGGCTCAGCAACACAGGTGGTGGATCTTCACATCCCCCGAGGCCTGCCCTGCCCTCTCACCAAGTTTGAGGCCAGTATCTGTCGTCGGGCCGCAGGAACGGAACCCCTGTGCACCACGTCGACCTGCAGTTGCAAAGGTTTGTTATCTTCCATCCACCAAGATCTTCGGGCTCCAAGTAGCCCCAACCTCAAGCATCTCTAGTGACCAAACCTTTTGACCACACCACATTGCTTGCACTGAGGACCTGCCTCTTCTGTAGCTACTAGTGGTCCTCTTGCGACTCCAGTGCCTCCAGCATGTGGGTCCTACCGAGGGTCCCATTTTTAATTCTTTGGGATCCCCTGATTGCTCGGGCCTGCCCTGACTCCCCTGCTTGTGGTGAGTATCCTGAACCTTGCTAGTCCCAACATTGCACCTTCTTCTACACTATTTTTGGTTGCAGTTGATAAGGTTTGTTGGTGCTCCCACCGGACACTGACCCCTCAACTCTTGACATCCAATTTGAGACAGCTCGTTTATTGCTCTTGGTCTTCCACAGCATCACTTGGTCCACATAGCTGCAGTTTCAAGGTCACTGTCAGCTCTCCTGCAACACCACACATCGGTGGGCATTCGTCGTCTGTGCCTCCTGGTCACTCCTGAGTGGGACATACTCTGTGCCCTCTGTTTGCAGGCTCTTCACATCTTAAATCCACCTTTGGTATCCACTACACACTTTCACCTTCACCAGCAGC
This sequence comes from Lissotriton vulgaris, assembly GCF_964263255.1. Lineage (NCBI taxonomy): Eukaryota > Metazoa > Chordata > Amphibia > Caudata > Salamandridae > Lissotriton > Lissotriton vulgaris. The sequence goes on from NC_141695.1 coordinate 990,110,896, forward strand.
AACATCTTTCTGAAGTCTCCCATTGAGTTCGATGACAGTTTCCGACGCCAATTCACACCCATGCACCAGGCTTCCCTGATGCAGGTATACTGGTTCCTAAGGTATCCATGGGTCGGGGGGCTCTCCAACCTCATGTCTGCTACTGGGTTTCCCCAGGGTCCTCTGGGAAAGGTCCGCTTTCTTTAAAATTGCAACTGCGACTAACACATTGATTTGTACGGGGAACGAGGTCCTGTTCCTACACTGCACACAACCTCTGTGGGGCTCCTAGATACTCACCTTGGGTGGTTCCTTGGGTCCCTGGCACTTCTACATCCTCTGAATATTGTCTTGACTCAAGTCGTGGTTCGCATACCACTATTTTGGTATATGTTTTGATCTCCCACTGGGGACCACTGTATATTCTGTGCTAGAAGGTGGAATCTGACTATATGGTTGCTCCCACTTTTTTCTGGTGTTTTTGAGTTAGTTTGGCTGGGATCCTGCTATTTAGGACCCCAGCCTATCTGCTTTCCTCTCTAAATTGATTGCATGTACATTAGGTACACTCCAGTTTAGTTACTGGGGTACCCTTGTGAGTCCCTAGTATATGGTCCATCAGATACTCAGGGCAGAGGTACCCCAGAGGCCTACCAGGGGCTGCAGCATGTATTATGCCACCACTGGGAGGCCTGCAGGCTGGGTAATGTGGTGCATGTAACCCTTACTAAGATATAGGTTACCTATATCTACCTTTAATCACAGCAGATATAAACCTATCAGTCAATCCTATGGCAGGCCTTATCAATCCTAAAGACAGAGGGCCTGGTTTTGTGTGAGAGGGTGCCCATGCATGAGCTGAGCCCCTCTTCAGCATTCGGAGCCTATTCTCTGGGGCTGTTCTGTGATGCAGCCAGACCATATACTCTTAAGTGCATTATAACCTCGCAGTAAATGTTAACTTTAGAATGGCTGCATGGAAACATGTCGTGTTTGGTGTCGTCAAACACTTTGGAATCCTACCCCCGCCAGTCCTGGTGGCAGGGATAGAATTCCACCCTTCTAGAGGGAGAGACATGTACACACTGGTCTAACCGGTAGTAGTTTAAAAGAGCCCTGGCATCACAAAATGGATGCTGCAGTCACAGAGACTAGTCTGGCCTCATGTTGCTGCCCAAAACTCTGGCAGTGGAGGCCTGGACAATAGGTTTCCTGTCACAGGGAGGTGTACCCACCTCCCAGACAGGCTTTAGTGTATTGGGGCTGGGTGCGTGCACTCTGAGAGTGCTTTGAAGTCAGCACTGGGGGCACATTTGTGCATTGTCCAGTTCAAACTGGATGTAGGGGCTACCAGTCCCTGCTCGGGTCGAAAGTGGACAAAGAAAATGGGTGTAGGCACCCCTCTTTCCAGACCCTGCCATAGGTGGGTCCCCAGAGAATGTCCAACCGCTGTCTTTAGTATAAGTAAGGAACCCCTGGCAACAGGACTTTAGATTACACGAGTTTGAAACTCTGAAACTAAATCCTGGAACTTCGATGCTCTACTAATGACTAGAAGATGGAAGACTCTCCCTTGGGGTCAAGGAGTGACTCACCTGCTCAAGCAGGCACTGTTAGAACTGGCTATTTCTGGTAGGCTAAGGCTGACGCCAAAGCCAGGCAGAAACCACCATTCTAGTCAGGGCAAGGGAGTCACACGCCAAGATAACCCCTGCTCACCCCCTGGTAGCTTGGCACGAGCAGTAAGGCTAAACTCGGAGGCAATGTGTAAAGCATTTGCGCCAGCACACAACAGCAACACCACAAAAGGAACTCCACACAAGGTTATTATGAAAATAACTTTTGTATTGTCAAAAACACATCAGATAGTATCACACAAAATACATGGTGCCAACTGGCACGGGCAATATTCACAAGGGATTATGTACGGGACAGGGCCACATGGGCCACTGTCAGAATCAGCACTTAGTAGAAATTAGAATATAGGATATAAAATCACTTCTAGAACTTAGAATAAGTATAGCACAAAATAACAGTTATAAATTACATCCAGTAACTACTGGGAACAGGTACCAGGACCTCACTAGGACCACCTGTACTAAAAAGAACAACCACCTAAGAATAAAATACATTTAGGGGTATGAACCAGAACACATTACCCATGATGCATGAAACACATTCAGAGGAGTAATAAAGGAAAACACATGATGACTAAAACATTCAGAGGTGTAAGGACAACCACCTAAGTATCACACAGCGTTTAGGGGTCTAGGAAAGAACGCATTACCCATGATGCATAAATATACATTCAGAGGAGTAGTAAAGAGAAACACATGATGCATAAACCTACACATTCAGCGGTGTTAAGAACAAAGCACATAATGCAATAAAATACATTCAGAGGTGCAGCGCAAGAAGACACATGACGCCTAAAACATTCAGAGGTGCAGCGCAGGGAAAGAAAGACACATGATGCATAAAAACATTCAGAGGTGCCAGAACAATACAAAAGCGCAAAAATCACATGATGTCTAAAAACATTCAGAGGTGCAGAAATAACACATGATGCAAGAAAACACATTCAGAGGTGCAATAACCATACAATTGCGCAAAACTTACATAAGCCACCACCTGTGGCAGTCCCTAGGCCAACTGGCCTTGTTGGGGCTCAGACGCCCTGTGTCCAAATGTCAGGGCGCGCTGCCAAGCAGCGCCAGTCAGGGTGCGCCACTGGCGCAAAACCTAAACGTTGCAGGTGCCCACTGCTTGCTGGGCACCTGGGAACACTCAAAAGGGCCTAAACGCTGCAGCTGGCCCTAAGTGCTGTGCAGCTGTGACTGGCCGGGCACCTCTGTGCCATCTCTGTCCCTCTCAGGGACTCGCTCTCCATCTTGCGCCTAAACGGTGCAGCTGCCTACTAATTGCTGGGCAGCTTTAGACAAACTGCGATGGGGCCCTCTCTGGCCCTTAGGCGCAAACTGCGCCCACTGCTGGAGCCACACAGGCTCTAAAAACACATGTTGGAGCCACACAGGCTCTTAAAAACAAATATGGCCCCTCTGAGCCACACAGGCTCTCTAAACAATGATGCCCCCACGTTGGAGCCTCTCAGGGCTCTAAATTGCAAATGCCCTTGGGGGCTCTAGCCAACGTTGGGGCGACCCACTGCCATCCGGGGCCACCCTAAATGCACCATAGTTAAATATGCCCCTACGTGCCTCTTTAGGCTTGCAAAACAAGATGAGGCCCCTTGAGCCTCATTGGGCTCGCAAAACACGTTGGGGCGACCCACTGCCAACCAGGCCGCCCTTGAAGCCCTCGTGGCTTCCTACTGACAAGGAGCGCGAGCTCGCGCTACTGGGGGGGGGGGGGGGCGGACACCGACAATTTGTCCCGGCGCCCCTCCCTTCTCTTCTGCCCCACTCAGCCCGGCCCAGCCCAGACTCACCGACTGCTCGCGGTCCTGCTGCGGGGCTCTCCTTCCAGTACGGAGGCCTCGCGGCTCGGGCGGCCGGTCTTCTCTCTCTCCCCGGGGCTCTCCCTTCACTCAAGGGCCCCGGGGCGGACATGGCAGGCGGCTTCCTTCCTCCCCGGTCTCCCTCACAATCACGGGAGACCGGCAACATCTGCCATGGCACCAGCGGGGCTCTCCTGTGTTCGCGGTGAGGGCAGGAACCGGCAATGTGCCTCGCGCCCCCTCCGCTCTCCTCCTCATGCCGCTCCTCTTCTCCCGGGCTCCCTCCAGAACGCGGGAGCCCCGCACCGGCGGCAATACTTCTTCTTTCCCCCGGGCTGCGGGGCGGGACTTCCGGCCGGTCGCGCCAGGATTGGGCGGCCGGCCAACCACTTTCCGGTCGCTGCGGGCAGCGCAGCGGCCCCGCTTAGGCAGGCAGGTAGGGAATCACTTTACCGAGGGGTGGGCTCCCTCAAGGTGAATAAAAAAGTCAAGACTAGCGGCATGGCCGCGGGGCAAACGCCGGGTGGACACCGGCCAAAGCTCTCCCCAGCGCTAGAACCACACAAGGCACCATGGGCAAAGACAAAGCGCTCCCAAGCACCAGAGACAGCATACAAGCGCTTCCAGGCACTAGAACAGCAAAACAAAGCGCTCCCAGCACTATAGGCAACCAAAGGTCACCAGTCCAGCAACAGCAGGGATCCAGGGCAAAGAAAAGTCCCCCAGAAGTCCTCCAGGCATCCAGGGGCTGGGCAGGGCCCAGGGTCTCCCCTGGGCCCAAGCAGCAGCACGCCCCTGGTAGATTCAAGTTAGCAACAAGAACAAATTGGAAGGGGACACAGCCCCTTCTTATACAGAGAAAAGTATTTGAAGTCTTTGTGCAGGCAGTGTGAGAACCAGCTAGAACTGGTTATAGGGAAGTCCTGTCAGTATCAGGGACAGAGGTGACAGTCGCCCAGCGGGAGGTGGAGCCAGCATTGTGGTCAGGCAGGCACAGCCCTTCACTATCAGGTGACATCTCCTCCCACTTCCCTGGCAGCAGATGCTGCCTTTCATCCACGGGCTGACTCCAACAGCCTCCTGGGGCTCTGCAGCCCCTGTCACCCTCAAACCAGACAGTCAATCCACAGCAGGCCCAGGCACTCTGGGCCAGGCTCACCAGCCAATCACACGCCAGACACAAATTACACAAATATGCCAACCTCTAAAAGTGGCACTTCTAGACTAGACACAGTCATGCCACATATACCATCACGCAGCATTTAATCTCACGAGTTTGTACATATCAAACTCGCCCCTGCACTCCCCACACATCAGCAACTACCATGGGCATACATATTCCCCATTCATTCCTATGGGTGGGCAGGTCACACACCACACATACACAGAGAGCTCAAGCACTTTACACTGTACCACAGTGAAAAAGTGCGCAGAGGCCTAAAATCAACACCACTAGGTTCCAGAAACAGGCTAGGAAAAAGCAAAAAAGTCTCTGGGTGAACCTGCCTAAAGGGCCGGGTCCAACAGGCACCAACGAAATATCTTGCCGGACTGCATTCTGAAGCTCCCGCCAGACTTTAAAGTATTTGCAACACAGGAAGAGGAGTTCCAAACATCTCAGAGGCTGACCCGAGTCCCCAGCAAAGCTGGCACCCGCAGCCCTCGCGAGAGATGTGGAACCTGAACTCCTGGACACCATGCATATTTGCTAGTGCAATGACTTTTGAACATCTCCTTAAGTTGTACTTTGGGTTACTTGTAGCCCAAGCCCCAAGCACCATTTGCACCAAAGATTGTGGGCCTACACACCACGAGTGTTCTCTGACCGATCTTCTTGCATTTCTCCTTGAGGCCCTTTTGTGATCCCTGGTCCATTGACTGGTGGGTCCCTGTGAAGGCAGCTCTGATTTTTGTTGGGCTTCCCTGGTTGCTCCAGCCGTGCCCTGACTCGCCACCAAGTGATGAGTCCCTCAGGCCTTGCTGGTCTGCACTGAAGCATTTCTTTGATTCCTGCGTGGGTTGCTGTTGCCAAGGCTTGTTGGGTTAATTCCAGGCACGAACACCACATCAATCGACATCCTTTATGGGAAAGCTTGAATCCAGCTGCTGGTTGTCATCGACGCCTCCTGGTCCTCGTGGATGAAGAGTCAAGCTTCACCTTCTTCACCTGAAATCACCCGACATCTGGAGGCATTCAACTATCGTGCCCCTGGTCACTGGCTAGTGACCCAGAATCTGTCCCCTTTGCTTTCAGATTCTTCTCATCTTTGATACAGGCTTGGATCACACCGGACACTTTCCACTTCTTTGGCAGCAGCACTTTGAAGCAGATCGCCATTGAAAACGATGACGAAACCCGACACGAAAAGACACCTACGCACCCGGCTTCACAGGGTGAGGTAACTCGTGTACTCCAGTTCTCCCATGGGTGTTGGCTCTAGAACCCCTTAAGTCTAAAGGGGTTTCCTCAATGTCCTCTCCTAAGTGTCCTTTATCTTTAAAATTCCAACTGCGACTTTCCGCATAGAAGTTAATGGTGATTCGCAGCTGTGTTTAGACACTGCACAAGTCCCCCGTGGGTCCCCTGTGTTACTACCTTGGGTGGTTCCTAGTGGCCCCAGCAGTTCTATAGGCTCTAGACCTTGTGTCTATGCAAGTTGTGGTTCTTATACCACTTTCCTAATATATGGTTTTATACGCCCCTAGGGCTCAATGTATATTGTGCTAATTTACTGTGTGCTATTAAGTTTACTTTATGTACTTTTGCCTCTAGCCTCATAAAGAGACTAGTTGGAAGTGTTTAGAATAAATATATATATGTTATATATATACCTGGTGTGGTTCTCCTTTCATTTGGTCATTCACAAGATTATAGACTGGTAAAACAGGCTGCTTTACATTTGTCCAAAACATAGCCTGAAGGCTGCTCTCCACAGCTACCACTAGGATAGCTTTCTATAAAGGTTGTCTTTAACCTACCATCAATAAGGGTCATTTGGACTGGTGCAAGGTGCCCAATAGAATAGTGGACAACATATGCCAGGCCAAATTCTCACACTACTTACCTGTTTCTGTTGCAAAGTATTGTGTGCATTGTGTATATCTACGGCTAGGAGATATCTGTATGTGTTAGTGAGTGTCTTATAATAAGGGGCAGATTTATGTTGGGAATGCGCCACGTTTGCGTCACGCAACTGCGGCGTAAACGTGGCGCATCCCTACGACCCATTTACAACGTGACGCATCTAGGCAGATGAGTCACGTTGTAAAGCCCTGCGCCACTTGTGGGCGTTCCGGCGGAGGTTGGGCGTTCCGGGGCAGGTGCAACTCGCAAAAGTGTCTGAGTGAAATCTATAAGATTTCACTCAGTCACTTTCAGGCCAATGCTGCGTCAAAACCCTGCACCTGCTTGAAGCAGGCATAGGTTTTGACGCAGCATTGTAAAGATGGGGCACCCCCGAGGCTTGCTGGAGCTGCGTCGCGCTTTCGGCGCAACTCCAGCAATGCGCCACGCATCTGTGCCGTTTTTGCCCCATGGTGCGCCGCATTGTAAATGCGACGCACCATGAGTGGCGGAGCTGCGGCGCAAAATACCTGGCGCATCACTGGGGATGCGCCAGTTATCATAAATCTGCCCCCAAATACTTATTTTTTTAAATACACTGTGTGGTTCTTTTTCACTTAATCTATACCTATAAGATTGCGTTTTAGTAAAACAAGCTGCTTTTCACTATTTCTGGACTCCGCCAGAAACCTGCTCTCCACAGCTACCGCTTACAGCGCTTCCTAAGGTTGTCTAAGACCACTATAATCACCATAAGGTTTGCCTGGATCAGTGCAAGGTGTACACTTACATAAGTGTACGTCATATATTGAGCCAGCCTCTCTCACGCACTTTGTCATTTCAACAAGAGGGATTCACAGTTGTGGACCTCCAATGTTATTATCATGCATCTCAGGCCCAATATGCCACATAAAGGTTGACTCACAGGTTAGAGCCCCGCACATAGCAACAGAAAGGGAACAGATAGATAGGTGAAACAAACAAACTGCCATGGCAGGGAAGTTGAACCAACACCGACAATGCAGTTAGCCTGTTCGCTGCCGTAATTGGAACGTTTGGGCTATGTCAGGAGCACGTGGATTTAAGAGTGTTTAGTCTGTGTAAATGTCTGTGTTCGACAACCTGGCTCTTCCCTTCACCCTTTGGGCTATAGCAGGGTCACATGGAATTAAGAGTGTTTACTCCGTGGAAATTAATGTGTTTGACAACACAGCTCTTCCCTCCATGCTAGAACAGGGAGTTCAGACTGATGAAAGTGGACCTTCTGAAAACCGGCCAGCTGTACCCTGACCACCAATTTTCCACCATGGAAAAGTTCAGTGCCTGGAGGGAACTCAACGCTACAGATATACTTTAGTACTATAGACTAAGACTTGGAGAAAAAAATTGCTGGCCGGCAGTTCCAGATGGCCCCCAGATTCCCCCCTCTTGCACAAATGATTAAAGACCCAGACGGAAGGGTATGGATTACCAGGCTCTATAAACTATATATTGACTTGCTCGATATAGATTCTCACCCAACAATATCAAGCTGGGAGGCAGATTTGGGGAGCTCATCACACCAGACAGGTAGGATTACTGTGCACAAACAAAATGGATTTCCATCACTTTATAGACACAAACTCACACACTTTTTTACATAGTTTATATTGCTCTTCAGCTTCTTGCAGAAGTTATGCCTTGCTAGATCACCTCAGTGTGTTTGCTGCATGGTCGACACAGCAGGGTTCATTCACCTGGCAGGGTGCCTGTTAATTGTGGAGTAATGGGATGGTGTAGCATGCGTTGCCTTTGTAGATTGTTATTAGGATGAATGTGGCAAATTCCTATGTCTGTCACAATACTAATGGCCATATTGATATTGTTAGGAAAGCGAAGGTTTCTGATGAGATTGATGAGGGGCCCACACCCTAAAACAGACGACTGGCTGAAGGATGCAGCCACCAGCAAAACCATGGCTTTGGATGTTGTGCCCTTGCAGCATCCTAAGGCCGGACCACAGGATATGTGGATGGCACTGAGATTGTACCTTTTTCCGTTGTAGGACATTGATTCAAATTCTGGAGTCAAAAAAGTAGGAGACTATACAGACTATGTTGCGAAAGACAAAGAAAACAGGGTTGTGGTCATGATACGTTTGTGCCCAAGCCAAATACTGATGATTTCACTTTGTGTACCTACATTTTTCTTGGAAATGTAACTAGCCTGAGCCCAGATTGGCGCAAACATGTACATGTTGCTATGTTTCTTTGTAATGATTTTTTTTTAAATAAAGTTACAGAAATTATGTCATTTGAGATGTCAATGATGATAAAATTGTATATGTCATCAGTGATGTGTTATTAGCTGTCATCACAGTACTTGGAGTGGACATGTGCTATTGTTTGCATACGTTTTTCTTTTGAATCTTTATTTTAACTGTGCTGTTCAGAATTTGCGTATGCAGAGGCAGGAGCAAAGGCAACATAACTTACCTTTAACACAGTTTTTTTTTCCAGCTGATTTTTGTTGCTCCCTACCTGCTGAAACTCCAGTCCTGCCAATGTCATTGGGAAGAGCCTTAAAAGCTAAGGGGTCATGCAATCCCAGAAGAATTCTGGGGCATATTATCAAGCACGTTGTTAAAAATTATCGCCGGTTTAGCGGCAGAAAACTGCCGCTAATAGGCTTGATAATATGCCCTTAAGAATTCCAATAGAAGTCCCTGTTCTGGTGTGAACTTGGGCTTCTATTGGAATTCTCCAGGGCATATTATCAAGCCCATTATTGCTGGTTTAGCGGCAGTTTTCTGCCTCTAAACCAGCAATAAATGTAACGCCGTCCTTGATAATATGCCCCTCTGTCTTTCTTATGAAATTCTAGGGAGGACAGATTGGACATGTATGATTTTGAGGTAACCCAGACCACTTTCACAATGTAAATGAGTAATGTGGAGCTCACTCACCAGTATTTGAAAATTACTAACATTGAGGTTACTGGACTTTAATTAGGCCTTCTAGCACGTTTTAGCTCTGTATAGTGGCAATCTCCTTATTATTGCACCCGAAAATGAACACTGGGTACACCCCTTAACATCTCCCTTCACTGCAGGTAGGCTGAGGTGATGTCCGCTGGAGATCAGAATATAGTATACACAACAGTGATAGATAAATAAATGTAAATAAAATATTTAGGGCATGATTTAGAGTTTGGCACAGGTTTACTCCTTCATAAATGTGACTGATATATTATCTTCTATATTACAAATGTCATAGGATATAATGTACTTGTAATAAGGCCGACAGGACATCTGAAACATAATGTACTTGTAACAAGGGCGACGGGACATCTGAAACATTTGTGACGGGATGACCAGGCTGCCTATCACTAAATAAGGCCCTTAGTATCAAAGGAAAGAAAAATACTTCATTAAATCATTACCAATTGTGATACAAAGACCTTTCTATGACGCCCCAGATAAGTGCGGTAGTATCCTCAAGCCACTTCCAACTCAGGAAAATACGCAAAATCTCTCGCGTACTTACACCTGAGGCCCTAACCTTGACCCTGCTTGCGCTAGTCATGTCTAGGCTTGACTATACCAACGCACTATATGTAGGCATTCCTGCTTATCAACTTAGGAGGCTTCAGTTGATCCAAAATCAAGCCGCCCGCCTGATTTATCATCAACCCAGAGATCAACATGTCCGCCCTCTTTTAAAAAGTCTCCATTGGCTTCCGGTATCTGCCCGATGCAAATTTAAGCTTGGCTGCATTATTTCCAAATCCCTGGCAGGCCACGGTCCCCTTTTCATTTCCTCCCTTCTCCACCCGTATGTTCCTCCCCGCACTCTCCGGTCATCCCAGATGGCCTTGTTATCAGTTCCTAGATTCAAGAGGAAGAAACACGGCGGTCTCAGGTTCTCATTCCTCGCCTCGACTTTCTGGAACTCCCTTCCCCTCTCTCTTAGGTTGTCTTCTCTTTATTCCAAGTTCAGATCCTCCCTCAAAACTTTTCTCTTCACTGAGTCCTATAATTAGCTGCTATTTCATGTCTCTTTATCTGCTCTCTCCGTTATAGCGCCAAGGAACCTAATGGTGTTAGTTGCGCTCAAAAAGTTTATTTAACATAACATAACATAACAAAGTCATTGAGATAGAAGTAAAAATGTATAGGACAGGAAAGGGGGAAACTAGTGAATGGAGGGGGGAAAGGGCTGGGTGGAGGAGGGAGAAGATACACAAGAATAAAGACAGAAACTGAAATGTAGCAGAGGACTACTCTTGTTCATTTGAAAGGCAGTATAACTTAAATATTACACATATGTTTCAAGAGCGCATTTTAAAGTCAGACATGTACATCGGTTTAGGATTTTAATGGAGAATACGAAATATTAATACGAAAACTACAGCAGCTGGAGTCATTCATTCATGTTCAGGTAAACTAGCATTTGGATAATCCTATCATACAGAAATTGGTACTGATTGCTTATTGAGCTAGACAGGTTTAGTTATCTCTTGTTGAATACTTCTCAGGCATCAGCCCCAACACAGAGGTGTGGGAAGAGGGGAAGATATGTAACAATATTGTTCATCTTCATATAAACTCGTTAAAAAGGGGCCCAGGTCTGACCCAATTCAGGCAAATAACATTTACCCAATAAATGCCACTTTCATTGTAAGCTATGCTGACTAGCTCACTAAGCCTTTCATACCCAAGGATACATATTTTGACTGCCACCACTGAGATTGCCAACCATCTGTGAGGGTGAAATATTAAGTGAGAAACATCCATAGCATCATGCAATATGACTAACTAAATAAATGTAGTAATGTGTGTGATGTGTACTAGTGAGAGTTGCGACCATACTTCGGGCAGAAGAACGTCATGAATGAGCCCCTAAGGAATAGATGTTCATGCATAATAAATGAAATATTTGAGAAATCAATCATCCAAGCAAGGGGAAGTCCTAAAGGCTTACGAGTCTGGTTTTCCAAATACTCGTTGTGACGTTGATGGACGGATGTATGTGGCCATGCCTGTTTTTGGTTAGCATGGATAATGCCTAAATAAGGGTAGGATTTATATGCCTAAATATGGGCAATGCGAATTGTGGACTTATAAGGGCATACATCAGGAGACCTATATACGGTATCTAAATTGACACACAACACCCACTCCACTTTCGTATGAAAGACATTGCTAAATTCTGAACATGCTAAACATATCTAAAATATAGCTACACATGATTTGCTAAAAACATGTAGTAAATTACATTGTAAAAAATGCATTAAAACTTGTTATGCATGGAAATGGATGGTGCGGTACATATTAAAGCAATGTTTCATTCTAAGCACAAGTTGGCATTAAATGATAAGTGAATGAGCATACATACATATACATTATGAAATGTCTCGTAAATACAGAAGAAAAAAGGTTGAAACCATTTCATGTCAAGTTACATAACACAATTGATATTGACAAGGAGACATATTGTCTCTGAAAGCGTTTCAAATAATTCTGTTCTCTATGAATAGTTCTACTATAAGCAGATTACTTTGCAAAAAAAAGAAAAATATACATTTGGAAAAATAAATGATCGTAGGAAAAAGTACCAAGTTTAGTCTTTGTTTGGATAAATGAAGGCCAAATTCAGAGCTTCCCGGAACACTGTGTGCTGAATCAAAAGTCAGTGTGTGGGGATGGAGAAAACATGAAATCCTCTAATCCTGTAGACAAAAAGTTGTCTACCGTTGTAGGTGAAAGTTGGATTACCTCATTTAGAAGACTAACCACACATAGATGAGAAGCATCGCCTTCAGCATTGGTCGCATCAGCAATGTTCAATTGGATGTTACCTGCATGCCTGTTGTTTCCTCTTGTACCTCAGCAGTAGCAATTTGTGTCTTTGAGATCTCAATGCCGTCATCAGGATTGGTAGCCCCTGGGGACAACACACAGCATGGGCCGTTACCGGGTCTAGCAGATTATCAATATCCATAGGCATTACTGATGGGAGAGTTAGACAGATGTCTAGCATGCATTCTTCACCGCAAAGAAGGCAGAATGGTCCGGATGACAGAAACCATGTGGTATTTAATTCTCGTGGACGAGGTAAGCCTAAAAATTTGGACGATGCGCTCATGACACTTCCTCTCCAATAGAGCTCTCTCTATGGTGCTTGGAGTGACGCTGGTGATTGGGCTTGCCATATCACAGCAGTAGGGGTAAAAATAGGATCCCTGCAATGAGTGCTAGAAGTAGTGGCAGTCCACCAAATGCAGAGTGCACAAAGTTGGAAAATATTCAGAGGACTGCTTGAAAAGGTGCTAACAGCCCTGAATAAACGTTCTTAAATACATATACAATACCGCTCGTATCAGACATGTTTAAGATACGTTCCAACAATTCTGAGAAATGTATTGGGCAGTTTGTATTCAAAATGGCTTGTATCTTGGTGGAAGGCCTTGCGACTTGTAGATCATAGGTTTCTTAAGTCGAGGTCAGAGACACTGTTTGTTGTAAAAGAATGACTTTCATTCTGCTTAGAGTATCAGTTCGTATAGAAGAGATGTTCAGTGAAGTCCATAGAGTCGACTCCCTTACTGTCTTGATCTGAGGGAACAAGACTTGCATACAGCAAGTGACCCTGGACGTAAATGTTACTAGATATGGAATGCCTGGCAACATGCCACAGCAGCTGTGATCATTCAAAATGAGGTAACTTCCATTTGAAAGTAGTCCAAAAATTGGATTAATCACTGCAGCCGGAGAACCTTGCAGGTGGCAGGATAAGTTTGTAGTGGATTTGTGAAAAATAAAACACCCAGGCAACATATAAATACTGGCATAGTTCAGGTAATACAAACGTGATGAATAAAAATAAAAATAAAAATAACACACTAAATTAGCACAGAAAATCCAATTTAATAAATTGTATAAAAATATCACAAGATGAATCAATGATATATTGATTAAAAAACAGTGAAAAATTACTTTCAGTAATTGATTGACAAATGCATATTATTTAAATAATACAATGAAGAGATGGTTTCCGTCTACGCGTTTCGACGCAGTTTGTAGTGGATCCATCACAGGCCCTGTGTAAATTAATACCCTGACTTAGAAGAGAACAGCATAGTGCGTATTCACAGTTTGTACCGCTAAGAAACACTTAACGCCCCCCACTCCAACATCTATGTGTGTAAGGTAAATCCCAGGTTGACTTGTTTTATTCTTTACCCAACCTTTCATATTTGCCTGCTGATATATGTTTTAGGAAATACTGAAAATGGAAAGTTGTAACAGGCAGAGTAATTTTACCATGTATGATCCACTCAGTAGTTGTTTTTTCTGCCACTGTGAATGGCAATTTTTCCAGTTTTTCAATGCTCAACACCGTATAGTCTGCTCCCCTTTGTGCCAGTTTGATCTGTTTATCAGTGAGATTGAATTCTGAAAACAGTGACGTAGTGTTGATTAAACGCCAGGGCACATAGCTTGCACACAAGTTTTGAAGCGTCCAGCCTAATAGCATGATAGAACCATGTTCGAACATGACCATGTCTTGTTCCATAATGTCTATGGCAGAGGATACAATGCTGTCCAATGAATATATCCTGGACGACAGAGTTGTTAACTCATTGTCTACTACAGCAAGAGATTTCTCTAAATTAATACAATCAATTTCTCGTATTCTTTCTGCAGTTTATACTTGGTTAGCCTTCCATATTTCATTATAAGCAGCGTAGATACCGGCATAAATGAAACGTTTTTGACGTGGTTTTCTTGGGCCTAGCAAGAAAGGTCTGCGTCTTCTTGAAGTAAAGGTAAGTGTTGTTTCACATCCTCTAGTGTAGCTTTCTGTAGCCAATCAAGGCAAAGTTTCCATACACTGTATATTGTTACTACCCCTGGATTCTTTCTTTGAACATAGCATGGGTCTTGCCTATTGATAGTGAAACCTTGTGTTTTGTTCAGGAATTGATCTTGACAGTTGTTTGTGTCTGTGGGCCAGCGCAACCATTTGTTCCAATCTGGATCTGATCTTTGTGATGCAAAACTGTATGTACATCGACCTTCCCCTGTGTAGTTCTATTACTTGCAGGTGCAAGTATGGACGGAGTGTTCATGTCTTTGATCTTGACTATCCCAAGGCAAGACGTTTGTTGGACAGTGTCATTCAAAAACATAATTTGCTCAGGGATGATACAGGCTCTAAACAAAGCTTCTACCCCCTGCACTTGCCAATGTTTTGTACCCCAGACAGATTTCGTCTCAATATTGTCTTTCCAAAAGTCAAAACCCTGTTTAGACAGTTGGGCAATAAAGGATGCAGAAAAAAATCTGTTTTGTATTAGATAACATATTTTTCGTTCATGTCTTGTTCACATTTTTAAAGAAAAACGTTTCAGGATTTGACAAGTTAAAACCCTGAAAAATATGGAAATTTCTTTGCAAAAGTTTTTGAGCTACCTTTGGAGGAGTAGGACAATGTTCCCATTGGTTATACATAAATAAATTTCTAGGTGATGCAGTTCTATGCAAGAAATAAGGACCATAGTGGTTATAACAATACATTTGATCATAGTCTGATGAACCCTCTAAATATTCATGATTTGTGAATACTGCAGACATTTCAAGATCAGACATCATGTTATTAATAGTCTCGAAGTCCCAATCATCAGAAAAAGTTCTAGAGGTAATACAATCCCTTAATGGTTATAACAATACATTTGTCCATAGTCTGATGACCCTATACATATTCGATATTTGTGAATACTGCAGACATTTCAATATCGGACATCATGTTATTAGCAGTCCCAAAGTCCCAATCATCAGAAAATGTACTAGAGGTAATAAAATCCCTTAATAACATTTTAAACATGTGTGAAATCTTGAAGAGTTCCACGGGCCAAAAATGTCGAATTTGTTTTTTTCCCAAACTATACCATCTGGTATAGGAACGGCGGTGATGTTCACTGCTGACAAGTCTCTTGCTTCATGATGGGATGATTTGTGTGGCTGGAGAAGTTAGTTCACTTTTTTACTTGCTGTGTCCATTTGAATATATCTTCCATTTATCAGCATACCCAGAGTTATTACCAAAGCTAACCAAAGTAGAAAGAAGAATATTCCCAACACAATCCATAGTTCAATCCATGGTGAAACCAGATAAGTCTTTTTCAGGTGATGAAAAAAATCTGTTGCTTGTTCTTTGAAAGTTCATTGTGCTGGCGACTTTTCAGGTTTGCTGGGATTCTCAGAAAATGTATCAAAGTTAATGAAATAACCAGAGGCAGTTCTGTCTATGGTTGGAATTTCATCAGGATTTATTGAAATCGCTGGAACCAGTTGATCACTTGTTACTTCACTGTTGACAGGTGTATCAGGACAAACTGTTATTTGGGTTTCAAGAAGAACGAACGAGTTCCATAGCTTTGTTGCTTAGTCCTTAATTTCTTACTGTAGAATCTTCAAAGGTGATGAGTCTCTCAGTTTGAACCTCTTGGATTGTAGTTAGAGGAATGCGTCTGCTACATTGTCGGAGTCCACTTGGCCTACTGCTTATTATCGGCAACATAGGGTGGTTTGATCAGGTCGATGGACATAAAACTTTTCTCCTTTTTACCAGCAAGGGGCGGCAAAAGTACTGTTCTTGATCCGTGGATTGCTAGGACAGGTACTGTAAGAAGGTCCAAATTCCTTCTTGTACGCGATCTTTTCTCTGAATAGATCACCAAGCTGTGGGATCCAGACAGGCCTTGCTGGGAGTGTTGGTTTTCCCCCAGTGGTGGTTGGTTTCAGGATCACATTGCTTTGTTTCAATCTTAGTTCATTTAATTCCTGTAAAACAGCCAAACGATCTTTGATATCAAACTTTTTATTTTCCACCACTGTGCCTTTCATGTCAAGGTCTGGTACCAACATTCTAGTCCCAAATAGGACCTCATATGGAGTGACACCCCCTAGAGAACTTCTTGGCAAATTGTTTAGTGAGCGTTGAACCCCATAAAGATGTTTGACCACCCATCACCTAAACCTAATGCCCTACCTGTTATAGACTGCTTTATGTCCAAGATTTTTCTTTCCACAACAAAATTTCCCTCAGGATGGAATGGGGAAGAATACCTCAATGCTACGCCCAAACTGGCCATGGCTTCTTTGTAAGCTCGAGAGCTAAACACAAGGCCCTGGTCAGAGAGTAGTGTGCCAATTGCATATGTGCCGATAAAGAATTGCAAATCTTTTATAACCGTTCAGGCATCAGCCGAGCAGTAGGGACACATCCAAAGGAACCTTGGTTTAGTGTTTGTGGGACTGCATTTGCCCAAAGGGACTCCTTCATGTATATAGTCTAATGCTGTCTAACAATAGTGTCTGTACTGTGCTGGCTACATCGTAGTCAGGTGTCTGGTGGCTTTCTGTACTGCAATCTCTATTGCAGTCAATGCAGTTATTGATGAAAGTGTGAATATGTGTATTCATTCCTGGCCACCATTACATCTCTTTCAGTTTTAAAATTGTTTTAGAGTTTCCTGATGTGTCTGACCCTCTCCCAGATGTGCTTCGTAAATAAAAGCTGCTCTTCGTTCCATGTTTTGTATTACCCTATCCCTCACGCCAGGGATTCGAGCAAATGGAACATCAATAGCATCAATTATATATGAGTATTTGAGTGGAAACCTTTTAGGTAACGCTGCTGCCTTTACTCAAAGCATTGACAGCCAGTATTATTTCACTGTCTATTTTTGTTTTTGAATGAGTTATTGCAGCTACAGAAGAGGTTTGCACAATGCCCTTCTCGGCTTAATCAGCCAATGAATTCCCTTCAATATCAACGCCATCACGTTGATGACTCAGCGTGTGTATCACGTGAGTGTTTTGTAGTCTGTTTCACAACTGAACTACTTGTTCCCACAGCGTTTTATGCTTGATTGTGCCACCTTTTGCATCTGTGAAACCATTTTGAAGCTGATTTGGTAAATATTAATTGTAAGATTGAACACAGTAAAAAGAATCGAACACTATGAGTGTGGGGAATATGTGATGCTTATTTTTAAGTACCATTTTGAATGCTTGAAGTTCAGCTCGCTAAGCTGTACAATCTCCTAGAGAATGAGCTTTTGTGACCATCAGTCTGAATTTTCCATCGCGTATGCGTTCTTTAACGATCGTGCACGCTGCACTGTAAGCTTGCTTACCCCCCGTAGCGGGTTGCGCAGATCCGTCAGTATAATTCAGTAAGGAGAGTACATTTGTGTTTGTATTGTAGGAATGCTTGTGTTTTCAAATAAGGATTAAAAACATATTCAACATCTGTTGCAGCAAGTGAATTAACCCATTGTATCCATCTTGGAAGTAAAGCTTTTCCATTCGGAATGCTATCTTTTGTAACTTCCTCTAAGGCTGGTACAGGAGTCACGACCATAATGCGTTTCCCCTGTGCTAGGGCTCTTTCTTTTGCTACAGCGGTTTGAACTGCTGTCAGAATTTTTTCTGCTGATGTAAATTTCATTTCTGATTGTGTATAAAAATGTGATTTGTATGCAATTGGTACTTTTTCACCTTCGTTAAAAGTAAGTAAGTAAATCCGCATTGACCCGGAATGATTCTGATTTCTAAAAGTTGGCTGCCAGGCTCTTGCCTTCACTTGATAGTTCATATCCTAGGAAAAGAACATTGAGATGGGCAATTCTTGATTTTTTCAAATTGAATTTATAACCCTCTGAGGCGAGGCCCAGTATAATGGTGTTCACCCTGTTCAAGTGCTTGTTCAGGTCATTGTCTGTCAGATAGATATCATCAACATATGATAATGCCTCGTCATCATACATTTGTAGTAACTCTGTTACCCTTGCTGAGAATAACCCCGGACTATTCTTGAATCCCTGTGGGATACGACAGAATTGACGCTGGGTCCCCATTAATGAGAATGCTGTCAAATACCTGCTTTCAAGTGCTATGTTTTGACAAAAGAAACCATTTAAAATATCTGATGTGGTTTTGTATTTTTTATGCACAATAATAATCATTAATGCTGTACTGTGTGCATTTTGCACTGCAAATGTTTTACAACAAGAGTGTAGGTATCCGTAATCCAAAACGAGATGATATGTATTGTCTGGTTTAGAAACAAGAAACAAAGGATTGTTCATTGATGATGTGCATGTTTCAATCACCCCTTGGTATTGCTTAATTGGAATCTGCCTTTGTGCAGTTGGTTGATTTTTTAACTGGATCTTAAGATGAGGTGAGTCCTCATTCCATCCCACATGATTGTTGTATAATGCTGGGGCTTGGGCAACTGGCCATTTCCTGGCATAAGTATATTTTAAATGTACTGGAATATGGTTGGAGAAGGCTGGCATAATCACGTCTTTGCCATGTGGGCACACCGTGACAAATTCTGGTGGCCAGTCCTGTTCTCCTAGAAGTATGTCATAACCCTTTGAAAGATGCTCCCAAAAGAGTGCTTTAACTTTTCTTGGTATGTCTCCCTCCATCTGGAGTGTTATTTCATATAACCTATGTGGATAACTAACCCTGGTGTCTACAGTCTCAACTTGAATGTACTCATTCAAGTCCACTGTCTCCAGAAGTTCCTTCAGGATCTGGCGAGCTATTGTTACTTCTGCTGCACTGTCCAGCATTGTCTAAGCCCATTCTCTGTTCTTGAATAATGTTCTCAGAATCCTCGGCATGTCTGATCTTCAGACCTGCTACCTTCTTTTTGGACAATTGAGGTTTTGTTTTGTTTTTCTGAACCTGCTGATTGTCTTTGGACTTCACGCGTTCTTCTTTTTGATCTGACCATCCTCTTCTTTCGGATGTCTGTGACGATATCTGAAAGGTACAAGAGGAACGTATATCAGTATCTTGATACCTGTCAGGTTTTCTCAAATTATCCCTATTCCTGAGGTTGTACCTCCTTTCAGAGGGCTCCTTTTGAGGAGACCTATCTCGGGATTGAAAATGTTTCTCTTTTGAATGTTATTTGTTATTAGCCCACTTCTTTTTAGCAGAGGGAGGTGTATGTTTAATAGAGTCCTTCTCAGGAGCTTCAGACAGTTGTGTTTTAACTGTGTAATTCTATTAATGTTTTTATTTGATTAAGTAATTCCTCATCTGACATTACTTCAATGTCAGGATGAGGTGTGTAGCGGGCTAAAATCGGCCATGTTGCTCCTGGTCTACCTAGTGGACCAAGCCTGGTAATGTGATTTGAAAGTTTTAGGGTGCCTTTAAACCAGAGCTGATGCTCCCAGTATGTGAGTGGAATTTCAACATCCTCGAAAGGAATATATTTCTCAGGTGGATCATCTTCTTTGTAGAAGTGAAACATTTCAGTTACTGGATGTGATTCAGGGAATACTATCCATGAGTAGAATACGTCTGTCTGGTGAGATTCATGTGCCCCTATCACAAAAACTGTTCTCCCACCTCTTGGTGTTAGACCATGTTTTATAAGTTTTAGAGTGATGGCTCTCCTTAAATTTAGAGCAATGATTATTGCATTTTTATCGGTTCCATTAAAACCTGTATAATCAAAAGTTGCTGCGACTTCGTTGGTTATAGCTCCACCAGTTCTGGTGTTTGTGCTGTTTTTGGTCATTGTTTAATGAAAATTGCAGAGCAAGTTTCAAAGGAGCAAAGATATGGTGCACAATATTTTGGAACACTGTATCCTTCAATGTTGAACAAACCAAACAGCTAATACATAGGATTTTTGTCCTACTCATCTATGGTGGATATTATCTAAGCATGGGCTGAAAATTTGTTCCGCTCGCGATCAGCGAATCACGCGAAATTGGCAAACAATCCACAATTCGCAAGTTAGTGAATTTTTTTTGCTTGTTCGCGCTTTAAAAATACAATCTTGCACGCGCTGCGTTGACTTACCTTGATTCTGAGTTTGCCAAGTTGTTTTCCTCCCGCGAACAAGATGGCCACGCCCAAAAACAACTGCATGGGTAAGTTCGCGGTAGCCGTGCTGAAAAAACACCCCACAAACACGCCAAAATAAAAACATTCGCAAGTTCGCGAATTTTTGTGGACCGCAAATTCGCTTTCACATGAATTTGCGGACCGCAAATTCGCAAATTTCGCCCACACTTAATATTATCCCTAACCCACTCCAGAAGTCTTATGGAGTTTTATGAGTAGGGGTCTCTGAGAAAAGCACAACTGAGTTACTTCAGCATCTGGAGTTAAATTAGTGCCTTACCAAACCGTTGGGCGCATCGTCCCTGATAGGCTCTGCACATTGGAAAAATATACCCTGTAGATTTGACATAGGACTGATGTCAGTATGTCTCTATCGAGTACATTAAACTTAATTACTTGTATGTGCCAGCTAACTCAGAGGGCACTAGAAACTTCTCGAATAAACAAGAAGGGATTAGTTTCAGACACCTGCATAAACATGACAAATTTGTTTCCCTTAGAATCGGAACAGTCTCAGAATTGTGGAAACAATAGATAACAGTTTCACTCAGTCAATCGTGCATGCTTCGTTTCTACAGAGTTTACACAGAAATATGTAGATGGGCTTTTCAATAAAAAGGGTTTATTGAATAGTCTTATTTCCCATGCAATAGGTATGAACTGCTACAATCGTAAGACGGAATGCGAAGTACAATACGTACCGCGTTAGCAGTAAGATGGTTTGTAGCTATGACATATATTCATAAAAATACATATATAAATAACACAGGCTAAAATGTAAATACTCCTCTGATGCTTCTAGTTAGTTCTACCCCAGTGTACCTAACCTGAGTGTAGTATGAGGTAAGAAGTAGGTGCTGTTTTCTAAAGTATAGCTAGTTATAGTTTAGTTTTGCCAAAGTTGCCAAGAGTTCCTTTAGGTTCTAGTCCGCTCCATACCTTAGAATGAGAGAGGTAGGAATCTCTTTCTGGGTCTCGAACTCTTACACCCCACAAGGGGAGTCAGAAATACTGTAGCTGGATTCTCTGCGAGGAGGATGACAGCATTTGGTCAGTGCATCAGGCGGGGGCTTGACTTCCTTCGGAACTTCCCGTGGTGAGCTGCATCATGCAAGTAGGCAGCCGAACCGTGGTTTGCCACGGCAAGTGAAGGTATAGTTATACCTCGAAGGTGTTCAGGGATGCCAGTATTGACGTAAAAGTCAGCAGAAGAACGTCATGAATGAACCCCTAAGGAATAGATGTTCATGAATAATAAATGAGTTCTTGGAAAAATCAATAATCCAAGCAAGGGGAAGTCCTAAAGGCTTAAGAGTCTCGTTTTCCAAGAACTCATTGTGACGTTGATGGACGGACGTAGGTGGCCGTGCCTGTACTTGGTTAGCATGGATAATGCCTAAATAAGGGTAGGATTTCTATGCCTAAATATGGGCAATGCGAATTGTGGCCATATACGGGCATACATCGGCAAACCTATATAAGGTATCTAAATCGACACACAATACCATATTTATTGAAATGCAGATTGCCACAGACAAGGGTTCTAGTGCTAGCAGGAATAATAAGGGTGACAGAAGGCAACCTTGATTAGAGCCAAGATTAATTTGAATCAGGTGCGACAAGTGTTCCTCACAACTGAGCTATGCTGTTGGATTCCATATAACCATTGTACTTTAGAGATAAAATGTGAGCCCAAACAAACTCTTTTGAGAGTGCAGAAAATATATACCCATCCAACCCTATCAAAAAGTTTTTTTTCATCCAATGAGGAGACTAAATATCAACTTTATGTCCTTAGTAATTTACATTACATATTCTAAACTGAGGACATGATTTCTATATGAACACCCTGGTACAGACCATACTTGTGGCTCATGTTCAGGGCAGGGATAACATTTTTCAGTTGAGTCTCTGGTACTTTTATGAGGACTTTCACATCCACATTTATAGGAGAAATGAGATGATAAATGGAACCCTCAAAAGGGTCTTTCCTGGCTTTAGGAAGCAGTGATATTATTGCCTTACCAGATTTGGGTCTTAAAGAATTAACTGTTTCAGCCTTCTTGTATTTCTCATATGAGAAAATAGGATGAGTAATGGTTTGACAATTGTATAGAATTCTCCAGTGACCAGATTTTCCACAGGAGAACAACAAGTTACCGCTTCCACGCTTTCATCCTCTGTTATTTCCTTATGCAGGATTCTACCATCTGCACTTAAGGAGGAAAGGGTTAGCTGTAGGAATCTATTGCAGTAACATTGTGTTGTTCTAAATCATAAAAGGATTTTCAATGGTCATCAAAGCATTCAGTAATAGCTACTGGCTGAGTCAAAACAGTGCAGTCTGTGGGGCAGATTTACGAGTCACTTGCGCTGCCAGTGCGTCACTTTTTGTGATGCACCGGCAGCGCATTTCTCTGCCCCATATTTACAAGGACAGGAAAAGTCACTCTGTGTGGCTTTTCCTGTCCTAGTAAATACGGCCCCTTTACATGCAGCACTTTGCATGAAAGGGGTATTCCATGTGTGCTGCTGTGGGTGTTCCCACAGAATACCCATGGAACCAGACACATTTTCAGATTTACAAGAAATTGGAAATCTGGAAGTGTGTTTGAATGCTATTCCTCCCCACAGGAGGCGTAGGGAGGCACAACGTGGAGAAATGTATTAATTTCTCCTTGTATCTTTCCTCATTCTATGCATGCTGTACTCATGGAAAGAGAAAATCACCTCTGGTGATTGTTTGTGTACAGGACGGTGTCCCTTCCTGCACATAAACAATCCTTTAACTAAAGACATTTTACAAGTTCCATGTGTGCTAATGCGGCACACATAGAAGTTGTAAAATGCCATTTCAGATTGTTTATGTGCAGGAAGGGAACCCTTATTGCACATAAACAATTCTTCCTGTGACACACACATCCTTGCACCATGGTGCAAGGGTGCCTGAGTCAGCGCATGGCAGCAGTGTGTGTTCCAGCGCAGAGGGAAGCACAGAGATGCGACATATTGTTGTAAATATGTTGCATCTCTGTGCTTCCAAACTATTGCTGTGCAGCAAAATGACTTGCTGCACCGCACTACGTTAGTTTATTGTAAATTTTCCCCTGTGTTTCTAATTGCTGTGACCATATTATGTGAGTCCTTCTGCTTCAGTTGTGCCACCAGCGGGCACCCAGCTTTCATACCTCTCTCCTAATATTGTTGTTTTAATTTTACAGAAGTCTGTTCAGAGACTTATGAGAATAGGGTGTTCAGGGCTGTTTTAGTTATGTCACAGGTTAGGGGTCTGTGCCTTTTTCTAAAATTTAGACATGTCTCTGACATCTTCTACCTTAATCCACTGTTCCAGAGCCGTTTACTTATTGAGTGCTGGTCTCACATTATCTCCATGTTGCCTTCCCTACAGCCACATAGTCTGTGCAGAGCTGACCGCATTATGTCCTTTTAGAATTACTTTTTGCTTTTTTTCTCTTCACCCTAATCCATCATTTCACTGGTGGTGCTTTGTCTAGGTGTAAGTCCAGTGAGAAGTGGATCAGAGCAACAATTGCACATAACTGTCAGTGCAGAACACTGATACAAAAAGTAGTGAATCCAGGAAACTGAAACATGGGCACATAGTAAATAAGAAAAGTCACAATCATTAGGGTTTGCCAAAACCCAAACATGCATCAGTTAATGGTTGGTAATTGCATCATGAAGGACATCTCTGCCATCTGCATTGGTTCTATCAGTTGGGGCAATCTTATCAATTAATTGGTCCTTGGTGATATTCCAGTCCTACCTACAAATTCCTGTACGAGTTTGGACAAATCTGCAAAGAAGGACTGTTGGTCTTCATTGGGAGCGTATATCAAGCCTACTGTAACAATATTAGTCATAAGTTTCAGTTTGACAGCAACATATCACCCCACCACAAGTATACAGGTTTTTAATAATGAGATAATTACTGAGGATGGAGACACCAGACCTCTTGGAACAATCTGAGTCTCTGATAGTTTGCCCTGTGAGTCTACTGCATAGCAACTGTAATGAAGCAACCACACCCAGTTGCATTTCAGTTTCAGAGATTCCAGCTTGGACAGGTGAGTTTGCTGTAGTATTTCAATGTTAGTATGTTTGGTGAGCAGAGAAGAGAAGGGAGATGAAATGGAGGGATTGGGATTGGATGTGAGGAAAGGAGAAGTCACCTGGTACGAGGAGAGGGGACAAAGGCGTGGATATTCCAGGTGGGTAATTACACCAGAGAACTCTAATCCTTAGTCTAAGAACTAAGCTTTAGCACCGTGAGGAGATCGTCAGCAGGGTCAAAAACTTAGAAACATTTACATGGGAGCAGGAGTATATAAACCACCAGGTAACATCAAAGTTGGATATTGGGTAATGTTACATGTTAACGACAGAGTATGTCTCTCTAATCAGATATATCGAAACAGCATTATGGAAGGCAATGAAAAAACAGAACAAGTGTGTCTATAAAGTTGCTCAGATATGAATTAAAAAATGATAAGACGAGGCGATTGGCAAAACAGGAACAAGTTGGTTTATTTAAACACAGTGGCCGCAACAACACTGTCAAAGTCTAAAAAAAAGTCTATCAATGTACAAAGGTTTTGGCCAGCAATATATACAGCTCATGGTGTACAATAAACTGATCTTACATTCTTAGGAAAAAATCGTAGTCATATACAACAAATACAACCTTCTAATATGGGAGACACAGGCGTTGACCAGTGTGTATTTATCCAGATGTCCAGCGTGGGGAGCGCATGATCACTATTTGTGATGAGCATACTGTGACTTGATTGGCTGAGTGTTCCTAACTTTATGCAGCATCTAAGTTTGTGATATTTTGGGAGTGTTCCCCTTGAGCCAAACGTGTTTTACTGGGGCCAGTTTTCTCAGACCTGCTTGTGGTGTAATCTGTGCGATCGATTAGGGTTTTCCCTGGGTGCGCGTTTGTCTTTGGGCTAAATGTAACCCCACTTGTGACCTGTCAATCAGTAGGCTTGGGTTTGGGTTTTAACTGGTATCGACATTGTTATGCATGCATTGTTTATGGCATACATTGACATTGTTTCTACTGGAATTTACATTGTTATGCATGCACAGTTTATGGCGTACATCAACATTGCATTTATTGGTATTGCCATTGTCAGGTCTGCATATACCATTGTGTGAAATGACATAGTATTCACAGATATAAACAATAATGTGGTCTTTAGAGAGATGAACTGTTAGGATGGTACTATCAACCAGTTCATGCTTGGATGGGAGTGTTAGGAAATAGAGGAGAGGTGGTCAGGGAAAAGGAGGCAGGGTGGGCATGTCAGAGCAATGAGAGGTACCCCATGTTTACAATGCATGACTTACACCAGCTCAAACAAAACTGGAGGCCACAGAAACAATATAGGACAGTTAAAAAATATTATGATACCTTATAGAGCCACTGCTGGTTATTATCAATATAAACATTATTATTGGCCCGACTTACAGTCTGGCAGACAGGGTACTCAGTTGCAAATACAATGGATTACCCTGCCCACCAAACACTCCTTAAGTATTCCTTTCAAGGAATGCATGTTGACTTCATCGATGGAATACTTTTGGTGATTGCTGTATGGAATAGGGTGCATTAGAGGGAGAGCATTACACAGCCTACCCTGGGTAGGGCAGACAGTGTACATGAATGCCTGTTAAAACTGGTGATCTGGCACAGAATAAACCCCAAAATGGTCCCTACTCCCTAGAAGAAAAGTGTCTGGGTCAAAAGTGTTTTGTTTTTCAAAAACTAACGCCTACTTTGGGCGCTTCTTTTTGGAAAAAAAACCTTTGAAAAGTTTGACAGGCAGATATCATGGCTAAAGGTACAGTCCGTCAAACTTTTCCTACAATGATAGGCACCGCTGTGACTTTAGATCCTGTCAATATAGAGAGATGTCCATGCGGTAATTGAACATCACTAAATTTGGCGAATAGAAGTTCCTCGAGATGGCTAAGGTAATGTCCACCAGCCTTCCTGATAAAGAAATCTCCATCCTCCAAACTTCAAATCAGCCCCTATGTCACTTTAAGTTAAGTAATCAGTGGAGGCCTTTTACAGTCACTATGATGCCTTATCTGATATTCAGATAGCAGAGGAGGGCCAAAGTTCAAGGAAATGCCTTCTCTTCATGTCTGTGCTATTGATGATATCAGTTAACATGAGATGAGATACAGACCTCTTTTCTGTTGTTTGCCAATACGTGTTCCTGGACCTGGCAATGGCAATGGCAAAGCAATGGCAAGCATTCAGCTGTCGGACTAGGCCGATCTAATGGGGAAACAGTTCAAGTATCAATCCACTAATGTCAACTTTCTCAGACTTTTCAGGGACACCATGCATTTGTAGGTTATCAGAGCAAGCCCTGTCTTTAAAGACAGTTACTTTTTACTATGGCTAACATATGTTTTGGCCCAAGTCTGGTATGATTTCCACCTGAGCAACTGTGTCAGTAATTTTATTCTTGAGAATGTCCAGCCTGGGAGTGGATGAAGGGAGATCCATGCACACTAAGCATATTTGCGTGGAAAGGTCAGCAAATGCGTTATCAGATTTTACTGTTTATTGGCAGATAGTTGGTAACTCTTTCATGGTTCAGTCCATATTCATCTCGCAAGATAGTTTTTAGTCTTGTTTAGCCACAGATGTAATCAAAATAAAGGACTCAATGAATATGCACAACATGCTGGGTGTTTAGACGACATTCTTTGAGTTGCAGTGGGAAGGAGGTCTAAAGTACACATTTATAAGTTTTTGTACCATCATAATGCAAAAGTAGTCTCTTTATGAGCCTGGTTGGGCCCCAGTGGGAGGCATAAACGATAAAGCATTAACTGAGGATTTTTAAACAGTCATGAAACTGCAGGCAGTGGGCATACTCAAAAGTTTCACACCCCCTCGTACTCACCAGGGTGAGAGACCTTAATTATACATATGGTTATTCATGACGAGACTTAGATTGCCGGTACTATGATCAAACAATCGTCTTTTAACCCAGGTTTGGGTAGAAACTGAGAGTGAGTTTGCAGGAAAACAGTTGGACTCACCGATGATGTTCCAATCAGGGCCACAGGTGCTGTGATCAATGCCTAGGTCCTTTGACACTGATCTTCAGTGTGCAATCACTCCCTAGAGTAGGCATTCCAGTATCAAGCCACCACCTCTACTGTAAAATCAGTGCAGATACCCTAATATTGACCAATCATAACACTCTGGTTTGACAATAATAAAATATGACTTGGCAATATGTATAGCTGCTGGTTGAGCCAGCCATATTGCCCTGTGAGGCCGTAGTAATTCTGTTCATGCCATTCTCAAGCTGGCTTTGGGTCCGGTTTTGGACTCTGTATGCTTCACCAGTTCCTCACTTTGTTCTTGGTAGGCTGCTTTTAAAGGAATTGCATCTTACTATATTGTTTGCTCCATATATGCAAAGGGCATCCTTGACTTCTATAGGAATACCAGTCCTATGCTCAGAAAAGTGTCTGTTTTGGTGAGAATGCGATTAAGATCAGCAGCGGCTATTCCGCTAAGTGGGGTAGCATCACCCCACAGCTTTTAAGTAGTGTAACTAAAGGAAAAATAAAATGATAATAACTGATAACTGAATGTTATCATTTTATTTGTTCCTGCTGCTTTGGGCGGGCGGGGCTGCTCCGCTTTCAGAGCAGGCCAGGGGAGGAGTGGTTTTCCCACTTCAGGTGCACATGAATGCTTGGCTGGCTCTGTCGGGCTGACCAAACAGTAATGCGTACTTTGCATGTTCGCCGCGCAGGCTGCATTACAGCCTACATGAAGACCATGGCGAGGCCCCTATAACTTAGCTGTGTGTCGAACCACAGTGCTTAGACCAATCACAATGCTGCTGGGATTCCTGGCTTCTGTTCTGTCTAAGTCCTGTCATCGTGGAGAGACTGTAGAGATGTGGCCGAGATAAGATAAGTTTTATTTATTTACATTCCACCCCGGCCCGCCACCTCCGATCCGTGCCGGGCGCCATTAATAAAGATAGCAGTAAAACATCTGCACTCACATATGATGTTGCTACTAATGTTACAATTGCTGAGATTACTGTGCCATTCCTATGATTTCAATTTCCCATGTCTAAGCACTTCTTGGAAAATGGGTTCCAGTATCAGTTACTCATCCCAGTTTTAAATCCAATGCAGTGTAAGTTAATGTTGGCTCCTCATAACACTCTGAGTTGGTAATGTTAAAATATAAATGAAATGTCTGTCACTGGTGGTGGGGCTGGCCCAACTGCAATAGGAGTCCAAGGTAGTGTTGGCCGTGTCACCCTCATCTGGCTGCATGGCGTTGGGTTCCATCTGCTACACTGCACAGCGTGACCTGTTCATCGAAGACTAGGTGCCATTGCAACTTCTAAGGTGACTCCATCACACCGTGTCCCGTGGTCCTAACAAGTTAAGGCCATTCTAGAACCAACCACTTATCCAAGAAGGTCTTATGGCCGTTGCCATTCAGACGATATCATGAATGCCATCTTGCCCAAGCCCAGCTGTTCTTGCTCTGAAATGATTTAATTCTACGAACAACGAAAAAGTTCAACATGCTAATTAGCTTCATAATAAACATCAAATTTTTTACATGTCACAAAGTTGCTACTATGGGAACCCTTTCGTTGGCAAACTTCTTACTTTGTGTGGCTGTGCGAGGCCATGAATATTCCACCCATATCTCCAATTATCTTGTTCATTTTACACATGTGCGCTCTTCAAACTGAGTGTGCATGCAAAACAGTTGACGAGGCGGAGAATGGCTGCCCATGACATAGAAAGGTCGGCAGGGAAGAGACTGCAGTAAATGCTGCACTCCATTTGGAAGCTGCACTGTCCCAAACAACAATCCAACCGAAACATGACGAAGAGGCTATTATTCCTCCGGGGAAGAGGAGGTAAGCCAGAGAACAAAAATGCGAACAATAGCGGAAGCTGAGGGGAGACTAACAATGCAAGCAAGTGCCCCTGCCCATACACCAGGATCCCGGGACCACAGTGGTGGTGAGCACTGGGAGATATTTGTGCATTCTAATTATAGACCCCCTGTTAACAGTAATATAGGGTCAGGGGAAACACTACTATAAAGTCTCAGTAGATAAGGGTACACAACTACTGCTTTCGTGCAAGTGTAGGAAGAAGACACTTAGAGTGTTGCTAAGAAGACCTGCCCATGACAAAAAGGCTTAGTGTTTCTGCACCCTAGGTGAACCTCCAATATATCTTCAGACCGAAAGGAAGGCTGAGCACACTTGAATCTCTATTAGGGGCAACACAGCAAGGAAGGAAGCAACTAGGGTCACACAGGGAGTCAGGGAGAATGTAGATTACCAAGGAGCTTGGTAGGCTCAACTTTCTCCTGGGCTCCACACAATGCTCAGTGTTGTAGAACTATAGTCCCTCAATACAGCACTATTTGTCAACAATGGCACAACATTCGTTATCACCTAGCTAATACAATACCGATCTAATCTCAGAGTAAAATGAAGAAAGAAAGGCATTTGAATTTCACAGCACTTCAAAAAGAGGCTCTCATCCTGACTCTCCATTCAGGTGAGATATGCTCATGGCAACGGGACTAGGATTGTTCCTTAGATATCTACCACTTCACCTTCTCCGATGACAGAGTCACACTCAAAATCAATCTCACCCACTATACACATGCAGCAGTTTCCAAATGATTGCCTGCTTGCACACGATAAAGTGTCACTTACACAATAAATGCCCATTGTTTCGTAAATGGTGGCAGGGCCCGGAGTAGACTGGTTTCATCCCTGGCAGATCCCTAGCATACAATGTTAGAACATTATTTGCTGCAATCTCCCACAACAGCCTGGACATGCGCATCACTGTGGTATTTTCAGACAATGAAAAAGCATTCAACTCTGCGGAGTGGGGGTGCATGATGGAAGTGTTGCACTGCATCAGAGTCAGAGATGTCTTTTTGCAGCTGGTTTGTGCACTCTACACGCAGCCGAAGGCACTTATCTGGGTTAAGGGTATAGTTGCATGTCCCATTAACATAGAGTGGGGTATTAGGCAAGGTTGCCCATTGTCAGCATTTTACATTATAAAGCTGCAACTAAGACCTTCATTACGAGTGGCCAGTATTATTTCTTGTTACTTCTTTATCCCATAATTATTGATACTAGGATTTCTGGTAATTCTGGGGGCAGAGAAATAATGAGAGTTATGAGTTTTGTCATCTATGCCTGCTCAGGTTCAGCCTGTTGTGAGCTCCTGTGATGAATTTCCATACTCATTCACAACTCATTCAAAGCTGGGAACTGGCTGGGAGTAGCTGGAGTGATAAAGCATACTGTTTTTTATTTAGAATTCAGGCAAGTAAGGGATACTTTTTGAAATGTAACTTCACCTTAACATTTATTAAGAATCCGACTTGATTTTGAATTGGATTTTGAATAACTATTAAAAAATAGTGGTCTAGTTATTTTCCTAGCTGATCCCATTCCAGTATTAGTATTTTAATCAGTACCCTGGTTTTCTACCTAGGCGAGCTAGGACTGACACAATTAAAATAGCTTTTTGGGCCTTAACACTGTAGGGACAATAACAATAATGTTTTACATGCCCCACTTTTAAGTATCATGCACACTACCTTGTGGGCTACAAGTCCTACATAGTGGTGACTTATTAATATTTAAAAGGGAGATTTTTACCAGTCAAAATGGAGATTTAACCAGGCTGCATGGCAGGCTTCACACTAAAAAAACTCAGGCTACAATGGTAGGCCTGAAGCCAGGTTTTCCTTTGTCATAGTGATGGATAGAAAAAGACATGCTGTGGTCTAGAGGTGGCATATAACTTTTAATTCAATGGTGGCATGTCTACACCATATACTATGGCCTTATAGAAATAGTTGGGCTGGGTTGAGTTTCACTCTGCAGAATTTCGGAAGGTTGCAGAAAAACTCTACCAAATTCTGAGGAGCTCCCCAACTAGGCAGAGTAGGGAAGATCTGGTCCCTGACCCACAGAAACACAAACAAGAAGACACCTCCGCATGGCGAAAATGCCATGAGATCTCAGCACTGCTGTGACACTTTACTGAGATGTCATCTCACAGACAGACCTCTGAGAGGCTTCACATATATGTATATATCCCCAAGTGATTTAACCAATGCACACCAGTACTTCTGGGACCTCTTAGCCTGAGAGACCCCTCTGAAGACCCCGTCTAGCTCAAGGAAATGTGCTTCCTGCCCCTCAACAAAGACCACAGTGCGCACAGACTGCCATGAAAGACCTGACACACACAGCCAGCTCAGTCTATGACCTTTGCATAGAGAAGGGGAAGAAAGAGGAGGGAGAGTGGTCCTGGGAGAATGAAAAGACATGAAAGGAGGAAGCGGGGTCACGGAAAGGCTTGTGCCAAACTTGTGCCTTTGTAGTTCTTGCCAATAAAGCATTACTTTACGTTCACTTCATCTGAGCATGTTTGTTGTTCATGCTTTTTGTTATGATTGCTGATGTATTAAGCAACAGAACAACAATGATCCCAAGGAGCTTAGCTTTGCGGTAGATGCTGGTATTGCTAAAGGTACCTACCTTCGTTCGCACCATGTCGACTCGTCAAGAACACTGCGCCGACACTCAAAATGCATTGCAAATACAAAAGCCTTCTGTTCGAACATGTATATAACAATAGGGATAATACCACTTGGACCTGGACAGAAGATAAATGAAACAGCAAAATTGTTCACCTGTGGGAATCAATAGTTGCCTAGCTAAGCCAGTAAGCTTATTAATCAATCACTGGTGGTCAAGACTTACAAAGTGTTATTTATTAGTCTTTTTATAAAGCGACTCCCCAAACTTCTAGGCTTGGGTACGAAAAGCAGTGTATCTACATATATCAATGACAAAACAAATATCTATTTACAGTACAAAATGAGACATACTTAAAACATTTTTTACATAACTCTTTGAAATAACTAATATAAACAAATACATCGTAACAACGCACACATATTTTCAATCTCCCTATAACAATGGAACTGTCTCTTTTCCAAATATTTTATAAATTTATAGCTTTGACTTCTAAATATCATAGGCAGTCCATATTAGAGATAGTCCTTTGTGGTGACACCCATAAGGAAACATCGTATCCTTGAATATTTTCTGGGATCTCCCTCGTTAAATGCATTAGGTTTGTTTTCAAATAAGACTCCTCCAGTCATAAAAGAGGTCGGCATATTTTGGCCCTTGTCTTTGGGCCGCTTCAGAAGATAGGAAGTAGAGTAACCGTTCATTTAATATATATGCATGTTTTATTTATAGATGCAGTGCTGCTCTAGTCATCATAAGGCAGCACAGGGGACCCCAACTAAAAAGTACCAGAAAAAAACCCACCAGAAATGTATGACACATTTTTTGTCAAATCGACAAACAGACGGGAGAACCAGGTGAACTGGGAAAGGGAAATTCTGTATGTTATGGTGCCACTGTCTTTCTAACTTCAATTATGATTCATTTATATAGTGAGTAAAAATGTGCATAGCCATCACTGTGTCTAATCCATAGTGCAATAAGCATGCTTATACACAGTGGGCGATACTCAAGTTGTTCCTAGTTTATGGTACAAGACTTAGCCAGAGGTTTTTGGCCAGCTAGAAGATCAAGGGCCAGATGAAGGTAAATGGCATTTACCAATTCGTAAAGACCGAATTTTACCGATTCGGTATTTACAAATCGGTAAATGCCATGAAGGTAAATATTTGGTAACATTTACCGAATCGTTAAGATTCGGTAATTACCGAATCGGTATTTACCGATTCAGTAATTGCCATTGATTCCTAGAGGCCCATAGGAATCAATGGCAATTACTGAATCGGTAAATACCTATTCGGTAAAATTACCGAATTGTCAAGGGGGACAGGGTGTCACTTTGACACCCTGTTGCACCCCTGATTCTGGCTTGTGTGCCATGTGACACACATGCATGCCCTTAGGGCATGTATGTGTGCCACAGGCACAGGTGTACATGCACAGATGTGCATGTACACTGGAATTCATTATTTACCACAAAATATTATTTTGTGGTAAATAACGAAGTCTTAAGGGCCTGTGGCACTGTTTTCAGTGCCACCTACATCTACATTTACCGATTCGGTAAATATACCGAATCAGTATTTCACAGAATCGGTAAGCCCCCTACATCTCAAACTCCAAATACCGGTCGGTAACGGCCGAAATTGGCCGTTACCGACCGGTATTTGGCCACCTACATCTGGCCCCAAGTGCCTAGTAGTAAGTCATAGATTCTCTACTGGTCATAACAAAACATGGGGAACACCATCCACTATGGACAAGTCTTGTGTGGGTCTGTCCAGTTTGGAGTGACTGTCCTGATTCAAAAACTTGCAGTCTGATCTACAGTGGAACAGAAAAAACTCTAAATATGGCAGCTGCTGGTACCCTGTCAACCGAGTGCAGCCTCTCCATGGTGCTAAAATAATATGAGCAGGTAGGGCAGCTTACCAAGCATAAGGTTATTGTTTATTTATTTTCCCTCCTCGCTGGCTGCCGTCTCTGGAATCAGGTCAAACATTGCCATGGACCAATTCCGGAATTGAAGGCACATGCGCTCTTCTGGCAATAAAAATTCAAAAATGCTTGCACATGTGCGAATGGCATGGGCATGTAGGCAGTAGGGTGAAGTTAACTTAATTGGAGGAAACTGTGTTGGCCATCTCAAAAAAAGCACTGGGAACTATATAAATGACGTTTCTTCCCCAGTGGCATATGGTGCAAAGAATCCCTTAGTGGTATACCAAGTTACAGATGGCTCTTAGTGTAAATTGAACCAAATGATATCATAGTGAATTGTTCCCATGCGCCTCAAGAAGAAATGATGTAAAGTCCATGATTAATCTTAGAGTGGATAATTTATTCAGTGGAACACGTGTCGGCCATCTTAGAGTAACTTAATTGGAGAAAACTGTGTCGGACATCTCAAACAAAGCACTGGGAACTATATAAATGATGTTTATTCCCCAGTGGCATACGGTGCAAAGAATCCCTTAGCGCAATACCAAGTTACAGATGGCTCTTTGTGTAAATTGAACCAAAAGATATCATAGTGAATTGTTCACATGCGCCTTAAGAAGAAATGATGTAAAGTCCATGATTAGTCTTAAAGTGGATAATTTAATCAGTGGAGCCATCTTAGAGTAACTTAGAGGATATTGAACCAGTCCTATATAAATAATGTGCATACTCATGTGGCATAATAATATTGTGCAAAAGAGTCGTTAATCACATACCAGATTAAAGGATGCTATAAGTATAGATTCAACTTAATTATAACATACCAAAATTGTCCCCAGGGACCTCATAAAGACTTTAGAGATTATTCCCAAGTCCCTCATAAAAGACTTTTGTAAACTATTGACAAATCCATGATAAATCACAAAACAATTGCATGCCCAAGGAAAACTTGGAAGAATTTGGAGGTCTACAATGCTTGCAAATACATTTAGGTCAAATATCTACATATCAATATCATATACCCATAATGTATAGCATCCAATGTATAAAAATGTATAAAAACAACTGGTAACTGTAACTTCACATCTAGATGGTTAATGGAAGTCAATTTATCGATACCGTGCATAGCTCTACAATAATGCTCATCGCTCATCAACTTCATTCAAGCCATGTGTGGCTGTCCCATATATCTCAATCATTTTTGCTTCAGTTCTATCTAGTACAGACTCTACATAACACCTCTGTTGATTATTCTGTACTAGAAGTACCACTGTCCAACTGATATCATCCTGCTGAGTGTTTACATTCTAGGTAATGTTGGACTCAAGGTGCACCCTGCACTGTGTATCTTATTGTAGACCTATGTTGTAGGATTATTGATTTTACTGATTGGGCGGTCTGACCAATATAGAACTTTTCACATGAGCACTGTATGCAGTAAACAATGTTTTTGGTGTTGCCATTTGAAAATCTAGTCTGAAGGTGTCTTTTTCCTTTGATGTAAAGTGCATTTAGTATTTTTTGTAATATGGCATGCTGAGCAGTTGTTATACTTGTAATGTCCTGTTACTGGCGGGATTCCTAGCATTCCTCTCAAAACTTTTCTGATTTCTTCTGGATGTGCTGCTTTGACAAGAGTTATGTAAAATGTTTTAAATGTATGTCTCATTTTGTACTGTGAATAGATGTTTGTTTTGTCATTGATATATGTAGATACACTGCTTTTTGCACCCCTGCTTAGGAGTTTGGGGAGTTGCTTTGTTAAAAGACTAATAAATAACACTTTGTAAGTCTTGACCAGACCAGTGACCGACTATTAAGCTTACTGGCTTAGTTAGGCAACTATCGATTCCCACAAGTGACCAATTTTGCTGTTTCATTTCTGTTCTAACATTAGAACGTGTTCTAACACGAACGCAAAATGCGACAGAATGCACACCCATGAATGTTATGCATATATCCCGAGTGATTTAACCAATGCATACCGGTACTCCTAGGACCACCTAGTCTGAGAGATCGTTCTAGAGACCCCACCCCGCTCAAGGAGATGCCTTAGCAGATCTCAACAGAGACAGAAGTGCACACAAATCGCCATTTTAGACTGGGGACACACAGCCAGCTCAGTCTACAACTTTGGCATATAGGAGGGGAAGAAAGGGGAGGGATAATGGGCAAGGTAGAAGGAAAAGATACAGAAGGAGGAGATGGGGGAGAGGAAAGGCTTCTGCCAAATGTTTGCATTTGAAGTTCTTGCCAATAAAGCATTACATTACTTTCATACATATGTGCGTGTGTTATGATTGCTGATGGATTTATCAACTGAACAACAACAATACCAAGTAGCTTATCTTTGTGGTAGCCACCTGTATTGCTGACAGTATCTGCCTTCGTTCTCACCATGCCAACTCGTCAGTAACACTGTTCAAAATGCAGTGCAGACTCCTTAGAACTTGAGTGCAAAATGCAATGGAAGACGTGCCTTCGATATTTTCAACAGCCCACTGATGTGCTTCCTCATTGGTTTACAACAGAGTGAAGTTTATGTCTCTCTCAGTCTCAACCAATGAGAACTACCTCTTCACAAGCGTTGTGCTATAGTGTTGTGGAGCGCCTTCGCCTTTTTCACAATCAAATTTGGGACCAATTAGGGTTGAATGCTGGTGAACTCCACTACAAACCAGTGAGCAGACTTTTTGCTGAACTCCGCGCTTTTTGCGGAGCACAGAGTTGCAATACTACGCAAACTCTGCTGGTGGAGTGGAGTTTGTCTCTCACCTCATTTAATAGGCCAATCAGGGCTTACCCACTTTTAACATGTTTAAGAGGTAAGTGCACATATACTGGGCACTGGACAGCCCTGCCCCAGTGTGCAGAGTTTAAATACAGAAATAAAATTCTGCAACAAAATGGGGTGAATGTGAAAAAGTGGGTCATTTTCATACAATGATGTACGCCTTTTTTAGGAACTGTTTGTAATTTCAATGTGTTAGCCAACCATACAATTACAATGCTGTTAGCTAATTGGCCTTGTAAATTAATTTGTTTTAAAATGCAGTCATGATATGGTGTTGGATTAACTTTTTTCCACAATCTATAGATGTGTGCTCACAGGTTGTCACAAAGATGCAACAAATTGTAGTGATCCTCTTGAAAGTATCTACTATGTGATGTTTTGCTGTGTATGGAAAACAACACATCCCACATATTCATGAATATCTTTGGCAAGCTTTACTGCCTGCATGACTTTGATTTCATAAGCAACCAATGTTTGCTCAAAGCACTGCCGCACTTACCACCATAGGCATGCAATAGCACCACTCAAACATTTTTTGTGATCAGGCCCCAGGACTAAATATTGATAATAACACATTAAATAGTAATTGTGCTCTTAGTCTCAGCATTTTAACCATTTGAACTGTGGCTTGAATACGCACGTACAACTCGGATTCCAGTGTACTCAATCTAAAAATCAGGATGGATATGACTTTGCTGATGCTCAGGATTTTGAGAGATCACAACAGACCAACCTATTGGTTTTGTAAATGTTTTTACAAGAGCATTTTAAGTGCAGAATTGCACCACAGGTTGGTTAGCCTTCGCGTGTATTGATACCAGCATCACAGTTTCTACTTTTGAAGTCTATTTATAAGGCTACAATACCTCAAACCAAAACATTTACAGAAAATTAAAGGTACAACAGCTGTGCAACAGTGCTGTTGCAAGCGATTTCAGGAGATTTCAAAATGGCTCTCTTTTGATGAAAATGGTCATGTTTCTGCCTTCCACCGTTCAATGCAATAGTCTCATCCTGCTTACGATTGCTGAATGTTGCTACACAACTTGCATTACCCAGACATTACAAAGAACAGATGCATTTACCACCGCCAAATGTATATGATCTTTCTGAACCCCAGTTCCCACAGGGTTGCTGATTCAGCAAACAGTTTAAATCCTCTCAACTAGTCAACTTGTAAGCCACGGTAAGTGCCACTTAACCTTTAACCACCACTTGATAAGTGAGCCCTTAAGACGTTTAATAAAAAGGAAGGCTGAAGTAAGGCTGCCCTCCTGCAAAACTTCGATTCGGAAAGTCTTAGGGGCCCATCTGTCAGGCTATGGTGAAAGGTTAATTGGCAGTTCCCACAGCTGTGAGACTCAGGCCTTCGCACACATCACTTCAATTACCTTCATACTTCCAAAAGGCTGGCTAAAATGATGAGCGTTTTAAGATGAGATAATAAAACATACTTGAGATTCACGTTGAAATATTCGACTAGATCTCTTTCTGCTAATAGCTTCACCGAAAGCCATACCTGGCTGGCTCATCGTATCATTCAAACCAGACTCCTAATCCCCCTATATTTTTTTTGATTTCAACTAGTTTTTATTATTTTTACATACACATAACACATGAAACACAAATTCATCTTAGCAAACTTGTTACGGGGTTCCCAGGCAAGGTTCGCTGGTTTGGTGGTGCTACATTACAGTTTGTCCGTGCTAGGCTGAACCCCTTATCCAATTGTTGTTTTTATGAAATAATGCACCATAATAACTGAATCACATAGGAAATTCTCTTTAAAGAAGGCCGGAATTCAGAGTCCCACAGTATTACCACCGAAAAGCATCATGAGCAAATAAATCCACTGTCCCACTAGAATGACAGAGAGCAGGCTTTAAGAATAACTAAATACATTTTAGAGGAACAACTTTCGACCTGTGCGCACTGGAATACGGACGTTGGATTATTACAGCATGTTTAGATTTAAATACAGATGTTACATTTTCAATGTTATGTTCTGTTATGTTGATTGTATAGCAACCCCAGAGGGCATCCAGGCGTTTGGGGAGAAGGTGTGTGGTCCCCAGGGTGCTTATACAAGAGCCAGGG
Organism: Lissotriton vulgaris; assembly: GCF_964263255.1. Taxonomy (NCBI): domain Eukaryota; kingdom Metazoa; phylum Chordata; class Amphibia; order Caudata; family Salamandridae; genus Lissotriton; species Lissotriton vulgaris. The sequence goes on from NC_141695.1 coordinate 990,149,785, forward strand.
CTTCAGCTCTTGCAGAATTCAAGAAGTGAGGCGAAGGCGCTGATATGTTGCGGGAGGTCGTTCCCTGTCTTAAATGCGATTAGATCATGAGAGACCTGTCAGTTAGCGGTTGTGCAATATTACCCTCTTGAATAAATAACACCGTGGAGGAAAAAAGAAATTCGACTGATCACGTTCTCAAACAATTTGAACAATTCTCTAATACGAGCCGGCAAGAAGTATTCACTTTCTGTAGAGAACGTGTTTGAAGTGCACCAAAAAGAGAAAAGAAATGATCTTTTGTCTTGACTAAAACTATTGCACACTCACATAGGTGCCATCTCAGGGGTACACATTTGTTTGATTTCTTGGTAAATGTAGGCAGTCAAAGTTAATGAATTGTATGCACATTCTCTGGTGGGTTTTCGCGATTATCGTCACTGGCAAAATAATGGCTCATTGGGCCTTATTAAGAGTTACTGGTATTTCGGTTACTAATATTGAAAATGGCAGCTACTGATATTCTGGGTTACAAATGTTGCTGTGTGTTATTACCTCCCTAACAAAATTCAGTCTGTACAGTATTGCACAAATCGAGATAGGTTTTACCTGAAGAAAATAGTTAATGCTATGTTAATATCCACCATTCTCGGTGTGGAACTCCAAATGGTTACATAGTACCACTCCAATAAGTTGTGCAACATGTGTTCATAACAAAGGAGGTATATTTACAAGAAATGGCACTCTGCTGTTTTCACGCAGTGGAGGGAAAAAAAATGTGCAGCTGCCGTATGGCAATTCCTAACACCTAGCATTGTATTCGCAATACAGCGCTACATGGAGTTTGTATGGATAATACCAGGAAAAAATTACGCTAACACGAGCATCAAGTCGATATAAAAATGCATGCTATGGTACAAAAAGCAACGTACAGCCAATATCAATTTTCTACGCCTAGCGGAAAAACGCTCCACAAAAATGCTGCTAAGTAGAAAAACAAGTCAAACTTACCTGAATGCAAAATGGAGCAGCCAGGAATGAGCACAATATAGGACATCAACCCCACCAAGCTACCACCCAGGATATCCAACCAGAGCCCAAGGGGAAGAGGAAAGGCAGGTTCAGTCAGGCGGAGAATGAGATCTTGATCTCAGAGGTGAGAGAGCACCAGCTCCTTGTTAGCTCCAAAGGTGTCCTTAAAGACCAAAAAGGCCATATGGCAGTCCATAATGAACAAGCTGTGCTGTGTAGCTGAAGTCAAGAGGACAGTGACAGACAGTAAGAAGCAATGGCACATTACCAAGTGTAAAACTATGGAGAAATTGGCAACCAATCTCCAGGCAGCAAATGTAGACTGGAGGTGGTAGTCCAGTGAAACAGTAGGAGCTGGATCTCTTGGAGGAGCAGGTGTCTGCTGTCATCTGTGAGGAGTCAGTGGTTAGAGTAGCGAGACTTACATTTTAGGTAACCATTGAATGTTGCACATTTTCAGCTTCAATGTGTATTAGTGAACTTTTGCCATCCTGCAATGGCCTTGATGCCATGGGCATTTTCATACATTTAGTCATGGCTTGACAGCAAATGTTTTGCCTCACAACATTCAGTAATTGATAAGGCAAGGAGCCAAATCAGGAGGCATTGCTACTTATACAGATTAATTGCTAGGTATGACATGTAACAATGGATGCAGTTCCTCACATTATGCAGAGGAATATGAGGCTTCCCATATTCAGGTCGGTTTCTCGCCCCCTTACACCACATGCCATCACATGCCCCCTTACACCACATGCCATCACTTCCTAACCTAGACCACCACCCTCACCCCTTACCCTCAATATAATCTCCCAGATTACTTGACCACCCTCCCTCCCACCTCACCTTCCCCACCCCCATACATCGTTCTTCTATAGACACAGGTCCACTTTCATACCTAAGCCCAGTCTGTTCTTAGCCTCTGATGCAGCCATCGCCATCTGCGAATGTCCACCCTCCTTCCCTTCCCCCTTCCTACCTCACTACCTCACCACCATCCCATCTGAGTCTCTGACCCCCATAGCTTTTCCCACGACGACCCACATCACCCCACACTGCTCACTTTGTTAACACGCAACATGGAACCCATAGGCACACATACATTCAATATCATTTACCCCCCATACCTCTCACAAAAAGCCTTCAAACGCTTCAAGTACAACCTCCTAAAACTACACCCCGAAACCCTCTTCACTGACCCCTATTTTTCTCTACACAACAGTCACATTACCTCTGACATCATCTTCCACACCAAACGCAGAGCCCAATGACAGAAAGCATTCCTAACACTACTCTCGATCTCCTCCACTAGAAAATCTCCAATAGCAATCACTATTGCACCATCAAAGCTCTTCCAAGCTACAGCAACAATTACAATCTACAATAATTGCACTACCCTCATGCAATCCACAAATCATAATCTAAATTTACTAGAGAAGATCTTCCCCATCATTAAAAATCATGTATCCAATCCCCTCACTTCAACACAACCCTCCCCCTCTATCCAACCCACCCCTTCTGACAACACATCTGTCGCCACATCAACATCCCCCTCTATCACCCTCCTACCCCCTCCTCCCCACCCTCCTCAGGCTTCGGATCCATATGCCCCTACCTCCCAGACTACCCTCACCTCCAACACACCCCATCCCATCTCTATCTACCAACTCACATCCCAACCCTCCCTTCCCACCTAACCCCTCACGCCTCACGCACCAGCACATACAAATGCACCCCACCTCCACCACACAGATCTAATGCTGACACACTTGTCGGCTTCCTTCCACTCTAATCCCGAACACGCCCCCCCTCCAACCCTCATTCCGCTCCCAGCTACACCCACCACTTCTATTCACCAACAACTTACCCTAACACCTTTGTTACCCACACTAACAATCCCCCCACCCGCATATTCACCACCACCCACTACTCTACATGTGCCCATCCAGGCTATGGCACAACCCCATGCATGCATATCTCAGTCACCCTCTCTACTCCCATCCGCCCGTGATACCACGATGGATGAATCTTCACACACATCTACCCCACTCACAATAGCTCCAGATACCAGTTTCGATAGGATTATGTCTGCACTCCTACAAATCAAAGATGAACTCCACACTGTCAAAAAGATGATTGCTAGACAACCAATGCACATCAGACCTGCAAACCCATCTAGATAAATCTACCCCCCAACTCGCCTTTCACACACCCCCAACCATAATTGCCTCTCCTGGAACTCCATTCCATCCCTCAATTTCCCTTCCCGCCCAATCCGAAGCACCAACCCATTCTAAGAGAATGATATTTGCTCCCTCCTACTCTCCTACAATCCCCCTCTCATCACCCCATCGCCACCACACACACGGCCATCCTGGCTATTACCCCCAACCCTCACAGATCTGCCACTCACAACAATAGAGGAATCATCAACAATAATCTTGGAAGAATCACACTCACACTTGATCCCACACCATCCCTCATTACACCCCGTCTTAAATGCACCCTCTTGAACGGTAGATCGGCCGCTAGACACGCAGTAGATATCGCCGACCTCATCAGCTCCCATGAGCTTGACTTGCTTGTGCTAACCGAGACATGGCTAACTGAATCCTCCTCACCCCTCTTGGACATTCTGGTTCCACCAAACTACAACATCATCAGACTCGATAGAAATGAAAAAACTGGGGAAGGAATAGCATGCATACACAGGAGCACCATCTCAGTAAATAGAGCCTTATCCCCCACACTATCCTCTTGTGAAAACATGTGCATCGACATCACCAGTAATGGCACGTCAGTATGCTCCCTACACATCATATATCATATATCATCCACCTTGTGATAACCTGACCTTCACTGAACACTGAACACTTCAATTACACTGCAACTGATTTTTTTCACGCAGAATGGTGTAGCTTAATTTTTGGGGGATGCAGGAGGTCTACTTTGTATTTTGTTTGGTTTTGAGATCTGTAGTTCATTAAATATTGACAGAGAATGCAGTTTTCTGAATGATGGGTAGAGTTGATCTGTTTACACTGTTTGCACATGTGTCATATGTGTGTAATTAAGTGTACACATGTGTGTGATCATCTAGTTCATGGACCACACTGTGCATAGTGTGCAAACACTGTGGTAGCACAATGGCACGTTTTCCCATTCATGCTTAGTGTGCTAAATGACGGATGTCAACCATTGACATTGTATTTTTTAAAGAAATACAGGATGCACACCTTTCTTTTTCCATCTTCAAATGTAGTCGAATGTAATCGAATTTGTTCTTTGAAATTCTATCCGCTTCCCCCTGGGATGCCAGATGCTACCCTTGCCATGGGGTCAGTACAACCACTTCTACGACTACTCTGCCCTAGCAAAAAAAGGTCTGTGTCGCACAGTGATGGCATCAGGTTGTAGTTCAAATGTGAAAGTGTTTAGCAATTGCTTGCAAACACATGAAAGGGTATGTATGGATGGGGCAATTCAATTGTTTGCATATGTGCCATTCATATCCAAGGGCCACACTCCACAGGACAGTGACAGTGTCATCATTTGTGGCCACCATGATCCTCATTCATGATGATTATGGTATGGTAGGTCACCATTCATGCATTGGTGTGTCCTCCAGCATATAGCTGAGAGTAAGGGATATGTTCCTGCACAAAAACAATCATTGATGATGTTTACCTCTTTCTGTTTGCTGCAGAATGCAGCACACATAGAAAGAAAAAACAAAAGGAGGAGAAATAAAAGTATTTCTCCTTGTTGCACCTCCTTACTCCATGGGAGTTGAATGGGAACACCCACAGCAACACCCATGGCCACCCCTTTCAACCAAAGTATTTAACCACTTGGACGCTAAGGGACTGAGGCCCCTATAATGAGATTTCCATTGAAATGAATGGGCAGTGCATGACAAGTTACCCTTGTCATTAGCATCCAAGTGGTTAAAAGGCCATGGAAAGTCATGCAGGGATGCTTTGCAAGGCCTTGTAAACATGGGCCTGCACACTGCTCCACTGTGTGTCAAAAAAGGCGATGCACCAGGGGTGCAAGGGGCTTGTGAATAAGCCTCACAGTCATTCCCCACCATCTACGTTACCACACCATGGTCAATATGGCTGGCTATGGAGGACTATCTGCTACAGGTAGTTGGCATGCACACTATTTCTCTTGTCCCAGATGATGTTTCAGGCAGTTTTGTGCATATTCCTACATACATACTCTGTGTGGCATATTTCTCAATAGATTTATCATGTTAAATGTTTCCAAAAATATTTCCTATTACTTTGGACATGAAAATTATGAAAATTATGCTTCTGCAAAGAATGTTTTTATGATATTGGCCCTATGCCGTATTGCTGCATCTGATGCTTCAGTCTGCTGAGTCTCCTCATCTTTCTCCTCTTTATTATCCAGCTTTTTGTGATTCCCCATCTCATCATGCCATGACACATTGGTCCTGACATATATATATTATGCAAAATACAGCAGACCAAGATCATTTTAAAGACCATAGGTGGGTAGTAGAGAAATCTGCCCCCAGATACTTCAAGGCTATGGAAGTGTGATTTCAGTACTCCAATGTCTGCTCACCAATGGACCTGGTGCAGCAAAGGACTTGGTTGTAGCTCTCCTGTGCTTCTGTTTGCGGGATCTTTACAGGAGTCAAGACTCAAGGCATCAGAGTGTAACCTTGTTCTACTGAAAATAAATTAGATGTACTATTGGTTAGGAGTCATGATAAGAGTTAGCAGAACACTAATTTGCAATCTGTCTGTGACCAGCTTGACCTCATACCTCTTGCTTACTGTCATGGACATGCTATGATATTGTGTGGCATACAGGCAAGTTGGTATTGGCAATGACGGACACAGAGCTACACATACAAGTGTGTGGTATTCTGATATACACTTAGTTTTTGTCAATCAGCTGAATGCCAATGCCATGCAGGTAATGATTTGTCACCAATGAGGTTAGTGTCATTGCCATTGAGAAGGCACATGTCTCATAATCATCTATTGTGTACATTTTTGGCTACTATAGCAAATCCTGAACTGATGCCTGTCGGATTGGACAACAAGTAACAGTAGCTGGTGATGTGTCAGGCACATATATTTTGTATTAATAGTTTTAGTAAGCATTTTTCTCATTGTTCAGCCAAGGTAAGGACAGTAGGAGTATGTGAATATGTGAGATGGTAGTATACACATGGCAGTACAAGGGTCAGTAGATATGTTGTCATGGTTGTGTGTTTGCACAGGCAGAAGCTGTACAGCATATCTCCATGACAGTCATATTATTTCCCTGAAAACTGTATCGTTAGCTGGCATGGGGGATGTAGTTTGTGCATGAGAGGATGCCTTGCTGCACAGTCTGGCATCCTAGATGTCTGCTGTAGTGGTTTCTGCAACAGAAACATATACATGTTGCTTGCATTGGATGTGATGTGTGTATATGATATTTGTTGTAAAGCAGCGTAGTTGAGTGTATCCAGGGAGCTTTATCTATGCCCATATTTCTCACTTTCTCAGTTATATAGCTTCATGACACCTGCCCATGGGATTGACATGTGTACACAGATTTCACACAGGGATTGCCTTGCTTCAACAATGTTTTTGGTAGCCTAAATGAACTTTTCTTTACATATGTGAGGATCTTTGGCACAATGCATTGCTACACATAGGGCCTCATGCAGCATTTGTACGACTGGGCATCATGTGAAAAAGCTGTGCTAACCCGCATCCAATATGTTAACATACAGCACATCCATGTTTTTTTCTAATTCGCCAACTCACATAATAGTGAATAATGGCAACAGCTCCGCCCCTTGTGCCTTGGTGCACAGGTGTCAGCTTAGTGTCCAGAATTGAAGTCATCATTTAAGGGACACATTCCAGCACCACGTTCATACAATCTCTGCTTTTCCCTCCTTCAATGTGCCATGCGGAATGCTGAACACATTGTGATTGGACATGAGAATGAAACATGATTATGTGACCTATTTTCACCTGCCCTTGGGAGGCACACTAATTGCACATTGTCACAGTGTCCATGTACATAGGATGTGTGTAAATGAGTGTGATCTTCAATGGTGTTGGATGGCAAATGCCACTGCAAGGCCCATGGTATACATCCTTAACATAGAGTGAATTGAAGATGCACTCGGTTGTGGCTTGCAGTACAGAATACCAATAAGGACTTGCCATATCATGCATACATACTTAGCATTGCCAAATTGACATGATTTGGGTGGCTGCTCCACCAGAGCATCATTGTTGGTGATACTTCATCAGCCTATTTAATATGTACGAGGGGGCCACATTGACTTAGGTGGTGTTGACGTTTCTGACTTGTAGGAAATGTGTTGCATATATGCCCTGTAGTATATGACAAATCCATGGGGCAACATCAACAACATATGCATTGTGTTATTCAACCCAAGACAGATATGTGAATATATTCCTACATGATTGAGTACCTCGTGGTTTGTCATGTGCTTGAGATGTACTTACTGACCAGAAGGCGATTCTCTTAGGTCCCATTATGGAAACGCTCTTTGATGGCAGAATGCCGGAATATATATGAGTCATGTGCACTGCCTTGATACCTGGTAAGGACATAGACGAAAAGGACCAGATAGTGCATCACTGCCTGAATGTTCATGGAATAGCGGTGCTTCTTGTTGAGGTAGATATGGGATGTAGCCGCAGGAGGCACAAGTTGCACATGGGTGCAGTCCATTGCCCCAAACACATGTGGGAATCCTGCAATGACATAAAAGCCTTGCTTGTTTTGCTGTTGTTGCTGCACTGTGTTGGGGAAGTAGACTTACTGAGGCGTGAGGCTTATGATGGCCTCCAGGATAGTTGGGAGGTACCTGGAGAAGGAGGCCTGGGACAATCCTGCCACTCTGGCTGTGGTGGGTTGGAAAGCTACAGAATCTAGCATGTGCAGGACAGTGAGCACTTACTGCACAGCCTCCAAATCACTGTACTCCTCCACCCAGGCAGAATACAAGAAAGCCATCCTTGATGCCAAAACCTGCTACTTTTCAAACAAGATCCTCCAGGCAGAGAACAAACCCAGAGAAATCTTTGCCACAGTCTTCGAACTAGCCTCTTCGGACAGGACCTCATCAAAGCCGGTACCTTCCCAGCACTTGTGCGACTCGCTGAACAACTTCTTCATCAATAAAATTGCAGATATTAAGGCCAATATACCTCCACCCTCCCAAGCCTTCCTAAACCTGGACCCACAACCCAACACCTGCCACCTCGACTTCATAGTCCCACTATCTAAAGAAACTTTCCTCTCCTTGCTCCCATGTGTCAAGTCGGGATCCCCCGCTGACATCTGCCCGGCCTACATCTTGCCCGATATCCCCCCCCCTCACCTTTCTCAATGAGACCCTTAAATCAGGCACTGTCCCTTCATGTAATAAATCAGCCACCATCATTCCAATCTTGAAAAAACCAGGCGCAGACCCCACAGCGCTAGTAAACTATCGGCCCATTTCCCTCCTCCCCTACCTGGCTAAAGTCCTTGAACGCCACGTAACCAAAGTCCTTAGCTTTTTTATAAAGGACAGCGGCTATCTATCACCATGCCAAGCAGGGTTCCGCCCCCTCCATTCCACCGAAAAAGTGGTGCTCTCTGTCATTGACACACTCCGAGCGGGGCAAGATGCTAATAACCCTCAGGCATTGATTCTCCTCGATTTGTCGGCCACCTTCGACAGGGTTTATCACACCATCCTCCTTTCCCGTGTCGAGGCGGCAGGCATTGGAGGTTCTGCCCTGGCCTGTATCAGCTCGTTCCTGAGCGACCGCTCACAGGCAGTCCAACGGCAAACTTTTCCTCCAAGGCCCGCAAAGTGCTATGTGGCGTCCCTCAGAGCTCCTCTCTCTCCCCCCTTCTTTTCAATGTATACGTCCGCCCGCTCATTTGTGCTCTGCAGAGGATGGAGGTCACGGTGTTTAAGTATGCCGATGACCTCCAACTCATTTTTAGCCTCTCTAACTCCCCCGATTCTATTTCCAATTTCCAGTCGGTGATGGTCTTTATCAGGGATTGGATGTGCTTTAACCACCTCAAGCACAACCCTGATAAGACCGAGCTTCTTCTCACTGGGGGCAAACTCAACCCTTGGTCCCCCCTCTTCTGGTCCCCCTCCTTTGGCCCCCCCCTTCTTCCTCCCCCGCTGTTAAGACACTGGGAATCACCCTCAACCAACAACTGACCCTACACTCTCAGATCAGCACAGTGGCTTCTTCCTGTTTTTCTACTTTGCGCACCATTCGCAAGATCTTGCGTTTTTTTTCCTTTTCAGCCCTTAAATTGATCTTGATGGCCATGGTCCTCTCCCGGCTGGATTATGGGAATGCCCTATACAACGGCGCCCACGCTTACGCCATCCGGAGGCTCCAACTGGTGCAAAACCAAACTGCCCGCCTAGCCTATGGTTTATCCAAGTCACACCACACCACTCCCCTTCTCAGATCCCTCCATTGGCTCCCAATTAGAGAAAGGGCCCTCTTCAAGATGGGATGTATCACGTTCCAGGCTCTTGCAGGAACAGCCCCATCTTTTATCACGTCAAAAATCATCCCCTACATCCCCAGCAGACAACTCCGATCCTCCTCTCTGTCCCTACTGGTGGTGCCCAGATTCAAGAAGAGCAGAATGGGAGGCTTAATGTTCTCCGTTCTTGCTCCACAATTTTGGAATTCTCTGCCTTTCCAAATGAGATCAACACCCTCATATCTGGAGATCCGGAGCACCCTGAAAACCAATTTGTTTGCACAGGTTTTTAAGATCTAAGCCACATCACCCTCTCACTCAGGTATCATTTTCCTCAACAGCGCCATGAAACCGCTTGGTGTACGAGCGCTCAATAAATATTTTTAAATTCAAATTCAAATTAGTAGCTTGGCATGTGGAAGGATGTTGGTGCAATGCTGCAATGTTGCCTACAACCGTGGTGCAATCTGGTGCAGGAGGCAAACTATGGACTCCCTCCTGAACCTGTCAGGGGCAATGACCTCCTCCTCCTGAGGGCAATGAGGGCTATCCTCTGGTGGTATATCTGCTCCCTTCTCCTGTACTGATTCTGTGGTGGTGGTCTCCTTGGTGCTCCTAGCTGCAATAGCAGTAGATCCATGACATTGTTCTGATTGATAAAGAGATTTGGGTCTGTTCTTCTGTAGTGCCAGTGTGCTAGAGCCATTTTGAAGACCAGCTTTTCCCTGGGTAGTACAAAAATAATGCCAATAGGAACTAGCTGTAGTTTTGAAAACTGAGCGGAGTTTTGGGAAATCCTTGTACATACGGCAGTGCCACTTTTGCATGTGGTTTTCCAAGGGGATGTCTATTTTGCATACCATTTTCTGTAAATGCCATGAGTCGAACTGGCATTGGAAATAATAGGTGCTAACAGTGGAAAAGTGGAACTGACGGCTCCAGCTTCACTTTGTAAATATGACAATAAAAAAAATACAGCAGCATCAGAAAAATGATGCTGCTCTGGCGCTAAATCCTTGCAATTATGCCCCTAGGAATGCAATAATAAAAACTGTTAATATACAAATTTCAGAACATTGTTGAGTGTCATTCACCTACTGCATGCAGAATATTGTGATATTGTAGGGGTGACAAACCCTGCTAACAGCATAGTACCTTGTGAATGCTTTAGAATGTTAAATAATATCAGTTTAATTTGTAGTCTCGAATTCAAAGGCATCTGAAACTTGATGCTTTAAGTATGCTTAGCACTCCTTTTCTGCACTTTTTGTCCGACTACATTAAGGTGGTGCTGATGCTGTGTGGTCATTCAAGGCTGTCATGTGTCCCCATGGCAAATGTATCACTTTAAGTCAGTCATCACCTTTTAACAGATATCACATTGTACCCTGGGACTCGAACGCTCGCTGTTAACAAATGGAACTCTGGCCTCAAAAACCTCAGGGGTTGGGCGAAAAGCAAGGATTAGCTGAGGTATCACACATATCAGTGTAGTACCTTGCAGCTATGAATTTTGTTGCGATGTGGAAAGTCATGAGTCATGTTTTAACCACTATCCCTTGTGCATGGAGACAGCTCTCTTTCATCAGGAACTTGTCACTCCTTTGCATTGAATGTTTAGAGCCTGGTATGTTTTGCAGGAGACATGCTTTCAATACTAAGGGCCTCATTACGAGTTTGGCAGTGCTGGAGCAGACCACCATGCCGGCAGTCCGCTACAGCACCACCAAGCCTGTGTGCTCACCACCCGCCAGATTAAGAGTGGCACGTGTTGTGCCCCCCACATGCATCCCTATGCAAATTGGCAAGGCCCCCTTTGTTTCAGGACCGCCAGCCTTTTCATGGAGTAAAGACCTCCATTGCACTGCTGCCGGTCCTGAAGCTCATACCATGCAAGGCAGTGGTGAAGCTGCACCACCAGCATATTACTGAGGCCCTGACCCCTGCACCACCATCAGGGAATGGCTGTTCCCTGGTGGCTGCAGGGCGCAATGGAGAACAGACCACAAAAGTTGTGATATGGCAGCCAGACTGCAGATGCGGTGGTGACTGGACCGCCACTGCTGCGTCCCTGCGTGTGTGGCAGTCCTTGGACCACCAGATTTGTAATTAGGCCCTTACTTGTTAGAAAAGGGGGCTAATGTATCAAAGGGTTTTACCCATTCAATTATTGTGAGGAAATGTGATAGTACATATTAGCCAAGATTCGTATGAGCCACCATTTCACCAATCTGTGAAATAGTTAAACACTGCCAAAAGATCAAACATGCTTTCATTATTTCCAGATTATCTACAGTTTTTTTAAAATAATTGTAGCAGACCTAAAACTTGCTTCTAAACCAGGCACCTTTAATCTAAGCACGCAAACATTGGCGGGGGCAAAATGGAAGAAATCTAGTCACATCCCTAAACTACAAATCTCAAGCATGATAATCTTGGACTAAACTTTCTTGCTGTTATCTTATATAACATAAGTTATATTAGGATAGGATATGATAGTATTTATTTCTAGCACACTTATACCAAATGGTGTCAAGGCGCTAAGCGAACAAGGAGGAGTGAGAACACCAATAACTAGCTAGGAGGCAGAGAGCCAGAGCTTCAAAGGTTTCCTGAAGACCGGAAGTGAGTCCGCCTTGGAAATGGGAAGGGGCAAAGAGTTCCAAAGTTTAGCGGCTGCCACAGATAATGAGCGGCCACCCCATTTGTACCTGGGAAATCTGGAAGAAACAATTTGTTTTAGAGAAGAGGATCTCAAGGATCTCCCTGGAGAATATGACTGAAACATGGTTTTAAGATATGGTGAGCCGTTGCTAAGCATTGCCTTGTACTCCAAGTTCAGAACCTGGATGGAGATGCGCTTCCTGATGGGAAGCCAGTGCAAGGCTTGGTTTCCTTCCCTGGCTGACTGATACTTAGGGATGTTAAGAATCAGCCTTGTCGCAGCATTCTGTACTACCTGTAGCTTGTTCAGGGAGACTGCGCTGATGTTAAGGTACAGAGCGTTGCAGTATTCCAGCCGGGAGGTGACTAGTGCAATGATTGTGGGCCAATGTAGCTCTAATGGGATATATGGCAATATTTTCCTCAAGATTTTAAGGATGTAAAAGCAGGTGCTGACTGTACTGTTCACCTGGGCATCAAAAGACAGGCTCTAATCAAAGAGATTTTTAACTGGAAGGGGACCGCAATCTACAGGTCACCAGGCAGTAAACCAGGTGGAAGTTTCTGGGCCAAAGACCAGTATTTCGGTTTTGTCCGAATTTATTTTTGATGAATTATCCTTCATCCAGCATATAATGCTGGACATACAATGACGGAACTTTTGGGCAACCAATTGCAAATCATTAACTTTGGAAACAATGATTTGTGTGTCATTGGCATAGGAGAGCACCTGGAACCCCAACTATCTCTCCAATTTTGCCAAGGGGGTCACATAGAGGTTAAAAAGAGTAGGGATGAGCGAAGATCCCAAAGGCCCCCTCAGAAAGGAATACAAATCACTAATTTTCTCTCACTTTCACTTCTTTTTTGGCACTTTAATTTGTGATTGTGCAGGCTTATCAGTGTTTGCACTGTTGAGAGTTATTTCCATTTCAGAGGGTTTAATCAATTATTATAGGTTTAAACCTAAAGCAGGACAGCCTAATTACAGCTCAGCCAAAGTACCACAGTGCTTCTGGCAGACCTGTAACATTGATATATATGTGGGTGTTGTGAATACGCACTGCAGCCCACATATGACAGTTGACCTTCCAAACCATAGGTGCACCTTAGGCACCATTTACAATGGACCAATAGAAAAGGTAAATAGGTTAAACAAGGCTTTTTAATGTAGAATACGTATTTAGGAAGAAAAACAGGTGTTTTAATATTTTTTATTAGTCATAAAGCACACTTGAAATAAATGTGGTAAAAATGCTCACACTCTTTCACTGATAACTTAAGTAGCAAAATAGTGGCCGGGTCTAACTTTGGGGGAACCTTTGAATGAGGACGTATGGAGACGGGCATAGAGAACAGGGTGCCCAATGTATTACATACAGTTTGCAACAACAAAAAAATGCACCCAATTCATAATTTTATGAATTAGCAATAATATTTACTAGTAAGTCAGTTCCGCGTGGGCTGTAATTTGATCTACATTGCGAATGTCCATGATGCAGGTTACAAATTCCAAGTCACTCTGATTGGTGGCCATCAAAAGGTGGTGGCCTGCTGGGGGCAGAAGACCACCATGTCTGTGATTGTCTTTAAATTAAGGAAACCGTGCCGCATTAAAAAAAAATAATACTTTTTTTGAGATTTGGCAGTATTCGCCTAGACCATTTCTTGCTCTTCAATAAACTCATAAACCACATACCGAGTCAGTATTTGGAAGGGATGCATACAACACGCTTCTTGCAAATACTTAATCAGTAAGAAGTGGCAAACCCAATTTTCCGAAAATACGTGAAGTACAAAGGAAAAAAGGTTTTTGAGGTCACAAACTACAATATGGACTATTTGTGACCATATAAATGTTTAGCACATCTTGCCCCTGTGAGTGAAAAACATTCAGAAAAGGCCCACCATTTCTGCAGGTGGCAGGAAAAAAAACAAGTTAGTACAAATATTTTAACATTTTTACACTACCAGAGCAATATGAGCTGCTGTGCATTTAATATTTTATCTACCTGCCTGCAATTGTATCTCAACATTCTGTAAGCAAGCAGAAACCCAGAAACATTTTCACCCCGTGAGCGCGCCCGGAAGGGGTTCTTTCTAAAACCATTGCTCACTGGTAAACGTGGAATAGCAATTCCAGTGTGACTACTTCTAATGTATGTTAAAATGAAGCGAGTATGTTTGTCTTGGCTCTATTCTGCAAAAATAACACTGAACATGTTGCAAAGTACAATTGCCATGGGATCCAAATAGGTTAGTGGAATGATACTGTGATCTGTTAGCGGCCATTACTGCAGACACACACTCAGCTGCTGATTCTCAGGCTAGTGTAAAGGGACTGTTTCGCCCCGAAGGGTTACAGCGCTAGCAGATGTATCCATTAGCACCCCTTGTTGACTGTAAGATATAGCAATAACACTAGATCAAGACACAGAAATGAGCTGACTCTAATGGCCAAGGGGGCATCCTACAAAGAAATCAATTGTTCAGGAAACGGGAAAGTGGATGCTTGAAGCTGATGCATTGTAAGATGCATGCCCTTTATGATAAAAATAATCCTATACATATGTGTCTCTGTATAAAGTGCAATGCATGAAGGGAAAAATGCAGTACCGACCCATATAAATGAATTTACTTGGGTTTAGGCATTGGGGCACGCAGCGTCCATTTTGGGTAAATGTAGTTCAAGGTTTAAACACTGACAGCTTAGGTATCTAAATGTGAGTGATTACAACTAGAGGGACTGTGCTTTGCGCATAAACGTCGATTATGTAGCGAGCAGGAAAAGGGATACAACATACGACTTTAATGAGTTTAGAAAAGATGTATTGTTCATGATCATAGACACAGGAGACAGCCAACCTGCAGCTTTCAAAATACTCATACCAGTAAAGCTTCCTAAATACTGTCATATCTAAGCACATTGTCATTATAAATGTAACTCCAAAGGCAGACATTTACGCGGTCCTCACCAATTGTCTTTGCTAGAATACTATGGTTTACAGTCTAGGACCCTTCTGTATTAAAATATGTGCTTTCACAAGTAGGCAGCAGGTGAGCCGTGATTCTGTGGGAAGACATTTCTTTTGCTGTAATTCACGCTGTTGCGAACAAGGAGTTTTGGACTAACTTATTCATTGTAATGACTTTCTTTCTGTGCAACAGAAACCATTCCATTTTAGCTGTTCAAGTGCTCTTTAGTCCATTCCTTACGATTCGAATCAAGAGAAGTCATGAGTGATAGATATATGGGTGCAGTATTGAGGAAGACCTAAGTTTAACAAATGTCAGTTCATGTCTTTGACTGGTCATATTTTGTGCATATAACATAAATATCTACATACCTTACAGCAGCCGTAGAGTGGTAAAGTAATCTTAGCCAATCCACTGACATTGCTGGGATGGAGAGGTGGAGAAGGTTTCAAATAGTTCAGCTTCATTTTTTAATTTAAATATAGATTTATGCCCAATTAAGGTAAATTTGCTCCAGAACTCTCTTGTATTGCAATATACGTGTTACTGCTATGAAAATATAGTAGAAGTTAAACATATCTACAATTCTAAACACACAGGGACATATTTATGAGCCCCTTTGTGTCGCTCTTGCACCACATACTGTAGTGCAAGAGTGGTGCAAATGTAAAATGAGATTAATGAAGCCATGCAATACCACTTTGCGTGTCTCTGTGTGGTTTCATAAATCTCGAGTAATGTAACGCAGCACAACTTGCTGTGTTGCATTACTCTGTGCCAGGGAGGCATTACCATGGATGTTGTATCGGTGTTCCCATGCAACATTCATGTATTTTGATGTGTTCCCAGATGTACAAGAACAGGTAAACCTGGATATCAGTCAAAAAGATACACCTCTGGGTGAGAAATATCTTTATTGCTTTCTGCAGCACGCATGGAAAGAGGAAACAGCCTCTTTCTTTGGGCAGGAAGGTTCCCCTCCCTGCACAAAAGTAACCCTGCCTATAACACAGCCACCCTTGAAAGAGTTATGCAACCAAAACCGTGAAGAAAACGACAAGAATGCATCATACTGGATAAATGTGGCGCATTCCTGCCCTTTCCCTTTGATGCATGGCAGCACAGCAAGGTTGTTGGATGCACTGCCCTGTGCCACAAGAGTCATAAATATGCCCGCTAATGACATGGGTAAAACACTGTGGTCCTCATTTGCATACTTTTTTAGTAGAGCAGCACAGCAAGTCACTTTGCTACGCCAAAGTAAAAGGACAGAAATGCACCATATTTAAAAGGGCAGAAATGCACCATATTTATGCAATACAGTGCATTCATTCCTGTCCTTTCTCCTTGTACTGACATCGTTTTGGCAGCCTAGTGCCAATGCAGGAACCCTTGTACCATGGTGCAAGGGGGCCTCCGTTGCATGCAGGATTGTTTTTGTGCAGCAGGGGGCACCTTCCTGCACAGAAACTATCCAAAGTGGTTTCCTCTTTCGGTGTGTGATGCAGAATGCAGCATACATAGAAAGAGGAAAAAACGAGGAGAAAACAATATATTTGTCCTCTTTATGCCTCACCTTGGGAGGCGTAAGGACTTACCATTTTCCCAGGTTTACAAGATTATATAAATTGGAGCAGCATTAAAATTCATGTGCATTGCGTGGAAACACCCACAGCAAAGCTCATGGAATGCATCCCAAGAAATTTGTGCTACAACGCCATACTCAAGATTTATGAGGCCCCTCAAAGCCACACTGGGTGGCTTTGCTGGGCATCATGACTCTGATTCAGAGCCCTGCGTCATGCATTTACCACTTTACATGGTGCAAATGTGATGCAAGGCTCTCATGAATAACCCCCTGTAGGTATAGCAACCAAACGAGACAATCTTGGTTAACAAAAATGCCACATTTCTTAATCAGATAAACACAGATGTTTTGGCACATGTTTTGGGGTTGAAAGACTGAGTCAGACATCACATTTATTTCAAATATACAAAGGCTTTGATCATTTAGGCACTTGGGGCGATAGTAAGGTTGTTGATCATACACACTTTGACTCATTATAAATACTCCTGCAGCAAGGCTCACAGATTACAGGTGATTAAACAGCATTTATGTGGTATGTGCACAATATCGTGGAGGAACATTTGGTGTTGTATCTGCTTTCACATGTAAGTGGATTTGTTGTTCCATAAATCCTATTGCAATCCAGCATCTGGAATGTCCTCTCATGATGACTCAGAGTTGAGGGTTACATACAACTCATATACACCCACAATTGTGCTTCTTCTGTGGTGCCTTTCCTTAAAGCAGGAATATGCCTTCTCTTGCTCATCTCAAACGGAACCCCAAGCAGTCTCCCATTCCTACTTCCTGCTGCACAAACACTCACCGCCAGTCACAGATCAGGGTTGAATCCATCATCATTCTTTAGCTCACTTGATTTCTAGTCAGTCTGCCACAATAAATTTAGTTATGCATATATGTAGGAAAGGAGGATCTCCTTCTTATGGTTACCCCCACTTTTTGCTTGATGTGATGCTGTTTTGACTAGTGTGACTGGGATTCTGATATTCAGGACCTCAGTCTGTCTGCTTTCTCCCTAAATTGTTGTGTTGCTTACTTAGGTACATCCCAGATTGGATACTGGGGTACCCTTGTCAGTCCCTGGTATATGGTACCCATGTACCAGGGTAAAGGTACCCCAGAGGTCTCCCATGGGGTACAGCAGGTCATGTGTGTATCCACGTTAAATACAAGTTGGGATGAGCTGTGCTTGTCTGACACCCAAACAATTCAGTCGGGTGAACAAAATCTCCTCAAACATTAAACATTTGATACTAAAGTGCCTATAAATGATTCCTCAAGCATGGGTGAAACTTCTACTAAAAAACACAAATCTTTAAAGAAAAATAATTTCCAAAAACCACTGTCTAAACACAACCATTAACTTGTTTTAAATATATTATTTCTCATATATCAACACATGTACATCTATCTCTTTTCATATTTCTGTTTTCAAAAGCTGTCCAGAGAATATAAAGAACAATATATCAGTTTTACAAATAAATAGTGAAAATCACAAAACTCCCAGTGATCACATACACAAACATGAGACCTTGGAACAACAACTACTCAATATGTCCCAAAAATGTTTTGTTCAGTGTATCCTTTTATCTTCTTTACATATTCCAAGGATAGCTGCCATAGGACATAACGTAATGTTTTGACGTTTCTACCTGGTGATCAAGTGTTATTCCCTATACATCCTGGCAGGACTTCCCCAGGACTAAAAAAGAGCAAATGGCAACATTAAATGTATTCGAAGAAAGACACACATGGTGTGTCCAAAACAGTATTTATTACTTATGTAACATGACATCCCAGACCCCAACCAGGTTCACTTGATGTGGGGATGGGGTTATTATTACTCTCCTTCAATTGCAGTCCTCTTGGCCCAATCATGGCTTCATTTAAAATATACAATATACAGCAGCAGCTCCTGTCTATTCTGCTGTCTTCTATGCTGGAACATTTCATTTTGCTATGGAGCACATTTATTTAAGGGCTACAAGAGCTCACAGGGACACCTCTGATAACATATAGTTGAATGTGTGTGACCGATTGCAGAATGGAGCAGCCAATGCCAAAATATGCATAGTACCACAAGCCCCACTGAGCCATGTACAAACATGTTGTAGACTCAGATTCACAAGTGAACATGGCATTGTTGGTTTGGAACAGCAAAGCATCACTTTGCGCTGCACAATCCTTGCAACAGAAAAGTAACCAATGCCTGTAAGTGCAAGCATTTTGCATGGCCTGGAGACCACACTGTGCTTTTGTATGAGACCCAGGTGGCTAGACACAGTCACTGCAGAGTTACTGCAGACTGACGTTGACGTCAATGCCTGCATTGTGCTTGAGACGGTAGACCCTGGCTGTTGCCATTGGTGCGTCAGCAATAAGCATTACCTGGTGACAAGGCCTGGCATGTTAAAGGTTTACACATTGCTGACATGAGAAGTACATGTGGTCCAACTTGTTATGGTAATCATACAAGGGTCTCCTGTTCATGTACACAGGATGGTGTGCATTACATTTCACGCACCAAGAGGACACTGGGGTGAGAGGGGAGACATCCTGTATTTTGGCTGTGCCTCTCAACGTCGTTATGCCTGAGTAGCTTGTGCTGTCCATTGATGTTGAAGGGAGGCCCCTATACTCAACCAGACTTGTGATACAGGGGACCTGTGGGTAGGCAACTAAGAGGATCCACTTGTATCTCTTGTATCTGTATGTTCCCATGCATACATAGAATACCCAGGCTTGTATAATCTCGAGTGACAGAGGGTTAGGCTGGCTGAGTCAGTGACGCAGAGGGGATGGTGTAGTTTGAGGCCTGATGTAGTTTTTCCAGTTTGGAAGATGGCTGAGTATGAAGCAGAGGAGGCCCAAGGTTTGTATCTGCCCATTAGCCATAAACACACTGCTTGTAACAACCAGATCTCCATGGAGAGTATGGAACATGGGATCTGCTTTCCAATGTTGCCATTCATGAGGCAACCGTGTGATGCAGCTTTTCATACCCACATGTAATTGAGGTCTTGGGTGTATGGTGGATTTCCCTGGATGCTATCGGGACAGAGGTTTCTGACTGGCATGCTCCTGATTAGACTACAACATAAACCATACATGGTGGCTGGCCAGCCTGCCAAACACTGTTTTATGAGGAGTATGTTGTACATTGCTTGAGAGATACAACATTGTCTGACATTACCATTTATTCTTAGAAGCATGTTTGTCTATGTGTTCAACTGTGCCTGCAAATGTGTGGCTATTGTGATTGTTGTAGTTGTGCTGACACTCAAGAGATCAAAATTATACACATCATGCAATTGATATGAGTAAACTTATAGTGATAAGTCCCTGTGACCCTATACAATGTCCATTCCTGTTGTCATAGGTTGTATGTTGTTTTCATGTTTTGGCTCTACTTATTGTTTTCACTGTTGCACTTCACTCATGTGTATGGCTGTACTCTGTCTTGGGGTGTCAACACAGACCAAGAGTTATTGGATGAGGATGTAGCCCATTCTCCACCTTCATCGCCATGACACACTCATATTGTTGTGTATGTGACGTCAACACTTTCTCATCATCATCATCATCATTTTTTTTATTGTTTGATTAGTAAAACATTTTACAATATTCGAATAGGATAAAAACAAAAGAAGAAAACAGAAAAGAAGGAAAAAGTAAAATAACCTGTTTTAAGGACTAAAAAGAGTCTAACGGTTCTGTCCAAGGAAAGGACCTCTCTGTACATGTTTCATTCATTAAAACACAAAGTGTGTGACCGTGGCGGAGTTTTCACAGCATGACCGGTCTACCACCGCGTTCTTCCTTCCCTTGACCACTGTGTATGCTAAGTGGTGGGTGTCTGTTCAGTTTCTTGTATCAGTTTTATTACCTCACCCATGAATTTGACTCCCCGGCTTGACAGAATTGGGGAGCCACCTCCTAGCCAGCCTATTACTGCTTGCCTGCATGTGCAAATCTTTAATGTGATAAAAATTGCCAGTCAACACTTTCTTGACATTGCATTGGCAGGTCCCTGGTACTACATACACATTGTTGTGTGTTGATGTCTTTCCAGTTGTCCCATGGCTGACCTATATGTCATTCTTTGGGCTTATATAACTGTAGCACTGTCATATCAGTGAAGTGTTGATGGATGATCAATGCACAATGTTATTGATGCACGACATATGCTTATTGGTCATTCCAATGACACATGTGTCATCTTTGGAGGTATTGACACTTTCTGATGTTGGTTGACTGGGTATGCTTGGTGTTTGAAGTATTCCCTGCACTGTATTGATACATCAGTTATTGTATCTGTACTATCCTCTGCAGACTAATAATTTATATTTGACACTGTTGTCATGTACCTTTTTTCTTATAGCATGGAATTGACAGATATGTTGTATTTAACCTATTACGATGGTATAGAGATGTGGCCACAGCTTCAATGATGCATCAGCCATGCAGTGCATGGTATACTAAACTCTTGTGTGAAAACAGACCTGTAGGTGCTCCTGTGAAGACACAACACACAGTTATTGATTCTCAATGATGGACCATACACAGTGATTGGATCAGATGCCCAATACATTGTTCCATTCCCACTCTTTCTTTAATTGGTGTCATGTCCCCTGCTAGGTGTGAGAGCTGTGTGGCACTGTTGTTTTGTTAACTTTAACTTACATGATTGATCAACTTCTGAAGTCACAAACCAAGCGTACAAGCCATTGTTATAGTGGTATTTTATTTTTCACAACAACAATCTGTGGACTTTTGTTTTCAGAAAGGCTTGTAACAGTACATTTGTTGATGATGATTATGTAAAAATATTGCGGATGAAGGCAACCCTCCTTGCTGTTCCAGCACCAGAAGCTGTGGTGTGTCTTGCATCAGCTTCTTCATCCTGGCCATCCTCCAGATTG
Source organism: Lissotriton vulgaris (assembly GCF_964263255.1). Lineage (NCBI taxonomy): Eukaryota > Metazoa > Chordata > Amphibia > Caudata > Salamandridae > Lissotriton > Lissotriton vulgaris. Next base: position 990,171,469 of record NC_141695.1, read on the forward strand.
TCCTGCTCCTCCTGGTCTACTGGAAATGGTGTGTTTGTCTGTACACAGATGTTGTGAAAAATGCAACAAGTCAGTATGATTTTACAAACCATTATCCCCCCTTCAACAGATCAAGGCACCAGAACCTTGATTTCAGGACTCCAAAAGTCCATTCAACGGTGGCCCTTGTGCGTCCCAATGCAACATTGTAGTATCTCTGGGCCTGTGTGTGGGTCACTTTTATGGGGGTCATTAGCCATTGTGACAGTGCATATCCTTGATCACCTGAAACAGACCTCTGTTATTTTGGCCTGTGGCCTGATTAATAGTAGATCCCTGGTCAAACACCATCAGGAGGTGTCGGGATTGTTGGAAGATATGGACCTGGATGCTCTCTTTATCACAGAGACCTGGACCAGTGCTGACTCCTCTGTTGAGTTGGGCTTTGCTTGCCCTGAAGGGTACAAGATGTTTCATAAACCCAGGTCCCAGGGAAGAGGGGGGGTCGGAGTCATATTTAAGGAGAGGTGGAACTTTGCTCCCCTTCAGATCGATGAGGTCGCAGGGATAGAACTGCTGGACTTCACCCTGCAGGAAACTAAAGGAAGGGTGCTAACCGGTATGGTTTGCTATAGGCCTCCACAGTATCAGGCGTTGTTTGACATAATCGCCGCCCTGGCCTTGAGACACTCCAGACTGCTGCTCCTAGGTGATTTTAATCTATGGGACAATGGGACCCTAGGGAGTCATCTGAAGGACCTACAACATATATGTGAGAACTGCAGCCTTGATCAGCTGGTTTTGAAACCTACCCACTCTGCAGGTGGACATGTGTTGAATCCTGTGTTTGCTAATCAGACTGAGACAGAGGTGACTGCCATACTACCCCAATGGTGGACTGACCACTCCCTAATCCACTTTAAGATCACTATATCCACTCATGGAAATAAAAATGCCTGTCCTGCAACCTACCGAATGGGAAGAGACTGGTCTAAACTACCAAAAGATAAAACGGATCCTACCTTCGCCAATCAGACCCATTTTGCTCCAGGTAATTCGGTGGGTCAGAATTATCTTGCCTACTGTAATTATATCACTGATACCCTTGATAAACTTGTCCCCCTGAAAAAGATAAGGTTCAGTGAGGAGCTGAAATTACTACGTAATCAGTGTAGACAGGCAGAAAGGAAGTGGCAAAGGCTCTATCTAGAGTCAGATAAGAGACTGCTAAAGATAGCGCAGAATAAATATAAAGAGGCCATCGTCAAATCAAAAGCTCTTTTTTATGCCACTTCTATACTTCAGTCATCGAACAGCACAAAAACTCTCTTTAATATTATAAGGGACCTCTCCAACCCGGACTGCACGAGCAACAGGGTGGTTGCAACACAAAAGCTCTGTGACGAAATCTCCATCTTCTTTGAAGAAAAGATTGCCAACATCACGGGGGGACTTGTTCAGGATAAAGCCAGCAGTCAGGACACTCTCCTTTTGACTGTCGAGGAGGAACCATGGGCAGTATCATCTATTGAGAGTTTCAACCTCTCACAGAAGAGGTTTTTAACAGCCTTGCTCTTAGTGTATCTTCTGGCTCCCCCTTGGACCCCCTTCCTCATAAGACCTGGAAGGAGTATGGGCCAGAGCTATTTCCCTGGATGCGACTGATCTGTTGCCAGTCACTGGAGGAAGGAGTAGTGCTGTAGATATGGAAGTAGGCAACGGTAACTCCCCTACTTAAGAAACCCTCACTGGACCCAACTATCCCAGCTCATTTTAGGCCTATATCCCTCCTGCCCTACCCTATAAAAATCCTGGAAAAGGCTGTTAGTAGATCTTTGTCGAGCTATCTTGAAGATAACCGCCTACTGGATAAGGATCGGTTTGGGTTCCGCCCAGGCCAGGGGACAGAGACTGCGTTGACTACCATGCTGGATACACTGCGAATGTGAGCCGACAATGGTAATTCATCAATACTCGTGTTGTTGGATATGTCGACCGCATTCGACACGGTAAGCCACGCAGTCCTGCTAGGCAGACTGGAGAAACTGGGGGTGAAGGGCAAAGCTCTGACATGGCTACAATCATACCTGTCAGGTAGACAACAGGTAGTGACATGACTCTGTATGCTTCTCCTAAATCCCTGGTTCACCATGGAGTGCCACAGGGCTTGGCGATCAGCCCTATCCTTTTTAACAAATATTTGCGGCCTTTGATCCCCATTATAAAATCTTATGGGATCAACCTGATCAATTACGCTGACGACACCCAATTGGTGTTTTCTCTTGAAGGGAAACATGCAGTGTCTATGAACACATTCCAGGAATGCATGTGTCGGGTTTCTGGTTGGCTCAATGCAAATTCCCTACAATTTAACGAGGGGAAAACAGAGATAGTCTACTGCTCGACTGCGAAATTGAATCAGCAGCCACAGTGTCAGCTTAGGCTCTCCCCGGGGGCTGATTTATGTGTCCCAGTTAAGACAATGCGTAACCTGGGAGTACTGTTTGATGAAGATCTTCAAATGGTATCGCAACCTAAAAAAACTATCAGCGTCTGCTTTGGTCTGCTAAAAGTACTTAGACAGATTCTCCCTCTTCTCCCCGTAGAGACCAGGACCCTGGTGGTAAGGAGTATAATCTTATGCAGAATGGATTACTGCAATTTCCTACATTTAGGTGCCCCCTCATATATCTTGCAGGGACTGCAGAGAGTCCTTTGCGGCCAAGTTGCCAGTTGCCAGTCACTGGAGGAAGGAGTAGTGCTGTAGATATGGAAGTAGGCAACGGTAACTCCCCTACTTAAGAAACCCTCACTGGACCCAACTATCCCAGCTCATTTTAGGCCTATATCCCTCCTGCCCTACCCTATAAAAATCCTGGAAAAGGCTGTTAGTAGATCTTTGTCGAGCTATCTTGAAGATAACCGCCTACTGGATAAGGATCGGTTTGGGTTCCGCCCAGGCCAGGGGACATAGACTGCGTTGACTACCATGCTGGATACACTGCGAATGTGAGCCGACAATGGTAATTCATCAATACTCGTGTTGTTGGATATGTCGACCGCATTCGACACGGTAAGCCACGCAGTCCTGCTAGGCAGACTGGAGAAACTGGGGGTGAAGGGCAAAGCTCTGACATGGCTACAATCATACCTGTCAGGTAGACAACAGGTAGTGACATGACTCTGTATGCTTCTCCTAAATCCCTGGTTCACCATGGAGTGCCACAGGGCTTGGCGATCAGCCCTATCCTTTTTAACAAAAGTACTTAGACAGACTTAATAGACCACATAGCTCCTCTACCACAATGGTTCTGAGAGACCTCCATTGGCTGCCCCTGAGGGACAGAGTCACATTTAAATCACTGTGTATTGTCTATAGAGCACTGCACAGTACGGGCCCCCTACCTATGCAGGAGAAATTTATATGGTACAAGCCCACTAGACCTCTTCGTTCCTCTAGTCTGAGTCTAGCAACAACTACCAGATTCAAGAGAGCCAGGATGGGAGGTAGGGCTTTTTGCACAGTAGCGTCCCGGCTGTGGAATGAGCTGCCCCAGAACATCAGGCAAGCCGACTCCCTGATAGGTTTTAGAAGGAGCCTAAAGACCTGGCTATTTGCCAAAATCTGAGATTTCAGTACCCACTATTCAGCCCTACCATCGTCCGGCTCCATCTGATTAGGTTCTCTCAAAAGGCGCCAGGATACCCGTAGGGTGGCAGTTGCGCTATACAAGAACTATATACAATACAATACAATACAATACAGATTATGGTCAGATGTGTATATAAGTATTTGTGCCTGCTCTGTTTGCAAAGTGGTTTAATGTGTGTGGTGGTACAGCCAATTAACCTGCTTCACTGAAATTGACTTACCTGTACTTAACAGCCAAATCATCACCATGATGCCATTGGCCAGGTCCTGTGTAATACCTCCATTTTGTGACTGTCAGGATGTATGGGTTGCTAAAAAATAATGGGGTTAATTACAGGTCCATTACACCAACAATACATCACTTATGCACAGAATGTATATGGTGGACCGGTGGTGCATGCACGTTGTGAAGCAGCCACCTTGATTTTTGGAAGATTACTATGTTTGAACATCAGCAAGATACATCATTGGGAGTTAGTGTGCTGAGGGTAGGTGAAAGCAGAAATACTTGGATGCTAAACTTTGTACTCATTGTGGGTTCTTTACATCCACCTTGACCCCAAGGTGGGTCAGTGTTTGAGTGACAGTAGCACTGCTACCTGGTGCACTTGACTTTCTCGAACATGTAAAGACAACGGATATGTGTATTGATGTCCTTGGGCATATGTTAACTTTGACTCTGCTTGTATGCATGTTGGGGTTATACCCATAGATATTGCCTTGCATGTTCCCAATCAACACACATTTATTTGGCCATATTTGTGCATCAGATTGCGACACCTCACCGGTGGAGTCATATGGATGCCCAACATTTTGTGAGATTTACATGTCTATTGTTTGTATGTTCTTTCTATGCATGCTACATTCTGACACGACCCAGAGTGATGCTTAATCAACTTTGGTGATTGTTTGTGTGCCATTGGTTGTCCCTTCATGCAGAAATACTTCCCTCCCCATGACGCAGGCACCCTTGCAACATGGTGCATTGGTTTTTGTTTTGCGTGTCAGCTAATTGTGCACCATCATAGGGGATAGCAGGGTGATCTGTCATTTTGTTCTACATATGGCACATGTGTTTATTTCAGGATGGATGTAGCCCAGCGCAAGCATATGTCTTGTGGAAAATGCAAAACTGATTAATTTCAATTTTTGGCTGATGAGTTCTGCAAGATATATTCTGAAAGCTACACAGTGGTTTGTGAGAGAATATCTGGCCTACTCCCTTGTTGGGCTTACTTTAAAATGTGTGGATTATTTGGAATAAGGTGTTTGTGTATAGTAGTTGTTCCAGTTACAAGTTATGTCATATTGCGTTTGCTACATGTGCATTATCACATGTTTGAGCTCCATGATTGGGGCCCTGAGGTGTGTGGTGTGTTCGGTCTATACTTACCAGCACGTTACAAAGAAGGGTCTACCCAAAATCACTGGGACCTGGGTGTAGAACAGTATATAATGTGGTGGTCCCAATGTTATTGCATCAAAACAGTGAAACACGTTTTTAAACAAATAACACAGAAAAAATAATGGGTGCTACAGTGTTATTTAACTACACTGCGCATTTCTTTATGAAAACCGTTGACAAAGGACATTCATATGTTATGTTGGTGTGCCCAACTGAGTGGGGAGAGGGAAGGAAAGTGATTCGAGTGAGGTAAGAAGGTAAGTGACAAATAATAATCAATAATACCACAATCAAATTATTTGGCATGTTACTAAATGACACATATTCCTAATATAAATCACATGAAACAAATTACACTCATTTCCATGGCCATGTACAATGTTACAGTCACAGTGTGAATTGCACTGGTGATAATACTGGCAACAATGCTGTGTCGCCGTTTCGAGCCATAAACAACATGTAGGTTGGTTCTAATCCTTACAGATGGGGTCTTCCTCAGGACAGAAGTGAGGGTGAGGACAGAGGGGCACCGTATCTAGTGTGGATAGAGGCCTAGAAGGCACAAAGTTACGTTAGAGACGGAAGTGGGCATCAAAGGCTCCAAAAGGTATGGGCGAGAGTGATGAACATTCAGAATTAGGGAAAATAATCCAAACAACTTCACCGAAGCAGTATCAATGCTGCTAGGGTTAACCGTGGACAAGCCATCAGTCGCATGGTGACTCTAAATGCACATTGGTTCCTTAACTTGAATTAAAAAAATCTGCATTAGTCGAGCGGTCCTCACGTATGTGGGACCACTCAATTAATGCGGGAGCAGCAACTTGGCATCTCATTTTCGGTAAGTCCCGCTAACAAATGTTGCGATCCAGAAATTTGATGTTTACCCTGGAAAAGTGCAGCTAACTGCAGATAGCAGCAACTTGTAAATACGGCGATAAAATAAAGCCCCCGTAATGTCAAAAAATGTACACTAAGGTGGCGTTCAGTTCTTGTACATGTGCCCCATTGTGTGGCTTTGACAGTTTGAAAACTTTTAAAAAAGACTGATCACATAGAGAAGTGTTTCAAGCCCGGATGGGTGTTCTTTCTCTCACCGCACTCTGGGGCCTATTTACAAGAAAGTGACAAAGCGTGTTGTTAAGCCATCAAGGCTAACAACATGCTTTGTCACTTTAGAAGCACAGGGCTGCCTCATATTTACTGGAATATGGTGCAGCCCTGCGTTTCCCCCTGCGCTAGTGCTACATTTTGCTGCCTAGCGCCAATACCCGCACCCTTGCTCCATAGTGCGAGGATGATTGTGTTGAGGGGAAGATTGTTTATGTGCAGGAAGGTCCCCCTCCCTGCACATAATTAGAAATGGGGGTCTCTAGTCTCTAGAGGCAGGTACCTTTGTTCAAATAGGGACCCTAGCTTCTAGTCAGGATAAGGGGATACACTTCTAAAATAACCCCTGCTCACCCCATTGGTAGCTTGGCACGAGCAGACAGGCTTATCTCAGAGGCAGTGTGTAAATCATTTGTGAACACATACAGTTATATAGTGAAAACATTACAAATAGACCCCACACCAGTTTTGAAAAATAAGTAATCTTTATCTAAACCAAAACAAGACCAAAAGACATACAGTAATAAAAATATGACTTTCAGGTGGTAGAAATATTTCAGTTCTAAGCAAATTGCAGATGTGAAACCTTTCACACAAAGTACCTGGGATGCGTCATGCAAACAAACAAAACGGGCTGTAGGGAAGGTGATGCGTCGGTTCCGTACACTCAGGAAAGGTGATGCATTGGTTCCTTGCTCTAGGGGAGGTGATGCATTGGTTCCTTTCCGGAGAAGAGGTGATGCGTCGTTTTCTAACTGCGTGGGGAGGGGATGAGTCAGTTTCTTACTGCGTCCCCAAACGAAGCGACAAACTTGGCGTCTCGATGAGATACAACGACCTGGGACGATGCGTGGATTCTTCTTGCTCCCAGCAGGAAACAGTCTCTATAAGTCCAAAACAACAGTAGGTACCTTTGTGCAAGTCAGAACTCCCAGCAAGGAAGGTCAGGGCAGCTGGTAGTGAAGTCTTTGTGTCCCTGAGACAGGCGGCAAGCTCAGTTTCAAGCCCTTGGAGACCTTGCTCAAGCAGGGGACACAGCAAACAGCAAAGTCATTTTCTCCTTTCTTTGGAAGCAAATAGCCACTAAAGGCCAACCCCAGACAGCAAACTGCACGGGGGCAGAATCCCTCCTCAGCTTCACCGGCTCTTTTCCTTGTCAAAGGTTCCTCTTGATTTCCCCAGACGTGATCTAAAAGTCTGGGGCCTGCGCCTCTCTTTTTACACCCCAAAATCCTTTGTTCGCTGAAGGCAGAGAGTGTCTGCACCCAGCCAAAACCAATTCTAAGGGCACTTTGCAAGTGCACAACACCCTCCATTGTCAGTGTGAACCCTGGCTCCAGACACACAACATGGGGGCCGAGCCATCGTTGTTGAAGGCAGGTGCAGCCCTATTCAGGTGCTTGTGCTACTCCTCCCACCAGTCCAAATGCAGACCAGGCCTATTCAGCCCAGCTCTGACTAATTGGGCTCTTTGGGCCTACTGCTTTTCCCCAGCCACTTACACCTCAAAGCCAGACATGCAATACACAAACCTAGCAGAGGCATACTGGATGGCTAAGCATGAAAATACCTACTTTCTAAAAGTGGTATTGTCAAACACAGAATATAAAAATCACCCTCACTAAAAGATGCATTGTAACATTTTGAGTTCAGGCATATCATTATTTTCATATCTTGTTCACAAGGGTAGTTATGTTTATCATATGTTATAAACAAACTCCCCATTCTATCCTATGGGAGCAGGTAGCCTTGCAATAGTGAACAACGCAATTGGCAGTATTTCACTATCAGGACATGCCACACACATCAGGGCATGTCTTACCTTTAACATTCACTGCACCCTGTCCACAGGGGTACCTTGGGCCTACCTTAGGGGTGACTAACATGTAAGAAAAGGGAAGGTTAGGGACTGGCAAGTCTGTACACTTGCCAAGTCGACATGGCAGTCCCAGACTGCACACAGGATCTGCAGTGGCAGGCCATAATTACATTTTATAGGCTGCTTGTGTGGGTGGCACAATCAGAGCTGCATCCCACTAGCAGCATTTGATTTACAGGCCCTGGGCACACACAGTGCTCTATACTAGGGTCTGAAAAGTAAATCAAATATGCCAATCATGGAACCACTAATCCATAGCCGCAATTTACACGGAGAGCATATGCACTTTAGCACTGATCAGCAGTGGTAAAGTGTCCAGAGTTATACAGCTAACAAAAACTGGTCAGAAACAATACAAGAGGAAGGCAAAAAAGGTCTGGGATGACCCTGCAAAAAGGACCAAGTCCAACACACATAAAACAATCTTTAAATGCCATTTTGTAACTTCTATGTGTGCTTCTTAATGCAGCACGCATAGAAGTTGAAAAACAGCATTTTTAAAATGATTGTTTATGTGCAGGAAGGGGGACCTTCCTGCACTTAAACAATCATTGGCGTTTTGCTGTTTCTATGTGTGCTGCCTTGGGCAACACATATTTGAAACAGCAAAAATTAGAAGAAATAAAACATTTCTCTTCATTTTGCCTGTTTAAGACAAGGTTTTCCTTGGTCTTAATATTGGCGCCGCCTCCTATTTATGCTACTCTTGTAAACAGGGGGCAGCATCAAAATCAATGGGTGTTGCGGTGGAACGCCCACCAAAACACCCACGACCCACCCCTTTCATGCTAAGTGTAGCGTGAAAGAGGGATTTATTTACAAGTTAGCGTTAAGCCACGTTAAGTGGCTTAACGCTGCTTTGTAAATAAGGTGAAGCTTCTATCGCAATCACAATGTCACTAAAAGTGACGTTGTGGTGGCCATAGGGGCTTGTAAATAAGCCCCGCTGTGTCATATGCTGCTCACCTCTCTTTCAACCATTCAAGTGTTGTGTAAAATGTAAAACTGACAGTTGCTGTTATGCATTCTCGGTTATTAAGGCCTTCATTAAGAGTTGCCTGTTATTTGGTGAGGTGATATAGGGGGGCTGGAATCTCTGATTGCCAGTTGTGCATATGCACCACATAACAGACATATAAAGTAACTAAGCCCTGTGAATCGGGAACAACACATGGGCCCGACAATATTGCGTAATTGTCTGCATGTCATTCTAGATTGCTGATGCAATGATTTGTCTTTTACCGCTGTCATTGATCACCTGCTTTGAACATATGATAAATGGCTTGGTAGAGCAGGGCAATGCTGGCGGTGCTTTGTCTCACCCCTCCCTCGTAATGCAGGTTGGCTGGGCTGTACTTCTGCCAACAGTCCTTGCTCTGTGACACTTGTGGTTGTGCTGGGTGTAGATTTGACCTGGTATAACTATATCCAGTGTTTCCAGACACAGGAGTATGGGGTCCAGCAACATTAGGCCACTTCAGTAATGAATAAGGACAGTTTAAATCACTGTCTTTCTCTTCATTTTTGCTTGAAGATCTATTTCTTATGTGCCTTTTATTTTACAAATAGAATAACATTTTTTAGACCTCTGTTTTTTAAATATGATGCTCTCCATAGGGAGAAAGTTGTGGAGTAATTGTCTGAAATGCGTCATCTCGATGTGACAGTTGGCATTGCCCGGTTTCTACAATCTGTAAAACAAAATCATAATCATGAAATGTAGTGTAAGGGGGGAGGGTAGCTAGGAGGGGGATCCTTTTAAATGTTTTTAACTACTTTAATATTTTAATTATTTAGTGTGTTTTTTCTTGTAGAATGTTTTATGGACAAATGTTTAAATAAACTTGTTTCTGAACCGGAACCTATTTCTTATGTTTATGATGTTGCGGGGAATGAGATTTTGATACCCTTTTTGATCACTTAGATACTAATCTCATTCATCAATTTGGATCGGTTATTTTCTGTCATTGAGTAAAAGACAAACCCCGCATAGGTTAAATTAACCCCATAAACTGACGCAACTCTGAAGGACCACTTACGACTGATGAAGTTTTAAAAGTTTAATATAAAATCAGAATTAAGTGCATATACAATCCTCTCAGGATAAGATTCAACAAGTATACAGGAACTAGAAGGAACATAAACTCCCTAAAGAACCTCAGTCTACAAAAGAATACAATTAAAGTCAATTCCAAAATCAGCAGATTAAAAAGCATCGACACAATGTGGTTCCGTTGCGTCATCTACAAAAAGAATAAACAAGTTAATTCTGTCCCTACTCTGTACTAGGTGACATCCCTACTTCGCAAGTTCCTTACCTAAAAAGGTGTCAGCAGTTTGACTTCCAAAGAAGTTCAAACTCTCTTATCCCCTAATGGTAACTTATGTTGAAAAGCAGTACCCTCTCTGCCTACCCATCCGCTCTCTAAGGGTCCTCGGCCTACTGCTCTCTCGCGCTTTGTTCTTTCTCTCTGACTTCTCAGGCCATCTGCTCAAGTCATCTGCGCTATCTTCTCCCCGGGGTACTGTCCCTAAAATACACAATCACAGTATGGGTGGAACGCCCCTTCGACGCCCACCACGTACTTTCCCCATGATGTCATTCTTTGCTCTTTCCATGGCTTCATCTCTTCGCGTCGTCCGTTAAGTTGACCCTTCTCCTTAGACGCCATCTTCGTCTTCTTGCTGGTGACTTCATTGACATTTCATTTGACACTTTCGGAGCAAAAGTCTATCACCTCAGCAGAACTCTACTCTTTACGACTATATTCTTAACCTTCTTTGGTCCTGTGAACGGTCATTTCTAAACAAGACTCAAATTCCAAGCGTCTCTTATCACGTTTAGGCCATAAACTTCGTCCAGCATTGTCACCTTAAATCTAGCAAGACCTTTGACTCTTGTCTCGCACATTCAGATCAAGGCTATTCACGACTCCTGTGAGCCCACTAAATTACATACAGCGGACTACACTCCTGCGAACTCTTGGTCAGTTAGGTTAAAATCACATATGACCAAACTCTTTTCTAACATTCCTACAAAAGCTTTCTACACAGTATAACCTTTAACACACATTTATATATAATCGAATTTAGTAAAGCAATGATTATAAGTGAATACATCCTACATATAACGCAACATTTATTTTCTCGTGCTTACATCGTGCTATACATTCTCTGCACATTTCGTCACTTTACGTTTCGCCGTTTTCTCCATTTCATGATTACACACGTCTATTCAGTTTTGCACATTCTACTATTCTTAAGCGTTACTATACATTTCTACATTAGCCCACTACGTATACGGGCTTCTCACCTCTAATACACTTTATAAAATAGATACAGATACATTTCCTATTACATTGGTTACATCGGCTAATTTTACGCTACAAGTGTTAACTTCACGTTATAGATTCCACGTTTATGCAATATGCTTGTAAATATGGTTCATGCATATTTTTTATTCAAATTGCGCTCTCTCAGTTCCCCCTTTGATGACCTCTAGGGGTCATCACTAAATGCAATTTGAATAACACTCTACACAGAACTAGTTACAATATTCCCTCTTTTTATCGTTTCGAGAGCTCTTAAACTCTTGTACTGTTGATCTTGTAAAGCAGCTAATCTCCTTTCTTGCTCTCTCATGGATCTTTGTAACCGGTTCGACCTATACCATTTGTACAATTTAACTAACCCTAATAATGTGATTATGCAAATCAATACTATCAATACAGGTTTTAATATATACCACACAATGCTTTTACCAAGGTTGGCAAACCAACTTCCAATCTTTCCTACTCCATGACCTACTTTCTCCCAAACATTTGTTTTTGATAAATCCTGGATTTCTTTATGTATCTCTGTAATGTTTTGTATGACTTTCTCAAGTGGTTTTGAATTGTCTGGAATGTAAGTACAACATTCTTGGACCTTCAAAGCCTTGCAGACTCCGCCCTCTTTTGCTAGCAGTACATCTAAAGCAAGACGGTTCTGAAGAACCATTGCTCTAATCGACTGCATCTCTCCTTCTACTAGCATTAATGACCTTGCAGTACTTGCAGATAATCTATCTACAACTGTAGCTAGTCTCCTGATCTTAACATCGTTAAGTATTAAACCTAACATAGGAAACATTGCTCCAAAAATGTCTCCAACTACTTCAGCATCTCCTACTTCTCTTTTTGCTCTTGTCGAAGCCTTTCCTTCTATGATCGCTAAATCCTTTGCATGATATATTTTGGGGAAGACAATTGCCAAGTAACACGAACCATACCAATTGTCAGGCAGTTTTACATAGGCATTTCTTCCACATACAAAATATACATTAGGAATCGCTTGCATCCCTTTCATGAAATCTTTCGTATAGTTCTCTTTCCTACGTTTAGTTGCTGACAGATCGCACAACGCTGACATACTGCTTCTGCCGCTACTCTAAACTTCGGATTAAACCACGTTTGTCTGAATACTCTCACCATGGCATCTCTACCTATGTGTGCTGATCCATGCAATTTCCTTGCCATTGGACTAACGAGTTAATTTGGTAAAACTGCTCTCCCATCTGCAGAGATCCAAAAGTTAATTTCACTTTTTGTACATCCAGCTGTCTCCCAGCCCTTTTTCTCATCATCTGGTGCATTTTCCTGAACACATTTCAACTCATCCCATGTATCTACAGTATCTAACAACATTGTCAATTCAGTTCTTTCCTGTATTCCCCCCACTTCTACATTAGTGTGAGAATAACCTTGTTCTGCACAGTAACGTGCTACCTCATCGGCATAACGGTTGCCTTGCGACACAAAGTCTACATTCTTCGTGTGCGCGGCACATTTGACGACCGCTATGGCTGTCGAACCTTGCAATGCCTCTAACAATAATCTCACGAATTCTCCATTCCTAATAGGAGAACCCGAGGAGGTCATGTAACCTCTCTGAGACCATAACTGCCCATAGTCGTGAACTACCCCGAAACCATACTGGCTATCGGTGTATATGGTGACTCGAATTTTGTTACCTGCTAAACAGGCACGGGTCAAAGCAATAATTTCAGCTACCTGAGCGGAATGTACTCCTTCCAGGCAAGCGGCTTCCACAACTCTGGTAATAGTACAAACTGCATATGCTGCTCTCAGCTGACCAATATCGTCTCTTACGCATGAACCATCAACAAAGAATATTTCATTGGGGTCAGTCAATGGCTCATCTACGATATCTGGTCTCGGTTTGGTGCATAGTTCAGTCACATCAAGGCAGTCATGATCTGTACAAATTTCATCATCAATATCATTTGGAAGTGGCATCAACGTAGCAGGATTCAAGACAGAACATCTTTTTAGGGTCACATTCTCGGCAGCCAATATGACTTGCTCGTAGCGTGTGAGCCTGCTATTCGTCAGATGCTGAGTCTTAGTCCTGGTCATTAACAATTCTACAGAATGCGGTACGTACACCACTAACTGATGTCCCATTACCACACTTTCACATCGTTCAATGCTGACACCCGTTGCAGCTACGGATTTGAGACATCCGGGCAACGCTGCGGCTACTGGATCTAATGTAGCCGAAAAATAAGCAACTGGCCTACGCGCATCTCCGTGTATCTGGGCCAAAACTGCTAAAGCGCAACTCTCTCTTTCGCAGCAGTAAAGCAAGAATGGTTTTGTGTAATCAGGCATTCCTAAAGCCGGGGCACGACATAAGTCCTCCCTCAGCTGCAAAAACGCCATCAAACAATCTTTGTCCCATGGTACCGGATCACACACTCCTTTGTGCGTCAGTTGTAGTAAAGGTTTTGCCTTCAGTGAAAAGTTGGCTATCCACTGTCGACAATAACCGACCATGCCTAGAAACATCCTGACTTCTCTTTGTGTTTTAGGCGCGTTCATTTTCATAATCGCCTCTATTCTGTCTGGAGACACCTTCCGTTTTCCCTTTTCAATTCTGTGGCCCAAGTATTGCACTTCGGTGAGACAATACTGCAATTTACTTGGAGACACCTTGTGTCCGTTCTCGGCCAAGTGATTTAGTAAGGTAATGGTGTCCACTCTGCAAGCTTCCTCAGTTTCTGACGCAACTAGGAGGTCGTCTATGTACTGGACTAGAACCGAGTTCTTGGGCAGTACTAGACTTTCAAGATTCTTCTTCAGCAGCTGGTTAAAAATCGATGGGCTTTCTGTATACCCCTGAGGGATACGACACCATGTTAAAACGCGATTTTCCAGCTTTAAAGCGAACAAATACTGGCTCTCCTCATCTAAAGGAATCGAAAAGAAAGCCTGGCACACATCTATCACTGTGAACCATTCAGCTTGGAACGGTATCTGAAACAATATCACTGATGGATTCGGTACCACTGGACAACATGAAACAACGATATTATTAATCTTTCGAAGGTCCTGCACTATTCTGTATCTTCCACTAGGCTTCTGCAAACCCATAATCGGGGAGTTACATGGACTTCCCACGATCTCCTTCAGTATTCCCTGTTTAATCATGGATTCGATCACAGGCTTTATTCCTGCAATTGTCTCCGGTGTCAACTTGTATTGTGGTGTTCTTGGATACTCAGCATTGGGTTTTACCATGATCTTTACCGGTTCTACCCCTTTGATCAGTCCTATTTCTTCTCCTGTAAAATCCCACACTTCAGCTGACACTGTCTCCTTCAAGTCCTGTGGAAGCTCCTCCACCGTTAGGGTAGGATATAGTTCCACGCATTCCTGCGAGTTTACAACCTTAAAATCAGCATCATCGTCGTTCGTCTGCACTTCTACTCCTTCAGGTGTGCAATATATGGTGCAATTTAGTTTACACAACAGATCTCTTCCTAACAGACACACAGGGCTAGAATCACAGATCACAAACTGATGTTCATCACTGTAATTCCCTATCTTCACTGACACTGGTTCTGTTAGAGGATTCATCATTCTCCTGTTTGCGACTCCTACCACCTGAATCGTTTCTCCCGACATTGGCAAACCTGGGACTACCGCCGATCTCAAAGTGGATCAAGTGGCCCCCGTGTCTACCAAAAAGGTCGTAGGACATCCAGCTACTTCAGCTTCTACATATGGTCCTCTCTGGTCTACCTCCAGGGCTGCTCCTAGAGTACAGTCTTCTTCCCTATTCACTCGTTGCCCTGTAAGAGGATCAACGTAGTAGCATTCTTCTCCTCCTACGAACAATGGCATTTGTCTATAGGTTTTCCCTCCATTTGTAATGCGAGGCGGTTGAGGGAACGGCGCTCGAGGAGTCTGATTCCCCCCTTTGATAAACTTTCCCTTCGGGACTGCTGTTCCCTTTACCATGCTGGGTTGAACCTCATCCTCCTCCTGTTCTAACTCTCCCGTCTCGACATTATAGGGACACTCGCGTCTCCAATGTCCCACCTCGTTACACTGATGGCACCTCGTTGTCTTTTTAAGTGTCGCGATATCTATTCTCGGTCTCGGTCTTTCTTCCTCATCTCTGTTTTGATTATTCTGTTTCTTTGCTGGTGTTCCTGTTCCCTGTTGCCGCTGTCCACCCTTTCCAGCTGATTGCATCTGCACCAACATCAGCTTTTCTTTAAGTTTCTTTGCTTTTGAGTCTATTTCGTCGCTACAGTACCTCGCATACCTCAGAATCTCATCTAACGGTTTGTTCTGCCAACAAATCAAATGCTGTTGAATCATTAGGCTTATGTCTGGTCTCAATCCTAGAACAAACTTCAACACAAACTGTCCTATGTCTTTAGGATCCATGACATCCAACCCGCTATACTGTTTGAATGCTTTCAGCAATCTCTCATAGAACTCGTGAACTGTCTCTTTAGGTTCCTGAGTTGTTCGATCTATCTTAACCCAGTCTATGTCCTGCACTGGCACTTTCTCCTTTAACCATGCTATTACTCTCTCGTACTTTTCCATGACTCTATCTGATGGACCATTCGTCCTGGCATCTCTCGGAGGCTCACAAGCTGGCCATTCGACACTAAGCTTGCATGCCGTCCACAAATCTCCGGGTACTACGATATCAAACAGGGTGTTCAAATCGATCCACAGTACCTTAGAGATCTTCACGAACCTCTCTACCTGCTTGTACCACTCCACGGGGTTCTCTCTTAACTTGGGGAAAGAATTAGTAAATGCCGCTAAATCCCCCCTACTCCAGGGTACATGCACGTAGCTTCCGTTCGCGATTTCTCGCAAAGGGAAAGCTTCCATTCGCATTAGCTCTCCATCTTGGGACTTCGCAAGTGTACTCCTTCTGACGGACCCCCTCTTGGACCATCTTTCCTCCCATCTATCCAGATCCCTCCATATTCTGATACACATGATTAGTTCCCTTATGTGTACTCTTAGCCCAATCGTCCTACGCTCATCTAGATCCTGATCCGTGCAATTTAGCCTATGGTTGGCCTGTAAAGCTTTAGTCCGTGACATGTCTATCATATACCTGTCTGCCAATTCAGATAATTTTTCATGAGCTGCCCTTGCTTTCCGAGTAACATCCTTAGATAAAAACAGTATTTCATCCGGTTCGTACAGCTCTAACCTTTCTATTGCCACTGTGCCGTCAATTATCTCATCCAAGTCTGATTTTAAACTCGTTACATCAAGCCGTCTTGCTTTTATTTCAGCTCTCAGTACGTCAGTCCTAGGTTGTTCACTCACACCCCTCTCACCTCCACTTTGCGCCCTCCGTCTAAGCACAGGTGAGTTATGAGGAGTTCTTCTTCCATCTCTTTGTTCCCACCTTTCTAGATCCCAAGCTTTTCCATCTTCCCTTGGGGTATGGTGGAACGTTAATCCATTCCCCATCACTACATTCTGTCTTTTCGGCTCGGTTTCTCTAGATACAATATAGGATCCTCCGTGCTGTTCTGTATCACTGCAAATCCCTTGCTGTCTGGTGTCGCTCAATAAAATGAAGGGTCCTCCACGGTCCTCCATGTTCCCGCGATCTCGTTCGTGATCACCGGATGCATGGCGAGACGTTTCGCGACTCCCTATATTCCCCTGACTTCGTCCGTGATCACCGGATGCATGGCGAGACGTTTCGCGACTCTCCATGTTCCCGTGATTCCAATGTCGCACATTTTTGTCCGGGGCATGGTGAGTGCACTTGAAACTATTTCGGTACTCCTGCGTCTTTCGTTCCCCCTCACTAAGGATGACGCGAGGCACTCCCCCACACCCTGCATTCCTGTCGTCGCACATTTGCCTATTGCCACTGGCAATATGGCAAGTATCTCCTCGGCTTCCTTGACTCCCTCCCTCCCACTCAGGGCTGCTTTCGCCAGCTCCGCAGTGAGAGAGGATCCTGTTATCCTGGTCACTCCATTCTGCTCCTGTTTCTAATCTTTTATTCTGAGTCTCTTCGGCAGCGTCCCATTCTCTCAAATATTCCCTTAATTCCTTATAGGATTTCGGTTTCGGTCCCCTCAAATCCATCTGTCCTCTTTGGCCCCCCTGTTCTATCCAGGGACCCGTTGCGGAATCTAGTGGGGTACTCCGACTCATTGGTCCTAGCAACTGCCTCTGGGAATTGATCGTATTATTCCTTCCCTCTATCTCTGCCCTCTCTCTGTCCCATCGTGCCTGTTCCTCCTGCTGGACCCCCTCTGGGTTGTAGATTGACACTATAGGGCCTATGGTAACAGGAACTTGTAAAGCGTCGGGCATTTGATACGACCTTGCATGCTGTGTTTCTGGCACCTTCTGGACCACGAATCTTCCCACTACTCTCTGTTCGGGACTAGATTGAGGTACTTCCTCACCTTTCTTGGAATCCCACTCTGATACTGGGAGCGGTTTATATTCCCCCCATCTAGCTCCGTCCCCTTGCTGTAGTTCGGGACTTTCGGCTTCTCTGTTGTACGGAGGTGGTCTATCTGTTAATAGTCTCTCTATCAGATCCTCATCTGGCTCGCTATCCTCATCTTCTTCTAGAGGTTTCTTTTCTCCCGTAGCTTCTAGCATTGTGAACAGTTTGTCTGCTTCTATCTTTTGCACCCTCCACTTTTTAGCTTCATCGTCCCATTTAGCATCCTGCACTGCCTTTACCGATCGTCTCACTCTTTCTTGGCGCCTATTCAAGCTCTTTTCGTGTGCCGTTCTAAACCATGCACTAAGGGCTTCGAACTGTGTTGGCCTCGGTAGAGGTCTCGTTGCAAGCATTACTGCTTTCAGTTGGTTCAATACTTCTAATTTAAACGTCCCGTATCTCGGAAATGTCAGTTCCTTATTCCCTTCTGTTAGCTTATTCCACTCAGAGATCCATAGTATCGAGTGTAAGCCTACATTCACTGCCATATGGTAAGCTGGTGTGCCTTCTGGTGGAGCTTCTTCTCCGGCATACAAGTTTCCTCTATCTCTCTTAAAGATTGCCCTTAAACGTTTAAAACACTTCATTTTCAAGAATCTACGATTTTCCTTAATTCTCTTCCTTATTTACTTCCTGATAACAAACCAACCAATCCCTACGCGGCTCTCGCTAATCGGCCTATCCCAGCGCGACTCTACGCTGACCGACCAATCTCAGCGCGGCTCTACGCTGACGTCACTCGTCCCCTCTGCAGCAGTTCCCCTCCTTTCTCAACTCGTCTCACGATCTTGCATGCGTTTTCATTCATACGCTGAAAAATGACTACTTCCGTCCAAGCGATCACTTTTCTCTGACTGTACGGCCACAGTCTAACTGTAATTGTCACCTCAACTGACGAGACGTCTTTCCTCTCACGGTCAGACGCTCGCCTTAACTGATAGGTTACTTACACACAGTAAACGTACGACCAGTGTCCGTTACTCATACACTCACTCTTACGCTCCCCCTATCATCGGTCTTACGGGCGATCAATGGTACCTCATGACCCCCTTTACAATGGTGAACAATTACTCTGGGTGTTCGATACACCCGAACCACTTAAGCTCTCCTTGAACTTAAGATTTTATCCGGTTGCGCGAGCTCACAACCTTCCCTCAATCACACTACAGGCATTCAACTCCGCTTGACATTACAACACAGGTACAACATAAAATACCGCAATCTTACAACGCATGACCCTTATACTCACTCTCGACCGACTCTGCTGCTTTTCTCTCAACGCACCGTCAGCACCTTCTTCGGCAGGGATTCTTCTTCTGGTTGTCGATGACTAGGGACCTTGGGGTAATCTAAACCTGACCTAGGTTGTCTTCCTCAAGAAGAAAACCATCTTTCTCTGCTACCAACTGCGGGGAATGAGATTTTGATACCCTTTTTGATCACTTAGATACTAATCTCATTCATCAATTTGGATCGGTTATTTTCTGTCATTGAGTAAAAGACAAACCCCGCATAGGTTAAATTAACCCCATAAACTGACGCAACTCTGAAGGACCACTTACGACTGATGAAGTTTTAAAAGTTTAATATAAAATCAGAATTAAGTGCATATACAATCCTCTCAGGATAAGATTCAACAAGTATACAGGAACTAGAAGGAACATAAATTCCCTAAAGAACCTCAGTCTACAAAAGAATACAATTAAAGTCAATTCCAAAATCAGCAGATTAAAAAGCATCGACACAATGTGGTTCCGTTGCGTCATCTACAAAAAGAATAAACAAGTTAATTCTGTCCCTACTCTGTACTAGGTGACATCCCTACTTCGCAAGTTCCTTACCTAAAAAGGTGTCAGCAGTTTGACTTCCAAAGAAGTTCAAACTCTCTTATCCCCTAATGGTAACTTATGTTGAAAAGCAGTACCCTCTCTGCCTACCCATCCGCTCTCTAAGGGTCCTCGGCCTACTGCTCTCTCGCGCTTTGTTCTTTCTCTCTGACTTCTCAGGCCATCTGCTCAAGTCATCTGCGCTATCTTCTCCCCGGGGTACTGTCCCTAAAATACACAATCACAGTTTGGGTGGAACGCCCCTTCGACGCCCACCACGTACTTTCCCCATGATGTCATTCTTTGCTCTTTCCATGGCTTCATCTCTTCGCGTCGTCCGTTAAGTTGACCCTTCTCCTTAGACGCCATCTTCGTCTTCTTGCTGGTGACTTCATTGACATTTCATTTGACACTTTCGGAGCAAAAGTCTATCACCTCAGCAGAACTCTACTCTTTACGACTATATTCTTAACCTTCTTTGGTCCTGTGAACGGTCATTTCTAAACAAGACTCAAATTCCAAGCGTCTCTTATCACGTTTAGGCCATAAACTTCGTCCAGCATTGTCACCTTAAATCTAGCAAGACCTTTGACTCTTGTCTCGCACATTCAGATCAAGGCTATTCACGACTCCTGTGAGCCCACAAAATTACATACAGCGGACTACACTCCTGCGAACTCTTGGTCAGTTAGGTTAAAATCACATATGACCAAACTCTTTTCTAACATTCCTACAAAAGCTTTCTACACAGTATAACCTTTAACACACATTTATATATAATCGAATTTAGTAAAGCAATGATTATAAGTGAATACATCCTACATATAACGCAACATTTATTTTCTCGTGCTTACATCGTGCTATACATTCTCTGCACATTTCGTCACTTTACGTTTCGCCGTTTTCTCCATTTCATGATTACACACGTCTATTCAGTTTTGCACGTTCTACTATTCTTAAGCGTTACTATACATTTCTACATTAGCCCACTACGTATACGGGCTTCTCAACTCTAATACACTTTATAAAATAGATACAGATACATTTCCTATTACATTGGTTACATCGGCTAATTTTACGCTACAAGTGTTATAGATTCCACGTTATAGATTCCACGTTTATGCAATATGCTTGTAAATATGGTTCATACATATTTTTTATTCAAATTGCGCTCTCTCAATGTATTTGTTGTAAGAATCTATGCGTTACGTTTCTGTCTGAGGGTGTGTTCTAGTTTCCTTGCACGTGGTGGGCTGATGCGGTCTCTTGTACAAGTTTTGCTGGTGTACTCTGATAAGTGAATATTGGGCTGTGTTATTTTCTGAGCTCCTTGTCATTTATAATATGGGTTGCTGCAGGTATACGACTGCTTGATTGAACTTTTTTTTCTGGGTGAACACTTGTAATAGAGGATAAATAAACCTGATGCTCTCTGTTTGTTTAGTTGAGTGGTTTGCTTCTTTGGTAGGGGGGAACATGAATTATAAATTATAATGTACAATATACTTGGGAAGAAGGAGCACTTATACTTCGCAGTATTGTTTATTTCTTTTTCTTTTTTAACTAATTGGTGAAGCACAAAATCAGACCAGAGGAGAACAGAGCCCTTAGAGGAAGGTTACAGTGAACATATTAAACAATGTCACAAATATGCTAAACGTGACGGCCAAGGAAGTATTTCTGCACTGAACAGTGTTTTTTCGTACTAAATGAATGCAAAGAAGCAAGGGAGCATATGGTATTGATGCAACTGCTGTATTATGTTATTGTGGTTGATTTTGCATTGTACTTGCCTGCAATTAGTATGGTTTCCTAGCACCCTAGCTAATTATAACACACTTGTGATAAGCTACTTAACATTTTCATTTGCTATATTGGCATATTTTGTGAAAATAACCCGTAAGGGTGCAGAGACGAAGTGGGTTGCTATAATGCTGTGTTTATTATTGGTTGTCAGCACATTGTCAATTAGAGGAGCATTATAGCAAGATCAAATTTCGGATTAAAAGTACATTTTGACGCATGTGGCTACATCATGATGGTCTTTTCTGGTGAATTGCAGAGGCTAGTTTCTCATCCCACCTAGGCAGTGCATGGCCTGTCATCGAGAGATGTGGTATTCAGTCTATGAGCTTGAAACATGCCCAGCAGTTTCTATTGGTTCTTTCTTCTGCCTTTACAAATTTCTTAGTTTTTGTTGGTCAATAGCGTACATTTGCCCCACCTTTGGGCTGTTTTGTTCTGCCCTGGACCCTATCCATGTCCTATCGTGTGGACATGATATCAACATGATATTGTATCAAACATATCAAGGACCGAAATATCAAGAAGGCAAGTTCAAATGGACAAGCATAGATTTACATACCTTAACTTCACCTAACACACCTTGAAGATATATATATATTGTCAAGTAAATATATGCAGTTACATACATTAAAACTTTGCCTACCTATTGAAACTCACCTTGACAATATTTTTGTCCTCTTTATTCTTGAGCAAACACAAGGAGATGATGGACGGAGCGCTGAAACTTTTCAGACACTCACCCCCGTCACAGATCTGGGTTGAATCCATCATCATTCTTTAGCTCACTTCGCCACCTCAGTTCAGACCCAGCTATATGCAAATTAGTCTTAACATTGTGCCTCATTGGAACAGTCCGGACCGAACTGCCAAGCCAGGTCTTCCCTGAACCAGAAACAAGCATCCTGGGACGGTTTCTGGGTAACACCCTTCATCAGCCAGGCTAGCGTGAATCCAGTGGTAACGTGAGCACGGGACCCATGTCTGGGCAGACCCTGTCAATTTTGGTGCTGACAAAGCAAACACAAGGAGATGATGGACGGAGCGCTGAATTTTTTCGGACACTCACTCGAGTCACAGATCTGGGTTGAATCCATCATCAATCTTTAGCCCACTTTGCCACCTCAGTTCAGACCCAGCTATATGCAAATCAGTCTTGACCCTGTGCCTCATGGGAACAGTCCAGCCTGAACTGCCAAGCCAGGTCTTCCCCGAACCGGAAACACGCATCCTGGAACCGGTTTCTGGGTAACACCCTCCATCAGTAGGCTAGCTTGAATCCAGTGGCAAAGTGAGTAAGGGACCCAGGTCTTGGCATACCCTGCCAACTTAGGGCGAACAAAGCAAACACAAGGAGATGATGGACGGAGCGCTGAAACTTTTCAGACACTCACCCCCCGTCGCAGATCTGGGTTAAATCAACTTGAATGTCATGGTGAGCAAAAAAAGATGGATTTAGGCCCAGATCTCTGTACTGGGGGTGAATGTGTGACATTGTTCTGCATTCTGTCCATCAATTGTTCTTTTTGCACTCTTTATTCTTGACACAACGCTTTGGCCTACACTATTTCTGTTCCCGATATTCTGGTTAAACACCAATTACCACACAGCTCGTTATTCTGATCTGAATCAAAATTAAGCCCTTAACATCTTAACTAGGCGCTTGGGGCCAGATATACAAAAATCTAGAACTGTCATTTGGTAGGAATCACAATTAGGAAATCGCAAACCTGATGTAAGAAAACTTATGTCTTTAAAATAGCAATTTTTAGTGGATAACAAATTGCGACCTACCTCGTGAATATTAATGAGGTAGGTCGCAATTTGCAAACCCATTAGGAATTGCAACGGTCACAGGGATGGTGGTCTACTGAAGTCAGGAAACCTATCACTACAAAAGAGGATGAGGAGGTAAGATCTAAAGGTACTCACCCTCTGTGGGAAACCAATAATGGTTTTACACAATTTCCCTCACCCCTAATAGTAGCATGCTTCATCATTGGACTTGCTGCAGCACCCCAGCTGAGACCATTGCTAAGGGTGGAATAATAATTTTGCTTTGTAGTTTGAAAACAAGCACTCAAAGAGATCCACTGTGCATAATATCAATAAAAGTAATCTAGGATTCTCCCTCTGTGTTTTATTATGGGTTTCCTAGACAGGATTAAAAATGGATCCTATTATGATTTTATAAAGCACTCGAATACCAATGAGGTGTCTTGGTGCTAGCTGAGTGAACAAACAAAGCAATGACTGCTAGATTAGTGCGAGGTGAAAAGCCATGCTTTAAGAACCTTCCTGAAGGCTAGCAATTGGGTAGGGATTTAATGGGAAGAGGGAGGGTGAATCGAGGAACCAACAGATGTTTAGATGAGGCTTTGTATGGAGATCTTGATGGGAGAGCAAAAGAGAAAGCCGATCACAGGAAAGTAGGGCCCTGATCTATAGGGCTTTATAGACTGTACATAGTGATGTGAAAATGATTCTAGTTCTAACCAGTAGACAGTGAAGCTGTTGAATGGTTGAAGATGCAGATTGATGTCTGGGAAGTTTTGAAAGAACCCTAGCGGCTGCATTTTGAACTGTTTGGATTTTGTTGAGGACATGTTGCTGTACGTTCAAATAGAGACCAATACCTCATATGAATATTCCTATCTATCCCCTTATGTCATGGGGATTAGCAGTCGAGATGGGGATTTAATCCTCTTTTATCCTCAAGTATCTTAGAACTTTATACACCTTTCAACCACAGGAGCCGAGTAATAGTGAACTCACCCTGGGTACAGGAGGGAACAGTTCAAACGTGGGAGACACATTGAAACGGACAGCGTTGTTGCAATATTCTACAATCATAGGAGAACGAATGTTGATAATAAGGGATGTTACTTTGGCGACCGTTACTTCTGAGCATTAATCCCATCAAGGACTTTACCTTGCTAATTTCTTTACTAATCTTTGGATTATTCACTATAACGTGGTGTTCCAATCTCCCTGACAATACACAGTATACTACAACCTATTCTCTCTTCATATCCCTCTATACTATTTGGTTTTCCCTCGGGTTTTCCTTACATTATGTTATCATGCTAGTTTAGCCATAAAACAATACTCCTTGTTGATTATACATATGCCAGGATTGTCCCTGTCTTTTATATGTGACTTTTTATAGTTAATCTGCACATGTTGTTTTTATTTGTGACTATCTATATTTGGACTCTTAAAATGTGAACATTTTCATGTGAGTTTTGAATGTAGATTTTCTATAGGGAATCGTGGTACTAACACTGTGGTGGCTTTATGTATTACTGTGAATTCGTTTGTGTGTTATTGTGTTGTATTATACATTATATGTTTGGATGCTCTTCAGCCCTGATGAAGTCTACTGAAGCTGGACAAAACGCGTTGGCTGCTTGGCTGCTTGGCTGCTTTTACTATAAATGAAGAAGAAAGAGACTTAATAATAACAAATATTGGACGGACACAAATAATTTTGAATTTGGAATTCGTGGTTCAATCTATATTTGTGACAAATGTTCGAGTCAAGCAAGGCCAGAAATGTGTGCTTACAGTGGACAGTTCTCTGATGTATGACATTAAAACTGTCCGTGTCTTCATGCCCCTAAGTTAACACTGATGGCAAAAACATGGATTGACTTGCAAACAATGAATGTTGAAAACGTTAGGGGAATGCATTTCAGTGATTTAGTTCCACTCTTATTTCACATACTTTTCCTAATCTTGCATTCCTTAAGAGTTAGCTATTTTATAATTTTGTTGTTTATCTGTATTTTTTTCTGTGCATACTTTGAGGCTTGAGTCACGCCAGGTGTTTATGAGGAGCTTTGATTGAGCATGTAGGTGCTAAGGCTGAAGCCAAATAAAGTGCATGTCAATGGGTTGGCCTCTCTGCAAAGCACACAGAACAATATTTATGTATTCCATTTGCAACTGAAATTATGTGGATATGTGTGTGAAGGGGGTACACATATGTCAAAATATTTGCAAAGCAACAATAAGAGAAAATAAAGTGCGTACTTTTGAGGGAGTGTAGTGTATGTTTTGGGGTGGTGAAGTGACATATATGTGAAGAAGTGCATTCAGGCAAGAGTGGAAATAGGATGCTGAAGAGGAAAGGTAGGTGGTTGGAGATGTATAGATGGAAAACAGATGCAGAAAAATGATATATATCTAACATAAAGCACACATAGCCGAAGGACAAACCTCCTTCCACAGACCTCAATGCTATTTATTTCCCAGACTCGCAGTTTCAGAATTGCAACATTTTCAATGATTATTATTTATAACAAATCTTTGTTGTTACTAATTTGTCCTAACAGCTAACACCCATTGACAAAGCCAATCATATATATATATATAGGCTTTAGGTGTATGTCAGCCAGCTGTTGTGTCATTTATCTGGATATAATTACTTCTCAAAGAGAAACCAAAATACCAGTCAGGTAGCACACTATGGGAATCACAGAAATGTATTTGACATGTTCTTTTATAGGGAGCCCCCACTTTTTAAATCCCACTAAGAGACCTGTCTGCACATATTTCTATATGCCTGGTTGCAGCCAGCAGCTGTGGGTACTTCTCGAAGACTGGTTAGAGTATATTTTTCCAAAGTTAATGCTGCATGTAGTGCAAGACACTGGGAAAGCTTACATGTTTAAGGGCTAAATATGTCATTCTGTACAACTTACATATTACAGTAATTGTTGAACATAATAATGCAGGAAGATATGGGCAGTTTTTAGTGTGTTTAATATTTGAAGACTATACATTCCCATTGCTTTATAAACCTTGCTTTATCTCTACGTTCATTTACTTTAAAATGCACCTTTTTTCAATCTTTTTTTAAAATTTCTTTCTCTGGAGAAGGACTCATACTGGGCTTTAGGTGTGTCCATTGAATTTGTTCATATCACTCGCTATATAAAAGTTGTGCCCTACATTTACGCCTCACCGCTTTCAAATGTCACTAGCCACCACTGATCTCCACCCTCACATACGACTTCCTCTGTGCTGACACCGGCACTTCCATGGGCAACAACACCCACAGAAGATTCACCATGTAGGCTAGCTGGTACATTGAAGACCTCAGAACCGCTAAATGACACTGTAAATAACTGGAAAGTGGATAGCGCACCAGCAAAGACAGAACCCAAAAGAATGCCTTCAAGACATCCCTCAACTTCTACCACAGACCATTGAGAGAATGGAAGAAAAAGGCCTTAGCATCATACATCAAATTAAACTTCATTGACAGCAAAGAACTCTTCAACATCGATTAAGAATTCTCCAACCCCTTAGCTGCAACAAACTACATTACTCCTGGTTGCAGGAATTCTCCTACAACCTTACAAACTTCTTCTACAACAAGATCACCAACATCTGCAGAAACTTGATACCCCGCCTAAGGCCACCAAGTTCTTAAAGCAACACAATAACCCCACTATCACCACAAACATCTGACTAACCGAATGGAGACAGTTCGCCCTATAGGACACATCATCCATCATGAACTCGATCCACTCAGGGGCCCCAACAGAACCATGCCCACACCACATCTTCAACCTGGCTGAAGCCAGAATCAGCCATGTACTCACCACATTGTTCAACATCTCAACTTCCACGGCCACCTTCCTTGAAGACTGGAAATATGCAGAACTCAATGTTTTTCTACAGAAACCATCTGCAGACCCCAGAAAACTCAACAACTACTGACAGATCTCACTGCTCCTGTTCCTGGGCAAAACATTAGAAAAAGCCATCAGCCAACAACTCTGATCACATCTGGAATGGAACTTCCTAGTAGAACCCTCCCAATCGGGATTCTGCAACAACCACTGCACCAACACAGCCCTCATTGCGGCTACTGGTGACATCCGAGCTCTACTCAACCAAAGAGACTGAGGCTATGAACCTCCTAGACCTCTCAGCAGCCTTCCATATGGTCTCCCACCTAACACTCATCACCATGCTGCACAACATTGGCATCCAAGGAGCCGCTCTTAGATGGATCCTCTTTCCTCACCATAATAATGCAAAAAGTCTGCCTTTCCCTCTCACCTCAGAACCCAAATAAGTCATCTGTGGAGTACCCGAAGGACGCTTGCTCAGCCCCACCCTCTTAAACACATATGATATCTTTGACCAGCATCGCCAAATCACAAAGCACAATTTCCTACGCTGATGACACACAACACATCCCCACCGTCTCTGAAGACTGCACCAAGACCAACTTCCACAAGTGTATGGCAGATGTCACCAGCTGGATAAAGGACAACTGCCTGAAGGTCAACACAGACAAGACAGAGGTACTAATTTGCAGAAACAAGAACTACCCATTGGATGAATCCTGGTGGCTGTCAGAACATGTAAATACTCCTAGCCCCATGACCAGGCTAGGAAATTAGGTATCATTCTGGACAACTAGATAACCATGACGACTCAGGTCAATTCTGTCTCCTCCTCCTCCTTCTTCATTCTCTGCATGCTTTGTAATATATTCAAAGGGCTACCCGAAAGATCAAGATGCACCATCTCCCAGGCCCTCACCTCCAGTTGACTGGACTATGGCAACACTTTTAATGTAGGGATTGTAGCTCATCTCCTCCAACGACTGCAGACCATACAGAATACCATAGCTAGACTCAACCTGGATTTCCCTAGATGAACCCTACTCCCCCACCTCAAGGAACTCCACTGGCTACCTGTACAGAAAACATGCTAGTTCAAGCTCCCAACCAATGCATATAAGGCCCAACACAACATCATACATGCCAACCTGAACCAATCCTTGAACTTTCATCAACCAACTATACACCTCTGCTCCGTATCTCTTTCTCTAACCCTCAACCCCCGCATCCAATGAAGAAGATGCAGAGGTCACTTATTCTTCATCCACTGACCTTCCCATCTCTTCCAAAGTTCAGAAAGTTCTTGAAGATCTATGAGGCTTATCAACTGGATCCTGCCCTCACCTGGATACCCTCATAGCTGACAAGTAGCACTGTACAAATCTAGTGATTGATTCATTAACTGATTAATTGTTTGACAAGCTGCCAGAGGCCAATGGCTCTGCCTCTGGGCCCATTAACACAGATTTGTTGGCAACAACTTGCCCTTTAACAGGGTTAAGTAATTTGAGAGGTGAGCAGAAACAGTTGGCAAAACGATGGACAGACTTTACACTTCCTGTTTTCACTTGGAAATGCCAAATAAGGCTATCAGGATCTGCTCCCATTTATTCCTAGAGTCATCCCAGACTTTCTGGTCACATACCAAGCAGGAGGGAAAACAATTTTTGATGCTGGAAGAAGAGAAGGCACCTCATTAAATTAGGGTAGGAGGTACCAATTGTGATCGAAAAAGTGCATAGGGATCTAGGAATTAGAACATCTGGGATTTAGTTCAGGATCCTTTTCTTGCTAGTCAATAATCAGAAACATTTGCCACATTTGTATCTATAGTCCTTCTCCATAAGGTCTATTGTAGATGTTTCTTTTTCTAATAGTTGTATATCCTTTTCAATAATTAGTTATTCATTTGGAGAATCTCATGTTTTTACCACGGGGTGCAGGAGAACTCATCTTTTGATGAATTGTGGTATGGCACATTTTCTTCTTCTCTTGTCCTATAAATGCACTGCCTTTGTGTCAGGAGCTATGAATATTTTCATTGGAAATTTCTCCTTCAATCTCCATTGCTGTATTGCCTCCAGAGGAACTGTATACAATTTTAGCAAGATCAGTGACATTTCGTTTTCAGTATAATTTCCTCTACTCCTAGAAACACAGGTTATGTAAAGAACTTTAGATTTCAGGATTTTATGACCAAAACAGTTATTTCCTCGTTAAGTTCAGGTCCCTACCATACTCTCACAGTGCAGGCAATTTCCCACTCGCGTTGGTACTTAATGATAGTTCCTAGATGAAATCTGCAATTCGCTTCAACGACTTTTGATAGAGGAAAGGGATCATGTTTAATCTGTGTCATTAACTTTTAGCTGTTTGCAAATCGTCAATTTTCACAATGATCTTGTCAATGACATAACTTGCTCTCTGAGCATTATATGTGAAAACCTCTAGGGCTAAGGGTCCATATCAATTCTGTCGTGACACTAGCCACCAAATATGCAAACAACCAACTAAAATGTTCTCTTTTCAAATCAGCGGCTGGGATGTTGTGGGCCGTATTCTAAGTTTCAGAGGTGTTTTTTCTTTCCCTCACAATTTCATCTATATTATTTCGATGTCCTCCAGATATAGTCAGTCCAAAGTCATCAAAATCTAATATGTCACAAATAGGGGCATCCCAGAAACAATTTAGTAATTCTATTTTACAAAATATGATGTGCTTTTTTGATTTGATATGTAAAGTGTGTATGCTTTTCGAATAGGTTTAACAATATCTTTGTTGGGTGAGTATATCCTAAAATACTACAATGGTTTTTGCTTATTTATAGTGTATATCCACGTTTCATATTATTGTGCTTTTGTGTATCTTTTAAGCATTCCATCTAATTGAAGTAATGGAATTTAGACAAGCTGGTGCTTGCATCTGTAACTAGTAATAGAAGGGAATGTGGCCTCTCTCCCAACTTGGATTGGCCACCTCACCATCCGCATCCGCATATCTAGCATCAGGGGTAACCTTTTAGAGGTTATCCTAACCCCCACGTAAAGCGGAGCAATGGAAACCTGAGCTAGACCCTGGTCACGCCATGTAATTATGAGTCAGGCAATTGTTTTCATTGCATCCTGTTTACTGTTTCGTGAGTAGGGCATTCGTTGTTATGGCGCATGGAGTACAGAAAAAAACAAGAATGGTATGATGGACGGTGTTGGGTGACTCTCAGAGCTGAAGCGGACTAATGGTGGAAGCCATCCCAGTATTTATTTAAATGCTAGATGCCCAAGTTCACTATTGGACACTGCAACAAAGCACTCAGCAGTAAATGATGCCTTACTTCGATTCCAGTGAGCATATTTTTCTACTGAGTCGTCATTCAAAGCCAACCAGCACATCCAATCACGGATGTTGTAAGTTTATCTTAGAAAACTCATGTCTTACTGTTCATCACTATGCAAGGAATAATTATCAGTTGATTAAATAATCAGTTCTTGAACATTAAATATGTTCTGATATTGCGAGTATTAAAATCTAGCAGTTTGGTTTTTGTTGTTCTCTACATGGCATTGTTCCGTTTCCTGCCTTATCTACTTCACAAATAAAACACAATGTGGTAATTTTATAATTCCATTTAGAGTATTTGAAAAGTCTTTCGTGCTGTTTTTCAGCTATGCACAAATCCTTTTGGAATTACAAAAGATAGGGTATGTGTACCAAAGGGGACAACCAGAGATTTCCTGATGAGATTTAATTCTCTGTTGCAGATTGCGTGTTGGAGACATTAAGTTAACTGGAACTGCTAATGCAAATGTAATTACAAGGGCATATTATCAAGCCCCTTATCGCCGCTTTAGTGGCAGTTTCCTGGCGCTAAAGCGGCAATAATGTTATCACCGTTCTTGATAATATGGCCCTAACTTTCTTGTGACAGAATTTCGTGCCATCCGGGTATTGATAGATTCTGCTTGCCCATGCCTAGTGTTCTTTGTCTAATATACGTTATGTACGTTGAGCGAAGCACGTTTACCAAACCACTGAACTGGCATTAACTCACCAAATAAACATATGGAGAAATGAGCATCACAAAAAATATGCCATTTTTAAACTTTCTCTAGGGTTCATCTTTCGTTTCTACTTCTGTATGAGTCTCACATGTTGTTGACATTAGATTGCTGAATCTTTGTATTAGATGCACATAATATGCATTCACCAAAGAGAGAAGTGCTGAAAACAAATGAAAATCAAGTAAAGTGCTGAAAAACATAGAGCTTGCATGCAGCAGTCTTTTTATTGGTTGAATTGGCTGTGCTGTGACTTTCTCGATTGTGTTTATGTTGCTAGTTAATTGCATTCTCTGTAATGGCGCTAAAGATTCCAATATCATTAAAGACTCTTTCTTATACCTATAATTATTCCTTGTCCAAAAATGCCACGTGGGCAAGCTGACCACCATAAAGAGTATTATTCCATCAATTAGGATAAACCAATTAAATTCATTTTAGTTTTACCCTAAAATCAATCTAAGCTGATAAATGCAATGAAAAGGTTTTCTCTTTCAGTAAATATCATATAGCCTTACATTCGACTCACTCTGAAAGCTTTGCTAATTGAGTCATCTTACTAGGTATTTTTTTCCTAACATGATTCTAGGAATGAAGCCAGCACCTCAGATAAGATACCGCTAAAGTACTGGGCAGGAGTCACACACCTTAATTAATGCAACCCTAGAAGCCAGCAATCTAGTATGACCTAAAAACTAATTCTTTAATCCAGTTTGGAGCGCATAGCAATTCAGCTGCTATAAAAAATAAAAAATATATTGCATGCAGATCATGATATGAAAATTCATCTTTCATAATTTCACGAGCAAGCATATTTTAAGTACCAGATCAGTTGTAATGTATTTTCCTGGTAAGGGTTCAGATATATTTACTGCATAATTAAAGCAAGCATCCAACATCGTTCTATTGAGAGCTACCATCTCCCAGTTGAGTTTAGGTTTGCATTCATGTGATCACGGAAATTAACTTCATTGTAGAGTTAGAAAATGTGTGTATATTGTTCGGCTGCAAGCGAAAGATCTCGCGAAAGGAAGTTTTCATCCAGGGACAAAAGTGAAAAGCTGTATGTCATTTCTTTCCGACCCAGCACTTTTTACATTTTCCCTTGGGAATGCCCCTTATTTTTCACCTGGTTGTCTCTAAAGACACCTACATTTACAGCAGTCTAGATTTTGGCATCCTACGTGAACTCCTCTGCTCTGATCACCTAGAGGTTGGAAACCATCCCATCTGTCCATAATGCACTTCCGGCTTCTTCTCTTTTTAAAACCTTAGCATTTACTTTCGCATGATACCAGCTCTTCACAAAAGCTCCAATTCAACAAGCATGAGTTGAGTAAAGACTAATAACCACATGACAATTCAATGTGCCCTATGCAACGACAGCCCCTCCAAAGATGTGGCAAATCATATACATATCTGACACACTCCATTATATATAAATTCATCAAGAAAGGAAACAGTAAGGAAAGATATAGTAAAGGAAACACAATCTCAAGAGGCTTAAAGAATGTCAAGACTTAAAAGTGCCACCAATTTCCTAGCACATTTAACAATGTTAGCCATTTCTAAGGCAACTGATGACATTACTGCACATGAACCGTGAAATTGCATTCATCACATCGACAAAAAGGAATGACTTTCTAACCAACCCACAGCAAAAAGCGAAGGTTGATGCCATACAGGTCACCACAATAAAACTACCCAGGACAGTAGTCAATATTCATTGATGTGGAGGCCCTAATTTCCACATGTGCGGGTAACTAGTACCAGTCTGTAATATCTCAACACAGCAAGTCCCCGCAATTTAATGGCAAGAATTAATCAAGACCAAAAAAGTAGTTATCACTGCATGACAAAACAATATCGGTTACTATAAAAAAAATTGGCTTAACCATGTAAGAAATGTGGTTATTAGTTGAAGGGGAGTATAAGCCCTACTCAAGCAACTACCACAATCCTTGTCAGGGTGAACCACAAAAGTCAGGAAATTGACCTGTTCTTAACTTAGAGGAAAAGTGTTAAGTATTTAGGCAGCACATAAACAGTAATAAAGTGAAAACACTACACAAGAAAAATGCCAACCGTTTTATAAAAATAGAGAAAATTGTAATAAATAAAATGGAACCAAAAGAACAAAATGGTGATAGTCTATTTTAAAGTTGTAGGTAGATATACGGCCTAAAAGCATTACCTCCTCGTCCTTCCCTCGCTTCCATTTCTTACACTATGAGGTATCCCTGCCTCACCAGGCACCCATACCACGTGATTCTTTACGTGGGGACTATAAGTATCCCCCCCACCAACCTCCTGTTTTTTCTTTGTCTCGCCTGTTGAGATGCGCGTACCAGGCGCTGGCCGTTTGCGGTGCTGCGGTCTTCTTCATCGTCGGATGTATTCATGGGGGTCTTTCCCCCGTTGTTTTATACCTGCAGGCCCTGGAGCTAACAGCCTGGGCAGCGCGGTGCCTTCCCTCACTGTGTCTGGAGTCGCAGTGCACTCTGGGCAGCAGAGCGGGAGGGGTCCAGATGACGGAGTCACCGGCCCTGTTTTGCTGGGGCTATCTTTCCAGGTTGGAGGCCGGAAGGGGAAGTGGCAGCAGTGGGGACGGTCCTGCTTTCAGTAAGAGCCTCATGTGAGGCCTTTTTTTTTTTAATCTTTTCTGTTTCACTCATGTTCATTGCTGATTGGGTTGTGTTTTATCCTCCCAGTTTTTTGCCCCATTTTGGTTGATCCATGGATTTTGGTGCATCCCTATTTGAACTTCTGCCTGCTGTTCTTCTGTTGATGTGTCATTATGGTGAAGCATGCTAACAAGCGCAGAATTGTGTTGTCCTCCGCTTCTGAAGATGATGAGTCAATACCGGCTCGACGGAGTAGGTCCAAGGATCCAAGGGATTCTTCTGCCCTGCTGGCGGCTTCTGAGGTGCAGGTCATGATTGAGGCTGCTGTGGATCACACTCTGGCTGCCAGGGTTCTGGCCAATCGCAAAGTTTCTCGTTCTGCGGTGGGTCCAGTGACTTCGCCCTCTGAGGACTCTTTGGCTATGGGGGCTGCCTGGCCTTCTACCTCTTCTGGGAAGTTTGTTCATCGGGAGGATGTTCCAGAGATTCTCCAGCACATTAGGGAAAACTTGGGGTTTTCACATTTCTCTGCTCTCGAGGGGTCGGATGACATGTTTCCACAGTATGTTAAACCCCCTGTGCTCCCTATGCCTCTTCATGGTCGTATCAAGGACTTGATTTCTGGGGAATGGCGCGATCTGGAGCGCTCATCGGTTCCTTTTTTTTGCAAAAGCTGTACATCCTGAAAGGGGGGGGGGAGTCTCTCTTCCTCACTCTGTCAAAGTAGATACCATGTTGGCCACTCAGATTGGTCATACGGTGATCAATCCGGAGGATTATTCTCCTTTTGATGGAACTGATAAGAAAGTGGATGGGGCGCTGAATAAAGCCTTCTCTGCTAATAACTTGTCAATGCCTGCTGACATTTACTCTGTATATGTAGCGCAGTCGTTGGTGTCTGACTTTGAGAAACGGTCGCGGCTATTCAGGAGGAGACGGACTGCTCTGGCTTGCTTGTCCACATGGAGCAGCAGGCCAAGCTCTTGGTTAAAGTCTCTTCGGATGTGCTTCGGTCTTCTGCCATGGCTTCTGGTTCCTTGGTCCTGGCTCTTAGGAATCTGTGGATACATGACTGGAAGGCAGATTCTTCAGAGACGTCTTCTCTCCTTAAGATCCCCTTTGA
Organism: Lissotriton vulgaris; assembly: GCF_964263255.1. Classification (NCBI taxonomy): domain Eukaryota; kingdom Metazoa; phylum Chordata; class Amphibia; order Caudata; family Salamandridae; genus Lissotriton; species Lissotriton vulgaris. Next base: position 990,206,375 of record NC_141695.1, read on the forward strand.
TGGCAAAATGCTGTTTGGTTAGCAGCTGGACAGTATGATCATGAAGGCCTTCAAAGACCATAAACATTCTCTGCCTTACAAGGGTAAGGCGTCTACTTCTCACTCTAGTCGCTTCTGGAATCCGTCACATTCCTCCGCTTCTTCTTTCCAGTCTTCCCAACAGTCCTCAAAACCCTTTTTGGACCAAAGGCCCAAGTTCCAGCTCAAGAAGGTGTCTGCCATGGCGGGTCCCAAGGGTCAATCGGATGCCTTCAAACGTACGTCCTGACAACGATGGCGAGGAGGCCTCAAGGCCTGTGGATGGGAGGCTGTTGTTTTTTCAAGAGGCTTGGATTCTGGATGTGAGGGATCTCTGGGCTTTGAGTGTTATCAGGAGCAGTTGTCCTATTGACTTTGTCGCTCTTCCTCCCAGCTGGGGCACCATCCGTACTCCTGTCTCCAAGGCCCGACGAAGCGGAAGCCTCTTCTGGAGGGGGTTCAAGATCTTCTGTCGAAGAAGGTGAACATGCCTGTCCCCCTGGCGCAAAAGGGACAAGGTTGCTATTCTGTTTTGTTTCCGGTCCAGAAGTTGTCCGGGGGGCTCCAGCCGGTTCTGGACCTCAAGAGGGTGAATGGTTGGGTTTGGACTGTTCACTTCAAGATAGTGACTTTGCAGTCTGTCATTCCGTTGGTAGTGGTCCGGGACTTCATGACGTCTATTGATCTGCAGGATGCTTATCTGCATGTAAAATTTGCTCGGGAGCATCAGCAGACATTTCTGCATTTTGCGATACGCGACTGCCACTTCCAGTTTGTGGTTTTGCCGTTTGGGCTGAAGGTCGCTCCTCGGGTCTTCACTAAGCTTCTGGCTCCATTGATGGCCTTGGTTCACAATCAGGGGATATTTCTCCATCCTTACCTGGACGATTGGTTGGTTCATGCTCCCTCGTTCCAGTTGGCTCTCAGTCACACTGAGGTGGTTCTGGCCTTTTTGAGGGGGCACTGCTTTCTTATCAATGTGAGCAAGTCCTTCCTTGTTCCCTCCCAAGATCATCTCTTTATTGAGGCTCGATTTTGTACAGTTTTGGGGATGGTCACTTTGCCCGAGGTTCTGGAGGACAAGATACAATCTTACGTTCTGTCTCTTCTGTCCAGCCTGGTTCAGGTGGTGGCTTGTGGCTCCAGGTGCAGGGAGATATGGCTGCCATGGTTTTTTTTGGTTCCGTGGGCCCGGTTTCATTTACGCAAGCTGATGGCTCATGTTCTGGCGCATTGGTCTCCCCATTGTCTCCCCTTCTCTTCTACGATTCCAATGTCCCCTCAGATCAGGGAGGCTCTGGGTTGGTGGCTGGTTTGAGGCCACCCACTGCAGGGGGTCTTTCTCTCTCCGCCGGCCTCCTTGGTGGTCACCACAGACGCCAGCCTCTCGGGGTTGGGGGCCTGGTTGGGGGTTCATCAGACCAAGGGCTTCGGGTCCCTCGCGCTAAGCAGGAAGTCATCAAATTGGAGGCAGTTGGAGGAGGTCCGTTTGGCTCTGAGGGCGTTCTCCCAGTTTTTGCGGGGTTCCGTTTTTCCAGTCAGGACGGACAACGTCATTGTCATGGCTTATGTGAACAGGCGGGAGGACCTGGTCTTTGTCTCTGGCGGCAGTGCAGTTGTTCAGTTGGGCAGAATCCCATCTGGCCGCACTCTTGGTGATTCATATTCGGGGGTGTCCAATTCCCTGGTGGATGCTCTCAGCAGGGCCATTCTGTCCTCAGTGGATTTCTGCCTCCGTCAGGAGTTGTTTGTGAATCCGATGATGCGCTGGGGTGTACCGGTGGTGGACCTCTTTGCGAGTGTTGGCAATGCCAAGGTGGCCCGGTTTGTCTCCCGCTGTCGGGAGTGTTCGGCCTGGGCAGTGGATGCTCTCTCATGCCCTTGGCCTTGCGTGCGTCTGTATGCTTTTCCTCTATTTCCCCTTCTTCTCAGATTCCTCTGGTGGCTCCGACTTGGTCTCGTGCCTCCTGGTTTCCTCTCCTGGAGGAGATGAGGTCGGAGTTAGAGTGGCTCCTGCCTCTGTCTCCATCCCCTTTGGTGTTCCCTGTGTTGCAGCAGGATGTTCTGGCCAGGATGCGCTTGACGGCATGAAGGTTGAATGCTTAGGTTTGCTGCGTGAAGGGGTTCTGGCTGGTTTGACCTCTACTCTGCTAGCGGCTAGGCTCCCTCCGACCAACAAGTCTTATCTGAGGCACTGGTGTTCTTTCCGTCGGTGGTGTTGTGACACAAACCTGTATCCTGATTCCTCTTCTTTTTTTGAGGTGCTGTTGTTTCTCCAGGATGGTGCTGTGTTAGGCTTGAAGGTTTCTTTCCTTCGTTTGCAGTGGGCTGCAATTAAGGCTTTCTGGAATTCTTGGGGCAATCTCTCGGATCATGATGGCTTGCTTTTTAAGGGTCTGGGTAATGTTCTTCCTGCCCCTCGGCGGCATTTTCCCACCTAGGATCTGTCTCTTGTCTTGGATGCTTTGATGTTACCTCTCTTTGAACCTCTGCTTTCTGTGGACCTGCATATTTTGTCCTTTGAGACCTTCTTTTTAGTGGCCATTTCCTCTGCTCGCCACCTGGGTGAACTGGGTGCTTTATCTTCATAGCCCCATATTAGTCAATAGGGAAAATAGGCCTTATACTAGTAAAAAATTATATGTCTTGTGTGGTAAATATTTTACCGTATACAAGTTTGCCATATAATTTCGGACAAGTAAGAAATAGCTCAATCAAATGAGAGGCAGAGTCCGTGGTGTCTGAGTCATAAGGGCTTTAATCATAAATGATGACTCAAGTCATGGATATCTATTCCATCAATACAAGGGTTCGGGTATGCAATGATGGCAGGAAAGATGTCAACGATTTATTAACAGTACATGACATATATAGTAAAATGACACAGTAGCATTGAATGCAGTAGGCGTGACAAGTGAAATGTATATGATAAGAACACATGTGCGTAGCAAAAAGGCGTGAACAAGGGTGTGCACAGAGGCGTGTATTAGAAACGTCACAGAAAAGTGTCACAAGTGGGTGGATGCTTAGAGAATTCTTGCAGAGTCAGCTGAAACCTGTGGCCTGAATGCGCGCGCAGCTAATATGACGTGTGATTGACGTACATCTGGAGGAAGCTAAGGGTCTGACTTTTAGCACTAGTAGAGGAGACAGAAGTCTGGCATGTCAGATCGACCTGTCCCTATAACATATCTGATATCTAGTATTTGGAGGATGTTTAATCTAGAGTAAAAGGTCTCTTGGGCAGAGGCTACTCTATACTGAATGTTAGTGCGTGCATAGGTGTCTGCGTGTCTACGTGCGGGGCCATGGGCCTACTCTGGCAACGGGAACTGTAAATTACTTGCACGGAGACAGGAAGACTTGCTCTTTGCTCTGCAGCTGGGGATATGTTTACCTAAATCACTAGACAGGAATGTGTTTTCGAGGAGCTGAGCTGGCTACGCTGATAACTTGAAGGTAAAATACTGTATTTTGGCAGGCAGACCAGGCCGAGCCGGGCACCGCTCGCTTGGCAGGAAGTAAGGCAGAGGTCAGGGATGCATCTCCATGCTGCAGCTTTCAGAGGCAGAGACAGACGTGGCTTGAAAACAGAAATCAGGGCCTAGCTCGGCAGAGCCAGGAAAAACATGAAAGTGCACCATGTAAAGACGGTGGCACGGCATACTTAGGAACTGAATTATCGATCCATTCATGGTGGATCTGATAGAGGACATGTTAACGTTGGACGCAAATGTATTTGCGTCTTCAGATTCGGTTGTGGAGGGAAATTACATGTACTTGAAACTCGTACATGGAGCCGTTGGGGTACACGTTAGGGGACACAATTGACCATAAAAAATTTCAATTACCTCATTCCCTCCTTGTCCCCTACGGACCCTTCAAGATATATCGATTTTCATGAGACCATCAATCTGTTCATATAACATCATCTGCTCTTCTTTCTTTCTTCGGGAATGGGAACGTGAACTTGGATGGGGAACACAAGCTGTGGCGCACAAGCCGCAAATCGCTGGCCCACATAGCAGACAAAGACAACAACTGAATACTATGGCCAATATGATTCGTAGGAATGACAGTAGCTTCCATCCCCAGGCTGTGATTACACTCCAGAGCCAACCGGACCAAGTCCAGGAGCCTGGATTCTGGTGTATCAGATGGGCAATTTCGTGAAGTCGGGTAATGGCTTTATAGACTGATGGCGCGTTATTTGGAATAAACACGCAGCAACTGGATCCGATGACTCTACAAGCTCCGCCCCTATCGGCCAGGATGACGTCAAGGACAAGGCGGTTCTGAAGAACAACAAGTCTCATAGCAGACTGCTCCTCTGTTAAGTTGCCCAAAGTAGAAGTAGTCTCATTCACTACGGCTTCAAGTATTCTGGTTAATTTGCGTATCAGTTTACTATTGGAGACAGTGCCTAGATAGGGAAAGAATCCTTTATTGAAATCTGTATATTGTTCCCATGTAGTTTCAGTCTGATCAACTATTGGGAGGTTTCTCTTGTGTCTAACAATATTAAGGCGGGAATTCCTGTGATAGTCAGATGGGGCTAGGAATACAGGTGGCAATAAGAACGCAATGAAACAGGTACCATCCCAGTCTGGAGGTAAACGGACATAAGCTGTCTAACCACAAATAAAGTAGGAGTGTCGGGAAGCTTTGAATGTAGACTTGCCTTTATCACTGAATTCGACCACAGTAGTACAGTCACTGTGACCTAGATGTACTGAACCATTCTTTCTGACACACAATACACCTTTCGCTGGTAGAACTGATATGGATGGTAAGTCTGGACTGGTTTCTGACTGAACATTTAGAATCATGAGGTTAAGTGTAAAATTGCCTAATCCATACACTTCATTTTCTAGATCTGTCCCTGTCATTTGTGGAAGACCCTCCTCGTCTGGGAAACATGCTTTGTTCATGACTGTGTTCAGATTTCCCCATATCCAATTGTCTTGGGAAACCCTAGAGTCGGTGTCTACAGAGGATATTAAACTAAACCATGCACCACAGGAACCATTATGTGTAAACGGGTAGGGAAAGAGGGGCAGAGCTCCCTTGTAGTTCTGATAGGGAGGGAGTCGGCCACATATCCAACAATTAGTAGCATTATTGATATGGTGAGAATGGTGTAACATACGAATAAATGTATTGTTGCGCAGCGCAAGTCGATAAGACAATTCATGTGGAGGAAGAGCACTAAACGTGTGCTCGACAGTGTCATTAGAAAAAGAATGTGCAAGAGGAAAATTCATATATAACATCCAACTCATAGCAATAATCGTAAGACTCAGAAAAAACATAATAAGCAATGTGCAGACGCATCTGCTCCGGAGACTTTTACGATATTTTTGTTTCTTGGTCTCCTGTCTATCTCTCTCTCTATTTGGGTCTAACTTGTACATTGTCAGAAACTGCCTAACCGCTTCACCCGAGGGGGACTTACACAATTAAACTGTCTGTCTTACTAGACCTCAATTTCTGTCGGTACTCCTCTTGGGGAGTTTTCTCTAGAAGGGGGAGTTTGGTATCAGTCACTGGTATGTGAGAGTTCTGGGAATAAGTTTTTGGCGGAAGTCCATGGAATCTTTTTACGTGACTGGAGTGCACCCAACCCTTCCGCCCCTCCAATTTTACAGCAGTCCTGGTTGTTAACAAAACGATCTTCGGCTCCTTCCAGCGGGGCTCCAAAGGGCTCGATCTGTCGAAATTCCGGACGACTACAACGTCCCCCGGGACCAGTTCATGTGGCTTCACCTCGGTGTTGTCTGGGAAGGCTGCCGCGACCTGTGAACGACATGATTGTAGTGCAGGTAGTGAAAAATTCCTAAACACAAATGTCCTATTTTTTTAATACAATGCAGACTGTCTTGCAAGTTTTTAGGGAGTACCTTAGGAGTTACTTATATGTATTGAAAAGTAAGGTTTAGGCCTGGAAAAAGGTTTCTTATGCCTGACCAAAGTGGCAGTCTAAAACTGCACTACAGGCTATGGTTGGAAGCCTAAGTCATGTTTTAAAAGGCTACGTTAGTGGGTTGCACGAGTTCTGAATGCTCACTAGTAGCATTTATTTACTGGCCTTGGGAAAATGTAGTTCCATATACTAGGGAAGGTGTCTCCAACGAGTCAATCACGAGCTACTAGTAGCTCTGAGACACCTTCAGAGTATTTTGCAGCCTTTGGTTAATTAATAAAATAAGTACAGGGTCACATTTTCCTTTTACAGTTAAGGGAAGATCACATTTAGTTTACATTATTGTCATCAGGCTGCAGATAGCAAGGCCTGATAATGAGCAGTGCTCAGTCAGATTTATGACTCAGGTTGGGGGATAGAGGTGAAGAACTGAAGCACTGAGGTATTTAACTCTTAAATAAAAGTCCTTGTCAACTCAATATTGGAGCGTGGGAACAAAACAATGTTTGTAATGCTTTTAAATGGGAGAAAACTAAAATGAAAAGTTGTCTTAATGAGTAAGTTGACTATTGATTTTAATGATCTCCCAGTTCTAAATGTCCGATTTACATATAGCAGGGCTCTTGCTTCTAATTGCTGGTAAGCAGTGTGTCATACTAAGAACTGGATAATACAGTCATTTCTGGGAGAAATTTAAAGTGCTGAAGAATGTTCCATATTTGGAATATTTTTTCAGAACATTTTTCTGCACTTTTAAATTTCTCTCATTTTAAACAATGGCTCTGTTTATGTTAAATTTGTAACTGTGCCACATATGCAAAAGGTATGTTCTGTGCCACAAGTACATAAGACGCAGGCTCTCAGTCACTCATACACATATATCCCATTCATATGCACAAATGTTCATAAATCTCCAAAGACCATACTCTCACTGACACACTTGGCAGCCCAGTCGTAGTGGCCCTAATCAAATCATTTTTTCAAATAATAGTATCTGGCTCTATGGACATTAGCTGTAAAGTCAATTAAGGTGGGCATGGGGGAATCTGGTAACAATGCATGAGTTGTTTAGCCTTTCAGCAGCTCACAATGATTTTCAGTGATCAGAAGTAGCTCTCACTATGGAAAAGGTTGGAGACCCATGTATCAAGTTAAATTATTTATGCCAATTAGGTGTAGGCCGATTGTACCGTGGTGGAAGGAGAGAGCAAAAGTCCTTTAGCACTGGGTAGCAGCAGTAAAGTGCACAGAGTTCTAAAGCCTAAAGAAACAAAATCAACAAAGATGGAGGAAGAAGGTTAAAGGTTTGGGGGAAGACAACACAAAGAAGAATGTCAGGTCTAGAAAGTATTCTTTAAAAACTATACCGCAGGCAGAGGCAAAAGTATCACCATCAACTTTGGAAATACAATAATATGTTCAGTTGCCCCAAAAAGCAATAGCTCTAAGGATTAGTGTAGTGGAAAAATCATCATGTGGGGTACTTTGTAAAATGTAGTGGTCAAAAGATTAGAACATCTACTGAAATTGCAGAGTCATTTTTTAATGATTTCTTAAATGCAATGTAGTTGGTTTAATTAGTAGGAAATTCATAGTGGCATGCTGCATTCTGATACCTGCTAAGCTTCTGAGCAGCCCCTGTGCAGTGGTTTCCTTTTCAGTGTTGAATTGGTTCTACATCTGACCTCGATTTTATGGAGTGTTTCAGAAGCTCCTTTTACAAGTAAAGTTAGTGGAACCCTCAATATCATCTGGCCAGCAAAATTCTTTCTCAGGTTGTAGAGAACGACTTCTGAAGGAACTCTGTTTTGACTGATTACATTTTAATCTTAGGTCAACTATTTTATTTATTTATTTAAACTTGTAAAGCGCGCAGCTACCCACAGTGGGTTTCCCGGCGCTCAGGGACAGACTAAAGAAGAAGAACTTGCATGCTAACTTTACTGAAAGAGAACCACAAATCACTGCTGAAAAAGCCAAGTTTTAAGTTCCTTGCGGAAACGAAAAAGATTGGTTTCTGTCTTCAGGGTCACAGGAAGGACATTCCAAAATTTAGGACCCAAATGGCCAAAAGAGCGGCCTACCATCTTTGCTAGCCTAAATCTGGGAATGGAAAAATCGCCATTCCCAGATGATCGAAGAGTTCGGCTTGGTTTATAGGCCTGGATGAGGCCCTGGAGACATTTGGGGGCTATGCCTTGTTTAATTTTGAAGACATGACAGAGGGCTTTGAATTTAATTCGGCTCGGGATTTTGAGCCAGTAAAGGTCACAAAGTGCGGGAGAGGCAGATGTTCTCCTGGGAACATTGCAGAGAAGCCGGGCAGCCGCATTCTGGACTACCTGGAGTTTTTTTATGGTTGACAGGTCGGCTCCAAGATAAAGGACGTTGCCGTAATCCAGGCAGGACACAACCAACGCCTGGACTACAGTTCTTTGAGTGGAGGAGGGCAACATCCAAAGGATTTTTTGAAGCCATCTTAAGCTGGCAAAACAAATGGAGGCCACCTTCACGGCCTGCTGTCTCATTGTGAGTTTCTCATCGATGAGAAACCCGAGATTGCGTACTACGGTAGTGGGCTGAGGGGTGGGTCGCATATCCTTGGGCCAATGGTGGGGGCCCCAAAGATCCTTACCCTTGTCCAATATCACAACCTCGGTCTTTTCACTGTTTAATTTCAGAAAGTTGCACTTTATCCAATCGGATACTCGAGTCGAACCTTCTTTTAAAGTGGAGACATCATTGCACTCTTTATTAGAGAGAGAAAAGATAATTTGTGTGTCATCAGCGTAAGAGTATAAAACAAGACCGGCTTTCTCCACAATGGTGGCCAGGGGTCTCACATAGATATTAAATAATAAAGGACTAATTATGGACCCCTGGGAAATGCCGTACGCCGATGTATAAATTGTAGAGGAGGCAGAGGCAGAGAAAACCTGGAAAGTGCGACCTCTAAAAAAAGAAGCTATCCAGGCTAGTGCAGCACCCTCCACTCCCAGGGACCGAAGAGTCACAAGAAGGGTGGAATGAGACACAGTGTCGAACACCGCGCTCAGATCGATAAGAATGAGAGCGGATGTCTCTCCGCGATCGACCCTGTGTCGCAAACTCTCGGCGACTCCTAGGAAAGTGGTTTTGGTCGAATGATGTGCTCTAAAGCCTGACTGGGACGGATGTAAAAATTCCGAGCTCTCGACAAGTTGGGTTAATTGTATATTGATATGCCTTTCCAGGATCTTTGAGAGAACCGGAAGCAATGAGATTGGTCTGAAGTTGGATAAGTTAGTAACATCAGCTCCAGCCTTTTTTTTCAGTAATGGAACAATCATAGCATGCTTCCACTCCGGTGGGACATGTGACTCAGATAATGAGGAGTTGAGAAGTTGCATTAGTACACGACGTGAACCAAGATCAAGCAGTTTTAAAAATCTGGCCGGTACCGGATCACGTGGGGAGCCAGATTTGATGCTGTTCAGGCAGGAAGAAAAGGAGGCATCATCAAAGAGTGACCAATTTGTGAATTTAGCCGTTGGAGAGGGTAAATAGTTGAGGGTCAATGCTGGCTCTGGCAACAGCGCATCATCAGAGATAGGGGAACTCAATGAGTCATAGATAGTCGTAGATAATTCAGAGTCTCTAACGTTAGCTCTTCTTTGAAGGATGATGACCCAGAAAACGATTGACCAATATGTCTATTGCCTTGAAACTATGAGCAAAAAAAATGAATTTGTTACAGTCGTTTTTATACTCCACTTGCTACAATGTGGATTTCATCTTGAGTTAGGTACTGAACCCACATTCCATTTACATTGCTGAAAACCTGCAGAGAATTGTTGATGGCTGGTTTTGGTGCCCAGAATTTGCTTGAATTGAAGTGGTCACATCAAACACAAGCTATTCAAATCACATAAGCACAAACTTTTACCAAAATGATTGCCAAAATAGCTACAGTTGAACCTATGCAGATATTGTATTTCATACCATGATAAAAAAACTATGGGATCCTTGGATTCTCTAAAGAAGTGTAATTTACTTTGTCTTTTTAAAGCTTACCCAAGACTGAGCATCTTTTGATGAGAGGCACAGGAAATAAGCAGCTTGTCTGCTCCACACCTAGGTGAATATCAGAAAACAACATTAATGACCTAGCGGAATTTGGCTGATACCAACTTAGTGTATGCACATACAAATATATTAGATAACTAGGAATTTATTATTATAAAATCATGTTAATAACCAAATCCACTATCGCTATGACTCATTAGTTAAGTTTTTTCTATAAGGTTATAGAAAGACCTCAGTCAGTTTTAAAAACAGCGAAGGGAGCAACATTGTCAAGTCTTCACTCACCTTAGACATGGAATCTGCAGGAGCGAGGTTAGTTCCCCAATACCTCTAAGAAGCAATCAACACCACCCAAATAATGAATAGGTGTCTGTGTATTATGCCCAAGAGCAACAGGAGAATAGCGATTGGAAGGGGATAAGAAGAGAAGACAAAATTCATGAACTTGGCACCTCAGTGGACGCGCATCTCAGCCTGAATACCCCAGTATCCCTGTGTCTGTGATTCCTGTTAAAAAGCAGAATCCTTGTGTCTATGATTCCTGTCAAAAAGCAGAATCACAATCAGAGGTTTGATTGAAACGCATGCATTCAACTTATATGAACCTGATCCCCCCTTCAGCAATCACTCACCAATTATTGATAGGGAGTATGACCAATAGTTTTTTACTTTACCCTTTCAAAGGGAAACGCTCCAATCCAATCAGCCACTGTCCTCTGTTACATTCGTAATGAGTAGTATAGAGTTAAAGGATGAATCACCCGCTTGTTGTGTCCATTATTTATAGTCTCTGTATTGTTTAGCAATTCGTGCTACATAGTTTCTTGGAGTCACATGCTCAGGGCACTGACTTTGTTGATGTGTATTGTTGTTGTTTCCTTTGTCGTGGATGTTGTCAAGTCTAGAGAGAAGACGCCGGTGACAGGAGGACTCCAAAGTCAATGCAAAGCGATGAGTGGAGCCAGCCAGGAATTGGAAGTGGGTAAGGGACTCGAGGTGAGTGGTGGCTTTTGAAGGAGCGCTGAATACACAATGCAGAGCCGGCCTGGAGATGAAAAGGATAAAGGAATCCAGGTGAATGATAGCTTTTGTAGGAACTCTGGATGTACGATTTAGAGTCAGCCAGGAGATAAAAAATGTAAGCGACTCCAGGTAAGTGCTGGCTTTTGAAGTAGAGCTAGATGTGCAATGTGGAGCTAGCCAGGATCTAGAAAAGGTAAGGGACTCCAAGTAAGAATGGCAAGTTTAAATTAACATGGATACGTGGAGCAGGGCAAGTCAAGAAGGGAAGAAACACGAGGTAGGTTTAGGAAAGCGGGGAAGTTTGTATGTGGGGAGGGGGGGCAACGAGAACTTGATTCAGAATAATAGGGCATTGTGAGAAGTTGGCCTGGCATATGCTGTCCACTAGTTATAGTGGGCACCTTGCACCAGTCCAAACAACCCCTTAGAGGTGATAGGTTAAAGATAACTTTATTTGAAAGCTATCCTAGTGGTGGCTATGGAGAGCAGCCTTCAGGCTAAGTCTTGAAGGAATGTAAAGCAGCTTGTTTTACCAGTTTATAATCTCATGAATGACCAAATGAAAGGAGAACCACACAAGGTGTATATATAACATATATGTATTTATTCTAAACACACCCTACTAGTCTATTTATGAGGCTAGAGGTTAAGCAAATAAGTTACCCTTAATATCACACAGTAAATTAGCACAATATACTTTGAGCCCATGGGCGCACCAAACTAGATATCAAGAAAGTGGTATAAGAACCACGACTTGACTTGACACAAGACCTAGAGCCTGTACAATCGCTGGGCCGGCAAGGAACCACCCAAGGTAGTGACACAGAGGACCTACGGGGGATGCGTGCAGTATAAGATAACAGCCGCGAGACACCGTTAGCTTCTATGGGGAAAGTCGTGGTTGGAAATGTAAAGATTAAGGACACTTAGGAGAGGACTTTGAGCACACCCCTTTAGACTTAAGGGGTTCTAGGGCCAACACTCATGGGAGCACCGGAGTACTCGAGTTACCTCACCCATGGAAGCCGGGTGCATAGGTGTCTTTTGGTGTCGGGAATCGTCATTGATTTCAATGGTGATCTGCTGCAAAGTGCTGCTGCCGTCGAAGTGGAAAGTGTCTGAGGTGATCCGAGCTTGGATGGAAGATAAGAAGAACCTGAAAGCAGAGTCTGGGTCACTAGCCAGTGACCAGAGGCGGAATATGATGTCGGGTGATTTCAGGTTGAAGAGGTGTAGCTTGACTCTGCAGCCACAAGGACCAGGATGTGTTGATGATGACCAGGAGCTGGATTCGAGCTGTCCTACAAAGGATGTTGAGTGCTGGGGCATCAGTGACCGGATTGGACCCAACAAGCCTTGGCAACAGCAACCCATGTAATAAGTGAAGAAATGCTTCGGTGCGAACCAACAAGGTCCGAGGGGCTCACCAATTGGTGGAGAATCAGGGGACATCTAGAGCAACCAGGGAAACCCAATAAAAGTTAAAGTTGCCGTCTCAGGGACCCACTAGTAAATGGACCAGGGATCGCAAAGATACCTCAAGCTAAAACACAAAGGGCCGGCTGACGGAACACTCGTGGAGTGTAGGCCAGCAATCTTCAGTGGAAAAGGTGCTCGGGTCTGGGCTACAAGTAACCCAATGCACAGCCTCAAGGGATGTTGAGAAGCTGATGCACTTGCAAATGTGCACGGTGTCCAGGAGTTCCGGTTTCACATTACTCACGAGGGCTGCGGGTCTCAGCTTTGCTGGGGGCTCGGATCATCCTCTGAGAAGTCTGGAAATCTATCTTGTGGGGTGAAAATACTTCGGAGTCCGGTGGGAGCTTCGGAGATGTAGACCGGCAAAAGCTTTGTTGGTGCCTGCCAAACAGGGAGTAACTCCTTTACTCCAAGGGAGATTCTTCAGTCATGTATAATGTCGAAGTTCCAGGATTTCTGTAGCAGAGTTTCATACAGGTATAATCTAAAGTCCTGTAGCCAGGGGTTCCTGTCTTATACCCAAGGAAGGGGTTGGACATATCCTGGGGACCAACCTATGGCAGGGTTTCTGAGATGGCTATGCCGTCTTTGATGCTTTGGGCACTTTACCACTGTTGATCAGTGTCGAAGTGCAAATGCTCCCTGTGTAAAGTGTAATGGTAATTGGTTATCCATGATTGGTATGTTTGCCTTACTAGTAAAGTCCCTAGTCCGGAGTGTGGAGCTGCACTTAGTTTTCTATCATAACAGTGTTGGGGGAATATTTTGGCAGTAGCTGACCGCGAGTCAGTAAGAGTGGCATGACCGTCCAGAGCATCGCGATCGGTGCTGCGATCGGTGCCGGAGCACATTATTTTTGCATTACGAATTGCATTATTATTGCTTTACAAACTGCCTGATTGTTGCATTACGAATTGCATTATTTTCGCATTACGAACTGCCTGATTGTTGCATTACGATTTGCATTATTTTTACATTACAAAGTGCCTGATTCTTGCATCACGAACTGCATAGCATTGCATTAGAACTGCATTGGAGTATTGAGAATTGCTCATTAATACTGCAAGAACCTATATGGGACTGGTGGCTAAGCATGGGCGGAAAATCCGTTCCGCTCGCGGATCCTGCAGATTTTCTGTAAATTCAATCCGCGAACTCTCGCGAATTTACCAAAAATCCGCAAATTCGCACGCAGCGGATTTTTTTTCTTGCTGATAAAATATTGCGGCGTGCGGCGTTCACTTACCGTCATTCAGCGTTTGCTGAGTTGTTTTTCTCGATATTTTGCGTGTGCTGCACCATTTTGGATCTTGCTGCGGGATCCCGCGGGAGTTTGCCGACGCATCGCGAGAGTTCGCAATGGCGAACATGTAGGTGCGGCGGGCAGCAACAATCTCGCACTCGCGAAATTACAAAATTTGCAATTCTGCACAAGAAATCCACTAGCAAGCAGCATAGACCTTCTGAAAATGATGATGTTTATCAGAATAACTCCTCAGGTTGACATTTGCCTGCACTTTTTTGGATTTGAGGCCTTTTGACTTTCTTTGGATCACTTTTGGATTAGAAATCAACTTTCACAAGTAAGTTTGTTTGGGGCATTACAGTTGCTGTTCTGCAGAAAAACGAGTTTTGCAAAACTGAAAGCACTCAGCAGGTGCAAAAGTTCACTCATCCTTAGTAACCATTCCCTGTAGTACTTCCTGAGGGGCCCCTCCAGAGTTCAGTTGCCTATGTTTGTTTGGGCATTACAGTTGCTGTTCTGCAGAAAAACGAGTTTTGCAAAACTGAAAGCACTCAGCAGGTGCAAAAGTTCAAACTCATAGTTAGTAACCATTTCCTGTAGTGCTTCCTGACTGGGGCCCCTCCAGAGTTCAGTTGCTAGTTGCAACAATTCTATGACCCTGCTCTGACCCTCACAGCAGGCTCATAGAATAGTTACAAGTAGGCCACAAAGGTCCTGAAAAAAAATTGCACTGCAACAGAAAGCAAATTACAGATAAGGAAGCAGGTGCCAGACTGGAATTTTAAAACAGTGACACATTAATAAATCAACCCCAAATTAATTCATGTCAGTTGAAGCAGGGCAGGTGTGCTTGCTTTTCCCCCCCATAATATACAGTGATGAACCAGAGGGTGGCATTGATGTACCAGAGGGTGGCATGAGTGAAACAGGGTGGCAGTGGTGAAACAGAGGGTGCTGTGAACCTGTGATGATGAACCAGACGTAGAAACAACATAGTCGTGACCGTTGCGAGCCGACAAGTAAGTTCGCAATTGCAAACTGGTACAAAACCCTCGCGAACTGGCAGAAACCCTTGCACACATTGGGAAAAAGGGGACCCCTATATAATATAGTAGCACTTGCTATACATAGGGAAGAAACAAAGTTAGGAAAGGTCTATAGCAAAGTGACAGACATTGATTAGATAGTACAATTTGCGTTTTTTTGTAAATAAAAACCTAGACTGAAACAGTATATAAAAGTCCACTAGTGTACAGAAACCAATGAGCAAAATAATTTCTGATAGAGCTTTATTGTTTATTGTTGTTAACTATTTTTCTTTTGTTTTCTACTATTTTTTATATATATAGTTTTTATAAGTGATTATGTGTTTAAATTTTATATAGTCTTGAATTGAAACCCTTGCAAACACACAAAACAAATCCGCAAATTTGCGAGAATTCGCGATTTTGCGGATTGCGAGTTAGCAAATACGCAAATTCATGAACGCCAGATTCACAAAATTCGCCCATGCTTACTGGTGGCCTAATAACCGGCAAGGTGAAATATTACAAATACGCATAAGTTGGGTTTTTATTGGGTGGTCTCATTGTATAAATGTTTTTTATAAACATATCGTTTTTTTAAAAACTCTTGTGGACTCCATTTGTGGTGTTATCACTGGGTTCCTGAGAGCATGGTTGCAAATAATTTACACATTTGTCTTGGAGATAAGCCTGGCTGCTCGTGCCAAGCTACCGAGGGGGTGAACAGGGGCTATCTGAGAAGGTGTCCTTCCTTTCCCTGACTTAGAAGCAAGGGTCCTTATTTGGACTAAGGTACCTACCTCAGCCAACTAGAGACCCCCAGTTCTAACAACCAACATAAGATTTCTATTTATCTAAGACAATTAAATAGCATTCCAGTGTAATGTGTGCAGATGAAAGATCAGTTCAAGCTTAGGCAGCTGGATAAATAAACAAAATGGTCACAGCTACATGAAGAGAAAGCACTTTTTTATGGAAGCACACCACTTCTGCCCAATCAAAACATGAACTCCTGACTCCCAGCATGTGGGTGAAGACAAAGCCCCTCTCTAGTGCTGCTTACATAATTGTATTGTGACAGGTGCCTCTGTCAAGCAGACCATAAAAACTGTAACAGGGTAATGAATGGTGAAAAGAAAAGATAGTCAAACCTCAATTTATAAGTACCTGGTAATGTGTTTTCGGAATACAGTGCATTTTTCATATCATATAGCATTACTGAATGCAAAGGCAAATGCCTTGGAACATTTCTGTTACAACATGCAACACAATTATTCAGGCCATCAGTAAATTCACTCCACACACTCTGCACCAAAAACGCTATGCAATGGCTGGATACAATACAAAGTAATCTGTTTAGGTGATCATTTACCCTTCCCGCATTGCACGTTTTTAGTATAGATGCAAAATACAACAGGGAAGGCTAAATGTCCCTCTATGGGATGTTGAGCCCAATACCTCAATATTTGCATATGACCACTTGACCATGGAGGACTAATGTGCAGTCCTAGACAGACTCTTCGTGCTGACAGATAATCTTAACCCTTTGCATGCTGATGACCCGCTCCGTCATCAGCTGTGGGTGCGCTGTGCTGATGATGGAGCGGTTCCGTCATGGCCCAGCCGCCGCGCCTGAGCGGCGCTGATTTCGCGCCTGCGCGGGCGTTCTAATGAGCGGAGCGGGTCATGACGGAACCGCTCCGTCACCAGCATAGCTCAACCACGGCTGGTGGCGGAGCGGCTCCGTCACCAGCATGCGGCCGCCGCGCGGCCGCCCTGCCCCTTTAGCGCTGCGGCGGAATAGCCGCCGCAGCGAAGGGGTTAAACTATAGGAACGGACTTTTAATTTACAATCGCTTCAAACAACCTAAATATTCAACGAGTCAAACTACATATTCCAGTGGGGTTTGAACATGCAGCTGTGAGCGAGAAACCTAGGTTGGATCAGAGTTCAGTCTCATCTCTCCTACTTTTTACTATAGAGCCTCATAAAGATATACCAGCCTTTGGCAATAGGACGAGCGAGATGAGGAAAGCTGCAAGAATGAAAGTGAATTGCACACAAGCTGATAAGCAATTGTTCCAGTGCAGCCTGGTACAGCTGGCAAAATACCATCCTCTGGGGTGCATGTGTCTCAAGGCCTGTGAATATGTTGCCAGTACCATTGGGGAACTGAGTAAACCAGGAGTTATCTTCATCCATGAATTTCTCCAAGAGGTAGAGGATTCCAGCCCCTCTAAAGAACCCTCGCAGTGGATTGAGCCTGACCCCTTTCACCACATCTTCACGCCATGAAACATGGTACAGAATAAGGAAACATACACTTTTCAGTTTCGTCACAGGGAAGAAAAGCAATTCCTTACGCTTGCTGCAACAGAGAGGGCTGTTTGTATCTTCAGTGTCCCGAGATATGTTGCACTGAAAACCAAGCAGGCTCTCGCAAACAAACACAGAGAATACAAAACCAAGTCAAGTGAAAGTGTCAGGACTTAGGTTCAAAAAACACTTTTGGATATGAAGCAATGTTTGACAGTATTTTAAAGCTTGTGATTTGTGAGTCAGTCGACAAGGGGCTTTCTGCCCAGTAAAAAAGGAACTTTGGGGCATATTTACAATAACTGGCGCATCCCTGCATATCAGCAGGGATGAACCAGTTATTGTGCGCCGCAGCTCCGCCACCATGGATGCACCGCATTTACAATGCGGCGCACCGTGGGGCACAAACGGCACAGATGCGTGATGCATCTGTGCTGTAAAAGTGGTGCATTGCTGGAGTTGCGACGCAGCTCCAGCAATGCTCTGGGGCCCTATCTTGTTAATGCTGCGCCAATCCATACGCCTGCTTCAAGCAGGCGCAGGGTTTTGACGCAGCATGGCCCCAAAAGTGACTGAGGGAAATCTTGTAGATTTCACTCAGCCACTTTTGGGAGGCGTTCCTGCGCCGGAACGCCCCAACCTGCACAGGAACACCTACATTTGGCGCAGGGCTTAACAACGTGACGCATCTCATATCCTAGATGCGTCATGTTGTAAGTACCCCGCACCATGGTGTAGGATTTGCGCCGCTGCTGCTTCACAAAAGTGACACAACGGCGGAGTATATGAGGCTCAAGGGGCTTGTAAATCTGCCCCTATGTTTAGTCAACGCTGGGAACGAGACAAGCAAACCACAATGGAAGACAAACAAGCATCCTGTGATTATGCGCAAATAATTGAATCTCCTGCCTGAAAATAGAATGTGTCTGTAATGCAACTGGTGGTCATGTAAAGCGCTCTTATCCCTTCGGGTCCAGTTTACGCTTTATAATTTTGCACAAAAATATATATATATAAAAAAGCAGTGTTGTAGGAGCGGTGGGGGGCGACACGAGGAGATTAAGTGGCTGCAAAGGTGCAAAAAACAAAAAGCAGTGTTGTGGTAGGGGTGGGGGGGAGGAGATAGCAACAATGTGCTCCGGACGAGGTGTCACAAATGTTGCATACACTGGCCCTAATGCACGAGTGCATGCTTGGACAGCCGCTTGCGCCTCCCGTAGTACATCCTCTAACTCTTAGGAGGATCAAAAACCTGCATTTACTGAAATGTGCCCGTGAAATAAAAAAGCATTTGTTATTTCAGATTGTAAAAACATTGTTGTGCTTAAACTTTCTTAGGCTGTTGCTTTAAGACTCATAGCTCATTGAATAATAAATTATCGCTTTTTTGAAATATTGTGTGTGTCCACTGTGTGCCAAATCACAACAAGCATTGGCAAATGATGAGGAAGGTGTGCCTAAATTGAGTAACCACATGAGAAGGAGGAAAGAGGGAGGAACAGGGGAGGAGGGAACAGCCGCCGGATGTGGCGTAACAGCCAAAGCAGCTCACCTTGAAGCTGGGGAACCATGTTTGAATCTTGGCATTGGCTCAAGCATCCTGTGATTGTGTGCAAATCCCCTAATCTTCCTGTGCCTGAAAAAAGAATGTGTCCATCTGTAATGTAACTGGTGATCATATAAAGCGCCCTGATCCCTTTGGCTCGAGTTGGTGCTATATAACACTAGAAAGAAATATAATTTTTCAAAAGCAGCGCTGTGAGAGGTGTGAGGGGTGGCTTGGTGGGGGTGGCAAAGGGATATTAAGTGACGGCAAAGGTGCAAAAAATTAACCCTGGTCGTAGTTCGCGAAGTACCGCTACGCGTAGCTATGCGAAGTGCACTTCACACTACGCGAGCTACATGTATCTACGCGAACTGCGTAGTGCACTGTGCAAAATGCTGTTCGCACTGATTTCACAGTGCCGGATGCTTGTCCGCACTGTGCAATCAGTGCAAATTGCATCTTGCACAGTGCAAGCAGTCATTTTCTGCTGCTCAAGTAGACTTCTACTCGAGCGGCAGCTTTCTCAACGTGAACTGGTAGTTTCTCATCAAGAGCCGTCGCAAGCAAACGCGACCACTCGCATTGAGAAACCTAAGCTCCCAGCGTTGAGAATCTCGCCAGGAGGTTTATTTTCCACGCTCGTGATCGGCAACTTGATGTTGCTCATCGCGAACGAGGAAAAAGTCTCGGTGGGATGTCATTTTGCTTGCTTGAAGTCTTCAGCTTGATGGTGAGGACCGCGAGCAAGCAAAATATGATCGCTGCACTACGCTACGTGTGTTTGCACAGTGCTACGTGCAATTCGTGTAGTGCGAAATAGCGCAAACTTCACGAACTACACGAGCATAGCGTAGTGCTTTGACCATGGTTAAAAAAAACAAAAAACAACTGTGTTGGTTATGGGGTCAGCACGAGGAAATTGTGGTGACCGAAACTTAATTAAACACTGAAGCAAACAGCATGGTAATTGAAACGGCAGCTGCAAGCCTTTCATGAAGCCAGTGCAGGAAGTTAACCGTCCACTGAGCAGTGGTCGAATGTGGAATAATGGTCAGAGCTTCCTACCTTCAAGATGGAGAACCAGGTTTGAGTCTCGGCATCGGCGCAGACATCCTGTGATTGTGTGCAAATCATTTAATCTCCCCATGCCTGTAAATCTAATGTGTCCATTCGTAATGCTGGTTATGTAAAGTGCTCTGGAACCTTCGGGTCGAGTTTGCGCTATATAACACTGCAAATAAATAAAATTCAGAAAGCAGTGTTGTGGGAGGGGTCAGCATAAGGAGATTAAGTGGGGGAAGAAGAATAATAAACACTGAAGCAAACTGCACTGCAAATGACGAAGAAGCTGCGAGTGCACAAAGTAAACAGAACACTTAAAAGGAGCAAAGGCAGGCCAACAATAAACAACCATTGGCCGCTTTCATGGCTGCAAAAGTGAAAGCGATCGCCTGGGAGTGGGACAGGAACCGAGAGAGAAACAGATGCGCACAAAGAGGCAGCAGATAAAACAAGGATTGGCCGCTTTTGCATCCGCAAAAGTGAAAGCAATCACCCAGGAGTGGTGCATGCATGTGTGCGTGCACGTGCATTGTGCTCTTTTTCAAAGCACATACTCGTGCTTGTGGCGCACCCCTGGGCGCTCCAGCAAGGTGTATACCGCCACAAGCACGAGTATGTGCTTTGAAAAAGAGCTGCATGATGGCTCAAGGTCTCTTATGCAGTGCATGCATACTGCATAGGCAAGACCTAAAAACCATCCCTGGACACATTTACTCCTGGAAATTACCACCCAATCTCGCTGCTCCCCAGCCTAGCTAAAGTCTGTGAAAAAGTGGTTACCAACCACTTCACCAAGTACGTCAAGTCCCCCGGGCTTGTTCCATCCAGTGCAATCGGGGTTCCGGGCGGCTTACAGCACAGAGTCTGCTTTAGTGGAGATGTCCGAAGCTATCCAAGAGTGCCTCGATGCCAGTTGGAGGGCAACCCTGGTTATGCTGGACTTCTTGGCGGCCTTAGATACTGTGCCTCATGGCCTGTTTTTGGACAGCCTCGTGGAGATCGGAGTCTCTGGGTCCATGTGGGGTTGGATTGAGTCTTTCTTGGAGGGCCGTTCTCAGCAGGATTGACTTCCACTGTGTGCTTCTGCTCCGCAATCGGTGGCCACTGGGGTACCTCAGGGTCATCACTTAGCCCCCTTCTCTTTAACACCGATGTTATTCCGCTGGTCTATCTTGCGGAAGTATTAGGGGTTAAGGTGATGGCCTATGCTGACGACACCCAACTGCTTTTTTCCTGGGGCTCGGGATGAGGATCTGGTTCTCCCTGCCAAACACTGCCTATCCTCGGTCTTTCAGTGGCTCGCTCATGCACAGCTCAAATGCAATTAGGAGAAATCGGAGATCCTTTTGTATGACGCTTTCCCTGACAACTTCAAGAGAGAAGTTATGGCCCCCTTGTTCCCCTCTTCCCAGCTGTAAGGGTATTTCCATTAAGAACCGTGAGGTCTGGTTTAGTGAGAACTTGATCTTCTCCCCGTAGGTCAAGAAGCTGGCGGGCTCTTGCTTCAGCATCCTTAAGTCTTTGAGGAAGTTTCCTCATCTTCTGCTCAAGGCTGCTAAGAGACTGTGGTTCGTGCTTTAATTTTCTCGTGCCTCGACTATGCTAATATATTGTACGCTACAGAAAAGGGGGTGGTGATGAACAGAGTGTCTGAATTAAGCAGACCACTCTTACCCAGTCCAAAGATCAGGGCTTGATCCATCACCGTTATTTATCTCACTGCCCCATCCCAGCTCAGAACCTGGCTATATGCAAATTAGTCTGTCCCTGGCCCAGTGCATCATGGGAACAGGGCAGACCAAACTACCAAGCCAATTCTTCACCAGAAAGGAGACAAGCTACCGGGGACCGGTTTCTGGCATTTCAGCCTCTTCGGCCCGGCTTGCTTGAATCCTGATGGAGCAGTGAGAAAGGGACTCATGTCTGAGTATACCCTGCCACACCTATAGTGGCCAAAAACGATACAGAAAAGGGGGTGGTGATGAACAGAGTGTCTGAATTAAGCAGACCACTCTTACCCAGTCCAAAGATCAGGGCTTGATCCATCACCGTTATTTATCTCACTGCCCCATCCCAGCTCAGAACCTGGCTATATGCAAATTAGTCTGTCCCTGGCCCAGTGCATCATGGGAACAGGGCAGACCAAACTACCAAGCCAATTCTTCACCATAAAGGAGACAAGCTACCAGGGACCGGTTTCTGGCATTTCAGCCTCTTCGGCCCGGCTTGCTTGAATCCTGATGGAGCAGTGAGAAAGGGACTCATGTCTGAGTATACCCTGCCACACCTATAGTGGCCAAAAACGATACAGAAAAGGGGGTGGTGATGAACAGAGTGTCTGAATTAAGCAGACCACTCTTACCCAGTCCAAAGATCAGGGCTTGATCCATCACCGTTATTTATCTCACTGCCCCATCCCAGCTCAGAACCTGGCTATATGCAAATTAGTCTGTCCCTGGCCCAGTGCATCATGGGAACAGGGCAGACCAAACTACCAAGCCAATTCTTCACCAGAAAGGAGACAAGCTACCGGGGACCGGTTTCTGGCATTTCAGCCTCTTCGGCCCGGCTTGCTTGAATCCTGATGGAGCAGTGAGAAAGGGACTCATGTCTGAGTATACCCTGCCACACCTATAGTGGCCAAAAACGATACAGAAAAGGGGGTGGTGATGAACAGAGTGTCTGAATTAAGCAGACCACTCTTACCCAGTCCAAAGATCAGGCCTTGATCCATCACCGTTATTTATCTCACTGCCCCATCCCAGCTCAGAACCTGGCTATATGCAAATTAGTCTGTCCCTGGCCCAGTGCATCATGGGAACAGGGCAGACCAAACTACCAAGCCAATTCTTCACCAGAAAGGAGACAAGCTACCGGGGACCGGTTTCTGGCATTTCAGCCTCTTCGGCCCGGCTTGCTTGAATCCTGATGGAGCAGTGAGAAAGGGACTCATGTCTGAGTATACCCTGCCACACCTATAGTGGCCAAAAACGATACAGAAAAGGGGGTGGTGATGAACAGAGTGTCTGAATTAAGCAGACCACTCTTACCCAGTCCAAAGATCAGGGCTTGATCCATCACCGTTATTTATCTCACTGCCCCATCCCAGCTCAGAACCTGGCTATATGCAAATTAGTCTGTCCCTGGCCCAGTGCATCATGGGAACAGGGCAGACCAAACTACCAAGCCAATTCTTCACCAGAAAGGAGACAAGCTACCGGGGACCGGTTTCTGGCATTTCAGCCTCTTCGGCCCGGCTTGCTTGAATCCTGATGGAGCAGTGAGAAAGGGACTCATGTCTGAGTATACCCTGCCACACCTATAGTGGCCAAAAACGATACAGAAAAGGGGGTGGTGATGAACAGAGTGTCTGAATTAAGCAGACCACTCTTACCCAGTCCAAAGATCAGGGCTTGATCCATCACCGTTATTTATCTCACTGCCCCATCCCAGCTCAAAACCTGGCTATATGCAAATTAGTCTGTCCCTGGCCCAGTGCATCATGGGAACAGGGCAGACCAAACTACCAAGCCAATTCTTCACCAGAAAGGAGACAAGCTACCGGGGACCGGTTTCTGGCATTTCAGCCTCTTCGGCCCGGCTTGCTTGAATCCTGATGGAGCAGTGAGAAAGGGACTCATGTCTGAGTATACCCTGCCACACCTATAGTGGCCAAAAACGATACAGAAAAGGGGGTGGTGATGAACAGAGTGTCTGAATTAAGCAGACCACTCTTACCCAGTCCAAAGATCAGGGCTTGATCCATCACCGTTATTTATCTCACTGCCCCATCCCAGCTCAGAACCTGGCTATATGCAAATTAGTCTGTCCCTGGCCCAGTGCATCATGGGAACAGGGCAGATCAAACTACCAAGCCAATTCTTCACCAGAAAGGAGACAAGCTACCGGGGACCGGTTTCTGGCATTTCAGCCTCTTCGGCCCGGCTTGCTTGAATCCTGATGGAGCAGTGAGAAAGGGACTCATGTCTGAGTATACCCTGCCACACCTATAGTGGCCAAAAACGATACAGAAAAGGGGGTGGTGATGAACAGAGTGTCTGAATTAAGCAGACCACTCTTACCCAGTCCAAAGATCAGGGCTTGATCCATCACCGTTATTTATCTCACTGCCCCATCCCAGCTCAGAACCTGGCTATATGCAAATTCGCATATTTCTGTCCACCCTAAGCGTGGAAGGGTATTCTCAGATGTGAGACCCTTGCTCATTGCACCATCAGGATTCAAGCAAACCGGGCCGAAGACGGCTGTAATGCCAGAAACCGGTCCCCGGGAGCTTGTTTCCTTCCCAGTGTAAGAATTGGCTTCTGTAGTTTGGTTTGTCCTGTTCCCATCATGCACTGGGACAGGAACAGACTAATTTGCATACAGCCAGGTTCTGAAACTGGGATGGTGCAGTGAGCTAAAAAACGGTGTTGGATCTAGCCCTGATCTTTTGACTGGGTGAGAGCTTTCTGCTTAATTCAGAGACTCTGTCCCTCACCACCCCTTTTTGTAAATATTTTTGTCCACCCTAAGCGTGGAAGGGTATTCTCAGATGTGAGACCCTTGCTCATTGCACCATCAGGATTCAAGCAAACCGGGCCGAAGACGGCTGTAATGCCAGAAACCGGTCCCCGGGAGCTTGTTTCCTTCCCAGTGTAAGAATTGGCTTCTGTAGTTTGGTTTGTCCTGTTCCCATCATGCACTGGGACAGGAACAGACTAATTTGCATACAGCCAGGTTCTGAAACTGGGATGGTGCAGTGAGCTAAAAAACGGTGTTGGATCTAGCCCTGATCTTTTGACTGGGTGAGAGCTTTCTGCCTAATTCAGAGACTCTGTCCCTCACCACCCCTTTTTGTAAATATTTTGTCCACCCTAAGCGTGGAAGGGTATTCTCAGATGTGAGACCCTTGCTCATTGCACCATCAGGATTCAAGCAAACCGGGCCGAAGACGGCTGTAATGCCAGAAACCGGTCCCCGGGAGCTTGTTTCCTTCCCAGTGTAAGAATTGGCTTCTGTAGTTTGGTTTGTCCTGTTCCCATCATGCACTGGGACAGGAACAGACTAATTTGCATACAGCCAGGTTCTGAAACTGGGATGGTGCAGTGAGCTAAAAAACGGTGTTGGATCTAGCCCTGATCTTTTGACTGGGTGAGAGCTTTCTGCTCAATTCAGAGACTCTGTCCCTCACCACCCCTTTTTGTAAATATTTTTGTCCACCCTAAGCGTGGAAGGGTATTCTCAGATGTGAGACCCTTGCTCATTGCACCATCAGGATTCAAGCAAACCGGGCCGAAGACGGCTGTAATGCCAGAAACCGGTCCCCGGGAGCTTGTTTCCTTCCCAGTGTAAGAATTGGCTTCTGTAGTTTGGTTTGTCCTGTTCCCATCATGCACTGGGACAGGAACAGACTAATTTGCATACAGCCAGGTTCTGAAACTGGGATGGTGCAGTGAGCTAAAAAACGGTGTTGGATCTAGCCCTGATCTTTTGACTGGGTGAGAGCTTTCTGCTTAATTCAGAGACTCTGTCCCTCACCACCCCTTTTTGTAAATATTTTTGTCCACCCTAAGCGTGGAAGGGTATTCTCAGATGTGAGACCCTTGCTCATTGCACCATCAGGATTCAAGCAAACCGGGCCGAAGACGGCTGTAATGCCAGAAACCGGTCCCCGGGAGCTTGTTTCCTTCCCAGTGTAAGAATTGGCTTCTGTAGTTTGGTTTGTCCTGTTCCCATCATGCACTGGGACAGGAACAGACTAATTTGCATACAGCCAGGTTCTGAAACTGGGATGGTGCAGTGAGCTAAAAAACGGTGTTGGATCTAGCCCTGATGTTTTGACTGGGTGAGAGCTTTCTGCTTAATTCAGAGACTCTGTCCCTCACCACCCCTTTTTGTAAATATTTTTGTCCACCCTAAGCGTGGAAGGGTATTCTCAGATGTGAGACCCTTGCTCATTGCACCATCAGGATTCAAGCAATCCGGGCCGAAGACGGCTGTAATGCCAGAAACCGGTCCCCGGGAGCTTGTTTCCTTCCCAGTGTAAGAATTGGCTTCTGTAGTTTGGTTTGTCCTGTTCCCATCATGCACTGGGACAGGAACAGACTAATTTGCATACAGCCAGGTTCTGAAACTGGGATGGTGCAGTGAGCTAAAAAACGGTGTTGGATCTAGCCCTGATCTTTTGACTGGGTGAGAGCTTTCTGCTTAATTCAGAGACTCTGTCCCTCACCACCCCTTTTTGTAAATATATTGTACGCTGGCATTCCATGCTGTTACCTTGAAATGCAATCATCATTTTATACATTAATGAAACACCATTGGATAAAGTAGATACCGTTGGATATAAATTGATAGATCTGATTTAGTATTTGAAGGTATATTAAAATGAAATGAATCTAATATAGAATTACATAAAAGTTCATATTTGAGGAAATCAGAAGAAGGTAAATGAAATTTTGCCTGTAAAACATCAAAAGATATAAAAGTATTATTATTGTAAACATCTTTGAGGCAAAAAATACCAGCTTTATTCCATAAATGCCAAAATCTGACATTTCGAGTAAATTTTAGGCGTGGGTTATATCATAATGACACATCTATAGTAATAGACATGGGTGATTAGAACATTAAGTCGACATCACTTAATAGTAGTTTAGTGGATTTTAAAATAACAGATTTATGAAGAAATGTTGATTTATTGGACATAGTTAACAAATTAGACAATGGAAACTGATCCACCAGACTCCTTTCTACAAAACGCCATGCAGGGGGAATGATCAGATGAGAATGAGAGCTTTGTTTTAATATAGAAGCTTTATGGTAACTAAAAAAGGTTGGTAAACCAAATCCTCCTTTACACTTATGCAATTTTTGTTTGTTACAACCAATACGAGGTGATTTATTGCTCCAAGAAAATTTAGAAAGGAGTTAATCCACAACTTTATAAAACTTCCTAGGAAATTGAGTAGGAATCATTGCTAGGAAATACAATATTTTCGGTGCTATAGTAATTGTTATAGAGCCAATTTTTCCTCACCATGACAGATGAAGTGAAGTTAGATATTTTATCCTTAAAATACCTAAAAATAAAATCACAATCTAATGATATTGTTGTTTTTATAGATGAAGAGAACAAAATGCCAAGGTATTCAAATGTATCCCTTTGCCAAATTATTTCTTTCATGGGAAACATATCTGTGGTACAAGGAAACAATGCGGTTTTATTAGTATTTAACGTGTAACCAGAAATCTCGGAATAAGATGAAAGAATCTCAAATAAAGGAGGGAATGAGGATATAGAATTGCTAAGAAATAATAGTATATAATCTGCATATGCTATTGTTTTAATAATAACCTCCTTAATATTAATACCAGCAATATCATTCTAATGGAAAAAAGCTAAGTTCAATAACAAGGAGAAATAGAAGTGGGGAGAGTGGACAGCCCTGTCTGGTACCTCTGAAAAGAGAAAATTGGTTTGAAGTTTGGCCATTAACAAATAAACAAGCAGTAGAAGTAGAGTGAAAAGCAGACAGCATACGAATAAATAAATCACCAAAATTAAATTCTATTAAAGTACGAAATAAAAATTGCCAATGAACTTTATCAAAAGCTTTCCCAGCATCCAATGCAAGTACTCCTGATGGTAAGGATAAAGTGGACCCTTGTTCTATAACATGTAATAAATGTTCTTATGTTATTGACAGAATATCTATTTCTCATAAACCCAGACTGATCTGGATGAATACTAGAATCTAAAACAGAGGTTAGCCTAGTTGCAAGTATTTAGGCATAAATTATACAATCTTGTGTTTATTAAAGAAATAGGACTGTCATTTGACACAAATGTAGGGTCTTTTTTAGGTTCAGGTAGTGAAACAATCAAAGCCTCAGTAAAAGAACCTGTTGTAGCCCCTGTAGAACTAAAAAAGGTAAATAGCTTAAATAAATTACGAATAAGCTGCAACTGAACTTCTTTATAAAATTCTGCTGGAATGCCATCCGGTCCCAGGGATTCATTTTGTTTAAGAGACTTAGGCATAGATGCATCAAGCGATATTGCGATCGCAATCGCTGCGAAACAGAGATAGCGATTGCAATTCCCACTTCCGCAATGCATCAAGTACAAAACCAGCAAATAGCGAAATCGGAAAACAAAGAATCGCAAAACCATTTTGAAACCCCCATTACGATTCCTTAACAGCGATTCCCCACAAATTTAGCGAAACAATAGCGAATTCGCAATCAAATTGCGAATTCGCTAATAAATCGCTAATCACTTTCATCAAAAATCGCAAATTGCGAAAATACCCAAATTCGCAACATACGAGTCGCAATTCAAGGAGAAGCCAAAACAGGTGGTAACCATGAAGTCCAATTGGTGAAAAAAAAAATTCTAACAATAAACTGGTGTTGGGTAAATCAAACATACTTAAGGAGACTCAGTAGGTGCATGAGGAAAGTCGCAATGCCAGGTCTCTACATCGTGGCAAGGCGGCTGAGGCTCCAGGCTGCAGCCCAGAACCAACGCAGGATTCATGAACGCATCTTCCAGCTGCGGATTACACTACTGGGACTTACTGAAGAGGAGATCTACTCCAAATACAGGTTCAATGGGGCAATGATTAATAAGCTCATCAGAGACCTTGACCCCCTGATGCAGAACCCAACACGGAGGACCAATGCCGTGCCCACCCATGTACAGGTCCTGTGCAGCCTGCACCTCCTGGCCTCCGGCAGCTTCCAGGGGATAGTCGCGTATGCAGGGGGTATATCCCAGAGTACACAGTCACGCTGCCTACAGAGTTTCCTGGATGCCATGCTGAGTCCGATACACCACTACATCACCTTCCCATCAACCCAACAGGACTTAATGCAAACAAAATTGGACTTCTATCACACCGCACAATTCTCCCATGTAATTAGCTGCATTGACTGCACCCACATTGACATCTGTCCACCCGCAGAGACAGAATACATGTACCGGAACTGCAAGTCATACCACTCCCTCAACATCCAGATGGACTGCAATGCGAAGACCATCATCACAGACATTGTGGCACAATACCCGGGGAGCGCGCATGATTTGTTTATCTTCCAGCACAGCAGCATACACACCCGCTTGGCCAGGGGTGATTTTGGGGACGGACATCTCCTAGGTAAGGACACATGCCCACATACAGTATGTTAAGACCATGTTGCCGCGCATAACAGGCACTGACCCTCTGCTCCTCCCTTCAGGTGACAGCGACTACGGACTCTGTGAATACCTCCTCACCCCATACCTCAACCCTTAAACACCATAGGAACGGCGGTACAATGCTGCACATATTCACACCAGAAATGTGAAAGAGCAGACATTTGGCATATTAAAGAGTCGATTCTGCATCCTCCACAAGACTGGCGGCGCCCTGAAAAACCGGCAAGAGATCTGCTGCCGCATCGTCGCCGTGTGCGCGATACTCCACAATATTGCCACTAAGCGGAGGATACCTGTGGAGGTGTCTGGTAGTGAGTCCAAGGGGGACAACCTGCCACCTGCACATGTGCATCATGCACACGGGGAGAATCCTGCTGAAGGTCACAGGCGCTGCGCAAACATCACACAGAACTATTTCTAGTGCACCCATTCCCCTCACACAACAATGCACTCAAGCAAGCCTCATGAATGATTGACATGAGGAAGATTTGTGTTGAAAATAAAGCTTTTGTTTAATACACCAGCTCTCAATGTGCTTTAATCAACAAACAATAGTTCAACTGTATTCAGACATACAGGCTCATGTAACCTGAGCCGGCGTGCGTGGTTATCTCACCACGGCACTGACGGAATTGTGTAGAAACTAGCACCTCCTGCCAGACGCACCCTCTCGCCTCTCACCCTCCAAGTTGGGATTATTTTGTCGTGATGCAGTGTTGGCCCGTGAACTGCGGCACCGTTCTGATTGCACCAGCACAGACAGGCTGCTGAGGCTAGATGTCCCTTCACTGGCATCATACCCCCCTTGCATTGCCATGGCCGGCCACCTGTTGGTACTCCACAGTGGTGGTGACCTGCTCCAGGGCCCTTGCAACATCAGCACAGCATTGGACCATCTGTACCTGCATGGCCAATGATCTGCGCGACAGCTGGGAAGTGGCGTTCCCATTCAGGTGGTTTGATCATGCGTAGGCTGATAGCCGTGTGAGAAGTTGCCTGTGGCGTCTGTGGGTGATGTCCTGCTGCGCCACCATCAGTTGGTTGCTCTCCTTGACCGCTGTGGTCAGCTCCTGCACACTCTCAGTGAGTAGATTAATGTTGCGAGCAGTTTTATAGAGCTGCAGCTTCATTGCTGCCATGTGCTGTGCCTGTTTACAGTGCACAGCAATTATCTGAGCCTCAATGCCCAGGCCCAAGTTGTGTGCCTGTTGCTCCATGTCTGCTGTGGTGAGCACAGAGCGCTGCTGCCTCAACCTGCTGCTTGCGAGGGACCTCACACTTGCTGGGCGCCGTGTCTGCCTCCTGGGTGGGGGTGGGATCGGCTCCACTGCAATGCGTGCTGAGTGGTGAGGTTGTTCTCTCCCTGTAGCTGCAGGGTTGGCCCTGTGTCTTGGTGCAGGTGCTGGTTCAGGTGCTGGTCCAGGTGCTGGTCCAGGTGCTGGTGCTGGCTGGGTCTCTCTCTCCGTCTCATCAGGTGTCTCCGCAATGTGGAGTATCTCACTGTCAGACGTGTCATCATCTGCAGCACCTGTGATATGGATGAGTGCATGATTAATGATATGATTCAGGAACCTGGGATGTAGCAACATCCATGCAGGCTTGCATTACCTGACTGGCTTTAAGGGTCTGTTTCACTTGACTATTCTGACTGTGTGTAGCTATCAGGGTACATTGAGACACTACAGGTCCCACAATGCATTTGGGCGTTTGGGAGGAGCAGGAACTGGATTACTGGGTTTACAAATATGGCTTTCTCTGGGGGCATGGGCATTGTTAGTGTATGGGGTCACTGTAGCATGGCTCTTACCTTGAGATTGGTGTGTGGCGCGGGAGGCGTCCAGTTGAGCCACTCCCACGCAGGCTGCAGGGTTGATGGAGTCCTCCACTAGGTCCTCCAAGGGTGTGTTCTCAGGGACTGTGGATTGTCCTTCTCCCGTAGCCAGTCTCTCCCCCAGTCTCTCCGCAATGCGCTCCTTGGCACGGCCTCTGAGGTCGTACCACCTCTTTTTTAGGTCATCAATGGACCGGTGCGTGACTCCCACCGTGTTGACCTTAGCCTTGATGCGCAACCAGATGCGCCTCTTGGTAGCCTCGGGGACCTTCCAGGACAGCTTCCCAAAAAATTGGTCATGGTTCCTGCTGACTCCTTTTATCAGGTACTCCAGTTCTTTTTCTGTGAATTTGATTTTGCGCTGCCTGGGTTTTTCACTTACAGATACGCAATAGTCGAATGCCGACCGATGTTGGGTGATTTCAGGTTGATGTGGTGAAGCTTGACTCTGCAGCCACAAAGACCTGGAGGTGTTGATGATGACCAGGAGCTAGATTTGAGTTGACCCACAAAGGATGACGGAAATCAGTCCAACTCGGGGGGTAGAGAGGGAATGAGTTACCATGACATAGCAACCCTTATGGCAATACTCGCCGCACCCGTGGCAACATCCGGCAACACCCGCAGCAACAGCAACTTTTAGTTATAAAGATGTTTACAATGATTTAGAAACCAGTATTCCGGAGGCACTTATGGCCCTCAGAGTCCCAACTTTTCTGCTCAGGGCAAGGTGCAGCGGTTGTTGGTCGCTGGGTCGCTGGGTCACTGGGTGCTGTGTGAAGGTGAAGGGGTGCAAAGGTCCTGCTCAGTCCGGCGAGTGCAAAGGTAATTACGGCAATTGAAAATTAAAAGTTTAAATTAAAATTGAAACTCTTCAAAGGGCTTATTGCCCAGCTTCCTAGCACCAACTGCAACAAACAGCAACAACCACAGCAACAATCCACGGCATCTGCAATAACTCTCGCAAACCCTGGAACCGTTCCCACTCCAGCAGCAGAACCGAATCTCCTTCGCAATGTTTCTGCGATGTTTGCAATGTTTGGAATAATTAAGAAGAAGCCGGCACTCACGGTTCCAACTTTCTGCTCAGGGTGCAAAGGGTCCACCTTGGTCCTCCGCCGTCACCACCGCCACGTTCCTCCCTCGTAGTGCGCTGCTCCCCACTCAATCCACCTCGCCCGGGGCCTGGGCGATTCAGCTACGGTTCAAAACAAGAACCACACACCGACTCCGTCTGGCAACCGGGACTGCAGTGACAGTAGTGGCAGCCGAAGCTGTATCGGAGATCCGGCGATCCGGCGGTAAGGATGGGGGAAATGGTGGGGGCAGAGGCGTCAGGTTTTCTCCCCTCTCAACTCTCTCAGCTGCAGCAGCAGCTCCGTTTGCAGCCCTGTCGCGCTTGCTCACTCTCTCCAAAACCAGGACTGGATCCTCTTGTCAGGTATAGCTTCGCAGGATTCAGCTGCAGTAAAATAAAGGACCATCTCCTGACATCACCAAGTACCCTGACGTGGGGTTACCCCCCAGGGTCTTCGAGTTGTCAAGCGAGGGACACCAGGTAGGGGAGGGGTCAGCAGCTACAAAGGCTCTGAAAAGACATAAACACAATAATAAGATAATGTCAACAATCTACACTCATCAATTCTCGCTAATTCACCTGAGACTAAAATACCTGTTTGTCCTCTGCATATGTATTTAACAGCACACCATATGACCCCCTGTAACACCATCTGATAAGGAAACCAAAATCAAGCATTAGCGAATATTCATTGATAAACAAATTATCACTCACGTGTTTTCTCTGAACTCCTACCCTGCTGGGAACTCCTATGAACTTCACAGGACTGGGATACCTGTTATGTTATGTTATGTTATGAGAATTTGTATAGCGCGCGGCTGCCCCAGCCAAGGGGCGTCCCGGCGCTGCAAGCTGACCAGAGTGCAGAATGAAGGTGCACAAAGAAAACGGATTATTGGAAAAGATGGGTTTTGATGGCTTTTCTAAAGGCTAAAAGATCATGCATCCCCCGTATGGTTACAGGCAGGCTGTTCCATAACTTGGCAGCAAGGAGGCTGAAAGAGCGTCCCCCCACTCTAGCAAGTCTAGTGCGGGGGATGGTCACTAGATGTTGTCCCTCTGAGCGGAGGGATCTACTGGGAGTATACTCAGACAGGAGGGGACTCAGCAGTGGGGGAGAGGCGGTTTTGAGGATCTTGAAGGCTAGACATAGAGCCTTGAACTGGATCCTTCTTCCCACCGGGAGCCAATGCAGTTTTCTTAACGTTCCAGAGACAGAAGAGTGGCGAGGGAGGCCGACCAGAGCCCTGGCAGCCGCATTCTGGACTCTCTGCAGTCTGGTGGTTTCAGCCAGGTTTGCTCCCAAAAGGAGAGAGCTGGCATAGTCCAGTCTAGAAAGGATCGTCGCCTGGACGATAAGTTGGCGAGTGCGGCAGTCAAAGAACTTCAGGATGGGCCTGATGTTGCGTAGAATGCCGAAGCACGTGGCGGCCACTTTCTTGGTGTGGATGGTGAATTTTAGAGCCGAATCGACCCAGACACCTAGATTTTTTACACAGTCTTTTGGCTTGGGGGGTGGGCCCAGAATGTCAGGCCACCAATTATCTCCCCAGGAAGCTGTATTTTTTCCCAAGAGGAGAATCTCGGTTTTACCGGCGTTTAGTTGGAGAAAGTTCGCCGTCACCTCCAGTGAATATCGAAATCGGAGGCAGAATAGACAAGGTTAGAAGTTACCCATCCAGCTGGCTGCCCCCCCAGCGATGATGAAAAGCCTTCCCTGGAAGTAGGCAACTTGGATCCCCTACCTAGGACAATAGCAGTTCAAATAACAAATTAAATCATAAACGCTGTTAATCACACAGCCATGGCAAGAAGAATCAATCAAATGGAAAATCCTCCTATACGGTAACTTGCGGTTGCGACCACCGCCAAGCTCCGCACTTAACGCCTGCTTGATCTATTCCCAATCTACAGACGGTGTTGTGCTGCAGCTGCACGCTGTAACCCGCTGTAATGTCCACAAACTGAAATCCAAAACACAGTTAACAGACAGCGTTACGCTGCATTCAAGCACGCAGTAACCCGCAGTAATGTCCACAACTGAAATCCAAACTAAAACGAAATGAAAACCCTTACACACGGAGTTACGCGACCGCAGCCCGCAGTAACCCGCTGTAGGGAAACAATGATCTGTCAAGCGGCGTCCGCCCGCTAACAGACCCGGCAATGGACAAAGGAACGGTGCAATGAGCTGCCACCGCTCCGAAATTACTCACGGACTCCGCAGGCTCAAACGTCACCGCAATGGGAAGGCTCCGTACTTGCTCAGCAGAACCAGGAAATCCCTTCGTCAACCCGACGAAGGCAGAAACCAGGAAGAATTACGCGCAACCAATCGCGCACCAAGACAGGTTATATCACTTCCTGTCTACTCATAAGCATCTTGGGAAATGTAGTTCCGTGCCGAATGTGCGGTACGGGGCTGAAGCCTGACAGCACATCCCCCTTCCTAACGCCTCCTCGGCCCCGGCTTGGCAGGGAACCGGCGATGGAATGATCGAACAGCTGCAGGGGCATGCACATCCCGGCATGATTCCCAGGAATCGTCTTCAGCCGTATACCCCTTCCAAGACACCAAGTACCACAACACTCCCCTGCGCATCTTGGAGTCCTTAATGCTCCTGACCTCATATTCCAATCCCCCATTACACACCACCGGAGGAGGAGCTCGGCGTCTAGCACCCACAGCTAGTTTCAATAGACTACAGTGAAAGACGGGATGTATTCTCAAGGAACCGGGCAAGCGCAGCTTGTATGCCACAGGATTGATACACTTTACCACCGCATAAGGCCCAATGAACCTGGTGATGGAATATGCTGCGCAGCTTGAACTTGATATTCTTAGTTGACAGCATTCCTTGTCTCCCACCTGATATTGCGGTCCCTCACGTCTGTGTCTGTCCTCCCATCTCTTGTACACCTCCTTAGCCTGAATCAAATGCTGTCTCACCTTTTTCTGTAGGTTGTGCAATATCCTAACTTCCATCAGTACCTTAGGTTGATTACGAACTTCTACAGGGATGTTGATAGGCAGTACCTTTGCATCAAACCCATATGTGGCATGGAAGGGAGACAGACCAATCGAACTGTGCCATGAATTGTTGTAGGCCAGTTCTGCCATCCACAGCATGTCTACGCATGATTCCTGAGCATCTTTGGCATAACACCTCAAATACTTATTCAGTGTCTGGTTCAACCTCTCCGTCTGCCCGTCCGTTTGCGGATGGAAGGAGGTTGATAGGGATGAATCTATGTGCAAAGCCTTACACCACATCTTCCAGAACCTGGCTATGAATTGAGGTCCCCTATTCGACATTCTATGTTGGGATTATGGAAGCACAACCAAGGCATGCCCAGAATCACCTCGTATTGCGGTGCCTCTATTATGTTCAGGGCCAGACTCTCAGTATGTCTCTCCGTAACCATTGTGTATGTCAATACTACTGTTTCTGTTCACTCCACAATCAACCCTGATTTCAGAGGTTGTCCATCAACAGTAAACACTTCCTCCGCCTTTCCCAATCTCACCCTGTGTATGCCCAACCGAGATACCAAGCCGCTGTCAATGAAGTTGCCTGTGGCACCGGAATCCAACATCACTTGTACCTGATGTGTCTCGTGTTTGTATGTTAGATCCATGAGTATATTCATGTGTGTCTCACTGTTCACTAATGCAAGAGCCGCCAAGGAAGGAAGCTGCAATCCTTGATCAGCCCTCTCCCTCTCCGATGGTTCGCTGCTCTGTGATGGACCACCAGTTGACGACAGAGCTACTTTCTTGCCACTGGACCCGTATTCAGAGGTTCTGGGTTTTGTAGGACACTCCCTTACAAAATGCCCTCTCTTTCCACAATACATACATAACCCCTGCATGCGTCTAGTGTGTCTTTCTTCTTTGGACAGGGCAGGTCTCACCGCACCTATTTCCATGGGTTCTACACCCACCTCAGGGGAGGAGAGGGGTTTACGAGAGAACCTGTCATACCTGTATGACCCCCTGTCCCATCTCCTTCTGTCCCCACCTCTATCAACCATCCTACCATCTAATCTCAGAGTCAAGCTAATCATAGCGGCACAAGTGGTAGGTTGGGGATCTATCTGGGCTATAACATCCTTAAGCTCGCCTCGTAGGCCCTGGTAAAACAATGACATCCGTTTCTCCTCGGGCCACTCAGTCTCTGCTATCAGCCTGTTGAAGGTGGTTAAGTAAGTGATCAGGTCTTTTTTCCCTTGTCTTAACTCAAGCAATTCCCTATCTGCGCTAAATGTGGTAGCCCTTCGATCGAATACATGCTCAAATTCTGCTTTAAAAGCTGCCCAATCGAATAGAATATGATCATTATTTCTTACCAAAGGAACCGCCCAATTAGCCGCATCCCCAACTAAATATGAAATGGCAAAGGCAACACGTGAGTGGTTATTTGCGAAAGATGCAGGTTTGCAGGAGAAGTGTAGCATGATCTGTGTTAGGAACACCTGCACCTTAGAGGGATCCCCGGAGTACCTCTCTGGACTAGCCAGAGGGATGGGAGGAGGGACAGTCACCTGAATCTGTTGCAGAGGGCGCTAGTGAGCAGCAGACAGAGAGCAGACGAAGAGTAGCAGCGAGCAGTGAGCAAGCAAGCGGCAAGCAGCAAGCAGCAACGCCGCCGCTGCTGACAGAGCCGGAGCCAGAGCAGGGGCCGGAGCCGCCGCCACAGCCCGCCACAGCCGGGCGGTAAAGGAGAAAGCGGAGTGCGGAGTGCGGTAAGCGGAGAATACAACACCACCCATTCCCCCTGCCACCGCCGCCGCTAACTGCCCGCCGCGGCCATTACCAGCCAAGCAGCCAGGCGGTGTGACTCAGTGAACGGCTCTCACCTGCAGCAGCAGCCGGCTGACGTTACAGAAAGCGGGAAGCAAGTGGCAGGCAGCCCGCCTGCCAAGTAAAATATTGCAGCTACCTCATTGCTCCACTCTCCCGCCCCCCACCGCGGCCACTCACCTGTCACAGCGCCAAGCGGAGAGAGATCGACGAGAGGATCTCACCTGCAGCCAGCGGACGCCATAGAAGCGGCAGGCAAACAGCAGGCAAGCAAGCGGCCAGCAGACGCTATAGAAAGCGGCAAGCAAGCGGTAGGCAAGCAACACCAGCCAATCCTGACGCTAGCCGTTCACCAGCTAAAGCAGCCAAGGCGAAAACCGGCGAGAGGCTCTCACTTGAAGCCGGCGGACGCTACAGAAAGCAGGAAGCAAGCGGCAGGCAAGCACTCCGCCAAGAAAAGTATCGCAGCCTCCCCATTGCCTGCACTCTACCGCCCCCCCCCCCCCCCCCCCCCCAGAGTGAGCTGCCGAAGCAGCGGACTTTTCTTGGGACCTGGGTGCAGGGGGGCAGCCTGGAGCATCAGGGGGAAGTGCGGCTGGGGGGGCCAGGACTGCTCTCAGAGGACAGGGCTGCCTAGGCACAGGACGGATTCTGCTGGTGCCACCCCCACAACTCCCCATAACCCCCCACAGGGCCAGG
This sequence comes from Lissotriton vulgaris, assembly GCF_964263255.1. Classification (NCBI taxonomy): domain Eukaryota; kingdom Metazoa; phylum Chordata; class Amphibia; order Caudata; family Salamandridae; genus Lissotriton; species Lissotriton vulgaris. The sequence goes on from NC_141695.1 coordinate 990,243,696, forward strand.
AGGCCAGGAGCCCAGTGGGACAGGGGCCTAGCGCTCCCCGCATTAACGGGGACAAGAGCGCAACGGGAGCGTAGCACCCAGCAGCACCAAGCAGCAGGCCAGAGCCAGAGCCAGAGCCCCAAGCATCAAAATTCAAAATTACAACTCTCCGCACAGCAGCGGCCGGTACATAGCAGACCCATTCCCAGAGCCTAGAGCCCAGAGCCTAGAGCCCACAGCCGCTGTACATTACCTAGGCGAAGTTGAACAATGTATTCTCTGCGACCAGGGGGCCGCCCACGGTCTCTGGCACACAGCTTGGTCCTTCCCCCGGGCAACTTGCAATTTCAATTTCAATTTTATTGTATAAAATGATTTGGAACTCCTTAGAGATCCACAAATATTAACATATCACAAAAACACATATAAAAGGAAAACAGCTTATAAAAGACTTGCATTTGCCCACCAGTACAAGCACTGGATTTGCAGCAGCAGCAGGGAGGCCAGAGCACTTTTCAATCCAGCAGGAGATTCTAGGAGATTCACACAGATTCCATCCACTACGTGGGTTCCACCAACCGAGTAGCAGTAGCCTAGGAGCCGGATAGGGTGGCACTTGGGCCCACCCAACCAAACATCACGGCCCAGACTCTTCCCCCTCCAGAGGACCGCCAGTGGAGCAGCCCTCCTTCAACCAAAGCGAATATGTACAACACTTCAGACAGCACTTACGTCGACAAGAAAGGAGGCATAACTTCCCCCATCACAGCGATGCACACAGATTTGACCAATGGCGCCCCCGCAACAAAGGAAGGAGCAACCCGACAACCATTTGACAGGACCCTAAATCACCTATTGAACTCACCAAGACCGGGCCCTCCGGAACATGATAAAACGGCCCTGCCCCCGCTCCCTGATAGCGGCTTTGCAAATACAAACCATCTATCACTAATTAGTGAAGCCCTTCTCTCAATGACAGGAGCAGCGATAATGCACGCGGACAAGCTTGATGTGCAGATTAATATCCTACAAATAGTGGCAAACCTGATCTCTGGGATAGGCTCAAAACTGGACAACTTGAACGCTCTGATACGCAGAGCGCGGGAGAGCACACAATTCAAGCCAGAGTCAAGTAGTTGCAGCCCGATCCTGCACAGCTTAGAAAAACTTCCAAATATTATGACCACATTAATAGAGGACCTCAAGGGTGAAGCAAATAAAAAAAACTGCCAGAAGAGCATGCCTTTAATTATACAGGATCTCGCCCAGGCACACTCTATGGATAATAGCCCAGTAATTCCCTGCCCAAGCAGATCGGAAAAGCCTGCTTCCCTGGCCTCGCCTACCGCTTGTGGAACAAGAATCACCCTGACCAAGGCTGAAAGCCATGTTCCCCAACAAACCCTTAAGCCGCCCAGCCCAGAGTCACAAAACCTGTCAAGGAAAAACAAGAAAAAACTAAGAAAACTTAACAAGGAGAAGAAAAATAATGCATATGCCACCAGCGTTATTCACAATTGGTTACAACCCAATAAGCAGCCTTCTGATAACACCACCACAGATGAAACACCTAACCTGGCAGCCCCCACGCATACCTCAGAAGTAATCGGACCATCTACTGGAAACTCACACACACTCACCTCAGCTCCGGACCCAAGCTTGCTAGCTCTCCTCGCGGCCCCTCAACCTGCTACAGCTCCAATAACACAAAAACATGCGCATTAATCGCAGGTAAATAGCCACGATGAAGCAAACAAAGCCACGCAACAAAAGCAGGAGTCCCGCCAAACAAGCTCTGAGAACCCAGCGCAAACCAAGTTTACAACGAGCGGAGCATTAGACTCCGATAACTCAAAAACTACCAATGACACCATTGGAGATTTCCAGAGCGCTCCCCCCGGGTCAACATCCCTCAAACTGGAGCATGCCGTCAACAGGCCATGGAAAAAGAACAGCCCACCCAGCTCAATGCCCACGGAGGCGCCTCAATTTACAACAGGGCCAAATCAGCAGATAAACTCTTACCAGCCCGGTCCGACATTGCTACCTCCGATCGAGACTCAGGGAAAAATTTGGCTCAATGAGGCCAGCGCAAGTCAAGCAAATGCGAAGGATCGGAAAATACTGTTACATCCCGTATACACCTCGCAAGGAAAATGGAACATCCTCAACCGAAGTAACCTTTTAACACTTTGCGCAAACCTCCCGGGACTGGAAGGTATAAAAACCACAGACATCGAAACCATCTCTTTCCTGCCCCAGATGCGGAGGAAAAAAACGAAACTACAGAATTAACCTTCATCAGCCCAGACCTGGCGGAGGCACTGAGGAGCCAACAATCTCTACTGGAAAGCTGGGGCATAAAGATAAAGGCAAAGCCGGCAAAAAAATATCCCTCAATTTTAAAAACCTGGATGCCACACTTTAAGCCGGACAACCAGGAACAGGGCGTGGCTGGCATTACACGCATAAACGCTCCTTCCATCTATCGGCCAAAAGTTGTGTCCGTCCTCCAGGGGTGTAAAGGCAGAATAAACAACAGTTCAATTAATGGAACCCCAATCAAGATTACAACTAACCCCAGTCAAGGAAATCGATTGTGCATAACTAGGGGTCACGCAAGCAACGACTGGTCCTGGCTGTCATCAGCACTAAATTCCAGCTCCTAATACACTTTGTCCCGCATATTTAGCACGATCTCATCAACACACTTCCAGTGAGCGAGTAAAAACTTTTTTTAAAAAAAGAAAATTACAGAGAGTTTAAAAATATTAACGTGGAACGTCTCAGGCCTCAAAAAGCTGCTACTAAACCAAGCTGCGGTGAAATTCTTGGAGGAAGCAGACATTATATGCATACAGCAAACCTGGCTGACCCAACCGCTGTCGCTAAGAGGATATGCAGAGTATAGCAAAGCAGCAAAAAAGAACAATATATTCGGAAGACCCTCAGGGGGGATTTGTGTCTACATTAAACACTCATTGAATATAGAATTCATGGAATTTCATAACCAACCAGACACCTTTCAGGCGGGCATTCTGAAATTCCCCCACTCCATCAACGGAATTGCCCCAATACTACTAATCAACATCTACCATAACTCGCAGGAGAATACATCTAACTCGCTCACACTTGCAAACCAATTAGAAACTTTACTGCTATGCCACTCATCATTAGACTGCCTTATCCTCGGTGACTTCAACACCCACAACATAGGGGTCTCTACTGAGCAAAATCAACAGCGCGGGGCGGCCAAAGCACTGAATGATCTTTTAAAATCTTACAAACTGGCGTCGGCCCACACAGTGCTCTTAAAGAACACCCCAGGAGCCTTGATCGGTCATACGTACAACAATCAAACGACGATCGATTATATCATCTTAAGCGACAAACTGCAAGAAAAAATGACAAACTTCATGGTTCACCAACGCAATGACAGCGACCATGCAGCCCTAACAATCACTATGAACTTACTAGTGAAATTACGATACAGGCCTGCATGCATCGGGGCATCGGACGGCCAAGAATTAATAAAGCTGCCTAGAAGAATTAAATGGGGACAGGTAGCCACCGCAACTTTTAACAACTGGGCAAACACGTGGGCAGGCTGGCCCCCGCACAAACACAACCAGGAGGCAATAGCAATATGGGATGGAATCACCTCGACTTTAGAGACAGAACTCCGGGGATGCGGGGACAAACAAAGGGTAATCCACTGGCACCCTCCGACGGCCTTCGGATTCAACGCAGAAATTAAAACAAGTGCAAAGGACTTAAACAAAAAACGAAAAGCCCAGAGTAAAAACCGCACAACCAAAAACAAAATTCAACTGCAGGAGGCCGCAAAGAGCCACTCCAAAAAAGTGTGGGCTGCAAAGCATAACCACTGCGAGGCTCAGTGGTTGAAAATCTTCGATCTGTTGAGCCCTGGGAAATCACAAGAGTTCTGGAGTTACATTAGTCATCTTGGTCGAGGCACAAACCATAGAGAAAACTCCCTTGAGGCATCAGTCTGGGTTTCCAACGTAAAAGCGCTCTACAATGAAGAAAGATGAACCATCCAGCCACACAACATGCCCTCACCAAGAGTGAACCCGGCCCTAATCACCGACACAATGCCCCCCCCCCCCGGAAAATCTCTAGTGTCCAAAATATAAAAAAAAATCAGAGCAAACGGCGCACCGGGCCCCAACGGTCTCCCAGGCCACTTGTTCAAGTCAAATATTGAATTACATAACATAACATAACATGTGTATTTGTAAAGCGCACGTTCACCCAGCGGTTTCTTGGCGCTGAATAACAGATGTTTATTGTTACCCAACTCAATGGTACTCATTTTATCGACCTCAGATGGATGAAAGGCTGAGTGGACCCGCCGGGATTTGAACCTGTGACCATGAGGTCGAACACAGGCCCCTGCAGTGGACGCATTAGTCCACTGAGCCACCAGACCCGACTACCGAATTCTGGTCCGAAAATCTGACCTACTTATTCTCCGACTGCTGGCTAACAGGGGCTGTGCCGGACTCATGGCGAGGCTCGCTCTTGCACCCAATTCATAAGAAAGGGACCAAATCGGACGCAACAAACTACCGCATGATCGCCCTCTTGGACATCGAGGGTAAAGCCTAATCAAGTGCCATCTTGAAGGACCTTACAGACTGGGCAAGCGAAGAAAATCTTCTGCCATTCTGTCAAACCGGCTTCAGACCAGGGTCCTCGACTGTAGACAACATCACAGCACTTTCTTACCTAGTTAATCGAGCACGGCTGCGCAAAAGCCTCCCATTATTCGCCTGCTTCATCGATTACTCAGCTGCGTTCGATGGAGTAGATCGCACCATACTATGGAGAAAGCTGGTCCATTGGAACATCGACCCCTCTTTGCTAAGAGCGATACAATCCCTGTATCAAAACACCTGGGTAAGAATCAAACTCTCAAATGACTCTGCTACCGACAAGATAGACATGAACCGTGGCTTAAAACAAGGGTGTGTGTTGGCGCCCCTGCTGTTCAATTTATACACAGCAGACATGGAGATAGCCCTGTCGGGGGCCGCCTTAGCAACGCCAAAGATCGGGGCAACCAAAATACATTTCATGCAGTACGCGGATGATCTCGTAATTCTGGATCACACAAAAATAGGACTTCAAAAGGCACTCACCGCCCTGGCAATATATAACAACAAAAACAGGCTGGTAGCAAACCCGACCAAGTCAAAAATAGTTATCTTTGGGCATTACCCCCCCCAAAAAAGAGCAAAATGGAGCCTCGGCCATTTGACTTTGGACAGCATTCAGAAATACATGTACCTAGGGGTCTCCTTCCATGAATCGGGGTTGTGTGGCACCCACTTAAAGAAAATACAGGGTAAAGGGAAGACCATCACCTTTGCCCTATGTAAACTACAAGCATCCTTACACAGTCCATCAGCAACTGCTATCCAAAGAGTCCTCAAGGCCAAGTTAATGCCGGCCCTTAACTACGCACAACAGGCGTACCTAGGCAAACTGAATAAGGAGTTGGAAAAAATTCATTGTGGGGCATACAAGAGACTGTACCATTAACCAAAATGTACAAGAAACACTCTAATTCGCCTGGAATTCTCCCTTAACCAACAAAATCTGGAAGAGATGGCAGCCCTAAGTAAATATTACTACCTCACAACAGCGGCACGCGACAACACACTGAAGGCCGTCTTGAAATACATCTTTATGGAACCAGGGAACTCCTGGTCAGCTACCATTGAATCAGCTATGACGCAACTTAACCTGGCGATCGAGTCGTGGCATCCAGACCTTGTCAACTACACGACCATCAAACATGCGATAAAAAAGCAAGTGCGTGCATGCTCTTGGGACCTGGATCTGGAGTCCCTCACGAAAAGAGCTTTTCATGAGTCCCTATGCTTGCCGCACACCGCGTATAACCCTCAAAATCATCTCACGCAGGCCGTGGGCCTCCCAGCCCTCCACAAGATTCTTGCCTACAGACTGCACCCCCTACCGCTCAAAAAACTATATCATCCGGGAGTTATTGGCCCACTTACTATTCTGCTGCCCTGCCCTACGTGCACCCCGCACCCTCTACCTCAGGCCCATTCTTAGGGACGCTGGGTCACGCACAGCTAAGGAAGCAATCCATCAACTATACACCTTGAGCATAGTAAAACAGATGGCCTCATTCGGAAAGTTTATACAACAGACTCGGTCCGAGCTGATGGCAGCCAAGGTCACGCAGGAATAGAGACTTTGTCGTGGGACACAGGGTGGCCCTCCCAGGTCCCCGACCACGTGTGCCCTTGTGAACTTTGGGAACCCCGTCACAAATGCTTGTCTGCAGAAACATTTTCGGTTTTAACTTTTGTAATTTTATACTTTGGTCTTAATGCAATGGTTTTAAGTAACCACACAATAAAGTTATTCATTCATTCATTCATTCATTCACCTGAATCTGAGAAGCCCCAGCGCCTGCATCAAACAGATTCCGTGACAACCTCTCAATTTTTTCTTTTAAGTAAGGCGGTGGCTTCTGCCTTGGAAGAAGCCAGCTCTTGCTGTACCAACAGAAGAGCCTGCCTTACATCATCCATGGTCGCCATTATTCCACTACAACAGAACCGGGCGAAGCAAATATCTTAGGCGCGTAATTCTGTCAGGTATAGCTACGCAGGATTCAGCTGCAGTAGAATAAAGGACCATCTCCTGACATCACCAAGTACCCTGACGTGGGGTTACCCCCCAGGGTCTTCGAGTTGTCAAGCGAGGGACACCAGGTAGGGGAGGGGTCAGCAGGGACAAAGGCTCTGAAAAGACATAAACACAATAATAAGATAATGTCAACAATCTACACTCATCAATTCTCACTAATTCACCTGAGACTAAAATACCTGTTTGTCCTCTGCATATGTATTTAACAGCACACCATATGACACCCTGTAACACCGTCTGATAAGGATAGCAAAATCAAGCATTAGCGAATATTCATTGATAAACAGATTATCACTCATGTGTTTTCTCTGAACCCCTACCCTGCTGGGAACTCCTATGAGCTTCACAGGACTGGGATACCTCCGAAGAATATCGAAATCGGAGGCAGAATAGACAAGGTTAGAAGTCACCCAGCCAGCTGGCTGCTCCCCCAACGATGATGAAAAGCCTTCCCTGGAAGTAGGCAACTTGGATCCCCTACCTAGGACAATAGCAGTTCAAATAACAAATTAAATCATAAACGCTGTTAATCACACAGCCATGGCAAGAAGAATCAATCAAATGGAAAATCCTCCTATATGGTAACTTGCGGTTGCGACCACCGCCAAGCTCCGCACTTAACGCCTGCTTGATCTATTCCCAATCTACAGACGGTGTTACGCTGCAGCTGCACACTGTAACCCGCTGTAATGTCCACGAACTGAAATCCAAAACACAGTTAACAGACGGAGTTACGCTGCATTCAAGCACGCAGTAACCCGCTGTAATGTCCACAACTGAAATCCAAACCAAAACGAAATGAAAACCCTTACACACGGAGTTACGCGGCTGCAGCCCACAGTAACCCGCTGTAGGGAAACAATGATCTGTCAAGCGGCGTCCGCCCGCTAACAAAACCCGGCAATGGACAAGGGAACGGTGCAATGAGCTGCCACCGCTCCGAAATTACTCACGGACTCCGCAGGCTCAAACGTCACCGCAATGCGAAGGCTCCGTACTTGCTCAGCAGAACCAGGAAATCCCTTCGTCAACCCGACGAAGGCAGAAACCAGGAAGAATTACACGCAACCAATCGCGCACCAAGACAGGTTATAGCACTTCCTGTCTACTCATAAGCATCTTGGGAAATGTAGTTCCGTGCCGCATGTGCGGTACGGGGCTGACGCCTGACACCTCTCTAGACAAGTTCTATGATTTTAAACTCCTAGATTTAGGAAGTATTGTTGATGAAGCTCCTTTCTTCTGCAATGTGTATTACCTCCGTGTGGCTCCTTGATGTACCTGCTCATGTGCAGTCATTCACGGAGCCAGGTGGTGTCAATTCTGTCCGAGCTTCCCTTGCTGCTTGATGGCTGCTTGGCTCAGGGGCCTCAAGCCACTCCGTTTTCCTTGCTCCGCTCCCCCTTTTCTGGTCGCTCACCGGCACCTCCACCTCTGCCCTCGTTGCCACTTGCTGCCACCAGGGGTCCGCGGGGGTTCTGCACGGTGACCCAGGCAAGGCCAGTGCTGGCGGGTTCCAGCTTGTGTCCGGATGGGTCTCAGAGATGTCGCTCTCGAGCTCCGCGCACGGAGAGCTGTATTCGATGGCCCGGCACCTCCACCTCCACGTTTGCTGCGACCAGGGGCCCGCAGGGGTCCGCACGGGGGTCCGCGCGGCAACACGGGGGCAGAGCTGGGCAGCGGAAAGGAAAGTGCGGAGTGCGGGGTACGTTATCGCATTGGTTATCCTGCATGCAGGCGGGTCTCAGAAGCGCCGCTCTCAGAGCACTCGGAGCGCAGTGCTGTGCGGCCTCGGTACACAGCCTCAGCCTTCTGTCCGCAGGCTCTACCAATTCCAGTGTAATGTGTACTGATCAAAGATCAGTTCAAGCTTAGGCAGCTGGATAAATAAACAAAATGGTCACAGCTACATCAAGGGCAAGCACTTTTTTATGGAAGCACACCACTTCTGCCTAATCAAAACATGAACTCCTGACTCCCAGCGTGTGGGTGAAGACAAAGCCCCTCTCTAGTGCTGCTTACATAATTGTATTGTGACAGGTGCCTCTGTCAAGCAGACCATAAAAACTGTAACAGGGTAATGAATGGTGAAAAGAAAAGATAGTCAAACCTCAATTTATAAGTAGCTGGTAATGTGTTTTCAGAATACAGTGCATTTTTCATATCATATATCATTACTGAATGCAAAGGCAAACGCCTTGGAGCATTTCTGTTACAACCTGCAACACAACTATTCAGGCCATCAGTAAATTCACTCCACACACTCTGCACCAAAAACGCTATGCAATGGCTGGATACAATACAAAGTAATCTGTTTAGGTGATCATTTACCCTTCCCGCATTGCACGTTTTTAGTATAGATGCAAAATACAACAGGGAAGGCTAAATGTCCCTCTATGGGATGTTGAGCCCAATACCTCAATATTTGCATATGACCACTTGACCATGGAGGACTAATGTGCAGTCCTAGACAGACTCTTCGTGCTGACAGATAATCTTAACCCTTTGCATGCTGATGACCCGCTCCGTCATCAGCTGCGGGTGCGCTGTGCTGAAGACGGAGCGGTTCCGTCATGGCCCAGCCGCCGCGCCTGGGCGGCGCTGATTTCGCGCCTGCGCGGGCGTTCTAATGAGCGGGGCGGGTCATGACGGAACCGCTCCGTCACCAGCATAGCTCAACCACGGCTGGTGGCGGAGCGGCTCCGTCAACAGCATGCGGCCGCCGCGCGGCCGCCCTGCCCCTTTAGCGCTGCGGCGGAATAGCCGCCGCAGCGAAGGGGTTAAACTATAGGAACGGACTTTTAATTTACAATCGCTTCAAACAGCCTAAATATTCATCGAGTCAAACTACATATTCCAGTGGGGTTTGAACATGCAGCTGTGAGCGAGAAACCTAGGTTGGATCAGAGTTCAGTCTCATCTCTCCTACTTTTTACTATAGAGCCTCATAAATATATACCAGCCTTTGGCAATAGGACGAGCGAGATGAGGAAAGCTGCAAGAATGAAAGTGAATTGCACACAAGCTGATAAGCAATTGTTCCAGTGCAGCCTGGTACAGCTGGCAAAATACCATCCTCTGGGGTGCATGTGTCTCAAGGCCTCTGAATATGTTGCCAGTACCATTGGGGAACTGAGTAAACCAGGAGTTATCTTCATCCATGAATTTCTCCAAGAGGTAGAGGATTCCAGCCCCTCTAAAGAACCCTCGCAGTGGATTGAGCCTGACCCCTTTCACCACATCTTCACGCCATGAAACATGGTACAGAATAAGGAAACACACACTTTTCAGTTTCGTCACAGGGAAGAAAAGCAATTCCTTACGCTTGCTGCAACAGAGAGGGCTGTTTGTATCTTCAGTGTCCCGAGATATGTTGCACTGAAAACCAAGCAGGCTCTCGCAAACAAACACAGAGAATACAAAACCAAGTCAAGTGAAAGTGTCAGGACTTAGGTTCAAAAAATACTTTTGGATATGAAGCAATTTTCGACAGTATTTTAAAGCTTGTGACTTGTGAGTCAGTCAACAAGCGGCTTTCTAGCCAAGTAAAAAAGAAACTTAGGGGCATATTTACAATAACTGGTGCATCCCTGCATATCAACAGGGATGAACCAGTTATTGTGCACCACAGCTCCACCGCCATGTATGCGCCACATTTACAATGCGGCGCACCATGGGGCACAAACGGCACAGATGCGTGACGCATCTGTGCTGTAAAAGTAGCACATTGCTGGAGTTGCGTCGCAAGTGAAACGCAGCTCCAGCAATGCTCTGGGGGGCCCTATCTTGTTAATGCTGCGTCAATCCTTACGCCTGCTTCAAGCAGGCGCAGGGTTTTGACGCAGCATGGCCCCAAAAGTGACTGAGTGAAATCTTGTAGATTTCACTCAGCCACTTTTGGGAGGCGTTCCTGCGCTGGAACGCCCCCACCCTGCACAGGAAAGCCTACATGTGGCGCAGGGCTTTACAACGTGACGCATCTAGGAGATAAGTACCCCGCACCATGGCGCAGGATTTGCGCTGCCGCTGCTTCACAAAAGTGACGCAACTGCGGCGTAAATGAGGCGCAAGGGGCTTGTAAATCTGCCCCTATGTTTAGTCAACGCTGGGAACAAGACAAGCAAACCACAATCCAAGACAAACAAGCATCCTGCGATTATGCACAAATAATTGAATCTCCTGCCTGAAAATAGAATGTGTCTATAATGCAGCTGGTGGTCATGTAAAGCGCTCTTATCCCTTCGGGTCCAGTTTACGCTTTATAATTTTGCACAAAAATTTATATATATAAAAAAGCAGTGTTGTAGGAGCGGTGGGGGGACCACACGAGGAGATTAACTGGTGGCAAAGGTGCAAAAAACAAAAAGCAGTGTTGTGGTAGGGGTGGGGGGAGGAGTTAGCAACAATGCGCTCCGGACGAAATGCCAACAAATGTTGCATACACCGGCTCTAATGCACGAGTGCATGCTTAGACAGCCGCTTGCGCCTGCCGCAGTACGTCCTCTAACTCTTAGGAGGATCAAAAACCTGCATTTACTGAAATGTGCCCGTGAAATAAAAAAGCATTCGTTATTTCAGATTGTAAAAACATTCTTGTGCTTAAACTTTCTTACGCTGTTGCTTTAAGGCTCATAGCTGCATTGAATACTAAATTATCGCTTTTTAGAAATATTGTGTGTGTCCACTCAGTGCCAAATAACAACAAGCATTGGCAAATGATGAGGGAGGTATGCCTAGATTGAATGACCACATTAGAAGGGGGAAAGAGGTTGGAACAGGAGAGGAGGGAGCAGCGGCCGGATGTGGGGTAACAGTCAAAGCAGCTCACCTTGAAACTGGGGAACCATGTTCGAATCTCGGCGTTGGCTCAAGCATCCTGTGATTGTGTGCAAATCCCCTAATCTCCCTGTGCCTGAAAAAAGAATGTGTCCATCTGAAATGTAACTGGTGATCATATAAAGCGCTCTGATCCCTTTGGCTCGAGTTGGTGCTATATAACACTGCAAAGAAATATAATTTTTCAAAAACAGCGCTGTGGGAGGTGTGAGGGGTGGCTTGGTGGGGGTGGCAAAGGGATATTAAGTGACTGCAAAGGTGCAAAAAACTAACCCTGTGCGTAGTTTGCAAAGTAGCGCTACGCGTAGCTATGCGAAGTGCACTTCGCACTACGCGAGCTACATATATCTATGCAAACTGCATAGTGCACTGTGAAAAATGCTGTTCGCACTGATTGCACAGTGCCGGATGCTTATCCACACTGTGCAATCAGTGCAAACTGCATCTTGCACAGTGCAAGCAGTCATTTTCTGCCGCTCAAGTAGATTTCTACTTGAGCGGCAGCTTTCTCAACATGAACTGGTAGTTTCTCATCGAGAGCGGTCGCAAGCATACGCGACCACTCGCATTGAGAAACCTGAGCTGCCAATGTTGAGAATCTCGCCAGTAGGTTTATTTTCCACGCTCGCGATCGGCAACTTGATGTTGCTCATCGCAAACGAGGAAAAAGTCTCAGCGGGATGTCATTTTGCTTGCTTGCGGTCTTCAGCTTGATGGTGAGGACCGCGAGCAAGCTAAATATGACTGCTGCACTACGGTACGCGTGTTTGCACAGTGCTACGTGCAATTAGTGTAGTGCAAAATAGCGCAAACTTCACGAACTACGCAAGTGTAGCGTAGTGCTTTGACCATGGTTACAAAAAACAAAAAACAACTGTGTTGGCTGAGGGGTCAGCACGAGGAAATTGTGGTGACAGAAGCTTAATTAAACACTGAAGCAAACAGCATGGTAATTGAAAAGGCAGCTGCAAGCCTTTCATGAAGCCAGTGCAGGAAGAAAACAGTCTACTGAGCAGCGTTCGGATGTGGGATAATGGTCAGATAATGGTCAGAGCAGCCTACCTTCAAGATGGAGAACCAGGTTTGAGTCTCGGCATCGGCTCAGACATCCTTTGATTGTGTGCAAATTATTTAATCTCCCCATGCCTGAAAATAAAATGTGTCCATTTGTAATGCTGGTTATGTGAAGCACTCTGGACCCTTCGGGTCGAGTTTGCGCTATATAACACTGCAAATAAATAAAATTAAAAAAGCAGTGTTGTGGGAGGGGTCAGCATGGGGAGATTAAGTGAGGGCAGAAGATGAAGCAAACAGCCCTGCAAATGATGAAGAAACTGCGAGTGCACAAAGTAAACAGAACACTTAAAAGGAGCAAATGCAGGCCAACAACATACAACCATTGGCCGCTTTTGTGGCTGCAAAAGTGAAAGCGATCGCCCGGGAGTGGGACAGGAACCGAGAGAGAAACAGATGCGCACAAAGAGGCAGCAGATAAAACAAGGATTGGCTGCTTTCGCGCCCGCAAAAATGAAAGCAATTACCCAGGAGTGGTGCATGCGTGTGTGCGTGCACGCGCATTGTGCTCTTTTTCAAAGTACATACTCGTGCTTTTGGCCCAACCCTGTGCGCTCCCGCAAGGTGTATGCGAGTATGTGCTTTGAAAAAGAGCTGCATGATGGCTAAAGGTCTCCTATCTAGTGCATGCATACTGCGTAGGCAAGACCTAAAAACCATCCCTGGACCCATTTACTCCTGGAAATTACCACCCTATCTCTTTGCTCCCCAGCCTAGCCAAGGTCTGTGAAAAGGTGGTTACCAACCACTTCACTGAGTACATCAAGGCCTCTGGCTTGTTCCATCCAGCGCAATTGGTGTTCCGGGCAGCTTACAACACAGAGTCTGATTTAGTGGAGGTGTCTGAGGCAATCCAAGAGTGCCTTGATGCCGGTGGGAGGGCAACCCTGGTTATGCTGGACCTTTCGGCAGCCTTTGATACTGTGCCACATGCCCTGTTTCTGGACCGCCTCCTGGAGATCGGAATCTCTGGGTCCATATAGGGTTGGATTAGGTCTCTCTCGGAGGACCATTCTCAGCAGGATTGACTTCCACTGTGTGCTTCTGCTCCGCAATCGGTGGCCACTGTGGTACCTCAGGGGTCATCCCTTAGCCCCCTTCTCTTTAACATCTATGTCACTCGGCTGGTCTATCTTGCGGAAGCATTATGCGCTAAGGTGATGGCCTATGCTGACGACACCCAACTGCTGTGTTCCTGGGGCTCGGGACGAGGATTTGGGTCTCCCTGCCCAACACTGCCTATCCTCGGTCTTTCAGTGGCTCGCTCATGCACAGCTCAAATGCAATTAGGAGAAATCAGAGATTCTCTTGTATGACGCTTTCCCTGATGACTTCAAGAGAGATGTTATGGCCCCCTGATTCCCCTCTTACCAGCTGTAAGGGTGTTTCCATTAAGAACCTTGAGGTCTGGTTTAGTGAGAACTTGATCTTCTCCTCGCAGGTCAAGAAGCTGGTGGGCTCTTGCTTCAGCATCCTTAAGTCTTTGAGGAAGTTTCCTCCTCTGTTGCTCAAGGCTGCGAAGTAGACTGTGGTTCGTGCTTCAATTCTTTTGCGCCTCGACTATGCTAATACATTTTACGCTGGCATTGCATGTTGCCTGTTGGATAAATTGCAGGTGATTCAAAATTCAGCTGCTCGACTCCTGCTAGGTCTTCCCAGCAGGTTTCAGTGCGCGATCTCGTCTGCGATCACTGAATTGGTTGCCGGCTAAGGCTTGGATAAAATTCAAAATGTTATCCATAGCTCATAAAGCTCTCTATGGACTGGGTCCCATCTATCTACAGAAGAGGTTTGCATTCTATACTCCGGCAAGACAGCTGCGTTTGTCCTCTCAACTTTTGGTGCAGACTCCTTGATTCAAGCGGCATAGAATTGGTGGCAGGTCTTTTTCCCGGCTGGCGGCTCAGGCATGGAATGCTTTGCCATTGGCTTTTGAGGGTCATTAAAGACCCTTTGATCTTTAAAAAAAAGTTGAAAACTTTTCTGTTTTAGTTCCTTTATCTGTCTTTGATTTAGACCCTTTTCAGTTTTGCGCGAGACACTCCTTGGAGTATCTGTGCGTGTTACAAGTGTATATAACATGACATAACATAACATTCTCAAGACTCTTGTCCAACTGTTTCAAAAAGAGAGAATATTATTGTTAAAACCATAATTTCTGCGTCTTTTTGTTTGTGTTCAAAATAGTTTAATAAATGTCATAATAAACATTGACAATACAAAATAGCACTATAAAAAGTACCCAAGGAGAATGCATAGATATAAAGAACAACCTTGAAATGTAAACAGGTACAATATAATATAGTATTACTAAAAATGTAAAAGGGGAAGGAGAATTAACAGGTATAAATATGCTACTAATAATTAATAAAGTAGAGCTACTATCAATTATTGACTAAAGCAATTATAATATTGAAAAATAAGTACAGAACAATATATTTTGGGGAGAGAAATAATAATCAATAGGTTTTCCCAATAAATGATAAAAATTACAATTATGATTAATATCATTCAAAGATAACTGGGCTCCTCTTATAGTAACAATAACCCCCAAACATGAACAAATAATAACTAAACATCTTTCCATCATGCTGTAATGGATTTTAAAGTGGCCGATAACAAAAAATTGACAAGTTTACCTTCTGAATCAGGTAATTTTTGAGAAAGAACAACAGATTTATGAATTATCAATATAAATGAAAACTCTTCATGGATATTAAATATTTTTTATAACATCCCAAACTTCTGTCCGGAATTTAGAAACAGAAGGAAAATCAAAAAGCATATGTTTTAATGAATCAGTATGTAAACTACAATGCCAACAATTTGAAGTCGGTAGAAGTTTAGCTTGAAAAATTCTCAATGGAGACCATAGACAATTATATTAAATATAGGAATTTGTTTAATAAAGCGAAACAGGTAACCATTTTGAAATATTATTGAGCCAAATTGTTTCCCATATATCATGAGAGAGTGGTTGAAAGTTCATTTTTCCAGAAAGTTGAGATCACTTTAATGTTGTTACCTTGAAAGCAATCATCTTTTTATATATTAATGAGACACCATGGGATAAAACAGATACCGTTGGATATAAATTGATAGATCCAATTTAGTATTTGAAGATATATTAAAAGGAAATAAATCTAATATAGAATTTAGGGCTCTCAATGGACGAGGCCCTGTTTACTTGAGGCACAGACTGTAGCTCACACAAGCTACGTGGAATCTTAGATCTAATCACCTTCGACTAATGTTTTGCCCTCAATTTCGTCTTGCACGCACGGGAGGTAGGGCCGTTGCTGTGGCCACTTCCAAACTCTGGAACCTACTACCATCGGAACTTAGATTTTTGACATGAGAGCCTCTGTTTCGAAGGAAACTTAAGACCTGGCTCTTTTCTCTGATCTAGCCCATTCTCAACCCCCCTGATCGTCACTGAACTTCGCTGGCTGTTGTATGTCTTCAGCGCCAGGACACCCCCGTTGGGGGTAGCTGCGCGCTTTACAAACTTCTAAAATAAATAAAACAAAATAAATAAATTACATAAAAGTTCATATTTTAGAAAATCAGAAGGTAAATGAAATGTTGCCTGTAAAACATCAAAGGATATAAAAGTATTATTATTGTAAACATCTTTGAGGCAAAAAATACCAGCTTTAATCCATAAATGCCCAAATCTGACATTGCAAGTAAATTTTAGGCGTGGGTTATATCATAATGACACATCTTCAGTAATGGACATGGGTGATTGGAAAATTAAGTCAACATCATTTAATATTAGTTTAGTGGATTTTAAAATAACTGATTTATGAAGAAATGTTGATTTATTGGACATAGTTAACAAATTAGATAATGGAAACGGATCCACCAGACTCCTTTCTTATAAAAGCCATGCAGGGGGAATGATCAGATGAGAATGAGTAATCCAAAAAGAGCTTTGTTTTAATATAGAAGCTTTATGGTAACTAAAAAAGGTTGGTAAACCAAATCCTCCTTTACATTTAGGCAATTTTTGTTTGTTATAACCAATACGGGGTGCTCTATTGCTCCAAGAAAATTTAGAAAGGAGTTGATCCACAACTTTGTAAAACTTCATAGAAAATTGAGTAGGAATCATTGCTAAGAAATACAATATTTTCGGTGCTATAGTCATTTTTATAGAATTCATTTTTCCTCACCATGCAGATGAAGTGAAGACCAGTTAGATATTTATCCTTAATATAACTAAAAATAAAATCACAATCTAATGATATTGTTGTTTTTATAGATGAAGAGAACAAAATGCCAAGGTATTTAAATGTATCTCTTTGTCGAATTATTTCTTTTCAGGGGTAACATATCTGGGATACAAGGGAACAATGCTGTTTTATTAGTATATAACGTGTAACCAGAAATCTCAGAATAAGATGAAAGAATCTCAAATAAAGAAGGGAATGAGGATATACGATTGCTAAGAAATAAAAGTATATCATCTGCACATGCTAACGTTTTAATAATAACCTCCTTAATATTAATACCAGCAATATCTTTACATTTTCTAATGGAAAAAAAGCTTCGTTCAATAACAAGAAGAAATAGAAGTGAGGAGAGTGGACAGCCCTGTCTGGTACCTCTGAAAAGAGAAAATTGGTTTGAAGTTTGGCCATTAATAAATAAATAATCAGTAGAAGAAGAGTGAAAAGCAGACATCATACGAACAAATAAATCACCAAAATTAAATTCTATTAAAGTACGAAGTAAAAATTGCCAATGAACTTTATCAAAAGCTTTCTCAGCATCCAATGCAAGTACTCCAGATGATAAGGATAAAGTGCACCCTTGTTCTATAACATGTAACTAAGTTCTTGTGTTATTGACAGAATATCTATTTCTCATAAACCCAGACTGATCTGGATGAATACTAGAATCTAAAACAGAGGTTAGCCTAGTTGCAAGTATTTAGGCATAAATTATACAATCTTGTGTTATTAAAGAAATAGGACTGTAATTTGACACAAGTATAGGGTCTTTTTTAGGTTCAGGTAGTGCAACAATCAAAGCCTCAATAAAAGAACCTGTTGTAGCCCCTGTAGAACTAAAAAAAGGTAAATAGCTTAAATAAATGATGAATAAGCTGCAACTGAAATTCTTTATAAAATTCTGCTGGAATGCCATCCTGTTCCAGGGATTTATTTTGTTTAAGAGACTTAGACATAGATGCATCAAGCGATATTGCGATCGCAATCGCTGCGAAACAGCGATAGCGATTGCAATTCCCATGAATGCAATTCCCACTTCCGCAATGCATCAAGTACAAAACCAGCAAATAGCGAAATTGGAAAACAAAGAATCGCAAAACCATTTTGAAACCCCCATTGTGATTCCTTAACAGCGATTCCCCACAAATTTAGCGAAACAATAGCGAATTCGCAATCAAATTGAGAATTGGCTAATAAATCGCTAATCACTTTCATCAGAAATCGCAAATTCCGAAAATACCCAAAGTCGCAATTTAAGGAGAAGCCAAACCAGGTGGTAACCATGAAGTCCAATTGGTGAAAAAAAAATTCTAACAATAAACAGGTGTTGAGTAAATCAAACACACTTAAGGAGACTCAGTAGGAGCATGAGGAAAGTCACAATGCCAGGTCTGGATGGATCAGGATGCAGCACCCAACATGGAGGACCAATGCCGTGCCCACCCATGTACAGGTCCTGTGCAGCCTGCACCTCCTGTCCTCCGGCAGCTTCCAGGGGATAGTCGCATATGCAGGGGGCATATCCCACAGTACACTGTCACGCTGCCTACAGAGTTTCATGGATGCCATGCTGAGCCGGATACACCACTACATCACCTTCCCAACAACCCTACAGGACTTAATGTAACAAAACTGGACTTCTAACACACCGCACAAATCTCCCATGTAATTGGTTGCATTGACTGCACCCGCATTCCCATCTGTGCATCCGCAGAGATGGAATACATGACCCGGAACCACAAGTCATAACACTCCCTCAACATCCAGATGGTCTGCAATGCGAAGACCATCATCACAGACATTGTGGCACAATACCCGGGGAGCACGCATGATTTGTTTATCTTCCGGCACATGGCATACACACCCACTTGGCCATGGGTGATTTTGGCGAGGGACATCTCCTAGGTAAGTACACATTCCCACATACAGTATGTTAAGACCATGTTGCCGCACATAACAGGCACAGACTCTCTGCTCCTCCCTTCAGGTGACAGCTCTAACGGACTCCCTGAATACCTACTCACCCCTACAACACAATAGGGACGGCCGTACAATGATGCGCATATACACACCAGAAATGTGATAGAGTGGACATTTGGCATGTTAAAGGGTCGATTCCGCATCCTCCACAAGACTGGTGCCGCCCTGAAATACCGACCTGAGATCTGCTGCCGCATCGTCGCCATGTGCGTCATACTCCACAATATTGCCACCAACCGGAGGATACCTGTGAAGGTGTCTGATAGTGAGTCTAAGGGGGAAAACCTGCCACCTGCACATGTGCATCATGCACAAGGGGAAAATCCTGCTGAAGGTCACAGGCGCCGCGCAAACATCACACAAAACTATTTCTAGTGCACCCATTCCCCTGACACAACACTGCACTCATGCAAGCCTCATGAATGATTGACATGAGGAAGATTGGTGTTCAAAATAAAGCTTTTGTTTAATGCACCAGCTCTCAATGTGCTTTAATCAGCAAACAATAGTTCAACTGTATTCAGACATACAGGCTCATGTAACCTGAGCAGGCGTGCGTGGTTACCTCACCATAGCATTACCGGAACTGTCTAGTAACTAGCGCCTCCTGCCAGACGCACCCTCCCGCCTCTCACCCTCCAAGTTGGGATTGTTTTCTCGTGATGCAGTGTTGGCCCGGGAAATGCGACGCCTTTCTGATTGCACTGGCTGAGGCTAGATGTCATTTCACTGGCATTGCCATGGCCGGCCGCCTGTTGGTACTCCACAGTGGTGGTGACCTGCTCCAGGGCCCTTACAACATCAGCACAGCATTGGACCATCTGTATGTACATGGCCAATGATCTGTGCAACAGCTGGGAAGTGGCGTTCCCAATCAGGTGGTTTGATCATGTGTAGGCTGATAGCCATGTGAGAAGCTGCCTGTGGCGTCTGCGGGTGATGTCCTGCTGCGCCACCATCAGTTGGTTGCTCTCCTTGACCACTCTCAGTGAGTACACTAATTTTGTGTGCAGTTTTATATAGCTGCAGCTTCATTGCTGCCATGTGCTGCGCCTGTTTACAGCACACAGCAAGCATCCGAGCCTCAATGCCCAGGCCCAAGTTGTGTGCCTGTTGCTCCATGTCTGCTGTGGTGGGCACAGAGATCTGCTGCCTCAACCTGCTGCTTGCGTGGGACCTCACACTTGCTGGGCGTCGTGTCTGCCTCCTGGGTGGGGGTGGGATCGGCTCAACTGCCATGCGTGCCGAGTGGTGAGGTTGTTATCCACCTGTAGCTGCAGGGGTGGCCCTGTGTCTTGGTGCAGGTGCTGGTCCAGGTGCTGGTGCTGGCTGTCTCTCTCTCTTCTTCTCTTCAGGTGTCTCCGCAATGTGGAGTATCTCACTCTCTGACGTGTCATCATCTGCAGCACCTGTGATATGGATGAGTGCATGATTAATGATATGATTCAGGCACCTGGGATGTAGCAACATGCATGCAGTCTTGCATTCCCTGACTGGCTTTAGGGGTTTGTTTCACTTGACTATTCTGACTGTGTGTGCTATCAGGGCACATTGACACACTACAGGTCCCACAATGCATTTGGGCATTTGGGACGAGCAGGAACTGGATTACTGGGGTTACAATTATGGTTTTCTCTGGGGGCATGGGCATTGTTAGTGTACGGGGTCACTGTAGCATGGCTCTTACCTTGAGATTGGTGTGTGGTGCGGGAGGTGTCCAGTTGAGTCACTCCCACGCAGGCTGCAGAGTTGATGGTGTCCTCCACTAGGTCCTCCAAGGGTGTGTTCTCAGGGAATGTGGAGTGTCCTCCTCCCGTAGCCATTCTCTCCCCCAGTCTGTCCACAATGCGCTCCTTGGCACGGCCTCTGAGGTCGTACCACCTCTTTTTTGGGTCATCAATGGACTGGTGTGTGACTACCACCGCGTTGACCTTAGTCTTGATGCGCACCCAGATTCGCCTCTTGGTAGCCTCGGAGACCTGCCAGGACAGCCTCCCAAAAAGTTGGTCATGGTTCCTGCTGACTCCTTCTATCAGGCACTCCAGTTCTTTTTCTGAGAATTTGATTTTGCGCTGCCTGGGTTTTTTACTTTGTCCTGCAGCTTCCTGGGACATTGTGGTATTTATTTGTACCCTGTTTTGGGACTGCAGGGTGTGTCTCTTGGAGCACAGTGCTCTGCCTCCTCCTGTATCCAGCTCTGTGATTCAAATGATGCATGGAGCAGGCTACTTCCTGGTAGTGATGTCCTCACTGTGCTCAAAATGCGACTTTTTTACGATCTCGCAATGAGCGAGATCGCTAATTGTGATTTTGGTAATTGCGAAATCGCAATTTGGGGTTAGGAAACAGACGATTCTGCGATTTTATAGCGATTTTAGCGAATTCGCATTTAGCGATTGCGGACGGTTGCGATTCGTTGATATTTACTGATTTTGGTGATGCATCCCATTCCGCGATTTCTAAATAGCGATTCGGTATTTTTCGCTATTTAGGATTCGCAGAGTGGGTGCTTGATGCATCTGGGCTAATATAATTTCATCTTCAGTAATGGGCAAATCTAATTCATTTTTAGTTAATTGAGAAACCTTAGGTAAACCGCATTTAGATAAAAAAGAATCAATTAAAGAAGGATCATCACATTTAGGTTTATTAAATTGAGTAGCATGATAATTTAGAAATTCATTATCATCATTTTGCGATAATGCAATTTTCTCATTGGGGCCATGAATTTAATTTATTTGTGTTTCATCTTTTTTGATATGTAAATAGTTGTCCAAAAGCTGTCCAGATCTGTTAGCATTAAAACTGAATTTGGCTTTAGAGTAAAAGAGTTGAACACCAGCTCGTTTGCTAAGGATCAAATTAAACTCATATTGAAGGTTTTGTAATTTTATTCTATATTGAGGGTCATTGGAGGTAATAAAAAGTCTTTCTAATTTGCAATTTGCTTATCCAATTCCTTAATTCTTGCATTGAACGCTCTGTTTTCATGTGCCATGAGAGACCTTTTCTGACACGTCATCATCTGACTCCACAGGAGAGTCCGACCCACGTGAGGGACCATCTCATGGAAATCTCCAACGAAAAAAACAACAATTCTTTTTTAGGGGTTGGCCAACAACAGCCAAGAGAACGGTTCAAACCCCAGCCTTTGGAAATGCGCACCAGGCGAAAAAACTACCAATCGTAATGAAGACGTTGATTATAAATTTATCAACTAAGACAGGAACAAGAAGCTGTTTTTGAACTCAGCTTGAAATGAATTCCCGGTCAAAAACAAGATCCTGATCATTTCAAAATGGAAGCTATGGAGTTGTTTAGAAAGAACAGGTTACAAGTATTTTTTCAAGATAAAGAGATGCCAAGTGGTGGAGAAATATTTGGACTGGGTAACAAGTCAATGTTTTGTCCCCTCACAAACACAACCCCAAAAAGTATTCCTACTTTTGAGCAAGTAGTGCTAGCATCACTAACCAATTGAACCAATGTAAGGGGTTTGTTAAAAGTAACATTTCAGTGCAACAAAGGTTGACAATAAAAGAGTTCAAAGAAGACACGGAATTGATCATCAAGCCGGCTGATAAAGGGGGTGCCACAGTCGTTTGGGCCCGAGAAGCATATTTGGAAGAAGGTTGAAAACATGTTTTGAACCAAGTATGGTGCAGGAAGATTCCATCAGATCCGGTACAAGAAATCCAAAATGAAATTAAATTGATTGTAGATGAGGGCCAGAATGCTGGCATTTTGGGTCCTCCGAAGGTCCATAAGCATGCCACCATACCTCCTGGATGCCCTATAGTGTCTGGCTGCGACTCAGCACTCGAACCCACCTCAAGGTACGTGGATGTCTTCCTGAAGCAATTTTTACAAAAGGTTGCATCTTACTTGTGAGACACGACTGATTTTATTATAAAAATCGAAGGATTCCAATATCAAACATAGGCTAGTAGGTTTTGTTGTTGTATCCTTATACACACAAATTCCCCAAGAGGAGGCCTTAGAAGTGTTGGAATGGTACATCAAAAGCCTAGAACGACCATACTGTGTGCCCACCCAATTCATCGTCAACTTAGCATCGTTGGCACTTGGTAATTTAGGCTCTAATGTTTGGATCGCTTAGGCTGCCAAAAAGCTGAATTTTAAACTTTTGAAAGAAAATTCGCACTGCTAGAATCTTTTCACTGTGTTTTTTAAATTATTATAAGCTATTACCTTGCGTGTAAGTTGGCTGTTCCGGCTCCCTCCTGCCCCGAGTGACTCCCCCTGCAACAGCCAATCAGATGGCGAGAGGGCGGAGTGGGAGCGGGGACCGGAGTCAAATGCAGCCAGCAGCGCGGGAGAACGCCATTAGGCTCTAATGTATGGATCGCTTAGGCTGCCAAAAAGCTGAATTTTAAACTTTTGAAAGAAAAATCGCACTGCTAGAATCTTTTCACTGTGTTTTCTGTGTTTGTAAAATTATTATAAGCCATTACCTTGCACGTAAGTCGGCTGGTTCGGCTCCCTGCTGCCCCATAGTGACTCCCCCTGCAACAGACAATCAGGTGGTGAGAGGGCGGAGCTGTGGGTGGAGACCGGAGTCAAATGCAGCCAGCAGCGCAGAAGCGTGCAGCGGGCGCGTCAGCGGCGCGCCAAAGGCAAGCCCGTCTGTGCCAGTCCGCGCCCATCTGGACCCAGGGCCCAGACAGTATGCCTGAGCTAATACTTACTCCTCGGACACCCTAATATTGATACATTACCCCCTTTCATATCTTGCTCGTGAAAAGCAGGTCTCACTCACGGAGCAAGAAATCCTTTCTGAAAGGTGTGATTTCCCTGAAATACAGCTCTCTACCACCTTTGAACAGTGTTCTCCTCACCTGGTTAAACCCCAGCCCAGGCCTCTATCAGTCTACTTCCTTAACACACGCTCCCTAGTCACACACCAGCTTGATATTCTTCTTCTCTTGCTCACTGATACACCTGATGGGTTGCTGTTAACAGAAACTTGGCTTACTGAAGACTCCGCCCCTGATTTGCTGGTAGCTATACCCTCTAACTATTACATCATATTTGCCAACCGCTCATCAGGTAAAATGGGAGTGGGGGTCGCAGTCATTATCAATACCAACTTCAGGCTTAGTACCCTGCCCTCTCTCCATCTCAATGAGGAGGATAACATAGTAATCCAACTAGATTTCCACCATGGACAATTTTGTCTGTGTAATAGTTTATAGGCCTCCTTATCAGATGGCTCACTTTCCCCTCTTACTTAACGAGCAGATGGCGAAACTCACCACCGATCACGCTAAGGTCATCCTCATAGGTGATCTTAACTACTGGTACAATGACCCCCCTTGAAGGATCTCAATTGGCTGAGCTGTCTGATCTCCTTACTAGTTTAAATTTTACACAGCAAGTCTCCTCTCCCACCCATGTGAAGGGGCACATCCTAGATCAAGTGTGGACTAATGGCATGACCACTTCAACCCCTACAATTGACCCTTGCGTCTGGAGAGACCATCATCTTCTAAAACTCATGATCACACTGCTGACTAGTCATAAAATCAGAACAGTTGAAGGTGACTTTGCCAGGAAATGGAATGCCATCAATAAAAAAGATTTTCTTGACACCTTGACCAACACCACCCCGTCCCCGGGAAATGACATCAACGACACTGAGGCAAACCTTTCCCAATGGCTTCTTGAGGCCAGTAACAACCACGCACCTCTTAGGAAAATCAAATTAGTTCAAAGATGGTTCTCATTCGGACCTTAAAACCCATAAACTGGCCTTACGCCAACTAGAGAGGCAGTGG
The DNA here is from genome assembly GCF_964263255.1 of Lissotriton vulgaris. Lineage (NCBI taxonomy): Eukaryota > Metazoa > Chordata > Amphibia > Caudata > Salamandridae > Lissotriton > Lissotriton vulgaris. The sequence goes on from NC_141695.1 coordinate 990,268,312, forward strand.
CGACTGGAATACTCCCCTGATAAGAAACTGCTGTACATATCAGCTCGGAAAAAATACATGAAGACTATCATCACAGCGAAAGCTGCTTATTTTTCTTCACACATTCTTAACTCTAACAAAAGCTCCAAAGAAATATTTGTTATCATGAACGAACTGTCCAACCCAGATAGGGTTCTTACAAAAGTCATGCTCTATCAAGCTCTCTGTAATTGTCTAAATGATTACTTTATTGAAAAAATCATTACCATCAAAGCCAGCATTCCTCTGCACCCCCCATGTCACCCGCTACCATTACACATAGTAACGAACACACTCTCAGCTGTCTCCCCCCCATTAGCACTGAGACTCTCCAGGTGCTCCTCTTAAAAGTCAAATCTGGAGCTCCTTCTGACTGTTGCCCACCCATCATACTCAAGGACTGTATATTAGCCTATCCAGGCCCAGCACTGATACTACTGAACAAGTCACTCACTACCGGTCAAGTACCAAAAGCATGTTAAAAAGCCACTGTGGTCCCACTTCTGAAGAACCCCGGTGCTGATCCTACACTTCTACCTAATTATCATCCCATCTCCCTACTCCCATTCTTAGCAAAAGTGTTAGAGGCTCACATAGCCAAATGCCTGTCAGCCTTCCTTGAAGAATCTAAATATCTCAATTCCTATCAGGCAGGTTAATGGCCAGCCCATTCTACTGAAACTGTAATCTTAGCTGTCCTGGACACTCTCTGTGATGTTGTGGTTAAACGCTCTCCTCAAGCACTGGTCCTTTTGGAACTCTCTGCCGTCTTTGACACAGTCGACCATGCTACTTTGGTCGACCGTGTCAAATAAGCCAGCATCTTGGGTACTGCGGCGTGTTGGCTCTCCTCCTTCCTGGAGGATCGCTTCCAGGCCGTCCGCCTAGGCCACTTTCTGGTCCCACCATGCAAAACCAATTGTGTTGTACCACAAGGTTCCTCTCTTTCTCCCCATCTGTTCAATCTTTACAACCTCCCCTTAATCCAGTACCTTAAAGACTGGAATGGGACAGTTTCTAACTATGCAGATGATCTACAACTAGTTTTCCCGATTGATAACTCCCACAGTTCCGTCACCGAGTTGCATATCCAACAGTGAATGGACCAGAACCACCTTAAGTTAAACCCTGGGAAGAAGGAACTTACTAGGAACAGCCTCAAATTTTGGGTTCCTCACTACTGGCCTTCAGAGTTAGGTCCCTGTCCCTCCCCCTTCTACTCGGCCAAAACATTAGGAGTTACCCTCAACCATGATCTGTCACTAAAAACCCAGGTTGGCAGAGTCATTTCCAAATGTTTCTTTCAAATAAGGAAGATCAAAAAGATACATCGGTTCTTTACACAGGAAGCCCTGATCCAAGTGGTGGTCGCCACTGTATTGTCTCTCCTGGACTATGCAAACTCTGTATACTTGGGCATGCCTATCTATCTGTTTAAACGGTTACAGATGGCCCAAAACCAGGCGGCCAGATTGATCTTTCATTAACCCAGGTGGCAGTCTGCCACCCCTTTGCTGAGGACACTTCACTGGCTTCCAACCCCTCAACACTGTGCCTTTAAGGTGGGCTGCCTCATCTTTAAATCTTTGCATGGCAACAACCCCAAATTTATTAACACCTTAATATCCAGACACACCCCATCCCGGAACCTCCACTCTGCTCACTTCTTACCATCCCTGTATTCAGACGAGTTCATCAGGGCGGCTGTAGATTTGCCACTCTTGCTCCCAGAGTGTGGAACACTTTCCTGTTGGAGATCCATTCCTGTACTGAGCTAATGCAATTTAGGAAATCCCTTAAAACGTGGCTATTTGCACAAGCCTATAACTAGAGCATAACTAAAGCTGTCCATTAACAATCTGTGAGCCTTTACAGCACCATGAAACCATCCGGTGTACTTGAGCTTTATAAATCATTTTTAACATTAACATTAACATTAATTACTTCAAATTTGAAAGAGAGTTCATTGTCCAGGTGAAAGGGACCTTCATGGGTTTTCCCTTTGCATGGCCAAGTATGAGGATCGCTTTATCTACAACAATATTCCATTAGTTCAGAATGTGGTACAATGGCACCACTATATAAACGACATTTGGTGTATTTGGAATGGCATAGAAGACAAATTACTTAAATTCCATGGTTGGTTAAATGAGAGAAATCCGGACATCCAATTCACATTGACTCACAGTACTTCCAGCTTAACCTTTTTGGATGTGGAAGTCCACCCTACAAAATCAGAATGAATAAATACCTTATACACAAAACCATTAGACAAGAACACAGCACTCCACTTCCACAGTTACCATCCGAAAAGCCTAAAGGGCAATCTTCCCTATACCCAGTATTTATGTTTGCCACGCAATTGCACACGCAAAGAAGATTTTGAAATTCACTCAGATCTGTTGACTGCCAAACTGAAAGAAAAGGCTTATCCATCGAAATTGTTAAGGCATTCCAGCAAAAGAGCATGGTTCACACCACGGGAAATTCTACTTGAAAAGCAAACAAAGAAATCTATGTCCCGATTAGTGTGTGTCTCCACCTTTGGCCCACATACAAATTCCTTCAAAAAGATCATTCTATAGAATTGTCATTTGGTGAAAGAGACTGACAAAGATCTTCAAGTACCACTGTTTGCCTTAAAAAAAATGTCAGTATTGGACAACATATTGTAAGGGCCTCACAAGAAAGTTGAATCTCTGCACTGTTTTTTTTAACTTGCCACCAATTACAGGACACCACAAATGCGTCTTAAAGTCAGAAAGTGCACCATTGCTGTAAGATGAATGTTTTGACAGCTCGGACACGCCACTAGTCTGCAGCTTTGTAAAAAAAAATCATTTTGCAATGCATGGGAGTTTATATGGAGCCCAAAAGTCAATCTACATCACACAAAGATGCGATATAGATCCCAGCCTAAGATTAGTGGTAATACGCTAATCATTCCCGGGCCAGTGATACTTAAAGTGAATGCTTGAATTGTTCGGAGGATAGGACCTAATGTCAAGGGTCACCAGCGAAGTTCACCGCCCAGGCCTAGTTATCACCCATGGCCTCATCCCTGGAGGTTAACTCAATTGTGTCAAACTTTGAATTAGTTATGGAGTTCGTTTTGGTGCTGACAATGCCGTCGCGTATAACTAAGTAACAACCCCTTAATGAATGAATGAAAGGCGTTTTATAACGCGCGAAACTTAGCCCCAAGGGGCATCAAGGCGCAAAAACAGACAAACAAAAGTCCAAAACTACCAACTGCAAAATCAAAATACCGCTAGGAGCAGAGCCGCTAATATGCCTGAGAGAAGAGCCAAGACTTCAGGCGCTTCCTAAAAGCCACCGAAGAAGACTGACTGGAGAGCTCCAAAGGGAGGGAGTTCCAAAGTTTTGGAACCAGGGTGGAAAATGCTCTACCTCCCCATTAAGCCTTCACAAATCTGGGAACCGAGAGCATGTTCTTAGATGCAAAGCGGAGAGTTCTTTGAGGGGTATAAACGCGTAGGAGGGACCCAATACCCTCTGAGCCTGAGCCATGAATTGCACCATGGGCCAGACAAAGAAGTTTGAAGGAAATCCGAGAGGAAATCGGAAGCCGATGGAGGTCCCTTCTGGCCGTGGTTACAGAAGCAAGCCTAGGGAGATTCAAGACCATCCTGGCCGCAGCATTCTGCACCATTTGGAGGCGGTGGATGGAACTTTTGTTAATGCCACTGTAAAGGGCATTACAATAGTCTAGCCTAGATGAAACTAAGGCAACAGTATATTGTTTCAGGGCTGCCTGGGATAGATACTGGGCAATCTTCCTCAGTGTTCTAATGATGGCACAGCAGGTAGACACCGTTCTGTTTACCTGAGAATCGAATGAGAGAACGGGGTCAATTAGGACACCAAGGTTCCTGGCGGAAAGAGTGGGAAGAGGGCAGTCCCCCAGTGAAGAAGGCCACCAGTCCTTTGACCACAGATTTTGACTGCCTCCAAAGACAATAAGTTCGGTCTTTTCACCGTTCAGTTTTAAAAAGTTACGCACCATCCACTGGAGACTGCCTCCATACATGCTCTAAAATTGGACGCAGAGTCACTGGCCGACTGGGTAATAGATACCAAGATCTGGGTATCGTCGGCGTACGACAATACCTCAAGATCAAAAGATCTCACCACCTTGGCAAGTGGGGTAACATAGATGTTGAATAATAATGGGCTCAACGAGGAGCCCTGTGGTACCCCACATTGCAATTCTTGAGAGGCGGAGAGAAAATTGCCCATTTTAACTCTCTGCTCTCTGTGATGTAAAAAGGAGGTGAGTAAACTAAGGGCAGTACCCTCTACTCCGATGTCCATGAGCCTGGAGATCAGGATTGACGGGGACAGAGTATCAAACGCTGCTGTGAGATCTAATAACACTAGCAGAGTAGGATGTCCCCTATCAACCTCCATACGGATGTTGTTAATCACAACCGTTAGGGCAGATTCGGTGCTGTGAGCTGCCCGAAACCCATGTTTGGAGGTGTCTAACAGTTCAGAACTCTCAATAAAAGTAGAGAGGTTTCGATTTATATGGGACTCCAGTATCTTAGCTGGGGCTGGGAGCAGGGAAATGGGACGATAATTTTTTAGAACTCCAAGGTCCAAAGAGGGATTTTTGAGCAGTGGTTTAAGAATAGCAGTCTTCCAGGATGAGGGGAAGACACCCTCACTGATGGCCATATTCATGACCTCCAAGAGAGGAGGGAGGACCGACCCTCTACAAGTCTTCAAGGTTCTTAGGGGGCAAGGATCGAGAGGTGAACAAGACTTGGTGGCATCAAAAAGGAGGTCAAGCTCTTCTATAGTCAGGAGAGGGAAGCAGGTAAGCTGTAGTTTAGAAGAAGCATCAACATTCTCAGTAGGGGGAGAGGCAGGTAGAGAAAGGGAACCTGCTGCGTTGGCATCCAGCTCATGATTGCGAGTTTCAAGAGAAGTGTAGATGTCAGCGATCTTAGAGTGGAAGAAACTCACGATATTATTACAGAGTTCCTGTGTTTCAATGGTAGGGTCAGCTGTTTTAGGTGCCGAGAGTGATTCAATTATATTAAAAAGGTCCCTTGATGATTTGAGGGAGGCCGTAAGATTGGTGAAATGGCTCCTTTTTTCCTCAATGATGGCTTTCTTATAGTCTCTAAGTAGAGCTTTATGAAGGGCCTTTCCCCGTGGATCAGGGTGAGCATGCCAAGACCGCTCCTGTTTCCTGCACTTCTGCCGCAGCAGTCTTAAGCGATCAGAAAACCAGGGCTGAGAGGGGCTCTTTCGAGCTGAGTAGTGCCGTTTAGCCGGAGCAAGGGTGTCTATAGCGCCGGCAAGGATGTTGGAGAGATTGAGGGCAGCCACGTTGGGATCAGATGGAGAGAGATGGCTAAGAGCATCCATTAAGGATACTAGAGTATCATCATTGATCTCTCTATATTTCCTTCTGGTCTCCCACACGTTACTCTTAGGTTTGTTAAGTAGGATAGGATTGATTTTACAGTAAAAGGGAACTGCCAGATGGTCGGACCAGGAGAGAGGGATGGGTGTACCGGTCATAATTCTGGCATCATTAGTAAAGATGCCGTCCAACGTGTGGCCAGCAGAGTGCGTAGGGTCCGTAAACCAATTGGCCCAGCCCACATGCGGCTAAACCATCTATTAGTGCCATAGTGTCCTTGGCATCTGTAGACTCTAAATGAAAGTTAAAGTCGCCCAAGATACTAAAGTGGGGCTTGTCAACAAAAGCCTCTATGAGTTTAAGAATATCCTGAGGAAAAGTAGTTCTTGGGCCGGGAGGTCTGTAGCAAAGAATACCAGAGAAGGAAGCTGAGGGAAGAACATTTAAAGTAAAATGCAGAGCTTCGAATGTATCTGAGGGAAGAGAAAGAGGCTCGCTACGACATGTAAAAGTATCTCTAAAAAGGATTGCCAGCCCACCCCCCTACGCCCGATCCTGTCCATACTGGATAGAGTGTAGCCTTCGGGGATTGCCTCCACCAGATCCGGGCCAGAAGAATCAGAGCACCAAGTTTCAGTAATAAAAACCCAGGGAGGCTTTTTCTGGGAGACAAAATCTCTAAATGCCACATTATTTCGAACTAGGGACCTAGCGTTTATGAGCAGGCCGCCTGTGGACTCCTGACTGGTGGCCTCAAGATCTGGGCCCAGTCCCTGAGCCCAAACAGGTTGTGAAAGATCTTGGAGTAAAATTGGATCAGGAGCTCGCCTTGAAACAACATGGAAACCAAGTGGTCGGCTCCTGTTTCCATGTTATTGGGCTTCTCCGGAAAGTGTTCCCCCTGCTCCCTGATACCACCAGACGAACTTTGGTACAGTCGCTCGTGTTGAGTAGACTAGATTATTGCAATGGATTGCTGCTAGCCGCCAACAAGGGGATTATTGCAAGATTACAGGTTGTGCAAAACACCACTGCACGCCTTGTTCTTAATGTCCCTGCTCGTACTCCATCTAAACCCCTGTTAACCAAACTTCACTGGCTTTCAGTGAAACAGAGAGTGATGTTTAAAACATGCTGTGTCATTCACAAGTGTCTCACGGGGAAAGGCCCCAACTACCTGACTAAAAAGTTTAATTTATATGTTCCCTCCAGATCTCTTAGATCAGGAGATCAAGAATTGCTATGTGTCCCCAGGTTTAAGAAGACAAGACAAGGGAGAAGGGCCTTGTCAGTGGCTGGCCCGAAGTTGTGGAATGATCTCCCCATGGAAATCAGACTATGCAGAGAACATCTTCCTTTCAGGAAAAAATTAAAAACTTTTCTCTTTCAGTACTAGGCCATCTATCTAGGGAGGAATGTTATATGATTGGGTCTTCTTTGCTCACAGATGATGCCAGAGGCGCGGAGATACTCCTTCGGGAGTCGATTCCTAGCGCGGTATAAGTTTGCAAATAAATAAATAAATACATTTAGGAAGTTGGATTCGGGCGATGTACTCCTATGTTTAGCCTGATTTGTGGGGTGGTAACGGGAGCGTGTGGGTCTTGCAACGCCTTTACAACATTGGATTTCAGTAAGATTTTCAGGGGATGAGGTAATGTGACAGGTCCTGAACAGAGGTCTAAGTGAGAGAAGTGTAGAATGGGTATATAACTCACAATTTGCTGGGAGTATGTAGCGTGGCCCAGTCCGCCTGGCCCCTGGCGCGTCCTCAGCGCGGACGGGCGCAGACGGGCTTAACTTTGGCACAACTTTGGCGGAGGAAGACATCCCCTTAAATGTATCCGGCCCCAAGTCTGGCATCCCACCTGACCAGGATCAGCCAATGGGAGCAAGACCAGCGAGACCAGCTGTTTGCCAAATGCACCCTCCACGAAACGGGAACGCCCGCGGTGGAACGGGGCACAGGGCAAGAAGAGGCAACAAGTGAGCAAACTACGAGCTACAGTATATTGCAGGTAAAATAAAACATGGCACGATTTTTAAAAGCACAATGTTAGAGATGTCATTGGCAAGAAAGAAAATACGGTTAAAACCCATAGCACTAGCAGCCAGAGCATATTAATCATGCACTGGTAGTGAGACCAACAGAACAATTCTGATCATCCCCTTAAATGTATCCGGCCCCAAGTCTGGCGTTCCACCTGACCAGGATCAGCCAATGGGAGCGAGACCAGCTGTTTGCCAAACCAGCCCTCCAAGAAACGGGAACACCCGCGGTAGAACGGGGCACAGGGCAAGAAGAGGCAACAAGTGAGCAAACTACGAGCTACAGTATAGTGCAGGTAAAATAAAACACGGCACGATTTTTAAAAGCACAATGTTAGAGATGTCATTGGGAATAAAGAAAATACGGTTCAAATCATAGCGCTAGCAGCCAGAGCATATTAATCATGCACTGGTAGTGAGAATAACATAACAATTCTGATCATCCCCTTAAATGTATCCGGCCCCAAGTCTGGCGTCCCACCTGACCAGGATCAGCCAATGGGAGCGAGACCAGTGAGACCAGCTGTTTGCCAAACACGCCCTCCACGAAACGGGAACACCCGCGGTGGAACGGGGCACAGGGCAAGAAGAGGCAACAAGTGGGGCAAGAAGAGGCAACAAGTGACCCAATGTGTCATTTTCTTTTTGATGGAATTCTCTCCTTCTTATCTAATATAGGAAAGACTTTTTCATACATTAATCATTATAATTTGATTTGTGAGTGGATGACGTCTCCTATCAGAAATTAGAGGGAGCTTCTGGCTGCATCTGCGTGGTGCCCAGTTAGTGGTTGAGCTGTCTATTAAATTGTGACCAGAGTGAACACTATGAGGCTGTAAAGAGTGTGAATTACCCAATGGTCAAGTGTGGCTGGGTCTCATGGGGGCTTGGATCTAAACAGATGCCAACAAGAGTCTTTGGGGTGGCCCTCTCCTATACCTGTGGTAGGCATTGATTGGTACTGCATTATATAAGTGCCCCTGCTGGTGCAGCAGACGTTTGCTTCCCGTGTGTGGGACCCTGGCGCACTTGCTACTTTGGTATTACAGAAGGGGCTGCACATGCTAGTGCGGCCCCTTCTGTAATACCATTAGCGCTGTCGCACATAAAGGGCCAGTGCTATCTTCAGGGGATGTTCCCTCATGTGCATGGGGGCATGCCCCATGCAAAAGAGGGAACCCCTTTGCCTTTTTGCCCACGCTGCATTATAGATGTGAGGTGGTAAAAAAGGGGGTGGTGATGGACGGAGCATCTGAACCAATCAAACACTCAGACCCAGTCAACAAATCTGGGTTTAATCCATCACCGATCTTTAGCCCACTCTGCCACACCATTCAGACATGGCCATATGCAAATCAGGCTGACCCTGTGCCTCATGCAAACAGTCAAGCCCGAACTGCCAAGCCATGCCTTCCCTGGACCGGAAACAGGCTTCCTAGGACCAGTTTCAGGTATTACAGCCGTCTTGAGCCAGGCTTGCTTGAATCCAGTGGCAAAGTGAGCAAGGGACTCACGTCTGAGCATACCATGCCACACTTATGGCGAACAAAGCGGTAAAAAAGGGGGTGGTGATGGACGGAGCATCTGAACCAATTGAACACTCAGACCCAGTTAACAGATCTGGGTTTAATCCATCACCATTCTTTAGCCCACTCTGCCACCCAAGTTCCGACATGGCCAAATGCAAATCAGTCTGACCCTGTGCCTCATGGGAACAGTCCAGCCCGAACTGCCAAGCCATGCCTTCCCTGGACCGGAAACAAGCTTCCTAGGACCGGTTTCTGGCATTACAGCCGTCTTCAGCCAGGCTTGCTTGAACCCAGTGGCAAAGTGAGCAAGGGACTCACGCTGAGCATACCCTGCCAACTTATGGCGAACAAAGCGGTAAAAAAGGGGGTGGTGATGGACGGAGCATCTGAACAAAGCAAACACTCAGACCCAGTCAACAGATCTGGGTTTAATCCATCACTGTTCTTTAGCCTACTCTGCCACCCCAGTTCAGACATGGCCATATGCAAATCAGTTTGACCCTGTGCCTCATGGGAACAGTCCAGCCCGAACTGCCAAGCCCTGCCTTCCCTGGACTGGAAAAAAGCTTCCTAGGACCGGTTTCTGGCATTACAGCCGTCTTCAGCCAGGCTTGCTTGAACCCAGTGGCAAAGTGAGCAAGGGACTCACGCTGAGCATACCCTGCCAACTTATGGCGAACAAAGCGGTAAAAAAGGGGGTGGTGATGGACGGAGCATCTGAACAAAGCAAACACTCAGACCCAGTCAACAGATCTGGGTTTAATCCATCACTGTTCTTTAGCCTACTCTGCCACCCCAGTTCAGACATGGCCATATGCAAATCAGTTTGACCCTGTGCCTCATGGGAACAGTCCAGCCCGAACTGCCAAGCCATGCCTTCCCTGGACCGGAAACAAGCTTCCTAGGACCGGTTTCTAACATTACAGCCGTCTTCAGCCAGGCTTGCTTGAATGCAGTGGCAAAGTGAGCAAGGGACTCACGTCTGAGCATACCCTGCCAACTTATGGCGAACAAAGCAGTAAAAACGGTGGTGAAGATGGACGGAGCATTTGAACCAATCAAACACTCAGACCCAGTCAACAGATCTGAGTTTAATCCATCACCGTTCTTTAGCCCACTCTGCCACCCCGTTCAGACATGGCCATATGCATATCAGTCTGACCCTGTGCCTCATGGGAACAGTCCAGCCCGAACTGCCAAGCCATGCCTTCCCTGGACCGGAAACAAGCTTCCTACGACCGGTTTCTGGCATTACAGCCATCTTCAGGCAGGCTTGCTGGAATCCAGTGTGCATTACAGATGTGGGCATAGAGGCAAAGAAGCTCTCAGGAGGTACAATGACAGTGCACAATCTAAACGGTGGCGCACTGTCAGTGTGCCCCCTGAGAAAAGCCCTCTGGAGGGGGAAGAGGGGGTCTCATGAACCCTCCAGACATCCTCTTGCAGGTGGTTGCAGTCACTCACTGTACCCACTTGCAAGGGGATCTCTAATCCCCCTAAAAGTGCAGGTGTGTTGCTGCTTGCACTTTGAGAACACTGAGCGGCTTCAAAGCAGCCACTCAATTTTTCAGGGGAATGTGCTGCCCTGAATGCAGCACAAGTTTGCTGCTGCCCTGGAGGCAGCGCATTCTATGTAATAGGGCGCATTTCACTGTTTGCGCCTAGTTCACTTGTTTTAAGGTGTACCAGGCAAAAACAGGGAAAGTGCTGCCTTTACATATAGGGCCCTTGGTGTGTCCTGTTGCTCCAATGGGTTGTTGGACAGAGGATTTGATTGCATGCAAGCATGAAGTGTCCTGGGCGATGGGAGTATTAGTGCCCGAGGTTGCTGATAGTTGGTTAAGCATTCTAGATAGGTGGAGAATCATAGATTTAAACTCACAAACCTAAGCCTTAAGCTCTATGATTAACAAGATGTAATAGGCCAAACCAGCATAGGGAGAAACAAGCGGGCAGGGTAGAGGGACAGTATTGTTAAGGGCATGGGATGAAGCCTGTGTCTTTGGCAACTCAAGTAGAGGCAAAAAAAAGATTACTACAGGGAAGGGCATCTTCGAAGGTGGTTCAATGATTTGTAGCAGATGAGTTTGAATCAAGAGGCCTGGTGGAGTTCCCAGATGGAATTTGCTGGTTTATTGATTTATCAAACATGAGTAGGATGTACTTTTGCTGGAGGTTTATGGAGGAGAAGCAGGGGTAGATAGAACTGGGGAAGGGCAAGGTTGGGGCAGGACCAATTAGCTCCTCACATTTCTCTAGCAAATTATATGTCCTGTAGATGACACTATTTTCCCCAGTTATTGTTAGGCTTTTTTGTTTTAACAGAGCCACCAGCTCCATTCCCATGCTTGTGGAGAAAATGTTGCTGGGGAGAAAGCTACCATCCCCCAGCACCAGCATGCACATACAAAAAATACAATCAGGTGAAACAGCAATAGAGCAATAGTTAAATTAAACCCTCACACTGGCACAATAGAGAGACAATTATATCAGCCAAGTGATCAATCCACAACTGTCACTAGCAGTAGAATAGTTTACACTAGCAAAGCAAAGAGGGCTATTGTTATCTCAGTCACGTCAGAATACAAGGAGAGGTCAGGCTGGGAAGGCTTGTAGGAAGAACCGCAATGAAAGGAAAAGCAAATGTACCTTGGAAAAGTGTACTATAGAGGGCTGGCCCAGACCTGTCTCCTCCTGTCTTCAACGGGCATTGACTGGCCCACCCTTAGCCTGGGCTTTGCTCAGGCGAGGAACGTTCTATGTAACGGAATTGCAGAAGCGGTTTTCAGCACAGTGAAAGGAGGCCCTGCCCCTTGGAAGTAGAAGACTGCAGCCTCTTGCACATGGGTTGATGGGGAAATGATTGAACTGGTATCTTTAGGGTCTGTTGGGTTAGTGCATCCCAAAGGAACATTCCAATATGTCCTGCGCTGCTGGATTGTAGAAGCACTCTTGAAAGGAGGTGCTGTCACCTGGAAATAGGAAACTTCAGTCACACCTCCTGGTGCATAGGGAGATGGAGGAAATTAGCTCCCTGTTATCTTGAGGGTCCATTGGGGTAGTGCAGCCCAAAAGAAAATTTGAATATGTCAAATAATATTTAATAAAGCGGTAATAGAAAGTTACCTACTGATCTTATTCTGAACGCACAAATGTTCCCTCAGTTCCCTGACTGCATATCAACAGCCCTTCTTCTCCCCTTTGCTTCCCACCCCTACAGCAATAGGCATGTTGAGTATTTGTAAAGTAGGACAACTGCTAATTCTATAAATCATGTATTTTTCATGTCGGTTTTACCATATTAATGTATCATAAAATGTCTCTGATTGCGGTAATGCTTTTTAAACCTGTTAAGTTTCTTGAATAATGAATAAATGCATTATTGTTAGCTTGCAAACCTTGAACAGCTGGTCCACCGGGGTAACACTATTGTTTAATTAATACATATATATTTAGTTCAGTTCAGTTCATAAACTTTACTTCGATTTTTTAAGAATAACATAAGTTAAAACAACATAAACATAGAGGCCAAATAGAATAATACAACATGTTACTAAAACAGGAAACTTGTTAATTAGCTTGGTTAGGAACGAGCACCCTGAATACTCTTCATTAAAAAAAATAAGTTAAAAAGACTCTAAAACACACCCATGGTAGGCAGCCTACATAGGGAATCAGCCTTCGACTTTTACATTTTCAAGGGGGTATCATAACAGTACAATAAAGTGCATAGTGCTATTTTGGGAAAACAGGGGTACAGAACAAAACATAGACAATTACCTATGCCTCCTTTCAATCCATCAGATCACCCACACTCAGCCCAGGAACTTTGCTGTAGCAATCACAGTAGGACCATCCAATGTTGTTTTGAGGATTCTAAATGCCTCACTACTGGACCTAGTACCCAGGTTAGAACATATGGGTTTCAGCCAACTACATCTTGGTTTACAATAAGCTGCACAGACAAAAAAGATATTATCCAGTGTTTCAGTCCTGTCCGGAGAGAAGGTGCAGTTGCTAGTGTTTGTGTTTGTGTTACCCCATTTGGAGGTGAAAGCATTTGTAGGTAATGTGTCCACCCTGAACTGATGGAATAATTTCCTGTCTCGAGTTGATGTATTTAAATCCCAGTACCCCTCATATTTGGGTTTGTGCTTAATGTCATAAAAGACTTTAAGAGTGGGACTAGAAGAGACTGCAAAACGTTTCATATTAATCATGTTCCAGTAGGCTGCCTTTAGCTCGGTTTTGCTTGGAAATATACTTCCGGCTGGGGAGATCCAAAAACTGCTCATCCCCAACTCACTGGGTATATTTTTGAGACACCTAAACAACACAATTTTCCTATTTACATCTAGACCCCTGACTTCTAAAAGAGCCAGGCATAGTGTGAGTCACCCAAAGTCTCCTCCAATATGCCACTGGCCTGTAGTGTGCCACATCCCTGATTGAATGACATCCCAAATCAAGAAAGAGGGGTACTAATAGGGTGGATTGGGTAGGCCAATTAAGGACCTTAGGAATTCGTTCTGGATCACCACTAGGGAATCCAAATATGCATATACCCACAACTCTGCCCCATACAGGATTGAGGCGCCAATTTTGGTGTTATAAATCTGTAATACAGGAGCTATGGGTTTGGTATATGAACGTCTGTGCTCCTTGAGCAAGGCGCCTGAAAGTTGAGTGTCTAACAGTAAGGCAGTCTATTTGTGGCTTCCAACTTTGTTTTCTCACTACTGTTACCCCCAAATAGGAAAAAATCTCAGTTTGTTCCAAGGCCCCTTCCTTCATTCTGACTTTGCTGATTACTTTTTTAGAGTGTTGTAGGACCATGTACTTTGTTTTCTAAACATTGACAATAAGATCGTAGTCCACACAGATATATTTTTACTATTAGAAGGTTTTATACGTGGAGATGTTTTTTGTAATGGTTTTTATTCACTTTGCAGTAAAGAATTTAATTTGATCAAAACAGGACTGGCCTGTTACTTGGGATGGCAGTAGGCTGATACTGTGTGAAATGCATTCATTGTGCTGCAAAATGCCTGTCTATATGGTGATTCTCTATTGCCTGAAAATATGTAGATTGGTGTTAGAGTCTTGAGATGTTTGTAATTTTCTCCCCCTCTGGCTTAACATTGTTTACTATTTGCACATCAGTTTTTTGTTATAAATAAAATCCTCCTTTCATCAACTCTCCCATCCCTCCTCTCCATGACTCATCCCAAACATTTCTGACCATTATGAACCCTCAAACATCCATCTCAAACGTCCCCTCCTTTGTTAGGTATGCCACCCCAGCTAACAGACACACACAGCCACTACTTGCAAAAACAAATTTCTAATTTCCCCTTTGAAATCAATTCCCAAAATTCTGTCCCTACTCTAAACTCTGCTAAACACGCAATAAATTAAGAGCACAAACCTACCACAGCTGATGAACAAAGAAAAGGAAAACAAGCATTGGCAAAGCTTATTGGTCTCGCCTATACAGGACCTAATTGCTTTGTCAGTAGTTTGTTTAGTAGTGTGTTGTGTTGTATAGTGGTGTGGTATGCAATGGCGGTGTGGTATGCAATGGCAAGTCATTTCTTAGTGTTGCATTGAATGGCCTGTCATTCTATAGTATAGTTTGGTATGGCCTGTCATTCTGAAGTAGAACCTGGGGCAGTCTGATATTCTGTAGTATTGTATGGTATGGCTTGTTATTTCTTGGAATGGTATGATATGGCATGGCTTGTCATTGTTTGATATGGTATAGCCTGTCATTTTATGGCAAGCTAAGGTATGGCCTTTCATTGTATAGTATGATATGGCTAGTCATTGCATTGTACGGCATAGAATAGTATGGTAAGTTATGACCTGTCATTGTATAGTATGGCATGGCCTGTCAATGTATAGTAAGGTATGGACTTTCATTGTATGACATGGTATGTTATGTATACAGTATGAAGCCCCCAGCACAGCCACGGCCCATGCAGGTAAGAGCTGGAGGGCGGAGAGGCTGGGTAGGAGGCGATTTTGACCGACGATGATGAGGGGAAATTAAATAAATAATACATTTTTCCTCTTCGTCGTCTGCCAAAATCCCCTCCACCCAGCCTCACCACCCCACTGCTCTTACCTGCACGGACAGCTGCTACCCCAGAAGAGGGATAACAATAACTGATTATTCACTTTAATCTCTGAGTTTATTAAAAGCATGAAAATGACTGGCTAAGGAGATACATGTAGACGCAGAGATTTTTCAATCCCGATTGACTGCGAGTCATAACAATAATAATATAAAATACGACATACTCCTTGAGTGCTCAGTAAAGAAATTTGAAGTTGAATCTAGTTTTAAGAATTAGTTTATTTTTAAACCGGAACGTGTATGTGTCCGTAGAACCGTTGATTTTGAAGGCGGCATTTTACCACTTATAGGTAGTTTATCTTGAAACTGGAAAGTGTGTTTGTCCGCGGAACCGCTGATTCTGACGGCGGTTTATAAACTACTGATGGGAATTTGAAACCTTCGAGGGAAACCACCCTGGAAGTTTGGAGGTCTGGAGGTTTTGTCCCCGTATGTGCATCACACGCCCAAATTAAGATATTTAAAGTGCTGTGATGCTATTAGTGTCATTTTTAAATCCTGAAGAAGGTGGTTGGACCTGTGAGACCACCGAAACACGTCGCTTCTTGATCACTTTTAAATATAATTTGCTCCTTTAGGGACAGTATGATTTGTGAGATATAGTCCTACAAAGTATTTTAATTTGAATGTGAACATTGATTTTTCACAATTTCCCTCACTTTTGTTTTTAAATTGAGAGTCATTAACTTGTTGTATTTGATCTGTTTTTAAATTGAGCTATGAAGACTTTGTAATGTATATGTAAATAAATAAACATTTTTTACATCGATTAATTGGCTAATATATGAAGCTCCTGTTGGGTGAATGAATAGTGATAAGTTGATATATGGTGTTTGTGAGTTGAGTAACAAGCAACGAGTGGTGTGTGTAACGTAGAATTCCCAAAGGGATCTAATTTTTGAGACATTGTAAGTGGCGTCCTATCCCTTTGGCAGAGTAGGACCCCTCTCATCTGTTTTGGAGTTTAAAAGCATGCAAAGCCAAAATTCCAAAGAGATTAGCATGTGCAACCACGTGAATTATGTGGGGCAGAAGAACTATGCCCTTCACTTTTTGTTAAATTGAACTACAACCTTTTCTGTGACGCAATAGTTATTTTTTTAAGTGCAATTATGTGAAGTCATTTAACTTTTTAATAATACGGTACTAATGCTTTATGTCAAAAATACAAAAATACACCTTGGTTTTATTTCAGTACACAAAGATCCTTACTTGGAGAAGGGCAGAAGAGTTAACAATTGTGTTAAAAGCACAGTAAGTTGACTACAAAAAAAAAAAGTTTGCTGTATTATTTAAAGTAAAGTAAAATCACTGCTTATCCAGTGCGGTAATACTATTTCATTGCAAGGGAAAGCAGTGTTTGTCAGCACGAGAAAAAGAATGCAAACCTCATTTGTATGTTTTACTCTATTTAACTGAAAATGTGCACTTTCATTGTGATTTTTATTTTCGGTAATACAATGTTATTACTCTGAAAAAGCCTGTCAACTGTGAAAATATTTGTAAGTGTTTTTGCTTCAAGGTCTATGAAGTGACTCTCTGATAGCACTTACTCATGTACACTGTATAATGAAGCCGTTTTTATGTCGAGCCTAGAGTCAGAGAACATGTGCTGCTCTGCAAGGCATGCTGTATTTGATATGAGCAGTTTGGACATGCCCACCACTTTTTATTGGTTACTTCCGGTGCCTTTCCAACTGCTTTACTTTGTGTGGTCAATGTTGGCATTTGTCCCTCCTTTGGGTGTTTCTTACACCCACTTCAACTGGCCCTTTAACATGGCTAATTTTGCTTCAGGACTTAATATGTGTCTTTAGATGGAATAATAAGAATGTATTGTGTAGTTAGTTAAAACCATTAAAATGTTAGCATAACATCATCAAATGTCACAACGTTCCTATTTACATTTTGAATTGTGGAAAGTTAAAGGATCGTTTTATCTTCTTAAATAAAACCTTGAAGACATTTTTTTTTATTTAAGAAGATACCAAGTCAGCACATTTAAGTCCAAAATGTCCGCTGACTGTTTCTCAGTGATTGTAAGGAAACTCTAAGTCTGGACTAATAATTGATTTCAGTTCTTAGCACCAGTCTAAAAAAATGTTGGCGATATACATCTAAAACAGGAAAGGAAAGTGAACTATGTGCAAGTTAATACCAGATAACAGTCGTCCTCAATTAAGATGTCATTTAAATCATCCCAGTGCTCTTTTTAGCTGTTCGTGTGCAAAAATGCAAAGGTGGGAATCAATGTAGCGAGCACTTAGAAAATGGTGCAATCTTAAACAGCTTGTTACAAAGTGCATCAAAACATGAGGGAAATGTGCTATGTACAAGTTGATGCTAAATGACAGCTGTTCTTTTTTAACGTTTAATGTACATCTATACTGTGCCCTTTGTAGCAGCCACATGATTGAAGTTTATTTGCAAATAATGCAAAATTAATGTAACAGATATATGATAAATGGCACCATATTAAACACTTTTTGTTTGATATTTGTAGTGACTTGTTGCAAGAACTTAGCTGCCCTGCATGAGATATGTAACATGCAACGACTGGCTGTTTAGTAATGCCATTACGGCTGGTCAGCATGATGTAACCGGGAGAGAACAGAAATCAGGCAGAAGAAAATGCTGTCTCCAGTTGTCTTTAGATGGAATACTAGCGCTTGTCTTTGGAGTTGCAACCAACATGTTTGGGAAGAGAGTTCCTACAGAGACTGGTGCCACCCCTCTTACCCATTACATACCCCACGCTACACCCACACATTATCCCTCCTCGGCAACTCACCTCGTCGGTACTCTGTTTTTATCCCCTAAACAGCAATCTGTATTTTCTGCGCGGCATGAATGGTTTCACTTTACCACATGCTGTGGGGCTGCATTTAAAATAAGCAGCAGCCGTCATTAAATTGTAAACTCGCCCTGAAAATACAAACAAGAAGGGCCCATTGCAATGCGCTATGTCACCCCACACAGCACTGGCAGGATGCAGACTTGAGCAATGGTGGCCGCTTGTTTGTATTTTCAGTGCACCATAGTGTTTATTCTCAAGGACTTATCGCTGAATTATTGGAACCTCAGCGCAGCAAAAGTGGTGAGAGAATCATCACCCCATTCTCAAGCCGGTGCAAACTGCCGATATCTCCAGTTATCCAGCGATAGCTTCCGCAAAAAAGATCACCAAGGATGAGAAAGACAGCTAACACTGATGATATGCAAAGTAGGCGTTCCCATGCAAAAACACAAGTAAACACGACTTTGCGATATCCTCAACGACCTGCTCTTTACTGGTGTTAAGCAGGACGACTACCTGCAGTATAAAAGGGAGCCCAGCCCAGAGCCACAACGGCAGACCAACACATGTCATGGAGCTACTGATCATGCAGCTTGGAGACCCAAGAGGCCCATAACACCCTCCACTACCCCCCAGACCCTTCAGAACACCCCCCTGGACTACTCCCTCACAGAGTGCCCCCCGGACTACCACTAAGGCAGCGCAGAATAAGACAGCGGTCCTTCTGAAAACACTCCAGCCTCACAGACTTAACACCAGAGGAAGTCATTGCCCACTATATGTTCAAAATGACAACCATCCTCCGTATCTTGACCCAAATTGCCCACAGGCTGACAATACTAACACAGTGGACAACCAACATCCCTCTGCAGACAAAGCTGCTGGCTGTGCTGCACCTGTTGGCCTCTGGTACCTTCCAACCAACAACTTCCAGAGTCGGAGGAGTCTCATAGCAAACCCTTTCAAAGTTCATCACAACTTTCTTGGATGCCATCATCAGCTTGGTACCCCAGCACCTTCTTTTCTCCCACACTGCGCAGGAACAGCTGGAGACCAAGGAAGTCTTCTATGCCATAGCTGGCTTCCCACATGTGTTGGGGGTAATTGACTGCACCCATGTCCTACTTGGGCACCCTGCCAACAGTGCACACAATTACTGCAACAGAAAGCACACACATTCCATCAATGTGCAGGCAATATTGGACCACCGGGGAATCATCACCAACGTCGTTGCCAACTACCCAGGCATTGTGCATGATTCCTACATCTTCTGACAGTCCATCATCAGTCAGCGCTTTGACGATGGCACCTACGGAAATGCACTGCTCGTTGGTAAGTACCAAATGAACACACCACACACCTCAACTCCTAAACCATGTAACTCACAACTGTGGGAATGCACACGTTACAACATCACATACTACATGCAAAACAACATGCCCCCCTACCAGACACGGTACAAAAGGGGGTGGTGATGGATGGAGCATCTGAACCAAACACTCACACCCAGTCAAAAGATCTGGGTTTAATCCATCACCGTTCTTTAGCCCACTCTGCCACCCCAGTTCAGACATGGCTATATGCAAATCAGTCTGACCCTGTGCCTCATGGGAACAGTCCAGCCTGAACTGCCAAGCCATGTCTTCCCTGGACCGGAAACAAGCTTCCGAGGACCGGTTTCTGGCATTCCAGCCGTCTTCAGCCCGGCTTGCTTGAATCCAGTGGCAAAGTGAGCAAGGGACTCACGTCTGAGCATACCCTGCCACACTTATGGCGGCCAAAAGCGGTACAAAAGGGGGTGGTGATGGACAGAGCATCTGAACCAATCAAACACTCACACCCAGTCAAAAGATCTGGGTTTAATCCATCACCGTTCTTTAGCCCACTCTGCCACCCCAGTTCAGACATGGCTATATGCAAATCAGTCTGACCCTGTGCCTCATGGGAACAGTCCAGCCTGAACTGCCAATCCATGTCTTCCCTGGACCGGAAACAAGCTTCCGAGGACCGGTTTCTGGCATTTCAGACGTCTTCAGCCCGGCTTGCTTGAATCCAGTGGCAAAGTGAGCAAGGGACTCACGTCTGAGCATACCCTGCCACACTTATGGCAGCCAAAAGCGGTACAAAAGGGGGTGGTTATGGACGGAGCATCTGAACCAATCAAACACTCACACCCAGTCAAAAGATCTGGGTTTAATCCATCACCGTTCTTTAGCCCACTCTGCCACCCCAGTTCAGACATGGCTATCTGCAAATCAGTCTGACCCTGTGCCTCATGGGAACAGTCCAGCCTGAACTGCCAAGCCATGTCTTCCCTGGACCGGAAACAAGCTTCCGAGGACCGGTTTCTGGCATTCCAGCCGTCTTCAGCCCGGCTTGCTTGAATCCAGTGGCAAAGTGAGCAAGGGACTCACGTCTGAGCATACCCTGCCGCACTTATGGCGGCCAAAAGCGGTACAAAAGGGGGTGGTGATGGACGGAGCATCTGAACCAATCAAACACTCACACCCAGTCAAAAGATCTGGGTTTAATCCATCACCGTTCTTTAGCCCACTCTGCCACCCCAGTTCAGACATGGCTATATGCAAATCAGTCTGACCCTGTGCCTCATGGGAACAGTCCAGCCTGAACTGCCAAGCCATGTCTTCCCTGGACCGGAAACAAGCTTCCGAGGACCGGTTTCTGGCATTCCAGCCGTCTTCAGCCCGGCTTGCTTGAATCCAGTGGCAAAGTGAGCAAGGGACTCACGTCTGAGCATACCCTGCCACACTTATGGCGGCCAAAAGCGGTACAAAAGGGGGTGGTGATGGACGGAGCATCTGAACCAAGCAAACACTCACACCCAGTCAAAAGATCTGGGTTTAATCCATCACCGTTCTTTAGCCCACTCTGCCACCCCAGTTCAGACATGGCTATATGCAAATCAGTCTGACCCTGTGCCTCATGGGAACAGTCCAGCCTGAACTGCCAAGCCATGTCTTCCCTGGACCGGAAACAAGCTTCCGAGGACCGGTTTCTGGCATTCCAGCCGTGGGTCCCAGAGCCTCCACACCACTGGAGTCAAGCTAGCCGGGCTGATGAGAGGTGTTACCTCGAAACCGGTCCGGTCCTCGGATGCTTGATTCCGGTCTGTGAAAGATATGGCTGTGTAGTTCGGACTGGACTGTTCCCATGGGGCACAGGGTCAGAGCTGATTTGCATAAAGCCATTATCTGACCCAGGGTGGTGTGGAGTGCAAAAAACGATGGATTTAGGCCCAGATCCTTGTACTGGGGTGAATGTAAGACATTGATCTACATTCTGTCCATCAAATTGTTTTTTGTAATTTTCCCCCTACCAGACACGACAACACAAGGAATTGTGGTAACAGGGGCCAGCCATGTAGACAAACCAGCCACATAATGGCACCTCTGCTACACAATATCGGGATGTGGTGAGAGGTGGGAACCAAGTATGTGCGAAGGAGGCAAGTGACCTATGAATCAGAATGAACACAATGCCAAGTGAGGCAGTGATGTGCTAGACAGACTCAAGTATGCCGATCACAGACATGTCCATGTGGACATTTACTGCTGGTGTAAGTGGTGTTGTAGACAGTGGACACAACCATGTTACCTCAGGCAGTGAGGAAAAGCTTGGACATGTAGCTATGTTGTACGCCCATGTAAACATAAGCCGAGTTGACTGGGCCAGCGTAGAAGTGGAAATTAATAGGCCGGGGCTCAGGGCGTCGTTCACTTATGAGATGGTCACCAAAGCAACTACTGCGTGTGTCTCTAGGTCCGCCATATCCTGACCACAGTCCTACACACACGTGGCCAACCACCTTCAACGGCCAATATCACAGTGTCATTGTCAGGCTTGTGGACATGAGCAGACGATCACGACAATGGTGTGTCTTAGGGGTGCAAGAGATGCAGCTGTGCAACGCACCCAAGTAAATTGGCTCGGGTGAGTGAGGAGCAGCTGTGAGGCAACGTAATACACATGGATGCCGCTAATTTGCCACATGCAAGATATGTCAAACATGAATCCCAAAGTCCCACACATCACAGACCAATATACTAATAAACCTGCCAACACAAAATGCAGAACCATCGATTGACACATCTCTCTCCCTTGTCACAGGTGATCAAGGATATGCACTCTGCCCGTGGATGATGACACCCCTCCAGGCCCCGAACACCCAAGCCCAGAGGCAGTACAATGCGGCCCACAAATGCACCACGGCCATTGTGGAGCGCTCATTTGGCATGTTGAAGTCACGTTTCAGGTGCCTGGACATCACGGGTGGAAGATTCCTTTACAGCCCGCAAATAGCGTGCAAGATGATCATTGCATGTTGTGTGTTGCACAACATATGTGTACGCACCAATGCCCCATGGATCAATGTGCCAGATGCACCGGACAATGATGATGAGGATGAGGCGGGAGGACCACACCCCAGTGCAGCAGCAGCAGGAATATCCCAAAGGGACACTCTCCTTAACAATTTCTTCACATGAGCATGTCACATTGGGACTGTCCTTAGCAATCATGGCACATGACAAAATGACCACAGGCACTGCATGTGCAAATAAATTAATTCCAAGACACATTCCCTGTGTGCCTCTCGCTCCTCTGAATTAGCACATCACTCTGACAAGTGTAAGTGCAACATTTAATGCTGAAAATGTCACCAATGGCAATTAGATGTTGGCAGTGTCACCTTTGTTTTCTAGTCATCCTCTTCTTCTTCTCCTTGCCCTTCCCTGACCCCAAGGTCCCAGGCTGGTCTTCTGTGGGGCTAGTGGTTTCTGGTAGTTCTCTGTACTTGATCTGGCTACCTCCATTGTGCTCTGCAAATGTTTTGGTTTTGTTTGTGTTTTTTTTCTCTACTTTTATAGTGATTTCCCCCCTGACGTGTGTGAATTGCAGGCATGGCGAAGATTATCGCAGTTTTTTTTATCACGGGTGAGCCCATCGCAACTTTTTTCACGTTAGGGTTTAGATTTTTATCGCTGTCCCGTTGACTTTATCGCGGACATTTGCCACGTTATCAGGAAACTATCACATGTTACTGCTGTGTTGTGAATAGGACGTTAACACAGCATTGTTTTCCCGCAATAGACATTGATATGATAGATTGTTATAACCGATTTTGTCGATGATTATCTCGCATTCTTGAGAATATCCCCCCATGTGCGCTTTCACTTTAATAATACCTGCCTCCCCACACAGCTCTCGCATCCAGTCAGTTCTGTGTGGGGTTGCAGGTAGTTTTAAAGTGAAAGCATGCAGTGTGCGTTAAAAATACAAACAAGCAAAAAAGGGGGAAAAGGAGACATCATTTTCCCATCAGCTAATGACATACAAAGTACAACGCCCAAGTACACAGATGAATGGGCTTTCCCAGTGATGACGACACCCGTGGCCAGCGTCCTGGCGAAATTAGTGCTCCGTCAGAGAATGGAAGAGGGGTGGTCTTTGAAAGGGAGTATACAATGGAGCACATGCTCTGCAAATAATTTGAAATGAGACAAAACTGATAATTATTAGCACAAAAAAACATCCTGCAAACAGCCCCCTCAAGCAGGCGTTTTCCATTCACTTTTTAATTAAAATGTAGAATGCAGCTGTGTTTAAGTGTTTTACATGCGGGGCACCAAAGAGCTTTATTTACCTCTACAAAAACGCACCTACAGCGGTTTAAGATGCGTTGCCCAGTAAAGAACTCTGATCAGAAACTGGCTGAGCATCACTAGTGGCTCACCTGGCTTTCACCGAGGCTCAAGTATGTGTCTCCTTGGATACTGAGATACCTAACATAAATGCACTGCTACACCCACCAGGTGGAGGGTGCAGATGGGCATCAGTTAGGCACCTATGCCGCTGAACAGAGAAGTGTCTGCTTCTTTAAGAAGGAAAAGCGGGAGTCATCATTACGGTTATGCTCAATTTTAGTGTTTTGTGAATAGTCCCGTTATCTGCAACCCCTATAACAACTCTCATTGAGTGTGCATAACTTTCATCTGCAACTCGCAGCGTGCTAACGTGCATTCATCAAAGGTTAGTAACTCCCCTGACACAAGACTCACTTATGCTGAAGTGCAGCTTAAGTGGGGCTGCAACAGACTCCGATGAGCTGGTGAACTAGTTCCCACTAAAACATTAATTAGTTCTAGATGTGTCTTTTCTGTCTGCAGGTAAAATACCCATAAATACCACTGCAATTCTAGGGAAAAGGGTTGTGGGCTTCAGACTGGAACGCACACTAAAGGGAAACAGAAATAATTAAAACACAGAGCGTGGGACACATAGAAAAGGTGAGCAAGAAAAAGAAACGTAAGAAAGAACAAGCATTTGCAATGCAATAGATAACTGCTTGCAGGTTTTCAAAACACATAAATAAAAGTCACTGTTGTTTACAATGCCAATGGTTCAAACTAAACTGTTGCAAATGTGAGACCTGTTGCATGGCAAATGCTTGTTTACTTTCAGCTCAATATATGAGACGCCTTGCTTTTGCCTTCTGTATCCAGCACGTAGCTTTATGTGACATTCAGTAATCTCCAAGCTAGCGTCTCTATGATATCCTTCTTGTACTATCAATCAGGTGTACGATAATCTTTGCTGGTATTCCATATACCATCTATACCATGTATTTATCCCTTATGTAAGTCTGGGAAAGATGGTATTATTATTTGTATTACTATATAACCTGAGGCAGATGCAGTTGCCCATATTTCTAGGCTAGGTCGTAGGTCTTATAACAATTTAATGCTGTAGAAGTAAGATTGTGATCTACCCCACATTATCATCTAAGGTGCACTCTTTCTTCGCTTTAATTACCTCTAAATCAAGAATTTGCTCTCTCTTCAGTTACCAATTTCTGCATATGATCTTTTATGTTGGTGATGGCCATTAAATTCAACACTTCACACGAATGGGTTAAGTTTTTGATTGATTTGAGGTCACTTTAACTATATCAAATTCTCTTGTTGGCGGTTGTGACATCTCACTCTTCATGTTCTAACCACGGTATAGGCTCGAACCACTCTTAGTAAACTAATCTAGTTAATGATTGGGCCAAGCTTAACATGTAATATATTTGCCGGTACCTTAAACAATACGTCGTGGCTGTCCCAAAGAAGGCGTGTTTGTTAAAATTAAGGATGATACATAGAAAGTTTATGGAATTATTCTTGAGGTTACTTCTTCAGTTACAGGTTACAGGAAGATAGTAAGATCCATATAATGCCCCACCAGGAGCAGCCTCCTTGCTGCTCAGCCCAACCACTCCAACTGATTCTTCCTCAAGTACAAACACTCTAAACATTCCAATGACCTCACCATTGGCTGAGCAGCAGGTCATAGAACAACAATGGGGAAGATGCAATGACCAACATGTAGATTATAACAGTGTTGTTTGGGGAAAAGCACTTAGGTCATATTTTTGGATTAAATATTCAACAATACATGCCACAACTTCTGTCTAAAACGAGTGAATTGGTTCTATTTACAAATTGTTTAGAGAATATTTTGCGCAACATTTGTGTAGTATGTCATGCTAAGTTTGGTTTCTGTTTATTAGCAAACAGTCATTTTTATATATTTATGTGATGACATGTGGTTGATTGTTTGGTGAAGGTATGTCTGTGGGTTTGTACGAGGTTTTTGACATATTACTGTGCAGGCGCGGCTGGTACATGTAATCAGCTCATAAGGGTGATAGGTGGCTCAGCCTCTGATGAGAGTAACCTGATGCGGATGCTGTCACTATAACCCTATAGAAAACGTGGCTTCTCATGAAACTATAGTGTCAACAATGTTGCTACATTCAATAAGAGCCTCTCTGGACATATCACACCTATCAAGCAGTGCATATACCATGCCAATTTCTGGCAACCAAGGTAATTAATGCAAAGTTCCAAGGAGCTCCCAAAACGAAATATAAGTGCAGAGCCAATCAAAGCACAAACTTGGTACTTTGAATCCACTTACTACCTAGGGACAAAATGATAAAAGTCGTCATAACAGCCTATGAAAGGACAGCTGTGGTCCAGACTAAGCATGAGCGAATTTTGCGGATCTCGCGTTCGCGAATTTTGCGGATTTGCGGATTCGCAATCCGCAAAATCCGCGAATTCCCGCGAATTTGCGGATTTTTTTTTTTTTTGTGTTCGCCCGTGTTTCTGCCAGTTCGCGAGGGTTTTGTACACTTTCGCAAATTGCGAACTTACCTGTCGGGTCGCAAGTTTCGCGAACTTGTTGTTTCTACGTGTCCAGCCTGTTTGGGACACTCTTCTTCATCACTGCCACTCTCTGTCACCACTGCCACTCTCTGACTACTCATGCCACCCTCTGGCCCACCCATGCCACCCTCTGTTTCATCACCACACCCTCTGGTTGTCCAGTGTACATTATTTTCGGCAAAGCAAAGCACACCTTCCCTGCCTCAAGTGACCTGAATTAATTTGGGGCTGATTCATGTGTCACAGAATATTTTTTTAGCTGGCACCTGCTTCCTTAGTGCGCCCTGATTAGTGATCTTTTGCACTTGCTAAGCGCTTTCATTGTTGCAAAATTAGTTACAACACCTGCCCTGCCCCAACTGACAATAATGAATTAGGGGCTGATTAATGGATTTTAACTTCCAGCCTGGCTCCTGCTTGTCTCCCTTAGCTGTAATTCAGGACCTTTGTGGCATATGTGTAACTATTCTGAGGTTCAGAGCAGGGTCACATAATAGTTTCAACTGGCAACTGAACTCTGGAGGGGCCCCTCAGGAAGCACTCCAGGAAATGGCTACTAATGATGAGCCTGAACTTTTGAACCTGGTAAGTAGTTACTTTCAGTTTTGCTAAGATCGTATTTCTGCAATTTGGCACTTATTCGCGGGGCGCGAACTCACGCGAACAGTGCGAGCAGTGCGAGCAAAATCCGCTGCTCGCGGATTTGCGGATTTTGCGGGAAATCCGCAAATCTCGCGGATTGCGGATTTCCCGAAAATCCGCAAAATCCGCGAGCGGAACGGATTTTCCGCCCACGCCTAGTCCAGACTATGTAGTCTCGGCAGGGAGGCCACCATGATTTGGGCTCTGGGAGATCAGTGAAATCAATGTCCCTGAGACATGTCCTTAATAAACTGCAACAAAAAATAACCAAAACAAACTTCAACTTCCTCTGTGTATATTGTTGCGTATTTTATTTAAATATAAATACTTCCAAATGAGCTTGTTTAAAAGTCCTTTTTGCACCTAATGTCAACACGCAACTGGCCCACCAACTTGAATACAACAACATCCTGGAATCGTCCCAGTCAGGATTCAGACGAAACTACAGCACTGAGACAGCCCTCATACGACATCAGGCGCCAACTAGACAACTGCGATACATGAGCCCTCATCCTCCTGGACTTGTCAGCCACCTTCGACACTGTCTGCCACCGCACTCTATAAGCACGCCTCCAAGAAGCCGGAATCCAAGAGAAGGCCCTCAACTGGACCAGGTCCTTCCTCTCCAGCAGAACCCAGAGAGTCCGCCTCCCACCCTTCCGAAGCCACCAACATCATCTGCGGCGTCCCCCAGGGCTCATCCCTGAGCCCGACGCTATTCATCATCTACATGGCCCTCCTCACACAATTGACCCACCAGCATGACCTCAACATCATCTCCTACACCAACGACACCCAGCTCATCCTCTCCCTCACCAAGGACCCGAACACCCCCAAAACCAACCTCCATGAGGGAATGAAGGCCGTCGCCGACTGGATGAGGAGCTGCCATCTGAAACTGAACTCGGACAAGACGGAGGTCCTCATCCTCATCCTCGGACCCACCACCTCAGCATGGGACGACTCGTGGTGGCCGACCACGCTAGGAGCAGCACCGACACCGACCGACCACGCACGCAACCTAGGACTTGTCCTTGACTCCTCACTCTCCATGTCGAAGCAGGTCAACGCCGTCTCCTCCTCCTGCTACAACACCCTCTGCATGTTCCGCAGGATCTACAAGTGGATCCCGACCAAGACAAGAAATACTGTGACACAGGCCCTCGTCAGCAGCAGGCTAGACTACGGCAACGCACTCTATGCAGGAATCCCAGCCAGACACCTGCGTCGACTGCAACGCATCCTAAACGCCTCCGCCCGACTGATTTTCAACGCGCCCCGCCGCAGCCACACCACCCCCCTCCTGAGAGACCTGCACTGGCTCCCCGTTGACAAGAGAATCAGCTTCAAGCTCCTCACCCATGCGCACAAGGCACTCCACAATGCCGGACCAGCCTATCTCAACAGCAGACTCAGCTTCTACTTCCCCACCTGCCAGCTCCGCTCCACCAGCCCCGCCCTCGCCGTTGTCCCCCGCATCCAACGAAAGACTTCTGGCAGCAGATCCTTCTCCTACCTCACTGCCAAGACCTGGAACATCCTCCCGACTCACCTGCGGCAGACCCAAGACCTACTCACCTTCAGAAGACTCCTGAAGACCTGGCTCTTCGAGCAGTAGTGGCACCCCCTCCCCTCAGCGCCTTGAGGCCCTTGCGCGCTTTACAAGTTCTTTGATTGATTGATTGAATGTTTTTGAATGAATTCATCATCACCATTGGTCATATGATTATATCCTCCGACTCTGATTCAAGATGTCTTTTTTTATTTTTGACAGTAATTTTAAATACAAGCTTTTACTCTGTTCTTCTTTGCATATGCAATAGTTTTTATTAACCATAGGAGTAAATCAAGACCCAATGCACTTTATATATCATGAGTAAACCTGCCATATTTTTACTGTTAGGTTATCATTTCCTATATTGTTTTGTTTTTCGTCTTTGTATTGTTGATTATTTTAATTTATCAAACAATAAACTATTGATCCGAATAGAATTGGAACTATGTGTAAAGTATGTATTCAGTACTAACACAGTAATAAAGGAAAATTATACGAATCAATCAAAACTGAATTAGAAAAATAGAGTAACATTTACTGGTCAAAATTACACCAAAATGACAAAAATCCAGGAAGGGAACCAGAAATATTAACTTGTAAAGTTATAAGTAGAACTAGTGCCCAAAAGCACAGAACATCAATGTTGGTCAATGGTCATGGCAGACTGAGGCATAGTTGCGATATAAGTCTGACCATTATGAAGTCAGGGTCGGATTATGAAGTCAGGGTCAGATTATGAAGTCAGGGTTAGATACACCAACCACGTTTGTCCTAGTCAAAAACGCTAAGTTCTAACATTGCTCTTTTATTTCCCATCCCTTATATGAGTACACTTCTAACGCCCCTCCAGAACTTCAGAGGAGGCACGTAGAGACTCAACGGGTGTCCGGTAGAGGTCCATAACAGGATCCAATCCAGGTCCAGTTGCCACTGGTCAGTTGGGTGTTTCCGGAAAAAGATCTGTGTAGTTTGTTTTATTCGTATAGCTTGAACTAGATGCCATCCTTCTGGGCCATGGAGTCCACTTCTTTGTCCTTGGGGCATAAAGGATCAGTTCCAGTTCTTCATGGCTCACCTGATGTCACAAACAGAATGACCTGTCCTCCTCTGGCCCTTCGCAGGCCCAAGAAGTGTTCTGAAGTGGTTCCCTAAATGTAAGACATTTTTGTCTGGCACTAGCTAGTGGGTGGGAATGGCTCCTGGGCATGCCCTAATCAATGGACTAAATGTTTAACTCTCCAACTCTACACATTTTGGGCATTTTCAAAACAATAACAGTCTTCAGCCAGACTAAACTTGGGCTTTGAGTGTTAGATGTGTAGGGCACAAACTAAGTCCTTCAGCAACCTGAGAATGGATCCACAAGAATGGCCTTGGCATCCTCTTCTCTTTCAAGTGTTCCCCAAGGGTTATTTGGAAGACCAGAGACCTGTCAAGCAGAATTTGACACTCAAACAGGATTTGACGCTGTAGTGTCAGAAAGGATTCCCAATCCACAGCCCTTCATATTCTATGTAGTTTAGAAAATTAAACTCTACCCATTCAGATCAGCCTATTGCAGTAGCGGTCGGTAGTAGGTGTTTCTATAGGGCGGTGACGTGGGCAGGAGGAGGGGCAGGGTGGGGGGAAATAATGTATGGATTACGGAGTTTTACAGGTAAGTAAACATTTAAATACATAAAACGAATTTCGTTGCGCACACTGCATCACCAAATGTGATCAAGAGTGTCTTTGGTATCTGACCATAGAAAAAACAGGTCGTCGATGTAACGTACGTACATTTTTACTTTGTCTTGGAAACGTCGGTCAGTGTATATATGCTGTGTCTCGAAGTTTTCCATATACACGTTAGCGTGTGTGGGGGCAGCACAGTTTCCCATAGCCATGCCTGAGAGTTGCAGAAACCATTGATCCTCTTGTCGAAAATAGCTGTGATACAGGATAAACATCATGAGTTCCATGATGAATGCCTGTTTCGGTCCGTCAATATCACTCTGCAATAGTATCTGTTCCACGGCTTCGATACCTCCAAGATGGGGTATTGAGGTATACAAAGAGCTCACATCTGCTGTGCAGAGAACAAGTGGTTCATTAGGTGCTAATTTGAGTTCAGAGAGTTTCAACAAGAAGTTAGTTGTGTCCTTGATGTAGCTGACAGATTTGATGACTAACGGTTGCAGGTATTTGTCAATGAACTTACCAGGTGTCTCATGTATCGATCCTCTTGTAGATACTATGGGTCTGAAAGGTGGGTCCAGTAAGTTTTTATGGATTTTGGGACACATGTGGATGGTAGGGCTCTTGGGGTTTTCAATCAGTAGGTAATTCCTGGTGCGTTCCTGTATGGTGCCAGCTTGGTGGGCTTTATTGACAATGCCTTTCAAGATGTTTTGAAATTCCCGTGTAGGGTTGGTGTTAAGAGCCATATAGGTCGCTTTGTCTTCAATGTGTTCTTGCAGTTTGTTAGAATACATGCTTGTGTTGAGGATCACCAAGGCTCCTCCCTTGTCCGCCTTAACGCACTTAATGCGAGGATTGTTGGCAAGTGCTTTCAAATTGTCCCGGTCTTTTTTGGTAAGATTTTGAGTTTTCTTAGAGGTCTTGAAATTGATTTTTTGAATGTCGTTTCGTACAAGGGTCTCGAATAGATCAATACATTTATGGCTGTTTGGTGCTTGAAATGAACTAGGTGGTCTTAATCCAAAGAGCTCATCTTCTTTGACTGTGGTGGTAGGTGGAAGAATATTGTCAAAAAAGTTTCGTAGTCTTAGTTTTCTTGTGAATTTGAAGGTACTAACTTCAAGTTCTAGAAGATTGGTAGAAGTTGTTGGGATGAAAGATGTACCTTTCTCCAATAGGTCCATCTGATAATCAGATACGTTTGTATCAGATATGTTAATAACTAGACGGTCCTTTTGATTTTTTGGTCTTTCTTCGCCACCGTGCTCCGGGTGGCGGGAGGACTTTTTGGTCTGGCTCCTCCTGAGTCGTCGAGGTGGTCCGGGCCAACCTCTAAAAAATGGCTTGATGAAGTTTGATCCTGGCTAGTTGCTGATGTGCTGGCTGATTCCGTGTTGGTGGATGATCTAGATGTTGATGGGTGTTTAGAAGTTCTGTCGGATGAATCAGTATCTGAAGATGATGTGTCAGTTTGTGCTTTTGGTGGACGGTTACGTCGTCGTTGGGCGTATATATCGGCCCACAAATATACCTCATCGAGCTTGTAATCAAGCGTGTCCCTACGGAACTTTCTGACTTTACGATCATTAATTTCCTTTTGATGTTTGTCCAAGATATTTTTGATTTCATCTAATGAGGATGTAAGTTCTTCTGGGGTGAGCAAATTCTTCAGTTCACTATCAATCGCTTTAATTTCAATTTCTAGATCTTTTAGAATGCCAGCAAGTTCTTCGACTATCAGCAATATTAAATCTAGGCTGCATTTATTTAATATGCCGTTCCATTTTTCAATAAAGGTCTTGGAATTTTTGCATAAGGAGGGCTTTAGGGCAATTCTCAGACCGCGTGGGATTCTTAGTGCCCGATGGTATCGCAGTAATGTGCTCGCGTGGAGCTTCTGGTTAATGTGGCGTTTAGACAAATACAATAGCTGTTTTATACATTGCTCCTTGTTTCGGCTGGTGGTGGAGGTACTTGTTTCTTCCTCGATCAGTGAGTAGATGCGGTCTCTTTCAGATTCATCATAGGCGAGTGTATGTGCTCGGGCTTCTGTACTTTTACTTATTTCTTCAAATTGCATTTTGGATGCGTGCTACCTTCCTGTGGCGGAAAGAAGAATTGACAAACTTGTAAGTGATGGGAGGTGCACAGCTTAGGTACTGATGAGTTCCGTAGTGAGGTGTGTATGAAGTTCAGGGTGCTCTCTAGGGTGGTGCAAACCGTCACTGCACCGGATTATATGAACTCAGTTGTGTATACAGAAGGACTTCTGATACATCCCCTCATGAGGCACACCATTGGCGTTCACAGAAAATGATTCGCAAAGTAGGGTTGAATGAGTTTCAAAGTTTTTCAACGTTTTATTGACGCATAGTTCATGCTGATATTTACATCATATCAGTAGCGATGTGAGTACATTGGATTGATGTCAAAATTATTCTCAAGTTGTTCCCAATGCATTTCGGGCGGGAAAGCCCTTGATCACGGAATCTGAAGAGGAAGAAGAACGGGGCGCGGTAAGTCGCTATGTTGGTGAACATTAAAAGTAGAAAAGGGGTAGACTGTTTAACGTGAACTAGGTGAAAGGTTGTGCTCCATTACGTTCTCAGGTGCATAGGTGTGACGGATTTGGCAAGTGAGGGGAGGGTAGTGTGGGATTCTAACACGTGTGTGTGATGTGTAGTAGTGTAGCTATGCACTTTCTTGAATCCAGGCATACCATCGCCCAATTGAGATTTGTCATCTTGGAAATGGTTACCAAGAAAGAAGGAATTGATCTCCACAAGACACTATTGAAACGTGAACTTGAGTGGATTTATCGTTTACAGACCTTTAAACCTTTTGGTTTAAATGACCGCAGCGAATTCAGTTGTTATTTGTAATTGTATTTACCATTAGTCATACTGTGTACCCTGTTTACATTGCTCCGCTATGCCTTTACCCATTTTCACCAATACTTTGTTACCGTTTATAAATGGCCGCCGCTTCAAAACCCTTTACCTCACTCTTTAAACACCTGGTCCCTTTTTTATTTTTATTATCACGCAAACGCGCCCGGCAGGCACTGCATGAATACCAGAAACTTACTCACATCCCTGTCACCGACCCGCGAATGGAGTAAATCACCAGGCACGCTACTCGTAGCACCAAGTAAGTTATCAGACCTTTGACTTTGTTAACGTTAATTTTATTATCGACATGCGCCATATGCGCTGTATCACACACACGTGTTAGAATCCCACACTACCCTCCCCTCACTTGCCAAATCCGTCACACCTATGCACCTGAGAACGTAATGGAGCACAACCTTTCACCTAGTTCACGTTAAACAGTCTACCCCTTTTCTACTTTTAATGTTCACCAACATAGCGACTTACCGCGCCCCGTTCTTCTTCCTCTTCAGATTCCGTGATCAAGGGCTTTCCCGCCCGAAATGCATTGGGAACAACTTGAGAATAATTTTGACATCAATCCAATGTACTCACATCGCTACTGATATGATGTAAATATCAGCATGAACTATGCGTCAATAAAACGTTGAAAAACTTTGAAACTCATTCAACCCTACTTTGCGAATCATTTTCTGTGAACGCCAATGGTGTGCCTCATGAGGGGATGTATCAGAAGTCCTTCTGTATACACAACTAGTCACTGTAAGGACATGTTAACATTAGATTTTGACAAGTCTTACTTTTAAATACCTTGCACCCTACATTATGTGCTTTATGACATGCAAAGGGGTGACTTCTTAGCAATAAAAAGGAAGGTATTTACCTTCCGAAAGGATACTTTTTAACAGGCCATCGTGCATGCTTTGCAATGTGACTAGCCACATACTAGTTATTCATAGGCAAGTTAAATATGGCAATTTGGAGAATGCCAATTCAACCATGTTTATAGACAAAGAACTGGCACTTTACTACTGGTTACCCATGAAACGGTAAAGTTCTAAAGGCACAAAAAATATAGGGTCTGGCAAAAGACAAAAAATATAGGGTGACCATGAAGCAAAGGAAGAATTCCTACATCTTCCTTTTTCATGTTCAAAAAATGAACGGATTAATTACAACTTTCATATGGGGCAACAGGAAACCAACAAGGTCTATGAGATTACTGCACTTACCATAGGGTCAGGGGCTGGGCTGTACCCAACTACCAATGTTTCTACTAGGCTGCCTTATGCGGAAGACTTATCACCCTAATCAAATAACAGTCATCCAACTTCGTTTTCATTGAGGCGATACTAGATGAACCCCCTAATTTACTCTAATTTCGATTTTCAGACCTATATGCCACCCTTAACACATGAAATCTTATAGAATTGGCTAAGATATGCAGAACATAGCTAAGCACATCCAGGCATCAAAAAACGATGGAGACAGTACTGGGGGGGAGTTTAAAGTGAACAAATGGATATATCTCAATCTTGCTCCTGGGGTAATATTCAGTTTATGCATCAGTTATTTTTTAAAGGTGTGCTTAAAAATGTTCAGATGATTAGGGAAGAGTTCAATATACCATCTAAGGAATTCTTCCAATATTTACAGAATAGGACTCTACGGATGTAGGAAGGTCGAGGGATCTGGAGCCTGATTGTCTTTCTAAAATATGTACCATCCTCTTGTATCACGATATGCGCAAATTGGCTAGTTAGGGCCATATGTATGTGCGAATTTCGGCCTTTGCGAATGTTAATTTGCTAAATGGAATGTATGAAACTTTTTCGCAGCAAAATAAGGAATCGCAAAATTTGCCATTCCTTATTTTGCGATTGCACTTAAGGGATCGCAAATTTAGAGATTCCTTAAATGCAATGTATCAAAAAAAAATTATGCAAAAATGCCCATAAGGAATCGCTAATTACCACCAACTTCTAGTTGGTGGTAAGTTGTGAATTCTTTTGAAAAAGCAATTTATTTAAAATCCAAAGGTGGCATATGACGCTCATACATGCCCTTAGGGAATGTATGTGCGCCATATGGCCACACATGTCATTTTCAGGGGTGCAGCAGGGTGTTCTTGTGACACCCCTGCACCCTTGAAAATATTCCTAAATTGCGATTAGCAAATTGCTAATCGCAAATTTCCCCTTCATTCTGGCCCATAGGAATGAAGGGGAAATTTGCGATTAGCAATTTGCTAATCGCAATTTAGGAATGTTAAGGAATCGCTAAAAAGAAGCGATTTCCTACATACATACCATTTTGCGATTTCTAAATAGCGATTCCTTAAAAATCGCTATTTAGAAATCGCAAATTAGCATGATGATACATATGGCCCTTAGTATAATACATTTATAAAGCAAACACTGGTCAACGAACTCTTAAGCCCAAAGAAATGGTCTCAGTGGTTGCTAAGCGGTATAATCTGGGAAAAGATCTAAGAGTCCTTTAACAGGAGCCTAAAGGCTTGCACAATAGCTAAATACTGCCTGTAGCATTATTGGAATCTGTTTGACTTAACACCCACTAAGCAAAGCAAGTAATTTACTGTAAAAATGACGAGCTGTCCAAGATGTAATTTACAACTAAGAGATAGGATACACGTTTGCAACATGCCAGGTGGGGAAATGTGCTATCTAATATCTATACTTTCCAAGTGGTAACGTTAAATATAATCCAGATCTAATTATGTTGGGATTCAGTAAGGAAACGTATAATGTATTGGCTTTCTTAGCTATATATTGCACATATCTGGAAGATCATTGCCCAGCCAGAGCTCTGAACATGTGCTTAGGAATTTCTTAACATATCAACTTTGAAAATCAAAGGACCACTAATTAATATTTTAAAAGATTCAGTCATGCATTGGGGTGATATGCAGATGTATGCTGTGATTCAAATAATTTATGTAACCCACCCCACAATGAATGAATGAATTAATATTTTAGACGCTCTTTTATTTTTCAATGTTGACTCTGATCATTGTGAGCATATATACATGCTATTATTGTGTTGTATTTTGATGATCCGGCCAAATGGAAAAAATATAGAAAGCAGACCATGTTCCCCCATGAAGCTAACAGTGCCATGAAATAGAATAATAATGTAAAAATAATCGTTCTGTTCGCAGATTGTAAACCACTTTGTATTCATGAAAAATTCCAGACACAAGGTAACAATTCACCTCACAGAAGGTATGGCATCACTCAGTAAGATGCACTTAGGTCCTACTAAATGCTCATCTACAAATCGTGTTGTGTTTTTTTCACAGGACACGCCATTTAAGTAAATCAGTATGTACCCCTTTTTATGGTCACGGTTGAAGCACACAAATGACA
Organism: Lissotriton vulgaris; assembly: GCF_964263255.1. Classification (NCBI taxonomy): domain Eukaryota; kingdom Metazoa; phylum Chordata; class Amphibia; order Caudata; family Salamandridae; genus Lissotriton; species Lissotriton vulgaris. The sequence goes on from NC_141695.1 coordinate 990,304,633, forward strand.
ATTAAACCAATTTAACTATTATATAACAGTATGTACATTTTTTATATTTTCAGTGGAGCTCGTCTTAGTTTCAACAAAACAGTCAGCCCTGAGGAAGATCTCCACTGACTTTAACTCCACTAGGGGAGATTGAAATGCATTGGCATCTAGAGATGGGGAGTCATGACAGAGGGGTTGAGCTCATGTAACACTCTGACACTTGAGGAAATTGACGAAGTGACTTATCCATTACCATTTCACTGTGCTTCAAGTTCCATCACCCACACCAGGGACAGTTTGTGTTAGAAGATAAAAGAAAGTATCTCCTCAAATTCAAGAAGGAAGAACTGCACAATAAATCATAATTGTTTTTTTGTAAAGTCTAAGGGACTGCATAGAAGCAAGACTAATGATTCTTATCATGTGTTTGTTTGTGGTTACTCACATAGAAGGGCGGTATTAGCGATCAGTTTATGTGACTCACAACAATAAAGACAGAATTTGTAAAATCCCTAGTAAGTGGTATGTTGCATTGCAAAAAAAATGTTTTAAACATTGAATACATCATACAATTAAGCACTTGAAACAAATCAGCAAGTATGTATGACCTACTGCAATATTGGTATCTCCCTTTAATTTATTGGCCCCAATCCTAGAGGTTCCAAATGGTCCGCACCCGGTTGATTCCGTAAATGACTTCAATAATAAACCCTCCCTAATTCTGACTCGAGAGATGAAAAACGGAGCCATCTTTAAAGATGGAATGCAGGCTTGATAGGCAGAATGTCGCTTCCCAAAAGACTTGTATCGCATGCCATTATTTTCTTGAGACTACTACTACAATTCCTTTTCTCTTCACCTTCAAAGTGTAATCCAACATCACCGCCAACACAGTCCGTCGAAAAGATATTCATAATAATGGCGCTGCAGAATTTTCGTTGACGTTTTGCTTTTAACGTGAGCCCCTACACCGGGACATAAGATGTGCAAATGGTATGTGAATCACACTGTACAAAATGTAATTAAAAAATAAACAGTCTTCAGGCTGAGAGAGTAGGTAATATTTCTATGCCATCTGTCTAGTATGCAGCTCGATAGCCGGATGCCTTACAAAGTCAATGTAACCTTTCCTTTCCTGTGTAAGGGCAAGTGTAATTGGTAACATGTTTGTTGAACCTATCCCACAGCGTCGCCATTTAAGTAACTGCTTTAATGTTTGCTTAACATTTCGCAAAGGACATCCAATGCATCTGAAGAGAGCTTTGGTGTGAACGGTGTTCAACAGCTTTTAATTGTGCCATTACGAATTAATTAGGACCGCATTTACTGCCAATGATTTTCAGAGGAAAAAGTTGTGCTCAAGGAGAAGGACATACCATAGATCTGCCCGCTCATTCAATGAAAAAAACAACCTTGCATTATGAATAATACGCGGAACATTAAGAGCATTGCGAGTTTAATTTGCCTTATGTCTGATAATTAAGACGAGCAGCGCTGTACTGCGGACGGCGCTAGGACCCGAATGCGGAATGGTCTCTGTCTCGCAGGTTTGAAGAACCTTTGCAGAACATCGGCAGGGCCGGACTGGCCGTAAGGGGCGAGGCACCGGGCGTTTTCCCGGTGGGCCAGAAGGGTGGGTGACGGTTTTTGCAGCAGTGCCAGACAGTCCGGCCCTGAACATCCGTCAGGTAGTGAAGGATGCCTAAGGAAAGACTCGCTGTTTTTTTTTTTATGAGTTAAGCTTGTGTTAAAACACTCAACATGCCAGACCATACGACTTTCACACTCATACGGGAAAAAAACTCACTCAAGTTGTTAATTAAGCCCCTCAAAGAAAACGTGGGTCGGCCGTTCAGCCGTTGAACTATTGGACGGGCTATGACCAGCTGAGGCTGTATGACTATTGCCTCATCAGCATTCAGTGCAAGCACTGCAGCATGAAGGTGATAAAAACAACAGAAATATATATGGTAAAGGAAAGGAGAAAGAAGCAGCGCGGGGAGTGAAAAACTCATCTGCTCAGTCTCTGTCGCTCAGACATCATTCTTCATACCTGTTCCCAGTGCGGCAGGGACCGCCATAGATGGTGACATGCTTTACTGACTGCGTTATCACCGTAATGTGGCCTCGACGTGCACGGAATCTGGGATGCTCAAGGTACACAAGAGCGCCGCCTTCAATAAATGGCCCGTGGCTTCCATGAGTGCCGTATAGTCAGTCGCGCATTAGTGTGGCCCAGGAGTCTCTGGCAGTAACTTGGCTTCGGAATGCATCATGAACCACTGTATGAAAAGTACTGTATCACTCTGAATCTATTTCATCATCAGCATCCTTTATCAGCTGAACAGCACTAATGTTACCCGGCATGTGGAATCATGGGAGACGACTGATAAACACAGCTCAGTCTTCGAGTGAGGTGGGGGAAAACGCAATTGTTTATTTCTACTGATTGGAGAGGTTTGTCAGAGCTCTGTCGCTGCCTCTGATCCATGTGAGAGTCACAAGAAACCTCCCAATGTCTAGAGGCCGGGGCAGTACACACCGGTGCAATACACGGCATGAGTGGTCTACCATCGTTGAGGGTGGGTTGATGAATGGGCCCCATAGGAGGTGTTAGAAATGGGATTGCTGGTTGGCTAAGGCTTGCGCCAAAGCTAGGCAGAAACCACCACTCTAGTCAGGGCAAGGGAGTTACACGCCAAAGATAACCCCTGCTCACCCCCTTGGTAGCTTGGCACTAGCAGGCAGGCATATCCCGGAGGCAATGTGTAAAGCATTTGCGTACGCACACAGTAAAAAACATCCCAGGCACACCACAAAAGGAACTCCACACAAGGTTATATAAAAATAGCCTTTGTATTCTCATAACACATTAGAATAGTAAACACATAACATACACTGTAATATTCACAAGGGATGATTTACACATGACAGGGTCATGTGGGCCACTGTCAGGATCAGCACTTAGCAGAAATTGGTAAAAGTAAAATAGGTCATAAACATACAACCAGTAGCCACTGGTAATCACTGTACTCCACCTTAACCTGTAACATAACCTAAATTATGCCTAGTCACATCAGGCGCGAATTACATTCTGCGCCAACCTCACCAGCATAACCACATTATGCAATCTATTCACTAGTCTAAACACATTAGACCCAACCTCCTAAGTATAACTCACATTAGGGGGTTGCCTCACACAGATAAGCACAATGACTTCCTCAGGGCTGCAACCTAAACAGATAATATATAAATGCTATACTCTTCATTTGATTAATAGATTCATTGAATCTATGGTAACCCTCAAATGAAGAGTATAGCATTTATATATCATTTGTTTGGATTGCAGCCCTGAGGAAGTCATTGTGCTTATCTTTGTCACGACGAAACACGTGTTGGCTGCGTTTTGGCTGCGTATTGAAGAAAACAGTGGATTAAATAAAATCTAACTGGAACACAAGGATTGTATTGACTGGATTAAATAAGGACTGGAATATATTTGTCTTCTTGCATATCTGGAGAAACTGATGCTTTTTGAATAAGAAATTTATTTTTGTTATTGGAGTGCTCAGGGAGATCCTTTGTAGCATTACATTTCCTAGCATCATAATCCCATCCGCACATCTGGTGCCCTAGAAATGTGAACATCCCTCTGGCCAACTGACCATCTAAAAAGGGGGCTCAAACGCCCTATATCCCAAAGTCAGGGCTGCTGCCTAAGCAGCGAAGGTCAAGGGTGCCACTGCGCAAGACCTAAACATTGCAGCTGCCCACTACTTGCTGGGCAGCTGAGAACAATAACTTGGAGGCCTAAATGATGCAGCTGGCACTAAGTGCTGCGCAGCTGTGGAAGGCCTGGCACCTCTGTGCCACTTCTGTCCCTCTCAGGGATTCTCGAATTGCGCCTAAAAGGTGCAGCTGCCCACTACTTGCTGGGCAGCTGGGAATGCAAAAATGCGGCATGGGCTCTCACTGGCCCTCACAACAAATGTGTCCCCCTTTGTTGGAGCAACTCGGGGCTAAGTAAATAATTAACAAAATGCTGGAGCCATCTGGCTCTGGAAAGAACCAATTATCCCCCAAAGAACGTGGAGCCTACGGGGCTCTGACAATACCTATGCCCCTTTCAACACTAACGGTACAAAAGGGGGTGGTGATGGACGGAGCATCTGAATCAATCAAACACTCACACCCAGTCAAAAGTTCTGGGTTTAATCCATCACCGATCTTTAGCCCACTCTGCCACCCCAGTTCAGACATGGCTATATGCAAATCAGTCTGACCCTGTGCCTCATGGGAACAGTCCAGCCCGAACTGCCACCCCATGTCTTCCCTGGACCGGCAACAAGCTTCCGAGGACTGGTTTCTGGCATTCCAACCGTCTTCAGCCCGGCTTGCTTGAATCCAGTGGCAAAGTGAGCAAGGGACTCACGTCTGAGCATACCCTGCCACACTTATGGCGGCCAAAAGCGGTAGAAAAGGGGGTGGTGATGGACGGAGCATCTGAATCAATCAAACACTCACACCCAGTCAAAAGATCTGCTCTCCACACCACTGGAGTCAAGCTATCCTGGCTGAAGTCGGCTGATAGCCAGAAACCGGTCCTAGGATGCTTGATTCCGGTCCAGGAAAGACATGGCTTGGCAGTTCGGGCTGGACTGTTCCCATGAGGCACAGGGTCAAGGCTGATTTGCATATGGCTATGTCTGAACTGGGGTGGTGTGGAGTGCAAAAAAACAATGGATTTAGGCCCAGATCTCTGTACTGGGGTGAATGTATGCCTCCTCACTTGCTAGACCTGGTGTAGGTTTTACATACCGATACATGGTGCCGTGTCCTGCAAGGTGGAGTAATGGGGTTATCACGAGTTATTCCATCAATTAATGGATTGAAACAGGGTTGTCTCCTTGCTCCATTGCTCTTTTCCCTGTATATTGCGGATCGCCCTGCATCTATCTCCTCAAGTGATGGTATAGCCCCGGTTGTAGGGGGAACTCCTATTTCCTGTCTGTTATATGCAGATGACATTATAATATTAGATTTAACACCTAAAGGGTTGGCCAATCATCTTCGAGCACTTGATCTTTTTTCCAAAGCCCATTTCTTGAAGATTAATGCATCAAAAAGCAAAATTATGTGTATTGCAGGGAGAAAAAAGTTAAAGTATAAGAATCTAGTTTGGTCAGCTGGTGGTCACAAATTGGAGGTGGTAAAGACATATGTCTATCTAGGAAAAATCATCTCCAATAATTTAAGTGACAAACCCCACACTGATAACTTCCGCAAAGCTTTGTCCCAGGGAAAAGGCTTGACTACTTTATATTCAGCAACAGGGAGAAGACATTTCGATTACCTACTGGAAGTCTTTAGGGCAAAAATTCCATCTTCCCTTTTGTACGGAATGGAATTGGTAGATTTAAGGCAATGGAATTTTTTACATTCTACAGAAGGGAAGTTGTTAAGATCTATATCTTCTCTTAACACTGCTTGCTCAGCAGCCGCCTGCAGACTTGAATATGGTCTTCGCAGTAGCTGGGTGCAGGGCCTAGCAGGGGTAGTACGGTGGGTGGCTAGTTTGGCTAGAGGAGAAAAGGGTTCATTAAGAGACCTTATGAAGATTGAACGCTTAGGCAGCTTAAAAGAGCACTCACAAATTGTTAAAAATTTCAGAAAGGCGGTGGCCCTTCTTCAAATGGAAGAGAGCACCCTTTTTATAATTTCTGCTGCACAATTAAAGTCACTTCTGAAAGAGGCAACCTGGGATCTTAGTTTTAAAATGGACAAGGAGGCTATTTACGATAAGAAGGGAGCTAACCATCTTACTGATTCGTATATGAGAAAAGCTATTCAACCCTATGTCACTTGGAATTTACCACATGGCATTCGGCATTTCTGGTTTCTCCTAAGACAGGATTTGTTTCCATTAAACAATTTATTGGCAAAATGGTATGGTACTCCTGCAATTTGTAATTTTTGCAACTTGTCCACCCAGGATTGCTTGCACGTTCTCTTCATATGTCCCGAAAATGCGCCCGTTTCGGCGTAAGTGGTTAAGATATATATGTCTGCAATTGGGTATTTTAAATGCTAACTCATTTTTATTTACATTGTATAACCCCCCAAATGAAATCTTCTGTTTTAATATTTTTAACTTTTTAAAATGTTTTTTAGCTATTTATTATTGACTTTTGTAGCTGATGAAATTTGACTTCTCTGTATTTTTGTAAACATTGTAGATGTCTATTTTGCATTGAATGGATTTTGTATTGTGTATGGTTCTTATGTGGATCTCCTCGGAGTTCCAAAACATAATAAAGGAATTGAATTGAATTGTGTCCCCCTTTGTTGGAGCAACTCGGGGCTAAGTAAATAATTAACAAAACACTGGAGCCATCTGGCTCTGGAAAGAACCAATTATCCCCCAAAGAACGTGGAGCCTACGGGGCTCTGACAATACCTATGCCCCTTTCAACACTAACGGTACAAAAGGGGGTGGTGATGGACGGAGCATCTGAATCAATCAAACACTCACACCCAGTCAAAAGATCTGGGTTTAATCCATCACCGTTCTTTAGCCCACTCTGCCACCCCAGTTCAGATATAGCTATATGCAAATCAGTCTGACCCTGTGCCTCATGGCAACAGTCCAGCCCGAACTGCCAAGCCATGTCTTCCCTGGACCGGCAACAAGCTTCCGAGGACCGGTTTCTGGCATTCCAACCGTCTTCAGCCCGGCTTGCTTGAATCCAGTGGCAAAGTGAGCAAGGGACTCACGTCTGAGCATACCCTGCCACACTTATGGCGGCCAAAAGCGGTAGAAAAGGGGGTGGTGATGGACGGAGCATCTGAATCAATCAAACACTCACACCCAGTCAAAAGATCTGCTCTCCACACCACTGGAGTCAAGCTATCCTGGCTGAAGTCGGCTGATAGCCAGAAACCGGTCCTAGGATGCTTGATTCCGGTCCAGGAAAGACATGGCTTGACAGTTCGGGCTGGACTGTTCCCATGAGGCACAGGGTCAAGGCTGATTTGCATATGGCTATGTCTGAACTGGGGTGGTGTGGAGTGCAAAAAAACAATGGATTTAGGCCCAGATCTCTGTACTGGGGTGAATGTATGCCTCCTCACTTGCTAGACCTGGTGCAGGTTTTACATACCGATACATGGTGCCGTGTCCTGCAAGGTGGAGTAAGGGGGTTATCACGAGTTATTCCATCAATTAATGGATTGAAACAGGGTTGTCTCCTTGCTCCATTGCTCTTTTTCCTGTATATTGCGGATCGCCCTGCATCTATCTCCTCAAGTGATGGTATAGCCCCGGTTGTAGGGGGAACTCCTATTTCCTGTCTGTTATATGCAGATGACATTATAGTATTAGATTTAACACCTAAAGGGTTGGCCAATCGTCTTCGAGCACTTGATCTTTTTTCCGAAGCCCTTTTCTTGAAGATTAATGCATCAAAAAGCAAAATTATGTGTATTGTAGGGAAAAAAAAGTTAAAGTATAAGAATTTTGTTTGGTCAGCTGGTGGTCACAAATTGGAGGTGGTAAAGACATATGTTTATCTAGGAAAAAGCATCTCCAATAATTTAAGTGACAAACCCCACACTGATAACAACTCCCGCAAAGCTTTGTCCCAGGGAAAAGGCTTGACTTGGAGAAGACATTTCGATTACCTACTGGAAGTCTTCAGGGCAAAAATTCCATCTTCCCTTTTGTACGGAATGGAATTGGTAGATTTAAGGCAATGGAATTTTTTACATTCTACAGAAGGGAAGTTGTTAAGATCTATATCTTCTCTTAACACTACTTGCTCAGCAGCCGCCTGCAGACTTGAATATAGTCTTCGCAGTAGCTGGATGCAGGGCCTAGCAGCGGTAGTACGGTGGGTGGCTAGTTTGGCTAGAGGAGCAAAGGGTTCATTAAGAGACCTTATGAAGATTGAACTCTTAGGCAGCTTAAAAGAGCACTCGCAAATTGTTAACATTAAGCATGGGCGGAAAATCCATTTCGCTCGCGGATTTTGCGGATTTTCGGTAAATTCGCAATCCGCGAGATTCGCGAATCTCCCGCAAAATCCGCAAATCCGCGAGCAGCGGATTTTATGGCTTGCTTGCACTGTTCGCGTGAGTTCGCGGCTTCCCAGTACAACTTCGCGCCCCGCGAATAAGCGCAAAATTGCAGAAATACGATCTTAGCAAAACTGAAACTACTTACCAGGTTCAAAAGTTCAGGCTCATCATTAGTAGCCATTTCCTCTAGTGCTTCCTGAGGGGCCCCTCCAGAGTTCAGTTGCCAGTTGCAACTATTATGTGACCCTGCTCTGAACCTCAGAATAGTTACACATATGCCACAAAGGTCCTGAATTACAGCTAAGGGAGACAAGCAGGAGCCAGGCTGGAAGTTCAAATCCATTAATCAGCCCCTAATTCATTATTGTCAGTTGGGGCAGGGCAGGTGTTGTAACTAATTTTGCAACAATGAAAGCACTTAGCAAGTGCAAAAGATCACTAATCAGGAAGCACTAAGGAAGCAGGTGCCAGCTAAAAAAAATATTCTGTGACACATTAATCAGCCCCAAATTAATTCAGGTCACTTGAGGCAGGGAAGGTGTGCTTGCTTTGCCACAATAATGTACACTGACTGGACAACCAGAGGGTGCTGTGATGAAACAGAGGGTGGCATGGGTGGGCCAGAGGGTGGCATGAGTAGTCAGAGAGTGGCAGTGGTGACAGAGAGTGGCAGTGATAAAAAAGAGTGTCCCAAACAGGCTGGACACGTAGAAACAACAAGTTCGCGAAACTTGCGACCCGACAGGTAAGTTCGCGTTTGCGAAATTGTACAAAACCCTCGCGAACTGGCAGAAACCCGCGCGAACACACAAAAAAAAAAAATCTGCAAATTCGCGAGAATTCGCGGATTTTGCGAATTGTGAGTTCGCAAATCCGCAAAATTCGCGAACGCGAGATTCGCAAAATTCGCCCATGCTTAGTTAACATTTTCAGAAAGGCGGTGGCCCTTCTTCAAATGGAAGAGAGCACCCTTTTTATCATTTCTGCTGCACAATTAAAGTCACTTCTGAAATAGGCAACCTGGGATCTTGGTTTTAAAATGGACAAGGAGGCTATTTACGATAAGAAGGGAGCTAACCATCTTACTGATTCGTATATGAGAAAAGCTATTCAACCCTAAGTCACTTGGAATTTACCACATGGCATTCGGCGTTTCTGGTTTCTCCTAAGACAGGATTTGTTGCCATTAAACAATTTATTGGCAAAATGGTAAGGTACTCCTGCAATTTGTAATTTTTGCAACTTGTCCACCCAGGATTGCTTGCACGTTCTCTTCATATGCCCCATATTGAGCCCGTTTCGGCGTAAGTGGTTAAGATATATATGTCTGCAATTGGGTATTTTAAATGCTAACTCATTTTTACTTGCATTGTATAACCCCCAAATGAAATCTTCTGTTTTAATATTTTTAACTTTTTAAAATGTTTTTTAGCTATTTATTGATGACTTTTGTAGCTGATGAAATTTGACTTCTCTGTATTTTTGTAAACATTGTAGATGCCTACTTTGCATTGAATGGATTTTGTATTGTGTATGGTTCTTATGTGGATCTCTTCGGAGTTCCAAAACATAAAAAAGGAATTGAATTGAATTGTGTCCCCCTTTGCTGGAGCAACTCGGGGCTAAGTAAATAATTAACAAAACGCTGGAGCCATCTGGCTCTGGAAAGAACCAAATATTCCCCAAAGAACGTGGAGCCTACAGGGCTCTGACAATACCTATGCCCCTTTCAACACTAACGGTACAAAAGGGGGTGGTGATGGACGGAGCATCTGAATCAATCAAACACTCACACCCAGTCAAAAGATCTGGGTTTAATCCATCACCGTTCTTTAGCCCACTCTGCCACCCTAGTTCAGACATGGCTATATGCAAATTAGTCTGACCCTGTGCCTCATGGGAACAGTCCAGCCCGAACTGCCAAGCCATGTCTTCCCAGGACCGGCAACAAGCTTCCGAGGACCGGTTTCTGGCATTCCAACCGTCTTCATCCCGGCTTGCCTGAATTCAGTGGCAAAGTGAGCAAGGGACTCATGTCTGAGCATACCCTGCCACACTTATGGCGGCCAAAAGCGGTAGAAAAGGGGGTGGTGATGGACGGAGCATCTGAATCAATCAAACACTCACACCCAGTCAAAAGATCTGCTCTCCACACCACTGGAGTCAAGCTATCCTGGCTGAAGTCGGCTGATAGCCAGAAACCGGTCCTAGGATGCTTGATTCCGGTCCAGGAAAGACATGGCTTGGCAGTTCGGGCTGGACTGTTCCCATGAGGCACAGGGTCAAGGCTGATTTGCATATGGCTATGTCTGAACTGGGGTGGTGTGGAGTGCAAAAAAACAATGGATTTAGGCCCAGATCTCTGTACTGGGGTGAATGTATGACATTGTTCTGCATTTTGTCCATCAACTATTGTTTTTGCATTTGTCACCCCGAGTGGGATGGGTATGCTCAGACTTGAGTCCCATGCTCTCCACACCACTGGAGTCAAGCTATCCTGGCTGAAGACGGCTGATAGCCAGAAACCGGTCCTAGGATGCTTGATTCCGGTCCAGGAAAGACATGGCTTGGCAGTTCGGGCTGGACTGTTCCCATGAGGCACAGGGTCAAGGCTGATTTGCATATGGCCATGTCTGGACTGGGGTGGTGTGGAGTGCAAAAAAACAATGGATTTAGGCCCAGATCCCTGTACTGGGGTGAATGTATGACATTGTTCTGCATTCTGTCCATCAACTGTTGTTTTTGCACCTTTCAACACTAAAGCATGGGCCCGGGTAAATAGTCATGGCCACATGTCGGAGCCACTCGGGGCTCGAAAAATAGTGTGAAGTGGGAGCCTCCGGATCGGGCCACCACTATGCCACCTAATCAATGAGCATGGGCCCCTCTTGGCCTGGGTCAACAATTATGGCCAGGATAGAGCCACCATGGGCTCTTTAAACAAAGACTACCATCACCGTTTGAGCGGCCCACTGCCAAGTGGGGCCGCTCGGGAAACCAACAGGGACAACCCCCTCCTTACCGGGCTGCTCTGTAGCGGGACTCGGCCTCCGGGGCTCCCCTCGCTCATGGGAGCCCCGCCGCACAACACTGGGCGCCAGGATGGGGTGCAGCTTCTCCCGGTCCCCTGTCTCGGGACCGGGACTTCAGAAAATAGAGCCCGCGAGGCTCTGCGTGGCTTCTATACAGCCGGGAGAAGAGGAAGTCGAGCCTGCGAAGCTCCAGCCAGCGTTTCCTCTCTCGCGGTACTTCCCTTCCTTCCTGGAAGCCCTGCCCATGGGAGACGTCACTGGGCTTGCCTTCCGGGTCGCGCTAGGCTGCATCCCGGAGGGGATTCCTCTTGTGGCTTGGGCCGAGGCAGTGCAACACGGGGTGGGCATCCGTGTAAGTTGAATGCAGAAATCTGGTCAAAGTCGCGAGGTAGGCACCCATGCAGGTTAAAAATGCAAATCAGGAAGCGGCCATAAGCGGGGTGGGCACCCGAGCAATTTACATATTAGCACCATAAAGAGGAGTAAGCTCCAGCTATGTAAAATATTAAAATAAGTGGGGTGGCACCAGCAGTTAAGGCAGGAGTGCAGGGAATCCCCATGAAGGGGAGGGCATCCCGGCACAGCGAGCAAAAGGCAGGAGCGCTTCCCTCCAGGAAAACAACAGCGCTCTGCCCACAAGCAAAAACCAAGTGCTCATGAGGTGCTGGGGGGTACAGAAACCACAAAGCCCCCAGGAATGGCCATTGAAAGCAACTAGGGTCCCAGCAACAAGGTCCTCACTGATGAAGAGGGCAGGAGGGCCCCAAAGAAACAAGGTCTCAAAGGCATCCAGGGGCTGGGCAGGGCCCAGGGAGGCAAGCTTTCTCCTGGGCCCCAGCAGCAGCACACCCCTGGTAGATTCAAGCATCAGAACAAGAACATTTTACATGGGGTCACAGCCCCTTTTTATCCACACCTTTCCTTTTTTACCCAGCACAGGGTTTAGGGAAAACCATATGTAACTGGTTTGGGAGCACTTGATTACTTTTTTTTGCTTCGCTCCTCTTCTCCTATTCACAGGATGGGTCAGGGATATCAGACGCACCACAGGGGGTGGAGCCAGCATTGTGGAGAGAAGGCACAGCCCTATTCAGGTCCCAGGTGCAACTCCTCCCGCCTATCTACATGCAGATCTCCCCATTCACCTCCGGGCAGACCCATCATGACTCCAGGGGCGTAGCACACCAGCCAGCTCCTGTCAATCACAAGCCAGACAGTCAATTCACATTCACTGCACACAGAAATGCCAACTTCTAAAAGTATTTACAACAAGGGGTGGTGAGGGACAGAGTCTCTGAATTAAACAGAATACTCTCACCCAGTCAAGAGATCAGGGCTAGATCCAACACCGTTTTTTAGCTCACTGCACCATCCCAGTTTCAGAACCTGACTGTATGCAAATTAGTCTGTTCCTGTCCCAGTGCATGATGGGAACAGGGCAAACCAAACTACAAAAGCCAATTCTTACACTGGGAAGGAAACAAGCTACCGGGGACCGGTTTCTGGCATTTCAGCGGTGATGGATCAAGCCCTGATCTTTGGGCTGGGTAAGAGTGGTCTGCTCAATTCAGACACTCTGTTCATCACCACCCCCTTTTGTAAATCGATTTTGGCCACTATAGGTGTGGCAGGGTATACTCAGACATGAGTCCCTTTCTCACTGCTCCATCAGGATTCAAGCAAGCCGGGCCGAAGAGGCTGAAATGCCAGAAACCGGTCCCCGGTAGCTTGTCTCCTTTCTGGTAAAGAATTGGCTTGGTAGTTTAGTCTGCCCTGTTCCCATGATGCACTGGGCCAGGGACAGACTGATTTGCATATAGCCAGATTCTGAGCTGGGATGGGGCAGTGAGATAAATAACGGTGATGGATCAAGCCCTGATCTTTGGACTGGGTAAGAGTGGTCTGCTCAATTCAGACACTCTGTTCATCACCACCCCCTTTTGTAAATCGATTTTGGCCACTATAGGTGTGGCAGGGTATACTCAGACATGAGTCCCTTTCTCACTGCTCCATCAGGATTCAAGCAAGCCGGGCCGAAGAGGCTGAAATGCCAGAAACCGGTCCCCGGTAGCTTGTCTCCTTTCTGGTAAAGAATTGGCTTGGTAGTTTAGTCTGCCCTGTTCCCATGATGCACTGGGCCAGGGACAGACTGATTTGCATATAGCCAGATTCTGAGCTGGGATGGGGCAGTGAGATAAATAACGGTGATGGATCAAGCCCTGATCTTTGGACTGGGTAAGAGTGGTCTGCTCAATTCAGATACTCTGTTCATCACCACCCCCTTTTGTAAATCGATTTTGGCCACTATAGGTGTGGCAGGGTATACTCAGACATGAGTCCCTTTCTCACTGCTCCATCAGGATTCAAGCAAGCCGGGCCGAAGAGGCTGAAATGCCAGAAACCGGTCCCCGGTAGCTTGTCTCCTTTCTGGTAAAGAATTGGCTTGGTAGTTTAGTCTGCCCTGTTCCCATGATGCACTGGGCCAGGGACAGACTGATTTGCATATAGCCAGATTCTGAGCTGGGATGGGGCAGTGAGATAAATAACGGTGATGGATCAAGCCCTGATCTTTGGACTGGGTAAGAGTGGTCTGCTCAATTCAGACACTCTGTTCATCACCACCCCCTTTTGTAAATCGATTTTGGCCACTATAGGTGTGGCAGGGTATACTCAGACATGAGTCCCTTTCTCACTGCTCCATCAGGATTCAAGCAAGCCGGGCCGAAGAGGCTGAAATGCCAGAAACCGGTCCCCGGTAGCTTGTCTCCTTTCTGGTAAAGAATTGGCTTGGTAGTTTAGTCTGCCCTGTTCCCATGATGCACTGGGCCAGGGACAGACTGATTTGCATATAGCCAGATTCTGAGCTGGGATGGGGCAGTGAGATAAATAACGGTGATGGATCAAGCCCTGATCTTTGGACTGGTTAAGAGTGGTCTGCTCAATTCAGACACTCTGTTCATCACCACCCCCTTTTGTAAATCAACTTCTAAAAGTGGCACTTCTACACTAGACACATAAAATCTGCGCACACCATTGCGCATCATTTAACCTCACGAGTTTGCATACCAAACTCGCCCCTGCACTCCCCACACATCAGGAACTACCATTGACACACATATCCCCATGCATTCCTATGGGAGGGCAGGCCACTCTCACCACACATACACAGCGAGCGCACGCACTTTACACTGGACCTCAGTGAAAAAGTGCGCAGAGGTCTAAAATCACCAACACCAGGTTACAGAAACAGGCTAGGAGAATGCAAAAAGTTTCGGAGTGAACCTGCCAAAAGGGCCAAGTCCAACACAACCCCCTTCCAGCAAAAACGCAGGGCAGACCAATCACTCCCTTGATGGGCTTCCCTGCTTTGGGCGATAGAAAACGGATGTGGGCCCACACGGCAGACACACGTTCTATGCCACCCTAAACCTACATGGTTTCCTCTAAACCAGAACTCTCTGAACCAACTAGGATACCCCACTGGTACTCTCTAGTTGTCTATGGCCAGGACCAGGCCCTAGGCCATCCGGATGTCACAGGTCCTTGCCAATCCACAGAGTGTGGGGCAGTAACCCCTGGCACATAATAGCCATTCTCCACTCTCCTCAGTGTAGCTCCAAACTACCACTGACCCTTCAACCTAGGGTCCGCACCCTCAGTCTAACCAGAGGTCACGGGCAAGAATGCCCCACCCTACCTCTGCTTCTGGGGTTCCGCACCCTCCCAAGGAAGCACCCTCCAGAACACAACTCTCCCACCAGTTCAGGACCTCTCTCCATCACTGGACTACCGCCTGGGATCTACATTCACCGGATGCACAGGGGTCAGAGGCGAGGACTCCCTCCCTCTGCAACCCCTTACAGAGTTTTGCACCCTCCCACTGTAGAGCAGGGCCCTTTCCTTTAAGATGGGCCGCACCTGCTCTCAGGGTAGTACTACCATATTTAGCCAGGGACCCTAAAGATCCCGGCGAGGCCTGCACCACACCTTCTGGTAAATACAGGTTCCCTCTCCTTTCAGATGGGTCCTTTCTGTGTTCACAGGGGTACCCCTAGAAGGCAACCCGGCCAGGACACTGATTACAGATGCCCTGCCTTCCAGGTCAGGCTACAACTAAGGGTGGGTGTAGTGGCAGTAGTGGGGCTACGCGGAGCATCACGAAGTGGGGGGGAATCTACGAACGACCGCACACTTCGCGTAGCCCCACTACGTGCCGCCCACCTCCCTCGTGCCCTCTTTTAAATGGCCTCATAATCTCTAAAAGCATAATAAAAGTAAATAAAAAGACTTACCAGAGATGTGGCATCCCAGGGCTCCCTTTTCCTGCTTTATCGCGGACTTCTTCCTGACAAATGGGCATGCGCGGGCTCTCTCGCATGTGCATTTCTCGCCGGAGTTCTGGTTAACAACTGATTTTAGGTGTATTTAATTTTGCTGTACAGATTCTTCTTTCATTTTTCTCATCAACAATGAACAGGAAAGATCAAGGAACCAAGGATTTAATTGGTTTTTGGGAAGGCTGAGGGTGTGACCAGGAATAAGATATTTTTAGCCTTACATGAAAAGTATTTTGCAGTTCACTTTGGGGTTCCATGACCTTAAAAAAGGAACTTGGCTTATGTGGTCACGGAACTCTTTGATGACTTGTAATATCCCAATAATGTATGGCATGGGGAACTTCAGGGTATATTAGCAAGCAGCAGCGATAATTATTGCTGACCGCTGCTAGCGTGAGGCGATCATCTCCATCTTAGCGTTGTATTAACAACGCTTAACGCCATGGAGATAAAAATCCCAGCGATAGCGGGGATTATCGCCATTTTCAATGGAATATCTCTGGTTTTCCAGAGATATTCCATTGAAAATGGCGATAGCCTTGCTGATAGGGCAGAACAATCTTAGCCATGTAATCCACCTCCCATTGGATTACATGGCTGAGTACAGGTCACAAGCAGGCGTTAGGAAAGTAGCGTTAACTGTGGTTAGCGCTACTTTTCCTAACGCTCTGCTTATTAGCGAGCAGCTTGATAATAGGAGAAATGTTGCTTAGCGACACTTCTCATATTTTTTTGCCCTGGAACGCCCACTTTGCATCTCATTAGAGATGCAAAGCTGGGCGTTGTTGACAAGGGCGCAAAATCAGCAAAACACACAATAGCGTGTCTTTGCTGATAGGGCGATGAAATTATCGACGCTTTTTGGACGAAAACGGCCGCAAAAGCGGCGATAATTTCAAATCGCCTGCCTTGCTAATATGCCCCTTCATGTCATGTCACATACAGAGAATAGCATCGTCCCTAGTGCATTTTGCTGTTATTTATTGCAAAAGTAGGCCTCCAAATTTAAAGAGGAAATTAGGTCAGGCTAAACATCGCTGTTGACAAATAAAGTGTGTTAACATAATAAGTCTTACATCATTTAATTCAACTTATATGTAACATAACACAGTTTTTAAAGTTGACATGACTAGGTCTCTGGTTCACATTCTTTTGTTTTATTTGCACAACTGCATATGATTCTGTTTTATTGATGCACATACCAGCTCAGTTTCATATACTTTATTGTTCTTTGATCTAGCACTTCCTGTGGTTGACATAGCCCACCCCTAATGCGACCAGTCATCAAATGACGCAGACACAAACACATTTAAATGAACAGCTGCAACTCATCGAGCTTTCATACAAAATCACGTAATGCCTTGGCGTACATCAATTGCAATTGTTAAGATCACATGAAGCTAAAATTCCCACATCGTTCTTCACAAACATCAATGTATTCCTTTCAAAATGTTCTTGTTTGAATATATATATGTAGGGAAAGTGTTCAAACATATATGTTCCGTGATGAAGTCACTGTCAACGAATAGGAGCTTTTATTACTTGTCTTACCAATCCCTTACTCTAAAGCTTTAGGAACTATATTAAGATGGACATATTGAACTTCTTGATTACTGAGAACTTTGATATAAATGAGTAGGCATACTGTCATGGTCCAGCATACCTCAGTCAAAAGTAGCCATTAGCAACAATATCTCACATCTCAGTTTCACACAGGACAACAATTCTCCAAGAGGATTGTTGCTCTATGGTTATTGAGAAAGGAGTCATAGATGAGCAACCCCGACCATATAAGGGTACAAAAATGAGTCATACCATGAATGGATTCAACTTCAATCTGAGGAGAGGCAGGTTACCTCTGAAATCCATAGGTACGCATTTACAAGCCCCTTGCTCCACCGGTGCATCACAGTGAGGTACGGGCTGAGCAAGGAGCTTGTAAATAAAACCCAATGGGCGGATGGGAAGGGCTAACATATCAGGAACGTGAATACAATCCATGTAAAGTGGAGGTTCAGGACCTGAAAGTCTTGTCCATAAACTTTGCCGGAGTTTCATGTTTCCCGAAAATGGATGTCAGTTCTATTACTTTTTTAAGCATGAGACAACAGACGTACCACTTTACCAACACCAGTACACTTTATTGACGTGCAAAAAGACCTACAAGGTAAGCAACAGTGTTGGCGATAAAATGCCCTTCTTCTCCTGCAATATGTACTTGTAACAGTTATTCTTGCTTCAAGCACTAATGCAAAGCATGCGTGAATATCAGGACAGTCTGCCCCATATTTAGAATTGCTTAATAATGGCATAGCTGTTAGTTTTGTTTTCAGTATGGAAATTAATTGTTTGATTGGTTGAGCAATAAAGTCAGATTAAATGATAATTTAATAGGAGTTGAAGAGGAATTAACTATTTGCCCAAGGAAGGTTCATCCCGTGATATTGCCATGTTGCTAATGGTGTGGTGAGCTCCTCCGTTCACCTTCCACCAGCCTTGCCCCAATGACTGCGCTGACTTTCTACCAATTACATTTTAGTTACACAACCAATTAAGGTACAGAAATGGACCCTCGCACACATTCACAGCACCTCTGGACCCTGGCGTAATGTACTGTATCAAAATGGAGCATTAACCTATAATAAGTTCAGTTTAATAAAACGCTGATGAAGCATTGAACTGGTCGGTATATTCTATTATACAGTAAAAGAGCTAGTACATTAATTTAACTAAAACAACAAGTGCAAAACACAGGTGAGGCAAATAAAAAACAAAACAATAGACAAGACGGTCCATTTACTACCCGGTGTCCTGAAATACAAAGATAACTATTTTGTATTCCGCCATCGGTTGTAAATAGTTAGTATTCAAAATGTTGCTTCATTCAAATTCACAGCAGGCTCTTGGTTGTAGACATTTTACAGCAGTTTTGAAAGTCCAATAAATCATGCAACACTAGCCTATACAACAATATCTGGTTAGTTATTGCTCACTAACTCGTCCAAATGTAGACAAAAATATTTTATTTACTGGCTGTTTAAACTATAGTTTAAAAAGTTGCTAATGTCTTCAGCTATGCTATTGTAGGCTTTTCGACGTAATTTCCGATTTGAAACTAAAACATATCAATGCATCAAAACTGACCAATTAATTTTCAGTTGGGCAAATTTTGGAGAGAGGATGTAGCCTTAAGGCTGGAACCATCGACCTCGAAACTAGATAACGGGTTTAAAGTCTCGGCACCCATGCTCAACATCCTGTGATTCTGGGCAAATCACTTAGGGCCATATGTATCATGCCATTTTTCATTCGCAAACACTGCGAATCGCAAAAAACAGCGTTTGGGGATAAAAAAAATCGCAATTTCTAATGTATGAAGCAAAATCGCATCGCAAATTGAGAATTCACAAGAATAGCGATTTCTTAATTTGCGAGCCTCAGAATCCTGCGAAATCACTTGCGAATACTGTATTTGCGAATTCTTAATTTGCGAAAATCACAAACGAGGAATCGCACTTTAAGAAATCGCAGGGGAATGTATGAAATATTCGCAAATAGCGAATTAACAAAATTCGCAAATTTGAGAATCGCAATTAACACCAAGTAGGAGCAGGTGGCAACCAGGTGAAAACTATTTAAGGTGTCCCACAATGCAACAGACTTTTCACCACAATGGCTGGGCTGTACATGATAGCCAGGAGGCTGCGACTCAGAGCTGCTGCACAGAGGAGGAGACGCCAGGAGAGGATATACCGTGCGCGCATTACCCTGTTCCATCGGACTGAGGAGGACATCCATACACACCACAGGCTGGATGAGGAGAGCATCCTTGATTTAATTGAGGAACTCAAACCCATTCTTGAACACCCCACACGCAGGGCACAGTCCATCCCCACCCCCATCCAGGTCCTGTGCTCACCGCACCTCTTGGCATCAGGCAGCTTCCAGGGGGTGATAGCCTCAGTAGGAGGGGTGTCACAGAGTGCATTGTCGCTTTTTTTCCACGCATTCCTTGATGCCATGGAGAGGATGCAACACCACATTCACTTCCCAAACACCCCACAGGCACTAGACCAGACCAAGCAGGGGTTCTATCAAATTGCACAATTCCCCCATGTCAAAGGATGCATAGATGGGACACATGTTGCCATATCCCCCCTCCCACAATGAGTATGTGTTCAGGAATCGCAAGTCATACCATTCCCTGAATATATTAGTGGTGTGTGATGCCAAGCACAACATCACTGACATCGTAGCTAAATACCCAGGCAGCAGACACTACTCGTTCATCTTTCGCCACAGTGGGATCCACTGTCGACTCACTAATGGGGAGTTTGGAGAGGACTACATTCTAGGTAATTGCATAGGAAACAGTGACACAACAGTAAAGCATAGCAGTGGCAAGACAGTGAGTAACCTATTTTCCCTTTCCTCACAGGCGACAGTGCGTATGCAGTCCGGGACCTCATATTGACCCCATACCTGAATCCTGCGCGCGAAGGAAGGGGAGGTACAACAGTGCACACATTGCCACCCGCAGTACCATTGAACGGACCTTTGGCAACCTCAAGAGCCGTTTCGGATGCCTGCATAAAAGTGGAGGAGCCCTGCAATACAGCCCTGAGACCTGCTGCAAGATGGTGGTTGCGTGTGCCATGCTGCATAACATTGCCACAAGGAAAGGCACCCCAGTGGAGCTTCGCGAATCAGACACATCAGATGAGGAGGGGCCAGCTCCAGGACGCAAGCCAGCGGTGTGATTGGAGCAGCAGCTGGGCGACAGAGGCGAGATGACATTACACAGAACTATTTCTAGGTGAGAAATGATGACACAATGCTATGTATTCAGGAATAACTGTGTTTAATATCCTTTAAATCAGGAACCATGATATCACACAGCCTGTATTGCACACAATCACGCACATGTTCCATTCACAGTGCTTTTAAAATAATAGTCACTGATCCGTGCACTGGGTTGATCCACCCATTGGCATTTGTAAGTCCTGGCACCTCAACGGCGGCACTGACGTCCCATTGCCCTGTGCCCCACGTGCACATTCTCCTCATCATTGGCACCTGCAGCCCTGTTATGTCGCTCACTACGGCGCCTTTCCTGTTGGGGGGAGTGGGGTGAGGCTGCTGCGGCTTGACTGTGCATCCTCCTCTAGGGAACTGAGGACTCATGTTCCACCTCCAGTATCAGGGGTGTGATGGCATACTTCTTACCTTGTCTTGGTCCTGGTGGGTCGGAGCTGTCTAGCTCAGCCACGCCACTCACACTCTCCGGTTGTAAGGTAGCCTCCACCAGTTCCTCCATTGGTGTTGACGTGGGGGCAGTGGATGTCCCTCCACCTGTTTCTTTTGCCTCCTGCAGCCTGGCAGCTACCCTTTCCTTCGAACGCTGGCGCATATCATACCAGATTTTCCCTAATTCCTCGATGCTGCGGTGGCTCACGCCGATGGAATTCACTTTTTCTTGGATCTCCGCCCATATCCTCCTTTTCATGGTCTCTGACACTCTGAGGGATTTTTTGCCAAACAACAGCTTGTGACCCATTTCCTGAATGAGCACCTCCTGCTCCCTTTCAGAAAACTTTTGCTTCCTCTTTCTCTGGCTTTCACACTGCTGCTCCTGTGTTGCCATTTCTCCACTCTCTGTAGCACTGCACTGCTGACTCAGGCCTCCTTCCAGCCTCTCACTCTGATTCTGGAACTCATGTGCAGCATGGGTAGTCACACTTCCAGGTTGTGATGTCAGCAAGCTGCACCTGAGTTTCAGTTCCCGTTTTTGCGATTCCTTAATTGCGAATTCACCAAAAAATCGCAGTTAAGGAACCGCAAATCAGGTATTCGCATTAAATTCTGTGACTTTAAAAAAATTGCTAAATATTAGCGATATTTTATATACGCGCAGACTTGCGATTCTCAAATAGCGATTCGCTATAAATCGCTATTTGGAAATCGCAAATTCGGTTTTTGATACATATGGCCCTTAATCTCCCTGTGCCTAACAAAAATGAATGTATCCATCTGTAACGAAACTGGTGATCATGTAAAGCGCTCTGATACCTGATATCCTCGGGTCTAGTTTGCTCTATATAAAACTTGAAAAAATAAAAAAATTATCGTATAGCTCAGGATTCCATATTTTTGGGGAGTACTCTGAATGACGAACTCGCAAATGGAAAACAAGATTCTCTACAGATTTCCTTAATACAAATTAAACCACCCCCACTGTAAATATTTTTTAAAAACTTCCAAAACTCTGGTGCTATATTTCGGGTTTTTTTGTCTGTTTTTGAGCACTAATTCAAGTGATAAGTTAGTGCTGTAAGGTTAAAACCAGCATGAAAGCATTGGTGATGACACCCAGCTTTACAAAGGCTGCACATTTCACTGCAAATTCAGGGAAACGGGAAGCGTCTCTGGCAGTCTTTTGCTGCTAGAAAACATTTGCTGTAGTTACACAGATAGTCTGGAAATATATAAAATATGGTATACATTTCTGTTGAGAATGCCAAAATCACTCTGGTTATTTCTACTACATTTTATGAAAGGTTTTGCAGTGGGGCAATGTGTTCACACCAAAGTCAGAGACTACTCATGCTTTTGACATTTAGATTGAACAGGTCTTCACTTTGTTACCGCCTTGAAACTGGACAGCACTACTCGTACCTTCTCCTGGCTTTGCACTTTTGATCAAACTTCTATAACTGCATTGTCTGCATCAGTTTCACTTTCAAAATTGTCACCCTCTCTGGATCCACAATGCTAAATTGAGCTTGACTCTGTGAATCAGTGGTTGTTTTCAACACTCCTTCATCCTCTGAACATGCACACTCTGCACAGAAGCCAGTTATGCTGAAGCTATCAATTGTACTTGTGTTCGATTCACAAATCTCTACATCTGGGGAGCAAAATCATTCTGGATTTGATCTGAATTCTGTCAACATTTCCATTTCCAGTGCTTGATTTTACCACAGAAGTGGCAAGCAGTGTTATTCTTTAACAATGCAACATTTGCATTAATTCCAGAAATATTCACAATCCTTCTTCCATGACCTTGTATTTGCATCATTCCAGTTCCCATTCTCACACCTTACATTGAAGGCATCAAATTAATTTCAGCATTGTCTGAATGTACATATTTCAGAACCCATTAACTGATTAATGCTATTCTTCTCCAATTGTTTTGCCTGGGCAATCATCAGGTTATCTTTGATTCCTTTCTGCTTTGAGTCAAACCAACGACTTATGTTCTTGGGAAGATTTAGAATGTCATCTCTACCCTTCTTCTTCCAGCACATCTTACTTTACTGTTTCCTTTCTGCTTTGAGTCAAACCAACTGTTGAAGCTGAAATGAAAAAGGATAATAAAGAGACACAAACAATTCTGTCTCAGCACACAAGTTTGCAAGGTTTATTGGGAACCCAATCAGAATGCAATCAAAGATGCAAATAAACGTGCGGCACGGAGACCTCAGCAAAGCTTACTGAGTGCCCAATTGGTATGACAGTGCAGAGACATTTTATAGATACAAGCCCAAGAGGATGGGCATCACAAATACGTAACACAGATCAGACTATGCTCTGCTGGACCAATCAGTGGAGGCTAATCAACTCCACCATGTTTCTTAATAATCTGCATATGTCTCTCAGAATAAGCAAGCACTGACTCTTTCAGCTCTTGGGAAGTTCACAGAATCTTTCTCAATTGACATCTTTCTCTGGATCCTTCTTTTTCATATGCTCAATGACCTGCTTGTATTTGTAAGCAACTACATAAGAAGGAACCATTTTTTTACACAATCCTTGCTAGGTCCTCAGTTGGCGAAACAACAACAACTTTACCCTCAGACCACAAATTATTAAGGACTACAATTTTAAGTAATTAATTCAAATGAGTCCAAATCATTTTCAAAATAGTTTTCAACCTATGATCCTCCTTGTAGCTCCTTTCAGGTTCTTCTCCCAATTTTAGAAAACTTGTTGTGAACGCATAAAGATCAGCTCTCGTCCAGGATACATGTACATGATTTTCTGCAAATACTTCTGTCCCTGTTTCTAAATATCTTGCAAACCCCTTCACCATCTTCCCTATAGCTTATTATTTGCTGTCCCTCTCTTCCATCTTTCCCTGTCTG
This sequence comes from Lissotriton vulgaris, assembly GCF_964263255.1. Taxonomy (NCBI): domain Eukaryota; kingdom Metazoa; phylum Chordata; class Amphibia; order Caudata; family Salamandridae; genus Lissotriton; species Lissotriton vulgaris. The sequence goes on from NC_141695.1 coordinate 990,328,201, forward strand.
TCTTTGAGTCACTTCATTTCCTCTTCTTTTCTATTAAATCCCTAATCTGTGCTGCTATTGTTATTAAATCTATTTGTTTATTTCATCTTTAGCAGACTCCATATTATAATTTCTCCCTACATTTCTCATTTTACTAATATCAATCTAACACTCATCAGCCAAATCCTCAAGTTTATTATGTGCCTTGTTTGCACATCTTGCAGGCTCTTTAACCAAATATCTTATTTCATCAACATCATTTGTAAATATTCTATTCAGGTCAACTGTTCCCCGTAACATTTCTCAGAATTAAATGTTTCAAAGCACAACATTAATAAGGGCCCTATTATGTTTTTGGTGGTCCGCCTGTCAGAGAACAGCGTCTGCCCCCACCAGCAGCTCACTGTGCTGGCGGTCCAAAGACCACTGTATTACGAGTTGACCACAGTGCAGGCAGTGCAGATGCAAAGATCTTGCGGTGGTGGTAAGTACTTTTACAAAATATATCATTGCCTGTGTGTGCATTTAGACTGCATATTTGTCAGACACACACATATGGATGATAAATATGAAAAAATAGCATCTACCGATTGCTGGGTATTGGCCCATATGTGGGAAGGCCTAGCAATGGGTATATGTTACAAATAGGACTCATCTGTAGATTGTCGCAAACAGGGTTGTATTTTTCAGGGTGAGGATCCTGCTGGAAGGGGGCACCTGAAGGAAGGGATCCACGTTGGACTCTGCAAAGGTAGAACAAGAAACGGGTGAGTAGGCATCCCAAATCCTTCATCACCACCACCTTGGAGCAGGTGGTCGGACCACTATGGTCTGCTCATTGACAAGGCAACTCATAATACAGACTGGGATGCAGCTCCCCTGTACCGTCCTATGGTGGCTGCCTATCACTGACCCGGTGGCCAGTGGTCTGCTGGCGGCCATATGCAAATCAGTCTGACCCTGTGCCTCATGGGAACAGTCCAGCCCGAACTGCCAGGTCATGCCTGCCCTGGACCAGAAACAAGCTTCCTAGACCGGTTTCTGGCATTACAGCCGTCTTCCGCCAGGCTTGCTTGAATCCAGTGGTGAAGTGAGCAAGGGACTCACGTCTGAGCATACCCTGCCAACTTATGGCGAACAAAGCGGTACAAAAGGGGGTGGTGATGGACGGAGCATCTGAACCAATCAAACACTCACACATGGTCAACAGATCTTGGTTTAATCCATCACCGTTCTTTAGCCCACTCAGCCACCCCAGTTCAGACACGGTCATATTCAAATCAGTCTGACCCTGTGCCTCATTGAAACAGTCCAGACCGAACTGCCAAGCCATGCCTTCCCTGGACCAGAAAAAAGCTTCCAAGGACCGGTTTCTGTCAGTACTGCCATCTTCATCCAGGCTTGCTTGAATCCAGTGGCAAAGTGAGCAAGGGACTCACGCCTGAGCATACCCTCCCAACTTATGGCGAACAAAGCGGTACAAAAGGGGGTGGTGATGGACGGAGCATCTGAACCAATCAAATACTCACACATAGTCAACAGATCTTGGTTTAATCCATCACTGTTCTTTAGCCCACTAAGCCACCCCAGTTCAGACACGGCCTTATGCAAATCAGTCTGACCCTGTGCCTCATGGAAACAGTCCAGCCCGAACTGCCAAGCCATGCCTTCCCTGGACCAGAAAAAAGCTTCCAAGGACCGGTTTCTGTCAGTACTGCCGTCTTCATCCAGGCTTGCTTGAATCCAGTGGCAACGTGAGCAAGGGACTCTTGTCTGAGCATACCCTGCCAACTTATGGCGAACAAAGTGGTACAAAAGGGGGTGGTGATGGATGGAGCATCTGAACCAATCAAACACTCACACCCAGTCAACAGATCTGGGTTTAATCCATCTCCGTTCTTTAGCCCACTCAGCCACCCCAGTTCAGACATGGCCATATGCAAATCATTCTGACCCTGTGCCTCATGGGAACAGTCCAGCCCGAACTGCCAAGCCATGCCTTCCCTGGAACGGAAACAAGCTTCCTAGGACTGGTTTTACATTGAGTGATGAAAGGTTATACTACTGTATGATGAGGTGTATCCGATTGTCACGTGGATGAGGTCATCAGTGATGTCATCAATGATGTCACTGACCATGTCATGAATGATGTAATATGTGACATAATCAGCAGTGCATTGCGGGCGCACAAGTTATAGTCAGCAGAACTAACTATAACGGAGGAATTTCTATGGTTTTGTACGAGTGAAATATCCAGCTAACTATAACATCCCTGAAACTTATGGTTTTTTTCTGTGAATTTCTAAGGTTTTTTTAAATGCTAATTTCTAACTATAACGTCTCTGAAACCTATGCTTTTTTCAGTGAATTTTTATCTGTTTATTTATAAATATTTTATTCATTAAATAACATTATATATTTTTCTGAAAATGAAAAAAAAAATGTAAATTCAAACCGAAATATTGTTTCTTTTTTTGGTTTAATTATTTTATTTCAATATATTTATATTATTTTCTTTAAAAAAAATGTTTTCAATTTTTTTTCGGAGTCGCACACCCAAAGCGTACACATCATGGTGGGTGAGCGAATTCTAGCAACCATTCTAGAAATGTTGTGAAGGATCCACGTACGGTGTGCGATGGCTGCGTGTTTTTCAGTTACATCATATACATTTAATTTTATGTGATGTACGCGATTGGTATGCGACTAGTCCGTGACTCCTGCTCCCGGCATTTGCGACACATGTGCATTACAAAACGTGACGCTTGCGCCGTGGCGGGTTACCACGTGACGTCATTATGTGCTGGGGCGCGCGGGTGTGTGATATCGCAAAAAAAATGTATGTTCTAAAATGATATGTGTGTGCCTTTAATATATATATTAGGGCAAGAGATTATCTAAGATATTCTTAAAAATAATATATTTGTACTTATAATAAACTTATATTATTTTTAAATATATTTTCATGGAGTCGCGTCGGGTGCGTGCTTCGTGAGCGCAGAGTGCGCGGATCCCATGTGACCTAAAAAAAATGAGTTCATTGGTTCATAACATTTCCCCCTGTAACTATTGAAGGACCCCACCCATTATAATCATTCTTGTTGGAGCATCTTTAGAGGGACATCTCTTTTCCTACAAGAACCGTTTTTGCTTGTTTTTTTTGGGTGTTTTTCAAAAAATATCAAACAAAATGGCATCTGTACAGCAGCGGCAGCAGGAGGAAGTATTTTCTGAAGAAGAATTCTTGCAAGAGGCACCACGTCCACAGAGGCCGGAATCTGTTGTGTAGAAATTCTTCACTTTTCCACCTGGAGAGAAGAAAGTAAATGCGAGAAAGGTGACGTGCAAAATTTGTTACCGAGTCCTGTCAAGAGGCAGTGAAAAAAATACTCTTGCGCCACTGCTTCTATGTACAAGCATCTCCGGACCACACATCCTCTCAATCTTGCTCGGGAGGAAATAGGTGAGCTGCTTTGAACCCCTCACCTGCTGTGGCAAGTCTGTCTGGAGCATCCTCAGGAACACCTGCAATGGACATTAGGCCAGAATTTGCCTTTCTCGAGAAACACTGCGTGAAGTGTAAGAAACTTATATGCTTCGGTGAGCAGTTGGTGGATGCAGTTTGTGCTGCGCAACGCAACCATCATTGTTAATTTTTTGTTTTTGGAATGATAAGTAATTCCAAAAGTTTCCTCTTTTATTCGTTCTTTTTTTGTTAATTTTTTGAAAAAACACCAAAAAAGAACAAAATTGTTAAAAAAATGTTTAAAAAAATACAAAAGAAGAAAATAAAAGTTCTTATCAGAACTACCTTGTCTTGGTAAAGAAAGAACTATAATTGCAAGGTAATGTGTGAAAGTTTGGTTAAATATATGTATACAGCATGATTGACTGAAAGAATGCATTAGTAGTGTATGGTGAATTTATAGGTGAAGATTTATGAGGAAGTACTGCAGCGTGACACTGCAAGCTCTTTAGCTGAACTGCACTGTGGCATTTCCAAAGCACAGGGATGTGACATATGTACATATGTACTTGAATATGTTGCAACTCTGCTTCCCTCTGCACTGCTGCACAAACTGCAGCCATGTGGTGACACAGGCACCCTTGCACCATGGTGCAAGGATGTCTGTGTCGTGCAGAGATTGGTTTTGTGCAGAAAGGGCACCTTCCTGCACAAAAACAATCAGTAAAGACATTTTCCTCTTTCATTGTATGCTTTGGAATGCAGCATTTATTGAAAGAGGAAAAATGAGGAGAAATGAAAACAATTCTCCTAGTTGCTCCTTGCTACACCAACTCTAGCATGGTGCAGCATTCACCTACATCTCCAGATTTACGATTTCTCATAAATCTGGAGATGTGTCTTGGTCTATGGGTGTTGCATGGGAACACCCACAGCAACAGCTATGGAATGCTCCTTCAACGCAAAGTTCTGTGTATGAAGGGGTCGTATTTCAAAGAGAGGAAAAACAACGCAGGGTGGTTTTTCCTCTTCTTGTAAATATGAAGGAGTGCCTGACGCCATCAATATGTTACAAAAAGTGACGTACTGGTGGCGCAGGGTGCTTGTAAATCTGCCCCATAAGTGCTTAGGTATTGGCAGACTAGTACAATAAGAACATAGTGCTGGATGGGTGATTGAAGAATTGCATGAGGCTGGCAGGAGGTATCCTACGCTGCATGGGTACTTCTTCAGTATTTAATGGAGTGGACCAATAGTATGTATTGGCTTAGAGATTTGTAGGGATTATGCACAGAATATTTTATGTGTACTTGTGTTGGTGACTTGGTCATTTTATAGGAATACCACTAGTAACTGGAATGATGACAGTGCTGCAAACACAGTGAACACTTAAATTATAAATGCTTACAAATTGGTGGAGTGATAGGTTAAGTAGATAGTGGTAGATAAGTGATTAAAGAAGTGCATGGGACAGACTGGATGATTCCTACACTGCATCAGTACTAACTGAGTATTTAGATGAGTGTATCAATAGTATGTAGCTAGTTAGAGGTCTGCTTGGATAGTGCACAAAATATTATAGCTATACTTGTGATAGTAGCTAGGCCATTCCATTAGTTCATGACTAGTAACTAGAATAATTACAGTATTACAAACAGAGTGTATAGTGAATGTATAAGTGCTTAAGTATTGGTGGAGTGATAGGATACGTAGATAGTGCTGGATGGGTGAATGTAGAAGTGCATGAGACAGACAGAAGGATTCCAATACTGCATTGGTACTAACTGGGTATTTAGAATAGCATATAAATAGTATGTAGCTGGTTAGATGTCTGCATGCATAGTGTACAAAATATTGTACCTGCACGTGTGTTAGTGGCTAGGCCATTCCTTAAGTATATGACTTGTTTATTGTACAGTGTGTTCTTGCTTTTATGATTAATCATTTTTTAATCGAATAAAGCTGATTTTATTTGATTTGATTTCACTAATAACTGGAGTAATTTCAGTGCTGCAAAGAGAGTGCATGCTAAATTTATTAGTGCTTAGGTATTGGCAGAGTGATAGGATACAAGGATAGTGCTGGATGGTTGAATGGAGAAGTGTATGGGACAGACAGAGGATTCCTAGACTGCATAGGTACTAACTGAGTATTTAAAAGACTGTATCAATGGTATGTAGCTGATTAGAGGTATGCATGCATAGTGCACAGAATATTGTAGCTGTACTAGTTTTACTGGCTGGGCCATTCCTTAGGTACATGACTAGCTGGATGGGTGAATGGAGAAGTGCATGGGACAGACAGAAGGATTCCAAGACTGCATTGGTATGTAGTATGTAGCTGGTTAGAGGTCTGCATGCATAGTGTACAAAATATTGTACCTGCACGTGTGTTAGTGGCTAGGCATTCCTTAAGTATATGGCTTGTTTAATGTACAGTGTATTCTTGCTTTTATTATTAATCATTTTTTAATTAAATAAAGCTGATTTGATTTGATTTGACTAACAACTGGAGTAATTTCAGTGCTTGAAAGAGAGTGCATTCTCAATGTATAAGTGCTTATGTATTGGTGAAGTGATAGGATATGTAGATAGTGCTGGATGGTTGAATGGAGTAGTGCATGGGACAGACATAAGGATTCCTAGACTGCATAGGTACTAACTGAGTATTTAAAAGATTATATCAATGCAACTTAGCTGATTAGAGGTCTGCATGCATAGTGCACAGAATATTGTAGCTGTACTAGTTTTTCTGGCTAGGCCATTCCATAGGTAAATAACTAGTAACTAGAATAATTTCAGCGCTGCAAAGAGAGTACATTTTGAATTTATAAGTGCTTAGATATTGACGGAGTGATAGGATACGTAGATATTCCTGGATGGGTGAGTAGAGAAATACATGACAGACAGAAGGATTCCAACACTGTCTAGGTATTAACTGGGTATTTAGAAGAGCATATTAATAGTATGTAGCTTGTTAGAGATCTGCGTACATCGTGTACAAAACATTGTACCTGTACTTGTGTTAGTGGCTAGGTCATTCCTTAAGTATATGACTAATAACTGGAGTAATTTCAGTGCTGCAAAGAGAGTGCATGCCTAATTTATAAGTGCTTAGGTATTGGCAGAGTGATAGGATACGTCCATAGTGCTGGATGGGTGAATGGACAAGTGCATGGGACAGACAGAAGGATTCCTAGACTGCATAGGTACTAACTAAGGGGTCGATTAGGATGGCGGATGGATTGCCCCCGCCGGGCTGGCGGTAGCCACCGCCGGGCCGGTGGGGGCAATCCGTCCACCACTCTCCCTGAAATGACCCCCCACCACATTAGGATGGCTGGGGGGTCTGCAGCGGACGGGAAGACAGTCCGCCGCTTTTCCGCAACGGTCTCCTTGTGACCATGGCGGAAAAGGTCTAATATGGTGGCGGTGTCTATCAGATACCGCCAGCCATATTAGGATGGGCTTTGGGGAATGCCTTTCTGTGGCAGCTATGCTGCTATGGAAAGGCATACGGTCTTTGCTTTGGGGACCCGTTGCGGGCCCCCAAGGTGAAGGGGGTGTGGGGGGTGCACATGGGGGTACCTATGGTACCCCCTTCGTTTCAAAGTACAACATGGCAGGCACCACGCGGTGCCTGTCGTGTTGTGCTTTGAAACGCACAACATGCATTTTTAGCATTGCAGGGGGCGATGCTGAAAGCACCGCCCGCCGCAATGTGAAAAATGTGGGATGCACCCGCAACTGTGGCGGGTGCATCCTAATTCGGCGCACAGGACCTCCGCCATTACGGTGGACGGTTCCTTGCCACGACAGGATGGCGGACAGACAAAGTCCATCCGCCATCCTAATCGACCCCAGAGTATTCAAAAGACTGTATCAATGCTATATAGCTGATTAGAGGTCTGCAAGCATAGTGCACAGAATATTGTAGCTGTACTAGTATTGGTGTGCCTATGGTTTCGAGAATGGTAGTCTGTATTTTAGGGAGTGAGAAGGTGCATCAGATGAGCATGTGGATGTTGTAATCAGTGATGTCATTTGAGATGTCATCGGTAATGTCACTGACCATGTCATGAGTGATGTAATATGTGACGTCATCAGCAGTGTATTGCGGGGGCGCGAGTTATAATTAGCACAACTAACTATAACCGCCAAATTTCTCTTGCTTTGTACGAGTAAAATTTCCAATTAAGTATGACGTCCATGAAACCTGTGTTTTTTTCAGTGAATTTCTGTGGTTTTTTTAAATGCTAATTTCAGTCTATAATGTCCCTGAAACTTGTGTTTTTTTCAGTGATTTGTTTATATATGCATTTAATCTCCTCTCACTCTTACAAGGAATTAATCAGCACTCAAGTTGTAGTTTGGAACTATTGAATCTGCTAAGGATGTGATCCACGCGCTTCGGCTAGTCCGTACCTTGATAACGATACAAGACGTCATTGTAGCATCCTTATTTAAAGGTACAAATGCCTCCAGTTGCCAACATTAAAAAAGGACTACATTTTACTTTAATACAAAAAGCTGGCAGCCAGATTGGCCTGGTCACAATGTGAAAATTCAGGAATTGATACAATAAAGTAATGAAAACAAGTGTTAATATACGCACAATGTCATTTCAGCATATCTTGCTCCGTGACCGCCATACTTGTATGTTAGTCAACGTGACTTATTCTTAATAAACATATTTAGGATTGCAAACATCAACTTAAACAATGGACTACACATTACTTTAAAGTGAAAGGCTATCGGCCATATTAATCTGGGCATGTTGTGTATTATAATGGTTTTTACACGAAAGAAAAGAAAAAAAAGGGCTGTTAATATACACACACTATCCCTAAATAAAGTTCCCGCGATTATAGTTCTATTCCATTCACAGCTCATTTGAGATGTCATGAGTGATGTAACTAACCATGCCATGAATTATGTAATTAGTATCAAAAAAAGATTGCCAGTACTGCCAAATGATTCTGGGCACTTAGTAGACACTATACATATGAACCAAACAATATGTAAGAAAGATACAGATCATAGAATTAATCACTTTTGAGTTTGCATTTTATTTACACCTTTTCTTTGTAACTTATACTTTTTTTGCCATTTCAAAGATTTTTACAAAATATTGTAGTGAAATATATTACAAAAAACGAACATCAAGGTACTTTTCACATCAAAATTTCATTCATACGCATTCATACAGCTAGACATTTCATTCATACTAAACACATTCATTCAACTAACAGTCTAAGACAACATATACTTTTTACAATTTATGTACACTTTATGACTCGGAAACCATAGAATCTCATTTGTGAAAGTAAATTCCTCTAATCATAGAGTTGTTCTATTTTCTTATGGTTTCAACGTGAGAACGTTATCTGAGAAGGTCTACGCGTTTCAAACTCCGTGATTAGGGAGTTCTCGTCAGGACCATAGACTGCAAATGAAAAACAAGGGGAACCTCTATTAATGCTTGATCTCAAAAAGGTGAAAGCTGCTTTTGGCTCAACACCCACTTCTCTGCCTCTTACCTCTCTAATTGTCAGTAGGATGTACCTCATAAGTTCGTCACCGTCCGCGGAGCGGGCCACCTATATAACAAATGTGAACGCTATTGAAATCGCTCAAGAAATAACTCAAAGAAATGATGGCAGCACTCGCTCTCACACATGTTTTGCAATTGTACTCACTTCAAGATGATGACTTTTCTCTTTAATTCTAAAACAAAGCATGGTAAAAATTGAGTCAGTGACCTGTTTTTTGCTGTGAAAAACCATACCTATGGCGTTTTAAGGGGTTTTGAATCTTACCGGTTTTGTTGTTCTTAACCTCTGTGAATTGGATTCCGTTTGATTGAATTGATAATTTGCTGAGCGCCTGGGGGAACCAAGAGAGGACGATTCAGAGTTTGTTTGTGTGAGACACAGACCTCAGTAGCGGTGTTTTTCGTGGAACATACCTTTAGTTCGCAGTGTGTTCTGGCTGTGTCCCGCCTCACGCTCCGGGATGTGTTGCTCTGTGGAGCTATTATTTCCTGTTTTCAAAAGTCACATGACTTAGCTGTGTACTGTGGTCGCCATCTTTGTCTAGTCATTTCCTGTTTGGATTCACATGTGTGTATTTGACGATTGTTGTATTTCCTCACGAAGCCAGGTAGTCATCCTATTGGTTTTACTGATTGTGTGTCATATTAGCTCTGATGCAATCGTTGTATGATTCCATCATCAGGGGTTTCTATTGGATGTGGAACCTATCAATAGGTCCTAAGCATGGTTCTGTCTTTGGATTAGTTATAACTTGAACATCTCAGAAAGTTCATTTAATCCGTTTGTAGCTGTATTGAACCTTACGATCATTGATGCTTCTGTTCTTGATAATTTGGCATCTAGGTCTCCTCCTCTCGGGTCCTGTTCCACTTTTGTTTGCTCGTGTTTTACAGTTTGTAAACATCTCATGTCTCCATGTTACTCCGTTGTGTTTAAATGTTTAACCAAGTGCCAATTGGTTAAAAATCTAAGTGAGGAATTGAAGAAACCCCCACTATTCGCCTTCAAAAAGAATCAAGTCTAGCCAATAAATTGGTGAGAGCTGCACTCCCAATTAAACCACCCACTAATCTGAGGAACATGATGGGCTTACCACCAGTGATGGGACACCATAAATGTGGCAGATGCAACTGCTGTGAGTCCACCGAAGAAGGAACAACATTTAAACACAACGGAGTAACATGGAGACATGAGATGTTTACAAACTGTAAAACACGATCGGTCATCTATGGAATCAAGTGTCCTTGTAACCTCCTATATATTGGGAAAACCAACCAGGAGGTCCGTTTAAGGATCCAACAACATAAATCAAGGATCAAACGAAAGGTAGCGAATGCCCCACTGGTAAATCATTGGCAAATGAAGAATCATGGAGACAATGAACTACGGTGGACAGTGATAACAAAAGTGGAACAGGACCCGAGAGGAGGAGACCTAGATGCCAAATTATCAAGAACAGAAGCATCAATGATCGTAAGGTTCAATACAGCTACAAACGGATTAAATGAACTTTCTGAGATGTTCAAGTTATAACTAATCCAAAGACAGAACCATGCTTAGGACCTATTGACAGGTTCCACATCCAATAGAAACCCCTGATGATGGAATCATACAACGATTGCATCAGAGCTAATATGACACACAATCAGTAAAACCAATAGGATGACTACCTGGCTTCGTGAGGAAATACAACAACCGTCAAGTACACACATGTGAATCCAAACAGGAAATGACTAGACAAAGATGGCGACCACAGTACACAGCTAAGTCATGTGACTTTTGAAAACAGGAAATAATAGCTCCACAGAGCAACACATCCCGGAGGGTGAGGCGGGACACAGCCAGAACACACTGCGAACTAAAGGTATGTTCCACGAAAAACAACGCTACTGAGGTCTGTGTCTCACACAAACAAACTCTGAATCATCCTCTCTTGGTTCCCCCAGGCGCTCAGCAAATTATCAATTCAATCAAACGGAATCCAATTCACAGAGGTTAAGAACAACAAAACCGGTAAGATTCAAAACCCCTTAAAACGCCATAGGTATGGTTTTTCACAGCAAAAAACAGGTCACTGACTCAATTTTTACCATGCTTTGTTTTAGAATTAAAGAGAAAAATCATCATCTTGAAGTGAGTACAATTGCAAAACATGTGTGAGAGCGAGTGCTGCCATCATTTCTTTGAGTTATTTCTTGAGCGATTTCAATAGCGTTCACATTTGTTATATAGGTGGCCCGCTCCGCGGACGGTGACGAACTTATGAGGTACATCCTACTGACAATTAGAGAGGTAAGAGGCAGAGAAGTGGGTGTTGAGCCAAAAGCAGCTTTCACCTTTTTGAGATCAAGCATTAATAGAGGTTCCCCTTGTTTTTCATTTGCAGTCTATGGTCCTGACGAGAACTCCCTAATCACGGAGTTTGAAACGCGTAGACCTTCTCAGATAACGTTCTCACGTTGAAACCATAAGAAAATAGAACAACTCTATGATTAGAGGAATTTACTTTCACAAATGAGATTCTATGGTTTCCGAGTCATAAAGTGTACATAAATTGTAAAAAGTATATGTTGTCTTAGACTGTTAGTTGAATGAATGTGTTTAGTATGAATGAAATGTCTAGCTGTATGAATGCGTATGAATGAAATTTTGATGTGAAAAGTACCTTGATGTTCGTTTTTTGTAATATATTTCACTACAATGTTTTGTAAAAATCTTTGAAATGGCAAAAAAAGTATAAGTTACAAAGAAAAGGTGTAAATAAAATGCAAACTCAAAAGTGATTAATTCTATGATCTGTATCTTTCTTACATATTGTTTGGTTCATATGTATAGTGTCTACTAGGTGCCCAGAATCATTTGGCAGTACTGGCAATCTTTTGTTGATACTAATTAAGGCAGGGTTTGGCCTTACTGCTTGAGAACCCATACCCAGTGGAGACCAGCATGAATTATGTAATGTCTGAGGTCGTTAGCGTACTTTGCGGGGACGTAAGTTATAGTTAGCTCAGGTAACTATAACTGCTGAATTTCACTAGTTTTGTGTATGAGTGAAATCAGAGTCTAACTATACATTCCCTGTAATCTTAGTTTTTTCAGCAAATTTCTATTTTTTTTTAACGTTAAGTAAAATGCATAATACAATGGATGGTGGGGGGTTAGAAGCAGGGCCTGGAATTGTGCTGCCCCAACCAAGCTTGCTGCTCCTGCCTTCCCTCCTCCAAGCCATCCATTGTCCCTGTTCCCTTATTTTAGCCCTGTGTGGCCGTTGTTCTACCAATGGCCTTCCTGCCTTCCTACCTTCTCTGAACAGTTAGCTAGCTGCCCCGTCCACCTCCTCCCTATCTTCTGTTATATGAATCCATGGACTAGCCTCCTCCCTCCTGCCATGCATGGTCTGATGTGCTGCCACTGCCCTTAATTTAGCATGATGTACCAGTCCACTCCTCCTGCCCTCCATTGCCCAATTCTATGCCTCATCATTGAACTCCTGCTTAGCCTCTGTGCTTAGCTTGCTGCCCCTATTCTCCTTCTCCATGCCCTCCGATGTCTTTGTGCATGATCCTGCTCCATCCTGTTTGCCCACCATGTTCCATGGACTTGCTACTCCTATCTACTCTGAGTGTTCTGTTGAGCTGCCACTCCCCTCTTACCCGCCTAGCATTGTCAGGTGACAGTAACCTGTCCCTGCCACCTCCACCCTGCCTGTCTACATTCCATGCCCCTATCCCCTTCCTCCTGTCCTCCATGGTCCATTTTACTGCCACATCCTTCTGACCTCCCTGGTCTGTTGTGCTGCAACTGCTCCTCCTGCCTGCCTCGTGTGGCCTGTTGTGAGGCCCCTTCCCTTGAACTCTCTTGCCTGTGCCCAGGTCCTGACCCTCCCTTCTATCCTCCATGATCCTTTGTGCATGCCCCTGTACCCTCCTTCTTGATCCATCCCTCTTGCCCTGTATGGTCCATTATGCTTCGGCTTTCTCTCTTGTCTGTCCATTATGGTCAGCTAGCTACCATTGCCTCTTGACCCTCTGTTCTCTATTGTCCATGTGCATGGTACTGTCCCCTCCCTATTGCTTTCAATTGATTTTTGTGCTACACTCCCATCCCGCATGACCTGTGTGGTGTATTGTGCTGCTGCAAACCCTGATGCCTGCCCTGTAGGGTCAGTTTGGTGCACCTCTCTATGTCTCTCCTGTCCTCTGTTATCTGAGTCTATGACCCTACCCCAATTCCTCCTGCCTTCCATGATCTAATGTACCATACTTGCTAACATTTTGAACTTGGTAAGAGGGAGATTTTGGGAAAAAACTGGGGTATTGTTTTTCCCCTTTGACTTACATTGAAAAAGAGGAGATTGTAGACAGGAGACAGATCAAATAAAGCCCATTTGGGCTTAAATACATTGGACATATCCTGGCTGAATCGGGTCTGTTGGCATGTATGGTTGTACTACCATTGCCTCTTCCTTCGGCCCACAATGGTCTATTATATTGTCACAGTCTCTCTTGCCAGTCCTGAATTGTTGGTTTGTTGCCCCTGCTCCCCTTTCCACTGCCCTCCATAGTCTGTTGTGCTGCCACTGCCCTTCCTGCTTGCCCAGTGTGGTTAAATTGTTTCAGCTGCACCCTCCTACCTGCCTTCAATTTCAGGGTCTGTGCCACTGACCTCTGCCTCTCAACAGTATCCTAATGAACAACTAGATTGCTAACATTCTAAAAGTGTGGAACGCCTGACGTCATCTTGATGTAATCAAAACTGTAATACCTAGAGCCTTTCCCTTAGAAATTACTGATAGGAGAGGGTCTTATTTGCATCTAAATTATGGTTAGTGCTCTAAAATACTAAAATGAGGACATATTTTCTGAGTTTTCAAATAGCAAGAAAGCACTTTTAAATTATTTGTTATCTTCATGTTTTTTCATCCAGTTGACCACTTTATTAAATGTTGCAATTAGGGGAGAGGATGTGGTGTTAATTACAGAGCTGCAGACTTTGCAACTGGGGAACCAGGTTGGAGTTTCTGCTGCAGCTCGACATTCCGTGTATCTGGTCAAATCACTTAATCTGCCCATGTCTACAACCAAAATTAATTTGTTCTTGTATGATGTAACCAAAGCTTATGTAAAGCACTCCAATACCTGACAAGTCTGCACTATATAAAATTGTTTTGTACACTTGTGTCATTGGGCTACATGTGGGCTACATATGGGTGATATTTATGCTACATTTGGGCTCTTTTGTCTCTGGTGGCCATCTTGGGAGATTTATTTGTTATGAAGTTTCCTAATTTCCATATTTACTGACGTCTCCTCAGTAGGAAATGCTTTCAGTTTTTTACTTTGATTCCATCAAGAAGGTATTCAGATATGTCACACATTTGCCATACGTTCTGAATGTTAGCACTCTAGTTGCTCATTAGGTCACTGTAGTAAAGCTACTGTTCAACACGAAAGTCTGCTGCTGGTATTAAAAGTGCATGTTTCAGTCTGCATGTCAGACTTTTTAAGAAATAGAAGAAGATTTGAGAAGTCACTCAAAATGTGCCCTAATTTTTCTTTCTTCAGCACTAATCATAATTTCTATGGCAAAATGAATCCCCTCATTGTGTTCCTTTTTAAATTAAATGTTCTAAATGTTACCAGTTTATTCCAATCAAGATGGCTTCATGTGTGCCATACTTTTGTCATAAGTAATTCAGTAAGTGCTCTAGTTGTTCTTAAGAACACTCTGGGACATTCTGTCATGGAGCTATACGTGGGCTACATCTGGATGATATTTGTGCTACAATTGGGTTCTTTTGTCTGTGGTGGTCATCTTGGGAGACTTTTTTGTCATGAAGTTTTCTAATTTCCTCATTTACTTCAGTTTCCTCAGTAGGAAAAACTTTCAGTTTTTTACTTTGGTTCCATCAAGAAGGCATTCAGATGTGTCACACATTTGCCATATATTCTGAATGTTAGCACTCTAGTTGCTCATTAGATCACTGTAGTAAGCTACTGCTCACCAGGGAAGTCCG
Source organism: Lissotriton vulgaris (assembly GCF_964263255.1). Taxonomy (NCBI): domain Eukaryota; kingdom Metazoa; phylum Chordata; class Amphibia; order Caudata; family Salamandridae; genus Lissotriton; species Lissotriton vulgaris. The sequence goes on from NC_141695.1 coordinate 990,343,216, forward strand.
CTGCTGGTATTCAAAGTGCATGTTTCAATCTGCATGTAAGAATTTTTTAATGAAATAGAAGAGGATTTGAGAAGTCAAATGTGCCCTCATTTTTTCTTTTTGCAGCACTAATAATAATTGCTATGGCAAAAGGAACTCCCTCATTTTGTTCCTTAGCAAATTAAACGTTTTAAGTATTACCACTGTATTCCACTCAAGATGGCTTCTGGTGTGCCATACGTTTGTCATAAGTAAGACTGTCAGCGCTCTAGTTGTTCTTTAGAACACTCTGGGACATTCTGTCATTGGACTATACTTGGGCTACATCTGGGTGATATGTGTGCTACATTTGGGCTTTTTTGTCTCTGGTGGCGACTCTTAACGAGTTGGGTACGCGACTCCAAGCAAAAAAAAGTAATATTTTTCAGATATATATCAAGCTTATGTGTTTAGATATTGGGTGGCTCTAAAAAGAGCCTTTGGGGGTCATTAGGATGTCTGGCGTATTGCCTCCGCCAGGCTGGCGGTGGCCACCGCCAACATGGCGGAGGCAATACGCTAGACATCCTTCCCTAAATTCCCCCCCCGCCATATTACAATGGCGCGGGGACCGCAGCGTGAGAAAACACCGCCCGCCTGTTTTCCGCCCTGGTCGCCTTGCGGCCGGGGCGGAAAATGATTATTATGGTGGCAGTGTCTATTAGACACCGCCAGCCATATTAACATGGGCTGTGTTTCATGCCTTTCCTCGGCGGCAATGCCGCCACAGGAAGGCAGGCGGTGTTCACTCTGGGGGCCCCCTGCGGGCTCCCAGAGTGAAGCAGAGTGGGAACATGCACACGGGGGGTACTTGTGGTATCCCCCACATTTACATAAGCAAAGCGGCAGGCACCGCGTGGTGCCTGCCGCTTTGTTTATGTAAATGCTGCAAAGCATTTTTAGTATTGTGGTGGGCAGTGCAGAGAGCACCGCCCGCCACAATACTAAAAATACAGGATGTGCCCGCCACTGTGGCGGGCACATCCTATTACCCCCCATGGGACCCCCGCCCTTATGGCGGGCGGTCACATTTACCACGAGGATGGCGGGCAGGCAAAGTCCGCCCGCCATCCTAATGAGGCCCTTTGTGTTTATTGGGAGATTTTGGTACCTACAAGTAAGTACCGATGCAGAGTCTAAAGTTGTTGAGGAAGACTCTGTTACCCTCATCTGTAAAATATACACCATCTCTCTGATAGATGGCATCCATATTGAAACGCAGATTGTGGTTGTAAATGGACCCCATTCTATAATCTCTGAGATAAGCAGAAATAGCTTTATTGACATGTTTCCTAGCTTTCTCAATCTGTGGACAAAATTGATTGGACCAGTTCCATTTCTTTCTTTGGCATATGTTAGAATAGACATAGGCAGTTTGGGGAAAAAGTGACATAAATTCTCCAAAGATGTCCTTCAAAAGCATTTCCAGACCTACCCCAGTCAAAATGCCTAGGTCATTGCCACCACAGTGCACAATTATGAGGTCAGGGTGTTGGAGATGCAAAAAGGATTTAACCAATGGCATCAATTGGTGCCACTTTAATCCTCTCTGACCAATCCATTTAATGTTATTTAATGTCTACATTTGGCAAAGCTAGGTCTTTGTCAATACCTCTGATTTCTGCATACATTTGGCTCCAGAAAATATAGCTGTCTCCTACAATCCACACTCTAATTATCTTGAAGGGAGGTCTGGATGCACTCAGAAGGTGTCTGTATGTGAAATGGCAGTTTGATTTTTCTAAAATGGTGGATAAGATTCAGTTTTGATGAAAGAATCGAAATGATTGGCTGTTTGAGAACATTATAAACCGGAAAGTAGGGTGCAAGTTTCTGTATTTTAAAAGCAGGTTTCTTATTGGTTAGTGAAAACTGTTTGAAAGGATCATTAGATAGGATAAGCTGATATTTTGAAAAGTCAAGCACACTTGCTGTTTGGATTAGCAACATTGTGTGCTGAACTTGTGACCTGTGTGTTCAGTTGAGTGTTCAATGAACTGTTACTATGGTAACAGGCAGTAAGCAGATTGGTGGGAGGGTTTCAAAGTTATGTCAATTGGAAAGGGTTGAAATGTGTAACCAAAAGAAATATGTGTTAGCTTTTGAATTAATGTGGGAAGCAATGTGATTTGATATTTACATATATATGTGTGCAGAATGAGAGGGAAAGTTTGCAATTTGCTAAGACCAGTACAGTACAGACATTCTGTATAAGAAAATCTGGTGTGTGACGGACATACTTCTTAATCTACAAATCAATTTGAAAGGTGAGTTATTAATTTGTGAGGGGTTGTATGTGGTGCCTTTGTTTTTATTTTAAGAAGACTAACGTGTTTCTCTTGTTAGAGTCCAGGAAGTGGTGTTGCTTGTAGATTCACATTGTGAGTCTGTCTGCATTTGGGCAACCATTGTCAGAGAAGCTTTTGGTAACTTCATGTCCTTGCTGACATATAACTGCTTTAAACTCTGTTATGTTGTCAAGTGTTAGTAGTATTAGAAGCCAGTCATTGCATATGCATTCCCAAAATGAGTTAGGCTTTCACACTAGAGTGTAGTTCTGAAATATGTAGAATGTGTGCAGTCATCTTACCCCTTCCAGACTAGTGAATTTGTTTTGTAAAGTCCAAGGTACAATGTTGCTTGTCTAGAATCACACTGAGTCTGTGTGCATTTGGGCAACCATTGTGAGAGGAGCATTTGGTTATTTCATGTATTTGCAGACAGATAACTGCTTTAAAACCTGTCATGTTGTCAAGCTCTAGTAGTATTAGAAGCCAGTAACTGCTTATGCATTCGCTAAATGAGTGAGGCTTTCAAAGTAAATTGTAGTTCTAATATATGTAGAATGTGTGCAGTCACCTTACCCCTTCCAGACAGGTGAATGTGTTTTGGTAAAGTCCAAGAAACAGGGGTGCTTGTCTAGAATCACACTGTGAGTCTGTGTGCATTTGGGTAACCATTGTGAGAGAAGCATTTGGATACTTCATGTCTTTGCAGACAGATAACTGCTTTAAAACCTGTCATGTTGTCAAGTTGGGCAACCAGTGTGAGAGACTCATCCCTTGCTTCAAAAGCCTATCCACTAAGCATGCAATCCTCTAAACGCCTACACACTTGTCTTTCACACCTTCAATTACCCAGTCAGTATTCATATACTCCTGCAAACACCCTGTTCCTCCCTTTGCACTCCTCTACTGACCCATTCAGCACCATATACTAATCCATTCAATGCACCAAAACCCAATCATTTATAAATTCACCTAGGCACTCTCCTTACAGTATGCTAATCATTCAGTTAGTGCCCAAATACTCATTCAGTGATTTAGAGCCTTAACACATAGAGTGCTTCAAACTCCTATCCACTATGCATGTAGTCCTCTAACCATCTACGCACTTGTGTTTGAGGCCTTTCATTCCCCAGTCAGTCTCCTTACACTGCAGGAAACACACTGTCACTCCCCTTGCAATACTGTATTGACCCATTCAGCATCATGTACTAATGCATTCACTCTACCAAATCCCAACCGCTTATAAATTCACCCAGGCATTCTCCTTGCAGTACTCTAATCATTTAATCAGTACACAAGTACTCATGCAGTGATCCAGGCTTTAGCACATGGACTGCTACAAATCTTTATCGAATATGCATGCAGTCCTTTAATCACCTACACACTTATCTTACACACCTTCATTTCCCCAGGTAGTATCCATACACTCCAGCAAACATCCTGTAACTGTCCTTTCACTGTTGTAGTGACCCATTCAGCACTATGAAGTAATCCATTCACTGCGCCAAAACTGAACCACTTATAAATTCACCCAGGCACTCTCCTTGTAGTACTCTAATGATTGTTTTGCTATCCAACTACTTATACAGTCAGCTAGGCCTTAACAGGTGCAATGTGTTTGTATAGTAATAGAAAAGTATAATTTATAAATGTATTAAAATTAATGTATTTATAATTATTTTTTACAGATATTGTTTATCATTATTAAAATAAAGTTATCATGCCTGAAAAATCAAGAAAGAGAAAACAACAGCAAAACGACAATTATTTGCACAAAACTGCAGAACAAGTATTGGATGACCAACATCATGTGGGTAAAAAGAAAAAGTCTTCTGGAAAGAAAACAAAAGAATTCCCTAAAAACATTTCAAAACCTAGAAATAGTGTGCAGATTGTCCAAAGTACAAACAATGCTTCGACCAGAAAAAAGAATGTGAGTAAAAAGTAAAGAGTAATAGAAAATGACATTAAAAATATACAATGAATGGTAAAAGAAGGCAAAATCTGTATAAAGATATCAGGAAAAAGTTTTTTTATAAGAGTTGCATTTAACTTGCTTAAAGATGTGAAAAAATATAAAAAAGAACACTATTTTATAAAAAGAAGCATATTGAATCCATTGTTCAAAATGCTTTTGAATTAAAAAGGAAATTATTTATTTTAGTTTTAAACAGAATTTGATCACTAGATAAACCAACCCATTTTATGAAGGCCAAAAGTAAGAAGAAAAGTGTAATTAACAGAACTAATTTTTGTGATTTTTGTTTTAAGTGAATGGAAACACAGTTCAAGTTCAGAGCCTTTCTTTAATGAAGAGAGTTATATTCAGATTTATTGCATGCAATTGATACCAGCGGTCGAGCTTATGAGGTTAGAAATGGTTGTCCAATTGAGAAAGAGATGATGGTTCCCAGAAATGTAGAGGATGTGATAGCTGATGAAGTTCTAGGGAGACGTCCTAAAGCCACAGTGTATACTTGAGATTGCAGTAGTATTTGTAGTTTACAACAGGAATCTATTGATATTTTATGCAATTTCGTACGACAGTATCATTAAAAAAAGTGTTAAACAAAAGATTAAGATGTTGCAAGGACTAGACCCTTGCAGAGTGAGACAAAATACTGGTTTGCAAGGTCATTCTCTGGCTTGTCTTTCTAGAAAAGTATGTCAAAGTGTTTTTCATCATTTCAGGTTGTTAGCAGTACATCATTCTCAAATGCGGAAGTTAGTCAGAAGATGGTAATATGCAAAAAGTCGAGCACTAAATTTAAATGAGCTGAACAGTGCTCTTTGGCATGGGTCAGTATCAGATATGAAGAAGGTTTGTGATTAAATTGAGTTTTGTTACTTTGGTCCTGAACAAGAAAGTGCAGAAACTGACACATTAATAGAAGAAAACGTTGAAGAGAATGTGCAACATAGTATTACAAAGAACAAATTACAAAGTTTAAGGTGATTTCAGGTGAAAGGCCAAATTATTCTTGTATTTGTTGTCACAAACTCACTATAAAAATTAGACCAGGACTGTTGATCTGTATTTAAAAAGTGAAAGAGAAAATAATGATAAGGGGAAGGAATTTGCAACTTATTTGTTGGGAGAGAATTGTTTTGATTTGGGTTCTGATCAGCATATTTGTAAATATTGTTATAATGAATTAGAAGAGAATAAAATGTCAGCTAGAGCTGTCCATATTAATCTAGAGTTGGTAACTATTCCTCCAGAACTGATAGATTTAAATACATATGAGTCTATTCACATTCAATGTGTGCACCCATTTCAAGCTACTGTTCATATGGAGCCTAACACTGGTAAATTGCCTCCTTCAGATTTACAGAGAGGATTAAAAGGAAGAGTTGTATATTTACCTCTAGATGTAAAGAAAAATATTGACACTATTGGTCTAGAGAATGTAGAAAATGAACCACTAGTTATTCTAGTTAATGGTGTTCCTACTAAGAGTAAGAAAACCTTGCTAGAATTAGTGGATGTTGGGAAAGTGCAAAAGGCAACATTGTATCTGATAAAAAACAATGAGTACTATAAAAATGTGTATGTGGGAGAAGAAGAAATACTTTTAGCAGAAGATACTAAAACGTCAAGTAGACAAATTTAAAAAGTGGACATGCCTAAAAGTGAATAAATCTATGAACATTATAGTGTACATCTACTTCATTCAAAAGAAGTGATGGGGAATACTATTGAGTTATTCCAAATGAAAAAAGCAAAGGGAAGTCCCATGAGTGTATGGGAAAAAAGCTTAGAAGCTCGTTGTATTCCGCAGCTGTTTCCAACTTGAAAAGGTGGACGAAATGATGAAAGACCTGTGCAGATTTCTGCATCTGAATATCGGACAACAAGATTGTATGCAAAAGATCCAAACCTTCGACAATGTATCTCATATATATTTCATTTTTTGTTTGAGAGTGACTTGTCTGGACTTTCCTATGCAGTCAATCACATATTGAACACAGGAGTACATCTTAAAAAAATTTCTGCAAAGGAATTTATGGATAAAGTACATCAGAGAGATGATCATTTAGAATCTCAGCTGATTATTCTGATAGCATGTCAGCGTGGAACTAATGAGTATTGGTACCGTCATAATGGAGAACTTAAATGTATGATAAGGAACTTAGGAACTCCTATGTGGTTCCTTACCTTAAGCTGTGCTGAGTATGCTTGGGATGATTTACTTGAATTTCTTCCAGAGGCAAATTCGAATATAAAAAATATTGAATACAAGTCACCTGGAGAATTGTGCTCTTTGGATCCTGTTAATGTATGCAGGTTTTTCAATCATAGATTTGAAGCTATGATGTCTTTTATCTGCAATAAAAAGAACCCTTCTCTTGGAGAAGTTGGGGATTTCTTTTGGAGAAAGGAGTATCAAGCTAGAGGTGCTTCTCATATACATATGCTGATATGGATCAAGGATGCCCCCAAATTCAGAACTGATTCTGATGATACTGTTTTGTCTTTTATTGAAGAATATGCTACATATGCTATACCCAAAAGAACAGAAGAAAACAAAGTAAGACAACAAATCTTAGGATTCCAAAGCCATCGATGTGGAAAATACTATTGACCAAAGTACAAGTCTAAGGAAAAGTTTTATACCAAATGTCGTGTTTGGATTTCCACGTCCTGCAATATCCAAAGGAAGAGTAAACAGTTTTATGTCAGCTATGAGACATACCATCACTAGAATGTCTCCAAAAAATACATACACTTTGAGGAGAAGTGAAGAATCAAAATACTTAAATGATTACAATCCGGTTATTCTCTCAATGTGGAATGCTAACATGGATATTCAGTACGTTGCGGATAATACCATTGCTGTCGCTGGGTATGTAACATTACAAAATCAGAAAAGACGGAATTGAAAGAAATTTGGGAAGAGAGTTCTCACGAGAAGAGTCTAAGTAAGAAATTATATAGTTTCAAATTGAAGATGTTATGCCATCAAGCAACTGGGGCGTATGAATGCGCAGATCGGTTATCATCTGCAAGTTTATACTCAAAATCTAGAAGAATCATTTGGGTTAGTCTAGGTCTTGCTGCAACGCAAATCGAGTACTTAGATCTGTTCAAGAAATCAAATATTTAGCAGAAAAAGATCCGGAAAGTACAGATAATGTGAAAACAAGTATGTTAGACACATATTATCCAAATAGAAGTCATCATCTTGAGAGCATATGTCTCTATGAAGTGCTGCAAAACTACACTTTTAAACGGAATACTACAGAAAACATCAATGATGGAAAATATGCAGGAATTGGTTTTGAAGGATGTTTGGTGAAATAAAGAAAAGGAAATTTGATTAATCAAAAAAAAATGAGTTGCGGCTCTCCTGATAAAATGAAATTTTACAATTTAGCACTTTTACAACTGTTAAAACCGTGGGTTTCAGGATTGGAATTACTTGGAGATTTTCAGAGCAATGAAGATTCCTTCAAAGCTTGTAAAGATACCATAGAATGTACTGTTTTTGCAAATTATGTGAAAATGTTGAACAATGAAATTGATCAAGAAGCTACTATTGCAGCTGAGATTGCTAGAGACAGTACTCAAGACAGTCAAAGTTCTGCTCCACTGAGTCAAGATCCACTAGGACAACCAATTGTTGAAAATGAAGCAGCAATCGCCATAAATGAGGTGGAAACAGCAATGCATCAAGCTTAAGAAGATATTATGGACTTAGGAAACTTGGAAGAACAACTAAATGTTAAACAGAAAGAAATACATCAGCAAGTGAGACAACAGATTTACAATGGATTTCTTCATGAAAAGAAAGAATGCACATGCACATCATTTCAATCTATCCGAATGTATGCCAGTGGTCAAGCTGAAACAGGAAATTTTTTCTTAATTAAAGTATTGACCAGTTATCTGCAGAAAACAACCGATTCACATTTGTCTTGTGTTGTAACTGCTCCAGGGTTGGCAGCACACAACATTAAAGGAATCACATTACATCGTTTGCTAATGCTACCTTTCAAGCATGAAAACACATTGGAATATCACAAGCTATCTGGAGAAGCTTGTTATGAAGTTTGAAGAGTGCTGAGGAAAATGAAACCTCTGATTATTGATGAGATATGCATTGTCTCAAACTTAATGCTTGCTATTGTGCATTTAAGAATGCAGCAAATTCTTAAAACAGAATACGATGTCTTATTTGGAGAAAAACATGTCATCGTTTTTGGAGATCTACTGCAACCCACTCATGTGAAAGGACAACCAGTATTTAAAACACTTGTGCATGAAGACTCCAGAAAATCTTTGGGAAGTGTTGGAAACTTTAATATTTAGTCATATTTTAAATACAGAGAACTCATTACAAATATGCGACATGCAAATGATGTTGTTTATGGAACTATTCTTCAAAATATAAGAATTGGAGTTCTGACAAAACAAGGCAAACAAGCTTTGCAAAGTCAAAAACCTACGAATTTGTTTACAAATGAAAATATAGTTTCTGAAAAAATATATAAGAAAATTGCAGAAACTAAATCTATAATCTTCTTAATGCCAACACTGCACGAGTGTTCTATAATCAATGAACAACTTTTGAAGCTAGATAATGAAGAAATACTAAAAATGGAAGCCATTGATACAACAGAGCATGAAGGAATTACTATTATTTTAAAAGAAAAATTGAAAACAACATTGGATTCTTTAGAAAAATCTATATCTAAAACTGCTGATTTAGAAAAGAATCTATATGTATGTATAAACTGTCGGTTAATATTAAGGTGTAACTTGGATGTGGAAAAAGGTTTAGTAAATGGAGCAATAGGTAAAGTTGCTGATTTTGTTAATTATGAAAATAGAGATGGATTTGAATTTAAAAAAATTAAATTTGATCAAATTGAAGAAGTAAAACAAATTGGTCGTTGTTCAGTTAATTTTTTGCTCGTTAAAGATTTATATGTCCATAGAAAACAGTCTCCACTTTCTCTGCCATAGGCAGTGACTATTCATGAATCTCACTGATTAAATATAGACAGTGCTTTGGTGAACATTGGAAGTACCGTGTTTAAAGAGGGTATGGCATATATTGCTTTGTCTCGAATCAGAACTTTATCTGGATTGTACATGATTGATTTTGATGAGACAAAGATCACGGCAGATGCAAACTGTGTAAAAGAGTATAATAGTTTAAGAAGCGCATATGCTCCCAATTTAGGTCAATATGTTGTATTTGAAAAGTGTGTGGTAGGTCAAGAAAGAAGATATGAGAATATCTGTAGTGAAGTTATATCAAGATAATGTTGAGATTGCAAGCAAAAAGAAAAAGGACGCTTTTGAAGAGATTGTTGGTTATCAGTTTGAAAATAGTACAGGTATCAACTGCTATGCTAATATAGTGGTCAATGTTGTTTTGCAACAGCAAATTATGGAGAATCTGTAAAAACGATTCTGTTCCTTGTGGCATTGTATTTATGAAAAATTGAAAACTGATAAAAGCAAAATGCAAAGCTTTTCTGATATTCGTAATCTTTTGGATGTATGATCTGGTTCTCCACAATTTACCCAGAATATCCAACAAGATACTCAGGAATTTCTAATGTATATGCTTGCAGTATTGGAAAATGAAGGAATAGAAATTCGAAATCTTTTTGGCCTTCGTTATAAATGGGTGCATTAATTTGAAAATTGTATGTTGACATCTACCACTAACATAGACTCTGAAAGATTGATATATTTGACATTACCAGACTGTAAATCAGTGTCTGTCAACAAACTAGTTTAAGCAGCAAATCAAAACATGGAGTGTAGCCAATGCAAATCAGAAATGTTATCAATATTATTTATACAAAGATATGGACAATATATAATTTTAATGATACAACGTTTTACAGCTGATGGAAGGAAGTTGGAAACTTTAATTAAACATTTTGTAGCAAGTCAGCTATCAATATCAGAAAGAACTTTTGTAGCAGTAGCAGTAATATTCCATGATGGTCCTTCTACAACATCTCCACATCACAATGCCTATTTAAAATGTGATAAGGGATGGACATAGTGTAATGATGCTCAATTGGTTATTAAATAAGATTTGCCTAGCAAATTACCAAATTCCTACCTAATATTTTTAAAGCCAAAGTTTTAGGAACATAATTTGGCCTCTGAGAAATTTATTAATATGTATTGATATGATTACTATTGTACAATTTCAATATAAAGGATTTCAGTAATACCATTCCGCCTAGAGGAAAGGTATATCTTTGAATTCCGGACTTTGTCTTGCACATTCTCTCAGCGTATATTTTTAAACAACTACATTTACAGTGTATAGAAATTCAAGTAAGAATATTTTCTTTAGAGAAAGCATTTTATATATGTTTGGTTTTTATTATATGGTATGGTATTGAGGATGTAGTTTTTATGGAATGTTAAGAAATAGTTGAGATGATATATTATATAAGTACTTTTGTTCTTCTTTAAACAATCTAATTGATTGGTTTTTTTGCCCGCTGTTATGTGATGAGTAACAATGAAATCACTGTTTGTAGTGAAATTCAATATATTCTGAGAACAGAAAAAAAGGCAAATAAAATAATTTATAAAATGTTAAAATGATGTTGTGTTGTAAAAATTAATAATAATATATATTATAACTGTATTTTTTCTTCTCTTTCACAGTTCCTAATTCTACAATATGACATTTTCAGAAATGTAAGTTATAAAAAACAACTGTCATTTTTTTTTAGTGTTTTTTATATCTATTACTGTGAAGGTAAGATTAACAAATTATTAAAATGGACAATGGGCTGTGTTTGCACACTGGTGAAGAAAGGGGGGATGGACGGGGTAGATATGCATGGAAAGATACTCTGTGGGCATTTTAAGTTACAGGATAAAGTTGCCTTGAATCCAGAGTGTCCCTAGGGGCCAACTAACCCACCAGATATGTGCAGAAAATGCCAGAGAGTTGTATTGCAGAGAGGTGTAAAATGGTACATAGCTTCAGACCACCTCTCTGCAAAGCAGCTGTATGATGTTCAATGTTGCTGTGCATGTTTGCAAAGAACACTTATGAAAGAAGACACATCTACAGATTTATCAGAAAACATAAATCTGGACATGTGTGTGAATGCTGCACCATTCTCCAATTAGTGTAGCAAGGCTTAACATGGAGAATTGTTTTCATTTCTCCTCATTTTTTCTCTTTCATTATATGCTGCATTGCACATCATACATTGAAGGAGAAAAATGCCTTCACTGATTGTTTTTGTGCAGGAAGGTGTGTCTTCCAGCACAATGGTGGCTAAAATGGTGGCTAGGTTCCGCGCAGTGATCGAGAAAGGTACGCTTTGGGTGCGCGACTCAAAAAAAGTTTGGAAAAAAACAATAAAGTAAATAATATCAATATATATTTTTTTAATTATAAAACAAATAAAAAACATTACAGTTACAATGTTTTAAAAAAAATTCCATTTACATTAAAAATATATAATGTAATTAAAAAATACATTATGTAAAAATAATTAGTTAAATAATGTAGAAAATCAGTATCAAAAAAGTAAATATAAAATGTATTGTATTTAAAAATTGTCATTTACAAAACCTTTTATAATCACTGAAAAAAACATAGTTTTCAAACATGTTATAGTTGGGAATTATCATTTTAAAACACTTTGAAATTCACAGAAAAAAACCATAGGATTCAGACATGTTATAGTTTGGAATTAGCATTTAAAAAACCTTAGAAATTCACTGAAAAAAACTATAGGTTTTAGGGGTGTTATAGTTAGCTGGACATTTCACTCGTTAAAACCATTGAAATTCCTCGGTTATAGTTAAATCTACTAACTATAACTCGCGCGCCCGCAATCCACTGCTGATGATGTCACATATTCCATCATTCATGACATGGTCAGTGACATCACTGATGACATCTCAAATGACAGCTTTTTTCAGTGAATATATATATATATATATATATATATATATATATATATATATATATATATATATATATATATATATATATATATATATATATATATATATATATATTATTTAGAACAACAAAGTCAGTAAAGTACGCTCTCAGGGCATGAACAAGGCAGACACCGGTATGTTCGTAGTGCTGTTTATTCCACAACGCGTTTTGCCGTGAAGACGGCTTGATCACGTGGAAAGCATGTTCAAAAGACATTGGTTATATCTATTTGCATCATAGACATGAAAACAGGACTTATCAACACCACTCAGTAACAAAGTAAAAATTGATTCTAAACCATGTACTGATAACTGTAAATCAAGCGTAAAATAATGAAATACATGTAGACACATCCTGCTGGTACACTGTGTGTGTAAAATACCACAAAGCCAATTCATTAAATCAATAAATCAGTTGAAGTACCATAAATGGTAAAACATTGCATACAATAGATACAAAGGTGAGAGTATAACAGTTCACCAGATAAAGCTCCCTAATCAGGCTGGTATGCTCCCGAGAAATGCAAGCCGCCTTGTTTGCCCGCAATTGTAGTACGAACGGCCCTGCTAACGCGGAATGCGTAGCACATGGTATGCAGCTCGGAATGAAAAGGAATATCACTGGTTATCCCCACATGAAGGTGTCGGGAACAAATAGCATGGCAAGTGCCCAAGCTGAAAACAAGTTCCGGGTGGATAACGGAAGGGAGGCAGGGTGTGGTGTGGTACACATTGTATAAGTGATCAAAAGTCCAGTATTCGCAAGTGCTCGAATTAAGTATACAGTAATTTACCGTCCTTCAACAATCTGTCTTTCAAATCATGCAAGTGCCCTTGTGATCAGGAGGCAGAGAAGGGGAGAGGTCCCGTGAAGTGAAGTGCCGGTGAAGTGGGCCCCCTCTCTTGCTCCTAAGAGAACAAAACAAATAAATAAGTAAAAGTTAAAAAACATAGTAGGTTACATGACTCCATTCCTGTGATGTTCAACATAGGACTAAAGACAATCATAAGGTATGGTGAGGACGAAGATTGCATTTCAAACATAGTATGCATACATGTCAGATGTCAAGGAAAAATGTTCTGTCAAACACAATCTATTGATCTTTTAAATGTACGGCTAATTCCTCATCCTGGCTGAGGCCTCCTGGATCCTTACTTTGGAAGTCTATGATCAATCTCGACTCCCTCTGACGTAGTTTAAGAACCCTGTTGCCCCCCTCGGATTCTTGGGTATCTGTTCCAAAATTATGAAACTGAGGTATTTGATATTAGAGAAATTTTGTTCTCTGAAATGCCGTGCCACCGGGTATTTGGGGTCAAAATTAGTGATGGCCCTAGTATGTTCCAGAATGCGTTTCTTGGCCATGCATGTCGTGCTGCCTATATACCATTTGTTGCATGTGCAAACAATTGCATAGACAACAAAAGTGGAACTACAAGTGAGAAAAGACATTATTTTCTTGTTAATCCCATTGTAGGTGACTTCTTTGCAAGATTTGCTGTTGGCACAGGCCTTACAGTGGCCACATGGAAAAAAGCCATCTAGACCCTGTACATTTGCGGGGGTATGTGGTGATATCACTGCGGACTAATAAGTCCCTAATACTCTTCCCCCGCCTATATGTTATACTGGGTCTTTTGGGTAGTTTGTTGCTGATGACATTGTCTGTTCTAAGTATGTACCAATTTTTTGTTATTATTTTCTTAATGGCATGGGAATCAGTACTGTAAGTGAGAATGAGTATGGTGACATTCTCTCCTTCCTCCTCTACTTCTGTGTTGGGTTTGTCACAGATCGTATCAGCTCTTTTTATAGCATTGGCTCTCTCCCTAGCTTTTTTAAGCACCCAATTAGGGTACCCTCTGGCTTTAAATCTGTTGGATATGACCTCGCTTTCTTCTCTGTATGCTTTGTCATTATTGCAGTTGCGTTTGGCACGTAACAGTTCTCCAAACGGAATACTCCATTTTAGCTTTTCTGGATGACTGCTAAGGGCGTGCAAAATGCTATTGCCTGCCGTGGCTTTGCGGAAAAGTTTAGTCTGTACTGTGTCATTGGTGATCTCAATTTTAACATCAAGATATTCTATATCTGTCTTACTCTTGATGCCGCTGAGAACAATGTTCAAGACATTTTGATTGAGTTTGTCAATAAATATGTCTGCTTCTTCCAATGTGCCTTTCCAAACAATGAAAAGATCATCTATGTACCTCAGCCACATTGAGACCCCCGCAAAGTCTTGTTGGAAAGTGGGATCAGAGCGGATGTCCTTCTCCCATTTGCCAAGAAACAAATTAGCAAAATTTGGTGAGAAACACAAGCCCATTGCTGAGCCACTGACCTGTCTAAAAAGTTCACAGTTGAACAAAAAGTTGTTATTTTTTAAGCAATAGTTGATCATTTCAAGAAGCATTATGGTGTGTTCCCTATATTTCATGGGTCTACTCCTCAGGAAAAATTCACATGCCTCCAATACCTGGCCATGATCAATTATGGTGTAGAGACTTTGAACATCTAAGGTCACGAAAATATAATCTGTCTCCCAATGTGGATTTTCTATCTTTTTTAAGAAATCTTTGGTGTCCTTCACATAGCTGTCTAATTCCATTACAAACTCTCTCAGGAAAAAATCAATGTATTTAGATACCCTTTCGGATACACTCCTTCGTGATTACACTATGGGTCTCCCTGGAGGTCTGGTGTCGTTTTTGTGTATCTTGGGCAATAGATACAACACCAGGAGAACAGGATAGTCACATTTCAAATAATTCAATTCTTCCCATGTGAGGATGCCCTTCTCTTTCCATTCAAATAGGGAATCCCATAAACAAGTAATACTTTCGTGGTAACATTTCATTTCAATTGGCTCATACAATTTACTGTCGCACAATTGTCTGGTAGCCTCTGCAATGTACGTCTCCTTGTCCTGCAAGACAATGTTACCCCCTTTGTGTGCAGGGCGAATGACTATCGTATCATCTTCCATAAGGGATTTTATGGCTTGTCTCTGTTTGTAAGTCATATTTGATTGCTCTTTCTGTTTGTATTTATGATGTTTATGTCTGAATTCATTGAGACTTTTGTTCACACACTCATGAAAAATATCTATGTTATCATGGGGTAAGATGGGTAAGAAACTTGATTTGTTCTTAAAAGTGGTGTTGGCCGCTGTATTGGTGCAGATATCCAGTTCAGAAAGTAACTGTGTAGTGCTACATGCTTCTTCTTCCCGTGTCTCATTGATACCCAGATCCATAATGACGTTCAAAGTATCACTATCCCCGACATCAAAACTATACACATTAGACATTTCAGGAGTGCTGAAAGAATGAGATCGATCTCCTTTCAGTTTGTGCCATTTCTTCAGTTTGAGTTTACGTGTGTATTTGAATAAATCTATTCTGTTGTCGGTATATCTGGAGGGATATGAGGGACAGAATGACAGACCTAAACAGAGGGTCATTTTTTCAATCATGTTCAATTTTCTCTTAGACAAGTTAACTATGGTCATATTTACCATTTCGTCATCCATTAATATTTCATTTTGTTGGCACGTCCCTTGTTTGTTCCCACTGCGCCACGTCCCTTGTCTCTTTTGCCATCGCTGTCTGATTCGTATTCTCCTGTTGGTTCGTTTCCCCTTCCGCGTCCTCTTCCGCGTGTTCCTCTCCCACGTCCTCGGGGTTTTGGTACCGGAGTCTCCCGCGTTGTTAAACGCCCCCTTCTTAGAGTCCGGTATTCATCTAAAAAAGTCAATTGCTTTTTTCCTTTTGCAGGGGTCACTGTAATTAGGGAAACGTCAGATTCACTTCCACTGGTGAGATTAGATTCCATCGTCAGGGTTCTGCTCTCTTCCACTTCCTCCATTACGCTGGTACCCGAGGTGTCATTTCTGTACAGGTGGTCATATTTGTGGCTAAACGTAAGTATTCTGCCGCTGTCATAATCCGCATAGCCACGGTTGAGTTTTCTCTCTTTTCTTGCTTTTATTTCCTCTTCATGTTTGGATAGCCTTTCTTGTATGGGTTTTAGTTTCTTCTTCAAACTTTCAATTTCCATATTTTTGTTAAGGTCTTCCATGAGCTCTTTGATTTCCTTAATGAGTTCTTCTCGGTCTATCCACGCATATTTAATTAAGATTTCCAGCATCCTATGTGAACTATTTGCTGAATTAGTAGACCACTCCTCTGGCATTAAAGGATTAGGTTTTTCATACGTTGGTGTGGTAAATATGCGTAACCCCCTAGGTACCATGTTTTGTTCCACGTAGTGTTGTAGTGATGTTGCCTCCCACCATTTGGTGATTTCTGTTTTCTTCAGTTTTTCATATTGCTTTAGTTTTTGTTCAATTGGTTCCAATGCTGTAGTAGGTTCATTGGTCTTGGTTGCATTACTGGGAAATGTCTTTCTCACAAACATAGTTTTGGCAGCTTTAGTGCGCTCCTCGTCCTCTTCCATGTTGGAAAACCTTATTTAAACAGCCCAAAGATAGTGTTGTTTTTCCGGTGTGTGCCTGTCTGCCCCCCCAGTATGTGTACTGGGTTCCTTTTGTCAAAATAGTTCAAAAATTGGGGATTACGATTAGATAATAACGCACATTGTAAATGCGTTTTATTTCTGTTTCTAAATACGTAATAAAGGCGTGTCAGAGTCCGTTATCAACCCCGTGAGGTGTATGCGGTAAATTGCAATGGCCCCCGCTGCCCCGGAGTGTTCGAGTGGCTACAGGCAACCTCCGTTGTCTGTCAACCCCCCCCACCCCCAGAGGATGGAAAGACACTGCTCCCGCTCACCTTATAACGGGAAATGTTGTCCGGACATGCACTTCTTTCTTCGTTGAATCCCCCGTGACAATAGCAATGGCCGGTCCAGGCGAGATCCTCAATAATAATCCAACCACGACAAACAACTCCTTCTGGATCCCAACGACCCGTGAATGGTGGCGTACACGTCGGCGGAGTGGAGCCGACTTGTATGAATTATTTAGAACAACAAAGTCAGTAAAGTATGCTCTCAGGGCATGAACGAGGCAGACACCGGTATGTTCGTAGTGCTGTTTATTCCACAACGCGTTTCGCCGTGAAGATGGCTTGATCAAGTGGAAAACATGTTCGAAAGACATTGGTTATATCTATTTGCATCATAGACATGAAAACAGGACTTATCAACACCACTCAGTAACAAAGTAAAAATTGATTCTAAACCATGTACTGATAACTGTAAATCAAGCGTAAAATAATGAAATACATGTAGACACATCCTGCTGGTACACTGTGTGTGTAAAATACCACAAAGCCAATTCATTAAATCAATAAATCAGTTGAAGTACCATAAATGGTAAAACATGTGCTAGGCATTCCGTGTTAGCAGGGCCGTGCGTACCACAATTGCGGGCAAACATGGCGGCTTGCATTTCTCGGGAGCATACCAGACTGATTAGGGAGTTTTATCTGGTGAACTGTTATACTCTCACCTTTGTATCTATTGTATCTATCGGACATCAGGACCGCCCGACCTAAGGGTGGGGGTCCCGCACGAAGCATTAGGATGTGCCCGCCACTGTGGCGGGCACATCCTGTATTTTTAGTATTGTGGCGGGCGGAGCTCTGTGCTCCGCCCGCCACAATACTAAAAATGCTGTGCAGCATTTACATAATCAAAGTGGCAGGCACCGCGCGGTGCCTACCGCTTTGAATATGTAAATGCAGGGGGGTACCACAGGTACCCCCCCGTGTGCCACCCCCCTTTGGCCTTCACTCTGGGGGCCCACAGGGGGCCCCCAGAGTGAACACTGCATGCCTCTCCGTGGCGGCAATGCCGCCACGGAAAGGCATTGTAAAATGCCCATTGTAATGATGCGGGCGGTGTCTGGCAGACACCGCCTGCATGTTACTCGTTTCCCGCCCCGGCCGCAAGGCGACCGGGGCGGAAAAGTGGCGGGCGGTGTTTTGTTCCGCCGTGGTCCCCCCCGCCATTCTAATATGGCGGCGGGGAATACAGAGAAGGATGGCGGGCAGATTTCCCCGCCAGGCTGGCGGTGGCAATCCGTCCGCCATCCTAATGGGGCCCTTAGTGCCTCATTATGGTGTCAGTCGAAAGCATTCATACAGCATTCAGACAGACTCCTTGTCGGAATTGTTTCTGACTGACTCAGTTTCGGGGAGTCTGACCAACCGACTACGATGGTTCTGAACACCATTCGGTCGGACTCCTATTGACTTCAATGGGAGCCTGGGTTGTGACCGACAACATAGGCTCCTATTTAAGAAAGGGGTGGTTGTGGAAAACCTTGCACCCTGTGGCAGGCACCCCATGGTGCCTGCCACACTGTGCGTGGTTGCAAAGAGGGGTACCCCTACGGGCAACAACCAGAGGCCTCCGGGTGCTGCTATGGCCCCGAAAGTCAGTTTCCAACAACCGTTCCAGACAAACCGAGCCACAAAGGCTACAAACCAAACAAACAACTGTGGTGCTTTAAATCACTAAGTGCTTCATGTAGGGCTATTTTTAGTTGTCGCAAACAGAAAATCAGGCTGTTTGTGACAGCTAAAAAGGGTTGTAACATGTGCAAACCCTATTTTGCTAGTCAATAACCTTTTAATGACTAGAAAAATAAGGTTTGTGAGTTCCTATTAGGAAGGAGCATGCCAAGGGGGTCCCTTCCTAATAGCGAATCGTAGGGGGGTGTACGATTGTTTTGCAAAACAATCACAGTTACTACCAATTTCAAATTGGAGGTCACCCAATCGCAAACAGGAAGGGATCCCTTTTCATTTTTATCTTTTAAATGCATCCTGTTTTTCTTTAAGAAAAACAGGCTGCATTTAAAAAATAGTTTCTTGATTTAAAAAACAAGTACAGTTAGGGTGGTCTGCTGTCCTCAGGAGGCTACCAGCCCTGTGATTGTAACCCATTCCCAACACAAATCGTCTGAGACACATTATTACGTTCCATTTAAGTGAGTTGCAAAAATAGCACAATTTGTGTCCTCCAAAACAGAATGGTCACACATCTGGCCCTGTTACCTGGGATAAAAATGCGAAATCAGTTTTTCTTTTTGTTTTTTTTATCCCAGGTAAAAATGTGAAATCCCGGTCGAGTCAGGGGAGAACATGGCAGCTAGCAGGTGTAGCTAGTCGTAAGGCTCCAGGAAAGCTCCAGTGTTTGGGTGGTTAGATACCGCTAAACTTCACAGTTGTTATGCCTTTTACACCCTGAAGATGTCAGGAAAGAGGTTTGCGGGTGAAATGCGAAAAGAAACCTGCTTTATTGCCAGGAAGGCTTGAAGGAACGCGGCAGGAGTGGGCTGCCGAGTTTGGCCACAGCACCCGGCATATGAACCGGGATAGCAGGCGGGAAAGCAGACGGGCAGTCTCTGCTTCTCAACGGCAGCTGCGGTGACGGAGAACCTTTTCCTCATCCTCGTCCTCATAAACTGCAATGGCACAACAACTTTAACAACTTTAACAGCTGAGTAAGCTGAGGAGCAATATTCGTCACGTTTCTAACATTTAGAGGACCATATGGAAGTGGCTTCGGGGCTGAGTAGTTAAACTCGTTCAATTGTTGGGAGAGGCTCGGTAAACGCCGTGTATGTGTATGGCCGAAGTTTGATGCAGACACTCAGTATATGAGCAGACGGGGCAGCTTCAACGCGGATTAAAACCTTCTTTGTTTTGTTTTCACCAGTGCTATAAAATATAATCTATAAAAGATAAAAGAAACAAAAAAAAACCCTGAAAATTATGTGGAAATAAGAAACCCTCACGACAACGACGACCGATAAGGATTATTTGTCCACTTGAGTATAAAACTGCATTTTCACTCTGGAGAAGCTGCAATACGCAGATACAGCGGGACCCACCGCTCCAGCTACACTAAGGTACTTTTTTGATACTAATATAAAGTGGTGTGGGCATAAAATTCCTGGTGGGGGTTTACTTCACTGGACTAAAGCGGCGTCTGAGCTTAGGAGGGGAAGAAGGGCTGGATACAGAGTCCCAAATTTTTGGAGGGCGTCAGGTAACTCACAGGAGCTCTCCACAAAACTACATAAACCACAATGCTTTGGGCCGCGAAATCTGTTTAATAATTATCATCAGGAAAAAGCTGCTAACTTTATAAATAGTTGGAGAGCACCTAAGATATCAGTATCGCGTATGTCTAAAAGCGAGGCACAGGGAAGCCAGGCTTCCGGTTATACATTAGGGAGTAAAAGGGGCGAGCCAGTCACTGTGAGTGTAGCCGCAGATACCTCAGCATCGGCAGAGGCAAAACCTAAGGTCAAATTTCATAAGAGGGCCGGAAAAGGAATACTTCTAATACTTCCAAGGCGCAAAAGGCAGTGACGAAGATTAAGCCTACACCCTCATTGAAAGCGTATTTTAAGACAGTTCCCACTGTATTGGAACTTAAGCGTTTGACCGAGACTTCCTCACAGGGAATTGCAGAGGACATTCAGACATTTAATAGATATCAACCTTTGGAAAATCTAGAAGAGGACCCAGGACAGGAGCAGGTTGACACTATAGAAGCTTTAGAGTTGACCAGGACTAGGATGGAGAGCCGGGAAAAGGCAGATATTGAGGATGAGGCTGGCAACGAGGCAGAAGGGTTGGCGTGCACTTTAAGTAGTAACAGTAGGGAGGATCTAACCGCTACCACCCCAGTTATAGAAAGGGGCGATAATTCTGACCAGTCTGTCCTAGTAAAGCTACAGGCCTTAAGCCATGAGGTCAAAAACGTTTTTCTCGCTTCTCAAAAAAATCAGCAAGACATAAAACTGTTTTGCGAAAAACTGGAAGGAAAATTTGATGCTTTAGCAATAAGAACAGCAGACTTGGAGAGCACTTTCTCAGACCTCAAATTACTTGCAGTGCAGCACACAAAGAAAATTGACGCTCTCACCCAGGGTGAACTGGGATATCAAGAGAAATTGGAGTCACTTGAAAATGCGCAGAGGAGGTACAATTTGCGCCTATTGAAAGTTCCTGAGGGGGCAGAAAGGGGAAATATAAAATAGTTTGTGGTCAAGCTGATAAAACAAGCAACACAGATTGAGATTTCAGATGAGGAGCTATTGAGAGATATTCAACGGGTACATAGGGACCCTTTCAGGCAAAACCCTAACAAGATTAGGCCCAGGAAGATACTAGTTCACTTTTTGACATATACTATTAAAGAGGAGATACTAAACAGAGCATTAAAAGCAAACTCATTGTCAGTTGAAGGCACCACTTTTCAGATTAGGTTGGATGTATCCTCAATTACAGCATCCAGGCAGTGGGAGCTAGGTAAATTATTGGATCCCTTTAAACAACTAGGCGCCACTGCACAATTAAAGTTTCCCGCATCATTGAAAGTGATGTACAAGAACTAAATTAGAATTTTAAAAAGAGTTGAGGAGGCTGAAGAGTAACTCCAATTACTTCTAGAGGACAGTCAAAGCACTCGGGGTGTGTATCAACAACTAAAAGATTTTTGATGTTAAACACAACTCTTTTGTTCTATTAGATTTTGTTAACACTTAAATTAAGCATTGCTCGAACATTGGAGGCGGAGTCTTAATGGCCAGAAGTCGGCCAAGAGAAAGGAGGGGGGTTCTCCAGGGGAGCACGGGAGGGAGTAGGTCCAGGCAGGGTTGGGGGAGGATGGGGCACAGGGTGGGGGGCATTTGGGGAAAAAAACAAAAAAAAGTTCAAAGTATGCCAAAGAGGATATTTAATTGTCTGCATCCAGTAGGGAGAAAATGTCACAG
This sequence comes from Lissotriton vulgaris, assembly GCF_964263255.1. NCBI lineage: Eukaryota > Metazoa > Chordata > Amphibia > Caudata > Salamandridae > Lissotriton > Lissotriton vulgaris. Next base: position 990,365,232 of record NC_141695.1, read on the forward strand.
GATAGGGTAGTGTCCTCAGCATATATTACGTTTTTATCATGGAATCTGAATGGGTTAAGAGTCAAACACAGAAGGGAGAGGATTTTCCAATATTTGAAAAATGCGCCGGAACATATCTTTATTTTACAAGAGACACACTCTACTGAAAAGGAGTTGAGGGATATGTGCAGAAATAGGAAATGGATTCAGCATGTGATAACGACTACGCAGCAGACGTCAAATAAAGGAGTTGCCATATTGGTTAAGACCAATCTTGATATAACATTATTGGAGTCAAGAGTTGATAAAAAAGGGAGGTGGGTGATAGCTAAGATAAAATATAATACACATAGTTTTACTGTTGTAGGGTATTAAGGCCCAAACTTGGACGATACACTCCCCTTGAAAGAACTTTTGGTGGAACACCTTGATTTTGATGATCCCCTAATTTTTGCAGGGGATTTCAATTTAGTGCTAGATCCATACCTAGATAAATCCCATGAACTTAAGATCTTGCATAATCCGAAAACGAGATCATTACTATTAAACGCAATAAAGCAGTTTGGTTGGAACGATATATGGAGGAAGAAATCAGGGAGAAATAAAGAGTATACTTTCCATAATAAGAGGTTGAGGCATAAATCTAGATTAGATTTTTTCCTAGTTGCACAACAACTCTGTCAGTTTGTAAAAGAGGTTAAGCACCTCGGTCCTCATATCGCAGATCATTCGGCTGTCTCTGTAATCCTTAATTTACCAGACATACAGAATATTAGAATGAATACATTGGATAGGAGCACTCTTTTGGAGGAAGGAACAGTAGAGACTTTGCTCCTGGAATAAGATCAGTACTTTAAAACTAACTTAGAAACAGCTGCGCTTCCCATGGTCTGGGTCGCATATAAATCCTTTTTGAGAGGACTATTATTGGCTTTACAATCTGCCAAACATAAAACATTTGAAGCAAAGATTGCCCAGATTGAGTCGAAAATTAAAGCCTTAGAATGTGGGCTATTGGATCCAATTTCAGCAACCTCAGACAGTATGAAGGAAGAATTGATATCTTGTAAATCGCACCTTGAGCAGGTCCTAGATGAAAGGCTTAGGCAACGTTGGTAGGCCGGCTCTCTGGCCCATTTTGAGTATGGTGAGGCCAGTGGTAAGCTGCTTGCTTGGAAAGCAAAGAAAGAGCAGAAGAGGAACACCATTAAGGGAGTTCAGATGGGCACCAGGGCTGAGGTTTCAGAAAATAGCACAGATATTGAACAGGCTTTTTTTAATCATTTCCATTTAGTATAAAAGGAGGACTTAATTCCTAGTCATGATACTATTCGGTTTTGGCTGGATAAGACGGACTGCCGGCTGAGATATATAAGGTTTTGGCTCCAATAGTTACCCCTGTTCTTCAAAAGCTTTTCACATATATTTTTGAGGAAGGAGGCAAAATTCCCCCGTCATGGAAAAATGCATAATCACTTAAAATTACAAGCCACATTTGTCATAATTGATACAAATTATTCCAACAATACTTATACTCAAAAATGTTATGTTAACTAAAAGACATTTAAATAAATAGTAACATATTTTCAACAACCATATTACAAAAAAATATATTAAAAACAATGTTATTTCTAGAAACAATGGGCATCATTATAATGGTGGTCAGATAAGTGCTGACCACCATCACTAAGGGATGGATACCACCCAATATGTAGTCGGCGATTCCACTCACCATATCATAATACCACCGCCATGTAGGCACTAGTAAACATACAGTTTAATATTGCGGCTTGTGCTTTGCCCGGAAAAAGGCCGCAGCACAAGTTGCAGAGGCAAAGGGCATGTGTACAAACATCTGTGCACCTTGTTCCAGGCACTTTGTGTTGCCTAGTATACAGGTGCATGGATGTTTGGGGAGGCACCACATGTCCCCCCCAGGCCACATAGCGGAGCTCCATGTGGTATGGGGGCCATGCTATGGTCCCCCAGAGTCTTTTTACGACTGCCTTTCTATTGCGGTAGGACCGCCTTGAAAAGGCTGTGGGGAATAGACATCGTAATCCCTATGGCAGTGCCTGCACAGGGTGAACAGTCAAAATATTGAGTCCAAAATATCGAATGGACATAATATCGAGTTTTAAATATAGAATGGACAAAATATCGAATGGACAGAATATAGACATCAAAAATATAGTTTTTAAGGTAAGTAATGTAATATCGAATGTTAAAAATATAGAAAGTTAAAATATCGAAGTATATAATATAGGTTATTAAAATTATCGATTTTTTCATAATATCAAATTTTTTATAGTGTTTTTTATGTTATTATATGTGTGAAAAGTGTGTATTTATGTTATAATTAATTTTAATTAATGAATTTTGTTCTTATAATTTTTGTGTAATTTAATTCTGTAGTGGGTTGTGGGTTTATAGGGGAATAGGGTGGGAAGTAATTTAATTATAATTAATTAAATATGTGAATGTATTTATTGGTATTATTTTTAATTATTTGTTAATTAATTTATATTTGGTAATTAATTACATTTTAATTGGTAATTAATTTTAATTAATTGATTAATTGCTAATTATGTTAATTTTACTAATTTATTTTCTTTTGCGGGTTGTGGGTTTGTAGAGGAATTGGGTGGGAAGTAATTTAATTATAATTAATTAAATATGTAAAATTATTTATTGGTATTTATTTAGAATTAATTGTTAATTAAGTTTTTATTGGTAATTAATAAAATGTTAATTGCCAATTAATTTAATTTAATTGGTTAATTGCTAATTATGTTAATTTTACTAATTTATTTTCTGTAGCGGGTTGTGGGTTTATAGGGGAATAGGGTGGGAAGTAATTTATTTAAAATTAATAAATAATTACTTGTATTTAATTCGAATTAATTGTTAATTAATTTTTAATTATTAAATAATGAATTGTTAATTTGTAATTAATTTGTATTATTAGGTAACTAATTGTAATATGTAATGGTAATTAGTAATTGTAATACATTAATTATTATATTATATTAAATTGGTAATTACTTTTAAATATTTTTTTTATAGATATTAATTTATTTTTTTTAAACAATATATGAAGTATTTACTTTCTCTAATGTTGCATTCTCTGGAGTGTGAATAGTAATTTTAACCCTTACGCTATCCAATGCTTTCCCTACTGTTGCACTCTTTGGAGTGGGAATAGTAATTTTGACCCCTACTCTATCCAACGCTTTCCCTACTGTTGCCCTCTTTGGAGTGGGAATAGTAATTTTTACCCCTCCGCTATCCAATGCTTTCCCTGCTGTTGCACTCACTGGAGTGGGAATAGTAATTTTTACCCCTACGCTATCCAACGCTTTCGCTACTGTTGCACCCACTGGAGTGGGAATAGTAAATTTTACCTCTACACTATCCAACGCTTTCCCTACTGTTGCACCCACTGGAGTGGGAATAGTACATTTTACCTCTATGCTATCCAACGCTTTCCCTACTGTTGCACCCACTTGAGTGGGAATAGTAATTTTAACCCCTACGCTATCCAACGCTTTCCCTACTGTTGCACTCTTTGGAGTGGGAATAGTAATTTTTACCCTTACGCTATCCAACGCTTTTCCTACTGTTGCACCCACTGGAGTGGGAATAGTCATTTTTACCTGTACGCTATCCAATGCTTTCCCTACTGTTGCACTCACTGGAGTGGGGATAGTAATTTTTACCCCTACGCTATCCAACGCTTTCCCTACTGTTGACCCACTGGAGTGGGAATAGTAAATTTTACCTCTACGCTATCCAACGCTTTCCCTACTGTTGCACCCACTGGAGTGAGAATAGTAAATTTTACCTCTACGCTATCCAACTCTTTCCCCACTGTTGCACCCACTGGAGTGGGAATTGCAATTTTAACCCCTACGCTATCCAACGCTTTCCCTACTGTTGCACTCTTTGGAGTGGGAATAGTAATTTTTACCCTTACGCTATCCAACGCTTTCCCTAGTGTTGCACCCACTGGAGTGGGAATAGTAATTTTTACCCCTACGCTATCCAACGCTTTCCCTACTGTTGCACTCTTTGGAGTGGGAATAGTAATTTAAACCCCTACGCTATCCAACGCTTTCCCTACTGTTGCACTATTTGGAGTGGGAATAGTAATATTTACCCCTACGCTATCCACTGCTTTCCCTACTATTGCACTCCTTGGAGTTGGAATAGTAATTTTTACCCCTATGCTATCCAATGCTTACCCTACTGTTGCACCCACTGGAGTGGGAATAGTAATTTTTACCCCTACGCTATCCAACGCTTTCCCTACTGTTGCACCCACTGGAGTGGGAATAGTAATTTTAACCCCTACGCTATCCAACGCTTTCCCTACGATTGCACTCTTTGGAGTGGGAATAGTAATTTTTACACTTCCGCTATTGTACGGTAATAATATTGGATATTATTTAATTATATTATGTTACTGTATATGTGTTTTAACAAATATGATGTAATTTTTTTATAACTTTCGTTAATTATTTAATTATTATAAGTTAATTTAAGTATTTTTAAGTATATTTTAGTAATTAATTTTTAATAATAATTTAATTTAACATTGTTTTTAATAAAGTCGATATTTTTACAAACTATATTTTAGTAAACGATATTTTTTACTCGATATTTTTGTACTTACCTGTTTGTAGATACAAACTCGATATTCTGTCTGTCGATATTTTGTCAACGATATTTTTGATAGTCGATATTATGTCTCTCGATATTATGTCAGTGATCCCCTGCACAGGCACTGCCTTTACTGTAGGGAATACGGTCTGATTGACACGCCGACAGGCTTCTTGAGCCTGTCGCAGGCATCGGTCTGGCTGTCTGCCAGCTGCAGTCTGACCGATCACATAGTAATGTGGCAGTCAGACCTCTATCCTGGATGTCAGTGAGACCATCACAGATGGCCTGTCAGTGGCGGTCCCATCAACATCCTAAAGAAGCCCAATATTTCTTACCAAAAATAAAGATATTCTTGGCAACAATATTCTATATCATGATATTTGTGTATCACAACATTTTGCTTCTGATATTTTAAACTCAATATGTTGTTCAAACACTTTCCATAGTAAGAAGCTGAGATATCTTTAGTTGAGGCAGACACTGTCCTGTTTTACTGTTTCATGTTGTGAGTTTTAAAAAATAATTTTTAATTGTTTATGGGGAATTTTCTGACCGCACAATTTGCTTCAATTTTGCTGGGGGAAAACTAGGAGTGCATTTGGCACTAAGCACTTTTGTAAGTCCGACCATAGGGGTGCCAAGTGGGGGAGTACTCTAGTGGTTGAACTTGGGCTGTATAAATAATGGCAAGGCAGCGGGCATGCAGATTAGGAAAGGCTGCATCGTGAGGTACTCACCAAACTGTTTTACTGTTTTTGTTGTGAATTCTTTTTAATTATTTGTAATTTTTGGGGGGATCATTTTCTGACTACATAATCTGCTTTACTTTTGCAATGGGAAAACTAGGACCACATTTGACACTGAGCATTCTTGACAGTCCTAACCATAGCGTTGCCATAACAGGTCAACGCTCTAGTAGTTGGACTTGGACCGTATAAAGTGACAGCAAGACAGTGGGCTAGCATCAGGCACACCAAAGGCAAGCCCATCTGCTCCCATACACACCTGAACAGGACCAGATGCCTGGAACCCTTCCCCACATCCCCCAATATAGGAGCTTACTTTAGGGATTCTCTGCATTACTGAAGAGGGGTGATTAGTGATAACTGTGGTCACTCAATAGATCCATCCAAGGACAATATGAGATTTAAGTAGTGCTCCTACAGTTTTCCACCTGACCCTGTATTCAGGAACACCCCTTTTTATATAATTTGTGTAATATGTTTCTCTTCAGTTGTCATTCCTTCCCAAGTTATAAGCTTGATATCTTTTCCTTTCTGGAAGACATAAAAACATAAAAACCTGATGTGGTCTTCTTTACAGAAACCTGGCTCCATGTGGATTCAGGACCTGAAACTGTTCAGCCCATTCCCCTTGACCACTATATGGTGCACAGAGACAGATAAAATAGGAAGGGCGGCGGGCTTGCACTTATTTTGAAGTCCACATTTACCTGTTGGACTGACTACCTCGCACTCTGCACCTATCTGTCCCACACATCCACGTTTTCTGGAGTTTTGTCTACCATCTCACAAGCCCCGAGGATAATTCATTCAGGCTCTTTCTAAATCTCTTCCGATCTTGGCCACAAAATATACTAATTTCACAGTTTTGGGAGACTTAAACCTTCACTTTGATGAGCCTAATGACACTCAAGCAACTGGTATCATGCTAGACCTTGCAGCCATCCAATTGGAGCAAATGGTCCAGGGACTCACCCACACTATGGCGCATCTGCCAGACCCCCCTTTTTACTAGCAATCCCCTATTACAAGTTCTGGGTACTCTACCAATCCCGCAGACTGGTCATTTGTCTGATACCCATGGTGCACAGGACAACTGGCCTGACTTTACCGCTTAAGCTTAAAGCAATCAAAGACCAGTGCTGGTCTCAGTTAAATTGTGATAACTTGAGAAGTACCCAAGATTTGAACTCACCCTGTTTGGGCTCTAAACCTGAAGTTGCCAACAATATGATCTTGGAAAGGCAGACCCATTCCTTAGATCAAACTATTCCTAAGAAAACAATATTAGAAAAAACTATAACTAAGTCCACCCTCCTAGTAATTCCCCCATCTTAGACCTCCTTAAAAAACTGCAAGATTGCAGAAGGGGAATGGAGGAAGGATTACGGAGAAAGCAAAAGAAATGATATACTTACTTAGAAATTAGATTAAACAAATCTGTTAATTCCCCCAGGAAGAAGTTTAAAATTACTAAAACCTTATTGGAACCAATCACCAATGGACCATCCTCTGAATAGTCTAGGTGACAGGTGCAATGCGTTGGCCTCCTATTTTGACACCAAAGTTTTAGACATCCACCAATCTTTTCAAGAGAACTTTGGAAACAACAATCCTATTCCCTTGAATAACAGCAGGGATAGTAGTCCACCATCCTTTCCAGATTCCCTCCCCTGTCATTGGATGAGTTTACTGCGCTTTTTAGTAAAAATAAATCTGGACCCTCCCTCAACCCCACTACCCCCGGTTTTCTTCCCCTCGAGCCTGAAATGATCTTCTTCATCCTGCTTGGTATGGTTAACCTTTCGCTGGAGACTAAAACAGAGACTCATTCTTGGAAAAATGCCACTTTCAAAGTCATTTTAAAGAAACACAACTTCAATCCATCATGTCTGGGTAATTTTCACCCAATCTCCCTGCTCCCAGGCATATGTAAAGTGGCAGAAAAATATGTGAATATATACCTGTCCGATTTTCTGGGAGCCAATTCCTTCCGGCACCACACACAAACTGGCATCAAACTGGCATCTGGCGTAGGCACAGTACAGAAACTGCCCTCTTGGCTGTGGTGGAGGATGTGAAAGGAGACTGGACCAAGGGGCCATGGTTGACATTGTACTCCTGGATCTCAGTGGGGCCTTTGACACTGTTAATGACCCTACACTTTTAGATATGGTTGGCATAGCCAGAATCATAGGAAAAGCCCTTGATTGGCAGGTTGTTTTTTGAAGGAGCGAACCTTCCAGGTATTTGACAAAGGCTGCTCCTTTGAAATCTTCATGATACCTGTGGGGTTTCTCAGGGGTCCTCTCCTACATGGAGGACACCCAGCTGTTTCTTTCACTTGCCCCAGACTCTGATCCTTTAGCATCCACCCTTGGACCCTTGTCTGGAGCAGGTAGCCAGATGGATGACCAAATCTTGTCTTCAGCTAAAATGAGCTAAAACTGAATTAATGATCCTTTGGAGCAATTCCTCTCCCCATCAAGCCCTGGGCTGGCCAATATGCCTCCAAAGTAGCTATAAAAATTCTGGGTTGAGACCTGATAAGACCCTGACTATGGAAGCCCAGGCAACTAAACCTTCAGCCAGTTGCTTTGAACTGCTGCAAATGGTGCACAAGATTTTGACCCTTCTCCCCCAGACCTCAAGGTGAGTGGTGGTTCAGACTCTGATTCTCTTCCACAAGGATTATGAACAATCACTATATCTTGGATCTCCCAGGGTAGTTTCCTGGAAACTATAAGTAGTGCAAAATGCTATTGCACGCATGTTGCTTGGGATTCCTAAGTTTCAGTCAGCCAGGCAGCCAGGCAGGGGTTGATAGACCTTCATTAGCTACTCATTACCCAAAGAATAGAATTCAAGTCTCAGTGCACTACCCACAAAGCCTTTACATGGGCAAGATCTTGTGACCCACTAAGTCCTAAATAGGTCACATTGATCTTCCAACCTTCAGCTGCTCACCATCCCCACTGTCAAAAGAGCTAGAAGAGGAGGAAGGTCCTTTACCCTTGAAACAATCAAGCTCTGGGACTCTCTTCCCTTGGCTATCTGAACTATAGGTGTTTCCCTTTTTTTGAGGTATGACATCCTCCAACTAGTAGTGGGATGCTTCTGGGTCGCCATGCTATCTATAAGTCCTTTACCATAGTGCCGCATATCTGGTCAGCATTGTGAAGCCTCATAACTCAAGTTACTTGAGTTGGCCCACTTAATTCCTGACACACTTCTTGCGCAGAGAATGAAAACGCATGCAAACTAGTTGAAAACGTAGAAAAACCACACAAAAAGGCAGCACTGCTACATACGTTTTGGTCTATATTGTAAGCCTGCCATAACATGAAGCCTCTAACCTGTGTAAGGAGCCTATCTTATGGAGTGGGGGCTGTCCTTCTATGCTGATGCTTGACAAGCCCTCTGTTGTCAGGAGTGTAATCCCTTGCAATCTGTTATGTGCTCCTGGCACCCTCGGGAAAATATTAATATTGGCGCCGCTTATCTCAAGATTCAGAATATGGGTACTAAATACTGTTTCCTCCAATGTGAATCTTTCTTTGAGTAGAGTTTAAAGGCAGACGATAGGTTTAAATCAGATGGCAACAGGTAGTCTGTATATCTGCGTGTGAAAGGCGAGTTTCAGAAGCTTATACTACTTACGAAACTGTCTCTATGCTGTTGGACATGAACAACTATTAACCAACTTTCCCCTAACACTACATTTTAGATTAAGCTCCTAATGTGAAGAAAGCAACATATAGGAACTGACTTGTGTGCTGTGAAGACATGTATGTTTTGAATAGTGACAATGTTCAGAAAAGCAAGAGTCAGAGGAATCCTGAATATGGGGGGAGTTAAGTGTAATAGGGAAGTAAAGTTCAAGCTACCAGTTTTTATACATCCTTGTGCTAATATGACTATTAACCGTAGGGATAAAAGTCAATGTGTGACCGATTTGTAAATGATAGCATGTTACTTAGTTTGAAAGCTATAATGCCAATAACGACCTTCACAATCATAAAGACTAATGGTTACCAGATGACGCCTTCCTATGAGCGACACAATTGTTTTTTTCCTGGTTTCCCTGAAGGCATAGTGTCACTGGTGTCCTATTAAATTCTACATTAATACCTGCAGCTTTTCTTGGTTACTTAAAGACATTCGACAATGAAATACGCAGAAACAAACAAAAAAAACACACAGTAGATGGATAACGCTTTATATTTCCTAAAGAAAGGGGAAAATGGGAACTTTGGGCCTTTTTTGATCTGCAAGGAAAACACAAAGGCAAAGGGCTCCGACAGCAAATGCCTACTTGATTAACCAACCATGACCAAGTATTCTTAGAGGATAATGCATTAACTATGTATCAAGATCCCACATGTCTCAGAGTCCTACGTTCTTTATTTCATACATGAATTTGAGCCTCTTTTAGAATAATCACGGAAAAGTCCATTAGTTTAATTGGAGCCCTTGTGTGACGGCACTTCAGATTTTCCATACTTTATCTCTCCAGACTTCAGCATACTGTAATGTAACTCTCTTCTTAACAAGAGTGCGTTTGATGCAGTCTCATCATTTCTGTGCGATGATTTAATAATGCAGGCTACATTTTGTTCTATCTTAATGATGTAAGCCCATTACCTTTCTATGAAATTCTATGAAAATTTAAAGCTACAAGTCTAAGATACAAGGATTTTTAGAGTTGTTGGTACAAATATCAAGACACTAATTGGACAGAATTGCTTTTATTCTGTACATGCAGTAATTTGCAGTATAATTTCCTTTCTAAGAATACCACTTCAGCTCTCATCAAATCCCTCGAGAGCACGCAGTCAGGCAATTGTGTTTTCTGTCCAGATATTGCGTTTTTTTCTACTAGAATCTGTATAGAACTAGAGCTAATAAACCCATGTTCCGTTTCTGAAACTTAATTCTCGGTGTCATGGATGTACTTAAAGATAGATCTCTTAATAATCCAAGTGATGTACTCTAGGCAGGATAGTATTCCGTGAAGGAACTTGTAATCACCTTGCTATGCTGTCCTTGGTCTGGAGACGGAGTTGAAAGCTAAAGGGCATGTGCGGCACAAGTAAAAAAAACAACAACAAAAAATGTCCGCATCAATGAAAATTATTAAAGCAAGGGTGGCAATTGGCTAATTAAATATGAATCAAAACACCTCTGCCAAAACACCAAACAGGGAAAGCATGAAAGGATAAGCTTAATTATTTAGGATTGAAATGTTAATGGTCGCCTTCAATGGAGGAGAGGATATCAAATGGCCAGGCAGCTGCAGAGTGCACAAGTGAAGGTCAGCAGGATACTCTGCAGTGACCATGATGAACATTGAAAATCTCTGGGCAAAATATCCAGTAGAATGCCCTCCACATGAGGGTGTAGTACCTAGGGAGAATGTTCCCACACCTCCTTCTGAATTATTTGACTTCTGTAACATAAAGTACTTGGTACATTCCATTAGGACTTAAATGTATTACTTATTGAAATGAGCTTTACTTGGAATCGACTCAAGTTCTAATACCGAGGAGTTCCTGCACTTCGTGCTTATAGTCGCCACCAGGTGTGGTAGGGGGGTCTCCAACTTAAATTGGAAAAAAAAGCCACTTGCACTAGTTGATGTTCCTGGTTGGAAATGCAGGAGTGAAGCCTTCTCTTGTAGGTGCTTTCAAATGGAAGTGGAGGAGGTTGAGATCTTCTAATCAAATCTGGGAGTGGGGGATGTGTTGGTGAGCAGTCATTAGAGAAGCAGTCCCAAATCTAGCTGAGACTGTGGGAAGGATGATTAGGCGAGTATTGTGGTTAATCTGTGCCCTCCTTTTAAGATGGCTCTTGGGGGTGGCCGAGCTTGCGTAGCTCGAAGATGGACGCTTTCTGAGTGAGCTCTCAACCCCAACAGTGGAATCCAGAGAAAGGCCCGCTGGGCCGTGTGGCATGGTGGAATTGGTCCGACTTGCACATTCAGAGGTCCACAGGGCATATTAAGCAGCCGGACTGCAGTAGTGGGCCTACTGGCCACAGATCTGACAGGGCAAAGAGAAAGTGACGGCATACCTAGTTAGAAGTGGGGGAGCGCCCTGAGTAAACAGCCTACCTCACCCTCAATCTGCATTATCCTACGACCTGAAGCCCCAATGGGCTATACAAGAGGTGTTACCAATTGTCTCACTGATTGTGAGGCAATAAGTCATCATCTTAATCTTATCCCTCGCAATATTAATGCAATACAGACATGGGGAAAGCGGATAAGGTACAGTCGAAGTTACAATTCGAACACTGTACGACCCAAAGTCAGCGTGAAGTGGAGCAGGAGGCATTGGGAGTAGAGGTACCATCTCAGGACTGTGAGATCAGAGGAGACCGGGCCACATCACAAAACATCAATGCAGGCCACATTAACAACCATTGATGGGAAACTAGATGCCGAAGAATACCTTGTAGATAGACTGTCCAAAAGAATGGACAAGCATGTTGAGCGATTAGCCACAGTGGAACGCAGAGTGTCTTACACCGAAGAGGCACAGAATATCACTGCGGAGATCCAGAAGAAAATGGAAAAAGTACTAGTATCATTGCAAGCCATGGCATAGGACCTGAAGGCACGCTCCAGGTGCAACAACCTCAGAATAACTGAAATTGCTGAAACCACAAACATAGGCAACATGGAGCACATCGTAGAAAAGCTGCTAATTGGTTTGCTAGGAAAGGAAGCCTTTTCCAACATGTTTATGCTAGAGCGAGTGCACAGATCCCTTGCACTGCAATAGCCGCCCGGGGCAAGACCCCGCCCCAACATAGTGAGGATTTTAAATTACAGAGACCGAGATGCAGCATCACGTCACTCCAGGCAGCTACAGGCCCTCAGATATGAGGGCATGGAGATCTCCATTTACCTAGATATCACAAAACATGTCCAGGAGGCAAGAAAGAAGTTCTTGCCAATGAAAAGAAAGCTCCAGGAAATGAACATCGCATACACTATGTTACACCCAGCTCGCCTCAAGATCACCAAAGGTGGCAGGCCAAAACATTCAGAGAGCCTAAAAATCTACAACAATTTCTAATGCAGCGGGAAAGAGCAAATACCCGACGGAAATCACCCAGAGGAGAAGATGATGAATAAGAATGCAATTTAGCACTAGACAACCCAACCTAATACTATGTTATCAACCCTGGTCCACCATTAGGATACATCCCAATGCATATTATTAAACTCAATACAGACTAAGAGAAGGAACAACTTTGTCACCACTGCCAATTGCCTCCCTACATAGAATAGGACCAGGAGTCACACTAGTGTCCCAATATTGAAAAAGGAAAGAAATAAGGACTAAAGAATGGTTACACTGATACTGGCGCACTGAAAAATGACTACTTAGCGGCCCCCCAGCAATATCACACTGCAGGGGTACCTAGCAGGCCATTTCCGCCACAATGTACACATCATACCGCTGTCTAAAGTTGAAGTGAAGGAGGGGGTGATGGGAAGAACACAAACACTCTGGGAGGCCTTTAAGGTGACATTGCGGGGTGTATGTATCAGCAAATTAACTGGTGTACTGCATGACATCCGCTGAAAACTTGCTAATTTGGAAAACCCTATCGAGGCATTAGAGAGGGAACATGAGCAGACACTTGATGCCAAAGTACTAGCTACCACTAGAGGGAAAATAACTGAGTAAAAGGAGATGGCAGAGTGTGAAGTTAGCTTTTTGTCATGCAGATACATAGCACGTAGATATGGTGAGGGAGGCTGTCCAGGCCACTCGCTTGCAGTAGACTGCAGACTGCCCGTACCCTCATTCTAATAGTGCAGATAACCAACACCCAAGGCTGGAAACACTATGACACGCTGGCTATATTAGGGGTATTTACAGACTACTATTTGCAACTATACTCCACGTGACTGACTGCTCCAGGTGATGAAATCACAGGCTACTTTGAGGATGTTGCCCTGGCATGACTGTCTGATGAATATAAGGAATATTACATGCAGCCCATATCTGAAGTTGAGGTGAAAGGTGTGATAAGGACCTTACCAAATGACAAGGCCCCAGGAACAGATGCCTGCCGGTGAATTCTACAAGGAATATAGGACCATATGTATCAATATCCTGATTTGCAATTCTCAAATAGCGATTTTTCAGAAATCGCTATTTGAGAATTGCAAATAGGGATGTATGTAAAAAATTGCAATTTTTTAGCGATTTCTTAATATTCCTTAATTGCGATTAGCAAATTGTGAATCACACTTAAGGAATACTTTCCCATTCCCTTCTATGGGCCAGCATAGGAATAAATGGGAAGTTATTCTCAATTTGCGATTCTCAATTTGAGAATCGCAAATTGAGAATAATTTCAAGGGTGTCATAAGGACACCCTGATGCACCCCTGAAATTCACATTTGTGCGCATATGGCGCACATACATGTATGTGCGCCACATGGCACTTTTACAAATTCCAAAAAGTGCATTTGTGAAAGAAATCGCAAATTACCACCAACTTCAAGTTGGTGGTAATTTGCTATTTCTTAATGAGAAATCGCACAACTTGGGTGCTTCATACATAGCATTTAAAGAATCGCAATTTGCGATTCCTTAAATGCTGATGCAAAATTAAAGAATCACACATTTTGTGATTTCCTAATTTTGCAATGTGATTTTAATCATACATCGCATTTTCAGATTGTTTTGTCGCAAACGCTGTTTTTTTGCGAATCACAGCATTTACGATTAAAAAAAACGGATGATACATATGCCCCATAGTGACTTAATAGTCCTGCACCTACTTACAATGTATACAGTTGCATATGATCAAGGTGCGCTCCCTCCAACCCTTCGAGACGCCCTGTTAATAATGCCCCTCAAACCAGATAAGAACCCTGACCACTGTGATTCCTACAGACCTCTCTCACTTATAAATAGTGATGCCAAAATTCTAGCCATAATATTAGTCACATGATTACAGCCTCTAATGCAACATCTAATATTACCTACCAATCAGGATACATCCCCGCACGCTCATAACTTACGCACAATATTTGCCTGATTTCATCGACTAGATTCCAAGTTGCCCACTGCAACTGCATTACTGGACGCCGCTAAAGCATTTGATTCAGTGTAATGCAAATATATGTTGCTGTACTAAGAAAAATGGGGCTCCCACAGAGCTATCTCCTCCTGATCGAATTGCTGTACACTGAGCCGGTTGCCAGAATTTGAATAAATGGCACTACAGAGATCCACTGAGCATTTATAGAGGAACTCAGCAAGGTTGTCCACTATCCCCGTTGTTGTTCACAATGGCATGTAAAATACAACACGTAAATGCAGCACTGCAGTTCTGGCTGTGGACCATACGTTTTTCACAATACACAGATGACGTGGCCCTCTATGTCCGCAATCTGGCAGACAACCTAACACCCCTGATAAGGGAATACATTTGCTTCAAGGAATACTCTGGACTGAGTATAAACTCGTCTAAATAAATGGTTATCCCATTGCACCCTGTCTGCAGCGATTTCCCTTAGACTTCCCTCTGCTCTGGCAAACAGATCCAGTTAAATATCTGGGGATCTGGGTACACCGAGACCCAGAAACTGTGGTCTGGGAGAAATATGGAAGAGCTCTCTCTAAATTAGAAAGCCAGGTGGCCCGCTGGATATGCCTACCGCTATCCTTGGCAGATTACATAGTGATTCAAAAAATTGTAGTATTGCCACGCTTCCTGTATCGATTTCTCAACATGCCTATTACTTTAATACAACAATTCTTTCAACAATAGCGAACGCACATGAAAACACTCATGTGGGCGACCTAGCAACCAAGAATAAGCTGGAAGGAACTCATGTGCCCATTTGCCCAAGGAGAATTCAGAGCTTTGGAGCTCCGGAACTGCAATTGTATTTTCTCTGCGTTCAAGCACACCACACGCATAACTGGCCACATCCACCAAATCAGCTACCACACATCACCAAAGAAGCCAACGAAGCATACCCAATCCCTCTAGCTTCCCTTATACCATAAAAAAGACTGGGGTCCCCAGTTCAGAGATAAATCCGGTTCAAAGTACTATTGTGTGACGGCATGCATTGGGACGACATGCACACAAACTCCCACTCTATGCCCTGGCCCTCCTGTTGTCGCACCATCCAGACATGTCTGTAACACAGGAGCAGAGGGCATGGGCAACTCTAAACGAAATTGGTTTACACACCATGGGAGACATGTTTCATGAAGGACAATTTAATAATCCTCCAGACATGACTCTGGGCACGACACACACTCCATTGACACTCTTCACATATCTGCGGCTGTAGCTAGCAATCAAAAATATGTATCCAGCACTTCCCCAAGAACGCTCATCACTCCATACCTTGTAGACACTATTGACGGCGCCCACACATATCCATTTCATAACCAAACTCTCTGCTGCGGCACAGCACGAAGAGTACAGACATACTAAACAGGCACTAGAGAAATGGAATACCATGGTAGCCACACCTCTATCCATGGAAGACTGGGACTTTTGTTGCACACTAATAAAGATACTTACAACAAATTGCAATCTATGCATCATCCATTTTAAATTCCTGCAACAAACATATAACACTCCAATACAACTTCAAGGTATGGCCTGCGGAGGATGATAAATATATACAGTGCGGAGCCACAAAAGCAGACTTCATACATGTCGTATGGGCATGCCCCCAATATGGCAGTACTGGGATGAGGTGACAAGAGCATTAGAAACCATGCCAACAGAACCAGTAGCCAATACCCCACAGCTCTGCTTATTAGGCCTGGTTAAATCCAAACAATTGTCAAATCACAGACTACTTACCATTGCCCTTTTATTAGCCAATGGTGTTTTGCTATGAAATGGGGTAGTAAGAGAGCCCTAAACATGAAAAACTGGATAGCATACATGGTATATTGTAAGGAACAGTTGGCAACATATGCAGAGGACCTACCAGTTGCCTCACGTGCGAAAGATTTTTGAAGACCATTGATTCAATACCTGCAAGTACAACCTGTAGCTTGATCAGAGGATGAGGAGGTTTGGGCCAATGGCATGAAGAACATCATGATGAGTGGGAATCTAAGTTACTATAAGCAACAGGAAGCAAAGGTTCATAAATACTCAAGATATGTCATAATTAGGGCTCCCGGTTTTCCGTTTAAATAGATATTTACATATAAATACAGACAGAAAACTATTTTTCCTTTGTCTATATTTATATGTAGATGCAGTTAAATACTAGTAAATGTTACGTGCTGCCATGCTCCAGCCAAGGTGACTTGCCACGTTCCCTCAGCTGCAGGCAGGCAGGCCCCCCTCCCCTCCCACCCCCGTGTGTGGCAGCATGGGCTTCCCGGGCACACACACAGCCGCTCCCGAGTACTTCACAGGTCTTTAAAAGATCTTTAACTTGGTATTGAGGCTTTGTTGTTTTGTCACCACTTGCAGAGCCCCTATATCTCCAATCTAGCTATTGCTGGGAGAGTCAGCCTCCCCCCCACCCCCGAAATGTTCTCTCAGCCCCCCAGGAATTAGTCTCTAGTTACTGGAGATTCCTTCTAATTAGGGTATTTTTTTACCTGCTACCGTGCCCCTGAGCCAATCATGGTTGGGGCTGGAATGTTTAAGTGTTTGTGGCCAGGTTGCTCTTGTAGTGCACTGTACTGTCACATAATCTCCCCATTACTGCCAATAATGAATGTGTCCTTGTACTATGAAATTTGTGCAGAAAGGTAAAGCGCTCAAATACCTCGTTCCAAGTTTGCGCTATGTAAATCTGCAACAACATGTGGCTGCAAGAATAATCCGGCTACAACTCGGGAAACACTCCAGCAACTGCAACTTCGAAGCCAAGCAAAGCTTGATGGCAGCTTCACAGTCCACTCACAGGAGCTGGAGCGTTTGCCGAGTTTGTTGCAGGGTACTTCTTGCAGTACAGTACACTATGTACTGTCATGTAATCTCCATGTAACATTCTAAAATGAATATATCCTGTTACGTAATTAATGCACATGCTTGTTTATTTACTTGTGTAGTTAAGAAGAGTGGTGAGAGAGCTGAGAAACTTTGTCATGAGGATAGTGAATGGCGGTTTGAAGGACTGAGCCTCCTTTCACTCATGCCCTTTTTAAATATTTTGTGAAAAATTCTTTAGCATTTAAAAGAAATCTACATCGGCACATTTCACAGAGTTAGCCTGAATTAAGTGCATACGATAAATAAGCAACAACTATGGCTTTGTTCTATGTAATATTAAAAATGCTTCAGTTCTGACATAGTGAGAGTGTGAAAGAACTATAACTAATCTCTTTTAAGTTACATCAAAGCAGCAAAGGGCGATACTGATTTTTACCCCACCCCTAGGGTGAGGGCAAAAATGGAGAGCCCGATAGGGACCTGTCTCAGCACCTGTTTTTTTAGACCCGCTGATGCTGAGCACCGGCAGGACCCAGCTCACTTAAAGCCCTGGAGTTAGGTGGATCCCCTCCTTTTGTGAAACATTAACTGGGGCGGTAGTTGGCCCAGGGGGACGAGGCGCCTCAAATGTACCCTTTTCGGCTGCTGCTCAAAGAAATTTAATGTATTTGGTCTCTGACTCCTTTTTATTTTGCTTGTTGGGTCATATTACTCGTGCAGGCCGGGGCCACCCTGTACAGGGGTCTCATTGCTGCACCCTAGTTTCAAGGGCACCCCAGTGGAAGCCTTGAGCCAGGAAGTAAGCTTTCTGATTACATGAACCAAGCCTAAAGCTCAAGCACAAACAGGCTTAAAAGGAAGCAATGGCAGTGCTCACCTGAGTGCACAACAGCAGCAGCTTATTTTTTTTACTGCAAATAATCACTGTGACACCTAGCCATCTTTCATAGGTGAGGTCAGTTTTGATCTGAAAGAAATGTCTGTAGCTTCTCACACATCACCCATATTAAACAGAAATGAAAGGGAAACGGTGTACATGGTCTATTTAAATGTGGAAAAATACTAGCTACAGCGCTGCCTTTTGATTGCGGCAAAAATAAATGTGGATAAATACAGATAAAATGCCCAAAAAATAAAAATGGATAAATACAGGCGGAAATGGCAAAAAAATAAATACCATAAAACCGGGAGCCCTAGTCATAATGTATACTGTAAAGGTTCTGACTAATATATGAATGTGCTATATGTTAATAATTAATACAATTCAAAAATAAAAAAAGATGACTCTCAGACTTTCAAAAGAGACAGCATTTGTTAGTTGGACGTGTCTAGGTTCACAAATATATCTTCTCATAGTATTGAGATCTCCAAAATACAGTTGCAGTTATAAATGATTATTATCACAGATAATGGACAATGTAAGAATTGCTTTTATCCTTACAATTATTAGGTAATTGCATCAAGTAAAAAAGTCACATTATTTTAATCACCAAGTGCTAGGATTCCTGCCACAGCTCACCTCTTTTGACTATCACAATGTACCTGCATGACTCACATTATTCCTCCCACCACTTAATAATGAACAAACATTTTGTACCCTGACGTTTGAACATATTACATGCTGTTGGTAATAAGCTAGCTGACGCTGGTGGTTGCCCGTTTGTACAAAAAGGTTTAACAGCTTTTACAAATGTTTTACCATGCATATGCTAGGTCAGGTGCCACAGAAACACCCAGACAATCCACCAGAATAAGCATAAAAACAGGCATAGATGACCTCAACTTGAACCTTTCAGAAGACAGATCTCATCAAATTATTCCCTTGCACCTGTTCAATTATATAAGCAATTAGATATGACCTTTGTGAACATTCTAAAACACCTTCTAGAAGACAACCTCTGCAAATTAATCATCTGTACCTGTTTCTTGCTATAAGCGACTAGAACGTGACCTTTATGAACATTCTAAAATCCCTTCTCGAAAACAGCCTCATAAAACTAATCATCTGCACCTTTTCCTTGCTATAAGCAATTAGGGCTTGACCCTTTCTAAAGCACCTTCTAGAAGGCAGCCTCATCAAGTTAATTTTCCGCACCTTGTTACAAACAATTAGAATGTGACATTTAGGAATGTTCTCAAAAAGTCTTATTTAAAACCATCCACACTCCTCCCCTTCACTTAGCCCCTTTACCTGCCACTTAACTGGTTCCTGGATTCCAGGACTCTGTCTTGCCAGCTCCCTTGATCCTCCTGCTTCGACCTCGCCACAAAGAATGTCCTGTATCAGTCTTGCACCTGGGTGGAAAAATGAACAAGAAGAAAAGGAGAGAGGCATTAACAAACTTGATTTTACTATGCGCTGAGCTCAATCGCAACATTGTGCTGCAAACAAAGTAACTAGTGTTTTTGTTCAACATGTACATACTGTTGGCATGGCCCTGCCACTGAGGACTTAGGTGAAGCTAACCCCATCCAAATTTGCTTGTGAGTTTGATGCTGAAATCATGCTCACTATAGTTTCAAACATGTTGATGAAGGAGCCTCTATGGACAATCTTAATGAAAACCAAACAACAACAAAACTAAAAGGAGGGGGCGTGGCTTGGACGCCGATCGGGATGGCGGCGTGAACTTGCAGCTCCGCGCAGGGTCCCACTAATTCTCCTGAAATCTGCACCCGGAGCGACCCCTGGTCGGTGTGACTGGCCTACGAAAAGTTGGGGAGCCTCTGGGGAGCGGCAGAAAGCACTTTGGGGTTCGCTGGCCCCGTGGAGACCTCGTAAGACGACGGCCGAGGTGTTGCCTGGAGTGTGAAGAAAATGGCGACGGCGCGGGTCGATGGCCTCGGAAACCGAAACTGAGCGGAATTGGCGTCGACTGGCGGGGTGGCCCGCTTCTGCGAGATCGGAGTTGTGGGAGCTGTAGATGCGGTACTGAAAGGCGGGGAGTTTGGTGCACAGCATTGGATCGGGGTATTGGGGGCGACTGCTCGTCTCTACTCCTTTCCCCCTCCCCCTCCCCCCGGATCTGGCGGCAGTGAGGTGGACGGCGCTGGTCCTTCTGATCCTTGGAGTTGCGGGCATTGTGGAGGCACTCTGTCGCGATCATTGCTGAGACGCACGTCCCACTGGACAGTGGTCGTTGGGACTTGGCGAGGCCCTCTGCCCGTGTAGAGGCGACGGAGACACCTAAGATGGCGGCTGC
The DNA here is from genome assembly GCF_964263255.1 of Lissotriton vulgaris. Lineage (NCBI taxonomy): Eukaryota > Metazoa > Chordata > Amphibia > Caudata > Salamandridae > Lissotriton > Lissotriton vulgaris. The sequence continues at coordinate 990,385,777 of NC_141695.1, forward strand.
GGGGGGAGCGACCAACATGGAGCAGGGCCGGGAGGACGTGGCCGCACTATCCCAGGTTGGCGAGGCCTCCCCGCCGATGATGGACCAGGAGCAGAGGCTACATCGGCGCTTGGATGCCATACTGGATGCTATCACCTCGACCAAGGAGGCATTGCAGCAGGACATTGCGCAGGTCGCTACGGGGCTGGGGCTCCTGCGAGCGGATCATGCCAAGTTGGCGGATAAGGTAAAGGACCATGAGCAGCTCTTATTGGACCTGAAACCGGCGGTGGTGACCGCGGAACACAAGATAACGGACATCCTGACCCGGCTGGACATGTTGGAACGACGAGCGGAGGATGCCAAAAGCCGCAACAGAAGGAACAACGTGCGGGTCGTAGGCCTGCCGGAACGAATTGAGGGGGAGGATGCGGTGGCCTACATGGAGGAATGGTTCCGGACTGTGGTGGCACCGGAGGGACTTACTTCCTTCTTTACATTGGAGCGAGCTCACAGGGTGCCGGCTCGCCCGCCAGCGCTTGGCCGCCCCCCCAGACCGATGGTGGTGAGGCTCCTTCATTATAAGGACCGGGACCTCCTAATCCAGAGAGCTCGGGCTTCGGGCCCATATGAGGTGGAAAACAGCAGGGTCACGATCTTCCCGGACTACACTCAGGCGGTCCAGAAGAATAGGGCATCATTTCTGGCAGTGAAAAAGGAACTGAGGGAGGAGGGCATCCAGTACTCCTTGCTCTTCCCGGCCAAGCTGCGGATAATCCTGGATGGGGCCACGCACTTTTTTCAGACCCCGGATGAAGCATGGCTGTGGTTGGAATCGTACCGAGCTGGCACGGACAGGAATCACAAAAGTCGGCGAGATCAGCCTAAACCGCCTCAGGTCCGGCAGTCCCAAAGGATTCGCTCCCGCACTAGGCGTCAGCGAGAGAAACGGGAGGCCCAAATGGCTGCAGACAAGAGAGAGGCGCTTGCAGCGACGGCGGCCATTACGAGACCGCAGCCGGAGAGTGAACTAGCGGCGACGGACTCTGGCGACGACGGTGGCAGGACCGGAGAGGAACTTTCGGAGGCGGAGAGCTCGAAGGGGCCGGTGGTCACCCCCCAGACGTCTGATGAGATTTTTCATGGCTGATTCTTCATTGGGACTTGGACACGGTTTTTGGTAGGGTGGCATCCTGTTGGAGCTGGTTGGGTCGCCGGGCAGGGTGCCACGTTGGCATGGCGGGATGGAGAGCGCGGGGCGCGGGCTCCGCTTGCCGGGGTCGGCGATAACTCACCCCCCAGGGGCCCTTAAGTCCTTCTGTGGTGGCGACCACAGGTTAGTCGGATGTGTGTTTGGTTTAAGGTTTGGATCGGGGCTGACACCAGGTTTGTGGGCTCTGTCCTGGGGAGTGGGGTTCGGGGAGTTTTCTTTTCTATAGATTGTTTCGGGGGGGGCAACTGCTATGGTGTGGGTATTGACTGGCTGCATTTGAACTGGATCGCTCTATGCTGGTATGGGGAAGTTACCTAACTTGAAATGCCTAACGTGGAATGTCCGAGGGCTGCGAACTATGGTCAAACGCCACAAAGTGCATGCGTATTTGGTGAGGAGGGGGGTTCAGGTTGCCATGTTGCAGGAGACTCATTTAACGAAACAGGAATGCACCACACTACAGAAGAGATGGCGGGGTCAGGTTTTTGGCACCACTTACTCAGCGTTTGCTAGAGGGGTACTGATATGGGTGAGAGCAGGGATACCGTTTCAGGTGCTGAATCAATTGGTGGATCCCGAGGGCAGATATGTGGCGGTGGAGGGGAGGTTATATGGTCGGGATGTGGTTCTCAGCTGTGTATATGCTCCAAATGTTGATCAGGCCTGCTTTTTCGATGGTTTATCCGGATCCTTGGCCTCCTTCCTAGCGGGTCCTGTGATACTGGGGGGGACTTTAATTCGATCACGGATGTGGCCTTAGACAGATCTCACCCTCCCCTTGTTGACTCCCCGGTACGTAAGCTGGCCATGCATAGGAAGGATTGGCAAGAAAGGTGGGGGCTGTTGGATGTATGACGGGAACAACACAGGGATGTTAGGGACTACTCCTTTTTCTCGGCACTCCATGCTCTACATGTTAGAATTGATTCAGTACTGTGTAGTGGGTCCCTGGCCCCATTGGTCTCTCACACGGAGTATCTGGCCAGAACCATCTCGGATCACAATCCTCTGCTGGTGCATGTCCAATGGCAGCGGGAGCGTTCCGCGATTCCAACATGGCGGCTCCGGCCCGACACGCTGGAGGACTCGGTGCTCAGTGATGCAGTCCAACAGGGCATTGATCAGTATTTCAGTGAGAATGAGGGTACAGCTACGTGTAGGTCCACTGAATGGGATGCGATGAAAGTGGTGGTGAGAGGTGTATGCTTGGGTAGGTTTTCGAATGCTCGATTGTCGGAGCTGAATGCGCTTGCCAGTGCGGAGGAGAAACTGAGGGAACTGGAGCGGCGTAGGCCGGACCAACCGGAATTGCAGGCCCGGTTGCTGGAGGCAAAGGAGGTGGTGGCCACCGAAACGGAACGGTTACAGAGCTAGGACTACAGACAATACGCCATTAGAGCGCATGCCGAAATGGATAAGGTGGGTACGCTCCTGGCCAGGCTTGCTAATCCTGAACTTAGAGGCTGCCCGGTCCTAAGCATCAAAAATGCACTAGGGGAAACGGTGTATTCCCAATCGGCGGTGCTGGAGTGCTTTCGGGCCTATTATGCGGAGTTGTACGAGAGTCAGTTGGGAGTAGAGGCCTGCGAAATCGCGGCGTATCTGGAGTCAAGGCAGCTTCCGGTCCTTGACGATGACGATGCAAAAGACTTAGGTGGGCCTATCACGCTGGCCGAGATCAGGGCGGCCATTAAGCACATGGCGAGGAATAAAACGCCCGGTGTGGATGGCCTACCGATAGAGTTCTACCAGAAGTACGTTGATAGTTTGGCACCCAGACTGCTGGAGGTGTATACGGAGGCTTACAGGTTGGGGGATCTGCATGGATCAATGAGGGAAGCACTGATAGTGCCGTTGCTAAAACCCGGCAGGGAAGCGACTGATGTGAGGTCCTACAGGCCATTGTCCATGCTGACGGTAGACTACAAGATATTGAGCCGGATCTTGGCCACCAGGTTGGCCCCACACATGACTGGCCTGGTGCACAGGGACCAGGCGGGGTTTATCCCCACGAGGAGCACGGCGTTAAATATTCGTCGCCTGGTTGGGATACTGGATAGTACAGTGGATACGGACGGTGCCCAGGCGGTGTTGTCTGTAGACATTGAGAAGGCTTTTGATAGTTTGGAATGGGTCTATCTGGATGAAGTGCCAGTGAGGTTTGGTATTGGTGAAGGGTTCCGTAGGTGGACGAAGGTGCTGTATTCCTCGGCAACGGCGCGAGTACGCCTGGGCAATCTGGTGTCCGCGGCTTATCCAGTTGGTAGGGGAACGCGACAGGGGTGCTCCCTTTCCCCTCTTTTGTTCGCACTGGCGATGGAACCCTTGGCGGTGCGTGCCATGTCGGGAGACATGTATGCAGGGATTGCAAGTGGAGGGCAGCTGCACCACATCTCACTGTATGCGGATGATCTGCTGCTATATATGGAGGACACGGAACGGGCTCTGGAAGGGGCGATGGAAATGCTGTCTGAGTTTGGCCGGTTGTCGGGCCTCAGGGTTAACTGGGCGAAGACCTGTGTCTTTCCGCTTCGAGCGGATGCGCCCTGCCCCGCACGTGACATGGGGGTGGTCTGGGAGCCATCTTGCTTTACTTATTTGGGAGTCCGTATCTACCACGAGGCCGCGGACCTATTAGATGGCAATATTGGACGGTGCGTACGGGCGCTGAGAGGTTGTATGTCCTTTTGGGCATCCCTTCCCCTGACGGTGTTCGGTAGGATTGCTCTGTTGAAAATGGTAGCGCTTCCACGGCTCCTGTATTATTTTCGAACGCTGCCCATTTGGATTCCTCAGAGGATCTTTAGGGACTTGCGGATGATGGTTATTGACTTCCTTTGGGGGCATGGCCGCCGTAGAGTGGCACTGAACACGTTGCTTCGCCCCAAGATTGAGGGGGGGATGGCAGTTCCTGACTTTGAGTTGTATTACTTGGCAGCGCAGCTTCAGGTTCTTACGCAGCATGTGGCTAGGGTGTTCAGAGGGCCGGAGTGCGACCGAGAGTTGGGGATACAACGCCATGTCCTGGCCTATATCGTTATGCAGCAGAAACTGGAGTTGCGAGGCCTCACTATGGAGGAGCGGACGCTCAGGTTATGCTGGCAGAGGAGTCTGAGGAGGGCGAAGGCGACCCGACCGTATGCACCGGAGATACCGATAGGCATGCTGACAGCACTGCCGCATGGGGGCGATTGGTCCCCATTGTTGGAATGGGAGGAGTCGGGACTGCAAGTGGTAGGGGACCTGTATATTGATGGGACCTTGGTGCCCTTCGGGGTACTACAGGAACAGTTTGGGCTTCCGGAGGGGAGCTTCCTCTTGCATGCGGCCGTGGTGGCGGCCATTCAGAAGCATTGGAGAGGGGGGCTCATTGAGCCGGACACGACTATGGCATGCCAGTACGTAGTGATGGCCGCCGGCACCTTTAAGGCGGTGACCTGCCTCCATAATAGGATGCTGCATGAGGGGCTGGAACCGCTCCTAGGGCTGAAAGCGAAATGGGAGGCGAGCATAGGCAGGCCCATTCCGGACACGGTGTGGGGCCATATTCTTAAGCGTACGTGGAAGGGCACGAGGAACGCGCGCTTCCAGCAGGTGCATTTCTTTGTATTACATAGGGCCTACTTGACTCCGGAGAAGATCAAACGGTACTTCCAGGTGCAGGAGGCGCGGTGTCCGAGGTGCTTGGCGTCGGAGGCGGATATGGATCACCTGTTCTGGGGCTGTCCGAAATTAGAGGCTTACTGGGCGGAGGTAGGGGAACTTCTCAATGCAGTGACCGACAGGGAGGTGGAGTTTGATATGGCGGCGTGCTTGTTGCTCTGGTTCCCACACACCAAACACACTAAGGTGACAAGTAAGTTTATTGACCTAGGGCTGATACTAGGCAGGCTGATGCAGGCTCCTATTTCCCCCTCGAAGGACGCCAGTAATGCTGCACTGGATTTTGCTAATTCTATTTCCAGAGCAGTTGATTTATTAGCCCCTGCCTCCCTAAGTTATTCAGCCAGACGGAAACCTTCTGCTACTATAAACACTGAATTGGTAACAAGGATAAGGGGCGCACAGCAATATGTATGGCAAGTTAAGATTCAAAGATATTAACAGTGACTGCTACTAGGCAGAAAAGGAAGGTTACCAAACTTCCTTAAGTATCCTGGACTAGTCCAAGATATAAATTAATTCTAGACTCCTGCCGAGCAGTCTTATAACTTCGTGTATTCAGAAGAAATCACAGTGTAATATTTACATCAGAAAATTATTATTCAGTCATTAGTATATGAGCAAAAAGTCCCAATTCTCATCCAGTGAGTATACAGACACCCGAATCTTGAAATACGTCTGGTCCAAGTTTATTCCAAGTTTTGAAAGGTCAATCCAAATCGTCCTTGATTCAATCAAAGAGTCTATTCAATTCCAAAGTTCATTCCAAATATTCAACAAAGTTCAAAGAACAACCTCTGCAGCCAACACGTGTTTCGTTGGGCATTAATCTCATGCCAGTCAACTTCCTCAGGGCTGCAAGCCAAATTAATAAAACATATAAACTAGTATGAAATATGTATCAACAATATTGTTGGTGTAAAAAGATCAATATTATGCTATTATAAAATTCACCTCCTAGGTGAGTAGAAAAACATAGTACCCTTAATTAAGTGACATGTGTTATTCAAAATAACTGTATGTGGATCCCGGTGTCTCTTCTATGACAACAGCTTAACAGTTAGGTGTTCACCAAATTCATGATAGTGATAAAAAAGAAAAATAATATATCATTTACCTAAACTATAGGTCAATATTCTCCAATCTCAAGATCCTTTCAGCAATATTTGTGCACAAACTTTACTATATCTGCAAATAACACAGGAAAGCTTTTAGCTCTGTCACCACTGCAGTCCATTATCAAAGATTCTTAAAGTCTCATTCGCAATATTATTCAATCTTAAAGTTTAGTAAAATTAAGATAGTAATATAAAGTTAATACCTCTGCACTTCTTTACTCCCACGTTGATATTATTTGATGACTATGTAGTTGTCCTCTACGTATCTATCAAAAGAATTCCAACTTTCAGACTCTTACTATTATATACAATCACATAAATTCCTATTGTATATAACTTAGTCTCACCTCATTTATATCTCGGTATGTAGTTGTCTATTCCCGAGTCTGAAAGTTGGAATTCTTTTGATAGATACGTAGAGGACAACTACATAGTCATCAAATAATATCAACGTGGGAGTAAAGAAGTGCAGAGGTATTAACTTTATATTACTATCTTAATTTTACTAAACTTTAAGATTGAATAATATTGCGAATGAGACTTTAAGAATCTTTGATAATGGACTGCAGTGGTGACAGAGCTAAAAGCTTTCCTGTGTTATTTGCAGATATAGTAAAGTTTGTGCACAAATATTGCTGAAAGGATCTTGAGATTGGAGAATATTGACCTATAGTTTAGGTAAATGATATATTATTTTTCTTTTTTATCACTATCATGAATTTGGTGAACACCTAACTGTTAAGCTGTTGTCATAGAAGAGACACCGGGATCCACATACAGTTATTTTGAATAACACATGTCACTTAATTAAGGGTACTATGTTTTTCTACTCACCTAGGAGGTGAATTTTATAATAGCATAATATTGATCTTTTTACACCAACAATATTGTTGATACATATTTCATACTAGTTTATATGTTTTATTAATTTGGCTTGCAGCCCTGAGGAAGTTGACTGGCATGAGATTAATGCCCAACGAAACACGTGTTGGCTGCAGAGGTTGTTCTTTGAACTTTGTTGAATATTTGGAATGAACTTTGGAATTGAATAGACTCTTTGATTGAATCAAGGACGATTTGGATTGACCTTTCAAAACTTGGAATAAACTTGGACCAGACGTATTTCAAGATTCGGGTGTCTGTATACTCACTGGATGAGAATTGGGACTTTTTGCTCATATACTAATGACTGAATAATAATTTTCTGATGTAAATATTACACTGTGATTTCTTCTGAATACACGAAGTTATAAGACTGCTCGGCAGGAGTCTAGAATTAATTTATATCTTGGACTAGTCCAGGATACTTAAGGAAGTTTGGTAACCTTCCTTTTCTGCCTAGTAGCAGTCACTGTTAATATCTTTGAATCTTAACTTGCCATACATATTGCTGTGCGCCCCTTATCCTTGTTACCAATTCAGTGTTTATAGTAGTAATTTTGGGTTGGGCTGCCGCAAGAGGCCAGAATAGTGAAAATGAATCGTGAACAAGAAGCACAAGATTTATTCAATAACCTAAACACAGGCTCATCTGTAAATGTAGCAGTAGCCTCTACAACACCAGCAAGACAGGAAGGGCTTAGAGCCAAATTTGTGAGACTAGAGAAACTAAAAAGAGCAGAATTAAATAAGTGGTGGGATGCGGTGACACTTAAACAGTATTTTAAGTTGGAATTCTTTTGATAGATACGTAGAGGACAACTACATAGTCATCAAATAATATCAACGTGGGAGTAAAGAAGTGCAGAGGTATTAACTTTATATTACTATCTTAATTTTACTAAACTTTAAGATTGAATAATATTGCGAATGAGACTTTAAGAATCTTTGATAATGGACTGCAGTGGTGACAGAGCTAAAAGCTTTCCTGTGTTATTTGCAGATATAGTAAAGTTTGTGCACAAATATTGCTGAAAGGATCTTGAGATTGGAGAATATTGACCTATAGTTTAGGTAAATGATATATTATTTTTCTTTTTTATCACTATCATGAATTTGGTGAACACCTAACTGTTAAGCTGTTGTCATAGAAGAGACACCGGGATCCACATACAGTTATTTTGAATAACACATGTCACTTAAGTAAGGGTACTATGTTTTTCTACTCACCTAGGAGGTGAATTTTATAATAGCATAATATTGATCTTTTTACACCAACAATATTGTTGATACATATTTCATACTAGTTTATATGTTTTATTAATTTGGCTTGCAGCCCTGAGGAAGTTGACTGGCATGAGATTAATGCCCAACGAAACACGTGTTGGCTGCAGAGGTTGTTCTTTGAACTTTGTTGAATATTTGGAATGAACTTTGGAATTGAATAGACTCTTTGATTGAATCAAGGACGATTTGGATTGACCTTTCAAAACTTGGAATAAACTTGGACCAGACGTATTTCAAGATTCGGGTGTCTGTATACTCACTGGATGAGAATTGGGACTTTTTGCTCATATACTAATGACTGAATAATAATTTTCTGATGTAAATATTACACTGTGATTTCTTCTGAATACACGAAGTTATAAGACTGCTCGGCAGGAGTCTAGAAAGGAAACCTTCTGCTCCCTGGTTCACGGACCATCTTAGACTGCTGAGGCAGGGATGCAGGAGGCAGGAAAGGCAATGGCGAAAAACCTGGAACCCCACAGATAGAGATAAACACAAGCTGTTACTTGGAGAATATAAGTCCAAGGTCATCATAGAAAAGCAGGACTATTTCTCCAGGCTTACATCGTCCATCACGTCCCCTAGGGAATTATTCAAGATTGTGGATTCCCTGTGTTCGCTACAAACGCCTGATTCCATCATAGGTTCCCAAGAGCTGTGTGACAAGATTGCTCACTTCTTTCACGCTAAAATCACTGACATCTCTCTCACTCTGGAAGCACAGAGAGACCTTATGGCTTCCCGTCCTCCCCCGTCTCAACCGGTTTTAGAATCTTGGGCCAAGGACCCCTCTAAAATTCTGACCAACTTCCCGCCCCTTACTCTCAACCAACTAGACTCCCTGCTAAACAGGACAAAGTCAGGTTCTCCTATGGACCCCTGTCCGTTGAAGGTTCTGAAAGATTGCAGGGAAACCTTGTTGCCCCTGCTTCTTGAGGTAATGAACCAGGCTATGGCCCAGGGCCTTTTCCCTGCTTCCTGGAAACAAGCCATAGTCAAGCCATTGCTTAAAAAACCCACCCTGGACCCGGACACCCTTAAGAACTTCAGGCCGATTTCCTTACTGCCTGCTCCAGCCAAAATGTTGGAATCACATCTCAATCATCATCTGACTGCTTTCCTTGATGCCTCTGGGTTCCTGGACCAGTCTCAACATGGCTTTCGAAAATTCCACAGTACTGAGTCGGCCCTTACAGTAGTGACGGACAATATACGATCAAAGGTCGACCAAGGCCAGACCACTTTTTTGGTCCTCTTAGACCTGACCGCCGCCTTTGATACCCTATCTCCCTCGACTTTAACTGCTCGTCTGAGGGAGATAGGGGTGGAGGGTCCTGCACTGAGCTTGCTGTCCTCTTTCCTTGTTCAGAGAGAACAGAGGGTCAAGCTAGGAGAGTTCCTCTCCTCTGTTAAGCCTGTGCAATGTGGGGTTCCACAGGGGTCGGCCTTGAGCCCGACCCTCTTTAACATTTATGTGGCCCCACTTGCCAGACTAGTAAAAGCTCAGGGGATGGAGGTGGTGTCATACGCCGATGACACCCAGATCATGGTGTCCCTCTCCCACTCGGTGAGTACCTCAGCGCTCAGCTTCAGGAATTGCATGCAAGCTGTCTCCGACTGGATGATTTTAAACGCCCTGAAGCTGAACGGAGAGAAAACAGAGGTCTTGATCTTTGGAAAAGATCAAAACAGCTGGTCCAATGAATGGTGGCCTCCCTCTCTTGGAGCTTGTCCCGTACCGTCAAATTCCGCCCGGAATCTTGGCGTGATTTTTGACACCTCTCTAGACATGTCACTACAGGTCAATAGAACTGTTTCTACCTGTTGGGGAGTGATCAAAGTACTTAGAAAAATCGCCCACTATCTTTCCCCTCAAGCTCGCAAACAGACCGTGGTGGCCTTAGTTACATCACGGCTAGACTATTGTAACGCCCTGTATGCAGGCATCAATAAAGGCCTCATCCAACGCCTCCAGTCCATCCAGAACGCGGCTGCCAGATTTGTTCTGGACCTCCCTAACACCGCTTCTGTCTCTCTTGCAAGGAAGAGTCTTCACTGGCTCCCGATTCAGTCTAGAGTCTCTTTTAAAATCCTATGCCTAGTCTTCAGTGCCCTATCCGACGGCAGCTCTGAGGCCATAAGTTCCCTTCTGAGTCCCTACACCCCCAGCAGAAACCTTCGTTCTGCCAATAAGAACCTTCTCACCGTCCCTCGGACAAACAAGGTTAGATGGGGCGGAATAGCTTTTTCATTTGTGGCCCCTAATTTATGGAATGCCCTCCCCTCTGAGATCAAATCTCAACCCACCATGGTTCTCTTTAAGAAGGCTTTAAAGACGTGGTGTTTCATCAAGGCCTATCATTAATCATGCTCTCTGACCGTATCATTTTATTTGGTTAGGCGCCTTGATGCCCTCTGGGGCTAAGTTGCGCGATATAAATCTCGTTTCATTCATTCATTCATACTGGCACAGAGAGAGATTACCTGGCACTGGAAGTCCAGGGAGGGACCGTCTGTGAGGAGGTGGACGAATGACTTGCTGAGGTGGTCCGAGTGCGAGAGTGTGCTCCGTATGAGGCAAGCTGTCAAGCTTGATAATGAAAAGAACTTAGAATAAGCGCGTGCATGGGAATTGATAGTGCAGGCTCTGCATGACTCATTGGTGGAGGATGAGGACTGAATGGATAGGACTCGAGGACACTGCGAGGCTTAGGAGTACGGAGGTATCAGCGGATCTGTAGCGGGACCCATGCAAGAGTCAGGAACATGGCACACACCATTAGCGGTTGCTGGGGGGTGGGACTAGGGGTTATTCTGGGGCTGTTGAGGGGTGGGCTAGGAGCCGGGAGGCAGATTGGATACGGCAGCGATTCCGGATTGGGACTGCTTACTGGGTCTGTGGAGCGTGGGTGGATAGCGGAGAAGCGGCAGGGGCGCATGGGACGGACATGATGAGGCCCTTGTAGGGACCGGGGAACGGGATTGCAGCGTCTCCGTAGCACTGGAATGTTAGTCTAGGATGGCTGGTGTTGGGGACAGGTTAGGGGTTGGGGGGGTAAAATGCAGATACGTAAAGAGATTTCGACCATTGTCAGGGACGCTCACCATGATGTCTTGCTACTAACTGGGACGCTGTGCCGCCCGGCCTCCGGGATGCGGGCTGAACGGCTGTGTATGATCTACGCTTTTACGATTGATGCGGGGGGACACCATGAGTGTACTGGTTGAGCAATTGTATGCAATGGTTTCTAATTCTGCAATAAAAACAAATAAAAAAAAAAAACTAAAGGTTGGTTGATATTTGAAAAGCTTTTGTGAGCTGATACCTTAAGATATAGAGTTAATACTAGACTTAAGCCTTATTAATTATTTGTTTATAGCTACAATATATGTGTCAGTACCATTCGTCAGACTGGTGTGAATGTGTGCTACAGTGATGCTACTGTGTAGAGGTGCCACAACATCTTTCACTCTACACACTCTCCCCATCCCAATCCCCTTCCCCTTCCCCCTGGGATTTGCCACCAGAGCCAAAGTCTCCTCCTGGAAAGTGAAGGCAACTCTCAGGAGGATTCAAGAACTAGTGTCACTGCCCATTAGGAATCATCTGGGTTCCAGGTAGGTGACTTATGACAGCAAGATCTTAATCTTTATTCAACAATTACAAAAAATACAATTAAAAAGAAAGTACATCACACATCTAAAACATTATTTCATTATTAGGGACTAAAAACAATCCTAACTAGACATACAGTCACACCAAGTTCTTCCTTTTTCTGGGTGAAGCAATGACATCTTTTTTTATTTAGCTCATTACACTTTGGCTTTAATCTCATGTCCTAATTTTCTTTCATATAGTAAAAAGATATGAGGCAACCAGGTATTTTGGGGAAATGGGTGTGTATATATAAATTCAAAACTACAACGGTTCCATCATTAAGACCTATGTTTCCTTGGCCTAACAAATGCACCTACATACATGTGTGAAACAGGTATCTTATTTATCATGAACTATTTGTTCATTTATCCAAAACGCATTTGATATGTGCTCCAAAGACGGTACAGTGATAGTGAGTAGTGACAAAGGTGAACAGTAGTACTCAGGTACTATTTGCAAGAAGCATAAACCAGCATTGTTGACTAGATGGTATTTACATTTTTTATTCAGAGTACAGTTTGCAGACACAACAATGTATGTCCTGACAGGTGAGGACGTCAATGTTTCATCTCTCACAAGCTTTTCCACAGTGTCTTCATCAGAAAAAAGTTAGTAGCAACTTTATGGGAAACGTACCATGGGTAGCATGAATAGTCAATAATAATCTTTCAAATAGAATCTCTCAAAATCAGGACTTGTAGCAATTGGCACCTGTGGAGATTCGGATGAAAGACATTGACAAGCTACTACCTCTAGTTTAGTAACTTATTGCAATCAGTTCGGCATCTAAGCATTGCTCTCCTTACATTTGCATGCAAAGGTTACTATGAAATCTGTGCATCTATCGTATTGGGATATGTTAAGTTGAGTTTCAATTTAACTTTTGTGAAGGACTTGACTACCCACTGTACATTGAAGGACTGGGTTCTTTTGCACCCAGCGGTGCCAGGGCACAACACCTGAAACCTTCGTGGGTAACCTGCTCCGGCGTACAAGTCACAGAGACACGGGACACTTCCTTCGGCGTCAAAGAGTCAAGGTTTATTTACTGCAGGGAACACAGAAGTCACGGCAAGTACACCACGTGCAACTTGGGGAGACTGCTTCAAATTGGTTTTGTGGATCGCTCCTTTTATACAGTTTTTACCCATAGGCTAACATTGAACACAAAGGTTTACAACTCAGTTCCCACATCTAGCTCCCAGAGGGGTCGCTTTGGTCGCTTTGAAACATACAAGGTCCGGAACATAAGTGCGGAAACATTTGGCGGTTCCCAACTGTAAAAACCCATCTTCCCACCATTAGCAAATTCCAATCAGCAGTAAAGTAGATTGAAACAGGAACGAAGACAGGTGCAGAGGAAGACGGAGACAGTGGGGAGATCGGAAAGGGTGTAAAAGGGGAGGTGCCGGGAAGCACGAAATACAGGCATCAAAGGGACGTGCCTAATGAGATGCACGGCTGAGACAATAAGTCCGTGCGGCAAGATGAGCCTCGAGCGGCGCCACCTGCCTTACAGTAGCAACCCCCTCGTCATAAAGACACTTTCAAAGAACATGTGTCTTCCGCAAATATCTTGGGAGTCCCAGGGTCGCGAAGCGGACAGCGTCCGTTCGCTGACTACTTGAGGGCAAGAGACAAAATGGATGCCGTATCTAAGATGGAACCCGTGGGTACAGATGAGAAGCCCACGTAACAAACGAACGGTTTAAGTTAGCACAGCGAAACTGCGCGCACTTACTAAACTCGTCATTTGCGGTTCATAGATACTAGACTCGACCATATTCGTGCGAGTCAAAAACACCACTTACAATTGTCACGGAACCTCAGACGCTCCTTTTGCCCTCATGTAGGCAAGCACTAGTCGGAATCATATTCCATATTCATCAGACCATCAAGATGTCGTTGTAGCATAGCTCTGTCCGACCGAGTCCCCTTGGTAACAGGTGGTTGTCTCATACACGTTGTAGCACAGAGGCCACATAAGGCAGGACCACACTGCACACAAAGGCAACACGTGAACAGGAACACTACCACAACCCCGATGATCATCAGAATCTTCCAACCCCAAGTCGACATCAGGCCCCAAAACCAACCGAGTAGCGTCCAATCCCCTACATCCACGTGTATGGATTCGGAGATCTTATGCAACTTCGAGATGGCTTGATAGACAGTAGGAGCATTATCAGGTATGAAAATGCAACAGCTCGAATGGATCACTTTACATACCCCACCGCGATCTGCCAAGACGACATCTAAAACCATACGGTTTTGCAATGTCATAAGTCTCTCCGCCTGAAGTTCTGTGGTGATATTACCAAGGGCACTGGCAGTAACATTAGCTGTCGATTCTACCACTCGAGTCAAATGTCTCAGGTTCCTACTATTAACCATAGGTCCCCAAAACGGGAGGAAACCCTTGAAAAAGTCTCCTGCCTCTTGACCGGCAGTATCCTCTTCGCTAATTACGCCTCGTACAACTCTAGTCTTATGGTAATCGGCATCTACAGTGAACGTCGGAGGCAACAGATTTGCAACAAAACATGAGCCCATGAAGTCTGAGGGCAACCATGTATATGCACGATCATGACAGATGAAGTACGTACCCTTGGCAGCCAGAAACACAGGGGACGGGGACATTGGCAGAACGTAACTTTCGGTGCAAGCACTGGCTCCAAGTCGGGCTTGCGAACCACGACCCACGAGACAAAGATTACCAGTGTGGGGTACGACCCATATTGGAGGCGAGCTTTGAAGCTGCTTTTCATTAGTGAACATACTATATTCCCCTCTACTCGGGGCCTTATAGGCTTGTACCTCTTCCTTAGGGATGAGAAAAGCATCATGGATCTCATCTTCCAAATCCTGTATTGCCATCGATAACACCCACTGGTACGAGGTAGGACCAGGTTTGGGGGAACGTTGTTCTGGAGTGGGGTGGAAACCTAGTGCGCTTCGAAGCATTGTTTGGTATGCTCGAGCTGACCCTTGGGAACTATACGGTAACACCAGATATGGAATTCCCTTACCCGTAGTATGTGGCATCAACCCACACACCCAACAATTAGTAGTGTTAACCACTAACTGATGCTGATGGAGGAGCTGGATAAAGGAATTGTTGCGGAATTCTACACGTCTAGCCTGTTCGTGTTCCGGTAAGATATGAAAGGAATGGGGAGAAGCAGTAGTAGCAGTAAGAGTAAGGTTAGGGTAAGGAGTAGGAGTAGGGGTAGGAAGTAAAAAGTAAGTCATAGCATAATACACCCCACCCGCCAAGAATGCAGAAGCAGTTAAAAACAGTACAAACAATTGGAATACAAAACATTTAGTACGACTAAGTTTCTGCAGTTTGACTCTATACGCCTGAGCTCCTTCCAAATCGTTCAGCTTCGAAAATGCCATTTCCCTACGACCGTCCGCAACGTTTCTTGACGCACTTCGTTCTGTGCAGCAATAGTCAATCCCCAGGAGTTCCTAGGAACCGACGGCCTTTAACCTAGCGTCAAGACCTACTGTCCAGAAGGAAGTACGCGCGCGGCCCTACGGCCCTCAATACACAATATGTATTTATTTAGCACAATAATTCAGCTGTGGAAGGAAAAAGATACAAGGAAGAAGCTTGATATATGCACAAAACAAATTTCAGTGATACGAGTGTTCAAAGTTGATCAGGGGAAACGAGGATATTGCAGTTATCAGTTTCAGCAAAGCAAGAAAACAATTTTATTTGTCCTTAGTATGAGAACGCAAAGAATATCGATGTTTCCCGGGACGTGTCTGCTCGTCGAACAAAGGATCCGTTGAAGAGACAGCGTCCTGCTGATCAGTTTGTTGATTTGGTCTTGAGTCTTTTGCTGACAATGTTCCAACAGTGGCTTTCTGCTGCGCTGAGTGTTCACCAACAAGCTGTGCGTCGCTAAAAGGTACAAACGCCGGCAATGCCTCTGCTTCTGTCGACGCAATGCCCTTCCTCACCCACGGGTCTGCCGGCAAAGGAATAGGGACTCGTTTACAATGGGTAGCATGTACCCAATTCTTCCGCCCCTCAAGACGAACGGCAGTCCTCGTGGCCAGGAGCACCTGGTGAGGTCCAACAAAGCGGGGGTCCAGATTCTTCTTGCGCGAAAAATTACGGGTGACAACCCAATCACCGGGCTGGAGCTGGTGGCCTGGACCCTCCGTCTGCGTCGGCAAGGCGTCGTAAACCTGTTGATGAATTAACCTCAGTTTAGCAGTCAAGTCATGCAAGTAGTCAATCAACATCGGATACTCAAGATCAACGAATACTCCTGGCCTAGGAACCCCCCACACATTCGCAGGACGGCCGAACACTATTTCATAGGGACTAAGCCCTATTCGGGAGTGTACAGTCGCCCTAGTTGACAGTAGTGCTAGAGGCAAAGCGTCAGGCCACGAAAGTCCAGTCGTAGCCTGAATCTTCGCTAATTTTAGTTTAAGGGTACCATTGTAACCTTCAACCAATCCAGCTGACTGGGGATGATTGGCGCTATGGAATTTTTGATTAATTCCAAGGCCCTTACACACACTCTTCATCACACTTCCAACAAACTCACTTCCGTTATCTGACCACAGGACTCTAGGCATTCCGTACCGAGGAAAGTATTCCTTCAGTAGGATTTTCGCAGTAGACAAAGCAGTATTATCTTTGAGGGGATAGGCCTCGATCCATCGGGAGAATGCGCAAACCACAACCAAAACATATTTCAGGTTATTGCATCGCTCCATATGGATGAAGTCCAACTGAATCACCTCAAAGGGATACGAAGGAGGAGCAAAACTGCCAGGGGGAGTTGGGGTTCCTTTGCCAGGATTGTACATTATACACACCATACAATTCTTCACCAGACGTTCAGCACACTTCGTAATACCATCATTCTTCCACACATCAGCCAACAACTTGCAAATACCTTTCGCGCTAATATGTGCTAACCCATGTGCCATTGTCACAACGGCTAGTACATACGCATCCGGTAACATCCATCTTTTCTGATCCGACAAATCAATCCAGCAACCATTCGCATCCAACCTTCCCGTACTTTCTTTCCATTTCATCTTTTCAGTGTCGGTGGCCTCATTCTGAATCGCTTTCACGCTCTCTATAGTATTCTCACACATACTTGATTCTGTAGGCCACCTAACCGAACTCGTCACATACATTCGAGTGCTAAGGTTCCGGGCAGTCTCCTTAGCAATCTCATCTGCAAACGCGTTACCACGACCAACATCATCCGTCACCTTACGATGCGCACTACACTTGACAATCGCAACTTGAGCAGGCAAAGTCAATGCATCCAAAAGATCGTTCACGAGCTGGCCATGCTGTATTTTCGTGCCATGCGACGTGAAGAAACCACGCTCTCGCCACAACCGTCCAAAGCTATGCGCTACACCGAAAGCATACTGACTATCGGTGTACACATTCACACGTTTCCCTTTTGCTAACACACATGCTCTAGTAAGAGCAATCAGCTCTGCAGCTTGGGCAGAATTCTGATGCAATCTCGCAGTCTCAACAACAGTATTCAACGTCACAACAGCATAAGCAGTAGTCACATCACCATTCGGCAATTTAAAACATGACCCATCCACATACAGGGTGCCGTCAGGGTCTTCCAATGGGGTGTTTTTAAGGTCCACTCGACCTTTTGTTTCCTCCTCTGTACGCAAATAGCAGTCATGTTCTGCTACTTCATCTGACTCTGCACTAATTGGTAACAAAGTTGCCGGATTTAGGACATTACAACGTTTTATCTGAATGTGGCTTGCCAAGAGCGTCAATTCGTACCCAGATAACCTCGCACTCGTCAAGTGCTGAGTTTTCGTTCGATTCAAAAGAGTATCGACTGCATGCGGAACCATCACCGTAAGCATATTATCCATGACCAATCCTGCTGATTGTCGGATGGAGACCGCAGCTGCCGCAGTTGCTCTCAAGCAACTCGGCAATGCTCTAGCTACTGGGTCTAAGGTCGAGGAAAAATATGCACATGGACGTTGCTTACCACCAAAAGGTTGCGTTAAAACACTCAACGCACAACCTTCCCTCTCGTGAACATATAACGTGAACGGCTTGCTGTAATCAGGGGTACCTAACACAGGAGCCGAACACAATGAATCACGTAATTCAGAAAAACTTTTCTGACATTCTTCCGTCCATGGTAAAGGAGTTGAAACATCCTTGCACGTAAGAGCCACCAATGGTTTCGCTAGCAATGAAAAATTTGGAATCCACTGCCTGCAGTACGACGTGATACCTAGAAAGGCACGCACATCTCTTTGGGTTTGTGGCACAGCCATTCGCGCAATCGCTGCAATTCTCTCTGGAGTCAATCTCCTTCCCTCCTTTGACAATAAGTGACCTAGATAGGTTACTTCTTGACAACAATATTGGAGCTTAGAAGGTGACACCTTGTGATTTAACTCACAGAGATGTTGCAGCAACGATACCGTAGCAATTTTACAAATGTCCTGAGTATCAGCAGCCACCAATAAGTCGTCGACGTATTGGATTAAAGCCGCACCAACCGGCAACCTAAACGCATCCAGTTGACCCTTCAAAGCTTGACTGTAAATCGATGGACTTTCACAGTAGCCTTGAGGAGCGCGTTTGAAGCGGAAGCTACGTCCACCAAGAGAGAAACCGAAAAGGTCCCTGCTCTCTTCGGCAATCGGGATGCTGAAAAACGCGTTTTTCAAATCAATCACCGAAAACCATGAAGCAGTAGCTGGAATCAGAGTCAGTAGCGCCGTGATGTCAGGCACAACAGGGAATTGAGGAACCACAATTTTATTTACCTCCCGTAAATCGATAACAAAACGATAAACAGGCGGTTTGGTAGGATCAGTACGTTTAAGAATGGGCAGTACAGGGCTGTTGCACACGTTTCCCCGAGTCTCCTCAATAACATCTTTCTCGATCAAATCATAGATGATCGCCAACAAAGCTCGTTCACCATCAAGGGAGATACGGTACTGGGGAATACGTGGCAATCGCACATTCGATTTCAACTGAACAACATAAGGGGAGATATCAAGTAGGCCCACATCGTTTGGACCCGTCGCCCACAAAGACGCAGGAAGAGAATCCAATTCCGGTGGAAGCTTATCGAGGGACAAATACATGGGAGAGACTACCTTCTCTCCGAACGTAAGCTTTACACCCGCAGGAGAACAATACAAAGTTGCATACAAACGTTTAAGCAAATCCAGACCCAGAAGATTTTCACCACAACCAGTGGTTAAAATCAACGGAGCTTCGAGCTCACGAGGCCCAATTTTAAGGGGCAAAGGGCGCGAAACTGGATTGCTAACGGGGGCGCCAGAGAATCCAACGGAAACATTTGTTAAGCCAGACAAAGGTGCGCCAGGGAGTTTCGAATGCATGATAGAACTTTTCGCTGCACCAGTGTCCAACAGAAAAGGCTCAACGACGCCCGATGTAGCAACTGCGACGTAAGGCCCTCTCTGATCAACCGGAACTGATACCACTCCCTCTCCTTGTCTTTGGCTGTCCTAGTAATTACTGTCGTCAGTTCCCTGATCGACGTAATAATCGTCTACATTGTACTGCGCAGATCGTCCTTGCGATGATCCACGTTGATCGAAACAATTATTAGAATTTGATGAGTTGTCAGAGCGGTCGTTCTGAGCACCACGACCTCTACCACGTGATGCATTCTGTGAACCACCACGGCCTCCTCTAGACGAATTACCACTATTACGATCATTTAAAGCAGGACAATCAAATTTAATGTGTCCCTCCTGTCTACAATAAGCACATTGATTGTACCCTAATGAAGATCTGTTGAAAGAGGAATCATTACGCGACTGCGATCGATTCGATTGCGACTGTGATCTATTCTGCTGAGACGCATTCTGATTAGAACGCGGCGGATATGCTTGTTGCAACAACACTTTAGTTTTCAGCTCTTTTGTCTTTTTATCAGCACGGTCAGTTTCCTCTTTTTCTCTATTTTCATAATATTGCGCCGTAGCCAGAATCTGAGCTGAGGTAGAAACGGCCCACGCACTTTCTGAATTCTTCAATTTATTGCACAATTCGGGCAATAAGTTCGATACAAATTTATCCACAAACAGCCTTTGTCCACCCTCTGTACCCATATCCTGTCCACTATGATCAACGAATGTTTCCTCAAACCTCGTAAAGAAGTCTGAAACACTCTCATCTTTCTTTTGCTTACAGGCTGACAACTTGTCCCAATTTACCTTCATAGCTGGCATGAGCGTTTTCATTAACGTAATGATTCGCTGGGGAAGAAGTTCAATCAATTGATCGGGTTTAGTAGCAGCCGCTTGTCCAGCGTCTGCCGCTGTAATAGCAGCCCAATCACCACCTAATTCATTTGCGTGATCTTGGTGACGAATCTTGGCCCATACCGGTTGCGGTACGACATTGCCAAACAACATGTCGATATCGGCAAGATTCATTACCGTAGCATCTACGAGCTGCGACAATTCCTTATAATACCCAGCAGGATTTTTGCGAGGATCGGGCAAAGTTTGTTTCACCTGAAGCACTTCCGATCGTTTCCATGGGAGATGTATCCACACTCTCTGGAAATGCGCCGCTATTGGGTTATTAACATCGGTATTATCAGCGGGTACCCAAACCGGCGGAACTTCACGCATAGGATATTGGCCAGACTCAGCTTGTTGGCGTTCAAGATCCTCTACAAACAATGCGTGAGGAATAGGAGCTAGACGAAAAGACAGCAACTGCTCGATAGCACGTCGGACATTAGTATCGACTATCAGTCCAGTTGCGAACTGAAGCCGAAGATTAGACAGGGCGGTCAGCACCTCGTCAGGCGCAACGGCCGCTATCTGATCATGTAGGAGTTTACACATTTCGTCAAACACATATCTCTGAGTCGGTATGTTGAATTGACTAAATGTTTCGAGAACAACACGGGGTGGATTTCTCTGCGGATTGTCCATCCAACTCATCGCCATATTATATAGCGCAGCGCGTTCCCTATTACCAGGAAGCTGACTACGCCTCTGCGGTGGACCATCAGAACCAGCGGACCCAAAAACAGGTCCGAGCGACTGAAAGAAGCTAGCCGCAATGGGAGAACTACGGTTACGAGTAGAGGGACAAGAATAAGACACAGGACTAACCAGAGAAGGAGTAGAAACATTAGCAACAACAGGGGTTAACAACACAGGAGCAGTAGTGTGAGCAGGAGTATGTGGAAGCGGAGGAGCAGTAGGAATAGAAACAGGCACAGGAGCAGGAACAGTCGGAAGAACGGGTGCAGGTTGAGGAACAGGCGGAGGAATAACAGGTGGGAGAACAGGTACGGCAGGGACCACAGGAACTGCGGTACCCTGTACGTACGGAGGTGGCGACTTCATAAGATAGGACATTAAAGGATCCTCAACTGCCTCTTCCTTCTTATCCGACTCCGTAGGCAGAGCAGGATAGCATTTATCTATGGTCATACGTTGCAGCCTCTCAAACACTTCCTTATCCTTATCCTCCTTATCACGCTGAAACTGCTCAGCTTTCTTTACAATAGTAGCAACATTATCTCGCTCACTACGTTTATTCTGTCTGATCTCTTTCTGTCGGGCTTCTTTGCGCCACAACCGAAAGGCATCAAACATGGCCGGCCTAGATTTACGTTCGAACAACTTAATTTCCAAATTATCTAAGATCGACGCTTCGAAGCTACCATGAGGTGGCCAACGAAGATCGCCGTCTTTCTTTGTATATTTTATCCAATAATCGTTAAAAGCAATCGGGCCTAGCCCATGTTTGCTATATAAGTCATAAGTAGGAGTTCCTACCGGAGGTATCGGACACGAGTCCTCCAGCAGGGAATCCGCACCACAAGGTCTAAAGCAACTGAACAAAGTACTGCGACCAGGCATCTTGCACGCTAGCCGAGTTTCACAAACTTCAAGGGTTACGGGATTTACCAAGTCCCAGCAAGAACAAAACCCTCGGTCTTTGGCGGCTGCAGTCGTCAAACAAATACAACAACAAAGTTACGCTAGCAAAGTGTCACCGACAAAAACACTCACACAGCGTGTACAACAACAACAAACCACTAGTGTTTACAACAAAGACACTCGCTAAAGTGTCTACAACCAAAAACACTCGCTAAAGTGTTTACAACCAAGGATTCTGGGAGCGACCCACAAATACTTAACTCAAAGATCAATGGCGTCCTCAGGAAGGCCCGTCAATCGTCTCGCTATACCAAGGTCTACGCCAGGCGCCAAAACAGGTCTACAGTCAGGGCAGCAGTCCGTCGCAGCCGTTAGGAGGCGGGAATCTTCGCGGGAAAAGTCTTCGGGCCACTTATTTCGACAACAGGATCGATGAAGCGGGGTGCACCTTCCCTCGGAGATTTCACACGAAGTTCCTCACGATCGTCGGGCTTGGACCGGTACCACTGATGCAGCCCCACGTTGGGCGCCAACTGAAGGACTGGGTTCTTTTGCACCCAGCGGTGCCAGGGCACAACACCTGAAACCTTCGTGGGTAACCTGCTCCGGCGTACAAGTCACAGAGACACGGGACACTTCCTTCGGCGTCAAAGAGTCAAGGTTTATTTACTGCAGGGAACACAGAAGTCACGGCAAGTACACCACGTGCAACTTGGGGAGACTGCTTCAAATTGGTTTTGTGGATCGCTCCTTTTATACAGTTTTTACCCATAGGCTAACATTGAACACAAAGGTTTACAACTCAGTTCCCACATCTAGCTCCCAGAGGGGTCGCTTTGGTCGCTTTGAAACATACAAGGTCCGGAACATAAGTGCGGAAACATTTGGCGGTTCCCAACTGTAAAAACCCATCTTCCCACCATTAGCAAATTCCAATCAGCAGTAAAGTAGATTGAAACAGGAACGAAGACAGGTGCAGAGGAAGACGGAGACAGTGGGGAGATCGGAAAGGGTGTAAAAGGGGAGGTGCCGGGAAGCACGAAATACAGGCATCAAAGGGACGTGCCTAATGAGATGCACGGCTGAGACAATAAGTCCGTGCGGCAAGATGAGCCTCGAGCGGCGCCACCTGCCTTACAGTAGCAACCCCCTCGTCATAAAGACACTTTCAAAGAACATGTGTCTTCCGCAAATATCTTGGGAGTCCCAGGGTCGCGAAGCGGACAGCGTCCGTTCGCTGACTACTTGAGGGCAAGAGACAAAATGGATGCCGTATCTAAGATGGAACCCGTGGGTACAGATGAGAAGCCCACGTAACAAACGAACGGTTTAAGTTAGCACAGCGAAACTGCGCGCACTTACTAAACTCGTCATTTGCGGTTCATAGATACTAGACTCGACCATATTCGTGCGAGTCAAAAACACCACTTACAATTGTCACGGAACCTCAACATGAGCCAGGCATGCACATTTGTAATTTAGTGCTTGTCAATTAAATAAATGTTGGGACATTTTTAAGTGCTTTCCTTTGTGTTTTTTTACCAACCACTTGAAATTATATGCTCTTTACAGACTAATTAGAATTGCACAGTGTATGCAATGCATAATTTCTGGCGGTTGCAGAGGTCTAGAGGCTTTGGCATCTACTTTCAGTATGAAGTGAAACATTCAAAAAGTTGTATTATCATAGGAAAACCACGATGAATGAATAATATAAAACAATAGCACACCATTTGCATTACAAACCATCTCCCACTCATTCAATGCTTGAAGTCTGGCACAGTGTTGCATTTAATAACATTATTACTGCTTTTTCTTTTATCAATAAATCATTTTAAAGTTTTCCCCAGAACTTCAAATGATTGCTTGGCAAATTGCTAAGCCAATGATCTCAGAAAGGAACACTCAGGAGACTAGCTATCCAACCACAGACTCTTTTATGTTTCATGAACCATTAAAAACACATTTTATACTTAATATTCTCAAATGTTGAACAAACTTTTTATTAAAATGGTATTAAAGTTATACATTATTATAGGAAATATAACAATTTCTGTTTGTTTCCATGGTCTTATGGCTGTGACATTTCAATTTCCTTGAAGGTTATTATTAAATATATGTTTCTTGTCATATACTAATTCATGGGAACACATGACATTGTTGTCGCACCATATACAAATTTTCCTTAACAATTGTGAAAAATGGTAGTATCTAGTACAACGATGGATAAAAACAATAATGTTGTCTCATCTTCTGTCTGTTCATTTCGGTGTATTTTGTATTTGATTGCAAATTATTTGCATTTTACTATCAAATCAAATGAAAGGGATTGCATACAAAGTCAAGTATAGAAGGAGGGACAATGGGGGGTGATCTTGGATTTAAGGTCGAGAAAAGTTCACACCTCGATGGAAACAAATAATATAAATGACTGTTGGAATCTATTAAAAGTGAGCATACATGAGAGGTAATGAATTCACTTTATTTTCAAGCATTGAAAATAACATTTAAAACAAAATAGATCATTTAAAAAATATATACCCCGTTTTGTAAAATGTGAAACAGCAGATAGAAAACAAAACAAAATAAATGCTTGTAACACATTATAAGCGCACTATGAGATGTAAATATCACAGTTATTCCATAATGTTTTAGGTAGACTTGTTTAAGGTTAATAGCAAAATTCCCACGGTCCTTATGCGTCTGATGGAACTACAGGATTTCCTGCTTGCCAATAAAAATAATGTCCAGACCAGAGCTAAAATAAGGTAGCTGTATCATTGCGTGGTGACTATGAAATATCCACTCACCTTTTGAGACATGCAAAAATGTATTGCGTTTGGGCAAATGTGATTTTTTATTACCTTATCTGCTACTATAGATTTGTGTTACAGAGACAATGCCATTAGTATCGCCACACAATTAGTCTAGATTCCCTCAATCCTTGGTTTTAAGGACACAGTCACAGAACAGATTCAAATTTGTGATTATTTTAGTTGCATGTTCAGTATTGTTCGTGCTTTTATCCCGTGCTGCTAGAAACTCAGTGAAAGGCTGGCTGGAGTGTGAGGCCTTATCAAGCAGCAACCACAATCCAAGTTATAGTAAAGTACAAGCCAACCCCAAATTAACCTGGGCTCAACTTCCTGATAGCTTGGCACAGAGCAGTAAAGCTTAACCTAAAGACAATGTGTGAAGTATTTGTGCAACACTTCAAACAGTAAAACCATGAAAACACAACACACCTGGTTAGAGTGATAGAGTTTAATAAATAAAACAAGTCCAAAATGACAATTTTTTTTTTAGTAGAACCCGAGATATCGACTTTTTAAAAAGAAAATAGCACCAAATGGTGTTCTGCACCAACTGCGGATATCTAGTTGCACCAGATTAGGACAAAGTCACAAATTCAAGCCAACCACGATGGTGCATGAGCAGACTACAGGAACCAAGTTAGGCTTGCGGAACAGAGCACCTTAAATATAGGTTTGCAGAGAATTTCATGGGTCTATGTCGAAGGTCTGTTGGGCAGCCGAGATGATGCATCGGTTCTGAGATGCGGCAAGGCTGATGTGAGAGGGACCATGTCGTCACTGAGGATTCCGTAGATGGGGCTTGCTATGTGTTGGCCACCGCCGTGGATGCCCTGCACTCCAGGGGCGATGAGTTTGTTCTGAGGAGCTGCGAGGCTGCGATGCTGAGTCCGTTGTTGTTGTACAGGCTGCCATTAACAAGAGATGCAAGGGTTTGTGCACTGAGGATGCTTTGCGCAGTGGCAGATCCAAAGGCGATACGGGTTGTGGCGGCGACGCTATTCACAACGAGTCCAGTCCATTCCATGCATCAACTCTGCTAAGGTTTGCACCTCACTGCACAGGAGCTGCATCGGTTCCACTGGATTCACAGAGACTGGCAAAACACCTTAAGCCCACTTCCAAGGATCCAGGACTGGGGTGGCACCACTTGGCAGGGTAGACTAACAGAGGGCAGAGGGCAGAGTGCAGGTGTAGATGCAAGGTTGTTGGAAGTCTGTTATGTCTCTCAAGCTACAGTCAGGAAGCCAGCCAGCTAGCCCCTGGAGTCATTCTGGGTTCAAGAAATGCAGGTCAAGTTCTCCTCACCTAGGTAAGAGGGCAAAAAGGAGCTGGTCAGAACAGCAGGGAAGCTGTTTCTAAGGACCAGCAGTAGAGCAGAGTGGTAGTCCTTCCTTTCAGTAGCACAGCAGTCCTTCTTTCTTGAAGAGTATACTCAGGTCCAGAAGTGTACTGAATGGTTGGTATTCGAGGTCCTTCTTTTATACACAGTTGTGCTTTTGATTGGGGATAAGCTTCTAGAGGCATGGATTTGAAATGTACAGTTGTTTTGCCTTCCCTACACTGGCTCCAAACTAACTACAGGGGGTATGCAGCTCTTTGTGCGGAGACAGTGCAGAGCCTATTCAGGTGTAAGTGTAGGGCCTGTGCGGTCACTACTGCACACACAACAATGGCTTCCTCAGAGGCTACATTTTTCTACTCCAAGGTAGAGGAGGGGCGCTGACTCAAAGATTGTGCCGTGCACTATGCAGAGACCAAAGAAGCACTTAACTTCCCCCAAGCACACAGACAGGTGCCTTCAGGGGTGCCAATAGATTTTCCAGAGTAAACCCACAATCTGCACAATAGGTAAACCCATGTGATGTGAGATCTCATGATATTCAGCGATTATATTGGGTGCAGCCGGTAAATTAAACCACACTGAACCATTAGAAAGTGTGTGTTGTTCCACCCACCTACATGAAAGGATCTCCTCATGGTCAGGGCTCCCATTTTCCAGCTTTCAACAAGATGGTTGGAGTCTCCAGTGCAACAACAACTACCTGCTTCATGTGCATCCATTGACCTAGAGGAACGAGAGAAAGAAGATAAGACAATTAGGATCATGTTAAGGCGGTAACATGCCACGTACATGCTTGGATTCTAAACTTATCTTGATTCTGTGTGTAGCTCAAAACCTTGGACAGCTGACTTGCTGGGTTCTGGGCTAAGCTCCTTCGACCTGCTAAAAGAAGAGCAGAGAGTGTGCTAAAGACTTGATGTCCTACAGTCTCATATGGTATGCATTATACATGAATGTGCTAACTTACCCTGATATCTTTATACTGACATTGTCTTTGTACACGCTTGGATGTATGAGTAATGCATTACGATTGTGCTTTTTTGGAAACATGAATAGCAATAACTGATATTAATAATTGATACTAATTTGGGCATCTTTACTTTATGTAAATATATAACGATTGCTGATCTGAAGCAGTGGCTACTAATAATAAGTTGGTGCAGCAACAATATGCTAATGCTTATCTATAATACAATAGCCCAAGATGGAAATTTGTTATACAGCAAGCTCCACAGGGA
Organism: Lissotriton vulgaris; assembly: GCF_964263255.1. Lineage (NCBI taxonomy): Eukaryota > Metazoa > Chordata > Amphibia > Caudata > Salamandridae > Lissotriton > Lissotriton vulgaris. Next base: position 990,412,912 of record NC_141695.1, read on the forward strand.
ATTCAGAACTGTCCAGTGGCATACAATGAAAGCCACACTCATAGTTTGGTATGTACACAGTTCTAACAATGTACTAATTGATGATAGTTAATTCATGCAAAGAGGAACACCTAGTAATGGTATTCCTTCCCAAAACTCACTTGTGAAAAATCAAGTAGTGCAGGTGAGAAAGAGGGTATGCTCAGGTACATATGCACTTTTATGGGACTGAGAGAGGTGGATAGGGCAGAAAACCTGAACCGAAAACAAAACTAATTTGTGTGTTTTTCCACAGAACAAATTTTGAGCTAACATTACAGGTTCACAGTCAGAACTTAGAGATGGGGCGTCAGAAGGTGAGAAGGCAACCAGAGTAGTTTCTTTCATATCCCATTCCCCTTCCCCCATTGGGTTAAAGTCGGCTCAGCATATTAAAATCACTAGGAGATTCTAACCCAGTGGGGGAGCTGGAATCCAGCAACTCAGACATCAGTTCACTCCTGCAGGATCAACAGGTTAGTGCTTGAAAATAACTACGGCTGTGCTTAACTCCTCCCTCCCATCCTGCCAGTGATGGCCGATCCACCTAAGTTCCCATTGTGTGTGGCTACTTAGCAGGAATACAGAAAACCAAACTGCCAACTACACCCAGTCTTGTGACCAGAGAGAGGCTGCAGTCACCAAATGGTCTAGGCAAGAAAAAGAAAACGTTCTAAAAGTGGGATTATTAAAATTGTAGTTTAAAATATGACTTCACCATAAGTGAGGATTTTGAATTAGCCTTCCAGGGACATTAACCAGGAACTGGTTATATCTTCCCTTTTGGAAATGATACTTATAAAATGTAATAAGATTAATGTTTCACTACCAGGACATGTAAAACTTAAAAGTACATGTCCTGCTATTTAAATACTGTTAGAAATGGGGGTCTTCAGTTGGAAGAGGTAGGTACCTTTGACTAAATAGAGACCCTTGCTATTAGTCAGGGTAAGGTGGATACACACTTTAGATAACCCCTGCTCACCCCCTTAGTAGCTTGGCACAAGCAGACAGGCTTATTCCAAAGGCAATGTGTAAAGTATTTGTACCAACACAGTAACACAGTGAGAACACCACTAAAGAACATCAGACCAGTTTAGAAAAATAAAGTATCTTTATGTAAACTAAACAAGTCCAAACCAGTTCAGGGTGCACTCTGCCAATGCAAAACGTCTTCATTTGTCACTGTGGGCAAGGGCCATCAGATGCACCACAGGAGGTGGAGCCAGCATTGTGAAAGGCAGGCACAACCCTATTCAGGCCCAGGTGCTACTCCTCCCACTACTCCAAATGCGGATAGATCTATTCAGCCTAGTGCTGACTCACCCAGACTCCTGGAGCTGCCCCAGCCCCTGTCACTCTCAAACCAGATAGTCAATCCACAAATTGGCAGAAACACACAGAGGGGTTGAACAAGAAAATAACCACTTTCTAAAAGTGCTATTTTCAAACACAGGATTTAAAAAACATCCTTCCTAACAAATGTGTTATTAAATTCAGGGATACCAGACTTCAAGTTTCTTTCTCGCTCCTATGGGAAGATATGCAGGTAGACATGTTACACAGCATTCCCCATTCTGTCCTATGGGCAAGATAGCCTGTCAATAGTGAAAAACAAAAATGGCAGTAGTTCACTATCAGGACATGGTACACACACTAGTACATGCCCTACCTTTTACATACACTGCACCCTGCCCAGGGGGGTACCTTAGGCCTACCATAAGGGTGTCCTAGGTGTAGGAATAGGGTAGGGTAAGGTAAGGCCTGGCAAGTGGGTACACTGGCCAGGTCAACATGGCAGATAGCAAACTGTGCATAGGCACTGCGGTGGCTAGCCTGAGACATCTCTTTGAGTCTACTCATTTGTGTGGCAAAATCAGTGCTGCAGGCACACTAGAGGCATTTGAATTACCAGTCGAGTACACTCAGTGCACTTTACTAGGGACCTACTGGTAAAACAAATATACCAATCATGGATAAACAATCACAATAACAATTTACACACGGAGCATTGGCACTTTGGCACTGATCAGCAATGGGAAAGTGACCAAAGCATCTAAACCAGCAAAAACGAAATCCAGCACAGTGTCAAAAATACAGGAGGTAGAGGCAAAAATCGGGTGAAAACACGACAAGGATGCAAGTTTTAACAAATACATTACACCCTGCCTTCTGGGCTGTCCAGGGCCCACCCGTCCAGGGCATATCCTTTATATGTATTAACAAGGAAGGTTTGGGCCTGGAAAAGGTTTATTTTGCTGGTTAAACTGCACACACAGGCTCTGAAATGGGAGGCCGGGGACAAGTTTAAAGGGGTTGGTAGCACAATCAGTGCATCAGTCCCACTAATAGCATTTCATTTACAGGCACTGGGCTCATGTACAACACTTTACTATGGACTTATAAGTAACGTAAATATGCCAAATGGGTATGAGCCAAAGTTACCATGTTTTGAGCAGGGAGTGCTTTAGAACTGATTAACAGTGGTAAAGTTGCAGAGTCCTAATGCCAGCAAAAATGAAGTCAGCAAAAACAGGAGGTCTGAGGGTAAAACATTAGGTGGAAACAACTCCAAGCATGCTAGGCTAACCCTTGCTTCCTTCATGAACATATTTGGCTAGCACTGGATGAAGAACATGTCATTTCTGTTGTGGAAACTCTGTGAAATGGTAAACAAATAATTACAAAATCCGGTGTTATTATACAAAATGCCTAACCGGTATTTTGTGCTTCTTTTTATTTGATCACTGATACATTTTGCATATGGACATCATTTATGGATCGTAACTGCATCCCCTGCCTTGCCCCTTAGATCCACTGGCACTGCCTTTGCAACCCATGGCCTCAGAGGCAAAATCAGTGCCATGAACCCAGGGGCAGCTTGTCTATGTGGAGATTAGTTGGGCCTCCAATTTCTTTGTTTTCTGTGACTTTTTTTATCACACTAATAGTGAATAACATTAGAATATTCACTAGTATTAGTAAATATGGTGGATACAATTACCTGGACTATGACTCTCAATGGCAGATGAAGCAAGTAAAAAATGTTTTTAAATGTATATTGGGTGCATGCTTGAAGAATGTCATGTTCCCTCCTTGCAGTCACATGCCGGAGCCAGCTGACGGACAGGCATGTTGCTGCCTGCCCTTCCCTTTGTTACACTAGACAGTTTGAAGTCCAACCCAGGGTAAGGGGCAAACTGATTAGAACCAATTTGGGGGTAAAGAAAGAGAGGGACCCTCATACATAGACTAGCACTGGGTATATACATGGTACACTCAGAACCTCTCATCAGAGCACTCCTTGGCCTTTGGAAAAGGCAGTAGGACTGCATGCTGACAAAAGAAGGAAAACTGAACCTGCTTACCTTGAATCCAGGATCCCCAGAAGTGACTCCAAGGATCAGTTGACTGACCTGTTTGAGTTACAGGGACACAAAAAGCTTCCATCCCTGCAACTGCCCATCTGACCAGCACCAACTAAAACTGCTGAGCCTTGCTACTGACCACTGCTGAAGTGAGTATTGAGCCACACAAGGTGCCTCTCTGGGCCCTGGATCCTAAGCTGATATCAGAGTATACTCCTTATGCTTCGAAACTGAGCCTCGGGTGAAAATCTAGATGTTTGGTGTTCTTCGTAACCTTGAGCAAGTTCCTCGCATCAACCACGTTTCCTGACCATGCAAAATTCTAATGGTGATATGCTCTTTGCACTAAACAGTGACCTCCCGCCCCTTTTCCAGAGCAAAGCTCCATTTATGAGCTGGTACACACACCAACAATGATCTCATTGTGACCCCGTCAATGCAAACCTCCAGCAGAGGCTACACATGTGGACTTGGAATCTGAGAAGGCAAACTCTTCACTGGGGCAAACCTGGTCTCTGTATCAGCCCCTCACTCCATAGAGAATGTGTGACTTTGACCCATTACAGTGACACCAGATAGCTATGAGGGGTACTTTGTGCTTTTTGGCGCTATTTTCACCTGAACACTTTAAAATTCATAACTCCAGTTCTACCAATTGGATGGGTTTTTTTTGTGTCATTTTATTTATTACATTTTCTCTATTTTTCTAAATTGGTGTATGATTTTTCTTGTGTTGTGTTTTCACTTTATTCCTGTTTGAGTGCTGAATAGTTACTTTACACATTGCCTCCAAGTTAAGTCTGACAGTTTATGCACCAAGCTACCAGAGAAATAAACAGGGGTTAATATAGTGACTTTTACATTTTCTGGTTCACCCTGATTGTGGCTGTCATTGTTGCTTGAAAAGGGTCTTCACCCTCTTCAATCAAAAACACAATTTTCTACACAGATGGTGTGAGATGTACTAACTTGTATGAACTATGGGCCAGATGTACAACCATTGGCATTAACGACTCGCAAATGGCTAATGCCAATGTACAACATTGCCAGAGACACTGTTTGCGATTCCCAGTGGATTCGCAAATTGCATGCCTTAACAATATTCATGAGGCCCTGGCAATTTGCTAGCCCATTGGGGACAACTGGCCCTCCTAGGTATGGCAGCCTGCTGGGCACAGCAGACCTGGATGTCTGGGACTGCTTTTAAATAAAGCAGATTTTTTTAATGCAACCTGTTTTCCTTAAAGGAAAACAGGATGCATTTAAAAAAAATAAAACGTTTTTGTTTATTTTTTAAGATCTGGTAGTGGTCCCTAGGTAAAAAGTAAATTCCCCAAAAACACTTTTTGTGCTGGTTAGCATCACTTTTTGTGATGCTAACCCAGCGAAAAATGTTTGAAATCCACTCCTTCAATCATAAAGGGGGCAGGGACGCCACCTATTATGCAAAACTGTGCTCTAAACAAAACTCTTCATTAGATATAATGCTCTAAGAAGTATTGTGATACACAACGGATGTGCTAAGGACTAGTGCAAGGATTTCTAGCATTCTGGGCAAAATACTATTTGACATAGGATCAGTACTTGAACTTTTTCCCAAGCACCAGAAAAGCCCATAGGACAGGCTTTTATGTGATAAACAACATATGTGTATCAAACTCATATGAACAGTATCTGGAAATGCCTGTGTTTGCCTGCTTAGGCACACTAAAGCCATATCATTAAGGCCTATTAACACCTTTTAGGCACATTATAGCCAGACCTATTGACTTCGCCAGTGCTTGCTGGTTGGGGACTAAACAAAGATAAAACTCTTTGTAGCCATCTTCTTCCTTTGCAAGTTGCAACGCCCCATAAGTTGTGTCTAATGCGACATAGAACCGCAAAATAAAAAGAGACCAGACATTCATCGAAAACAGTGTCTTCTGTAGTTTTAGTCAAAACCTACTTTTTTTAAAATTTCTTTTGGAGTTTATTGGGTTCTTGCATGTCTCTGCATTCTCATATAGGCGTGCTAATTTGAGACGTGGCCAGGGCAGCATTTTGAGTGACATTCTACCTTGAAGTTGACTATTGGCACTCTGTTGTGATCGTTTATTCCCAATGCTTTGTCTGACATATGAGTGAATGTATTTCATTACGAATTATTGATTGGTTTGTGATGCACAGTATGTTTGGTCTGTGGATCCCTTCTGGTGGGTTGTCAAAAAGGAGATATATATTCAATCTGCAAACAGCTCAAGACCAGTTGTGAATTATGGTCCGGGACATACGGAAATATGTGCTTCAGTGACTTCTATACTTTTTGCAGTTTTTACTTCACTTCACAACAGGACTAGACATTACATATTTCTTTTTAAGTAAAGAGGAATTCTTTGATGTTCCCAAAATCACCAGATGTTCAGATGAGGCTGGTACTTAAACATAGATCTCCAGTTGGAAACTCAGTAGCTCTAGCCACTAGGCACATCCCCTGCGCACCAAATAATGGAAATGTCAGGTTTGTCACAAAATCAACCATCTAGTACACCATTCGTATATCTCACTAAAACGGTTTTGTTTGAAGCTATGTGTCACCAAGGTTACTAAAAAAGGTCAGAAAATTGATACTGAACAATGACAGACACTTTGCAGATGTTCATTGTGAGAAACTGGGCTCTTGTTGCAGTACCCTGACTTTATGTCTGATTTTTTAGCAACTTTGACTGAGGTGTACTGAGTTCCTACTTAATAGGTTCTCTGTACTAGAGTTCTTTCCCTAAAAACTGAACGACAATTGGCAACATTTCAGCCACTTCTGCAATTTCGCAGTAAATGATACCCCTGGTACCTAGGGCATTGGGCCTGAAGAGGGTCCACTAGGGCTGCAGCACAAATTGTGCAACTCTAAGGTTCCCTCACGAAGGCCTTGCAGACTGTGTGTCTTGGTGCAGAGAAAACGGAAGAGTTGGCAGGCTCAAATCTCTACGTACCATGCCCACATATACTGCATGGGATATAGGTAAACCACCCCTACTGTAGGCCATGCCGCCCTAAGGTAGTGTGCACTATATCTAATGTTTGGACATACCTGCATGAAGAGATATGATCTTACAATGTCTTAGTCCGTTCATGGATACTGGACAGAGAATTAATAGGGAGTAACTGGGCTGGATACTTGTCATTAGAAGTTCCCTAGATCTGTGATGGCTTCGCTGTACCTTAAGATGTTCAGTACCAACCATCTTGTCTTAATACATCCTCACTGATTAATAAATGCACACAAGAGACCCTTTTAGATGGTACCTTGAAAACCTACCAAGCACTGGTGTGGTCTCTGACTAGTCTTAGCCAGCCTGCAACCACTTGACTTGTTTCTGACCGCATGGGGTGAAAGCCAGAGCTCTAAAAGGCCAATAATAAAGCCTGCTGGGGGCAGAGGTGTTTACACCTCCACCACCTTTGAAATGCAACCCAGGCATCTCCAGATAGTCAAGAATGACAACCCCTTTTTCCTTTTCCATTTTTGGTGGGAGAACAGGGAGGACACCTAGTTAGATTAGGAGGTCTGGCCACATTCAGCCAGTACCACCACTAAGGTAGGTCAGGCAATGTGAACACTACTTTTCCAGTTCCTTCATACTGTGATGGTAGGAAATCAACTAATCAGGGTAGTGCTCTTTCCTACAGGAAATGGTCACTTAGAGGATATAGACACCCTAAAGAAAGGTAGTCTGTTGGCTACTACCTTTCACCCCTTTCAACACCCTTACATTTTGTATTTAGATTGCATCCCCAGACCCAGAACTTAGACTTGATGGACCTAAGAACTGCAACTGACAAACAAGAGCTGCTGAGCTGAGAACCCAAGCTCTTTTGCAGAAAATTGTCTCCAAACCATGCCTGCTGCTTTCAGGACTCAAACATTATGGTGTGCTGTCTGGGGGTAACTGTTTACTTTGTATAGCATTCTGTCCATTAATTGTGTCTTTTGCATATGTCAACCTAAGAGGAAGGGTATGCCCAGACGTGGGTCCCGTGCTCACTACACCACTGGATTCAAGCTAGCCTGGCTGATGAAGGGTGATGCCCTGAAACCGGTCCCAGGATGCTTGTTTCCGTCCAGGGAGGACCAGCCTTGGCAGTTTGGGCTGGAGTGTTCCCACAAGGAACAGGATAAAGACTGATTTGCATATGGCTGGGTCCAAACTGCGGTGATGCGGTGAGCAAAAGAATGATGGATTAAACCCAGATCCTTGTGACTGTGGGTGAATGTTTGCATTGTCTAGCATTCCGTCCATCAATTGTTTCTTTTGCATATGTTGCACTAAGTGCGCTTTCCCATGAAGGATGTCGAATGCTGAGGGGTCAGTGTCCGGATTGAACACCAATAAGCCTTGGCAAATGCAACCCACACGGGCAGAGAAACAGGCACGTTGTGGACCAGCAAAGTCCTGGAGACTCTTCAAGAATGGAGAATCAGGGTACATCTGGAGCATCCAGGAAAGCCTAAGAGAAATCAAAGTTACCTTCTCAGAGACCCACAGGACAATGGACCAGGGATCGTAAAGGGACCTCGAGCTGAATCACAAAATACCAGCACACGGAATACTTGTGGAGTGTAGGCCAGAAATCTTCAGTGCAATTACTGCTTGGGGTCAGGACAACATGTAGCCCAAAGCACAGCCTCAGGGATTGCCAAAAAGCATATGCTGCTTCAAAAGTACACAGTTCACAGGGGTTCAGGTTGCACGGTCCCCACAAGGGATACTGTTCTCAGAGTTACTGAGAGGGCAGATTGACCATAGAGACTCTCTGGAACCCACCTCCTGTGTTGCAGAAATCTTTAGTGTCGTCAGGAGCTTGGGAGATGCAAACCGGTCAGAAGCGTTAAAGGCGCCTGCTTGGCAGGGGAGTAACTTCTTTACTCCAAGGGAGATTCTTCAGTCATCCAGTGTAGTGTAGATCATCAAAATACTTGGTTTCCGCTTGCAGAGTTTAGTCCAGGTAAAATCTAAAGTCCTGTAGTCAGGTTCCTACTTTTTACCCAAGGAAGAGGTGCGACAAACTCTGGGGACCCACCCAAGGAAGGGTCAGGACAGAGGGGTGGCTACACCCATGTACTTTGTCCAGTTTTATGCCAGAGCAGGACCAATGGCTCCTGCAACAGGTTTGAACTGGCCTATGCACAGAGACACCAAATGTGCACCCAGTGCAGACTGTCAGGCACTCTTAGAGTGCACCCACCCAGCCCCAATACACTAGATCCTGTCTGGGAGGTGGTCACACTTCCCTGTAACAGGAAACCTATTGTCCAGCCTCCCGTGCTCGAGCTCTGCTCAGCAGCAGGAGGGCAGACATGTGTCAGTGGCTGGCAGCATTCATTTGGGATGCCCAGGTCGAGAAAGTTGGGACCGGGTATACCGGTTTGTCGCATATGTCACTTTAAGAGGGTTGAATCATACCTCCCCCGCCAGTTACTGGTGGGGAGGTATGATTCCAAGGTGTTTGACATCAAACACGACATGTTTCCAAGCAGCCATTTTAAAGTTAGCATTTATCGTGAGGTTATAATGCACTTAAATATGTATGGTTGGCTACATCCCAAACAACCCTGGAAAATAGGTTCCGAAGGCTGCAGAGGGTCTCTGCTCATGCATGGGCACCCTCTCACATAAAACCCAGCACCCTGCCTTCAGGATTGATGAGGCCTGCCATAGGGGTGACTGATAGGTTTATATGTGCAGTGATTTAGGATAGATATAGTGAACCTATATCTAAGTAAGGGGTGCATGCAACACCTTACACAGGCTGCAGTAGCAGACCTGTGGTGACAGTTTGAATGGTCTCTCAGGGGTGGCACAATACATGCTGCAGCCCCTGAGAGGTCTCTGGGTTACCTAAGTCCTGGGTACATAGTGTACCATATACTAGGGACTGATAAGGGTACCCCAGAATACAATCTGGAGTGTACCTAAAGTACATACAATCAATTTAGAGGAGAAAGCAGCTAAACTGGGGTCCTGGATAGCAGGATCCCAGTCAGTCTAAGTCAAAAACAGTGAAACATCAGCAAAAATTGGTGGTAGGAGGAGGAGCTACGCCAGCAACCAAGATGGCCGCAAAAAATCCCGGCTCCGCCGACCTCCGCCAGCAGCTCGTATATCCTGCAAATTATCCTGATTTCACACCGAACTCCCATACGTATGAGGAGTAACTGACTCTGAAGGCGCAATCCCGTACTTTCTATCATACCGGGTGACAGAGATACGCAATGTTTTATTCTCGGCCTTCTCCGGAGCGGAAGCCGGGGCCTCGATTTCCAACCCATCCGGGCTGGAATTGAACAACATCGGCTGTGACCCCTGGGCTTTGTCCGGTCTCCCGAACGGAGATATAATCTTCCTGTTTTTGACGGCGATTTCATATCCTGCCTGCAACACACACGCTACGGCGTGTCATATCGTTTGCTGCGGCCCCGTTTCCTACGTCCGGAGACACAGTAAGCTTGTCGTGGGAGTGAAGACGGGAGCCCTGATCAGCGGCAATGGAGTAACGTTGTGAGGTGAGAGCGCCCGTTGCTGGTGTCCGCTCCAGATTTGCTTGCTACCCCAGAGAAGCCGGCCTCTAGGGTCTGCATCCCGATCTGTGGCCCCCGCTGCACACTGTAATGGCGGCCATTAGAGCGCTCCACTCACAGATCACCGTCAACTACCAGGCGCTGTCGGTAACAATGGAAGATCTTTGCCGGAGACCGGACAGTGGCTTTTTGCCATCATTGCAGCCAGCGTTGGCGCCAACGGAACATCGTATATTCGACTTCGAGGTCCCCGTGCAGACGCCTGATCCCTTTGGCGCTGTGGATTCCTACCCAACGGATCGCACGCCCATGAACATTGTCTGCGTCCCCTGCTTGAACCCTGTCTCGTCGAATTTCACTATGGACAACCTTGATTGCCTTACCAAGATCACCTGTGACTATTGAAGAGTTTTATCATTCTGCCACGCTTTTCCTCGCTTGCTTTGTGTGGATCGTGAACACTTATCCTTTACTTGGCTTGTTTGTACTGACTTGAATCTTCATGCAAGCATTATCGCTCTCGCTGTTGCTGGGGCGTGGGTTATAAGTGCTCTAGTGAACATTCGTACTGGCCAGGGTTAACTTGTGGGGCTTTTCAGATAAGGGACAACAATTTACTCTGCTGTTGGGATTGTGACCTGTTAACTGCGGGAGTCGGGTGGTATGTTTGGTGCTTCCCCGGATTGATAGTGTATTTCGCTGCATTTATTTTGAATTTGTTTCCGGGGGGTCGCATCTGGTGGGGGATAGGGGAGTCCGGGAGTGTGTTTTTCTGTTTCTCCTCCTCCGCCACTTTCTTCTTTTAGGGATGCTTCTGGGCGACAGGCACGCTGCTAGTGGGTTAGGCCGTAGCCATTGCAGGGGTGCAGGGTGGTGGGGGGGATTGTTATTTTGCCTTTGTTTTGTTCTATGGCCCCTTTTTCTTCTTTTTCTTCTCTCTTTCTCTCTTTCGGGTATTCCTCTGGGTGACAGGCTCTCTGCTAGTGGGGTAGGCCGTAGCCATTGCGGGGCAGCAGGGTGGGGGGTGTGAGGGGGGTTTGTTATTTTGCCTTTGTTGTGTTCTATGGCCCCTTTTCTTTTTCTTTTCTTGCAGGGTCCGGTAGCGATAGCTTTCGGTTTCATCCTGAAGTAGATGAGTGGGCGGGGTCTGGGGTGGGTGGCTGCGATGATAGATAGGTAGCTCTGTTCTTTACTCTTAGTGAACTAACTGGCGCTTGCATTTATATTGTTGGTCTGTTTTGATTCACGACCACTTTTACCACCTACCCGCATTTTTGTACCTCCGAGTGTGTAGCTCCGGATATCCTGTATTTTCTTCTTTATCTCATTCTTGGGGGGGGGGGGTTAAATATAAAATGAAACCTTATTCATATCCTTGATTCGAAATGCTTCTGATACACCGCCTATCCTTTACCGCTGCCGGACCCATGGGATGTCGGATGAATAGCTGTGTTATTGGCATTACTGATCCGTGTTGCATACATGTGGTACCGGCCCCTGCTGTTGCAGGGCTACTTTTGTATCTTGTGTTGAACGATATAATAAAGGTTTAAAAAAAAAAAAATTGGTGATAACTATAAGAAGCAGATACTACTCTCCTACACACACACTACCAGTTAAAGCATCAGTATTATCTACTTTCCTTCTGTATACCAATAAGGGTCCAATGGACACTCTGCACAGTGTACTTCATTTTAGTACACTATATAGAGAGCCAGGCTCCTACATTGGTCGATCATCTTCAACTTTGCATTTGCTAATGCCACTTTGTCAATAAGTGACCACAAGAGTAAACCTAAAAATTGTCTTTAGCCTAGATGTATTTTTTCAATCGGTACATTTCAATATTTAACTTATAGGGCCTTGGCAAAGCCCCTAAAACTGGGGGCCTAATTATGATGTCCGGCGTATCGCCATAGTCCGCCCAACATCTGAAGCTGCGATCTGTCTACCGAATTAGGATACTGGTGGTCGGAGCAGATTGGGCAGGAGCAAAGACAACTACCTTCAACAGGCTCAATGAGCCCACTGGGTCAGAGGTCAGGACCTAATATCTAGAATGGAGGCACCGCCTGTGGAGGCACTGCCATTGGGATTAGGATGTCACTTTCTCACAGCCATTTCATGGCATTTCGACCACAATGAAATGACTATAAGAAAGTGACTTTGGGGGCCCCATCTACCATGGGCCTCCACTATGTAGCCAGGGGGGCACATGTGGTGCCCCACCAAACATCCATGCACTCTGTGCCAGGCACAGGGTGCTTGGATGTTTAAAACATGCCTTTTTCTACTGCCCTTTTTCGGGCCGCAGAACAAGCAGCAATAGAAAATGTCATGTTTCTGACTACCTAAACTGCAGTTGTATCAGAATTTGCCAGGTGGAACAACTGACTACATGATGGGAAGTCTTCATCCCGCTGCGATCCTAGCGCCATTGTAATTAGGCCCTAAGTGGTTAACAATTAAAAGTCTCTTACTGTATAGGACAAAATATTCTTTGTTTAGGTTGTTTTCCTCTCCAAAAAAGTCCCAAATTTAGTAGGAATAATGAGTGGTACAGAGAACCAGGTGCAGGAGCTTGACCTGCCCACTTAACTGGACATATCCTATGCCAGGCTAAAAACTCTCTGTAAAGGTTATGGTATCAAATCTGACTCATATACTACCATAGAGAAGCTTAGAAGCCATTTGGCAGAAATTGAGAAAAGTAACTCAGAACTAGTAGCTGCATCCTATGAGGATCAGAATAATGAAGTGAATCCTTCTAAGGGGATAGTAGAATCGCTCACACTGTTGTGCAGAGCATGATCCCTCAGAGGAGGAACTCATTCAGAGATATTGACCAGGAGGCTAAACTTAGATTCTTAACTTCTGGACATAAAACCTCAAGAAAATGATGGGCCTGGGACCCATCTCTGGTGGCAGCACTTTTATGATAAGGAGAGAGAATATTCTTTTCACCCTAAACTCCCCAAAGGAGCTGTCCCTAAATATGCAGAGGGTGATAATATCACCAAGTGGTTTACTGCTTTCGAGAGTTTGCATCAGTAGAAAGGTAGCCAACAATAACTGGGTCTCTCTCTTGTAGGGACTCTTCTCAGGGTAATGCAGGGATAGACTTATGTAATTGAATGAGAAAGATAGTGAGTCTTTTGACCTCATGAAGGGTACCCGGAGTGAGGGCTTTGGACTCACCACAAGAAATATAGAATAAAATTCAAGGAGGCAAAACAAAAAACAGAGGCAGTCCTGGGTTGATTTTGTAGACTCTTCAGTGAAAACACAGGGTGATTGCTTAAAAGGTAACAATGTGCATGATTTTGATGGTCTTTTTTAACTATGAAGGAGCACCTGTTAAGTAATTGTGTGCATGAAAAGTTGCATTAATACCTAGTGGACCTGAAGCATTTGGAATTGGGAAAGAAGGCTGATCATTGGGTGGGAGCAAGAGTGTCCTAAACTAGTCATGGTGGGTTTGACCAATCGAAAAAGGCCAAGACGACCCCTCAGAAAAGAAAGTGGATGACTCTGAAAGAGATAAAAATAAGGAGTCTTCTATAGGCCCCCAAAAACCAGTTCAGGAGGGTGAGCCCCGAGACACCTCACAAAAAAAGAAGTGGTAACCAGGGTAAGAACTGGGACCCCAAGAAGAATATGGGCCAGATGTAGGTAGGCAAATACCGGTCGGTAACGGCTGAAATTCGGTAATTTCGTCCGTTACCGACCAGTATTTGGAAAATGAGATGTAGGTGGGCATTTTACTGATTTACCGAATCGGTATTTTAACTGATTCCTTAAAATACCAATCTGTAAATTACCTGTTTTGCTATGTAGGGAGCACTCAAATGAGTGCTTTTCCCCTTTCAGGATTTGTTATTTACCACCAACTACAAGTTGGTGGTAAATAATGAAAACCTTGGAAAAAGCATTTTTTCTGCTTTTCAAACAGTGCCATGTTGCAGACATACATGTCCTTAAGGCATGTATGTATGCAACATGTACACCCATACACAATTGAGGGGTGCAACAGGGTGTCAAAGTGACACCCTGCCACCCTTCAATGTTTCCCCCTTTTACTGAATCGGTAAATACCGATTCGGTAATTTTCTCGGTAAAAATACCTACATCCCATTAGCCTGTTCTTAAATACCGAATCATACCGAATCTGGGATTACCTACATCGGGCCCTATGTGCCCTAATTGTAACTAGACAAGGAACCTAAGCAAGGACCCTTGCTATAATCTTAATAAGAGTAACCAAAAATGCAAAGCAAGGGTTTTAAGGGGCGAGTCCTTACCCCAAAGGTATAATCAAATAAACAACAAGGACTAGCCCACTGAGTTGAAGAGATGGGATATGGTTAGTATCCCATGTCACCTGTAAATTTAGCTATATCAGCTGGGCACAAACAGTCTTTGTTTAAAAACCACTCACACACCAACCTAGTTGGTGTCATGCTTCATCATCGGGGTCCAACCAGACAGCAGAGTGCCGCCTGGTTGTGCTTCAACGCCTGGCTACAGCAGAGCGGGTGTCGTGCAATAGTGTGAAGTGGATGAAGGTGAATGTTAAAAGACACCTCTGGGATTCCTTGCCTTATTATTTATTTGTGGCGGCCCAGGGTGTCGATTAAAAACTATGTGTTGCAACTAGTAGTAAAAAAATTATGATTACTCAGTTGACTTAAGGTCGCGGTCTACATGTTTCAGTCCTTGTAGGATCTGGAAGGGACTTTCTTCATGACCTGGATAAGTGAGTGGCAAAAAGGAGGGCCACATATTTTAATCTCCAACACATGCGCTAAGGTGTGTGGATAAAAGTGGTAGGTGCGTCAGCCAGTTACTGGCGCCTTCATTGGAGCGAAAAAATCCTGTGGGAAAAAAACAGAAAATGCACACCTAAGCGTTAAAGAGGTTGCCGCGAACGTGCATTTATTAGGTTACTACAAGTGTTCTGTGGTGTGCGTTGTGGTTGCTGATATCAAGAAGGACAGGTGACAGTGGGGAAAGCACAGCACGCTGTGAGTGTTGGCATGCCAGTGCTGTGGGCTATAGAGGAGGTGCTGTAGGGCCTGGTGGGTGATCGTTGTGATCTACATGCCCTCAATGTTTTAGCCGTAGTAGTGCCGTCGTCTAAGGCGGCTGGCCCCTGCGCCACCAAAAAATAAAGTCCGTGGGCTCATATACTCATATGCGCAACATGTTTGCGCTGTTATTGCAATGGTGAGACTGACATACAATTAAAAATTACGTGGTGACTAACACACACATAAAAATTATGGTGAAGCGCTCATACGTAGTGACTAGCACACATATATACATTATGGTGAGACACACAAACACTTAAAAATTGCCAAATCTTGAATGCATGGATAGTTACATCGCTATATACGAAGATCCAGAGAATCGGGGCACAGGGGGGAGTCACTCCTGTCACTATCTATGGATAGATAAACAATATGGAGGTCAATGCCGTGGGCTAGGCAGACTTTAGCAGCAGAATCAGGACGGGATGCGAGACCTTACTTGTGTCTTGAGAATGCTCCGCTGGAGTCCTATTACGTATCCCTCCGTGGCCCGGCTGGTATGGGGCGGCAGGCAGCACCTGAATAACGGCCGAAGCCGGGGGCTCGGTAGCGCGCATGCGCAGTATACCTGTATGTGGAGCGCATGCTCGATAAGAGACACTGCCCGTCGGTGCATGCGCATTGTCCTCTACAGTGTGTCAGGCCGCCGGTTCGTGACTGCTGTAGGGACAAGGTGGTATGAGCTCTGTTTGCCTGAATTCGGTGGTTACAGAGGCAGAAAAGTCCAAATCTTTTTTAAAATGTGGGGAACTGGATCGCGAATGGGATCTCAGATGCAGGGAAATCAAAGACGGCAGGAAGGGGGCCTGTCTGAAAGAGGGGTATTGTGTAAAGGCACAACAGAACTATTGCCTTGGTTCGTGTCTCTGAAGATTAAAATGAGACCGTGGCTGGGCTTAGCAGTAGAAAGGCAGCCGGCATGTGTAAATACGGTCATGATGCATAAAGGGCACGTCTCAACAAATGTCTGGGGGATCGTTGCTCAGGGATCAGTTGCAATATGGGGGGTGACAGGAGTAGTATATGTGTACATGGACGCTCTCACCATCAATTCAGGCCTGGATGGACATGAGAGATTTGGAAGGGGTGGTGTGCATCACTGGTCCAATGGACTTATATCAGAACAGTGGTTAATGGTTACTAAGACTATTCCATGGTATGTTATCATTAAGCCCACTCTGGTGGGTGGACAGACAGTAGACCCATCGCTGTTCCTTATTAAGTAGCTTCTCATGGATATTGGCAATGTTTGGGTCAATGCTTTCGATCACAACCCAACGCATGTCGTTTGTGGTGTGGCCCATTTCCAGGAAGTGATTAGTGAGTTTGGTGATGTTTTTCTTACACCGGATAGTACTGCAGTGCTCACATATACGGGTCTTGATTTTCCTGCTGGTCATGCCAATGTACCACAGATTGCACGGGCAAGTGATGCGATAGATCACATGTGTGCTGTTGCAGTTGGTGTGACTGCGCAATTCCCATTGTTTCCCTGGTTCGAGGAACAGGGTTTTGGTGGTGGTCGTGAGATGGCAGATACTGCAATCTCCGCAATCGTAGTGGCCTGTGACATTGGGAAGACCCCACATGTTGGTGATTGTTTGTTTGGGCTGCGGTGAGTGTCTGGGTCTTGTTCACACTATGGCGTCCTTTATTGATCTGGCTTTCTTGTGCGAGATCAAAGGGGGGGCCCCATTGCAATTTCCCGGTGTTTATGATGTTCCAGTGTTTTCTTATGATTTTAGATACATGGGTGGATACTGTGGTGAATGTGGTCACACAAGTAAGAGGCGGGGCCCTGGTTTCCCTTGTGCAGGTTTCAATCAACCTCTCACGGTTTTGGTTTCTTGCACGCTTCTGAGCTTTCTCTGTAATTCTTTTGGGGTACCCTCGTTGTCCGAGCTTCACACTGAGATCCTTGGCTTGCTTCTTGTAATCTACGGTTTCCCTGCAGTTACGTCTGAGTCTCAAGACCTGGCCCTAGGGGAGGTTTTCGCTTAGTGGCCGTGGGTGGATGCTAGAGAAGTGTAACAATGAGTTACGGGCTGTCGGTTTGAAGTGAATTTTGGTTTTGAGTAGGCCCCCGGATGCTTCTATGTCTAAGTCCAGGAAGGTGGTTTTTCCTGCATTGAAGCTGTAGGTGAATTTTAAGTTGCGGTTGCAGGTATTGAGCCATTGGCAGAAGTTGGTTAATGACTCCGTGTCCCCCTGCCAGATCATGAGGATATCGTCTATGTATGGTTTATAAAACATGATCTCCGGGAATTTTGTCTCATTGTTATTAAACAAGTGCACAGACTCAAAATGGTGTACATATAGTCCTGCTATGCTGGGGCAAAACACTGCCCATGGATGTACCATACGTTTGTAAGTACAGCCTGTTTTCGAATTCAAAGAAATTCTCTTTGAGGGCTAGTTTGGCACAATCCCATATGAATTTGGGAGAAGTACGGTAAGGCCAGGAAGCGTTAGCTAGGGCAGTGTCCAGTACTGTAAGGGTGTCGTCCTGTGGTAAGCTGGTGTATAGGCTTTCCACTTCTAGGCTGACCAACAGGGAGGTGGCCGGGTTTTAACTCAGTCCATCTAAGAGTTTGAGGAGATCCTTTGTGTCTTGTAGATAGGTGTTAGTAGATCTCACTAGCGGCTGTAGGAAGAAGTCACAGTAGCGTGAAAGCGGTTCCAAAAGGGAACCAATGCCGGAGACAATTGGTCTGCCGGGCGGAGGGGTTTGGTTTTTGTGTTTTTGGGACGATGTAAAAATAGGGAATTTTCCCTTCAGTGGTAGTAAGGAATTTTGCTTCACTTGGTGTTATAAGATTCGCTGATTCTGCGTCCTCGACTAGGCTGGCAATGATGGCTTTCAATTTGGTACTTGGATCCTCTGTGAGCCTTCTGTAGTTCTTGGTATCGTTCAGTAGCCTGTTGCATTCTTTTCTGTAGTCCTCTTTGTTCAGTGTTACCGTGCCCCCACCTTTGTCTGCAGGCTTGATGACGATTGCTTCATTGTCTCTGAGGGCATTGAGGGAGCTGCGCTCCTTTTTACTGATGTTAAAAAATGGGTGACCTTCTTGTAATGCCTCAATGTCCTTGAACACGGCTTGTTCAAAAACAGCAATTTCAGCTGGAATGGTACTCGGGGTTGGCATGAAAGTTGACTTTGTTCTGAAAGTGGTGTCTCCCTCGGCATCGTTTGGTGTCTCAAGAGTGGTATTTTCGAAAAAGGCCTTGAGCTTCAATTTCCTAAAAAATGCGGCCAATTCACAATGTAATTGGAATTTGTCCAGTCTTGCTGTAAGAACAAAGCCCAGGCCTTTTTCTAGCACTGCTTGTTCTTCTGGAGAGATCACGTGGTCTGATAGGTTGGTGACAAGGCTTACCTCGTGCTGGGACCTGGTTGTTGGTCTTTCGCTTTGCTCCTGGTTACTGCCCCGTCGTTCTGGTTTTCCCAGTGCACCTGATTGCCTCGTCGCCTCCTGCCTCTGTTTCGCTGGCCTCCTCCTAAAAAAGGAAATCTTTGGTTTTGGTTTCCAAAAGCCTGGGGCGGTGGTGGTCCGTAGGGCATGCCCCAACTGTATCCGAAGGGTGAATGCATCGGAGGGTATGGTCCTAGAATAGGCCATGCAGGCCCGGTGAGGCAGGATTCCATGGTGATTGCCAGTTGGGGTTTCTTCCTCTGCCATACTGCTTTTTCTTATAGCTGTTAGTGCTGGAGGTGCTGCTTCCTGATGAATCCTCATCTGATGACGCCCCCGAGGTATCGAATTTTTGGGAAGGTTTGTAATCGGGCTCCGAGTACGGATATGTCTTGGCGTAGGAGAAATTTTTAAGGTCCTTTTGAAATGTGGTTATCTTACTTTGTGTTAATGATTCTTTGTATTCGTTAATCTCTTTATTTGTCTCATCCAATCTCTTTTTGAAGGATGTAAGGGTCGCCTTACAGTGTGCCTCAGTGGCTTGGATCTCCACTAAGATGGCGTCTGGGAGACGTTTGGCTGTCTGGATGATCAGGATGATCCAGTCTCTGGTACATCTCCACGCGATTTGCGCCCAGTCTCTCCTAAAGGTGGGGTCATCTAAGAAAATGCGGGGTGCGTTGGTTACTATCAAGCCCCTTGGTTCAGTGTTGTTTCTCAAGTATTCAGTGAGTATCACTCCATGGAGAATGGTGCGTATACGGTTCCTTTGCTTTTCGTTCAGAGTTTCCCAATCTGCAGTCTGGGCAATGGTAGTGCCCATGTTGAAATCCGCCATCAGTGGGGGATTGGATAGGATGTTGTTGACGTCGTCTAGGGTGAACCCCAGTCCTTGATTCTCTGTCATATTGTAGCGGGTTGGCAATGTAGTATTAAAAATGAAATGCTTAAAAAGCAGAGCTCTCGCACCTGTACGCTGCTGAATGAGTAGAGTAACCAAAAATGGAGAGCAAGGGTTTTAAGGGGCGAGTCCTTACCCCGAAGGTATAATCAAATAAACAATGAGGACTAGCCCACGGAGATGAAGAGATGGGATCTGGTTAGTATCCCATGTATATATGTGTGCTAGTCACTACGTATGAGCGCTTCACCATAATTTTTATATGCGTGTTCGTCACCACGTAAATTTTAATTGTATGTGAGTCTCACCATTGCAATAACAGCGCAAACATGTTGCGCATATGAGTCTATGAGCCCACGCACTTTATTTTTTGGTGGCGCAGGGGCCAGCCGCCGTAGACGACGGCACCACTATGGCTAAAACATTGAGGGCATGTAGATCACAACGATCACCCACCAGGCCCTACAGCGCCTCCTCTATAGCCCACAGCACTGGCATGCCAACACTCACAGCGTGCTGTGCTTTCCCCACTGTCACCTGTCCTTCTTGATATCCGCAACCACAATGCATGCCACAGAACACTTGTAGTAACCTAATAAATGCACGTTCGCTGCAACCTCTTTAACGCTTAGGTGTGCATTTTCTGTTTTCTTCCCACAGGATTTTTTCGCTCCAACGAAGGCGCCAGTAACTTGCTGACACGCCTACCACTTTTTTCCACACACCTTAGCGCGTGTGTTGGAGATTAAAACATGTGGCCCTCCTTTTTGCCACTCACTTATCCTGGTCCTGAAGAAAGTCCTGTCCAGATCCTACAGGGATGAAACATGTAGACCGCGACCTAAAGTCAATTGAGTAATCATAATTTTTTTACTACTAGTTGCAACACATAGTTTTTAATCGACACCCTGGGCCCCCACGAATAAATAATAAGGCAAGGATTCCCAGAGGTGTATTTTAAATTCACCTTCATCCACTTCACACTATTGCACGACACCCGCTCCGCTGTAGCAAGGCGTTGAAGCATAACCAGGCGGCACTCTGCTGCCTGGTTGGACCCCGATGATGAAGCATGACACCAACTAGGTTGGTGTGTGAGGGGTTTTTAAACAAAGACTGTTTGTGCCCAGCTGATATAGCTACATTTACAGGTGACATGGGATACTAACCAGATCCCATCTCTTCAACTCTGTGGGCTAGTCCTCGTTGTTTATTTGATAATAATAATAAACCCACTAGTATGTCTTCAGGGGTTGCTAGTATAATGTTTGAGGAAAACTCCTCAGATGAGGAGATCACCCTAGCCTCTAACTGGGAAATGGGCCAAAAAGGTGAGCTGACGATTCCAGAGGGTGGAAAATACTTCCACCACCTACTGGATAATGGAATCCCCGCCACTGCCATGAGAGATACCTGTGCAAGTCACACTGTTGTGCATAACAGGCTAGTTTTGTCCAACTAGTATATCCCAGGTCAGAAAAAAAGAGTAGGTATCATCCCAAGGAAGGTCATTGTTGGGCCTGTGGCTGTAGTGCCCCTAGAAATAGCTGAGTCCCTTTGTTTGGGAATGGTGGCAGTCAGCCAAGACCTCACGCTTGATTGTCTCCTCAGAAATGACCACTCAGAGTTTGTTCTACGCCAAGAAGAGGTACTGTTCCAGTGCCAGTCCTTACCCAAGGATTATGGGGTTGTTTGAACCTGCAGCTAGTAAGGTGAGCCCCAAAAGAAAAAAGAGCAGGAGAAAGTGTAGAAAAGATGGCCAACTGTTAACAACAGTTCTAGAAAGTCAGGGAGGTTCTATCCAAGAAGGGGAACAATGCAAAATTGACACTGGTGTAGTCCCACCTGTCCCACAAAAAGTCCTGACTGGTAAGGAAGGTTGAGTTGGTGGCTCATTAGTTGACAGAACCAAGGGGGGAAGAAGGGTGTTTTTCCTCCCAGAGGAAGTAGCCCCCCACTCTAAAGCAGCAGAGAGGCAACCTGAACTCCAGAAAACCAGTACTGTACTTCCTTCACCTGTCAGTGAACTGCTAAATGTGTGGTTCTGGGCACTGTCAGCTGTCAGTGGCCTTCATGGTTGCACTGTTCTTGGCATGGTGGTCTCACTCAATGTCAAGTAGTAAGCTAAGCCCCCTGATCCTATTTGTTATTTTGGGTTTACTCAAGATGTTGGTAACCTCTTTTGGACCACTGGGGGTAGCCCTGGCTAAGTTAAAATTAGAGTGGGTAGACACCTTTGTACCGAAACGTAAAAGATTGGGTGAGGACACTTAAGAAATAGACAACAGGCATTTTAAATTGGGTCCTGAAACTGTTGAGGTAGGCCAGCTCCCCAGAGGGACTGACCTGAACAGCAGGATGTAAGGCAGAGTAAGCCTTGCAACAATCCAGCCTGCTTCCCTACTTTTCCTCGCCTGACAGACTAGGAAGATTCTTCCAGGTTTGGCAGAGCCTCTTGGCCTGGGGAGGCTTGTCTGAGAAACAGGACTCTTGTTTTCGTTTCCCCCAACTTTTACCTAGTTTTTCAGGCAAATTTGACTGAGGTGTACTGGGTCCTAACCAGGCTCCCAGTATCAGTGTTCTTTCCCTAAAATCTGTACCACAATTGGCACAACAGTACCTAGTAAATGGTACCCTTGGTACCTAGGGTGTTGGGACTAAAGAGGGTCCACTAGGTCTGCAGCAGAAATTGTGCCACCCTAGGGATCCCTCACCAAGGTCATGCACACTGCCTTTGCAGGTGGCAACATTCTATTTGGAATAACTTTGGTGCCGGTTGACGAATCTTCAACACTGGTGGGGCGCTCAGGTCCGCTCCTATTCTGAAAGTCTTGGGGTGATTCATGAAGCAGGGTCTGAGAAAAAAGGGGGTCCCAAAACCTTTTTTTCCCCATTCAATTTTCCATAGGTACCATTCATCCCAGCTACAGCCCGATCGGCTGAATTGAATTACACCAAATTTGGCAAAGTTGTAATCCTTGGCTGTCTCATGTCTCATGTCTTTTGCTTACATGGTGTAAATCTGTTTAGTAGTTCCTGAGAAAATTACAATTAAAAGTACATATATATCTATGGCCTCGGGGGATGTACGGATTATAGGCGCACCGTCCCGATCACGTGCAGAATGCTGATTGGGTGTCAAGTGGTTGTCAACATTCGAAACCAGGAAGTGTTGGCAGCCATTTTGTGCCTCAGTAGAAATTAATATAACAAGTGTTTAAAACTTATAAAGGAGGCAGGTAAGAAATATTTTGACCCTCTAGACCTGCTTAAGGGGTCCCACAAGGACCCCTAGGGCCAAAAAAGATTTTATTTTTTTATTTTTTTTTAAACGGAGAAATGTGCGGTGGGTGCATTGATCCTCCGTAAAAAAAATAAAACAAAGTGCGGGCTCCTGTGCATGTTTAAAAATTTGCTACGTGGGAAGGAGAAATCTTGGGGTCTAAAATATTGCATTTGATGCGGGGCCAAGAAAAAAGGGGGATGTTTTCCCCATGCAATTTTCCATAGGAATTGTTCATCACGGCTACAGCCCGAACGATTAACGGAATGATACCAAATTTGGCAAAAGGGTAGTCCTCGGTTCAGATTCGTGCCTTTTGCTTAAATGGTGTAAATATGTTCAGTACTTTCTGAGAAAATTACAAGTATTAGTACATATATATCTATGGCCTCGGTGGATGTGTGTATCTTGCGCGCACACGAAGTACACCGTCCCGATCATGCGCTGAATGCTAATTGGCTGTCAAGTGGTTGTTAACATTCGAAACCAGGAATTGTTGGTAGCCATTTTGTGTCTCAGTAGAAGCGTGGATGTAGAAAATAGTGGGACAAGTGTTTAAAAGGTATAAAGGGGGCATGCAAAAAATATTTTGATCATCTAGACCTGCTTATATGGTCTCCCCCAAATATTTTTTGGGGGAGAAAAAACTGAAAAATGTGCGTTGGGTGCATGGATCCACCGTAATATAAATAAAAACGAAGCAGGCTCTCCTGTACTATTTTTAACCATTAGCTACCAGGGAGGGCCAAATCACGGGGTCTAAAATATTACATTTGATGGGGGTCCAGAGGGGCCCTGTAGCTCGGGGACCGCCATTCCTCAGTGCTATAAAATAAATGGTTGAGGGAGCTCAAAGGTCCGTATAAGCCCCGGGGATTACCACCTTCCTGGGTTTTTTATATTTTGGGAGGGGGCCGCGTGGTCTCCATTCTGGAGCAGTCAAAAGCCTGTGTGTCTCGCGGTGTCTACCCCCAGGACATGCTGTTTTTTATGGCAGGGCGGGAGTCGAGGTTCCCGGTCTGTCATAGGAAATTTGAGGGCATATTAGCAAGTGCCATTTAGCGACATTTAAAAAAAAAAGCCAAAAATGCGGTGAAAATGACATCGCCCTATTTACTAGGCAACGTTAAGATGCAATAATGCATGCTAGCAGCTGGTTTGCTTAGGGCTTGCCTCGTATCACCAATGAGTTGCAATGTAGGTGGTGTCTGTGGGAAGGTAGGTGTTTCTTTGAGAATATAAAATGGAAGATGGGGGTATTACAATAGCGTTGTATTTACAAGGCGGCCCTGGATTTGAGGACCGATAGGAAAACGTTTGCTAATTGTGGTTTATGTCGGATCCTAACATCTGTTCTGAAGTAGACTTAAACATCTTTAATATGGGATGTGGCAGATTTAAAGTTCCTTGCGTCACTATTGCATCACGTTTAACATGGGAAAAGTGACGCGAAAATGGTGCAATGGGCTTGTAAATCTGCTACATGGTGTTCTGTCTTAGTTTGCTTTCCTTTCTGTCATGTAGAGGATCCTGGATAAATATAACGGTTACTGTACAGCCAGTACCTTTCAACCCTACCTCCAAACTGCTTACTGCCTGTTACCATAGTAACAGTTCATGGAATACTTAAGTGAGCACACAGGATACAAGTTCACCACACAATGTTGCTAATACAAACAGTTACTGTGCTAGAGTTTTTAACATTTTCCATAGGAACCATTAATCCCAGGTACAGACTTTGGTAAAGAGTTAGCCTCAGTATTATACTTCTAGTTATAAACATCATTTCTATTTTAATTGTTAAATGTTTTGTAAGCAAATGATTATCACATTAAATAATAGTGAAATGTCAGAAAAAGAAGACATATATACTCTTTTTAATTAACTTTTATTAAAACAACAATAAATAACTAGAAACGTAACTTTAAAAATAACAATATAATAAATAACTAGAAACATAACTTTAACATAACAATATAATAAAAAAATGTTTGATGGACTCCAATGCAAGGAGGGTAGCATACCAAAAATGAAAATTTGTGTTTAAAATTAGATCGATGTGACTGCATGAGGTCAACGATCACAAATTAAGTTAACACTTGGCAATATTTGTTAATTTCCACGTCTGTAGTGTGCCTGATACATTCCACCACTCTTATAGCCCGCGTTGAAGAGGTGTCTGTATGGAAGTACCTACTGCGTCAGATTTACAGTATGGACCAACAAGTCTTTAAAATAATTCAGAGATGAGACAGAATTAGGTGAGAGATCTCGTCATTATGCAAGAATTTTGGGCATATTACCAAGGGCATTATTGCCGCATTAGCGGGACTTTTTCCCGCTAAGGCGGCGATAATTTTATCGCCCTATTACCAAGCTGTCGCTAACACCAGTTAACGACAGCTTGTAGGCGATAGCAGGCATTTAGGTGCCCACTTTGCATGTCAGAGATAATTATCGCTAATGACATGCAAAGTGGGCGTGCCAAGATGTAAGCGACTGAAAACAGTCGCTAACATCTCTAACTCCTATTATCAACTTTTGGAAATATTCGCGCTAAGCGCGAATAACTCCAAAAGCTAACGCCTGCTAAAAGCAGTTCTTAGCCATGTTATCCAATGGAAGGTGGATAACATGGCTAAGAGCATAGTCCCGATAATGCATGAATATCGCTGATTTTTCAGCGATATTCATGCATTTCGCAGGATTTTTACCGCTTTTGAGATAAACCTTGATAATATCAAGGTATCTCAGCGGTAAAAATCCTCGGTGCTCGGCGATATTTTTTTTCCCGCTAACTAAGCAATAGCGATAATTGCTTGGTAATGTGACCCAATATTCTTTATTTGGAACGCATTTAATCGGAGGCATTGTTTATCTAGCCCAGTCTGCTTACCTTGTGTAAACGTTGTGGCGAACAGAGTTCACAACTTGAACTCAGCTTTGGTTCTACACTGCAGACTGTATTAAATTCAGCCTTAATTTTTTTTATCGGCAGAGTGGACAACAGCGTCCATAACTTTAAAAGAGAAAGAGAAACAATGTGAGAGAGAGTAAAAGAGAGAAAATTAGAAAAAAACAACATTAAAGGTGTGAGAGAGAGACAGTAATAGATGGAGCAGGTAATACTGGAGAATATCTTTGTAGCTCACCATTTTACCTTTGTTGTGTGTTCAAGAAGGTGCCTGTACATAGTGCACCCTCCAGTTTAGTGATCTGAAAGATAGTATAGTGTTAGTAATAGCATAGTACATACAACTGCACAAGTATATCTTTGCTTTATGTCTTTGTACACTCAGGATATTGTATTTCATCAACTTTCACTGCAATGTGCGATGTTTTTCTTCCAAAGTACTATACCCCATGCACTCCCACTGCATAGCGGTGAGTTCTCATTAGTGCGTACCCTGACTGTTGCATCCCATTGATTCCCAGAGTCCGGAGGTGAGTGTTTCTTCTTGTGCACTCAGGGGCAGATTTATAAACTCCTTGAGTCACTTTTGCGTCACTTATCCCATTTAAAAGATGCACAAAGTAGAGCACAAGGCTTTAAAATCTGCCCCTGAGTGCACAAAAAGAAGCACTCACCTCCGGACTCTGCAACCTATCCACTCCCAGTGCCCGGAGGTAATTTACATTCATAAGCAGTCAAACTGCTGCACACTACCCACTCTCTCTGCACACAGGTGACTTCTCGTTGCTTCGGAAACAAGCTTCTTTGCTCACCTTGTGCCATTGGCGTGATTCAAAGAGGGTGCACCACATGTCGAAGCAGCCTTCTCAGACGTTGTTACGATGGCCATGCATCATGACAGAATCTTCGAATGTTGAGCTTTGGAGGTGTTGGGGAGGACGCCAACTTGTGAAACTGTAAGATAAAAAGGAAGTTAATTTTGTGCGTCATTTCTTTATCAAACGAGAGAGGAAGTGAGGGACTGAAAAGAATATTCGCAGCTCACCTGGCTGTCACCCGTGTGTCTTTCACCACGTGCCGGGACATAATGCACCCTGAAGCTTTACATCTAAAAGATAGTGAAAGAAAAATTTTATGATTGGTAATTGTTACTATCTTAATGTGGAGTAGAATTACATTGCACTTTCACACACTTCCCTTCCGCATTTAAAAAACAACTATTTGTACAGTTCCAACTTGTTTAATAGTCTTCGATTTTCATAAAATTACTATAGTAGTAATGTTTTTTTATCCAGTTGTGAAAACAAGTGGTGTGCAGTGATACACCTGCTTTCAATCATCACAAGTGACGGACATTTGACCGATAATGAAAGCTTTCCAGCTATTGGAAAAAAAATACAAATGCAATTAGATACAGTATATATGACTGCGTACACCTAAATCGCTGCATCGCCTTTTTGTATCCAGTCTGCTGCACCCCATCTATTCCCTCTGATGCGCACTCTGACTTGACTGCTCACCTTTGTGTGGACAGGGCACCTTCTACATCATGCAGTCCTACTCTGCAAGCAAGAAGTGTAACATATGGTGTTGAGTCTTGATATCGCTATGGCTAACGACATACTCATGCTCCCATCATCATTGCAGGTTCCTCACCCACTCCTTGCGGTACCACTAACTCAGTGACCAAAGAGGCCATGGACATAGGGGTGGGCCCCCCTGCTCTGTGGTTTGGGCCTACATGAGGCGTCGGAACCACTAGGACTGGCCATCACAGCGCTTGCGAGGGGAGCAACTTGAAAATGGCATAGAGCATGTGCACCCCGTCTTTTTTACTGGTAGAGTCACTTGTGTAGTGACTCAGGTGCTGGATGGGTGTTGTGTGGGTGTATACAAGCCATGAGGGAGTGTGTGTGTGCCGTTCTGACAACTAGGCCTAGAATTAGGAAATCACTACAATGGAAATCTGGGCCATGGAGCATTGTTGTGTGGGCTGGACTGACGTATGCCAGTGCTGTGGGAGGCTGTGAACGATGATTCCGGAGCTATGGGCGTGGTTCCGTCGTGAGCTATATGAAAAATCTACTGATTTGGGTGTCAGTGTTGTAGTGCTGCTGTCACCCGGGTCTTACACGCAAATATGTCATTATGTCTGTAAAGCTCTATAATTTGGCTAACATGGAAGGTATGGGGTATCACTGACCCTTTAATTTATCCATAGATGCACACATAAAAGATGATGGACATGACACATTTCTATGAATATGAATGTTTGTTGTACATTTAGTGGAGTATGGTTGTAGCTGTAGTAATACAGGGCTGTGAGAAGTTTAGGTTGCAGTTTTTAGCAAATGAAGGACAGATAATATAAATACGTATGTGGTCATTCAGGTATACTGTCGAACTTGGTGCTGAAAATCATTGTTCGAGCCTCGGAGACGCGTCCACATCCTGTTATTGTAGAATAATGACGTAGTCAACATGTGCCTAAAAATGTACTGTAAATACGGTGCTCTTGTAAATTGTTGATATAGTTTTAGGTTGACTTTGTGCTATATAAATATGCTAAAAAAAAGAAATTGTACACACTTATAAATTGACTATACAGTTTCTTTGCAGTATTGTAATGATCCACTTTGTACGTTTGTATTTGTAGAATGAGCGAGAGAAAGTTATATAATCAAAGTTTTTGTTATTGGCAGAGGTAAGATGGTCGCATTAGCTATTTACAGCACAATATAATGTGTTAGGGTGCACAAGCAGCATTTTACAAATATAATAAGTATACAGACACAGATAGATAGTTGAAGTGGGTAGGGGCACGTGAGCTCGACTCCATTTTATTACGTTGCTGTTGTTAACAAGTAGAGTAGTCATCATAATATCATACACAGATATTCAATCATAAACGGTTTATGACTTTGCTGTACAAAGGTAGGAGCACTGAATGTGAAATTATACACAGAAGATTCCATCGTAAAGGGTTCATGAGTTGTGGTACACTGAGGTAGTGGTGGTTTATTTAGAGCCTGCGATGATGTGTGGTTCAAGCAGAACGCACTGGAAAGAATGTCTTTTGGCAACTGAATTTTGCCTTAATGATTATTTATGGTGCACTGAGTTAGTGGTACTTCTGGTGCTCAGTGTGTGCTCTCTGCAATGATGCGTCCTTCTAGTTGCCTGTACTCAAAGCATTGACTGCTGTATACTAGACTGCATAAACTTTAAGGGGAAAAAAACTACTATCAATGTTTATCAATTGCTCTGCAAACAAGGTCTAGTGATTGCTCCCCATAACAAATTAAATGATTGCATTTCAGGCAGTGCATTCTAACTTTCTCAAAATGGGGACGTATGTCTGGTGGCGATGTTGAAGGTGATGTCCTAGAGGTACTTGGTATTGCCGGTGGTGGAAGTACATTTAGGCGCAGTCTTCTACATTCTTTGTGAGCATAGTTCAAAGGATGCAGGGATTAAAGGTGCTTGTGCATACTAGCAGTGCCATAGGAGTATTTTTTGTTTGCGCCTTAAATAAATCAAAGCTAAATTCCCTACTGTCTGTAGTGTAGGTAGAAATATGAATTCAAGTTGTGAATCCTACTGTCAGCAGTGTACATCGAAGCCACTAGTCAGCACAGTTATAGAAGAATGCTTTTTTTCACTTATTTAAACAAAATCTGAATACATACAGCATAATTGACTCTGTATTGAGTAAATCAAGGCTGAATTCTCTATTGTCTATAGTGTAGTTCCAAAGCTGAATTCAAGTTGTAAACCCTGCTTTCCGCAATGTAGATGTTAGGGTGGACTGCATCATCTGCATACTTGATTGAAATAAAAGATAGAACGTGTATAGAATACATTATTAAAATATGTATGTTTCAGGGACATTTAAAAGGGACAGTATGGGGGGGAGGAGCCAAGCTCGCGACCGTGATGGCCGCGTTGTAGCTTGGCTCCGTCAACTTTCCTGCCTGAACCATAAATCCTGTACCTTATCCTGCCCCGAGGAGACACATTCAATGGAATATGGGACTATGAAAGGCTGCTTGCACTCACCGTTTGTTCCGGGTGCTCCTGGGTGCCGCAGATCTTGAGCTGTGCCCTTGTTTGCTCCAGAGCCTCCGTGGTGTGCAGGCCGGGGACACGCCTGCGACGGTCGGCCGGAGAGGGGTATCGACGCCGACCCCTGGTGGAGGAGAGGAGTCGGCTGGAGAGGCCATTGTGCGGTTAGACCAGTGGCGACTGACCGGGCCCTGTCTGGTGGCCCGGGGGCCCAGCTGCGGGGCGCTGCCTCCCTCGGACGGGGGTAGACCGTACAGGAGGCTTGTCCCCCCTTTGTTCTCCTGTCCGGCCATCTTGAAGCCCTTCGCCTGGAATCGGCGGGCGGCGCCCATGAGACGGTGGCGCCGGCTACCCCCAGTGTCTTGGCGACCCATCTTTCTGCACCAACATTGGCATTAGCGGGAACCGGCGGGATTCCGCTGAGCCTTGGTTGATGGCCCGGATCGGGGTCGGGGAACGTAGCGGCCTCATTGCGCCGACAAAATGGCGGTTGGCGCCCCGGGTCTCGGACCTGCTGGGGGCGGCAAAATTGGCCTGTCAAACTGCACGTTGGCTGAAGAGTGTGGGAGCGAGCCCACGATTGGCGATGTCTTCGCAGCCTTGTGTTCCTGGCGTGCGACAATGTCTTTTGCCGCAGCTGTGCAGGATGGCGGCTCTGCCGCCGGGCTTGTTGAGCCGCCCCCCACGTATGCGGCCCGACCGAGGGAATGTGCTGCTTTGTCTCTCCCGGCTGTTGAAGAGAATGCGACCGCCGTTCATTTGAAAGTTCAAATGTCTGTTGCCTCGAGTCTCCAGGAGGTTTTGCTGGAGGTGGACGTGGGAGAGGGCCCCACGCCGGGGTCCGTCCAGGTCAGTCTCGCTGGGGTACCCGGCAGTTCTTTGACTCGAAATGCTTGGAGGGGGTCCAGTGATTGTTCCGTGGGGGTAACCTCCCCTCTTTGGTCGGCGGGACTGTACCCACGCTACCTACTGCTCCTGACGTGGTACCTCGCAGGTCTGGTCCGAGGCCGCCATTATCTGTATTGCTGCTCGAGACTTGGATCCCCTGCTTTACACCCTTGGCCTGCCTTGCTCCGATCCTATGCACACTCCGTGCCTAAAGCACTGGTCAGGAGAGGACAGGGATGAGATGGACTCACCTCGGCGGACTGCTAATTAATGTGTGGATATGTGGACTGTTCGCAGCTGTAACACTATGACCAATTCCTCTTCATGTTCCCGATGTTTGAGTTTGTGTCGATTTCATCTCGCTGTGGGTTCTAATTGTGTTAAGGTGGGGGGTGGGAGCTGACGGTTTGATTGCATACCTCCTCTCCCACTGGTTTTTTCTTCCCCTTTTCCTTCCTATTTTTGTCTGTAGTGTTCTTTCTTTACTTTCTGATTCTTCTATATTTCGGGTTCTATTTAGGGCGACAGGCACGCTGCTGGGGGGGTAGGGCGTAGCCTTCTGCAGGGGTGCAGGGTGGTGTGGGTGGGATGGGGTCTGTATATCGTTTGCTTTATCTTTTTTCTTAGTTCTATGGCTCTTTTGTATCCCTTTATCGGGACGCTATGTCCGCACATATGCCCCATGGGGTGTTTGTTGATGAGTTCTTCGCGTTAATGATAATGATAGCACACTTACACATCCTACTCGCCTCGATCCCGGTTGCGGGTCTAATATTGAGTGTCTTATCCGCCATGGGGCGCATACTGCGACGCTGCGTTCTTTCTTCACTGTTTTTCACATTCCTTCTTTTACCCTTCCTTTTCTTTTCCCCTTCTTTGGGTTAGTATAGCGGATGGCTATCTTTGTGTTGCAGTTCTGACTTCTTTGACTGGTACCAGCACATATTCAAGTGGTGACGGGTGGACGGTGGGCAGCGGTGGGAACTGATTTGCAATGTGGGAACTATGCGTTGCCTTCGCCAATTGTTGCTACTGTTTCTGACTCTCACTGTTCCTTGTATTGCTGCTTCGCCAACTGCCCACCATGGGAATTCGGAAAATAATAGCTGCAATGTTCCTGCTATACTTCCTATTATAATATAAAATTAACCTTCTCTTATCCTCCTCCTAGCGGTTACATTGGGACTTTTAATGTTTACTGATTGCTTACGGAATGCTGGGGAACTGCTGGAGAATTTCTATCCTATTTTGTGCGCCCGTAATGTGTTGTGGCCGGCCTGACTGGTTGTAGGCCCGTATTTGTACGTTTCTGCTTGCACAATAAAGGTTTTCAAAAAAAAAAAAAAAGGGACAGTATGTCTCACTGTGACATGAAACTGTTCACTCTTCTTTGTGACGATTTATGTTGCACTGAGTTAGTACTCTCTTTGGCGCTGAGCTTGTATGTATCCTGCGATATTGCGTAGTGCAAGGAGGCTGCACTAGGAGCAATGTTTTTTGACGTGGTTCGGGGGGGTTGCAGTGGTATAATGTCTCTTGTCTACTGGAATGCGTCATGTACAATCGCCATTCTACCTGAATCGTGAGCCATCACAATGTAGATCGAAGGCAGTAGTGATCACTGACATCAAGAAAATGTTTTTGTCGTATCTTTTAACAAAATCCGTGGAAATAAAGTACAATTATCTATACCTTAAAAAAATCAAGGCTAAATTTCATGCTGTTCGTAGTATAGATTCAAAGCTGAATTCAACATGTGAACCCTGCTGTCCGCACTGTAGATCGAAGGCAGTAGTCAGCAGAAATATCGATGAATGATTTTTGTCACTTATTTTCACAAAATCAAATCACATACAGTAAAGTTTTCTCTGTATTAAATAAATCAAGCTTGAATTCCCTACTGTCCGTAGTGTACATGCAAAGTTGACTTCAAGTTGTGAACCCTACTGTCTGCAGTGTAGATCGAAGGCAGTAGTTAACACAGACATTAAGGAATGCTTTTTTTGTCACATACTTTAGCAAAAATGTGAGGAGACAGTACAATTGTCTCTGTCTTAAATAAATTGACACTGCTAAACTCCTGAGGCTCAGCCGGGAGATTTTAATTAACTGTCGCCGCACCTTGCACTTTGCACGTTCCTGCTGCTATCTTATTTAAAATTGTATTTTGCACATTCCTGCTGCTACTGCACTTAAAATTGTACAGCTTTTAGAAATATTTTAAATAGTGAGGAACTGAGGGCTTACTTAAGGGCGGGCGGACTGACCGGTGACGGTGGATCTCAGGGCACTGCCGGTCACGGTCACGGTATACCAGCGCTAGGCATAGCGGGCCGCCATCTTGGGGAGGCTCGGGCGGCAGCGCTCTAGTGACTCGACAGGAAGCACCTTAAAAGAATTATGACCCAAGCGTGCAGCAGGCGTGCCGATGGCGCGCCAAAGGCAAGCCCGTCTGTGCCCGTCCGCACCTGGCCTGCGCCTAGGGCCATGACCCCTGCCAGTCTTTCATCAGGTAATCGATCAATGTACACATATTCAAGAAGTGGGTTGTTATGATTAAACAACAATGGTAGGAGTGTAGACTGTCTTTCCCTTTCCTTATATGAAGACCCGACAAATAACCCAACCCCCCCAATGCCCTTGTTTAGTAAAGTAAGGGAAAGGACACCGGAGGTAACAGGCGCTCAGAGGAACAAGACTACACAGGGCATAAGAGGAATCCTCCTTAACGCTCAGTCGCTGGTTAAGCATAGTAGAAAATGCGCGCCCCTGATAGAAGATCTAGGTGCAAAAGTGGCATTTATTACTGAAGCGTGGACGGACGGAGCTTCCGGTCCAGACATAGTAGAAGCATCACCACCTGGCTTCCTATGTCATACAGTCAATAGGCAGGGCAGGAAAGGAGGGGGGTTGGCAGTTATCTACCATGATTCCATTAAAGCTATATTTAAAACAATTACTAATGGTGGATGTGAAACCCTAAGCTTATCCCTCTTCCTTTCACTCAAGGAGAATTTTAGAGGAATCCTGTTATATAGGCCACCAGGGCTGAGAAAATTAGTCATTGATCTAGTGGGTAATCTGATGGAGGAAGGTATAAGTAACAGATCTTTTTCCATAATGGGCAACTTCAACTTCTATCTAGAAGACACTGTTGACTTAGACACACAGGAATTACTAGACCTCATGAATGGACTAGACCTTTCAGAAATAGTTAAAGGGGCCACCCATACAGCAGGACATACGCTGGATGGGATCTTTTTGAATTACCCACAGCTATCTGTTATCGAGGTGTATCCAGTTGTATGGTCGGACCATGCGGCCATTCTATTTGAGATAGCCTGTTTACATAAACAGAATCCTGTAAAAGCTATAACAAATGCCAGCTACACACGTGCCTGGAATAAGATTGAAGCCAAATATTTGTCAGACCTCCTAGAAGCCACCTTGCCCTCTTTAGCTGGTGAGGTAGATACGGCTACTACCAGATTTAATGATTGGTTTAATGAAGCTTGTGATAAGCTCGCCCCAAAAAATCACGCTTCCAACCTAAAAGGACTTATCCTTCTCGGTATTGGGGGCAGGCAGCTTTCCGGCATATTGGAAAATAGCCTCCTTGATCCCTTTTCTAAAAAAACCTAACATTGATTCAACAGATGTTCGCAACTTCAGACCCATTTCTCGTGTACCTTTTCCAGCCAAAATGTTGGAGAAATGGATTAATAGACATTTGAGCAGATTTCTGCATGATGCTGAGGTGCGTGACTGTACTCAATATGGCTTCCGGGAAGGCAACAGTACAGAAACCGCCCTATTGAAATCTACCAACGAGATTAGGAAAACTCTGGATCAGGGTGGTAAAGCAGCAATGATTATGCTGGATCTTTCCGCAGCATTTGACACAGTTCATCATGATCTTCAGATGGACCGTTTGTCAGCCTGCGGAGTAAATAACTCTGCCTGGAAGGTCCTAAAGTCTTTCCTCTCTGATCGTAAGCAGATAGTAGCCCTTGGAGAATTTTGCTCGGCCCCTTTTTCAACTGCCCTGTGGGGTCCCACAGAGATCATCATTAAGTCCAACTCTTTTTAACGTGTACGTATCGTCCCTGGCTCCATTGATAAGATCTTTTGGGTTCCATCTTACCTCCTATGTGGACGATATACAGATAGTGGTGTCCCTATTTCCAGGACTAGAAGGGGCTGTTAGCCACAAGCTAAACAATTGTATGGAAGCAGTTGGATCATGGATGGCCAGTAATTGTCTTAAATTAAACTCAGAGAAGACTGAGGTCATGCTATTTGGTCATGTTATTTGGGAACGACATTAACATGTGGACCCAAGAATGCTGGCCTGACTCTTTGGGAACCCTGCCTGTACCCTCCACACATGTGAAAAACTTGGGAGTGCATTTGGATGACAGATTGGACATGAAAAAAAACAGGTCAACGCCATGGTGTCATCTACGATATTCACCATTAGAACCACCAAGAAAATCCTCCTTTTTCTGCCTAAGGAGAGTCGACAGACGGTGGTTACGGCACTGGTCATGTCAAGATTGGACTATTGCAACAGCCTCTATTTAAACATCCAAGAGAGGATGTTGCATAGGCTACAGATGCTGCAGAACACAGCTGCCAGGCTGATTTCAGGCATACCTAACTTTTCTCCTATGTCTAGCGATATCCGCAGACTCCACTGGCTGCCAGTGAGTCAACAAGTACACTTCAAATCCATGTGCCTCATTTTTAAGTCACTTCAGAACCAGGGACCACGCCATCTACAGGACCAACTCCAATGGTTTTTACCAACTAGGCCTTTACGCTCATTACCTCAAAAACTGGTGAGAGTACCACCGGGGCGGGAAAAGCTTTGTGGTGGGCGCGTCAAAACTGTGGAATCAGCTTCCCTTTCATCTGAGGAATTGCACAGAGCTGTTGCCTTTTAGAGAAATGCTTAAAACTTGGTTGTTTTAGAACCATCTCTTCTCCGTACAATTCTTTTCTCCTTTCCTCAGGATAGCAGATAGCACCAGGACACCCTTGGGTAACAGATGCGCTCTATAAATGAATTAACATAACATAACATAACAATGTTGTCTGTATTGCTGATGCACCACAAGTATCAAGTGGTAAACTCTGTTGATCACAGTATACATTTTAAGGCAGTAGTCAGTATAGCTATTGAGCAATGTTTTTCTGGCATCCTTTAACAAAAGTGTCTCTGCCTTACATAAATCAAGGATAATTTGAATTTGAAGTTAGTACAATTAACTATAACGGAGGAATTTCAATGGTTTTGTATGAGTGATATGTCCAGCTAATTATAACACCCCTGAAACCTATGTTTTATTAGTGAATATATATATATATATATATATATATATATATATATATATATATATATATATATATATATATATATATATATATATATATATATGCAAAGTGAAACGGCGTCCCAAGCGCGCACTCAGGCACAGCAATAACCACACCAACAAATCGGGTCTGCCAACAAGTAGGGTTTATTCACGCCATAAGCCCTACGTGACGCGTTTCGCACTCCGTGAGTGCTTGTTCACACAATAGTTCTCAAAACAATCGCTGTATTTACCATGTGTGCATACTAAACATCAAAGATGGACTCACACGCCTAACCTTGGTATTGGAGGCGCCATCTTTCAGTGGGTTTACCTGAATGGTAATTACGACATATATACACATTTTCACTTGTATTTATAACATACAATGGTTACCTGTTATATACAACTAAATTAATATACATGTGCAAAAAATTCACATTTTAAAGTCGTCATCCCATTGCGACATTATTTACAATAAATATACATTCGTCTGGACTTATATTATAATTCATGCATATAATCCATATTGCGAGGTGTTTATTGCAAATACTTCTAAACGGACCCACTCGACCTGGCTTAGAAAGTGGACCTGATGATTGGGTTATCCAGTCACGTGCTTGTTATTTGAGCGATTGATTGGCCAGAGGAACCCCCTCGATCCCACTCGAACTAACACAGAGTGGAGACCATGTGACTCAGTTATCCAGTCACGTGCTTGTAATGTTAGCGCGTGATTGGCCAATGGAACCCCCTATGGTTCCCTTGGTAACTGACTTGTTTGGCAGTAAACAATACGTTTGTATTGTGACCCCGTAACTACGCTGGGCTGCCTGGATGAAAGCTCACGGGTATCTGAATAACCCCTGGATAGTGGGTATGCGAGAGCACTTGTGTATATCTAATTGAGGTCCATACTGTCCGTTCCCTTGTTAGTGGGGAAGCAATCGGACATTAGCTATCATGACTGTCCCGGTCAAAAAGTACTGGCAGAATGTATAAATGTTCACACATAGACAGCAGGATTGAGAACTATGTTAAGGATCTGCATTGAAAAAACCCAGTTCCAACCACCAAAAAGTAATAAAGTGCAATGTGATTCAACAAAAATATAAAAAGACCATACTTGAGCTGAAGAATGGAGAAGGCCAGTGTTGAAAGGACTGGGTTGCTGAATTCATGGACCTGAGACATAGTCCCACCCTTTCAACCTGTGGAAGGAAGCATATGAGGACTAATGTACTGTTGAAATTAAGTTATCACATTACTTTTAACAAAATGTCATTCTTGATGTAAATGTACATTATATTCCTCATCGAGGTTGTGCCCTTTCGGAAAACGGGTGCAGAGACCAATGATATATTTTGACTCTCTTTGTCTTAGTCTCAATGCTCGGTTGCCACCTCTAGTGGATAAGATCACTTGTTCCACAATATAGTACCTCAGGAGTTTGGCATTGGAAAAATGGTGACTTTCGAAATGTCTGGCAATGGGATATTGCTTGTCTTTGTTCGTTATTGCCCTGGTATGTTCCAATATCCGTTGTTTGGCCATTTTTGTGGTGCTGCCCACGTACTTGAGTTCACATGGGCATACAAGAACATATACCACAAATGTGGTGGTGCAGGTCAAAAATTGCTTAATGGTTTCCATCTTGTTGGTACTAGGATTCCAGTATTCTTTCACCATCTGACTGTTCGCACAGGCTTTGCAATGCCCACAAGGAAAAAATCCAGGAAGATCTATTCCCCGGGGTATGATATCACTGATTAGATTGTGTACTAGTAGATCACTGAAATTGCGGCCCCTGCGGTAGGTGATACTCGGTCTAGATGGTATGGTATTGCCAATTATGGGATCATTCTTCAGAATGTCCCAATTTTTTGCAATACTTTTCTTTATTTGTTTATGATTGCCATTATAGTCAAGGATGATGCGAGTGACCATTTCATCCTCAATGCTTTCATCATCTTTCCTTTGGTTGATCAAGAGGTCTTTGCGTTCCACTGATTCCACTCTGTTAATAGCTCTTTTGATTACCCATTTTGGATAACCTCTGTTGGTGAACCTTTGTACCATTGTTGCTTCTTCCCTTTTATAATCATCAATGGTACTGCAGTTGCGTTTCGCCCTGAGTAGTTCCCCATAGGGGATACTCCACTTCAGGGGGTCAGGATGGCTGCTCAGGGCATGCAATAAGGTGTTACCTGCTGTTTCTTTACGGAACAGTATAGTTTTGAGTTTGTTGTTCTGAACTCTCACCTTAGTGTCCAAGTATTCAATCTCTCTGTTACTGATGTTACTAGTAAGAGTGATGTTGTTATGGTTGGTATTCAATTTGGAGATGAATTCAATGGCTGCGTTCTTACTGCCCTTCCAGATTAGAAAAATGTCGTCTATGTATCTTAGCCACATAGTGACATTCCTGAAATCTTCCTGCATATCTGGTCTACTTTTGATGTCAGACTCCCATGCGCCCATGAACAGGTTGGCAAAGCTCGGAGCAAAACATGTGCCCATCGCAGTGCCATGCAGTTGGACATAGATATCGTCATTGAACAGGAAATAGTTGTTAGTGAGACAATGCCTCATCATGTCCAAGATCATAGTGGTATGCCCAAGGTACTTCATGTCGCGAGTTTTCAGAAATCTGGCACTTGCCTCTATCCCTTGAGTGTGTTCTATAGAGGTATAGAGGGAACTGACATCTAGTGTAATGAGCAGTAAGTCCTTTTCCCACTTGACATCCTTGATTTTGTCCAGGAAGTCTTTGGTGTCACGTACATATGTGGGTAGACTCTTGACGTATTCCTGCAAAAAATTGTCCACGTATCTGGAGATGTTTTCCAGTACACTCCCTCTTGACGAAATGATGGGTCTGCCCGGGGGATTATGTTTGCATTTATGCACCTTAGGTAGCAAATATAATATGGGCAAGATTGGATAATCACGTTTAAGGTAGCAATCATGATCATGAAATTAGCCTAGAAGCTAAACGTATCTTAGAAGCCCTTGAGATACAACATGACAGCAGTACCAGGAGTAATTTCAAACCCCGTTCCACCTTTACCCCCAAACTTTATCACGATAACATAGACACATTCCAAGAAATGGTAGGAAAAGAACTTCTTCAGTACAGGAGTCAGAACTGGCAGAAAAAAATGAAGGCTTTCAAACATAATCTCTCATCAGCAGAAAAAGCAGCCATGACCAAGTTAGCAGAAGATGAGAGTATTGTCATCCGTCCTGCTGACAAGGGTGGCAATATTGTAATCCTACCAAAGAACATGTATGTAGGGGAAGCATTGAGGCAACTCAATGATTGCATAACATACAAGAAAAGCAATAGAGAAGAATACAATCTGAGTATTACCACAATTTGGGATAAATTATCAGATTGGAAGGATAAAGGATGGATCGAATGGGAGGAATATTGCTACCTTAAACGTGATTATCCAATCTTGCCCATATTATATTTGCTACCTAAGGTGCATAAATGCAAACATAATCCCCCGGGCAGACCCATCATTTCGTCAAGAGGGAGTGTACTGGAAAACATCTCCAGATACGTGGACAATTTTTTGCAGGAATACGTCAAGAGTCTACCCACATATGTACGTGACACCAAAGACTTCCTGGACAAAATCAAGGATGTCAAGTGGGAAAAGGACTTACTGCTCATTACACTAGATGTCAGTTCCCTCTATACCTCTATAGAACACACTCAAGGGATAGAGGCAAGTGCCAGATTTCTGAAAACTCGCGACATGAAGTACCTTGGGCATACCACTATGATCTTGGACATGATGAGGCATTGTCTCACTAACAACTATTTCCTGTTCAATGACGATATCTATGTCCAACTGCATGGCACTGCGATGGGCACATGTTTTGCTCCGAGCTTTGCCAACCTGTTCATGGGCGCATGGGAGTCTGACATCAAAAGTAGACCAGATATGCAGGAAGATTTCAGGAATGTCACTATGTGGCTAAGATACATAGACGACATTTTTCTAATCTGGAAGGGCAGTAAGAACGCAGCCATTGAATTCATCTCCAAATTGAATACCAACCATAACAACATCACTCTTACTAGTAACATCAGTAACAGAGAGATTGAATACTTGGACACTAAGGTGAGAGTTCAGAACAACAAACTCAAAACTATACTGTTCCGTAAAGAAACAGCAGGTAACACCTTATTGCATGCCCTGAGCAGCCATCCTGACCCCCTGAAGTGGAGTATCCCCTATGGGGAACTACTCAGGGCGAAACGCAACTGCAGTACCATTGATGATTATAAAAGGGAAGAAGCAACAATGGTACAAAGGTTCACCAACAGAGGTTATCCAAAATGGGTAATCAAAAGAGCTATTAACAGAGTGGAATCAGTGGAACGCAAAGACCTCTTGATCAACCAAAGGAAAGATGATGAAAGCATTGAGGATGAAATGGTCACTCGCATCATCCTTGACTATAATGGCAATCATAAACAAATAAAGAAAAGTATTGCAAAAAATTGGGACATTCTGAAGAATGATCCCATAATTGGCAATACCATACCATCTAGACCGAGTATCACCTACCGCAGGGGCCGCAATTTCAGTGATCTACTAGTACACAATCTAATCAGTGATATCATACCCCGGGGAATAGATCTTCCTGGATTTTTTCCTTGTGGGCATTGCAAAGCCTGTGCGAACAGTCAGATGGTGAAAGAATACTGGAATCCTAGTACCAACAAGATGGAAACCATTAAGCAATTTTTGACCTGCACCACCACATTTGTGGTATATGTTCTTGTATGCCCATGTGAACTCAAGTACGTGGGCAGCACCACAAAAATGGCCAAACAACGGATATTGGAACATACCAGAACATATGAGTAGCCATCCAGAACCCCTTAAGTGGAGTATCCCCTACGGGGAGCTACTCAGGGCCAAACATAACTGCAGCACTATTGCAGACCATTCCAAGGAAGAAAAATTCATGGTCCAACGGTTCATCAACAGGGGTTACCCTAAATGGGTCATCAAAAGAGCTATCGAGAAAGTCAAGTTAGTAGAACGTGTGAACTTACTAACCACTGAAAGAAAAGATGAAACGATGCAAGATGAAAACATTGTCACCCGCATCATTCTTGACTATAATGGCAATCAAAAACAAATAAAGAAAAGTATCACAAAAAATTGGGACATTCTCAAAAATGATCCAATCATAGGAAGTACTATACCAGCAAGACCTAGCATTACTTACCGCAGGGGCCGCAGTCTGAGTGACCTAC
The DNA here is from genome assembly GCF_964263255.1 of Lissotriton vulgaris. Taxonomy (NCBI): domain Eukaryota; kingdom Metazoa; phylum Chordata; class Amphibia; order Caudata; family Salamandridae; genus Lissotriton; species Lissotriton vulgaris. Next base: position 990,454,052 of record NC_141695.1, read on the forward strand.
TAGTACATAATGTGATCAGTGACATCGTACCACGGGGGGTAGATCTCCCCGGTTTCTTTCCATGTGGTCATTGCAAAGCATGTGCAAACAGCCACATGGTTAAAGAATATTGGAATCCAAGTACCAACAAAATGGAAACCATAAAACAATTCTTAACGTGCACTACCACTTTTGTGGTGTATGTATTAGTTTGTCCTTGCGAACTTAAGTATGTGGGCAGCACCACGAAGATGGCAAAACAACGCATACTGGAACATACTAGAGCCATCACCAACATGGACAAACAGTACCCTATTGCTAGGCATTTTGAAAGCCATCATTTCTCGAATGCCAAACTTCTCAAGTACTATGTTGTCGAACAGGTAATGCTTTCCACAAGGGGAGGCAATCATGCTCTAAGACTGAGACAGCGAGAGTCGAGATACATCATTGGTCTCTGTACACGTTTTCCGAATGGACACAATCTTGATGAGGAATACAATGTGCATTTACATCAAGAATGAATGTCGATCTAATTGACTGTATACCACTCATGTTGTTTTTAAATTTATTTTGAGATTACTCTCAGTCTGATTGTAGCCCCCTTTACTCTTCCCCACAGGTTGAAACAGTAGGACTGTATCACAGGCTTGTGATCACAGTAACCGAGTACTTTTCAACTCTGGCCTTCTCCATCCTCCAGATGAAGTATGTTTTCTTATATTTGTATCACTGTGCACTTTATTACTTATGGATTTTGGAACAGGGTTGTTCCGTGGTTGACCCTTCACTTATTGCTCACTCCTAGACCGTGTGAACATCTACAGATTATATTTACTGGACTTTCTTTATGTCACTTAGAACTCCTCCACTAACCAGGGGATACGTAATCATGTTCGTAGGCCATGCACTCACCCACTAATTAGGGGGGATTGATTCTACATGTACTGCTACCTGTAATCATGTAGGTACGGCAAGGCTTACAACGTCTCCATAGTAACCTTTAGGGGACGCAATGCCGATCACGTGCTGTGCGTCTCGATCCTGATTGGAAGACGGCACCAATGTATTATATAATTGTAGCACGTCGTTGCAAACGTTTACTTGAGTGATAATACTCAATAATTATGAGTTTAAATATTTAACGTCTGAATTTCAGCTGTGACATTAATATGATTTTTTTAAACTTTCAACATAATTTCTTGTAAATGTCCAGGATTGTCTTTTGGGCTGCCTCGCTATCAGGGACTGTTTTGTGTCAATATGTTCATTGTTTAATATAGCACCAAACTTGGTATGGTTATAATTTATACCCACTACAAGATGGCGCCCGTACAATATTACTATGATATGTGAGTCCTATGTCTATGTTCATTGAATGCACACGGTAAATACGACAAACTTTCTGAGCATTTTGTGTGAACAAGCACTCATGGAGTGCGAAACGCGTCACGTAGGGCTTATGGCGTGAATAAACCCTATTTACTTGACAGACCTGCTGACTGGTGTGGATTCTTAGTACCTGAGTGCGCGCCTGGCACGCCGTTTTGGAGTTATATATATATATATATATATATATATATATATATATATAATTCACTGAAAAAACCATAGGTTTCACACCAGTTATAGTTAGGAATTAGCATTTAAAAAACCTATTAAATTCACTGGAAAAACCATAGGTTTCACACCAGTTATAGTTAGCTGGAAATGTTACTGATATAAAACCATTGAAATTCCCACGTTATAGTTAGTCGGACTCACTATAACTTGCGCGTGCAATGCACTGCTGATGACATCACATATTACATCACTCATGACATGGTCAGTGACATCACTCATGACATCACTGATGACACCATCCTTGTGACACAGTGACAGACCTCCTCTCACTGTAAAGTAAACTTTGAAACACATATTGAAAAATAGAAACTAACATTTTCAAAAAAGTGCATATACCCATACCAGTTACAACAACCAATTCAGTAATTTCACCATCTATATACAAATTCACACATTCACCAACAGTTTTATGTATTCACTCATACATATACTCACTCATCATATGTAGTGATACCCCTATTCATTCTGTTACACACCGACAGTCATCAAAAACTTACTCATACATATACTCACACATGCAAATAAACTAATAAACATCCATTTATTTGCATATACAACTATACACACATTAGCACATTACTTCTAAGGAAACTTACACATACTTACTCTCTTAAACAATCACTTATAGAAACACATACTTATTTAAACAGGAACTCTTTCAATCTCTCACTCTCACATATACTTACTTATATACATCAATGCTCATATATACAAGATTAAAACATATGTAGTTACTCATAAAGACACTAGTGAGAGAGGCATTCACTCTCTAACACACACATATACACAATCATCCACCCATACAGTCCTGCACATATGCTGTCTTCAAAACACATACAAACAGTGAGTCAGTCATTGATGTGCTAAGTAACAGCCCCACCAAACGATACAGACACTCATACTGATACTAAAAAACATCTAATAACCCATATACACACACATGTAGCTACTCACCAACCCATGCAGCCACTTATACACAAAGTAAAACACTAATACATATATTTAAATATTTAAACATTACTCGCTAATATATGTATTCACTAAGATACACTTAATAAGCCAGATAACCAATCAAGTTTTTTAAAAAAACATCCATTTAGACACTTATTTAAACATTTATTCTTCCATCGACCTTAACATATACATATATAAAATATATTTATTTTTCAGAAAGACACACATTCACTGGATGGTGTCATCAGTGATGTCATGAGTGATGTCACTGACCATGTCATGAGTGATGTAATATGTGATGTCATCAGCAGTGCATTGCACGCGCAAGTTATAGTGAGTCCGACTAACTATAACGTGGGAATTTCAATGGTTTTATATCAGTAACATTTCCAGCTAACTATAACTGGTGTGAAACCTATGGTTTTTTCAGTGAATTTAATAGGTTTTTTAAATGCTAATTCCTAACTATAACTGGTGTGAAACCTATGTTTTTTTCAGTGAATTTCATAGGTTTTTTAAATGCTAATTCCTTTCTATATCGAGTTTCTAACCATTTTTTTTTTACAATTTGCTGTTTTTTTGTAAGTATTCATTTTTTTTTATATAATTTTTTTTTTGTGCTCTGGGTGCGCGCTCAGGGAAGCTTTCAGCTAAGCTCTCCGGTAAGCTTTCCGGTGAGCTCTCGTGAAAGCGCACCCAAAGCGCTACTGTCGTTCGTGAAAAAAAATATGAATGAAAAGTTAATAATAATGCAAAACATTTCGTACCATACAAATAAAATCAGTTTTTTTTTATAAGGGAAATGATTATGCATTTCTGTAAAAGTTTGATGACGTCACTTCGGCGCACAACATAAGTGCCCTCGGAAGCGCCTACGTTCGCGCCGCGTAAAAGCACCCAGAAGCGCCTCCGATCGCGCCACGTTTGCGCCCCGGAAGCGCCTACGATCGCGCTGCGTAAACGCACCCGGAAGTGCTCCGGAGCGCGCAGCGTAAACGCATCGGGTCATGTGACCCTAAAATAACACTTTTCATTGGTTGCTAACATTTTTTTTTACAATGAATGAAATCCCCACCCATTTCCTTCACTTCTTCTTTCACTTTTGTGACTGAAAGACCTGTTTTTTGTACCTGGATCTTTTGTGATTTACCATGGCTGCCAGAGAATCCAGCAGTGAGGATGAACCTGAGTTCATCAATGAAGAGCCTCCTACCCCAAACGTGAAGGAACATTTCATATGGAAATTTTTTAAGATTCCAGCTGACCAGAAGAAGGTGAATCCACCAAAAGTGGAGTGCAGGATCTGCAAACAGGTCCTGTCACGGGGTGACCCCAAAAAAAAGTACTCTTTTGGGAACTTTACGATGATCCGACATGTGGAGAGGAGGCACCCCCAGAATTTTGCCCGGGAAAGTGTCAGGGCTCTGACACAAGAGGTTTCCAGAGATGGGGCCTCTACATCAACCGGAGGAGCAACTTCTTCTGGGAGAGAGCAATCGCAGGAGCAGGTGCCAAACATACAACCTGCTTTTAACCATGGTGTCCTCAGATGCAGATACTGCAATCAACTCCTCACCTATGGGGAGCAAAGTGTCCAGCTCATGGTTCGAGCATTGGAGAACCATCGCTGCCCTTCCCACCCCTAATTTTTTTGTTTTCTTTTTGCTCCTGTTGAGCAGTTTCCATTCCCTGTTTTTGTTCCTGTTCAGTTAAAAGAAGAAAACCAAAAGTTCTTTTCAGAACTACCTCCAATTCTCATCAAAGAGCTATATTCTTAAAAAAATGAAGAATAAGTGAAATATAGTGCATTGATAATTCAAAGGAGAATGAGTAAGAAAGAACAGAAAGGTATGAGAGGAAAAAAGAAGTGAAGTAGGAGGAATGAAAGAAGGTGAGTGTTAGAAAAGAAAGTTATGAGAAGAAGAGTGAATATGGGGAATGTTGATATTCAATGAAAATGTTGAAAAAGAACAGGAGTGTTGAAGGATAAGAAAAGATGCATTGCTGGAGTTGAAGGTAGAAGGCTTCATTTATGAAGCCATGCGTCACTTTAACGCCACCAAAGCATCACTTTTTGTGACACAACATTCCAATAAAAAATGCACCTTATTTATTCATATTTACAAAGTGGCGTTTCTTGGTAAATACATCACTTTGTAAACCCCTGTGCCACATTATTCCTACGTCAGGTGTAATGTATGCAAAAGGGACGTATTGAAGCAAGAAAGGGTCGTAGAGGTGACACAGTGAATAAACTGGAGGCCTCATTTCTGAAAAGTGACGCATCGCTACGTGAAAACAGCGATGCGTCACTTTTCTGTGCGCACTCCTTATGACATTCCAGATATGTCATATTTAATATATGACTAATCAATTCGCAAGGAGTTAGGGATATGTCAGTATTTCTGACGTATCTGTAAACACAAAAGTAACGCATTCCTGGAGTGCGTCACAAAAGTGACGCAACTCCAGTAATGTGTCCTTTCACATGGAAAAAGCACCATGTGAAAGGTCTGCTGTGAAGCAGGCGCAAGATTTTGACGCAACAGCATCCTAAAAGTGACGCACTGAAATCTCAAAGATTTCACTGCGTCGCTATTACAAAGCTTTTTGCGGGGGAACTCCCCCTCTGCATGCATTATACCTGACGCAGATATAATGTGGCGCAGGATTTTAAAAAGTGACCCATCTACCTAGATGCGTCACTTTTTAAATATAGCGCAACGAGGCGCATTTTTTTACACCACTGGTACAATGCGTCACTTTTCTGTGCGCACTCCTTATGACATTCCAGATATGTCATATTTGATGTATGAGGAATCATGTCGCAAGGAGTTACAGATATGTCAGTATTTCTGACGTATCTGTAAACACTAAAGTGACGCATTGCTGGAGTGCGTCACAAAAGTGACGCAACTCCAGTAATGTGTCCTTTTAAGAAAAGATGCATTGCTGGAGTTGAAGGTAGAAGGCTTCATTTATGAAGCCATGCGTCACTTTAACGCCACCAAAGCATCACTTTTTGTGACACAACATTCCAATAAAAAATACACCTTATTTATTCATATTTACAAAGTGGCGTTTCTTGGTAAATACATCACTTTGTAAACCCCTGTGCCACATTATTCCTACGTCAGGTGTAATGTATGCAAAAGGGACGTATTGACGCAAGAAAGGGTCGTAGAGGTGACACAGTGAATAAACTGGAGGCCTCATTTCTGAAAAGTGACGCTTCGCTACGTGAAAACAGCGATGCATCACTTTTCTGGACGCACTCCTTATGACATTCCAGATATGTCATATTTAATATATGACTAATCAATTCGCAAGGAGTTACAGATATGTCAGTATTTCTGACGTATCTGTAAACACAAAAGTAACGCATTGCTGGAGTGCGTCACAAAAGTGACGCAACTCCAGTAATGTGTCCTTTCACATGGAAAAAGCACCATGTGAAAGGTCTGCTGTGAAGCAGGCGCAAGATTTTGACGCAACAGCATCCTAAAAGTGACGCAGTGAAATCTCAAAGATTTCACTGCGTCGCTATTACAAAGCTTTTTGCGGGGGAACTCCCCCTCTGCATGCATTATACCTGACGCAGATATAATGTGGCGCAGGATTTTAAAAAGTGACCCATCTACCTAGATGCGTCACTTTTTAAATATAGCGCAACGAGGCGCATTTTTTTACACCACTGGTACAATGCGTACTTTTCTGTGCGCACTCCTTATGACATTCCAGATATGTCATATTTGATGTATGAGGAATCATGTCGCAAGGAGTTACAGATATGTCAGTATTTCTGACGTATCTGTAAACACTAAAGTAACGCATTGCTGGAGTGCGTCACAAAAGTGACGCAACTCCAGTAATGTGTCCTTTTAAGAAAAGATGCATTGCTGGAGTTGAAGGTAGAAGGCTTCATTTATGAAGCCATGCGTCACTTTAACGCCACCAAAGCATCACTTTTTGTGACACAACATTCCAATAAAAAATACACCTTATTTATTCATATTTACAAAGTGGCGTTTCTTGGTAAATACATCACTTTGTAAACCCCTGTGCCACATTATTCCTACGTCAGGTGTAATGTATGCAAAAGGGACGTATTGACGCAAGAAAGGGTCGTAGAGGTGACACAGTGAATAAACTGGAGGCCTCATTTCTGAAAAGTGACGCTTCGCTACGTGAAAACAGCGATGCATCACTTTTCTGGACGCACTCCTTATGACATTCCAGATATGTCATATTTAATATATGACTAATCAATTCGCAAGGAGTTACAGATATGTCAGTATTTCTGACGTATCTGTAAACACAAAAGTAACGCATTGCTGGAGTGCGTCACAAAAGTGACGCAACTCCAGTAATGTGTCCTTTCACATGGAAAAAGCACCATGTGAAAGGTCTGCTGTGAAGCAGGCGCAAGATTTTGACGCAACAGCATCCTAAAAGTGACGCAGTGAAATCTCAAAGACTTCACTGCGTCGCTATTACAAAGCTTTTTGCGGGGAACACCCCCTCTTCATGCATTATACCTGACGCAGATATAATGTGGCGCTTGATTTTAAAAAGTGACCCATCTACCTAGATGCGTCACTTTTTAAATATAGCGCAACGAGGCGCATTTTTTTACACCACTGGTGCGATGCGTCACTTTTCTGTGCGCACTCCTTATGACATTCCAAGTAACCTGACCTAACTTGTTGACACCTAGCGAGCTAGCCCCTTGTTTTTAATTGCAGCCAGGGGACCCCCAGAATAAAGTGAATTCCGGTACCCCTTGCTACATTTTAATATCCCATCCACATTAACACACCATCCTGCCAACACACCCCCACCTCACCATAAGGCTGTTGGATAAAAAGATCTCCGCCAAAGAGCCCCTCTTTGAGGTGAGCCCGTCGGGGATTGCACCGCCTCCCCGACGAGGAGCAACCGCCTATGATGAAGCATGACACCCTTCTGGGTGTGTGAGGCAATTCCATCCAACAAAATGGATGCCCCAGGGTGTTACTCTAACACCTTTGGTCACGCCAGCTAAATCTTCCCTAGCTCTTCATAGGAACAGTTCAGCAACCCCCTTTTGTATTCACATTAAGAGTTTTTACATATTGCATACATGCCTGAATCAGTGACATACTATTCCTATATGTTGGAGACAACATATGTGACATATTAGATGTTATCAGTGATGTCAAGAGTGATGTCACTGACCATGTGATGAGTGATGTAATATGTGACATCATCAGCAGTGCATTGCGGGCGCGCGAGTTATAGTTAGCTGAAGTAACTATTACGGGGGAATTTCATTGGTTTTATATGAGTGAAATGTCCAGCTAACTATAGCATGTGTCAAACCTATGTTTTTTTCAGTGAATTTCCTAGGTTTTGTAAATGCTACTTCCTAACTATAACGTGTGTAAAACCTATGGTTTTTTTAGTGAATTTCATAGGTTTTGTAAATGCTACTTCCTAACTATAACGTGTGTAAAACCTATGGTTTTTTCAGTGAATTTCATAGGTTTTTAAATGCTACTTCCTAACTATGACGTGTGTAAAACCTATGTTTTTTCTGTGAATTTCATAGGTTTTTAAAATGCTAATTTAGAACTATATCGTGAATGCAACCTATACTTTTGTCAAAAAAGTTCTGGGAATATTTTTTTCGGAAACAAGCCGTTTTCTTGACTGTTCAGGTTGCATAGAGACACCTTGTAAAGCGGTACTGAATTAGAAAGTCTGTACCTTGCCTTATTTTGAACGTATTGAAATTTGTCTGTAAATAAAAATAGCCTTTCTAAACTTTCGTGCGCGACCCGGTGCGCGCACTCTCGGCACCAGTTGTCAATAAAATGGACATCGCCTTTCCAGGCTTTCGTGCGCGACCGATTGTGCACACCCGCCTATATATTTCGTGAAAACTTTGCAATTTGAACTTATTGAATTTCTTCATAGACCCATCAAAGAACTTATAGTATGTCAAAGAGACTGAACCTAGGCTTCTTTTTTGTTGTTATGAAACTTTTCATTAAATGGAGCCGAATGCCTTTTTAAACTTTCGTGCGTGACCAAATGTACACACCTTGGTATTTTTTTTAGAAATATAAAAGGTTTTATAGTTTAACAATTGTATGCTTGAATCGAGCTCAGAAGATATGCAAAATCCGGATGTGTTTGGATTTACTCCTTTTCACGTTTTGAAACTTCGGTGAATTAGACCGCTACTTCAAAATAACGTACGTGACTAGATACTGTCACCGCGTACACGTCCTGAGACGCGCATGTGAAGTCATGTGACTTGAAAACAACACTTCCAATTGGTTCTTAGTAGTTTCTATTCTGCAATTTACACGGAGCACTCCACCCACTTCCCTCACTATCTTTTCTACTCTCAAGAGAGAACAACGTCCAACATCTTTCGGAAGACTTTGCTGAAATGGCTGCCGTTCCGCATTCATCTTCCGAATCTGAAGGAAATGAGCGACTACCTTTAAAAAGAAAAAAGGAATATTTTATCTGGCAATTTTTCACTTATCCCGAAGATCAAAAGAAAGTGAATGCGCCAAAAGTAACCTGCACGATATGTAACTCGGTTCTCTCAAGAGGAAATCCGACAAAAAAATATTCCATTTCCATACATACCATGGTGCGGCATGTCAAACAAGTGCACCCTGTGGATTTTGCAAAGGCATCGACAAGAGCCTTGGCCACGCTATTACCATTAGAGGTGGCCAGCACATCTTCTGATCGACGACCTGTATCTCCATCGAGTGCAGAGATGGACTTGAGACCATATTTAGCGAAGGTGCACATGAAATGCAAGGACTGTGGAGAAATTCTTCTGTACGGAGAGCAGAGCCTCAATCTTATTAAACTAAAAATTGAGAGTCATAAATGCTCGAGAAAAGATACATTTTTTCATTTCATTTTGATCCTGTATCACAGTTGAAAATGTCGGTGCAAGTTTAAAAAATCGAAAACAACATAACACTTGTTTAAAAAAAAAAAAAAAAAGTTCTTTTCAGAACTAACTCATTGTACCAAAAAGAGCTCGATGAGCATATTATCAAGGGGTTTATCTCCACTTTTTTGGCTTTAAAAGCCAAGAAAGCGGAGATAAAATTATCTCCCTATTACCAAGCTGTCGCTAACACCAGTTAGCGACAGCTAGTAGGTGATAGCGACCATCTTTGGCCCCACTTTGCATGTCACTAATCACATCACTAGTCACATCACTAATGATATGCAAAGTGGGCGTGCCAAGATGTTAGCGACTGGAAACAGTCGCTAACATAGCTATCTCCTATTACCAACTTTTGAAGATATTCGCGCTAAGCGCGAATATCTCCAAAAGCTAACACCTGCCCTGAGCAGTCCTTAGCCATGTTATCCAATAGGAGGTGGATAACATGGCTAAGAGCATTAGCTCGGTAATGCATGAATATCACTGACTTTTCAGCGATTTTCATGCATTGCAGCCGATTTTTATCGCATTTGCGATAAACCTTGGTAATACCAAGGTTTATGTGCGATAAAAATCGCCGCAGCTCAGCGGTAATTTTTTGTCTCTAACCAAGCAATAGCGATAATTATCGCTATTGCTTGGTAATATGCCCCCTATTCAGAAGCTGAAGTATCAACGCTTTTTTTCAGGACAATTATGCAAAAAAGCGACGATACTTCGGAATATTATGAAGGAGACGTAATACATTATCGTCGATTTCATCCACAGGACACTGCCGATAAAACAACGATAATAGCCTTCATAATATGATGTATGAATTGCAACCGAAACCTACGTTACTTGTCTTTACATCTAACATTAGGTTCGATTGCAATTCATAAAGCATATTATCAACGCCGTTATCGCCAATATATCTGCAGTTTCCTGCCGATAAAAGCAGCGTTAATGTTTTTACCTATCCCTGAAAATATTCTGCTGCACCTTCTTGAAAATGGCATTACATCGCCTGCCGTAAGACCACTTTGCATATGTTACGTATACTAAGAAAGTAACATGCAAAGTGGACGTAGGTCAAAGCACATTCAAAATGTGGTTGGAGGGCAAAACACCCTATCACAAAAAGAGGTGTTGCGAGAAAAAGTTTATCGCAAAACTGTTAAAGCCTCCTCTAATCAAACATTCGACATCGTTAACATAACAGTGTAGTAAATAAAACTAAATCCACCCCGTCCCCTAATTACAAGGCACACATTATTGTGTGAAAACAACTTTTGGTTTCATGCGATAATGTGAAATACTGAGGCTGTTACAGGATTTACTATCACATATGTGTTCCCATTGATGTTGAAGCACTAACACTGTGGAAAATACCACCGATAGCGGCGATATGTTTAACGCCGAGCACCAGCGATTTTTATCGCTTAGAGGCCTTGCTATTATGAAGGTTTATCTCCTAAGTCTCTGATTCTCAAACTGTGCAACGCGGCTCCCCTGTGTGCCGTAATGAGGTGCCAGGGGCGCCGCGCACACTCTAGTGTTACTAACCATCCATAAATTCCACGGACATCTCTATCCTGTTATCTACAATTGTGGGCATCAAAAGGAGCTGCGCTGTTCCCCTCTGAGAGGCCTCACTCCCACTGCTGCAGCGGCCTCGCAGTCCTCCAGGAGCACAAGAACAGCCCCTCCCATCCATTGAAGTTCTGTGTCGGTCTCAATACCACTTACTAAATGAAAATAAGCACTGAAGAATATTCAAGTATGTAGTACTCCTCCTGCTACAGCATACAGAATGCATTCTGTTAGGTATAAAAAAGTGAAACACCCACGCTACAATCATATAGAACACTTCCTCTAAAGAAGCCTGTGAACAACTTTAAAACATCAGGTTAACCTTTTTTTACTCTCTCATCATTCTTAAAGATAAGTATTTACAATACTATATTAAACAATGCCATGGTTGTTGCTTTTTAATTTTAAGAATCTTGCAATCATTCGCAAACCCAATACTCATAGCTTCTTTTTCGTGACAAAAATCTTGCAATATTACATATATCTACATAGAATAACAGAAAAAACATAACACTACAAAGGCCGAACACTCTACTAAACGCAGATTTGTAACCTATGGGGCAGATTTATGTTAACTACTTCATACCCAGATATGCACCAGTTAATGTGCACCACAGTATGCTACTGCTCCGTCACCCATGGTGTGCCACATTTAAAATGTGGCGCACCATGGTACAAAAACAGCATAGATGCGTAACACATCTGTGCTGAAAAAGTAATACATTGCTAGAGTTGCATCGCAAGTGTGATGCAGCTCCAGCAAGGCTCACCAGTGCACTATATTCACAATGCTGCGTCAATACCTACGCTTGCTTCAAGCACATGCACAGTTTTGAAACAGCATGGGCCTGAAAGTCACTGAGTGAAATCTCATGGATTACAGTCAACCACTTTCAAGACGCATTCCTTCAGAAGAACACTTCCTTATGGTGCAGGGCTTTAGGATGTGACATATCTCCTAGATCCATAACGTTGTAAATATGGTACATTATTTGCACTGTCATTGTATTAAATAAAGTGACGAAATTGTGGCGCAAAGAGACGCAAGGTCAAAATAGAGGTGCCACAATGTGTTTTAAAGTGCCCTTTAAATTACAACCAACACTCTCTTTGAAGAGACCCCTCAGTTTTTTTAACACCTGTTAAGTCCTTCCATGCTCATGACAGAGCCGCTCCGTCACGAGCATCGCCTGAGCTGTCCTCATGACGGACCAGTTTTGTCATGGCCTTGCCGCTGTGCTTGCGCAGCACTGATATTGCGCCTCCATGACACGTTCTATTGACTAAGCGGAGCCATGACAGAACCACTCTATCATGAACACATCTCAACCGTGGCTCGTGAAGGAGTGGCTCCATCATGAGCATACTAGTACCACTCAGCCCCTCGCCCCCCTAATGCTGAGGCAGAATTGCCACTGCAGCCAAGGACTTAAAGTCCTGGAAAGAACACCATGTAACATTTAATATCATTTCCCACCAATGTTTTCATATATCAGTGTTGCTGAACTCACTCAGTGAAATGTCGCTCATTTCATTAAATCACTTTTAAAGCATGCCTTATAACAATGCACCCAATCCTATGTGGAAGTGCTTATATTAAACATGACATTGCTATAACCAGGATAGACAAAGAAATGACACAGTGATGTAAAAGTTTCTTTATTTTTTATACTTACCTAAAAAATAGTAAAAAAGTAGTGGAAGAAAAGTAAAAATAAGATTATAATGTACATTTCATAAAAGAAAAAAAAGTAGGAGTCAATAAGAGAGAGGCAGAGAAAACTCTCGGATGTTATTAGTTGTACTTATAAATATAATATCTGTGGAAGACAGTAAAAAAATCTGTTATAATACATATTTCTAAATTCAATGTAACAAAATAACTTAAACAACATATTAAATGGTTTATTTTTGCTGTCCTCAGAATACATTGATTTTCACTATAAACAGTGATTTCAATATTTATCATATTTATCATCATATAACAGCGGGGAAAAAAAAACACAATCAAAATGATTGTGTTTAAAAAACCCATACAAAATCTCCATACATAATATAAACACCTGAAAAAAACATGTGTTAAATGTTTTTCACAAATTCGCAATTTCTTGAGTAAGCACACTACATCTTCCACAGTTACAAACTAATTAAACTATACGACCTATTTTTAAATATATCTCAACAAAGCCCCGTGCAAGTATCTTCTATAAAATCTATCTTAAGTACACATTTTCTTCTCTCATACCTTTCCGCGTGGCCAAATTGTATAAGTTAATTCATTATCTTTTAAATACCTCTCCCAAAAACTTGCGTCCATATATCTTCTAAAATAATTATCTAAAGTACTCATTTTCTTCTCTCATATTTTTCCACGTGGCCAAATACTATGAGTTAAGTAGTTTTTTTCTGAAATTTCTTAATCTTAGTCTTATCTATTCTTTTCTGAACCTTTACAGTTAAAATTTGTAACATGTTTTATACCATCAAACATTAAGTAAACTTGTACCTGATGTTATCACTATGCCAAACACAAATTTCATTTATAGATTTGTACACCCTCAGTCACATGATATTTGTAAACAAGAAAGTTTCATATCTTTACAGTATTAATCTTCCTACAGCAAGTCATTCTACTGAAATTTGGGTTCCAAAAATAGCAGATAGGAGTTAGTTAAGGCAAAAGGTAAACGTTTCTTAAAAGTCAATTGACTATCATTGCAAAGCGTCCAGCCGCTTGCACACTTCAAATAAGCTGTATAATGTCCTGATGATGTTGAAGGCCCTTCATGAAAAATAATGGCTACAGTTACAAATGTTCTTCTAGAAATAGATACTTGAGAAGCCACAACATTTTTAATTAAAGTTGACAATTTACTCCCATCAGCTCTGCATCGTTGAAATATTAAAATTACATATTGTCCATATCTATGGATAAATAAAGTTGATAACATTTCAGACTTACATTGAGAACAGACCATGTTCTGATGCGAATCTTTAACTAGTTTATTAAAAGACACTTCTTTACAGTCTGGTAATGTTAAATATATAAATATTTCACTGTGTATATCAGTAATACTTGAAAATGAGCAATTATCACACTTATGTTCCCATTTATAAGAAAGGCCAAAAAGACTATCAATATCTACACCTTCATCTTCCAAAACTGTAAACATATACATAATAAATTCCTGACAATCTTGCTGAATATTCTGAGAAAATTGATTTACTCCTGCACATATGTCTAAAACATTCCTTAGTTCTGAAACACTTGCTACTTCACTATCACCACTACTACATTTTTCAAATATAGAATTTAATGAATAGCAAAATGTTTGCTCCTGATTTTCTACAATCTGTTCCTTAACATTTTTTAGAAAAAAAAACAACATTAACTACTACATTTGCATAGCGGTTGACACCAGACCTGTTTTCAAACTTAAATCCAACAATCTCTTCAATACTAACCGTTTTCTTACGCCTACCAACAACAGCGACATCTTTTTTTCGTCGTTTCTCGACTACTTCAGCACATTTCTCCTCATTTCTCCTTTTCTGACCAACCATACGCCTTTCAATTAAAGGATATTGAGGTAAACTTGGAGCATATTCTCTTCTTAAACTATTATACTCCTTCACACAATTTAAATCTGCACTAATCTTTGTCTCATCATAATCAATTAGATAAAGTCCACATAAAGTTCTAACTCGCGATAAAGCAACATACGCCATACCCTCTTTGAATACAGTGCTTCCAATATTTACCAAAGCACAATCTACACTTAAACCTTGAGATTTGTGAATAGTCACTGCATATGCCAAACAAATTGGAAATTGCTTCCGACGGACATATAAGTCTTTCACAAGCAAAAAACGAGTTTAACAGCGACTAATTTGTTGAACTTCCTCAATTCCATCAAATTTTATTCTTAAAAATTCAATCTCATCTCTATTTGTATAATTGACAAAACCAACAACATTACCCATTGCTCCATTTACCAATCCTCTTTCTACATGTAAATTTCTCCTTCAAATTATCCGACAATTTAAACATACATACAGATTTTTCTCTAAACCAGCAGTTTTAGATATAGTTTTTTGAAGAGAATCCAATTTTAACTTCAACTTTTCAGACAAAACAATAGTACTACCTTCATGCTCTATTCTATCTTTAGCTTCCAGTTTCTTAATTTCTTGATTTTCTAAATTCAACATTTTCTCATTAAAATCAAGCATATCACTGACTTATCTGCTACCTCTTTACTATATATTTTCTCAGGTACATTATCTTCATTAGGAAACAGCTTGGAAAGTAATCGTGTTCGTAGAGTGTCTTTCGCATCTTCAGTTAGTTTTCCAATCCTTATATCTTGAAGAATATTTCTATATTTAGTATCCTTTGCCTGTCGCATATTTTGAATCAGTTCAGTATATTTGAAATGTGACCATATATTAACATTTCCAATACTGCCCAGGCACTTTCTGGTCTCCTCATGCGTAACAGTTTCAAATACAGGTTGTCCTTTCACAGGAGTTAGCTGCAGTAGATCTCCAAAAACAATGACATGTTTACCTCCAAATAACACATCATACTCTGTCTTAAGTATCTGTTGCATTCTTAAATGCACAAAAGCAAGGATTAAATTGGATACCATGCTTACTTCATCAATAATAAGAAGTTTCATTTTTTAAGGACTCTAGAAACTTCAAAACAAGCTTCTCCAGACAGCTTGTGATATTGTAATTTATTTTCATGTTCAACTGGCAGCATCAGTAAACAATGTAAAGTAATACCTTTAATATTATGTGCTGAAAATCCAGTTGGAGCAGTAACAACACATAACAGTGTTGACTGAGTTCTTTGCTGTAAATATGTAGTAATTCCTTTAATTAGGAAACTTTGACCAGTTCCAGCTTCTCCACTTACATATAGTCGAATAGGTTCAAATGACATACATGAGCAATCTTTTCTCTCATGACGAAAGCCATGCTCAATGTGCTCTGTCACTTCATCATATATCTGTCTTTGCTCAAGATTAAATTGCTTCTTTAATTCTTCTAAGTTGATTACTTCCTCTTGACCTTGCTGCATTGCTCTTTCCACCTCATCCATGGCGGTGGCTGCTTCATTTTGGATAATTGGTTGTCCCAGTGGATCTTGACTTAATGAAGCCGAACTTTGACTACCTTGTGAACTATCTCTAGCAATCTCCGCTGCGATTGCATCATTCAACATTTGGAGATAATTACTAAAAACAGGACATTCGATACTACTTTTAGATGCGTTGAATGAATCTTCATAACTATCAAAGTCCCCAAGTAGTTCCTCTTCTCTACGCCATGGTTTAAAGAGTTGCAAAAGAGCAAAATAGTAAAATTCTCTTTTGTCAGGTGTATCGCAACTCAGTTTCCGATGATTAATCAAGTGTCCTTTTCTTTGTTTCACCAGACATCCTTCATATCCAATTACAGCGTGTACACCTTTATCAATGTTCTCTGTAACATTCCTTTTAAAAGTGTAGTTTTGAAGTATTTCATACAGACAAATGTTTTCAAGCAGAGTACTTCTATTTGGATAGTATGTATCCAACATATTTGTTTTCAGAATGTCTGTACTGTTTGGTTCTTTCTGGGCTAAATATTCAATTTCTTGCACAGGTTTCAGAACACGGTTTCGTGTTTCTGCAAGACCCAAACTCACCCAGAGAATAGTCCTTGATTTTGCATAAAGACTTGCTGATGATAACCGGTCACAACATTCATATGCTCCAATTTCTCGATGAGACAACATCTTCAAACTGTACGTATACAATTTCTTGCTTAGGCTCTTTTCATGAGAAATGTCTTCCCACATCTCCTTCAGTTCCGTCTTTTCAGATTTCATGATGTAAGACGTTACATATCGAGCCACAGAAATAGAGTTGTCTGCAACATATTGTATGTCTATGTTAGCATTCCACATGGATAAAATGACTGGGTTATAGTCATTTATATATTTGGATTCTTCACCTCTTCTTAAATTGTACGTATTTTTAGGTGACCTTCTTCTGACATTATGTCGCAAACATGACATCAAATTGTTGATTCTTCCTTTTAAAAGTACCGGTCGTGCAAATCCAAAACGACATTTGGTGTAGAATTTACTCTTTGATTTGAATTTTCGCCGACAATATTTTCCACAACGATGACTTTGAAAACGTAACACTTTTCCTCTTAAGTCCTTATCAGTTGTACTATTAGGTATGTCACAAGTGGCATACTGTTCAATAAAAGACAGTACAGTCTCATCCGAGTCTGTTCCAAATTTAGGAGCATCCTTGATCCATAACAGCATATGAATATGAGGAGCACCTCTTGCTTGATATTCTTTTCTCCAAAAGAAATCCAGTACTTCACCAAGAGGCGGATTTTTCTTGCTTGTAATAAAAGACATCATAGCTTCAAATCTATGATTAAAATATCTGCAAACAATAACTGGATCTAACGAACACAGTTCTCCAGGTGTCTTGTAGTTTATATTTTCTATGTTTGCATTCGCCTCCCGAAGAAATTCAAGTAAATCTTCCCAAGCATACTCTGCACAGCTTAGAGTTAAAAACCATGTTGGTGCTCCTAAGTTTCTAAGCATGCACTTCAAATCTCCATGACGACTGTACCAATACTCATTAGTACCACGCTGACAAGCCATTAAATTAATTAGGTATGAATCCAAAACATTATCTTTCTGTTGCACTTTATCCATACATTCCTTTGCTGAAATACTTTGCAGATGAACTCCACTTTTTAAGATATGGTTTACTGCATAAGACAGACCAGATAAGTCACTCTCAAACAGAAGATGAAACAAATATGGAATGCATTGGCGAAACCTTGGATCTTCTGCATATAATCTTGTTGTCCGGTATTCAGATGCAGGAATCTGCATAGGTCGATCATCATATCATGTACCTTCACCTGTAGGGAATAACTGTGGAAAACAACGACCTTCGAAACTTTCTTCCCACACACTAATAGGATTTCCTTTCGCCTTTTTCATCTGAAATAATTCATATGGCTGAGATACCCGCCACCCCCTCTCAACACAATCCCCAAGGATGGGAAACCGGAAACGGTTCTGAACTTTTGGAAGGGGGGAGGGAGTGACCCTCCCGGCCGTATTTATTAAAATATGAAACAAAATCAAAACATTAAAATAACAGTTTCATATTATGTACAATTTCATTTCCACATTACGATGTTTGGCTAACCTTAACAGATCTCTAATACAAAGGTTCTCCTAGCCGAACTAACATCCTACAAAACATTTGACTTGAAATTGTACATCCTAACGTTAAGGGCCAACGGCAAGGTCGTAACCGGTGTCAGATCCCTAAACCAGAAATACCACCCACACTTGTGAGGGGACCAACCGCACAGAGGCGTACCTCAAGTGCATCTACCAATTTCCCTTGAACTTGACGGGGGCCCCAATGAACTCGACGCCATTTAACGGTCGTCCGAGGACTCGTGTGAGGTGTCTAAAAGGTAGCGTAAACCCCCTCCCGAACCCCACACAACTTACCCATCTGCCGTCGCAGATGTCCTGGCCCCGGGAAATTCCCCAGGAGGGCCCGTAGCCCCTCCTATCCAGGAAGGGGCCTTGACCACCTTTCCTTTCCTTCCGGCGGCCTATCCTTAGACGGGACCGCCTCCCCGTTGAGGGGCCAATGGCCACCTCCCCTGAGCGCTCCCATCCGTAATGGGTGACGCCCCCCCATAGGTATCTTCCAATTACTGCTCACCGATCATGACCTTACCGCCCGACAATAAATACGACAAATCTACCTAAATTACTAAATTACAAAACAATTATAACTTATTACAAGCATGATTACTGATCAACACTAGTGCAAAATACTTTATTTGCAACACATACTGAAAGTGACCATCTTTATTGCATATTCAAATATATCACGACAATCATCACAACCTGCAAGAAATAGAGTTACCACGTCAAAACTTTATTCAAAACAACTAGCTGTCCTCAGGGGCTGGTGGGTGGGTCAAAATTGGCTCTTCGTTCCGACTCGAGCTCACGTGCAGCGGGGAGGTGCAGCTTCAGAGCACAGGAACAAGAGGATGCTTTCTTGGCTTGTTGCTCCTTTTATCCGTCTTCAGGGCGGGCGTAAACCCGCCCCGCCTGCCTCTGAGGGCGTGGCCGGTCGCGTCAGTGTCTAGGACAACCCACTCCAGGGCGGGAAAAGGCGCGCCCCGGCTACGCCGCTTCGGGCATACCAGCCGAGACTCGCCTCCCGCCCAAGATGGCTTCCCGGGGGGATCGTGGTACTCCACCATACGTTCGGGGGGACCGAATGGTCGCCCCTTTCTATATGGCTGAGATACCCACCACCCCCTCTCAACACAATCCCCAAGGATGGGAAACCGGAAACGGTTCTGAACTTTTGGAAGGCGGGAGGGAGTGACCCTCCCGGCCGTATTTATTAAAATATGAAACAAAATCAAAACATTAAAATAACAGTTTCATATTATGTACAATTTCATTTCCACATTACGATGTTTGGCTAACCTTAACAGATCTCTAATACAAAGGTTCTCCTAGCCGAACTAACATCCTACAAAACATTTGACTTGAAATTGTACATCCTAACGTTAAGGGCCAACGGCAAGGTCGTAACCGGTGTCAGATCCCTAAACCAGAAATACCACCCTCACTTGTGAGGGGACCAACCACACAGAGGCGTACCTCAAGTGCATCTACCAATTTCCCTTGAACTTGACGGGGGCCCCAATGAACTCGACGCCATTTAACGGTCGTCCAAGGACTCGTGTGAGGTGTCTAAAAGGTAGCGTAAACCCCCTCCCGAACCCCACACAACTTACCCATCTGCCGTTGCAGATGTCCTGGCCCCGGGAAATTCCCCAGGAGGGCCCGTAGCCCCTCCTATCCAGGAAGGGGCCTTGACCACCTTTCCTTTCCTTCCGGCGGCCTATCCTTAGACGGGACCGCCTCCCCGTTGAGGGGCCAATGCCCACCTCCCCCGAGCGCTCCCATCCGTAATGGGTGACGCCCCCCCATAGGGATCTTCCAATTACTGCTCACCGATCATGACCTTACCGCCACAGGCCGGATAGTTGACCGGCTATCCGGACCCCCCACAACCACTCCTGCCTAAAGGTCATGTTATAAACTCTTTAACCAAGCTATGAGATCTCCTATGAGTAACTCATTCCCCACCCGGGACAAATGAACACCATCCCCCAAATACATACTGTCCCCTTTGATACAACCATGCGAAACAGAATGCAGTGTACTTGAACGAAACAATCTACTCACTTTGTTATTTATTTTCCTTACTGAATGGTTCAGAGCAGAAACCGAAATAGCCCCCGCCACACTTTCCGTGGAATCATATGGGACCATGCAATTGTGCACCCTGGAACTCTTCTCGCCAACCAACTTACTGTGGAAAGTATTGCCTCGAGAAGAAGTCGTCTACCAGTGGCCACCAAATCGTTGCCCCCAAGATGGACTATGATTATAGACGGCGGTGACCTTGTCCGCCCTAACAAACCCTCGAAAAAGGATTGAAACTGGTTAATACAGAGCCCGCCCCTTCCGTAGAAGGTCACCCTGTACCCGTATTCCCCAGCCATGTGAATCATGTCACCTGCTTTGAATACGTCCGCGGCACGCCTCACGTATGAGTGGCCCACGACCCACACCTCTCTTTCCGCAGCCGGTGATGTCTGACCGCTGGTTCCCAGGTGTCGGGTCGACTGCACAGTCCGCCCCGCCTCGTAAGCTTGCGAATCTGTAAACCAAACAAAAACAAGAAGCGTGAGTACATCATTACAGCTTCACAACATGTGCAACCGCACATACCTTTTGTAAAAATTCGAGGACCAACGCCCCAAACGTTTTACTTTTTCCACACTCAGACCCCTGGCTGTAGCCTCAGTAGCAGCCCCTATCCGAAAGGAATGGGTCCCGAACTCGCCGGGGTTCAAGCCCGCGGCCGAAATTGACATCGCAAGCACCCGCTGGAACTGAAACCTCGTCAGTGGGGTGGCGTCAGCGTGTTTCAACAAGGTCCCCCCCCATGATGCCACCCTCTGCGCCAAATATTCCTCTACGCAAACAACAGGGCACATGGGAGACCCGGGAATCCTATGTATGACTATGCAGTCCCCAATCGCACCCTGATCGGTCTTGGATCTGACAAACGAGACAGTCATCGTCTCCCCCTTAACCTGGATGTGCTCACGGCACAGTCCCCCCACCTTATCCTGCTTGTTCTTCGCCACCAGTTCGCTTACCCGCATAGCCCCATGGAATGCTAGCGCAAAAGCGGCTCGGAATAACACTGTTTCATACTGGGATGAACATGTCGCAGGGAGTACGGAAAATAACAGGGCCAATCTATCCAGACCTATCGGGTGTCTCTCATCTACTCTGCGACCCTCCAGGCGTTGCCACCCACGTAGCGCTTTCTGTACTACAAAAGACGCTGTCGGGTCCTGGATCCCATGAGCCCTTGCCATAAAGGAAATGGCGGCCCGATGCCTCTGGGCCGTAGCTACTGATTTGCCTGCCTGATGTAAAGAGAGCAAAAATTTTACGACAAGCTCTTCCTGGCCCCATAACTCCCCCCTAGCAGAACCCAAAAAGGACCAATAGGAACGGAACGCCCCTTCATATGCTTTCCTCGTCCTGGGTGCTAAACTCTCTCCCACAAGGTTTTGTAGTTCGGGGCACCGAGAGACCAGAGAGCTTCGGGAAAGGGTGCCGCCACCGGGTCCGCTGTGGGCAGAAAACCCCAAAAGGCCTGCATACGGAAACGAGAAAGCGCATCAGCCGCTTGGTTCAGTACCCCCGGGACATGCCTTGCCCTAAAGAGCACATTCAATTGCATGCACAATAACACAATTTCTTTAAGCAGTCTCAGCATCCATTTGCAACGCGCTGCCTGACTATTGATACACTCGACCACGGTCATGTTGTCAGACCAAAACACCACAGAGTGATCCCGGAACCCCTCAGGCCAAGTTTTCGGGGCCACCAGAATAGGGAAAAGTTCGAGAAAAGCAATGTTACTCATCAGTCCGCACTCGTGCCACCATGACGGCCATTTTTGAGCCGACCATTGTGTGCCGAATATGGCGCCAAAACCTATACTCCCCGCCGAATCTGTCCACAGCCCCAGCTCCTCAGAGGACACCGCCGGTTTGTTCCAGACAATTCGACCATTAAAATCCGCCAGAAATGCCAACCAAATGCGCATGTCCTGGCGAACCTCTGCCGAGAGCCTCGTGCGGTGATGACCCTCCTTCAGGCCGACCATGGCTTGTGCAATCGAGCGGGAAAAGGGGCGGGCCATCGGCATTACTCTCAGGGCAAAATTCAACTGGCCCACCACTTGTTGTAATTGGTGCAGTTGTACCTTAGTCTCACTAATACATGTTTCAAGGGATGCCCTGAATTTCAACACCTTTTCTCTTGGTAATCGAAAACAACCTTCTACCGAGTCGAGCTCGATCCCCAGAAACTCGAGGGAAGTCGAGGGACCCACGGTCTTACCTGGCGCCAATGGCACACAAAATTGGTTCATTAAGACACAAAATTCATTTAAAGCCTGTCCACATTCTGGATCCCCGGCTGCCCCCAGGAACAGAAAGTCATCGAGATAATGCATAACATGTTGAAATCCCGTCTTCTTTGTGAAGACCCATTGCAGAAAACAACTGAACTTTTCAAAATAGGCACAAGATATAGAACATCCCATTGGCATACATCTGTCCATGTAATAGCGAACCTGAAACCAAGGAGACGCTGATCGTCTGGGTGTACCGGGAGCAACCGGAACGCTGACTCGATGTCTGATTTTGCCATCAGCGCCCCGGGCCCCAGGCGATTCAACATGGCGACGGCCTCATCGAAAGATGCGTACCGCACCGAACACACTTTCGGGTCTATCGCATCATTCACGGAAAGACCACGTGGGGCTGACAATTTATGTATCAGCCGAAACTCACCCGGGTCCTTCTTGGGGACCACCCCTAGAGGGGAACAAACAAAGTTAGCAACCGGTGGCAAATCAAATGGACCGGCGACACGACCTCGAGTCACCTCTTTCCCAATCTTTACCTGTACCACATCCGTATGCTGCAAGACCGATAGTTGATTCTTACAGTTTGCTACACCCTGAAAATCCCCCACCGGGATGCGGAAACCATATGAAAACCCTTTTCGCAAAACCCCAGCGGAAGCATGATCCGGGTATTCGCTGAGCCAAGGAATCATTGCCATGGTATCAATCGGAGTAGGTAGAGGCGCCCCTCGGACTATTTCAGACCTGTTTGGCGCTTCCCTTACCACCGTTATCACCCGTTTTGGCTCTGCACATGGACTCAGGATGGGACGGCTGCCCACACCCCCCACATTCATGTCTGAACTTGCATGACCCCTGGGGCCTCGTACATTTACCTCTGTTGAAATTCCAACAAATCCCCCTTTTACCTGCATTGCCACTCGGCTTCGAGTGGTACTCGTTACCTGCACCCGTCCGAAAGGGTGTCCCGGAATATTGGCGGGAAGATTCACCCCCGTTACTCCCTGACAATGGCACTTTTAACATTCCTGTACTCTCCATTTTTTGCCATGACACGGAGTCGTAACAATCCCAAGTCAGAACTGGGTCGTGTTCCTTAGCTTTTCTAAAAATATTGTCATAGCAGAACCACTGATTGCCCCCATACGCTACGGAATACTCCATGATACGTGATTGATAAATAGGCAACTCGGTCAGCAACTCGGGCCTGCGCTCGCCCATGATGGAGGTAAAAATGCCCCAAGCTCTGCCCCAAGTACCAATGTTTTCGTCAACCTTAAAGGCGGCCATTTTTGCGCGCCAAACACTCGGATGCATGAGCTCCTTTTGGCTCTTAACATGCTCCATCTCGTAATGGTCGGTAAGCAAAGAAAAAATATTAACATACTTATTTGCCCAAATCTTTTCCTTAATTTCCAGTGGAACATGCTGAGCCACCTTCTCCCTTCGTGAAGGTACAGACCCCTCCCCCGCGATCGGCAATGGCCGCTTACCTGAACCAGAAGCTGCATTTGCCGCCGAACCTGGGCCTGTTGCATTTTCCGCCGCCGGAACCGGCGGGGTAACAGAAGATGGTGCCTTCACAGCCTCCCTAGATTCCCGCAGTTGTCTCATTACTGCCCGGGCGTCGTCAGCCGTGGTGCCCTCGCTATCTTTTCCCAACCACGCTGCCAATTGTGCCGCTAACTCGGGAGGCATATCATCCCCGATCGGGTTCCCCTCTTTCGGCACCGGGGTTGGCTCCTCAAGTGGGGTATCGGGGACCGGGGTTTCCCCCCCAAGCGCCCCCCTTCTGGACCTCTTGCCTCTCCCACCGGGGACTACTCCCGGCAAAGGCCGTTTCGGTCCTCCCTCCCCGTTCTTAGCCGCCATCTGCTTCTTCAAATCGGCTACCTCCTTCATGAGCATGCGGAGCATCTGATCGGTACCGACCCGCTTTCCGACTTTCTTGGGCATTCTCAGACGGGATATCTGTAAGACAAAAGAAAGATTACAATGCTCAAAATTGGCTCTTCGTTCCGACTCGAGCTCACGTGCAGCGGGGAGGTGCAGCTTCAGAGCACAGGAACAAGAGGATGCTTTCTTGGCTTGTTGCTCCTTTTATCCGTCTTCAGGGCGGGCGTAAACCCGCCCCCGCCTGCCTCCGAGGGCGTGGCCGGTCGCGTCAGTGTCTAGGACAACCCACTCCAGGGCGGGAAAAGGCGCGCCCCGGCTACGCCGCTTCGGGCATACCAGCCGAGACTCGTCTCCCGCCCAAGATGGCTTCCCGGGGGGATCGTGGTACTCCACCATACGTTCGGGGGGACCGAATGGTCGCCCCTTTCCAATAGCATTCCCTATTGCTTCTTTGGAATGCAGTGGATGAACACTGTAATGTTCATACATTTCTTCACTTCTGGATACGTCAACTTTTTCAATTTGTCCAATAGACAAATCATTGTCCTCTTCTTCACTTACATCTTCTTCTTCTACGTATACATCTTTATAGTACTTATTGTTTTGGACTAAATACAACATTGCCTTTTTGACTTTTCTAACTTCCACTAAATATTGCCAGATTTTCTTACTCTTTGTAGGTACACCATTAACTAGAATAACTAGAGGTTCCTCTTCTACATTTTCAACACCAATTGTTTCCATATTTTTTTTAATCAAGTGGCAAATATACAACTCTACCCTTTAATCCTCTTTGTAAATCTGAAGGATTTAATTTACCAGTCTTAGGCTCCATACGAACAATAGTCTGAAAAGCCGTGAGCCATTGAATCAGAATAGTCTCATAAGTATTTAAATCCATCAATTCTGATGGAATATTCATCAACTCTAGATTATTATGAACACCTCTAGCAGGCATTTTATTTTCATTTAATTTATTATAACAATATTTACAAATACGTTGCTCAAAACCCAAATCAAAATAGTTTTCCACCAATAAATAAGTTGCAAAATCTTTCCATTGACTATTACTTTCATCTTAACTTTTTAAATATAAATCAACTAACCTAGTTTGACTTTTGTAATGAATGCGTCGACAACAGACACAAGAAAAATTTGGTTTTGCACCTGCAATTATCTTAAACTTTATTATTTCCTGTTCAAAATTTTCAATATTAACATTTCCAACATTTTCTAACACATTTCCTTCTATAATCATATCAGTTTCTGCATTATCTTCCTCTGGACCAAAATAACTTACCTCAATTTCTGCACAAATCTTCTTAACATCTAATTCACATCCATGCAAAAGGCGTTTGTTGGAGGTGGTGGCAGCACCTCGATATTTCGCTTAGCAAGGCGAGCAGATTGCGAGGGTTCTCCTCTGCTCTCTCCCACTGAATTACCGAGTCATTTGTAAAATTACCTACAATCGATATTATGAATTGTTTGTAATAATCATTGTGCCTTTTAAAAACTTTTAAAACTGTTACCTTCATAGCGTTTGTGATTTGGCCCCCCTGCGCCCCGTTCCACCGCGGCTCCCTGGTGCCGATTGTTGTGGAGGGCTAGACGGGCGCCATCTTGAGTCAGGCTCGGACCCGGCTGGACCCGAGTTAGCGGTCCAGCGGAGGGAGGGGCTGTGGTTACAAATAGAAGCGGAGTAGGTGGGTCTGAGCGTTTGTTGGAGGTGGTGGCAGCACCTCGATATTTCGCTTAGCGAAGGCGAGTAGATTGCGAGGGTTCTCCTCTGCTCTCTCCCACTTAATTACCGAGTCATTTGTAAAATTACCTACAATCGATTTTATGAATTGTTTGTAATAATTATTGTGCCTTTTAAAAACTTTTAAAACTGTTACCTTCATAGCGTTTGTGATTTGGCCCCCCTGCGCCCCGTTCCACCGCGGCTCCCTGGTGTCGATTGTTGTGGAGGGCTAGACGGGCGCCATCTTGAGTCAGGCTCGGACCCGGCTGGACCCGAGTTAGCGGTCCAGCGGAGGGAGGGGCTGTGGCTACAAATAAACATGCACTTCAAGACGCGCAGCGGCCACGCGCAGGTGGCGCGCCGTCTGCGCGCCGAAGGAGCGCCAAAGGAGGGCCCGTCTGTCCCCGTCCGTGCCTCGGACGGGCCCAGGGTCAACATCCCTACTAACACTCCTAGGCGCCCCTATAACAATTCCATACGGTATTCACGCGGATACCTCATGACGCTGAAACCCAGTCCCTGCCCATGCAATACCACATGGGAAGTGGCAAACAGTGCATCTCGAGTCTGCCAGGTGTGTAACTTTCGCTTTCAGCCTATGCTCAATTATTTGCCCCTTCGTCCCTCTGACTCTTCACTGGTTCAAGCGGGTTTGATCAATGCTAGGTCATTGGTCAAACATGCAGCAGATATTTATGAGCTGCTGAGTGAAAGTCAGCTAGATTTACTTTTTATAACGGAAACCTGGCTTAATGAAACCTGTGCCCCCTCTGTTGAATTGGCCATTCCACGCGGTTTCAAGATTTTTAGATCTGATCGCCCTCTAGGTAGAGGTGGTGGGATTGCGGTTGTCTTTAGAGAACAGTGGACCTTCTCTTACGACTCCCAACAACAACTGCCGGAAGCCGAGATGCTCCACTTCTCCCTAAAATTCAACGCTCATTCCTCCATTGGTGGCACGCTGGTCTATCGCCCTCCTGGCCACGTTGGTAATTTTGTACAGGTCCTAGAAGAGTTAATAGTCCCTCGGATCTTACGCCATTCCCGGTATCTCCTCCTGGGGGACTTCAATATTCATGTTGACAGTTCGGACCTGCCAGAGGCGGCTCGCCTTGCAGAAGCTCTTTCTATGGCCCAGCTAAGACAATGGGTGGATGCTCCAACCCATCTAGGAGGGCATATCTTGGATCTGGTGTGCTCAAATTTCGATATTACTATGGCCCAACCTGAGCCAGTAATCTGGTCGGACCATAAGCTTGTCAGATTCTCTTGGCCTCTTTTGACTTCTGCTGCGGTTCAACCCCAAACCGCCCACACACAGAAGATTAATCTGAATACCCTCTCTGAGGGACTTGATGCGTCTCGCCCTTTGCTTCCCCCTGATATTGAGGCTGCTGCCAGCGCATTTAATTCATGGATGGAATGCGCAACTGCTGCATCAACCAATAGCAGTCGGGTTTGCAGGCTCCGTTCTACCCCTCCAAACCTTGGTTTTCCCATGCCCTCCGCGACCTCAAATCAGGTTGCAAAAAGCTTGAGAGGGTGTGGAGACAAGCCTATCTCCCCGAGGCAAAAAAATATCTGCGGGCTGCGCAAAAAAAGTATTATGCAGCCATCAGATCTGCCAAGCGTAGCTACTTTGCAGGACGTATTAATAAAGCGAACAACAACAGTAAGGAAATCTTTACGATTGTAAAAAGTTTTACATCTCCCTGTGCGTCTCAACCTATGTTACCTGCATCAAAGGAATTGTGTGAAGAACTATCTGAGTTCTTTATTGAAAAAATCGTCAAAATCCAGGAGGACCTGCAAAGTGTTTGTAATGGCTCCACATTACTTCTAACTACTCTGCTCCCCTCAATGCCCCTACGCACTGAGCAGCTGGCTGAATTCACCCCCCAACTAAATTCTGACATCAGCTCTACTATTGCTGCTTTAAAATCAGGATCTCCTTCTGACCCTTGCCCGGCTAGAGTATTTGCGGGTTTAGCGGAAACAGTAGGAAATGAGGTTACCCAGCTTATTAACCTCTCACTCCTTACGGCTACCGTCCCCGCTTGTTGGAAGCAAGCAAAATTGCTCCCATTGCTTAAAAAAAATGGATTAGACCCGGCCACGCCGTCCAATTTTCGGCCTATATCTTTGCTCCCAGCTCTTGCAAAAATCTGTGAAAAGACTGTCTTCAAGCAGCTGGATAAATTTGTCGAATCAACAGAGGCCCTACATCCAGCTCAGTCTGGTTTCAGGGCCGCTTATAGCACCGAGACGGCCTTAGTTGAAATCTCGGAGGCTATTCGGGAGTGTCTTGACGAAGGTGGCAGAGCGGCTCTGATTTTATTAGACCTCTCTGCTGCCTTCGATACGGTGCCTCACTCCCTCCTACTCGCCAGACTAGCCGATATTGGTGTTACCGGCCCTGCACTTGATTGGCTAACTTCATTTTTAAATAACCGCACACAACAAATTTGGCTGCCTCCTTTTGCCTCTACCCCTAAATTACTTTCTACAGGTGTTCCCCAGGGGTCCATCTTAAGTCCTCTACTTTTTAATATTTATCTTACCCCTCTGATTTATCTTGCTGAACAGTTGGGGGCTAAAATTATGGCATACGCCGACGACACACAGCTTTTGTTTACCTGGTCCAGAGATAATTTAGATACGTCAGTGGCCCAACACTGTTTGTCCTCTGTCTTTCAATGGTTAGCACATGCCCAGCTAAAATGCAACGAAAGTAAATCTGAGATCCTGTTGTACGGCTCTTTTCCTGAGGACTTTAATGAGCGTCTCTGGCCTGCCGACCTACCCCCACCAAAAGCCACATCTGGCCCAGTAAAAAACTTAGGAGTTTGGTTCGGTAAGAACCTTAAGTTTGAGGACCACATAAAGAAACTCACGGGGGTTTGTTTTGCTACCCTAAAAACTCTACGTAGGTTCTTCCCTCTCCTGCCGAAAGAAGCTAAAGAGACCGTTATTCGTGCCTTGATTCTCTCTAGGTTGGATTACTCGAATGGACTGTTCGGTGGATTACCGGCATACTTGATTCACCGCCTCCAGGTCATTCAGAACGCCGCTGCCAGACTCTTGTTCAATGTTCCTAGGCGTTCCAGTGCTCACCCCCTGCTATGTGCTCTCCACTGGCTTCCAGTTGCCCTCAGGATTCAGTTCAAAATTCTAGTGCTGGCCTACCGAGCTATTCATCAAACTGGCCCTATCTACTTGAGGAAAAGGTTCTGTTTGTATGTCCCTAATCGCCCTTTGCGATCGGCCAATCTGTGCCAAATGTCCGTCCCCAAATTTAAATACTGTAGACTCGGCGGCCAATCAATTTCGGTAAGAGCAGCAAAATCCTGGAACACTCTTCCCCTTCACCTAAAAACTGCATCGACTCTCAATGTTTTTAAGAAAGGACTAAAAACTCACCTTTTTAATACAATAGTTTAGATTTGCCCTTTTCTTTTATGTTCTGTTATTAGATATTAGTCCTCTCCCAAACTGTTCTGCCTTCAACGCGCCAGGATACTATTTTTTTAGTAATAGAGCGCGATATAAAAGCCTTTAATAATAATAATAATAATAATGCAAAAGAGCACTATTTAACTGTTTAAGTTTAAGTGTTGGACTTTTTGCATAATACAACTTTCTCACTAATTTTCTCATTTAAGTATGATGCACTGCTAACATCCTGAAGTGATGAAACACACTCTGGCATATTTTTTTAGAAAGACAAGCCAGAGAATGACCTTGCAGACCTATTTTTTCTCGCACTCTGCAATGATCTAATTCTTGCAACATTACCATTTTCTTTAGTGTACTTACGTAAGAAATTGCGAAAGAAATCAATTGAATCCTGTTGTACACTACAAATGCTACTACGATTCCAACTGTAAACAGGAACATTAGGACGTCCCTCTAAAGCTTCTCCAGCCATCACCTCTTCTGCATTTCTAACCACAATTTTCTCTTTCTCAATTACACAACCATCCTTCACCTCATATGCTCGACCACTGGTGTCAACTGCATGCAACAAATCGTTACTTTGAAAGTAACTCTCTTCATTAAAAAATGGTTCAGAAGTTGAAGTATGCATCCACTTCCCAGAAAACACTTTACAAAAATTACTCCTATTTATGTGGTCTTCCATTTACTTTTAGCTTTTAAAACTCGTATTGCCTTATTTAGTGTATTTATTCTATTAAGTACTAAAATAAATAATTTTCTTTTTGTCTCAAACGCACGCTCAACAATACCCTCTATATGTTGTTTCTTCTTAAAAAAAGCAGATCTTCTTTTATAAACTTTCTCCTTTTTTAATAAATCCGAAACTACTCTGTTGTAAAACATACGCTTCCTGATTTGGCTAAATTGATTCGTCCAAGTTTTACTGTATAGCTTTTCCTCTCTTCTGATTCCAGAAACATTTTTATCTTTGGTTCCATGTCTCCTTCTCTATACTGGTATACTTTTTTCCTTTTGGACTTTAATACTAACATTTTTCCTTCCACATATTGCTTTCAAAAACGTTTTGGTTTTCTTACCAGGAGCACTCTTCTTTTTATCCGTCCTTTGTTCTTTTGATAATTCTTGAATTCCTTTCTTCTTCAAATTGTAAGTCCGTTTATAGAGCTTTCTTTTTTCACTTCTGGTCGGCATCTAAATTTAAGATTTTGATGAAAATGTCAATCTGTAAAACACAAACATAAAAAATATTATAGTTGTCTACTAGCATATAACGTACAAATTAAAACCACAGATTCATTTTCTAAGTAGAATAAAGAGAATAACAGAAAGTCTCTGAACAGAGTAAGAAATCCTGTAGTGAATGTTGGTTCTAAATTTATCACACTCCATATCTGTTTTAACATTAT
Organism: Lissotriton vulgaris; assembly: GCF_964263255.1. Classification (NCBI taxonomy): domain Eukaryota; kingdom Metazoa; phylum Chordata; class Amphibia; order Caudata; family Salamandridae; genus Lissotriton; species Lissotriton vulgaris. The sequence goes on from NC_141695.1 coordinate 990,485,258, forward strand.
AGACATATTTTTTAATTCTAATTTTTAAAGCATACAAAGAGTACACTTTTTTCAAGAACTATCGGTCATCGTAGATGTTTTAATCTTTTTTACTACAATCTCTTTTACACTTCATGAGAACATGTCTTATCACTCTCATAAAGCAGATCATCTATGAATAGGACAAGAAAACTGTCTTCAAGAATGCTTTACTATCCAAAAAATTTTTATTTATTCAAAAGTTCATAATTTAGTACAACTTCCAGCATTACATCATCAGGGACTTCTTCAAGTCCAAAGTCCTCATCCCCTTCTACCATCTCTGAGTAAGCAGAGTCTAAAGAAATTTCCATAAAATCATCATTTTGATTGTCTATTTCCTCTTCAAAGACCGCTTCTAAAATTTCCTCCATCACTTCTTTAATAATTTCGAAATTAATTTGTTTCTCTTCTGAGGAATTCTCCATAACTAGACTCAGTTTATTCTTCTGTATCCTTTTAAAAAAATATAGAGACTAAATTATATCTTTTTTCATAAATATATAACTTAAAAGTACCTTTACTAATTTTTAAACTACATATATTTTTATAATTTCTAACTTATTAACTCTATATATTTTAAGATAGCAGTTTCCTCTTGTTTTGAAAAGAAATTGGCAGTATAACCCTAAACATTAACACTGATCCTTTTTTTTGCATTAAATAATTACTGTTGTTAAAAGACATTTTACTGTAAAATTTCTTTTTAGATTTTCTAGATATCAGAAATATTGATTAACTGTAGAATACATTTTTAGAGACCCATTTTCTGAGTTCACCAGTACAAAGTGCTATGCAAACTATATACACTCTAAAGAGAAGGCTCACATTATACAAACCATAACATTCACTTAACAGATTACTACTTCCCACAGAGACAGTTCCTTTTATGTTTCAACAGCATACTCACCATGTAAATGTCATAGCATATACAAAATGTCATGCTAACCATGAAGAGCCACCTCATAATAAAGCTCTGCACATATATGTAAAACAGTGCCTATACATAGTATAATCACAGATATGCAGGAAAGATGCCCATCACACCAAGAACCATATCATAATACTTCTCTGTAAATAAAGGAGAAAGACTGCCAAACATAATACAACAAGATTTCAAAAATAATGAGCACTTCACAAGAATTAATTAATGGAAACCTGAAAGAATTATACTCAAATGATCCGTAAATCTGAACTCCATCAAAAAGAACACCTGCACCAAGCCCATTAAAAGATGATTTCAACTGTCAGTGGAGAATATCTCAAAATACATATCTAGTATAAGCAGATACAACCCATGGGAAAAATTCAAGATAAAATCATGTTCCAAAATGAAATTTTACAAACATTTAAAAAAATCTTCTTTATTATTTTGATGTGCACCCAAAAAAATTGCCTATGCAAAAATACCAACTCACCTGAAAAAAATATATAATTCCTCAAATTGTGCAATTCAGAAGGCAGGTTGTTGCTTTTCAGCACCAAACACTATAACAAAGAAAATAATAAAATTTAATTAACATATTACAGACTTATTTCTTACACAACATAGAGCCATTGTAGCAAAGAACAAGCATAACAGATACATTCCCCAAGATTCTCTATCATTAGAATAAGATACAAAACGTCTCATTTATGAAAGCCTTGCGCCACAGATATGTCACTTATTCCCATGTTAAAAGTCATACACCAGCGACACAAGGCCTTCATAACTAAAAGCCCATGTGACGGAGAACAAGTGCATAGACAGAAAATACAGGGCCGGCCTAAGGCATATGCAAGCAGTACACCTGCACAGGGCCACCAAACCCCAGGGGCCACCATGCTAATATATCCTTAATATAATAATCCTCTGAGGATGGATACATATTTGCGTGGCAGCCCATGCCAGGAATTTGGCGTCCTCTGGCTCTGTTCCACTTCCAAACACCCTGACCCCCCCCTCTTCACTGGGCTCCACGCTCCGCCCCACCCGGACCCCCAGTTACGGGGCCCCCTACCTATGCTCCCTGCCCAGGGCCGCCATGAGCCTACAGCCGCCCCTGGAAAATGTATAAGACAGAGCAACAGTAAAAATCAAAGAATAGGCAACATGCAGAAAAACTGCATAGTAGATAAAGAAACATATTTTTAAGACAACCCCATTGAAAAACATGTAGTAATATTTTTAATCTGCCATGCATCTGGCCCTCCAGGACCGCTTTGGAAACTCCTGCTTTAAACCTTTACATTTCATTTTCAAACCATACACACTTTTTTTTCAAAGCTGCATATTAAACACCTAAACACTTTTCCCTTTTTAGAATCCGAAGCCACAACTGCAACATGACTAATGCACAAATTAATTAGTGTACCTTTTCCGTTTTTTTACTCTTTAAATTCTATAAATTTCTTCACATAAATGAATACCAGTGGCTCAGTACCTCCTACAGTCATAAAACTAAGTCGCTCCCTTTCACTTACAAATGCCTTTGAGACGGCAAAAAAATGTCGGGCAGATTTACAATCTCTTTACGCCACTTTAGCATCACTTTTAACATATGACAAGTGAAGCAAAACTGCCGCACTGAGCATGTTAATCTGCCCCTAAATGTTTATACAAATAACTGTACTCAAACATGTATTTAGTCGTCCACATGCAAGCACTTTCAATGACATTACTTATTTAAGTAGAATCCCTGTAATGTTGCATATCTTTTCAAAAATACACCAGTGCCTGCTATTATGACAATTTTTTTTCATTCTTCATCAGTGATAATTTTTTTACATATAATGAAAATTACTATGACTTTTTAAACGACAAAGCTTACGCGGTAAAAATCACTCTGCATATGCTTCCCTCTAAGAATGTACTTTATCCACCCCCCGCATGTGAACCTTGATGTTTCCATCTGGCAGCGAATTCCGGCCTTGAATCACAAGACATGAACAACAGCCTTATTGTCAAAAAAGCAAGTTACCGTACCATCAGTTCGCACACATATCTTTCACTTAGCTAATATTCACAGAGAAGAGCATTTGTTATAAAATAGTGACCTTCCTTTACAATTTTCTGAAGTGACTCCCTTAATTTTTAACGCATCCTCCACTTCAGGACAGGCTATTTTTTTTATAACTACTAAGCAACGGTTTAGTGACTACTCTGCCAGAAATTATATCAAGTCATTCTGCTACTCTTCACTCCATAGTCGGCGACCTATTTCTCTGGACTTCCTGTTGAACTGCCAGTGCTGCGACGTTTGTGTTCCCATCTTGTTTATTTCAAAATGGATGTCCCTCCTGTCTTCGCAAACGAGCCGGAACACTTAGAACTATTTCGCCAGAGGATGCTTGACGACTACGGCATCTTAGCACTCTCGGCTTTGAATGCATCATATCGATTATTATTTCGATATTCCTATTTCACCTGTGTGCAGCCTGTATTTCATTGCCTGAGCTGTGATTTCATGTGGGCCCTGGACTTATGTCTCTGCAACTTGGTACCTCCTGAAGTGAATTACAATCATCTCATGAATCCGTTAATGGATCATGAACAGCTTTGTTGCAACGGAGGGATTATGGCCTTTGCAGCGATAATAGGAGTTCTGGGTCATTGGAATATATTCGCAACGGCGCAAGATTTCCTGACAGACAGCTACATTGAAAACCCACCGAGCTGTCCTCTGATGGTAATAGAGGCTCTGGTAATAGAAGACCATGAATGCTGCTTTCCTCTTTTCAATTGGATGGCTGACATGTTTTCGGATGATAACAGTGACTTCCTTTTAGAAGCAGTTGCTGCCTACTTCGCCTACACAATTGTTGGATGACTCTTATGCAAGCCATTGACGTCCACATTTCGTTTTGCCTCCCTATCTTTTTCACGTTTTCTTGGATATTTTTTTAATATGAACAGACCTATTGGTTTTACTAACAGTGGACATTATGATTTCCTGCTGGTTACATTTTTGTCTTTTATGTGGACTAAATTTTTTTTCTTCAGCTACTCAATTTCGAACTTTATTTTTTATTAAACTCTAATCTCAACAATTCTATTGCATATCTTATCTTATGTTATTTCAAACGTACTCGAAGCAAAACTCGCTAATATATGCTACATGTGCCCTGATTAATGTGTAAATATAGAATGAGTTTTTTATAACTGTAAACGCCATTTTGCCTTTGAACTGCTTATTTCCGCCTCACAAACCTCTGCTCCATTTATTTTCCATAAACTAAAATATTTTTTAATACATAAGAGAAAAATATGTTCTTTCAATAATATTTCCATTGTTTTTTGTACTGTATTTCAAATGCAATACTGCAACCTTCAAAAGATATCTCAATACAGTAGTTCTCCTCAACACTGATTTGCGAACGATCCAACAGATTACATACAAGCACCTCCCGCCAACTTGTCGCTTTTGACGCCTTTTTTTTCCTTGCACAACAGCATAACACAAACTTGATAATGCTTCGCATGCAGAGAGCTGATTGATAAAGAGATGATGTCTAACCACTAGCATTTTCATGTATCGTTCCTAAACTGAAAGGCCAGAGACCTTCTTACATTTATTAAAATATAATGTACTTCCTCATAACAGTGTACAATTAATTTTGCTAAACCATATTCATTTTACATCAACTATACCGTTTGTATTCTATGTACTAGTGACTATACCGATTACTTAAAACTATGTTGCACCGCAAAATAATAGCCGGTAACTCCATACTCCACTAATACAGTTTCCATCCAAAACACACAATATGCAGTATCCCCTATGGGGAACTGTTGCGGATTCGGGCAACAATGTAAAGATAGGTTCCGTGAGAGGGGATATGCTGAGCATATCCTGGATGATGCAATAAAACGCACCAGAGAAATGTCTCACACTGATTTGTTGACAACATTTTCTAAGGGTACAAAAAGCACTCCTGCAGTACCATCACAAACTAAGGTGCACAACAGTCTCGGCTTATTCTAACTTATAATAACCAGAAGGATAGTCTGTACAGAATTTTTAAGAAAAGCTGGCATTTGATTTTAAGTGATACTGTTTTGGGTGAAAATCTACCACGCTCACCCGCATTCACTTATAGACGGGCACCCAGTACCAGGGATCTGGTAGTGAATAATCGCCCGGAGCCAAAACCCAGTAGTAGTTGGCTAACTAACAGAAAAGGGTTTTTCAAATTTCAGTCTTGCAAAACGTGCAAGTATGGAGTAAATAAAACAACATATTCCACACCGTTTAAAGACAAGCCCTGTACAATTGACAAATGGTTATCGTGCAAGTCTGAGTATGCAATATACATGCTGAAGTGCTCTTGTGGCCTGCAGTATGTGGGAAGCACTAAACTGCAGGTTTTTTTTTTGTGTTCGCGCGGGTTTCTGCCAGTTCGCGAGGGTTTTGTACAATTTCGCAAACGGGAACTTACCTATCGGGTCGCAAGTTTTGCGAACTTGTTGTTTCTACGTGTCCAGCCTGTTTGGGACACTCTTCTTCATCACTGCCACTCTCTGTCACCACTGCCACTCTCTGACTACTCATGCCACCCTCCGGCCCACCCATGCCACCCTCTGTTTCATCACAGCACCCTCTGGTTGTCCAGTCAGTGTACATTATTGTGGCAAAGCAAAGCACACCTTCCCTGCCTCAAGTGACCTGAACTAATTTGGGGCTGATTAATGTGTCACAGAATATTTTTTTAGCTGGCACCTGCTTCCTTAGTGCTTCCTGATTAGTGATCTTTTGCACTTGCTAAGTGCTTTCATTGTTGCAAAATTAGTTACAACACCTGCCCTGCCCCAACTGACAATAATGAATTAGGTGCTGATTAATGGATTTGAACTTCCAGCCTGGCTCCCTTAGCTGTAATTCAGGACCTTTGTGGCATATGTGTAACTATTCTGAGGTTCAGAGCAGGGTCACATAATAGTTGCAACTGGCAACTGAACTCTGGAGGGGCCCCTCAGGAAGCACTACAGGAAATGGCTACTAGTGATGAGCCTGAACTTTTGAACCTGGTAAGTAGTTTCAGTTTTGCTAAGATCGTATTTCTGCAATTTAGCGCTTATTCGCGGGGCGCGAAGTTGTACTGGGAAGCCGCGAACTCACGCGAACAGTGCGAGCAAGCCATAAAATCCTCTGCTCGCGGATTTGCGGATTTTGCGGGAGATTCGCGAATCTCGCGGATTGCGAATTTACCGAAAATCCGCAAAATCCGCGAGCGAAACGGATTTTCCGCCCATGCTTAATCACCACCTTTTTTTTTTTTTTTTTTTGTTTTTGGCAGACCTTTATTGCACATTATTCATATACACAGCGGTGTGCCTACAACCCACTTGCAGGGCCGGCCGCAATCAGTGTACCACATAATGCATACGAGCTTAATAACTAATTTCGTCGGCTCAAGCGCCTGGTCAGAAAATGCTTAGCTCATGAAGGCACAACAAATGAATTAGTTGCAATGTTCAAAGCACACCAGTGATTCCGGCCGTACAGCCCTTATGTGATCTCGGTCTATTTTTTCCAATTTTTACAGAAACAAGTCAAACGTTAACCGACCCCAACTCCCCCCCATCCCTCCCGATCCTGGTCCTAGTGAGTGTTCCAAGTCTGACATATACAGTGTCCAAAAGTTAGGCGGTACAGTGGTTGGCAGAAAATACATTATTTGGTAGGCATCGTTACACATTCCTTTTGTTATACAACCACAGCGAGACTCCAGAAGGTGGGTAGGTCACATCTACCTCCTAGATCAATGTGAAGACCCCAAAGGGCACCATCGCTCATGCACACAGCATAGTACATTCGACCCCCCCGCATTCGAGTAGCACTCAAGCAGACCCCTGGTCTCCCCCTAACAATTTAGCGGTCGCACTCCTCTCACTATCAGAATCCGCCAGAGACAACATATAGAGCGTAAACGGTGCCCACACGTCTTGCGGGCGGGACTGTTCTGGCAGTCCTCTATAGTAACTGCAGTAAGCCATGTCATTCAGCCACAGCTGCACATCAGGTGCCCTCCTTCCTCCCCATCCTATAGCAACCCTCCTCTTAGCCAATTGTAGCGCTAGTACCACAAGCCGTCGCGATTGCGCTGCTATACCAGAAGCAATACCCAAAAGACATAGGCGCACGTCCAACTTAACATCATTTGACGTCATGACAGTCAGCCTCTCAGTCACCGCCCTCCAGAAGTCATAAACACGCGGACAGCCCCAGGCCAGGTGTACAAAGTCGGCATCGTCAGCACCACACCGGACACATTGAGCAGCAGCCCGAAGGCCATATCGAACCAGCTGAACCGGCGTGTAATACCACTGATGTAGAAATTTATAATGCAGAAGGCGGAAGTTGCCATTTATCACATACCCCCCAGTCATGTTACAATATTCATTCCATTCGTCATCATTCAGAGGTTCTGGTAGGCTCCTATCCCATCGTGCTCTAGCCAAGACCGCCCCCCCTCCCTCATCTTCCTGCGCAGCTTTGTATAGTTTAGAGAGCAATTTAGTCCTGTCTTTAGCTGTGTAAAGAAGCTGTAATGCCCCGAGTGCCAACGGCTCTGCCGGGTACGTTGGGTACAAATCTCTTATCGCTGCCCGCAAGCGAGCATAGATAAAGGTAGCCATACCTGTATTAAATGAGCAAGCCGTCATGGCCTGCAAAGAGAGGAATGACGCCCCTGGAAAGAGGTCCCCCATTGATTGTATTCCAGCTTCCTTTAAAACCTGTAATCCTCCAATCTCACCAGACACTGAAACATCTGAGTGATAGAGTAGTGGCATAGCCGGTGCGTATAATGGCAACCTAGCATCCCGTCTACCAAGGCCCTCCCAGGCGGTCACCGTGATCCTCACAGTATCAATCTCCCCCTTCTCGAATACCGAATGTTTATTACCAATCATGGCCCTCAGTGGATATGGCAAAACCGCACTCGCCTCAAGTGCCACATGCGGAGTATATGGTGGAGCGTTCATCCAGTAACTCGCGAAATGCGCTTGCGCGCAGAGATAGTAAAGCTTCATGTCCGGTAGGGCGAACCCTCCCAGTGCATACGGCTTGATCAATACCTCCCAAGTCACACGTGGTTTCTTGCCGGCCCAGGTGAGAGATATCAAGAGAGACCTCATTCTCGCAAAGAAATGCGACTTCAACAGGACAGGAATGTTCACAAAAAGATAAAGAAATTTCGGCAACACTACCATTTTAATTAAGGAGATCCGATCTGCCAGTGTCAGAGGGAGACGAGTCCATCGCGCCACCTGATCTTCCAACTTAGAGATGGCAACACCACAGTTGGCCTGTATGACTTCCTGACAATCCCTATGTACCCAGATGCCCAGATATCGAACCGACTCCGTCGCCCATTCCAGAGGGAATTCCAGTGGGATTCGGTTAGTTGCGTCCGTGAGCGGTAACACTATAGACTTGTCCCAATTTATGGTTAGCCCTGAGTGCCGACCGAACTTAATGAATTTGCAGAGTATATTGTCTAGATGGAGTACCGGGTCCCTAACATACAGGACCATGTCGTCAGCGTACATTGACACAGCCAAAGATCTGAGAGGAAATTTCAACGCCGCTTCGGCATATCTCTGCCGCAAAATACAGGCCAAAGGCTCCATCATGATGGCATATAGTAACGGTGACAGAGGGCAGCCTTGCCTCGTCCCCCTCTGTATTGGAAATGAGGAAGACACGTGACCGTTGACTCTAACTCTGGCCGTGGGCGCAGTGTACAAGAGAGCAATAAGTGATGTAAAAATCATATACTTCCACGCCACTGAATCGAAGGCCTTGGCCGCGTCGAGCAGAACTGCGGCTGCAGCCAGTTCTGGTTTAAGCAGGTGTAGTACAGCAAACAGTGCCCTTAAATTGTGCGTAGTGGATCTGAGGGGAATGAATCCCGATTGATCCGGCAGCACCATGACTGGCAGAAGTAAAAGCAATCTCGTTGCTAAGACTTTGGCAATGATTTTTACATCGGTGTTCATAAGTGAAAGGGGACGATACGAATCGCACCTATTCGGTGGTTTCCCTGGTTTAGGTAGTGCCACCAACAGCGCCTCTCTCATAGTCGCAGGAAGTCGTCCACACTCAAACGCTTCCTCCAAGACCTGTGCCAGTTGCGGAATCAGCAAATCTGCATATGTTTTATAAAATTTGGAGGGCAAACCATCCGTACCAGCCGCCTTTCCATTCGGGAGCGCAGCTATCGCTTCCCTAAATTCCGCTTCCGTAATATGATGCATTAAGAATTCCTGCTGACCCCTGGACAGCCATACTAAGGCGACACCCTCTAAGTACTGATTCACTTCCTCCTTGTCTGCTGTGTCCCTATGCTCATAGAGGTGTGCATAATGTTTCGAGAAGCAGCCTAAAATACCCTCTGTATCAGTTACCACATCCCCTTGATCTTCTATCTCTTGCACCGTGCAGTGGCGTGCCCAAGGGTCCCTGATTCGATCCGCAAGCCCCTTCCCTGGCCTACCTCCTTCGCCATAATACCTAGCTGTAACACGTTTGGACAGGAATTTTACCTCCTGCTCTGCCAATTCGTTATATTCAGTCACCTTTGATCGAATGTCTGCCAGTATCGTGCCCTCCGCACCCCCCTCCAGTCGCCGCTCCAGGGTTAACAACTCTCCTTCCAACCTGGTCATAGAGTCCCTGATGGACGTGAGCACCCCTGACCTCAGACCAATACACGCTCCTCTCACTGTCACCTTGAAGGCCTCCCACACCGTACTCATATTGTCAACGGACCCCACATTTTTCACAAAAAACTCCTCAATTATCTGTCTCAGTCGCTCAGACAACACCTGGTCAGTCAGCACCCCAGGAGAGAGTCGCCAGGTGAAAGGGGCGGGGGCTTGCGTTAGGAGCTGCAGTACCAGAGGAACAGGTGCATGATCAGAAATAGTACGAGGCAGATGTTCAGCACGCACCACCCAACCACTTACATCTCGAGTCGCTAGCCAGTAATCTAATCTCGACCATGTATCGTGTGCCGACGTGTAACAAGTACCTTCCTGCTTGGTCGGATTGCGCAATCTCCATACATCCAGCAGTTGCAGCCCACTCATACCCTCACATACCGCATCCACCGCTTTCTTGCACACAGTAGGCCTGTCTTGCTTCTTGTCCAAGTCTGAATCCAGCGTGACATTCCAGTCCCCCCCACAAAGGATAGCCGATGGTGCAAGCCGGTAAATTTTGTTCCAGAGCCCAACATAGAAATCAGGATCATCGACATTTGGTCCATATACATTGAGAAGAGTGATCAGCGTACCACACAATTTACCTTGCACAATGACATATCTACCATCTTGGTCAATCTCTGCATGTGTCACTTCGAAGGGAATATTTCGCTTTATCAGAATCATCACCCCCCGTGCGTAGGAAGAGTACTTCGTAGCCAGTCACACCCCCGCCCACTGTTTGCCCACCAGTTCAGCCGCCTTGCCCTGAAGGTGTGTTTCTTGAATAAATACTACCTGTGCACCATGCCTATTAAAAAAAGCAAGCATTTGTCTAGTCTTTTGTGGCCTATTGAGACCCCGCAGATTCCAGGTAACACACGTGATTTTACCCCCCCCTATCCATATCGCCAATCTTCCAAGCCTCCTATGCACCAATAGACCTGCCCCTGCTCCCACCTTATAGACCAACCCGCTGCAGCCCCCAACCCGGCAGTGACATGAAGTCCTCCGTAACAAAGGCTGAACCACAACCTGAAGTTCGAAACACAGTTCATCAGCAGCTCAGATCCCACATCCTGGACCAGGAAAAAGAACAAACTCCCAACAAACCCCAAGGTCCCATCCCCCAACCCGCCACCCACTTCAGCGTCCCCAATTTGCCAAAGCCATCCCATAACCACCCCCTTCACAAACCCCAACAATTCAAACATCAGTGTGTGGGGATCTCCCATTTTGGGGGGCGTAGCGGCACACTACTCTCGCCAGGAAATGACGAGAGTGTAGACCAAACTCAATAACGACATCCTATCCCCTGCAGCCCTGATCCCGTGATCATGACATCTAGTATTGAACAATCAAACAGCAGCACATTGCCAGGAGCGCCCCTTGACTTTATCATGACCAATTGAATAACACATGCGTAGCTGAGGGCCCTACTAACGAGTGGTGCAGCACTGGCGCAATTTCCTCCAAATCCAGCAACCCCCTGCCATGCCCTCCTCTGCACACACGGGAGGAATAGTTCAGCCAATAGCAATTCAGCATCAGTCAAAGAGACCCCACCTGCCAGCGTGTCCCTCCCACCACAGCATACATGGTAATAGTTCAAGGCAATACAGGCACCAGTGGGCCTCATGATAAGGTAATGTCAACCAAATGTAGAACAGTGTATGTGACATAGCGCGGTGTTCCGTGGCAGCGCCCCTGTCGCGGCCAGCAGCACCCATCAGGTCAAGAGACCTCATCCTGCCTCTCCTCTTCATCATCCCGACGTCCGTTCGGCTCTTTAGCCCTTTTTTTCAGTTTTTTGGTGTAGTCCATGGCCGCCTTGGGGGAAGAAAAAATCTTATTGTCTGACGGAGGTCCGATCCAGAGGCGTGCGGGATACAACATGGCGTATGCTACGTCCTCAGCTCTCAGCATCTGTTTCACCGTGGCAAATTCTTTACGAGCTGTCTGCACCGCCATGGTGAAGTCAGGATAGAACTCTAGTTTGTTACCCTGGTATTCAATGGAGCCATTTTCCCTTGCAAGACGCAGAATAGTATCCCGGTCCCTATAGTTCAGAATTCTGGCTACTATTGGACGCGGCGGCACCCCAGGCGGCGGTCGTTTGGCCAAGGAGCGGTGGGCACGTTCCACTATAAAGACACGGGACAGGTGGTCAGCCCCGAATATGTCAATGAGCATTCGCTCCATGTAGTCCTCCATGCGCCCAACATTCGTGGATTCCGGCAGGCCTGTGACCCTTACATTGTTCCTTCTGGACCTCCCTTCCAACTCCTCGTTCTTCGCTTGTATGACCGCCAACACCCTCTCCATACTAAATACTTTAGATGAGACTGTGGCTAGTCCATCCTCCGCGGCAGAGACTCTCTGTTCCACCTCCCCCATTCGCTCGTTTTGGCGGTCGAATTGCGTCGCCATTTGGTCGAGGCGGTGATTAACTGATTCCATGGTGCCTTCAATGGATTGTAGGGTCTTTTGCATGGCCACCAACGTAGATTCCAAATTCGGGGCACCCCCCACAGCCCCCCCCTGGTCAGAGTCAGTGGGTGCCTGGGAGGACATGAGCACAGTTTTTTTTGCCTCAAATGTAATTTTTGGTTGGTTCCTCTCCGGTCTGCCCATGGTGATATACAGTACAACCCAGGCAAAGGCGCAGACTTAAATGGTAGGCTCACCAGGCGATGTTCTCAGAGTGGCACTAGACCATATACTAGCTATTCCACGCCAACTCCAGCCCTCAGCAGTGCTTCTTATCACAGTGCCAGCAGTTCCTCTGCTTTCAGCGGGAAAGTAAAAACCACCCCTGGGCGATCTCCAGTGTTCTCACAGCTCCCCCTTAGCACAGCGAGCCGGTTCTCGCAAAGTATTAAATGTCCACAACGCTAGTATCAGAAGCCCTGAGCACCCCTCTTGCCAGCTCTCTCATCCAAGTCCGTGGCCGCTAGGCATATATAGCACCAATCGGGGGTCGATTCACACTGCACCCAGGGATCAGCACCATAAAATGGCGGGCGCGCTGCAGGCCACCAGGTATCCAGTAAAAGTAATCACCGCAGCAGCGTTTCAGCGACCGGGGCTACACAGCATCACAGCCCAAGGTGATTGTCCGCTCCTCTATAAGTACAGCTTCGCCACTCCACCACGCTGTAGACCCCCTCGCCCTACCCCCACCAGCCTCGGCTCGCGCAGCGCGGCCCAGTCAGGCCCAGCGCCACCTCCGCAGCCCCGGGCTTGCGTAGCGCCCCGCCCCACTCACCGACACCAGCAGGGCCGGGTCTAGGCCGACTCCTCCGCGAGGCGCGATGTCTCCGCCCTGCTCCAGGAGCGCTGAATGCAGCCTCAGATGTCGGGAATAAAAGGTTCCAGCGAGCCCCCGATGTCAGCGGGGCTCCCTCAGCCCAAGTGCAGGGCGCAGGTATGAGATATTACAGGATTAATGGGCGAATATTAGTTGGTCTCGACAGAGCCTCGCGTAAGTGCGGCCATCTTGTCCGGCGCCCTCTAGCGCCCCCCTAAAATCACCACCTTAATGCAATTTTAATGTCTGTTGTTGTGGAGTTATTAGAAAATCATGCATTTATGCAATTCAATTTTAATTCTATACTTTCCTGGGTGAAAATAATTGTATTTAAACAGAAATTAACTAGCATTTAAGCTAAAACTACCATTGAATGTACAGAGAATTTAATGTCTTCAATTGGTGTAGATACTGCTGTGGAAAAAACAGACGGCGAGTTTGTCTTCCATTTTTCTTATGCACTGTCACTTTAAAAATGAATGGAGACATCAGTACGTCATGTGATCAAGGCCTCTAGGGACTGAAACGCGTCATGGGGAAATGCACTAAATTAAAATAGTACACGGAGGAAAACTGGTGTCCGTTCGTTTCTGACTCTATGGATATGGAGTGGTGAAGATACGGTTCATTTGCAATATAGATATATGTATATATATACATATTTTACGCACTGGCCTGAGCGCGTTCAGGAGAACCGTCTTTCTTAGTGGCCTGGGACACCAGAGCAGCTTCGGCACGAAAACAGTACCCAAGGGATTGGGATGATCCAGGCTCGCGGCACCCCCCCACAGTAAGGCACCACTGCAGCGCAGTCTATGACTTCATGGAGGAGCCTGTTTCACTGCATACACGGCTAGAGGGCAAACTGTGGGAGGAACAAGCGGTTGAAGGCATCTTGGGGACCCAGGAAAATATCTTGCTGCAGCAACAAAGATACCATTCCGCTTACCGGCGTTCTGATTGAAATCCAGTACCCAGGACGGGATATAGTGAAGCCTGTGGAGTAACTTACCTGACTGCCCATACTGATGCATGCATGTTGGGAGGTGTAGTTCGCTGATGCAGCTACAGCCTATCTCCTGAGTAAAACGAGGCTCACCTGGACTGCTACCAATGGCAATACGACTTGTACATAGGTGGACTGGCCAAACACAGACTTTGTTGAAGACATTTGAAAAAGACATTTGATGTCGAAACGCGTCATGCCATAATTTTGCTGCAATAAAGAACTTTCCTGGAAGCCCCGCTGTGTCTCCACGCTTCTTCTAATGAGAAACGCATTGCTTCATATATATATATATATATATTACCTACTGGCGATCGCCAGTAGGTATATATAGTTAGGATTTTTTCTCTATGGGATTTTGAAAATTCTATGTCTAATAACTTTAGCGTTTGTGGACGGAACTGGCTGAAATTTTCAGGAAAATGGCACATTTCGCTTCTGAGCAGCCCCTGAAAATTTGGGGGGGGGGGTTCGTCAAGGGGGGGTTGAGAAAAAAGGGGGGTCCCAAAACGCGTTTTTCCCATGTTAATTTCCGTAGGGCGGTTGGCCTCACTTTTAGCTCGAACGGCTGAATGGATTTGCATGAAACTTGGTAAAATTGTAGGGACTGTTAGCCCGATGTGCCTTTGCTAGGTCTCAATATATGTGCTCCAGTGGATTTTGAGAAATTAACGTTTTAAAAAATATATATATCTGTGACAGCGTCCCGGTTAGCGCCCCGGTTCGCGTACCTGACGCGTAACGGAACTTCGCGAAGCGATGCTGATTGGCTCTTCGGTGTCTGTCAACATTCTAAACAGTCCGGAGCGGCCGCCATCTTGTCTCTCGGTAGGATCGAGAGACAAGAGGAGGAGAAAAATGAAGGGGGAATTTAATGAAAGGGGGCAAGGTAGACCCCTCTCGACCCCCTAGGAATGATGTTGGTGTTATTAAAGGGTCCTGTGGGGCAAAAAAAAAAAATTCGATTTTTTGCGGTAGAAGCGCTTCCCGGTACGCGAACCGGGTCGCTCACCGGTAGCGTAACGGGAGTTCGCCATTTTGTGTTTCGTTTTAATTAAATCACAAGCCATTTTGTCACTGCGAGTAAATATATTGTTCATTTCAAAGCGTTGGAACATGGAAAGGGAGAAGGTAGAGATTGTCTTGCTGCGTAGTTTTTCTCAGGGTGTGCAGTAAGGCCCCGGTTGTTGTTATACTCACGGTGGGGTCTTCGAACACTTTAGCAAATGATGATCCAAGCTGAGGCAAAGGAGGGGGGGGAGCAATGGTGATTCTCACTGTAAGATAGGTAGTGCGGACCCTTGCCCCCCCTTTTGTAATCTGTAATGCCTATCTTCTCCCCACTGATTGGTAATTGGTTCTACCCGGACCATTTATTAGAGGTAGCTCGTCCGGCCCCACCGGAGGGCACCCCTAATAAAGAGGACATATATATAAAATACGGATTAGCCACGGTACCTTCCTAGCAAATTATTGCAAAACGAAAGGAATCGAACAAAATCAGTAGGCCACTGATAGGATCCTTTCTGACCCTGCTAAAACAAGAAACACCAGGAAATAGCCCTCCGCAAAAGTATGAAACCAGGGGGAGGAGCCAAGCTCGCGGTCGGGATGGCCACGAGGTAGTTCGGCTCCGCTGCCCTCGCTGCCTAAGCATGCCTGCCCTACCACCCACCCCGCCCAATAACCGACAAACCCTATACAAATGAAAGTCTGCTGATACCCACTATCGGCATCACCAGATTGGACTAGATCACGCACAATTCGACTATGTCTTTTTCTGGTTATACAGTAACATCTTTGTGCTTGTTGCCACATTACAAATATATAGCACTCCAACAAAGTAGTAGGATTATAACACTTTAATAACTTATAAATATATACAACGCTCCAACAAAGTATACACGTTAAAAAAAAAACATTTTAAACAACTATTTACATGGCAGCCTGCTGCAACATCCATCTCAAAGCATTCACCGTCCGCTTGACACTGTCCCTGCCCCTCCCTCCCCGGAGTAGCAACAGTAGGCTGCTTTGGGCTGTCTTTTAGTCGGCTTTGGGCTATAAAAAGCCTACAAAATCCGTCGGCCTGTGAGGCGGCGTCAGTAGTGGACCGTTGTGCGAATAGGCCGAAGGCAGCACAACGCGCCGAGATCCGGACGGCACCGAGGTGGTGTCCAGCAAGTTGCCGCCAACTGGTCTGGCCATCCTACAATGCTGCGCCGAAAGACGGTGTGGGGCGCCCCGGGGGGGAGGCGGCGCGAACGGGCCTCCCCCTCCTCCCCAGGTGAAGGCTTCTCAGCTGCAGTGGGGCACCCCTTGGCATCCAACTGAGTTGCGCCCGCTCTTGCGGCACAGTGCCTTATCCGCCATACAGCTGAGTTGCGCCCGCTCTTGCGGCACAGTGCCTCACCCGCCATCCAGCTGAGTTGCGCCCGCTCTTGCGGCTACAGCGTCTCGCCCACCATCCAGCTGAATTGCGCCCACTCTTGCGGTGCAGCGATAGGCGGCTGCCACAGGACTCTCAAAATGGTGGCCGGCTCTTCGGATTTGGGCCTGGTCCACTAAAATGGCCCTGGGACACCTTGGAACTCGGACGCTTGCCTGCTAGGGCATGGGCCCCATTCCCGAAAGTGTCCCCTCAGCCTTGAAGATTCTACAAAAGTCACCGGGGCCCCCGACTCCGGCAGGCTTCCGGTGGGGAGCGGCTGTCATGATTGCTTGCGGAATGGCCACGACGGAGCAACGAGATGGTGGTGCTCTCATGCTGACGCCAGCTTCAGTCTGAAACATCCAGAAACACTGTAGACTACCAATTCGATCAGTTCCGGTGGAGCCCCAACATGACCCGGTAGGGAAGAACTTGCCCTCCCCTCTTTTGACTGATGGTTCTTGCTGCCTATCTCTTCTGTTGTCATTTAACGGAACCTTTTTTGACTGCCGAAAGGGGTTCTGGTCCGACCGCTGGTTGGTGGAGACATTTTGACTATATCCTGGACCTGCCCGGCCTCGCCCAAAATGGCGCCAATATATAAATGGGACTCGCAACTCCTTGTTGTGTACTGGTTGCCCAGCCTTGATATCACAAGATACGTATGCAGTTTTGAAGCACATGGCGGGCGCGGACGAGTACTGATTGAACATTTGGACATCCCTATTGATATTAAGTTCTGATGTGTTATTGATTAGTGTACTATTGAAAGTTCGAATTAACGTCACCCATGGTACTTGCCCGCAAATGTATATCTAGATAGTTTTATTGTAACTGGCCCTGTCGTACTTTAATTATAAAATTTACGTCCACCGATTCCGCAACTGTTAGACACCTTAGTTCTTGCAACCTAATGGCCCGCCCGTTAAGTTCTTCTACAGTGTAAATGTCCCCTCATCACATACGATTCCAGTTTGCTCCGTGGCCGGCCCACGTGGTTATAGGCCCGTATTTGTATACTGACATTTTCACAATAAAGGTTTTTAAAACAAAACATGGTAGTAGTACCTAGATTGGTAAAGTTTTGAATAATAGCCACCGTTTTCGAATCAGTAAAAGGCAAGTGATATAAAGCAGCCCGATTACATGACGGTTAAAAGGTATAATACGCAGGAATTCTGTAAAGATAAAAGGTCAAGGGCTGTTGTGTTTTCCACTCCTGCAACATAAAGTGATCGATAAGAATCCGATATTCAGGCCTATCAGCAACTAAGACAGCAGGCCGAGCCTCTTTTGCTCAACGGCTCCCTCATGGGACGAAGAAACACCCTTTTTCTCGAAATAGGAATATTTTACTTGCAGGACAGTTGTAAATTTCATGGGAAAATACATTAGCCTGGAACATTGTTAGTGATAAACTGTAAATGCATCTGGGTCCTTTGCTTTACAAGTCAGAGTGAGAAAAAAAAAGGTGGGGCTTTCATCATTTTGGAGAAAAAAAATGTTCTAAACCAATGAAAAGTGTTATTTTTAGGTCATATGACCAAGCCTTCCATCATTAGGAAACCAAAAGTAAAACGAACCAATGAAAAGTTTTATAAACAAGTCACATGACCTGTTATGCTTACGTTACGCGCTCCGCGCCGCGCCCCGGATCGCTTCCGGGTGCGCTAACGCGGCGCGTCATAAAACGCATTACTCGGTAACGTGATACGTCGCGCTTACGCGACGCGTCACAAATCCGTCGGCCTGTGAGGCGGATTCAGTAGCGGACCGTTGTGCGAATAGGCCGAAGTGCACCACAACGCGCCGAGATCCGGACGGCACCGAGGTGGTGGCCAGCAAGTTTCTGCACTGGTCTGGCCATCCTACAGTGCTGCGCCGAAAGACGGCGCTGGGCACCCTGGGGGGGGAGGCCGCGCGAACGGGCCTCCCCCGCCTCCCCAGGTGGAGGCTCCTCAGCTGCAGTGGCGCGCCCCTTTGCGTTTCACTGACCATCCAGCTGAGTTGCGCCCGCTTTTGCGGCACAGTGCCTCACCCGCCATCTAGCTGAGTTACGCCCGCTCTTGCGGCACAGTGCCTCACCCGCCATCCAGCTGAGTTGCGCCCACTCTTGCGGCTACAGCGTCTCGCCCACCAATCAGCTGAATTGCGCCCGCTCTTGCGGCACAGTGCCTCACCCGCCATCCAGCTGAGTTGCGCCCGATCTTGCGGCTACAGCGTCTCGCCCACCATCCAGCTGAATTGCGCCCACTCTTGCAGTGCAGCGATAGGCGGCTGCCACAGGACTCTCAAAATGGCGGCCGGCTCTTCGGATTTGGGCCTGGTCCACTAAAATGGCCCTGGGACACCTTGGAACTCGGACGCTTGCCTGCTAGGGCATGGGCCCCATTCCCGAAAGCGTCCCCTCAGCCTTGAAGATTCTACAAAAGTCACCGGGGCTTCCGACTCCCTCAGGCTTCCGGTGGGGAGCGGCTGCCATGATTGCTTGCGGAATGGCCATAGACCATATATAGTTAGGGATTAGCATTCACAAAACCTTATTTTACTCGCACAAAACCATTGAAATTCGCATATATAGTTAGTTGCACTAACTATATATCGCGCACCCGCAATCCACTGCTGATCATGCCACATATTACATCATTCATGACATGGTCAGTGACATCACTGATGACATCACTGATGACATCTCAAATGACATCACTGATGACATCACTGATGACATCTCAAATGACATCACTGATGACATCACTGATGACATCTCAAATGACATCACTGATGACATCTCTTTTGACATTACTGATCACATCATTGATGACATCATTCATGTGATAATACGATGAACCTCTTCAGACTCTAATATAACCTTAGATACACTCAGTGTAAACAGACACTCACAGACTGTCACTCATCCATGGAGTTACTCACACACCTAGTTAGTCATGCAAAGAATCAATCACACCTCCATTTCCTCAACTATACAGTTATACACACCTTACTTATTCAAACATATACTAACACATATTTACTCTCTTATACAATCCCTGATACAAGTTCACAATGATCCATACAGCCACTCACACATTCACTGGCTCTTATGCACAGATTTTTATATATGTCAACTCTCACATGTACTGTGTTTTACATATGTACTTACTTTGACATGTAGCACTGAGAAATCCATTCACTCCCCAATACACTCATGCACACAGTCAACTGCCCATACAGCTGTTTCCACATGCACTTTTGAACCCATACATCTAGTGAATCAACTGCTCACACATCTATGCACAGAGTCATACACCTCCCAGCCACCCACACACATACTCAGTCTCCCATACAAATACTTGGGCAACCAATCAATAACCCATATAGTTACTCATATAGCTACTGATTAACACATGCAGCAGTTTACAGAACAACAGACATAATGATGCACAAATTAAGACAGTTTAGTCACTAACCCATGCACTCAGTGAGACACATTTAATCACTCTCTCATACAGTCAGTCATGCACCTACTTAATCCTTCATCCAGACACTTATACATCCACTCATTCTTCAAAATGTAAGACATATTTTAACTTTACAGAAACATACAGTCACTGGATGATGCCATCAGTGATGTCATCAGTGATGTCATTTGAGATGTCATCAGTGATGTCACTGACCATGTCATGAATGATGTAATATGTGACATGATCAGCAGTGGATTGCGGGTGCGCGATATATAGTTAGTGCAACTAACTATATATGCGAATTTCAATGGTTTTGTGCGAGTAAAATAAGGTTTTGTAAATGCTAATCCCTAACTATATATGGTCTATAACCTATGGTTTTTTCAGTGAATATATATATAAATATATATATGTATATATTACCTACTGGAGGTCGCTAGTAGGTAGTTATAGTTAGGATTATTTTCAATAGGGAAATCGCAACATTCTATTGTGAATAACTTTGGCGCCGGTTGGAGAATCTGCCTGAAAATTTCCTCAAATTTGCCTCGCGGCACTCCGGTCCTTCCCTGAAAGTTTGGGGGGATTTGTCAAGCGGGAGCCGAGAAAAAAGGGGGGTCCAAAAAACGTGTTTTCCCCATGTTAATTTCCATAGGGCGGTCGACCTCACTTTTAGCCCGAACGGCTGAATGGATTTCCACGAAACTTGGCAAAATTGTAGGGACTGGTAGCCCGATGTGCCTTTGCTATGTCTCAAGATATGTGCTCCAGTGGATTTTGAGTAATTCAGGTTAAAAAAAATATATATATATCTATAAGCACGCCCCGGTACCGGATAACCAGCGCGCTATGCGAGTTCGTGCGCGGAAAGCTGATTGGCTCTCGGGTGTCTTTCAACATTCCAAACAGTCCGGAGCGGCCGCCATCTTGTGTCTCGGTAGGATCGAGACACAAGAGGTGGCAAAAACAAAGGGGGAAATTACCATAAGGGGGCAGAGTAGAGTAGTAGGTTTGATGTGGGGGCTATAAAAGGGCGCTCGATTTGCTGGCGGAGCGCCCGGTACGCGCACCGGGGAGCGGACCGGGGAGCGTACCATGGGGAAAATAAGAATGACAAAGTTTTTAAAAAATGTAGCCTTTTTTTATAAATTGGAGGTAGTTCTAAAAAGAACATTTTTTTTTCTTCTTTTTGTTGTTTTATATTTTTTTTATTTTTTTTGAACATTTTGTACTTTTTTTGGCTTTTATGAACTATTTTATATTTTTTTGTTATTTTTATGGGGAGAAACACAGGGAATTGTAAACTGCTCAACTGGAGCAAAAAAAAATCAGGATTAAATTATTGTTTTTTGGGACAATTGTGGTTGTCACCAGCACGGTTGATGAGCTTTATGCTTTGCTCACCATAGGTGATGGTCTTACCACAAAATATACAAAGATCTTGTATTCCCCAAACTGTGGTTGTATGTTTGGGACCATATTCCTTGTCTCTGGTCCCGATGGAGTGGGTTGCTTTCGTTTGGAGGTGCTGGGTGAAGATTGGGGAGGGTTGCTGGCCAGTTCTCTCACCTCTGCCGCAGCATTGTTGTTGGGATGCTTGCGCTGCTTGTGCCGAATCATGGTGTTATTGCCAAATGAGTATTTCTTAATAGGGTTCCCCCTTGAAAGTTCAATGCCACAGATTTGGCAAGTCACCTTTGGTGCATTCACTTTCTTCTTTCCCTCTGGGATGGAAAAAAATCCCATACAATGTGCTGCTTTGGCCTATATGGGGTATTGTCTTCTGGTAGGAATGTCCTACTCCCCTCCTCCTCCTCCTCCTCCTCTTCTTCATCTCCACCACTGTGGTGTTGTGGTGGTCCTCTTGGTGATGGTGGTGGTAGTGGTGGTGCAGATGCTCCAGCTGCTGCTGCTACTGTAGCCATTTTAAAGTACAAAATATTACTCAAAGATCTCCAAACAGGTCTTCCTCAGTCAAAGGACAAAATCAGAATAAGGAAAAAAGGTGGGGGCTTTCATCATTTGGAGAAAAAAAACTGTCCTGAACCAATGAAAAGTGTTATTTTCAGGTCACATGACCCGGGCTTTCATCATTTGGAAACCAAAACTGTTCTGCACCAATAAAAAGTGTTATTTTCAGGTCACATGACCCGACACGCTGGGGCGCGCCCTGGGGTGCCTCGCGTAAGCGCATCGGATGCTTACGTTGCGCGATCGTATTCGCTCGAGTGCTTTCCTGTGCGCTCACCGGGGCGCGCACCGGGAGCGCTTCAGGGCAAAAAAATAATAATAATAAAAAAATAAATTAAAAAAATAGTATTATATAAATATACAATATAGGATTCAATATAAAAAATATTAAATTTCATAGGTTTGAGGCCCTATATATAGTTAGGAATTAGCATTTAAAAAACCAATGAAATTCACAAAAAAAAACTTAGGTTTCACACCAGTTATAGTTAGGAATTAGTATTTGAAAAACCTATTAAATTTACTGAAAAAAACATAGGTTTCCCACCAGTTATAGTTAGCTGGAAATTTTACTGACATAAAACCATTAAAATTCCAACGTTATAGTTAGTTGGACTCACTATAACAAGCGTGCCTGCAATGCACTGCTGATGACGTCACATATTACATCACTCATGACATCGTCAGTGACATCACTCATGACATCACTTATGACACCATCCTTGTGACAGAGTGACAGACCTCCTTTTAGTGTAATGTAACCCTTGAAACACATATTAAAAAATAGAAACTAACATTTTCAAAAAAATGGAGATACCCATACCAGTTACAACAACCAATTCAGTAATTCCACCATCTATATATACATCCACTCATTCACCAACAGTTCTATATAGTCACTCATACATATACTCACTCATCATATGTAGTGATACATCTATACATCCTGTTATACACCGACAGTCATCCAAAAGTTACTCACACACATACTCACACATGCAAATAAATGATTGAACATCCATTTATTTGCATATAAAACTATACACACACTACCTCTGTACTTCTAAGGAAATTTACACATACTTACTCTCTTAAACAATCATTTATATAAACATATACTTATTTAAACAGGAACTCTTACAATCTCTTACTCTCACATATACTCACTTATATACATCAAAACTCACATACACTAGAATAAAATATATGTTGTTACAAAAAAACACAATAGTGAGACAGTCATTCACTCACTAACACACACATATACACACTCATCCACCCATACAGTCCTGCACATATGCTGTCTTCAAAACACATACAAACAGAGAGTCAGTCACCAACCCATGCAGCTACTTATACACAAAAACACTGATACATATATTTCAATATTTAAAAGTTAGTCGCTAATATATGTATTCAATAAAATACACTTAATAAAGCAGCTAACCAATCATTTTTTTTAAAAAAACATCCATTTACACACTTATTTAACCATTTATTCTTCCATCAACCTTTACAAATACAAATATTAAACATATTAATTTTAAAGAAAGACACACATTCACTGGCTGGTGTCATCAGTGATGTCATGAGTGATGTCACTGACGATGTCATGAGTGATGTAATATGTGACGTCATCAGCAGTGCATTTCAGGCGCGCTTGTGATAGTGAGTCCAACTAACTATAACTTTGGAATTTCTATGGTTTTATGTCAGTAAAATTTCCAGCTAACTTTAACTGGTGTTTCTTGTTAGGGTTCCCTCTTGAAAGTTCAGTGCCACAGATTAGGCAAGTAACCCTTGGCGCATTCACCTTTTTGAGGTCCTTTGGGATGGAAAAAAACTCCCATATAATGTGCTGCTTTGGCCTATATGGGGTATTATCTTCTTGCAGGAATGTCCTCCTCCCCTCCTCCTCCTCCTCCTCCTCCTCCTCCTCCTCCTCCTCCTCTTCTTCATCTCCACCACTGTGGTGTTGTGGTGGTCCTCTTGGTGGTGGTGGTGGTGGTGGTGGTGGCTGAGATGCTCCTACTGCTGCTGTGTCATCACTGATGTCACTGACCATGTCATGAATGATCTAATATGTGACATCATCAGCAGTGGATTGTGGGTGCGCGAAATATAGTTGATGTCACTGACCATGTCATGAATGATCTAATATGTGACATCATCAGCAGTGGATTGCGGGTGCGCGAAATATAGTTAGTACAACTAACTATATAGGAGCAATTTCAATGGTTTTGTATGAGTGAATTGTCCAGCGAACTATAACACCCCTAAAACTTATAGTTTTTTGAGTGAATTTCAAAGGTTTTTTAAATGCTAATTCCTAACTATATAAGGCCTAAAACCTATGGATTTTTCAGTGAATTTCAAAGGTTTTTTAAATGCTAATTCCTAACTATATCAGGCCTGAAACCTATGGTTTTTTCAGTGAATTTGCAAGGTTTTTTAAATGCTAATTACTAACTATATAAGGCCTGAAACCTATGGTTTTTTCAATGAATTTGCAAGGTTTTTTAAATGCTAATTCCTAACTATATAAGGCCTGAAACCTATGGTTTTTTCAGTGAATTTGCAAGGTTTTTATAATGCTATTTCCTAACTATATAAGGCTTGAAGCCTATGTTTTTCTTAGTGAATTTCAATGGTTTTTTAAATGCTAATTCCTAACCATATCAGGCCTGAAACCTATGTTTTTTTTCATTTAATTTCGAAGGTTTTTTAAATGACAATTTTTAAATGTATTAATTGTTCTTTTTTTATACTGATTTACTACATTTTTGCAGGCAGGTGTTTAGAGGGCACGCCCCCTTTTTACAACACTCTGCAGCGCAGCTCCATGGCGCTTACTTGAGATACCTGTTGGACTAGTTGCCCTCTAGCGGACCTCTGGATTGAAGAAGAATTAATTCCCCAACTTAAAACACGCCAAAGAGAAGTGTAATGAAGCCAGGCCCCTTTTTACACCTCCCTGCAATGCAGCCCCCGGGCATGTTTGCAGAGGGGGAACTAATTCCCCTTGCATAAACGGGGTCCCTGTGGGCCAACTAGCCCACCTGGAACCTCCAGTATGCGCCAGGGGGCTTCGTTGCAGAGAGGTGTATTGAGGCCACAGCCTTTTTTACACCTCTCAGCAACTCAGACCCCGGGCATGTTTGCAGAGGAGGAACTAATTCCCCTTGCAAACTGGGGGTCCCTGGGGGCCAACTAGCCCACCTGGAACCTCCAGTATAAGCCAGTGGGCTGCATTGCAGAGAGGTATAATGAGGCCACACCCTTTTTTTACACCTCTCTGGTGGACAGAAAGGGACACAGTGAGAGAGAGAGAAAGACAGAGAGAGTAGCAAAACATTTTTCCTATTAACTTAAACTAAACAACATAGATCTCCTTACAAATTAACAACTCACCTTCTAGAAAACTGTTGAACAGTAAATACTGTATCAATCTCACACCAGAAATTCAACTAAAAAAAATCCCTCAGAGGTGTACCTCAGACACTACAATTACAAAATGGCTGTGTTTCCCTCTCATTTTTCATACATATTCAGATACCCAGCCAATCAAATGTCACTCCCGTGAACAAAGCTATGACCCACAATCTAGACTTTTGGCATCTTCAAGGTAGATGTGGTTGTATTCAGATGAGTTGTGGAAATGAAATGGCAGTTTGAAAGTAGGAGTTATGAAAAAAAAGTGGTTGAGATTCAGTGCACTTGAAAAACAAGAAATGATTGGTGGTTTCTTAAAATTCTCCACTGAAAATTAGGGTACATGCTTTTGTTTTTTGAAAGAAGTAATTCTAATGGTTGAGAAAAAGTCATTGAAAGAAAGATTGTACATGATTAGCTAGTATATCAAGAGTTCAAACACCCTTGCTGAGTTCATTTGCAACATATTATGATGAACTTTTCACTTGTGTGCTGAATTAGGTGGGAGTTACCATGGTAACAGGCTGAATGAGCACTGGGGGATGGGTGAATATTATGTGAGTTTGAAAGTGTTGAAATGTAGAACCAACTCTTTTCCTTAACCTCACTACTCTTCTCTCACCCACCCACACCCCCGTTCCCTTACTCCGCTTCCCTCACTTATTCTCAATCCCCATGTTTACTCCCCTTTCCCTCACCCCCTCCCACACTCATCTTTCAGTCCCCCTGCTTTACTTCCCTTCCCCTATCTTCCCTTCCTTCGCTCCCTAACTTATTCCCCTTCCCTGACTCACCTTTCTCCACTTCACTCACTCCTTCTCTCACTCCCTCTGTCCTCTCACTTCCTCACTCCCCTTCCCTCACTCCATCTCTCTTAGCCTCACTCTCTCCGTCCCTTCACTCTCTCACTCCTTTTTCGTCACGCTCACTCCCTATAACTCACCAACACTCCCTCACTTACCTTTCTTTGCTCCCTCACTTTGATCAGGTTTATTCAACTCATTTGATGCGGTTCACAAGCAAACTCTCTGATGAGTTATTCCATGCATATCTTTGCTGACATAATATCCTTCTTATGTCACAAGTTCAATAGACATATTATCCACTTCTTAATACACCCAATGCATTTCGGGTCAAACCACAAACATGACCCTTCGTCAGGGGTCCGGATCTAATAAGTTGTGTCTTAATAAAATAAATGCAGCACATTCATAGTCAAATGAGTTGAATAAACCTGATCAAATTGGATAAGAAAACGTTGTTTTCGTGGTAAATTTGGCGCCAAGTCTTGAGGCTAGTCTTCTAACCTCTACATTCACTTGCCACAAATCTTGCAGCACACCTTTGCCGCATTTACCTTCTTTTCTCCTTCAGGGAAGGTAAAAAATTTCCAAATGAAATGCTCCTTGACTTTGTGCCGAGGAGGGTCCTCAGGCAAAAAATCTTCTTCAGAGTCACTGGAGGATGGTTGTCTTCCAGCCATTGTTCTGAAATTGTAGAGATGCTGCTTATGATCCAAAGAACACCTCTTGATATTTGGAAAAGAAACTATTATGTACCGATAAAAAGTGTTCTTTTAAGGTCACATGGCTTGACGTGCTTACGCTACGCGCTCCGGAGCGCTTCCGGGGGCACTTACGTGGCACGTACGTAGATGCTTATGAAGGCGCTTCCGGGTGCGCTTACGCGGCGCGTCACAATGACGTTTTACTTGATTTTCGGAAATATATTTAGAGTCAAAATACGCTTTTTAAATTTAAAAAATACTACTTTTATGAGTATGCTACTGAATGTCTTGCATTATTATTTACTTTAAATACATAATTATATTTTTTTTCGCACGCAGGAATAGCGCTCTCGCTACGTTTACAGGTGTGTTTACGGATGCACGTACCCTGAGCTCTTCAGGGCAAAAAGATATTTTAAAAAACACAGGAGAAATACATTGAATAATTAATGTTTGAAAAATATACATTATTTAAATAATTTAATACAAATGATAATAATTAATAGCAATAAAAAATAGTTATTAAAAAACGTAATAATTCACTTTCAAAACCACAGGTTACAAACTCATTAAAGTTAGGAATTAGCTTTTAAAAAACCTTTGAAATTCACTGAAAAAAACATAGGTTTAATATTCGTTATAGTTAGGAATTAGCATTTAAAAAACCTTTGAAATTCACTGAAAAAACCATAGGTTTCATACCAGTTATAGTTAGCTGAACATTTTACTTATACAAAACCATTGAAATTCCCACGTTATAGTTAGTTGGACTCACTATAACTCGCGCGCCCGCAATCCACTGCTGGATGAATCGTACTCCCTATGTAGTATTTATTACACGGGCATCTGAATGAATACACCGCATACTCCATGTGACATGAGAAATGCTTCAGAATTTTAAATGGCTTGCAGTGTAAGGAGAATTTAACCTCTTTAACATTGATGCTACACTTACATGCCTTGCACCTGCTGCATTGGTAAAATCCCTGTACAGGATTCTTCTTAGTTTCTGCGGGGATCAGTGTTTTACTTATGATATCTTATAATGATTTTGGTCTGGGATATGTTATTTAAGGATAGTCGTGAATGCCTTTAGCCAAATCCTTGTCTGTTTTCAACACATCCCGGTATTTACTAAACGCTTTTCTGACCTACCATGATTGTTGATTAAAGTTAGTGATGAATCGTGCTGGTCCAGCCACTTACAGCCTAGGCCACCTCCAAGTGCCCATTCATATATTTGATGTAGCATTGCCCACTGTAGTGAGGTCATGGGATTAACTGCAGACAATGCTAAATTAGCATTAGTTAGTATATGCTTGGTTGCCATTTTGCCACTTTTGCACGCGTTACTACATGACTTTATTCTCGTGGATAGTCTGCTGGTGCATTTTTGCATGAGAACTGTCTGCCTTTCACAAATGTAGCTGTACACTGTGCTCCTCGTCTGCAGAGCATGTTCAAGGTGGAAAAACAGCGTATGCTGTTGATTGACTTTGGTCAGTCCCAAACCCATAGACACAGCATAGAATACAGCTGCACTACTGAAAGTCGGGTGCTTTTAATATGGCATTGCATGCATGAAAAGGCACTTGGAGAAATTCATTCCAACGAAGAAGAGCTGTGCTTGTCCTGAAATGTAATTCCTTGCATCAAAACTCGGAGGTATGGGATCCCCCTGACAAAGCCCAGAGGTATTTTATAATTATAATAAACTAGCTTATAGCACAGGGAGGGTGGTAAGGCCCTGTAGTCCTGTTTCCACTGTCACTATAATATGGTTTCCCCTTTTGTGCTCTATGGAATTGTAACCATGTGGATTGTATTGTTCTTATGCATTTTGCTGCTAGTATTGGCTCTTGTACTGCATTACAGAGCATGTTAGTTAAAATAAACATTTCAAACTATACTATGTCCCTGTTTACTCATGTTGTGGACAAATGAGTGTATGAACGAAAGAGTGTTCTTCTTCCTGGAATTCCTGAGAGGGACGGAGTGACATGTTCTAGGATGTCTAATCATTGGTAGCTTCCCTGGAGTAGGGAGAACGAATGAGACACTATAGCTAGTCGGATTGGGGTTCTGGGCACCAAGGTGGGTTTTCCGGTACACCACTACACACCGAGGTCCTGGTTTCCTGGGCATAGTTCTTTGTATGTGCAGAATCCCTGCAACACCACCATTCCAACACTTTTGATGATAAGGAGCTTATCTAGGCCCAGGCAATGCATAAACGAGCAGTAACTATAATAGAAATTGATGACCCTAGGCAAAAGACAAGGCCCGGTTTATCGTACAGCACAATTTCCTTGTTAGTCAATTGGCATTCAAACCCCAAGGGTCCTCTTAACAGTTGAGAAAAGTCCTGAAGCTCTAGACAGCCATTGAACATATGTGCTAAATCAGCCGTGAAGCAACATCATTTCAGACAGCATGACTTATCAGGGATTCAGGCCAATGACCATTTTGAGATGCAATAAGGCATATAGTAAAGCATAAATATTGTTCGAAATTGCTGTAACTTAATGTTAACCAAGATCACTGACCGGTCTACTACTTCAAAAGCCTCCTGTATCTCTGCAGCCGAGGTTTCAGATGCAAGGAGCCAGCTCCATTTAGAGGCTAGTAGCATACTGTCATCTTTAGTATGCAGGATAAACATCTGATGTAATAAAAGTATTGAGATTTTACCCAAAGCCTGTTAGAGACAAGTGAGAGTTTCTGTTGTTTCGTGGTCAACACTTAATTTAAAGCCATGCAAATATTAGTCCCTCACCTGCAAGTATTTAAAAAAACACATTGCAAGAGCCCATATGCTCCCTGTAGTGAAACGAAAGTCTGAAGGTCATACATGTGTCCCAGATTACCAACCCCAAGTCTTTCCCAGACTTTCCCAATGTTCTCTTGGAATACATCTGGGAGAATTGAGTTACCCCAGAGTGGGGTAAATTATGAAATGCAGGTAAAGAGTATTGTTAAATCCAAACTCCAATGAAAGGCAGAGATGAAGTTGGTGAAGAAAAGGTTCTTTAATTAGCAACCTTCACAGCAAACACGAAGCAACGTCAGCTCTGAACAGGAACCAGGCAATAACTGACAAAGGTAGAATACTCAGCAAAGAACCTAGAGAGAGCGTTCTAGGCAATAGAGACAGGAGAGAATATAGAGAGACAGAACCATAGATACCACACATCTCCCTTTCCCACAAAAAAAAGAAAGGAAGAAAGAAAAGAGAAAAGAGAGGAAGAGAGAAAAAGAAACAGATTAGAGATAATAGTCCTTTAGATAAGCAGGAGCACGAGTGTTGCGAGAACTCCGCCTGAGGGCAGGAGGAAGCCCAAATTGAGCAGAGATGACATTGGAGGGAGAATCAGAACCAACAGGAAGAACATTAGAGGTACAACCATCATTGATGAGATCATCAGAACCAACAGGAAGAACATTAGAGGTACAACCATCATTGATGAGATCAGAAGGAGAACATTGGTCCAACAGCAGGGAAGAAGGACCTGGACGTTCCAAATCATCGACACCAGAGTCTCTTTGAGGAGAAGAGGTGGAGGACTGAAAATCCAAAGACGAGGAAGTAGAAAAGTAGCTGTCCTCTTGGCCTTTTAAGTCCTTGGAAACAAAAGGATTAACAATAACAACATTTCTCTTGCTCCACCACTTCCCATTAGAAAGTAACACAGCATTCTTGGAAACTCTGATAATTTTAGAAGTAGGGTAGAATTTTGAAGTATGACTACTGTTTTTCAGGGGTCTTTTGACTTTGACGGAATCACCCACATTGAAAGGAACCACTTTAGTTTTGAATTTGTCATCATAAGCAATTTTCATCTTGTTTTGCATGGAAACAACCCTGTTGCGAACCTGATCAACATTGGGTAATTTCTCATCCACTTTTGTCTTGTCAAGGACCCAGGAAGGGCTAAGCTTGGAGGAGCCAAAACGTTTCTTTAACAAGACAAAAGGGGTAATGCCAGTTGTGGAATGGGGTGTATTGTGATAACTCCACAACCTTTCTTTAACAGCTTTGGAAACATCCAAATTTTGCATGCAGGCTAACTGGATAGTGTCTTTTAGCATTTTGTTAACCCTTTCGACCATTCCATTTCCTTGTGGACTGTAAAGGGCAACAGTCAAGTGTTTGATGTCAAGATTGGATAAGAACTTTTGAGTGACATGGGACTTAAACTGGACACCATAGTCAGAGACTAGAAATTTAGGGATACCTTCTCTGTGAAAAAGGTCATCCAAAAAATCAATGACACCAACCGTGGAAGGATCAGACATGAACCTGCACTCAACCCACTTGGAAAAATAATCCACCAAGACTATGGCAAATCTTAAATGAGGCTTCAAGTTGTACATGGGACCAATAAAATCAATGCCTAATTTCTCCCAAGGGCCCTGAGGGTAAGGAACAGGAATAAGGGGGGTATTCCGAAGCTTGAGAGACTTGTCAGCTTCAAAACAACAGGAACACCTACCAACAAAATTTTCAACATCAGCATCGAGATTGGGCCACCAGTAGTAAAGTCGTAACCTTTTCTTGGTACCAGTGATCCCTAAATGACCAAGATGAGCCAAATTCAACAATTTCAGTTTGAGTTTATTAGGAGGAATCAACAAAGAGCCCCTCATCAAAAAATCATCCTCAACAGTAAGTTCATCTTTAACTTTAGCAAATGAACGTAACCCAGAATCAAGATTTCTGTCATCGGGCCAGCCCTTGATAACATGATCCTTGACCAAATTTTGGACCTTGTCCAATTTAACACAATCCAACCACTCATCCTTGCTGATGATATTCTCAGAGAACAACAAACCATCAACCATGCCTACAACACACTCAGAGTCCTCACAAAGGGAAGAAGAGTTTTCAGAATCCTTGAGGGGACACCTAGAGAGGAAGTCAGCACGGGTATTTTTGCCACCAGGGATATGAGAAATGGAGAAATTAAAATCGTACATCCTAGAAAGTAACCTGACTAAACGAGGACTGAGATTACTGTGGTCTTTGTTGGACAAAAGGAACACCAAAGGTTTGTGGTCGGTCACCAAAATAAATCTTCTACCCCAGAGGTAAGTCTCGAAATGTTTAGTTGCCCAAAGACAAGCCAGAGCTTCCCTCTCAATGGTGCTGTATCTGCGCTCTGCAGGAGAAAGGGATCTGGAAGCAAAGCCAACAGTCTGTTCCACACCATCAACCAACTGAGAGAAGACAGCCCCTAAACCGATGCCACTTGCATCCACCGTGACAACAGATTGAATATCATCTCTGAAAGAATGAAGAGAGGGGGCTTGAACAATAAGGTTCTTTAAGTGCACAAAAGTCTTGTTAAGAGAATCATCCCACACAAACTTTTCACCTTTCTTGAGTAGTTTTCTTAAAGGTTCAGTTTGTAGGGCAAAACAATCCACAAATCTTGAATAATACTCGCAAACACCGAGGAAAGATCTAAGTTGATCTTTGTTTTCCGGACTGGGACTATCGACAATGGCTTTGACAAGATCTTGTTTGGGAGAGATGCCACTGCTAGAGATGTGATGGCCAAGATAATCAATGCTATTAACCATGAATTTGCACTTTTCTTTTTTAACAGTAAAACCATTGGTTTCCAGAATGTTCAACACCTCAGACAGTTTCTTTAAATGGTCATCATCACACTTAGAATAAATGAGAATGTCGTCTTGGTAAGCCAACACATTGCTACAGTTGCCAAACATTTTATACATGAGCTTCTGGAAGACAGAGGCAGCAGACGCAAGCCCAAAAGGCATGCGTAAGAATCTCTATGGACCAAAAGGGGTATTAAAGGAAGTCAAATCACGGGAGTCTTCACAGAGTTCAACCTGGTGATAGGCAGACCTTAAGTCCAGACATGAAAAAACTTTAGAATCACCAAGTTGAGCCAACATGTCTTGTATTTTGGGTAGGGGAAAGCAATCTATTAAAATGTTTTTGTTTAAGGACCTTAGATCAATGCATAATCTGATGTCTTTGCTACCCTTTTTCTTCGCGATAACAATGGGGGCGACCCATTCTGACGAATTTATAGGCTCAATAACTTTGTCAAGGCATAGCTGCTCTAAGTGTAATTTGAGTTGAGACCTCACAGATAGGGGGACATTCCTGACTTTATGGACCACAGGAATGGCATCCTTTTTGAGGACAATGCGATGCTCAAAGTCATGAACAAGACCCAGCTTGTCCCTGAAAAGAGCACTATGTTTGGCTAAAAGTTGGTGTAAGGCAAGATTAGAGGAACAAACATCAACTAAGGAGATAGGACAAGAAGTGCCTGGTCTTAATACCATGCCGAATTTGCCCTGATCTTTCCAACCCAAAATGTTGTACCCATTTTTAGCAACATATATTTTGGTAGCAATGGACCTGTCCTCAAACTTTATGGTATCATTGAAGAATCCCAGCATGTCAATGGAATGTCCACCAAAAGAAATGGTGTGAATATCAGGAGGGAATAATTGGGAAGAATTCCAATGTAAATTAAATAAAATGTCAGTGACAAAGGTGATCGGAGAGCCAGAATCCACCGTCACTTGGATTACTGTATCACCAATGGTGATATCGCAGATGGGACCACCATCATCCAATTCAGCATCAATGTACAAAACAATCTTTTTAGAAGAGACAACTGTACATACATTCTCAGGTTCAGAAAACTCAACATTTTCAATTGCATTAATTTTTACAGGATTTCTGTTACATACTCTGGTAAAGTGACCAGTACGTTTACAATTAAGACAAGTCTTATTAAGAGCTGGACAACTTTTGAAATTCGCAAGATGTGAGGAAGAACCACACCTGAAACATGCAAAGCCTTTTTTAGCTTCTCTGGAATCTTTGTTTTTAAATTGGGAAGGCTTTGGTTTGATGTTTAGGGCAGCTTCAGTTACAGTTTCACTTTTATTTTTGTTCAAAACCCTTTGAGAAGAGACAGATCTCTCGATTCCTCTCGCAAGCTCAAGAGTTTCGTTGAGAGATGGATCCCTACAACAAAGCAATCTCTCTTGTACCTTTTTGTTATAACAGTTAACCACTATCTGATCTCCGAGGTAAGAATCAATATTACCATCGAATTCACAAGTTGCTATCAAAACTCTAAGTTCTGTCAAGAAGGTTTCAATTGACTCATACTCAAATTGATGTCTGGTATAGAATTTGTGACGCTCTACCACAACACTAGTTTCGACAATGAAATATTTGGCTAATCTAGAAACAGCTTCTTGAAAACAATCCCACTCAGTTTCATGAGGTTGAGGTGAAACAGGTAAATGGTCAAAAATACGTTGGCCTTCTGCTCCAAGACTGTTATAGAGTAAAGCTAATTTTCTGTCTGGTTCATATTTTTGACCATCTAAAGCAATAATATAACTGCCAAAACCCTTGAACCATTGTTTCCATTTAGTTTTAGGTACACCAGGGTCAGGAAGAAAATAAGGAGGAGTGACAATATTTTGAGACATGTCAAAGCAACAGTGTGTGCAGAGAAAACAGTAAAACAAACAGAACAGGTAAAAATACACGAACAAAAAGAATAATAAAAAAATGTCTGTCCAATAAGGGTTAAAGTACTTGGTAAGATGTGCACATCATCGAGTAGCCAACCAGAAGATGTGCCGTGGGAGAAGCAGAATCAAAAAAAAAATTTGAATATCAAAGCCAAACCTGAAAACGAATAAGCTGCTTGAAGTCCAGGACAGCGTAGCGAAAAAATAGGATAAAAAATGAAGGAACGCTGTAGATATGATGAAGGAAGCGTTGTTCAACGTGACGAAGAAATGCGATGAACTTAAAGAAACGAGCGCATGAAACTGACTGCGCATGCAAATGAAGGAGGCTGCGTGAACTTTACCAAGATGGAGTCACGTAGAGGTCACGTAAGTTGAAACAACGTGAGGCGCGTCACTCCGTCACGGACCAGGCGGAGAACTGTGACGTGCGCGGAGGCTGACTGGAGGAGGAGGGACGAAGATGGCCGGAATGGAAGACTCAGTCAGGTACGTTCGAGTGGAATCTTCGAGCAGAAGCTCGCTCGAGGAGGGGAACGTAGAGTCTGTGGCGCTCGAGGGAAAGTCGCTCGAGGGTAAGGAGGTGCGCAATGAAGGCAAAGGTAG
Organism: Lissotriton vulgaris; assembly: GCF_964263255.1. Classification (NCBI taxonomy): domain Eukaryota; kingdom Metazoa; phylum Chordata; class Amphibia; order Caudata; family Salamandridae; genus Lissotriton; species Lissotriton vulgaris. The sequence continues at coordinate 990,520,227 of NC_141695.1, forward strand.
CGTAAGGCCGCTAAAAGCAGTCAAACATTAAAAGTTACATACGACCTTTTGAAGAGGATGCGCGTTTCATGTTGAAAAGACGTTCTTGCGCATTCGGATGGTCGAGAAGGCCTCCCAGTGCTTCAGTGGATGCTGGGAATGTGAAGGAATCCAGGAAAAAAAAATCCCAAAACGTCGCCAAATGTTAAATCCAAACTCCAATGAAAGGCAGAGATGAAGTTGGTGAAGAAAAGGTTCTTTAATTAGCAACCTTCACAGCAAACACGAAGCAACGTCAGCTCTGAACAGGAACCAGGCAATAACTGACAAAGGTAGAATACTCAGCAAAGAACCTAGAGAGAGCGTTCTAGGCAATAGAGACAGGAGAGAATATAGAGAGACAGAACCATAGATACCACAAGTATTTAGTACAGATTTCTTGCCAGATCCACACTTTATCCCTATTTATCCTAAATCTAACCCTCTTGAAATAATTAGGGTCTGTCAATTTATCACGTGACTGCCTAGTGCTGGAGCCAAGTGCAAGTTGTTATTCCACTAAAGACAACCTGACTTCTCGCCCAATCGGTAGATTCTGAATATGACCGGCGAACGCTGCCCAATAGTGCAATTTCAATCCGGCAGGTTAAATCCACCTTGTTTGTGGGAGAGTTTGTAAAAGTGAATCGTACACCAAGCCCTCATATAGCCCCATGTAAAACTACATCCTCTAAGTTTTTAATAAAAGAATCTGCAACACAAAGTGGTATGGATTTAAATTGAAAAAGAAATATATTCATCATAATTATATTGCACTGACCAACAATGCTAAGAGGAAGCCAGTACCATATCCGTAGTTTGGCGGTAACAGCCTGTGAAAGATGCTCATAGTTAAGTGGAATAATATTCTCTACTCGGCTATTCAACCTACTTCCTAAGTATGTAGCTGTGGCGGTTACTCCTATTGTTGGGGTATCCAGTTGGAAATTAAGGATTATCTTTGTTTTCAATAAGTTTGACCTATACCCAGAGAAATCTCCAAATTGACATGCCTCTTATGATATAAGAGCAAGAGTCGCTACCAGATTGGTGGAAAAGACTGCAATATCATCAGCGTAAGGAGGTATTTTGAGCTCAGTACCCTTTGGTTTAACTGGCTGAATGTTTTTGTTCTGTAAAAAATGTCTTAGATATGGTTCTATGCAAGGAGCAAATAGCAAGGGGGAGAGTGGGCAACCCTGGTGTGTACACCTATGTATTTTAAATAATGGGGAGATATTCCACTCCAAAAGAACCTTAGCCATAGGATTCTTATATAGGGTCTGAACCAATGATATAAACTGGCCCAAATGCTCCCACAGTCAACCACAGTGATTCCCAGACAACACAATCAAAGGCTTTCTTGCATCTAACATGATCATATCGATCTGATCTTTAGTTTTTTCCGCAATATAAAATACTGCTTTTGCAGTGCAAGTCTGACTTGTGGTATCTCTGCTCGGCATGAATCAATGCTGTTGGTCTGACACCAAAGTATGTAAAAAGGGAACCAAGCGTGTTGCCAAAAGTTTAGAAAAAACCTTGGTGTCTGCATTTTTCAGTTAGATAGTTAGATAAGAGCCTCTTTCCTCAAGTGGCTTATCCTTTTTAAGAAACACTACAATATTAGTTACTCCACAGGAAGCAGGAGCATTATCTCCGCCGTCTATATATAATAATCAAGTTGAAGAAGTCTGGTAATATGATGTCAATAAATACTTTGCAGAATTCAAGCAGAAATGCGTCTTCTCCGGCAGCTTTCTCTGTAGACAAAGCCCTGATAGCCACTTGGATCTCCCCTAAAACAATATCCCCTTGTAGTACAAGTCCCTGTTGGGGATCAAGCCATAGCAAACTCTAAGATATCAAAATAGTCAGAACAATTTGACTTGCTATAAGCTCCCTGATTAAAAGATGAAAACTGCTCAGCTATAAATTGAGGGTGAGAATACACCACCCCATCAACCCCCTTGAAGTGCCTACTAGTACCTCTAGACCTTTCTCACTGTATTCCTATTGGACCATTTTATTTCTGTGATAGCTAGTAGCCACCTCCCCTCTTAGCCCACAATTGAGCATTAGCTGCTTCTCAATTAACCTACAGTATATAGACTGTTCGCCTGGGTCTCGAGATTGTTTGTCTGTGCATGCTGCAATTCTAGCTTCAAGCACTCCTGCTGGCATCAACCACCATCCACCTGCATATGTCTATTTTTATTGATACCAAACTGGAGTTTCTCTCCCCTGATGTATGCTTTCATACTGTCCCATACATCTGCAACTGAAGCTAAGCCTTTATTCATTTGTAAAAATGTTCCCAGTAAACCTCTAAGATGAGCCCAATATTTTAATTAGTAAGAAGATAACAAGGAAATGAAAATAGGCACCAATGTACCCTTCCTGTCTGTATAGTGCAGGTCTTAGATATCCTTGTATACGCCAAACAAATAGTAGAATCTATGCCATAGTCAGTTACACAATTGAAATCACCCATTATGATTAAATCACCTGACCAATCCAGCAGCTCCAAACTCAATGAATCTGACATATCGGGCGTCTCCAGATTTGGGCCATAAACTGCACAGATAGTAAATTTTTGCCCTTGAGTTACTAACTGGACTATGGCCCATCGCCCCCTAAAATGCGCAAACGTTCTAAGTATGTCAGCTTTCAGATTCTTAGATTTCATTATAGCCATCCCACATATTGAAACCGTTTGGACTTGCACATAAGAATAACCTATCCCATCTGTCTCAAACACTAGCCGATCTTTATATGTCAATTGAGTTACAGTAATTCCTAATATGTGCATTTTATAAACCTTTGGTTCTTCCCGAATTACTTGCCACTTTCTAGGTTTATTTAGTCCAGCAACAGTCCAGCACATACATTTCAACCTAAGCACTGTATTAGTCTGACCTTTACTAATCTCTCCCTCATTCTAGTTGCAAAATGTCACCCGCTCTCAATTATTACCCAATTTTCAAAAACCAAATACCAACCCCCATCAAAAGGCTGATTAAAGTTAGTGGAATACCCCTTCTACAAACACCATTATAACCCCTTAGGCCCTCCATTCTCCCCTTATCTCTAGGAGAAGAAATCATCCATTCCCTTGCTGTCAGCCGACAAGGCTGCCCTTTGGGACCACTCCTCCCATACTACCCCCTGCCTGACACCCACCAGCCTGAATTTAGTAAGAAAATACATCTCTCATCCCTCCTATCCCCCTTGTGTCAGTAAATAAGTAGTTATGAAAGAGAGAAAAAAAAGACATAGCTTATGTTTTGGTGATCATTCTACTATGGAGCAGTTAAATAGCAAGAGGCTACCAGCATCAAAAGACAACCAGCAATTACCCCCCTCAAGAATGCAAAGATGCTCCTTGCCAATAGTTAGGAGCCTGCGATGCGTCGGATTCCAAGAGGAAAAGCTGCGATCGACCATCTCTAATAACCTTGAGGTAAGCAGGTTCCTATAGGACAACCTATGCACCCACTGCCTTCAAAGGATCTATTAATTGACACAGCTTCCAGTGCCTATCCATTGTAGCCTTACATAAGTCTAGAATAAATAGGCATAGAGTTTCCTGTTATAGGCATTGTGGATCAGGCTTTAAAAAATATTGCCTGTCTAAAAAGAAAATTGCCAACAAATGTAAGCATTGGGTGAGGTTGCAAAGGTCTCAATTGAATTGTCTGCTTTAGAAAGATAGGAAGCTGATGAACCTGCTGTATTTGCGAGTCCATGTCTCAGTCTGCCAGATCAGGAAATACCAGCTTAAATAGCTTGACAATGAAAAATCTTGGGTCGCCTCCTTCTTTCCCTTTGGGTACTCCATAGACCCTCAGATTGTTTCGACGTTGAAGATTCTCCAAATATTCAACCTTGTTTTGGAAAAAAACATAAATTTCCTTTCCTGTGCTCTAATTGACTTTGCAGCTCCTGACCAGACTTCCTCGGTCCTAGCCACTTGCTGTTGAATCTCATCCATTTCCTAATTACCTCAGACAGCAACTGCTGTAATGCCAAGGTGTCCATTGAGACTTGTGCATAGTGTTCTTGTGCCTCAGTTCTTGGCACCGGCAGAAACTGTAAAATTGTAGACAGAGATGGCTCTTTTAAACCGGATGAATCTGTCTGATTAAAGGTATTAGCTTCCGCTGCTGTGGGTGTGGAGCAACCAGAAGGTATAATGTTAGGAGAGTCAATGGCTCCCCTATGATCTTTACTGGATTCAGAACAGAAAGTGGCATTGGGGTTAGAGTTGTAATCTGAAGCTGAATATCTGCCCTTCCCTGATACAAAAAAACGAACAAGGGCTTTGACTCACCAACAGTAAAGCAGAGTCTAATATTCAAATTAACAAAGGGGCGCCAATACCGAGACTGATTTTCAAAAACAGCCTAATCATAAGCTAATAAACAATCAATTATTAGCCAGAAATTGGAATTAATCCATCATTATTTATTTCTTTTTACGAGAAAATTTTTCGGGAAAAACAACAACCACAATGAACAACTTTATGTATATATATCACAGACAATGAAGGGAAAAAAAGAGTTTTTTAGGGGGGGAGGACAGATACTCTAAACAATAAACAATGAAGGCATATAGATTTTCATCCTCACTCAGACATCATACGTGAGCCAAACATTCTTACACTCCTTTCTACTCACAGTATACCAAACATATAGCGCAATAGACAACATAGAAAGCAAAAAGAGTTCAGTGAAATAATCCATATACTATTTACAAAAACATAGAAGAAAGACTGTTTTCTTAGAATACCTAATATAAACCAGTTTAAAAATTGCAAATATATACAATTTTTGACAACAAGCCAGACAGATAAGGTCGACGCGTTTCGAATCGGACCCTTTGTCCGATTCTCATCAGGACCAGACAGAAGATCTGAAAAATCAAAACTAGTGTCCTTTTAGTATTACTAGAACTGAATAAAGCGGTGGAGAGAATAGCGACACACACTGAACCATGCAGAGAACCCTACCTGAGTGGTGCAAAGATTGAAAGAGGGATAAGTATCTGTAGACAAAAGTTAACCCAAGGTTAGTTGACAGGGTAAGAGCTTTTTCATAACGAGGTCGAAAAAAACAGTAGGTCAGTGTACCTGTAAACAGTCTGTGTGGAAGCGTGACTCCTGGGCAAATGGTTCTGGGAAATTGATTCTAGGGACAGCAAACAACTCGCCGTAATAAAGAAATAATGATGGATTAATTCCAATTTCTGGCTAATATTTGATTGTTTATTAGCTTATGATTAGGCTGTTTTTGAAAATCAGTCTCGGTATTGGCACTTCCCCTATACAGGCAGGCTAGGCTGGCTGGTAGGGCTGACATTAGATAGCAGAGATATCATAGTCTTGGCTTCCCCATTAGAGGTGACCCACTTATTTAGTGGGCTTTCTTAATATCCCTTTTGGGCGTGCTGTGACAGAATTATTAGATTGATCACTCTCATGCTGCTATAAAGCCTTTTAAAGACCTCCTGAGCCCCTTGGTGCCTTCTACTTGCCTTGCTTCTTTCCAGGAGATTCAATTGCCTTAACAGGAAAATCCACTTGGCCATCTTTAGACTTCAGAAGTTTATTGACTGCCCCTTGGCCAGCCTCAGAATGAGCTAGTGGCACCACGTCCAATTTTGCTGAGGGGCCCAGTGATTTCTCCTGATCCTCAATGTTATTATCATTTTTGAGGCAGGTATCCCCACGAAAACATCCACCACTGCCTGGGACCCCCCTGGAACAGCACCCTCCGAGCCAACAGCAAACTGTCCATCGCCTTTGTCTACCTTATTTGGGCTTTGCCTTCTGCTACTCTTGTGTCTCTCCTCGAAAGCAACACCTCCTGACTCAGTCTCAGAAGAGATCAATGACTGCACATGTAAAGACGACTATTCTATAGGAGACATAGCAACATTATTGCAGGTATCAACAAGAAAATGCTGACTTAAGAGTTACCTTGTTGCGAGGCCACTTAGACTGCAGAAGGCATTGCTACTTTGCTTCGAGCACCTGCATCCACACATTTGAAACACTGCTTAATTGTTGTAGTGAGAGAGTCAGGGAGAGATGTGCCGGGTCAGACCATGTCATGACAGTGGGGTGACAGCAGCAGGTACCAAATGGAGGAATCAGCCGGCCATATTCCTTTTACCCCCAACCTCCTTCTTCAATTGATCCTAATAGGTGCAACTTGGCTGAGGCAATATGGGTGTTGAAAGTCAAAGAAACAATCTTGTGGGGCATTATGTTGTATAACGTTTCACTCAATTTGCACATAAATCCAGTTGCCTTGATCATAGTCATGCAGTTGTGATCTGACGTTTTTGGAAGGTGAGACCTGCTTAAAGTTAGTGTTGTAATAATACCTTCCTGAAATATATATGTTACTCAGGGATTTCTCAACATAGCAAGCATCTCTTGGAATTTGTGAGCGATATCAATGTCTTTATGCAGTCTGGGACAGGATGTGCCCCTACATTTGAACTGTTTGTGCCTTCTTCTATTAAAGGCTGTGTCTTGATCAGGAGAATTACGTAGCATAATTTCTCACAGTTACCATGAATGTCAAAGAACATATGTACTGACATTTTTGGCAAACAAAATAGCAGACAATTTCATGAAAAACCAACAGAATCAATTGTACTGGAAGTTGCTGTTTTCCATGACTGCAGGAATTTGAATCAAGCTATATTTCTATTTAAGATGTGCATGTAATGATATTTATTTAAAAATCAAATCCAATAATGTGTGCTAAGAAATGGGTGCCCCTGACAGGCAATATGACGGAGAAATCTAATATTAATGAAACAGATGTGCAAGAGAACTGGAGGGAGGTTCTCCATGAAAGATGTCATGATGCCACTGCTTCCTCACTCATCAGTCCTGAATAATATGGGTCCATGCGACATAAAGTAATAGACTTGAAACGAAAAAAAGTAACAGTTTTATGCACACTGTAAGTGAAATAACAGACCATAGTAGCAGTGCATAGAACCAATGGATACTAAAAAATTGAGAAATTATGTTTTTACAGATGGTTAGTGACAGTTGTGTTCCTTGCTAACATGTATACGTCACCCCTAAAGTTGGTCCTAAACAGGGTGCAGCGTATTTAAAAGTTAGACATTTACTTGTAAGTTTTACAGTTCACTATTGCAGGGCCTACCTCTACCATGGGATAACATTGGCTTGCCCTTATCGCATTTACTAAGTGATATCATTTGAGTGGGATCTAGTCGGAGAGTTATGTTTGGTGTCTGAGGAATTATTTTAAACCCCTCTTTAATGGTAAAGTTGGATTATATGTCATCATTTTGAAAAATTCCACTTTTACATTTTCTTGCCCCAACCATATGGCGCCTGCCGTCCGTTTACTGGGTCACATGACTAGGTGTATTTGGCAACTGGCCTTTGTAAATTGCTACTAGATAGCATCACAAAAGACGGTCTGGGTGTTGGTGTTGGCAGGACGAAGGGGGCAGAGTTGTCTCCTACCACACTTGATTTGATTTGATTTTGAATTTATAGAGCGCGTAGCTACCCATGGGCGTCACAGTGCTAAAGTATCAACCTGAAAGTGGACCTGGAGGGGAATTATTGGGAGAAGAGCCAGGTCTTCAGTAGCCTGCGGAATGAGAGCAAGTTGGTTTCTTTGCAGATGCTAAGGGGGAGGCTATTCCAGAGCTTAGGGGCGTTGTATGCAAAGCGGTGCCCACCCGTGCGTGCTCTTCTTATTCTGGGGATACTGGCAAGCAAAAGAGAGTCTGATCTGAGCTGTCTGGTGTATTTATGGTGTTTGATGAGTGGTTTTAGTATTGGCAGGCCTTTGCCCTGTAGGATTTTGTGAGAAATGCATAGGGTTTTAAAGGTGATGCATTTCTGAATGGGGAGCCAGTAAAGGGCTTTGAGGGAGGGCTTAGCCGAGCATCTGGATTTCGTCCCCGTGAGGAGTCTTGCTGCAGCGTTATGAGCGTGCTGAAGTTTTTTGATGACAGCTACTGGTGCGCCCAGGTACAGGGCGTTTCCATAATCCAGTCTAGAGATAATAAGGCCCTGGATGAGAATTTTTCTAGACTGGGGGGGGGGATAAGAGGGAGGATCTTCTGGGCAGTTCGTATGAGCCCAAAGCAAGTGTCGGCTGTTTTTCTCGCTTGGGATCTGAAGCTGAGGTCCTGGTCGAGCCAGAAGCCTAGGCTCTTGATTTACTTTTTTGGAGCAGGGGGGGAGCCCATGCTGGGTGGCCAGGCAAGGGAATTAGGGAGTTTGTGTGGGTCGCCTAGGAGCATAATCTCAGATTTCTCACCGTTGAGCTGTAGTCGGGAGTCGCCCATCCATTTGGATATATTATGCAGGCAGGAGGCTAGATTCTCCATGGACTGGTTGGCTTGATTGATGGAGACGACTAGTTGGGTGTCGTCGGCGTACATGACCACCTTTATACCGAATGGTGATGTTATGTCGTCTAAAGGGGCCATGTAAACATTAAAAAGCATGGGGCTCAGGGATGATCCCTGGGGAACCCCACATTGAAGGGTAAGAGATTTGGAGTGGCCGTGACTATCGGCCACTTGGAAGGTCCTATTCTCCAGAAACTATTTTAACCAGGCCAGGGTGGTGCCAGTGATTCCTGTTTTGTGGAGACGGTGGAGAAGAATGGTATGGTCCACCGTGTCAAAGGCAGCGCTTAGGTCCAGGAGGATCACTGCCACTGATCCCCCTGCGTCCAGGATGGATCTAGGCTCCTCTGTCACGGCCAGGAGGGCGGTGTTGGTCCCCTGTCCTGGTCTGAACCCAGTCTGGGAGTGGCGAAGGAGGTTGTTGGTCTCTAAAAAGGAGGATAGCTGTTTGTTCACTATTTTTTCTGCCACTTTGCTTATGCATGGGAGGAGGGAGATTGGTCTGAAGTTAGAGGGGTCCGTGGGGTCTAGGTGGAGTTTCTTGAGGAGAGCGCGGACTATCGCACTTTTCCAATTGGCGGGAACTGTCCCTCGGGAGAGGGAGGCATTTATCAGCCTGGTTAGGAGGGGAGATATTGTGGGAGCGACTAGTTTAAGCTTGTTCATGGGCGCAGGATCGGCCGGGGACCCACTCTTCGCTTGATTGAGGGTGGCTACCAACCTCTCGATGGAGATGGGGAGGAAGGCATCCAGGAAGGGGGCATCTTGGTCGACGGGCCCATCTGATGGATCTGTCGGGGTGGAGCTGGGGAAAGGTCTTAAGGATTTTTAGAATTTTGGATGAGAAGAACTCTGCGAGTTGAGTGCATCTGGTGCCGGTGGGGTTACCGACAGGCTGGGGTTCAGGGACTTTCATAAGTGACCGTACTATACGGTAGGTCTCCTTAGACGAATTGGCTGCAGCTAGAATGTTTCCTTCGAAATAGGCAGCTTGCGTGTTTTTTATAAGGACTTTATATTGTTTCATGGCAGATTTGTAGGTCTCTTTGCTATTTGAGGCCCGGTCTTTTCACCATAGACGTTCAACTTTTTTGCATTTTTTCCGGAGTGCACGTAGTTCGGGGTTAAACCAAGGTGACTTGAATGATCCCCTCTTGCTGGGGAGGTGTTTAAAGGGGAGGACCGAGTCGAGGGATATTTCTATCCAGGTTCGAATTTGGATGTCTGCTAAGGAGGGGTCTGGATCCAAGGTGGGAGTGGAGGCTGACATCTGACTGGTCCATGCCTCCGTATCTAGTTTGTGCCAAGGGCGAGCACGTGCTTGGGGTGGGAGGCCGTGAGAGGGTTCAGTGGTGATTGGGAGTTTAAGGAGGATCAAGTGGTGGTCTGTCCAGGGGAAGGGAAGGGGTATTGATGTGGCGAGTTCCGGGATGTTAGAGAAGATAGGGTCCAAGAGGTGACCCTTGTTGTGGGTGGGGTGAGGATTTTTCAAGGAGAGGCTGAGTGCGGCTAGGTCTTCTTTGAGGTCTACAGCTGATTTGTTCCCTGGGTAATCGAAATGAATGTTGGGATCTCCTAACACTGTGAAGTTGGAGGAGAGACATGCTAGGGAGTAGGTTGTGTCTACCAGTGATATAGGGAAATGTCCAAGTGGGCCCGGGGGACGATAGATCAATAATCCTGACAAAGTTTTCGCAGTTGAGGATAGGGCTGTCCTTGATTTGGCAGGAGATGTGGGCTTTGGTGATAATTGCTATGCCGCCTCCTGGCCCTAGAGGTCTGTCTATGTGTTTGATTAGATAACCCGGGGATAGAGCTTGGACTATATCAGGGTCTGATGCTGAAATGATCCAGGTTTCCGTAAGGAACAGCACTTCGATATCGTTGTTCAATATTAGAAGGTTGACCTTGGTGTTGTGTTTGGGGAGGGATCTGCAGTTGAGCAGGGCCATTTTGATTGTGCTAGTTTTTGGGAGGAGTGAGGGGTGAGTCTGTATGAGCAATGGTTGCATTTGTTATGACGCTCTTCGGGTGATATTGAGTGGAGGCAGGGGTCAGGGGTACTAATTATGAGTTGCCGAAGTGTGCCTGCAGCGCAGCTGAGGAGAAATGAGTTGGAAGGTACAGGGAGACTGGGCCCTTGGCCCGTCCTGGCGCGGACGGGCGCAGACGGGCTTACCTTTGGCGCGCCTTTTGGTGCGCTGACGGCGCGCCCGCAGCGCGCGTTAGCTGCGCGTCCGGCCAAGGCACATTGTATTAAGGGGGAGGAGGGGGCGTGGCCTCAGGGCAGTGGGCGTGGCCTGGCTTTCCGGCTAATGGCGGCGAAAAAGTGCTCTGACCTGTGGAATCGTTCAGATCGGCTGCGAGGGGTGAGTCTGATCAAGTTGCAAGGAGGGGGGAGTGCCCAGGAGAGTGTGAAAACACAGGTAAAAACAATAATTATTTTTCAATTAGTTTTAAAAAGATCGAGCGTTCCTCCAGGCTTCCGCCTCCGGAGATATTCTGTCAGGCTAATGCGAGCTTTGATTTCAAGCGCGACTTATGTAGCGATCGGGGGGCGTGGCCTCAGGGCAGTGGGCGTGGCCTGGCTATCCGGCTAATGGCGGCAAAAGAGTGCTCTGACCCGCGGCAGCGTTCAGATCGGCTGTGCGGGGTGAGTCTGATCAAGTTGCAAGGAGGAGGGGCGGTGCCCAGGAGAGTGTGATAACACAGGAAAAAACAATAGTTATTTTTCAATTAGTTTTAAAAGATCGAGCGTTCCTTCCGGCTTCCGCCTCAGGAGATATTCTGTTAGGCTAATGCGAGCTTTGATTTCAAGCGCGACTTAAGTAGCGATCGGGGCGTGGCCTCAGGGCAGTGGGCGTGGCCTGGCTTTCCGGCTAATGGCGGTGAAAGAGTGCTCTGACCTTGCGCAGCGTTCAGATCGGCTGCGCGGGGTGAGTCTGATCAAGTTGCAAGGAGGGGGGGAATGCTCAGGAGAGTGTGACAACACAGGTAAAAACAATAGTTATTTTTCAATTAGTTTTTAAAAGATTGAGCGTTCCTCCCGGCTTCCGCCTCAGGAGAAATTCTGTCAGGCTAATGCAAGCTTTAATTTCAAGCGCGACTTATGTAGCGATCGGGCGGGGCGTGGCCTCAGGGCAGTGGGCGTGGCCTGGCTATCCGGCTAAAAGACACTGTCCCAGCTCACAGACAAAGGACTTCACACTAGACTATTATGACACCAGACAATCTGAAATCAGGACAGGGAGGCAGAACATTCCAGACTCCTCTGTGAGGGAAAAACTCCAGAATCTCCTCCCACATCGAAGGGGGCATCAGGTATACATGTGGGACCCTCAGACCCACTCTTCAGTACACTCCAGGACTTCTGGATGCTACTGTTAGGGTCTGTGCACAGCAAAGGGCTTGTCCCCTCTCATTGAAGTAATGGTCTCCTGAATTACGCATTATGTGCTTAGATTTGTACCATAACATCGATATATGCACACCGTATCCATCCACATAAATGTTACTTTAAATGTTGCCAGGAATATTAGAGTTTGCTTTTGCCAAGGCTTCTTATTTTCTTTTCTTCCTTTTGCCATGTGTTGTTCCATATCGTTATGCCACGTGTTCATAATTTACATAAAAACTGAAGCGCTGCACGTCTTTAATGGGCAACGTGCAGCGCATACAAACTACACCCATTGCTGTCTATAAAAGGCAGCCCCGAGCGCTACCCGGTGCTTGTGCTCATTCTATCCTCCCGCTTACCTGAGATCCTGATCCTCGTCTCCACTTCCCCTTTGGCTTCCGGCACTGGCTCTCCTCTGCGGTCCTCGTTCTTTTCCGAACCTGCATCTTCTTGGGAAGAGTGACAGCTCCGATTCCCTTCTTCCTGCATCTGGCGCAATTTGGTTCCGGTCCCTCTGCAAGGCGGAAAAGACCAGCAACAAAGAGAAAAAGGACACAGTTAGAATAAGCATTAACCCCCGAATGGCAAGTAAGTGCATCTACATCTTTTACTCTCCAAGGCCTTTTTGACATACGGTCCAAGGATTTTGTCACAGACATTCGTGAAACATAAATAGAACATTGTTTGAAGTTATTTCATTGTTGGAACATGGTGGTTTGAATTGAAACTCAAAATCTGCAAGGCTTGTAATTAAACAGAGACTCATAGAGACTACATGCTGTGTTTTGATGTAAGAATACAGCACGAGATTTATAAAGACTTCTGGCTTAAGTGAAAGTGAGTTGTAAAAGCAAACGCCTATTACACAACTTATTTAACTGTTTGTGCATAAACATTTGTAAACTTGACAGTGGTTTATCTTTGTCACCTTAGTAAAGCATCACGCCTTGTAGAGAATCGCGTCATTATAGGAAGTCCCACCTGGAAGTAAAAGACCAGGAACAGAGAGGTACTTAGTAGAGTCAAGAAATCTGATAATTTGTTGAAGGAGTCATGTACTACGTTAGAGGTAGGTTGAACTGACCTGTTCTTTGTTTATATTTTATTAGATACGAGTTTTCATATCCAGCCTGACTGAGCTCCAGTTTACATCTATTCAGCAGACGTGATTGTACACAGGAGCAGTGTTATCTCTCTTTTATTATTTTATCCACTTCCCCCCTTCCCTTGAGCTTCTTATCTTTGCACATTGTATTCAACTAGTGTGCTGAAACAAGAGGTTTCAGGGTGGGTACGGACAGTCTACAGAATCCAACAGAACTGTCAGGATACTCAGGTGAGTCGGAGTGTGACAGAAGCACAACCCTTTAAAGGTCACAGTTCTGTTGGATGATGAATTCAGGGGAAGAAACAGAAGGCATAGACGCCACTGAAATGGCGCAAGCTTTAAAGAAGGATTTTGCTCACATTGAGGCAGTGACAGGGCTCCTGCAGCAAATGCAGGAGGAAATAGAGAAACTAAAGTTGGAAAACGCCACCTTAAAACAGGATCTGGTCAGGTATAAACCTAGGGTATCTCAAAGGCACACAACTTTCTCCCCTTTGTTCAAGGACTCTTCTGAAACAGGGTCGAGGTCCAAAAATACCACTTTCTCCCCTCCAGTGGAGGTAACTGTTAATGTTCCAAGTGCGGTGCCCTTAGCTCCTCCTGAACGCTTTCATGGGGATAGCAATAAATTCCAAGTTTTCCTAAATCATTGTCAGTTACATTTTGTCTGTAAGCCACAGCAAAACCCCACAGAGGCCACTAAAGTGGCTTTTGTCCTTTCCTATTTGGGTGGAACAGCAGTAAATTGGTCCATTCATTTGGTGGATAGAGATGATCCAATTCTCCATAACTGGAATCAGTTTAAATGTACTACGACTCGCCTCTTCGCTAAACATACCTCTATGCAGGCAAGCGATAATGAACTCTTAAATTTAAAACAAGGCAATAAGGATGTATTGACCTACCGTACTAGTTTCAACCGTCTACTGATGGAGACACAGTGTCCAGAAGAAAAACGTGTCTCTCTCTTCTATAAGGGACTGAGGGACGATTTAAAGGACGCCCTTGCACATATTGTAGACTTGCCTAAAGATTATTCTGATTTTGTGGATTTAGTAGTGAAATTGGAACATAGATTAGGGGAAAGGAAGGGGGATAAATCCAAACTGGAATAAAGGTTAACTTTCATTAGACACGAAAAGAAAGAAGCAGACAGTAAGCTCCCTGAACCTGAACCAATGCAGATAGGAACACTCAAAGGTCCACTCTCTTCTGAAGAAAAAGAAAGGAGGAGAAAACTCCAGTTATGTTTGTATTGTGGCAAGGCTGGCCATTTCGCTAGAGAGTGCCCTGTAAAACCCAGAACTCCAAGAAGGATTACAGTTTCATCCGTCTCTTCTACGGAGCCAGAAAACGAATAAGCTCGACAAGGGGAGAGGTTACTTGTTCGAGAAAGAGTGCGACCCAAACCTCTAACTCAGTTCCTTATACAGTTCCTCACATACATAGACATTTCGTAATTCAGGTGTTTTTAATTGTGAGTACTCAAATAAGGCATTCCCTCCCCGTTCTTCTTGATTCCGGAGCTACAGGAAACTTTGTGGACAATAAGTTGGCCAAAACTTTAGACCTGCCTGTACGTTTAAATCCTTGTCCAGAGGCAGTTTGTGCTGTGGAGGGTTCAGAATTGACTTCTGGATTAATCACAAAACAAACAAGTCCACTCAATATGGTCTGTCAAAATGAACACACAGAGCTGATTAGTTTTGATCTCATAGACACCCCTAATTTTGGTTTAATCCTGGGGGTGCCTTGGCTCACTGCTCATAACCCAAAAATTGATTGGGTAAATAGAACAATCACTTTAGATTATTCCTTTTGTAAAGCCTCTTGTTATTAGGAAGCAGTAAATGAACAAAGGACAGTAATACATTGTGCTGTCATCACACAAGAAGAAAATATTCTTCCTACTGAATATTCTGAATTTAAAGACGTTTTTGATCCAGTGAAAGCCAATGTTTTGCCCCCGCATCGCTCATATGACTGTCGTATAGACCTTATCCCAGGGGCTCCTTTGCCAAACAGCAGAGTATATGCTGTAACTGATGAAGAGAAAAAATATTTAAGAACATACCTAATGACTTATTGCAATCAGGTTTTATCCGTCATTTCACGTCGCCAGTGTCATCGACACTTTTTTTAATCCCAAAACCGGATAAATCCCTGCACGCGTGCATTGACTAGAGGACTTAATGAGGCCACGATAAAAAACAAATACCCACTCCCGTTAATACCAGTCCTCTTGGACCAATTAAGGCATTCTACAGTCTACACTATATTGGACTTGTGTGGTGCATACCATTTAGTGACAGTCAAAGAGAACAATGAGTGGAAAACAGCTTTCAAAACAAAATTTGGGCTATTTGAATACACTGTAATGCCCTTTGGCTTGTGTAATGCCCCTGCGGTGTTTCAGTTCTTTATTAATGAGGTATTGCACGAATTCTTGGATGTATGCGTAATAGTATACATTGATGACATCCTCATTTACCCCAAAAATCAGAAAGAACATACACAACATGTCCGAGCAGTTTTAGCAAAACTAAAAGAACGTCATCTCTTTGCTAAACTAGAAAAGTGTAAATTCAATGCAAGCACAGTAGTTTTTTAGGAAACTGTCTGTCACCTCAAGTAATTACCATGGACACTTAGAAAGTCAGTGCAATTACTGATTGGCCGGAACCCACTTCTTTAAAAGAAGTTCAGAAGTTTCTAGGCTTTGCCAACTTTTATAGGAGGTTTATTTCCCATTTTGCAGACACCATGGCCCCAATTACCACATTGCTGCAGAAAGGGCAACAGTTTGTTTGGACTGATGAGGCTTCGCAAGCCTTTCAACTGTTAAAACAAAAATTCACTTCAGCTCCAGTCCTGAAACACCCAGATCTGCCGTTTTATGTAGAAGCAGATGTGTCACAGGTAGCACTCAGAGGAGTGCTTTCACAACGAGATACTGCGGCTAGTCAATTACATCCAATAGCCTTCTATTCCAAAAAATTACTGCCGGCGGAACAGAATTATACCGTAGCAGAGAGGGAACCCTTGGCTATTAAGGTGGCCTTTACTGAGTGGAGGCATCATTTAATGGGAGCCAAGTTCCCTATTACTATCTTTAGTGACCATAAGAATCTACAATTCTTCAGTTCAATTAAAGCACTAACACCACGTCAAATGCGGTGCTTACATTTCTTTAGTGCCTTTGATTTCGTTATTACTTATAGACCAGGTACACAACAAATCCAATCAGATGTGTTATCCAGATACGGACATACATTAGAAACAAAACCAGAAAAAATAGGAAAATCTATTATTGCACCTCAAAACATTCTAGCACCAATACAACAAAAAGATTTTATGAAGACCTATATCCAACACATTTGCAAACCGATCCTCAAGAATGGTTGAAAGGATCACGTAATACCATCCAGCACGGTTTATTGTACCATGATGCTATGCTTTATGTGCCAACCCCAGAACTACAAACACAGGTAATAACATGGCATCATTCTGCACCTCTGGCAGGACATCTTGGTTGGGTAAAAACTCTAGATAATGTACGAAAACACTTTTGGTGGGTCACCATGAGTAAGGACATTAAACAATTTGTCAACACCTGTTCTGTTTGTGCTAGACACAAATCGTCCCATAAGGCCCCTGCCGGATTATTGGTACCAATGCCATCGCCCACACAACCATGGCACACTGTAAGTGTAGATTTTATAGTAAATGGCACATTTTGTGCCTTTACAGAAGTTGCCTACTGCAGTGGAATTTGCGGATATTTTCCTAAAAGAAGTTGTTCGTTTACATGGTTTGCCGAGCAAGGTGGTGTCTGATCGGGGTAGTCCGTTTAATACTAGGTTTTGGAAAAGTCTATTTGATAAGTTGAAGGTTGATGTAGCATTGTCCACTGCTTTCCATCCAGAAACAGATGGACGGACTGAAAGACTGAACCAGACTTTACTCCAAACACTAAGATGTTTGTTGGCAGAATAAACTAGTGAATGGATAGAAGCTTTACTTGTTGCAGAGTTTGTTTATAACAATACTGAACATGCAGCAACACATTGTACTCCATTCTATTTCATGCAGGGTTATCACCCAAGAGCTTTACCCGTTCTGATAGAGGAGTCTTCTCTTCCAACAGTAACCGATAGACTAACAAGATTGACTAACATTCAGGAAAAGGCTAGGAAACATTAACAAAGTATAAAGAACGCATGAAGAAGCAATCAGACAAACATAGAATCGAGGCACCAACATATCAGATCGGAGATAAAGTGTGGCTTTCCACAAAGAATTTAAACATAGAAGGGTCCCGGAAGTTGCAACCACGCTTTATTGGGCACTTTAGTGTCACTGCCATAGTGAATCCTGTAACAGTAAAATTGGACTTGCCTAGTGAATACCCAATACACCCCACATTCCATGTATCCTTGCTTAAACCATATAACCCTAAAACCCTGTGTGAACCCCCACCTCCACCTATCCCAAGTAAAGGAAATCTAGAATATGAAGTTCAAAGTACAAAAGAGGCAAAAGAATTCATGGGCGTTTGTTTTATTTAGTGGAATGGAAAGGCTATGATGAAACAGAAAATTCTTGGGAACTAGCTTCTTATGTACACGCCCCACGACTACTTAGAAGGTTTTACTTAAAACATCCAGGGAAACCTCCCCCAATAGGAGAGCTATTGAGGGAGGCGACTGTTAGGGTCTGTGCACAGCAAAGGGCTTGTCCCCTCTCATTGAAGTAATGGTCTCCTTATTACGCATTATGTGCTTAGATTTGTACCATAACATCAATATATACACACTGTATCCATCCACATGAATGTTACTTTAAATGTTGCCAGGAACATTAGAGTTTGCTTTTGCCAAGGCTTCTTGTTTTCTTTTCTTCCTTATGCCATGTGTTGTTCCATATGGTTATGCCACGTGTTCATAATTTACATAAAAACTGAAGCGCTGCACGTCTTTCATGGGCAACATGCAGCGCATACGAACCACACCCATTGCTGTATATAAAAGGCAGACCCGAGCGCTACCCGGTGCTTATCCTCGTTCTATCCTCCCGCTTACCTGAGATCCTGATCCTCGTCTCCACTTCCCCTTTGGCTTCCGGCACTGGCTCTCCTCTGCAGTCCTCATTCTTCTCCGAACCTGCATCTTCTTGGGAACAGTGCCAGCTCCGATTCCCTTCTTACTGCATCCGGCGCAATTTGGTTCCGGTCCCTCTGCAAGGCGGAAAAGACCTGCAACAAAGAGAAAAAGGACAAGGTTAGAATAAGCATTAACTCCTAATGGCAAGTAAGTGCATCTACATCTTTTACTCTCCAAGGCCTTTTTGACATACGGTACAAGGATTTTGTCACAGACATTCGTGAAACCGAAACCGAACATTGTTTGAAGTTATTTCATTGTTGGAACATGGTGGTTCGAATTTAAACTTGAAATCTGCAAGGCTTCTAATTAAACAGAGACACATACAGACTACATGCTGTGTTTTGATGTAAGAATACAGCACGAGATTTATAAAGACTTCTTGCTTAAGTGAAAGTGAGTTGTAAAAGCAAACGCCTATTACACAACTTATTTAACTGTTTGTGCATGAACATTTGTAAATTTGACAGTGGTTATCTATGTCACCTTAGTAAAGCATCACGCCTCGTAGAGAATCGCGTCATTATAGGAAGTCCCTCCTGTAAGCAAAAGACCAGGAACAGAGAGGTACTTAGTAGAGTCAAGAAATCTGATAATTTGTTGAAGGAGTCTGGTACTAGGTCAGAGGTAGGTTGAACTGACCTGTTCTTTATGTTTTATTAGATACGAGTTCTCATATCCAGCCTGACTGAGCTCCAGTTTACATCTAATCAGCAGACGTGATTGTACACAGGAGCAGTGTTATCTCTCTTTTATTATTTTATCCACTTCCCCCCTTCCCTTGAGCTTCTTATCTTTGCACATTGTATACAACTAGTGTGCTGGAACAAGAGGTTTCAGGGTGGGTACGGACAGTCTTCAGAATCTAACAGAACTGTCAGGATACTTAGGTGAGTCGGAGTGTGACAACTACAGAAGAACTGCCCTGCTGCCACAGAACTACCATGATGTCTGAGGCCTGCCCTGTCATCTAAGAAGAAAGACTGGAACAGTACCCTTCACCCCAGGCTGAGGTCACTCTAGGGGTCAGTCTGCTGACCTCCTGATCTAAGCTACAGGGACCAAACAAGCTCCAGAGGCCTCTGTACAATTGCCCAGCTGACCAGCTCCAACTGGACCTGCCTGGACCTGCAACACCACCTGCCTTTGTCCTGCTGGCCTCTGTTGGAGTGGTTCCCTGATCCCCAAGAGGTTTCTCACAGGTCCTGGACCATAGGTGTGGCATCAGTCTAATTCCTCCTTGAAGAAAAGGAGAAATCCGGAAGTTTGGATCTTCATGACCATAAACATGGCTGCTCACACCAATATCTAGATGACTGCACTGACCATCAATGTGAATATAAGGTGAACCTGACTCTGAGCTACAAAGACAGCCAGTGGCGACTGCTGGTGATGACCAGCAAGGCCAGAACTAAGCTTTCCTCTACAGTATCCACAGCCTGTATTGATAGCCTATACCAATCTCCAGCAATAACTGTCCATTACACACAATAGGATTTTGGTGCTACAGCGATGACAATGCGCAATGCGGTCCCGGCTCCTCAGGATCTACTTCTCAGTAAATAATTTTGTATGGTCTGAAGTCTTTTGAGGAGATTGGTGTAGAGTCCGGCGTAGAGAGCTTTGCCGTAGTTGAAGTGGCTGGTGACGAGAGCCTGCATGAGTGTCTTTCTGGTGTCAATGGGGAACCCTCTGAAAATTAGGCAGAGCTTGCAGAGAGTGTGGAAGCAGGAGGAGGCAACTGCATTGACTTGTCTGTTCATGGTGAGTTTTCAGTCGAGGAAGATGCTGAGGTTGGGTGCATCGACTGTTGGTGTTAGTGTAGGTCCAAGTTCTGCCAGCCACCAGCTGTGGTCCACACAAAAGTGCTTTTTTCAAAGATCAGTACTTCTGTTTTGTCAGAGTTGAGTCTGAGGCAGTTCGCTCTTATCCATTTTTGCCACTTTGGTCTTGGCATTGCAGAAGTTGGTTTTGGCGTTTGAGGGGTTCTTGGTGAGTGAGAGGAATAGTTGAGTGTCATTGGCATAGGAGATAACGAGTCTGTGGGATCTGATGGCATCTGCGAGGGGGTCATGTAGATGTTGAACATGGTGGGGCTGAGGGATGATCCATGTGGAATGCCCCAGATAATGTTTTTGGGAACAGAGGTAAGGTGAGTGCATCCTGACAAGAAAGAGGCGAGCCATTGGAGGGCACTCTGTTGTATGCTGATGTTGTGGAGTCTGTCGGTGAGAGTGAGGGGGATCAGTATTGAACATGTCAGAGAGGTAGAGGAGGATCAGGGCCAGCATCTCACCATGGTCGAGGAGGGTTTTGATATAGTCTGAAGTGGTGATCAGTACAATGTCAGTGCTGTGGTTGCCTGGAATCTTCCAAGTGTGGTGTTGAGTAAGTGCTTTTGTTCTAGGTATTCAGTAAGCTGTTGTTTGATAGCTGGATGCTGGTGAGTTACGTTACTGCAAATTGGTTTGGCTCCAAGGTTTGAGAGATGGTGGGGCAGGGGTCGTTGGGCACCCCGTAGTGGATGAACGACATGATGACCCACGCACGCAACCTGGGGGTCATCCTCAACTCCACCCTCTCCATGACCAGGCAAGTCAACGCCGTCTCTGCGTCCTGCTTCAACACCCTCCGAATGCTCCGCAGAATCTTCAAATGGATCCCTATCGACACGAGAAAGACCGTTACCCAGGCCCTCATCACCAGCCGACTCGACTACGGGCACGCCCTCTAATAAGGAACTACTAACAAGCTCCTGAGATGACTACAATGACTCCAGAATGCTTCAGCTCGACTGATCCTCGATGTCCCCCATCGTAGCCACATCACACCCCACCTGAGAGGCCTGCATTGGCTCCCTGTCAACAAGAGGATCACCTTCAAGCTCCTCATCCACACACACAAAGCACTCCACAACACCGGACCTACCTACCTCAACAACCGACTCAGCTTCCACACCCCCTCCAGAAGCCTCCGCTCGGCCAACCTCGCCCTCGCCACAGTCCCTCGCATCCGGAAAACCACAGCCGGTGGAAGATCCTTCTCCTACCTCGCCGCCAAGACCTGGAACACCTTCCCAACCAACCTACGACAGACTCAGGACCTACTGGCCTTCAGAACACTCCTCAAGACCTGGCTCTTCGATCAATAGAGACCACCCCCCTAGCGCCTTGAGACCCTAACGGGTATGTAGCGCGCTTTAGAAATGTAATGATTGATTGATTGATTGATTGATAGCTCTGGTGGCCTGAGATGTGAGTGGCAACCAGGTGGCTATCATTTGCCTGGAGATTGCTGGTTGGTCAAGGTTGTCGAGGCTTAGAGTGGGGGCTTGGGTGTTGAAGTTGTTGTAAATGGTTACAATCTTGCTCTGGAAGGAATCTGAGAGGGTGTTGCAGAGACCTTGAGAAGGGTGGATAGTGCTGTATGTTGCTGTTGGGTTGGAATATTTCTTGACAATTTTAAAGAATTCCTTAAGGTGGTTGGGTGCGGTGTTGATAAGGGTGGTGATGCCGCTTGGCTTCTTTGATGTGTAGGTTGTGGTTGTTCAGGGCTGCTCTGCAGGCTGTTCTGTCCGAGGGGTTCTTGGTGGTGTGCCACACTTCCGAGTCAGTAGCACTTGCGCTTGGTGGTTCTGAGCTCCGGGGAATACCAGCTGGCATGTTTCGAGGTTTTGTTGTTATTTGCTGGGCAAGTCTGTCAGCGCATTTGTTGATCCAGGCAGAGAAGTTCTCAACTGCCTGGTCGAGATCTGCTGAAGTTCCAGATAGTATGTGTTGAGAGCTTGAGCCCATTGCGTCTCAGTAAACTTGCACCAGCTGCAGTGGGGGATGTTGTGGTTCTTGGTTGTGGGGGGCTGGGCAATAGAGATGATAAAGTGAACTATGACATGGTCAGTCCAAGTGAGTTTTGTGATGTGAGTGAATTTGATTCTGTTGCTGGAGGTAAAGATGGTGTCCAGTGTGTGTCCAGCTTTGTGCATGGGTCTGGGGACAGTTGGGTGATGCCGATGTTGTTAAGGTTCTTCAGGAGGGCAGTAGCATGGGCATTGTTGGGGTCATCGACATGGAAGTTGAAGTCACCATGCAAGACATAGTGGGGCAGTCGATGCCAAGGTGTAACTTCTTTCAGTGATGCTAACCTTGGCCATGTATCTGTCCCTGCTCCACTGTGTGTGGCCTGAACTTGTGACTTTCACCCCGTCTCACATGACCAGATTACCACAAGTGGTGATTTGTGCTGGTAGGTGCTATACTTACCTGAAAAAAAATTAATTGCATAAACTTCCGGTTCTACTTATTGGAGTTTTGTCATTTGGGTGTCAAATAATTTATTAAACTTTACTCTATTTTTTTAAATTGGTGTGGGATTTTTCTTTTGTCATGTTTTCACTTTATTACTGTTTCTGTGCTGCATAAATGCTATACACGTTGCCTCTAAGTTGAGCCTGACTGCTTTTGTGTCAAGATACGAGAGGATAGGCATAGGTTAATTTAGTGACTTTTTTTGCTTCAACTTAAAAAGGCTTGTAGCTGTGGCTTGAGTAGGTATTTAACACCCTCCCCCAACCAACAATGCAATTTTTCACTTTGGTGATCAGTAGTGAGATCCAGAACTTTTGTGTTTGTGCAGTACGATACACTGATTAGGGTAACACTGAAATCCCATATAAATAATTTGATACCAATTTGATTCTTTTTATATTCTACTTAATTGGCCATTTATGCTTTCTCCAAATTCACTCCAATTCTACCTGACTGGCCTGTGGCCCTACCTGCAAGGATGGAGTTTGAGCTTAGCCAGATGGAGAGCTACACTACAGCTGAGCTCAGGGAATTGTGCAAGGAGAGGGAACTGAAAGCCAAGGGAGCACCCACAAGCTGGAGCTCCAGAAGGTCCTTAGGTCCTGGATGAAAAGGTAGGACAACTTGCCCATTTGCCTGAGCTTTCAACTGCCACCAAGGAGATGAATAGTTCCTTGACAAGGTGTGATTGGGCTCCCACAGTGAAGACAAAAGCTTTGCATGTGTGAAGAGGCTGACCTTCCCTTGAGATGATGGTCTGCAGCCTGTGCCTGGCCCCTATCACATCTTAAAATGGTGCTCACTCTGTCACTGGCAGATGTAGATGTGCTCCTGGTAACTTTTTCCCTATTGTTTAGAGAGGGTTAAGGAGTCACTCCCATCCACAAGCTAGTGCCATGCATCAATCTGGAAGACAGTGGAAGGAATTTACCTGCTGTTGAGACCTGTGAGGAGACGCCTAAGGGCTGGACCTGCCCCCACTTGTGCCCAGGACAGAGTAGTGGATAGAATCCAAGGGTCAGTTGGCTGATCTATTCTAAAGTTTCAGGGATACAGATGCTGAAAAAGCACACTTTTCTTAGGAAGCCCAGCTGACCAGTTTCAACAGGGCCAGCCCTAGACCCTTCTAGTGGCTTCTGTTGGAGTGAGTCCTGACATCCAAGTGCTTTTCCTGAGGTCTTTGACCCTTGGCTCGTGTTAGAGTGTACTCCTCTCGCCAGCCCTAAATGTGAAAGGATTAAAAACTTTCTGTAAACTTTTGGCTTGGAGAACTGCCAAGTGACCAAGACCAAGCTGTCAGCCGGTTCACAGAGGGTGCATCATTAGTGGGCCTGACTTGGCTGTAGCTCCCACTACATTCTGTGCTCTGACTCTGAACCTGTTGACTCTAAGACTTCTTGAAGTCCCACCACATCCTACTCAACTACGCTGACAGGGACCAAATTGATACTGAAGACCTCTGTCGATGACCATAGCAGGACCCTATCCTCCAGCAACATGGCAAGCCTTGTTTCAGTTTTTGCCTGCAGCCTAACATGCTGACGAACCGATCAATGACCCATCAACATCCGGAAGTGTTTCTAAGAAAACAAGGTTCTTTTGGCAAGAACAAACCCCTGTCCCTGTATCTGGCTTGCGTTTGATCATGTTTGACCTCAAATTTTGACTTTGCTATGGTCTGGAGTGACCATTTTCCCGTAGTTGGCGGTTTGTACTTTTCGGTAGCATTTGTATTTGAATCTTTAGAAATTCATCTCTCTGGTTCCCGTTATGGGAATTTTTTTATTCAAGTGTGATTTTGTTAATTAAAATGTTCTTTGTTTTTATAAATTGGAGCGAGGTTTGTATTGTTTTGTATTTCATCTTTGTTTTTATACTTTTTAAATGCTTTGCCGATTTCTTTAAGATAAGCATGTCTGCACTGTGCTACAGCTTCCAGGGATTGAGCTCAGGTTTAAAATTACTGAAACCTTTACTCTAATTAACAAGAATGGAGCCATTATTACTTGTGGTGGACTAACATCCACTCTCACTAATAATCCATTTTCCCACATTATGCTCAGTTCTTACTTATCACTCACAAATGTTCTTAGTTGGTGATTTTAATTATACGGTGGATGAATAAAAATGTTTCCAAGGATTCTGAATTTGTTGAACTTTCAGCATAATATCTTGGTTTCAACACAAAATGGCCACATTTTAGATTTATTATGGACCCACAACATAGAGATATCAGAAATACACATGCACCCCTGTATATGGACAGCCCACAATCTGATTTAATTTAGTAAATGTGGCAAAGAGACAAAAGTGACAAGATCTGCTCACAGGAGAGATTTGAAAATAATTTGTGATGGTGCTAAACTGATCCAAAAGAACTTAGAAAATCTCTGGAGGAAAACTACACCTATTCTAAGTGAAGTGATAGAGTCAGTAGATGGCTAGTATATGAGACTGCAATTTGCAAGCCCTTTGTGTTAAGGAGTAGATTATAATGCGGGCTAAACCTGTGCCCATGTTCGCCAAGCTAAACTGACTTTGCAACATATGAAACTGTATGGTGCACGAAATATGTGAAGCTAAATTTAAAAATGGACCTGCATAATATAAAATTATATTAAAATCTTTAAAATCCACCTACTATTCAGAGAAAATTTGGAAGGCTAACAATAAATAAAAAGAAATGTTAAATATTACTAAAGAATGTACGTCACCTGCATAGCTGGATTTACCATTAGGCAAAATAAGCATGTGTTTAGTGCATCATAGGAAATGTTCCCATTGCTGGATTTACCATGGACCATATGGTGCAAAACTGCAAATGGTGAAGCTGAACCTATAAATGAAGTGAAAGTATACACAAATAAACATTATTTTCCATCTTACTGTAAGTTTTGCTTCATTTAAAAAAAATAACATTTTATTTTACAGTTTACTATTGTTTATATTTGGAATTAGATATATATATGGGGTCACCAAATTCTTTTAAAAGTGGCTAGGGCCTCTAAAGGTCTTAATCCTGCCCTGGTCATCCGATTGAATTTCTGTAAAATTCAATTGCAGTCAAGCTCTCTGGATTACCCGTAACAACTTTTTTATTGAAAAAAAAAATACTATTAATGAAAAACAGCATCAATGCTACCATATCAGGTACACCAAGATATAAAACAGAGAAACATTTCACAGGTCTGACATGTTTTCAAACGATAGATGCAACATTATTTTTAGAACTCATGACTAAAGGTAAATCTGGATCACCATTGCAATCTTTCCCTATGCTAGTTTTGAACAGCTGAGCATCAGCTATTAGCAAACCATTACGTACCCATCTTATCAATTCTCTAGAGCAAGGCATTGTGCCCGAATCCTGCAAAAATGCAGTAGCGATCCCTCTCTTCAAGAAACTAGAAGATTTTGCAAATATTTTGAAAACTATTGACCCATATGGCTATTTTCATATCCAGCAAAATATAATGGAGGAACATGTAACTCCGGAAATCTATAAACACTTCTAAGTCTCAAACTTACTACATGGTCTTTTTTCACCCTATTTAGGGCCCCATTTGAGCTGGATGAAATCCAATTTTTCAGGGCATTCCCAAGTGGTTCAGATAACAAACTATTCAGCAAAATCAGTCAGCTCAGATTGTTGAGTTCATCAGTGATCAACCCTACCCAACCATATCTTTTCAAAATATATGTTAAGCCAGTCATTCTGCCGCTAGTGTCAAGGGGATGCAATCTATATAATTAATAATTATGCTTTTACAAGTTTTACATCATCAGGATGAAACTTCTGCATGCCAACTGGAATTTCAAGACATTAGTTATCAATTGGATGAGCCCTAACAAATTAAAATCAAATACGGATGAAACATAAGTTCATAATACCAGCATTCCTTTCTGGGATGAATTGTACTGGTTCTTGGACATGACACCAGGGCCTTATGCTAAAGCAACGGCAAAGGGCCAGTTGATTTAAAAATCTAATTGAAAGGGCAAATATGAGTGGTGGTATCGAAATGCATATTCACTATCAAAGGACTCAGGAAAATGATACCCATTTTTCCATTAGAATTGTGTGAAATGATTAAAGTGGCAGCTGTTATTTCAAGGTTAGAGTACACTAATGAGATCTACTCAGGGTTACCCAAGAATGATCTGCTCAGGCTTCAAACCCTTCAGCGGCAAGACTGATATTCCAGCTTCCGAGACGTACTCATGGCACCCCATTATTACAAACATGTCATTTCAAAAATTGCTGCCACACATTTAAGAATGTACATCATTTTATCTTGATTAAAAAGTTTAAAAGTTACACACCTTTCCAGAACCTAAGATCAGCCACCTTAAACTGCTTAACTGTCCCTAGATTCCAGAAGAACAAAGAGGGAGGAGGTAGACCTGGGGTGACAGCTGATGCAGCTTGAAATGCACTCCCTGGATAATTTCTGTTGCATCCTCCTCAGCCCAGTAGCGTGCACAAGAACACACCAGACACGGAGCTCGTAACCAATGACTTTGATCATCAGCGTATAACTTTCAAAACTGAACTTCTCATTATGTCACAACCATTAATTCCACACCTTAACACCTCCAAAATGATTACACATATCTTTCACTGAGTCCGCCAAGTGCTGCGCGGTCCTCGTACTCACAGTCCTAAGACACTACACTATCCACCATGCAATAGATCTCACAGTCTTTCAAAGAACGTTAGAATTCATTTCTATCCTAACTTGCTCTCTCAAACTGTTATCAGTCACCACTTAATTTAATTTAATTTAATTTTAATTTTAATTTCTTATATCGCGCTGGACTCAATCCCGTAAGGGTATCTCCGCGCTTTGCCAGACAGAACATTAATAGAGTCAATAAGATTGATTAATGGAACTGAGATGCTTCCTGGAAGAGGAGAGTTTTTAATGCCTTTCTAAAGGACAGATGGTTGGTGGTCTTTCTCAAATCTGTTGGAAGTTTATTCCATAAAGCAGGGCCGACTGAGGAGAATGCTCGGTCTCCCTGTCTGGATTTTTTTGTTGCAGGGGGTTTTAGAAGAGCTTGGTTACATGAGCGGAGTGACCGACTGGGTTGATACACTCAAGTGATTGAGAAAGGTATTTAGGACTATCCCCATATAAGCATTTGTGGACTGTACAGCATATCTTAAAACTGATGCGCTGCCGTATAGGGAGCCAATGCAGCTCATCCAACAAGGGCTTAGAGGGAGTCCTAGCCGGTGCACTCATGACCAGTCTAGCCGCAGTATTCTGGACTACCTGCAAACGGCCTACTGCATCTGCATTTGCTAATGTCAGCAGGCCGTTGCAGTAGTCCAGGCGGCTAGTAACCAGGGCCTGTACGAGAGTCTTCCTGTAGGTGTCAGGAAGATATGGGAAGACTCGTCTTAGAAGGCCAATGGTGTGGAAGCACAATCCTGCAATGTAGTTGGTGTGTTCCTTAAGGGTCAGTTTTTGATCAATTTTTACCCCTAGATTTTTAACGTGTGGCTTTGATGTTGGGACTGGACCCAAATCCAGCGGCCACCAATCTGGAGACCAAAGAAGACTTGCTTTGCCGAAGAGCATAACCTCTGTTTTTGCAACGTTACATTGGAGGCAGTTTGCGGCCATCCAATGTGACACTGCCCTCATACCCCCAGCAAAGTTTTCCTTGACTTTAGGGCCAAGGGAGCTGAAAGGGTAGAGGAGCTGGGTGTCATCAGCGTAGGAAACCGGTGTGAACCCATACTTCTGCACAATCTCAGCAAGGGGGCCACATATACATTAAACAATGTAGGGCTAAGGCATGAGCCCTGTGGCACCCCCTTCGTGATCCCCTTCGAGGTGGAACGGTAGGGGCCCAGGCTACTATATTGCGACCTCCCGGAAAGGAAGCTCTCCAGCCAAGATAATGCTAAGCCTCCGATCCCCACTCCCTGCAAACGGCTGAGGAGGATGTTATGAGACACAGTATCAAAGGCCGCGGACAGGTCCAACAGCACTAGAATCATGGAACCCCCTCTATCCCGTGACATTTTGATCTTATCAGTCACCGAGAGGAGGGCCGATTCAGTGCTGTGGTTGGGCCTGAACCCAGACTGAGAAACCTATTGTAAATGAGCGCTCAATAGTTAATTTAAACATAACATAACATACTTATCACTGGATGCCTAATAGTTCTTTCAGGAGCCAGTGATTTGTGCTCCTGAGTGTGCTCAATATTATACTGGATAGGTATTCAACAGGCATCATTGGATTGGGAATCCATTGCTATTGGGAAACTCCATATAGTATATTCCCCAGTTTTCTCCCAGTGTTTTGAGTGGTTGGGCTGGAGTCACTCCTTTTTAGTCTTTCGATTAGGACTTATATAGCACAGATTATCACTCGTGTGGGCATCCAGGTACTGCCTGTGTGGCTTCATATGGTATGTTTGGTGTTTGCCCAAAAGTCCTACAAGAGTTTGACAACTGTTGCTCCTGGGTGAACTCCGAGCAGTATTTACTGGGTTTTTGACAGTGTCTGCTGCAAGTGGGCCTCCTATTCCTGGGTTATACTTCCATGTTTCATTGCCCAAGTGTCCCTCCGGAATGGCTTCACATAGCATATTATCCGTAGGCAACCGCATTTTCAAATTCATCATACTGCTGCTGTAAGAAGTTGGGTTACTTATTTAGAGGGGTGGAAGTGCCACTCAAGCAACAGCCACAATCCTTGTCAGGGTGAACCCCAAAAGTCACTAAATGAATTAACTTGTGCTTAACTCTCTGGTAGCTTGACACAAAGGTTGTCAGGCTTAACTTAGAGGCAATGCGAAAAATATTTTCTATGCAACACTGAAATCATAAAACATAAAAATCCCAAACTAATTTAGGAAAGCAAATAAATAAAATGGCATCAAATTCAATCAGTTGAACCTAAGATATTGATTTTTTATTTCTTTGGTGATAATAGCGCAAAGAGGGACCAGGTTAGTCCTGCTGACGCGTAATTTTCTCAAGACCGGCCTGAAGAGTTCCATTCACATTGGAGGAGACCATGAGTAGATCAGGGTGGAATTTAAATTATGCCAGAATAATCAGAGTGATTTTGGTAATTTGGTGTTACGCTTTGATGCTGAATTACTGATAATTATGCCGAGTACTCGTGCTTGCGTAACTTAGGGGAACAATTTACTTTCACATCTGTTTAGAATGTGGGGCTACATTTTACACAGCAAAAATAGTGCTAAATGCCGGGAGTAAAGTGGGAAAAAATTCCACCTCAAAAGCACATTTAGCGAGCGCAAATGGCCACTCTCTAACTGTGTTCTGCTTCATTTAGCAATTGTTTTCCTTAGTAACTGCATACGTGGTTTGCTTACTTGGGGGCTGTTATGCTGGACCTTTAAGCGCCCTCTGTCTCTCCTTTTGTTGATAAATATTGACTTGGCAGTTTAACCCCTTCCATGCTGCCGTCGGCCATTGGCCGACGGCAACGCTACCTCGCTGGTGCTGCCGCGGCCCCGCCTGTTTTGCGGAAGTGCCGCACTTCCGCAAAATCGCGGGCGCAATGGAGGGGTTAAAACTGCTTGCAGCCTGCAAGGAAAGGCCTTAGACATGTTCTACAGGGTTGCTTACGTGGGTGGCATAATTGGGGCTGTAGGTCCTCTCGCAGCATTCAATTGACCAGCCCTGGATATATGGTGTAGCGTTTTACGAGGAACTTATGAGTAAATTAAATATGCCAATCAGGGGTAAGCCAATTTTACCATGATTAATTGAGAGAAGACAAGCACTTTAGCATTTGTCAGCAGTCATAAAGTGCACAGAATTCTAATGCCAACAAAACCAAATTCTGAAAAAAATAGGATGGGTGAAGGCAAAATGTTTTGGGGTGACCTTAGAACGAGAGCCAAGTCCAACACCCCCAGAGGGACTGCCTGATTCCCCACTATATTGACATATTCTACCACATGGATGTTCTCAATGCGTCACTGAGGTTGTATAAAGGCAAGCCATGTATATGCTTGTAACCTTTGACTACAAATTAAACAAGGATTGACGCCTTATCAGTGAAATTCCTTGCCACATAATTAGCGGAGATCTCCTCCTATGTGGCGGAGGTTTCCACCCCCGTTACTGAAAGGATGAATAGAAACAAAAGTGAAGAGTTGCAGCAGGATTTCGAAGTACATCTACACATGAGAAGGTCTACCAAAGTAAATTTATCTTTGTAAATCGGGCCCCTCTGATTCATTGTTACAGCAGATATCTACTTCTGTAATTACCCTTGCAAACGTCCTGTTAGACAAGAACAAAGAGATGCAGATACGGTGCTCTGTATTCATACAAGCTACTTCAGCAAACGTCGATGTAATGAAGCCTTGTAAACACGTGTTAGCTGAATACATGTGCTGACGCGTGCTCCATGAGGACTTTTTTAGAACACACAGAATAAACAGACTTTCCCCAATGGCCAATCAGTGAATTTCTTAGATGAAAAAATAAAATATGCAGCCTAACACTCCACTATGAAACCCCTTGGTGCATCTCCCGACCAACCTGGAAATGTCATGTGTTTCCTGTTTCCTTTGACTTTATGAGCCAATTGGTTTTGGGAGGCGACTAAGAATGACCTAAATGCAGAGACTGCACTTTATATTGTACGCACTATTTAGTCAACCAACATCCATTGGAAATTTCTTGCAGGCACTGCACGGATTATGCAGAATAAGAGACACTGTTACCGAATAGTGAATTCATTTAACAATTGCTCAGTCGCAGTATGATTTAGGCTTTTGCGGGTCGACACAGTCCCACATTGATGGGTGCGGTTCCACAGTGTCTTAAGGTCAGGGGAGTAGCTTGGCCAAAGTAAGACTGGGGGTGTGGCAGGGAATTCCTCGCTTGGCTGCTAGACAGCGGAAGGACCGCCCCCCATGGTAAATACATGGTAAAATACATTATATGAGAAGCAGACCATGAGGGGGTTTAAGGAGGAGTGTAAAGGGATAGCATTGCTGATTAGGGTTCCTTGAACAATAAATTGTTCTAACATAACTGACAGTTTTAAGAACTTCAAAGCAGAGAGGAGAGTGAGTGTGTGGATGTGTGTGTTTTTGTCCATGAGTGCTTGTAAAAATCCTGGGTGAAATCCGGCAGACACCTCACCATGCAACTCTCCTAAAATGCCTATTCGTGGAATATTTAGCGGCAGTGTATCCTTCGGCACCAATGGGATATGTGCTTCTTCTCCACAGAGAACAGGAGGACATTTCTACAATCACTATTGCGGGGAATGAGATTTTGATACCTTTTCTGATTACTTAGATACCTATCTCATTCTTCCTTTTGGATCGATTATTTTCTGTCATTGAGTAAAAGGCAACCCCACATAGGTTAAATCAAACCCCATAGACTGACGCAACTCTGAAGAACCACTTACGACTGATAAAGTTTAAAAAGTTTTAATATAAAATCAGAATAAATTGCATATACAATCCTCTCAGGATAAGATTCAACAAGTATACAGGAACTAAAGGAACATAAATTCCCTAAAGAATTTAAGTCTACAAAAGAATACAATTAAGATCAATTCCAGAATCAACAGATTAAAAAGCATAGACACAAAGTGGATCCGTTGCGTCATCTATAAAAGAAAATAACAAATTAAATCTGTCCCTACTCTATACTAGGTGACATCCCTACTTCACAAGTTCCTTACCTAAAAAAGGTGTCAGCAGTTTGACTTCCAAAGAAGGTCAAACTCTCTTAGCCTCTAATGGTAACTTATCGAGAAACAGTACCCTCTCTGCCTACCCATCCGCTCTCTAAGGGTCCTCGGCCTACTGCTCCCTTGCGCTCTGCTCTTTCTCTCTGACTCCTCAGGCCATCTGCGCTATCTTCTCCCCAGGGTGCTGTCCCTAAATACACAATCACAGTATGGGTGGAACGCCCCTTGACGCCCACCACGTATACATTTACACATGCTCTCATTCTTGGGTTTTTCCATAGCTTCATCTCTTCGCGTTGTCTGTTAAGTTGACCTTGCTTCTTAGGCGCCATCTTCGTCTTCGTGCTGGTGACTTCATTGACATTCCAGTTGACACTTTCAGAGCAAAGTCTATCACCTCATCAGAGTTCCATTCATTACCGTTGTGATCATAACCTCGTTTGGTCCTGTGAACGGTCATTCCTAAACAAGACCCCAAATTCCAAGCGTCTCTTATCTCACTTAGGCCATAAACTTCGTCCAGCATTGTCACCTTAAATCTAGCAAGACCTTTGACTCTTGTCTCGCACGTACAGATCAAGGCTATCCCCTCTTCCTGTGAGACCACTAAATTATATGCAGTGGGCTACTCTCTTGCGAACGCTTGGTCCGTTAGGTTAAAATCACACATGACCACACTTTTCTAACATTCCTACAAACTCTTCTACACGGTATAACTTTTAACACACATACATATATATAATTGAATTAGCAAACTATTGATTATACTTGAATTCATGTTACATAAAATACAGCGTTTATAATCTCGTTTCTTACATAGTGCTATATAGTCTACACATTTCTTCGCTTTATATTTCACCTTCTTTCTCCGTCTAATGATTACATACGTATATTCAGTTTAGCACGTTTAAGCATTTTCACATTTCTATTATTAGACCACTATATATACGGTCTTTCTAATGTATTTCTAAAGTGAATACAGATACAATTCCTATTACTTAGGTTACATCGGTTAACTTATACACTACAAGTGCTACTTCATGTTACAACTTCTAACTTTATACGATACGCTTGTAAATATGGTACAGATATACTTTTCATTCAAATTGCGCTCTCTCAGTTCCCCCCTTTGATGACCTCTAGGGGTCATCACTAATTTCAATTTGAATGACACTTTACACAGAACTAGTTACAAGGTTCCCTCTTTTTATCGTTTCGACAGCTCTTAAACTTTTATACTGTTGATCTTGTAAAGCAGCTAATCTCCTTTCCTGCTCTCTCATGGACCTTTGTAACCGGTTCGACCTATACCATTTGTACAATTTCACTAAACCTAACAATGTGATTATGCAAATCAATATTATTAAAACAGGTTTCAATATGTACCACACAACACTTTTACCAAGATTGGCAAACCAATTTCCAACTTTTCCCATTCCATGACCTACTTTTTCCCAAACATTTACTTTTGTCAAATCTTCAATTTCTTTATGTATCTGTGTAATGTTCCGTATGACTTTCTCAAGTGGTTTTGAATTATCTGGAATGTAAGTACAACATTCTTGGACCTTCAAAGCCTTGCAAACTCCGCCCTCTTTTGCTAGCAGAACATCTAAAGCAAGACGGTTCTGAAGAACCATTGCCCTAATCGACTGCATCTCTCCTTCTACTAGCATTAATGACCTTGCAGTACTTGCAGACAATCTATCTACAACTGTAGCTAGTCTCCTGATCTTAACATCGTTAAGTATCAAACCTAAAAGAGGAAACATTGCTCCAAATATGTCTCCAACTACCTCAGCATCTCCTACTGTCCCTTTTCGCTCTTCTCGAAGTCTTTCCTTCTATGATCTCTAAATCCTTTGCATGATATATTTTGGGGAAGACAATTGCCAAGTAACACGAACCATACCAATTGTCAGGCAGTTTTACATAGGCATTTCTTCCACATACAAAATATACATTAGGAATCGCTTGCATCCCTTTCATAAAATCTTTCGTATAGTACTCTAACCTAAAAGAATGTTCGCAATTAACTTCACCTACAAATACACTCTCATAATATGTCTTGCTTCGAGTTAAACATAACTTTCCTTTCTGCGTTCTATCCAAAGCTATTGGACCATTGCTACCCTTCTTCTTGTGTGCTTTTTCTTCTTCGGTCCAATCTGTTTTCCACTGTCCTGACATTTTTAGAATCTTCTGCCTTCTGTACCGGTCATCTACTTGTCCTATGAACTTTTTCTCTACCTCTGACACCTTGCAAGTCAGATTATTTTTGCGTGCATATGAAGTATCTAATGTGTCCCAAGGAAGAAAGAATTTGGCTAATCTATCTTCCTTTTTGTGATAGTCCCACTTATTCATTTGTTTATAATTCGGGACTTCAGGCAGTACCGAATCATAATTTGAAAAGTAGTACTCGAACCCTTCTCTACCATAAAATATACTGAGCAATAAACTACATGTTATCCCATATGTCTGTGGGAGATGATGATATCTGATGCCTTCATCTACGGAAGCCGGCAATTGCATGCAAACATAACAATCCTTGGCCTCCATGGCATCAATATACTCATATAATAGCTTGGCATATGCGTTTGATCTAAAATTTCCCTGCGACTCGTCTATGTGTAACCTACGAGCTTCATCTGCCAGTAACGCCTTTTCACAGATGACATTGCTCTCCTCCTTCTTCCCAACAAGAGCAGGTTTCCAAGTCATTACAAGCTTCACATCTGTTGTCTCCCTTTCACTTGCATGTCCTACCATGTATGATGTGGTAACTACTGTAATAATGAGAAAAATTACTACCGCTATTAGTGTACCTACTATGCATTTGGCTTTTCGGTTTGGGTTGCCATTCTCCATGTTATCAAAACAGCGTAGCTCTTTCTTTTTCGAAGAAAAGTTTTTTTTGTTTTTTTTTCAAGTCTTTGTCTCGCTTTATTTGCCTTCTCAGTCTGTGAAGCGCTCTTAATCAACAAAAAAAAGTCTATTTTCACAACAATGTCTTTTTCTCTTCAGCAATAGACAACCCTAACCCTTCTCCGTCCTCTAAATGCAATCCCTAATTTTATTCTTCTTTCCACTCGGCGCTAGGTTATCTTCTTCTTTATAGCTTAAACACAAAAGTCTTTATGCATCTACAATGATTCTCGTACCTGCAGCTCTAATAACATGTTCCAATAATTCTAAACGAATGACTTTTTCTTCTTGTGCTGGTATTTGATGACCAAAAGTCGGAAACTCTAATCGATTCAGTACTAGGTTTTTGATCCGACTTAGGTAAAGGGGAATGGGAAGTGTGAAAGTCAGTAACCCCTCAGTCTCGATTCCAGGCGTCAACATCCATATCTCCACTGCCACAAATGGATCGAGATTGATCACTTGCACTTCTCTCACTCTCCCAGATCTCTGTCCCCAAGACATCTGCTAGATAAGTCCACTCTGGGGTGGCGTACCTTCTGCAGGGCACACGTACCCTTCTTGATCTTCTCGGACTCTCAGAGCCTGAATCCGTAGCTTCTTCGTCTAGTTCCGAATCTTCGGAGATCGGGACAAGGGTGCTCTCTGGATTTGCTCTCAAGGTTGACCTTCTCCGTCTTTCCGGCCAACTAGCTTCTCCATTCCTTGTCCTCCTGCTCCTTGTTCTTGGACTCGTCTCTTGATCACTTGCAGCTTGTTCGGTATCGGACTCGAACTCCCAGCTACTTTCCTCTTCTGAGGCGACTTCGGTCTCACTGGTGTCCTGACCGTCGTCAGCTTGTTCCGACACAGGCTCAGCCTCTTCAATCACCTCTACAGCTTGGCTTTCCCTCTCTGTGGCTTCTCCGCTTTCCGCTGGATTCTCATCCGAGAGAGGAGCTGTTTCTTCCAGAGGTGCTGGAACTCTTCCGGTGTGTGAGGCGTGTATCCAGTTGGGCAAGCCTCCACACTTTACTGCAGTGTTCGTAACTAGTATGACTTGGAACGGTCCTCACCAGCGCGCGTCTAGACAGTTCTTCCTGACATGCTTCTTCACCAGGACCCAGTCCCCCGGACACAGGTCATGGCACAAGTCTTGTGCTGATGGAACCTCTGCAGCCTGGACCTGGAGGGACACAGAATGAATGGCATCAGATAGTCCCTTGCAGTAGTCCAAGATCAAATCGTCTGTGATGTTCAATAATGCTGCAGTCGGAACCGATGGCAATCTCATAGCTCTTCCCATTAGCACCTCGTGTGGAGAGAGACCTGTTCTTCTATCTGGTGTGCTACGTATGCTCATAAGAACCAATGGAAGTGCATCAGGCCAACTCAGAGATGTCGATGAACAAACTTTGGCAAGTCTGGATTTAATTGTGCTGTTGATTTGCTCTACAATCCCCAAAGCTTCTGGTCGATAACTACAGTGGAGCTTCTGGTCAATACTCAAGGCTGAACATAGCATCTTCACTATTTCGCTGTTGAAATGAGTTCCTCTGTCCGATTCCAAAGAGGATGGCACCCCAAACCTCGGTATCAACTCTCTAAGCAACAGTTTTGCTACTGTAAGTGTATCGCACCTACGTGTCGGGTAAGCTTCAACCCATCTGGAAAATATACAAACAATCACTAAGACGTATCTGAGTCGATTGCACTTGGGCATTTCAATAAAATCCAGCTGCATTCTATTGAAAGGCCCCCCAGACCTCCCTATGTGACTCAATGTGACTGGTGTTCTTTTTCCTACGTTTAGTTGCTGACAAATCGCACAACGCTGACATACTGCTTCTGCCGCTACTCTAAACTTCGTATTGTACCACGTTTGTCTGAATACTCTCACCATAGCATCTCTACCTATATGTGCTGGTCCATGCAATCTCCTTACCATTGGACTAACAAGTTTGTTTGGTAAAACTGCTCTCCCATCTGCAGAAATCCCAAAATTCATTTCACTTTTGGTACATCCAGCTGTCTCCCATGTTTTTCTCTCATCATCTGGTGCATTTTCCTGAACACACTTCAGTTCGTCCCACGTATCTACAGTGTCTAATAACATAGTCAACTCAGTTCTCTCCTGTATTCCCCCCACTTCTACATTGGTGTGAGAATACCCCTGTTCTGCACAATAACGTGCAACTTCGTCTGCGTATCGGTTTCCTTGCGACACAAAATCAGTATTCTTTGTGTGCGCGGCGCATTTGACAACCGCTATGGCTGTCGGACCTTGTAATGCTTCTAACAATAATCTCACGAATTCTCCGTTCCTAATAGGAGAACCCGAGGAGGTCATGTAACCTCTTTGAGACCATAACTGCCCGTAGTCGTGAACTACCCCGAAACCATACTGGCTATCGGTGTATATGGTGACTCGAATTTTGTTACCTGCCAAACAGGCACGGGTCAAAGCAATGATTTCAGCTACCTGAGCGGAGTGTACTCCTTCCAGGCAGGCGGCTTCCACAACTCTGGTAATTGTACAAACTGCATATGCTGCTCTCAGCTGACCGATATCGTCTCTTACGCATGAACCATCAACAAAGAATATTTCATCGGGGTCAGTCAATGGCTCATCCACGATATCTGATCTCGGTTTGGTGCATAGTTCAGTCACATCAAGGCAGTCATGATCTGTACAGATTTCATCATCAATGTCATTTGGAAGTGGCATCAAAGTAGCAGGATTCAAGACAGAGCATCTCTTTAGGGTCACATTCTCAGCAGCCAATATGACTTGCTCGTAGCGTGTGAGCCTACTATTCGTCAGATGCTGAGTCTTAGTCCTGGTCATTAACAATTCCACAGAATGCGGTACGTACACCACTAACTGATGTCCCATTACCACATTTTCACATCTTTCAATGCTGACACCCGTTGCAGCAACGGATTTGAGACATCCGGGCAACGCTGCGGCTACTGGATCTAATGTAGCCGAAAAATACGCAACTGGCCTACGCGCATTTCCGTGTATCTGGGCCAAAACTGCTAAAGCACAACCTTCTCTTTCGCAGCAGTAAAGCAAGAATGGTTTTTCGTAATCAGGCATTCCCAA
The DNA here is from genome assembly GCF_964263255.1 of Lissotriton vulgaris. Lineage (NCBI taxonomy): Eukaryota > Metazoa > Chordata > Amphibia > Caudata > Salamandridae > Lissotriton > Lissotriton vulgaris. The sequence goes on from NC_141695.1 coordinate 990,558,369, forward strand.
AGCCGGGGCACGACACAAGTCCTCCCTCAGCTGCAAAAATGCCATCAAACAATCTTTGTCCCATGGTACCGGATCACTCACTCCCTTGTGCGTCAGTTTTAGTAAAGGTTTTGCCTTCAGTGAAAAGTTGGCTATCCACTGTCGACAATAACCGACCATGCCTAGAAACATCCTGACTTCTCTTTGTGTTTTAGGCGCGTTCATTTTCATGATCGCCTCTATTCTGTCCGGAGACACCTTCCGTTTTCCCTTTTCAATCCTATGGCCCAAGTATTGCACTTCGGTCAGACAATACTGCAATTTACTTGGAGACACCTTGTGTCTGTTCTCGGCCAAGTGATTTAGTAAGGTGATGGTGTCTACTTTGCAAGCTTCCTCAGTTTCTGACGCCACTAGGAGATCGTCTATGTACAGGACCAGAACCGAGTTCTTGGGCAGTACTAGACTTTCAAGATTCTTCTTCAGCAGCTGGTTAAAAATCGATGGGCTTTCTGTATACCCCTGGGGAATACGACACCATGTTAAAACGCGATTTTCCAGCTTAAAAGCAAACAAATATTGTCTCTCCTCGTCTAAAGGAATCGAAAAGAAAGCCTGGCACAAGTCTATCACTGTGAACCATTCAGCTTGGAACGGTATCTGAAACAATATTACTGATGGATTCGGTACCACTGGACAACATGAAACAACGATATTATTAATCTTTCGAAGGTCCTGCACTATTCTGTATTTTCCACTAGGCTTCTGCAAACCCCTAATCGGGGAGTTACATGGACTTCCCACGATCTCCTTCAGTATTCCCTGTTTAATCATGGATTCGATCACAGGCTTTATTCCTGCAATTGTCTCCGGTGTCAACTTATATTGTGGTGTTCTTGGATACTCAGCATTGGGTTTTACCATGATCTTTACCAGTTCTACCCCTTTAATCAGTCCTATTTCTTCTCCAGTAAAATCCCACACCTCAGCTGACACTGTCTCCTTCAAGTCCTGTGGAAGGTCCTCAACCGTTAGGGTAGGATATAATTCCACGCATTCCTGCGAGTTTACAACCTTAAAATCGGCATCATCATCGTTAGTCTGCACTTCTACTCCTTCAGGTGTGCAATATATTGTGCAATTTAGTTTACACAACAGATCTCTTCCTAGTAGACACACAGGGCTAGAATCACAAATCACAAACTGATGTTCATCACTGTAGTTCCCTATCTTCACTGACACTGGTTCAGTCAGAGGATTCGTCATCCTCCTGTTTGCGACTCCTACCACCTGAATCGTCTCTCCCGACATTGGCAAACCTGGGACTACCGCCGATCTCAAAGTGGATCGAGTGGCCCCCGTATCTACCAAAAAGGTCGTAGGACATCCAGCCACCTCAGCCTCTACGTATGGTCCTCTCTGGTCTACTTCCAGGGCTGCTCCTAGAGTACAGTCTTCTTCCCTATTCACTCGTTGCCCTGTAAGAGGATCAACGTAGTAGCATTCTTTTCCTCCTACGAACAGTGGCAGTTGTCTATAGGTTTTTCCTCCATTTGTAATGCGAGGCGGTTGAGGGAACGGGGCTCGAGGAGTCTGAGTCCCCCCTTTGATAAACTTTCCCTTCGGGACTGCTGTTCCCTTTACCATGCTGGTTTGAACCTCATCCTCCTCCTGTTCTAATTCCCCCGTCTCGACATTATAGGGACACTCGCGTCTCCAATGTCCCACCTCGTTACACTGATGGCACCTCGTTGTCTTTTTCAGTGTCGCAATATCTACCCTCGGTCTTGGTCTTTCTTCCTCATCTCTGCTCTGATTATTCTGTTTCTTTCCTAGGGTTCCTGTTCCCTGTTGCCGCTGTCCACCCTTTCCAGCTGATTGCATCTGCACCAACATCAGCTTTTCCTTAAGTTTCTTTGCTTTTGAATCTATTTCATCGCTACAGTACCTCGCATACCTCAGAATCTCATCTAACGGTTTGTTTTGCCAACAGATCAAATGCTGTTGTATCATTAAGCTTATGTCTGGTCGCAATCCCAGGACAAACTTCGACACAAACTGTCCTATGTCTTTGGGATCCATCACATCCAACCCACTGTACTGTTTGAATGCTTTCAGCAATCTCTCATAGAACTCGTGAACGGTCTCTTTATGTTCCTGAGTTGTTCGATCTATCTTAACCCAGTCTATGTCCTGCAACGGCACCTTCTCTTTTAGCCATGCAATTACCCTCTCGTATTTTTCCATGACTCTCTCTGATGGACCATTCGTCCGGGCATCCCTATCTGGTTCACAAATGGGACATTCGACACTAAGCTTACATGCCGTCCACAAATCTCCGGGTACTACGATATCAAACAGGGTGTTCAAGTCGACCCACAGCACCTTAGAGATCTTCACGAACCTCTCTACCTGTTTATACCACTCGACGGGATTCTCCCTGAGCTTTGGAAAGGAATTGGTAAATGCCGCTAAATCCCCCCTACTCCAGGGCACATGCATGTAGCTTCCGTTCGCGATTTCTCGTAAAGGGAAAGCTTCCATTCGCATTAGCTCTCCATCCGGGGACCTCGTAAGTGTACTCCTTCTGACGGATCCCCTCTTGGACCATCTTTCCTCCCATTTATCCAAATCCCTCCACATTCTGATACTCGAGATCAGTTCCTTTATGTGTACTTTCAGCCCAATCGTCCTACGCTCATCTAGATCCTGATTCGTGCAGTTTAGCCTATGGTTACCCTGTAAAGCTTTAGTTCGTGATAAGTCTATCATATACCTATCTGCCAACTCAGATAATTTTTCATGAACTGCCCTCGCTTTCCGAGTAACGTCCTTAGATATAAACAGTATTTCTCCCTGATCGTACAGCTCTATCCTTTCCATTGGCAATGTGCCGTCTATTATTTCATCCAAATCTGATTTTAAACTCATTACGTCGAGCCGTTTTGCTTTTATCTCAGCTCTCAGTACCTCACCCCTAGGTGGTTCGTATACATCCCTTTCACCCCCACTATGAGCCCTACGTCTCGGTGCAGGTGAGTTATGAGGCGTCCTTCTTGCTTCTCTTTGTTCCCACCTCTCTAGATCCCAAGCTCTTCCATCTTCCCTTGGGGTATGGTGGAACAATGTTCTATCCCCCATTACTGCGTTCTGTTTTTTCGGCTCGGTCTCTCTAGATGCAAGATAGGATCCTCCGTTCTGCTCTACATCACTGCAACTCCCTTGCTGTCTGGTGTCACTCAATAAACGGTAAGGTCCTTCACGGTCCTCCATGTTCCCGCGATCCCGTCCGTGATCACTGGATGTATGGCGAGACCTTTCGCGACTCCCTATATTCTCAGGACTCCAATGTCGCGCATTTTCTCCCGGGGCATGGTGAGTGCACCTGAAGCTATCTCAGTACTCCTGCGCCTTTCGTTCTCCCTCACTAAGAATGAGGCGAGGCACTCCCCCACACCCTGCACTCTTGTCCTCACACATTTGTCTAGTGCCACCGATGGTATGGCAAGTATCTCCCTTGCTTCCTTGACTCCCTCCCTCCCACTCCGGGCTGCTTTCGCCAGCTCCGCAGTGAGAGAGGATCCTGTAATCCTGATCTCTCCATTCTGCTTCTGTTTCTAATCTTTTATTCTGAGTCTCTTCGGCAGCATCCCATTCTTTCAAATACTCCCTTAATTCCTTAAAGGTTTTCGGTTTCGGTCCCCTCAGATCCATCTGTCCTCTCTGACCCCCTTGTTCTATCCAGGGACCCGTTGCTGAATCCAATGGGGTACTCCGACTCTTTGGTCCTAGCAACTGCCTTTGGGAATTGATCGTATTATTCCTACTCTCCATCTCTGCCCTTTCCCTGTCCCATCGTGCCTGTTCCTCCTGCTGGACTCCCTCCGGGTTGTAGATTGACACTATAGGACCTATGGTAACAGGTACTTGTAGAGCATCCGGCAATTGATACGACCTTGCATGCTGCGTTTCTGGCACCTTCTGGACCACGAATCTTCCTACTACTCTCTGTACGGGACTAGATTGAGGTACTTCCTCACCTTTCTTGGGATCCCACTCTGATGTGGAGAGCGGTTTATATTCCCCCCACCTAGCCCCATCCCCTTGCTGTAGTTCGGGACTTTCGGCTTCTCTGTTGTACGGAGGTGGTCTATCTAATAATAGCCTCTCTATCAGATCCTCATCCGGCTCGCTATCCTCATCTTCTTCTAGAGGTTTCTTTTCTCCCGTAGTCTCTAGCATTGTGAACAGTTTGTCTGCTTCTATCTTCTGCACCCTCCACTTTTTAGCTTCATCATCCCATTTAGCATCCTGCACTGCTTTTACCGATCGTCTCACTCTTTCTTGGCGCCTATTCGAGCTCTTTTCGTGTGCCGTTCTAAACCATGCACTAAGGGCTTCGAACTGTGTTGGCCTCGGTAGAAGTCTCGTTGCTAGCATTACCGCTTTTAGTTGGTTCAATACTTCTAACCTAAACGTCCCGTATCTCGGGAACGTCAGTTCCTCATTTCCTTCTGTTAGCTTACTCCACTCGGAGATCCATAGTATTGAGTGTAACCCTACATTCACCGCCATATAATAAGCTGGTGTGCCTTCTGGTGGAGCTTCTTCCCCTGCATACAAGCTACCTCTATCTTTCTTAAAGATCGCCCTTAAACGCTTAAAACACTTCATTTTCAAAATCTACGATTTTCCTTATTTCTCTTCCTTATTTACTTCTTGCTGACAACCACCAATCCCTGCGCGGTTCTCGCTGACCAGCCTATCCCAGCGCGACTCCACGCTGACCGGCCAATCTCAGCGCGGCTCTACGCTGACGTCACTCGTTCCCTCTGCAGCAGTTCCCCTCCTTTCTCAACTCGTCTCACGATCTTGCATGCGTTTTCATTCATACGCCGAAAAATGACTACTTCAGTCCAAGCGATCACTTTTCTTGACTGTACGTCCACAGTCTAACTGTAATTGTCACCTCAACGGACGAGACTTCTTTCCTCTCACGTTCAGACGCTCGCCTTAACTGATAGGTTACTTACACACAGTAAACGTCCGACCAGCGTCCGTTACTCATTCACTCACTCTGTCACTCCCCCTATCATCGGTCCTAAGGGCGATCAATGGTACCTCATGACCCCCTTTACAATGGTAGACAATTACTCTGGGTGTTCGATACACCCGAACCACTTAAGCCCTTCTCTGGATCTTAAGATTTTATCCGGTTGCGCGCGCTCACAACCTTCCCTCAATCACACTACAGGCATTCAACTCCGCTTGACATTACAACACAGGTACAACACAAAACACCGCAATCTGGCAACGCATGACCCTTATACTCACTCTCGACCGACTCTGCTGCTTTTCTCTCGCACCGTCAGCACCTTCTTCGGCAGGGATTCTTCTTCTGGTCGTCGATGACTAGGGACCTTGGGGTAATCTAGACCTGACCTAGGTTGTCTTCCTCAAGAAGAAAACCATCCTCTGCTACCAACTGCGGGGAATGAGATTTTGATACCTTTTCTGATTACTTAGATACCTATCTCATTCTTCCTTTTGGATCGATTATTTTCTGTCATTGAGTAAAAGGCAACCCCACATAGGTTAAATCAAACCCCATAGACTGACGCAACTCTGAAGAACCACTTACGACTGATAAAGTTTAAAAAGTTTTAATATAAAATCAGAATAAATTGCATATACAATCCTCTCAGGATAAGATTCAACAAGTATACAGGAACTAAAGGAACATAAATTCCCTAAAGAATCTAAGTCTACAAAAGAATACAATTAAGATCAATTCCAGAATCAACAGATTAAAAAGCATAGACACAAAGTGGATCCGTTGCGTCATCTATAAAAGAAAATAACGAATTAAATCTGTTCCTACTCTATACTAGGTGACATCCCTACTTCACAAGTTCCTTACCTAAAAAAGGTGTCAGCAGTTTGACTTCCAAAGAAGGTCAAACTCTCTTAGCCTCTAATGGTAACTTATCGAGAAACAGTACCCTCTCTGCCTACCCATCCACTCTCTAAGGGTCCTCAGCCTACTGCTCCCTTGCGCTCTGCTCTTTCTCTCTGACTCCTCAGGCCATCTGCGCTATCTTCTCCCCAGGGTGCTGTCCCTAAATACACAATCACAGTATGGGTGGAACGCCCCTTGACGCCCACCACGTATACATTTACACATGCTCTCATTCTTGGGTTTTTCCATAGCTTCATCTCTTCGCGTCGTCTGTTAAGTTGACCTTGCTTCTTAGGCGCCATCTTCGTCTTCGTGCTGGTGACTTCATTGACATTCCAGTTGACACTTTCAGAGCAAAGTCTATCACCTCATCAGAGTTCCATTCATTACCGTTGTGATCATAACCTCGTTTGGTCCTGTGAACGGTCATTCCTAAACAAGACCCCAAATTCCAAGCGTCTCTTATCTCACTTAGGCCATAAACTTCGTCCAGCATTGTCACCTTAAATCTAGCAAGACCTTTGACTCTTGTCTCGCACGTACAGATCAAGGCTATCCCCTCTTCCTGTGAGACCACTAAATTATATGCAGTGGACTACTCTCTTGCGAACGCTTGGTCCGTTAGGTTAAAATCACACATGACCACACTTTTCTAACATTCCTACAAACTCTTCTACATGGTATAACTTTTAACACACAAACATATATATAATTGAATTAGCAAACTATTGATTATACTTGAATTCATGTTACATAAAATACAGCGTTTATACTCTCGTTTCTTACATAGTGCTATATAGTCTACACATTTCTTCGCTTTATATTTCACCTTCTTTCTCCGTCTAATGATTACATACGTATATTCAGTTTAGCACGTTTAAGCATTTTCATATTTCTAATATTAGACCACTATATATACGGTCTTTCTAATGTATTTCTAAAGGGAATACAGATACAATTCCTATTACTTAGGTTACATCGGTTAACTTATACACTACAAGTGCTACTTCATGTTACAACTTCTAACTTTATACGATACGCTTGTAAATATGGTACAGATATACTTTTCATTCAAATTGCGCTCTCTCACTATTAAGGCCCCCGTTGCACTCTAAATGCCTCGAGTTAAATGTGCACAGCCTTAGAAAAAAGTGAATACTTTTGTGACATGTGTAGTCGACAGACAGTCCCGATATTTGAAACCTGTGCAGTGACGCTCTATGCAATAATTCCGACATCTCTAAGAGATATGGCGCTTTCTGGCGTTTGATGGTCCGTGAAATTTAAAATAATTTTCCCACAAATTACGATTAACGGCGGTTTATCATAAATCTGTTCTCCCGAAGTAGTGTCATAACACAGTTTGTAATTTGTTATTTTTAAATAGGGTCACAGTGATAGGCGACAAGCTTCGGGAAGCCAGATAGGAACTCTCCTTTGCATCCGATGTGTTTCCTCATTCTCTGTCTGGATTTTAGTAGATCGAAGAATCTCACGTATAAAACAAGTGTTAGATGAAACTAATACTAAAAACAGATAATTCGTTGGAATACCCCAAATCTGCCGCGTATATTTAACGTTTCAACATTTCAAGCACACATGTAGCAAATTACGATTCTAGACTAGCTCATTGACTAAAATAATAAATACAGTGTGACTTACAGTCCGGACCGAAAGGCAGTTTTATGGTGAAGAAAATAAGGGAGTGGATTAAGTACATACTGAACACTTTTCGTGTTACGTTCTGCCCAGTCACACTCGAGTCTCCAGCCACAAGGAACACCACTACTTGCATAATAGATCAAGTGATAACAATCTCTATTAATCTGTTCACCCTGATTGTGTTCTATGAAAAGCTCTAGCAAAATTATAATCTTTCCAAATGCTTATGCATAAAGGACATGGCTTTATATACGGAGTAGAGTTCACAGAGGAGTACAAGGCAATGCAGATTCGCAGGATAATGTGGTTCAGTAAGGAATGCTTACGCACAGAAGTCTCAGACTCCAGGACTAACACAAAGTTCACCTATTAATGGAGTGGAAGTGAGGTGCTTAGGAGATAGCTTGCAAACAAAATGTTAACATGCAGAGGAATGTTTGTCGTGATGTCCCAGGAAGCGTCCAAGGTGAGAGCACACAGGGAAAGTGCTTGCTAGATTGGTAGTTTCATGGCAGGGGTAGAGAAGGCTCTTTGCTCCCCTGTTTAGGGGGTTCAAAGCATGCATAGAGTACTCTGAAGGCTTCTAAGATTAAAAAACAGGATAAAAGTGGAGAAGCACAGGAAGTTGGACAGAACTCCAAAAGGATGCACAGTCCGTATCCCTTGTTCATCTATTTCAAAGGTAGCTGACACTAGGAGAAACATCCTGTAAGCCAGCTTTTACACACGTGTGGTATTGTCCGGAGGCCAGGAAGATATAGTAAGGCTGGCAAAGGGTAGTCTTTCATACTGAATTTATGCACACCATCCTCCAAATCCATGCTACAGTTGATGAGGGAAAAGTGCATGTCATGCAGGTCAGCATGTGAATAGGGAGAATAGTCATGTGGCTATGATAGGAAGACGGCAGATCACATTTGAATGAAAGACATCAAGTATTCTTGGCTCCAAGGTTAGGTGTACACCATGCTCTTAGTTCTGAGGGGAATTTGCCCTCTTCAAAAAGACACACATCTTGAAAATATCATGTAAAAAGTGTGAAAAATTGGGATTCTGGTAGAGAGAGGGGGTTGGGGGGGGGGAACCCTACTCAAGCACAGTCCTTATCAGAGCAAACGACAAAAGTTACTAACCTGCTTTTAATCCTCTGGAAATTTGTCAAAAAAGCAGTCAGGATTAATTTAGTGATAATATGTAAAGTGATTATGCAATATAAAAATAGTAAAAAATCATGTGTAAAACACAACTCAAGAAAAATCACACATTAATTTAGAAAAAATAGAATGCCATTTAATTATTTGACTCAGAATGACAATAATCTAATCAGTAGAACCAAAGACATGCAATTTCAGATATTTAAGCTAAGGATAGCACCTAGACACAGAAAGGGCCTTTAGCGGTTATTTAGTTTTGTGAAAAAGTTATTTCCAAAGACCACTGTGAGGATTTCTGTTTGTGCTGTTGGAGATCGTGGAGAGCAGAGAGAGGGTGGCTGTCGCTGTAGTATGAAGAGCAGGCTGGGCATTGGAGTTCCTCACTGCTGTAGCATGAAGATCCTGTTGGATGTTTTGGATGGTCATTGCTGGTGTTTCATGTTGATGGTCACTGCAGGCTGTCGATGTTGTAGCACAAAGGGCAGATCTTGCTTTGCTGGTAGTTACTGGAGGTTGCTGTAGGGCAAATAGTTGGGTTCCTCAGAGGTTTGTGTTGGTGCAGACTGCAAGATCCTGGGGGAACAGATCCATTCACAGACGCAAGGAGCCCAAAACTTCAGGATGTCTAATTTTCTATATGGAGTAGCTCAACTGATGCCAGACCAAGGGTCCTGGGCCTTTCAGTTAGTCAGTCAAAAAAGAATGTTTATTTAGACCGTTGGTCCTTAAACATATACACAAATATTGATCTTCCATTAAAACCTATCTCAAAATATAATTTGTAAAATAACAATATACAATTCCAATTCCATTAATAAAAATGAGCTTACATTCCAAAACAGACTATGCTGATAGAAAAACTCCAGTTCTATACATTTTTAAAAACGTTTTTATCTTCAAGCATAAACTTCCCAATTACACATGCTATATCTATACAGTGCATTTCAGTTAACAGGTCTGCTGCCTGTGCACGATTTATAACATCATATTTTCAGAAGATAGGACTAAACTATATTTTTGTGTCAAGAACTTTTAGACAGTCCAGTAAGATGTGAAAAATGTTGCATTTTGTGCCTAGGTTACAGGTACACTTCTCTTCAGGGTTCATCATAACCCCTTTAATCATTTAATTAGCATGACATGGATTGATTCTGATTTGTACCTTTAGTAATTCATTCCTCAGCCAACAATTGGGAAGTATATCTATGTATGTGAACTGTTGATCATTTTGCCATGACTTAATCATGAAACACACAGATCTTTTCTCTTCTAAGTACTGTCAATTATGATCACATGATATTTCTTTCCCTAATGTCCTAAGTTCCTTCTTACATATATTAGGTTGGAGGGTCTGCTATTGTTTCCCTGACATCCTTTGCCCCCTTCATTTCACACTGCAAGATCTCACATTTGCACCATTGTGATATTTTGTGGTCCTCTCTACGAACAAGGCATTGCCAGAATAATAATAATGCCATACTTGCCATTTTCTCCCATGATACCATTCTGGTTCCAATTCTTATTGCCTGGATAATGGAGGATCCGGGTAGGGTCAATAACTTTTCTACACATTTTCCTTCATCAGCATCCCGCTTGCTCTTACCATTTATATATAAAATGTCAGCACCATATAAGAACTGAAGAGGTACCATAGCCATATAAGCTTTCAAAACAGGTCTATTTCACATTTCTCCATAGCTGTTGTTAAATTTTCTCAGGCCACTAACCAAGGTTAGTGCCCGAATTCTCAGTGCATGAAGATGTGTTTTCCAATTCAAAGATATCTCAAACTACATTCCTAGGTATTTGCACTCCTTAACTATCTCCAATTTAGTCAATCCTAGGTGCCAGCTACATTTCTTCCTCTTTTTACCAAAATATAAGATCTTGTTTTTTTCAGGTTTACTGTTCATTTCCTATGGCTACAGTATTCACTAAACACCCTGAGCTTCCTTTGCATACATATCTCTGTTTGGTCTAAGATCACCAAGTCGTCTGCATAAAGTAAGCATATAATATGTTTCCCATCTATTTTTGGGCTAGCACCCTGTGCCATACACAAAGTAGCTGGCAAGTCTCCTGTAAACAAGGCGAAAAGCATAGGGGCCAAGATGCACCCCATCTTAGCTCATTTCCAATAGATGTCTTCTGTGGCATAGTTCCCTCTGTATCCAGGATGACCTGAGCCCGGTTATGACTATGCAGCCCTTGTATTATGGTCAGGAGACCCTTAGGGATGTCTAGGTCTCTTAATGTCTCCCATATCCAATCTCGGTCTACTAAGTCAAAAGCTGCCCGGAAGTCGACAAAGCGGCAGAACAGAATACCCCTCTGCTCCATCAACTTCTGTATCATAGCCCAGAGCGCAAAGCAATGTTCTATTGAGGAGTGGCCCTCCCTAAAGCCACCCTGTTCAGGAGGCACAATCTGGTTGTCTTCGGCCCACTCCTTAAGTCTTCCCAAACTATTTTTGCAAACACCTTTTTACCAACATCCAAAATGATTGATTCACCTTTGATTTTTAGGTATCTTTATGTCTCCCTGGATAGGTATAATACTTGCTCCTCTCAGTTTTAAGGCACTATCCCTGAGTCAAGGATGCTATTAAACATTTTGGTGAAGAAGTCTGCTCACAAATCTGGTCTAGTATTTATAGTCACTGCCGGGAGGTCATCAGGGCCAGCAGCCCAGGTTTGTGTTAAATTTGATATGATTCGTCTTACAGTACATACTGTAAAGAGAGATCTAGTATCCTTCTCCACGTCCATCCATGATGTGTTTCTCTGTCTTGCTTGATATACCCCTTCCCCATATATTTCTCCCAGATATCTCTCTCAGGCATCTTCTGTCACCACACAGTTTAGAATCCCATGTTTCTTACCAGATCCATCTTAGATTAACTCACAGAACCTTTTTAAATTTTTTGCTTCAAGTAGACTTCCCTCTCTTTATGTATTCTCTTTTGTTTCCAAATAGCCATGTTATATATTTGCTGAGTTTCTGTAGTCAGTTAAACATATCTGTATCATACTTTATTTTTAGAATTTTAAGATTTCTTTCCACTTTTCTCATGTTCAATTTTAATTTCCTACATTCCTCGTTAAACCAGTTTTTATTATTACTCTGGCTTCCCCCCTTTCTATATTCCCTATGACAATTTCTTCTTAAGTCCACCCTTAAGCATTGGACCACTTCGGAAATACCATTTTCAAACCATCCTAAGTTAACAGTATGGGGATATCGTTTGGTGTATGACCCTGCTGAAAGGTCCTAGTTTTCCAATATAAATCCTCTGTCAGGCGAGTGGTGAGATGCCTGCGGTAGTTCAATTGCAGAGGAATTATTGTTTCTCTTGATTTTTATTGCCTCCTACAATCCGAAGTGTTAGAGGACAGTGGTCACCTCAAAGGCTCTAATTAGTTCAAATGTCCAAGCATGGATAAAAATATAGGATATTGGGCACGGTTCGTTGCTTATCCTAAATGTGTGATTTGCTGGCCAATCTGTCTCCGTCCTTCCATTTATGCAAACTAGGCCCAGTGAGCCCAGGAACTTTCCTACGGCTATATCTCGCACTATGAGTCTAGGAAACAGGCAGTCTTTGTCTTATAAGCAGACAATGACACTTTATAACATGAGTCAACTCTCCGTGGGTCTAATTTGTGGTTGAAATCTCCCATCAGCATGAACAGGTCTCTATGATGTATCTAAATTATATCCTGCATATCTTCTTTGAACTTTTCCAGTTCTAATGCATACTTTTTATCTCAACCCCCTGCATATACACATTTACTATGACTGACTTTATACTCTGGGGTAGGATGCAAAAATGTCACTCTACCAGCCACTAGCCATTTGCAATTGGCTTTCAGGGGGAACAGCTTCTTGGCTACTTTATTTGATATAAAGGTTATTTGTCCACCAGATGCACATCCCAATTGTCCCTTTCTAGCCAATGTATATAGTTGCGCATATCCTTCAAACAGAGGGGTTTCGTCACATAGCCAAGTTTCCTGAATGCATACAATTTTATGGCAATTATTAATTGTTTTAAGTTGCCTGAATTTGATGTTCTACTAAAGCCATTAATATTCCAGGTAAGTATGCCCAAGCTGTGCAAAGACTCTCCCCTCTCTTCAATTTCACTTAGCCAGGTTTTTCCCTCATTTACGTATATCTTTTTGCTGTGTTTGGGCCTGCTCCAAAATCCTCCATTACATAAGGTCTTATAATGATTTTGAGATCCTCCTTATCTTCGCTTCTCTGGCTGATCAGTCTGATCTATCTTAATCCCAACCCCGCATGCAGGATTTATCAGGAAGGGTTTCTCATATTTGTCTTCTTCTGGCTGTTCTAGTCTGGGGGCAAATCTAATCCCTTCTTTAAGTAGCTCCTGCTCAGTGTTTAATAATGCTGACTTGACCAGCCGTGAATATAACAGGACCTTTGCTATTTAATTTCCCATTCTATTTGCAGTAAGTCCCACTTGTTTAAGATCGTTAGTCCCTATATCTCTCAAGCGTAGGCATTTGGAAAAGGAAAAGAGCAATTGTGACTGCTTTAATTGATATAGGGCCAGATGTAGGAAGCCTAATACCGGTCCGTAACGGGCAAAATTACCGAATTTTGGCCGTTACCGACCGGTATTAGGCTCTTCAGATGTAGGGGCCTAATTTAAGGATTCTGTTATTTACCGAATCGATAATTTAAGGAATCAGTAAAGTATTGAATTTTTAAATACTGATGCAGTAAATTACCGAATCCTTAATGTAGGAAGCCATCAAGTGAGTGCTTTTCACTTGTAAGGATTCGTTATTTACCACCAACTACAAGTTGGTGGTAAATATCGAAAACCCAAAAAAAAGCAATTGTGTGCTTTTTTCAACTGTGCCAAGTGGCAGACATAATGTGTGCCACATGTGCACCCATGCACTATACAGTGGTGCAACAGGGTGTCTATGTGCCACCCTGCCACCCTTGTAAGTCTGCCCCCTTTTACTGATTCGGTATTTACTGAATCAGTAATTCTCATTTATTCCTATGGGCCTCCAGGCCCATAGGAATTAATGGGAAATATCGAATCGGTAAATACCGAATCAGCATTTTCCGAATTTTACCGATTCGGCAAAATTTACCCAATCATTAGCTACATATCATTTACCGATTATAAAATACTGAATCAATAAAATTCAGTATTTTAGAATCGGTAAATGATATTTACTTACATCTGGCCCTTAGTTTCTTTACTTTCTTTCCATCTTTCTTTTGTTGTGTAGATTCAAAATATAACAATAAATAATTGTCTGATGATGATTCCCTGCCCTTCCCTTTTTCTCATAATCCCCCTTTATCTCTTTTCTTCCCACCTGTTTTCTCATACCATCATCACATTCATTTTTAGTCATAGACTGTGTTCTGAGGTTCTTTATTCTACTTTACAATTTCCTTTCCTATCTTTTCTTCCTCTATATGTTTTTTATATTTCCCACATCCATTTTTGTCTCTGGGTATCTTGTTTTCTAATCTTTTTGAGGCAATTTTGTTGCACCATTTTGCCCTCCTTGTGTATTTACAATGTCCTTTTCTTTTATTTTAAATTCATACTCTACTCTTCCTGACTCTTTTCCACGATCTCTTTGTCCTAAGTATGTATTGTTTATATCTTCTTGCTTCTCCCTGTTTCTTTATAAGCATCGGGTAGAGAGATAGGGACACACACTGCTTTTTGTTCCGGGGTGGGACCTCTTTCTCCTGCCCTATCTGAGGGGTACACCTTCCACAAGCTTTTTTTTATAACTGGTCTAACTATCAAAGGCATATATTCTCTAATTTGTTTCAGTTCCCCCACAATCAGTTGTAACTGTTCTTTCTGGGTTTATAGAATGTCATTATTCATCACTGATACTTCCAACAGGCCATGCAAAGATTTTTGTAGGATCAGCCTTACCTCCAGCATTGAGGCACTTGCTGTTGCTGTAATCTCGAGGGGAGATAATGATCCTTCTACATGGTCATTCACTATAGCCGGGAGCAGTTCCATTCGTTCACTTGTCTCCGTTTGTACTCCTTCCCTCTTGTTCAACCTCATATTGCTATGATTATTGACACTGTCTACGCTCCCCTCCCATTCTTAATCTTTTAGCTCAAAGTCTGTAAGGAGAAGAGGAGAAGGAGACAGTCTTAGCTCTAACAGGAAGTAACTTATATTTAATATATCCTGATGGCTTGCAATGGCGACTCCGCAACCTGTGATGTCAAGCTAGTTGATACTGCTTGCTTTCTCACCCATAATTGTCAATCATGTAATCGTTGGCTCTTCTTAAAATATTTACCCACAAAGTCTTTTATCAACAAAGAAACTGATGCCCCACCTTTTACTTCCCCTGCTTTGGTTTGCTTGGGGGTTTTGATCTGTGGCTGTTTTATCTTGTTTTTACGTCTTGATCTTGGGGTTACCTCCTCCACACAATATTTGTTTCCTCTCCTCTTGTTTTTGATTTCTTTCAGCTCCTCTCCTTCTTCTGCAATGCTGAAAGACTTAGCACAGTTATTTTGCCCTTTACGTGCTTTGGTTTTCCCTTGCGCCATATCCTTCTTTCTATTGGCTTGCCCACCATATCTTATCAGCTATCCACATCAACATTTTTCTATTTTAGATCCCAAATTTATGCAGCAGCTCTGCTCAAAGAAGGTTACTTAATATGTCCTCCTTTTATACTTTTATCTCTCTTTCACAAATTCTCCAGGTATTTACCTATGCTCACCAACTGACTCACAGCCTTACAACCCCTTTTATGCCACCGTCCGTTGAAACGTTATTTTTTTAATTTCCTGTCTCTGATCCAGGTTTAGATTTAAATCTTTTCATAGGCCTTATATCTTCTTTTCCTTATTTTCTGATTTCCTTCACAGATATCGTACAGCTGGGTATCCCCTGCCGCAAGCCCGCCCACAGCTCCTTGCTGGGGGCTAACTCAATTGCACCTCTTGTTTCCCTGGCCTTTGCTATAAACAAGGGGCACTCACGGTTAAGGTGCTCTAGTTTTCCTACCTCCATGACAAGCCACTCCAAAATGCTAATAAAAGGCACATGAATCTTACAAGTGATTCCCTTCCCTGGATCTCCCTTTCTTAGTGCTGGCTTCCTTCCCCACAGCGGGACCAAGGCATGTCTATATGCTGGCCTTACCACAGCATTAGTCACAAGCTTCCGCAGCAACATTGACGGCAGCAGCTGAGACATCGTGGCTTCCAATGGCCCCTCAAGCAGAGCTGGAGCGGGTCTACACACTGTCCTTGCATCAGCGGCCTCAGCTACAGTAGCGAGGTCACGAAGTGGTGAGGTTTACATCAGACAATGACGCGTCCAATGATTTCTGGCTTCCTGTGTCTGACACTGATACTGGGTCACAGATCACTGCAGACAGGGTACTGTATGACTCAGCAATCAGGTGAGCAGAGGTCCAGTGGATCAATCAACCTCCTTGAGGCACCATGCCATGCAGGTCATGTCGGGTGTTGTGGATAGTCATTGCTGGTGTCGACAAGTTTATGGTCTCTGCAGGCTACAGATGTTGTACCCCAAAGTGCAGATCTTGCATTGCTGGTAGTTGCTGGTGGTCACTGTAGCGCAAAAAGTTGGGTTCCCCGGAGGTTCGTCTTCGTGCAGATGGCAAGATCTTCTGGGGAACAGATCAATTCACAGATGCAAAGAGCCTAAAATGTCAGGATTTCTAATTTTCTTTACGGAGGAGCACAACTGATGCCAGAGCAAGGGTCCTGGACCTGAGGTGTACCTCTTGGGATCATGAACTTACTCCAGATGAGGTCATCATGGCTCAGGCAGGTACAGTAGCAAGTTCAGTGCAGAAGGTCATCTGCACAGTTGCAGGGTGACCTTTGGGGTTTGTTGTGTTCCTGTAGGTTCAAAAAGGAGGTCCATCACAAGCCCTTCATCAAC
The DNA here is from genome assembly GCF_964263255.1 of Lissotriton vulgaris. Classification (NCBI taxonomy): domain Eukaryota; kingdom Metazoa; phylum Chordata; class Amphibia; order Caudata; family Salamandridae; genus Lissotriton; species Lissotriton vulgaris. Next base: position 990,575,083 of record NC_141695.1, read on the forward strand.
AATCTCCTCACCGATGATGCAGGACTACGTACCACAGCTTCTTAGAAGAGAATTTTTAATTCTGCCTGCAGAATTGGAGGAATTTGATAATTCCGTGTTACTCTTGTACCACAGAATTACTAAGAAATTCTGCCACTCCGCCAACGCAATTAAGACCGTTAGCTACCTCAGCTGGTTACACCATCTCTACTAAGTGCTCAACTACATCCCCAAAGGCAAAGGTTCAGCTCTCCTAAACTTACAGCAGTGCACCAACAGCAGAGGCCAACTTCCTGACAAATGTGTTTATGCTAACTGTGCCAACACAACAACTATTTCAATGGCAAAGCCCTATCCATTGTGAGAGTTTTGCACCTCCCCTATGCCTGCACCAGATGTAAGTCCCAAAAGCCTGGGTTTCTGACACTCACCAGGCTACTTCCCCTTGGGCTCTATTAGCCCTGGGCATGTTGTCAATACGGTCAGGCCCACACTGAATGCACATAAAACTGGAATTATGACACAACGGTCATCAGGTGACACGTCAGCTCAATGAGAATATACAACGCCAGGTTTCAATGAATTATTTTTATCTTATTGGTACGCCAGCGAGTTTATGAGAAATAGAAGGTATCAATCTTATTGCCTGAAGCAACCGTATTACTTTTCAAAATATGGCTAATAATTAATTTTTGATAAAATATTATCACATATTTTAGACTCATAATTATATTTAAAATAAAATGTGATACAACAAAAATGTTAATTCGCTTTGTAGATTTACATATAATCCAAACATGCTGAACTAGTTGTAGTTAACCACCACTCCGTTATGGCCCCCATCGAACATGCATCGAATCACATACCTTTCATCGGTTTCAACTGGAGCTCAACCCATTGGTCAGGATCACAGCACGTGTGAAGAGATTACGACCCTGAGTGGTTCTGCTAGTCAGCATTTGACAAATGACAAGGCAGCAATCATAAACAAAATCAAAACATTGTACATAATGCGCAAATATGAAAAAGAGACTAAAAGCGCAAGGCTAATAAAAGCTGATGGATGCAAAATGAGGGACAGTCTTAAGAAATATCCTTAACCTTGCAATAAGTTCATTAGAAAATGTTACAAATTGAGCTGCCTAGTGTAAATACTTGAAATGCTGATGACTCAATGTTTTAAAATATCAAGTGGTCTTGGCTTTTAGAACTGTTTGTGGCAAGTTTTAATGAATCAGGATTTTTTCTGTGTGGTTTGAGTGTATGAAATTAGGATTGCCTTTACCGACTAGAGTGTCCTAACACAGCAACTTTGGTGCCCCTGTCCTCTTAGAGGGAGATTTCTGGTAAACCACATTAAAAAATTGTCCATTTCTAATTTGTTGCGCCTGAGATGATGTCCGCAAGTGGGAATTTTTGTTTGTGGTAGGTGATCAGAAGCCCTGCACCTAGATCTACTGTACAGGAAAAAGTGTCAATCTTTGAACAGGCTGTGTATGACCCCCAGAGTGGGGACACCAAGTGGGAGTGCTACTAATAAATGCAGTAGGTGGTATGAAATGGATGCTTTGAAATTCTGTGTGTTAACCGGAGCATTGCTGAGTTATGACATAGATGATCTTTATTGAAAGAAGAAGGCTGAAAGTCTGGGTGGGCAGAACTTCACGGAATCTCGCTGAGGTTTTATATACCTCTGCCTCCACGGAATGTCATGGAGTATAACCCAGCGAGTTCCACCCCCCCTACTTTAGAACTGGCCAGTGCATGATGGATCTAAGATGCAGAACTTTGCACTCATAAATAAAGTAGGACACTGGATCACGGCGCCCTAGAACCACCAGTGCGCATCACATTCCCGACACAGGATCTCGCAACTCTCTGCAAATTAGGATTTAAGGTACTTTGGTCAGCTGGCCTAACTGGGTCCTGGTATCTGGCCTGTGCTCCATCTAGGTCCTTCTGAACTTGTGACTTTGTCCCGGTCCAGCCACCCATATAACCACAGATGGTGCTTTGTGCTTCTAGGCATTATTTATGGTAAACAGACATAATATCGAATCCAAAATATCGTTTGGACAAAATATCGAGTAAAAAATATAGACTAGCCAAAATATCGACCAGACATAATATAGACTATAAAAATATTGAGTAATATCGATATTAATAGCCAAAATATCGATTCAAAAATATAGACTAGACATGATATCGACTAGATAGAATATAGACAAAAAAAAATCGAAAATAAGGTAGTTATTATTAATTTTTAATAATTGTGTAATATAAATCTGTAGCGGGTTGTGGGTTTATAGGGGAATAGGGTGGGAAGTAATTTAATTATAAATAATTAATTATGTAAATTATTATTAATTGTTAATTAATTATTAATTGGTAAATAATAAAAATATAATTGGTAAAACATAATAAATAATTAATAATTAATTTTTAGTAAATTATATTCTGTAGCGGGTTGTGGGTTTATAGGGGAATAGGGTGGGAAGTAATATTATTATAATTAATTAATTTTGTAAATGAATAATAATTGTTAATTCATTATTAATAGGTAATTAATTATAATATAATTGGAAATTAATTATAAATATTTAATTGATAAATAATTGATATTTAGTCAATTATATTCTGTAGCGGGTTGTGGGTTTATTGGGGGATAGGGTGGGAAGTAATTTAATAATAATTAATTAATTATGTTAATTAATAATAATTGTTAAATAATTATTAATTGGTAATTAAGTAAAATATAATGTGTATATAATTATAAATATTTAATTGATAAATAATTAATATTTAGTAATTTATTTTCTGTAGTGGGTTGTGAGTTTATAGGGGGATAGGCTGGGAAGTTATTTAATAATAATAATTAATTATGTAAATTAATTAAAATTGTTAATTAATTAATAGTCATTTTAACCCCTACGCTATCCAGCGCTTTCCCTACTGTTGCACCCACTGGAGTGGGAATAGTAATTTTAACCCCTACGCTATCCAACGCTTTCCCTACTGTTTCACCCACTGAAGTGGGAATAGTAATTTTAACCCCTACGCTATCCAATGCTTTCCCTACTGTTGCACCCACTGGAGTGGGAATAGTAATTTTTACCCTTACGCTATTCAACGCTTTCCCTACTGTTGCACCCACTGGAGTGGGAATAGTAATTTTTACCCCTACGCTATCCAACGCTTTCCCTACTGTTGCACCCACTGGAGTGGGAATAGTAATTTTTACCCCTACGCTATCCAACGCTTTCCCTACTGTTGCACCCACTGGAGTGGGAATAGAAATTTTTACCCCTACGCTATCCAACGCTTTCCCTACTGTTGCACCCACAGGAGTGGGAATAGTAATTTTAACACTTACGCTATCCAATGTTTTCCATTCTGTTGCACCCACTGGAGTGGGAATAGTAATTTTTACCCCTACGCTATCCAACACTTTCCCTACTGTTGCACCCACTGGAGTGGGAATAGTAATTTTTACCCCTACGCTATCCAACGTTTTCCCTACTGTTGCACCCACTGGAGTGGGAATAGTAATTTTAACCCCTACGCTATCCAGCGTTTTTCTACTGTTGAATTCACTATAGTTGTTACAATAAATTTTAACCAATTTGCTATGCTACGGTAAAAATATTATATATGTTTAGTTAATAACATGTATTTAAATATATATATATTTATTAATTGTAATTTTTTTTAATTTACATTAATTATTTATTAATATTACATTTATTTAATCATTATATTAAATATATTTATTTTTATATTAGTTTTAACTTAATTTAAAGACATAAAAAAACGATATTTTGACAGTCTATATTATTTACAGTCGATATTTTAGAGTCGATATTTTTGTACTTACCTGTATAAAGATAGAAACTCGATATTTTGTCCATCGATATTTTCTCATCGATATTTTTGCAAGTCGATATTAATGGGCTCGATATTATTTCAGTGATCCATTATTTATACCTAAAATTTTGAAATCACAGATCTCAGGTTCTACTGATCTGATTACTCTATGTATCTAAAATGGCGTGGGATTTTTCTTGTGTTGTGTGATTACTTAATTTCTGCTTGTGTGCTCCCTAAATACTTTACGTATTGCCTGCAAGATAAGCATGGCTGCTTTAGTGTCCGGTTTCCAGAGGGCAAATCACCGGTTAATTTGGGGTCTGCTTGTGTTTCACCCTGACAGAAATTGGAGTTGCTGCTTCAGTAGGGTATCTACCCCTCAACCAGTAACCCAATTTCCAACATTGTTGTTTAGTGGTGAGATTTAGATTTGTGTTTGTGCAGTGCCATACAGGGATTTTGTGCAACACTAAATCCCAGATAAATCATTTGATACCATTTTAAGTTTCTTTCATTTTCTCCCTGGTTGGCCTATTTGCTTTTTCTATATTCCCTGCCATTATACTTGACTGTTGTGCATGAAATCACAGGTTCAAGGTTATAGTCTGAGCTTGCCAACATGGATGCCTACACTGTGACTGAGCTCAAGCAGATTATGCAAGGAGAGGGGACTTCGAGCCAAGAATAGCAGAAAGCTGGAGCTCCAAAAGGCGCTGTGGGCCTGGGTGGAAGTCCACCAGTCTTTGGCAGCAAAAGAAGCGGAAGATGATGTGGAAAGGCAAGAAGAGAACCTGGATACTAGTCCTGAGATGAAGCATTCAGGTAAGGGGGAAGATTTGTCTCCTAAGTTGGAACTCCCTGCTAGAGCATTGTATATTCCCAAGGTCTTTCTCCAGAGGAGGTGGCAGACAAGAAGGCTGACATGGAGTTTAGGTTTCAGATGCTCAAGCTTCATATAGAAGAAAAGAAAGGTGTCATGAAGGCAGATAAACCCTTCGAAGAAAAACAGAGATTAGCCATGGAAGAGAGGCGAATAGCTCATAAACTGGACATCAGTGCTAAACAGGTGGAGTCCAGCAGCACTGGTGGCTTAATAAGGGCAGTGCCCTCTGGAGACAAGATAGTCCGCATTCCAAAGGACCTGGTGCCTAACTTTGTTATAGAAGATGACATCAACAAGTGGTTTGATGTCTGTGAGTTTGCTGTCTAGATGAATAAGGTCCCTGAGGAGGACTGGGGGTCCAGTCTCTCGAGGCACATACTCATTGAAAGAGGGATGCAATATTGGCCCTAGACAAAGGGGACAGGATAAGGTATCCCCACATGAAGGACACTTTTGTCAGGAAGCATGGCCTCACCCCACAAAAGTACAGGTAGAGAGAAAGCCAGAAACTGCCCCATCAGTCCTACATGATTTGTGTAGTTTCCTTTTGCAATTCACTGGATGGTTGGGTAAGGGCAGTGAAGTTAATGATTAACAAGGGCTGTACAATTTGATGGCAGGAGAGCACATGTTCAGGCTTTGTTTTGCAGATCTGTGCCAGCATCTGATTGTTTGGAAGCTCACTAACCCCAGAGGGCATGCCAAGGAGGCGTACTACTGGCTTAGCACCAGGGTTCACAAGTAGGGATCTGTGGAATACCTCTACAAGGGTAGGCATTGTCCTCACCAGAACAAAGATGGGGATAAACATAAAACAGGGAGTTCTCTAAAGGTCCCCAAAGTATTCCACTGGGGGAGGATTTTTAAACCCCACCTGAGAAAAAGAAGAATGGGTTCCCTGACCATAGGTTCCCAAGGAAGTTCACCCTTAGGTGCCCTGAGTGGCAAGAGATTGGGCACTTCAAGGGTGATGCAAAGTGTCCCAAGTGGGCACAGTTTCCCCAGACAGACAGTGGGATTGGTTATTGTAGCCCTAGTTAGTGTGGGGTGTTAATGCAGAGGTTACCTTAGTGTCCCTGGGTGACAAAGATATGGTTCCAAAGACTTGTATGCTTAGCAACACCAACATATACAGGCAAGGTATCACTATCAATGGGAAAAGGGTTGAGGCTCTAAGGGAAACATGAACAAGAATAAAATCCATGAGAGTTACTATTTATTGGCTCTGGTTCACTTTCAATGTAGTCGGGTATCAAGTTCCTTGAGGGCAGCTTTGAGTCCATTTACACCTGTGGAATGTCTGCTGAGTAATGACCAGTAACGATCTGGAAAGAGATGGAGCTCCAGGTCTATCTGACCCCATGGTCCATGGCCCCCTGAGAGAGTAGTCAAGAGGACTTATACCTCAGGAGAATGGACCAGGAACATGCCAAGAAGAGGAAGAAAAGGGGTGCAGGAAACCTGCCCCTGAAACTCCCATGTTGCAGGAGGAGGGAAAGCCTGAGGGACAAGACCTGGAACCTACATTGCCAAACAAGGAAACCTTGCTGAACTGACCAAATTGGAGGAAGGAAAGAGATCCCACCAAGGAGGAGTTCTGCAGTGCTCAAAAGGAGAGCCCTGTCTCAGGAAGCAGGTGGCACCTCTGGTGATCACTTATTTCCTGGGAGAATAGTTTCCTGTAGAGTGAGTTTAAGGCTCCTGAGTCTGGTGTATCCTACATGTTGGTTGCCCCCCAGTGCTACAGGGCCTTCCTACTATAGATGGCTCATGATGTTTCCCTGGCACTCCATCTAGGGTAGGCTAAGTCTTTTTTCATACTTGTCACCCACTTCTATTAGTCCCGGATGAAGATGGGCTCAGATGTGCTCTGCAGGTCATATCCGACCTGCTAGGCCAGTGAGAAGTTAGAAGGGAGGCACAAGGCACCTCTAGTACCCCTTCCAGTCATTGCCACCCCCTTTGAAAGGGTGGGCATTGACATTTTTGGACCTCTGCACTCTAAGACAGCCCTGAGCAACAGGTTAATTCTGGTCTTGGAGGGCCATGCCATCCGGTACCTGTTAACTATTCCTCAGGGCAAAGTGACTGGACCCACAAAGATTAGGCCACTGATTGGTATATTTACCCACGGGGTTGTTCCCCAAGGAGGTGGTATCCGATTGTGATGCCATCTTTATGTCAGCAAACACGAGTCAATGTGGGATGAGTATGGGGTAACATACAAGTTATCTACACAGTATCATCCCCAAACAAATGGACTTGTTGAGAGATTGAACAAGACTGTTTAAAGCATAATCATGGGCCTTTCTAAGCTCTTGAGGTAGAAGTGGGGGGTCCTCTTGCCATGTCTATTATGTGCACACAGAGAGATACTGCAGAAAGGGATTGGAGTCTGCCTCTTTGAACATCTGTATGAGGTCAGAGGGCCTCTCAGCATGGCGAAGAATGGATGGGAGCAAGCTCGCAAGATAGACCCTCAGGCTGTGTTCAGCTACATGCTGGCCCTCTGCACCCAGATTAAGCGCTTCTGGAAGAAGCAAAGGAGAATCAGGAAGCCAGTCAGGAGGTTATGAAATAGTGCTATTACCAGAGGGCCACTCTGTTTGAGTTTTATACTGGCCAGAAAAGTGTGAGAGATGGAGCCTGGGGAGCACAGGGCCCGACAAGATCAATGGCCTGGTCTGGGCCCTATGAGGTGACAGAGCAGAAAAGGGATATCACCTAAATGGTGGACCTAAAAACTCACAGGAACCCTTTGAGGGTCCAGCATGTCAATTGCCTCAAGCACTACTTTGAGAAGTCTGAGGTTACCATGTTCCTAGTATGGGATGGTGGAGTAGAGGAGGAGAGTGGACCTCTCCCTGACCTCCTTTCTTCCAAGGAACCTGATAAGTCAATGGAAGGTTCCAATCTCTCCTCATACCAGGACCCTAGAGCAACAGAGGGACTGTCACCAAGTGTTGGGACAGCTCTACTCCACAACTCCAGAATTCACTACATGAAATTGACACTGGGACAGTATGCCCGTGAAGAATACGATTAATAAGCTATCTGACAATGTGAAAGTCAGCATAAAAGGGGAAATCTTCATGATGCTGGAGCTAAGGGTAATTGTGCCTTCATGCAGCCCGTAGTCCAACCCAGTGAAGTTGGTCCCCAATGCTGCCACTACGGATTCCACCCCCAGACTCCTGTTCATTATGAATTACCAGGGACACACAATCCCCCAGTTTTATGAGCTCGATTGATTGGGGCTGCCAAGTTCCTCAACACATTTTATTGAACATCTGGGCACTGGCAGATCCCCTTAACTGAGGGAGCCAAACAGGTTTGCTTTATCTACCCTAGGAGGCCACTTTCAGTTTGAGTGTTGCCCTTAGGTTTGAAGAACAGCCCTCCCACCTTCCAGAGATCGGTCAACCAGATCTTGGCTGGGTTGAAGAATTTCAGTGGTGCCAATGATGACACTCCAATGTTCAGTTTTAGCTGGGAGGATCACCTGTGCCACCTCAGGAACCAGGAACGAACAGAGAACAGAGGTGGAGTGCAAGAGAGAGGGAAGCATTTGCAATGGTCTAGGCACTGAAGAAGTTGAGACCATACAGGTTTGGGACTCTCTTCCAAGTTAACACAGACCCCAGACCTCTCAGATGGCTAATGTCCTTAGGAGTGACACCGCTGGTGTGTGAGTAGTGTGCGACCCCACCCCCATTTGTAAATTTAAAGCTCCCTTGAGCAGCGGGCTGACGAGCCTGGGATCCCGCACCTACACGCCTGTTTGGTACTATACCTGGCAGATATTAGCAGCCATCCGCAACCCCAGAACACTGCCTATCCCTGCTGACGAGGGGTGATATCCCGAAACACGTGTCCAGGGATGGCGAAGACAGCGAAGATAGCGGAAGATCGAAAGATGATGCATCGCAAACACGTTACTACATTGACCAGAGTCCTTAGGTGCGACACCGCCGGTGTGTGAGTAGTGTGCAACCCCACCCCCATTTATAAACAAAAAGCACATCTTGTTGAACTTCGGTGGTGGTCCCATCCTTTTAGGACCACCCCAAGCACAGTTATTGGCAAAAAAACAATCCCAACCAAAGGCCCTGCAAAGCATTATGGGACGAGATTAGCAGTGGGCAGTGAATATTATAGTATCCAATATCAAAATAATTCTACAAAGAGCTGCAGTTCAACTAGTCGTTACTAGATGTCCCTCACGAGTCAAATGGAAAAGCATTGAAATTATTCTTACATCAAGCTGCAGTTCCACTAGTCGTTATTAGATGTCCTTCACGAGTCAAATGCAAAACCATTGAACCCTTTTCACTAAGCATTTGCATTTGACTAGTGAGGGACATTGGTTGGGATTGTTTTTTTGCCAATAACTGTGCTTGGGGTGGTCCTAAGAGACCACCACTGAATCGTTCAAGAAGATGTGCTTTGTGTTTTCAAGGCTTCTGCTTGGTTCTCTCCCTAGGTTAGGGAGTAACCCAAATTCATCACCTCTCTCACTACTTGCTAATTTTTCAGTTTCACTTTTGTGAAAGTACTATATGCTCTTTCACATATAGAGATAGATACTTATGTTATAATAGCTGGCACTGTGAAAGGTGCCATTTGCAATTATTTCACAGTGTAGAAAAGTACACAGTGCTATGAGCTACGCCACGCAGTACTACGTGTACTACGTGCAGTTAAGAGTATACCATGTGCAGCTACGTGTAGTGCTACTACGCAAAATACGCCCAGGGTTATTCTAAACTGTTCTCAAGTGCTTATGCTCTCTTCTTTAAATATGGTAGGATTGGCTTGCATCCAATTGGCATATTTGATTTCTTTACAAGCCTCTAGTACAGTGTTAAAGTAAATGCTGCTAGTGGGTCTGCAACACTTATTGTGCCACCCAGTGAAGTAGCCCTATACACGTGTCACAGGCCCCCTATTGCAACCTGGATGTGCAGTTCTAATCTGTCGCTTAGTCCTGGCAAGATAAGCTTCTTTAAAAAAAAAACACACAGTCCTTTATAATACATATAGGTCACCCCAGGGGTAGGCCATAATTAGCTTACATGGAAGGGTGCATTGTATTTAAAAATCTCTGAAATTAGTTTTTCCTGCTGCAGGGCCTACCTCTTCCTTAGGAAAACACTGGCTTAACTTATTACATCTACTAAGTGATAACTTTCAATTGGGAGCAGTTATGAATGTTATGTTTGGTATCTGAGAAATTGTAATTAAAAATCCTCTTTAATGGTAAATTCAGATTTTAGATACAATTTTGAAAATTCCACTTTTAGAGAGTTGCAATTTTCCTGCTCTAACTATGTGTTGCCTGCAGCCTGTTCCTAGTTCACATGACTGGGTGTAGTTGGTCGATGGACTTTGTTTTCTACTCTCAGACATATGCCCAATAGAAGGCTAGGTGTGCTGGAATGGGCCATAAACTCGCAGGAACAAAGCTAAGCACAGCCCCACTTGCAAATGAATATGCTGCACCCTACCTTCACACAAATAACTTGTCAGTACTGCATTGTTCATGAAACCAGATTGGAGCCAGGACAGGGGAGGCAGGAAACATCAAGGACTTCAAAGGGAATTCTCTAGAACCTTTTCCTACTTCAAAGTTGCGCCAGATATAAATATTGGACCCTCATAACCAACTCTTGAGTACATCTCTTGACCAGTGGAAGACTCAGAAGGACTGCTGTGCTGCTTTGCAAGAATGACTGCTAATCTATTGCCTTGCTGCCTAAGTGAAGGACTGGACCTGCATCTTGAATCCAGGACCACCCGAGAGATTCCAAAAGCTGTTTGGCTGGGATCCTGATCATGATTTCAGGAACAGAAAAGGCTCCAATGACCTTGAACCCAGCAGCTGGAAATATGTATGCTGTGAGTCCTACCCTGCAAGTCGTGCCATCACTGTCCTGGACCTTTGCAAGAGGGCCTGAATATGCTCTGCCAGCCAAGCTGTGGTCCTATGAGCAGAACTGACACAGCACAATGCATGTCCTCTCAGCTGCATTTGAACCTCTGCAGTGCTATGCATCCCCAATGCAGCATAGCAGCACGTAGCCTCCTCATAACCACGGATGTGTGACACATCCTCGATGCAGTCCTACACTTCACAAGCCTATTATTGAGGGCCTCCTTGATGGCGATGTAGGGCTCCACACAGCAGCTTCTTCAGAACCCAGTGGTGTGTGGTGCATCTTCTAGTCGGGGTTTTGCATCGCAAACCCCTCATTGATAGCATCCTCAACAATGATGCAAGCCTGAGCATCACAGCTGCTCTGAATGTGTGACGCATTCACGAGTGGGATCATGCTTCGCTCCGCAAACCAGAATTTGCATAACTTGGTACCAGTATCTGGCCTGCACTCCATCGCAGTCAGTCTGAACTTGTGACTTTGTCCCGATATGGTGGACCCAGATAACCACAGTTGGCAATTTCTTATTCTGGACACTGTTTTTAGGTAAAGATTTGAAATCGAATATCTCCAGTTCCTTTGATTAATTTTTTTTTTTTGGTCTCAAATAAATTATTACATGTTACTCCATATTTCTAAATTGGTGTGGGGTTTTTCTTGTGTTGTGTTTTCACAAATATTACTGTTTGTGTGCAGCACACATACTTTACACATTGCCTCAATTTTAAGCCAGACTGTTTTAGTAGCAAGCTACTGGTGGGTTCAAAACATGTTAATTTGGGGTTTACTTGTGTTTCACCCTGACAGAGATTGTGGTTGCTGCTTGAGTAACGTTTCACCCTTTTCAACAACTGACCCGATTTCCAACACCTACCAAACCCCAAAACAAAAGGTATCACTTATTACAAGTTCTAAGCTAACCCAATGTTATCCTATGGAATAGGTATGCCAAGATATGTAAGTCTTCAAAGAACATGTCCACATTTTCAATTACAATAAAGCTTGTCAAATGGCCTGTTTAGGGCCTACCCTAGGGGTTATGGTAGTTATTAAAAAGGAAATTTTAGGCTTGGCAAAAGGATCATTTTGCTAAGTGGAATTGCAGTTTAAAACTGCACATACAATCTACAAAGGCAGGTCTGAGACATGTTTGCAAAGGGCTACTTATGTGGGTGGCGCAATATGTGCTGCAGGCCCACTAGTAGCATTTAATTTACCAGTCCGGGTATATGTCATAACACTTTGCTAGGGTATTACAACTAAATTAAATATGTAAATTGAGTGCAAGCCAATTCTACCATGCTTTGAGGAGAGAGCACAAGCACTGTTAACCAGAGGTAAAATGTGCAGAGTCCTAAAGCCATCAAAAATTCATCAAAACAGGAGGGTTGAAGGCAAACACTTTGGGGGTCACTCTGAAGTGAGGGCCTGCTAAAAACATAAGTGACCTTCACAGCTAACATCCTGCTATTTTTTCAATCAATGTAACTGCAACAAATGATGGACGGAATGCTGAATGACTCAGACATTCCCCCCGGTGAAAGATCTGGGTTAAATCCATTGTTCTTTTGCCCACTACGCTACCCCAGTTTGGACCCAGCCATATGCAAATTAGTCTTAACTAAGCCTGGGCGTAGTTCGCGTAGCCGCACTCCGCGAGCTACGCGAAGATGCACTTGCACTCCGCGAACTACGCATAGCTCCGCGAGCATGCGTAGTAGCTTGCTTGACCAGTTCGCAAGCCATTTTTCGTCTTCGGGAGCGCCGTGGAACTCTGGAACCTGCTCGACACCACATCTCCAGACGTTGCCTTCCTCACGGAAACATGGATGAACGCCAACTCAGCGCCCGACATCGCCGTCGCCATCCCGGACGGATACAAGATCACCCGGAGAGACCGCGTCAACGAGACAGGAGGAGGCATCGCCATCGTCCACAAGAACACCATCCGCATCACGACCAACTCAGACGACACCCTCACAGCCGCTTAACATCTTCACTTCCAGATACACACCGACCCCAAGACCACACTCAGAGGCACCCTCATCTACAGACCCCCAGGACCTCGCACACAATTCAGCGACATTGCAGACTTCATCAGCCTGCACGCCCTCGCCTCCGCTGACTACATCCTCCTAGGGGACCTCAACTTCCACCTGGAGAACAACAACGACAACACCACCACCACCCTGCTGGACAACCTCGCCAACCTCGGACTCATGCAACTGGTGAACACCCCCACCCACTACGCCGGACACACGCTTGACCCAGTCTTCTCCTCCAGCAAGTACATCTCCTTCAGCCACTCCACCGGACTCCACTGGACAGACCACAGCTGCGTCCACTTCAGCTTCAGAAAGACCAGGACTCACCACCACCCGCAACAGGTTCCCCGCAGGAACTGGAACAAGATCACCACCGACCAGCTCACCACTTCACTGAGCCAGAACCCTCCCGCCAGCTCAACGGACCCCAACCAAGCAGCCAACAACCTCACACAGTGGATCACCAATTGCGCTCGCCCAACCAGCCTCGACCACTCGCAGTCCGGCTTCCGCGCCAACCACAGCACCGAGACCGCCCTCATCGCAGCCACTGACGACATCCGAGCCCTGCTCGACAACTGGGAAACAGCGGCCCTCATCCTCCTGGACCTCTCCGCAGCATTCGATACGGTCTGCCACCGCACCCTAGTGCAGTGCCTCAGGAACATCGAAATCCAAGAGAAGGCACTGGAGTGGATCATCTCGTTCCTCACCGGAAGAACTCAGAGAGTCCGCCTCCCCCGTACAGATCCAAGGCCACCGAAGTCATATGTGGCGTACCACAAGGATCATCACTCAGCCCCACCCTCTTCAACGTCTACATGAGCCCCCTCGCAGCCATCGTACGCCAACACAACCTCAACATCATTTCCTACGCCAACGACACCCAGCTGATCCTCTCCCTCACCAACGACCCAGGAACCGCCAGAACCAACCTACACGAAGGGATGAAAGACGTAGTCGAGTGGATGAGGAACAGCCGCCTGAAACTGAACTCAGACAAGACGGAAGTCCTCATCCTTGGATCATCACCCTCCGCCTGGGACGACTCCTGGTGGCCCCCTGCCCTGGGCAGCGCACCCAAACCAATGGACCACGCACGCAACCTGGGCTTCATCCTGGACTCCTCCCTCTCGATGACCAGACAAGTCAACGCCGTCTCATCATCATGCTTCAACATCCTACGCATGCTCCGAAAGATCTTCCGATGGCTCGCCACCGAAACCAGGAAGACGGTCACACAGGCACTCGTCACCAGCCGACTGGACTACGGAAACACCCTCTATACCGGAACCACGGCCAAACTCCAGAAAAGACTCTAACACATCCAGAACGCCTCCGCACGACTCATCTTGGACATCCCCCGACACAGCCACATCTCCGGACACCTGGGAGACCTTCACTGGCTCCCCGTCAGCAAGAGAATCACGTTCCAACTCCTCACCCACGCACACAAGGCCCTCCACGACCTGGGCCCCAGGTACCTCAACAATCGCCTGACCTTCTACACTCCCACCCGCCAGCTACGATCGACCAGCCACGCCCTTGCCGCCGTGCCACGCATCCCAAGATCCACCATGGGAGGAAGATCCTTCTCCTACCTGGCAGCCAAGACTTGGAACTCCCTCCCCATCCACCTCCGCCTGACCCAAGACCACCTCTGCTTCAGGAAGCAACTCAAGACATGGCTGTTCGAGCAGTAGCGGACCCCCCTCCCCCAAGCGTCTTGAGACCCTCTAGGTGAGTAGCGCGCTATACAAATATCCTGATTGATTGATTGATTGATTGCCTGCATGCTCGGGATGTGTAACGCGCAAAGTTACCCATGAGGTTTGTCCCGCCCGCTCGCGTCCCCTTATTTCCGGTCACTACTAACGTGTTCGCGAGTTATTCTGTGCCAGATTGCAGTTTCTGCGTGTTCGGCAACTCGATCTTACCGACAAGCATGCTCGCGCTCGCGAAAATGCTATTGAGCGCGCGAGAACTACGCTACGCAGCAGTTTGCGGAGTATTCGACAACTTTGCGTTCTCCGCGGAGCGCGGAGTTGCCGAAACTCCGCAAACTCCGCGAACGGAGCGTAGTTCTTCGCCCAGGGTTAGTCTTAACCCTGTGCCTCATGGGAACACTCCAGACTGAACATGCAAAGCAAGGCCCTCGCTGGACTGGAAACAAGCATCCTGGGACCGGTTGCAGGCTATGTCACTCTTCATCAGCCAGGCTAGCTTCAATCAAGTGGCACAGTGAGCAAGGGACTCACATCTGGGCATACCCCTCCCATTTAGGGTGAAAAGTGTAACTGCAACAAATGATGGACAGAATGCTGAATGATTCAGACAATCTCCCCCAGTGAAAAGACCTAGGTTAAATCCATTGTTCTTTTGGACACTGTGCCACCCCAGTTTGGACCCAGCCTCATGCAAATCAGTCTTGACCCTGTTGCTCATGGGACAGTCCAGACCGAACTACCAAGCCAGGTCCTCCCTGGACCAAAAACAAGCATCCTGGGACCGGTTTCAGGGTATGTCACTCTTCATCAGCCAGGCTAGCTTGAATCCAGTGGCACAGTGAGCAAGGGACTCACGTCTGGGCATACCCATTCCACTTAGGGTGAAAAGTGTAACTGCAATGATGATGGATGGAATGCTGAGCGATTCACACATTCTCCCCCATGACATCGCAGTTGACATCTCAAATGACATCACATATTGCATCTCTGATGACATCCAGTGACTATGAGTGTTTAATATATATACCAAGGTGTATTGGTGACTCAGTGGGTGTATGAGTGCCTGTATGGATGAATCGATGGGTGTGTGACTGACTGTATAAGTGAATGCTCTGTTAATGTATTGGTGAGTGACTAGGTTGTAGAATGTTTGTATCTGTGCCAGTTGTTGTGTAAGTGGCTGTATGGGTTGGTGAGTGGGTACGTGAGTGGCTATATGGGTGATTGATTGGTTATCTTAGTACCTGTATGCGTGTCTGAGTGTCTGTGTAGCTGGGTGGAAGGGTGTGTGACTGCTTAAATGGATGAGTTAGTGAGTCAGTCAGTGGCTCTATGAGTTAGTGAGTGCATAAGTGAGGGCCCGTATATGTTACTGAGTGTGTGTATGGCTGTGTAGTCGAGTGAATGAATGTGTCAGAGGTACATGGGTGAGTAACTGCATATGTGAAAGACAGTGTAGGTGAGTGTTGGAGTATATGAGTGACTGCATGTGTGAGTGAGGGATTGTGATAATGGCTGTATGGGTGAATGTGTGCTTGTGTCAATGACTATATAGGTGAGTGCGTACATTTTAGTACTTGTATGAGTAAGTGAGAAGGTGTGTGTGGCTGCGTTATTGACTGTATGGGTGAGTGAGTAGGTGTGTGAGTAGCTCTATGAGTCACTGTATGGGTGTATGAGTGAATATGGCAGTGTCTGTTTTAGTGGGTGCATGGATGTATGAGTAGCTGTATGAGATAGTGAGTGAAAGTGTGTTTAGACCTATGAATCATTGAGTGGGTGTGTAAGTACTAGCATGGGTGTGTCAATGGTTTATACAATGGCAGTGTGGAAGTTTGAGTGGTGGGATTAATGGTTATAAAGGGGTGTGAGTAGGTGCATCAGAGATTCTGAGGTTGATGTCATCAGTGATGTCATTTGAGATGTCATCAGTGATATCACTGACCATCTCATGAGCGATGTAATATGTGAATTCATGAGCAGCACATTGTGGGGTGTGAGTTATAGTTAGCTCAGCTAACCATAACTGCTGATTTTCTCTGGTTTTCAATTAGTGAAATGTCAGCCTAACTATAATGCCCCAGTGATATTTGTTTTTTCAGTGAGTTCAAAGTTTTTTAAAGTATGTTTCCTAACTATAACATACTTGTAACCTTTGTTTTTTCCAGCGAATTTCTATGGTTTTCCAAAATCTATTTTGTAACTATAATATCCCTGTAACCTTTGTTTTTTCAGTACATTTCTAAGTTTTTTTTTAATATTCTATGTCATATCTATGACATTCTTGTTTTTTCTATTATTAATAGTAAGCATTGCATATGTATTGTGCAGCACTTATTGTTGTATTTGTCATGTATTTATTTAGAAAGTACATTAATCATCTTAGCTATAGATATTTTTTGTGTTTGTGATGAAGTCCTAATCATCTCTGTGTGCAAATGTAGCATGTTTTTTGACAAAGTGTGGAACAAATACATAAACATATTTCACATACATACATACATTGTAAGTCTAGCTGTTTAGTGAGATATTGATTTAACTTCACCTTCTGCACGTATTTGTTGAAAAAGTGACATCTGAAATGCATTTTCGTTGTTCGCAGTAACAACGACAGACTCAATATGTCAGCTGTTGTGACTACGGTGTGTTTTTGACAGAGTGTAAATCATGTATATGGACATATTTTACATTACATTTGATTACATTACATTTGACTCTAGCTGTTTTTTAATATATTAATTTAACTTTGTATTTTGTAAAAAAAAGTTAATTTCAAATTCATTTTTCTCATTCGCGGTAAAACTGGACTTCGCAATTACATCGGTATTCGTGACTAGCGCGTGTTTTTGGCAGAGTGCAAAACACATACATACATATTTTACATTAAGATTGACTCTACCTTTTTAGGAAGATATTGATTTAAGTTTCTCTTTTGTAAGTATTTATCGAAAAAAGGAAATTATATACAAATTTTCCTCATTCGCAATGACCCAGGAAGTTGCACTGACATTGGCAGTCGCGACTACTGCGTGTTTTAGACAGAGTACAAAATACACATATAGCCATCTTTTTTTAATAAGTTTGACACTAGCTGTTTAGTAAGGTTCTTGTTCGCGGTGATACCAGAAGTCACGGGATGTTGAAAGCTGCAACTACCATGTTTGACAAAGTGTAAAACACATATAAATAGACATATTTATATAAAATGTGCCTGTACCTGTTCAGTAATATATTGTTTCAAATATATTTTGTATAGGTATTTTCCCAAAAACATTTTAAAACAAACTTTTAGTTTTTGCGGTGAAACCAAATGTCGCGATGAGAGTAATATACACGAATAGCACATGACTTAGAAATAAAGACATTTAATTGACTTACAGTGTTTCCTTTATTAATGGAAGTAAACACCCATTTCTCTCCTTTCCAACTACTGGCTGGTTCATTTCAGTAGCTCCCTCAAATTCCTCTTGTAAATTGTGCATTTATTTTTCCTTTTTTTGGCAATTTTCTGAAAAATTAAATGTAATATGCGCAACCAGAGGAAAACCTTTAAGCGGTTGAAGTTGGCCAAGACTCTTCGGATGAAGAATTACCAATAAAAAAACCAAGCAATGATTGGTTTTTTTTTTCACATTTCCATAGGGCGAATCGAAGACCACAGCTAAATTGGTGAGGTGCAGGCAGTGTGATAAGATATTTTGAGATACAGCAAAAAAACATTCATGTGGTACAACAAGTATGTTATACCCCTTACAAACATTTCACAAAAGGCATTTTAAAATTGCAGAGAGAGAGAGAAGGAGAGGGATCATTAGCCTCCAGACCTCCAGCTCTGCTGTTGGTGACACAGTCCAACCTGACGTGCAAAAGAGATGTAGTGAAATGTCAGCAAACTTAAAATGTTTTGCTACCGTTTGCATGGACTGTAACACCATTGAGGCAGCCAGAGAGCAGTCCCTAGAAGTAGTTGTACAGAATGTGAAATGCTTTCACCGTTATTTTTTTTTATTTTGTTTTATTATAGCACTTTAAATATACATGTTTTGTCAATGCTTACAGGTATGGTATTTGTGTTGTCATTTTATTTTTCAAAATAATAAAAAAACAGTAAACAATGAAGAAAAACTAAAAAACTAAAACAAAATCAGATAAAAAATGGTTCTGATCGGGACGACCTTTTCTGGTTAAATAAAGATAAGTTGAATGAAAGATTCTAATTGCATGAGTGTATGAGTAGTGCCCAGGGGATTGGAGGAGTAAATGAGTAGTGTCTGGGTGATTGGAAGAATCTATCAGTAGTCCCTTGATGATTGGATAAGTGCTTGGGTAGTGCCTTAGGGATTGCATGACTGCATGGGTAACACCTAGGTGATTGTATGAGTGCATGCGCAGTGTCTGGATGATTGTATGAGTGCATGTACAGTGCCTGCATCATTGGATGAGTGCAAGTGCAGTACCTGGGTGAAAGAATAAGTGCAAGTGTAGTGCCTGGGTGAATAAGTCAGTGTACGTGCAATGCCTGTGTGATAGCATGACTGTACGGGTATTGCATGCATGATTGTATGAATGCATAAATAGTGCCTGGGTGATTGAATGAGTAGTGCCTGGGTGATTAGATGAGTGCATTAGTAGTGCTTGGGTGATTCAATGAGTACATGAGTAGTGCCTGGCTGTTTGGATGAGTGCATGGGTAGTGTGAGGATAACTGGTGAGTGCACGGGTAGTTCCTGGTTGATTGCATAAGTGTATGTTTAGTATCAGGATGATTGAATGAGTGTATGGGTAGTGCCTGTGTGATTGGATGAGTGTATAGGTAGTGCCTCTATGATTGGATCAGTGTTTGGGTACTGCCAGAATGATTGCATGAGTGCATGGGTAGTCCCTGGGTGTTTGGATGAGAGCATGGTAGTACCAGCTGATTATATAAGTGCACAAGTAGTACATGGATGAGTGCATGGGTAGGGCTTGGTTGATTGGATGTGTGTATGGGTATTCTCAGAGTGATTGCATGAATGCATGCAAAGTGCTTGTGTGACTGGATGAGTTTATGGGCACTGCCAGAAAGATTGAATGAGTGCATTGGTACTGCCTGCGTGATTGGCTGAGTGTATGGGAAGTAGCTGGATGATTGCATGAGTGCATGGGTATTTCTACATGCCTCCACAACACCAAAATGCTCATTGTTCTTGTACTTTTCCCTCATACACAGGCCCAAGGTAGTGTAAGAGCTGGAATATGACAGGTGACCATTTAGGCACTCATTACAAATTAAGGACTAATGGTCTATTTTACAAGCCCATTGCGCCGGCTGTGTGCCACTTTTTTTATGCACCAGAGGAGCAATTGGCATTCCTGTATTTACACGTAAAGTCACCATGTTAAGTCACCCTGCATGACTCTTCATGGCCTTGTAAATGTGGGCCGATTTCACACATTACTCTACATGAAAGGGGTATGCCCATGCAACATCCATGGAATCTGACATTTCCAGATCTGCAACGTTTTGTAAAGCTGGGAACACGTCAGAATCTTAGCTTAGTAGTGGCACAACTAAAGTCTTTTATTTCCCCTCTTTTTTCATCTTTCTATGTGTGCTGCATTTTACAGCATGCATAAAAGAAGAAAATGCCAAAGGTCTCTTCCTGCACAAAAACAATCATACAAAAACAACATGAAGCAAGGGTGCCTGCACTGGCACATAGCAGCTAAATTGGAAAGGGGCGACCACTCGGTCCCCCCGAACGTATGGCGGAGTACCACGATCCCCCCGGGAAGCCATCTTGGGCGGGAGGCGAGTCTCGGCTGGTATGCCCGAAGCGGCGTAGCCGGGGCGCGCCTTTTCCCGCCCTAGAGTGGGTTGGCCTAGACACCGACGCGGCTGGCCACGCCCTTGGGGCAGGCAGGGGCGGGTTTACGCCCGCCCTAAAGACGGATAAAAGGAGAAGCAAGATCCGAAGGCATCCTCTTGTTCCTGTGCTCTGAAGCTGCACCTCCTCGCTGCACGTGAGCTCGAGACGGAACGAAGAGCCAATTTTGAGCGTTGTAATCTTTCTTGTTTGTTTTCCAGATACTCTGTTGGAGAATGCCGAAGAAGGCGGGAAAGCGCATGACTACTGACCAGATGCTGCGCGTTCTTATGAAAGAGATGACTGAGTTAAAGAGGCGAATGGATGAAAACGAGGAAGGGGGACCGAAACGTCCTTTGGCGGGAGCAGCCCCGGGAGGGAAAAACAAGAGGCCCAGGAGAGGGAGAGCTGTGGAAGACATCCCGGGCCCTAGTGCCCCGCTAGAGGAACCCACCCCCGTGCCGGAGGGAGGGAATCCGATTCCCGTTGTGGTCACCCCCGTGTCCGGGGACGATATGCCGCCTGAGCTGGCAGCACAACTAGCAGCGTGGTTGGGTAAAGATAGTGAGGGCACCACGGCTGTCGACGCGCAGGTACTGATGAAGCAACTGCGTGAGTCACGGGAAGCAGCGAAGGTACCCACACCGGCTGCGGTAGTAGAGAAGCCACAGGGGACAGGTTCGGTCGCAGAGACGCCGTCCGGTTCAGGTAGGCGGCCATTGCCGATTGCAAGGGATGAGTCAGCACCTTCTCGTAGGGAAAGGGTGGGTCAGCATGTTCCCTTGGCTATTAAGGAGAAGATATGGGCGGGAGAATATGTAAACATTTTCTCGTTGCTTACTGATCACTATGAAATGGAGCATGTTAAGGGCCAGAAGGATCTCATGCATCCGAGTGTTTGGCGCGCAAAAATGGCCGCCTTTAAGGTGAACGAAAATATTGGCAATTGGGGCAAAGCGTGGGGGGTCTTTACATCGATCTTGGGGGAACGAAGGCCCGATCTGCTGCACGAATTGCCGATTTATCAGTCTCGAATCATGGGGTACTCGGTATCACATGAGGGTAACCATTGGTTCTGCTATGATAATCTGTTTAGAAAGGCTAAAGAACATGTTAAAAGCTTAACTTGGGATTGTTATGATTCTGTGTCTTGGGATAAAATGAAGGAGACTGGTATGTTGAAAGTGCCATTGGTGGGAAGTAACGTTGGCGAATCCTACTGCCAGTATGCGGGGACGCCCTTTCGATCAGGTACAGGTACCGACAATTACTCGAGGCCTGCCGGAAATACAGGAAAAAGGGGGGTTTGTTGGAACTTCAACAGGGGTAAATGTACCAGGCCCCAGGGATCGTGCAAATTTAGGCACGAATGTAGTGGGTGTGGGCAATCGTCCCATCCTGAGTCCACGTGCAGAGCCAAAACGGGTGATAACGGGGGTAGAGGAGGCGCCAAACAGGTCTAATATAGTCCGAGGGGCGCCTTTACCTACCCCGATTGATACCTTGGCGATGATTCCTTGGCTCAGTGAATACCCGGATCGTACTTCTGCTGGGGTGTTGCGGAACGGGTTTTCTTATGGTTTCCGCATCCCAGTGGGGGACTTTCAAGGTGCAGAGAAATGTAAAAATCAGCTATCGGTCTTCCAGCATACGACCGTGGTACAGGATAAGATCAGGAAAGAGGTGACTCGAGGTCGAGTCGCCGGTCCGTTTAGTGTACCACCGGTTCCTAACTTTGTTTGTTCCCCTTTGGGTGTGGTCCCAAAGAAGGACCCGGGTGAGTTTCGGCTGATACATAATTTATCAGCCCCACGTGGTCTTTCTGTAAACGAAGCGATAGACCCGGAAGTGTGTTCGGTGCGGTACGCATCCTTCGATGAGGCCGTAGCCATTTTGAATCGCCTGGGGCCCGGGGCGCGGATGGCAAAATCTGATATCGAGTCAGCGTTCCGGTTGCTCCCGGTACATCCAGACGATCAGCGTCTCCTAGGTTTCATGTTTCAGGGTCATTATTACATGGATAGGTGTATGCCGATGGGGTGCTCTATATCTTGTGCCTATTTCGAAAAATTCAGTACTTTTCTACAATGGGTCTTCACAAGGAAGACGGGTTTCCGAAATGTGATGCATTACCTTGATGATTTTTTGTTCCTGGGGGCAGCCGGGGATCCGGAATGTGGGCAGGCTTTGGCACAATTTTGTGTCTTGATGAATCAGTTTGGCGTGCCATTGGCACCAGGTAAGACTGTGGGGCCGTCCACTTGCCTCGAGTTTCTGGGGATCGAGTTGGACTCCGATGAAGGTTGTTTTCGTTTACCAGCCGAAAAAGTGTTAAAGTTCAAGACATCCCTGCAAATGTGTATACGTGGATCCAAGGTCAAACTACATCAGTTACAGCAGCTAGTGGGCCAGTTGAATTTTGCCCTGAGGGTTATACCAATGGCCCGCCCCTTTTCTCGTTCGATTGCTCAAGCCATGGTCGGCCTGAAGGAAGGCCACCATCGCACGAGGCTCTCGGCTGAGGTCCGCCAGGACATGCGCATTTGGTTGGCATTCCTGGCGGATTTCAATGGTCGAGTCGTCTGGAATAAACCGGCCGTGTCCTCTGAGGAGCTGGGGCTGTGGACGGATTCGGCAGGGAGCATAGGGTTTGGTGCCATCTTTGGCACAAGATGGTCGGCACAAAAGTGGCCGACATGGTGGCATGACAGTGGATTGACAAGTAACATTGCTTTCCTGGAACTTTTCCCCATTTTAGTGGCCCTGAGAACTTGGCCCGAAGGGTTCAAGGATCACTCCGTGGTATTCTGGTCTGACAATATGACCGTGGTCGAGTGCATCAATAGCCAGGCAGCACGATGCAAATGGATTTTGAGATTACTAAAAGAAATTGTTTTACTGTGTATGCAATTGAATGTGTTGTTTAAAGCTAGACATGTCCCAGGGGTAATGAACCAGGCAGCTGATGCACTGTCTCGTTTTCGTATGCAGGCTTTCTGGGGTTTTCTTCCCACAGCGGACCCGGAGCCGGCACCCTTTCCCGAAGCTCTCTGGTCTCTCGGTGCCCCGAACTTCGTAACCTCGTGGGAGAGAGTTTAGCACCCAGGACGAGGAAGGCATATGAAGGGGCGTTCCGGTCCTATTTAGCCTTTTTGGGGACTGATAGAGAGGAGCTTTGGGGACAGGAGGAGTGGGTGGTAAATTTTCTGATGTCTTTACACCTGGTTGGGAAATCGGTGGCCACGGCTCAGAGGCATCGGGCTGCCATTTCTTTTGTTGCTAGGGCTCATGGGATTCAGGACCCGACAGCGTCTTTCGTAGTACAGAAAGTGCTACGGGGGTGGCAACGCCTTGAGGGTCGCAGAGTAGACGAGAGGCGCCCGATAGGTTTGGATAGGCTGGCCCAGTTATTATCCAGACTCCCTGCTACGTGTTCATCTCAGTTTGAGACAGTGTTATTCCGAGCCGCTTTTACGCTGGCATTCCATGGGGCTATGCGGGTAAGCGAACTAGTGGCGAGGAACAAGCAGGATGTGACAGGAGGATTGTGCCAGGAGCACGTCCAGATCAGAGGGGAGATGATGACGGTCTCATTTGTCAGGTCCAAGACCGATCAAAGTGGGATGGGTGACTGCGTAATCATACGCAGGATTCCCGGGTCCTCCATGTGCCCGGTAAGGTGTCTAGAGGATTATTTAGCACGGAGGGTGGCATCATGGGGGGGGACCTTGTTGAGACACGCTGACGCCACCCCACTGACAAAGTTTCAGTTTCAGCGGGTGCTTGCGATGTCGATTGCCGCTGCGGGCTTGAACCCGGGCGAGTTTGGGACCCATTCCTTTCGGATAGGGGCTGCTACAGAAGCTACAGCCAGGGGTCTGAATGTTGAACAAGTTAAACGGGTGGGGCGTTGGTCCTCCAATTGTTATAAAAGGTATGTGCGGTTGCACATGTTGTGAAGCTGTAACAATGTACTCACGCTTCTTGTTTTTGTTTGGTTTTCAGTTGCGCAAGCCTACGAGGCGGGGCGAACTTTGCAGTCGACCCAACACCGGGCCAGCGGTCAGACATCACCGGCTGCGAGAAAGGAGGTGTGGGTCGTGGGCCACTCATACGTGAGACGTGCCGCGGACGTATTCAAGGCAGGTGACATGATTCACGTGGCTGGGGAATACGGGTACAGTGTGTCCTTCTACGGAAGAGGCGGTCTCTGTATTGACCAGTTTCAATCATTTTTTGAGGGTTTACTAGGGCGGACGAGGTCACCGCCGGCTGTAGTCATAGTACATCTTGGGGGTAATGATTTGGTCACCACTGGTAGACGACTTCTCCTTGAGGCAATGCTTTCCACTGTAAGTTGGTTAGCTAGGAGAGTTCCAGGGTGCACAATTGCATGGTCCCATATGATCCCACGACAAGTGTGGCGGGGGGCTATTTCGGTTCCGGCTTTAAATCATTCTGTTAGAAAGCTTAATAACAAAGTGAGTAGGTTGTTCCTTTCCAAGACACTGCATTCTATTTCACATGGGTGTATTAATGATGACAGTATGTATTTGGGGGATGGTGTGCATTTGTCTCGGGTGGGGAATGAGTTACTCATAGGAGACTACTTGGCATGGCTGAAAACGTTATAACATGACCTTTAGGTAGGAGTTGTGTGGGGGGTCCGGATAGCCGGTCAACTATCCGGCCTGTGGCGGTAAGGTCATGATCGGTGAGCACTAATTGGAAGATCCCTATGAGTGGGCGTCACCCAACACGGATGGGAGCGCTCGGGGGAGGTGGCCATTGGCCCCTCAACGGGGAGGCGGTCCCTTCTAAGGATGGGTCGCCGAAAGAAAAGGAAAGGCGGTCAAGGCCCCTTCCTGGGTAGGAGGGCTTACAGCCCCCTCCTGGGGAATTTCCCGGGGCCAGGACGTCTGCGACGGCAGATGTGGTAAGTTGTGTGGGGCTTGGGGGGGGGTCTACGCTACCTTCTAGATACCTCACACGAGTCCTCGTACGACCTCTAAGTGGCGTCGAGTTTTATTGGGGCCCCCGTCAAGTCAAGGGAAATTGGTAATTGCACTTGAGGTACGCCTCTGGGCCGCCCCTCACAAGTGAGGGCGATATTTCTGGGTTAGGGATCTTGACACCGGTTACGACCTTGCCGTTGGCCCTTAAACGTTAGGATGTACAATTTCAAAATTTCAAGTAAATGTTTTGTAGGATGTTAGTTCGGCTAGGAGAACCTTTGTATTAGAGAATCTGTTAAGGTTAGCCAAACATCGCAATGTGGTAATGAAATTGTACATAATATGAAACTGTTTATTTAATGTTTTAATTTTGTTTCATATTTTAATAAATACGGCCGGGAGGGTTACTCCCTCCCGTCTTCCAAAGACTTCAGAACTGTTTCCGGTTTCCCATCCTTGGGGATTGTGTTGAGAGGGGGTGGCGGGTATCTCAGCCATATGGAAAGGGGCGACCACTCGGTCCCCCCGAACGTATGGCGGAGTACCACGATCCCCCCGGGAAGCCATCTTGGGCGGGAGGCGAGTCTCGGCTGGTATGCCCGAAGCGGCGTAGCCGGGGCGCGCCTTTTCCCGCCCTAGAGTGGGTTGGCCTAGACACCGACGCGGCTGGCCACGCCCTTGGGGCAGGCAGGGGCGGGTTTACGCCCGCCCTAAAGACGGATAAAAGGAGAAGCAAGATCCGAAGGCATCCTCTTGTTCCTGTGCTCTGAAGCTGCACCTCCTCGCTGCACGTGAGCTCGAGACGGAACGAAGAGCCAATTTTGACCCACCCACCAGCCCCTGAGGACAGCAAGTGGTTTTTTGAATAAAGTTGATGGATAACTCTGATTGTCGTTTACAGGTTGTGTTATTATCGTGATGATTGTGAGTATGTAATAAAGAATGGTCGACTTGTGTTACATTTCGCAAATAAAGAAATTCTGCTTTAGTGTTCATTGGTAAGCATGCATTTAATAAAAGTGTAATTGCTACTGTCTTTTTAGTTTAGTCATTTAGTTAGCATTGTCGTATTTATTTTGGTCGGGCGGTAAGGTCATGATCGGTGAGCACTAATTGGAAGATCCCTATGAGTGGGCGTCACCCAACACGGATGGGAGCGCTCGGGGGAGGTGGCCATTGGCCCCTCAACGGGGAGGCGGTCCCTTCTAAGGATGGGTCGCCGAAAGAAAAGGAAAGGCGGTCAAGGCCCCTTCCTGGGTAGGAGGGGTTACAGCCCCCTCCTGGGGAATTTCCCGGGGCCAGGACGTCTGCGACGGCAGATGTGGTAAGTTGTGTGGGGTTTGGGGGGGGTCTACGCTACCTTCTAGATACCTCACACGAGTCCTCGTACGACCTCTAAGTGGCGTCGAGTTTTATTGGGGCCCCCGTCAAGTCAAGGGAAATTGGTAATTGCACTTGAGGTACGCCTCTGGGCCGCCCCTCACAAGTGAGGGCGATATTTCTGGGTTAGGGATCTTGACACCGGTTACGACCTTGCCGTTGGCCCTTAAACGTTAGGATGTACAATTTCAAAATTTCAAGTAAATGTTTTGTAGGATGTTAGTTCGGCTAGGAGAACCTTTGTATTAGAGAATCTGTTAAGGTTAGCCAAACATCGCAATGTGGTAATGAAATTGTACATAATATGAAACTGTTTATTTAATGTTTTAATTTTGTTTCATATTTTAATAAATACGGCCGGGAGGGTTACTCCCTCCCGTCTTCCAAAGACTTCAGAACTGTTTCCGGTTTCCCATCCTTGGGGATTGTGTTGAGAGGGGGTGGCGGGTATCTCAGCCATAGTGCTCCAGCGCAGAGGAAAGCACAAGGATGCGTTGTATTGTTGTTAATACGTCACATACCTGTGCATTTAAAGTGATGCAGCTTGGCGCAGCAAAATACCCTGAGGTGCCGAACTGCATCATTTAGTAGTAAATGAGGCCCTAAGTTCCAATCCTGTGGAAAACAAGAGTTTTGGCAGAGATTGGAATAAATAACAAACTGTGTTATAATCATCACACCTTCGCAGTTTCCTCTTATACATTTCAGAAAGTTGAAATTGCAGAAATGTATTTAAGGAGAAGTCCTGTAAAAAAGATAACACATGCAGAATTTGTGGTGGTAAAAAACAATTATCAATTATACTTCATTTCCTCTTGAAAGCTCGGAATAGGAGGTGTTTCCCATGTGTTAAATACCTCACTCGGTGGTAATTATATTTACCACATGTAAATAACCCATCCTATTCACACCAGCTTACAATGAGGGCCCTAATCTCTCTAAAAACCACAACAACTGAAACTATTTGGTTGTTAATGAAAGGAAAGGAGGCATTTCGAGAGAAACAAAATCATTCAGTGGCATTGCTTCCTTCTATTCTTCGGTTCCTCCAGCGTTTCAAACAACATGCTTCAAAAGAAAGATTTGACACTACCTTTGTCCTCCGTACTCATGTCATGCCTTTTGCATGTTTCTCAGTTTTTTCCAGGAAAACTTTAGTCCATGCTCTTATCATTCTCGCAAGATTACTGCAATTCACTTTTTGCAGGAAGGCTGCATGCACAACAGAGTTCAAATCGTCAAGAATGTGGCTGCGCGCTTAGTTCTTGGTCTCAGTAAAAAGGACCAACTAGCATTTCATCCAAACTCTTCCACTTACATTGGCTCCTGATGCACACGCAGTCCTCCTTTTAGAGCAATATACGTTTGTCGCGAAGCCATCTTCTGTCTCCCTTCCAGGAACTACACAGCCTCCCTCCTGTTGCCAAACATCCCTGCACATACTCTTCGTTCTAGTTCTTCAAATTTTTAACGCCTTATTAAATTTTGGAAGCCTCTTCCAGGGTGCCGAGCTTTTCCCGTGTTCACTGCCAAAGCTTGCAACAAACGCCCTTCCGTTAAACCTCTTTTGCAGAAAACTGTCACATCACATTTCTAAAACATGTTTAAAACATATTTTTCCATCAAATTCTCTGCATAGGTATTCTCTTAGTATGAGTTGGTTACAATTCTTCTTTGTGTTAGCACCGGGCCACCCTTTCCCTAGGTAATCGTGTGCCTTACAAACCTCAAAATTCTTTTCGCATGTCTGTAAAATCTGCAAAGAGAACAATCCAACCTGCCTTTGCCAGCTGATGAAAAAAGTACACGATCAGGCTCCAGTTTATAGAAACGGTGCCCTATACTTTCATTGTTTAATGTCATTTTTGTGGGAAAAAATGCCATCCTTGCACAAAGAAATCTCTACTCCTACATTGCTTCGATTTCTCGCTTCACATTTGTCCTGTGACCTGTTAAGTACCTCTTTATGTCCGGCAAATTATGCACAGTATAAATAGGAATACTAAATCCGTCGAAACAAATTAATGGCGGATATAATTGCAAATAAGTAGCATGCAAATTGTGTGAGGGTGCCAACGACTGCATTACATTCATCTCAAAGCCGTGCATATTCAGATTATCATTATATTTATTGATGCATGATACCGGGTTGGCAGAATGTATCATAACCAAGCAATATTTTATCATCTGTAGGATTACGCTACAAGATTAGTGCCAATAACCCAATTTAGCGCCATGATTTCTATTGTAGAACGAGCGCCTGACTACATCTTTATTACATATCATAAAGTAGGAATATAGCTAAAAAACAGATTAAGTGCCTTCGCTGCGTTTTTTTATTATAAACATGGTATGCTAGACAATGATAGCCTCACGCTACTGGTTCTAGAGTTGTCCTCCTTTATGCACTTACCGTTATGGTGAAGTATTAATACATTGCATTATTCTATTTACTCCGAAAAAATGTCGAGGCTCCAAATTCGACATAACCTATTCTCGTATGATTCTTCACAGATGTGCGTGCATTCATTTTTCTCCCTTCAGGTTTTGAAAAAAAGTTTATTATGATCATTTGCTTTCCGTGATTGCTTCTAAATATGCCTCCCTGACAAAATAGAGAAGAGAAAAGAGTTCACATGGTTCCTTAATAAGTCTGGAAATGTGCTAACTTAATGTAAAATCAGTTATCCTGTAAAATTTAATTGGGCCTGTCAAGGATAATTTTTGCTCATGATTTACAACTGTTTAACATGTTCTTCCGATGCAGATTTCATTCACTATGGATATTCATGGGCTCAAAATAACGCAGTTAAAAAGCGGGACCCACCAGAAAGAGAATACAGATGTGCGCTTTCAGTATTCTAAATGACATATTGAAAGTTAGTGCTTTAATGTATTTATTTGAAAAAGTTACATATAGCCGTATAGACAAGCAAGTCAATGCTTCGCGGTTGGCAAGTATAAAACAGGATACTAACATAAATATTTCATACCATTCCTATGAATGTAAATAAGTTTTTTAATTCAGCATACTTTGAAAATGTACATCAAAACTCACACATATTGGGCCTGCTTCACGAATGTAAGTATACATTTGTAGTTAAACTCATGTAGATCTATTCCAAACCCTTAAATATATCTCTTTACTTTTTTATTAGTCACAATTTCTGAGTGGAGATTTACATACAGAGCAGACTTGTGTTCCCTCTTTTGAAGGGTTGACAGCTCCTACAACAGAATTTAGGAGTGTAAGATTACAACTATCAACTTTTCATCTATTGGGCAAGATCCGAAACTGGGGTGAATATCTCCAATTGACATATGATCGTAAGGTTACTTGCAGTGATCTCAGGGGCAAGTTGCATGATTTGTACTAGCATGGGTCATAGTGGGAGCCCGATTTCGTGGTTTTGATCAGTTCTATAATTTGTTGGTCATTTAGGGGGGAGTAGGCAGTGAGACTAACTTTAGTTGAAATTTGGCTGATCGATCATTCTCCCTTCTCCATTGAAGAAGACGAGGCCGTGAATTTATAAAAAATGAGTTACAATTTTGACTGAAAGAATAAGGCCAGGGAAGTACAGGAGAAACTACTACTCTTCTGTCAATCTATATACGGGACATTGGAAAGCTGTTTTACTGTTAAAAATATTTATTTTGTAGAATTCTTTGCGCACTCTATTTTCTGCATGAAAAACTGAGTTTAGTTCTTTTATCATAATTTTATAAGCTGCAACACATTGCTTATGATTAGCTTTTTCAACCTGATTATAATACATTCTCCAGTGTCTTCTTTGTTTTCTGCAGATCCGTTTTTGGTTTTTCAGTCTGGCGGAGAACCATGGTGCAGAGGGTTTGGATCTGCTGCATTCAACTGCCATAGTAGGAGATAGAGCCTGCACTGTGAATCAAATCCAATTATAATGATAAAGTGTGAGGAGCCCTGAATTATTAGGCTTATAATGAAGAAAGTCGTTTAAAGCCTGTTTGAAATCTAAAGGATCTATTTTATTCCAGGCTTGATATGAAGAACTGCCGAGCCCTCGAGAAAGCCTGGCGCAGAGACCCAACTACAGACAACATGAACACCCTCAAGCTCGCCACTCGAAAATACCACCAGCTGATCCACACAACCAAGAAAACCGCATTCAAGGAACGACTTGACAATAACGCCCACAACAGCAAGGAACTCTTCAACATCATCAAAGAGCTCTTGAACCCTAGCGCCGGAGACAACGACATCACCCCATCGCAAGAACTCTGCAACTCGCTCGCCTCGTTCTTCCACAGCAAGATCGCAGACATACACAACAGTTTCAGCACGCAGCCGACGCACCCTACGACCGCACCAACGCCCCCCACCACCACCATCCGCGCCTGGACCCCGGTCAACACCGAAGACACCATCCGCACGATGAACTCCATCCACTCCGGATCACCAACCGACCCCTGCCCTCACCTTGTCTTCAACAAGGCCGACTCCGTCATCGCACCCCACCTGCGGGACATCATAAACGCCTCCTTCGACACTGCCACCTTCCCAGAGAGCTGGAAGCACGTCGAACTCAGCGCCCTACTGAAGAAACCATCAGCGGACCCCACCGAACTCAAAAACTACCGACCCATCTCGCTCCTTCCTTTTCCTGCCAAAGTCATTGAGAAGACCGTCAACAGACAGCTGGCCGCCTTCCTCGAGAAGAATGGATCCCTCGACCACTCACAGTCTGGGTTCCGGGCCAACCACAGCACCGAGACCGCCCTCATCGCAGCCACCGACGACATCAGATCCCTGCTCGACAACGGGGAAACAGCGCCCCTCATCCTCCTGGACCTCTCCGCAGCGTTCGACACGGTCTGCCACCGCACCCTAGTACAATGCCTCAGCAACATCGGAATCCAAGAGAAGGCACTGGAGTGGATCATCTCCTTCCTCGCCGGAAGAACCCAGAGAGTCCAATTCCCCCGTTCAGATCCGAGGCCACCAAAGTCATCTGCGGCGTACCCCAAGGGTCATCACTCAGCCCCACGCTGTTCAACGTCTACATGAGCCCCCTTGCAGCCATCGCACGCCAGCACAACCTCAACATCATCTCCTACGCCCAATGACACCCAGCTGATCCTCTCCCTCACAATGACCCCACCACCACCAGAACCAACCTCCACGAAGGGATGCAAGACGTAGCCGAGTGGATGATGAACAGCCGCCTGAAACAGAACTCAGATAAGACGGAAGTCCTCATCCTGGGAACTTCGCCTTCCACCTGGGACGACTCCTGGTGGCCCCCTGCCCTGGGCAGCGCACCCAAGCCAACAGACCATGCACGCAACCTGGGCTTCATCCTGGACTCCTCCCTCTCCATGATCAGACAAGTCAACGCCGTCTACCTGTCATGCTTCAACATCCTCCGCATGCTACGTAAGATCTTCCAGTGGATCCCCACCGAAACCAGGAAGACGGTCACCCAGGCCCTCGTCACCAGCCGTCTGGACTACGGCAACTCCCTCTATGCCGGAACCACAGCCAAACTTCAGAAGAGACTACAGCGTATCCAGAACGCCTCAGCATGCCTCATCCTGGACATTCCCCGACACAGCCACTTCTCCGAACACCTGAGAAACCTGCACTGGCTCCCCGTCAGCAAGAGAATCACATTCCGACTCCTCACCCACGCACACAAAGCTCTCCACAACCAAGGCCCAAGATACCTCAACGACCGCCTGACCTTCTACACTCTCACCCGCCAGCTACGTTCGACCAACCACGCCCTTGCCGCCGTCCCCGCATCTGAAGAGTCACAATGGGAGGAAAATCCTTCTTCTACCTGGCTGCCAAGACGTGGAACTCCCTCCCCATCCACCTCCGCCTGACCCAAGACCACCTCTCCTTCAGGAAGCAACTCAAGACCTGGCTGTTCGAGCAGTAGCGGACCCCCTTCCCCCAGCACCTTGAGACCCTACGGGTGAGTAGCGCGCTATACAAATGCTTTGATTGATTGATTGATTGAGCTTTGCATGTGTTAAATGGTAGGACTTAGAATTTGGCAGGAAAAAGAGTACTGTACACTACTGCAATGCCACCGCCTCTCTTAAGTGGCCTGTCTGCTGTTATAATGGTATATCCGGCCAGCACTGCCTCAGGGGGTCTAGGGGGGGCAGCCGACCAAAGGGAAGTCCCCCCTCGGGCAGTTTGGGAGGGGCGGGGTGGGTCTCGCAGGCCTCAGGCGAGTTTTTAATTTTGGGCTTTTTTTTGGTACAGCCCAATTGGAGCCCAAGCATAAATGCTTGTGGCTCCGTTCCCTGGCCACCATTTTAGATTTCGGTGACCTGGTGGCCGAGATTTAGCTGTCATGTTTTTTCGAGCTTTTCTTCAGTTTTGTGGCTAGTGTTTGTGGGCAGTTAGCAGCAAATTTTGTGATGGCGGCAGAAGAATACCGCATATAAGAAGCCATCAGGCTTTTAAGTGAGGCAGGACGTTTAGATTTGGTCCTGGGGTCGCGCGGCTGGGCCTTTCTCGACCAGGGTGTCAGGCCTCCACCGGAGTTGCGTCAGTCGTTGCTGCCTGCATGACCCCTAAACGTCCAAGGGTCAAAAAGGTAAGTGAGCGGGCCGCTCGTGCTTTCGGAAGGTGGCCCCGGGGGCAAAGGTACGTCCGGCTTTGGTGCGGGAGGCGGGAGCAGGGCTCCTACCGCAGCCGGAGGCTGGAGGGAGTGTAGGGGCACAAGCGGTGGAATTTATGAAACCGCCCGAGCTGCTTCCTGCTCCGGCGGTTCAGGTTAAGACAGCGTCGGCCCCCGCACAGCGAGGGAAGTGTGGGGAGAAGGGGCAGCAAGAGGCGCCCTGCCACGGCGTCGGTTGCCCCGCAAAGAGAGTTTGAGCAGGGAGGAGGGAGGGCGGGGGAGCGGGAGGTCTTTTCCCCATCTAGGGAGCATTTTCAAGTCAGCGATTTGGGAGGGGGAGATCAGGGTGAGGTCATTCTGCCGTCAGGGCTGTTAAGATGTGAAGAGAGTGTGATGCAGCTGGGGAGGGGGGCAGGGGGTGTAAATGTCTCCCGTTCCCCCTCGTTATTAGGTTCACGCAGCACTGGGGGGGAGGTCAGGCATTTACAGGATGTTGGGCTGGAGGAGGCAGGGGGGAGCTGGTTCCTTTGAGCCCCCTACTGTTTTCCCCTCAGTATTTCCCGAGAGGTGAAGTGGTCTCAGTGCACAGTGCTTCTGTGGGAGAGGGTGAGTGGGCGCAGGTGGGTGGGGGCTCTCTCCTTCGCAAGTGGTGGGGCAGAATACAGGGCTCTTGCCACCCCCCTCCCATACTTGTGCCTCAGGGGGGAATGTTTTTGGGGGCTCGGGTAGTTCTCAGAGGATGGTGGCAGCTACAGTTGGGGATGGGAGACAAGGGGGTTGCCAGATCTTGGGAGGGGTTGGATATTTTTCCATCTTGGGTGGAAATGTTGCGGGATGCTGGGTCCGGGGATGGTGGGGCAGGTCTCGGTCACCAGCGGAACATGGTGGGTGCGATTGATTTACCAAGACAGCTGGAAGGGGTAGCAGGTGGAGTTAAGGCAGTACAGGTAGTCGCTGAGGTAGGTACTAGGGATCAAGGGGGCCAGGTTCTTGGCCTGGCGGCTTCAGGAGTTCAGGCTATGTTGGACTGGAGTAGTGAGGAGGAAGTAGGGGAATCCCTCCCGCCTGTTGTGGAAGCCTGTGAGGTGGGTGCTAAAAGGGTCAGCCAAGTGGAGCCAGTTGCAGGTTCATGGTCAGGCGCAGGTGTTTCAAGTAGGCAGGAGGATTGGGAGGCTCTTAGTGGTGAGGGTCCTGGCACATCAGTCCGAATTTTTTCTCCACAGGCCAGGGATTATCACGGAGCGGCGGACTCGGTAGGGTGAAGTGTGGCTCTGTGGCGCCGAGGAGAAGGGAGGGTAGGGAGGGTGGAGCATGGCGTGGCACATTCCGTACCATCGGGGGATCCGGCGCGGGCAGCAGACATAGGTCCTGAGCAACCTCGCTGGCCCAAACAATAATTCCTTCACCTCGGACAGAGTGGACAGCTGGAGATGCTCTAGGTGTGGTCAACGTTTGGGGGAGTATCGGCAGGTACAGTCGGCTCCCCAACCTTGTGTACTGAAAGGGTCTGTGCAGGCCCAGACAGGTTATGAAGGGTCCGATAAGACCCGTGGTATGCTGTTGGTGTCTGGCCCTTCACAGATTGAGGAGCCTTTGGTTCTGGATTATGATGAGGACAGCCCTGAGGAAGGGGAACTGCAGGATGTTGGAGTTGGGGGTCTTCTCATGCTTATCATAGTTTTTTGCAGGCACAGGCAGTGGTGCAGCCCAAGAGGGCCGTGGTGACCGGACCCAGAAGAGAGTGCGGCCCCTCAGTGAGGGCTCCTCGGATGGTGGACAATGTGGAACAAGTGGCATGGTGGTCGGTGCCAGGACAGGCCCCCTTGTTAGAGCCAGGTGAGATTTTTGAACCTCGGGCCAAATCAAAAATGGTGTCTGTGGGGACGGGGAGAGAGTGAAGGGAAGCTGGGGGGATAAGTGAAGGGAAGCTTTACAAAGGTTGTTATGTCAAAGATCAAGGGGTAGGCACGAGGGAGGGGGAAGGAGTATTGGGTGCGAAGGTGGAGAGAGGAATGAACACTGAGGAGGTTGAAATAATTAAAGAACCGTTACATAGCAAAGAGCTGAAGATTAAGAAGCTCCCTTATATGGGCGGTACCAAGCCTTTGGGGGCACATTTGATGTTGGCAACAAAGGAGCGGATTTGGAAGGGGGAATATGTTGACATTTTGAAATTGTTGCATAGGGAAGTACGATCAAAAGAGGGTTCCAAAGCGGAGGAGTACGAGTTGGCTGAGCATCCAAAGGTACCTTTAACAATCGAAAATTGGACAGCAGTGTTTTTAATTTATGCCAGCGTCTACTGCGAAAAGTTCCCGGAGCGCTACGTTGTTGTTTTCAAATAGACTTAATCAGAAAGGCTCAAATCACTGGTAGTGGTTTCGCGTAGGCCCAATACGATGAGGAATTTAGGGCCCGTATGGCTTGGGATCTGGAGGCCAAGTGGGTGAGTTGGATACTGATCTGTGTCAACACACGATGGGAGCCTCAGTGGGGGGGTAAGACCATTTTCACAGCTAGTGGATTGCCGTTAGTATACCAGCCCTGTCAGGGGAAGCCCACCCGGGAAGGGATGGGGAATACACTAGCAACTCAAGATGTGATTCCAGCGAGACACTGGGACCATCCCCCTGGGAACACCTTAATTTCCTCTAATATATAGAGAATTCCACAATGATTAATGTTTCAAGTTAGTCTTTTTATTCTTCAAAAATTCATTAAATGTTGATTCAAAAAAACGTGTTGTTTCAGTTCATGTTTTCACTCATTAGTAAGCATGAGTGAAATTTTAATTATTCAGACATCATTATACTTCAATGTATCCAATGCATTTCGGGCAATGCTATATGCCCTTCATCAGGGAATAATGCTGTAACAAGAGAAATATTCTGAATTACCATCTTTCTTTCTTATGCCATTAAGCAATTCATTCAATTATACATCTCCTGATTACTAAAAACATGTCTCTATGTGATTATCTGGACCAAATCTCTATGCAATTGTTTGAATCAGAAAGCTCATTAGTAGTCACAAGTACATGGTTGATCAATTGTACATTAATAAACAACTCACATGTCCGTGGGTTCGATCTCGGCTTAATCGTTATGTTAACGCTGTGGTAAAAATAAAGAAAACGCGGGTTGTAGTGTGTGATATCCACACGAGATACGAAGAGCATTAAGGCTGCTGGGTGTCGTAGGAATACACTAACCTGTTTGCCAATGGATTCAAGCGTGAGTCTGGCCGCTCGTTCGGGGGTCCGTGCTCACGGTAGCTTGCGATTTCAAATTGCAACAATGTTGCTATTCGGTTTACACCTTGAAATGCGATGCCGATCACGTGGTTAATAGAAACGAGAAAAAGACTATGCGACTCGTTTTGTTGTGTGTACTTGCTCCTTAAATGATGTAAGTGTACCAAACGGCGTCAAGGAGAAATATGAGCCTGGTATATATGAACATGTGTAAATAAAGATCGTGAGATAATAATAGAAAATGAAATTATCGTGATGGAAATGTACCTCAGTTACGTGACGTAGTATCGAACCGGCGTGTGTGAAAAGAAATCGTCCGGAGCATGCTTTAGTCAGTGGTGCTATTGAAGAACTGTGTTTGGATGCATGAAGAATGTTGATAAGAATGTGGTAAATACTAAACAGGAGAACCAAGCTGGCAGTACATCAGGGCAGATTTACATATTTACAATATCTATCACAGATAACATGAGAATTCATTTCTGTCATTCAAACCAAATGGCTTTTGCGTGCACAATTTAAAAATCCAGTAATTCTCTCTTTGGAGAATGTATTTGGTGTTGTCTCTTCCTTCTGTTTTGTTGATGGTCTCTAAGACTATGAATTTGAGCTGGGCAATGCTGTGTTTAGCTTCCATGAAATGCATTGCAACTGTTGATTTTGCATTCTTCAAACGTACATTGGATTTATGCTCAGTGAGCCTGATTTTCATCTTACGTTCAGTCTTCCCAACGTATAACTTGCCACATGGGCATTTGAGGGCATATATGATATTTGATGAATCACAAGTCGCATTAACTCTCAACTTGATTTCTTGTCCTTTCATTGGATGGTTGATTTTATTGCCTTTTATTACATTATTGCAATGTCCGCAATTATGACATGGTCTGGTTCCATGATAGGTTTCAGAAACAGAAATTCTTGGTTGAATCATTTCTCCTAGATTTTTTGTTCGAGTAAATGCGAATGGAGGATATTCCTTGAAACTCTGATTAAAATCCGGTTCTAACATAAGCATTTGCCAATGTTTTAGGATAGCTTTTTTGTATTTGTAGCTTGAAGTTGAGAATTTGGAGATGGCAACAATTCTTGTTTGCTCTTTCTTTTGGCTCGGTTGTAAGAGAGTGCTTCTGTCTTTTGAATCAATTTTAGATTTGGATTGGTCTAGAATGTGTTGTGGATATCCTCTTTGTTTGAATTTGTCTTCCATTTCTTTTAGTCTTGTTTGTAATGTACTATGTTCAGATGTTATTCTTTTGACTCTGGCCATCTGAGAGAAAGGTAAGAATTTCTTTAGATTGTGCTCATGAAAACTGCTGTAATGAAGCATATTGTTGCGATCTGTGCTTTTGATGTGTAGATCGGTTGTAAGCCCCTTGTTTGTGCGAATGACCGTGACATCTAGGAATGCAATAGTGGTCTCTGACATTTCCCAGGTTAGTTGTATTCTCTCATCAATTTGATTGAATTTTAGGAGAGCCTCTTGTAGTTCATCTTTTGTGCTGGACCAAAGAATGAAAATGTCGTCTATGTAACGAATGAAAGCTTTCAGATTTTTGACCCATTGTTCGTTGCATAATATGTGCTTTTCTTCATAAAATTTCATGAAAAGATTGGCATAGACCGGCGCGGCCGAATTGCCCATTGCTGTCCCAACCAGTTGTAGGTACCATTGATCATTGTGTTTGAAATAACTTTGATACAGAGAAAAAAGCATCAGTTCCATCAAGAATTTTTGAAAGTTCACATCCAGATCAGTGTTTATGAGTGCATTCTCTATGGCTTCTATGCCCATTGAATGTGGTATACTCGTGTATAATGATTTTACATCTGCTGTGCATAGAATTATGTTGTCATTGGGATCCAGTTTGATGGTGTTGAGTTTGGTTAAGAACTCTGTTGTATCCTTTACATATGTTGACATGGTTCTTACTACAGGCTGCAGATATTTGTCTAGTAGTTGACCTACAGGTTCATGTATACTGTTCCGAGTGGACACTATTGGTCGAAGTGGTGGATCGAGTACATTTTTGTGAATTTTTGGGACCATGTTTAGAGAAGGACTTCTAGGGTTTGTTTTCAATAAGAATTTCTTTGTTCTGTCATTAATTGTTCCCATTTCATGTGCTTTTTCCACTATTTCTTTTAAATTCTTTGAGAATTCAACTGTCGGATTCTGTTCAAGTTTCAAGTAAATGTTTGTGTCTCCTATATGTTCCATAACTTTCAATTCATGTTGTGCTCGGTCCATTATTACAATTGCACCACCTTTGTCAGCTTTGGTACAAATTATTTTCTCATTTAGTGATAATTTCTTGAGAGTGTCTAGATCCTTCTGAGTTATGTTCTTGTTTGTATGTCGTTGGTATTTAAATTTGCTAAGGTCTTGTTTCACCATTTTCTCAAACATATCAATCGTTTTGTGGCTGATGGGAGCTTGGAACGTGCTACTTGGTCTAAGTCCTAATAGTTGATCCTCCTCTTGAATGGTCTGTTCGGGCAAAACATTATCGAAAAAGTGGCGTAGCCGTAATTTCCGCATGAGTTTATAAAAACTCACCTCAACTTCCAGTTGATCCGTTGTGTGTGTGGGTACAAACAATGTCCCTTTCTGTAACAGTTGTGTTTCATGATGATTTAATTGATACTGGCTAATGTTAATCACTAGTTGATCTTTGGAATTTTCTTCAAATCCTTCTTGGTACCCGTTGTGCTCCTTGTTACTGGTGCTTCCTTCTCTTTCTCTTTTTCTAACTCTTTTGTTTTGGCCTCTCCTGGGTCTCCTTTTTGGGCTTGACCCTGATCTAAAAAATGGCTCTGTTGTGTTTGGGTTTGAGTGGTAGGTTGTGTACTGGTTCCAGGATCGACTTGTTGGATGTCACCACTGGTTGATGGTTCAGATGTTCTAGTTGTTGTTGTTCGTTGTTGTCTGGCTCTCTGTGTTGAATCACTGTCAGAAGAGGATGTGTCAGTTTGTGATGTATAGGGTTTGTTGGCTCTCTTTCTAGAATAAATTTCAGCCCAGGTATACACTTCTCCTAGGCGATAATCCAATGTGTCCCTCTTATATTTTCTGATTTTTCTCTCATTTAGATCCTTGGTGTGTTTTTCCATTTGAGTATGTATATCATCCAAAATCGTGGTTAGTTCCTCTTCAGTTAATAGTGTGGATAATTCATTCTGTGTTTCTGCTATTTCCTTGGTTAATTCCTCCAAAATTTCTGATAATTCCTCTATGATCAACAAGATGAGATCCAGTGAGCATTTATTTAGTATTTCATACCATCGGTTCTGAAATTTTTTGGAATTTTTGCAGAGAGACGGTTTAAGGGCAATTCTGAGACCGCGGGGTATGCGTTGGTTTTTGTGGTATCTCACCAATGTGCTTGCATGCATTTGTTGATTTATTTTACGTTTGAATAGATATATTAGTTGTCTTACATTTTGCTCCTTAGTACGTGTGTTGGACTCCTGTGATATTTCTTCCCTAATAAGACCATATATTCTGTCTGCTTCATCGGTTTTGTAGGCAAATGTGGAGGCTCTGGCCTCCGTGCTTCTGGAAATGTCTTCAAAGTTGCTCATTATGTTTAGAGATTGAGATTGTTTGATTGTTATTAGTGCGTGCTATCCTGCCTGTTGAGGTTTGGATTAGTAATGAGAAATTAGTGTTAGGATGGGATGCACAGCTTGTAAGCGAAGATTCAGTATGGTTGGGTTCACCTCGGGTGGCGTTAATACCCCTAAAAACGCCGTTGATAAGTACTCAAGATGTGATTCCAGCGAGACACTGGGACCATCCCCTTGGGAACACCTTAATTTCCTCTAATATATAGAGAATTCCACAATGATTAATGTTTCAAGTTAGTCTTTTTATTCTTCAAAAATTCATTAAATGTTGATTCAAAAAAACGTGTTGTTTCAGTTCATGTTTTCACTCATTAGTAAGCATGAGTGAAATTTTAATTATTCAGACATCATTATACTTCAATGTATCCAATGCATTTCGGGCAATGCTATATGCCCTTCATCAGGGAATAATGCTGTAACAAGAGAAATATTCTGAATTACCATCTTTCTTTCTTATGCCATTAAGCAATTCATTCAATTATACATCTCCTGATTACTAAAAACATGTCTCTATGTGATTATCTGGACCAAATCTCTATGCAATTGTTTGAATCAGAAAGCTCATTAGTAGTCACAAGTACATGGTTGATCAATTGTACATTAATAAACAACTCACATGTCCGTGGGTTCGATCTCGGCTTAATCGTTATGTTAACGCTGTGGTAAAAATAAAGAAAACGCGGGTTGT
Organism: Lissotriton vulgaris; assembly: GCF_964263255.1. Lineage (NCBI taxonomy): Eukaryota > Metazoa > Chordata > Amphibia > Caudata > Salamandridae > Lissotriton > Lissotriton vulgaris. The sequence goes on from NC_141695.1 coordinate 990,615,889, forward strand.
AGTGTGTGATATCCACACGAGATACGAAGAGCATTAAGGCTGCTGGGTGTCGTAGGAATACACTAACCTGTTTGCCAATGGATTCAAGCGTGAGTCTGGCCGCTCGTTCGGGGGTCCGTGCTCACGGTAGCTTGCGATTTCAAATTGCAACAATGTTGCTATTCGGTTTACACCTTGAAATGCGATGCCGATCACGTGGTTAATAGAAACGAGAAAAAGACTATGCGACTCGTTTTGTTGTGTGTACTTGCTCCTTAAATGATGTAAGTGTACCAAACGGCGTCAAGGAGAAATATGAGCCTGGTATATATGAACATGTGTAAATAAAGATCGTGAGATAATAATAGAAAATGAAATTATCGTGATGGAAATGTACCTCAGTTACGTGACGTAGTATCGAACCGGCGTGTGTGAAAAGAAATCGTCCGGAGCATGCTTTAGTCAGTGGTGCTATTGAAGAACTGTGTTTGGATGCATGAAGAATGTTGATAAGAATGTGGTAAATACTAAACAGGAGAACCAAGCTGGCAGTACATCAGGGCAAATTTACATATTTACAATATCTATCACAGATAACATGAGAATTCATTTCTGTCATTCAAACCAAATGGCTTTTGCGTGCACAATTTAAAAATCCAGTAATTCTCTCTTTGGAGAATGTATTTGGTGTTGTCTCTTCCTTCTGTTTTGTTGATGGTCTCTAAGACTATGAATTTGAGCTGGGCAATGCTGTGTTTAGCTTCCATGAAATGCATTGCAACTGTTGATTTTGCATTCTTCAAACGTACATTGGATTTATGCTCAGTGAGCCTGATTTTCATCTTACGTTCAGTCTTCCCAACGTATAACTTGCCACATGGGCATTTGAGGGCATATATGATATTTGATGAATCACAAGTCGCATTAACTCTCAACTTGATTTCTTGTCCTTTCATTGGATGGTTGATTTTATTGCCTTTTATTACATTATTGCAATGTCCGCAATTATGACATGGTCTGGTTCCATGATAGGTTTCAGAAACAGAAATTCTTGGTTGAATCATTTCTCCTAGATTTTTTGTTCGAGTAAAAACACACCAAGGATCTAAATGAGAGAAAAATCAGAAAATATAAGAGGGACACATTGGATTATCGCCTAGGAGAAGTGTATACCTGGGCTGAAATTTATTCTAGAAAGAGAGCCAACAAACCCTATACATCACAAACTGACACATCCTCTTCTGACAGTGATTCAACACAGAGAGCCAGACAACAACGAACAACAACAACTAGAACATCTGAACCATCAACCAGTGGTGACATCCAACAAGTCGATCCTGGAACCAGTACACAACCTACCACTCAAACCCAAACACAACAGAGCCATTTTTTAGATCAGGGTCAAGCCCAAAAAGGAGACCCAGGAGAGGCCAAAACAAAAGAGTTAGAAAAAGAGAAAGAGAAGGAAGCACCAGTAACAAGGAGCACAACGGGTACCAAGAAGGATTTGAAGAAAATTCCAAAGATCAACTAGTGATTAACATTAGCCAGTATCAATTAAATCATCATGAAACACAACTGTTACAGAAAGGGACATCGTTAGTGTATTCCTACGACACCCAGCAGCCTTAATGCTCTTCGTATCTCGTGTGGATATCACACACTACAACCCGCGTTTTCTTTATTTTTACCACAGCGTTAACATAACGATTAAGCCGAGATCGAACCCACGGACATGTGAGTTGTTTATTAATGTACAATTGATCAACCATGTACTTGTGACTACTAATGAGCTTTCTGATTCAAACAATTGCATAGAGATTTGGTCCAGATAATCACATAGAGACATGTTTTTAGTAATCAGGAGATGTATAATTGAATGAATTGCTTAATGGCATAAGAAAGAAAGATGGTAATTCAGAATATTTCTCTTGTTACAGCATTATTCCCTGATGAAGGGCATATAGCATTGCCCGAAATGCATTGGATACATTGAAGTATAATGATGTCTGAATAATTAAAATTTCACTCATGCTTACTAATGAGTGAAAACATGAACTGAAACAACACGTTTTTTTGAATCAACATTTAATGAATTTTTGAAGAATAAAAAGACTAACTTGAAACATTAATCATTGTGGAATTCTCTATATATTAGAGGAAATTAAGGTGTTCCCAAGGGGATGGTCCCAGTGTCTCGCTTGAGTACTTATCAACGGCGTTTTTAGGGGTATTAACGCCACCCGAGGTGAACCCAACCATACTGAATCTTCGCTTACAAGCTGTGCATCCCATCCTAACACTAATTTCTCATTACGAATACACTAGCAACGCAGTCTGGGGTTGGAGCATGCTGGGACTTTAACAAGGGCCTGTGCACCAGAGAATATTGTACATTTCGACACGAGTGTTCACAGTGCGGTAAGAAACATCCCTTGGTCAAGTGCTGGGGACAGGGAATTTGGACAGTCAGCAGTGGCAGCGGCCAGCGGCCGGAGCTCCAGGCACCTCACAACAGTCACAGGGTAGCAGAGGGGGTAAGGGTCCACAGGAGACTGGGCCCAAAGGCTCATACTCCGGTTAAGCTAGAGCAACTGGCGGAAGGGCTGCAGGGGTATGGAGATGTGAGGGTAAAAGAGATGCTACTGGAAGGATTTAAGGAGGGGTTTCGCCTTGGTTACAACAGGCCGCGGCTGTGGCGCTGGTCAAATAATTTGAAATCGGCTGATGAACAAAAAGAAGTAGTGCAAGAAAAACTGAACAAGGAGGTGCGGGAAGGGAGGATGGCAGGGCCATTTGATGATTGGCCTTTGGAGGATTTGATTGTGTTACTGATTGGGGTAGTCCCCAAGAAGGAGGCGGGTCAGTACATGTTAATTCAACACCTATCACGGCCAGAGGGATCTTCAGTGAATGATTTCATTGATGAGAAGGCGGCCTTGGTGTCCTATTCCTCGCGTGAAGTTGCTATGTCACTGGTGGTGACCGCGGGCGCAACTGCAGAGATGGCAAAATGCGATATAAAATCTGCATTTAGATTGCTTCCAGTCCATCCAGATGATTGGAATCTTCTGGGGATCCATTTTGGTGGTAAATGGTACGTGGACAAAGCATTGGCGATGGGTTGTTTAATGTCCTGTGCTCTTTTTGAGTCTTTCAGCACCTTCTTGCAATGGTTTTTTACATGGCACACTGGTCATGAGTTAGTAACACACTATTTGGACAATTTCTTTTTCGTTTGTTCTCCAGGCTCCATGGAACGCCAGGCAGCCCAGGACATGTTCCAAGAGCTCATGGAGGAAATTGGGGTGCCTTTGGCGCCAGAGAAGACAATGGGTGCGACCATGTCCTTTTTGGGAATTGAGATTGATTCAGTGGCAATGCAAGCTTGCTTGCCCGTTGAAAAGAAGGTGAAGATGTTGGAGCTCTTGGAGACAATGTTGGCAAAACAAAAAGAGACAGTGAAGGAAGTACAAGTTCTGCTGGGCCATCTTAACTTTGCGTGCACGGTGGTCAGGGCGGGGAGGACATTCTGGGGAGGACTTTCTGTAGACGACTGGGTCGGGCACTGTCCGGTCATCATTTGCCACACCACTGTGCTGTTTGTCAGCTGGGGTTAAGGAGGATCTAAGGATGTGGTCAGTCTTTTTGCATTCTTTCAATGGAGTTCCTTTAGCCAGGGAAGAAGACTGGGAATGGGACGTGCAGATTTTCTCAGATGCAGCAGGCAGTGAAGGATTTGGCCTTTATTGGCAGGGCAGGTGGGGTAAGGAGAAGTGACCAGACTAGTGGAAGGAAGGTAGGAGGGGCATAGCCTTTTTGGAACTCTTTCCAATGTTGTTGGCATGGACTTTGTGGGGACAGGATTTGGCTCATAAGAAGGTTCTGTTTAGGATTGTTAATATGGCCGTGGTGGACATCATTAACGGACAGTCGGCCATAGATGAACAGATTTTCAAGTTGCTGTGAGTCTTTGTGTTAGGTTGCCTCAGATTTGACATCAGTTTAGGGCTTTACACATCCCTGGAGTGAACAATGACATTGCGGATGCTTTGTCTCGTTGAGTGGGAAAGATTCCATGGGCTGGCCAAGGATGCGGACAGGAAACCGACCGCCATGCTGGACCATTTGTGGTATGTACGCAATGTAGGGTTGTACAACTGGTGGTAGGTTCATTGTCGGCGTCTACTCGGGCTGCTTATGCGCTGGCTTGAAGGGAATTTTTGGCATCAGGTGTTTGCAAGCGGGAGCCTGGATAGTGGCGGTCTGAGGATGTTATCCAGTTCATACTCGATTTAATGGGCAAAGGCGTGTTTAGAGTTACTATAGCTGGAAAGCTAGCAGGCATTTTACTTATGGGGAAACTCCTTTCGGGTTACTCTCCTTCCACAGGGGACGTGGAGAGGAGAATGTTGGAAGGTTGGTCAAGGGACCGGGGAGCGAGCGGACAGTTCAGAGTCCCTTGTCTTGGCAGACATTAGCCAGGGTGTTGGAAGCTTTGTCGTTAGTTTGCAGAGAGACTTTTGAGGCGTGCCTCTTTTCCACCCTTATGGTATGGATGTTTTTTTGGGCGTTCAGAGTTGTTGGGTTCTAAGTTAAATCTGGGCATAAGGTGGCGAGAGGTGCATTTGTCGGACAGAGGAGTTCATATTTGGTTGACTAGATCTAAAACGGACCAGAGGAGCAGTGGTAAAGGTATTTGGTTAGTTGCGTCCTCTCCTGCTGGGATGTGCCCGTTACAGTGGGATTGTGTTAGTGGGTGTTATCCGGGGAGAGAGGGTGTTGAGGTCAGTGTTTTTCAGCATGCCGATGGGTCCTGGGTCTCGGAATACCAGTTACGCATGGTGCTTCGTAAGGCTTTGCGGAGAATTGGTCTGGATGGGGCGCAGTATGGTACTCACTCTTTCAGGATTGGGGCTGCAACCGAGGCACACAATCAGGGTTGGTCTAGACAGGACATTATGCGCTTGGGGCGTTGGTCTTCTAATTGATTTCAGTGCTTTGTCATAAGTCTGATGCTGCTTTTCTCGTTTCAGGTTCGGTGGCTGGCCCCAGTGCGACGGAAATTACCATACGGATTGTTGGGCATTCTTTCATTAAATGGGCCCATGTTCAAGCATGCCGCAGTTATTTTAGGTCTTTACTGGGTTTTAATGAGCGTTTTTTTAAAGTTGTGTGGAAGGGAAAAGGAGGGATGCTATGGAGGGAGTTGATTCCTGCGCTTAACTTGTGGTTGGTTGGGGGCCAGTGCCCAGATGTACTGTTAATTCATTTGGGTGAAAATTACTTGTGTGGGGTTAAAGGAGTAGTTTTGTTGAGGGCAATGAAAAGAGACCTTACACTTTTGAAGGAACAGTGGTCAGGTTGCCATGTTTGTGGACGGAGCTGGTTCCGCGTAGAATTTGGAGAGGCGCAATCAAACCTAAGGCAATTGACAGGTGGCGCAAGAAGATAAACGTGGAAATTTCCATATTTTGCAGAGGTCTCGGTTTTGGTAGAGTGATTCACAGAGACATTCGTTTTGATGCTGTCGAGTTTTTTCGGTGTGACGGTGTACAGGATGGGTACAGATTTATATCTTTTGGAGCTGAGGGAAGTCCTGTCTAGGTGTCTGAAAGTACAGAAATTTGCCAGTTAGGGCATCCTGCAGTAGTATTTCATTCCTTCGTTACTCGGTTGGCGGGCAGAAAAGGGGGGTAGTATTTCTGGGTGGCGGGGGTCAGTAGTGTTTTTGCCAGGATTGGCAGGATTGTGGTTGTTCATTTGCTTGGTTGGGTCATCGTCAGGGTGAGTTGGGCCGGCTAAGTTGTTGGGGTGGTTCCATAGGTTGGGGGACCAAGATTTGTTAAAGGGCAAGCAGGGGAGTTGTGTAATGGTTTGGGGGATTTGTTAAGTTTAAACGATTATGGAGGGATTTGCATTGTTTGTATTTTGTAATGATGTAATGTATGGGTGAGGGGCGGGCCAATGAAGTTTTAGGGATGGGGCAGAGATCAGGGGTTAAGGAAGTGTGTTATTTAGTGAGGTTTAGTTTTGTAAGGCATTTGCCGAGGTTTTATAATTTGTTAATGTGCACCTGTTTCAAAAAAGCGGCCTTTTTCACTCAAAAGCTGGTTGTGGTCTGTTCCCCCATCCCACCCTCCCAAGGCGGACTTGGGGGGGCAGCCGACCGAAGGGAGGTCTCCCCTGGGGCAGTTTGGGAGGGACGGGGGTGGGTCTCGCAGGTGTCAGGCGGGTTTTTTCATATTGGGATTCTTTTTGGTACAGCCCAATTGGAGCCCAAGCCTAAATGCTTGTGGCTCTGTTCCCCGGCCACCATTTTAGATTTCGGTCACCTGGTGGCCGGGATTTAGCTGTCGTGTTTTTTCCCTCCCCCCTCCCCCTTTTTTATTAGTTTCTTTTATATCGGTTACTTGGTTTCTTATATTTTACTTTTTGGGGTGGTTTTTGTTGGAACAGGTGTACATGGGTTTTGGATACTGTACTGTCGATTGGAACAGGCGCAGTGCGGGGGTCAGTGGTGTTTTTGAAAGGATTGGCAGGATTGTGGTTTTTCATTTGCTTGGTTGGGTCATCATCAGGGTGAGTTGGGCAGGCTAAGTTGTTGGGGTGGTTCCATAGGTTGGGGGACCAAGATTTGTTAAGGGGCAAGCAGGGGAATTGTGTAATGGTTTGAGGGATTTGTTAAGTTTAAACAATTATGCAGGGATTTGCATTGTTTGCATTTTGTAATGATGTAATGTATGGGTGGGAGGCGGGGTCAATGACGTTTTAGTGATGGGGTGGGGATCAAGGGTTAAGGAAGTGTGTTATTTAGTGAGGTTTAGTTTTGTAAGGCGTTTGCTGAGGTTTTATACTTTGTTAATGTGCACCTCTTTCAATAAAGCGGCCTTTTTCACTCAAAAGCTGGTTGTGGTCTGCTCCCCCCCACCCCTCTCTCCCAAGACTAAATCCAGACCCGAAGAGGCATCAGCCCAGGTTTCCGTTATAAATACTATGTCTAAGTTGCAGTGTTCTACAAGCAAGACAAAACTGTCATATTTGCTGGTCACGCCAGACAAGTGCAAAACGGCGAACTACAAACATGACCGATTCCCACCACTACGCATGCACTGGAATCGGCCAGGAAGTATTAAATCTCATTGTTCCCGAGCATGGATGCTTTTCGTTCCTTCTTCGGGAAGATTTAGCGTTTCTGGGTCACTTACTTGCTTCTTTGCAATTGTCGTGGGGGCTACGTATTCCCACCAGCATTCCTGTTCCTGCTTTTCATGTTGTCGCTCTCTGTCTCGGTGTTCTTCGTGGAGGTAAAGATTCATTGGGATTCCTGTTCCTGGACTCTTCCTTCCTCTCTGGCTCCTTGCAACTCCCGCTGCAGACCCCACTCTCCCTGGAGGACTTCGCCTGCACAAGATATATGAAAAGAAAAAAACTGCATTCATGTCACTACGGTAACAGCGCCTGTGTGCTGAACCTATTAAGTTTTCAAAATAAGTATACTTATCTGATTTAGACTCCGAGTTGCTGGAGATCTGCCTTTATTGTTTATGTAAAGTGCTAACCTCCTGAAACAAAAGGAATATAGTAAATTGAACCTGATGTTAAGGTGGATTATTCTACACTATAGAGAACTACACACTTAATTGGATTTATATTAGTTCATTGCTACATGGATATAGGTGGATTTTGACACAGAATTTGCTCAGCCTTGTTAGAACTCTTCCATAAGATAACACCCTAATCACTTACAATCAATATAGAAGGACCTCCTTGAAAAAATGCTATATAACAATTTGTTGCTTTCTTATTATTTAGTCCAAAACAAATTCTTCTAGTCGGATATTTTCTGCTTCTTGTTCTTTATTGCAAATATTCATCAATATCAGCCAACTTTTCAAAATGACATGAACTCAACAGCCGACGCGTTTCGTCCCTTGCCGGGACATCATCAGGGATGTGAAGCAAACACAATATTAAACAATCATAACCAACTTTTTGAACATGTACCATTGCACATTCTTCAATCCCATGTATAACCATCAAAACATAGTTCTGCCTATTTAACATTCTTAAAAATACATTTGCTAACTATTTGTGGAGAAACTGTAACACATGCATTTCCTTTGCTGAATATAGCCTATGATTATTCTTGATGGTACTCTCAACCTGATACCACCACCAATACATACTATGAGTTCCCCTTTACATTATCAAATCTGCCGGAACTTATTAAACATCCTCATAGGTGAGCCAATAACACTTCTAAGAGTGGGACATTCCTGTTTCGACAAGTACCTAGTCATATCAGCGCCACTACTCATTCACCTGGTAACATTGAACATAAGATTTTCATCTCACCTCCTGCCAAATCTGATTCTAGGCACATGAGTCGGTCGAAGATTTCTTGTTTGTCTACTCCTGTCGAGGTGGATATGAATATCCTCCAATCAAAGTACCCCTGTCAGAGTAAAATGCAAAAAATAAATTAATGAACCCTATGTCTATAAAATGTTGATTCTATCTAAGAGCTCATTCTCTAACTGAACTCGCCTCAATATATGCGTTTATTATTCTTTCATTCTTAGAGTAACCAACTTCATCACCGAATCAATTCAACCTCCCCAATCCATAAAAGGACCGTTCTCCCACCTGGCGAATAATCCACACATGAAAGACAGGGAAAAATATATAAAATTCAAAGTCCCCAACCCGTTACCTAACCAGTATTTCATCCGACCTGAGTCAAGCGCCTTCCATCTAATATTGCTTACCTCTACCCCGATAAATATCTTATTCTCTTGAAAAACAACACTTTTGTCATAGCCAGGAACATAAATCCTGTATACAGACTGAAGTTACACAATCATCCTTTATACTTCCAGTAAAATCTATAAAAAACATGACAGAACAGAAAAAAAATTCTTCTGTCAAATGGGTCCTTACACAGTGGTGCGTTTTTCAACTGTCCCCTGAAAGAGACACGCAGGGACAGTTGAAAAACGCAAAAATGGAAAATGAGATCCTAACCCCACTGGAAGATAAGATCCTCACCCCACTGGCAAACAATATTGGTGGCTTATTTAATCAATTTTTATGGGGTGTCATTTTAACTATTTGCTTCCACTGTTTTTCAAGGGAGCATGTTGCAGAATTAGTGGTTGGCCTTGGGTGGTGCTTGACTTACTCCATGGCGGTGCAATACATTTAAGCCTGCTTTGACACTTCTAGGTCTACAGTAACTTTAGAAGTGTATTTGGTACATTTCAATGGCCTTACATTTTTGTAGGTGTGTGCTTTGTAGTAACTGTACCCACCAAACCACATCCTTAAATTTCAATTAACGTGTCCACTTTTAAACAATTACTCCACATTTTCCCACCATTCTCCGCCACCATGATGGTGATTTTCACATTGAAGAGACAGCAAAGCAGAGATTTCTGGCCATAGCTTTATGAACTGCATTTTGTAGTACACAAGTTGTAATATAAGTAGTAAAAAATGCATTTTGCATATGGGACATAGGGAAGAGGTTACATTTAAATTCTTAAAAATGTAGAATAATTTAATTCGCCAGGATAGAATTGCTCCTTTGAAATAAATAAAAAGCTAGACCACAATAGAAATAATAATGAAAAAACTATAATCTCCATACCAGTGCTGAACAGATAAATTGGCTCCTAGGGAGGATGTAAAATAGGAGAATTGTTTTCAAACTCATCCTGTAGTTGGCTTTATATAGGATATATAAAACACTACTGTACTTTTGAAAGAAACTGCTAGCTATGCAGCAGTTCCATGGCCATAAAAAAGCATAAGTTCTCACGTAAATAAAAGGTGCAATGTAATCCTTAGAACATGGGCATATTTCCCCTTTTAAAAGTCTATGGTACTCATTTCTAGACAAAACAAAACCCCTTAATATATAAATAGACTGTATTGGGATTGGTGCTCCGAGCAGAGATTGTAGAGGGGGAGGGTTGGTGTGTGTGTGTGAGTGCCTGTTTTCATTCTCCATGGTGTTTGAATGCTTCTGCACCTGACACTTCTGCATGCAATGGAAGGTCATTTGTAATTAAATTGGTAAATTTTTTCCTTACCATTAGTTAAGAATTAAATAGAAAACAATGCTCTGGAGACTACAATAATGCCCAGGAGTAATCAAAATGTATATGTAGTACACTTTTAATAAATCATATATATGTGGAAGATCAACTCCACTCGGGTAATCCTCAACTCGTGTTAAAAACACAAAAACAAACAGGCATGAGACAATAAAAATTACGCACATACCTTTCATACTATGATAGGTATGTGGGTAATTTTTCTTATCACATGTTATTACCAGTCGCTCTACGCACATTGCATGATAGTATTCCAATTTTGGTATGCCTAGGACACGGTTTATTCTCCCTCTCATCTGGTTTGGGGGCGATTACTGGGGTTTTTTACTGCCTAATGGTCAATTGCACTGTTATAGGTATGGTTATCACATACACTACACGTTACTTTTGTATAATTACAATCTCATGCTCAAAGTGGTTCATATGCCGCCCTTCTGCTTTTTCTATTTCCCCTTTTTTATTCCCAAATTTCCTGTACAGGTGTTCTTAATCATACTTAAGATGTCTGCTAAGACATGGGTTTTTTATGCACACTAATACATGTATTTTTGAATTCCTGTTTTAATCATGGATCAAAATGTTGTTGACCATCTAAATATGTGGATATGATTTCTGGGTCTAATAGTGTTTTCCCTTGAAGTAAATAAGTGTCCCCTGTTGTGGATGTAACTGATGGTCATTTAATGTCTCACACCTGGTTGTTTTTGTGTTTTTAACAACCATTGAGGATTACCCCAGTGGGGCTGATCTTCCACACATATATAAGTTTGATTAAAAGTGTAGTACATATCCATTTTGATTACTCCTAAACATTATTCTTGTCTCCAGAGCATTATTTTCGATGTTTTTCGTTAGGGACCATTGTTCCTGAAAATACTTACTACCTTTGGTCCGTATTGATTCCCTTGTACTTATTTACTATTAGTTAAGTATTGGCAGTCTTTGAAGTGAACCTGTGGAAGTATGTTCTGTTGCACGAGGTTTATGCCCAAACTTCCTGGAAGAAATACAGTATGTGTTTTTAATTTAGAAATACAATCCCAAGAGCAGAAACGTCTTGGAGGAACTACTAGGAGGGTGGGCAAGTGTGTATGTGCATCCATGGGAACTCCTAAGTTGGAGTGACAATCATAATGGACTTTGCATAGGTACTCTGTTTGTTAACACTAAGCCTGGGTGTAAAATCCGCTCTGCTGGCGGAGAGTGCAGATTTTTGGCAACTCCCCATTCTGCGTAGAATGCATGGGTGCTATGTTTGCTAAAACTAAGCCTGGGTGTAAAATCTGCTCCACTTGCGGCGTTGATGGAGCTGGGATTCGCATGTAAGCGCCCTGCTCTCATACAAAACCCTTGCCTAAACCGTATAATCATATTAACACCATTGTTCGTCAGTTATTAAGTGTTTTTCCCCACACGCGGGTGTCCCCAGGATGCTTGCTTGTATGTCTTTTCTCATACTAACGAAGCTTGCACTAAACCCGGCTGCTTCGCTGAAATTCAGTCTGCGCATGCGTCGGTCATGCCCATGTGATGTGACGCACTCGCATTCTGGAGGGAATTTGTGCTCATGCGCACTGTTGCAAACATGGCTGCTTGTCTCTCACCACGCTTTCTGCTTGCTACTGCTGCTTTAGCCTATCTGTCTTTTCGCACTAAAACAATAATGCTATAGTCATTATAAAGTAAGGGTTGGTTAGAACTTTATCACGGTATACAGTGTGATCATTTTTTTGTGATTTTAATTTGTTCTCGCTTACTTTTCATGTACCGTGTCTCTGGGGCTGGGAAAATCGGGAGCGGAGCCATACTTGAAGCTCTGCTGGGCACCGTCACATGACCGGAGAGAAAACTCCATTGCGCAGAAGCTGAAACAAGCCAGCTGGCTCCTGAAGCACAATGCGCCTGAGAACTTCTCTGGGAAAGCAAAATCTTACCTTGGACGATGCAACTCTGTTGCTACCTATTGTGAACTTTATTACGCTGTTGTATTCTATGCATGGGAACGTGAACCCAAGGGGCGGGTAGGAAAATTTTAATATTTGGGATGAGAAAGTTGAATTCTAGGAGGTGGTAATGACCGCACCACCTCTCCTGACCAATCATAATGTGGGAAACTGTCACTTGCAACATTAGAGGGTGGTCTAAGGGCCCCCAAAACAGTATAATTGGCCTAGTTTAGCTTAGGAAAATTGTCCGACTTGTCCGAGTAGCAGACCTGTCACTGACCCTACGAACTCTATAGGTGCTCAATCTGAAGTGCTGCGGAGCACTCTGTCCATACTTTCCACAAACTCCTAAGGGGTGGAAATAATCCTAAGTGCTGGCGAAGCACTTTGCTGGGGAATTCGAAATCCCAATCGGGGTTACTGGCGGATTACTTGCAGAGAGGGGTAACACTGGCGTTGCTTCTGAAGCTGTGGGTGTTGGTCGTACCTTGGTGAGCCCAGCCCTGATCCCAAATCCTGAGGGGTATCCTGTCCTTACTGTCCGTGAGCTGTACCTGCTCGCATTCTGGCATTCCTTCCTGAGGGTCCTTGTCCCCGTCCTTTCAACTGACCCGTGGCCAGGGTTAGTCTTCATTCTGAACTAGGTAATTATCAGTCCGTGGGTTTGCGTCTCTCTCTCTCTCTCTTTCTCGTCTTCCCTCTCTATTTTCTTAATAAAGCACTCTTGCCTGTGATATTGCTCTATCACCTTGAAAACAAGTTATATGCAATTGTTTTTAGAATTGTTCCACTTCTCTCCCCTCCCTTAGAGAATTGCCAAACTGTTATATTGTATTAGTATGTTCCAATTTTTCCCTTTCCTTTAGTATGATTGCGGTGAACTTAGTAAGAATAGTTTAAAGCACTTAGGTTAAGTACATGTTCTAGGTCCCATCCACGTCCTATGTTCTAGTATAAAGTTGCAGTGACTAGTTTTGTTCTAAAAATTCCTACCTTTAGTCTTCCCATATACTCAAATGGTCTTAGCATTAATCTATAGCTATTTTATGGTGGTGATTTTGATGTTAGACGCATTATTCTGCCTATCACTTATTGCCTTGTCATATTCTCTTTGAACTTTTTTATAAAGCTTTAAACATCCTCAGGTGTCTGTGGTCATTTCACAGAAATTGTGGATAAGTATTGTACTGATTATAAAGAGTATTTGATCTCAGGCCTGTCTGCTATTTCCCTGTTAGCTCCAGATCTGTCATAAGAATTGTGCCTGTGGTAAGTCAGGTGCATGGTAAGCAGAGGTGAAACCAAACCTTAATTACTCATAGCAGCGTGCAGGAGGAGAAACCAAGTAATCCTCACCCGGTTCACCCAAATTAGTAGTGTGGTATTGAAAATTTGCACGCCAGGGCCCAGTGCGTGTAAAGAATTGGTAACCTCGGTGATCCGGGAGGACTGCGCGCTCTATCAGTAATTTTCTGGTAACCAGAGGATGGTTTGGACTAGTTAGATTAGGTAGACAGGATAGGTCACAAATAAACCGTGAAAATAAAATGTGCTGCTGATTTTCTACTGTATTGGTTCAAATATTTTGAAATGTTTTAAAGGATTTATATGTAAATGTATATGATTTTTGCATTGCTGCTATAAATGTTATATTAACCATTGTTTGTGAATGTTCAGTGTAGTCCAAATCCCCGGGGAAGTATTTAGCTAACGGTGAGCAGAATCCGGTTAGCTGTTGAAGTCACTAGGTTTGAGGCATTAGTGCAGGGTTGAGGATAACTGGAAGCACTAATTAGGACCTTTGTTTTCTGGAGTGAATGATAGCTACGAGTCCTTTATAAAACTTTCATTGCAATATCACCTAGTAAGGGTCGCATACGGAAGGAGTAGTAGGGTCTCCAAGGCTTGTCTGGTAAGTAAGATAGTTCGCTGGTGAAATCCTGGCTCAGTACATATCCCCGACTGAGGTGGATGAGTCAGAAGAATAACGGGTTCTATGTTACTAGTGTGAAGGGACAGGCAAAGAAGTCTATCCAGAGTGAATGAAAAGTAGACAGAAGTGGTTTACTAGTAGTGAAAGAAAATTCTTTTATCTCTTTAGAACACTCAGACATAGTGGCAAACGTTGTGTGTTGTTGACTAAGACTTGCATTTGCACTTTAGAGAGAGTAAAAAGTTTCCGTTACCTTGTGAAGGAGGGAGTCAGTCGGAGAGCTGCTCTGACGTCACTCCGTGCCGCGCTGGTATTGGTCAAGACAGCGGGTGTGTAGTGGAGCTGAATTTGTAAAGGAGGGGTGAGTGCCGAAGCGTGAGACTCTGTCTTGCGAAAAGGCCGCGCACCCATTGGTTAAGGGTGTTTGTATTCTCTGACCTGATTGGGTAGTGCGAAATAAAAGTCGCGCTAGCATTGGAAGCACAAAGGTAAACAAAATTAATCAAGCCGAGTTAGAAGCGAGTCTGGAGAGTTGCATGTGGTATCCAGATTTCATACCGAATCCAAAGTACCTAGGATTTCATAAGGATCAGCTTATACGAGGTAGACCGCACATGATGTATGGAGTAAAGAGGAAACTGTCATTTTCTGACAAAATAAAGAATTTTTTCAAAACTGACAAGCCCATTAGAACGAGGGAAGGCGTGCTCATTCCCCCGCCAAATACCCCTGCCTCCTTCATGCTGTTTGATAAAGGGTACCACACTTGTGTCTGGTTAGAAAATTGGGCAAAGTATACTGCAGATGACGGAGTCCTAGCATTTCCTGTTGAAGGTACATTTAATGGTCGGATTCTGTTTAACCTAAGGACCCGCATGAATGAATTACACCCTAGACCTAGGTTGACACAGTACGAAGCCCTGGAGGAATGGGAGATTGAGGCTGCAGAGCGAGATAAACCCCGGATGGATAAGGGAGTGAGTAAATGGTATCCGAGGGTTCAAGCGCAGACCAAAGAGCAGAAAATGAAACAGTGGAGGCAATCTATGTTGACTGAAGGACTATTTCCTATGATGGGGGTATTAGAAGAGAGAAAAGGAAAATGTAAAGAAAAGACCCATCACCTAATGCCTGTAGGGGACTCAGAAGATGAGCACCTGGAAGATTTGTTAATGAAAAATCCACCTCCCTATGTTGCAGAGTCAGAGCCTGTGGATTCTCCAAATCCCTTTGCAAAATATCCCAGATGTGGGAGGGATAGTGATACAGATGGAACGGGTACAGACAGTAAAACCAGTGAGGGGGATGGGTTTTGCAGACCTAGATCCACGGTCCCAAATTATCAGCCGTTCGGAGAAGGTCCACCCCGATTGGTCACTCCGACTGCCCCAAGTATTTATCCTCCCTTGGTACCTCAGGTATTGCATGACAATTCTGCAGAAAGAGTGTTGCGGGAAAAAGAGAAAGAAGCCCTGACTAGACAGCGAGAGGATTTAGTTCGAACCATTGCCCAGATACATCCCCATCCTGATTCCCTGACTATTCCAGTAACTATTGGTCCAGCTATTCCACTGTATAGAAATGACCTGGCTAGTCCCCATCCTCCTGTTATCACCCCAATACTGCCTACTCCTAGCATCCCGTCCCCGAGGAAGGAAGTATTCATAGATGAGGATCAAGAGAGTGAGTGTGAATCTGTGGTTCTGATGGATTTGCCCATTAGAGAGCCTAGGACTAGTACATCGGGGGCAAGAAGTCAGACTAGACCAAAGGAGGTGTTGATTGAAGGTGCATGTGGGGTTAGGAGTGTCACCGTAGTATCCCCAGAAGAATTAGACAGATGGACAAAGGAGCTGGAGAAGGAGACCACTCCCCAACCTAAAGCATTGGAAATATATAAATTAAGAATAGAAATAGAAGAAATGATGGCTGGAAATGTAGGAGTTGAGCGCCTAAGCTCGTATAATGAAGAAGAATTACTGTTTATCAGCAAAAATCTTACCCGGAGTGCTAGATTGCTCCATGAAAGAATAATGGATACAGCCACAGAAATGGGAATTGATGTTAGTCGCTCCAAAATTCTTCAGAAACCCTACAGAGTAGATTTTTCAGACAAAGATTTAGAAAGCTTGAATGTGATGGGAAAACAGATCCAAGTAAAGGAATTATTGAAGCTTTTGCAGAAATGGGGCGAGGTGGGAAAATGGAGAACCCGGTGGGCAAAGAAAAAGGAAGACAGCAGGGCTAAGTCACAGGCTTCAGAATTCGTGTTAAAGGAAGTAACACCAACAGAAAAATTGTGCCCCATGAGAGAGGTCCCGGGAGGGAAGTATGTCCATGTCCCTTGGTCCCGACAGGATATTGTGTCATTTACAAATGACTTCCCGAAATTACGGGAAAAGCCTGTTGACTGGTACAGGCAGGTAGAACGCTTCATAAAGGTTCAGAAATGCCTCTTGAAAGACCTGGATGGGTTTTTCGACATTGTGGTCCCTGTAGATCTATGGACCGAATGTAAAATAGAAATTAATTGGCCCAATGATGAATATCCCAGAGATGAGAAAACCGGAGCTCCCTCACCAGAGGTAATGAGGAAGTACGATCAGGTCATACAGTACCTTAAGAAAAAGGTGCCCGCAAAGGATACAGACTGGACCAGAATAGATAGAACCACCCAAGAACGTGATGAAACTGTCCATTCCTTTTATGAAAGGTTATTGCAGGTATTCAAAACTTACAGTGGAATCGATAATGTAGACATGAAAGACATGACCCATTTCAGTTATAGATTTGTGCTAGGATTAAGGCCTGAAATATCCCAATGGATTCGAGATAATAAAATAAGTTGGCAGGGAAAGCCCATAGATGATGTCCTGAAATACGCAAAATACTGCGAAGATGAAATCGAAAATAAAAAGAAAGCCCTTAAGGAGAAAGTAATGTGGGCACAGGTGAAATTGGCCGAACAGCAAGAAAAACAGTTAAGTAAATTGACTTCTGGTAATAATGGTCAGAATGCCACTGCTGGGGGGGGAGGCAAGCCCCGAGCTAAAATGAGTCGGGAAGAAGCCATGAAAAAGTTTCCGTGCCATGGGTGCGGCCAGATAGGGCATTGGCGAGACGAGTGTCCACACCTGCAGGCCGGTAATGCCCCTGTAAATGGTTTAAATCCACAGGTGCCGAAAGATGGGGCAAGAAAGAACCAGCAACAGGTAAAATTACCTCCAGTACCTCGCGCTCCTAGACAGAATTTTAAGAGTCAGGGTCAGCAGAATGAGAGGGCGGAAGTATGGGAAGTCGAGAGTGAAAGAAACGCAGTCATTCCACAGTATTTGTTAAATGATACCTTCCTCTGTGAAGATCAAGATTGACGGGGCCTGAGAGGGGAGGATGAGGAGTGCGTGCTTGGCGCCTCCTTACCGGTAGACCTGACTGGACCATACATTGAAGGGAAGGTTGAGGGAAAAGACGTCACCTTTCTGTTGGACACTGGTGCTACCAGATCTACTGTAAGAACTGTGGATGTTCCTAACCTACCCCTCTCGGGAGAAGCGATCCAAGTAGTGGGCGTCTCAAATCAAATAATAAGTACTCCAGTAACTGAACCAATGGAACTTTCTATAGGAAATTTCAAAGAAATGCACAGATTTGTGGTCTGTGATTCTAGTCCTGTGAACCTGCTAGGACGTGATTTGTTGTGCAAAATGCATTGTACCATCTATTGCACACCGAAAGGCGTCGAAATTCAGACACCCGATGAAGATGGTTTGTACAAGCTGATGTTAGTCAGACAAGATTCTGATATCAAACCTTTAACAGTTGAGGATCTACCTGAAGAACTCCAGTTAAGAGTAGTTCCAGAAGTGTGGGATTTCACAGGAAAGGATGTAGGGTTAATGGCAAATGTGGACCCAGTTAAAATAGCAATAAAAACAAATGCTGTATACCCCAAAACCAGACAGTACAAAATGAGTGCAGAAGTAAAAGCAGGAGTAGCGACTGAGATTAACAGGCTGCTCGAAGCAGAAATAATAGAGGAAGTGATGAGCAGTCCCTGTAATTCGCCAATCATTGGGATCAAAAAGCCTAGTGGAAAGTACCGGGTGGTGCAAGATTTACGCAAGGTAAACCAAATTGTTGTGCCTTGCTGTCCTGTTGTGCCCAACCCTGCCGTGATACTATATCAGATTCCCTGGAATGCAGAATGGTTCACTGTCATCGACCTGTGCCATGCATTCTTTTCCATCCCATTGCATCCAGAAAGCAAGTTCCTTTTCAGTTTTGAATTCGACAGTCATATCTATGTCTGGAATCGTGTCCCCCAGGGGTACACCGAAAGTCCATCGATTTTCAACCAGATACTGAAAAAGTGCCTTGAAACCCTAGTATTGCCAAGAGAGTCTGTTTTGGTACAGTACATAGATGACCTGTTGGTGGCATCCAAAACCCAGACTGACTGTGTCACTGACACAATTGCCTTGCTGAATCACCTAGGAAAGGGAGGACATAAAGTGTCACCTGACAAGTTACAATTTTGTAAAAACTCAGTGAAGTATCTGGGGCACCAGATAGAAAAAGGAATCAGGAAAGTTACTACCGAAAGAATTAAAATAATTAAAGCAATGGAACTGCCCAGAACTCAGAAAGAGGTGAGAATGTTCTTGGGAGTTGTGGGTTACTGCAGACAATGGATTGTAGGATTTGCAGCTCTAGCCAGACCCTTAATAAAAATGACAAAGAAAGGAGTAGAAGACCCCGTCAGTTGGGACAGTGAGAGCATGAACGCTTGGGTAACTTTGAGAAACTGTCTATGTTCCGCTCCTGCATTGGGTATGCCTGATTACTCCAAGTCCTTTGAGCTATTCTGTGACACAAGAGAGAATTGTGCTCTTTCAGTCCTGACCCAGGAGCACAGACTAATTAGAAGACCAGTGGCCTATTTTTCGGCCACCCTAGATCCGGTGGCTGCGGGATTACCTGGATGCTTGAAAGCAGTTGCTGCTACTTGCGTCAGTCTGGAACAGAGTGAGAACATTGTCATGGGACATCACGTCACTGTATATGTTCCTCATTCTGTTGTCATCCTACTGACTAGAACTAAGACCCAGTACCTCACACCTAGTCGGCTGACTAAGTATGAGAGAATATTGATTGGTGCTGAAAATGTAACTATTTCCCGGTGCAATGTCCTAAACCCTGCGACACTGTTACCTATCCCTCTGGATGTAGAAGTTGAAGAGGAAGGGGAACATAATTGCATCGATCTAACTGAATTCAGTACAAAGCCCCGTCCGGACATCCGTGAAATAGCGTTACTTGATGGGGATAAAACAATGTTCGTGGATGGCTCGTGTTTGAGACATGAGAGTGGGAGTCTGAGTGCTGCCTATGCTGTGGTTACATTGACAGAAACCATAGAAGCATCTTACCTGAGCGAGGTGAAATCTGCACAAGTGGCAGAGCTCATCGCGTTAACCAGAGCATGTAAGAGGGGTAAGAACAAGAGAATAACTGTTTACACAGACAGCCAGTACTGTTTTGGGGTCGTTCATGACTTCGGCCAGTTGTGGCTGCAAAGAGAATTCATGACTTCCTCAGGCACACCTATCAGAAATGGAAAGGTGGTGCATAACTTACTGGAAGCTATCCAAATGCCCAAAGAATTGGCTGTGGTCAAGTGTGCGGCTCACAAATCTGGAAATGATGATGTGACAGCCGGTAACAGGTACGCTGACCAAATTGCACAGTTTTGTGCCCGATACCATATGTCACTCCAAATTGCGTTGTGGGATGGAACCAGCTGCCAACTTATGTTGTTTGAAAATGTGTCAACGTGGGAGGAATTAAAGGATTTGCAACAGGCAACAGACAGGCAAGAGAAAGGCAGGTGGGCAGCAGAGGGATGCAAATTGAGAGATGATGGTGTGGTGGTAAACTCGACTGAGGTGCCTGTATTGCCTGACAGCCTGATAGACCCCATGGTCAGAATGATACATGAACCAACACATATGGGAAGGGACGCAATGTGTCGGGTGTTTGACAAGGTGTTCTGTAATTCAAAGTTCAGGAACCAGGAGGAAAAGCTTTGCCAGAGGTGCCTAGTGTGTCAGCAATTCAATGCAGGGAAAAAGAATGTAGTAGAACAGAGTCCGTTTGGAAAGGCAGTAGGTCCCTTTGTCAGGATGCAGGCAGACTTCATAACAATGCCTAAATGTAGAGGGTATAGATATATCTTAGTCATAGTTTGCCTATTCTCCAGGTGGGTGGAAGCATATCCCGCAAAGAAAAATGATGCCCTAACTACAGCCAAGTTATTGCTCAGGGAGTTGATACCTAGGTACGGCATTCCCGAGACAATCAAAACGGACCAAGGTGGGCATTTTGCCAACGATGTCCTAGAAGAACTCTGTAAAGCATTCAAAATGAAGCAAAGACTGCATTGTGCCTACCGTCCAGAGGCTTCTGGGGTAGTGGAACAAATAAATGGCACCTTGAAATCCAGATTGGCCAAAATGTGTGATTCCACAAAGATGAACTGGATAGAGGCTTTACCCCTTGTGCTGATGAGTTTGAGAAGTATCCCGAACAGAAAAACTGGCCTAAGTCCCCATGAAGTGTTGATGGGAAGAGTGATGCGACAGGCATGGGTACCCGGACACAAACTGCTAAGCATTTCTGATGATATGGTATTAGAATACTGCAAGCAGCTGGGTGACCAAGTGCGTTCTCTCTCTCAGCAGATTGGAGAGACAGAAGACGAGTGGCCAAAGACTCCGGCACATAAACTGCAACCAGGAGATTGGGTGGCGTTAAAGAAACACACCCGGAGCAGTTGCCTGAAACCAAGGTGGGGAAAGCCACGACAAGTAATCCTCGTCACTACAACTGCTGTAAAGTATGCTGGTGTACCGAAGTGGATCCATGCCAGCCACACGAAGCGGGTAACTGGAGAAAACGCGACTGGAGCTGAAGGCAGCGCAGCTGAAGAAGCTTCCGAGGAAGAGAGTCCGGAGCTAGCTGACATCGAACTGCCGAGCACAAGTCGAGACGTTGAATGGTACCCCGCTGACGAACAGGTTCATGACCCAATACGAACCAGGAAATATTCCTACTTAGACAGTGAGTGGGATAGTCCCGGTGAGTTAGAAATAGAGGAAGAAGGTCAGGTCAACGAAAATCACAACACACCTGATCAGGACGTAGGCCAAGTAGGGTCAGATCAAGACATCGAAACTCCTCCTGAAACTCCAGAAATTGGAGAGGGACAGTTAGAAACTAGAGCTGACGTTCATGCAGAAGAAAGTGAAGAGATCGAAGAGCATGAACAGGAACAGATAGAATTAGATCAAAGTGCTCAGACAACAGAAACAACAGTAACCAGAAATAAAAAGCAAGTACGATTTGAATCTGAGCAGGGACAGATTAGGGACCAGGCAGAAGAAATAGACGAAAGACCTGGAACAAGTCAGACAGGCAGGGAAACAGAGGTGCCACATCAAAAAATAAAAAGAGTGCACGAAGAAGGACAAGTTTCCTCAACGACTGGGAGGCACGGAGGCAGAAGTGCACTCCGATACGTCAAGAGGCTGAGGCTCAGACTAAAGACAGTCGAAGAAAAACTGAAAGACAGAAAAAGGGCTGAAAGTGAAAGAAAGGCAGCCCAAGGCAAATCGCTAAGAAAGAGCGACAGACTAAAGAAACAGAACCGACTGTATCGGAGCCCTGAGTGGACTTACTTTGTGTTGGAGGAAATAGACGAACCACACAACAGTGGCAACAGTGACGAAGAGTCCATCGCTGATCGGAGTTCTGACGAAGACCCTCCTTGAGAGAGCCCCGAAGTGAGCCTTTGGTGCAAAGAAACGAAGAGGGGTAGCAAAAGCCACCTGTAAGCTAAAAATGTCTGATCCGAATGTCTCTGGGAGATCCCGGTGTGGGTGCCTTAAAACCTGTTGTAAAATATGCTTGTGTAGTATAGCAATGCTAATAGTAATGTGGATAGGGCTAACAGTTTTTCTGCCTTTTATGATAAGTAAAGATCCCAACTTGTCCCCTACTGAACCCGAAGCAGTAGACATAGGGGTTGTACAGACTGCAGAAACACCACGAAGCCTAGAAAGACGCGACAAACGAGTAGAACTGACACACACACGACCTAATTTAGAAGCATCAGATGAGGATGGACTACACTTTCACAAAATGAGAAACAAGACGCATTTAAATGTTTTTGCTAACTTGTTAGTGCATTACGTAGAAGCTATGGAAATAGAGGACTGTTATGTCTGCATGAAGCTGCCAACCTCAGTGGCTGAAGGCGTGACATACCACCATTTACCTTTAACCTATGGAATCTCTTGTAGTATATTAGCTAGCTTGTTTTATAGAAGCACTTTACAGTATTATTATTCAAATGCTGACGTAGTATTTTCTGAACTTCCTATTAGAGGACACTTGAACCTTGTACATACTAAAAGTGACGTGACCCGTTATATGGGAGAATATTTTCTGACTATAGGCAACATAGATTTAGATGAAGCAAGACAAGCTAATCTGACCTGTTCTCTGCAAGAGCAGGAAAAGATGTTCATAAAGATGGCAGACAGAAGGAGAGAAAAGTTTCAGAAGAAGGCGAATGACGAAAAGGATAGAGTCCCTAGGTGGGCTGAGCACATGGATAACGCCTCGCCAGGCGAAGCTAGTCCTGCCTTGTTGCTGGATTTTGAACGAAAGGGGAAACTTTGTATCCATAGGGAAAAGACAGAGTACTATAACAATGTATTCATCGGTTCCAGCGAGTGTGAACATAATTACAAGGTAATTGGAGGTTGGGGTTTCAAAAATGGGTCAGAACCTGTGTTTCCCGGAATATATTATATATGTGGGAACAAGGCTTATTTCAAATTGCCGGATCACTGGTATGGAAGCTGCTACTTTGGCATTGTTTTCCCGAAAATATACCATGTGAATAATGCAGCTGGAAACGATGAAGAAACTAATGGCTTAGGGCGTAGCAGACTTGAAAGTGTAGGTGAAATTATAGGTGATATTTTTAGTGCACTGATACCTGGAATGGGGGTGGTTCTGAACACTCATAGAATCTGCAAATTGTCTACAGTAGTGGACCGGTTATCAACGGACACTGCTGCTGGATTCCTGATGGTCAATACCGAAATGGTTGCGATCAGATCAATGGTTTTGCAAAACCGTCTTGCCCTTGACACCCTATTAGCAAAAGAGGGCGGAGTCTGTAGAATGCTGAAAGTGCAACATTGTTGCACTTACATTCCCGATAAAAGTATCGAACTAAAACAATATGTGAAGAACATAACAAATTTGGAAAAATAACTCAAACCATTGGAGGTTGACAGTGCCTGGACGAGACTGACTGGAGGTCTCTCCTCTATAGGTAGTTGGTTTACTAACCTAGGTAGAAATCTTTTGTGGAAAATACTGATGCCAATAGTTGTGATAGGTGTAGTTGTGTTGATCATTTTTATTTGCTGCAAATGCCAGAAATGCAAAAAGAAATATACGGTGAATCAGAGGGGGGTGAAAAGAAATATTGATGAACTAGAATTAGAAGAATTAAAGAGTGCAATTTACAAAAAGGCGAAAAATCACCACTCTCATAGGGAAGCTGAAAGAAAACTCAACAATAAATTTGTTGAAATTCAAATGAGTGATGTGGATGAATGAGAAAAGTTGGCATCTGTTTCCTTCTATGTGGTGATGATAGTAAATATCATCAAAGAGGGGATTGATGGAGCTGGGATTCGCATGTAGGCGCCCAGCTCTCATACAAAACCCTTGCCTAAACCGTATAATCATATTAACACCATTGTTCGTCAGTTATTAAGTGTTTTTCCCCACACGCGGGTGTCCCCAGGATGCTTGCTTGTATGTCTTTTCTCATACTAACGAAGCTTGCACTAAACCCGGCTGCTTCGCTGAAATTCAGTCTGCGCATGCGTCGGTCATACCCATGTGATGTGACGCACTCGCATTCTGGAGGGAATTTGTGGTCATGCGCACTGTTGCAAACATGGCTGCTTGTCTCTCACCACGCTTTCTGCTTGCTACTTCTGCTTTAGCCTATCTGTCTTTTCGCACTAAAACAATAATGCTATAGTCATTATAAAGTAAGGGTTGGTTAGAACTTTATCACGGTATACAGTGTGATCATTTTTTTGTGATTTTAATTTGTTCTCGCTTACTTTTCATGTACCGCGTCTCTGGGGCTGGGAAAATCGGGAGCGGAGCCATACTTGAAGCTCTGCTGGGCACCGTCACATGACCGGAGAGAAAACTCCATTGCGCAGAAGCTGAAACAAGCCAGCTGGCTCCTGAAGCACAATGCGCCTGAGAACTTCTCTGGGAAAGCAAAATCTTACCTTGGACGATGCAACTCTGTTGCTACCTATTGTGAACTTTATTACGCTGTTGTATTCTATGCATGGGAACGTGAACCCAAGGGGCGGGTAGGAAAATTTTAATATTTGGGATGAGAAAGTTGAATTCTAGGAGGTGGTAATGACCGCACCACCTCTCCTGACCAATCATAATGTGTGAAACTGTCACTTGCAACATTAGAGGGTGGTCTAAGGGCCCCCAAAACAGTATAATTGGCCTAGTTTAGCTTAGGAAAATTGTCCGACTTGTCCGAGTAGCAGACCTGTCACTGACCCTACGAACTCTATAGGTGCTCAATCTGAAGTGCTGCGGAGCACTCTGTCCATACTTTCCACAAACTCCTAAGGGGTGGAAATAATCCTAAGTGCTGGCGAAGCACTTTGCTGGGGAATTCGAAAACCCAATCGGGGTTACTGGCGGATTACTTGCAGAGAGGGGTAACGCTGGCGTTGCTTCTGAAGCTGTGGGTGTTGGTCGTACCTTGGTGAGCCCAGCCCTGATCCCAAATCCTGAGGGGTATCCTGTCCTTACTGTCCGTGAGCTGTACCTGCTCGCATTCTGGCATTCCTTCCTGAGGGTCCTTGTCCCCGTCCTTTCAACTGACCCGTGGCCAGGGTTAGTCTTCATTCTGAACTAGGTAATTATCAGTCCGTGGGTTTGCGTCTCTCTCTCTCTCTCTTTCTCGTCTTCCCTCTCTATTTTCTTAATAAAGCACTCTTGCCTGTGATATTGCTCTATCACCTTGAAAACAAGTTATATGCAATTGTTTTTAGAATTGTTCCACTTCTCTCCCCTCCCTTAGAGAATTGCCAAACTGTTATATTGAATTAGTATGTTCCAATTTTTCCCTTTCCTTTAGTATGATTGCGGTGAACTTAGTAAGAATAGTTTAAAGCACTTAGGTTAAGTACATGTTCTAGGTCCCATCCACGTCCTATGTTCTAGTATAAAGTTGCAGTGACTAGTTTTGTTCTAAAAATTCCTACCTTTAGTCTTCCCATATACTCAAATGGTCTTAGCATTAATCTATAGCTATTTTATGGTGGTGATTTTGATGTTAGACGCATTATTCTGCCTATCACTTATTGCCTTGTCATATTCTCTTTGAACTTTTTTATAAAGCTTTAAACATCCTCAGGTGTCTGTGGTCATTTTACAGAAATTTTGGATAAGTATTGTACTGATTATAAAGAGTATTTGATCTCAGGCCTGTCTGCTATTTCCCTGTTAGCTCCAGATCTGTCATAAGAATTGTGCCTGTGGTAAGTCAGGTGCATGGTAAGCAGAGGTGAAACCAAACCTTAATTACTCATAGCAGCGTGCAGGAGGAGAAACCAAGTAATCCTCACCCGGTTCACCCAAATTAGTAGTGTGGTATTGAAAATTTGCACGCCAGGGCCCAGTGCGTGTAAAGAATTGGTAACCTCGGTGACCCGGGAGGACTGCGCGCTCTATCAGCGTTAAAGGATTTCTGGCAACTCTGCATTCCAGGTAGAACACAGAGTTACCAAAAACTCCACGCTCCACAGCAGAGCAGAGTTTTTTTATGTGCTTGCAATCTCAAAATGTGTTTTTGCACGTGTGGGAGCCACTTACCGGGATGCCTGAATCACCGACAAGATTTCCCATCTGCTCACGAGTGCCACTAGAATTTGTAGCCAGCCGCACTTTCCCATGAGAGTGAGCAAACAAGAACACGGCATTTGAGCGCGCCATCGGACTTCCGGCGGAAGTTTTGAGAAGATCGCAATCCCAAACATGCAGAAGTTGCAATCTGGAGAAGAATCTCTCTCGAGCAGCAACAAAACCTTCTCGAAACTGTGATTCTGTTTTAGAAAACTCCTCAGATTGACATTTGGCCGTACTTTTTTGTGCAAGGAGTCCTTTTTCTTTTTTTACTTTTTTTCTTAAGAGGAAGGTTGTGCCCCACGTTCTCCAACTTCCTGTTCCTGTCCAGCTGGCTCCTCCCAGTCCTTTGTACATCTCCTGTTCACTTTTCATTTGGATTTGGAGCTGGAAGGATAACTCTTTGTTGCTGCTGCATCATATATCATTGGATTTGAGGACTTTTGAATCTGAGATTTCACAAGTAAGTTGGGTAATTGGTGTTGTTTGTTTGATTGGGACATTGCACTTACTTTTTTTGGTACTTCTCACCGTTTTAAAAAAAATGTATTGCGGTGGATGGCCTTCAACGACTTTGTCTCTCAAAAAAGGCTCCCCAGGGTTTTTATCACCGAGACCTGGGGTTCTGAAACCTCCGGCCCTGACTTTGTGGAGGCAGTCTCCGAGGGCAATACTTTGGCCAGAATGGATAGGTCAGGACGAAAGGGAGGTGGCCTGGGTATCCTTTTTAGAGACACCTTTACTTGTTGTACTAAGCCTCTTTCCTTGCCTTCTGACAAGTTTGAGGCACTGTACTTTTCTATTAATTTTCTTCCTTCCGCCTCTTTTTCTTGTATTCTCTGCTACAGACCTCCCGGCCCCAGAACGACCTTTGCCCATGACATCCTTAAACTTATAGAGCCCTACGTTGATAAGCCTCATTTCAGCATTCTTGGCGATTTTAATTTTTATTTAGAGGCCATAGAATCTAAGGATACGTTAGTACTTGTAGACTGCTTAGCGGCATGTGACTTGGGTCAACTAGTCAATGGCTGCACACATCTGGCCGGCCATACGTTGGATGGTATCTTTTCAAACGATTCTAGACTTCTGACTGGAACTTCCATTCCTCTTTCATGGTCCGACCATTTGGCAGTCCCCTTCCATCTTAATGTTAACTCCTCTTTATTTAATAAACCTAAGAGCAGTGCATGGGAAATTAGAAGGAATTATAAGGCAATCAATGATGACACGGTGTCACCGTTTCTGAATGTCCTCAGATGCCCTCTTCAGGGTGATCCCAATAGGGCTGCCCTTGACCTTTCAAATGCCCTAGCCAGTGCTATAGACTCTCTGTCGCCAGCAAAACACTACCACTCAGCCCGCAAGAGCCCTTCGCAACCCTGGTTCCCTGACCATTTAAGATCCATGCGTCAGCAATGTAGGAAACAAGAGAGGTCCTGGACTGCTCATGCTGATCTACTGGGGAAAGCCCGGCTTAAATCTCTGCTCAGAGATTACAAGAAGGCGATTATGGAGGCAAAAAGGGTTTATTTCACCAACCTTGCATCTTCTCTTAAATCCCCCAGAGGCCTTTTCAACATACTTGACTCTCTGTCAACACCTAGATCAGTTAATTCTACTATTGAAACTCAGGAACTGTGCAACAACATAACAAGTTTCTTCCATTCTAAGATTGCTGATATTTACAGTGCTCTTGAAATCAACAATCAAGAACTTGATGCTAATGTGGTAGGCTCCCCTTCGTTAATTTCTTGTATTGTCGAGAAGGTTGAGGTCCCGCCTAAACCGCAGCTTTTGGGTTTTCCCCTTCTGTCTTTAGAAGACCTCAATCTCCTTCTCGATGCTACTAAGGCCTGTTCGCCTCTTGACCCATGCCCTTTAAAAACTCTGAAGACCTGCAGAGGCGCTGTTCTCCCTCCGTTATTAGAGGTTATGAAACTGGTAATTTGTGAAGGGATTTTTCCCTCCCCCTGGAAGACTGACGTTGTCAGACCTTTGCTGAAAAAGCCCTCCTTGGACCCAGGAATATTAAAAAATTATCGCCCCATCTCTTTACTTCCGGCTCCAGCTAAGATCCTGAAGTCCCACATAAATCATCACCTTTCTGTTTTCATTGAGAGTTCCAACTTATTAGACATCTCTCAGCAGGGGTTTCAATAATCTCACAGCACTGAGTCGGCTCTCACCGTCATGATTAATACAATCCGATATGAGGTTGACAGGGGACACCCATCTCTGCTAGTGTTATTAGATCTCACAGCAGTGTTTGACACCTTGCCCCCGTCAATATTGATCTCTAGGCTCAGGGATATCGGAATAGGGGGCTCTGCCCTTAGTTTACTCTCTTCCTTTCTCTATCATAGGGAGCAGAGAGTTAAAATGGGCAACTTCCTCTCCGATTCTCAAGAAGTGCAATGTGGGGTCCCTCAGGGCTCTTCACTGAGTCCCTTATTATTTAACATCTACGTCACCCCACTTGCCAAGGTGATAAGATCCTTTGGTCTGGATGTGTTATCGTAACTCGATGACACTCAGATCCTGGTATCTATCACCCAGCTGGCCAGTGAGATTGCCCCTAAGTTTAGAGCCTGTACGGAAGCAGTCTCAAATTGGAGGGTGCGTAATTTTTTAAAACTAAACGGCGACAAGACCGAAATCATGGTCTTTGGTGGGAGCCAGGATCTTTGGTCTAAGGAATGGTGGCCTCTGTCTCTGGGAGAATGTCCTCGCCCAACTCCTGTTGCTAGGAACCTGGGTGTCCTATCGGCCCGGCCTTATCTTTTGACTCTCAGGTAAACAGGACAGTGTCAACCTGTTGCGGCATCATTAGAATTCTTAAGAAGATTGCCCCTTACCTATTCCTGGCAGCTCGGAAACAAGCAACAGCTGCCTTGGTATTATCGAGGCTTGATTATTGCAATGCCCTTTACTGTGGCATTAGCAAAGCCTCCATTTATCGTCTCCAAATGATACAGAATGCAGCGGCCAGAATGGTTTTAACTCTCCCTAGGCGATCTTCTGCTACTATGGCCAGACAGGACCTTCATTGGCTTCCGATCCCCTCTAGAATTGTTTTTAAACTCCTCTGCTTAGCCCACAGTGCTTTTCACGGCGTAGGCTCAGAAGGTATCAGGGCCCTTCTGAGTGTGTATTCCCCCAGCAGAACCCTCCGGTCTTCCTCCAAGAATATGCTTGTGGTTCCCAAGTTCACAAAGGTAAAGTGGGGAGGCAGAGCTTTCTCTGTCTTGGCTCCCAAACTCTGGAACTCTCTTCCTATGGAGCTCACTAGCTAATCTTCCTTAGCGGTCTTCAAGAAACATCTGAAGACCTGGCTTTTCTCCCAGGCATATTAGGGGCTGCGCTCTTAGTGGCTTCCTGGTTCATCTATCTGGTAATGTGGACTTTCTGTTTGTTTGTTGGCACCTTGATGCCCCTTGGGGCTAAGTTTTGCGCAGTATAAAAATGCCATTCATTCATTCATTCATAGTTCAGTAGGAGCCTCGTTATTTCTTTGTAAGTAGTTTTTCATATTTTATAAAGGAAACATGGTGCAGAGTTCACTGCATTTTCTCCAAATGATTAAATTAATTCATTTACAATATTTTTTTAAATCACTAGCCCAGTAGTAGGTCAATACTATAGACCTTTCAGCCAGTAGGTCAAAAGCTACTCATAGGTGCATCAAACAACTGTTTCTGTGGTGCATTTAAAAATCATTTAGGGCCTGGATGGCATTGGATTGAATAGAAAAATTAGATTTTTGGGGGGTATTTCACTTTCTTCATGTGTGTTGAATAAATTCCTTTGTTGGATGTGTGTGATGTAGTTGTTGTGTAACTTGCAAACCTTTTTTAGCCATGTGGTTTTTCGTTTTTGCATTGTTGCATTAAAGCTGTGTTGTTTAGCATCCCTCCTTTGTCTGGCCATATGGAGTCTGCTTGAGTTCATTGTTTTCCAAGCCTCCTGCATGTTGTGAGTGTACATGTGGCTGGTGGCCATTTTGTGGTGGCACTTAATGTGCTACTTTTTCCATAGGCCTGCATGTCTTTCCTTTGTTCCTCTTGGCTTACTTCTTCTTGTTGTGGCCTGGACATGGGGCTGGAGGCCATGTTGTGCAGGCAGCCAGTGTGCTTTTGCCGTAGGCCTGCATTGTCTGTCTTTCCTTTCTTGTTGTTTTTGCCTGGCCATCTGGCTGGAGGCAAGTTTGTGAATGAAGCCAGTGTGTTTTTGCCATAGGCCTGCATTGTCTGTCTTCCCTTTTTTGTTGTTGTGGCCTGGTCATGTGACTGGTGGCTATTTTGTGGAGGCAGCCGGTGTGCTTCTGCATTAGGCCTGCAAGCCTTCTTTGTGGTGACCATGCCTTGTTGTTGATTTGCATGCAATTTGTTCTTGTTTTACCCAGCAAAAAATGCATCACAGTTCACTACATTTTCTAATACATTTGCGATATTACTGAATTGAATTAATTCACTGCGTGGCCTTGTCTGCCAATGGGGTTTCCAAACAAAAGGCCCAGAGCTACTCATGGGTGCATGAAGCAAATGCTTCTGTGGTGTCTGTTGAATGTAAACCTAATTTAGGGCAAGGATGGCATTGGATTGAATAGAAAAAGTTGTTTTTTGGGGGTATTTCACTTTTTTTGTTTGTGTTCAATAAATGCCTTTGTTGGATGTATGTGGTGTGGTTGTTGAGTAACTTGCAAACGTTTTGTAGCTCTGTGGTTTTTCGTTTTTGTATTGTTACATTAAAGCTGTGTTTAGCATGCCAACTTTGTCTGGCCACATGGGGCCTGCTTGAGTTCATTTTTTTCCAGGCCTCCTGCTTGTTGTGATTGTGAGTGACCATGTGGCTGGTGGCCATTTTGTGGGGGTAGTACTAGTTAGCGCGCTGCTTTCGCCACAGGCCTGCATGTCTTTCCTTTGTTCCTCTTGGCTTGCTGCTTCCATCCCCACTGCCATCTGCAGCTCCATGAAAGCTGCATCCCACGTGATGCACAATGCCAAACAGGTTTCATTACATTTGTATTTTTTTTGTTTGTTCTTCTTCTTTCCTATCCTTCCTGACTATACATAGTACACCATGAAAGCCCTTGTTGTCAAAGTTTCACAAATGGCTACACTGTTGTTATGTTTTGTTAATAACTAAACTGAATTCATAAAATGTAATATTAATAATAACACTAACAAGTGTGACCACACACTAAGTTATATATTATTATATTTGTTTGTTTGCACTAGTAGGAAATGAACCACAACAACGAATGCCACATTTCACTGATGTTCTTCTGGCTTCCTTGCTTTTAGGTGCAAAAAAAACTGAGGAGGAGTTGTAATAATCACCTGTTGTACTGCCAGACAGAAGCCCTGCGGCGAATGACATCATTTTTTTTTTTTTTCAATATATTTTTATTGCAGGAATTAGTACAACAATACAGTAACGACCAGCATCATATTATAGCCAACTCTTACAAGATATAGCCCACCGACCCCCTTCCATAGCATTGCTATACAGCCAAGCGGCCCATATTCCTGGGGTTGGACAGCGAATGTATCTGGGGTCAGTAGGATGCTGGAGCTGGTCCGGATAGCACACTGTCCGTCATCTGCTTTTCTAAACAAACCCCAACCCCCAAAAAGATACCCCCCCCCTCAAACTACAAGTCATTGTGAAACTCCCCCCTCCCCCCCCCCCCCCCACCATCAGCGCCAGGGAGTTTTATCACTGTAGGATCCACTGCTTGACCCTCGGGGAAGGTGATAGTGCCGTTAATGCTAGTATCTAACGGGACTCGGGTCTAGTTGCTTCTTCGCTTTCGGAGTCGCTGGGGGTACAATAATCCCTGAGGGCCTGCACCAACGTTTCCCATTCTAACGCGGCCTCCTGCGCCTTCTCATTGCTATGCCTCCAAGCCAACTGATATCGCAGCGCGCTCTCACCCGCCGCCCATTTCAAAAGTTCACCGTGCCATCTGCTGCCCGTAGGACCAGCACGTGCCTTCCAGTTCCTGGTCACCTCTCGCTTAGCCAGTAGGAGCCCCAGGTCTATAAATTTACTGGTGATTTTATTCCGGGGGGTATGGGGGAACCAGTGCAGTAGCCCTACCGCCGCATCGAACGATAAGTGCCTCCCCGTCACCTCTTCTAAAGTCGCCGCCACCTCCTGCCAGTAGGACGTCAATCCGGGACAGGCCCATAGCATGTGTAGGAGGTCCGCCTCCTGAGCCGGGCACCTAGGGCATTCCGCCGAGGCTGTGGCAAAATAACGCCTGATCTTAACCGGGGTCAGGTACGCCCTATGGAGAACATAGTAGTGGACCAGCTGGAAACGGGCG
Organism: Lissotriton vulgaris; assembly: GCF_964263255.1. NCBI lineage: Eukaryota > Metazoa > Chordata > Amphibia > Caudata > Salamandridae > Lissotriton > Lissotriton vulgaris. The sequence continues at coordinate 990,648,238 of NC_141695.1, forward strand.
CTACGTGTACCCTTCCATGCTCGCCTCACCAGCTGGGACCAGGTCGTCTCCGGGATCTCCCTACCGATGTCCTCTTCCCAGCGGAACTTCAGTGTGGTGAGAGGGACCAACCCTTCAGTAATCAACCTGCCGTAGAGGCACGTGACCGCCTTCACTGTGCCCGCCGACATCATTACATACTGGCACACCTGGGACAACTGAGGCTCCTCTAGTCCGTTTTGCCAGTACGCCTGGATCACTCGCACAATGGCCGAGTGCAGCAGAAAGTCGCCCCGGGGGATCCCAAAGCGGTCAATGAGATCCTGGAAGGACAGGAGCACTCCGTCCTCATACAAGTCCCCGACGAGCTGTAAACCCGATTCCTCCCAGTCCGCCAGTCGCGACCAATCTCCTCCGTGGGGGAGGGCCGTCAGCATCCCCAATGGTATTTCAGGTGCATATGGGGTCCGCAGGTGACCTCTGTTATGGGCTCGATTCCAACAGAGTCGGATAGTCCGTTCCTCCATCGACAGGTCCCGAAGGACTAAACGCTGTCGCAGCGCGATAAAGGAGAGGACATGCCTGGCCATACCCGTCCCTCTACCGTCTTCCGGGCCTCTGAACTCCCTGGCTATCTCCTGGGTGTATGTCTGGAGCTGCGCCGCCAAGTAGTACTTCTCAAAGTCCGGCACAGCGAGCCCCCCTTCGTCCTTCGGCCTCATCAGGGTAGTGAGGGCCACCCGCCGCCGGCCCGTGCCCCAAAGGAACCCGACCACCATAGAACGCAAGCGGCGAAACGTAGCCGGAGGGACCCAGATCGGCAAAGTCCGAAAGTAATACAACAGTCGGGGGAGCGCCACCATTTTGAGCAGGGCGATGCGTCCCGCCACGGAGAGCGGGAGCGTGGCCCAAAAATCCATGCTGCCTCGGAGTGCTCGTATGCAACGGGCAATGTTTCCGTCTAGGAGGTCGGGCTGGTCGTGGTACACAAATACCCCAAGGTATTTAAAGCAGTCGGGTTCCCATCTGATCTCCCTACATAGCGCCGGAGCGGGGACACCCCTACGCATCGGGAAGAGGCAGGTCTTAGACCAGTTCACTCGTAGGCCTGAGACTTCACCGAACTCCGTTAGCGCTAATTCCGCTCCCCGTAATGCGTCGACCGGGTCCTCCAGGAAGAGCAACAGGTCGTCCGCATAGAGCGAGACGTAATGCGGGCCCGCTGCTGTCCATAAGCCCGTATAGTGGGCTCCCGAGCGAAGATGCATCGCTAGTGGCTCCACCGCTAGTGCAAAAAGAAGCGGGGATAAGGAACACCCTTGCCTCGTGCCACGCTCCACCGGATATCGCGATGAAATCAGAGGGCCCGATCTAACCCTGGCTGAAGCAGAAGCGTAAAGAACTGCCGTCCATTTGAGAAATCCCTCCCCGAGGCCGAATTTCCGCAATACCGCGCTTAAGTAGTCCCACTCCAGGCTATCAAACGCCTTCTCCAGGTCCACCGACAAAACTACCGGGGACGGGGCATCCACGAATGGTTCCCCAAGCAAGCGAAACAACCTTCGGATGTTCATGGTCGTATTTCGCCGTGGGATGAAACCGGCTTGGTCCTCGTGTACTAGGGAGCCCATATGTCCTAACAGCCTCGAGGCCAAGATGCTGCTCAATATTTTGTAGTCCACCGTCAGCATTGAGAGGGGACGGTAGGACCCCGGGTCAGCCGAGTCTCGGCCCGGCTTGAGGAGAGGAACCACCAACGCCTCACACATCGAGCCGGGGAGGCGACCCAGCCTCTTCGCCTCCTTGTAGACCACCAATAAACGAGGGGCCAGAAGGTCAGCATAAGCTGCATAGAACTCCACCGGCAGGCCATCTAGGCCCGGGGTCTTATTCCTCGCCATCCGTTTGATGGCCCCGCGGATCTCCCCCAAGTCTATGTCAGATCCCAGGGTGTCTGCCACTTCTCGTTCCACTGTGCGGAGTTCCAGCGGGCGAAGATAGGTATCGAGCCGGTCTGGGTCACGCGCGGAGCGACTGCGGTATAAACATTCATAATAATGCCGGAAGCAAGTAAGAATCTCCGGTTGGGTGCACACCTCGGTCCCATCCGCCCTACGCATCCTAGTCGTCGTTTGGGACTGGCGCGTAGGGTTGGCCAACCACGCCAGTAACGCGCTCGACCTGTCGCCCTCCGCTATAGATCGGACCGTGTAGGCCTTATAATCGAAACAGCGGAGCCGTTCGACCTCCACCGCCACCTTCTCCCTCGCCTCTACCGTTTGTGTCTGCAATTCCGGGCGTCCGGGTCGGCTAATTTCGAGCGCGCGGAGCGTTCGGTCCGCTGCGTCCAAATCAGCCAGGATAACACGCCGCATGCCCACCCTCTTAGAGATACAGTACCCCCTCACCACCACCTTGAAAGCGTCCCATTCGAACGCCCTAGTACTCGCGGAACCGCCGTTGGATGCAAAATAATCCGTGATTCTCTCCCCTAGGTCTGCCTTGAAGACACTGTCCTCGAGGATCTCGGGGCGCATCTTCCAGGTGGGTACCGCTGGCGTCCCAGGGAACCAGCGAATGTCCAGCAGGAGGGGGTTATGGTCCGAAATGGTCCGCGATAAATACTCCGATCGGACCGCTGCCGAGACTAATTCGGACGAACCAAGAAAGCCGTCCAGTCTGACATGCAGCTCATGAAGGCTCGAAAAGTACGAATAATCTCTAGATGCGGGATGTTGCGCCCTCCATATGTCCGTCAAACCCCAGCGGGTCTGCCAATCGTGACGGCCCTTAGCCGTCCGCCGGACCGGGGAGTCGGGGAGCGGGGGATGCGAGCGGTCTATGTCTACATCTACCACGGAGTTAAAGTCTCCCCCCAGCAGGAGGGGACCGGTGAAAAAGTGGGCCAACGAGCCCGATAACCCGGAAAGGAAGGCAGTCTGGTCCACATTAGGGGCATACACACAGCAAACATTCAAGTCCCTCCCTCCCAGCGTGCCTGATATGGCCACGAAGCGCCCCTCTGGGTCCAACACTGTCCTCGTGACCTGGAAGGGGACTCCTGCCCTGATCCATATTAGCGCCCCCCTGGCATAAGCAGAGTACGCCGTGGAGAAGACCTGCCCTCGCCACCTACGCTGAAGCGCCGCCCCTTCCGCCTTGTTCAGATGCGTTTCCTGCAGCAGCGCCATTTGCACTCCCCTACGCACTAAATAAGCGTGGACCTTGTGACGCCTAGACATAGTGTGAAGCCCCCTCACGTTCCAAGTAATACATTTCAAGTTAGCAACATCAGCCATTGTCCCAAAGTGTTCTTGCACAGTCCCCCCGTCCGGGTCCCCACAAAGAAAAAACATCAATCCTCCCAGCGCTGTCGGCGGCCATTTTCCCCAACCAGAACCATACCCCCCAAAAACCAACAAAACCCCCTCCCAACCACCCCAGAACAGGACCCAAACTGCGCCATCTAGATCCCATCCAAACTTCTACGGAGAACAACCCCAAAAACCCCACTAGTCCTACGGTCGCCACCGTAGGAAGGCCTTATGGGCCAGGTGCGGGCTGAGCGGAGGCAGTGGGCCCTCGTCGCCCAGGCTACCAGGACTATAATAAGCCCCCCCGTGTCAAAATCTTTCGGGGCAAGAGTAGAAGCCTCCCAGCCCTCCCTCAACCATTGTCAGCAATAAAGAACGGCAGCCGCCTCCCCCCTGCCGGGCCCCCACCCAAAACAAGGCAACCTATCCCATTACCCTTGTCCGTCCAAAAGGTCCTCCACCGATTTCGGCGTGATCACCGGTGTGTGGGTACTGTCTGCCACTGAGTCTTCCGAGTCCGATGGTGCCCCCCGAGCACCCGGGTTTTCCTCCTCCTCTTCGACGTCTTCGCCCCTTGCTCCCGACAGTTCTGACAGAACTTCCAGCACTCCCCTCCGCTCAGACGATGTCTCCGCTGTCGAGGGTCCTCCTGTGCGGCCGCGGCGGTTCCTGACCCTTTTAGATCGCCTCCTTTGTTCCGGCTCCTCCGCCTGATGGGTCGAGGCGTTGTAACCATCCTTCCCTGTTCGGTACAGTTCGAGCCAGTCACAGGCCTCCTCCGGGGTGTCGAAGAACTGGGTTTTGTCGTCGACAATTACTCGGAGCCTCGCGGGAAATAGGAGTGAATATTGGATGCCCTCACTCCTGAGTTCACGCTTAACCGCCAGGAAGGAGAACCGCTTGCGCTGCGTCTCGTAGGTATAGTCAGGGAAGATATTCACCTGGCTGTTTGCAACCTGGAACGGGCCATTGTGTCTGGCGGCATTTAGGATCAGGTCTCTGTCCCGGAAATGTAGCAACCGCGCCACCACCGGCCTCGGGGCTCGTCCCTGCTGTGGGGGCCGCGCTGGAACTCTGTGGGCCCGTTCCAGAGTGTAAAAGGAGGACAGGCCCTCCGGGACCACCGTGTCTCGGAGCCAGGTCTCCAGGTAGCGCACCATATCGCCCTCCTCAACCTTTTCCGGCAGGCCCACTACCCGAATGTTATTCCTCCTGTTCCGGCCCTCCGCATCCTCCGCCCTCCGTTCGAGGGTCTCGATTCGGGACATGGCATCCTTTATCGTCGCAGCCAGGGTTCTCTGCGCCGGTTCGATAGTCTTCACCGTGCTCTCCACCTCCTTGACCCGGTCCGAGAGTGTACCGTGGTCTGCCCTAAGGAGGCCCAGGCCAGTCGCCACCTGGGCAATGTCCTGTTGTAGGGCCGACCGAGTTGCCTCTATGGCTTCCAGTACACGGTCGAATTGTTGCTGGAGTGGTGCGCCACCAGGTCTTTTAGGATCTCCATGTTCCTCCTTGTCCTGGGCCTCAGAGTCCGAGGTGGCCTGGCTGGATCCCTTGGCTCCTTTAGGTTTCCCCATGCTGCCAGGGGCTCTCCGCAAAGGTCCCGGAGTAGTCGCCTCCGTGTGCAAGTGTCCAGCACGACTTTCCCGGGGTTTCGCCCTCCAGTCCGGAATGGGCGATCTCCTTCTCCAGAGCCTGTGGAGACTCCGCCGTTTCGGCTCACGCCACCGCCACGGCGTCCGAGGGCACCGATAAGGGGGCGGAGACACCCGTCTCCGAGTCGGGCAGGCCCGTTCACCCACTATAGCTCCGGGGGGAGGGCCACCAACTCCCCCGGTTGTCCTGTGGCGCCCGAGCGTCGCGCCATCCATGTAGTTGGGGTGGCCAGGAACTCGAAGCTAGTTGCGGAGTCGCGGTGCCGACCACTGCCTAGAACTGAGTGCACCCGTGCCCGGTGCCCTCCAACGCGTGGGCACCCGCCCGGTCGTCTAAACAAGTATGGTCCCGCTGTAGAGGGTCCGAACCAACCAATGTCCAATGTCTAAAACAACTGAGGCTGGTGAAGCCGGGTGCCGGGCGACACCCGCGAGACCTCCTCAACTCCGTAGGTTCGATCAAGGGGACAAAGGGGTCCGGGCGCCATATTGGGTCGCACTCCGCCACTTCGCAAACTTCGGCATTTCTTCAAAAGCCACCTCCGTCCAAACTCCACCAGGGCCTTCGGGAGGGTGTCGTCGCCTCACTCAACCGAATGCGGGGTCTGGGGTGCCCCTCAGCCTCCGATGTTCAGGATAATTCCGGGCTCAGTCCCGGAGCCGAGCTCTCAGGCGACCATCGCCATCGGCGCCCAAGCCACGCCCCCACGGCGAATGACATCATGTGAAGTGTGACAGACATCTATTTAACTTGTGCCACTGTGTGCTGCTGACATCTGAAGAAGATGGCCCCAAAGAAAGGTACCAGGTCCTCCAGTACTGAGAAAGTTGCCAGTGAGAAGAAGGAGCTGCCACTTACCAAGACTAGTGTACCGCCCAAGATGTATTTGGGAAAACAAAACTGTGCCTGCAGCAGCGGTGTGCGGGGAGCAAGCTGGGAGCAGCACCCCCGCATCAATGGACCCAACCCCTTCACCAAGGCCCAAGCCCATGTCTATCGCAGAGGCAGCCAGTCTAATCACGCCAACGTGCAATAATATTGAAATTGACTTATCATTATTGCAAAGTAGTACCCAATCAATGCAGGAAACTCATATATGCCGCAACCACAGCCCACAATAGTAGTTGTTCCTCCCAAAGTAGGTTCAGGAGATAGAGCAAGCCACTCTTTCAGAAGATCCATTGTCTTCCAGATCCCCAGCAAGGAAAAGGAGGGTTAGTCTATTGAGTTCTTCAGCAAGCCCCCATCTGATGATCTAGATGCCAATTGGATGCCACCACCTCAGTCTGAGAGGCAGACATGCCACAAGAGAAGGTCAGGGAAAAGGAAGGTTCCAGAAAGCCTTAGAGTTATGGAGGTTTATGTAGAAGAGGAGGATGATGACGAGCCAGTCATCATGGACATTAGTCCTGCCCCAGTGGAGACCAAAATTATTACCCCATCCCAAATTGCTGTGAGGGATGTGGCACGGATACCACCAACACAGATAACACCAAAACCACCTGCAGCTTCCATATTTGCATTTGCAAAGGCCCGGCAGCATCCTACATCCAGCACAACCACCTCAGTAGAAGTAGGTACTGCGTCTGCAGAGAGTCAAACTCCACCACGCCCACCTTCCAGTTCAGCACCTTGCAGCACCAGAAAGTACACCTGCCCAGTTTGGGACTTCTTTTCGGTGAGCAGTAAGGAGGAGAACGTTGCTATATGCTCCATTTGTGCACATGGTGTTAGATGGGGTAATCATGGTACAAACCAATCAACCCTGCTGAAAAAAGCACCACTTGATCCAGTGGGAGGTGTACATTAAAGGCCAAAAAACTGCACCCATTGCTGTTGGTGGTGATAAAGAGGTTGAAAATACGATCGCTGTGGATGGTGAACAAGAGGGCAGTAGCAATGTCCCCAGCACTGCAGTGGTACCACCCACATCCTCATCAGCCTCAGCAACATCTCAGTGGCACAAGAGTAAGAGTCAGGCTGAGACACTATGGCAAGAGAGTACTGCAATGAAAAAACATGCAGCGTTGAGCCTAACAACATCTGGCACCAAGAGGTCACCTGCATCAGTGGTACCAGAAAAGAAAAAAATCCATCCTAACATTCTCAGCATGTTTAGGTAGGAGGGGCAGTATGAATGCAACCACCCAACGGCACATTTGTATACTATCCACCTGACAACAGACATGCGGACCAGTTGCCAAGCCACTGATTACATGTGCATCACTGCACACTGGATATTTTTTGTGGGAGTTAGAGGAAAGATATCTGAAGATGCTGACACTGCTGAGATTTTAATGCCACTGGGAAACATGCAACTGTAGCCAAGTTCTCTATGAAGAAATCTCATACTGCTGCAAACATTTTAGAAGAGTTTAACGGCAAGGTCTTTGAATGGCTACACCCAACAGGGCTTAACATTGGTTTTGTTGCCATGGACAATGGCAGTAATATAGTTAGGGCCATGTCCAATGGTGGCTATTTCAGGGTCCTGTGTTTGGCATACTGCATTAACATTATTGTTCAAGACTTTCTGAAAAAAGAAGACTTGAGTCAGCAACTTACTGACCACCTGCAGAAGAATCTGCACACATTTCAGCCATTCTTTTAAAGCCCGGAAGCAGCTGAGGATCATTCAATGTGAGCATAGAGTGCCAGATAAAGCACTCATCCAGGAGGTGCCCACACATTGGAACTCAACTTATTACATACTTGAACGTCTGTTTGAGAAGTACAGACCAATCAATGGATATGTCATGCAAAGAGTGGATGCTACTGTGAAAGGCTTGACCGTTGAGATGGACCAATGGGGCCTAGTTAAATGCCTGACAGAAATGCTACTTCCTTTCGAGCTCTTCACACATGAAGTCAGCAAGGAGGACTGTACTATGGGCTAAGCGATCCCATTGTTGCACATGCTAGAGGAACAGCTAATGGGGGAATCTGCAATATATGCAGGTGTAAAGGAAAAAAAAAGAAGCATATAAGTTGGTGGAGAGCCTAACTCATCACTTATCTGAAAATGTAAGGGTGCAAAGAGAAATTGTGTCCTCCAACGGTTACATTTCTGCCACAATTCTGGATCCACGGTTCAAAGCAGTACTGAACACTAACACATTGATTCATTTTCCAGAAGCGGACATTACCAAGTACAGACCCTGGATAGCTGTGGAAGGCAGTCACTTAGAAAAAAAATGGCTGGGAATTAGAGACCTGATACTCCAGGCCGCAACAAGTACTGCTGGGCAGCCGGCGTCAAGTTCAACCTCAGAGCCTGAAGGCAGTGCGGTTGGCTCAAAGCAGCCAAAACCACCAGCACCTAGAATAACATCAACAACAAGAAGAACAGGAGCATCAGCCCCACCAAAATCGGCACAGGATTGGTTTCTACAGCAAGGGCTTGTTAGGTCCAGTGCTGAAGCTAAGGCAAAAGAGGATGAGCAAAGTGAAGCACCCCAAAGCATTAAGCGAACGGTCCAGGCCTATCTGGATGACCCAACAGAGGTCTACATTGATCAAAACCCATTGCTGTGTTGGTATGAGAAAAGTCTCCACTGGCCAGTGCTCAGCAAGCTGACGATAAACTAATTGTCTTGCCCTGTCGCAAGTGTCTCTTCTGAGCTTGTTTTAAGTGCTTCTGGTGCCGTTGTAACAGTGAAAAGGACCAGTCTCTCGCCCCAAAACATGGAGAGGTTAACCATGATCAAAATGAATCAGCACTTTATACCACCAAATTACACCATTCCTGAAGTAGCTTGGCAGGAAGATGATGAAGGTGACTTAGGACATGGAAGTCGTGTGTTAGATTATGTACTTCTGGGTGAACCACCAGAGTTTGAGGACGAGCTCTACTTCCATGACAGTAACAACTAGGCTTTCATTTCAACTTGTTTCTTTCTTCCTTATTTACTTTTATTATTTTTGTGTGTCTCTGTCTTTCTGGTTCCAATCACAACAATCCATCACCACCGTCTTACTCTTTTTATTGCCATATTGGTGATGCAACTTTGTGTATTTATTAAAGAAGTAAGTCCACTCCTCCTAGTCCTGCTCCAACCTGACTTTCCCTAAATCCATTTCCCACAAGCCAGATATTGGATGGAGAATAGTACAAGAAATGTGTGCCTGCCTCATCGAGTCCCTCCAATAATCATGACTATACATCTCCTCCTTTCCGAGCCAAGAGGGACTGTCCCTTAAGAACAACAGGTAATGATGGATGGCATGCATTGGTCGCTGACTCTGAGTGATTGCTGTTTGTGTTGTTGTTTTTGTGTATGAAGTGTACTGGTATTATTTTCGCTGCGGCCGCATTTTTACCGCTGTGCGGTAAACAAAATAACAGGGCGGGACCGTGACAAACCCCAGCCCTCATTAGCACACACCTACCACGGGGCGTGATGGCTGGGGTTCCTCCCCAGCATGAGAGGGGTTAATCTACACACAAAAACGTGACTCAAGTCAATGTTTCCCTTCTTGTTGTTTAATAACAAAATTGTACTTCTACTACAGGCTGATCCATTGCATCTTTGAAAATGGATTCTATTCTGGACTCACTCAGTACACTACAGAGTTGGACACCATGATGATGACCATTCTATAATCATTTCAGTCAGTCAATAGGACCGGAGACGATTCAAGGAATAACTCAGACATTTCACATAGTGGCCTAAAAGGTAAACAAGTCAACAAGCACAGCAGACCAACATTCTGTGTAGTGGTGGAGGGGAGTGTAGTGGTATGACTGACAGCGGTGCATTGATTTAGTTACTTAATTTGGAGAAATGCTATGTTGCTGTATGTGTGTGCTCTGTCTGGCTCAAAGTCTAAGCTAAGTGGAGGTTAGGTGGGTGCCATGGGCCTGCACTGTCCTGTTGTTGTTGTAGGTTAATGATGGAAACAGAGTAGTAGAAATGATTTAGCCATGCCACCTCTGAAAGTGTTCTTGTTGCACTCCTCTGTAATTTATTAACTTTTTTGCTCCTTTATTTTTCAATATCCCTTTTGTTTTTATTTATTTAAAAATCTTTTTATTATTTTAAACAAAGAAAAGAGGAAAAGACGTATCGGATATCATTCAATCAATCATAATAATAAGGCAAACAGGTACTGTTAACAGGATAGATGTGGATCAACAAAAGAAATTGCTGAGACAACGACGCTAGTGATCACTAAGCAGCATTTGAAACAGTACAATTAACGACACAACTCAAACGCAAGCCCTCAGAGCCCGTACACCCGCAGAATCAGGATATTAAAAGAAGTCTGGCCCCAAGATACTGGAATATAATCAAAATCAGGATAAGTCACAGATATTTACATAGAAAATAAACTAAAAGAAGAAAAAGAAATGAAAGAGAAACAGCGCAATGCGCGCAACTCCCCACCACCACCCTGCACCCCTGCATGTAGCTTACGCTCGACCCCAACTAGCAGTGTGCCTGTCGCCCCATCTAATCTACAATAACTATTAAAATGAGTAAATGGAGGAGGGCCTTCGTTCTCCCTTTTGTTTTTCCATCTCCACTTACAGGCCGGTCTTTACCCAGTCTATACTGGGAAAATACCCTCACACTTACCTTACCAATATGCATCCGCCAGGCAGGCAGAGGCACCCAACATTAATGCTGATAGAGTGTCCTTGGAAGTGATGACCAAGATGAATACCAAGATACAACTCCCCAATTTGACCATAACATACATAGAGTAATTTAGTATCATTCATCATCTTTAGATTAATTTGATTATTTTTTCTCTTCAATCATTATGACTGTGTGTTGTTGTTTATTATGTTTGCTCTTAGTCTTTGCTCATAATTGATTCCTCCTGCTATTTTGTTATTTTCTTGGCTAGCTTTAAAAGAAAGCCCTGTACAACGGGACATAAATAAAATGTATGTAATTTGGGTATCTCTGAAGGCAGACAGGCATTGCAATTGCATAATATTAATAAGTAATAATATACTGCTACCCTGTACTGTCTACTAGTCTAGTTAGTACTACTTATCATTAACCATCAAGTCATCATCATGCATGCATTTCCTTTTTCTCCCTTAACAGATTTCTGAATATGATGGTCGTCTGCCAAGATTGTGCGTTGTCTATGTGTAGTGTTTGGCTTTGTCAAACACTAACCCTCTTCCCCAGGGCTGCGTGATTTCTACTGACATGTGACTCCAGTAGGTAGTTATAGTTAGGACCTATTATCCATAGGAAAACCGCAACATTCTATTGCCAATAACTTTGGCGTCGATTGATGAATCTTCTTGAAATTTTCCAAACTTTTTGGCCAGCTCAGTTCCGCTCCTTCCCTGAAAGTTCGGGGGTGATTGGTGATCAAGGCAGGGATCTGCTGAAATGCGTTGTGATGGCTGGTGGTGTTCTGTAATAAAGAAAAGAAAATAGCACCAAACCTGGGTCTACGCTCGTCTTTTTGCAGTTGGAGTAGCTGTGCGAGGTGCGAGGCTTGCGGCATATATAGCATTTAAAAAACCTTGCAAATTTATTGAAAAAACCATAGGTTTCACATGATATAGTTAGCCGAACATTTCTCTCATACAAAATCTTTGAAAATTCCTCCGTTATAGTTAGCTCAGCTAACTATAACTTGCGCGCCCGCAATGCACTGCTGATGATGTCACATATTACATCACTCATGACATGGTCAGTGGCATCACTCATGACATCACTGATGACATCTCAAATGACATCCCTGCTGACATCACTGATGATATCATCCAGTGAATGTGTGTCTTTCTGAAAAATAATTTTTTTATATGTATATCTAAAGGTCGATGGAAGAATAAATGGGTAAATAAATGTCTAAATGGATGTTTTTTTGTGTAAAATTCATTGTATTACTGACTTATAAAGTATATCTTAGTGAATAGGTGTACTAGCGAGTAATCTTTAAATATTTAAATATCTGTATCAGTGTCTCACTTTGTATATAAGTGGCTGCATGGGTTGGAGAGTAGCTACATGAGTGTGTATATGGGTTATTAGTTGTTTTTTTGAGTACCAAAATGAGTGTTTGTATGGTTCGGTGGGGAGTATTACTTAGCGCACAGATGCATGAATGACTGACTCACTGTATGTGTTTTGAAGACAGCATGTGTGCAGGACTGTATGGGTAGATGAGTGTGTGTATGGGTGTGTTAGTGAGTCAATTACTGTCTCAATAGTATCTTTATGAGTAACTACATATGTTTTAAACTAGTATATGTGAGTATTGATGTATAAAAGTGAGCATATCTGAGAGCGACAGATTCTGTATAAATAAGTATGTGTTTCTATAAGTGATTGTTTAAGAGAGTAAGTATGTCTACGATTCTGTAGAAGTTTGTGTAGTGGTGGGTGTATAGCTGTATATGCAAGTAAATGGATATTTACATGTGTATGTGTGTGACTAACTCTATAGATGAGTGTCGGTGTATAACAGGATATATAGGTGTATGAGTACATATGATGAGTCAGTACATGTATGAGTGACTATATAGAACTGTTGATGAATGAGTGGATGTGTATGTAGATTTTGGGATTACTCAGTAGGTTGTTCTAACTGGAATTGGTATTTTGAAAATTTTAGTTTCTATTTTTGATCGTGTGTATCAAAGCTTATATTACAGTAAGAGAAGGTGTGCCACAAGGATGATGTCATCAGTGATGTCATCAGGGATGTCATTTGAGATATCATCAGTGATGTCATGAGTGATGTCACTGATCATGTCATGAGTGATGTAATATGTGACGTCATCCGCAGTGCATTGCGGGCACGCAAGTTATAGTTAGCTGAGCTAACTATAGAGGAATTTCAAAGGTTTTGTATGATAGAAATGTTCAGCTAACTATAACATGTGAAACCTATGGTTTTTTCAATGAATTTGCAAGGTTTTTTAAATGCTAATTCCTAACTATAACGTGTGTGAAACCTATGGTTTTTTCAGTGAATTTCATAGGTTTTGTAAATGATAATTTATAAATGTATTAATTATTATGTCTTTCTTTTTATACTAATTTCTTATATTTTTAATATAAATTGTATATTTATTTTACCTTTTAGATTATATTTAATATTCTTATTATAAAATAATAACAAGACTAAATTGCAAAGTAATTTTTTAATGAATTATTGCTTGACGTCGGTTGCAAGTATAACACAGCGCCAGCAATTCTATTGCAGCCCTATGCTCACAATGCTAAATCAATCCTTACACCTGCTTCAAGCATGTGCAAGGTTTTGACGCAGCATAACCACAAAAGTCACTCAATAAAATGTTATACATTTCACTCAGTCACTTGTAGGAGGCCTTGCTGCACCCCCTTCTGCACAAGAAAGCCTCTTCTGGCGCAGCGCTTTACAATGTAATACACCCTCCAGATGCGTCACATTGTTAATAGCACACACCATGGCACATCTTTTGCACCACCGCTGTGTCACAAAAGTGACGTAATGGCTGTGTAAAAGAGGCACAAGGGGATTGTATATCCGACCCTAACACATACAAATTCACCCAGGCACTTTCACCAGCAGCGCAAATTGAATCATAGACTAGTAACATATCTATGTACATATGATACATTCAAGTGCTTCAGATATACTACAATATACTATAGATAAACACCTTATAGATTTATGCTGTAGCAGTTCCTTATAGTTCTGCACTTTCACATTCTCCATACACTAGTAACATATTCATTCATTCCTTTATGAACTACACATTCATTCGGACAAACTTTTACACACTAACATAGAAATATGCGGGCATATTATCAAAGGGGTTTATCTCCGCTTTTTTGGCTTTAAAAGCCAAGAAAGCGGAGATAAAATTATCTCCCTATTACCTAGCTGTCGCTAACACCAGTTAGCGACAGCTAGTAGGAGATAGCGACCATCTTGGGCCCCTCTTAGCATGTCAGTGATATTTATCACTAATGACATGCAAAGTGGGCGTGCCAAGATGTTAGCGACTGGAAACAGTCGCTAACATCGCTATCTCCTATTACCAACTTTTGGAGATATTCGCGCTAAGCGCAAATATCTCCAAAAGCTAACACCTGCCCTGAGCAGTTCTTCGCCATGTTATCCAATGGGATAACATGGCTAAGAGCATTAGCTCGGTAATGCATGAATATCGCTGACTTTTCAGCGATATTCATGCATTTCGGCCGATTTTTATCGCATAGGAGATAAACCTTGATAATAGCAAGGTTCCTAAGCGATAAAAATCGCTGCAGCTCGGCGATAAAAATATCCCCGCTAAACCAACATAGCGATAATTATCACTAGTTGTTGGTAATATGCCCCATAGTTCTTTCTTTGACCAGTGAAGGTAGTTCTAAAAAGAAATGTTTTTTTTGTTTTGTATTTTTTTTGTGTTTTCTCAACAAATTCAAAGCGGAACAAAAGAGTGAAAAAAAGAACAACTAATGTCGAGTACAGCAATGATCCTGCATCCTGCGTTTCATCAAGTCTATAGACTGCTCCCCATAACACAAAAGTTTATCGCAATAAATGCATAGAATTTTAACTTTAGCAAAGTCAGAATCAATATGTGGGTTTGGACTGCTTGCTGAAAATGCTGCTGCCGTAGTTGATGTGCTTGGTGCAGAAGCAGGTGGGTTCTCGTGCAACCTCCATCTTGCAGCTCGAGCAAAGTTCTTGGGGTGCAAGTTCTTCACATGTCGCACCATAATTGCTGTGCCAAATGAGTATTTTTTACATGGATCACCCCTTGAAAGAGTTGTTTCACAAATTTTACAGGTTACTTTTGGGGCATTAACCTTTTTTTGACCTTCTGAAAAAGTGAAAAACTTCCAAATTAGAGCTTCTTTCCTCTTCTTTGGAGGTTCTTCAGGAATAAAATCTCCCTCTGAAGAACTGCTGGAAGATGACTCCATTGCTCATATTATGGTGATCTTCCTTCTATTTGATAGGATTCTCAGAACAAAGGCTTCTTCTTAGAAAGTCAAATTTGAATAATTATTATGGGACGGAACTTTTAACAGTCGCAATAGGAAAAGTTATGAACCAATCAAATCTCTCCTTTTAAAGTCACATGGCATTGCGTACGCTTATGATGCGCTTGCGCAGCTCTTTCAATACGAGTACGCATGATGTTCTACCCTGATTTGTGTAATTCTTTTTAAAAGTAATATATGATTATTACAAGTATTAAAAAAATTCAGATTTATCCCAAATGTCTGCCCTTAGTATGTACATTAAATACATACATGTTTTAAACTAAGTAGAAACATTGCCCCGTTTCGCATACAGCACGCCGTACATGATGTCACACCGAAGCTTTAATGCGACGCGTAAAGTCAAAGCATATTTGTACCATATGCGCGGGTACACGCTGAGTATGATAAGCAGTACAAACTATGGTGCAATCACCCCCTCTGTGACAAATCAGAGCTCAGGGCGTGCTAAGGAGAATGATTAGGAGTGCTGACTCATTGCAGATCGGATTCTGGGCCCACCTCCGCGTACATTATAACACTGCCCGCATCTCTCTCTGTTGTTAATTGTTAGTGCACACACTCATATGTGCACATGCGCAATACTCGCCCGCCCACACTACCCACATGCCACCACCTAGCATGCTTGCTATCATTTAGCCTGCAAACCAATACATTACCCAATAGAATGTCCCCCAGGGCCATCATTCTTGCAGACCGCGAAAACGCTACCAATGACGGCCCTGGGCTTGGTTTGGTCAGCCCCGCAGTTCCCATGTAATGCGGGCACTGACATGAGCACGCTCACTTTTGCCTGCCTCTGCTGCGGTGACAGACAGACTGTCGAAAACACCCCAGACCCAGCGAAACCGCAGCCTTTCAAGACACGAAAAAAGACGACAGAAGCAAAGGTAAGAAACGACGTCACAACATCAGACTCCACTGTGAATTGTATAAGCATAATGCTATTTTTTTATCCTTCATATGGTTTTCCTACGCCTCAATGGTTTTAAATTGTACTTACATAATTGAAATATTTCTTTATAAGTCACGAGGTCTTATACACCTCTAATCTTAAAAATTATGCGTGCATACATTTCTGTGTCGTATTTCTGTACTACGCCACGTGCTTAGGCCTCTATTATTATTAATTGGGCGTCCATGATAGTATTTTTTTTTTCTGCGTCACGGGGCCGTCTCAGGCCTCTATTAACTTATTGATGTTCCTTTGTTTGCTGGAGCTGCAACAGTCTTAACTACGGAATATTAGGAACCCACATTAAAATTCACTTTTGATAGTTACGCAACTCAGTTTACAATGACTAATCAAAATGTCCTTTTCTTTCCTTCAGCAAACATCGTTCAGAAGCAACCACGGCCTATCGAGCAAACAGCAATGGAATTCTCTGCAACTTATTGAATATACTTTGACGTACAGAAGCAGAGTTCAAGTTGAATAGTTAACTCCGGTGGCCGCACTGTTTATACAAGGTAAGCACAGGAGCCTTGATCTACAAAGCCTTCATAGGAATGCATTAGAAATAAGTCGCCATAACGGCCGTCACTAAAGCAGTAGGCACTTCCATATAGACACCACTTGAACGTGGCACTATAACAACTGAAACAACTGCCATAATAGGTTTGATAATATGCTCTATTGAATTCCAATCAAAGCTGATGTTAGATGTGAAGGACATCTAACATGAGCTTCGATTGGAATTCCATAGAGCATATTATCAAACACATTATCGCCACTTTAGCGACACTTTCTTGCCGATAATGTGGCGATAATTTTGTCGCCCAGGCTTGATATCATGGCCCAGAGTGTGTAGTGTACAGCACCTTCTCTGTAAAATCTATACTTACCTCCAAGCAGTGACAACAGATAGGTTACAACAGTCTGACAAACAGATCCACAACCTTATTACGCCACTTTTGAGTCACTTTTAACATGGGTAGAGTGATGCAAGGAACTAGTAAATCTACATCTCACTTTTCAATAAAAAAACTCAACTCCAGACTCTGCGACACAGTTTTATTGTTGTTTTCTGTCTCTTTCTCTCTCTCACTCTCTGTGACATCATTTCTCTTTCTCTCTTAAACTTAGACACTGCTGTCTGCTTGGACATGCAGAAGAATTGTTAAAGTGAAGTTGTGAAGTCTACTTCCGTATGTGTTTGGCCGCAAGGTTTATACAACGGTAAGCACAGATCCTTCATAGGAATGCATTAGAAATAATTCGGCATAACAGGCGTTAGTAATGCAGTAGGCACTTCCATATAGACAAAACTTGAACGCCGCACTATAACAAATAAATGTACCAGGTACACTGCACTCGTAAAACTGTAGTGTTAGCTTTATTTGTGAAACAAGAGAGGGCCATATTATCAAGCCTTGGCGACAAAATTATCGCCACTTTATCGGCAGCAAACTGCCGCTAAAGTGGCTATAATGGGTTTGATCTATAATTACCTCCGAGCAATGACAACAGATAGGTTACAACAGTCTGACAAACAGATCCACAACCTTATTACGCCACTTTTGAGTCACTTTTAACATGGGTAAAGTGATGCAAGGAAAATATCTTGGATGTGTAGAAGAATTGTTCAGAATAAGTTGTGACACCAACTGCCTGAAATGTTTACCCGCAATGTTTATACAACAGTAAGCACAGATGCACAAAGCCTTCATAGGAATGCATTAAAAATAAGTCTCCATAACGGGCGTCAGTAACGCAGTAGGCACTTCCATATAGACACCACTTGAACGCGGCACTATAACAGAACTGAAATGTACGAGTAACACTACACATGCAAAACCATAGAGGTATCAAAACTTGTAGGGACATAGTATCAAGAACGGCAATAAAATAATCGCTGTTTCAGCGGCATGAAACTGCCGCTAAAGCGGCGATAATGGGCTTGATAATATGCCCTTCTGAATTCCCATAGTAGCCCAGGTTAACACCAGAACCTGTCACTGAAACGGCGATAATTTTATCGCCGTTCTTGATAATATGCCCCATAATGCTTCAGCTCATTTACTCACATCTACATAATTCTAAACTCTAGTTTTCTTTTTTCTTTTGCAGATTACCAATCGGACACCTTTTGGAATCCATTTCACAATTTGTTTATAACATTGTTTAAGTTATTTTTCCAGTTCTAATATAGTTATAATTGAGTTTTGTTTATATTTATTGTTTCATAAAAGTTAATAAAAAAACTACATACTTCTTTTATTTTGTCGGGGAGGTGTATGACGACCCACAATAAAAATAATGTTGAAATACTATAGTAAGATATTCAAGACTGGGATTGAAAACTACTGAGTTCTAACTAACAGATATAATAAAAACAACGGTGAGACACTACGAAAATGTCAATGGACGGAGTACATAATCAACGTTTGGCGCCTCAGCACTACCTTTCAAATAAATATATAAAAATATGACTATTATTACTGTACAAAAGTACAGCAGCGGATGACACACATGAACCAGGAAAAGAAAGCAACAGATTTACTAACTGATACAAAGAATGGTTTGCTTGTTGAACTTGAAGAAAAAGAAAACATGGGCTTCGAATCGACGGTGAGCATGCGAAGAGAGTACAACTGCTTCACCAAAAAAAAGAAAAGCTTTACATACTATCATCGAAATGAAAGAGCATTTTATCAACAAAAGGCGATACATTACCGCCGCTTTTATCGACAGGACACTGCTGATAAAGCTGCGATAATAGGCTAGATAATAGGCCCTTGTAACTTCCCATAGCAGCCCGGGTTCTGGTATTAACCTGGGCTCCTATGGTTATTCACAAGGGCATATAATCAAGCCCATTTTTGCCGCTTTATCAAGAGTTTCCTGCCGATAAAAACGACGATAATGTATCGCCTTTTGTGCATAATATGACTCATTGCTCTTTTTATGACCAGTAAACTTAGGTGCATATTATCAAAGACCAGTGTTACAATTATCACCATTTTATTGGCAAGAAACTGCCAATAAAACAGCGATAATTACCATCATAATACGGCCTTGTTATTTCCCATAGAAGCCCATGTTAACACCAGAACATAGGCTTCTATGGCAATTAACAAGGACGTATTATCAAGCCCACCCTCCCAACAGTAATAAAAAACTCTAGACAATGCAGGTACCTGGAGCTGGAAGGTCATTTTGCGTATCACTGCCCCAGAAATGTGGTGTTCTCCGTGACATGTACGGAGAAAGAGAGAGAGAGAGAGAGCTCAAAAAGACCGGTGTTACAATTATCGCCGGTTTATTGGCAAGAAACTGCCAATTAAACGGCGATAATGACCATGATAATACGGCCTTGTTATTTCCCATAGATGCCCATGTTAACACCAGAACATAGTCTTCTATGGCAATTAACAAGGATGTAATATCAAGCCCACCCTCCCAACATTAATAAAAAACCATAGGCCCTTCTAAATTCCCATAGCAGCCCAAGTTCTGATGTTAACCTAGGCTGCTATGGTTATTCACAAGGGCATATTATCAAGCCCATTATCGCCGCTTTATCAGCAACTTCCTGCCAATAAAAGCGACGACAATGTATTGCCTTATGTTGATAATATGGCCCATTGCTCTTTTTTTGACCAGTAAACTTAGGTGCATATTATCAAGGACCGGTGTTAAAATTATCCCTGTTTTATTGGCAGGAAACTGCCGATAAAACGGCGATAATGAGTTTCATAATACGGCCTTGTTATTTCCATAGAAGCCCATGTAAACACCAGAACATAGGATTCTATGGGAATTTACAAGGATGTATTATCAAGCCTACCCTCCCAACATTAATAAAAAACTCCAGACAATGCAGGTACCCGGAGCTGGAAGGTCATTTTACATATCACTGCCCCAGAAATGTGGTGTTCCCCGCGACATGTACGGGAAGAGAGAGAGCTCAAAACTTATTTTTTATAAAAAAAGATCCGAGGGGTGCCGCTCACGGACACTGCGGGGAGTAGGACCGTAACCCCCCTGCATACTTCAAAATAAAACCAGAGGAGTGCTGTTCCCGAGTGCTCGGGGCACCTTACTTGCCCCCATTATGCAGAAAAATTGCCCCCGTAATTTGCCCCCCCGGGACCTAATGAATAAAATGAACTTCTAGTTTTTTTTCACCTTTTCCACCGTGTACAAGTATTGCACGAGTACCCCGCATTTTTTATTTAAAAAAAAAATTGAGCCTAAAGATCCATGTACCACCCCCTGACCAAGACTATAGCCTCAGAATCTTTCCACCCTGCCCCGTTTCCTTATTTCTCAACTGTGTTTTAATGTTTTCTTGTGACTCTCCTCTCCCGACAAACAACATGGCGGCCAACACTTCCTGGTTTGGAGTATTGACAGCCAATCAGCATGCAGCTCCTGCTCGTAATTGTACATATTTCCATACACATACGCTGCGATTTTTCTTTAAAAAATAAAATTAAAAAATAGAGCCTAAACATCCATGTACTACCCCCTGAGCAAGCCTAGAGGGTCAGAATGTCTCTAGCCTACCCCCTTCCCTTATTTCTCAACTTTATTTTACTGTTTTCTTGTGACTTGGTTCTAGCGAGGCACAAGATGGCCGCCAACACTTCCTGGTTTCGAGTGTTGACAGACAGTTCACAGCCAATCAGCATGCAGTTCGCGCTCATAATTGAACATATTTTAGTACGCGTGCTGAACTTCGACTCCAGATATCGCTAAGATTTTACTTGCAATTTTCTCAGAAACTACTGAACGGATTTACACCATTTAACAAAAAGCACAATCTGCGAACAGAACTCTACCTCTCTGCCAAATTTCATGTAATTCCATTCAGCCGTTCAAGCTGTAGCCGTGGCTAAAGGTCCTATGAGAAATTGCATGGGGAAAATGTGTTTTGGGACCCCCTTTGTTTCGGCCCCTGCTTCACCAATCACCCCCAAACTTTCAAGGAAGGAGCGGAACCGAGCAGGCCATTTTCTTGGAGAAATTCTCGAAGATTTGTCCACCTGCGCCAAAGTTATTACAAATAGAATGTTTTGGATTTCCTACGGAAACTAGGTCCTAACTATAACTACCTACTGGCGACTGCCAGTAGGTCATAATATGTATGTATATATATATATATATATATATATATATATATATATATATATATATATATATATATATATATATATGGATCGAATTCTGTTTCCAGGATGAACCCACAGAAAATACGGACCACCACACGAATTGCAGAGTGTCACAGCAGGACTTTTTTTTTTTTTTTTTTGCAGAGTGTCACAGCAGGCGTTTATTCAACCATTTTGCAGCTTAGATTTTGGCATGACGCGTTTCGGGCAGGGTCTGCCCTTGATCACATGACGGACATGCAGTGTTTTCTCATTTAAATAGGGCACACACTCATTTTTTTCTTCAATTCACAGTGACACCACGTGGTCTATACATAGACATAGAAAGTAGACTACCAATGTGAGGTGTTTAACATGTGCATACAATTGGGCGCCGTCTATGGGCTATTTGTAAATCTTGGCAGCATTTTTGTACAGGGCACCTGCACACAAATATTTAAAATAACAATTAAGTAACGATGTACATTTATAACCGCCTAAATGCGTATTTAAAAATTTCTGTGTAACAGCGAGCTAGCAGCATATTCCTATATAAATGACACTTTTTTAAAAAAAGGGGTATTCTTACACATATCTGTACAGCGAAGCAATTATTTACACCAATGCATCAAATATATAACATATAAATATGTTAAAATTCTAAAAAGACATATATAAGAGTCCATGATAATAATTTATAATGCATAAATAAATAAATATTATGCTAAAAAATACATTGTGCAAAAATGGCAGTGTGTTCCACATTCGCTGAGATAGCCTTAGTGTATCTAGTTCATTCATTACAGTTGGAGCTGGCTTACTCAAGTATTACAATCCAGTGTCACGTTACAATGTGCAAATATTTGCTTGTATTAAAGTGCCAGTGCTGAACCATATAAACAGGGATAGTGACCTATCCTTGCCCATTTGGCAACCCAGGAGGGTTGCCCAACTTGGTCTTGCTCCAACAGCAATTCCAATTGTAAAGTGCTAAGTGTTATAAGTGCAACCAAAATTGTGGGAGGTTTAAAAATGATGATTAAAAAGAGAGGTAAAATTAACAGGATAGAGAAACTGATCATAAGTTCGTGGTCAACCATACATGAGACACTAGGGCATTTATTGGCTTGATCTATTACATTGCGCCCGGAAAGGATGCAGATTTGGTGATTACATGATAGTGGAGATGGAGAATCAGCAAGGACAATTTAGACTTAAGTTAAAGGAAGGTATGTATGTCTTCCCTATCATTGAGGCCGTTAGGATGCTTACTGTTAAGATTCAGGATGTATCTGGTCTCTAACTGCCTCAAAGTCTTGTCCCTATCCCCACCTCGCTTTAACACCGGGGCCTGGTCAATAACAAAGTATGTCAAACAGTTCACATTCTTATTGTGACTCACCTTGAAATGTCGGGCTACCGGGTAAGCCGGATCACAGTTAATGATTGCACGAATGTGCTGTAGGATACGCATGTAAACAGGGTTTTTTGTACTGCCTACGTATCGCAAGCCGCATGTACATGTGAGGACGTATATAGCGTACTCAGTGCGGCAGTCATATTTTCCCCTGATGGATATTTCTTTTGTTTTAAAAGGGGTTTTGTATGTGGCAGTGTTGGCTCCAAAGTTACATGCCCTGCAAGTGGCACACTTGCGGAAGCCATTGCTTGTGGGCATCCAAGTTTGAATACTGGTGGACCCAGTTGGAATCTCCCTTGATAAGAGATTAGCCATGTTTTTAGATTTCCTGAACGTCACGCTGGGATGTTCTGGCAACGTGTTTCTCAGAATAGGGTCGGTTAGAACAATGGGACAATTTTTGTTTATGATGTTACGTATTTTGCGTTCCTGTCTACAGTAAGTGGTGATGAGTCTAGGTGAATTATTCTCATCCTCTATGCTTATGTTACTCTCACTGGTGCTGGGTAGTAGGGTAGCTCTGGGTCTTTCACTTGTTTTTATCATGGCTTTTTTCAGAATTTCCTCACTATACCCTCTTTTGCGCATGCGCTCTAAGCATAATTGACTGCAGACATCGAATTGCTCCGATGTACTGCAGATACGCTTAAGCCGTAGCAATTCCCCGTAGAGTATGCTAGCTATTAAGTGACGTGGATGCGCGCTGGATGCATGTAATATTGCATTACCAGCAGAAGGTTTTCTGTAGGCAGAGGTAATGAGTGTCTCGTCAGTTACTTGTATCTGGACATCCAAAAATTCTAATTTGGACTCACTCATGTTGGAGGTGAAGTGAAGATTAAACTCATTAATGTTTAACAGATTGACAAATTCTTGTGCGCTTTGCATGCTTCCCTTCCAAATAACGAAAACATCGTCTATATAACGAAGCCATGATATCACATTATTTTCAAACATGTCCCTGTGTGTGTTCATGAGGACTTGCTTTTCCCAAAAACCCACGTGCAGACACGCGTAGCTCGGGGAAAAGCAAGCCCCCATGGCCACCCCCTGTTTTTGTCTATACATGTTCTTTTCAAAAGTAAAGTAGTTATTATTCAAGCACCATGAAATAAGAGACATTAACATTTTGTTATGCATAGCATATTCAGCAGGACGTGTGTTTAAAAAGTATTCAACACCACGCAGGCCACATTCGTGTCTTATGCTGGTATAGAGAGACTCTATATCCAGAGTTAGTAAGATCCAATCCTTTGACCAAGTTATGTTGTTAAGGTGTCTTAAAAAATCCCCAGTGTCTTTCAAATAAGAGGGCAAAGCTTTTACCAGGTCCTGCAGATAGAAGTCAAATGCTCAGACGAGTTTTCCCCTGGATCCCGACTGAATGTAGGAAAACTCTGGTTCAGTCATTGCTGATGAGCAGATTGGACTATGGCAACTCACTGTTTGTCGGAATGGCAGACTATCTCTTTTCCAAACTGCAGATAGTACAAAATGCCGCGGCAAAGGCTGTCTGTAATAAAAAGAAATTTGATTCGGCTAAAAGCTGCATGCGAGAGCTTCATTGGCTCCCGATGCGACAAAGAGCCAATTTTAAATTACTATGTATCACACACAAGGTGCTATATAACGCAGGCCCTACCATTTTACATAATAAAGTTGAATTCCACAGACCACCGAGGAACCTCCGATCAAGTACATTAGGAAGAGCCACCACCACCCGGGTGAAGACTGTCAGGATGGGAGAGCGAGCCTTCTCGCATCTGGCGGCTACTAAGTGGAATGAACTTCCTCCCAGTCTTAGACTGACAGATGACCTTTTGTCTTTTAGGAAACAACTAAAGACACTACTCTTCCCTAAATCAGAATAAATCATCACTCAGTGTGGTTATTGTACCTCTCAGCATCCAACTATAGCGCCGTGATATCCTACTCAGGATGATTGTTAGCGCTCTATAAATAAATTAAATACAAATACAAATACAAATAAGAGCCCACATTCTCAGTCATGCTTCCTATCGCTGAAATTATAGGGCGTCCAGGAACAGGGGTGGTGTTCTTATGAATTTTTGGTAGCAAATAAAGGAAGGGTAACCGGGGGTGAGTGTTGAATAAAAATTTATATTCTTCATTTGATATCAAACCCTCTGATTTCCATTTTAGTAGTTCCTTTTTAATGTTCTCCTTCGCTTTGTTATATATGCTCCATGTTATTTGCTCATAACACTCACAGTTGTTTAACTGTCTCTTGGCTTCTGCATTGTATTGTTGTTTGGGCCACAGGACCACATTGCCCCCTTTATCAGATTTCTTAATTATGATAGAGGCATCATTGGCTAGTTTATCAATCAGCTTTTTCAAAGAAACTTCTCGTTGGTTCTGCATGCGCCTTTTATTTCGATCAATAGAGCAATTCAAGTCTTTTATCTCCTCCACGATGCGATCATGAAAGACGTCGATTGCGTCTCGTGGCATCAATGGCATAAAGGTTGACTCCGGTTTGAAAGGGCTTTCCCCAGCACCTTTTTGCAATAAATTCAACTCTCTTAGTTTTGTTTGAGTTGGCGCTTGAGAACTCAAATCGTCTTCATTATTCAAGCTGTGTAGAGCCCAAAGTGCTGGTATTTCTCCAACTTGTAGGCCGGAGGAATCAGAGGCTGCCAGCTTGTCTTGTTTGTCTTCTCCTAGATTTTTAAGGGTGTGAAACTTTCTGAGTTTTAGTTTTCTAATGAAGAGAAATACATCTACCCGTGTAGAGGCATAGTCAAAGTTGGAATTAGGGCAGAAGTTGAGACCTAAAGCAAGCAATTGTTCCTCAGCTTTAGTGAGCGTTATTGAACTGAGGTTAACTACAGTGTTGACTTTCATTGTTTCTTCTTCCGCCAGTAGTTTTGCCTCCTTTTTGGCTTGCCTTTTCCGTTTTCTTCGAGCGGTTTTTCTGACGGTGTCCCGCCTTCGTCGGCTTGTTTTCTTTCCTTTCTCGGTCTCAAGGTTTTCAGCCTGTCCTGTACTAAAAAATCAACTTCATCGCCCAATCCTGGAATTGTGTCCACATTTTCCAAACTACTAGAATTCGAACCAACTGAGTTTATGCTGGACTCACTTGTTAGCGATATTGTGTCTAACTCTGGTGAATCTCCAGTTGCTGCTGGTTGTCTGGCTTCCAAGACATTGGGTTTAGTTACCGTTTTCCCCTTCATTTTACGGATATTCTCATATTTCTTAGCAAAGGTGTAGATTTGGCCTCTTTCATAATCTTCCAGGTCCCTGGCAAATTTATGTGTTTTTTATTTTTTCTTCATATTTTTTTAAGCGTTCTTTAATTTCATTCATTTTTTTCGAAATCCAGTCCTGGTTTTCCATTTTGCTCAGATCACGTTCTATTTCTTCGATTTCTTTGGCGAGAGCTAACCGGTCAATGTCAGCATATTTGATTAGAATCCTTATTAGGTTCATTGATTGTTGTAAATTACTTTCCCCCCACTCGAGTAACATTGCTGGATTAGGGTGCTCGAAACTGGGAGCTAAAAGTATGCGCAGACCCCGAGGGACCCGATTCACTTCCACATACTTAGTAAGAGATTTGCTCTCCCACCATTTGGTGAGTTCTGCTCTCATTTTTTTCTCCAAGCTTTTTAACAACAAGTTAGCGTCTTTGTTAACATCTTCCGTTATATTCTTTTGCGTGTTCTTGTTCGCCTCTTTGCTTTTGTTTCTGACCACATTTTCAAACAGCGCATCGGCTTCCTGTTCCCTCTCACGTACCGCATTATTCAACATAGTGCCAATTTGATAACTTTCGAGTTAGGCTGCAGAAATCAATTACCTGCACGTTTCTGTGCAACTTGGCGATTTGAAAAAATGGAAACTTTCGCTGAACTGTAGCAAACGTAGCCCCGTCTTGTAAATGCTTTCACCAGGTTACTCACCGGGGACGAGGTCAAGCCTTCGCGGGTCCTCCGACTCAAGCGTCGGCGTCCTCGAGTACCGGTTTTCCCTTCTTCGAAGCTCCCAAGGGATTCAGCCAGCCTTTGGATTTCCTTCCGGAGCGACAGAGAAAGTCGGGTTGAAGGCGGCTTCCAACAGCTAGGGCGGGGTCCGTAAAGGCGAAAGCAACCAGCAACTTCCGCATTGGATATGGATCGAATTCTGTTTCCAGGATGAACCCACAGAAAATACGGACCACCACACGAATTGCAGAGTGTCACAGCAGGCATATATATCACAACAACGAATCCTCGGGGTAGAGGAAACTTGGAGTCGCAGTTAATTAATCGCAGTCCACACAGAACGGTATTCTTGTTAATTTATTCTTCAATCCATTGGGGTATAAAACAAAGCAATACCCAACGTGTTTCGACAGCCTCCGCTGTCTTGTTCACGGTCAGTTTGTAAAGTGCATTTTCACAACTTATAAAAAGTCAATAAAGTTGCATACAAAGTCACTCCCCCAAAAGGGGCATAACCAACACCACAACTTTTTTTATTTGTATATACCATGCCCCCAAAGGGATTATGGGCATTGTAGTCACTCCGTAATTTTGCAGAGTGCTCTGTTTTGTAATTGAGTACAACGTGACCTATTATTACATCACACAATCATTTTAAACGAACATATTGGTCCTGTATTTTAACAGACCGTATGAGGAATATAATAGATGCACTGAAACATCACGCAATCACGAAAATATCATGCAGTCAAATACGGAATAAAAAGACATCTATTATATTCCTCATACAGTCTGTTAAATTACAGGACCATTATGTTCGTTTAAAATGATTGTGTGATGGAATAATAGGTATAGCGGAGGCTGTCGAAACGCGTTGGTTATTGCTTTGTTTTATACCCCAATGGATTGAAGAATAAATTAACAAGAATACTGTTCTGTGTGGACTGCGATTAACTGCGGCTCCAAGTTTTTTCTCCCCCGAGGAATCGTTGTTGTGAGGTGTAGTGGCTGGGCTCAACCGCAGGAGTAACGCGGCCACGTTTGCAGCGCCTACCGGGAGAGGAAAGGGAGCCATATGGTTGGATATATATATATCTACACATATATATGACCTACTGGCAGTCGCCAGTAGATAGTTATAGTTAGGACCTATTATCCATAGGAAAACTGCAACATTCTATTGCCAATAACTTTGGCGTCGATTGATGAATCTTCCTGATATTTTCCAAACTTTTGGCAAGCTCAGTTACGCTCCTTCCCTGACAGTTTGGGGGTGATTCCTAACTATAACTGGTGTGAAACCTATGGTTTTTTCAGTGAATATATATATATATATATATATATATATATATATATATATATATATATATATATATGTATATATATATATATATATATATATATATATATATATATATATAGTTCCAATCCTGAATCAATCCATTTGCTAGAGAGCAGGCACTGACTCCGATCCCTCCCTTGTTCACATGATCTATATATATAGGTCACACTGGCAACAGATTAGATATCCCAGTGCCCACCCATGCTCAGTAGTATTCACTATCGCTATTCTCTTTTTTTCTGGAGGAGCAAAATTATACTAACCCATTATTAATTATTAATTGCCCTCATGGATTTATCATCCTTCCAACACTAAAGATTGCACTTGTCCACTTCATAGGTCTAGTCAACTACTTCAGTTTGTTGTAACTTGTATTAGGCTATCCAGGCCATCATTATGTTTTATTTTACTTTAGCATTGCTTAACATCAATATAATGCATTGTCACTTTCTCCTTGTTTTGGCAGTCTTCTTCTTGTGTAATTACTATTTACTGCACTTCTACTACTCGTTCCCTAGTCTCCCTCAGGTGACTGACTTGTCTTATTTTCTTTTTTTGCAAATTCAACAGTCTACTACTGCTACCACCAGCCACCATGGCAACTTAGGAAACCAAACCATCACCATGCAGCCATTGCTTTGCTTAAACATCAATGATGGGTAAGAGAAGAAGTGTGGGAGAGTCAATAATGTATATACTATGGAAATTAATTAATTCACACACCCACACCATTCCAAGTACATACTACAAAGGGGCTTTAGTTGCAGAATGCATAGACTAGGAGGATTGACTGACAGTGGGAGGTCAAGTGAGGGTACTGCATCTATCTGTAGGCATGTTACACTATTGGCAGATTTCAAAAACTGACTGTGTGCTGCCCTGCAGCAAAAGGAAAAAACAAAAACAAACAAGGTGACGTAAAAGTGTAACCCCCCACCAGAAAAGATTTGCATCATATGTATTGGAAAACTATAAATGTATTAACCTAACAAATATAAACTAGAAGAAAAACCCACAACACCTGACCCACCACTCTCCCTTGCCCCAACCAATGTCCAGTAAATTAAATAAATGTCCATGTCCTAGTTCAAGAAAAAGTAAACCCCAAGGTTCCCCAATTAGTCCCAACATCCCACCCAACAAAAAAAGATTAAAAAAGGGGCAAGAGTCAAAGACTGAGGTCGGTGATGATGAGGACATCTAGTGGAGGGGTTGCTGACTAGTTCTCAATAGGACCTCCTCCAGCTTGGCCTCCAGGCGCACCACCCCGAGGAGCACGCAGCCCCAAAAGTTCCTGCAGCAACAAGAGGGGTGGGCAGCAGTAGTTGTTGATGATGGGCAGAGGGCAGCTGCCATAACACAGTGGCGTCTCACCGAGGCACTAGGACTGGCTGGGCACCTGTGGTATCCTCTCCTTCTCATTTCAACTCCTCTGATCCTAAGAATAGGATATGATGATTATACTCTCAGGCACTATGGAGTAGAGTAAAGTAGTCTTTTTCTCTCTCTTTCTTAGCACAATTAATGTTGTAGGCATGCCAGCTCAGTCAGGCTGTGCCCTAGACAGACTTGTGTTGCAGACTTATGTACTTTGCTACTATCTGCATGTGGGGCAGCTGTACTACACACTTATATATTTCCATTATGGCCATATAATTTCACTTTCACCCTGACTACACTATTGCAATAAGGCACATGATGATGGTTAATGATGACATGTTTATGTCACTCACGTGATGATGATGATGATGACATACTGAGTGATTTGTAAACACTAGTTACCATGCAGCCGATAGGCCACCCATGGCTGACACAGAGAGGGGACTGGAGCAGAAATGGGCCTCGGAGTCGGAGGGAGGCGATTATGGGTAGGGTAAATAATGGTCATGCCCAATATATATTTTGTACCTGCAAACTTCAAGGGAGTATTCCATTCTGAAATACAAGTACAACCTCAAACCTTTGAATCAAATACCTTGCAAAAAAACGGTCCTTGTTCTTTCCAGGGCTTGTTTTTTCATTTGCATTCAGTGCATTGCTCTTTTAGCATTATTATCATTTTATTCTTAATCTTCTTCACCCTTGGTTTTGGTACTCTGGCACGGTTTAATTTTCTTTTACATTTTCTTCATCCAGTCTGAGTCTGTTTTCACCGACTACATGATACCATCCAGGCATCCATCCATCCAAACATGGCTTTTATAAACAGGCTTTCACCGACAACATACATTTGTCATAGATATAACAAACCACCACCCATGCCATGCGTTCTTCCTTACCTTAGAGTTTGACCCCTCAAAACCCCCCGTAGGATTCCTTTCACCCATTCAGTTTCACCTACCCATGAAGGCTCCCTTTCTTTCTGCTTTCTCATTCACCTTTCACACAGCCTTTCACTACCCATGCATCCTACTCCTATTAGCTTCACATGCCACCTATGCATCCCGGGCCCCTATCTAAACACACGCATCCTTTTCTGCCAGTCATATATGTTGTCTGACTGTTTGTCTTCATCATAAAACTGTCTTTGCTGAGTTGAAGATAGAATATGCCATTAGTTTCTCAACCCCCACCACTAATGCTAATGTTTAAGTTAAGGGTGTCTTCAACTGTTCAGTGTTCACAACAACTTAGCCTCAGTAGTGTATTAGTACTGAGAGTACACTCTTGCTGAAAGTGTATTAATCATACTCAATAAGTAAGGAATATGTAAATTGATACTTGTATAGCGCACTACTCACCCGCAAGGGTCTCAAGGCACTTGTACGAATACCACTGTGGAACCCATCCTGGCTTTCCCTGTGAGGCATCCACTCCTGGGCCCCCGCAAGGTGGAGGCCAGGCATCCTTAGCATTGTGGGGGCCATTGTGGAGATTAAGCAAGCTATTGCCCAGAGTTGCAGAGTGGGACTCCATGATTGGAATAGGCACCGTTGCGAGAATGATCGAGTCCGTGGAATTTTGAGCCCAAGACCCGCCGAGGCGGGGAATTGAACCCTGGTCCCGGGCTAGACCTCTGCATCAGAGGTCTAGCCCGGGACCTGGGCCACTGCTACCGGCTCACTCCCTGTGGCTGCTGCATCTGCTCCCTCCGGAGTGGCATGGTGGCCCTCACTGCTGGCCCCAGCACTGGTGGTCAGTACAACTGGAAAAAAAATCAGAATTTTTTTAGATGCCATATACGCCTCCCCTATTTATTTTTTTCATTACCAAGATTGAGAATACATAATTAATAATACAAATACAACAAATACAGCCCACACATCATTATCTACAATTTGGATACTAGAGTACAGTAGACAGTATGTCCTATCAAAAATGAATAAATAATATCCGATTGGGCATTTTGTTGGTGGCAGTTTTTAAAAAGCCTCCCAAGAAGAGGACAACCCTTAGGACTGGACTCAGTGACTAGAGCTATTGGTGCATCACATTTTTGAAAAGAAGAAAAAGTGGCCAACTGGGTGGACATGAGGTCTCTCTTAGTTGGAAAATAATGGTGCCATCCTCCTACTCCTCATCCTTCCTTTCAACCATGGTGCACGGTAACAGTTGTTCAGTGTTCACCATCAATTGCTGCTACTAAAAAAAGTACTAGGCCTGGATTAGAAAAAGTAAAATACACCACCTTGGGGTGTCCTGTCCAACGTCAGTGACAACCATTACTGATTGAGCATGCTGAGACAGTAAAAGAAACTAAAACCTTTCCATCTCACAATTCCCAAACCTGCCGATACACCTTACTTGGGCATGAAATGTGCACAGCACATTAGAGCTACTTGTAGTAGTAAGGAGTCCTTACTAGTACTAGTGGTAGCCTAGGACCAATGGGTTCCCTGAGTCTTACAGGACCACTACTAGGCAATCCACAAAAGGGGAGAGAAAAATCTCAGTGAAACCCAATAGAAAGCAAGCTACCAACAGACTGTCTAATACAGAGTCAGAGCAGAGGTTAGTCAGATGCAGTATGATTTGATGTTAAAAAAAACACTCGAAGAAACAATGTTATTAGTAGTACTAGTACTTAGTATTAGGTAATGGAACAACAACAAGATTTTAGAAACAGATAGATTGGAGAGGATTTTGGAAAAATTTAAATTAGGAAATAGAAATAATAGAGCAGTAAATGTTAGGGAAATAATATATTACAACACCAGTAAGACTCACTGGGGCCAGCAGCAGAGCCATCTGCACCTGAGGCCGCTTCCTGCTGCTTCAGGGTGGCCCCTCCAGCTCCCCCACATGCCGCACTGCAAGCTGCCCCAGTCTTCCTCCTGTCCCTGGATGCTAATCATGTAAAGAGACAAAAATGATTTGAGTTAAATATATAAATTCAATTGCTCTAAAAATATTTTTAGAGAGGAAACGGCAATTGCAATAACATTGACCTATGCTAAAACAATCAGACTGACTTATTCGACTAGTAGTTGTTGACTAGTATGTATCGCAGTCGAGTACCATCTGATCATTATTATTCCCAGTTCAATTCTGATTCCTGAATCCTAAACATATCAAGACCCCTATTCCTGACTTTCAATTGCAAGAAAATTATATTTGCTTGTAAGGTTAGATGTCATTCCCAATCATCTCTCAGTCTCAACTCCAACCACCCCCTTTATGGGCCAATTACTAAGTCTGCATTTATTCTTCTTAATGCATGGATGGACGCATGCATATTGCATACACCAAATTGGTTGGTTGCTATTAACTCACTATAAGAACTACAAAAGGTTCCACTAGGACTGAAGTCATGTGAGAGGAAGCGTCATGACGCAGGCCGCCTAATTACCAAATAATACTAAGTAACTTACTACTACCACTATCTCAGTGACAGAAGACTGGACAGCCTGACAGGACAAAGGAAAGGACTGGAGTGTTTCCTATGTGGATTACCTACCTAACTTAAATTCTCTAACCTCTCTTACATAACCCGCCCAAGTGAGCGCAAAGTTACAAACAAGTACGATTAGTTAGTAGGCCCGAGCACCTGTCAGGAAGTGACAATTACATAATATAAGATTTTTAAACATAGGTTACCTGCATGTAAGCAGCAGCAGCATGTTAGCTATTTGCAAAAATAATTATATTTGCAAAAACACAGAGCAAAAGAAAACAAAATATTAATATAAATAGCTACTCACCAAGCCGCGGCACCTCAACGCCTAGCAGACCCAGCAGGCCATGCTACCGGTACCGAATATCGGACCATCTATGGATCACTTGGTTAATTGGTGCGCCGGACCCCAGAGCAGCAAAACACTGCCTGGCACACCCTTGCCCACCGCCGGTGATGCTCCCGGAGCCCATACCCAGACCCAGGCCTGCCCTTTGCTGTCAGGGTTAAGGGGATGTAGTACTGGATAAAAAAGTGCAGCCACCTCAGCCTCACTGAATAAGACCCCTGCCTGCACTTCTTGTGGGTGCCGCCTTCCACAAGGAAGGTGATTGCAGTTCTCAATTCGAGCACTCCTCTTAGTTTTCCCCTGGCCCTTTGCCCTGGTTCTCAGTAGGCGGGGGTGGAAAAGAAAAGGCAGGAACTAAGAAAGTAAGTAAAAGAAATTTGAAAAGCAAGTAATAGAAAAAGAGTGAAAAACGCAGTAAAAAACAGACAAAAAGTAGGAAAAATGCAAAATATACAATCTGGAATAAAAAGTGACAGATAATAAATAAAAAAAAATAAAAAAAAGTTTCTAGAAACAAAGGATTGAAAAGATATAAGGAGGATAGAAAAACAGGCCCAGAATCATAGCAAAAAGTGAAAAACAAGATGGCCGCGCCCATTGCCGACCAGATGGTGAAGTTTGCGCGATATTTCTCCCAGCACGCAAAAAGCGTCCTCGAACAAGCAATATGCTTTCCTGAATAGGAAAACACATTGCGAACGGGCTGAACAAGCAAATCCATGTACTTGCGAAAACTCCACGAAGCTCGCAGAGTTTTTATGCAGCTTCACAGGATTCCCTGTAGCATGACTACGCAAAATCCGCCCAGGGTTAGTTAACAACCACCATCATGGGGGCTAAAGGACCCTTTTTGGGATTTGGGACGCCACAGAAGTACAGGGGTGATTGTATTACTACACCATGAATCCACGATGTGTTCTGCATGTAGAAAATGTACTGTTTGAGCACATCAACCCTTATGCTGAAGTCAGCAATTTTTTCATGTGGTTCGAGTAGACCTACGTTTTGGGTACTCATTCAGAATTTTTCCTGCACAAAAAAGGGCTCTACGCATTTTCTTCAATCTGGTGTCAGGCAGTGTTTTAGATGGAAAAAGAGAAGTGCTGGTACTCACAAAACTGATTGTGGTGGCACCTGGGGGTCTGGTAGGGCACTGTCTAAGGTAGGGGAGTGGGTGTGAGGTATGTTATTTGCAACTTTATATAGCGTGAACTTGGACCAGGGGCATTAACGCACTTTACATGAAAAGCGAAAGTTTTACACAAAAACATACATATTTTTTTGGTTTCATGGGGAGATTAAGTGATTTGCCCAGAATCACAGAATGCTGACCCAACACTGAGATTTGACCTTCTCGATTCATAAAAACAATAAAAGTATGCTTTCATGTAAAAAATTTGCTTTTCACATAAAATCCTTTAATGCTGTCGGATTAAGATCACTTTATATACAAAAAGTACAAATTAAGCACTTCACATAAGACTCAAACTTGTTGAAGGATGTTAGGCACTCTGACAGTCAATATTGGCATATTTTAGCGATCAGTTGCGACTGCAGACCTACCTCTACCTGACAGAGCGATAGCTTCAATGTCAGGAGGTCTTGCCCGCATACACTGACTATTGACAGTCAGACCAACTCCTAGACACTCTTCACTCACTCCTTGTTTTCAGCAGAGCTTGCACTGCACGTACCTGTAGTGAGCTGCCCAGTCACTATGTAAGCCGTGAACAATACGCGCAATCTGACTGCTGGGAGTGGCTGAAAGATATAAATAAAAGGAGCTGGGACCTCTCGGGTCAGATCAAAATACCAACCACATCCGGTGTGATGCCGCCTATCTGTGTAGGCACACAGCGTTGGCAAGGGCTTTAAACATTAGTAACTAGGCCCCTTTGGCATCAAGCAAGGAATTGCCCCCATAAAACATTCAGATGTGACGTGCTGGCTGCGCACCAGCAAGAAGCTGCACACAGTTGGGCTGACCAAGTGAAGCAGGCCAGCCCATCTGATCTTGAATACATCGCCACAAGACGGTTGATAGACCTGGCATCCTTGGCGTGGTTACCCCCTATCTTTTTTCCTCTACCTCCTGTATTTTTTTTTTGTGTCCTCATATATGCCACCAGAAAGTATCAACTCTAGATGGGATCTCTCTCAGGGCCACTGACACCAGTCGATTTTTTGATTCCGCCCCTGGATTTAGTGCTAGGCCTGCAGAGGTCACCCAGAGGTAGGCTGTCTCCTTATCCAACTCCCATTATCATTCCAATGTACCTTGTATTTGTGATGCTGTTCTGGATTCCGTTTTTGCTGGTTTAGATGCTTTGGGCACTTTGCCACTGCTGATCAGTGTCAAAGTGCAAGTGCTCCCTGTATAATGTGTTATTGTGATTGGTTATCCATGATTGGCATATTTGTATTACCAAGAAGTCCCTAGTAAAGTGCACTGAGAGTGCCAGGGCTGGTGATTCAAATGCTACTAGTGGGCCTGCAGCACTGATTATGCCACCCACATGAGTAGCCCTAAAATGGTGTCTCAGGCCTGCAACCGCAGTGCCTGTGTGCAGTCTGAACTGCCATGTCCTCCTGGTCAGTGTCCCCACTGACCAGGCCTAACCCTTCCCTTTCTGTGCACATTGGTCACCCCTATGGAAGGCCTAAGGTACCCCCTTGGGCAGGGTGCAGTGTATGTGAAAGTTAGAGCATGTACTAGTGCAGGTGACATGCTCTTCTAGTGAATGGCAGCCATTTTCGTTTTTCACTATTGGAAGGCTATCTTGCCCCATAGGCTATAACGGGGAATGCTGGCTACAGTGGCTACCAGCATATCTTCCGATAGGAGCAAGATAGGACATAAAAGTTTGGTATCCCTGAACTCAGAATTTAATAACACATCTTTTAGGAAAGGTTGTTTTTAAATCCTGTGTTTGAGAACAGCACTTTTAGAAAGTGGCTGTTCTCTTGTCTGACCTTCCTGTGTGCCTTGGCCTGCTGTGAATTGACTGTCTGGTTTGTGAGTGACAGGGACTGGGTGGTTCCCAGAGGTGGAGTGGGCCATCCCTGGGCTGAATAGCTCCATCTACATCTAGAGTGGTGGGAGGGGATAGCCCCTGGGCATGAATAGGGCAGTGCCTGCCCTCTACAATGCTGGTTTCACCTCCTGCTGGGAGGCTGACGACCCTGCCCCTCACTCTGAAAGGAAAGGAGAAGCCAGGAAAACAAAGCGCTCAAGGAACACCCA
Organism: Lissotriton vulgaris; assembly: GCF_964263255.1. Taxonomy (NCBI): domain Eukaryota; kingdom Metazoa; phylum Chordata; class Amphibia; order Caudata; family Salamandridae; genus Lissotriton; species Lissotriton vulgaris. The sequence continues at coordinate 990,684,402 of NC_141695.1, forward strand.
GAACTGGTTCAGACCGGGCTCAGAGCCCTCCTGCACAAAGGGAATAATGCCTTTTAGGGGTATAAGCACAGGACCCCTGACTACAGAAAATTAGATCATCCTGGAACCAAGAAGGAACCTCTGCCAAGGAAAAAGCTGAAACTGAAGAAGGAAGACTGTCCTGCTGTTGCTTGGCTGGACTGACCTGCTGTTGCTTTGCTGCCAAATAGAGGGGAAGGACTTTGCTTTGTGCTGTGTCCCTTTGTTGAAGGAACTTCAAAGGGCCTGAAGAAGAGCTTGGGCTCCCTATTAAGAAGTCCCAGGAACAAAAGGACTTCACCCCCAGCTTCCCTGAACTCTGCTGAGAGAGGTCTGTCCTTCCTGGAGTGCTTGGCCCATGTGTGGTGCCTCTGGAAGTTGTACCTGTGTTGGGAAGCTGGAAAACAAGATTTGAAGAACTTCCTGCAAAGTTTATCGCATCGCTCGCTTGCGGAGCGCATCCTGTCAGTGCGAGGAAATTCCCGCTGCTGCGAAGGCCGAGATCGTCGCAGCGCCTTGTCCACTGTCAGAGTCGTCGCATCCTTCAGTTGCGGGACGCACCAGTCCGGTGCAGGAAGATTACCATTGCTGCGAGAATCGTCGCAGAGCCATCTCATCAAGGGGCCGCGAGAGTAGAAGATCGACACTGAGCTGCGCATCGACGCCGCAACGGAGATCATCGCTGCCCCAAAGATCGTTGCATCGTACCTTTTACGAGCCGCTTTCACCGAAACCTGTGCACTGGAATCCACGCAAGGTATCGCATCCCTCCCCACACAGACCGGAGTCACTGCAACACGCCTGGGGTTGTCGCATCGCCTCTCCAGGGTCTCAGGAGTGACGCATCACTTGCTTTTCATTGCTACAGCTTTCACTTGGAACTATTGTTGCATCTAAAGTTACTGTTGGCTAAAACATGACGCAACTCTGGATTATTTTAACACAACCTTAAGAACTCATTTGAAACCATATTCTTGAACTGTGTATGTTGGATTTTTGTCATTTTGGTTTTGTGCAGTTTAGTTCAAAATACCTTTATTTTTCTAAACTGTTTTGCAGTCAGTTTGTGGTCTTTTCACTGTGTTACTGTGAGTGTTGGTACAAATACTAAGCACATTGCCTTTGATAAGTCTGACTGCTAATGCCAAGCTACCAAGGAGGTGAGAAGGGGTTATCTAAAGGGTGTATCCTTCTTACCCTGACTAGAAGCAAGGGTCCCTGTTTGGACAGTGGTACCTTCCTCTGCCAACTAGAGATCCCCAGGTCTAACAACAGTGAAGCGGCATTGGCCCCGAGCAGCTCCGCTCTGTGAAAGCTCATGCCAGAAAATCAGGTGGCATGCCAGTAATGCACGCAGGTGAACTTGTGTGATTAGAGCCTGCCACAGTGAGCCTGCCAGCCTGTGGTGCTAGATGAAAGAGTTGACATGTGCTCTCCTGCAAGAGAAATGTTCTTTCCCCTCCTTCCCAGGGGTGCACAGTTGGAAAGGAGATCACACAGGAGGGACAGATCATCAATGTAGAAGCAGAAGGCGACACACCAACACATTGCAGGGTGGCAAAGAGGCATGTGCCTGCAAGACGTGCAGTGGCATGAGGCAGCAAGAAGCAAAACTCTTCAACTACCATTTGCAGTTGGAATACCTGGCAATGATGTCGGATCCAGGGCAAGCAGCTCCACCACTGAATCCTGTGCCACATACACAGCTTCAGGGTGCTCAGACCCAGTAGACACGCTGCCACCATTCAGCCAGTTGGACGATCCAGTGACTGAAGTGCCCATATGGCAACACCGGGTAGGACAATTGCTAAAAGTTTTCTGTGCAACATGGAAAACAGATGGCGCAGTGAAGTGCTTCCTGACGCTACATATGGGAGGGGAGGGGACAAACTACATGACCTGTTCCAGAACTTACAGAACACAGGGGCGCTTGAAGACTTCCATGCAGTAGTGGTTGGGTTAAATTGACATTTTGATCCAAAAATGAACCATGTGGTGAATAGAGATCGCCACCTGGGGTGGAGGCATAGAACCCAGTTTGAGAGAGAGACTTGGGAGGTCATAAAGGTAAAAGGAATCACGGTGACTGCCAGAAGGGGGAACACTGAAGTACCCATAAACATATCTTGGTTCAGGACAGTCAATCAGGAGAGAGAGGGAGGCCATAGAGAATAGCTCTTGGTGTGCATTTTATGCCAGTTGTGTGGATCAAGGACTTGAGCACATTGGTTCAACTGCGCTAGAGGAAAGTAGTGGGAGCGATTCCTGCCAACACAGTGAGGAACATTCAGTCGAGAGTTGGGTGGCCATGCCATCTGGAGAAAGAGGTACCTGGGGCCGTCCCTCCAATCTGCAGACCAACCCTCAGCCCAGTCAAAGACTCAGAGACTACTCCTGCTGTAAGCAATAAGAGACAAAGAGAGAAGAATGAACATGCAGTATCCCATCAGAGATGGCGCCAACTGGACTTGGTGATATGCAATTATGTTATAAATTGGTATGGATAGACATATCTCTCTCTCTGTCTCTCTCTTTCTCTCGCTTGAATTGTTTGACATGTTATGATTAGAACCCAGTTAGAATCTGTGTTGGATGTTTTCAAATCTCTAGAGTGAACAATGCATTGTATTTTACCAAAGGTTGTCTATTTGCTAACTCAGATAGACAAGGAGCATGCCTTGGTTTAGTTTGTTTCAGTCAGAAAAACAATTTAATATTTAGGTTACTATAGGTGATTATGGTGCAGAACTATGCCTGGCCAACGGAGGGGGAAGAAAGCAAAGGAGAAAATAACAACATTTCTAAAAGTAGATGCTTTTAAAAAAAAAATAAAAGAGGCTTGTTTCCTCGTGGACCATGTTCAAGTCAGGCACTTTTTTCGGGAGCAAAATAATTTTAAAGCCAAAATGCTGCCTGTGTCTGTTTTTTTTTTTATATATTTGTAACACAGAACTAGTGGCATAGAAAAGCTGATTCAAGGTGTCCAAGACACATGAAAAAACAACCTGACATCAATTTACATACAAAAAGCAGCATATTAAATCATAATCAATATGTTTTAAAATTGCATAAAACAATGGTAGTGAATCTAAATTTGACAAAGTAGACTTAAAATCCATAAAATGTCTTTATAGAACAGATACATTTGCATATCCTACCTGTTGCAAGTGGAATATCACTACCATATTAGCATCTTACGTTTCTATTCTGCTCAAGTATCAATACTATCAATTGTTAATTCAAGGCAAAAATATGAGCAAATAATATTTGTTATGGTAACTTTTGGTCTGGGCTCCCTCAAGCCAATGATGCATGTGCGTGCCAGGACAAGTTGTGGTGGAAAGTTTGAAAGCATCTTCAACCTTTTCAGTTCTGGCTTAACAGTGCAACTGACCTGTTTCAAATGAGGTCTCTAATTGGCAGTGGTTTGCACCCTGTCCAAGTAGGGACCCTCACTCTTGTCAGGGTAAGAGAGTCACACAGCTAAGATAACCCCTGCCCACCCCCTTAGTAATCAGCAGTCAGTCTTATCTTAGGGACAGTGTGTGAAGCATTTGTACCAACACACACAGTAACACAATAAAAACACTACAAAAGGAGTCCACACCAGTTTAGAAAAAATAGGCAATATTTTACTGAATAAAACAAGATCAAAGTGACAAAAATTCAACATACACAAAATATCACTTTTAAAAGATTACGCAAGTTTAGAAATCAATGGATGAATTTGTTTTAGCACAAATTACCTTGGATGTGTCAAAAATAAAAGAAGGTGCAAGGTGCAGGGGAGGTGAGGTACCAGAAAAGCAAAGTGATGCATCAGTTCCCTACTACACAAGGGAGGTGATGCATCGGTTCCTTACTGGCAGGGGAGGTGATGCGTCGGTTTCTGGACACGCTACCTCGGTTTCTTGCTGCAATGCTATGTCGATGAAGAAGAGGCACCCAGGGACCATGCGCCAAAAATCCAGACGCACTTGTTGAAATTAGTAAATACGATGTCAATGAGTACCGTGATATGTGCAGGCCCAACATCGACAATAACAATAAAAGCAATACCAATGCTGCCATTACCTGTGCCCATATGACAATATTAGGGCTCATAAATACAGTCCTAATGTATGTCATAATCTATGCCTGCAGAACCGTGATGATACCAGCAGTAGCATGTCATAATCCATATACAGACTACGATGTTGTTACCAGTGAAAGTGATGTCTATGTATGTCATGATCTAGGAATGCAAGACATCCCAATATCAGTAAAGACAATGCCAATGTATGTTATGACAACTGTATGAAAGCTATTCAGAATGTCAATAAAAATGACATCATTGACTGCCAAATCAATTTTAGGAGATCAAGTGAACTTGTATAATTGCTGTCAGATTTACCCAAGGTGAACTTCCCATCAACTCAGAGGCCGAGATACATGGTCAGACAGGCCCTGCAACCCACACCTTTCAAATAACAGATCACAGGTCAAGATGCACAACCTGGTTTATTTTTTACTATAATGCCTGTTAAGAATGCAGCAATCAGTTTATGGTATCTGCAAGAAATGTATAAAACCATCCAAAACTTTGTATACAATTAGACTTTACTCAGACTCATTCTTTCCAGACAACCCTGGCAACAGCGTTTAGCTAAACCAACTTGTTTCTGTTTTGCCAAATGCTTCTTGTCTTTTCATTTCTTTAAGGTAAATTCATATCCAAACAACTCACTGAGTTGGTGCAATAGCAGCAAAGCAGGCGCTGTATTGATTTCACAGCCATGAAGCAGACACTGCATCGATTTCAGAGCTGCAAAGCAGGTGCTGCATCAGAGTCAGAGCAGGTGCCATTGAAATCAGTGACACAATGCTCCAAACCTATGCTGCATGGTTTTTCTGTCACACTACGATGGCAAGCTGGGGCTTGCGGTGAAAGCCTTTGTCAATGCTTTCGAGCAGGGACCACACTGGGGACAGACAGCAGCGATGCATTGCAGCTGACCCCACACCCACTTTTACCAGTACTTTCAAAATATTTGTAATTTGGGTTTTATCTCTGCCTGAGTAATAATTCTCACTAAATGAATAGACAAATGAAGTATTTATGCATACAGGGATGACATGAAGAGGCATCTTGGCACCAAGGAAGCAGGAAGAAACAGACTTTGAAACTTCAATGGATGAAGAAAATCATGTATCACTTTCTTGGGATTTTACTTTTAGGCTTTTCCATAGAAATGTATAATGAAAGGAACATGCAGACACTACTAAGTTATGGTTAGGTTCCAGGCAGAATTATTCATCAGATTTGAAAATTAATTTTTGGGAACGCTAGCAGGTGGTAGAAATGTCTCAGTTTTATAGGCCACAAATTAATATTCTACAGATTGCTAGGGCCACAAATCAATAATACAACAAATACATAATTGCCCAATAGAGTAGCAGATCCATGACAACTTGGTTTATATGGTTTCATATGATAACAAGCAAATCCCAGAAAAAGTGTAAATAGTCTCAAACAACATTTCTTTGACATTATTTGGAATTGGCACATATTGAGAGACGTTTGCATCCCTCAGTATAAACATACATCAAACACTAACAGTTCAAATGATTTTCTACCAGTGCAATTGAAGAAAGTTGGAAGAATAATCCATGATTTCTTTAGCCACCAATTAAAGGAAAAGGTTATTTCAACATTTTTGTACAGCTGTGTTGTAAAGAGATGGGGTCCAAAATAGATATAGACATTAATTGGGTAAAATCAGATTTTGCCTCTTCAACTAGCGACAAAGACAAGTGTTCATACTTTTTTGTAACTTTGACACAGTTTATAAGAATCGGATTATATAGTTTGTGGACTACTGTGTGATGACTGCACAAAATGAAACAGCAATTAAATCAATTAATGTTGACTTCTTGCTCGTTTGTCAGCTTGAAGAACATAGACAAAACTTACCTGAACGAGGAAGAGACCGTTGTTTAATGAGTCAATGGACAGAGTGACAAAAGGAGAAAGAAACAGTGTTAGAACTGGCATCTTTTGGCATGATTTCCCCTGTCTTTTTTCTTCTGACCTCCTGTTTTCGACTGTGCTGCACTTCGTTTTTGGTGCTGACCTGTGCTAAAGTGCATGTGCTCCCGATATAAATTGTATTGGTGATTGGTTTATCCATGATTGGGATATTCGATTTATTATTAAGTCCCTAGTAAAGTGTACCATGTGTGCCCAGGGCCTGTAAATCAAATGATACTAGAGGGCCTGCAGCCCTGAATGTGCCACCCACATCAGTAGCCTTGCAAGCATGTCTCAAACCCATCACTGCAGTGGCTGTGTGTGCAGTTTCAAACTGCCATCTTAACCTGGGAAGTGCCCTCACTGCAAGCCCAAACATTCCCTTTTACTACATGAAAGTCACTCCTAAGGTAGACCTGACACAGTTCCAGGGGCAGGGTGTGTGTATTTAAAAGTTAGGGCGCGTACTGGTGTGTTTTAAATGTCATAATAATGAAATATTGCTCATTTCATTTTTCACTACTGCATGAGCTAACTCTCCCATAGGGTAGCATGGGTAATTTCCCATTGGGAGAAGATAGAGATTTGGAGTTTGGGGTCTCTGAATTCACAATTTAAAAATACATCTTTTCGTAAGGTTGGTTTTTAAATTGCTTGTCTGAAAATGCCACATTTAGAAAGTGCCCATTTTCTTGCATAACCATTCTCTGCATCGGCCTGTCTGTAGAATACACATCTGGGTTGGCTGACAGTTGGGCTCTTGTGCATTCACTCTAGACAGTCACACAAAGGAAGCTGAGGGGGCCTCCCATATCCTGATGGCCCATCACCAGGCTGATGGGCCGTCTTGAGCTAGAGTGGTGGGAGGAATTGTCACTGACCCCTGAATAGACTTTTGCCTGTCCTCACAAAAAGCTGTCTCCACTCCCCTGTTGTGTGTCTGGAGCCAGGTCAGGGAATGGCAAGGTCTTGCACACCACCCATACTTTCCTTTGAAGTTTGCCTACTTCAAAGACAGAAAGGGTTATACATTTTGTGTCTCTAACACCCCAAAATCAGAACCCTTCTGGACTGAGGATATTCTGGTAGGAGGAAGACCTGGATTCTGTATGAGGGACCGCCACTCTGCCTGTTTCTTTTTTTGTGCTGGACTGCTGCTTGCTGCTTCTGTCAAGTGAGTGAAAGGGCTGAAATTTGCTTTCTGTATCCTGCTTCCAAGGTTCGCCAAGGGCTTGCATTGCACTGGCCCCTTGTTGAGAAGCGTCAGGGCCATCAAGGGCTATCAAAGACTTCACCTGTGAGTGCTTGGGCTCTTCTGCTGAGAGTCTTGGCTTGCCAAATGGTGCCAAATCCAATTCATGTGCCCTTGAAAGTGTAACCTGTGAGCTTCAGGAGAAAATCCATGCATAGACTCCCAGCTCCTGTTTTATTGATGTATCACTGATAAAGATCGATGCATCACCGCTGCCTGCCCCGAAGCTCACCGACCATCACTTTCACCACAGGCTCCAGCTCATCTTTGCAGCTCGTCAGAAAAATTGACACATCGTGAGTCTCAAGCCGTTCGTACGCCTCAACCACGGTACGGCAGTTATGAAACTTGCTATTAATGTCACTCTCTGGATATTGTTGCCCCTCTAAATCGCAGGCCGCGCATCTCTAATGAAAATGGTGGTTCTCCCGCAATTTTTATATTTATTTATGAATATACCCTATAATCCTGGCTCACATTTTTTCTAAACGTTATGCACTGAGCTCTCACGGCTTTTGTGGGGAGTCAAGCAGCCGTGACTGAAATGGTCTGTGCTTACAAGACCTTTTGCCCAGGGTGGCTTTGATATACCTGACTTTGAGGTCTATTTTCTCAGTGCACATGCCCACTATGAGTATTACTGGGTCAACCCCCCTAAATATATGTCACAGATTGCCACAAAGGACTGGCTTGCAGACCCTATCCCATTGACTGGTCTCATACATGCTCCAGTTCACACGTGTGCATCACCGCCCACCACAGTTATTAGTACGGTGGACGCCTTTAATAGAATCGCAGGCCTTCTCAGTGTTCCCCTGCTGTACTCCTTGAAGTTACCAATGTCTTATCACCCCAGCATACCATTGCTGCATGAAACAGGCTTTCAAAAGATGTGTCAGAGGGTTAGGGTCACGACATGGGGGGATTTGTTTCATGATGGTGTGTTCCACTCGTCGGACCTTTTTTCCATGAAGTGCAGCCCTCCCCTCTGGATATTTTTTGATATGTTAGGTGGCGGCAAGGGATATGCTCAATCGTCCCTGATTTCCCACGGGAGCCCGTAGACCTGGTCCCCCTGCATCTCTTGCTGGGGTCCAGGTCTGTATAATAACATACGCACACAGCAGGAGGGTGCTCCCTGTTCTACCCGTAGAACAATAATAATGGTTCTGTTGGACTGAAATACACAGTAATATAGTATTTCCTGGTTTGTTACTCACAACATCCGTCCCTATAAGGGTAAAACGATAGCGGTACCTATACCAATATGAAACAGAACACACTGACCACACTGACCACAATGAAGATTAGAGTAAAGTTTTAGTCATATACTTTTATCTTCTCTGAATTGTATTAAAACATTGATTATAGCTGTCCAGACAAACACAAAATATATATACCACATACATTTTGAGTAGGACTCATATACATTTAAAACAACATACAAAATTGTCAAGTCACGAAATTATTAGTAGCACCAACTATAAGAGCAATAATCCACTAGGCATATCAATCAATTCTTGGTTCCTAGTAGATTTTATAAAGTTGATTTCACGATAGAGAAAATGCGTCGACGTTTCGACCCTGGGGGGCGATGTGCTGGTTGTGCGCATCAGGGGCGGGTCTTCATCAGGACTCTACGGTTGTGGGACAGCCTATGAACATAATGGACATGTGTCAAATGGGGGTCAGTGGAACTAAGCACATTGATTATTTATACTGTATAAATAATCAATACAGAGGTATGTACACACACAGGAACAGTCTTTACATACATCAGTTCCTTACTGTGATAAGCCGAGGTTTTTAGGCTTTTAATGTGAGTAGTGATCATCACAATCTTGTATCATAGATCTAAGAATTATTCTGATATTGGCTGAGTCGGCTGATCACCAATACTACAGATATAGGACCAGGTACCCAAGAGAAGCCGAGGTCCAGAAAAGGTGAGCATAGCTAGTGCTATCACCTTTTGTGCTTAGTTCCACTGACCCCCATTTGACACATGTCCATTATGTTCATAGGCTGTCCCACAACCGTAGAGTCCTGATGAAGACCCGCCCCTGATGCGCACAACCAGCACATCGCCCCCCAGGGTCGAAACGTCGACGCATTTTCTCTATCGTGAAATCAACTTTATAAAATCTACTAGGAACCAAGAATTGATTGATATGCCTAGTGGATTATTGCTCTTATAGTTGATGCTACTAATAATTTCGTGACTTGACAATTTTGTATGTTGTTTTAAATGTATATGAGTCCTACTCAAAATGTATGTGGTATATATGTTTTGTGTTTGTCTGGACAGCTATAATCAATGTTTTAATACAATTCAGAGAAGATAAAAGTATATGACTAAAACTTTACTCTAATCTTCATTGTGGTCAGTGTGGTCAGTGTGTTCTGTTTCATATTGGTATAGGTACCGCTATCGTTGTACCCTTATAGGGACGGATGTTGTGAGTAACAAACCAGGAAATACTATATTACTGTGTATTTCAGTCCGACAGAACCATTATTATTGTTCTATTACCCACCCAGGTTCTGAGGGTTACAGGGTCACCCCATTACATGTAATGCCCTGTTCTGCCCAAGCACATTGGGCTGTGGAACCAGGGGTGGGAGTGGATGACGAAAAATTGTCATATTGTTGTCTTCAGACTTCGGAGATCTCTTCTAGTTGTAGGTTGCGTGTGATACACTATAAATTTCTGCACCGCTTATACTATACCCCGATAAAAAAGTTTAGATATCAGTTGTCCGATAATGATTGTTGCGAGAGGTGTAGGAGGAGAGCAGCTGGATTTCTCCACTTGGCGTGGGAATGTCCTGGGGTGCAGGAGTTTTGGGAACAGTTTCACGAGGTGCTTGAAACAATGACGAATTGCACCTTGGCCAGGGATCCCCTAGTGGTGCTCTTAAGTTACATTGCGCAGATACCCTAAACACATCGCAAATTCTTGGCTGTATCTTTTTTACTGGCAAAACGCAGAGTGCGTGTAGATGGGGTAGGGGGAGCACTCCACTGTTCAAGGACCGGCTGGGAGAACTTATCTATTTTCAGGAGCAGCTGGCTGTTTACTTGGAGACACTTCCACAAGCCTCAAGACCTAGGGATATATGGGGGCCGCTTCGCGATTATCTCCTACTGCGAGACACAGAGGGTTCGGAGAATGCCCCTTCAGAACAGGATGCTTAGATGTACTATGCAGTAGCCATTGTTTGCGACTGTTGCCGCTCCTGCTGCAGTCTTGCATTAATCACCTGTAGGTGTGATGCCTGCTTGCTGGCCCTTCTCCGATATTCAATCAGGGACACTGGTCATTATGAGCAGTACAGATTGGGTGGGTTACATATGGGACTGTGTTATGCTTGAAATGTATAGTGCCTAGGATGATATTACTGCACGCTCAATTAATACCATCTATGACATTTGGAAGTTAGCTGATAGACATGGAGCAATCGATGTTCCTGTTTGGTGTATATACTTTGTTTTAAGCAGTTTGTTGGAAGAGAGATCGATGCAAGAAGTGGCCTGTATTGTTTATACTTGAAGTACTGCTGAACAGTAGATGTACTGTATGTTACCTATGCTCAAATCAATGCAATAAATAAATCAATAAATACATTTAAAAAAAACCTTTGTTGCCGATGTCCGTGCTTTGCAGCAGAGGAATCAACACAGCACCTGCTTTGCAGCTGTGAAATCGATGCAGTACCGGCATCGCCTCTATTGCATCCATGCAGCATATCGGAAATTTCAACACATCGTCCTTGGGCATCGATTCCTTAATGACATTGCACCGCAGTAAAGAACCAAGGCTGCATTTCTGGAAACCGACGCATACCTCCCCTGACAGTAAGGAACCAATGCATCACCTCCTCTGCTAGTAAGTAACTGACGCATCACCTCATCTGCCTAGCAGTAAGTAACCAACCCATCACCTCCCCTGCCAGTAAGGAACCGTCGTATCACCTCCTTTGTATTGAAAGTTAATCGTGCATCACTTTCCTTTTCTGGCACCTCATCTCCCCTGCAATTTGCATCATCTTTGATTTTTGATACATCTAAGGGACTTTGTGCTCAAACAAATGCATCCATTGATTTCTATGGACTAAACGTGCTTAATTTTATTTAAATTGATATTTTGACTTGTGTATGTTGGAATTGAGTGATTTTGGTCTTGTTTTATGCAGATAAATATTGGCTATTTTTCCAACTGGTGTGGACTCGTTTTGTAGTGTATTCATTGGGTTACTGTGTATATGGGTTGGAAATACTTCACACATTGTCTCTGAGATAAACCTGACTGCTCGTGCCAAGGGGGTGAGCAGGGGTTATCTTAGCTGTGTGACTCCCTTACCCGAACTAGAGTGAGGGTCTCTACTTGAACAGGGTGCTAACCTCTGCCAACTAGAGACCTCATTTCTAACAGGTCAGCTTTAATGTTAAGACAGAACTGATAAGGTTGAAGATGCTTTTAAACTTTTCATGACTTGTCCTGACACACACATGCATCATTCTTTTGAGTATTCCCAGACCAAAAGTTTCCATAACAAATATGTTTTTGCTTTTATTTCTGCCTCACACTTACAATTGATAGTATTGATACTTGTGCAGCATAGAAATATCAGATGTTAATATGGTAGTAATATTCCTCTTGCAACAGGTAGGAGCTGCAGATGTATCTGTACTATAAAGACATCTGCTTGACAGATTTTCTGTCTACTTTGTCGAATTTAGAGTCACTACCATTGCCGTATGCATTCTTAAAACATATTGATTACGATTTATTATTCTGCTTTTTGTCTGTAAACTAATGTCAGGTTGTTTTTTGGATGCTTTAGATACCTTGATACAGTTTCTCTATGCCACTAGTTGTGTGTTACAAATAATAAAAACAAACAAACCAGACACAGGTAGCATTTAGCTTTAAAAATGATTTCGTTCCCAAATTAAAGTGCCTTACTTGAACATGGTCCATGAGGAAACAAACCAGACACAGGTAGCATTTAGCTTTAAAAATGATTTCGTTCCCAAATTAAAGTGCCTTACTTGAACATGGTCCATGAGGAAACAAGCCTTTTTTATTTTTTAAAAAGAGCATCTACTTTTGGACATTTTTTTATTTTCTCTGTTGCTTTCTTCCCCCTCCCTTGACCAGGCGTAATTCTGCACTGTATGCACCAATAGTAACCTAAATAATAAATTCCTTTTCTGACAGGAACAAACTAAGCCAAGGCATACTCCTCGTCTATTTAAATTAGCAAGGAGTGTAATGGTGAGTGAATTTGGAGAGTGAGCCTAATGAAAACAATGGAGACTAAACATTTTTGCGGAAGGTTATCCACTGAAGTCAATGGAGGCATTTTGCTTGTATAGAGAGTGTTGATGAGCTCAGGGAGAGTGTCGATGAGCTCAGGGAGAGTGTCACCCTCCCAGGGATGGTGAATTGATAAGTATGCCAGAGGTTCCCAATAACATCCGACTTTCTTCTCTTTGAAATATTGCTCCTTTCTTCTGTAAATATTCAGTTATTGTGTTTTGTTTGTAACATTGGCAATAACATTTCAAAGCACCCTGTCGGAAGTAATTACCAACCTCTGTCTATACACAGATAATAGAAAATTCGTTTTAACCTTTAGGCCACATCTGGACATGATGTGACCAGTTTCATCCTGTTATATATCTGAAATGTGCAGTCACTTCAGAATCAGGTCACTCTTCCAAAACGTTCACAAACCCATCCAGTCAAACAACTTCAAAGCATTGTCACTTGTTAAAAAACTCATATTGCAATGCCACCACTCAAACCCTGAAAAAACTGATGCAAAATCATTCAGAAGACGGAAGAAGACATTAACTAATTGGACAGGGTGCAACCCACTGCCAACCAGAGACCCCATTTCTATCAAACAGTATAAAGAAAAGAAAGATTTGAAAACACAACACAGATAGGAAATAAGGAGAAATAGCAAAACATGAAAAGAGAGGACCAATAGGATTCAAGAAAAACTAGTAAAGTAGAGCTCATTCACAAAGGAAGGAGGCAAATTGGGTCCCAGAAGATGCTGAATGCCGAAGCCTGCATGGGCATCAAGGCCAATACTCCTGAGTCCAAAGAGCGAGCTGAGCGCCCTGCAGATGAAACTGATAAATACTGGGGCCACCCATGTCAAAGGTCATCTTCTTGACCCCATCTTTTCGAACATGACAGGTATATCCGCCATGCCTCCCCTCGCTCTTCCTTGGTCTGACCACTCACTGATCATGGCTAACTGGGAGATTAAGTGTGATGACACGCTCCCACTCAGGGAATTTAGAATAGATAGGGCATGGTCAAGGCTCCCAGTAGACACTTGGAATGCCCGTCTGGAGGACACTCAGCCTGAGAAGGGCTGTGACCCGGTGACTGCAGATGTTATAGTGAGGAACTGGTTGACCAATGCACTGGACCATGTGCTTCCCCTCAAGAAGATGCTTATTAGGGACAAGAGAATGGGGTCTGCCCCTTGGTGTACCCCAGAGCTCAGAACCCTGAGACAGAACTGCAAACGCGCGGAGAGATTATGGAGAAGGTGCCCGGAGATAGATATCAGGGAAAAATATCGCATCGAACTTAGAATATACAAACGTGCTATACGTACTGCTAAGGCCTCCTTCTATGGGGAGAGAGTAAACCACGCTGTGTCCTCATCCAGGGAAGCTTTCCTAGTCATGAAGGAGCTTCTTAAACCCCCTGAGCCTACTCCTGTCTATGATAGACCACAGGAAAAATGTCTAGAATTAACCACCTACTTCAAAAACAAAATCAACATTATTATTAGTTCTCTCCCCTCGGTCTTGGGAACATCGCCCCCTTCTGAGGACTTCAGCATGTCGGAAAATCGACTGACGTCATTTGGCCCTGTATCTACAGTTGAAGTACTGAAGGTCCTCGGGAGCATGAAAAGTGGCTCACCTCGGGACCCTGTCCCGATGCGGTACCTTAAGCAGGCCGCCCTGGCGATAGGAGAGCCCCTGACCGATCTGATCAATCTCTCGTTCACTCAGGGGACAGTGCCGCCTGACTGGAAAAGTGCTGTTGTCAAAGCGCTTCTGAAGAAGCCGGGCTTGGACCCGCAGAACTTGGCCAATTTCAGGCCCATCTCCTTACTACCAGGAGTGAGTAAGATTGCTGAGAGGCTGGCGAACCATCGGTTATCAAACTTTCTTGAGGAGAATGGCCGGTTGAGGGACTCCCAGACGGGATTTCGACCAGGCCATGGTACGGACACGGCTCTGCTAGTAGTGGTAGAGGAGGCCAGAAACACTTTGGATGCAGGGGGATCAGTGGCAGTGATCCTCCTGGACCTCAGTGCGGCCTTCGATACCGTCAACCATGGGGTGCTGATACAACGTCTAGCTGAGTCGGGTGTCACAGGAGTGGCCCTGGAATGGTTGGCCTCCTTTTTGGAGGGGCGTACCTTTGAGGTTTGGGAAGGAAATGCAAAATCCCCTCCCCTCCCACTCCACTGCGGGGTGCCACAGGGCTCATCCCTTAGCCCCACGTTATTTAACGTGTATATGGCACCCCTGGAGGGTGTGGTGTCTCCGTTTGGCTTTAAGACCATAAGCTATGCGGATGACACCCAGCTAGTGGTGAGTCTTACACAGCTGGAGAAACAGCCTGAGACACTCCATGCTTGATTGAGAGATGTGTTTGATTGGATGTCCAGGTCATCGCTCAAACTGAATGGCTCAAAAACTGAACTGATGATCTTGGGCCATTCGAGTTTTGCCCTCTCGCCAAGCAGCTGGCCCAACTGCATGGGCACCCCGCCTGACCCAAAAAAAGAGATCAAGAGCCTGGGGGTCTGGCTGGAGCCGGACTTGTCCTTTAGGACACACGCCAAGAAGATCGCGGGCGTTTGTTATGGAATGCTCCGGTCGGCCCGTAAGGTTCTCCCCCTGTTACCAGAACCCTCCCGGAAGCTGTTAGTCCAAGGATTAATCATCTCACGCCTGGACTACAGTAACGCGCTCTTTCTTGGAGCACCAGAGTCAACGTTTATGATCCTGCAACAAGTGCAGAATGCAGCAGCAAGGCTGCTGCGGAATGTTCCGGCCAGGCAGTCAGCCAGGCCTGCTTTAAAAGCACTCCATTGGCTCCCTGTTAAAGAGAGAGTCACCTTTAAGGCCCTGTGCATCGCCCACAAGAGCATACAGGGGAAAGGACCAGCTATTCTGAAGGACATGATTCGCCCCTATAAGTCTACAAGAGCCTTACGCTCTGACAATAAACATTTCCTTCAGACTAAGAGAATCAGGAGAGCCCGCTCAGGGGGCAGGAGTTTTTCTATCCATACAGCGCTCGCCTGGAACTCCCTCCCATTCTCGCTGCGGTCCGAACCAAACCTTCTCAGATTCCGGAAACATCTGAAAACGTATCTGTTCCCAGAATAACTGTAGCTCCTCTGTTTTCTATTAGTAGCCTGCTCTTGGTTTCTATAAGCGCTGGGATGCCCCATGGTAACCGTGCGCGGTACAAAATTCAATAATAATAATAATAATAATGACGAGTGACTAAAGGTAGAGGGGACAAGACAAGTAACATGATGGGACAATGCAGAATGCAATTGGAGGCTCTGTATAGCAGAAGACCTGGAAGAATGGACAAGGGAAAATCCGGAGGACTTTGAGTGAACAGACCTCAAAAAAGATGCCATGGCTTAGGTAGGTGACTCTTGCCAGAGGTGAGAGAAGGAGGGAGCAGAGGTGAAATTACTCTGAAAAAGAGCTCATTTAATAATTTGTTTGAGGTTAAATGTTACAGTGAGCAGTAATCAAGGATGCAGAAGACACTTTCAGTAGAAATATGTATATACAAAGCTGTTTACATATGTAAAGTAAATTCCTGAATTTACATCACATATGGCACTTCCAACAGTCTGGCAATAAAGAAGGCACTAGGAGAGGGCAATGATGAGAAAGGAATAAATACATATTTTGTCTGTATACAGTTCTCAGAAGTAATATGAACAAATTAAGAAGATCTTCTGGATAGTAATCAAGGAAAGGCAATTAGGGAGAAATGTAGAGGAATTCTAAAGAGACCGAAAACAAAAGAGAAAATAAAAGATACAGGAACTGAAAGAGAGAAGAAAGAAGAGAGAAGTGTAAGAAGACAGAATTTAGGAAGAGGAGGAAGGGAGACATATTTCCCTTTTACTTTGATTTTCTCGCATTTTATATCCATTACATTTTCATCAGTAGTTACCTGTTGTCTCTTGATGGACACAGGCAGCAAACATAAGATGTCGTAGAAGAAAATAAATTGGAAAATGTAAATGGGGAGGTTTTCTTTCCATTTAAAAATACCCAAATAGTGAAAAGATGTAATGTAAATAAATGCGTAAGAATTTCAGAAATTTTATACAAGTTTGCGCTTCCTATTTAGCAATCAAGAGGGGCGGGGGAGGGGGACTCCTGCTGAGTTATCATTGGTGCAATAGCTATGAAAGGCCATAACACCACGATTCCAAATGTGTATTCATGTTTCGCCCTTGTTAATGTCTGCCTTTATTGCCATGTGGAACAGACGATCCTTTGTTCATTTCTTACATTTTTTATGATGAGCAATGTTCAAATAAACAGAGTTTTAAAAAAAAGCTCCTGCTAGTAATAACTGTGCTTTGCCCATATTCAATGTATTGGTTTAACTTTTGCATTGCTGACTCTTACAGTAAAGCACTGCATCAATAGCAACAATATCAACATCCATGGTATTCTCAACCATCCATTCCCTGCAAACAATAGAGTACAATTTTGAGCTGAATTCCATCAGGGCTGAAAAAAGGCTATATGCATGACACAAACAATTAAGTTGATAGAAGTTGAGCCGTATCCCTTTATACAAATTAGGATTAAAGGCACATACTACGTGGCCTGAATTAATTTGATGAATTAATGAACAGCTTCCTTCAATAAAAAAAAATTAATGATTTTGAGGAAGTGCCAGAGAACTTCAGCTCAGAATCGTAAGGTCATAGCAATGCTAGTATGAGATGTCGTGCCCTTATGAGAGACAAAACCATGTTGTCTTTCTAAAAAAGTACAAACAACATCCAAAGTGACTGATTTCCCAGGAGGTCTTTATGACTTGCTATATTCTATCATGTTATCCTACTGTGTCAATTTCCTGTCCATATGTTGGGTAAGTAAATGTAGGTGGACTTTAGGTAGAGAAATCCTTCAAAGTTTGGAATAGGCTAGCTGAAAATGTATAACTCTGGATTATAATATCTCAAGACATAAAATTCCACAGAAAATATTAGGACACTCTCCCCAGAGAGTGAGTAATATTGCTGCTTTTGTAGTAGGATATTCTCTCCTTCAGTATTTTCATTTATATATTTGTATTCACATAGTGCATCAGTGTCAGGTATCAATAAGCTCAGGCTAAAATTTTGCCCCCGGCTATTTATTATTATTGTATGTTTATTTCCTCCACTGTTCATGTCTCCAAAGGAGGCCAAATTTCCATAAACGTCTGCATGTGTTTCTGTTTAAAATAGACCTAATCCAAAATGTCAATAGTTCACCATGTTTTGCATGATTAAATGATAATAAAAATTAAGGGCCGCATGTACAATCATTTACGTTTGCGACTCACAATTTGCGAATTTTAGCGACTCTCAATTTGCGACTTGCAAAAGGAAATATAGAAATGTTTCTCAGACACATTTTGCAATTCCCAACGGGGCCGCGAATTACCTCCCTTAGCAATATTCATGAGGCAAGTCGCAATTTGTGACCCATTGGGGTTTTTTTTTTAAATGCAGCCTGTTATCCTAAACAGGATGCATTTCAAAAATGAAAATGAAATGTTTCAGTTTCATTTTTTAAGAGTAGGCAGTGGCCTGTGGGACCCCTGCCTGCTCTTAAAACATGTTTTCAATGTCAATTACAAAGGGGAAAAGGTCCACTGGGGACCCCTTCCCATTTGTAAGCGGCTTCCCATCTACTTGAATTGGCGGTAAACTGTGAATATTGTGCATCCTTATTCCGGTGGCAAAACAATTGTATATGCCCCTGTGATTTGCTATCCTTGGCCTTGGACACCCTTGGCACGCCCCTTCCAAATAGTGACTTAAAATCCTATTTTGTGAGTCAGTAACAGGTTACTGACTCTCAAAATAGGGTTGATACATGCTACAACCCCTGCTAGCAATCGAAACAGCCCTAATCTCTGTTTGCCACTGCTAAAAACGATCATACATGTGGCTCTAAGTTTCCTTTGTTTAACTCTCATGTCAACCCAACAAAGTGTGTTAACTATTAGGCAAAATCTGGTTCTCAATAATGGCATGTAATATCTGTATTGAATATGGTCAGTCAATATTTCTCAATCAACAAGCAGCCACACACATATGTAACAAAATATATGGTTAAAGTAATTCATATCATTGGCATCGACTTTTGTTTCTTGTTAAATTGCTTAAACTGCTGTAAGTTTATGACTCAGAACACTGCTGATACATAATGACATGTTTTGCCCCATTAAACTAAGTGGATTTTTTGGGCCAGATAGACAGAGAAAACACCCAAAGTGCTGGAACCATGGTACACTTTCTCCTCCATTAAAAATAAACTGTGGTTCATATTGAAATTATTGCCCACATGTGTAAACTAAGCATCTTCTATCCTGACCAATCAGCATGGTAAAGTTGTATGGGGGATTTTGGAAGACATTTCATGAAAGTGCCTATAACAAGAACACTTCTCAAGAGGAGACACTAGTTGAATCCAGCTTCGGGAAATATTAGTGGGCTTTTTCACATATCACCTTTTACGAGATTGTCCCCAACTATTTCTGCCTAAGCCAGTAAATAGCTCTAGGAGGGAGAGTTCACAGGCCATAGTGAACAGTCACATATTAGTCCTTAAATATATGCATAAGCATCTATCTCATCGCCCGGTGCAGGTGAACAGAGTTCTAGAAACAAACTCATTAGCCATGACCACTTGCATGTGCCAGTGGTGGAGACCAGCAGGACATGTCTTGTTGTCTGATGGGACACCAGCAATGAGGACACCAGACACCTGGGGAGCTGAAATATCATTTCACCAACAAGGCTCCTTGCCTGGATGCACGGAACCAAGCTTTGTTGTGAGTAGTAGAGTTGAGGTTAGCCATCTTTCCAACCTGATGTGAGCTACACTCTTAGAGAATGTGCTAAGATCTTGTGGCCCCAAATGCCTCAAATGTGCAGTTCCCTTTAACTTAGGGTCTTGCATCGGTCTCTTTCAACCTTTGCATGTGCATTGACTCAAGTACTCAATAAAGAAGTCTGAAGGTCATAAGGATATGACATATATTACTATCATCTTGCTTGTCTGCTCCTGAATACAAACGTGGTATATCCCCGGAGAAACGCTTCTGATCCCCAAAGAGAAGACTATTGAAGAAACTCCAATAGTATGTGTGACTACTTTCTCAGGAGCCACTACACAAATTAAGAAGATCGTCACCAAAAATTGGAACACAGTTAAGGGTTTAAAACCCTTTGAAGCGTTGCCAATATTTGCACTAAAAAGAAACAAGAACGTGAGAAACAAACTGGTCCGTGCGGACACATCCTTGCTCACACAAGAAAATTCCATACAGACATTTTCCACCGATCAGAGGGCATAATAAATGCGGAAACTGTGTGTCGTGTGCGAGCACATTGGAAGGAACCATATTCACATATGGCCTAAAACAAATCAAACATGAGGATTTCACGAATTGCAATACACAAAATGTTATATACTGTGTGGTGTGCCCAGGCGGCCTAGCATATGTGGGCAAAACAAGCCAACCGGTCAAAACTAGATATATCACAACACCGCTCGAGAATTAGATTCAGAAAAGAAAGTGCACCTATGGTACCACACTGCATCGTGAAGAATCATGGACCAGAGGACATTAAATGGACAGTGGTTAAACGTATTAAAGGTAATAATGTGCCCAAAAATCTTTCCAAGCAGGAAGCCAAAACCATAATGTACTTAGGCACAGTGGACAATGGACTGAACGAACTTGCTGAAATATCAAGTTTCAGATGATGGAGTTTCATATATTAGCCAACCAATGCAGACCTGCATATAGACATGAGAAATGGCAAGCCTCACATTAAGGCGCAAGACATACCCGAAGGTCCAGACCTCAGCGTTACCAACCATACCGGATCAAAAACATAAAGGTCCGTCCATATGCACATCTGATCAAAAATGACACCTCTCCCACCAGGCCAACCTATAACTTCAGCAACGTGATGCCCCCTCCAAACTTACAGCGTAGCAATAAAAGACATGTTGGATATAGAAAATAACGCCTGCATCCCACATAAAGAATATGCAATGCCATTCCATCGACAAGATAGAACAATGTGTGTTTGTAAATGACTCGGGGACGAGGCAAGCATCAGATACCATAGCAACGCGGTGCTCAACCAACAGGAAACTGGCTCCCACACCTCCCGGGAGTCCAACCAATAAGAAAAACAGAGGTGGTAATCCAAGAATACAAACAACCAATGAGCGGGGCTCGAGTTGAAACCAGGAAACAGACGAGCCCGTGCCCTATCCAAACTTAGAATTTATCAATATAAGACATGTCGGACACATCAAACAAAGCCTGCATTTCTCATAAAAAATATGAGATGCAATCCATCAACGAGATAGAACTATGTGTGTTCATATAGGACCCGGAGACGCGGTAAGCGTCAGGCACCATAGCAACGTGGTGTTCAACCAATAGGATATCGGCTCCCACCCTCTCCCGGAGGCCGACCTATAAGAAAAACAAAGGCGGAAACCTAAGACTTAAAATAACCAATGACCGGGGCTCGTGTTGCAACCAGGAGACAGACGAGCCCGACACCGAAGTTCCGCTGTGCAACGAAGAGATGCCTTCCAACAGCAGCCGGGAAGCATAACCCACACACGGCAGGCTAACCAACAACCAACAGAAGGTACGACATGTCTGCGAGCCACATAAATCGACCATTCTGAGCACGACCCCATAGTGCACTCTTAACAAACCCCACACTCGTACCGGCCCCAAAGTACCCCCGTAGTGCTCCATAGACTTGTGAAATACTTTATCATCCTATCCTGAATAGTTTTCTGTTTAATGTCAAACACAAAAAAACGGGCTTGTGCACACGATGGTCGTAAATGAATAGGAAACCAATCTTGCCGTTTTTTCTTCCTCTGCCTGTCCAGTACACCCCTGATCAACTCAGGTGAAGTCTCTGCTACGCAGGCTACCACACAGAAACGACACGACGCTGGGCTCAGCGATCGACGTAATGTTAAAAGAAATATATAAAGACAAGAGAAACTGCCACTTCACCATTCGGGTACGTGGCCCCCACATCCTTTTAAGTTATAGTTTTTCTAACATTTGCACGCGCGAATCTTGACCCGTAAACTAAAACATGCCCTTTACATTTTTCAGGTATACCATGATGTCCTACACTAAACTACAGTGAGCCCTGATGAAGACCTTTGTAAATCTTTTTCCTGTCACCCTTCAGAAGGTCGAAACGCGTAGGCTTATTATTTCTTAGGCCAGGAGAACTGGATGCCTTATGACCTAGTACAACAATAGGACATACAGAGAGCGATATATTCTATATCACGGCCAAAAAAAGTTTAAAAGATTTCTCCGACCTAATACAGGATTTCATTTATTATTTCTTTGTGGTAAACAATTATTCCTCAAAGAAAGTGAAATTAATGATTTAAAGTAGGACCGTTCTTTCTTTCTTAAATTTTGGAATATTTTTTGTAACCTGGGAGTAAATATACGAGGACTAATGGTCCCCTCACTTTTGTGTACAAATGGAAAGTACTGTGTAATGTTGTTCAGTCGAATGTTATAATGTCTATGTAATGAATTCATTTATACTTTTTTGATATATGTTGAATGTTTGTCTAATTAAGGAGATGTTTCGAAATATGTGCTACACCTAATTGTGCTTTATTGAATAATTTTTGATGAAAATGCTAAAATATAAACTGCTGACAATGTCAATAAACTAGGACATTGGTTAAAATTAAGTGTTAAATTTGTGGTGTCAGAGGCATCTGTTATTTGCTATATGCTACTGAATACAGCATGTAATTTCTGCTTCAGAGACAAACATACTGATTTGTGCTGAGTTTCCACAAGTCTTTCTGTAGCGGGCACCTGACAGTAGGCCCAGATACACAATTAGGGAACCATGTTTATCGGGAGTAGCATGGAATCAGTAAGAGGTAGGAATCTTGTTAATCCCTGAATATTTTAAAAGTTTCATCACAAATATGGAGGGAAAAGGCACGATTTTTAACAACGTTTGAGGGGATTGTGGATAAGACTCCACAAAGGAAATATCCATTTCAACGCAGTCATTACAACTACCTTACTTTACAATGCAACTGTTACAATGCAACTGCTTTTACATCACATGCCATTACAATGCATGCCGTTACAAAGGTGTCACTACAACGCATGCCATTACAACCCATACCATTACAATGCATTGTAAGGTAAGTAATGGAGATTCTTTTAGAATTAGGGTGGGTATGAGTGTTGGGGTACATGGGAATAGTAAATGTTACCCCTACACCATCCAACACTTTCCCTACTGTTGCACTCACCGGAGTGGAATAGTACATTGTACCCCTACACTATCCAACACTTACCATACTGTTGCATTAAAAGTATTATGCATTATAATGTTATGTGTTGTGATGGTATGCATTGTAATGGAATGCATTGTAATGGTAGTTTTAAAAAATGTGTTGTAAAATCATGCATTGTAATGGTAGTTGTGATGTAAACATTGTGTTGTAAAAGCATGCATTGTGATTGCATGCATTGGATCGTCATATATTCAAAAATATCTTCGTTTGGTAGGTTTGCCTGGATGGCAGTGAGCCCAGGCCCAAATTCTGCAATACAGGTAATCCTTTTTCACAGGAAATGTTGATGTCTCTATATTGAGTTTTAGGCCTTTGTATTGTGGGCTCTAGTCCCAGCCACACACAAGTGAGGTTTATTGGGAAAAGAGTGCAAACATAAAATAATATAACATTTGTTACTATGAATAGAATCTCTCTCTATTACAGAACGATCACATTTTGCAAATATGCCCTTTGTGAAAAACTGGGTTGTTGATTGGAGAGGGTGTGAGCCCCTCTCGAGCAACAGCGACAATCCACACCAGGTTGAACCACAAAAGTCACTAAAGTAACCTGTGCTTAATCCTCTAGTAGCTTGGCCCAGAAGTGGTCAGGCAATATGTAAAGTATTTAGGCAACACACAAACGGTAAGAAAGTGAAAACCAGAACACCAGAAAAATCCTACTCCAGTTTAGAAAAATATATCATATTTTAATAAATTATTCAAGACCAAAACAATGAATTAGAAGAATCAGAGGTATGCAATTTTAAAGCTATGAATATAAAAAGTGTTTAAAAGCACAAAGTGCCAACTGTGGTGACCTGGTCACGCTGGACAGGGACAAAGTCATAAGTTCGGACTGACTGCAATGGAGTGCTGGCCGAACACAGAGACCAAATTACCCTAGCTGAGAAGTGTACCTAAAATCTTGGATGTGGCGCATTGTGTCATACATCGGAGGTCCTGAGAAGCAAAGCTAGATCCATGTTAAAGATGCATTGCACATCAGGCATTCTGATGAGCTGCCAAGGCTGCAATGCGGGCTTGCATTGAGGATACATTGTGCAGCAGTCTTTCCAATGAGCTGCGAGGGCTGTGATGCAGGCTTGCATGGACTTTGTGTCATGCTGTATCAGCCCTAATGAGAAACTGCGAGGGCTGTGATGCAGATGGATCATGCAACAACAGTTCTGATAAGGTGTGCAGGCCATGATGCGGGCTTGTGTCAATTCCAATGAGGTGCAGCGAAGAGTTGCAACAGGTTTGTGTCTTGCTGTGTCAGTTCTTATGAGACCACAGCTAGGCTGTAAGAGCACCTTTAGTCCCACTTCCAAGGGTGTAGGTCTAGGTCTGTAGGGACACCACTTGGGGGGATTAGGACTCACAGCAGTTAAAGCCCATGTACAGTGTTCAAATTGTTGAAGCCTTTTCTGTCCCTGACACTCTGATCAGGAGGCCATTCAACTAGCCCTTGGAGTCACTTTTGTGATCCCTGGCTCAAGGTGCAGTTCCAGTCCTTCTCACTCAGGCAGCAGTGCAGCAAAGTAGCAGGGCAGTGGAGCAGTCCTTCTCACACTAGAGCAGCACAACAGTCCTTCTTCTGAGTCTTCCACAGGTCCAGAAGTATACTGAAGAGTTGGGTCTGAGGGACAACTGCTTATACCTGGTGCCCACTTTGTAGTGGATGAAGCTTCTAGAGTCCTCCCCCTTACAGAGGTATCTGAAATTTCATGCCTCCCTAACCTGGACCCAGCTTGTCTGTGGGCACAAAAGACTAGTGTGAAACCCATTGTGAGTGTTCTGGGGCAGATTCTTTGTGATGAAAAAGGGAGGGTAGGTGACCGCTCCACCCCCCCATAAAGTCAAAGATGGCTCATCTTGCCATCACCTATTCTTTCTTTGCCTCACTGTATAGGAGTAATACAAAAAGACAACTGCCAGCTACACCTACTCGTCTGACCCAGGATACAGGCCACAGGCACCAAATAGTTGGGACAAGAAAATGGCAACTTTTTAAAAGTGGCATTGTCAGAAATGTGATTTAAAATCAGATGTTACCATTAGAGAGTGTTTCAAATTATAATTATGTAGAGATCAAACTCGACTGTCCCACTTGCTTCAATTGGAAGTTACCAACATTTTAAATGAAATAAAGTATCCAAAATGCTATCCAATGTGCAAGGCAGGCCATGCAGTAGTGAAAAATGAATGCAAGAGTTTATCACTACCAAGACATGTAAAAAAACAACCAAACACTATTTATAATCTTAGTATCTTGTGCACACTTAAAAAAAACTAGGATTCTTTCATACCCATTTTTCATTAATTCGGTTTTACCATATGAATTACAACAGGGTCTGTACACATTTAAAGAAATATATATATTGTTATTTAGTTTCAAATTTTGTGAGAAACATCCAACCTTCTAAACTATAAAGACGGTCGTACATAAGGCAATCATGAAACTTCCAAGTTTTACAGCCTCAATGGTTACACATAGCATACTAGAAGATCAAATAATACAGTGCACCCCCCCAAATTGCAAACAGAGACACAGTCTCTACGTTGCACCATCAGGTCATCGCCCCATTTAATTCAGTTGACTATTGCTAGTGCTGTTCACCACTGTCTGGGATCTGTGAAAACTCGTTCTGTATAGCCAAACCATCGTAGTTCCTCCAGCTACCACATATCTCACGGAAATTTCTTGTGCATCCCTGATTTTTATATGTGATTCTTTAAGCCGCCATATAGAGGTACATTCCCCTTTTTGATTTGTGGAGTGTCAGTGTTTTGTGTGTGCCCTAGTGTCTTATAACAACAGAAGGAACCGTAAAAGGACAATTTTTAACTGGGTCCAGTGTACGTGTCCAAGAGACTAGTCACAAAGCAATGTACTAAATTCCCCAGGAGGGGAGGAGGAAAGCCAGAGTGTGTCGAGTGGAGCGTGAAAAAGAGAGGGAAAGAAAAGCCAAAGAAGGGGGATTTCCCTTGTTGGAACCAAAACCCTCACACACCTAGCAAGCTACATGTCATGCTTCATCATATGGGTTCTGCTCCTCGTCAGACTGCCGCTGTAATGTCTGACGGGCACCCGTAAAGGGGCTCTTTATCGGAGATCTTTTGTTCCGGCCATATGGTGCATGCGGGTGTGCGGGAAGGAAAAGGGTGTAGTCGTGACAAAGTGGTGAAATTAAAAAAGGTGGGTCAGTCCACAATGAAATTTATTGGCGTGGCTGAAGCCCTTGGTTAAAATGGTGGGAGGGGAGATATGTGCTTAGGGTAGTATTAAGCAAAATACCTACAACCCCCTGATCAGGTCAACATGTTTCTTGCCCGGATGGCAATTCGTCAGGACCTATGTGAGACATACTACACAGTGAAAAAAATGGGTGTTCATACAACCTTATGCCTTTAGGTCGTACAAAGGCAGGCAAAGAAGTCCTGCTGAGTTGGGGTGACCTAAAGGAAGTATATAACAAAAAGAATTGTAGTGGTTCTGGTTATGTTTTGATGCAAGGTCACAAAAACAAAACGCTCAAAGACATACTCGTGGGTGAAAAGGAACAGTGACTGCAATGATATTGGCAGGTGCCTTTTCAAAGGGAAAACAGTGGTTTGTGATGCAAGGTTAAAAATTGTTAAAAAGACACTAAACAAGAGGAACGTGAGGCGAGGCGCATAATAACTGATCTTACCCTAAGGGAGATCCTAAGGTGCCCCGCAGTCTGCTCCAGTGCGACCTGCACGTAAAGGTCAGGAACCTGGGAGAAGAGAGAGGGTGCGTCGGTGTAGAGCAATGGATAATGCTCAACAATGTTATGGTGGTAGCCCGTCGTGGGTCAAGACTCGCAGAGTGGAAATTGCCGACGGGGTGAAAGTAAATCGGAAAGGCTATTTGCGTGCCCATGTAGCCACAAAGAACCAAGTGAACCTGAGGCAGTACGTAAGCCAAGGTGAGCACCCAAACACCGGATCGGCACAGGCTGTCCCTGCGCACCCAAGCAGGGATTGCTGGGGAGCAGGTACTAGCCATGGGCAACACTGCGTCCAGGGCACGACAGAAGCACACGTAAGAAAGGCGCCAGCAGAGGCAGCACTCGCGTCCAAAGGACGGCGACGAGCAACTGGAAGTATGGGATCACCCCCTGTCCCATCGGCAAGACCGCACCCGGAATGTACTAAAGCCGGCTGGGTTCACAAGGCGGGAGGACGTTATAGGAATTCCAAGCAAACTTACCCGGATAGCGTGCGGTCAGCGCTGCTAACACCTACCCCCACCGTCTGGTCAGGACAGAGCAGCTGGTAACGAGACCGACGTCCATGTGGAGTATAAGTAGCTCCTATCTCGCCAAGTCTGCGTGGGGGCGGGGCTTAAACGGAGGACTGCGCATGCGTCAGAGTGGAAGGCTTCAGAACACTACAACAAAGCCGTCAGTGATGACAGTAGCATAATAGAGGCGACCATCTAGATGGATCACCAAAAATGAAGCAGATTTCTTGCTAACCTCCGATCCGGTGATTCCCTATTTCTACACCCTTCCAAAGATCCATAAAGGGCAAAGTCCAGTCCCTGGGAGGCCAATTGTCTCAAGGATTGGCTCTCTACTTGAACCACTGTCTAAATTCTGCGACTCCTTTTTACAATCGGTGGAGAGGAAGATACCTTCTTTTCTCCAAGACACCAGGGATGTGCTCCGTCTGATAGAAAACATCGAGGGGAGGGAGGATGTGGATCTCCTTCTCACATTAGACGTCGAAGCCCTGTACACCAACATCCCCCAACAAGCTTCTCTGGAAGCTGTCAAGACAACTCTGCTGCAGGAAGAATGGTGCTCACCTACACCTATTTCTTTCATACTGGCATGCGCAACCATAGCCTTAACTGAAAACTTCTTTCAGTACGGTACCCAGCTCTACCACCAAATCAGAGGCACTTCGATGGGTTCCACTTTTGCTCCAAGCTTAGCCTGTATCTACATGTCTACCTTTGAAGAGAATGTAATCAGCTCCCCTAATAACCCCTTCAGAGACAACCTTAGTTTGTGGCGAAGGTACATAGATGATATTCTCATACTATGGAAAGGAGACCGTACTACCTGTGAGTCCTTCTGCACATGGATCAACCTGCAGAATCCCTTCCTTAAATTCACGGGCACTATATCAGACTCCACCATCCCCTTCCTTGACCTAAGTATCAGTCTCAACCCGGACGGGTTGAAGACCACTCTCTACCGTAAAAGTACAGATAGGAACAGTCTTCTCCTTTATGGGAGCCACCATCCGAGAGCCCTGAGGGACAACCTGCCATTTAGATAGTTCCTCCGGGTACGCAGAAATTGCACAGAGAGAACTGACTTCAATCATGAAGCAAATATCCTGCAAAATAAACTACAGGATAGAGGTTACCCGGCTCGCCTTGTGTACAATTCTTGCAAACGAGCTCTTAACAACCCCAGGGAGGCATTACTGGAGACTAATCCAAAAGAGTCTGATGATTTGATCACTTGTGTCACATGCTTCACAAAAAACTCTGGGTATATCAAGAAAACCATAAATAAACACTGGCACATCATAAACTCTAGTGGTCTGAATATCCCACCACCTCGGTTTGCGTTCAAACGAACGGCTAACCTCAAGGATTCCCTAATTCACACATGGCCCAAGAAACAAAATGCCAATAGTCAAAGTACTTTGTGGGGCCTCCCTCCAGTGACAGGCCACTTCCCTTGTGGGGGCTACGCTGTTTGTCCCCAGACTCGACCTATCAAGGAGATTATGCTCACGGAGACTTTCAAATGGCAGTTACGCAAACATACTAATTGCAACAGTACCAGGTGCATCTCCTCTATCTCATTACTTGCCCTTGTAACAAACACTATCTTGGGATGACCATGAGACAAGTGAAACTACGCATCATGGAGCACAAAAGTAACATCAGGTGTCTCAAGACACATACCAGGTTGTATGAACATTACACTCAGCAGGGCCATCAGGCAGACAACATACGCTGGTTAGTCTTAGAGTCCCATCCCCTCATCTCACAGCAGGCACTGTTCAGAATCGAACAGAGATGGGTACATCGCCTCCAACTTGACACATGTGGCCCTAACGACTCAGTACCAAGGTCGGCACTGTCGCATTAAGTCTTACCCAGCTGGCGCCACATCCATAATCACCCCTGTGTTGTGAATTTTCTGACCTTCCACACCCAAGATGGTCGCCTCTATTATGCTACTGTCATCACTGACGGCTCCGTTGTAGTGTTCTGAAGCCTTCCACTCTGAAGCATGCGCAGTCCGGCATTGAAGCCGGACTCGGTGAGACAGGAGCTACTTATACTCCACATGGACGTCGGTTTTGTTACCAGCTGCTCTGTCCTGACCAGACGGTGGGGGTAGGTGTTAGCGGCGCTGACCGCACGCTATCCGGGTAAGTTTGCTTGGAATTCCTATAACGTCCTTCCGCCTCGTGAACCCAGCCGACTTTAGTACATGCCGGGTGCGGTCTTGCCGATGGGACAGGGGGTGATCCCATACTTCCAGTTGCTCGACGCCGTCCTTTGGACGCGAGTGCTGCCTCTGCTGGCGCCTTTCTTACGTGTGCTTCTTTCGTGCCCTGGATGCAGTTTTGGCCATGGCTAGTACCTGCTCCCCAGCGATCCCCGCTTGGGTGCGCAGGGACAGCCTGTGCCTATCCGGTGTTTGGGTGCTCACCTTGGCTTACGTACTGCCTCAGGTTCACTTGGTTCTTTGTGGCTACATAGGCGCGCAAATGGCCTTTCTGATTTACTTCCACCCCGTCGGCAATTTCCACTCTGCGAGTCTTGACCTACAACGGGCTACCACCATAACATTGTTGAGCATTATCCATTGCTCTACACCGACGCACTCTCTCTCTTCTCCCAGGTTCCTGACCTTCACGTGCAGGTCCCACTGGAGCAGACTGCGGGGCACCTTAGGATCTCCATTAGGGTAAGATCGGTTATTATGTGCCTCTCCTCACGTTCCTCTTGTTTAGCATCTTTTTAACTATTTTTAACCTTGCATCACAAACCACTGTTTTCCCTTTGAAAAGGCACCTGCCAATATCATTGCAGTCACTGTTCCTTTTCACCCACGAGTATGTCTTTGAGCGTTTTGTTTTTGTGACCTTGCATCAAAACATAACCAGAACCACTACAATTCTTTTTGTTATATACTTCCTTTAGGTCACCCCAACTCAGCAGGACTTCTTTGCCTGCCTTTGTACGACCTCAAGGCATAAGGTTGTATGAACACCCATTTTTTCACTGTGTAGTACGTCTCACATAGGTCCTAACGAATTGCCATCCGGGCAAGAAACATGTTGACCTGATCAGGGGGTTGTAGGTATCTTGCTTAATATTACCCTAAGCACCTATCTCCCCTCCCACCATTTTAACCAAGGGCATCAGCCACGCCAATAAATATCATTGTGGACTGACCCACCTTTTTTATTTTCACCACTTTCTCACGACTACACCCTTTTCCTTCCCGCACACCCGCATGCACCATATGGCCGGAACAAAAGATCTCCGACAAAGAGCCCCTTTACAGGTGCCCATCAGACATTGCAGCGCCAGTCTGACAAGGAGTAGAACCCATGTGATGAAGCATGACATGTAGCTTGCTAGGTGTGTGAGGGTTTTAGTTCCAACAAGGGAAATCCCCCTTTTTTGGCTTTTCTTTCCCTCTCTTTTTCACGCTCCACTCGACACACTCTGGCTTTCCACCACCCCACCTGGGAACTTTGTACATTGCTTTGTGACTTGCCCTAGTGTCTTACCACATCCCACGTTGCTATCTCTAGGCCCAGAACACTGAGGAGCAAGTGAGGTCTAGTACCATCAATATCACATGGAATGCCCGGTAGTGCAAACTTTTGGTCTACAGAGATGGATATTTCCAGTACCTCATTTAATCCTCTAATTATTGCATCCTAATATTTATGTATGATTGGACAACTCTATAGTGTCTGAAAGAAATCTCCCACTGCAGTCCGGTAGAGCTGGTAGTTCAGGCTTTCGGCATGCCCCATTTTGTGTAACCTTGTTCAATAATAGTATACCCTATAAAGAATCTTATATTGAATGAGGTGTAATTTAGCTTTAATTGTCACCTCTCCAGGGTGCATCAGGCCATCTCCAAGTCAATGTCTTCCATAGTACTAAACTCACCTACCCATGTCTCCCCGAGTTTGCCAAGTTTATCTGACATGCTGTTGTTCGGTGTCTTGTATGTACTCTTTTTGTAGTAATCGCCCTTCGAGTGGTGCTGTCAGGGCTAGGGTGGCTTGCGGTCTAGGGCCCGCCCCACTCTGTAGCGTGCCCTTGTGTGGCAAGATGCATCTGGCAACATTGGGTGGGCGTTGGTGGCTGATGTGTGCAAAGCCTGCTGCAAAACACTGTTAGCCCCCATTGTAGAACTGTCATTCAGTGTTTGAGTGTTCCTGTGTGTTTAAACCTGTGTTTTCTCCCTCTCCGCCTAATGCGTGAGGTTTTGCACCCTGAAAGCGTCCGCGTAATGCGTGAGCTTTCCCTGTCAGGTCGCATGCGTGAGCTCGCGCTTGGGCGTTGTCACGTTATCTTACGCGACCGCGCCCAAGCTACCGTGCTCACTATTCCTAGCGTGTCAGAGAGGAAGCAGGAGGTTCTTGTTTCTCCGCTGCGCTGTTTATCTTTTGGCCTTCCAGGAGCTGATTTCTATCGGAGGCGTCAGAGAGGTTCCAGGGGGCGTGGCAGCATGCAGTTTCTTCGGCGATCGTTCTGCTGAGTTGAAGAGAACGCCGAGGGTGTTCAGAAGCTTGTCTGATCTTCATTTTAGTAGAGTAGGTCGTACTCTACAGGTAGGGGAGAGAACTTGAAGCTAATTAGCCATATTACTGTGGATTTACAAATAAGGAAGTAATTAATCTAAACCCAGTTTGCATATTGAATGTCACAAGTCTCTGATTCATTTAGTGTATTATCTTTGCGCAATACTACGTTCCCCATCTAAAAACTGAGTAACAACCTTTGAACTGTTTATTCTTTGATCATTACAACGCGCTATTGTATTGCTAATTTATGGAACAGTTTTGGCGCAATTCATAAGAATCTTCATCAAGTGATTTCTCATGTGAATGTGGGAATACTTTGTTTTGATTGTGTTCTGAGTAGGAAACTCAGCAAATTGTCAGCACCAATCTATGCCCATGGTAAAGAAATCTATTTACTGGAAAGGCGTGTTATTTCGTTTCATTGAAGAAGAATTTCTGTCGCTATTTACAACAAAAAGTCGCAATTTACAAACTATAAGGAAAAGGCTTGTACTAGTGATTGTGAACTAGTGGCAAGGGCTCAGAATACAGTTAGTCTCTGTTAATT
This sequence comes from Lissotriton vulgaris, assembly GCF_964263255.1. Taxonomy (NCBI): domain Eukaryota; kingdom Metazoa; phylum Chordata; class Amphibia; order Caudata; family Salamandridae; genus Lissotriton; species Lissotriton vulgaris. Next base: position 990,716,766 of record NC_141695.1, read on the forward strand.
GCAGGGATTTTGGAATTCTTTTTGTTGCTGAGGCTTGAGTTAGGAAAACTCTCAGTTTTGATTTAAAGGTTTAAAGGTTCATAGTCTGGTATTAGGCTTGAAAGTATTTGTTGTTTAACTTTTCCTTTTCAGATCTCCTTCCCTGCTGTTCCCTTCCTAATTCCCTTTCCCCCCCGCTTGATCACTCCAAGATTCTGTGTAATTATTACATTCGGAATTGGAGGTATCGAGAGGTGGGTCCTTATAACATCACGACAGACCCCGAGGAAGACTTCGTCTGACAGAATAGTGAGCCCACGAATTAATTTCCTCCCGGTCTGATCGTGAAGTCATAATGACTACCATCAATGATTTAATGTCGGCTATTGTGCGTATGCAGGCAGATTTAAAAGAGACTATGAATGCAACCACTGTATTAGCTGCTAAAGTAGATAATATTCAACTGCAAAGAACCCCTCTTCCAGAAGATGTTCAAGACACTGGTGCTGGTAGGGCAGCTACAAACATTGCCGTTACTGTTCCACCCCAGATCCCTTTAGCAGCTCCCGAGCGTTTTTCTGGGGATTCTTCCAAGGTACAGATCTTCTTGACTCAAATAGAACTACACTTTGCTTGCAGACCAGCTGCGTTTCCAACCCCTCAGTCCAGAATAGCATTTCTAATTTCTTATTTAACTGGAGATGCAGCAAACTGGGCAGTTCCTTTGGTTAGACAAGATGATGCCTTGTTATATAATTGGAAACGCTTTGTTGAAGAATTTGAAAAAGTTTTTGATCGACGTACTGTGACCTTATCTGCTGATCGAGAACTACTCCAATTAAAACAAGGAAACAGGGACCTAGTTGCTTACTTGTCACATTTTAACAGATTAATAGCTGAAACTTCTTGGCCAGAAGAAAAGAGAGCGGCTCTTTTCTATCAAGGGTTAAAAGACGATCTAAAAGATGTTCTGGCGCAAATTGACCCACAACCAACAGTGTGTTCTGAATTGATCAATCTAACCCTACGTTTAGATCATAGACTCTCTGAACGAAGATCAGATAGGAAAAGAGTTGATAAACCTACTTGGAGAACGGAAACTAAATCCAGACCTCAATTTGCGCATTCTGAATCTAGTTCTGAGCCAATGGAAATCGGGACCCTTAGACAACCTTTATCTAAAGAAGAAAAAGACAATAGGCGCAAGAATGGACAATGCCTTTATTGTGGTCGCAAGGGTCATTTTGTGAAGGATTGTTTGACGAAACCAAAAGGCAAGTTTCCAAATTTCAGTAAGACAGCAGCAATAGAAAAAACCGATCAGAAGTCGGAAAACTAACTTGCCCAAGATGTTTTAAGGGAGATCTCTTGGGAACCATTGCCTTCCCTTCAGTCAATTCATGTGTGTCCAATTACAAAGCACATTTCAGATTAGCTGTCCAAATTCGGTTAACTCATGAAACGTGCCAAATGGAGGTTCTAATTGATTCTGGAGCAACAGGTAATTTTGTAGATTTAGAAACTGCTCAACGCCTGCGAATAATCTGTGAACAAAAGGAAACTCCGGAGATTGTTCAAGCAGTTGATGGGAAAATACTTGCTGGAGGTCCTGTAACCATGCAAACTACTAAAGTGACTATGTACTGTGAAGATGTGAAGCAACAGTTGCATAAGGAAGAAATACAGTTTGATGTTATTCAAGCACCTCAATATGGCTTTATCCTCGGGATGCCTTGGCTTTGTTTACATAATCCGTTTATTGATTGGCAAAAGAGAGAACTGAACTTCCTGTCTGAATACTGCCATTCTACTTGTTTAAAAACTTCTAAACCAACCATAAGTCAATTGGCCACTGCTGAAGAAAAAGAGACAGTCCTACCTAACATTTATAAGGAGTATGCAGAGGTTTTTAGTGAAGAAAAGGCAGCCCTCCTTCCACCGCATCGTAGCTACGACTGTCAAATTGATCTCGTGCCTGGTTCTAGTGTCCCAAATTGTCGAATCTATGCTTTGTCTGAAAAAGAGAATCAACATTTAAGAAAATACCTTGATCAGTATTTAGAAAATGGCTTCATCCGCCCTTCCAAGTCCCCGGCAGCATCTCCGTTATTCTTCATTCCTAAGGCAAACGGAGAATTAAGAACTTGCATTGACTTTAGGGCCTTGAATAAAATCACAATCAAAAATAAATATCCTTTGCCGCTCATTCCCGTTCTATTGGACCAAGTCAAGAGGGCAGTGATCTACACGAAACTGGACCTAAGGGGAGCCTACCATTTGGTGCGCATTAGAAACGGTGATGAGTGGAAAACTGCATTTAAGACTCGTTATGGTTTATTCGAGTATTTGGTAATGCCATTTGGTTTGTGCAATGCACCAGCAGCTTTTCAGTTTTTCTTAAATGATGCCTTAAAGGAATTTTTAGACCTTTTCGTTATCGTCTATATAGATGATATCTTGATTTACTCCGATTCAGTAACAGAACATGAAGAGCACGTCAAAAAAGTGTTGAGCACTCTCCAGTCGCACAACTTATATTGCAAGCTATCTAAATGCGACTTCCACGTTAGAGAAGTAGAATTTCTTGGGGTTCTCCTTACACCAACTGGCATGAAAATGACTGACAGAAAAATTAAGGCGGTTGCTGAATGGCCTACTCCAAGATCAGTCCGAGACATACAATGTTTCCTGGGATTTGCAAACTTTTATTGTCGCTTTATTGATCATTTCTCCTCTGTGGTAGCTCCCATCACACGGTTGTTGAGGAAAAAGGTGAAATTCGATTGGACTCCTGAAGCTGAAAAAGCCTTCCAGACCCTGAAGAAAGCTTTTACGGAAGCACCAATTCTAATGCATCCCAATGTCGAGGAACCTTTCATTGTAGAAGCTGATGCCTCTGATGTAGCCATTGCAGCCATCTTATCTCAAAGGCATCGCACTACCGGACAAATGCACCCAGTCGCCTATATGTCTCGAAAACTAAATCCAGCTGAACAAAATTACATTATAGCCGAAAAAGAACTATTAGCTATTCTTGAAGCCTTTAAAGAATGGAGACATTATGTAATGAGTGCAAGATTTACTGTGACGGTGTATACGGATCATAGAAATTTGCAGTTCATGAGTTCTGCCAGAATGTTAACTCCTCGACAACTGAGATGGATGATGTTTTTTGCTGAATATGATTTTATCGTGACTTATCGTCCTGGTCAAGACAATAAAAAAGCTGATGCTTTATCCAGAAAAGACTCTTCTTTGCATAGATTTGAAGGAACACCGCAATCAATAATTGACCCTGACAAAGTAATCTGTGTACTATCTGCAGATCAATTTTTGGAGAAAATTCACGAAAGTTTTCCTCCTTCTCAGTGGAAACAATGGTTGAACCCAAGTTGTAATCAGACAATCAAAGAAGGGATACCTTTTCATGGAAAACAGGTTTATTTGCCTTCCAAATAATTGCAAGAAACTGTGTTCAATTGGTTACATTCGCACCCCATGGCTGGGCATCCTGGTTCCAAAAAATCTGTGGAAAAGATACAAAATGTATTTTGGTGGCCAACTCTACAAAAAGATGTGCTTAAGATGTCTCAAGACTGTGAAACCTGTGCTAGATTCAAAACCGATCACACTAAACCAAAAGGTTTGTTACAAACACTGCCAACGCCATCTGAACCATGGAAACACATTTCTTTGGACTTCATTACCGATCTGCCCTCTGTCAACCAACATTCAGTGATTCTAGTGGTCGTTGATAGTTTAACGAAGTATGCACATTTTATTGCTTGTAAACGACTGCCCACTGCTGGTCAATTGGCTCAACTGTTTCTGCAAAATGTGGTACGATTACATGGCTTGCCTTCAGTTTTACTTTCAGACCGTGGTTCACAGTTCTCCTCAAAGTTTTGGCAACAATGGTGTCGAAGTTTGCAGATTACCTCTAACATGTCCACCAGTTATCACCCACAAACTGATGGGCAAACCGAAAGACTGAATCAGACATTAAAACAGTACTTAAGATGTTATGTTGCGGATTCCAAGAGATCATGGTTGGATTTACTTTGGATTGCAGAAATTGCATACAATACTTCACCCCATTCTTCCACGGGATCTTCTCCTTTTGAGGCTCTTTATGGATATGTACCTAATACTATTCCTTTGACTCTGCCTAAAGATATGTGTGATACACCAGCAGTAAGAGACACTGTGCAACTCATGCAGACAATACATCAACAGATTCACAAACGCTTATTGCACAGCAAAGAGAAGTACAAAGAACAGTATGATAAAAGACATCGTCCAGGTCCGACGTACGTTCCTGGGGATAAGGTCTGGCTGTCCACAAAAAACTTGCACTTTAAGCATAAAAGTATGTTTCAACCCAAATTCATTGGTCCATATCCAGTGCTTCGTCAGGTCAACCCTGTGACTTTTAAGTTGTTGCTACCTAGATCTTTGCGGATCCATCCTGTGTTTCATACTTCCCTTCTGAAACCTGCTGGTCAAAACTTGGCTCCTCGGCCAGCTCCGGTTTTGGTTCATGGTGCGTGGGAGTTTGAAGTGCAAAACATACTGGATTCCAAGCGTAGAGGCTCCAAGTTATGGTATCTTGTTTCATGGAAAGGATATGGTTCTGAGAACGATTCTTGGGAGCCTGCTGAGAATATACATGCCTCTCGCCTGTTGCGACGTTTCCACCTCCTTCATCCTTCGAAGCCGGGCCCTAGACCGCTCTTGGGAGGGGGGAATACTGTCAGGGCTAGGGTGGCTTGCGGTCTAGGGCCCGCCCCACTCTGTAGCGTGCCCTTGTGTGGCAAGATGCATCTGGCAACATTGGGTGGGCGTTGGTGGCTGATGTGTGCAAAGCCTGCTGCAAAACACTGTTAGCCCCCATTGTAGAACTGTCATTCAGTGTTTGAGTGTTCCTGTGTGTTTAAACCTGTGTTTTCTCCCTCTCCGCCTAATGCGTGAGGTTTTGCACCCTGAAAGCGTCCGCGTAATGCGTGAGCTTTCCCTGTCAGGTCGCATGCGTGAGCTCGCGCTTGGGCGTTGTCACGTTATCTTACGCGACCGCGCCCAAGCTACCGTGCTCACTATTCCTAGCGTGTCAGAGAGGAAGCAGGAGGTTCTTGTTTCTCCGCTGCGCTGTTTATCTTTTGGCCTTCCAGGAGCTGATTTCTATCGGAGGCGTCAGAGAGGTTCCAGGGGGCGTGGCAGCATGCAGTTTCTTCGGCGATCGTTCTGCTGAGTTGAAGAGAACGCCGAGGGTGTTCAGAAGCTTGTCTGATCTTCATTTTAGTAGAGTAGGTCGTACTCTACAGGTAGGGGAGAGAACTTGAAGCTAATTAGCCATATTACTGTGGATTTACAAATAAGGAAGTAATTAATCTAAACCCAGTTTGCATATTGAATGTCACAAGTCTCTGATTCATTTAGTGTATTATCTTTGCGCAATACTACGTTCCCCATCTAAAAACTGAGTAACAACCTTTGAACTGTTTATTCTTTGATCATTACAACGCGCTATTGTATTGCTAATTTATGGAACAGTTTTGGCGCAATTCATAAGAATCTTCATCAAGTGATTTCTCATGTGAATGTGGGAATACTTTGTTTTGATTGTGTTCTGAGTAGGAAACTCAGCAAATTGTCAGCACCAATCTATGCCCATGGTAAAGAAATCTATTTACTGGAAAGGCGTGTTATTTCATTTCATTGAAGAAGAATTTCTGTCGCTATTTACAACAAAAAGTCGCAATTTACAAACTATAAGGAAAAGGCTTGTACTAGTGATTGTGAACTAGTGGCAAGGGCTCAGAATACAGTTAGTCTCTGTTAATTGCAGGGATTTTGGAATTCTTTTTGTTGCTGAGGCTTGAGTTAGGAAAACTCTCAGTTTTGATTTAAAGGTTTAAAGGTTCATAGTCTGGTATTAGGCTTGAAAGTATTTGTTGTTTAACTTTTCCTTTTCAGATCTCCTTCCCTGCTGTTCCCTTCCTAATTCCCTTTCCCCCCCGCTTGATCACTCCAAGATTCTGTGTAATTATTACATTCGGAATTGGAGGTATCGAGAGGTGGGTCCTTATAACTTCACGACAGACCCCGAGGAAGACTTCGTCTGACAGGTGCATACTCTGGAAGGTCAACCTTTGCCAGTCCTTCCATCACCCATGTGCGATGCAGTTGGGCAAATTTGATGAATTGGGACCTATGGAACTATATTTGGTGCATAAGGTGGAGAAAGATTTAAATTCACCCTTGTTGATAATGTCCCCAACATTGGTGATCCACAACAAATCGCAGGAAACAAAGCCCCATGGCATACCCAGTTCCTTGAGCCATTTCCCTTTCCACAAAGGCATTGCCCTGGTAACCTTATGGGCCCATCCCAAGGTTCTAGTTGTTATTTTCCATACTTCCAAGGTGACCCTCATCTCGGAGAACAGCCTGCATGTTCCTTTGCACTTGTATAAACATGGAAAGAATGTGTGGGGTGTGTCTCCCGTTCTAATCTATATGTGGGGTTTCCCATGCTGTGTGTATCCAGTCATTGAAGGGAGTCAGAAGTGCAACCCAGCAATAGGCCCCAATATCTGGCAGTGCCAGCCCATCATTACATGTGTTACGCTGTAATGTCCTCAATGCGATCCTCAGGTGCCTCCCTAGCCATAACAGTGATTGCAGTTCAGAGTGTATTTCCCTAAATATTGTTCTGGGCAGTGGATGGTAAGTATTCTGGAGTACGTAGAAACATTGGGGCAAAGTAATCATTTTTAACATAGCCGCTCGTCCAATTATGGTGAGGGGCAAGTCTCTCCACCTTTCCGCATCGTATTGAAATTTAGTCAACACTCGCCTAATGTTATGGTAGTGGCAGACCTCATTATGGGTTGTAAGGAACAATACCAAGGTATTTAAAACCCTCCACGACCATTTTTAAATACCCAGGAACAGGAGGCCATTCCAGTATCTGTCTGGAATATACACTATTGTTTTGGTCCAGTTGATCCTATAGCCTGTATACAGTCCATAGGAATCAAGTATTTGGAACAGCAAGGGAATCGTTGTGTCAGGATCAGTTACATATAGAATATTGTCATCCAAGTAGAAGGATATCTTCTCCTCCTCCCTGTTATTAGGAGTAGTCATAAAACCCTGCACCCTGGGTGTTGTCCAATAGCACTTGCTAAGGATTCCACTATTAAAGCAAAAGAGGAGTGAAGACAAGGGACATCCTTGTCTAGTCCCACAACCAATGAGGAAACCCTGGGAAAGCTTTTACCCATACAGCTGATCTAGGTTTTTTGTATAGCAATGCTACCCATTTCCTAAAGTTAGTACCAAACCCATATTTGAGCTGTCTAAAAAGAGCCAATGTACAGCATCAAACGCTTTTTCGATCTAGTGACAGAGAGACATGCAAGGTGTCATGGTCCTTGACCGCCATCAGCTAGTTATGTGTTTGGTACATGTTCCATTGGGTAGCACATCCAGGCATAAACCCAGATTGGTCATGGTGGACAAGGGTCAGTATACGGTGCAGGAGACACATTGCCAGGATTGTTGCTAATATTTTGACCTCTGTATTCAATCAGGAAATTGGGCGGTATGAGTCACAACTATACCTGGGATTCTCTTTCTGAGGTATGGCCACTCACCGGAGCTTGGAACTGGTGCTGTACTTTGTTTTGCTGTGCGAGGAATCCGCCCTCACCGTCTGTGACCTGTGCTGCCTGATTGGATCTGACGCTCACTCATCACCGTCTCGTGGCGCTGCCTCCCCTTGACTCGCTGGTGTGAGCGTGAGCTGCACTCTGCACGCTCTGCTTGTCGCTCCCAGCTGGAGTCAGAGGGGTTGAGGCCAGGGTGTATACTGAGAGCGCACCTAGCCTGGGGGACTGCGAGGACCAGAAATCTTAGCTGGGATCAGCTGGTTCCTCTTCCCCCAGGCGAACCGCCCACGGTCACGCCCCCAACGAGCTGGATATAGCTTCGTGACACCCGCTACGCGGGCGTCACTCACCGGAGCTTGGAACTGGTGCTGTACTTTGTTTTGCTGTGCGAGGAATCCGCCCTCACCGTCTGTGACCTGTGCTGCCTGATTGGATCTGACGCTCACTCATCACCGTCTCGTGGCGCTGCCTCCCCTTGACTCGCTGGTGTGAGCGTGAGCTGCACTCTGCACGCTCTGCTTGTCGCTCCCAGCTGGAGTCAGAGGGGTTGAGGCCAGGGTGTATACTGAGAGCGCACCTAGCCTGGGGGACTGCGAGGACCAGAAATCTTAGCTGGGATCAGCTGGTTCCTCTTCCCCCAGGCGAACCGCCCACGGACACACCCCCAACGAGCTGGATATAGCTTCGTGACACCCGCTTCGCGGGCGCCACTCACCGGAGCTTGGAACTGGTGCTGTACTTTGTTTTGCTGTGCGAGGAATCCGCCCTCACCGTCTGTGACCTGTGCTGCCTGATTGGATCTGACGCTCACTCATCACCGTCTCGTGGCGCTGCCTCCCCTTGACTCGCTGGTGTGAGCGTGAGCTGCACTCTGCACGCTCTGCTTGTCGCTCCCAGCTGGAGTCAGAGGGGTTGAGGCCAGGGTGTATACTGAGAGCGCACCTAGCCTGGGGGACTGCGAGGACCAGAAATCTTAGCTGGGATCAGCTGGTTCCTCTTCCCCCAGGCGAACCGCCCACGGACATGCCCCCAACGAGCTGGATATAGCTTTGTGACACCCGCTTCGCGGGCGCCACTCACCGGAGCTTGGAACTGGTGCTGTACTTTGTTTTGCTGTGCGAGGAATCCGCCCTCACGTCTGTGACCTGTGCTGCCTGATTGGATCTGACGCTCACTCATCACCGTCTCGTGGCGCTGCCTCCCCTTGACTCGCTGGTGTGAGCGTGAGCTGCACTCTGCACGCTCTTCTTGTCGCTCCCAGCTGGAGTCAGAGGGGTTGAGGCCAGGGTGTATACTGAGAGCGCACCTAGCCTGGGGGACTGCGAGGACCAGAAATCTTAGCTGGGATCAGCTGGTTCCTCTTCCCCCAGGCGAACCGCCCACGGACACGCCCCCAACGAGCTGGATATAGCTTCGTGACACCCGCTTCGCGGGCGTCACTCACCGGAGCTTGGAACTGGTGCTGTACTTTGTTTTGCTGTGCGAGGAATCCGCCCTCACCGTCTGTGACCTGTGCTGCCTGATTGGATCTGACGATCACTCATCACCGTCTCGTGGCGCTGCCTCCCCTTGACTCGCTGGTGTGAGCGTGAGCTGCACTCTGCACGCTCTGCTTGTCGCTCCCAGCTGGAGTCAGAGGGGTTGAGGCCAGGGTGTATACTGAGAGCGCACCTAGCCTGGGGGACTGCGAGGACCAGAAATCTTAGCTGGGATCAGCTGGTTCCTCTTCCCCCAGGCGAACCGCCCACGGACACGCCCCCAACGAGCTGGATATAGCTTCGTGACACCCGCTTCGCGGGCGCCACTCACCGGAGCTTGGAACTGGTGCTGTACTTTGTTTTGCTGTGCGAGGAATCCACCCTCACCGTCTGTGACCTGTGCTGCCTGATTGGATCTGACGCTCACTCATCACCGTCTCGTGGCGCTGCCTCCCCTTGACTCGCTGGTGTGAGCGTGAGCTGCACTCTGCACGCTCTGCTTGTCCCTCCCAGCTGGAGTCAGAGGGGTTGAGGCCAGGGTGTATACTGAGAGCGCACCTAGCCTGGGGGACTGCGAGGACCAGAAATCTTAGCTGGGATCAGCTGGTTCCTCTTCCCCCAGGCGAACCGCCCACGGACACGCCCCCAACGAGCTGGATATAGCTTCGTGACACCCGCTTCGCGGGCGCCACTCACCGGAGCTTGGAACTGGTGCTGTACTTTGTTTTGCTGTGCGAGGAATCCGCCCTCACCGTCTGTGACCTGTGCTGCCTGATTGGATCTGACGCTCACTCATCACCGACTCGTGGCGCTGCCTCCCCTTGACTTGCTGGTGTGAGCGTGAGCAGCAATCTGCACGCTCTGCTTGTCGCTCCCAGCTGGAGTCAGAGGGGTTGAGGCCAGGGTGTATACTGAGAGCGCACCTAGCCTGGGGGACTGCGAGGACCAGAAATCTTAGCTGGGATCAGCTGGTTCCTCTTCCCCCAGGCGAACCGCCCACGGACACGCCCCCAACGAGCTGGATATAGCTTCGTGACACCCGCTTCGCGGGTGCCACTCACCGGAGCTTGGAACTGGTGCTGTACTTTGTTTTGCTGTGCGAAGAATCCGCCCTCACCGTCTGTGACCTGTGCTGCCTGATTGGATCTGACGCTCACTCATCACCGTCTCGTGGCGCTGCATCCCCTTGACTCGCTGGTCTGAGCGTGAGCTGCACTCTGCACGCTCTGCTTGTCGCTCCCAGCTGGAGTCAGAGGGGTTGAGGCCAGGGTGTATACTGAGAGCGCACCTAGCCTGGGGGACTGCGAGGACCAGAAATCTTAGCTGGGATCAGCTGGTTCCTCTTCCCCCAGGCGAACCACCCACGGACATGCCCCCAACGAGCTGGATATAGCTTCGTGACACCCGCTTCGCGGGGGCCACTCACCGGAGCTTGGAACTGGTGCTGTACTTTGTTTTGCTGTGCGAGGAATCCGCCCTCACCGTCTGTGACCTGTGCTGCCTGATTGGATCTGACGCTCACTCATCACCGTCTCGTGGCGCTGCCTCCCCTTGACTCGCTGGTGTGAGCGTGAGCTGCACTCTGCACGCTCTGCTTGTCGCTCCCAGCTGGAGTCAGAGGGGTTGAGGCCAGGGTGTATACTGAGAGCGCACCTAGCCTGGGGGACTGCGAGGACCAGAAATCTTAGCTGGGATCAGCTGGTTCCTCTTCCCCCAGGCGAACCGCCCACGGACACGCCCCCAACGAAACGTATAAATATCATCTTGCGGGACGCGCGCGGGACTAAGCGCGGGGATAAGCCCGGGCAAAGGGCGGGCCGTCTGAGGCCGTCCGAGGTCGTACTAGGACGGGACGGGCCACCCCACTAACCATCTGCTCCTGGTAAGCCAAATCTTCTTCTGACTTGTTCCCCCTACTAGAGCTAATCCTTGTTCTAAAACGACGAGGGATTAGAAATAAGCAAATACCAACAGAAATCGCAGTAACAAAAAGAAATGGGGCTTAAAAAATTATGATCCAGGACTATCTTTATGAAACGTATGGGTACGGAGGACGCTGTTCGTAAATCATCAGACAAATCAATAAAACAAGGTCGCATTACACGGACCCCGGCCATCACTGAATATTTCTCTACTCTAATATCTAAAGATGAAATTGACAAAAAATTTCTCGTGGCAGAAGAAATACCCAACTCACTATTGCATACAGGGTTAGAAGACTGTACGCTCACCAAACTTGGGTCAAATCCAAAACTAAATTTGAGCGACATTGTCTCCGACAATATACAAAAATCTTCTAATAATTCTAAAAATTCTCAAAACCAGGGTCATGAGGAAAATCACTTAACATCTTCAACACCAAAAAAAGGCCCTAGAAATACCTGTCAACTGAAAGAACTTTGTGCAAACAACTCCAAGATAACACAAAACCAACCTGAGTCAAAAATAATAAATAGTCCCCCTTTACAAAAAAACCAAGTACAACCTCAAACACTTGAATCATCTGTAGACCCTTTTCTCATAAAAACCAACTACTCAGCTAACATAGCTACACCTATGTCAAAAGCCTTATTCTCCTTACATGAAATACTTGAGTCGGTCCTTTCCTTTCGAGGGAATATATTAGAAAATTTAGACCAAACCCTGGATGTTCAAATTGGAATCCTTAAGCATCTAGTAGAGGAAAAAAAGAAAAGGAAAGAACCCCCTGAATTGGAAAAAAACCAACTGAAGTTCGATGACAATGAACAAAGGAACTACACAAGTCACCAAAATAGTGAAAAAGACACAGAAAAAAATGATCGTGGTACACAAACATCAGCAGTTCCAAAACAAAAAAAGGAGAAGTTAGTATGACAACATGAAACACCAATATTCTCCCTGAAAAAACTTTTTAAAGAAAAATCCGTTAATGATAAACAATATCCTATTTTCACAAAGGTAATGAAATCGAACATATCAAAAGATGAAGATATGGATGAAAATACTTAAAAAGTCATTTTTAATAATACAGCAGAAAGCAAAAAAGGAGAAAAAGTGCATAAAACTATAAATACTGAGCAAGTAGAAGGAAAAAGAAAGAGGAAAAAACCAATAAGACGTATCCATAGGAAAAAAAATCGCAAGCTGAAATTCCAAAAGTCTATAACTATCAATAACAAACAAGAAGTACAAGAAATTGAACCTATTAAGCTCGGGACTACTGGCAATACGGAATCTAGCTCAAATAAAAGAGAAGAGAAATTGAAACCATTAGATCCGGCTGCAAAGGATTTTGTCCCGTATAATGTCCCTGAAGAATTACAACACCAAAATATGACCGGAAGTAATAACAAAGGAAAAAACCAACATGGAGCAGGAACACCATACTCCAGAACACTACAACTTGAAGAACTTTTCCCAATGAATCTAGCACCACTAAATAGAAGAAGAATCATCAATCTCCTACACCACATTAAACCTCTGGAATCCTTGAATAGCAACGAGATAGATCTAGTAATCTTTCCACAACAAGATAATAATAAAATAGCTACAGTAACCTTCTGGTCAAACGTTATACCTGGGATTATAATCAGTGAAAAGGAAACACTACACAAACATGGATACGACGTCTATATAAGAAGGGATCCTAACGAAAACAGATTTCCCCCAAGATATGATGAACAAATATGGAGAATCTCCAACTCTCAATACAAAAATCCTCTGGGAGAAACTGATGTGTCCCGAGCAACGTATCCAGGAATCAAGTATACAGGGAAAGACACTCTGAAGGTAAAAGTGGAAAATGGTGAAAGGTTAGTATGGCAACAAGACCCAAAGGGAAAGGAGTATAGAGAAAGCATCAGATCTTGGTCATGGGTATCTGAGAACTTGAATAGCAATAAATCCACATCATGTTCGGGACAATCTGTTTAGCGATGGTCTAAAAATAATATCATGGAATATAGCGGGAAAAACTAAGATCAAATTGACGGAAGCCATAAACAACCATCCGGATCTCTTAATGCTACAGGAAACCTGGGCAACGAAAATATTTTTCGCAAAATAACTACTATGTATATGACATCCCAGGCAAAGCATCCATACGGGGCCACACAAAGGGTGGTCTGGCCATTCTATTGAAGGTGGATTATATGTGGGCCCAGGAAATTATCCAGACCAAATCACAATACCTGCAATGTTTAAAGATCCTTCTAAAAACTCATAATGCAGCAACTGAACAATCATTCCTGCTATTCAATGTCTATTCCCCTCCGGGCAAGAACTACGATAACACTTTTCCAGTAATCATGGAATCCATCACACAAATTGTCGAGGATCAATCATGTATCCCATACATAATAGCAGGTGACCTAAACGGCAAAATTTCAAACTCAGAAATTGGTAAATGGATGCAACTTTACGATGAGGAATTTGCCGATTTCTCAGCCCCGCAATTTCCCAAGGGTGCAAAATGTGACAAAAGAGGGAAATTACTACTATCGACACTACCTTCCCTAAGAGGCGTAATATTGAACGGAAACATAGAAGGAGACATTCCGGCATCAAACAACAGACGGGGTAATGGAAGTTCATCCATTATTGACTATATTATTTGCAATACGAATCTAATGGAGACTGTTACTCACCTAAAAATACAGTTAAGCCAAGAGAGTGACCACGCTCTGCTGATTCTAAATTTTGAATGGAGGCCTCAAACAGCTACTAACAGGCAGCTAATATTTCATAGAAGTACTGTTGTGGTAAACAGTGCCCAAAGAAGAATTTTCTGGAGTTCGAAAGCACTGGACAGAATATCGACAATGATTGAACAGAATGATCTCTTATTAAAAACAATCTCGGATGACCCAATAGAAAATTTTGAACACATTACTAATGAGCTAAAAAATCTTCTATTGAACAAACTGCAATGTGCCCCTAAAGGTGTGAATCATGGAAAGAATAGCCACAATAAAAATAACTCACAAATTAACCAAAATTCCATAACTAAGAAAAAATTGAACAGACTGGTACGTGCACAATATCTGAATCATTCTATGTCAATTAAGAAAGAAATAAATAAACTAAAAAAGAAACTCAGAAGAGAAAAGCAAAAAACAAAAAAAGAAACTCAAGACCGTAATTGGGTGGACATTCAAGAAGCTACAAAAGAAATGAATTCCCGTAAATACTGGTCCCTTGTAGCTAAACTAACTGGCACGAAAAAGAAGCTACAAGCGATACCTGTTGCACCGAAGGAATGGGAAACTTATCTAACAGACTTATATAAAGCAAACCCGATTACCTTTGAGGGGAAAAGCTCAGAACAAGACAAAGGAGACGCTGACCCACAAACATATAGAGTTACAGCTATCTCAGTGGAATGGAACATAAGAAAAGCAAGGAAAACAGGAGCTTCTGGCCCAGACCAGATTCCAATAAAGATCTATCAGGCAAACCTAAGGGAATGGAGTAAGTTGCTATCAAACCTATTTAATTACATTCTTAAAACTGGACAAATGCCTATATCTTGGCAAGGAAGTACCATCATCCCAATACATAAAAAGGGAAGTAAGACAATCGCAGGAAATTATCGGCAAATCGCCTTAATGGACGCTGCTGGAAAAATCTTCGCAGCAGAGGTTTTACAAAGATTAAAAGATTGGGCTTTTTCACTGAACAAAATTCCAATGTTTCAATCTGGCTTTAGGCCAAAACATTCAGTTACGGATAATATTGCTATAATACAAACAATAATAGACAAATACGTAACAGGTAAATCTCAGGCGGTATATGCAGTGTTCGTAGATTATTCGACTGCGTTCGATCGAGTAGATCGTCCTACTCTATGGCACAAACTCAAGGATCTTGGCATTCCAGATTTACTGCTCCAAACTATAGTGAACCTTCACACCGACACTTGGTGCCAGGTCCAAATGGGAGGCGAAAAGGGCTTAACAGAAAGGATAAAAACAGCTAACGGCCTAAAGCAAGGGTGTCTTTTGGCCCCACTACTATTCTCCCTATATCTTAGCGATTTACCTAAGCAATTACATCAAGGCTCAAATCTGTCACCTAAAATCGCTAAACAAAACATACAAGTGCTACTCTATGCCGATGATATCGTGATGCTTGATCTCACTCCCTATGGTCTGCAAAAATCCCTGGACATTCTTCATGACTATTCAAAAACAAACTACCTAATCCCTAATTTAAAAAAAACAAAAATTGTGGTTTTTTCAAGGAAGAAATCTACTGTTAAATATAGTTGGAGTCTAGGTGGAGAGAAAATAGAAACAGTAAGCGAATATCCATATCTAGGCAGGATTCTCTCGAAGAATACTACAAATGGAAAACATATAGAAAATTTAATGAGGAAGTCAGAGGTGCATACTGAGGCCCTCCTAAGACTATATCAGACAACTGGGAATCGGCATTTCTCCTCTTTAATAAAAATATATAAGGCAAAAATTCCTCCTGTATTGTCATATGCAACGGAATACATTCCAATGAAACAATGGACCTATATGGACCGCAAGGAGGGGAAAATTTTAAAAAGGATAATGAAAGTTTCTGACTCCACACCAGTCCAAGCGTTACGTATGGAATTTTCGATCACAAGCTCCTATGCCACGGCGGTATCAAACGTAATCAGGTGGAGCTACAATCTTCTCCATGCAAAGGAGGGCACATTAAGACATTTGTTGAAACAAGAAATCTTCGAGGGAGCATTCAAAAATCAAACGTTTTTAAAAAATATGACAATTATCTTTCAAATGGCAGAGATCACCCCGGAAATGCTAAAAGGCTGGACAATCGCTCAAATGAAACTCTTCCTAAAATGCTTCACTCCGAAGTTAAGCTACGAACTAGATTACCAACACTGCAAAAAATTGTCAACATATAAATCTTTCGTAGATTCTTTGGAGTATAAACAAAATCAACCATATATTGGGTTTTCACTGACTCATGGTGCAAGGAGGACAATCACCTTGTTAAGACTGGGTACCTTACCCATTCTAACTTACACAGCAAGATGGCTGCCAGAGGTATCTTTGATATGCCCCCTGTGTGAAGGAGGAGTACAAACCCTAGAGCACCTGTTGTTCGTGTGTCCCAACTTGAAAGTAACTACTGCACGGACAAGATTCCTTGCCCCTATCTATCGATCTTGCAGAATCACCCGAGTGAGTGAACTAATAGATTTATGTAAACAGCCACCAAATGAATTTATCTGTTATAACTTTTATAAATTTCTTAAATCTTTTTTAACACTGTATTGATTAAAATGTATAACTACTTCTTAAAATTTTGTAAAATGTAAATTTGTGGTCCTCTGTTGAGTACCTATACAAATAAAAAAAAATTTGACTTGACTTTTTTTGTATGGCCACATTGTGGCATTCCAGAGGTCCACTGGTAGGATGCCATTGTTATACGCATCCTCGTAGAGGCATAACAGGTTTGGGGGGTCACTAAGTCTGTACAACTTTCATATAGTTCAGTGGGTAAGCCGTTCGAGACTGGGGTTCTGCTGCCAATATGCAGCTTAGCCACAGATTCCTTTACTACTGCAAGTGTTAAGCCACTATCTAGACCCTTCATCTTGTCCTCGTCCAGTCTGGGAGTCTGAATAGCTTTGAAATAAGCATCTATAGAGGAGAAACCACTAAGTAGTCATGTCCCATAGAATGCTCTATAGTGTGTAGCAAACACATTCACTATTTGTTCATCGGTGGTGTGTTTAACTCCCCGATGGTCTACGATACACCTTACACACCTATTCTCTATTTCTTTTTTGCTCAGCCAAGCCAGAAGTTTTCCTGTTTTGTCGCCAACTTCATAGAGTCGTATAGTGTAGCTAGCCTTTGTTTCATAGCAGCATCTTGGGCTAGATCAGGGTATTCCTGTCCAAGGGCTTCTAGTTGCCTGGTGGTCAATGGGTGTGGTGTGGCTATGGCTTGTCTTTCCAGGGTAATATCTGGCATTAAAACTGCTTCAATGTCTCTACTTTTTCCCAGGCTGTATGGTTTTGGGCCCTATTGCGTAGTGCCATTTTGTATACCCCCCTTAATAATACCCCAGAGGAGACTTATCTTTGTTTTCTACAGAGAAAATCGCAGTATCTGCCTGGAGACAATGTATAGTGGCATTGTTTTGTAGATTCCAGGCATTCAGTCACCATTGCGTATGCAGAACCCGAGTTTGAGCTGCTACACACGCCCATAGCGGAGAATGATCTGACTATCCCCGTGCGAGATATTCAGTCTGGTTTATAACACCCAGTTCACCCAATGGGACAAACATATAATCTAGCCTAGAATGGACTTTATGCGCCCCTGAAAAATAGAATTATTGTCTATAGTGTGGGTGTTGTTGTCTCCATATGTCAGTCTGTCTGAGTGTGTTGGCAAAGCTGGCGATTGGGGTGGTCCTTGCTACTGGTCCATGGCTCTCCGAGCACATTATGTTATTTCAGTCACCCCCTATCACAAGAATGGGTGTGGGGATCTCTAGGAGGATAACTATCACTTTAGTCAGCGCAAGAGATTGAAGTCCGGGTAGTGCATAGACACATATGAGTGTTAGCTGTTGTTGGCCTTATCTGCCCGTCACTCCTACGTAGCATCCATTGGGGTCTGCCCACTTACAAGTACTTTCAAAGGGAAGGGACTTTTTAATTAAAATTGCTACACCCATTGACCCAGAAGTCTAACCCGTGTGAACCAGCACAATGTATGCCCGCCGTCCCAAGAAATCCGCATTGGCTTCCCTGCAAGTAAGTGTCCTGGAGCATTACCACATCTGGGTGTAGGGTTTGATTTACCATGTAACCAGTCCCCATTTAAACCTATCTCTGAGGCCATTAACATTCCATGTCAGGACCAAAAAAGCCTGGTCCTCCATGGGGGTTGGCGTGGGTATAGAGTAACCTTGGGCAGAGTTTGCGGAGTTGCACTACGCAGAGCTACACGAAGAGCAAAAAAAACTCCATCATACTACATGGAGCTCTGCAAGAGGCGAAGTTCCATAGAAAATGCCATTCGCAGTGAGTGCACAGTACATATGTTATCCGTACTGTGCTATCATGGCGAACAGCACCTTGCACAGCGCAAGCGGTCCCTTCTTTTTCTTTTCTGCCGCTCGAGTACATTTTTATTCGAGCGGCAGCTTTCTCAACACGAACAAGCAGTTTCTCATAGCAAGCCGTTGCGAGCATACACGACCACTCGCAATGAGAAACCTGACCAACATGCTTTGAGAATTCTCGCTGGGATGTTTATTTTCCACACTTGTGTTTGCCAACTTGATGTGGATGATCGCAAATGAGGAAAATCTTGCCGGGAGGTTAATTTTCCTCGCTCACACTTGCCAACTTCACGTTGGTGAACGCAAGCAAAGAAAAAACACTCCGCTCTGTGAAGCTGGGTTTTTCAGGACATCAGAAGCTCCACGTAATGCGGAGTGTGGGAAACTCTGCAAACTCCGTGAGCGGAGCAGAATTCCCCGCCCAGGCTTAGGATAGAGCTATCTTAGAAAATGCCACAACTGTATGTGTCAAACTCATGAGGCCCTATTTCTGTTTCAGTTGCGCCCATCCATTGAAGCCTGCATGACCAACAATATCATATGGATGTACCATGTTACAACGCATACCATTACAACTACCTACCGTTACAACGCGACCATTACAACGCATACCATTACAACGCATAGCGCTTTGAGGTGCTGGATAGTGGTAAGTATAATTTACTATTCTAACTCCAGTCCCCGTGGACCCTAGGGAAGGTGTTGGATAGTAAATTATACTTATTCCCTATCCTAGAGCGCCCCCCAGCGCAATGCGTTGTAATGGTATGCGTTGTAAAAGTCGCGTTGTAACAGTAGTGCGTTGTAACAAATGCGTTGTAACAGGTGTATACCATATCATATAGAACAATGAACCCCTTTCTCTCGCAACCAACCACCCAACCTACCCCCCAAGACCCTGATCTTGCATTTCCCCCTGTGGCAGTTGCCGATCAGTCTCTATCTCATGTTCTGGTGCTGAGATTTTGGCAGCCAGAGGGTGTAGGCTTTCATCTCCTGAGGACTTTCTCTGACCCTCCAAGTCTGTGTGAGAATCCTGCAGACTGGACCCATCAGGGGCCCTGCTTTTTTCTGTGGCCGGGGTCACACCCGTATCGATGAGACACCCCTTTCCCTGGTCGGCCCTCCTCAGTGTATATGGAGTCCCACCACCAACTTGCATCAGTCTACATTCAGCCTTCTTTTTACTCTGTGGTATATATCAGGATCAGATGTCCGTGTGCTCAAACGGCTGCTGCTATGCGCTCAGTACTCTCTTAGGTTGCAGGACTGGCCGCTCCTCAATCCATGCCCATGCATTCTCCAATGTCTGGAAGAAGTGTCTCTTGCCAATTAAGATAACTTCAGCTTTGCAGAGAACAGTAGAATTGAAGTGCTCCAAGTTTCCCCTTGACAGAATCAAAGGTCCTTCTCTGGCATTGAGCCCCGCCCCTGTATTCTGGGAAGATCATGATTTTTGAATTGTCATGTTTGTCTTCTCCTTTACTGCGGGCTTCTTGTAGGATCATATCCCTGTCAAGGAAGTTCAGAAACCTTGCTCTGATTGGCCTGGATGGGGCTCCCGGCTGTGCCTTCCCACTCAGTGCCCTGTGTGCCCGTTCAATTACAAAACAAGTGGAAAAATGTTCAGATGGGTTGATAATTTTCAGCCATGTTGTAAGAAATGCGGGCACATGAGCCCCTAACACCCCCCACAAAAACCCCACAAAGTGTAGATTGCCTCTGCACACTCCGTTTTCTGCATCCTCAAGGTGTCATAGTACATCTCTGTTAATGTCACCTTCTTTTAAAGATCCCTTACCGCATCCTCTGCCTCTGAGACCCGATACTCTATTTCCATCACTCTTTCTGAGACATTTGGTAGATCCTGGTGGAGCAGTGTGTCCTCAGAGCGCACGTCCCCAAATCAGCCTCTAACACCTCTCTGGAGGACTATGTCGCCTGAATCAGGGTTGTCATGTCTGGTAGAGGTTATGTGGTCTCCAGGGGGGCCACCACTTTGTATAGCCATCCATTTTCTGGGGGGTTTAGGGTCTTTGTCCTTCGCCATCATTATTGTTATAGTTGATCTATAACTACAGCAGTTGAAGGGCACGGACACAGTGAGGCTCCCCACTTTCTCCTGGGGCTGGGAAGGGGCAACGCTGGCCAGGCATTTACCAGAGTCAGTCAGAGGGTGTCCAGCAATGCAGCACTCTCCGCTAGGTACTTGAGAAACAGCCACACTTTCTAGCACATGGCACCAGTAGGGCAGTTCCATTGATGTGTTACCCTCCTCACCCTCACAGCCTCCCAGTTCCTGTTGCCACTCTGTCTCTCAGCACAGCTTTATGAGGCACTTCTCAATTAGTTATAATTTGGGCAGTCAGGCTTCGCAGGGCCCCTGGTAGTGTCCTAAAACACAGTCCTGTCTGTAGGAGGGGCAGACCACCATTCCAGCCACCAGCCCTCAGCTCCCATGCTGTCCACAGCTGGCCACATCATGGTTTCCCCCTCAATGCGGGGTCCAAAGTGACCCTTTATGTCCATGGTCAGTCTCCTTTGTTAGCTCCAGCACCAGCACAGTTTATTCCCAGGATGAACTATCAGGGGCTCCAATTCACAGAACACCACAATAGTCTGAGGCACTCTCCTCGTAGGACCTCACCCAACAGGTGGCCCAGGCTCTCCCTGCCACTCATCTACCGGAGTGCTTAGCCCCAGCAGGCTCCCTGGGGTCCCTTCCCTACCCGGCAGGTCCGTCCTCAGGGTCTCACTACCCCCCCCCCCCACCTCAGGCCTCTGCCACACCATCCCTCTCTCCAGTGTTGTTACTCATGTGGATTGTGGCATTTACCACAGCAGGCCGGGGGAGGGAAGAAATACAGGCATCCACAGTGTGCAGTCTCCCGCAATGTCATCCCAGGGGCCTGTTGTCCTCCAGCACCCTAAGGCCAGCAGCACAGCCGGCAGGCACAGGATATAGGCAGGCAGGTGGGGTAAGCTGGGTTAAGCGCCTCTCACTGCAGCCCAGGCCGGCATCGCTTGTGATGCTTCAGCCGAATCGTTCAGGGTTCCACTGCTCCTCTTCCCATTGACCTCACCCTGTTCCACCACTTTGGCCACTGATCGCAGCCTCGGCCGCATTGCCCCTATCGTCTGCGTGGCCTGGCACACACTCAGCTGTCTTCACTTTTGGGGGGAAGCACAACACTAACTCCGCAATCAAAGCAAAAAATTACAGGTGAAAATGTTGTCAACAATTGCTATTTTTTACAACTTATCTTCATTATTTCTTGATGTCAATGATTAGTTTATTTTAGAAAACCATGAACAATATAAATAGCATCCACTGGTTTCACACCTGTTTATACCACAAAATGCAAGTAGACTGCAACCACAGGAAATAGGAAAAATGGACTACCAGTGTTAGGAAAATGCAAAAACAGTGGTGAAAAAAAAATATTTTAAAATTGCTGGTCTTAGCAAAGCAACCCTTTTGTTGATGCCATTTTTAGGAAAAATAAACGCTTTCTTTCACAGTACGTTTTCAAATGTTTCCAACAACAAACAAATATGTGCTATTTTTGGGCTAAATCCATAATCCCTGGGTATCTTTAGACTTCTTAAGATGTGGGGGGGGGAAGTATGCCTGGTCTAGATATCTTTTAGGCTTGAAACCTTCTGTGGCAAGAGTTCTGAAGGCCTCAGCGTAAACTGCCTTGAACATAAAAGAAAGGGTTCCTAACTGGGGGGGGGGGGGGAGGGTGTAAACGTTTAGCAGCTAAGAGGTTAATATTTTCATTATTTCTGTGATTACCATTAATACTATCATTAGTATTAGTAGTGGTAGTGCTGGTAGCAGTAGCAATTTTAAAAGAAATAGTCAGTGACCCTCGTATTGCACTTTATCCTTGTTTTCACCTTATGTTTTTAATATATTCTGAATGATATCCACATCTACATTATCTGAGGTAATGATAAAGATCTTTTAATGCAGTATTCGCTGCTTATTCTTTACAAATTACCTCATCACTCCAGTTTTTCATTATTTACATTCAGAGACTGGCACAACTAATTGCACAGGATTGCAGGAACTGACTATTGTTTTCCTCATCTCTTAGATAGTTTGCCTTTTGCAGAGCCGTATACCTGAAGTTTTTACCTATGGGTTGCAAGGTATATCAAACAGCCCCTCCCTGGATGTAACCTTTGTGAATCTCTGGTAAAGGTTTGGCCAAATTAATTGACATATTTAAATCTTCTATTAGTCTCTCTCGAAGAATGAACAATCTGTGCAGGTCGAATAAAAATCAAATACCACAAGTTTTTACCACAAACATAAGATTGAAACTCAGTATGACACTGAGGTTCAGCCAATTGCCACTTCGGCCAAGGTCAGAGTCTTAAGTTTCAATCTCAACCTGTTTTTGTAGTTTGAGTAATATATTGTACTTTAGGTAAGAAGTGGTCCTTCTACCTTATCAGGGCTACTTAATGTTCATATTTAAATCATGTAAATGTGCACAATTGCATATTCCAAGTATTAATATGGGATAACATTTCTTCACTCAAAGTTAGTCTGAATATACATTACACTTTGATAAAGCTGTGCAGGGAAAGCCTTATGGTTCTTAACCAAAGAAATGAACCTCAGCGCTGGACGAAAACTCTCAATGAGTCACAGACATTTGCATTGTTTCTAAATAGGAGAATACTGCTTTGGGAGCTTGTTTTAGAAAAACAAAAGCTTTGCTCTGTGTGCATATTAAACATGTTGCCTGCTCAGCAAACCTTCAGTGCGTTCCGCAGATCCCAGCAATAGAGGCTCTACTGAAGGAACAAAGATTTCTGTCTGACTGGTGAAGATTGCTAAATAGAGCAGACTGTCTCTCGCCAGGTCAGTGCACTTTAGCTCTCCTTTGATCTAGAGCACTGGAGGACCAGGTACACTACTCTAAATAAGGCCCTAATACATCTAAAATTGGCATGGAAGACAGAGAGGACAGGCATGCATCATGTGCCTAAATGGTGCACATTCAAACCATTAGTGAACCTGTTTTCTTCACATATCATAAGAATAACTTTTGAAACTTATGTTTTTTTCCTGCCTTTCATTTAGTTTCTGGAAGAAATTGGGTTATTTGTCGCAAAGGATGTGAGTCCTTCACAAGCTATAAGTCTGAAATAATGTTTTTACTCTGAACAAAGTATCCCATTGTAGCACTCCGCTCTCTAAGAGTAGAAAAGCAGAGCAGTCCAAGGACTACTCAGGTAAGGTGATTTGAGCAAGTAACACCAGACTGCTGGTGCGCAACAACACTCGAGAAATTATTGTCCAGTCAGTACTTTTTCATTTAAAAAGGAAAAGTATTTTTATGACATACACACTACTAAATGCTGTGCATTAGGTCATACATATCTACATCTGATAGACCAATGGTGACACCCTCATAACACTTAACAAACCAGCGTGTCCTAAACCCTGTAAACACAATTCACTTCACGTACACTGGATGCAACACTGCAATATAAGAAGCTGTGATTAGACAGAAGGCAGGGTGTCTCCACTTTAGTAAAAAGCAGCCACATGTCATACTTAAGCATTGCAACACCACTGAAATCACGAAGCACAGCATTGATCATCAGTAGTATTCAATATAAAGGTAAACATTGCATTATCAGTATCAATGATGTCAATAAAGTATTTGAAATCGAAAGACGTGTGTCAGAGTATTCTTTTTAATACAGGTAGACTTCAGTCCTAAGACCAACCACTAAGTTATCCTGCACCGAAGAGCCCAAGAGCACAAGTATCAGCTCTGAGAATGCTTTGAAAAAATGCTAAGCTCTCCTGGTGTGTCATAAAAACTATGCCCCGGAAGATTTAGGATGACTTTTGAGTAAACGCTTCTGGGGGCTGCTGCACTCCTTGCAGCTCTGCACAACACTTTCAAAATGTGTTGGTGATGCCCTGCACCACAATTCAGCCACACAAGCAAAATAGCCCCCTTCTAGGGCAGTATGGGCACTCACTCTGTTTACTTTAGCATCCTCGTGCCATTTCCTTTTCCTTTTGTGTTAGGTGCTCTTTTCCCACCCAGGATACCCATGAGTAGCAGGGGATTGATGGGGTGGCAAGGGGGAGCCAAAAGTCCCCTGACACCCTTGCAGCTCCCCCGTCACAGACCCTCTCCTCTAGGGTTGCACAGAAGCCAACAACAGTTTTTGTGCACCTACCAGATGGGAGCAGCCTTTGTTTGTGGCTCTCGTCCGTGGCCAGAGCAGTGCACACTCCACTGTCATTGCTGCTGTGCACGAATGTAGAATGCCGGAGTTGCCCTACCGCACGCAGACAAGGACAGAGGGGATGGGCAATGCATCCAGATTAATTTTGTCTTCTGGGTACCAGGTATTGGGTCCCTGGGCCCTACTGTTCATGCCAGCACCCAGAGAGATGGAGACACAGGGTATAAAATATGGATGGATAAGTTGCCCCATACACATCCCCTCCCCAGAGAAAGTTTAGTTGAAAATATATAGAGAGTGCATCATCAACAATGGGCTTGGCCCTAATCTGTGGAATTGAAAGGAATCTTTGTGCTCTGCCTGGGATTTAGGGTGGAATATCTTTGGCTCTCTGGGGTGGCTTTCTTTCAGGAAGGTGTTGTTTTGCTCCTGGAGGCTAAACCTAAACCACCAGGAACATCCTTCTGGAGCATCTTCCTAGAGTAGTCCTCCAGGCCTCTAAACTTAGTTTTTTCTTTGTTGTGAAGCCAGATTTACTGCTCTCTTACCAGACATGTCCTCTACCAGATTCCTCCACACCAAAACTTCAAAGGTGAATCTCTTCTGTGTTGGCTCCAGAGGTCTGGCCCTCTTTCTTTGTTTCAGTGGGCCTGGGCTACCCTGGCATAGGTGCAGTGTGAAAAGCTAATTATCAGATGTTGATTTGCTTCCCACCTAGCATAGTTAATTCTTCTATTTTGTTAGGAGGCCTTTGACCATCCTGCTCGTGGGTATAGTTATTAATTTGGCCCCATAAGAGGGGGGTGGATTGGCCTGTAATTTAATTATGAGCTGAGCCAAGGAAATAATATACATTTTAAAGTGCCATTTTGTTAGTTTGCTGTAAGTTGGAGGCTGGAAATTCATACTTCAGGTGCACGTTTTGCCTCAGATTGGCACCTTGCTCAATCCAGTGAGCCAAAGTAGCACAAAACTGTATTTTAGGGCAGATTTTACCTATAATATCTACACATTGAAAACATCACAGACCTTCAGGAAGTACTACAGCCCTACACTATGAATGCCCAATCACAATATAATGCTATAACAGACCCAAACAAATCCCTGAGTCTCTTCTGAAACAGTATTCCTGTGTGCAGATTCTGGGATGGGCGAGACAGTAGTCTGACAATTGCAGCCTGCACATGTTCAATCATGTGACCATCCCAGAGACTCTTCCCAAGCTGCAGAGCAGCATCCTTTTTACAAAATGTATACACTGCCAGTTAGCAAGCTCAGCTCAATTACTGTGAATGTTTTTATTGTGGGTGAATCTCGAGTAGTGAGACTTACTCACAGTAAAAGTCTAAAACGGTAGAGTCAAAAGTGAAAAATCCTTTTGGACTAAGTGAACAGAACCCATGTGCTACAGTTACCTTAAATCGGGTAACTCTCTACTGCCCTGAAGGGCCTTTTAATGAGCACATTTAACTGGTATTTCCATTCATCTCTTGAGCCAGGGAGAGTTGTGAAAAAACATGAGAGTGGACGTATGAAACTGTGCTATCCTGGCACAACGGACTTCCTCAGCTGCAGCCCTCACCACAGCTTGTCTGGCATGCTGTCTGTTCAAAGCAGGATGCTACTAATTGAAGGTTTGCCCGTATAAAGGTCTGGAAGCTGTTCATTGTGTTCTAGTTTGACGGACTCCTAACATTGAAAGACTTATACTTCTGAAACACAGTCTTCCACAAAGAGCATCCTGCCTTCTGCTTTAGCTTGTTGAATTGAAAAGGGAACCAACCTAGAAAACTCTTTGAAGCTGAAGTGTCTCACATCCAACCATGATTCTTTCTCAAAGGGATGAATCAAGCAAAGATACCAAAAAGGGGTGTTTTCATTTTGATTGTGTGTGGTTTGATGTGGATTTAGATTAGGAAGCAAGTTTCAAGAGTGTGTGGAAGGGGCATGTTGCATTTGCTTGACAACCAACCTGATATTCGGTGAAGCTAGATTCATGGAACGCTAGATTGAATCCCTTTTGAGAATGCCATTCTCAGGGGAAAAATGGGTCAGGGAAAAGAAACACAAAGAAATGTGATGTCTTTTGAATGGTTAATACCCATTAGGTTTACAATGTCAGAACAGGAATTGGATATGGTACAAAATACATAAGGTTAACGTAAAAAATGTGGTTAGTTGTTTAGTTGTTGAGGGAGGTGAAGCCCTTCTCAAGCAGCAACCATATTTCCTCTCAGGGAAAGGTTACAAGCAAACTCTAAATTAACCTGTGCTCAACTCTAGTAGCTTGGCACAAAGCAGTCAGGCTTAACTCAGAGGCAATGTGTAAAGGAGTTGTGCAACACTTCATATAGTAATCAAGTGAACACACCACAAAAGAAGCCCACAGCAGTTTTAGAACAATAGAGTAGTTTGTAATACATAAAACAAGACAAAAGTGATGAAAAGCCAATCAGCAGAACCAGAGATATTCAATGTTATGATTTTAGTAAAAATAGTGCCAAGAGGCCTAAAATGTCAACTGTGGATATCTGGTCACGCCAGACCACGACAAAGTCATACGTTCTGGCTCACCGAAATGGAGCCCAGGCTAGCTACAGGGACTCAGTTAGACCTGTTGCACAGACTACCTGAAATCCAAGTTTAAGGAGTGCTGCAAGGATTTACATTGAAGATGTGTCAAGCAGCCAAAGCGAAGTGTCGGTTCAAAGATGTGGCGAAGAAGCGGGTGAGATCCTGCTGCATTTCATCAAACATCCTGCCGATGAGGGATCACATTGTGAAGTACAGATTCGAGGATGCGTTGTGCAGTCTGGAGGATGCATCAGTTCTGAGGAGCTGCAAGGCTCTGATGCAGAATCAATCACCATCGTCCAGGCTGCTTTGACTAGAGATGCGAAGGCCCACACTGAGGATGCATCGTGCTGCGGTGGTTCCTATGCAACGATGGGCTGCAATGCAATACAGGTCAATCCCGCTGGAATCACAGCGTCTGGCAGAGTGCCTTATTCCACCTTCCAAGGGCGTAGGACTGGGAGGGCACCACTTGTCAGGATATGCCTACAGTTGGCAGAGTCCAGGTGGCAGAGTCCAGGTGAAGGAGCAAGGTTGTTGGAGCCTCCTGTCCCTTAGGTTCAAATCTGGAGGCCAGCCAACTAGCTGATGGAGTCACTCTGGAATTCTTAGTTCAAGAGATGTAGGTCCAGTACTTCTCACCTAAGCAGGAGGGCAGCAAGCAGCAGATGAGCACAGAAAGGAAGCACCACAGCAAGGCAGCAATCTGGTAGATTGATAGTCCTTCAGCAGCTAAGCAGTCCTTCATTCTGCCAGAGTATACACAGGTCCAGAAATGTACTGCAGTGGTAATGTCTGAGGTCGAGTTTTTATACCCAGTTGTGCCTTTGAAGAGAAGAAGAAGCTTTTATAAGTTTTCCTTTGAAGTCTTCAAGTATCCCACCTTCCCTGACCTGGCTGCAGACTAACTTCAGGGGATATGTGGCCCTTGGTGTGGAGGCAAGACACAGCCTATTCAGCTGTAAGTGGGACTGTGACCAGCTCCTCACTTCCATCCTGCCAGTGATGACCCATATAGGCACACCTAAGCTCCATATTGTGTGGGGCTATCTAGTAGGAATGCAGAAAGCCCAGCTGTCAAAGACACCCACTTATGTGACAAGAAATAGGTTACACGCACTAAATGGCTAAGGCACAAAAATGCCAGCTTACTGAAAGTGCCATTTTCAGAATTGTAATTTAGAATATGCATTTTCCATCAGTTCGGATTTTATATTAGAATTTTAGAGATCCCAAACATGGGCTAGGCACCTATTCCGCTTTGGAAATTACCCTTATAGACTCTAATAAGGTAACTCCAATGTTATCCTACGGGAGAGGTATACGTTATAGTAGTGAAAAACAAATGTGTTTTTCACTACTAGGCCATGTAAAACTTAAAAACAGAGGTCCTACTTTGTAAATACATTGCACCCTGCCCAATGGGCTGTGCAGAGGCTACCCTAGGGCTGATTTATATGTCTTAAAAAGGAAGTTTTGGGTGTGGAAAAAGGTTACTTTGCCAGGTTAAAAGGGCAGTTTAAAATTGCACAAATACAGGTTGCAATGGTATGGCCTAAGGCATGTTTAAAGGGCTACTTAAGTGGTTGGCAATCAGTGCTGCAGGCCCACTAGTAGCATATAATTGAATTTAGTATGACAACTGGGAATGAGCACTCTTTCCATGTTTTAAGAAGGGAGCACAGGCACTTTAGTACAGGTTAGCAGTGGTAAATTGCGCAGTCATAAGGCCAGCAAAAACAAGATCAGCAGAAATGGAGAAGGAAGGCAAAAAGTTTGGGGACTACCCTAAGGCTGAGAGGTTCAACCATTACAGATTAGCTGCAACCTCTTAGGCCAGGAGATATAGAACTATTCTGCGATGAATAAGTAAACCAAAGAAGAATTTACAGTAAGTATCACAGTACCTTATTTGAGGCTCAGTCAGTATTATGACTGACCTCTCTGTTGCCCATAATCAAATAATCCAGTTTCCTACTAGCACATAAAAGAATGTGAATGTATCCTGCCGACACTCATTTGCATAGCAATGTGTGTGCAACTGGTAAACAGTGGAACCATTGGCTGAGAGGCAGACAACACTGGCTGAAAATTATAAAGCTGTGACTGAGATCTCCTGGTTGAGAAAAATGGGAGTGACTCTCTCTCTCCATCACAGTAATCCAAAAGAACCTTCTAGTTTGGCTCAACACAGTTTAAAGTTAGGAAATTGAAGTAGGATCTGGCTTTCATAAGCAATTGCTACACATAAGAACAATTGCAATATAAAGCATTGTGCACAATAATAAATACTATGTGAAAGGATGGCTAGCAATTGATTTGACACAGTTAAAACTATAGGTAATGAGAAGTATAGTCAGAGCCAGGCACTGCTTGACTTATTGTGATATTATTTGCCTGATTTGTACTTAACACAGTAATACATGTTATTGTCACATTTTTGGAGAGTCTTTGAAGAGAGACATGAGAGTTTAGCCTGTTTTTTAAACACTAGAGAATGTCCCTTGTGTAAATATTGTCCAGTACTGCTCCTGTCAGGACTTGGTTGACAGAAGCTGAAACACTGTATCATTGGTGATGTACCCTGTAAAATAACCTTGCCGTAGAGTGACATGAAGAAAGGACTAATATCTTGCAAAGCAGGGCAGAGAATGATAGACACCATTCTTCACACTTCAAATCAGGTTCCTGTTCCAAAGTATTGATGTGAGGTCTGACTGAGCTATCACCAACACCAAAACATCAGACTCTAATGGGTGAAACGATAGCTGTAAGAAATACTACACTGACTATTGGTAACTTGGTTCAAGCAAAAGTCTTTCCTCAGACAAATGTGTGTAGTACATGTTTTGCAATTCAAAAGCAACAGGGCCACAGGGCAATCAGGGGTTACTTGGCCCAACCAAGGTGGTTGTGGCCTTTTTATCCTGCTGTCTCAAGGACCACTCTACTATGGATCCAGCTCATCCGGCTCAAGCATTTTCTTCAGCACCTGACTCTGAGTTAGGTAGCATTGCACGAGCAGTCAAGGCTCCCTCAGAGGGAAGTATAGACACAGATCAGTGAACAAGACTCATAACTCAATGGGCAAGCAGCGCACACAATAAATCATTGCACAGTAAATACTTATTTTGCATGAAAGGATTCTTTAATTTCCAATTCTATACATGAAAAGGTAAACAACATTCAAAAAGAAATAGCACAGTACCCCTTGAAGTAGGCACACTAGTAGTTGCCAAGCCACCCCCCTGCTCTGCTAAGTAACCAATGTGCTGTTATTCCCCATCCACATGCAGCAACATCCAGAGAATGTAAACTACTAGGCCCTGTTAATGGGGGCTTCCGCTCTTGAATTCAGTCAATAAGATGTAGTCACTAGCAGCCTTATTCATCAAGGCCGAATCGGCTCGCAAAGGGCCAGATTCTGAGAATCTGGCCCTTTGCGAGTGTGATTTTTGCATTTGGGATTCAACATCCCAAATGCAAAAATCGCTATTTGCTAATTTGCATATTTGCGAGGATTTACATTTAAGGAATCTCTATTTGAGATTCCTTAAATGTAATTCATCATCCATTTTACAATTGCGAAATCGCAATTTCGGGCCGCATTTTACCGCGAGGTCAAACCTCGCGGTAAATTGCGAAAACTCAGAAAAATGCATTTAAATGCATTTTTCTGAGTTGCACGTTACACACACACATGTCCAAAGGACATGTGTGTGTGCAACACCTGTGTTATTTTCCATGCAGGGGTGCTACAGGGTGTCCTTTGGACACCCCTGGCACCCTTGTACTCGCAATCTCATTTGCGATTAGCTAATTGCTAATCACAAATGAGGAATGTCTCCCCATGCATTCCTATGGGCCTTTTGGCCCATAGGAATGCATGGGGAGTTATTCCTTATTTGCGATTAGCAATTAGCTAATCGCAAATAAGGAATCAGTGGGAATCGCAATTACTATTGCGATTCCTACATGAATACCGTTTTGCGAGTCTCAAATAGCGATTCCTTATGATTCGCTTTTTGAGCCTCGCAAAACGGCCCGTACATGAATCAGGCTGTTAGAGTCAAGTAAGGTTGCAAAAACTAAGGGTGCTATATCCCCGAGGCCTGGTAGACACCAATCTCAGCTTACCCACTCCAGCAGTGTAAAATCTGATAGTGGTGCAGAGCAATCCTTGTTCATGCGCAGCTCCAAGTAGGTGCTGTATCTCTCTCCTGAGCCATGGTTACCAGCATCCTCGGATTGGAGATGCTCTGGTTCCAGCCACATGCTGTAAGTCTTTTTTTTCCCTTGTTCGAGCATGGGGTCAGTCTCTTTACTCTGGCGGGGGCCCCAATGGCGTTTCATCTGTCTCCAGCCTCCATGGATACAAAGCCTCCTTTGTCTTGCTTGTAACAAGAGTTTCAGGTTACTGGCAATGACCCTGACCTCTGGCCTCAGCCTTTCAAGAGGTACCTCCTGGCATGTGGGTTGACTCCGATAAACCTCACTGTCGGCTCAAGATGGCCTCGGGTTGCCTTTCCTGTGGCTCCTCCTGACATGCAGAGTTGCAGCAAATTCCTGAACACATGTGGTCGCCTGATCAATGTTAAGGATGTGGGAAAACCCAATAAACCCTTGTAGGCTTGGGCAATGAATGGTTTATGTAGAGGGTGACTACAAGGGATTTTATTTCTTAGCTTGTTTAATACAGTTTCAGAATAATTCAATCGTAGACTCATTAAATAATTGAACCCAATGTATCCACAGGATTACTTTAACGTTAGTGAACAGTTTTTCAAATGAATATATTCAATATAGTAGATATAGAAAAAATGAAAGAAGCAAAGAGAGAAGAAGCACACAGCCAAAAAAGGTTATATTTAAAATAAATTGTGTTAGAGTAAATCACAAAGAACAAATCATGGGGACAGATAATAAAAACAAAACATTGAATAAAAGTCATGAAAAGCAGTATATCTACATTAACTAATCAGTTCATAACATTTCATCAGCTCCAACAAAATTTATGAAGAAGACCAAAATCGAAGATGTATAAAGGTGTCCTTCAGTGCATGAAAGCTGAGGAGTTGATGTCTTTGGTCGACGTTTCGGTCTTGTTTGTTTACATCTGTAAGACCATTATCAGGACTAGTATTTCATCAAGTAAAACCCCTTAGATACACTTAGTGTATGTGTCTGATCTTCATATTGGTTGTTATTTGAACAGAAGGATCTGCCGTGGCTCTTATAGATAAGGATAGCCGAATAAGCGATGTTGTAGTACTGGTATCCTTATTTCCAAGTGAACAAACGTGCTATTTTTTGAAAGTAGAAAACGAGTCTCGGGTCAGTTTCTTAAGCAATCCCTCGCAGTCACTCTCCCCTTCCCCGCGATCCCCCACCCCTCCACCCCCTCCTCCTTGTCCTCCGATTCACCAATGAGCAATGGGGACATCACCCTTTTCACTCTATTGCCCGCAGGCCTCCTCCCCTTCTGGCCTCATTTCTTGGATTGTACCCGCCACTTTGAGCCTTGCACCCCTCGCCATCCCCGCCTCCCCTCTCCCCCACCATCGCACTCCTCACGCCTCTTTCCCATTGGCCCCCCACCCCCGCAAAGTACAATTGTGGGTGTGTAGCTGAGCCCCGCCTTCCCCCCTGCGTAAAGTCGGCGCGGCCGCCGCTGACACGCTGCTGTGCTTCGTCCCTGCTCCCCTCCCACAGCCTCCGCCCTGCCCCCAGTCTCTGTCACAACCATGGCTGCTCGACAGTGAGAACCGCCGCTGCAGCGTCGCTCACCTTAATCCTGGGCCGCATCAGGTCGGTGCAACCTGCCTCCTCCAGCAAGCGGAAAGCCTCCGCTAGGCGAGGATCCTCTAACCTCGCCATCTTTCTACATCTCCAGCCGGCAACAGGTAACGTCTTTTACCTTCGCCCGCCCCAATCAGAAGCCTCCGCAGGGAGAGACGCCACAGCCTCCCACACTCAGGGAGAACCCAGTAGACCGCGCGCCCCCAGGACAGCAGTATAATGCCCGCAGTCGACAGCACAGAGCACAGCAAAAATGCCCGGAGCTAGCATCAAGTCCCCAGGCCCAACCACGCCAACAAATTCAAAAGAATTCACCCACAGTAACCACCCACAGCTGACTACTGGGTCACTACCACCAAATGGTGGATAGTGACCTAAAATGGCCATTTAAATAATGCTCACAAACACAATGGGTATAAAGAGTTCATCAACATAAACAAAGGGAAATTCCCAATTTGGAAAAAACTGCCCTCACTCACATTGCAAAGTATGTGTCATGCTTCATCATAGGGCCTGCTACAAACACCCTGGTGTAGCCACATCCAGGGCGGAGCATTAGGGAGGGGGAACAAATAATAAATTTCCAAGTTACAAGACGTACAACATAATACGTAAATACGTACAACGAGTAACATACATAAGTGATACCGTGTGTAGAGGAACACCTCGTGGATCAGATGTGCGACACAAATAAGTGCAGTAAGAACATGTGTTAAAACTGATTAGGGGTGCAAAAAGAAAGAAATACTTTATTAGAACCAATTATGGTACCCTTATCAGGATTTAAAGAAAAGAAAGGATGGGAAAATGTCTTGTTGAGAAAATGAGGTTTCTCAAGACTTCCCTCCTACCACTGCTCGAGTCAACATGTTTCGACCATTGATTTGTGCCCCGAAAGGTCACCCTGGTCTTCTTCAGGACTGTCGCAGTCAAATCCACCGGTTACCCGTGTCTTAATTAGATCCTTGGGTTGCCCAGCTAGATGTAGGTCACTGGGATCCGTACTCTGATGGGTGTGTCTCTAAATCAGTGGAGGAAATGTCCCCAAAAAAATCATGGGAAAACATTCACTAGAAAGGAGTAAAGAGAAAAAATAGGTGAGAGTGAGTACTCATCCCTCACAACACAAGGTTTAGTCTAAGGAAATCTCTCTTTCATCCTGAGCATTAGTGATATGCTCAGGTTAGTCTCCACAATGCTGAGATTTATAACTGGGTTCCTCACATACTGATTAGAAAGTTAATTGAAATGAGGTGGTCATATTCAACCACTCACAGCATATACATCGATATTAAGTTACAAGGTATAATACTTACCAAGAACTAGTGACACATTCACACCACCATATCCCAACACTGATACTCCGTGCATCCACTACCAACCTATCCATAAGCTCCCAATAATTAGAGCAGGTCGTGAAACTTATTCAAAGAAAACAAAGATTGAAAATCCCATGCGAGATAATTCGATTCGTCAGCTAGACTCACCGAGTTTATAGAATTCAAAAACTCAAACTGATGGCCGCCCGGGGGGTTCTGCCCATGAACACAATCTGCATGATGTGAATAGACAGCGAGAACCGGATGACTCACAATGATTATATACTCTTATGTAACGGCGTTTCAAAGTTTTAGTAAGATGCCGTGACAGAAGACATCCCGTCCGGTAGTCTTTCCGTTCAGTCCGGCTGCACCCGCAAACACATACTCAGGCGTAGAACCACCGCGTAGTAGGAAGACGCGGTGTTCCTAACTATGTTTATCCAATGGGCAACGTCGCTAAGAGATGATGTCATCGCCATGGCGACGTCGCAACGTCGACGTGATACACAGCAGAGGCCTTCGGGAGTTGAAGTTGCATGTAGCCCGTATTTACTCCCGCTATGTACCTAATCATGTGTAAGGGGGTACCCCTGGTGCCCCCAGGTGAGACAGTAGCCTATGACCCATCCCTCTTGTTTTTACAGCCCCCACTTCCTCCCTCGTGGAACCAGTTCGAGGAGCGCTACAGCTGTGATGAGGAAGAAACTGACTGCGGCCCCTTTAACTGGTACGGCGGTTCTACGGAGGCGGGGCCCGACTCCACCTTAAAGGAGGAAGGAGAACAGGTACAGGTGTGTCTATACACCGGAGGAGCGGTCAGCGGAAGGAGAGGTGCGGCGTGGAGCAAGTGGGAAGACACCAACGAAACGTGGGAAGAAGACGAGGTGCTTGAGACCTCGCTGGAAGGAAGAGGAAGGCGAGAAGCCTCGACTACGGAGGAGGAGGAGGAGGAGAGAAGAGAAGTCCGGAGAATCGGAGACGTGACAAGAGAGCCTGGGGCATCAGGAGAACCAAGACCTACACCGGAGGCAGGCGGGGAAGGAGGAACATCAGAAGCCTATCCCCGGGAGCAGGAGGTTCGAGAGAGAGTCGACGCGGACGCCAGACCGAGAGAGGACGGCGCACAGAAGCCAGGAGGCCACCGATCCCACGAGCCGCCCAGCCGCTCCCCTGGAGGGGTGTGGCTCACAGAGGTGCGTGCTCGTATAGCGGGTTGGGTGGGGAGGAAGGTTAAACGCAAAGGCCACCCCTGACCCCTTTGATAGTGTTGTAAAATAACACGTTCACAAATCCCTCACTTTCACTATTGCGTGTTGTGCACCGGGTTCTCCTCACTCCCCTCCCCTTTTTGGGTTGCCCTAGCAACGAACCTGATACATACCTCTCTTGTCTTCCCCACCGGCGGAGCCAAGGCCAAGACGGAGCCCGAAAGTATCGGGAGGAGGCGGACGCTGGCAAGGAGACGAGAGGAAGGGGTGATCACAAAGAGCCGAAGAGACAGAAGCCGGTCCCCTAGGAAAACAGTACCCAGAAAAACTTGCACAGACTTTCTTTTGACTCAAATAAAACCAAGCGGTTTACTAACCAAAACACGTTTCCTGCCTATCCCTGTCCCGCCGGTTACATCATGACAGTCCCGAAATTAGACCTCGTGTACATAAAGTCCGCATTGTAAGCGGAACAGTCGTATTTTCTCGAAAAAATGTTTTTTAATATATGCATCTCTTACTTGCTCTACCATAGACCACGAAGGGGGTCAGTTAACGATTATGGTGTAGAGTCAGCACAAGCAAGAGAATGTTACAAAACCCTCACGGAATTTGTGAGAATAACCTCACAGGAATTAGTAGACCCTCGTGAAGAATTGATGGGTTTACCTAACGTAAAAGAAAATACGGCCATAGATTAACTCTCGTGCACAATGCAAATGGGTGCGAAGTTCAGTCAGCAAATTTGAAGCAACAGACGTAACTAAATTGGCGAGTGTTATGTTGTATATAGAACCCTCAGGTAAGGGACAAAGAAAACAGTCGTTCTTTGGGAAGAAAAGAAAAATAGCACATGTCCCCATCACAATCTTACAAAACTCTGGCAGCACCCTGGGTCCCAATGATAAGGGATGGTGTAACTGACCCCACAATAGCTGGAGTTGTGTAATTTATCATGTATACAATTTGATACATTTAGTTAATAGAGTGGAGCAAACCCGGTCGTGCTGGGAATTGAGACTGACAGAGTACCCAAGTGCATGCCTCCCTCTCCCCTTCATGGTAAACGAACCCAGGAACCCGGACATTCGACATGATGATGTCTCTATAGAACTGGTGTGATAATGTATCATCCAGTACCACCCAAGTGTAAGTGATTCACTGGAATCTATACAAGAGTCGTGGAAAAGTCTGGGACAAGAGAAGATATTAACGCCATTCTGGAGACGATTTTCTTCATAGTTGTCTCCCTAGTGTTTGCCACTGGATCTCATCATTTAAACCCACTATGTGGCTTTTCAAGCGGTAGACCCAACGTTGTTCTCGTTGTAGTAGTACTCTTTAGTCTTCCAGATGATGTCTACTGGGTTTTATCTTCTCGATCACAGTCCATCTGATGTCTTCGATTCTGTGTCCTTGCTCAACGAAGTGTGACGTGAGTTTTGTGTTGGTTTTGCCACATCTTATGGTGCTGCGGTGTTCCGTGATCCTTATCCGCACTTTTCTACTGGTCATCCCTACGTACACTTTTTGGAAGGGGCAGGTCAGTAGGTAGATCACTCCCTGGGAATTGCAATTAGTGTGTGATCTCTGTTCCCAGGGAGTGGGAAGTCCTAGGTCAATGGTGGTAGAATTGCTCGTCAAATGACAGACGCTGCACGTGCCACAACGAGTGTGACCAGTCACTCTAGGTAGGCCTGTTGTTGTGAGATTCTCTCTCACTACTCCTGGGTCCCTGGGTCTGGTGTGTCTCAGGAGGTCCCTCAGGTTTTGGCTCTGTATGAAGGAAAATAGGGTTGTCTCAATTTTCATCCCCCCTGTGTTCAGAATCTTCCAGTTTTTTAAGACCAACTTTCTGATCTGTTGAAATGCCGTATTGAATGTAGAGACAAACACAGGTTTCTTTGTCTGGGGCCTCCTGTTTATAGACAAGAGAGTTTCCCGATTA
This sequence comes from Lissotriton vulgaris, assembly GCF_964263255.1. NCBI lineage: Eukaryota > Metazoa > Chordata > Amphibia > Caudata > Salamandridae > Lissotriton > Lissotriton vulgaris. The sequence continues at coordinate 990,754,044 of NC_141695.1, forward strand.
GCGTTGAGTGCTCTCTTCTTAGCTTTCTTAATAACTCTGATGGGGTACCCCCTCTGTTGTAATTTTGAGGTCAGATGTTTAGCTTCCTCAGTGAAGTCGTCCTTATTAGAGCAATTCCGTCTAATCCGGAAAAATTGTCCCACTGGTAAATTCTCCCGTAGGGAGCGTGGGTGTAAGCTCTCAAAAGCCAGAAGAGCATTTTTGTCCGTAGGCTTATGATGGACTTTCGTTTTCAGAAAGCCATCGCTGGGTTCGATTGTTAAGTCCAAGAATGGCAAGCTGGTTTTGGTGACGGTAGAAGTGAAATGGAGGAACGGGTTTTGGGCATTGAGCCACTCCAGGAAGAGGTCCGCAGATGTTCTATCGCCCCTCAAAATCACTAGGACGTCATCTATGTAACGTCTCCATAACCTCAGGTTATTCGACCATGGTCCATTTGTATCCAACACTGTAGTGTCTTCAAAGGCCCCCACATAGAGTCCAGCAAGGCTGGGGGCAAAAACACTGCCCATGGAAGTACCATGGGTTTGGAGGTAAATCCCCCCTTCGAATTCGAAGACATTTTTTGTAAGGGCTATTTCGGCCAGATCTAAGATGAAGGCACGTGGGGTTTGAAAAGACCAATCTCTTCCGAAGAGCAGCGACTCGAGGACCCTCAATGTCTCAAGTTGAGGAATGTTTGTATAGAGGGCCTCTATTTCTAGCCCTATCAGATATTCTTGATCGTGATCAAACGTGACATCTTTCAATACATTTAGAATATCCAGGGTGTCCCTCAAATAAGTGGGCAAGGCTTGAACCATTGGTTTGAGGAAAAAATCGCAAAATTGCGAGAGGGGTTCAAGTAGAGACCCCATCCCGGAGACAATGGGTCTACCGGGAGGGGGCCTTGCTGTCTTATGTATTTTCGGAAGACAGTAAAAATAAGGGATTTTGGGATGTTTATTGACAAGAAACTCGGCTTCCTTTTCAGTGATCCAATCGTTGGTCCTAGCTTCTTCCACCATGATGCTAATTTCTCTTGAGATCTCTTCAGTGGGATCATCTCTGAGTTTCTTATAGGTCCTGTTGTTCCGAAAGGAGGCGAATACATTCCTGGTGGTAAGCAGCCGCATTCATCACCACTATCGCTCCCCCTTTGTACGCGGGTTTCAGAACAATATCTCTGTTGTTACCTAATGATCTTAATGTTTCCCTCTCACTTTTTGATAAATTTGAATAGTGTCCAGAGTTATTCAAGTTGGAAGTTTCCAGGTCGTGGACCACTGCTTCTTCAAAGGCCGCAATCTGTGGGGGAAGTAGCGCCAATTGTGGTGTAAATGTGGATTTCAGGTGGAAGGGAGTGTCCCCAGTATTATATTCACTGGGATCACGGTTTTCAAAAAATACCTTCAGTCTTAGGTTCCGGATGAAGACAGCAAGATCTTGTCGAAGGTTGAAGAGGTCTGGGTGGTGGGTAGGTACGAAACCCAATCCCTTATTCAAAAGATGTTCCTCCATGGGAGTGAGGAGATGTCCCGACAAGTTCACCACTAGACTTGTTCTCTGCTCGTACTCGGGGTCGATCCTTGTGCCATACTCCTGGTTATCCAGTGGGTGATTTCTTGGTCTTGATCGGACCAATTCACCCGTGTTGGTGGTTTCTGTTTGCCACGTCCCTTTCCGCGGCCTCTCCCTAAAAAAGGCCCCTGGAAGTTCTGGAATTGAGGGTTTTGAAATTCTGAATTTTGGAATCCTTGGTTGTCAAATGCTTGATTTTGGAATGGACCTGGGGGTTGGTAACCCATCATTGGCCAATTGTAAGCCTGGTTGGGGTAAGGTTGGAAGGGCTGGTGAAAAAAGGTTGTCTAGGACCTCGCCAATTACCCCGACCTCGTCCTCTTCTCTTAGGTTGATGTTCTTTAGCACTTTCCTCACTTGAGCTACTCGTGGTTTATTGGCGAGGGTGGCCCTGTTGGTTGCTTCTGTTGCCCTCTGACATCTTTTGTTTGGCATATTCATTCGATGTGTAAGGATAAACTTTTTCTCTTGAGAAATTTTTCAGATCATTTTGAAGTTTCGTGATTTTAGAGTCAATCAGATGATCTCTATATTCTCCTAATTCAGTGTTGTTTGTTCAAGTTTCTGGCTAAAAGATGTCATAACAATGTCAGTTTGTAGGCCCGCCTCTGTTGCCTGGATTTTAATTAAGAGGGCGTCAGCTAATCGTTTCGCTGTTCGAATAATTAAGACCAGCCAGTCTCTGGTGCATTTCCAGGACACTAAAGCCCAGTCTCGTCGAAAGGCCTCATCTTCAAGGAAGATGAGAGGTTCATTAGTAACTAGCAGGCCCCTTGGGGCTGCATTCACTCTTAGGTACTCTGTGAGTATGGCTCCATGGAAAATAATGCCCCAGCCCAAACAAGCCCAAATACAGTCCACCCCAGCCCAAAGCAGCACAAACAGCACAACCAGCCCACTTAGGGGCTGCCTGCTCCCCCCCTGACCTAAGCCTTCCTTTTTAATACCTATAGGACAACCCTAAGGTTGGCGCTAAAATGCTCATAGGGCTGGGTGCATTGTATTTAAAAGTCTTGCAGCCAAAAACTCCTAAAGCTGTTTTTCATTGATGCAATGCCTATCTCCCCCAATTGACTAAGCATAAGTTACTTTATATTTAATGATTGCTAACTTTGGATTGGGATCAGGCAGAGATATTATTGTATACAGACAAATAAATGTAATTTTAAATCCTCTTTAATGGGGAAGTTAGATTTTAAATCAGAATTCTGAAAATGCCACTTTTAGAAAGTTGGAATTTTCTTGTACCAACCATTTGTGCCTTCTGCCAGTATCCTTGTTCACAAGACTGCGAATGGCCCTGTTGTTGAGCTTTGTGTATTCCTTCCAGACAGTCACACAAAGGAGGCTTATGTTTAGACACAATGGGACATCCTGGCAGGATGAAAGGGGAGGGGCTGCACCTAGCCGCACTTACACTTCAAATGGCCTTAGCTGTGGCATGCACAAAGGAACCGGACACCTGGTCTGCACTTCCTTTTGTTATCCCCAGACAGTTTGGAGTTTTGACAGTGGAAGAACCTTCCAGAACCAAATGTCGGGTTAGGACTGGGAATCTCCCCATACAAAGGCTGGCACCAGGCATAAATATTGGACCTCCAGCATCATTCATGACAATACTAGTGGGCCTATGAAAGTTACAGAAGAAGGACTGACCTGCTGCTTAAAGGACTGCACTGCTCTCTGAAAAGGAAGACTGGACCTGCTTTATTTAATTTCAGGCTAACCAGAGTAACTCCAAGGGTCAGTTGGCTTCCATCCTGTGTGAGCTACAGAGACAAAACAATCTTCAGAGGCCTCCCTGCAACTGCCCACCTCACCTGCAGCAATTGAACCTGCCTGGATCTGCAACTAGAACTGCCTGAGTACTGCTGCCCTCTGCTGGAGTGAGCCCCCTCAGGCCCTATACATTTGGCTGCCATCAGAGTGTACTACCCTACATGAAAAGGTGAAAATTCCGAAGTTCGGGCTCCTCACGAGTTGCAAGACTCTGCTGCCCATGATGACCTCCAACATGAAGTTCCGACAAGACCTACTGTATGCTCTGTCAGATATGACCAGCAAAGCGAAACCTGCACTTCACAGTACATCAACGACAGCTTGTGACTACCACCTACGCAAAGCTACAGAAATGACTGTCCGTGATGCTTTACTGGCTCTTCACACTACAGCAGCAACTGTCCACAATGCTCGGTCTCCTCCTCGCGGCATCCTTTAACATGAACATAACTCTTTGCGCAAGACTCAAAAGGTAACTTTTCAATGGAACTTACCCGGTCCCTGCATCCGAACCACACTCCATCGAGGTCGACCTGAACTTATGACATTCCCCCTGTCTAGTGTGACCAGATGACTGAGTGGTGCATGGGGCTTTTAGGAACTATTTTCAATAAAACCTTAAAACTGCATTTCTCCAGTTCAATTGGATTTTTGTCATTCTGGTATCATTTTAATTATTAAAATTGACTCAATTTTTCTGAAATGGTTTGGGATTTTAATTGCAATGTGTTTTCACTTCATTACCACCTGTGTACTGCATACTTTACACATTGAGTTAAGCCTGACTGCTTTTGACCCAATCTACCAGAAAGTTAAGCACAGGTTAATTTAGTGAATTATGTGGTTCACACTGACAAGGACTGTGGCTGTTGCCTCAGTGGGGCTTCCACCCTCTCAACAAACATCCCAATTTCTTACAGGCAGGCATTCATAAATTCTTAAAAGCAAATTACAGGAAAGTTCTTCTACCATATTTGATTCCAGTCAGCTCCCCATTTCCCATGGGTTCAGGGGAAAAACCAGAATGTGATCCCTGATGACCAAAAAAAATCAAATTCCACTACCATGATTTAAAGATTTGCAACAAAGTAACTTAGTTCTTAGCCCAGATATATATCTTCTGATAACAAGTATCCTAGAGTCCCTTAGAACTAAACAAAAAAATAGCCTTGTGGTTCTCTTGTGCTCACTTCCCATCTTCTCTGTCCCAAAGGACATTAAGTTGAACAGTTGATGTTATATGCTGTTTTATACCGCGCTCAATTACTACCAGAGTATCTTGGCGCGAATAGACCGCTGGGGAACCCGTCCTGGCTTGCCCTGTGAGATGGTCCCTACTGGGTTTCTCCAAGGTGAAACCAGGCATCCCCGGCGTATGTGGGGGGCCGTTGTGGAGATGAGGCAAGCTAATGCCCAGAGTTGCTGAGTGTGATCCCTGGTTAGAGTAGGCACCGAGGTGAGAATTATCAAGTCCGCTGACCCTGGTCCACGACCCTGCCACGTCGGGCATTGAACCCTGGTCCGGGGCCGTCCTCTGCTCCTGGGTCTGCTGCCTCGAACCAGTGAGCCACACAACTCCACTGAGCCACACCACTCCACTGATGTTAGGTATGAACCATGGTATGTTAGCAAATATTAGAAGGGTCTCCCGCGAAACACCACAGTCACATCAAGCTGGCTAACTTTAAACATTTTAAAACACTGATAAACAGTTTAGGTAATTGTTAGACCTGTCAGCACAAGGGTGGTCTTACCCCATTTTTTTCGCACTTGCTTTATTTTTCCACCATCTTTTTTGTTGGACCTAGGTCTCTGGGCTCCTTACCACTGCCAATCAGTGCTAAGGTGCAGGTGCTCTCTCCTACCAACATGGCTGCCACAGGCCCCTGCTACTGCGGAGTGGTCTTTTTAGTAACACACTAGAAGCCGGGAGCAGGCTGGGACAGTAAGATACAGTAGCAAGGCCATTCCGCCTTTTCTGCCTATAGCCGAGACTGTGGAAGCTCCTGGAACGTTCCGGAATAGGGGAGGGGTTACACTATGCCACCTTGGGAGAGTGGTCACCTGACCTAGGGATATTTAGGGAAAGGAGGGAAACCTGTTTGCCAGTTGGAGCATCACTGGACCTGGGGGAATCTCTGCAGGAGTTTAGGCGGTAGGGCTTAGGGGAGTAACCTACACCACTGGAAGTGACTGGGCCTAGGCACTGCCCGTGACCGGCCCTCCCCTTAGAAGACTGTGGTTGGGCCCAGTTGACCCTGATTAATCCTGTGGTGGCCCTGGGCAGTGCGGTCAGGGCCTAGTCGGCCCCCAGAGCCTGGAACAAAGCTAAAGGAGACTAAGGACCCCCTGAACTGCGTGATAGCCCAAACTGAGAAACTGAGAACCTGCTGTTGGGCCTAACATTAACCCCTGGTTAGGGGAGTGTTCAATGCACCCTGCCCTGCAGGGTAGAGCTGTATTCCTGCTCTGTTACACCACTTTCAGTAGTGGTATATGTTTGGAGGAGCCATGTGCTGAAGGAATGTGTTATATTGCCGCTGATCCTAGGAAAGGTGGCTATAGAGAACTTGTGTTTGATAAGTATTGGTGCAGACGCCTATGCCTATACAGGAGATGTGGAATGTTATTGCATATGTTTATTATTACCTGAGTTTCAAAGGAATGGTTTTACCTAGACCTAAAGAATTAAATGTTGCCTAATGAGTTGATGCTAAACTGATTGAATTGAATTACTTACCAGTCATGAGCTCGAGCTAGATAAAAGCATCTTGATTCTAAAAGACTAGCTGGTGTGGTGTCATTTATTGTGTGGTTCCCTGTCTCAGCGTGAGTGTGTGCTGCACTTCTACTTTACACCTAGCTTTCGGGTGCCTTCCCGCTCGCGCCAGGCTACGGCCGTGGAATTGGTGACCCCAGTTCTCACAGTAATAAAAATACAGTCAGCCCATGGATTTTCCACACTGGATCTCCTGTTCGCTGAATAATTTGTGTTATTAGCATTTTCCTAGCAAACGTTAATGAAATAGTGATGTATATTTGTTACGCATCTAAAAGAAAACTGTACTGCAGAAATATTGTCAGTTTAAATCAGGTTATCATTTTAGGTTCTTGTAGCGCAAAAATATTTTCAGTTTAAATCAGGTTACCATTTCCATTCTTGTAGAGAAATTAATAAAAGTGCACTTACTTTAGGGTCAACCTGAGGCCATTTTAGGTCAGGTGCATCATTGGTGCAGTCATGGATGCCAGATTTTTCTAAAACGTGATACTAAAATTGTTAGATGAGATCACCACTCTTACCTAACTTCAATCCCGAAAAACAACTTGGAACATATTTGTAAAAAAAAAAACATGCATCATTTTTACGCATTTCCTTCGAACCTACGTGTCTGTCTGTGTATGTGAGTGCCCAACATTAAGTTTGTTTTACCTTATTCGTGAAGTTAAAATAGGCATGCAATTATACATGACATGGAGCATGCTAAATCCAATTTTGTAAACAGGTTTTGATCTTTTCAGAAGAATTCCCCTGATTGCATCCTGAAACAAATCAAAGAAATCGTTTTTAGGCTAAAAATGACAGCTCAGATTGATTGCATCGTGTATTTGATTGCGTCCTTTTTGACTTGCAACAACCTAGTCTGGCTCCTTGAATATTCACAACAAAGGGGCTGAGGGACCTAACAACAGGTAACATTTCAAATATGAAAGTGTCACCTTCAAGAAATTCTTGATGTTTTCAGCAACGTGTTTTTTTGGGTGGCAGAGCAATGTTCTGTATTTGTATGATTTACTTACGTATTCGAAATTCTTCATATACATTTGATACAATCTTCCAACTTTCAGATGCACACAATGTACATTTCGGTTTGACATATGTAAATCCCATACACATATAAATGCATGTACACATCTGGTCTAAACGGCTGGGAAGCATCCTGGTACCTGCATACTATCATCTGAGTAGCTAATAGTTATTTTCATATATATATATGATATATCTATAGATCTATAAGATGCCATTATTCAAAAATAGTTTAGTATGTTTAAAAAAGAAATACAAAGTGGATGGATGTTTCAACGTCTTAAAAATGACAGCTGCAATAAAGGGATATGTCTCACAAAACTCTCTATAAGCATGTTGTTAGCAGCCTCTAAACCGTGCCACTATATATTACAATGTCCTCTGTGGGCTGAATGATTGCACACAGGGAGGAGAAGTGCATACTTATTTGCACCTGTGCTGGAACATTCACTGAACTGGAGTAATTATAGCAGCCCAATAGGAGCATGCCTCTACACCTGCGTTTATGTTACCGACTACACGCTGTATGCCACTCAGTCAAAATGACCGTACTTGAGTATTAACTCCTCGTTTATCTTCCCTGTTACAATCCTTACCTGCGCGATTCAGGGCTTGTCTGACCCTAGCGGGCACTGGGCGTATCCCTGGTGGGCCAGAGGGGTGGGGTCCGGTTTTGTGTCCGTGGAGGCTGGTTTTGTTACTGGGGGCAGGTCTTACAGCAGTGCTGCAATATAGGCCCCCTTCACAAAAGTGGGAGCAGTGCTTCTCACTGGCACCCCAGCACCACCTGCTCCCGGGGCCGGTCAAACAGCAATCTGCCAGGACTGGGAGCTGTTTCCAGTCTGGCTGTTGCAAGATTTCATCTCCGTCTTGCAGTATCCATTCCCCAGTTGCTGTGAATAGAGTGACCACCTGGCAAGAAGGTGAATCCTGGAAAGTGACAGTGAAAATTCAGGACAAAGGGTCAAAATTCAGGACAAAAGGTAATTTTTACGGACACATCTAAGGGGGTTGCACAATTATAAAATAGACAGCTAACAGAAGTACAAGCCAAAATATGTATATGTTCTTTAGTTGTATTACACATTGGAGTATTGAGCAAACAATCGCATATAGATTAACGTATTTATAGATGAAAAAATGAGCAGACATATACAGTCCATGCAGAATTTGTCTGCCAACCGTGAGTGATAGTTCAAGAAGCAGTAAAGTGCTACTGAGCGTAGACTTAGAGTCCAAAAGTAGTGCACTACTAGAGAGTGTAAAACTGAGAGAAGAAATTATGGAGAGAAAGAAGGAGAGAAACATGTATGCAGAGATGGAAAGATAGAAGGTTGGAACAGTAAGAGTGACCAGTGAGAGAAAATAGTAAGTGAGGGTAGCTCAGCTGAGAGAGAGAAAGAACGGATGGCGAAAGAAAAGAGGATGTTTATCAAAAAAAGGTTCCTTTCTGTGTATTTTTCTTTTGACTGGTGACCATGAGGTCTACACATTTAAATCAGTGGCTTTAGGTCTGTACACTGTGACACTAAACAAGTATTAGTACTCCACACTAAAGTATCATTTTTGTAACTCAAGGTTTATTTTTATAAAAGCATTGGTATTCAATGAAAGCCTATTTTAAAATGCATTCAATATATACTTTAATTAGGTGCTCTGGTACAATCTTATGTATACACTATATAACAATTCCGATTACGGTATCTATCTCAGAAGCACTCACAATATTAAAATTCATGTACTTTCATAATTACAAATTAACTCTAAAAAAATATACATTTCATAAACGTTAAGAGTCCCACTGTCGACGCGTTTCGGTGCGTTGGTTACAATTTTGGCACCTTCCTCAGGACGGACGAAGATTAAAACATTTTTACTTCTTTTTGAAGTATAGGGATTGATGTCCTTATCAGAGTTGTTCAGGACAACTCTGTCTCCTTTTAATTTTTAATTTTCACCACTGGCATCAAGTTTAGTGGGATCGTAGAAACTATTAGATATCTGATGACACATATTCAATGGTGTCTTAAAGCAGGTACGTCTTTCGATGTGCACCGGAACTGGTGGAAGCAGGACGTCTATACGAGCGAGTCTACAGTGGTTCACACGATTGAAAGGTTGGGAGTGAATAGAAATAAAAAGACCCCCAAAACCTGAAACTGTGGGCATCAGCGCTTAAAGAAAGGAGATAGCGTTCCCTCAATCTCAGGCTGCCAAGGATAATTGCAGCTTATAATCGGTATCAAGACACCACTTAAGGAGGTGCAGGGAAGAACAGCCTGAATGTCACCATCAGATGCAAAACGAACCGGCACAGCAAGATAACCAACTTTAGACGGTGCACATCGAAAGACGTACCTGCTTTAAGACACCATTGAATATGTGTCATCCAGATATCTAATAGTTTCTACGATCCCACTAAACTTGATGCTAGTGGTGAAAATTAAAAATTAAAAGGAGACAGAGTTGTCCTGAACAACTCTGATAAGGACATCAATCCCTATACTTCAAAAAGAAGTAAAAATGTTTTAATCTTCGTCCGTCCTGAGGAAGGTGCCAAAATTGTAACCAACGCACCGAAACGCGTCGACAGTGGGACTCTTAACGTTTATGAAATGTATATTTTTTTAGAGTTAATTTGTAATTATGAAAGTACATGAATTTTAATATTGTGAGTGCTTCTGAGATAGATACCGTAATCGGAATTGTTATATAGTGTATACATAAGATTGTACCAGAGCACCTAATTAAAGTATATATTGAATGCATTTTAAAATAGGCTTTCATTGAATACCAATGCTTTTATAAAAATAAACCTTGAGTTACAAAAATGATACTTTAGTGTGGAGTACTAATACTTGTTTAGTGTCACAGTGTACAGACCTAAAGCCACTGATTTAAATGTGTAGACCTCATGGTCACCAGTCAAAAGAAAAATACACAGAAAGGAACCTTTTTTTGATAAACATTTGATACCCAGTCCATTCTGGTCCCTGGGAAACTCTCTTATTTTGTGGAGAAAGAAAAGAGGATAACAGAAGAGATGTGGCAAAGAAAGAAGTGGAAAACAGCTATAGAAAGATGCAGATAGTGAAGGTTGGACGGAGAAAAAAGGTAGAGGGGCATATAAATGGTGAGGTAGAGGGAACAGAAAGAATGAGAATGAGAGAGGCAGAGTGGGAGAGAGGAGGGAACAGAGAGAGAAGAGAGAGAAAGAGGTTGAACAGGGAGTGAGCAAAGAGTTTAAGTGAGAGTTCACTTTGTAACTTGCATGTCAGAGCTTTCAATCCCAATATTATATTTTGGTAGGGGAGCTGAGAGTGTCAGTGCACATTTTGCTGATACCTGTGTAGAATTCTGTTTGATGTTCCTGCACAAGGATAAAGTGGGCAGTATGTACTATTAGTGACATTCAAAAGCTTTCTTAGTTTTACCAAAACAGATCCCATAATTGTTTTTTAAAGCAACAATTCCTGAACAGCTAACCCTGATCTTCAGTAGCATAAGGCTGAAAAAGAAAGAGAGGGTCTCCTATGGTATGAAGCAAGAGGAGGAACATACTGCTAACTTAGGAAAAAGCCTGTTACATGACGATGCCAACCCAAAAGAAAATGCAGATTCATGCAATCAGTTAATCAGCAAGTGTAAAAGCTGCTAGGAATGTGTCTTATACTGTGTGAAATACACTTGTAGGTCCAGCTTGCCAGACAGTTCAAGAACTTATAGTGGCTTATAGCCCGCCATTGCTTAGCTTTGTTTGCCTTTATTGCAAGTCTCATTTACTTACTTTTTTCAATGATTTCATTGTTCCAGCTAGTCCATCTGTATCTGTCCTTCCCTTAAAGCATAGCCTGTTTACCATCTCTTTTACTGGCAGGCTTCTGTCCTTCCAATGATAACTTTAACACATGTTGTTTCCTTTTGAGTTAAGCACTCATATAAGAATGCATGTGTTTTTTAGCTCTCCTTCTCGCATATGTGTGGTTGCCCCCAAATGTCCATCCCTGTGCTATATTTTCTTCTTTTGTACTTCTCATCCATCCTCCTCTCACTCAATATTGTTATTGCCCTTGTGTGCACCTCTGCCCCTGCTTTTGATGCTGTCATTTATGGGTGCTTCGTGCTTTCTTGTTTACTATTCTCCCTGTGCTTCATGTTCTACTCTCCCCTGTCAATGTGTTTCCACTGCATCTCACCTGCTGGCCTACTGACACTCATCTTCAGGTCCAGGAATCTCACTTTTCCCTTGCTCACGCTCATATCCCTGCACCTTCTCCCTGTTCTTAAGTCCTTAAATTCCTGCTCATTCATGGAGATCCCTCATTGTCCACTGACCTCCAGGTCCTCATAGGGTCATGGTCGCCCGTAGGTCTGACTTCTATTCATTCTGATGGACCTAAGACAGGGAGGTTCTTGCTTATCATCAGTTGTTCCTAAAACTACCCATTGATTCTCAGGGCCCTTCCATTCATTTCCATTCTCTGGTCTTCTGAGGCTCCTGCTCAGATGCATCTTTGATGTTCTTGCTCACACAGAGAACACAAGAGGCTACTGCTCACTTTTAGGTATCCTTGCAATTCTGTTCACGCGCTGGTGTTTTGGAACACTGCCAAATGTTAGTTGTGCTTAGATCCCTGTTCACTATTAGGCCTTGTCTCTCTAGCTCACTCTTACCTGGAAGCTCCTGCTTACCCTCAGGCCAGTGAAGACTACATCCACTGGAGATTCCCTGATGCATATGTTTACTCCCAGCTCTCCTGGTGCTCTACACACACAAAGACCCTGAGGTTCCCACTCACCACTAGATTTCCAAAGCTCCTTCTGACTCCTAAGTCTAACTGGCTCACTCTTAGGTTCCCAGAATTTGCTGTGCTCAATGTAGGTCCTCAAGGCTCAAGCTTTGACTCAGGCATCAAAGGTTCCGACCTCAACCTTAGTTCTCAGAGGCTCCTACCCACCCACTTCCGTGGAACCCTTCAGCGTCCTGAAGTTTCTCTTCAACTTCAACCCCTGATGCTAAAACTCAACTGCAGGTCATTAAAGCTCGTCCGCTCTTTCCTGTCCCTGGAATTCTTGTGCACACTGCAGGTCATTGAATATCCTGGTCACTTACATGTGCACAAACTCCATGCTGATACGATTTACTCAAAGATACTACGTGATCGCTCTGTTTAATTGTTGTCACTTCTCAGGTGTTTACTAAAATATCACTTATCTGCATGAGATTAACTTCTGCTTATCCCCAAGAGCAGCAGCACTTAAGGAACTCATTCTGCTTTCCCTCTCTGAAGGAGCTGTGGGATTTGCTAGCTTCTTTCATCTACAACTTGCGTAGATTGCATGCAGTTGAAAGCTTCCCAAGACTCCTTTTCAAGTCAATGGAGTCTTTGAATGTGACCAAGAGCGAGACTAGTCATCATCCAATTTGAAGGTCTGAAGCAAACTGCACAAAAACCTACCACAAACATCCAGATATACTAGAAAGCGTATCTTTCACCTATGAATAAACACAGGTTTACCAGGTTTACAAGGACAGAGGGGTTATATTATTAAACAAACATGCACAAACCCTGAATGACTTAAATATCCGTTGCAGACATTCTTTGCAAATGTTAGGTCACAGTTTGGACTCAGGCAGGACCAACTCACCCTTTCAAGGCTTAAAACTGTTGCCACTGTTGTGAATACTGCCAACATATATTTGAAGGTATTAAAGATTTTCATTGCTAAGCTCCTGCATGTCATGATTGACACCGCTAGTTATACCCAAAAGTAAAACTATATTACACCCAGAATACAATGCTCCAATGGGGTTACAGAAATGATAGCCCCCTTCCCACAGAACATGGTGAGGGCCCCTAAGCCTCCCATATCTCACAGATATTCTTAGACCTTGGGCTGAAGGTTAGTCCCCTCCTCCACAGTGCCACCGGAACTGCTCTGTCCTGCATTACACCCCTGCAATGCTCTGGTAATTAAAAAAATGATTGACAGAATGTGGCCAGCATGGCATGGAGACACATAGCATCTATGAAAGAGAGTAAAACCAGGTGTACCCTCTTGTGATGCCTCTTGCTGTACCTCCCTTATCCTCACCAATCAGTGCTTCTTTGCAGCAGTCTATGGTAAGGTTGTTTTCAGTTATCAAGATATGTTGTCTCAAAAATCAGTCTGATAAGCCTTTTCTTGATAGCTCAAAGAAGTTGCCTAGCTCACATTTGCTCCATTACTGATTGGTGTGGCTTTGTGAAAAATGTAACACAATGCAGTGCATAGTGCTGCCTTCCACTACCGTCAGGTAGGCGTTACATGGGTGGTGCATGGGAATTCCCATGTATATTGATGTAACCCCAATAATTACAAAGACTAGTATGTTGATCAGATGAGACAGGCATACAATAGGGCGCTAGCCGCATACAAAGATCTCATCACGAAGGAAAAAAGATGGTATTTTACTCAATTAATAGATAGTGCCTCCATTTCTTCGAAAGAACTATTACAAGCTGTTCAGAAACTCACTACCATCTTGAATAAGACTAATTCCTCTGACAGTCAATCTTTTTGTGATGTCCTTGCAAACGCCTTTAAAGAGAAAGTCAATGGGATTTTTAAGGATCTTGATAGTGGGAATTTTCAACCTCCGGATGGATCCAGGTGACTGTTCGCTCACCCATTTTTCTGCCACCACACTAGAACGAGTGAGCTCTTTACTTCTGTAAAGTAAATCTGGTGCCCCTATCTCCCCTGCCCGGTAAAGATCTTGAAATTGATTCCAGACATCATTGCAAGGACCCCATCACATATTTTTAATATGATGTTTTCTACTGGTACCTTCCATTCTGTCTGGAAACAGGCTTCTATCCTCCCGCTTTTAAAAAAAGTCCAATTTAAATATTAATGACACTTCGAATTACCAATCAATTGCACGTTTACCTCTCCCCGCAAACAAAAGGTGAAAAGATAATGAATTTTGAGCTATCTAAATACATTCTAGGCAACCAGTTTCTAGACACCTTTAAGTTTGGCTTTCGGCCAGGGCATAGTACAGAAACTGCCCTGGTCTAGGCAACGGAAGAAGTGAGGAAGGCAGTAGATAGTGGAGGTTCAGCAGGTATGATCTTATTGGACCTACCTGCTGCATTCAATACTGTAGATCATACAACTCCTATTGACTGTCTACAGGAAATAGGGGGTAAAAGGGGTCATACTTGATCTACTCTCCTCTTTTCTCAGTGACAGATCACAAACAGTGGCATTAGGGAAATTTAATTCCTCACCTTTTTCCCTGCCATGCGGAGTCTCTCAGGGGTCGTCTTTAAGCCCAACACTTTTTAATGTTTATGTGGCGAAACTGGCCCCCCTCATTAGAAACTTCAACTTGGAGGTAACATCCTATGCTGATGTAATGCTCAGTTGATAATTGCGGCAGCCAATGATGATTCATCGGGCCCTCTAAGACGATGAATTTGCATCAAGGCAGTCCTTGGCTAGGTGAGTGGGCACTGCCTGAAGCTTAACTCAGGTAAAACTGAGATCATTGTGTTTGGGAACCCTTCTCCAGCTCGGTCCACAAATTAGTGGCCTGAAAATTTGCCCCAGCATCTTCTTACCATCTCCAAAGCAAAGAATTTGGGAGTTAATATTGATGACAACCTTAATATGAGTGCGTAAATCTCAGCTATAACGTCCTCAGCTTACTATATCAGGAAAATTCTTCCATTCATCCCGGATAGCCACAGGAAAATCTTAATTACTGTGCTAGTCCTTCCCAGGTTGGACTACTGCAAAAGTCTCTATCTACCATTATAGAAAAACACATGAGACAACTTCAGTTTGTCCACAATGCAGTGGCTAGATTGATTCTTAAGCTTCTCAAATTCCACTCCACCATGCAGGGACTTTGCAAGCTTCACTGGCTTACCATGCGCAGCCATGCAAAATGTAAAGCTCTCTGCTTAGCCCACAAAGGAATGCATGACTCGGGGCCAGACTTCCTTAGATCAGATTTTAGCAGTGTAAGCCTACTAGAGAACTCAGATTGGCCTAAGCCAGTCTGTTAGCTGTCCCTAAAATTAAAAAGATGGAATGGGGTGGCATAGGTATAGTCGTCAGCACGATCAAACTTTGGAACAGCCTCCCACCACATCTCAGAGCAATCCCCTCACTAACATATTTTAGGAAGGAGATAAAGACCTGGATATTTAACCTCTAAACAGCTTCTAGCTTGCCTTTCAGACAGTGGCAAGACACCCTTCGTGTTAATTGCATGCTTTAAAAAATTCTTAACATACCATTACATAGTAAACAAGGATTTGTGCCAAATATGGTGTTCTTATCTGAGGTAGGTATAAGACGGAGACATATCTTTATCCCTCCTCAATACTTCCCCTTCGCATTTGTGCTGCAATCTGCAGCACACACGAAATGAGGAAATAGCAGCAAAGGATAGGTTTTTCTTCCTGCGCTAAATCTTACATTTTGGCACTAGGCAGCCACAAGTGCCCCAGTGCTAGGAGAAAGCAGAACTGCACCATATCTTTGAAATTGTGGTGTTGTGCTCTTTCAATTTCAGGCTACACAGAGCAGAACATCAATTGTTGCGCTGTGTTTCGTGAAATGTTAGTAAATATACCCATCATAAATTTGGCACAGGTGTCATCATAAATTTGGTCTTGCGCATTGTAACGCGTTCTGCTGCCTTTTTGGCCAGGGTCACACTACAGAAATAACATATAGAAAAATCTCACTTAAAAAAAGCTATATTTCATAGAATGAGGGAGTAATGTATCCAAGGCTCCAGCTAGGAGCATTTGTCTGGCAGGTTACTGTGTGGCACTTAGTGCATACCAGTATTGTTATGCTAGAAATGTTTAATTGTTCTGTTCATTCTCAATGAACTTGAAATGTTGAAATAAAACTGTACAGAAGCATATATAATAATAAAATAAAACCCTCCATTCATAGGCTATGCCTTCTTACTAGTCTGCCCTGCATTGAAATCCTGAAGTGCTTTTACCTCAGGGCCTGGGGCTCAACCCTGGCTGCAGAAATGATCGCTACGACCCTGGTAGGTCTGGCTTTACTGCTTGTGGCACCCGGTGTGACAATCTTTGTTGGCGCACCATCACACAAAAGCAGTGCCATAATGAAAACCAATGGGGGCCCCCTGCAGAATGAGATGAGGGGCCCCTGAGTTTCCCATATCTCACAGATCGACATTGGCACTGGCCTTTTTTGGGGCCACCTGACGATTTGTGTTCCCTTGAAGGGTTGGGCCCTCCGCACTGCAGGGGATGCAGAGTTCTTCATTACACCCCTTTTCCAAAGGCCTCTCTCTGCACTGATTCCCTCACTATCAACCTCTAAGGGTGCCCCTCATCTCTATATAGATCATAACCATCCTTTCAAGATAGTTTAACATAGTTACTGTCTGATCAAACTGAATGCATTTCCTCGTGGCTCCATAAAAGGGCTAGAATATTACCCAGCTTTGGAACATTACATTGGAGTATCAAAAGATGTTTTCTCCATTCATACCTTATTAATCATTACTTGGTAGAGAGAGAACATTTGCTTCATGACTGACGCCCTTGAGTGCACACTAACCCTTCGGGGAAGTAGTTCCTTGTTTTGATTACCACTTGGCTTTCTCCAAAACTCACAGCAGTCTTGAGGAACAAGGGGCAAGTTCAGAAGCTTCAGTTCATAGGAGCCCTTTTTTGTATGGACTTGGGGGAAGTCTTTCAGTCTCAAGACAGTATCCCAAGACTGATCTCTTATCTATGGGGCTATGGATAGGAATTGAAGGGAAAATGGCTTCCGTCTCAGTCATAGTTTTCTAGAATCACCTTCATCTTTACCCATTGGTGCATCATGTGTTGTCCTATCTGAACCTACTCTTTCAGGCTTACGAAGTCCTGATTCTCATCACACCACAGATTTCCTTGGATCGACAGTGATGCCGGATGTCGGGGAACCAATATCCAGAGGAGCGAAGAGAATGTCATTCCACTCCCCTAGGTGGAGTGGAGTGGTGTGGCTCACTGGTTAGAGGCGGCAGACCCGGGAGCAGAAGTCGGCCGGGACCAGGGTTCAATTCCCGACGCGGCAGGGTCGTGGACTTTGGTCAGCGGACTCGATAATTCTCGCTTCGGTGCCTACTCTAATTCAGGGGTCCCACTCGGCAACTCTGGGCATCAGCTTGCCTAATCTCCACAACGGGTCCTCCAAAGCCGGGGATGCTTGGCTCCACCTTGGGGACTCCCAGCAGGGACCATCCCACAGGGAAAGCCAGGACGGGTTCCCCAGCTTTACACAGCGCCAGGAAACCTCCGGGTAACAGTGCGCTTTACAAGCTCAAACATAGGTCACAGCCACCTCTGACCAAATAAGGCACACCGTAGGATAGACTAATACCCCTATGGGAGTGATGAGACGTCGTAGGACCACCAGAAAGGTCTTCCAGTATTTCCAGTAGGGAGGTAAGGGAACCCAGAAGTTGTGTAACCCTGCAGAAAACAGACAACACAAGATGAGAAATGTTAAAGAAAATGCGTCTGTATAGACAAGAATACAGATTGGGATTTACAGTTTAAACTACCCAGGTTGCATGCTTCCACATACTCACTTCTGCGCTGCCAGCTTTCCATATAATGTTGGTCTTTTCAGTAAGGGTATGAAGGGTGGGAAAGTGGGGACAGCTCAATCCGTGTGTTTAAAGAAAGAAACTGTTCAAGGCATATGTCTGCCCTTTTGTTAATCCATAAAAAATATAGCAGGAAGCATTGAGGCAAGTTAATCCATATGAATGGACACGTGCAATCTTAAAAGCAGAGAGTTCAGGAATTGCCGTAGGAGCAAGCAGACTCAAGTGGATGCTATGTATCTGGTCTGTCTACGCGCGTTTACTAATAAAGAAAAGAAAAGGCCTGCGCTGTCAGCAGCAGGAAAAAAAAAAATCAGAAAGATACCGTAGCGCAACCTTGCGCTCTAAGCACACTGTCTCCAATTTAGTCTGTCAATCCAAAAAGGCAATAAACATTAAAGAAAGGAAAAAGTAACACAGTGCGTCCCTGCGCTTCCCGAAAGCAAGCAGGGAAAAACTTCAACGCAACCTCGAGCACCCCTCCTGAATTCGAGCAAAGCAGGGACAGCGTCCTAGCACTCCGGTTGCGGGAGTTAAAAATTTCCAAACCGTAATCTTCAGGGAATCCAAGAACGATTATAGCGCCTCTTAGAATTTGAGAGCGAATGTCCAGTCACAGCAAAACTCATTTGCTTAGAGTTTTGGAACTCCAGAAGGTTCAAACAAACAGGAAGGGTGTAGTCCTTGCCAGGAAGAAAGACAAGCACCTGGGAACAGGAGCTGACTGCTGATAAGCTGTAGAGGTCACCTGACCTTGGAGAAGTGTAGCATGGGAAAGCATACAACCTGGCACCCATTGCAGTGTATTATGGGAATGGTAGTGTTTGTCTAGCACCAAGTAGAGACAGGGTACATGAAGCCTTGCGGTTAGCAGGGGACGTGGGTTGAGTCAGTACACGAAAATTTTGATATCCAAAGATGTCAGCACGCTAGGGTGAGCGGGCAGTTTTGGGATCCTCCACAGCTCAGGGCAAAAAGACATGTCAGAAGGCTCACTCATCCTCTAATTAGAGGGAGTTGGTCTGCAGTCAGAGCAACTCTGATAGTCTTTATTCCTCAGATTGGGCATCAAACTGTATGCATTCAGTCACAAAAAAAATCGGGAGTGGTGGCATATATCAACTGCAGAAAGGGATGGTCCTTTTCCTCAATCACCTCTCCAGGGATATTTTGTATATAGGCCGAGTCCAGTCTCCAATGTCAGAAATAGGTATATGGAGTGAGAATGAACCTGCAGAGCACATGAGCAGGCAATTCTCCTTTTCAGTCTCCCTCTGTCTATCACACACAATCCTTCAACAGATTTTATTCCTGGTTCAGCCAGACATGATCGGACCTATTTTCAACCAGAGAGAATGCGCTCCTGCCTAACATTTTCTCTCTGCTTCCTGTCAGGAAAACCTGGGCAATAGATGCATTCTCAGTGAGGTGGTAGCAGGGTCTGTTTTATTGTTTTCCTCCTATCCCTCTGATTCCTCGGATGTTCCAATAGATTCTGGAGGATCAAGGCCATGTTCTCTTGATTGTGCCAAAGTGGTTCGGGGACCATGGTTTCCAGTGATGACGGCAATGGATACACCTCCACCAACTCTTTTTCCTCTCTAACCATCTCCAATGAATTAACCACAGTTGTCTCAAGTGCCTCTCACTCATTTGGGTCTGGGGGTTTGGCTGCAAAAGGATGTTCTTCAGAAGTGGCAGATACTATACAACAGTCCTGTCTTTCTTCTACATGAAAGTCTTACAGCCAACATCAACAGAATATTGAGATATCGCGTCTGGACAAGGGCTTGAAGCCTTCTCTTTATGATTCAGTTAGGATTTTAGACTCCCTGCAGGATGGCTTTCGATCGAGGTTGGCAGTTATTCAGCGAAAGCGTAAAAATAATGTAATACCTTTTTTTATTTAATCCACTGCTTACTCATTTATCCCTCTAACCATATTGGGCCCTTTACGGTCAAAAGACTCACAACATTTCACTTATCACAGAGCGTTGAACAGTCCCCTGATGGATCTTTCTCTGCCTATATTAGGGGTAGGAATCTGGGTGTTTAAATCACAGCATTAGTCACCCAATGAGGACCACTAATTGGTGACTAACGTACAAGTTCGAAATCAGGATCAAATATACTATTCTCATGGCCATACTATATAAATAAAGTATTACAATGGAAAGACTCAACCTCCTGAAGAAATTAAGTCTAACCAGGATTGCACTTATGAGGAGCTCGACCACTGCTACACAAAATAAAAGGAGCAGAACTTGATATTCTGAAAAGAACCTCTGTTTCTCTCTACAACACATTTAACTTAATTGGAAATATAGTACAGTTCAATTAAGAACATCAAGACGCCATAAAGACTCTTCCAGTTTAATTTTTGCTTGTATTAACAACCTGAATTAAACAAAATGAAGAAATCTCTGAATCATTTCAGTCAAAAACATTACAATACAGAGTCCAAAGGTACACATCAGAAAATTTAATCAGAAAGAGGATGGTTTCAAAGTTATAAATCCCAACGATCATTTAGGCAGATAGATGGGTAGCTTCCTTAACATCATTAAAAGATTCTAAGCACAGGGGCAAAAAAGATCAACTTTAAAGTTCTCTAAGGGCGAGTCCATAAACATAGGGAAATGGGAGACTAAGTTAATCATTAGGTCGGCAAAGAAGGCATAAGGCAGTCCAATAATAAAGACCAAGGATGGTTGGTAATCATTGAAAAAGCGTTCAGTCCTCTTGCAAAAAGCAATGGTGTGGGTATCCTTCACCCAAGGAAAAGAAAGAAAATAATAACGGCTCGTATGCCTCAAAGAAGAAATAATTATAGCATTGTCCTCCCTTGGGGTTTCTTTTTTGTAGTCCTTATGATACCTTAATAACGTGGTGTTACTCCACTAGTCAGTCCATCGTATAACTAATTTACGGATGTATTCACAATATACATTTTAGTTACTGGTGCAAACTGTTATTTGGAAAAAACTGGCTTTCCGGGTCTCATAGGTTTGTCACAGGTAAGTAATTGCAAGGTAACAGTCTGTGTCATCGGGTTATAAGTCAACTTCTCACCAAACTATTCAACAATGAACCCTAAATGAATGGTCTTAAATTGAAATATGTTTAACTTTTCATACAAACAATGAAACATTCAGAAAGGTATTGTATTGAACTAAGGGAAAATTGCAGTGTCCAGAAAAAAGCACGTTGAAAAAGCATTTGGATGTATATGTCAGCTTTCAAATGATTTAACTCAATTAAAATCAATTAAAAGGATTTATCTGAAAGATGTATAATTAAAAGGAAAGTAATAGTGCTACACCAACATATTATTACATAAAACCTATTAACGCCAACTATGGCTGCTGTTACAAATTTTCAAACTCCATATATGTAAATTATTCTTAAAAATAATTTTCTGATATCGTTTCTACGTCTCTAAGACCTCAATGATCATTATAGCATTTTAGCTTCATAGCGCTTCACCAACATATTATTACATGAAACTGGTTAACACCAACTATTGCTTACTGTTAAATATTTCCAGAGGCCATAAATAAGTTATTCTTAAAAATCATTTTTTGAATATTGTTTATTACTCTCTATAAACATCATGTTCTTAATGATCATTGTAGTAAATGTCAGCCTCATATCTATTAATATCACATATTTTTCCCACATTCTTCTTTTAGTGCATGATAATATAAAGCAATAGAAATGCTAGGCCACATTATTTATTTATGTTACTGTGGTAAATATAAACACTCACACATCAGTTTTCTTATATTAAACCTTTGTTATTACTTTCTAATAATAAGCAGTTCTGCTCTACTTGCAAGCATATCTATTACAGTTTCATGTACTCTTTTACAGAGCTATCACTTATTTTCTAATATTTGCACAATGTGTGTAATTGCACTTTCAGGTTTTCATGTCTTAAATCAGTAAATGTGTCAAGCATGAACAAATCTAACATCAAGCTTCATAAGGCCGACCTCTGATGGCGAATCAAACCATCACAATATCTACTCATCAGATCTCATCACAGATTACTTGTTTGTTGTTTTTAACCTCTTTTGTCTGCTCTCTTCTAAAATTTTCAATTCGTCATACTATTTGCATTGTTCATCCTCTATTTCAAGATCGGTTCTCATTCTTTTCAATATTCATTTGCCTTTTCTGTATCTGCAATATTTGATAGATAATATCATCAACATTATGCACAAAGCGATTGCCACTAAAAGGTCGCAAGGTGGAAACAACTTCTCCGTTTCCTGAGTTACCTAACCAGTTGCTAACAATAGACAATCTCTTATCTATTGTTTCTGAGGCACCTTCTGCTTTCAGATCTTTTAAGTCCTTAGTTAGGTCAGTAATGTTTTTAATATAACTTGCTAAATCTCTGCTCTTGTCTGGTATGTAGATGCCACAACATAGGCCCTTACACAACTGACAGACTCCGCCCTCCTTCACAAGAAGTGTAGCAAGGCCAAGTTGATTTTGAATCACCATTGATCTTATCGAAATCATTTTGTGGGGTGGGCAGAGTTCAGAGAGTTCTGGAGAAGTGTGGTTCAATGTTTAGAGCGGCAGACCCCGATGCAGAGGTCTGGCCCGGGACCAGGGTTCAATACCCCACCTCGGCGGGTCTTGGGCTCAATTTCCTCGGACCTGATATTCTCGCCTCTGTGCCTATTCTAATCATGGGTCCCACTCTGCAACTCTGGGCCTTAGCTTGCTTAATCTCCACAACGGCCCCAACAGCGCTGGGATGCCTGGCTTCACCTTGGGGGGCCCAGGAGTGGACATTTCACAGGGAAAAACCAGAAAGGGTTCCTAAGCGGTATACGGACAGCGCCGGGACACTTCTGTTGGAGGTAGCTGTGCGCTCTACAAATGCCGGCATTTACATTTACATTCTACTCCACGGAATCCCACAGCGTCCCATTTTTGGCAAAACTCTGCCGGTAGAGCGCGGTTTACTACCCACCATATTTATAATTTCTTCATCAATGACAGCAAATCCTCCAGCTGCACTGGTGGTTAACCTATCACCTATAGTGGATAGTTGTCAAATTTTATGTGAGATAATGCTACTTCTCCTGAAGGTATTAAAACTCCAGAAATATCACCAACTATTTCACTTGCACTCGCACTTCTCTTCATTCTCGCATTTTAATCTTTCGTTTGTCCTTTAGGATTTTTAACATTATACATTTTTGGACAATCCTTCCCATAATACACTTACATGCCAGCCTCTTGGTAATTTATAAAAAGCATTCTTCCCACAAATATAATACACTCCAGAAAAGATAGGATCAGCACCCTCAAAATATCTTTATCCGATCTCTAACATTTCAACTGTATGTTCACTAGAACCTACAAAAATCGTTTTAGTATTTTTAATTTTCCTATGTATACAAAGTTTACATTTATGTTGCAAGTCTATAGCTAATTGAGCCATTCCTTCTAATACTTTATTATCTATCTTCTTGCAGTAGTTTCTAAGGAGTTAATTTAGGCAATCATATAATATTTATTGCTATATTATCTCATCTACTTTTCACAAAATGTATACAATTATTATCAGCTCTCACTATTTTGCATGTTAGGCCATTTCTAAGTGCATGTGCCATCTCCAAGGATTGAGACACCCTCAACAACTGATAAAGTAATTTGCATACATACTTAGCAAATACCAACATCCATGGAATTAATGTATTCACTTATCAGTCTTGTATACACATTTGCAGAAAGCCAGTTACATAACATCATGATGTCGAGTTCCAACATTTAAATAAATATAATCAGCATCATTAATCTCTGCAGTTTCAGAAGGAATGGTATGTTTAGAGTTGTTTACAGGGACATAGAGTGGTAAATTCAAAATAGAAAAACCAAGCAAATAATAACAAAGAAATTATAGAAAAGATTCCAGTATATAAACATTTACATCTGGAAGTGATTCTAGAGCTAGACTCCATGGCTCTCGGGATTCAGATTGTGTAATTAGAAAACTTCAAAAATAGCATCAGTGATTAGAGTAAATTGTTAGCAACGTTTGGCACAAAAACGTTTAAGTTCAATCATATGGGGAGCGCCTGGACAACGCCCCACTCCACAGCGCATGTCTGGATACCAGATTCAACCTTAGATCATCCATTTTATCCAAATTCATGTTCGGCGTGTTTTATCCATAATATTACCATACTTTCATTCTCTATATTAACCATTCCACAATTGAAACAAATTGTATTTGGGAAACTTCACGTATTAACTTGTGCCCATCCAAGCCTCCTTATAAATACGATCCAATACAACAGGTAGCTTAAAGCAGCAGTTCTTTATTTTAACCTAATGCATTTCGGGCCATTACCAGCCCTTCATCAGGGGTACCTGAAAGTCAACAATAACATGAATTATTTTACTGTATATATCGTTTTTTAAATAAAATTGAATTCATATTGATTTAGCATTATACATATGACGTTTTGCATTTAATATGACAATACCAATTTCTTCAATTGACCCAATTCTTATGCAGTGATCATCCCCTATTAATCAAAATAAATAACTTGCATAAACCTAGTGAAACTGGGTAAAAAATATGTGTATGTGTGTCTTTACATTCTTAAAAATCAGACTTTGTTTCTGGCAATCATGCATTATGCCCTTCAATAGAAACGAGCAACAGGCAGTTCAAAAAGCATTCTAATTACATTTCAAACCCCGGACTCATTCTTTATGCTGCTAGCGTTTTTCTCAAGCTTAATATCTTCCCGTGACTGTTCTTATCTGTCTCTCCCAACGGGCGTATCCCGCTAGCATAAACAACTCCTTTGCCGGGCGCCTATCGACTGCCATTCGCATTTTAAAAGATTATTAAGCATCCACATATTACTAATCAAAACAGAACTCAATGCGTACCTGCTTAAATTGAAATCTCCTGCTCCTTACAAGAGCAAACACGTCAGGTTCTTGTCCTGCCTGTTTAACCTCCTCGAAAACCCAACCCGATTTAAATTGCTTGTGCTCCACCCACATTCCGTGCAACTCCTGATACTCCTAGCGTCAATTACGTAACTAAAATACCCATATTGCAACTGGTCACCTTGTAAAAACAATATGCACACAAAACGTAAATTTATCTTGTTAACCATATTCATAAGATATTGCAGTTCTATTAACTATTAAGACACAGTTTAGCAGCTTCTTTCAATATGGAAAGATTCTCATAACAGCTTTGTTGATGAGTATATTCAAGACAAATTATGTCAGTCCTTCAATTGGTACACCAAGGTTGAAATTCAGATCAACAACAAAGTTAGTTTTAAGGAAGTTCAGGTGGATTCGTATTAATACAAGGGGTAATATACTCTTGTTCCCATTTGTTTACTGCCACATAAGTCCATTCAGCAGATGAGTACTTTTGATTGGGTATTCTTGCTCTTTTCGATATTCTAACAGTGTTTGGCTATCATAATTATCATTTTTATCAGAGTGTTCAGAGCTTTCAGGAAATGGTGGTGGTACTCATCCTGTTGCCAAGCAACTTCTCAGAATCTCACCTCTTGTGGGCCAACAGTCTCGGGGGTTTTACTCGCTTTCTTAGTGCACTAGGCCCATTGTTAGGATCCGTAAGTTTCGCAGTCAACTTTATTTGTTTGACACTTTGATACCTACTGTTGACTCTCTCGGACCCTCTTCAGGCCAAACGAGGCCTGTCCCAGCAGCTTGCTGGTCCCCAGCAACTTGACTAACCTGATCCCTCAGTCTCACTGTGGCCACAAGTAAATCAGGAACAGGTGTTGGGGTATCATCAAGGGGACTCTATGAGTGTGGCTTACATGTACCCAGTTCTAGGGACCACCAAACTTCACAGCATTGTTGGTGACTAAGATCACCTGGAAAGACCCTCTCCAGTATGGTTCCTGACACATTTTGCGCACATGTTTCTTCACCACCATCACTAGGACTGAGGTCATGGCACTGCTCCTGTTGAACCGCAAAAGCAGCTTTGCCAACCTGGTGAGACACAGAACATACTACATCAGCCAGTCCCTTGTAGTAGTCAAAATATTATGGTCTGTTATATTCACGTGTGCATTAGCAGGAACGACTACTAGTGTCATCACTCAGCCTATCCTAAATTGGTGAGCGGACAGTTCTGTCCTCCTGTTTGATGTACTTCTGAAACTCATCACTCAAAAGGCAATGCATCTGGCCATTTCAAAGACTTGGAAGCGCACACCTTCGCTAATCTAGATTTCAATGTGCAATTTACCGGCTCTATCCAGCCAGAAGCCTCTGGCCAGTAACCGCAAAGGAGCTTGTGATCCAGCTGTAGTGAGGCATACAACATTTTCAGGACCTCATTATTAAAATGAGTTCCTCGATCTGACTCAAGGGGAGTCGAAAATCAGAACCGCAGAATCAATTCCGTTAACAATAGTTTTGCCACAGTCAAGCTATCTTTCCTGAGTGTTGGATAGCCTTCAAACCATTTTGAGAAAATATACACAATTACCAAAACGTTTCTCAGACCATTGCGTAGGTGCATCTCAATGAAGTCCATTAGCATTTGATTGAAGGGACCTGCAGATTTACCATTGTGACTCATCACAACCTGAGTTTTTCCACCCTGGTTCTGGTTCTGACATACCACACATCTATGGCACAAGGTTTCAGATGTTACTCTGAATCTAGGAATAAACCATAGCTGTTGCAAGCGACAAATCATTGCATCTCTTCCCATATGTGCCAGATCATAATAGTGTCTCGCTATTTATGGCAATAAAATGTCAGGTAATACAGATCTGCCATAAGTGTAAACCCAAACATTGTCATCTCTTTTTTCTTTTCTTTTTTTTTGTAAGACGTTTATTAATTTCTTTCAGCCATACACAGCGTCATGCCCACAACCCTGAGGCTGGCCGCCATTTACCGTATGTACATATCCCATTATTAACGCAGTTTTAACGACCATCTTCATCCAGCCGTAAATCGTTTACACATTGGCTATTATCCTCGGTCGCAGTTCGTCTTACTTTTATATTTTATAAACATAACTTGTCTCTATCAAAATTATGACTAAACCAGTCGTTATTGATATTTCGTAGGGTTACATGTTACAAGCATTTTTGATACGGGTCGTAAGTACAACTATATTACTATTTAAACACTTCTCATCACATGCTATACAACAAGTCTTGTTTGGCATAAGTTGCTTCCCCCACCAACTAGCATGAAATACCTATTTTCTGTAATTTCTTACCCCCCCTGGGTGCATTCCATGTCACGTATGATATACCTCATTTCCCTTTACTATCCATTAGCATACATATTCCAAATACATTTCCCTCTGTGTTCCAAAATATAGAAAAAGTCAGTATCAAAACAAAGTTACTGTCACACCCTCACTACGGGCTAGCTTCAGGTTCCGGCAGTTCCTCCGGGGGCTCACATAAGTTTCCTCGATATTCGTTCCACTTACCTCAAATTCTCGACCATTTCTTGGGACACTCTCTATGCACATATACTGCCCTTTCTGCTACCATAGCTGAGTCCATATCATTACACCATCGTGTACATGAGGGTTTCAGTCCAGAGCCCCATCTCCTAGCAATGTTACCCTTTGCAATGGCCAGACCCAGCGTCGCCCAGGTCTGCAATCCCCTGTTCATATCGGTAGGCGACCAAATATTCAATATACAACACTTAGGTTCGCTCTGCAATTCAACCCCCGTTGCTTCGGAAATTTCAAACAAAACCTCCTCCCAATATGATTGTATTTTGGGACAATCCCACAGTATATGGAAGAAAGTCCCCGGGGACCCACAACCTCTCAGGCAAGTAGGTTCTGGGGTGCGCCCTACCTTGTGCAGGAGAGTACGTGAATAGTATATTCTATGTAGTATTTTTAATTGTACAAGTTTCAGTCGTGAAGGTATGGAGGTCTCTCTTGGCGATGCCAGTGCATGTAACCAGTTCTCCGCTATATCTCCCAGATCCACCTCCCATTGACTACGTAAAACTACCGTGGGGTCAGGGAGATTGTTGATGAGCTTCTGATATGTGAGGGAGATCGCTTTCTTATCTAAATGGTCAGTGAGGAGTCTATCCTCCAGGGGGGAGGATTCAGCAAGAGTTGTACCTGTTGGGATGGCCCCCTGCAAGGCATGTTTGATTTGTGCATAGCGATAGCGTTCATTTTCTCCCATGCCATACTTCTCCTGTAGGGCTGGGAATGAAATATTCTCCCCCCTTATCCACAGGTATCCAATTGTAGAGATGCCAATTAGGTCCAATTGCCTGAAACCTTTCAAATTTGCCAGTGTGCTGAGTTTGCGTGTATCCCAGAGCGGTGTGGCTAGCATAAGGACTCCCTCCCACCCTAGAGCCCTCTGTGCAGTGTGCCAGATCTTAATTGTGTGAGCCGTAGGGCCTGTGAGAGTGTGCCGACATTTGTCAGAGTAGAGCACCTTCATAAGTTTGTCTGGGGGGAGGACGGTCCTGCCAAGGGTGTAGGCTGGATCTTGTTGTGAGGCATGTATCCATTGATTCTCTACCATAAGTTGTGCTGCCCAGTAGTATAGTTTGACACTTGGCAAGGCAATCCCCCATCGTACCAGCTACGGGTCAAATTGGAATGTGCTATACGGGCTGGTTTACCATCCCATAAGAGTGCAGCGATCTCCGCATCAATCGACTTTAGGTATGTGAGAGGGACCGGAAATGGGGTGTTTTGCAATGCGTAAAGGAATCTAGGAAGTGAGAGCATTTTAAAGAGTGCCTCTCTGCCCAGTAGAGTCAAAGGAAGGGAGCGCCAGTGCTTCACATCCGATTTCAGCCTCTGTAGAGGTTTCAGTAGGTTTTCTTCCATAAAGATCGTGTCTTGTGGGGTGATGTATATTCCTAGATATTTAAACCCTCCGGTCACAGTTTGTAGGGTGCAATCGTGGGGTAGCTTGGGCGCTGAACCGCGTACGACATATAAGAGCGATTTGGTCCAGTTAATTGTATACCCCGATACTTCTCCATAGGTCTTAAGTATGGCCATTAGTGCTGTTAGGGATGGGGTAGGGGACATTAAATACAGCAGCACGTCATCAGCGTAAAGGGAGATGCGGTCCTCCCAACCCGCTCCCCACGAGATTCCTCGGATCCGTGGATCCATACGGATTTTCACCGCCAGTGGCTCAAGTATAAGGGCGAATAGTAGTGGGGACAGGGGGCATCCCTGCCGGGTGCCTCGACCTAATGTGATCGTACGTGACGTGTGTCCATTCGCGATGATCTGTGCCAGGGGTGCTGTGTAGAGGAGTCTAACCCAACCACAGAACTTAGGGCCAAAGCCCATTTTCCTGAGTACCGCGAAGAGGAACGGCCACTCCACCAGATCGAACGCCATTGTCGCGTCTAATGAGAGAATGGCGGCATCCTCCCGCAGTGAGGGAATGCGGTGTAGTATTCCGTTAAGTCGCCTCAAATTAAGGGAGGTGTTTCGCCCAGGCATAAAGCCGATTGGTCCGGGTGTACCAGTGTTGTGAGGTGGGGCTGTAAACGCAGAGCCAGGAGTTTTGCTAACACTTTAGCATCTGCATTCATTAACGAGATCGGCCGGTATGAGGACATCTGGTCAGGCGGTTTACCTGGCTTGTGTATAGTGACAATAGTGGCTAACTGTTGATCCGGTGAGAGAGAGCCCGGTTCCAAGCAGTCATTATACATGGGAAGCATATGTTGGGTAAGTTGTTGAGTCATTGTCTTATATAGTTCAACTGGTAGGCCGTTGGGTCCCATTGCCTTGCCAGTGTTTAGGGCTGCTAGGGCCTTTCCCAATTCCTCCCCCGTTAAGTCGTCCTCTAGTGCCTGTGCATCCTCCTGCGAGAGTGTGGTGAGAGGTATGTCGTGTAGGAATTGTGCGCAATCATCTTCTGTCACTCCATCCCGTGCTGTATACACAGATTTATAGTAAGAAGCCAGTTCCTCTACTATTTTAGGGGGAGAGGTTGTGCGTGTACCATCTGAGAGTGTTAATGTGGCTATCCATCTACTCGCCCTTTCCTTTCTTTCAATCCATGCAAGCATTTTCCCAGTCTTGTCACCTAATTCATAGACCCTGTGCAACGTATCAGTTAACCTTGTCTTTGTCATGCCTTCTGCGTATGCCCTGAATTCTTGAGATGCCAACGTAAGTGTATGTGCTGTGTCCTCCGTAGGGTCAGAGGTGTGTGCCAACTCCGCGGTCTGGACCGCTGTTTCGAGCAACTCTATGGTTGCCCTTTGTGCTTTTTTATGCCTAGTAATAGTGGAGATGGCTTGTCCCCTGATCACTGTTTTGTATGCCTCCCAAAGGATCGACGGTGAGTCAACCGAGTCCAAATTTTCCTCGAAGTAATGCGTGGTAGCGGTTTTTAGCGCTTTAGCAATGGCATGATTCTTTAAATATCCAGGATAGACCGGATAAATCCTTTGCCGTCTGGTGGGGTGTACTGTGTAGGTGAGTTGCACTGGGGAGTGGTCTGATATTCCCCGTGGTAGGTGTTCTAAGGATATAATCTTTTCTGGGTAAACGGCTAGTGTCAGTAAGTAGTCTATCCGGGAGAGACTATGATGGACTCCCGAATGAAATTTGTAGTGGCGATCCTGTGGATGTTTTAGTCTCCACATATCCACCAGCCCCAATGCATCCATGAATTCTTTGAACAGGTGGTTGGATCTGGTAGCTTCTCGAGGAGGCTGTCGATCCATGGCTGCGTCCAGTACTGCGTTGAAGTCGCCTCCAATAATTAATTCCCCTTCCGGGAATTCAAGCAGTAATTTACCCAGGTCTTGGAAGGCCCCTTGATGCAACGCCGGGGGATGTATACCGTTAGTATATTTTAGGGCCGGCCCTCCCATTGGCAACTGACCGCCGCAAAACGCCCCTGGTCGTCAGTCCATGCGTGTTTAATAAGTAGGGGTGCATTTTTTGATACCAGGATACCTACCCCACGGGATCCAGAGGAGATCGTCATCTCTTTTAGTGCAACCTGCATGCACCCAAACTCGCTCATCAATTTCTGTCACCTCCTCTTGCAACTTCCTTACCTCGTCCCAATTACCTACTGCTGACAATAATAAGTTTCAATATGTGATGTCTAATGTTCCTTTCAGTATTGCTTCTTCAAAGGGATGCATATTTAATGCACAATACCTTGCCATCTCATCAGCATATCGGTTCGAGTCTGTTACATAGTCTGTATCTTGTCTTTGAGCAACACGCTTCGCAACTGCAATTTGGACAGGCAATTGAAGGGACTGCTAAAGTTTCCTTACAAACTGTCCATTTTGTATTGGCGATCCAGAGGATACAATGCACTCATGTTGTCACCGTAATTGCCCAACGTCATGCACTACTCCAAAGCCGTACTGACTATCTGTGTAAAGTGTAACTCTAAATTGCTCTAAAATGTTGCAAGCTCGGGTGAGTGCAATATGTTCTGCAACGTGCGCAGAAAACACAAATTGCAACGATGATGCTTCCACAACACCTCTAACTGTATACACAGCATATGCAGCTTTCGGATTTTATTCATTGTCTCTCATACAAGAACCATTAACGACCAACCTTTCATTGTCTGTCATACAAGAACCATCAACAAATAACACATGATCATATTCAGGTAATGGTTCATACAAATTATCAGGACGCGGCTTCGTACACAACTCAGTCATATCCAAGCAATCATGTTCCACCTCATCAGTCACATTTCCATTTCCACACAATGGCTTTAGAGTAGCTGGATTTAGATTCATGCACCTTTTAAGCGCCACATTCTCTGAACCCAACAGTATCATCTCTTACTGTGTATGGGTACGTGTCAACAGTATCTCCACTGAATGGGGTACAAATACAGTCAGTAGGTGTCCCATGACTATACTTTCATATTGTTGAAGACTTACACATGCAACTGTTTCAGGCTCAGGCAAAGCAGCTGCAACAGGGTTAAAGGTCGCCGAAAAGGAGGCAATAGGTCTGTTATGCGTTCATGCATTTGTTTAAGAGTGTAGCCTTCTCTTTCACTGCAAAACAACACAAAGCATGTGTTGTTGTCAGGCATTCCCAGTGCTGCTGCCCTGAAAAGATGTCGCAGCACGTTGAAGACTGTCATACAACTGCCATCCTAGGGTCCCGGAACAGACGTCTTTGTGTGTCAACCTCTGAAGAGGTTTTGCTGTCAATAGAAATTTGGTATCCATTGCCTGCAATAGCCCACCATTCCCAAGAACATGCAGACTTCCTTGTGTGTCGGAGGATTCATATTAAGAATCACAGAGATTTTTTCCTGTGACACTTTCCTCACTCCCTTCTCAATGTGATGTCCTATGTACACAACTTCGGTTTTTCAAAACTTTAACTTAAGTCAGGGAAACTTTATGTCCTTTCTCTACTAAGTTGTTCAAAAGGGCATTTGTATAAATTCTGCAAGCTTCTTTTCTATTTGATACTATCAGTAGGTCATCAATATGCTGATCTAACTGAATCATTCAGCATTTCCAAGAGACTTTAGATTATTTTTTAGTATCTGGTTAAAGAACGAGGGGCTTTCCATATACCCTTGCTCTACTCTGCACTATGCCAGAACATGAGTGCCGAAATGGATAGCAAAAAGATATTGACTAATCTCATGCAATGGAATTGATAAAAATGTCTGACATAAGTCAATAACCGAAAACCATTTGGTTTTGCATGGTATTTCAAACAATATCACAGCTGGATTTGGTACAATGGGACAACATGGAAAATTTTAATTTACCCAACACAAATCCTGCACAATATGATACTTGCCAAGCAGCTTCTGCAAGTCCATAATGGGAGAGTTACATGGACTTCCCATTATCTCTTTTAAAATCCCTTTTTCAATCATTCAGTCGATCACAGGAGTAATTGCAGGAATAGTATCTGGACTCAAATTGTATTGTGCATATTCAGCAATTGATTTAACAGCACTTTGGACTGGTTCAACACCTTTAATTAGTCCAATATATGTATCTGTAAAGTCCCAGACTTTAGGTAACACTGATTCTCTAAGTTCAATGGGCAAGGCCTAATTTGTCAATAGAGGATACATTACCACGTCAGATTTCATAAGGACAAGATTTAAAAGAAACATCTTCGTCATTTGTGTGAAACTCAATACTTCTTGGTGTGCAGTAGATAGAGCAATTTAACTTACATAGTAAGTCATGTCTAAGCAAATTCACTGGACTTGTATCACAATGTCACGTCTAAGCAAATTCACTGGACTTGTATCACACACCACAAATTGATTTCATTCCGCAAAGGACCCTATTTTAACAGTGAGAGGTTCTGAAAATGGGGTGGATAACATTTTATTCACAACTCCTAAAACTTAGATACTTTCTGCCTAGAGTGGTAGGTTAGGAATCTCTGCTGTTGTTACAGAAGAGTGGGTTGCACCAGTGTTGACAAGGAATAAGACATGATTTGCATCCTCTTCGCCATCCACTTAGGGACCACACTGGTCTACCTTTAAGGCTGCACCAGTCCTCCGCCCCTCTCGGGCACCACCAGGCTGATGGTTCCTGATCAAAAATGTCTAACTGAATCAAATACTGTTTTGCTACATTCTGATTCTGATAAGGATTTCTGTTCATGTGCTGATTTTGATTTACATTATACCTTTTCACCTGTACATTCTGTTGAGGCATTGGAGCTCGGGCATTGGGATTCACTGGAATACAATCGAATTTTGCATTCTTTGACCTTGTCCCTGTTAAGTCTGTGTCAAGGGTTTTCCTTCATACTGTACCTATTCTACATTCTGCATTTGATTCACTGCATTGTTCAGGATTGAATAATAAAGCAAACACAATGAGATGATGGATGGAGCGCTAAAACTTTTTAGACACTCTATCATCATTCTTTAGCGCACTTCGCCACCTCAGTTCAGACATAGCTATAAGAACCTGTGCCTCATGGAAACAGTCCAACCGGAACTGCCAAGCCATGTCTTCCCTGGACCGGAAACATGCATCCTGGGACCGGTTTTGGGCTAACAGCCCTCATCAGCATTCTTATTATTAATCGGGGTACTATAACCTTTAAGCCATTCTTTGAATTCTTGAGGAGTAAATCCTGATTGGTCTCTTGGAGTATTTATTTCAAATCCTCCATTGCACTTGTTCCAGATTGCATATTAAGTGCAGATCGATCTGGAGCCAAGTTTCCCAAAGGAGCAGTCATATAAGAAGCATGATAAGTCATTTCAGGAGGTCCACTCGGTCTGGGACAGTAAAAAGGTGGACACCTTTGAAATATTCTGTTTGTCGGGTTAATCTGATTCTAATTTTGGACATAACCAATATTGCAGACATTTGCAGCAGTATTGCTTCGAGTCAGAACCATATATGTCTTAAGCAATGATCTTGTTTTCAATCCTATTGACTTACCTTGTACTGTATTTACTACAGTAGGCACAGCCAAATTGCAAACAGTGTTTACCTATAACTCAAACTTGTAAAAGGGTACAACTGGTCCAATGGTAATGGGAAGAGCATCTGGTGCATTTGAATCAATCTTTTTTCAGTCCTCTCTTTTCCAGGAGAAACAAGTGTGTGCTCTTTTTAGATGTCAGGTATTAAAGATGCATAAGGAATCTCAGTGGTACTAGTGATGGGTAAACTCTCACTAGACATTTCATTATAAGAGGTGGGCAATTCATCAATGAACCATTTAAGGGTTCTTCATCTAAGTCACTCTCTGTGCTTTCGTTCCCAGTGTCATTCTTTTCTGTCTCTGTATGTTTCCTTTTCTCTTTTCTTGATCCCTTATCATCCCCTTGACTTCAAACACTGGATATATTTCAGTGCCATGTACAAAATCTTCTCTCCATCTTTTCTGTTGTACATCCCATCTAACTTCTGAGTAATGATCCAAACTTGTCCTGTATCTCGCTTGGTCATTTTCGTACTCTTTCTGATGGACTAACATTCCCATGTATTTAAAGCTTCAATTACAGTAGATCTTGGTGTAGGTTTCATTTCATATAATTTCCTCCTTAAATTCTCAATAATTCTCAAATTAAATGTTCCATAATGAAGAAGCTCTAAACCCTTGTCTCCCTGTTAGTTTGTTAAACAAATCAAACCACAAACATGGATGTAGTCCTTTGCCCATCATCATAAAATATCCTGGCGTACCCTCAGGTGGTGCTTCTACCTTTGCTCTAACAGATATAGTGTCCCTTTTCCTTATCAATTTCTGTAATGCTTTTAGAAACTTAATTTAAAATTTTTAAATAAATAATGTTTGGCTGACTTGACCAATAACGGTGCAGCACTTATGACGTAGTCAATCAACCCCAGCATGGCTTTACACCAACTGACCAATCACAGTGCAACATACACAGTGACATAAATCTTACTCTCTGCAGCAGCTCACCCTCCTTTATAAATTTCTTTGGTGCATTTTCTCTGAGCAAAATCACAATATAAGACAAGCAACAAATACAACTGTCTGTGCCACTAAAGGAAATGCATACTCACAAGGTAATTAAACTTTTCTATAATCATTTACTTGAATGAAATCTCGAACTGCGGGATTTTACCCTAATTGATGCAGTTATTCCCTGTGCACCTGAGATCAACTAGAACAACTGTTTATCACCAACACACAAAGGGAACCCTTAACCACTATGTTGTTGATGACATCTCATGACCAACACCATAAAACAGCAGACAACTTACTCAGTGTCTTCTACAATGAGACAACCCATAGGTAAATATCTTGAGATTTTAGGCCACGACAGATCCATTTACAACTTCAACTTCTTTGCACAAAGCACCACACTCATACATGAATTTTAACCACGTGGATTTTAACCACTTCACTCTGCTCAACAACACACAGCCATTTCAAAAACAGCAATCTTAGCAAACAACAATAGCAACCCTCGCCTTTATTATTATTTTCACTCCTTTGCTGCTACACATTGACTTCATCCAAAACAATAATCGATCAGAACTCCATTAATCGTTCTCTTTGCCGAACAATAAAGCAAAATATTTGGATTCTTTCGGATTTGGGCAGTAGTTTCCCTGTCTTTTTGGCACCCTGAAACCTCACTTCTCAAGGCAGAACCGTAGCACTGCTACCAAAGATTTGATCCAGCGGAAGCATAAAAATAATGTAATACATTTTCAAATTTAATCCACTGCGTACTCATGTATCCCTCTAACCGTACTGGAAAATGTATACTAAAAAAACTCACAACATGTCCCTTACCTCAGAGGTGAATGGTCCTTTGATGGATCTTTCTCCACCAGTATGAGTGGTAGGAATCAGGGTGTCCAAATCACAGCGTTAGTCACCCAATAAAGAGCACTAATTGGTGACTAAATCAGGTTCAAATATACTATTCTCAGGACCATACTATCATAAAAGTATTGTAATGGAAAGACTCAACCTCCTGAAAAAATTAATTCTAACCAGGAATGCACACACGAGAAGCTAGGCCACTGCTACACAAAATAAAAGCAGCAGAACTTGATATTCTGAAAAGATTCTCTGATTCTCTCTACAACCCATTTATTCTAATTGGAAATATAGCACAGTTCAATAGAGAACATCAAGAGACAATTATAGACTCGGGCAATTTAGTTAATGTGTTATTGTATTAATGATCTGAAATCAATAAAATTAAGAAATCTCTTAATAATTTCAGTCAAACACTTTACAATACATAGTCCACATCTACACATTTGATCAGAAAATTAAATCTGAAAGAGGATGGTTTGAAAATTATGAATCCCAACTATAATTTTGCAAGATAGCAAGGTAGATTGATTAAAAGATTCTAAGCACAGGGGCAAAAGGGATCAAGTTTACAGTCCTCTGAGGGTGAGTCCATATGCATGGGTAAAATCAATAGTTCGGCAAAGAAGGCATAAAGGCGGTCCAAGTATAAAGATCAAGGATGGCGGAAAATCATCAAAAAAGAGTTCAGCTCTCTTGCAAAAAGCAATGGCGTAGTATCCGACTCCCTTTTTTTTTTTTTTTTGTATTCCTCATATACCAATTTTTTGGGTGCTCTAGACGGAGATCCTCTCCCCCCCCCCCCCCCGGCATCTCGATGTTACGACCACAGAATTTGATGCCAGTGGAGGCAGGCAAAGATACCCCCCTCTAGTGTTTACTGTTTGCTTTATCCACCTCAGCCTCTGTGACTTGTCGACCCCCGGATTGGTTGAGGACTAAGCACCGACAGTACCCAGGTGAAATCATCGGAATACTCTCATCTGTTCCGCCATGCCACAAGGAGCTCCCAGATCTTGTACTCTGAGGAATTATCATATGCTATATCAGACTCACTAATATATATAATATACCTTAAACATTCAGAAAAAGTGGGAGCATCTTCAGATTTCCATACTTTACATATTTCTCGTCTTGCCAATAACATCACATAGAAAAGAAATTTAGTCTGCAGATTATCGAGGTGGTAATCCGCCTCTAGACCGAACAGGATCATTACCGGTGACACCACAATCCGGGTTCCTAATACATCCACCAAAAAACCCTCGATTTTTTTCCAAAACGGGTTGAGACTAGGACATTCCACAAACATATGCAAGTCATCTGCCTCTAGAGATTTGCACCGTGGGCAGCTATATTGCAGGTTTGTGATCCTTGTCAATCTTTTTGGGGAAAAATACACCCTGTACAGTGTGAACAGATGGTTTTGTTTAAGAGGAGCTGACTTTACTATTCCGTTCACCAGACTAAAAGAATCCCCCCACAGGTCTACCAGTTTGTTACTATCCAATCCCTCAACATTTCCCCAGAGATTCTGAAGTTCCAAATCAGTAACTCCCTCTTTTTCCATCAATGCCTCATACCAGAAAGAGAGCTCTTTATCCCAACGCCCCTTTCTATTTACAAAATCAAATTTCGGGTTAGATGCACAATCCAATATTTCAGTAGACCACCAGCTTGACAGCTGCTAATATTTAAATCTTGTAAGGGTCCCTCCAGTCAACATGAAGAGGGAGTCCCACCCCAATAACTGTTGGTCATTTTGTAAATCTCTCCACTGCATTAGCCCTGCTAATTTGAGAGGGGTTGACAGTTGGTCTCTAAAACATTCTGGGGTCCCTGGAGAGTCCCATATTGGGGCCTGAGGAGCATAGTATGGAATTTGTCGTTTTTTCCTGAAGAAAACCCAATTCTTCAGAGCCGTAACTAAAACCTTTAGTCTGACCTTTTTATAAAATCTGGGGTCTCCAAACTTAAATAAGAAATATTCGTAGCCTTGGGGGATATCATGCAATATTGCCTGAAACAAACGTCCTAAAAAAGATGCATCTGCCTTGCCTGCCATAACTCTGAAATTTTTAAAGTGGAAGGAATGGCCATAATGCAAGATGTCAGGGATGTCAGTCCTCCCATTTTTAATTGTCTCCTTAACTTTTTAGCAGAAATTCTGGGCATTTTGGAGTTCCAGATAAATGAACCTATTTTTCCTTGTAGTTTACCCACCTCCTTTGTATCAAAAGATAAGGGTATTGAGTTAAACAGAAAAGTTACCTTTGGCAGTATAATCATCTTTATAAGATTAACCCTCCCGAAGATGTTTAATGGGAGCCCGGACCAACGCTGTAATTGTCCACAAATGTCCTTAAACACCTTGTCCAAATTAACTTTCGATATCTGAGTAATGTCCTGGACTAACTGGACCCCAAGGTACCTCATCCTTAATTTTGCTTCAGGCAACACTACCTCCTGATTCCATTGCATGGTTTCTGTTTTTTCCTTATTTATTCTATATCCAGAGGTCTCTCCAAAAGCTTCTGCATGTTCGAAAAGTCTAGGTATTGCTGGCTCAGGATTGGAAGTGAACATTAAAAGGTCATCTGCATATAAGGCAAACTTTAGATCCAAATCTGTTATGGAAAAGGGTTTTATTAAATGATCTGCCCTTAATTTAATCACTAATGGCTCGATATATAAGTTAAACAATAAGGGGGAAAGGGGGCACCCCTGCCTAGTACCCCTTGATATTTGAACCCAGTCTGTGAGCGTCCCATTTACAAAAATCTTTGCCTTTGGGTTCAGGTACAGTGCTTTTATAGAGGTGATGAAGTTAGTTGGTAAGCCGAAACCAGACAGTACATCCCAGAGATATTCCCAATTGACTTGATCAAATGCCTTTGCGGCGTCTATTGCTACAATGGTCAACGGAAGTTTCTTATCAGTAGCATAGTCTATTGCCGTGATGGCCTGAAAAGTCAACTCGTTAATCTGCCTACCTGGCATGAAACCCCTCTGATCCTCATGCACGATAGTTTTAATTACTTTGGCCAGCCTCGCCGCCAAGACTCCGGCAAAAATTTTGTAGTCAGTGTTCAGCAGCGAGATTGGCCTATATGATTCAATAGTCAGGGGGTCCTTATTCGGCTTCAGGATCAAAGCAACTGAGGCCTCCAACCAGGTCTTTGGAATAGGTTCACCAGCCAGATATATTTTGTTAAACAGAGAAGTGAGAACTGGGACAATTATCTCCGCACCAGTTTGATATACCTCCACAGGGAGTCCATCTGGGCCCGCAGTTTTTCCTTTTGCCATCTTCTTCATCTGATTATGTACTTCCCCCTCTTTTATCTCAGATCTTACAAAGTCGAAGTCGTCCTCCTGACACTGCGGAAGTCTGACCCCTCCAACCATCCATCTACATCCAGATTAGATTTATCCTTGGTTTCGGAATATAGGGTCTGCATGTATCTTCTTGCCTCTTCCGATATTACCTCATTAGCATAGGAGACATCTCCAGAGCTTTGCACTCTGAGGCCGTTGATTTGATTTCTTGCTCTATCAGACCTAGCCTTCCGTGCAAGAAGGCGGACACATTTTTCCCCATATGAGAAGTTGCGAAGTTTACTTGAATCCCATTTTTCTTTGATAACCTTATCAAGATTCGCCTGATATTTCGCTTTCAAATTTTCTAACTCTTGTTGTAAGATGTGTATGTTAGCATGTTGTTCGAGTGAAGCCTTCTGCAGCTGTTGCTCTTTTTGCTTGATCTCCTGTAATGAATTCCTCTCTGTTTCCTTTCTAATCTTACTTCTCTTTATCATTATAGTGGTAAATAGACCCCTTAAGTAAGTCTTGAAAGCTTCCCACACTATTTGTTCTGGAGCGGTGGCCTTGTTAAACATAAAATATTCCTCCATCTGTCTCCTCAGATCTCCCTTGATTTCCTCCTGTTGTAGTATCGATCTGTCTAATGTCCACCTTCTGACCTGCCCTCCCTGCGGAATCTTTATAGACAGGGTTACTACTGAGTGGTCCGATAATATTGCTGGAACATAGGAAGTGGTCGTGACTTTAGATAAGAGCTCTTGATCAATTAAGAAAAATTCTATACGCGAATGATGTTTATGCCTGTGGCTGTAAAATGAGTAATCCCTATTTTTCTGGTTTTTGACTCTCCATACGTCTAAAAGACTAAATTCTTTCATGATAGTTTTAAGTTCTCTCTTCGATTTAGGTAGAGAGAGAGAGACAGCCCTAGAAGTACGATCAAGGTTCGAATCAAAAACTAAATTAAAATCACCTCCTAAAATAATAGGTGTATCTTGCTCCAATAGACTAGATTTTAAGCTAATTAATGCGTCTGGACAATCCTGGTTTGGCCCATAGTACAGTCCACATGTCAACCTCATGTTATTAATAGTTAGGAAAGCAGTCAGCCATCTTCCCGTGTCATCCGTATCATACTTTTCCACCCTTATCCCACTATTTACTCTAACAATGATAGCCACTCCCCTAATTTTGCTGCTTTGATTGGAGCAGAGGAGATCTTGTATCCATCTTTGATTTTTGAAGGCTATTTTACATTCTTTCTAGTCAAGATGTGTTTCTTCTAACATAATAATATGGGCTTCTGATTTTCTCAAAAACTCGCAGATTCTATTAAGCTTTTTATCCTCTCTAAGCCCGTTCACATTCCAGCTTATAAACTTTAAATTATCCCCGCCATTAATCATAGAGAAGAAACAAGAAAAAGATGACCATCACTGCATTTATTCCAACCCTTCTGTCGTCATTATTTGCTATTACTATTATTCTCATAGCCATTTCAAATAACATTGATATATGAGGAAAATTTTCTTTTATATTTTTTAACCCCTCCCCCCCTCCCCCCCTTGAGGAACCCCCCCTCTTGAACCTTGGCGATCTTATCGTCGTTGAGAGCCTTATCCCTGGCCTGGTCTCTGCCGCACCTTCGTGTATTTAAATATAATGTGTCAATGCCTCTATCTCCACCTCATATCTGTGTATTTAAGTGCAAAAAAAAAAAAATGTTTTTTCTTTCCTTTTTCTCTCTTTCCCTTTATCTCTCTATATATATATTAAATATCTCTTTTTTTTCTTTCCTTTTCCCTTTCTTCCTTCTTCCCTCCTTCTCTTTTCCCTTCCTTTTTTTTTTTCTTTTTTCTTCCCTTTTTTTTCCTTCCCTTCCCTTCTTCCTTCTTTTTTTTCTTCCTTTCTTTGTTGTATTATTTACAATGTGTTTTACATTTATCTAGTTTCGGGCCTATCTTTGCACTTGCTGAACTTCTTGGTGATCCTTCATAGCTTCAAGAAAACGGTCTACTTCCTGTGGGGAAATGAAGTTATATGTCTTGTTGTTCCAAACAACTCGTAATGATGCTGGGAATTTCATCATGACTTGAGCGCCAAAACTTCTCAGTTCCTGCATACGTTATCCTAACTCCCACTGTCGCTGAGCTGTTACCTTGCCTACATCTGAACGACCTTTTTTTTTTCTTTTTTTTTGGTTTATTGGTGTGGGGGGAGTGGGAGGCTTAAATGTCATACCTCTGTACTGTTTCTGGTCATTGCAAATAAAAAAAATTAAAACCTTTTTTTTTTGGTTTTAATTTTTTTATTTGCAGTGACCAGAAACAGTACTGAGGTATGACATTTATGCCTCCCACTCCCCCCCACACCATTAGACTAGCGATACAGTGACACAGAAAGAAGAAAAGAAGGGCCAAGAGTAGTTTGCGCTGTAAAAAAAAGAGAAGGGCTGGAAAAGAGACAATGTGTTGGATACGAAAACACTAGGTCAAAGGTGTTACACTGAATGGAGGAGAAAGAAAAGAAAAAGAATAGAAGTGTTAGGAGCCAAGAGAAGAAAGCAAGCAGGGGAGAAATTGCAGGCCGGACTAACCCGGCTGCTCCAACCAAGACGTGAGAACTTCCCAAACGTCCCAAACGTCTAGACCCTTCTTCCGCCCTATACTGCTTCTCCTGGCATAGACAGCTTTCTCTAGATGGTAGGGTGGAACTAGTCTAGCCAGCCACTGAGAGAATGGTGGGGGATCGACATCCAGTCACGCAGAAGCAACACAAATCCTCCATACTGTCATTGGAACAAAAACTAGTGCCCCACCTTTGTTTCTATTGGTTTCAGACCAATTCCTGTACCTTAAAGAGGATTGGAGCGAGTTTAGGACAGGTTACAAACTGAGTCAGCACCAAATGCTGAACACCGGGGGCACAGTGCCCCTAAAATGAGACTCCCCATTTGGCAATTTTACAGGGGTAATGTACAGAAAAAAGATGGTTTTGAAATGTTGTGCCTGCAGTTTGGCTGACAGCAAAATGTTTTGAGAAAGTTCGACATAAAAAGTGCTGTGTGGGGCCTCAAGTTTAGTGTGCCACTTGTCAGCTATTTTCGGGAGATCGTCTGGAGT
Organism: Lissotriton vulgaris; assembly: GCF_964263255.1. Lineage (NCBI taxonomy): Eukaryota > Metazoa > Chordata > Amphibia > Caudata > Salamandridae > Lissotriton > Lissotriton vulgaris. The sequence continues at coordinate 990,796,604 of NC_141695.1, forward strand.
TTGTCTGAATAATAATTAAATCTCCCCAGTCCAAATATTCTGCGGATATTGAGGAAGACCTTAAAGGAGTTCATTAAGGTCTTAAATCTCACACGTTTGTAGTATCCGAACAATGTCTGCCTGAAGAGGCAGCCACAATGCTCTTCACCCAATAAAAGCTGAAAAGGTGAGGCAAGCCCAGATGGAGGGGAGGGAGAGTGTTCCCTCAGCAGTTCAATACTGTGCTGCAGGACTGAATCCCAGCAGTATAGCATAATATTGGGGAAGGCCCAACCGCCTGCTCTCTGGGAAGAGACAGCTGCCTTAGAGCCTGCCTTGGTTGTGAGTAGGCCCAGATAAACCGCGTAAATATTTGCTGAAATTTCTGCAGATTGGTTTTGCTGAATTCCAGGGGTATGGTACGGAAGAAGTAGAGCAGTTTTGGGAAGTAGGTCATTTTAATTACGTTACATATGCCAACAAGGGTCAGGTGAAGGTTGTCAATTTGTTTAAGGGCTTTCTTGGTTTCTGCTCCAAGGGGGGATAGGTTCTCCGTAACAATTTCATCAATATTGGCAGAAATGAGAACCCCCAAATATTTAGCCTTCGGAACTACCAGGGCATTGGTCTTGGTGATTTCCTTGTATATCATTATTTGGGTTTTCTTTTTATTCAGTGCATACCCATGGATTTTCCCAAATTTTTGTGACTCCATTTCCAATGTCATTATAGCATTCTCGGGATCAGGGTAAGTTATGGCCAGGTCATTGGCATAAGCCATAATTTTAGTGTTACTGGCCTGCTTTCTCGTTTCCATAATAGCGGGGTTCCTTTCAATTTTCTTAATGAATGGGTCTATATAGAGGTAAAATAGCAAGTGGAGCAGGGACAGCCCTGTCTGGTGCCCCGGGAGATGTTGAATTGATCAGTAAGTCGCCCGTTGAGAGAAACACATGCCGTCGGCTTTTGATATAGAGCCCGTACTGCCTGTGTAAGTTTTGGCCCAAAACCCATCCTGCCCATGACACCCCACAAGAACCGCCAGGAGACCCGGTCAATTGCTTTTCAGTATCTAGTAGTATTAATGACATCGGATCCCTGCTACCTTTTGTCAGGTGATTCAAGTCACTCTTACCTGAAAGGCTGTGCAATCTTACCTGTAAGGTGCTTGTAGGGTTTTGCAGTGACGCTATGAGCCAAACTCCCTGAAACCTATCCTACCTCTGGTGGTTAGTAGATTCACGCGCCAAGATGCTGGATAGCTAAAAGGGAGAGTGGCCGGATCTGACGCTAATGTGAGTTCTTGTAGTCGACCTGCAAAACAACAAGCTCACCTTAGTTTCTTATACTCAAAAAGGGGTTGACACTCTCTCTCACTTTTTCTATACTGTAATTCTCCCAATCTATTTTCAGTTTTAGAAGTCCTACCTGCGATCTACTAAGAGAGGCTTCGCGTCCTGGAAGTGGTGTGGTGTGTCGGTACAGGTTAGCAGAGATGTGATGTTGAAGGAGATTCCGTTCGGGAGATGAAATGTTGAAAGATGTAGTTTCACTATAAAGATACAAATGCACAATTATATCAACTCTAAAAGAATGGTTCTAAATTAGCTCCACTTCCCATTGCACTTACTTTCTTGCTAACTGTTATAACTATCACCACTTCCACGTTTTCAGATGACTTGGGTTTCCTGCTTAAAGAACTAAAAGATATGTACATGCACATACAGCAAACAAAAATGTACACGTAACCTAAACAGAATTCACAATCTGTGTCCACTTTAAACAAATCACTAACTATGTCCTCTTTGAACACATTAAACAAAGTCTTTCTTTGTTGCAAAATTCTCCTCTTGTATTCAGAGAGAATGTTTCCAAAAATTGTTCTTTCCAAGTAGGTTGCTAGCGGTGGGCGCCTTAAGAAGAAAAGAGTTTGCACTTAGCTTTCTTAATCATGATGTAGCATTGTCCAGAATCCGTCCTTGAAAGAAGCACTGCAATCTGCGAGCCAAGAAGCAATTCTGAAGGTCTTCCGGAGATGCGCGATGTTTCCTCATGAAGGGCTGGAAGGCTAAGCGTCTTCCAGAAGCTCGGGTGTGGTTTTTATAGAGGAACCACACCCGAACGTTAAGACGCATGCGTGCCTTCCGACGCTATGTTTCTCTCCGTGCGCGCAGAGAGGAATGTCAACAAACGCGTCTTTCCAGAAGCGGAGCACACGCGTATTACAGAAAGCTAACCAAACGCGTGTTTCCGCTTGTCTGCAGAAACGAGGCAAAAGTCAATGTTGATTTAACCTAAGCTTTGGGAAAGCATACCGCTTCAAGTTACCACTTTCCAAATCACAAATTAACCCAAAGCTTACCCCGCCAAGAGTCACAAAAAGGAGATCAGTGTTACCATTGTATAATACATGCACAAACAATATTCCTGAAAGATCATACACATCAACACCTTAACACGGAGTGCAGGATGCACGGGACAGGGGTGGGTTTCCTAAATTAAATATAGTTTTTCCTTTTCTTTTTAACGTGCATGCTGCAGGCTTTTTCTCTTTATGGAGATGGAAGAGGCTGTGGTGTGATTTCATGACAGTACCCCCCTCGTAGAATCCCTCCTAACACAGTAGGAACAGGTTTGGGCTTATTAGGATACTTAGTATGAAAGATCTTCAGGACTTTGGGAGCATTTTGCAGATTCACCAATGGTTCCCAAGTTCTTTCCTCAGGACCGTAACCTTTCCAATCAACTAAATAATGTAATTTTCCATTTACTCTTTTGGAATCTAATACAGCTTTAACTTCAAATTCTGGAATTCCATCAACTTCAATAGCTGGAGGGTTTTTAAGGTGTCTGGTTCCAGGATTACAGGGTTTAATCAAAGACATGTGAAATACAGGATGAATGCGAAACCTAGCTGGTAATGTTAATTTCACACAAACAGGGTTAACCACCTTTTCTATAGAGAAAGGACCTATGAATCTGGGGCGGAAAGTTTTGTGACATTTCAACTTAAGATTCTTAGTTGCCAACCAGACCTTGTCTCCTACTGCATACTGAGGTGTTTCAGAACGATGCTTGTCGGCATACTTCTTTTGGGTTTCTTTGGCTTGTGCTAGATGTTGTTGAGCTTCTTGTTGAATATCAACCAGGTCTTTTACATAGTCAGAAACCGCTGGAACTAAAGTTGAACCTAAATCTGATCCTAGTATTTCTTTAGGATGATAACCAAAGGAGCAGAAGAAGGGGGACATACCAATAGAAGAGTGGTCAGCATTATTATAGGCGAATTCTGCGGCCCAAAGAACGTCTGACCACTCCTGATCGTGAGAGGCTAACAGGCAACGTAATAGTTGTTCAACAGTTTGATTTGTGCGCTCCGTTAACCCATCGGTTTGGGGATGGTAACTCGTAGAGGTACGAATTTCCATTTTCAAAGCCTTCCCCAAATTACGCCAAAAATGGGAAATAAACTGTGGGCCCCTGTCTGATATTAAGACTGATGGTATTCCATGTAATTTCACTACCTCTTTCATGAAAATTTGAGTTAATTCAGAAGCTGTGGGAAGCTTAGAAAGAGGTATGAAATGAGCATAGCGAGTGAAATGATCCACTACAGTGAGAATCGTAGTGTGACCTGTCTTGGAACGAGGTAATTCTACAATGAAATCAAGCGACACAGTATGCCAAGGCTGGGGTGGTAAAGTTAATGGCAAAAGGAGACCACTAGGAGCATGATGTTCAGGCTTGTTCTGACTGCAAACAGTGCAAGTATCCACGTAATGTTGTATGTCTTTATACAATGAAGGCCACCAAAACTTTCTCTTGATCAACTGATACATCTTTGTAACTCCAGGATGTATTGACAGAGAAGTATCATGATACAACTGCAAAACCTTTTTTTGAAGAGTTTCAACAGGTACAAATACTTGATTATTCATGTACAAAACATTTTCTTTCCATTGTAACGAAGGATAAGCTTTTTTCCAATCCTCCTCTGATTGAGATTGGAATGCTTCTTTAAGATCTAACACAACATCAGAATTTACAAGACCTACAAGAAAACGTTCAGCAGGAATAATCGGAAGTATAGGCTCTTGTCTTATGTTCATATCATCACTACCTCCAATTCTTGATAAAGCATCCGCTTTATTGTTTTCTTTTCCGGGACGATAGGTGATGATAAAGTCAAAATTGTTAAAAAACAGAGTCCACCTTAGCTGTCGAGCAGACAAGGCCTTTACAGATTTAAGTGACTGAAGGTTTCTATGATCTGTGTAAATGGTCACTGGATGTCTGGCCCCTAGCAAGTAGTGTCGCCATTCTTTGAAGACAGCTTTAATGGCAAGCAATTCTCTATCTGCTATGGCATAGTTCTGTTCTGTTGGATTAAGTTTTCTAGAAAAAAAGGCAACAGGATGCATCTGACCAGTGTTAGTGCTTCTTTGGGAAAGTATGCCTCCAATAGCGAATTGGGAAGCATCAGCCTCTACGATAAATGGTTGGGATGGATCTGGATGTTTTAGAATCGGAGCGGTAGTAAATTGAGTTTTCAATTTCTGAAAAGCTTTATTAGCTTCAAGATCCCATTCAAATCTCACATTTTTTCTCAGCAATTTTGTGATTGGGGTGATTATTTGTGAGAAATCCTTAATGAATCGCCTATAGAAATTTGCGAATCCCAAAAAGCTCTGGATTTGTTTAACACTGTTTGGGATGGGCCAGTCAATGATGGCTTGCACCTTTTTTTGATCCATCTCTATGCCAGAAGGACTGAGGATATACCCCAAGAAATCCACGGTGGTAACATGGAACAGGCTTTTCTCTAGTTTCACAAATAGAGAATTCTGTAAAAGCTGTTTCAAAATGGCTCGTACTTGCTTCACATGCTCAGTAACATTCTTGGAGTAAATGAGAATATCATCAATATAGACGATACAACATACGTCAAGAAATTCCCTTAGAACCTCATTTATGAAGAACTGAAATGCTGCTGGAGCGTTGCAGAGTCCGAAGGGCATGACTTGATACTCATATAGTCCAAATTTCGTGCGGAAAGCAGTTTTCCACTCATCACCCTCTCGGACTCTTACTAGGTGATAGGCTCCTCGCAAATCTAGTTTAGTATAGATTGCTGCATCTTTAATTTGGTCAAGTAAAGTCGGGATCAAGGGCAATGGGTATCTATTCTTGACAGTCATGTTGTTAATTGCGCGATAGTCGATACAAGTGTGCAATTCCCCTCCCTTCTTTGGTATAAAAAATAAAGGAGAGGAGACTGGGGACTTAGAGTGTCTAATAAATCCATTTGCAAGATATTCATCCAAATATGACCTAAGATGTTCGTTTTCTTTCTCTGTAAGGGCATAAATTCTGCTGCATGGTAATGTAGCTCCTGGAACAAGGTCAATTTGACAATCATAATCCCTGTGTGGTGGCAAGGTATTGGCTTTAGTCTTGTCAAATACATCCAGTAGGTCCTGATAGTCTTCTGGTACCCCTGAAATAGTTAGTACACTCTGAATTTGTTTAGGAAAATTATAGCCCTGAACTATGAGATCAGTACCAGGATATTGCCTAAAACACTTTGCATGACAGTAATCAGATTTGAAGAGAATGGTTCTGTTAACCCAATCTATATAAGGGTTGTGGAGGACTAACCAAGGAATACCCAAGATTAAACCAAACTGAGGGGCATCAATTATATCAAAGGTTATATCTTCACTGTGTTTAGTTGCACATAACATAGTTAAGATCTCAGTGTGATGTTGTATTGGACCTGAAGTTAGTTCTTTTCCATCCACGGCCCTGACTATTTCTGGGGATTTTTTCTCGGTTCTTTGCAAACCTAACTTCTCAAACAATTGGGTGTCAATAAAATTGCCAGTGGCTCCTGAATCTATTAAAGCATCCACGGACCAAGAGCGGGTGTTGTCTAATTGAGATTGAAGTAGTACTCTCATACTAAGATGACTATGGGAGATAGTTGGAGCATTAGAGGCCAAACTAAGCTGCTTACCCGATAAACTGACCTCCTGGTCTATCGAGCTTACAAGTTTTCCGCCTGCGATATCGCATTGACATCGACTGATTTTGTTTTAGGTTTTGTGGGTCGAGTTGGGCATTCTTTGACAAAGTGCCCAGATTTCCCACAATACATACACTGATTTAATTTTCTCCTCTTCTCTCTTTCGTCTTTGGACAGAGGACCTCTTACTGTCCCAATTTGCATTGGTTCAGTTGGATCCTGCCTAGGCGTGGTTTCATTTTTAGAATTTGTTTTGTCTTTAGATAAAAAGAACTTGAAATCTGTCTTCCCTTTTTCTCCCTTTCTTTCCAGTATGCGGTGATTCAACTTAACTACCAGATCTATAAATTCTTCGCAGCCAGTGGGAGGATCAAGGATCCGAGTAACCATGTCTTTTAAATCATCCTTCAAACCCCTATAGAACAAAGACACTCGTTTGTCTTCTGGCCATTCAGCTTCTATTACTAACCTGTTGAAAGAGGAGATGTAATGTAAAAGATCTGAAGACCCTTGCTTTAAACTTAATAGTTCGTGATCGGCCGACTGCACAAAGACATGTTTGGCAAATAGTTTTTTCATGGTATTTTTAAATCGCCTTAGATCGTATAAAATGGCATCATCCCTTTCTACATAGGGTACAGACCAGAGAGCTGCCTCACCACCCAAATAAGAGAGGATAAAAGCCACCTTCGCTGAATCATCTGGAAATGCAGTGGGTTTAGCTACGAAATGCAAATGGCACTGATTTAAAAATATAGCAAACTTGTTGCAGTCCCCATAGAATCTCTCTGGCGGTGCCAAGGGTACAGAAATAGGGGTAACAACCTGAATTTGAGTGGATGCAGAAGGGGAACTAGATGCGTCTCCCCTATACAGAGTTTGCAGTGGAGGTTGGAAGGTAGCTGGTCTAATAGGAGAAGTCCAAGATGTTTTAGGAGTTTGCAAATTATTTTGTAGTTCAGAAACGTCCCTACGTAGCTCTGCATTCTCGTGCCTAATCTGCGCTAACATAACTGCTATGTCTTGAAGAGACACCTCACCTGTTTGGTCCATAGCGTCTGGGCAAAACTGTTTTCCGTGTGCTTAGCCTTCTGTCAGGTGATTCAAGTCACTCTTACCTGCAAGGCTGTGCAATCTTACCTGTAAGGTGCTTGTAGGGTTTTGCAGAGACGCTATGAGCCAAACTCCCTGAAAACTATCCTACCTCTGGTGGTTAGTAGATTCACGCGCCAAGATGCTGGATAGCTAAAAGGGAGAGTGGCCGGATCTGACGCTAATGTGAGTTCTTGTAGTCGACCTGCAAAACAACAAGCTCACCTTAGTTTCTTATACTCAAAAAGGGGTTGACACTCTCTCTCACTTTTTCTATACTGTAATTCTCCCAATCTATTTTCAGTTTTAGAAGTCCTACCTGCGATCTACTAAGAGAGGCTTCGTGTCCTGGAAGTGGTGTGGTGTGTCGGTACAGGTTAGCAGAGATGTGATGTTGAAGGAGATTCCGTTCGGGAGATGAAATGTTGAAAGATGTAGTTTCACTATAAAGATACAAATGCACAATTATATCAACTCTAAAAGAATGGTTCTAAATTAGCTCCACTTCCCATTGCACTTACTTTCTTGCTAACTGTTATAACTATCACCACTTCCACGTTTTCAGATGACTTGGGTTTCCTGCTTAAAGAACTAAAAGATATGTACATGCACATACAGCAAACAAAAATGTACACGTAACCTAAACAGAATTCACAATCTGTGTCCACTTTAAACAAATCACTAACTATGTCCTCTTTGAACACATTAAACAAAGTCTTTCTTTGTTGCAAAATTCTCCTCTTGTATTCAGAGAGAATGTTTCCAAAAATTGTTCTTTCCAAGTAGGTTGCTAGCGGTGGGCGCCTTAAGAAGAAAAGAGTTTGCACTTAGCTTTCTTAATCATGATGTAGCATTGTCCAGAATCCGTCCTTGAAAGAAGCACTGCAATCTGCGAGCCAAGAAGCAATTCTGAAGGTCTTCCGGAGATGCGCGATGTTTCCTCATGAAGGGCTGGAAGGCTAAGCGTCTTCCAGAAGCTCGGGTGTGGTTTTTATAGAGGAACCACACCCGAACGTTAAGACGCATGCGTGCCTTCCGACGCTATGTTTCTCTCCGTGCGCGCAGAGAGGAATGTCAACAAACGCGTCTTTCCAGAAGCGGAGCACACGCGTATTACAGAAAGCTAACCAAACGCGTGTTTCCGCTTGTCTGCAGAAACGAGGCAAAAGTCAATGTTGATTTAACCTAAGCTTTGGGAAAGCATACCGCTTCAAGTTACCACTTTCCAAATCACAAATTAACCCAAAGCTTACCCCGCCAAGAGTCACAAAAAGGAGATCAGTGTTACCATTGTATAATACATGCACAAACAATATTCCTGAAAGATCATACACATCAACACCTTAACACGGAGTGCAGGATGCACGGGACAGGGGTGGGTTTCCTAAATTAAATATAGTTTTTCCTTTTCTTTTTAACGTGCATGCTGCAGGCTTTTTCTCTTTATGGAGATGGAAGAGGCTGTGGTGTGATTTCATGACACCTTTGCTGCGTCAAGCAGGGTAATCGCCCGCCTGACGTGCTCCGTAGTGCCTTTGTTTGGGATAAAGCCGTTTTGCCATTCTGACTAGGGACTCTGCTACAAAGGATATTCTGATTGCCATTATTTTAGAGAAGACTGTAGAGTCGCAGTTAATTAGTGTAATAGGTCTGAATGAGCCCATTTCTAGCGGTGATTTGTCTCAATATCCTGTCCAGAGTTAACCATGAGGACCAGAGTCGTTCCTGCTCTCTATAGTTTTTCCTAAAGATCACAAATTAGCAACTTTTCCTTCCTATTTTTAAGCATGGGCTGAAAATTCGTTCCGCTCACGGAATTTGCGGATTTACCGCGATTTCGCGATCCGCGAATCTCGCGAAATCGCGGTAAAATCCGCGAATCAGCGGGGACGAATTTTCAGCCAAGCACTTACAGGGTTACAGCAGCAGGTGCAAAAGTTGAATCTAATTTTTTGTAACCTTTTACAAAAGGGTTACAAAGAAATTAACTTCAACTTGGGCATCTGTTGCTGTTAGCCTGTAAGTGCTTCCTGGCGCCTCGTTGCCTACTTGCAACTATTCTCTGACCGTGCTCTGACCCTTGAAGCAGGGTCAAAGAATAGTTACAAGTAGGCAATGAGGCGCCTGTCAAATTAAACCTCAACAGGAAGCACCGACAGATATAAAAACAAGCATTTGCAATGCAATAGGTCTCGCATTAGGAAAGTTTGAGCTATTGGTCTTGTAAATGACATTTTTTTTATGTGTTGGTTTTGAAAATAGCTAAATTAATAGCTTTGTCATTTACAATGCCAATAGTTATAACTTTCGCAAATGTGACACCTATAGCATTTGTAATGCAACATGTTTTGTATTTACGTGACTTAGATGTATAGATATTACAAATTACAATGGCTTTTAATTTTTTTAAATAATTAATACTTAAATAAAAGTGATTTTAATTTATAATGGCAATAGCTTAAACTTTTGTAAATAACTTTTGTGAAGATTATGTTTCAGTGTATTTTATTGTGACGAAAATCTAAGAACAGAAGTGAAATATTAACATCTTTTTGTGACATTTGTAATAAAGCTTGAAACATTGAGAGAACATATTTGAACCAGTTGTTGTTGAATGGTTGCGCAGATTGATGCTGGGGTGGCGCTGAGTGGTGCTGTGGTGGTGCTGAGTGGTGCTGTGATGATGCTGAGTGCTGCTGTGGTGGTGCTGAGTGATATTGGGATGGTGCTGAGTGATGCTGGGGTGGTGCAGAGTGGTGCTGTAGTGGTGCTGAGTGATGCTGTGGTGGTGCTGAGTGATGCTGTGATGGTGCTGAGTGGTTCTGTGGTAGTGCTGGGTGATATTGTGGTGGAGCTGAGTGATCCTGTGGTGGTGCTGAGTGATGCTGTGGTGGCGCTGAGTGGTGCTGTGGTGGTGCTGAGTGGTGCTGTGGTGGTGCTGAGTGATGCTGTGGTGGTGCTGAGTGATGCTGTGGTGGTGCTGAGTGGTGCTGTGGTGGTGCTGAGTGATAATGTGGTGGTGCTGAGTGATGCTGTGGTGGCGCTGAGTGATGCTGTGGTGGCGCTGAGTGGTGCTGTGGTGGTGCTGAGTGATGCTGTGGTGGTGCTGAGTGGTGCTGTGGTGGTGCTGGGCGATAATGTGGTGGTGCTGAGTGATAATGTGGTGGTGCTGAGTGATAATGTGGTGGAGCTGAGTGATGCTGGAGTAGCGCTGATTGATGATGTGGTGATGCAGAGGGCAGAAAGGCACAAAAAGCAGTCTAACGAAGGGCAGAAGGGCAGAAAAACAAGAGAAAAATGAGTTTAACAGAGAGTAGAAAGGGCACAAAAAACCAGTCTAACAGAGGACAGAAGAGCACAAAAACAAGGGAAAAACGAGTCTAACAGAGGGCAGAATGGCACGAAAAATGAGTCTAACAGGGGGCAGAAAGGCACAAAAACGAGTATAACAGAGGGCAGAAGGGCACAAAAAACGAGTCTAACAGAGGGCAGAAGGGCAGAAAAACAAGGGAATAACAGAGGGCAGAAGGGCACAAAAAACGAGTCTAACAGGGGGCAGAAGGGCAGAAAAACAAGGGAAAAACAAGTCTAACAGAGGGCAGAAGGGCAGAAAAACAAGGGCAAAACGAGTCTAACAGAGGGCAGAATGAATCCCGCCCCGCGTGTTTGTCCATGAAGATGCCACCGTTTTGTGCAATACCTCTAGTCAACTGGAGTACTTTCTACTCTCTAATGAGTAAGTGCTCCCTTGTTGGCTAAATGTATAGGGGCAGATTTTCAATAACTGGTGCATCCCCAGGGATGCAGCAGTTATTGTGCGCCGCAGCTCCGCGGGCCCTATCTCCCCAATGTTGCATCAAGCCTTGCGCCTGCTTCAAGCAGGCGCAGGGTTTTGACGCAGCATTGGCCTAAAAGTGACTGAGTGAATTCTTGTAGAATTCACTCAGCTACTTTGAGGAGGCGTTCCTGCACAGGAACGCCCTCCCCTGCGCCGGAACACCTCGTGATGGCGCAGGGCTTTATAACGTGACGCATCTCTCAGATGCTTCACGTTGTTAATACCCAGCACCATGGCCCATCTTTTGTGCTGCCGCTTCGTCACAACAGTGACGCAACTGCGGCACAAAAGAGGCGCAAGCGGCTTGTAAATCTGCCCCATAGTGCTTTAACTACACTTTAGCTGCGTAAAGGGCCAGAAGATGTGTCTCCAGTGACCATGTGTGCCTGTGCCTGTGTTACAGGCACACATGGTCACTGGAGGCACGTCTTCTGGCCCTTTACACAGCTGCAGTGTATTAAAAGCACTATACATTTTCCCAATGAGGGAGCACTTACTGGATTAGCCAGTAGAAAGTACTCCAGGGCAAATCGCAAAAAAATCCACGATTTCGCTGGAAAATCTGCAAATTCGCAGATTTTTTTGCGATTTCACGGGGAAATCTGCGAATTCGCGGAACACGAATTCGCAAATTTCGCCCATGCTTACTATTTTTCCTAATTGAAAACCTCAAAGTTTCACCCTGAACACCAGCCTTTAGTGTGTCCCAGACAGTCATGGTTGAGGGAGTTCCAGTGTTTATTTCCAGGAACTCCTGAATCCATCCTTGCATGTATATCCGATAGCCTGCGTCTTGCAAGAGGGCTTTCTCAAAGCTTCACCTTGGAACCTCCTTCCAGTTCCCTAATCCCTTGATTTTTAATATAAGTGGATTGTGGTCTGACATGAAACAAGGTGCGATGTCTTTGGTGCATTTACTAAGTAGTGAGGATGAGATAAAAAAGTAGTCTAATCTGGCAAATGTATGATGCGGGGCACAAAAGTAGGTGTAGCCAGGTTGAGCAGGGTTTAAACTAGCCCAGCCAATGAGTCTGAATTAACTTGGTAAGTGCTTGGTAAACTAGGAGCTTTCTGCCTTTATACCTCCATTTGTTGTCTATTTTCCAATCACTGGGCAGATGTATGTTAAGGTCGCCACAGAGGATGATTGGGGTGGGTCAGTGGGCTAGCTCCCCTGAGACCAGGTCGATGATTCCTGGGTCATCTGTACTGCTGCCGTAGAGTGAGCAAAGGGTGAAAGGGAGATTAGGAGGGAGGTGGCATTCGGATATTACCCATCCGGCCAGTGAGTCCAATTTGACATTGGGATTTTTAAGAGAAAGTCTCCTGTCTACCATGATTCCTACCCCTTTTTTTTGACGCCCTGTGTAGTGGGCCCCACAACCTTAAACCCCAGTGTGTCTAATAGGTATTTCTGTGAGCCCTCTATATGGGTCTCCTAGAGGCAGATGATGTTACCCCCCAGAAAGTGCAGACCTTGCGCTAGGTTTTGTCGTTTTGAGGCATCATTCAGCCCGCAAATGTTGGCAGAGACAAACCTAAGCGAATCTATCTTGGCATTTAAGTATTTTAAGGAAACATAAGAAAGATATTTCTCGAACCTTAGAATGTGTTTCACCTAGTGAGTTCTTTAACCTCGCCCAATGTCTCGATAAGTGAGTGTGTAAGTGTGTGCATACAAGAAAGTGGCCTTGGTTCTCCTGTGTCATTTTAGGTGCCCGCCCCTCCCCCCTCTTCAGAGCAATCAGGAATAACCTGAACGATGGTGGTCAGTCATGAGTCCCGACTGCCGACCATGCCTAAAAAACCAAATTAATCATTCATTCGGCTAGTGGCCCCTTTTTAGCAAAGAAAGAAAAAAAAAGAAGAGCTGCCTGCTTGGTCAGTCATACACTTTACATAGAGCTGTCCTAGTGTAGCCAATGCCATAACCCCAGGAGGCTTGAAGAGTTAAAAAAGACTATACGAAGAAAATAAAGACAAAAAGAAAAGAAAAAGGGCCGGAGGGCCCTAAGTGGTGAACTTTTTATCTAAGGCTCTTCTTGGATTTCAGCTCGTTCAGGTATTCATCAGCCTTAACTTCAGACAAAAAGGCTTTGGTGACCCCGTGGAAGATTACTTTAAGTCTGGCGGAGTTCATTTGGTAGACTTCTGCCCCCAGCTGCTGAAATGGAGAAATTAATTGTCTTAGGTGCTATCTCCGCTCTACTGTCTGGTGGGAAAAATCGGATTTTGCGAAAAATGCTATGCCGTTAGCCCCTTTTTTGGAGTTTGGGCGAGCCTGGTCATAAATTAGCTGTGTAAGGAGAAAATTGCCAAAATATACCAGAAACACCCTTGGCTGACCCCCCGACTGCATGCTGCCATCGGGCTTCTGCCTCTGATTAAAGGGAAAGCGGTGCGCCCTCTGCACCTCACGGTCCCAGTCCCAGCCTGGTTGGTCAGGTAAGGATTCCTGCAAGAGTTTTACGATGAAGCACCTGGGATCGTCCCCTTCCTTCCCCTCCAGAATTCCAAGCAGGCGGAGATTATTTCTGCGCTGGCGGTTCTCCTGCTCCTCCATCTTAGACATTAGATCTACCAGGCAAGCAGTGTTGGACTCGCTCTGCTGTTTGGCTGCCGTGGATTCTGTTTCCAGGTGCTTGGTGTGAGCCTCAACCATGGGGGCACGATCACTTATATCTGTACAAATTTTGTTCAGCCGCCTTAGGCCTCTCTGCAGTTTCTTAGCAGCACCTTTGGCTATGCGTTTGTCTGCCTGGACCTCCTCCTGAAACTCTTTAATTGAAGCTAGGATAGAAGCTAAGGAGGGCTCAGCAGTGTCTACGGGCAGGATTTTTGCTTTTCCCCACTGTGTTTTGCTGGTATTGTCCTTCCTCATCCAGGGGGTAAGACATTTGTGAGCCAGAGAAGTCCCATTTCAATTGGCTGCGCCGTTTGCCCTTGCTTCTGGCTTTCTTTGGTCGCTGAACCGTACCAGTGCCTTTAGTTGAGACCTCACTATCGCCCTCGCTTGTGTCGAACCCCCCTCACCCGATGAGGTGGGTGTGCCGTCGGAGACTGAGTAGAAGGGCTCAGGCCCTGTTTCTGGAGTCCAAGGAACTTGTGCACCAGCGGTAGCTTCTAGGCTCTGGATAAAGTTGGCTATGCCACTCATATTATCCTCCGGGGCTGTGAAAGGGGTGCCAGGATTGACAATGTCAGAGCCATCTCCCAGATTCTGTGCTACAGAGGGCAGGGTTGAAAGAATGTGTTGCTCGGTTGCCCCATTTAGAGGATCAGCAGCGGGAGCGCATGGAGAGATACCCGGGTTCATGACAGAGTCCAGTGGTCCGGCTTAGGTACCTGTGTTGGCGTGCGGCCCTTCCCCTGGTGCAGCTGCTACTGAGTCAGTCTCTTGGACAGTCTCTTGGTTAAGTGTTGAGCCGGCCTCTTGCTGCAAGCCAGGTGCAGGTCCCGGTGTGGTCAGCCTGGTCAGTTGGATCAAGGGGGCAGTCTCAGGGAGAGGCGCGGGTGCAAGGGTCTTGTAGTTAATGCCAGAGGATTGGGCTTTAATGCCTAGAAACATTTTTACTAGAGGCGGCTGCATAGCTGTCGAGTCTTTTAAGTCTTTAGGCTCCCCACTTCCCCCTGCTTTCCCCAATGACTTTTTACTGCCACTAACCTTGTGCCTGGCTTTTGCAGTGCACCATCCATGGGTTCTCTGGGCTCAGGGATGGCTGCTGTCTTCGCCTTGCTGCCCCTCCTGTGCATGCTGGAGTTACTGCCCAAGTGCCCAAAGTGCAGCCGCCGCCTAGTCCCGCCAAGTCTGTGAGTAAAAGATGCTGTAGATGAAAGTCCGGGTCCAAGAACTTTGTAAGGAACACAATCCAGGTCAGGATGTGGATCAAGCACCAGGCGGGCAGCACATGGAGGTCCGCCGGGAAAATAAAGAGGAAAGAAGCTGCTGTGTCAGTGGCAGCGCGCCGCTGAGGATGAGAGCCTCCGGCCAGCAGCCTCTGCATCGGAGTGAGCAACCGTGTCAGCATCGCATCGCGACTAGCCGATAATCCATGTGTCTGGCGTGAGCAGCCGAGCAGGCGTGGGTACTCACGCTGACTCCATCTTGCTACGCTAGTTCAAATGTGTCAATTACCTTCAAACATGTCAATTACCTAACATCCGTCTCACAAGGAAAAGAAAGAAAAATAATGATGGCTCCTTTTATCTCTCAAAGAAGGAAACATTATAGCGTTGCCCCTCCCATGCGGTTTCTTCTTTTGTGGTCCTTATGACACCTTAATGATGTGGTGTCACTCTACTAGTTAGTCCATCGTATGATTAGTTTTTGATGTAGGCACAGACTCCTTTTTATTTTCCTGCATACTTCCAATTACTGTTTATGGGACAGAACTGGTTTTCTTTGCCTCCCAGTTTTGACACCAGTAAGAAATTACAAAGTAACAGGCTGTGTCTTCTGGTTCTAGGTCAATGTCTCACCAAACTATTCAACAATGAACTTTGTAGGAATGTTCTTAAATTGAAAAATGTTGCACGTTTAGTACAATTAATGAAACATTCAGAAAACTCCATTGTATTGAACTAATAGAAAAATGCAGCATCCGGAGAAAATGCACGTTGAAAAAGCATTTGGATGCATATGTCAGCTTTCAAATGATTTACCTCAATTAAAATAAATTATATGGTATTATCTTAAACATTTATAATAGAAAATAAAATGATAGTGCTTCACCAGCATATTATCACATGAAAGTGGTGAACATCAACTATGGCTTACTGTTAAATATTTGCACAGGCCAACAATTGTAATTATTCTTAAAAATCATTTTTCGAATATTGTTTATTACTCTCTAAAAAAATCATGTTCTTTGTAGTAAATGTCAGCTTCATATCTACTAATATCACATATTTGCACCACATTGTTCTTTTAGAGCACAATAATAAAAAGCAATAGAAATGCTAGGCCATGTTATTAATCCATGTTACTTTGGTAAATATAAACACTTATAAATCAGTTTTCTCATATTAAAGCTTGCTTATTGCTTTCTAATAAAAAGTAGTTATACTATTTTTACAAGCACATCTTTTACAGTTTCAAGGACGCTTTTACGGTGCTGCGACTTAGTTTCTATTTTCTTTGCACTACGTGTGTAAATGCACTTTCAGGTTTTTATGTCTTATATCAGTAAATGTGTCATGAGTGATAAAATCTGATATCACGCTTCATCCGCACTATCTACTATTCTAGCTCAGTGGACTGTGATTCAGGTTGCAGAAGAGGAGCATCTTTAGCTTCACACCTTTAACAGAGTTTTTTACTGCCACGCGCTTCTGTCTATTCCTGAGTTCCTCCATAGGATCTTACAATGGTTCTGAGGGTTCTCACCCTTCCCCCATTCCAGCCTTTGGATTTAGTGGATCTCAAGTTGTTGAATCAAGAAAAAAAATGTTTTGCCATTTGCTCAGGATGTCGTGTTGGGGAACTAGGCGCATTACTTTCAATTTCCCCTTTCACTCTGTTTTTCATAGACAAGGTGGTCTTGCATCCTAGTCCTTCATTTTTACCTAAAGTCCCATCTGCTTTACACTGCTTTCAGGATATTGTCTTAACAGTGATTTTTCCTGAGCCCTTCCTAGCCGAAGAAGAAACTTTTCAGACTCTGGACTTGCGTAGAGCCATTTCTGTAAATGTTGAACAGAAAAGCTCCCTTTCGCAAGTTTGATATGTTATTTGTCGCCTATGGTTTACCAAATAAGGGGTCTCGTCTTTTCACGTCAAGTCTATCCTGGTTGATTAAGTCCTTCATACTCTTGTGTTATGAACAATACCAGGCTCCTCTTCCATCTGTAATAGACCAGAGATCCGCTAGAGAGTTGTCAGCCGTCTGGGCTTCTTTTCGATGGGCCTCATTGAGAGACATTTGCTGTGCCGCTAAGTGGATATCTCCTCATACTTTCTTTTCCCATTATTGAGTTCAGTTAGGGGAAGGTTTTTCTACTTCATAAGGGGATACTGTCTTGGTGTCTGTGTATCAGATATATAATTTGTACCAATGTACCAATGGTCACTAATATTAATACAACTTTTTGATGGAATTCGCCTGATTTTGTTGTGGTGTTCTATAAACAATCCAAATCTGCGTAGGTAGTCTCTTCCAGGAAAGGACTGTAGCAGGGAAGATGGACGAGTTGCTAATGCTCCGATTACTTACTGGTAATCTTCATTACTCTAAATCCAAGTCATCCACGATACAGTCATTTTTCCCACTCTCCCACACAGGGATGGGATTGAGTACAAGCATGCTGGTTTCTCTTTCGGAAGCTTGCAAATGTGCAGGATGTGATGTGATGTGATGTGATGTGATGTGATTTTGTCCGCCTACCGGACAGTGGCAACCATATTTGTAGGATTTTCATGTCAGCTAGGAAACAGGTTCTGCAGGACAGAGATGAAATTTTGCAGGTAAGGACTGTATTGGGGAAGACTTGGACACGGAGAAATGAAGACTACAGGCAAGTAGCCAGGGCATTCCCTGCCACGGAAATATGAAGCTTTACTAATGGCTGTGACTTTATCTGTAAAACTGACAAGACAAATAGAGCATCATCTGAAAGAGGTCCTAGGCAGATTGGTCTGGCATAGCATGTAGGCAGTAGCAACCTGATGAAGGAATTACTGGAGTCATGAGTCAGACTGTGAGCCCTACTTCCATCATGTATAGGAAGTATACTGCACCTGTAACTTTGTACACAGGGAACAGCATTGTCCAGTTTCCATTATGTCATGCTTCAATTGTGCTTTAATAAAGATATTTCTGGTACCTCCCAAGAAACCAATTTGTCTCAGGTTAACATTGCTCATCTTGCATTAACAATAGAATATCCTTGAAAATATACAACTGATCTACAAAAGAAAATTGTAAATATATATATATATAAAATCATGTACAAGGAATCCTCGAGGTGAACGTATGTAGAAAAGACAGTTGTGCCAAAAGTGTATAGTTTGATTTTTGGAAAAAAAGTCCAGATATCTAAAGGCCATGTGTGTCTTTCTGCATTTATTTCAAGCCAAATAATAAAATGACCGCTGACGTGTTTCTCCCATATGGCTGTCTAGATAAAGTGTGTTAAATAAAAAGCAATTCACACCCCAGGGACATGGATCAGATAGAATGCTTAACAGTTACAATACAGATTTTCTTTTCCAAGAGTTATCCGTTGAATAATAAGTCAAAAGCTTCAAATATTCTTCTTACTTTACATAACCTAAAATATCATAACATCCAGCAGATTAATAGTGTGGTCAGGAAAATTGAAAAGGAGCAGTTATTTCTTGCAGATCAGCATTGCACAAATAAGGTCTGGATTCAGTAAAACTTCTCCAAGAAACAAAACTCACAGTTAAACTGTTGTATTCTCTACACTTATGTCTTGTTGTATCTCTTTAAGACTTACATTCCATGTTTCTGATGTCATACTCTACTGTATTCTTTCTGGTCAGTTAGCTCCCTGCTTTCTGATGGGAACACCAGTTATTCTCTGTAGTGCATAATAAATGCTTATTATTCCTTCATCTCAGGAAAGGGGTCCACAGAGATTTAATAATGGATTTTCCAGCAGTGAGAGGAATAGATTTTAAGGGAGTATGTGCAGTAGGTGTGGAAGTACTTTTCATACTTCTGATTTCAAGAAATGCTTTGCTATTGACAAAGTGTGTAGGAAGTGTGGGAGGAAAGGTCATTTCTTTAAGATGTGTAGGGGCGTAAATGCTGATAAAGTGGCTGTTGTGGAAAATAGGGTAGTAGTGAGAGATGGTGTTGCTGTTGAGGGCGCCAACAAAATATTGTGTTTGGGTGAGGATGGTGTGAGTGAAGGTGAACCGGGTAGAAGGCAGAGGCCTAAAGCCCAATTCTTTATTGACCAAAAAGAGGTCAAGTTGATGGTCGATCCTGGGTCATTGTGGACTATTATCCCTAAAGATATGTACTTAGAGAATTGGAAAGATGTGCAGTTACTGGCAAGTGACATTAGTCCCTGTGGTTATCAGGGAGAAAGTATAGAACTGATCGGATATATGGTATGCGAAATATCATTTAAGGATCGTTCCACAAAAGGAAAGGTGTATGTAGCCAAATCAGGTCCTGAGATTTTAGGTTGGGGAGAGCAGTATGACCTTGGTATAGTTATCAACCCTAGAGCTGGACAACAGGTAATGGTTGTAGATAGCATAACCACTGAGTCAATTGCTGAAGGGATGAATGTTTTGTTTGATGAGCACATTGGGGAGTTGAGAGGTTATGTGCATAAGATTGTAGTGCGTGATGATGCTGTACCTATGCAACACAGGGTGAGGAAGGTTCCATTTATTGCACGTGGGGAAGTAAAAAAAATGTTGAAGGAGATGCTAGACCAAGGGGTGATAGAACAGATCGATACGTCACCTTGGATTTCTCCCGTGGTTATTACGACCAAATCCGAAGGAAAATTTCGTTTTTGTGTGGACCTTCGCACCTTGAACCAAAACATTGTAGTGGACAATTTCCCATTACCGAACATTAATGAGTTAGTTTTGTCACTAAAAGGGGGAAAGTATTTTTCTAAGCTGGATCTCCGCAGCGCTTATCACCAAATCAAATTACATCAAGACTCCAAAGCATTAACAGCTTTTATAACAACTGAGGGAATATATCAGTTCACACGTATGCCTTTTGGACTTGCCTCTGCAGCTGGAGTATTTCAACGAATGATGGGGGCTGTACTAAAAGGAGTGAACAATGTGGTATAACTATATTTCCAAGATGATGTCTTGATATTTGGGGAAACTGTTGAGGAACACAATTTGATTTTGAAAACAGTTTTGGAGAGGATGGAACAAGCCGGGTTGACTCTAAAGAAAGAGAAATGTAAATTTGCGGTGGAGGAAGTCGAGTACCTTGGATATACTCTGTCAGTTGATGGGGTTAAACCTAAGAGAGATTTATTAGAGTCTATCAGAAACGCACCTGCTCCGTTTGACAAAGATCAGTTGAGGTCTTTTCTTGGCCTCATTGAGTACTACGCTAAGTTCATAAGAGATTTTGCAGGGAAAACTGAAAAGATTAAGGTGTTGTTGAGGATAGGATGCAAGTTTGTGTGGGGTGTGGAACAAGAAGATTGCTTTCAAAAGATCAAATCAGAAATTTGTGAAGCTGGTATCTTAACACCGTTTGATACCAACCGTAAGTCAGTTTTGACTGTGGATGCGAGTGCTGTGGGAGTTGGTGCGGTGTTAGCTCAAGTGCATGAATCTGGACTCAAGACTGTGGCATTTGCGTCGAGAACGCTCACAACGGCAGAGAGGAATTACTCTATAATTGAGCGGGAGGCTCTAGCAGCAGCATGGGGTTGCGAGTATTACAGAATGTATTTGTGGGGGTTCAAGTTTACGTTGTTGACAGATCACAAACCCTTAGTTAAAATTCTATCACCTGGCGGGGCTGGCAAGGGTTCAGCGAGGTTGGCTAGACTTGCTGCGAGAATTCAGGAGTATTTGTACACTGTTGAGTATATTCCGGGTTGGAGGAACTACCAAGCTGATGGTCTCTCTAGACTTCCACTACCTTGGGAGATAGTGGACAAGTTGGAGGTAAAATCACTCAATTCTGAAGGGTCTGTGGCTTCTGTGGATGAAGTTGTGGATATGTGTGCTGGAGCAGTTAGCAAGAGCTATTGGGATACCTCCATGGCTAAGGACGAGGTGTTAAGAGAGGTGAAAGACCTAATTGTGAAGGGTCCAAGGAGAGAGAGTTGCTTATCCCCTGCTCTTCGTCCATACCTGAAAGTTCTGGAACAGTTGTCTGTTTTGGACAAAGAAGGTTTCATGATTTTAAAGGAGGATAAGTTTATTCCCCCACAGGAGGTGAGGTTTACTCTATTTAAGTTAGCCCATGAGGGCCACCTAGGACAGTCCCTCACCAAGAGGAGAGTTAGAGAGAATTTCTGGTGGCCCGGTATGGACTTGGAGATTTCTCAGTGGGTGGAAAGATGTACAGACTGTGTGGAGAGCGAGAAGAGGCTTAAAGTTGGTTGTCAATCTGGTTGTGGCACAATAGTAGACCCAGGGAGTCCTTGGCACACCATATGTCTCGATTTCATTGGCCCGTTTTACCAGTTGAGTCAAGACATGAGGTTTGGTTTTGTGGTTGTTGATGTTTCTTCAAAGTGGTTGGTAGTTAAGTTCATGTAGGAGATCACTACGAGCAGCACTATTACCATGTTGGGTGATATTTTCAGAGAGGAAGGTTTTCCAACGAGAATTATCACTGATAATGGGACGCAATTGACTTCCCTGGAGATGGCTAATTTTTTGGGAAAATTTGGTATTGCACATTCAAGGACCTCACTTTACAACCCTCAGGGGAATGGAATAGTTGAGAGGGTGAACCGGATGGTTAAAGGAGCGATTCAGATGGCCATTTCATCCAGGGCAGATGTGAGAGGATTGGTTAATGACCTGGTTTGGGCCTATAGAACTACTGAAAATGGTGTGACTGGGAAGATTCCTTTCAGTGTCATGAGAGGGCGTTCACCTGGTACCAAACTTGTCGCTGCATGGATGAAAGAGTATCTGGACGCCGGCGTTCCTGGGGGCCCTGATAATGTGAGTGAACCAGCCAGTAGGTGCAATTTTGCAGTGAATGATTGGGTGAAAGTAAAACCTGGACGAGTTGGCGTTGGGTTGACAAAGTTCAGAGGACCATTTAAGGTCAAGTCTGTCCATAAAAGGTTTGTGACTTTATTTAATGGAGAGAGTTGGAATTTGAGGCGTGTGGCACTGTATAAGAAGGCTGATTGTGGGGTCGGTGTGTCTTCATCTAACCGCGGGTTGGAGTCAAACAGTGGTATTGGTGCTAGTAGAGGTCAGAGAGAGAGGAGACCTCCGAGTTACTTACATGATTTTGTTTGTGAGTGACGTCTGTCCGTGTAATGGAGAGCATGTGCTTATTATTTTGGTTTTTTTTATGCGAAGGGAAGAGGATATGTTGTATTCTCTACACTTATGTCTTGTTGTATCTCTTTAAGACTTACATTCCATGTTTCTGATGTCATACTCTACTGTATTCTTTCTGGTCAGTTAGCTCCCTGCTTTCTGATGGGAACACCAGTTATTCTCTGTAGTGCATAATAAATGCTTATTATTCCTTCATCTGTCTCACAACTTCATTTACAACATAAACCTTACGTTTAATAATTCTATTTGAGATGGATGCCTAATTTCAAGTTAGTCTTGCAGACCCTGAGTGCTTTATTTTAAAAGTAATGGTGGTCTTTGTTGGTTAAACAGATCTGATCTAGAATACTGCTATGTTCCAAATAGTAATATTTGGATTCAACAATAAAGCAGTCTTTCATATGAATAATTTTAGGAGAGAACCATGAATCTCAGACAAACCCAAATACATTTTATCAGTTTAAATCAGGGCCGAGTTGTTACCCCCTGCCTTGATAAGACATTTCTTGTAGTATCTTACAAAATTGCTCCATTTCAAAGGTGATGAAGTACAGTAATGTCCTCAGCTAAGCACCATGAATGACATTACAAATTTCCATCCTTACCTTCAGCCTGGAGTAGAGTAGTAGGAGCTTGGGGAAGCTTCATAAAGGCGGTAACAATAGTTATTGAAATCTATGGATATTGTGCATTCACAGTACACTTTATTAAAATGATTCAGACCTGCAACTGTCAAGACCAGAGTGTGCTTTTATTCTAATGCATTGCCTGGACCCACTACCCAGACAGTGAGAATCAGATATTCAAATTGTCGAAACAGTAACGTGGGAAAGAGCAGTGTTACATTCTTTTCTTCAACTTTTCCTGCAAGCATTCAACAGTTGGAAACTTTAATGGTGAGTGAAGATTTGAGGAATATTTTTTTTAAGTCAGCTAGAGGTTTTATGAGGCTCATTGTGCCACCCACTAAAGAAGCCTTGTAAAACATGTCTCTGGCTTGCCATTATGAATTGCAAGGAACTTATACTCTGACCATGCAAGATGGCCGGCACTATTGGCAAATCTTGAGAGAATTCTGTCGCTTCATGGAACATGCAGTCCTTCTCACCTTTTCCCACTTATTTAACATTGCACACCACTCTAAGACATAAGGTTTCTGTCCAGGTGGTGCCCACATTCTGTGCCCGTCTTCATCCTCTTCTGCTTCTGAAAACATTGTCAGAAGAGTTTGAATAATGCATCACGTGGGACAAGCACGCTTAGGTATGATATATCCAAGTTGTATTCTGACAACTGCTAAGTGATGTTTCAAGCTTATAGTTTAGTTACAAGTAGTACATCTTCCTTTTGTTAAATGACATTTTATCTCAATATTTTTATCAACAGTGTCCCCATGTCTACCATGAGATTTTGTGTTTTTTTCCACATGCAAGATGCATTTCAGAAATGCCATCTTGATCAATCAATCAATAAATCAATCAGAGAATTTATAAAGCGCGCTACACACCCGCGAAGGGGGGGGGAGGGGCTGGGGGTGTGGGGATGGCTGCAGCTAGTGGTCGAAGAACCAGGTCTTGAGTAGTCTCCTGAAGTTCTGTGGGTCTTCTGTCTGACTTAGGAGGAGGGGGAGGCAGTTCCATGTCTTGGAAGTGCGGTGGGAGAAGGACCTGCCCCCGGAAGTGGATCTGTGGATGCGTGGGATGGCGGCCAGTGAGAGGTCGGCGGAGCGGAGTTTCCTGTTGGGTACGTAGAATGATAGTCGGTTGTTGAGGTATTCTGGGCCGGTATAGTGGAGTGCTTTGTGTGCGTGGGTCAGGAGTTTGAAGGTGATTCTTCTGTCGATGGGGAGCCAGTGCAGGTCTCTCAGGTGGGGGTGATGTGGTTTTGGCAGGGGGCGTCGAGGATCAGGCGCGCAGAGGCGTTCTGGATTCTTTGAAGTCTGCTGATGAGCTTGGACTGGGCTCCGGAGTAGAGGGCGTTGCCGTAGTCGAGTCTGCTGCTAATGATGGCGTGGGTGACGGTTTTTCGTGTTTCTGTAGGGATCCACC
This sequence comes from Lissotriton vulgaris, assembly GCF_964263255.1. NCBI lineage: Eukaryota > Metazoa > Chordata > Amphibia > Caudata > Salamandridae > Lissotriton > Lissotriton vulgaris. The sequence continues at coordinate 990,820,579 of NC_141695.1, forward strand.
TGTAGATTTTGAGGAGCATTCAGAGGGTGTAGTAGCAGGTTGAGGAGACTATGTTGATTTGGTTGGACATGGTGAGCTTTGAGTCGTGGATGACTCCCAGGTTGTGTGCATGGCTGGTTGGCGTGGGGGCGGTTCCCAGAGATGCGGGACACCAGAAGTCGTCTCAGGCTGAAGGGTTGGACCCGAGGATGAGGATCTCCGCTTTGTCTGTGTTCAGTTTGAGCTGGCTCTCTTCCATCCAGTCGGCGACGGCTTTCATACCACAGTGGAGGTTGGCTTTGGCGGGGAGGGGGTCATTGGTGAGGGAGAGGATCAGCTGGGTGTGTCGGAGTAGGAGATTATGTTGAGGTCATGAAGTCTGGCGATGCGAGCGAGTGGTGCCATGTAGATGTTGAAAAGTGTCGGACTGAGGGATGATCCTTGCGGGAAGCCGCAGATGGTCTTGGTGACTCCTGAGTGGAACGGGGGGAGGCGGACTTTTTGGGATCTGTCGGAGAGGAAGGAGGTGATCCAGTCCAGGGCTTTGTTGCGGATCCCTGCATCGTGGAGGCGTGTGCGTAGCGTGTGATGGCAGACGTTGTCTAGGGCGGCGGAGAGGTCCAGGAGTATGAGGGCTGCTGTCTCGCCGTCGTCGAGTAGGATTCTGATGTTGTCTGTGGCGGCGATGAGGTCGGTCTCGGTACTGTGGTTCTTGCGGAAACCTGACTGTGAGGGATCGAGGATACTGTTGTCTTCCAGGTATCGGGTGAGTTGGGTGTTGGCGATCTTTTCGATGACCTTCGCAGGGAGATGGGCCGGAAGTTCTTGAGGTCGCTCGGGTCCGCCTTGGGTTTCTTCAGTAGGGCGTTGATCTCGGCGTGTTTCCAGCTCTCAGGGAAAGTCACGGTCTCGAAGGAGAGGTTGATGATGTTACACAGGTGTGGTGCAATGGAGCCATCGGCCTTGTTGACGACGTGGTGAGGAAGGGGGTCGGAAGGGGCGCCTGAGTGTATGGTGCTCATGGTTTTGCCGGTGTCCTCAGTGGTCACGCTGGACCATGCAGTGAGGCGTTCATGGTCGGTGGGGATCGGTGGGTCCGGCATGGTGGGGTTGGCCGGGTTCGTCTGAGGATTGAAGCTGTAGTGGATGTTGGTGATCTTGCGGTGGAAGAAGGCAACGAGGGCGTTGCACAGGGCTTGTGAAGGCGGGATGTCGTTGGTGCATGAGCTGGGGTTTGAGAGTTCCTTCACAATGTTGAAGACCTTCTTGCTGTTGTGCGCATTGTTGTCGAGGCGGTCTTTGAAGGAAGCCTTTTCGTGGTCCTGATGAGGTGGTGGTGACTGCGGATGGCGTCTTTGAGGGCTGCGCGGCTGTCGGGCGAATTCTCACTGCCAGGTGTTTTCCAGTCTCTGACAGGTGCGCTTGGAGGCTAGGAGCTCCAGGGTGAACCAGCTGGCTCCCTGGCTGGTGTCTCTGTGGGTGTGTTGTCTCATAGGGGCTAAGTTGTTGGCACAATCTTCCATCCAGAGTCTGAGGGTGTGGGCCCCCTCCCAGGGGTCGGTGGGGTTGGCCGGTGGGTTGAGTGCGAGGTGTGTTTGTAGTAGTTCCTTGGTAACTTTGCCCCAGTGACGTCTGGGGTTCTGTAGGGTGCGGTAATGTGAGACGGGTTTATGGAAGGTGAAGTGGACGCAGTGGTGGTCGGTCCAGGTGAGTTCGGAAGCGTGGCTGAAGGCAACGTGGGGGCTGGAGGAAAAGATGGCATCAAGCGTGTGGCCAGCGATGTGGGTAGGTGTTGTGACGATCGGTGTCAGTCCGAGGGTGGCGAGGTTGTCGATCAGGGTGGAGGAGTTGCTGTCGCTGTTGTTGTCCAGGTGGGAGTTCAGGTTGCCAAGGAGGATATAGTCGGTGGAGGTCAGTGCGTGCGTGCTGATGAAGTCTGCGATGGAGTTGCAGAATTGGGGACGGGGTCCTGGTGGTCTTTAGATGAGGGTGCCTCTTAGGGTGGTCTTGGGGTCTGTATGGATCTGGAAGTGCATGTGTTTGGCGGTGTTGAGGGTGTCGACGGTGTTTGTAGAGACCTTGATGGTGTTCTTGCGGATGATGGCGATTCCTCCTCCGACTCCGTTGGTACGGTCTCTGCTGGTGATCTTGTATCCATCGGGGTTGGCCACTGCGATGTCTGGGGCGGAGGCTTCGTTCATCCAGGTCTCGGTCAGGAAGGCTATGTCTGGTGATGTGGCGTCGAGCAGGTCCCGGAGCTAAACGGCGTGTGTGCGTGCGGAGTGGGTGTTGAGCAGGATGCATCGGAGTTGGTTGGGTTCCGTTGTTGCAGGCATCACAGCGTATTTGATGCAGGAGAAGCTGCAGTTTCGGCAGGTGAGGGGGCCGTGGGTGCGTTTGGGGGCGGCCTTGTGGCAGTTGAGCGTCTGTCCGTGGTTGAGTGCGATGAGGGTGTTGGCATCATACCGAATGCGGGCTTCCTGGATGCCGCGCGGTCCAGGGGTTGTGGCGCTGGGCGCGATCCAGGCGCAGACGGGCGCAGACAGGCGCAGACAGGCTTGCCTTAGGTGCGTCTTTGGCGCGCAAGTGGTGCACCCGCTGCACGCGTCCGCTGCGCGGCCTTGCAGCGGCCGCCATAAATGGAGGCTTGGGGAGGGAGGCTCAGCTTGGAGGCGGGAGGGGCTGAGAGGACGGCAAATCAGCAGCAGTGGGTGGGGCCGCAGGTGAGGCAGCGGCAGGAAAATCAGGTGGAGTGCGGGGAGAAGGACAGAAGGGGACTGGGGCCACGGGCGCCGCAGGCAATCGGGCAGCAAGAGAATCAGGAGCAGAAGCGGTAGGCAACAGGCAGGAGCAGCAGGTGGTAGGCAGGTCAGGAGGCAGAGAACAGGGGTGCTCAGCGGCAGAGCTGAAGCGGGTGGGGAGCGACCTACCGGAGGGTCAAGGGTCGCTCTCCTCACCTCACAGCGTTCGCCTTAAATGGAGGCGTGAGGAGGGAGGCTCAGCTGGGAGGCGGGAGGGGCTGAGAGGATGGCAAATCAGCAGCAAGGGGGCGGGCCGCAGGGGAGACAGCGGCAGGACAATCAGGCGGAGTGCGGGGAGAAGGACGGAAGGGGGCTGGGGCCACGGGCGCCGTAGGCAATCGGGCAGCAAGAGAGTCAGGAGCAGGAGCAGCAGGCAGGAGCAGCAGGTGGTAGGCAGGTCAGGAGGCAGAGAACAGGGGTGCTCGGCGGCAGAGCTTCAGCGGGTGCAGAGCAACCTACCGGAGGGTCAAGGGTCAGTCTTACCTCTCTCTGCATTTAGATTTCAAATATGTTTCTTTGAAGAAACTCTACAAACCCACAAACATTTTTGTGCCTAGTACCACCAGGATAAGAGGACAGTGGAAAATCAAATATTTATTAGCAAGTAAGTCTGCTCCACATTCTTCCATTACTCCAACCTTTACCCCTGTTCCCACCATCATTTGCAGTAGTCTGAAAACAGAAGGTAGATTGGTGGCCCCTTTCTGCTGGGTCATCTCCAAAACATATTGCCTTCACCCTACTGTTTTCTGAAACTCTTTGTGCTAGCTTTTAGGACTCTGAACACATTACCACTGCTAGCCAATGATAAAGTGATTATGCTCTCTCCTTCAATTATCGTAGTTTTGGCTTATCCCAATTGGCATATTTAATTTGATTAAAAGTTCCTAGTAAAGAGGTCCTACATGTACCCATGGCCTGTAAATTAAATACTACATGTAGGCCTGCAGCATGTATTGTGGCACCAACTTAAGAAGCCCTTTAAACATTTCTCAGGCCCGCCATTGCAGCCGGTGTGAGCAGTTTTAAACTGACAATTCAAACTGGTGAAATAAACCTTTTGCCAGGCCTAAACCTTCTTATTCAAGATATATCACCCCCTACGGTAGGCCTTGGGCAGCGCAGAGATTAGGTTTCAAAGTATTTAAAAGGTTTTACCTGTCCTGGCAGTGAAAAACCTTTACCTCTCTCATAGGATAACATTGGAGTTACCTTATAAAATTTAATAAGCTGTAACTTCCATATGGTAAAGGAAACCAATTCATGTTTGGTGTCTTTTAAAATTGTAATGAAAAGTCCTACCTCGTCATAAGGTTGAACTTTAAGTCACAGTTTTGAAAATTCCACTTTTTGGCATTTTCCTGCCTTAGACATTTGGTGTCTGCTGCGTGTAGTTGACAGTTGGGCTTTGTGCATTTCTCCTAAGCAGCCACCCACAATTGAGACTTTAAGAGGGCCTATATGGGCCGACACTGGCAAGATGGGAGGGAGTCGCTTGGCAAAACCCTACCTACTCATGAATAGGCTGTGTCCTGCCTTCACACAAAGGGATTGATACCCCCTTGAGCTAGCCTGGAGCCAGGACAAGAAAGGCAGAACACCTAAGCACTTCAAAGGGAAAACCTCTAGAAGCTTCCAACGCTTTGAAGAAATGAACTAGGTATAAATATTGGACCTCACACATTCACTCTTTAGTACACTTCTGGACCTGTGGATACTCTGCCAGGAAGAAGGACTGATGTGCTGCTGAAAGACTGTCACTCTGATGGACTGCTGCTCTGAAGAACTGCTGCCCTGCTGTGGTGACCTGTGACCCTCTTGTCTGCATAAGAAGGACCGGACCTGAATCTGTTGAACCAAGGATCCCGAAGGGACTCCAAGGTCTAGTTAGCTGGGCTTCTGACTACAGTCTCACACACAGAAGGCTCCAACAACCTTGAATCCATCACTTGGAGTCTGCCATATGTGAGTACTACCCTACAAAGTCCTGCCACCCCATCCTGGAGCATTGGAAGTGGGCCTGAAGGTGTTCTGCGCGTCCATTTGTGGATCCAGCAGAAATTACACATCGCCTTTGCTGTAAAGCGTAAAACTGAGAAGAATCGACATATTGCCTCTGCTGCAAGGGTTCTCCCAGCACAAGGGCACCGCATTGACCTTGCATCCTGCTTCGGTGATGCCACTGTGCGTAGCTTCACTGATGCGGGACATCATATCACCATTCTCTCTTTGATGGTATCCTCAACAACAACTCAGGTTTTCGCATTGCAGTGTTTCAGCTCTTTGGAACTGATGCTTCCTAAGTCTCGACTACACGATGCATCCTTGATGCCAGACCTCCCATTGCAACCCCTTATCAACGGGATCCTCAATAAGACGATGCAGGATCTCGAATCACAGCTCATCAGAACAGACAGCTCGTCTCAGCCTATCAATGCTCCACAACCAGGATTTAAGATACTCTTGATGAGCTGGCTTAACTGGGTCCATGCATCGGGCCGCACTCCATTGCAGTCAATCTGAACTCCAGATTTTGACCTGTCCTGCACAACCATATATCCACAGTCGGCCCTTTATGCTTTTTGGCACTAATTTCACTGAAATCTTTAAATTTGCATGACTCCAGTTCTACTGCTTCGATTTTTTTTGTTTTGGTCTTGTTCTATTCATTAAAGCTACTCCATTGTTCTAAGCTGGTGTGGGATCCTTTTGTGATGTGTATTCATTGTCCTACTATTAGAAGTGTCACACAAATACTTTACAAATTGCCTTGTGTTAGACCTGGCATCATTGGCATGGGCATCCCCTGTATTTTTGCCTTTGCCTCCTGTGTTTTTACTGTCTGTTGGACTTTGTTTTGCTGGCATCGATGCTTTGGGCACTTTGCCACTCCTCTTTAATGCCAATGCGCAAGTGCTCCCCTTGTAAATTATTGTTATGGATTAGTGATTCCATGATTGTCATATTTGATTTACTAGTCAGTACTAGTACAGTGCACTGTGTTTGCCCAGGGCCTGTAAATCAAATGCTGCTAGTGGGCCTGCAGCACTGATTGTGCCACCCATATAAGCAGCCTGTAAATGCTACTGCAGTATCCGTGTGCAGTCTAGACCAGCCATATCGACTTGGCAAGTACACCCACTTGCCAGGCCCTAACCTTCCCTTTTCTTACTTATGTCGCCCCTACGATAGGACTAAACCCTGTGTGCAGGGTGCAGTGTATGTGCAGTGTATATGGAAGGAAGGACATGCACGGGTGTGTGTGGCATGTCCTGCTAGTGAAATACTGCCCAGTTCGTTTTTCAGTATTGTGAGGCTATCTGTTCCCACAGGATAGAGTGGGGAGTTTGCTTATAACATCTTATAAGCATAACTATGCCTGGGAACCAGGTAGTACAATAACGTTTAGTATGCTTTAACTCAGAATGTTAAAATACATTTTTTAGTGACGGTGATTTTAACATTCTGTGTTTGAAAATACCACTTTTAGAAAGTAGGTATTTTCTTGCATAGCCATCCACTGGGACTCTGCTAGGATGTGGATTGGCTGCCTGGGTTTGGAGTGTCATGGGCTGGGGCTGAGGAGGAGCAGTGGCTCCAGAAGAGCCTGATGAGTCAGGACTGAGCTGAGTAGACCTGGGCTGCATTTAGAGTAGAGAGAGGAGATTTCATTGCAACCAAGTGGGCCTGGTCTGCCTTCCACAATGCTGTCTCCACCTCCTGCCAGGAAGCTACACCAGAGAGGACAATACTGGTTTTGAGTGGGCACAGGGCTTCCCTGCCACCAGAGAACAAAGGATTTTGGTGTATAAATATTGAGGCTCAGGCCCCAGAAATGTAGCTCACTTTTGGACATCAACAGGAACCTCTGCTAAGGAGAAGACCTGGAGAAACTGGAGGAGGAGTATAGGCCCTTTGCTGTGTGCTGTCTGGGGTTGGACTGCAGTCGCTGTTTCTTCCAAGGTGAGAAACTGTGGTCATCCTGCTTGAGAAAGTATCTCCAAGGGCTTGAAGTGGAGCGTGCCCCAGTTCAAGAGGTTTCAGGAACAGCAAAGACCTCACCAGCCCTCTGTGCATTGTCTCTGGTTCCACTGGTTCCAGTCACTGCAGAAAAAGAGAAGCCAACTCAGTCACCAAGTCCATCGCAGATTCTGTGTCCTGAAGGCACCGTAGAGAGCACCACCTTGTTTCACAACGCAACCCTCATCTCACCGACTCCATCACCAAGCTGCTGCTTCCACTGCATCCTGTGGGCACCGCACTCTGCACCTCTTTGCTAAATGCTGCACGGACGTCGCCGACTTCATCGCTGCCCAATTCAAACATCAACTCACTGCGTCGCTGCACATGAGCAGCCAGCACCGCGTTGAGCACCATCTCACCCTGCAATACAAGCCTTGGTCTCACCAACTCTGTCAACGAGCTGCTTCCTGCACCGAGCGATAAGGACACCAGGCGCTGCAATGCTTCCATCTCACATCGCCACCGCGACTATTGCCCCGAATGACTCGCAACTGCCTGTTGGCCGCAACAAGAAGGGTACTGTCCCTGGGTCTGTAAACGCTTGAGCTGACCCGTATCGACACAGTTGGCTGGAACTGTTAGACTCTGTCATGCTCAGTATTGTGGTAGTCCCAGAAGCTGCTACCAAGTCGTAGGAACTGTGTTTGAACTTTATTCTTGATATTTAAAGGTTATTTTGCACAGTAACTGTTTTTAAGAGTATTGTATTTTGGAATTTTGTCGCTTTTGGTCTTGTTGGTTTAGATAAAGTTTTGTATATTTTTCTAAACTGGTGTGGTGTCCATTTGTAGTGTTTTCACTGTGTTACTGTATGCATACACAAATGCTTTGCACACTGTCTGGGATAAGCCTGTCTGCTTGTGCCAAGCTACCAAGGGGGTGAGCAGGGTTTTTTTACAAGTGTACCCTGACTAGGAAGAAGGGTCCCTACTTGGACAAAGGTACATACCCCTGTCAACTAAAGCCTCCCATTTCGAATACCTCTGAGTTGACACTGGTTGCTCTGTGCCAAGCTCCAAAAGAGTTGAGCACTGGGTAAGTTAAAATTTGCTTGTGACATCACCCTGACAAGGATTGTGGTTCCTGCTTCAGTAGGGTTTCACCCACTCTAAACCAGTAACCCAGTTTCTTACATAGATGAGCCTATTTATGGCCATCTTGAATGTTTGGGCTCCACTGATGTAGCTCTCTTTGCTTGTACCTTCTGATAGTTTCCTCCATCCATGTCCCAGAATAGAAGGTAAAGAGGGCAGGAGGAGAAAGATAACAAGGGTGGATGAAAGGCAATGGAGCTAAATGGAGTACATGATGAGAAATAGAAGGCACATTACATAATTTGTACACAAAACTGTGTCAGAACGATAAAAAAATCCCAGCCTTAATCTTTGAAAAAAAAATGATCAGAGTGAAGTAAGCTAAATGAAACCCAGCATGAAACAGGACCAAGACATACCTAACAATGATCACCAGATACTGCTATAAACACTAATTTTCCTCGTTATTTTCCATGTGATCCAACACACTAGTTGGTAAAGCCTCTAACTAAATACATTTAAGTAATCACTCTGACAAAAATAAATGACTCATATAGATAAAAAATAAAGGCAGATAGAGAACTGAGCTCCTGCAGAGGTCCAGCTACCAGGAAGGCAGGGAGAAAGAGAAAGCTTAGTGACACAGAGAGAGACATTAGCAAATTAGACTCCCTAATAAATACAAAGATAAACAAAAATGCCAAGTCTGAAGATGCCCTAACCTAAGTATCCAATGAACAAGGAAAAATCCCTCGAAAAAATTGAAAACACTTTATTAACTGAGCAATGCACTCTGTCTATACTGCACTCAGTAAGTACCCATTCAGAGTTCAAGAATGAGGAGCCCCTAACCAAAAGAACCTCTGGACAAATTTGCGAACTTGATCCTCATGTAAAACATCCTGAGAAAATGCCCTATCATATATACAGGAGACAGAATCAGTCACCAACACTCAGCACATTATCTTTTTCGACCTAAATAACAAACTCACATGTCCATTGCTCAAACTAATTTCATATCTCCCTATACTAATTCACAACTAATGCGCTTTGGGTACCGTAGTAGTGCGCTACTCAACGAAAAGCGCTTGGACGCCTCATCAGGGATAGTAACTGCTATTTCAATGCAATTGCAATTACAATAAGGTATTGTGCTTCCAGTACAGACGCTAGTAGTAAACAAAGGGTATTTGCACCTGAATGCCTCTATATTCCACCCTCTTTACGTTCTAGCACAGATAGATGTAGCAATAAAAGGTTCAAAAGCCGAATGCCACCAGATAGGGAGGAAAAAGCAATGTCCTTCGTCAAGATTTACAGAAAATAACAATCACAGCTGACCCCAAAGCAGCAACGCAAGAACCCTAAGAAAGCTTTTTTCACTTGGAATCGTGTGGCCCTAAGATCTGACAATCGTAAAACAAAATTGATATCATGGACTAGTACCCTAGGACTGACTGATCGTTTGTGAATGAAGCGTCTTGCCTAAATGCCTCTTAAATCTCTGTTTGGATAGACTATCCTAATCAAACCAAAGCTCTCAAACTCTTTAAGGGCTTGGTTTCTATTACAATTACATGAGATGAAATGTAAAGAAAACGGGATTAAACAAGAAAACTCTGATTACCCAGATTCCTATTTAGAAACGATTTGACTACATCTCCAGGCTGGATGATCAGCTCTGAGTTGACACAAATGGGCCTTGCAATCATCAGAAAATGATATTATAAATAAATAACCAAAAACACACACAAATAATTAATATTTATCTCATCCCAGTTCATTTTTGAGTGGCGTCCCTGGTTCTCCCTGGTATTGCACTTTCAGAAAAGCATTTTTGAGTGACTATCATAGGCTCTACGTTCCTTATACTTTTGCACATATATGTGTTATCAGTTCTAAGTCATCAGTGATTATAGATATGCTTGAATAGTACGTGTATGTTATGCTGCTGATTGGTCAGCCCAGCCAGACAAGAATAGCTACATCATGTATTAGATGAATTTCGCAATATGTACTAATTTCTTGGTTAACCATTGGATTTAACTACCTTATATGGTGTGAGAGGTTTGTATTTTGAAGTAGTTCAACATTTGGTTCATCTCAGGACACCAGAGAGAAGCTACTCCTTTATCCAACCAGTTGTCTGATGGGTGTTTCTAGTTAATCTTACACAATAGTAAGGATTTATAACATCCAACAAAAACATATCTTGCTATAACCTGAAGTTCACCTCACAAGGTTTACATTATATGAGTGGTACCTTACAATATGAAAATTAAATCTTCAGGTTTAACTAGAGCTCAAGGCAGACAGCATGAATATATATATGTGTGGTGAGATTGTTGCTCAGCCCTCGTGACAGAGAGTTGGCTGCTCTATATTTTAGACACTTCGAACAGAAAGGCATTTCTAGAAATGCATGTTTTCTGTGTAAATGCTAGGAAATGCAACATCAAAGCAAATTAGGGAAAGCATATTGATACTGAAAAGAACCGATGATCGTCAACCTGGGAAGGACGCCACCTCTCAATGACGCTCAAGATTTGTGGGTGGGTAATGTCCTGGGCCTATATTATAAAAAAGTCACATCGCTCCAGTCTTCATCTCAGTGCATCTTCAACCCGGTGTGCCTGTCACGGCTTGCACTTGTGAGACAACATCTCAGGATCAACTCTTGACTTCACCTAATTCTGCTTACCATAACGGCACAGAGTTTTAGGTCGATCAAGCAAGGGAAAAGGGTAATGGCAAGGGAACAGCAAGGACAGAGATCTGTAAGCATGGGCGGCTCCTCATCAAGAGCAGAGGAGCATTGCCCTGCCTGCTGCCAGCACAGCAGGCAAAGGAATATAAATAAAATGGCATATTAATGTCATTTTATTTTGCCACCAGCTCCCGCTGTGTGCAGCGTAAGCATGAGGTGGGGGTGGAGCTGAATCCTGCAATTGCAGGATTACTGCTGACACTTTCAGGGCACATGTTGCATTGGCTGTCTGATTACCTATGGCCAGTTCGACATGCACACTGTAGACCCAGCCATTCCCGGGCTGGGAAACAGGCAGGGGATTGCTTACACATGCCCCAGCCTCAAAATGCAAAAACAACAAGTGATGGACTGAATGTGGATCAATGTCACACACTCCCCCAGTCAAAAGATCTGGGCCCAAATCCATCGTTTTTTTGCACTCCACACCACCCTGGGTTAGACAATGGCGATATGCAAATCAGCTCTGACCCTGTTGCCCCATGGGAACAGTCCAGTCCGAACTACAAAAGCCATGTCCTTCCCAGAACGCAATCAAGCATCCGAGGACCGGACCGGTTTCGAGGTAACACCTCTCATCAGCTCATTGACTCCAAGTGGTGTGGAGTGCCTGGGACCCACGTCTGGGCGTCCCCAGCGCACTTAGGGCGGCAATTGCAAAAACAACAAGTGATGGACTGAATGTGGATCAATGTCACACACTCCCCCAGTCAAAAGATCTGGGCCCAAATCCATTGTTTTTTTGCACTCCACACCACCCTGGGTTAGACAATGGCGATATGCAAATCAGCTCTGACCCTGTTGCCCCATGGGAACAGTCCAGTCCGAACTACAAAAGCCATGTCCTTCCCAGAACGGAATCAAGCATCCGAGGACCGGACCGGTTTCGAGGTAACACCTCTCATCAGCCCGGCTAGCTTGACTCCAAGTGGTGTGGAGTGCCTGGGACCCACGTCTGGGCATCCCCAGCGCACTTAGGGCGGCAATTGCAAAAACAACAAGTGATGGACTGAATGTGGATCAATGTCACACACTCCCCCAGTCAAAAGATCTGGTCCCAAATCCATCATTTTTTTGCACTCCACACCACCCTGGGTTAGACAATGGCGATATGCAAATCAGCTCTGACCCTGTTGCCCCATGGGAACAGTCCAGTCCGAACTACAAAAGCCATGTCCTTCCCAGAACGGAATCAAGCATCCGAGGACCGGACCGGTTTCGAGGTAACACCTCTCATCAGCCCGGCTAGCTTGACTCCAAGTGGTGTGGAGTGCCTGGGACCCACGTCTGGGCATCCCCAGCGCACTTAGGGCGGCAATTGCAAAAACAACAGGTGATGGACTGAATGTGGATCAATGTCACACACTCCCCCAGTCAAAAGATCTGGGCCCAAATCCATCGTTTTTTTGCACTCCACACCACCCTGGGTTAGACAATGGCGATATGCAAATCAGCTCTGACCCTGTTGCCCCATGGGAACAGTCCAGTCCGAACTACAAAAGCCATGTCCTTCCCAGAACGGAATCAAGCATCCGAGGACCGGACCGGTTTCGAGGTAACACCTCTCATCAGCCCGGCTAGCTTGACTCCAAGTGGTGTGGAGTGCCTGGGACCCACGTCTGGGCATCCCCAGCGCACTTAGGGCGGCAATTGCAAAAACAACAAGTGATGGACTGAATGTGGATCAATGTCACACACTCCCCCACTCAAAAGATCTGGGCCCAAATCCATCGTTTTTTTGCACTCCACACCACCCCGGGTTAGACAATGGCGATATGCAAATCAGCTCTGACCCTGTTGCCCCATGGGAACAGTCCAGTCCGAACTACAAAAGCCATGTCCTTCCCAGAACGGAATCAAGCATCCGAGGACCGGACCGGTTTCGAGGTAACACCTCTCATCAGCCCGGCTAGCTTGACTCCAAGTGGTGTGGAGTGCCTGGGACCCACGTCTGGGGATCCCCAGCGCAATTAGGGCGGCAATTGCAAAAACAACAAGTGATGGACTGAATGTGGATCAATGTCACACACTCCCCCAGTCAAAAGATCTGGGCCCAAATCCATCATTTTTTTGCACTCCACACCACCCTGGGTTAGACAATGGCGATATGCAAATCAGCTCTGACCCTGTTGCCCCATGGGAACAGTCCAGTCCGAACTACAAAAGCCATGTCCTTCCTAGAACGGAATCAAGCACCCGAGGACCGGACCGGTTTCAAGGTAACACCTCTCATCAGCCCGGCTAGCTTGACTCCAAGTGGTGTGGAGTGCCTGGGACCCACGTCTGGGCATCCCCAGCGCACTTAGGGCGGCAATTGCAATAACAACAAGTGATGGACTGAATGTGGATCAATGTCACACACTCCCCCACTCAAAAGATCTGGGCCCAAATCCATCGTTTTTTTGCACTCCACACCACCCTGGGTTAGACAATGGCGATATGCAAATCAGCTCTGACCCTGTTGCCCCATGGGAACAGTCCAGTCCGAACTACAAAAGCCATGTCCTTCCCAGAACGGAATCAAGCATCCGAGGACCGGACCGGTTTCGAGGTAACACCTCTCATCAGCCCGGCTAGCTTGACTCCAAGTGGTGTGGAGTGCCTGGGACCCACGTCTGGGCATCCCCAGCGCACTTAGGGCGGCAATTGCAAAAACAACAAGTGATGAACTGAATGTGGATCAATGTCACACACTCCCCCAGTCAAAAGATCTGGGCCCAAATCCATCGTTTTTTTGCACTCCACACCACCCTGGGTTAGACAATGGCGATATGCAAATCAGCTCTGACCCTGTTGCCCCATGGGAACAGTCCAGTCCGAACTACAAAAGCCATGTCCTTCCCAGAACGGAATCAAGCATCCGAGGACCGGACCGGTTTCGAGGTAACACCTCTCATCAGCCCGGCTAGCTTGACTCCAAGTGGTGTGGAGTGCCTGGGACCCACGTCTGGGCATCCCCAGCGCACTTAGGGCGGCAATTGCAAAAACAACAAGTGATGGACTGAATGTGGATCAATGTCACACACTCCCCCAGTCAAAAGATCTGGGCCCAAATCCATCATTTTTTTGCACTCCACACCACCCTGGGTTAGACAATGGCGATATGCAAATCAGCTTTGACCCTGTTGCCCCATGGGAACAGTCCAGTCCAAACTACAAAAGCCATATCCTTCCCAGAACGGAATCAAGCATCCGAGGACCGGACCGGTTTCGAGGTAACACCTCTCATCAGCCCGGCTAGCTTGACTCCAAGTGGTGTGGAGTGCCTGGGACCCACGTCTGGGCATCCCCAGCGCACTCAGGGCGGCAATTGCAAAAACAAGTGATGGACTGAATGTGGATCAATGTCACACACTCCCCCAGTCAAAAGATCTGGGCCCAAATCCATCGTTTTTTTGCACTCCACACCACCCTGGGTTAGACAATGGCGATATGCAAATCAGCTCTGACCCTGTTGCCCCATGGGAACAGTCCAGTCCGAACTACAAAAGCCATGTCCTTCCCAGAACGGAATCAAGCATCCGAGGACCGGACCGGTTTCGAGGTAACACCTCTCATCAGCCCGGCTAGCTTGACTCCAAGTGGTGTGGAGTGCCTGGGACCCACGTCTGGGCATCCCCAGCGCACTTAGGGCGGCAATTGCAAAAACAACAAGTGATGGACTGAATGTGGATCAATGTCACACACTCCCCCAGTCAAAAGATCTGGGCCCAAATCCATCGTTTTTTTGCACTCCACACCACCCTGGGTTTGACAATGGCGATATGCAAATCAGCTCTGACCCTGTTGCCCCATGGGAACAGTCCAGTCCGAACTACAAAAGCCATGTCCTTCCCAGAACGGAATCAAGCATCCGAGGACCGGACCAGTTTCGAGGTAACACCTCTCATCAGCCCGGCTAGCTTGACTCCAAGTGGTGTGGAGTGCCTGGGACCCACGTCTGGGCATCCCCAGCGCACTTAGGGCGGCAATTGCAAAAACAACAAGTGATGGACTGAATGTGAATCAATGTCACACACTCCCCCAGTCAAAAGATCTGGGCCCAAATCCATCGTTTTTTTGCACTCCACACCACCCTGGGTTAGACAATGGCGATATGCAAATCAGCTCTGACCCTGTTGCCCCATGGGAACAGTCCAGTCCGAACTACAAAAGCCATGTCCTTCCCAGAACGGAATCAAGCATCCGAGGACCGGACCTGTTTCGAGGTAACACCTCTCATCAGCCCGGCTAGCTTGACTCCAAGTGGTGTGGAGTGCCTGGGACCCACGTCTGGGCATCCCCAGCGCACTTAGGGCGGCAATTGCAAAAACAACAAGTGATGGACTGAATGTGGATCAATGTCACACACTCCCCCACTCAAAAGATCTGGGCCCAAATCCATCGTTTTTTTGCACTCCACACCACCCTGGGTTAGACAATGGCGATATGCAAATCAGCTCTGACCCTGTTGCCCCATGGGAACAGTCCAGTCCGAACTACAAAAGCCATGTCCTTCCCAGAACGGAATCAAGCATCCGAGGACCGGACCGGTTTCGAGGTAACACCTCTCATCAGCCCGGCTAGCTTGACTCCAAGTGGTGTGGAGTGCCTGGGACCCACGTCTGGGCATCCCCAGCGCACTTAGGGCGGCAATTGCAAAAACAACAAGTGATGGACTGAATGTGGATCAATGTCACACACTCCCCCAGTCAAAAGATCTGGGCCCAAATCCATCGTTTTTTTGCACTCCACACCACCCTGGGTTAGACAATGGCGATATGCAAATCAGCTCTGACCCTGTTGCCCCATGGGAACAGTCCAGTCCGAACTACAAAAGCCATGTCCTTCCCAGAACGGAATCAAGCATCCGAGGACCGGACCGGTTTCGAGGTAACACCTCTCATCAGCCCGGCTAGCTTGACTCCAAGTGGTGTGGAGTGCCTGGGACCCACGTCTGGGCATCCCCAGCGCACTTAGGGCGGCAATTGCAAAAACAACAAGTGATGGACTGAATGTGGATCAATGTCACACACTCCCCCAGTCAAAAGATCTGGGCCCAAATCCATCGTTTTTTTGCACTCCACACCACACTGGGTTAGACAATGGCGATATGCAAATCAGCTCTGACCCTGTTGCCCCATGGGAACAGTCCAGTCCGAACTACAAAAGCCATGTCCTTCCCAGAACGGAATCAAGCATCCGAGGACCGGACCGATTTCGAGGTAACACCTCTCATCAGCCCGGCTAGCTTGACTCCAAGTGGTGTGGAGTACCTGGGACCCACGTTTGGGCATCCCCAGCGCACTTAGGGCGGCAATTGCAACAACAACAAGTGATGGACTGAATGTGGATCAATGTCACACACTCCCCCAGTCAAAAGATCTGGGCCCAAATCCATGCCCAGACGTGGGTCCCAGGCACTCCACACCACTGGAGTCAAGCTAGCCGGGCTGATGAGAGGTGTTACCTCGAAACCGGTCTGGTCCTCGGATGCTTGATTCCGTTCTGGGAAGGACATGGCTTCTAAGAGGAAATTAAGGCATAATAAGAGTGGCATATGCTGTGTGCTTCAAAAACGATGTAAACAAAGCTTCCTGGCTGGCTTCAGTCTGTTTTCTACACACAAGTTGCCAAGTTAATTGCTCTAACACTAGCTTGCAGTTTGGCCGCACAAATGAGAGTCACCATCTCAACAGATAGCCTGCATGGTTTTGGCGTAGTTCATGATGTTGGGCAATTGCGGTTTCAATGAGGATTCTTTACTACGACAGGGAAACCTATTCAAAATTAACAGCATGTAACGGTTTTGCTCAAGGTCCTAAAATTACCCAGTGAATTGTTGTTGTGAAATGTCCAATACATCAAACAGGCAGCGGGTACATTGCCATGGGCAACAGATACGCTGACTCCGTAGCCAGGTACTTTGTATTGGTAGCATGCACATTTAATGGAAGTTTCACATGTCAATCTGAGGAAGAAAGTGCGTTTACAATGATGATGGAAATAACTGATACTTTGGAGTAACTGAAAAGGGTACAGGAGAATGTGTCTGAGGCAGAACAAAATGGGTAGATCGGGTCAGATTGTACAAAAAATGCGAATGAAAACTGATGTCAGCTGATGGAAAGACAGTATTGCCTGATAACTTGTTGTTTCCAATGACTAGATAATACCACAGATACACACATTTAGGGAGAGATGTCATGGCGAGACTTTTCCGGCAAAGCTGGATTAATCCTAGATTCCGAATGATTGCAGATGAAAATTGCAAAAGTTGTGTCACATATCAACAGCAAAATGAAGGGATGAACACACACATTAGAAGCACACACATAGGTATATCAAATTACCCTTTTAACAGACTACAGATGAACTTTATTGAGATGCCTGTGTACAACGTGTTGAGATATATTTCTATTGATCATTCGTATATTCTCAAGTTGGGTAAAAGCCTACCCAACGAGGAGAAATGGCAGTCTCCCTGTAGCTAAACTGTTGTTATGAGAGATCAATAACACAGTGATGAACATGCTATGTGCTGCTCAACAGATTCAGCAAAAGGTACATTGTAGTTACCGACTAGAAGCGTCAGGCATAGTTGAACAGATGAAATGAACAATAAAATCCACATTAGCTAAGGTTTGTGCTTAAACTTCAATGAAATGGCCAGATGCTTTACCATTGGTCAGGATGAGTGTCTGAAGTATTTAAGACAGAAAGACAGGATTATCTCCATACAAGATTTTAATGGGAAGGGCAATGAGACTACCAGCTGTGCTGTGAATGCCCTTGTGAACAATACAGATGAAATACATTGAAACTACTACAAGGCTCTCGCTGATGTGGTTTATCTGTCTCTCATCAGGGATCATCTGCTACACAAGACCCTCATTGAGAACAGTGACATGACCTAAGCCCTGGTGACTGGGTTGTGATCAAGAAGCGCATTCAGAAGTCTAGTTTAGGACCCAGGTAGTAAGGCCATTCCAAGACATATTGATTAGGAACTCTGTTGTTGAATGTGCTGAAATTCTGACCTGGATACATGCCTTGCCGACCAAGAGAGTGAGTAATCCAGAGGAAGTATATTTGGTCTATTATCCACCAGTTGAAAGACCATCTAGAACTGCAGCACCAGCGCCTACCGGAGTACAGAGATAAGTGCAAGTAGAATAAAGGGGTGAAGATCAGCAAGTTGAAAGCCAAATGCCTGAGATAAAGCAAAGTGGTATTAAGATGTCAGATGAAGGCGTAGAAGAGAATAAACAGCGATACCGGTGAAGGAACAAGCTCTGGGACAAAAAAGATACATCACCAAGCAGAGTGGCCTTGAAGTTGTTGAAAGGAAAGACTGAGGAGAAGTTCATCAATAGCGCTGATCCTCTACATTAAATCAAACTAATCACTGACTACGAACGGTGTGTTACATAAGAAATAAGTGTATGTATCATGTGTGTGGTTTTACAGTTAGTATGCTCACATTAGCACTAATACACATATACAAACTATTAGAGATAGTATTCTTACTAAAACATTTGTGAGTTACAAGATCAATTACTCTACTAATGCGTACTCTAGACTAGTACAAGAATACACTAATGTCATGGATGGTACACAGTCTAAATATTGATTCCAAATTGTCGACCTACACAAATATCGAGTTGGAAATATCGAAGGTACAGAATTTCGATCTCAAGAATATCGTTGGACAGAATATCGACCCTTAGGTAAGTAATTTCAAATTTATTCATATCGATGTAACTAATATCGATATTTGTATTATTTTTATGTATCTAATTATGTATGTGTAATATGTTTTTGTTAAGTATTTTTTTTAAATTATGTGTATTATTTTTATATATTAATAATGTTATTTTTAAGCAAATTTTATGTTTTAGTACCGTAGCCGGTTGTGGGTTTATAGTGGAATAGGGTGTGAAGTAATTTAAATATACTTAATTAATTAATAATTTTTAGGAATTATAAATTAATTTTAATTAATTTTTATTTTTATTTCTGTAGCGGGTTGTGGGTTTATAGGGGAATTGGGTGGGAAGTAATTTATTTGTAATTAATTAATGATTTATAATTTTTTTGTTATGGATAACTATTTTATTTATAATTAATTATTAATTGGCAATTAATTATTTAAATTGATCATTTATTTTTTTAATTGGTAATAATGTTTATAATTGGTATTTAATTTTTTTAATTGGTAATCCATGTTTGTAACTGGGAAATAATTGTTGTAATTGGTAATTAATTATTTAATTGGAAAATAATTTTATTAATTGGCAATTCATATTTTTAATTGTTATTATTTCTTATTAATTGGACAATATTTGTAATTGGTAATCAATGTTTTATAAAAAGTATTATTTGGTATAAAAAATTATTTTAGTGTTTAATAATTTTTAATTGTGAATTATTTTTAAAAATTATTTTTTTGTAATGAAAAATATTTTATTGTTTAATATTTATTATTTAGTGAGTAACATTTATTAATTAATATTTATTGGTATTTGTTGTTAATTTATTGTTAATTAATTATTCAAATGTAATTGCTTTTAATAACTATTAATTGTTTGTAAATGATGTAGGTTTATTTTAAAATGTAATTATACATTATTTTAAATATAAAAATTATTTATAAGTATGTTATATTTTAATTCTACGCTATCCAATGCTTTCCCTACTGTTGCACTCTCTGGAGTTGGAATAGTAATTTTTACCCCTACGCTATTCAACGCTTTCCCTACTGTTGCACCCTCTGGAGTTGGAATAATAATTTTTACCCCTACGCTATCCAAAGCTTTCCCTACTGTTGCACCCTCTGGAGTGGGAATAGTAATTTTTACCCCAACGCTATCCAACGCTTTCTCTACTGTTGCACTCTCTGGAGTGGGAATAGTAATTTTTACCCCTACACTATCCAACGTTTTCCTTACTGTTGCACCCTTTGGCGTGGGAATAGTAATTTTTACCCCTACGCTATCCAACGCTTTCCCTACTGTTGCACCCTCTGGAGTTGGAATAGTAATTTTTACCCCTACGCTATCCAACGCTTTCCTTACTGTTACACACTCTGGAGTTAGAATAGTAATTTTTACCCCTACGCTATCCAACGCTTTCCCTACTGTTGCACCCTCTGGAGTTGGAATAGTAATTTTTACCCCAACGCTATCCAACGCTTTCCCTACTGTTGCACTCTCTGGAGTGGGAATAGTAATTTTTACCCCTGCACTATCCAACGCTTTCCCTACTGTTGCATCCTCTGGAGTGGGACTAGTAATTTTTACCCCTACGCTATCCAACGTTTTACCTACTGTTTCACTCACTGGAGTTGGAATAGTAATTTTTACCCCTACGCTATCCAACGCTTTCCCTACTGTTGCACTCTCTGGAGTGGGAATAGTAATTTTTACCACTGTGCCATCCAACGCTTTCCCTACTGTTCCACTCTCTGGAGTGGAAATAGTAATTTTAACCCTTTGCTATCCAACGCTTTCCCTACTGTTGCACTCTCTGGAGTGGAAATAGTATTTTTTACCCCTATGCTATCCAACGGTTTCCCTACTGTTTCACTCTATGGAGTTGGAATAGTAATTTTTACCCACCCGCTATCCAACGCTTTCCCTACTGTTGCACTCTCTGGAGTGGGAATAGTAATTTTTACTCCTACGGTATCCAACGCTTTCCCTACTGTTGCACTGTCTGGAGTGGGAATAGTCATTTTTACCCCTACGCTATCC
Organism: Lissotriton vulgaris; assembly: GCF_964263255.1. Lineage (NCBI taxonomy): Eukaryota > Metazoa > Chordata > Amphibia > Caudata > Salamandridae > Lissotriton > Lissotriton vulgaris. Next base: position 990,840,917 of record NC_141695.1, read on the forward strand.
AACGTTTTCCCTGCTGGAGTTTGAATAGTAATTTTTACCCCTAGGCTAGCCAACGCTTTCCCTACTGCTGCACTCTCTGGAGTGGGAATAGTAATTTTTTACTACGATATCCAACGCTTTGCCTACTGTTGCACTCTCTGGAGTGAGAATAGTAATTTTTACCCTTACGCTATCCAACGCTTTCCCTATTGTTTCACTCTCTGGAGTGGGAATAGTAATTTTTACCCTTACGCTTTTTAACACTTTCCCTACTGTTTCATTTTCCGGAGTGGGAATAGTAATTTTACATTCTTCGCTATCTAATGTTTTCATTACTGTAGTTTTTTTTGGACTTTAAATAGTAGTTTTACTTATTTATGTATATAATATTTTTTGTATTATTTTAGATACTGTTGTATTTAATTAAGTTTAAAAATATTGAAAGTATATTTAATTTTTTTAATGTATTAAATATATTTGTTTATTTTTATTTATGCAATTATTTTATGTGTGTAGATATTTTTGTAAATCATAGTATACTTTAATAATTTATAAGTAATTAAAATAAATAATAAAATATATTATTAGGTAAGTATATATTATATGTTATGTTTATTTTTAATTAAAGTTATATTATTCAATATGTAGTATTTATTAATTGTAAACATTATTACATATGTTTTAATATGTTTCTTTTAATTTAAGTATTATTTACTTTATTTTACTTTTTTTTAACAGAAAAAGAAACAATATTTTAAATTACGATATTTTCAACATCGATATTGTGGTTTCGATATTTTTGTACTTACCATGTTGTAGATAGGGTGTCGATATACTTGCCTTCGATATTCGAGCATCGATGTTCTGTACGACGATATTATGTCTGTCGATATTTTGTCATAGATTCGTCATGGATGCTAAGGATTGTCTTGTTTGTGCACACTTGCTGATTTCTGTTTCAGAGAATTCATATATTATCACATCCCCTTGTCTTATGCAGTTTCCGGCAGTATTGTACTATACCTAGTTTATAGGTGAGGACACTTTGAATATTTCTAGTCAAACTATGATCTAGTAATGTCAAGAGTGCATTTAATTGAGAGCATGAACTTACACCCACAAGCAAAGACAATGGATACAGCTTTGCATTATTTCTTCAACAACCAACCAACGCACACCATGACCGAACAACCACCCCCCACCACCACCCTCCGCGCCTGGACCCCGATCAGCACCGAAGACACCATCCGCACGATGAACTCCATCCACTCCGGATCACCGACCGACCCCTGCTCTCACCACGTCTTCAACAAAGCCGACGCTGTCATCGCACCCCACCTGCGAGACATCATCAACACATCCCTCGACACCACCATCTTCCCCGAGAGCTGGAAACACGCCGAACTCAGCGCCCTACTCAAGAAACCAACAGCGGACCCCACCGACCTCAAGAATTACCGCCCCATCTCGCTCCTCCCGTTTCCAGCCAAAGTCATCGAGAAGACCGTCAACAAGCAGATGGCCGCTTTCCTCGAGACGAACGGATCCCTCGACCCCTCACAGTCCGGCTTCCGAGCCAACCACAGCACCGAGACCGCCCTCATCGCCGCCACCGACGACATCCGAGCCCTGATGGACAATGGAGAAACAGCGGCCCTCATCCTCCTAGACCTCTCCGCGGCATTCGACACGGTCTGCCACCGCACCCTAGTACGGCGCCTCAGCAACGTCGGAATCCAGGACAAGGCGCTGGAGTGGATCACCTCCTTCCTCGACGGGAGAACACAGAGAGTCCGCCTACCACCGTACAAGTCAGAGGCCACCGAAGTCATCTGCGGCGTCCCCCAAGGATCATCTCTGAGCCCCACCCTCTTCAACGTCTACATGAGCCCCCTCGCGGCCATCGTACGCAAACACAACCTCAGCATAATCTCCTACGCCGACGACACCCAGCTGATCCTCTCCCTGACCAACGACCCCGCCGCCGCCAGAGCCAACCTGCACGAAGGGATGAAAGAGGTAGCCGAGTGGATGACGACCAGCCGCCTGAAACTGAACTCGGACAAGACGGAGGTCCTCATCCTGGGCTCCTCTCCCTCCGCCTGGGACGACTCCTGGTGGCCTCCCGCCCTGGGCACCGCACCCAAACCGACAGACCATGCACGCAACCTGGGCTTCATCCTGGACTCCTCCCTCTCCATGACCAGGCAAGTCAACAACGTCTCCTCGGCATGCTTCAACATCCTACGCATGCTACGGAAGATCTTCTGGTGGATCCCCACCGAGACCAGGAAGACCGTCACCCAGGCCCTCGTCACCAGCCGACTGAACTACGGCAACGCCCTCTACGCCGGGACCACCGCCAAGCTCCAGAAGAGACTCCAGCGGATCCAGAACGCCTCAGCCAGACTCATCCTCGACATCCCACGAACCAGCCACATCTCCGGACATCTGCGAGACCTTCACTGGCTCCCCGTCAACAAAAGAATCACCTTCCGCCTCCTCACCCACGCACACAAAGCCCTACACGACCAAGGCCCGAGCTACCTCAACAGCCGAGTCAACTTCTACGCTCCCAAACGCCACCTCCGATCAGCCAACCACGCCCTCGCCGCCGTCCCCCGCATCCGAAGAGCGACTACAGGAGGAAGGTCCTTCTCCCACCTGGCCGCCAAGACCTGGAACTCCCTCCCGACCGACCTGCGCCTGACCCAAGACCACCTCTCCTTCAGGAAGAAGCTGAAGACCTGGCTGTTCGAGCAGTAGCGGCTCCCCCCCCCCAGCGCCTTGAGACCCCACGGGTATGTAGCGCGCTTTATAAGTGTCACTGATTGATTGATTGATTTCTTTGTGCATTTACCTGTAGATAGTGTGAAGGTTTAAAAAACAATCTAACATGCTTAATGTGACCCTCAGAGAAAGCTTATATTATGTTTTTAGAGGAGAGATACATGAACATCACAAAAGCAACAGACAGAAAGGGAGAAGTTTTTAAGAATGCATGGGAAAAAAAGAAAATGAATTTAGAATGAAAATGGTTTTTCTTAACTCAGGCTAGACAGCGGACACAGGGGAAAGACTTGTTTTTACAAAAGACGTAGCTAAAAAGGACTCGACATGTAGGGATCAGTAGTTGCGAACATACATTTGAATTAATGGGAGGATGGCAAATTTTACAAGGAAACGAAAATGCAATTCCAGGGGTTTACTACATTTGTGGGCAGAATGCTTACTTCTTATTACCTGCTGACTGGGAAAGAACGTGTTATTAGACATACTAATACAAAGATGTGCCATGTTACAAGCATAGAAGTATTAACGTTACCTCCATCACATAGACAGACAGACAAAACAAAGACAGGAGCTGCTTTAGCAGGAGTCAAATTTGTAGGAGTGATACCACCCATAGGGATCATACTAAACAATGCAAATATCAGAAAGCTAGCTATTGTAGTTGATAAAATGGCAGCAAGCACTTCTGGAGCTTTACTCCTAATTAACACTTATTTAATTGTTACAACCAAGTCCTGGGCACATATAAAAATATATCATACAGTGGAAATGTATCAACACAGTTCAATTGGAATCACAATCAAAAATCAGTTGTCTTGTTGGGTAGAGAGTTTCTTTGTCTTTATTCCATATGTTATTTGAGCAAAAAAGAAACCAGCCAACACGTGTTTCGTCGCAAATGGAAATTAATTCAGCAACTTCCTTAGGGCTCGGAAGGATACAAAAGGTTTTCTCAACAACAAATAGAATGTGTCAATGCAAATAAAACAAGGAAAGATGACATATAATGTTTGGTGACTTACACCTTAAAAGTAGAAACCCTAAGTTACCAAACATAGTATAGGAAATAAGCAGGTGAAAATGTGAGCCATTTGAATACTACGTATTTATAGCTCTGTTACAAAAGCCACATTAAATAATATATGCAACATGGAATTAATGTAAGTCAAGAATGGCCGGAAGGCTAATGGTAGGATAAAAGATTTCTACCTGTCTCATGAATGTACTGGTATCGGTAGTCTTTGAAAATAAAAACTGAAAAAAGATACACAGGGAATTTATGAGTCACAAATTATGGTAAGGTGTGAAATGTAGGCGGTGAAAGGTGTAATAAGACAGGGTAAATAAATGGAGTGCTCACCGCTCCACTGGTGATAATTCCAACCCAGCTGGTTAAGTAGAAGTCCTGTGATAATGGACTATTCTGTAATAAATGCAGCTAGATCAAAAGGAGACACTCGGGAGTAATTGTCATCCCAGACAAACCAATGTAAGAGCAAAAGTGATGTTAAAAGATGGTAATCAAATCAAAAGTGTAGCAATAATGGTGATTCAGTGTTTGGATCTGCCGTGAGTATTCCCAAAGGCCAGAGTGGGTACGTGTTGGTAATTAAGATCTGTAATGCAGATCACACATTAAGTGTTGGAAAATTAGGAATTACTGTAAAAGTTAAAGAATCGTCCGGTATTTGATTATTGTGACATATTTCGTACCCAAAAGTGTGTGCGTTGTGGCTCTTCACCGCACTATGCTGTGTTCCGAGTGTGGACACAGCGAAAGCAACCTGGATGTGATATTTATAGAACAGAATAGAGCGAGAACGCTCATTAATCCTGTTGTGGAAAGGGAACAGAACACCACAAACACGGGTAGGACTAGATTCAAAACCCGCAGAGGCAAGAGATTCAGAAAAGGAGGAATACAGAAAGAAGCTGAGGTCAGGAGATGTGAGGAACAAATAGGAGAGCAAGATAGAGAGGTCCAAGTTGTTAACTTATCTTCTAAATCTCTTATATCAGACATGATCTCTCTTTTGAGTAAAGGGCTAAGCTTTAACCCATATCAACAAGGAGATATTTGTAAATTTAAAATTGACCTTTTTAAATTCATTAGGGGTCTTAAACTTAAAAAAAAAAAAATTCTTGAAATCCATCAACAAATAAAAACACTATAAACATCCCTAGCGAGTGTGGGTCTAATGTATTTACTATACATGATATCCAAGCTACACAATTACTGCTTTCACTCACGGATCTTGAGCAACCACCATATGATATAGAATGACTCCTGGAGGAGTTAAACATAGATTCTGACTACAGCATACCGAGTGGTCTCAAAACCAAATTTAAATGGATGCCAACTTTTCCAGAGGGCAACTCCATAGATACCTTTTACAAACGGGTATTAGCTGACATTGAGAAATACGACACCAAGAGTACCAAAACGCGACACAGGCACAAGGACAATCTTGCCAGAGGGAGCGCCTAGCCCTCAAAACAATGAGTATTGACCAAGATATCCTAATTAGAGAGGCAGACAAAGGGGAAATGTCGTAGTCATGAATCAGGATGACTAAAAACATGAAATTGTGACCCAATTACAAGATACAGCATGCTATGAACTCCTCTTGTGCAATCCAATAGGACCAATAACCACTAAGATTAATAAACACTTGGCAGATTGGCACACTGCAGGTTTATTAAATGAGGATGAATATATGTATTTGAAGGTCTTCAGACCTACCTTCCCATGGCTATACACCCTACCCAAGATACACAAGCACCTCCCCTTCCCTCCAGGTAGACTGAGATTGTTTCAGGGATGGAAGGTCCGACTGAGAGGTTAGCTGAGTATATTGACCTTTTCCTTGGACCAATGGTACGGAATCTATTGTCGTACATCCAAGATACAAAGCATATCCTCAGTGCTCGTTCAGACTTACAGTGGCATCCGGGTACTATTTTAGTCACCTTAGATGGAGTGTCCCTGTACACTGTACACTAGCATCAAACCAGACCTCGGCCTACGAGCAGTGATTAGCCTCTTACACTACAGACCGGCTACACAATGGCAACACACTACTGTGCTTATCCACATGATGGATCTTATCTTGAACAATAATCTCTTCATGTTTCATCAACACTGGTACAAACAAACTAGGGGAGTAGCCATGGGATCCAAATGTTCCCCTTCTTTTGCAAATGTATTCATGGGCACTCTTGAAGGAGGTTGGATTTGGGGCGCAAAGGGAGCACCTTTGATTGACGCCATTATATTTTGGGGTTGATACATAGGCGACTGCCACCTACTTTGGTCAGGTACACAAGATAAACTGAATGAATTCTACACTTATTTGAACAGTAACACCTTAGACATGAAGTTTACTATGGAATCCAGAACATCCAAAATTACAGTCTTTGATGTGGAACTTTACATTAAGGATGACAGATTACATAGCAGACTCTTTGGCAAAGAAACCTCGAACAATGCTATACTGCATGCTGACAGTTATCATCCAGCTCACCAGATTCGAGCAATACCCTTTGGGGAGTTTCTGAGGGCAAGGAGAAACTGTAGTGAAGAGACTGAATTTAAAAATTACTTCACGGACATGAAGCACAGATTCATAAGGAGAGGTTGCACACAACATACAATTAACAAAGCTTAGAACAGAATTGGAGTATACAAGGAGCAGACACATTAAGGGTCAAGAATCCTACACAACAACAACATCTGTCAGTGCGACTTGTTACTGATTTAAACTGTGTCAATCACATCATTAGGAAAAGCCTCACTAAACATTGAGGGATCCTACAGGCTGATAATTCGCTTAAAGATTACATTACCAGTTACCCTCAGATTTCATTCAGAGGGGTAAGACTCTAAGAAACAGACTTAGCCCCACGGTCCCACACACAACCAAGGATCCAACCTGGCTCACCCAACGCACTATGGGTTTTTACAAATGCAGTTGTTGTGGGTTATGTAGATGGGCTAAACATGGAACCTTGAAAATCACGAACTTTGATGAAAAAAATATGAAATTATACACATCAACTACAATAACAAGTTTGTTGTATACGTCATAGAGTGCACATGTGGAAAACTATATGTGGGCAGCACTATAAGACCTCTGAAAGACAGAATCAGCAAACATGTTAGGGCATTACACCAACAAGATGCCAGATATCCAGTAGCACTACATGCAGGGGTATGTCCATCACAAGGAATACAGAAATCCTTTTCCTTTTTTGGCAATGATGTAATTCAACCTAATGTGCGTGGTGGCAACAGAAAGCTTAGACCCAGACGTACTGAAGCGACTTGGATCATGAGTCTCCATACGGTGAACCTGGTTTAAATTTTGCCCATGAAATGCAATATTTTCTAGATGACTAGAATGACAATGGGATGATCAATCATATTGTATGTATGCATATGAGAGTACAACATTCAGTCACCTCTCTTACACACTGTATACCAATACATCTGAGGTTCATGTTAAATGATATACCAGAATTATGTTGAATCTTAGCACTGTACTTATACATATGGATGTGATGAACACCATGAGTCAGCGCAGTGCAATGAACTAGACTCACAAAATAACAATGTTTATGACAATTTGGTGTCACTACTGTATGTTTACACAGATAATGGCACAACAATTTGCTTTTCCCATCTGCATGTCACAACAATAGTATTTTCCAAGTAAATTTGTTCTCACTAAGAGTGTACTGCATTTTAACACTTAGACATAGAACAAGAATTTTGCAATGATATTGGCTTGATACGTCGTATTTTACCACTATACATCATACTAATAGTGCCTACCTGGTTAATTCATTCACTCTAATAGTAAAAGTAATTTATACATGGAGACCATCATCCGGAACAATATACATGCACTTTTTGGAAACAAATAAAATACTGCACTCAAGAATGACACATTTGTTGCTTTTCCAAACATTAGGCACCGGGAAGAGATTCTAGTTCCCCTCCTACCCACAAGTCATTCGAATATTTTAATAAGTATGCCCTTTAGGTTGACCTTGCTAGATTTTCTTTTCGCCATCAATTTCTAACATGGTACTATACTGTTCATTGCTTAGTACCATTGATAAATATAATTACTTGAATGTTACACACACAAGATAACTCTCGAGCTCTGTTCACTGTTTAGAGCAATAAAGTTACCATAACGGGATAATGAGCATTCTCGCTGTCTTTGAACTGTAGCATAAATGCCACTTCTGGGTCGCTTTTGCTGTGTCCACATTCGGAACACAGCATACTGCTGTGAGGAGCCACAGCGCACACGCTTTTGGGTAAGAATTATGCCACAATCTTCAAATACCGCCTGTTATTTTACCTTTTACAAAAATTCCTAATATTCCGACACTTAATGTGCGGTCTGCATTACAGATCTTAATTACGGACACGTACCAACTCTGGCCTCCGGGAATACTCACGGTAGATCCAAATACTGAATCACCATTACTGTGGTACTTTTAGTCTGATTACCATCTTTTAACATCAGAATAGTCCATTATCACAGGACTTCTACTTAACCAGCCAGGTTGGAATTATCACCGGCGGATCGGTGAGCGCTTCATTTATTTACCCTGTCTTATTACACCTTTCACCGTCTACATCTCACACTTTGCCATAATTTGTGACTCATAAATTCCCTGGGTATCTACCGATAACAGTTCATTCATGAGACAGGTAGAAATCGTTTATCCTACCATTAGCCTTTGCCCCATTTTTGACCTACATTCCTTCCATGTCGCATATATTATTTAATGTGGCTTTTGTAACAAAGCTATAAATACGTGTCATTTTGATTGATAAGCACTGTATGATCTGCGATTGTTTAAGTGCATCACACCATTCAACTGGAGCATTTTCATTACGAGTATTCAATTGGCTCACATTTTCATCTGCCTATTTATTATACTATGTTCGGTAAATTAGGGTTTTCACTTTTAAGGTGTAAAGTCACCAAACATCATATATGCAAACTTTAATTTTTTTCATATGCATTGACACACCCTATTTGTTGTTGACAAAAAATGTTTGTATCATTCCCAGCCCTGAGGAAGTTGCAGAATTAATTTCCTTTTGCGCCAAAACACTTGTTAGCTGGTTTCTTTTTTGCTCAAATAACATATGGAATACAGACAAAGAAACTCTCTACCCAACAAGACAACTGATCTTTGCTTGCGATTCCAATTGAACTGTGTTGATACAATTCCGCTGTATGATATCTTTTTATGTGTGCCTAGGACTTGGTTGTTTGTAACTATGAAAGGTTCCGATACACGAACTTGAGGGTTTATAGGGCTTATCCCCTCACCTGGCTTGCCCATACATAATACATCTCACTAACACTTACGTTTATAGAGCAGAGCGCCACACTTCCTGAGTTACTAAAAACCCTCCAATTTTAGAATACTTAATTGTTATAAGTTCAATGGTTTTGTAAGACTGTATTGCTTCATACATATTGCTCACTGAAGAGGGAGAAGTCTCTCACATGCTGAAATTAACTCACTGCCGTGCTGTACAGTGGAAGAGGTGTGGCGCAGCGGCCATGGTGCCTGACTCCGGACTATGGGGTTCATGGTTCGATCCACGGCAACAGGTTAGCCCAGCACCATGTGACTCTGGGCAATAGCTTGCTTAATCTTCCCGAGGGCCCCCAGCGCCGGGACACCACTTCGGAGGTAGCTGTGCACTTTATAAATACTGGTATTTCATTTTCATTTCATTCATACCGGATGAGAGCAAACAGATAGAAAGCTTTGCGAAAAAATATTACAAATTTTAGAACCTCAATTACATGAATTGGAATTACCAAACTTGTACAAAATCTTTGGGAAAGGATGACGAGAAATGGAAATTGTTTTTCAACAGCTGGGAAGTGTATATTGAAAGGAATAATAATGCCAATACTGATAATAGGACTGTACTTATTGTTGCTTTACATCCTTTTTCTGACCTGTAAATACTTTATGCACAAAAGAGAGGAAAAGTTTCAAAGGAAAATGTATAAGAGGGATTTGGGGCTTTGTAGGATAATGAATGACGACTACATGAAATCACTGAGACATGACATGGAAATGAAGAGAAGAAGAATTTGAATGTGAAACCAAATATTTATGTGATGAGTATAAATCATCAAATGGGAGGGAATTGGAGGAAATTACTTCAAAAGTGAAAATTCGACTTACAAACCATATTAGAATTACACCTTAGAATGTGTTTAAAGTGCTGCAGAAATGTTTTCACATAGAAAATGACACGTAGAAAATTGTGGGTGCTTTATAACATGCAATAATCCTTATTATTACTGCAAATAATATATTGATTATTCCTATATATAAAGAAAGTGTGTTTGTCAAAGTGAATAGGAAATTATATGGAACATGTTTGTACTAGGCAATCATTCTTAAATGTGCTGCATTAGTAAGGCCGAAAAACCTATTTCTTTCGACTCTTGCTCAAAGCTCAATAGACATTACTTTTGAACATTTTGACTACCACCAGCAACTTGTTCAAGTTTGTACTGGCTTCAAGCCTCTGTTTCTTTAGTTTTCTCACACAATATTATAGCACCTATTTTAAAAAAAAACGAGCTTGCTGTGATTGTTGAATAAATAATGAATTGGATATATTTTGTGAATGCTTCACAGAATAGTATTGCTAGTTTTACCACATTATATCCGACTTGCTTTGTATTCACAATGGACATAGAGTTCATTTTTTAGCTTAGGAAAGAAGGTTCTCATGAGAACTTTCCTCCATGTAACAAAGTCCTGAAAAAATGTTTTAAACTATATCTGAGTGAATGTAAAACTTGGGAATTGGGAAAAGAATCATTGAAAGTTGGGGACACCATTGGATGAGCAGTTTCCATTGGAGAGGAGGTAAGATCAAATCCGTTTCGATACATTACTGTGTAATTTTACAAGAATGAGTGTTCCTAGCTGGTTAGAAGGAAACTCTCTCAGATTCTGATCCAGATCCTTCATCCCTGTCTTGCGGCCCTTTTACTGGAGAGTTGGTTCTCTGCTTCTGTTACTGATAGCTACTGCTAAAGGTGAATTTATTCCTCTTTATCTAAGGACCCTTTCCTGATCAATGCTACTGCAAAGACCATTCTATTATTAACAGTTGTTACTGCAGCTGTGGGGAATACGGCTGAGTTTCCAGAAGAACTCTTTTTGGGAAGTTTGTCTTATATTCTTAATCTTGCTATTTCCACAAAATACCTCTTCATGGGTTCTATTTAGGATATCCTAGTTTCTTAGAAAGTTTAGTGACAATTTTCCTCTATGGAACACTTTGTACAGATTGTGCTGTCACTAATCAATCCTTTATTGATATTTCTATGAACCAACTAATCTGAATAAAGATGACAAAACCATATGAATCATTTAAGATAAATAAACGTGTTGAAAACTACATCAACCTCTCATCATTGACTGAACATTAATAATCTGACTGTTATTATACTGCTAATATATGCATAGTTCATGTTTCTGCTCTTGCTCCACTCTAATACAATGACAAAGGTCCATTGACATTTCCAAGAGCAATCAGGATTTCCCACAGGACAAAATCTGTAAGATGGGTGTTTAGAATAAATAGCATACTTGGCTAATCCTCAGTAATAAATAAATTCAGGCTCCGAGATGAACCCTGAGGTACTACGAGTTTGAGAGTCTAGGTGGCAGATGAATAGACTGCCATTCAGACAACTTTCCCTCTGTTTTTGAATGAGGAGCAAATTCACTCCAATGCTTGGTCATCTATTCCAGTATCTGTGCAGGCGGATGGCCAGTGAGACCATATAAAATGCAGCCAAGGTGGAATTTTTTCCTTGGTCCAAAGTCAGTTTGGTTGAATCTAACACCTTCAGGAGCTCTGTCTCAGTACTGTGCCTTATTTGGAAACCTGGCTGGGAAGGGTTCAAAAGTCTGAATTTCTCCAAGTACAGTGAGAGTTGTATATTGATATTTTTTCTAACATTTTGGAGGTGGTGGGTAAGAGAGAAATCCATCTAAAGTTGGGCAATTGGAACCTATCAGGTGAGGGATTTGTTTTAAGCGGACTTACTTTAGACTGTTTCCAAATTATTGGGACCTCCATTGTCTGAAGGGAAATATTAAACAATTATGATTTATTGGATTAATAATGTTTATTGTCTCTGCCGGTATAAAAAGAGGACAGGGATCTGCCAGGGACCCTGACCTACTGTTGAGGATGGCCTTTTTGATTCTTCAATGGAGACTGACTTGAACTGACAAAGAGCACAAATCAAGGACAAAGTGTGGCCTGTAATTGTTCTTGCAGTGATGACACTAGTGAAAATCGTATTGAGCTGTATTTTTTGAATTTCTTCTTCCAACAAAATCAGTTTGCTTTTTAGACACTTCTGAGCAGGCCTTAATAGGCTTATAACATGCCCTAGGTTGTAGGAAGGTAGTCACAATTAAAAATAATGATGATGTCTTATTAGATACTACAGAGATTTTTCCTAGGTGGAGGTGGTGTAGTGCCTCTTGAAAAAAACTCTGTGGAGCTACGCATAGCTCCACTCTGCTCCCTCTGCACTCCCAAAGGATTTAAAAGATATAAAGAAGGCACTTACCTGTGTTTCTGCCACCTCCCCTGCCAGGCCGCTCTCCTTCCTGATTCTTTCGCGTCCTCGACGACCTTCTTCCTAAGAAAAAAACCAGTATGTTGTAACTCTTGCACGTGCGTAGGCAAGACGGACAACATAGTGTTTTTTCTTTTAGAAGAACGAAAAGGACGCAAGAGGAGGAGCAGGAAAGAGAGCAGCCAGGCAGGGTAGCCGGCAGAAACACAGGTAAGTGCCTTCTTTATATCTTTTTTAAACATTTGGGAGGGGGGAGGGAGCGGCTAAATCCGCTCCACCGCAGAGGCAGAGTTTTTGCCTACTCCGCGTTTGCCATGGATCGTGGAGTACGCAAATCTCCGCAAACTCTGCTGGTGCAGTGGAGTTACCCACCCGGGGTTACTCAAAGTATGTACTTTATGCTAACCACATAAGATTTCTTTTTTGAACTTCTTTCTAGATAACCTTATCGGCAGTTAGGTACATTGAGAGTTGCCAGAATGAACAGTGGATAAAACTTCAAGATGTGCAAAGAGTCAATGTTTTGGACCGACACAGTACCAAAGCATTAACACTGACCATATAAAAGGAAGGAGGAAGACTAGAGCCTTCATTAAACTGTGAAGAGATGGTAGGAGCAAGAGAAGGAGTGGAGTAATACAGTGGAGATCCGCTCTCCAGAGATGGGCTTTACATGAATCACAGAATGAGAGATAAAAAAAAAGAAAGCTTAAATAATTGAGACCGAATCAGGTGGTTTAGGGGATTAATAATACGGCAACTGATGGGCCTGTATTTGACCCCATGGTCACTGCTCAAATCCGTGTGGTGCTGTTCAGCCTATCATCCTTCTGAGGTAGGATTAAATAAGTACCATATGGTTGATCAACATTAAATATCTGTTATTCAGGGTCAATACACACATTATGGTATTCCCACGATTTCACTATACTTACCTGTCACAGAGTGTCGATTTTTCTGTACAGTTTGTCTGCTGCAAACAAACCAATCCGCGCAAGGGGAGATCATCCCAGTGAAAACTGCGGGAAAAAAGAAAACACTTTGACACTGGCGAATTCCAAGTGACTGAAGGAAAAGTTAATTAAATAACAAAAAAATCCTATCTAAAGACTAAAACCATTCCTAGTGTTTGTTGACTCGGTTGAAGCCACCAACACAACTCTCTTCTAGTGGATATCGAGCCTCAGAAAAACATTTTATTAATATATTGAGCAGCAAACTTGCAATCCTAATTTGTATAACGGTGTCTGCGAAATAGCTAGGAAACAGTTTCATTAACCTGTATCTAATTGAGCAGCACTGAGACTTCTTGAGACATTTTTGGATATAGTTTGTGTTTGAAATTTTATCCATAGGGGTTTGTTCTGAAATGCCATTTTCTTGTATTGGTGAACTATCTTTTATTTCATACATTTTCTGATCATTGAGGGCATTATCATCAAATATTTACCCAACAACCAACGTATGCATCCCAGGAATAAAGCAAAGGTTTCACTACGAAGGTAACCTTATTCCATTTTGTTACAGAATTGAGATACCAAGTGACATGTTGCAACTTTTACAAACATTCAGATATTGTGTTCTCTACCAAAAAAATTGTGTTACTTGACCTCCTATTTTTGTATTACAAATAGTGTTTAAGAGGTAACAACCATGGTGTGTGGGTATGAGGCCTCATACTCTAAGCCGCCTACTTCTTCTAGGAGTTCTAGCACATGATAAGGTTATGTTCTTATAATATTTAAACCAATGAAACATGAGCTAGAGCTTTGGGCTCTCTGTGCAGGTGTACTAGGTGGGTTCTGCTGTATGCTTAGGGGTCCATTAGGATGGCGGGCTGGCTTTGCCCACCTGCCACCCTATCGGTAAACAGGACCGCCCGTCTTAAGGGCGGGGGGCCCGACGCCAGCATTAGGATGTGCCCACCAGCTCAGCACTGCCCGCCACAATGCTAGAAATGTATTTCTGCATTTGCATTAACCAAGCGCCAGGCACCACGCGGTGCCTGCCGCTTTGTTAATGCAAATGAAGGGGGGTACCACAGGTACCCCCATGTGCAATACCCCCCTCCTTCACCCTGGGGGCCCGCAGGGGCCCCCAGAGTGAAGACCGCATGCCTTTCCGTGGCGGCATCTATGCCACGGAAAGGCATCACCCTCAGCCCATCATAATATGGCTGGCGGTGTCTGCTTGACACCGCCAGCATATTAATCATTTTCCGCCCCGGCCGCAATTCGACCGGGACGGTAAAAAATTGCAGGCGGTGTTTTGCTCCGTCGTGGTCCCCCCCGCCATTCTAATATAGCGGGGTAATACAGGGAAGGATGGAGGGCGGATTGCCTCTGCCAGGATGGCGGTGGCTACCGCCAGCCTGGTGGGGGCAATCCGCTCGCCATCCTAATGGACCCCTTAGGGTAGTGAACCTGTACTCTAATTGATCTTAGCTGCGGCAAGTCTCTACGATGAAACCTTGCACGCCTTGAAAATTGAGTCTGTGATTACATACATAGTGACAAAGCCAATGGACTTTTATAAAAATTAAAGGGCTTTTTATTGAGTGCTTATTTTGCATGAGTGGTTGTTTGGTAGTGAATGTGTTATGTTGAGAATGATTCAAAGGGCAAATGAATGGATAGATGACAATCTGCATGGTCGAATAAAGGTTTGAGCCACTGCAAATATGCATTGGTACATCTATGGTTCACTGTATTAGTGAGTCTCCAACCTCCTTGCAGGACTCACAACTCATCATAAATGGAGAAGTGATATTTCAGAACAGCTGCGGTCTAGCACTTGGAGACAGGCGTTCTATAACCCAAAGTGAGAGGGAGTGGAAAGGGCAAACCCACACATTTCAAGTAATGTAGGAAAACAATGACCATTTAAACGTACTTATCACTCAATCAATCAATCAGGGAAATTGTAAGCATGCTGCTCAGCCGTGAGGGTCGCAAGGTGCTGGGGGAGTGAGGGAGCTGCTCCCTATCAGTCAAAAAGCCAGGTCTTGAGCGTCTTCCTGAAGATGTTCAGGGAGGGGGCACATCAGATGTTGAGCGGGAACTCATTCCAGGTCTTGGCTGCGATGTAGGAGAAGGTTCTTCCACCTCTTCTTGCTCTGCGGAAGTGCAGAGTTGCGGTGAGGTCAGCGGATCAGAGGTTTCTCTTACGTGGAGAAACGTGAAGGAGATCCTCTCGTTGAGGTATTGGGGTCCGGTGTTGTGGAGGCATTTGTAGGCATGGGTTAGTATCTTGAAAGTGACTCTCTTCTCAACGAGGAGCCAGTGGAAGTGCCGTAGGTGTTGGGTGGTGCATTTGTGTCCTCATGCCGAGGACGAGTCAGGCTGCGGTGTTCTCCATGGTCTGGAGCTTGAGGAGTAGAGACTTGTTGATCCCGGTCAAGAAGGTGTTTCCTTAGTCCAGACTGCTGGTTATGAGTGCTTGGGTGACAGCCTTCTTTGAATCGGGGGAATCCACTTGAAGGTCTTTTGGAGGATTCAGAGGGCGTTGAAACAGCTGGAGGCGACGGCATTGACCTGTGATGTCATGTAGAGGGAGGAATCGAGTACGATTCTGAGGTTTTGGGCATGGTTCTTGGGTGTGGGGAGACTGCAGAGGGCCGTAGGCCACCATGTGTTGTCCCATGCCGAGGGGGAGGTTCTGAGGATGAGGACTTCTGTCTTTCACTGAGTTGAGCTTCAGGCAGTTTTTGCTCATCCAGGATGTGACGTCCTTTATTCCTTCCTGGAATTTGAATCTGGAGATGATTGTGTCCTTGGTGAGGGAGAGGATGAGCTTGTTGTCGTCGGGGTAGGATACTATGCTGAGTCTGTGCTGTCTGACGATAGCAGCAAGGGGGCCATGTAAATGTTGAAGAGCGTGGGGCTGAGCGATGATCCTTGGGGCACTCCACAGTTGATTTTCGTGGGTTCGGAGAGGAAAGGGGGTAGTCTGATTCTTTGGGTTCTGCCTGTGAGCAACAAACAGATCCAGTCAAGGGCGGTTCCTTGTATGCCGGCGTAGTGGAGTCTGACGGTGAGTGTGTGGTGGGAGACAGGGTCAAACGCTACAGAGAGGTCAAGTAGGATCATGGCTGCAGTGTGTCCTTGGTCGAGGAGGATGCAGATGCCATCTGTGGTGGCGAGTAGAGCAGTTTCGGTGCTGTGGTGGCTTTGGAATCCGGATTGGGAGTGGTCGAGGATGTAGTTTTCTTCAATGAATTTGGTTAATTGTAGATTGACGGCCTGCTCAGTGACTTTGGCCGTGAAGAGGAGAAGGGAGATGGGTCGGCATTTCTTGAGGCTGGTGGGGTCTGCTGATGGCTTCTGGAGTAGGGGTCTGACTTCTGTGTGTTTCCAGTCATCTGGAAAGGTGCCAGTCTTGAATGTGGTGTTGATAGTGTGTCGTAGTTCTGGAGGGAAGGCAGCTCTGGGGAAGATGTGGTCAATGAAGTTGTATTACCAATTCATCAAGGTTAGCGGCATAGTTGGACAACTCAACGGTCCTTCTTATGCGCGCCAAAAAGAGCAGGGGACGAAGACGTGCAATGTCCTGGATGGAACGTTTTCCCATTTTGTAAAATAGGGGTTTCAACAGGGTGGAGACAGGAAGGGAAATAAGGTCTCTTAAAAACCTATTTTCTGATTTAGCAAGTTTGTTAATATTCTCGAAGTCCCAGAGTTTGGCCCGTATAGGACCGAAGGTAGTGCTTTGCCGTCATAGACCGCAAGCGCCGGGGCAACTGGCCTACTCACAGACTGATGTTGTTCTCTGACGATAGCCCCGGACACCCGCTTGTGGCTTAGGAGCATTTTGGCTAAATGGGAACTCCACCTCATATTTTTTGAGACCCGAATTCCCAGATAGTCAAAAGACTCAACGGTCTCTAAAGAGGTATCGTTTAGGGTGATGCCATTTCTAAAACATTTTGATAGTCAATAACTTGATTTTGTTTGTATTGATTGTCAACCCCCAAGAATTGCAAAAATGGCTACACCTATTTAGAAGTTTCTGGAGGCCACCCGGTGACTTGGAGATCAAGAGGGTATCGTCGGCGAACAGGAGGATTGGTGTCTTCTCCCCCGCCAAAGTGGGAGCGTCAGCTGGTTCCTCTTTCAGATGGTCTACCACCCCATTGATGTATAACGAAAACAGGGTGGGGGCCAGCACGCATCCCTGGCGATCAGTCATGTTGCTTATTCACTTTTTGTATGTCATGGATATTGCTTTATCTGGGAGGAAGCCGTCTTGTAACCTGTCTTCCAGTGGGGAGGATTCTGGGGGGTTGGTTCCCTCTGGGAATTTTGACTTGAGTGCATGTCTTACCTGCAGGTACCTGAAATATCCATTGCCAGCTAGTTCATGTTCATGTGGAGCGAGGCAAAATACACCATCTCTCCCTTAATGCGTAGATCTCCAATCTTTGAGATCCCAATTAGGTCCCATTTGTCAAACCCTCTTGATTTCCCCAGGGTGCCCAACTGTTCTGAGTCCCACAAAGGAGTGGCCAACGAGAGTTTCTGTTCCCACCCCAGGCTTCCTTACACTCTGTGCCAGATCTGGACAGAGTGCTTAGTTGGCCCCATTAAGTGGTACTGTTGGGGTTTTGAATAAAGCGACTTATTGCAGTTTTCACCCGGGAGAAGCCCCTTGTCCATTCTGTACCCAGGGTCGTTCCCATCCCCGCGATACGTGATGGAGGCTAGGTGAGCTGCCCAATAGTATTTCCTGATGTCCAGCAGCCCAATCTCCCGTCATACCACCTGAGTACAAGTTTGTGCAAGGCTATTTAGGGTCGGCCATCCTGCAGTAGTTCCCGGTGTAGGCCCTATATCTGCTTGAAATATCTTGCCGGGACCAGATCTTGGGAGTTTGGCAAGGAATAGAGGAAGCATGGCAGCAACATCATCTTGAAAAGCGCCGCTCTTCCCAGCAATGTAAGGGGCAGCACCTTCCAACTAGCAACATCACTCTTTAACCTCTACAGTGGGGGAAGTAGATTGCATTTGTATTGGAGTTTTGGGTCTAATGTGACGTACACCCCCAGGTTTTGGATTCCCACCTTTGATGTTTGTATAGGATCGCCCCGGGGTGGGGGAGGAGAGGCTACGTGTAGAACATACAACAGGGATTTGCTTCAGTTCATTTTGTACCCTGAGTTCTTCCCAAAGTTTGTGAAGATGACAAGCACTACATGGAGCAACATTCTCGATCAGGCAAGGTATAGTAGGATGTCATCCGCATATAAGGAGATACGGTCTTCCTTTCACTCCTTCCATTTTAACCCCCTTATCATTGGATCTCTTCGGATCCATGCCACTAATGGCTCTAATGAGAGAGCGAAGAGTAAGGGTGAAAGTGGACAGCCCTGTCGGGTCCCGTGGCCTAGCTTGAATATTTCTGATTTCTTACTAATAACCACCGCTTGCGCCATCAGGGCTGAGTAGAGTAGTCTTACCCATCCGATAAACCTGGGTCCGAAACCCAACTTAGCCAAAACTGCAAAGAGGTATGGCCATTTGATGGTGTCAAACGCCATTGGGGCATCCAATGCAACCACCACTGCGTCTTCTTGAATCCAATCTACTCTGCCCAGCGATCCATACAGCCTTCACAAGTTTAGTGCGGTCAGGGTGTTGCGGTGGGGCATGAAGCCTGACTGGTCGGGGTGTACCAGTTTGCTTATAACTTGGGGCGGTCAGCTCACTAGTAGTTTTGCTAGTATTTTGGGTTCTGCATTTAGCAGAGAGATGGGCCTGTATGATGAGCATTTACCCCTCAGCTTTCCCTCTTTATGGGTTGTGACCAACGTTGCAACCCTCTGGTCCTGTGGAAGTTGACCCAGTTTCCTACTCTCCTCAAACATGGCCCGCAGTCGCAGGCTATGGTATCTGGTTTTAATTTGTATAGCTCTATGGGCAGGCCGTTAGGGCCCAGGGCTTTATCTGGTCGAAGGTGCCTTATCGCCTGTGCTATTTCATCGTTAGTGAGGGCACTGTCTAGCTTGCGTCGTTCTTCATCAGACAGAGTGGGCAGACGGATATCTGATAGGAGGGCTCTTGAGTCTTCTTCTGGCCGCTCTGAACTTCTCTGGTATATCCCCCTATAGTGGTCTGCAAATTCATTGACTATGGCTTGTGGGTCTGTTATTTTTCCACCCGAGTCACTATCAGTTCTGGCACTAACCTACTCGCCCATTCCTTCCCGGCAATTAGTTATCCTGCCTTATCTCCCGTTCATGTATTCTGCTCTCTTTATCTCTGCCCAGAGCTTTAGCCATGTCTGTGGCGATGGCTTCATATTCATCTTTTTTTAGTTTTCGGGTGTGGAGTTTCCCTTGCATGTCCTCATCCCCTATCTCCTCCTCCAAGCTAAGGATTTCATTTTCTAGGCAGGCAAGGTCTTTTGATTTTTCCTTACGCGCTCCGGCGATTGATGACAGTGCCTTCATAGTCGTCAAGTTTCCCCTCCAAGTTTTTCCGGAAGGCCTGCAGCGCTTTGATGTCACTTTGCAGTTGCGAAGTATCATCAAGAAGGCATGAGGTAGTGATTTCCATTTGTTTGACCTTTTCGCTGATTTTGCTCAGGTCTGCCCTAATGAGTGTCACCTCCAACATTATTGAGTGTAACCTCTAATATAATTGCGTCCATCCTCTGTTCCATGGATGAGCAAAAACCCGAGATTGCTTCCATGACATCCTTTAAGGTGTGTTCAGACGAGTCTCCTTCCTCTAGAGACGCCTTTTTTCCCTGGATAATTGTTCTGGTGTGACCGGCTTAGCTTGGCGTACCTGTCTAGTTTACTCTGTTGGGTCACCCTGGGACCTCTTTGGGCCGCCATTGCCTTTTGTCGTACTGGGGCCACCATCTTCTTCCTGGTAGGGCAGTGTGCCCTGCTATGCGAGTGTTTGGACCCTTCACCCCCTCCTGCAGGTCGTTATTGCTGCATGAGTCTAAAGTTACTGGATGACCTGTCCCCGCTGATCCCTCCGTCTGCTGTCGGGCCGTCACTCCGCTGATCCCACCCTCTTTTCACTCGAGGTCGTTATCCGCTGTCATTAGCCGGCACAGGCCGCATTTCTTCCCAGTCTCAGCTCCTTACTCGAGTCCCCGGCTTCGAGATCTAATTAGCTCGGGACTTCCGGCATCTACTTCGCCGTTGTTACGGGTGTGGGAGCAGCAGTTCCTGGATTGATTGTGTCCTCCATAGATCCGACGGTCCACCCACACTTGGGGGGTCGGATTGTGTTGTCGGATATTCGAAAGGGAGCCGGTGTCACTGGAGCCTCTCTAGCTCACGGCCATTTTGCTTCACAGCATAGCCAAGCCCCATTGCCCACAGGTTTGACAGGCATAATATTAGGCAATTACTGAGAATGTCAGTACTGAGAGAATTCTGAAGAGAAAATATCTATAACAGGCACGATAAAAGGGTATATAGTGTGGTAGGCAAGGGTGAGCTTTTACAAGCATAGAACCCCTACAAACCATACGAGGTGTGATTTTACCTAGAAGGGTCCCAGGTCACATCATGACAATCCTATTGATTTGGTGCCTGGGTAAGTTCCCCCTCTCATTCCTCTTCCTTCTGGGGAGTTGCACAAAACCCCTATCAATGTTGGTGAGCTGGGGTGGTAGCCTTGGGGGCACATGTGATCTGTCCACTGGACTTTGTGGACTGGACTTTGTGGTGCATCTACAGTGGAAGACACGCACCTTGAGAAGGTGGTAACTTAAACGATTCACAATTTAGTGTGAATGGGTTGTTTTATTAATTAAGTACCTATTAGGAGGGTAAATATCAACTGGCCATGAGTCTGAGTTGACCTAATCTACCATTGTTTCTAATTTGTAGGCATTGATTTACAAAGATTAGCTCTTGTCAAGACGGCTACTGCAATCATTCCGACAATCGGGATTAGGTGATGTTTTCAAGAAGATGTGTTCCAAAGGAGAGGATTTGTTTAATTAAGTGTTGACTAGTGTTATTTGGTTTCCTGTATAGGTAGACACAATAAGATTGGCATCCTATGGTTCCACATAAAAAGAAAGAGTGGGTCAGACCTGAGGACACACTGTGGTGTCTTCAACTGACATATATGTTCAGCCATAAGTTGATGGCACATACCACCTAAAACATAGTTATGCTATATTAAACAAAGTTTATGGAAATGGGTGAACAGATTAATGCTCCATATTTAATTCATTAACATGGCAATTCCCTTACAGTTACGACTTATAATGGGATGGCAACCTAGGAGGTACACTATAATAATGAAATGAAACCATTTACCCTAGGTCTAGAGTTACTTGACTCGTTAAAAGTCTTGAGAAAAACATACACCCGCCTGGTTTTCTTGCTGACTGCTTCTAGGTGTGTGTTATACAGTGCACAAACATGACATCAATTCGGCCGCTGCAGCATCACACTCTTACCAAACTCTCCCCGCCCATCTGCCCATCCTTTATGCTGCTGCTGCTGTACGCTCAGGGCAGTTCGTTGTTTCCACCCTGCTCCACTGCATTGGCTGCTTTGAGTACACCAACCTTTCAGGTGACAAGACAATTCCCGTTACCCTCTGTGTATTCCTTACTGTCGCAACTTCCTGGTTTCCATGGGTTACGCTTGCATCACATACACATCTGTTCGTTAACATTGGCTGGCAGCTTACAATGCTGTTCAAACTTTCACAGAGGCGTCCTTGAGTGGAATAGTTGTTGCTACATGTATGGGAACATATCATTTTCACTAGTATTTAAGTGGAAGTTATACACCTTTCATTTTCTAAGTTACCAAAGATAAATGTGGATCATATTCAGATTTTTGGGTCACAAACTTGCTACACTCTCGTTCACAATGTAGCTTGTGGTTTAGTAGAAAAAGCAATTAGATGAACGTTATTTATCTTGAACGTTTCAGAGAAACTCGTTAGGAGAAATTGGTTATTAAATAGTTATTCCACAAGTTTGTATTTTTCAATAATTACGTGAAAATGTACCACATCTGACCAGTATTTTATAAAAAAATGTTAATGTATTATCTGGATGCAATACTGGAAAAGCAGAATGGTTATACTAAGCAGAGAGCCCATGTAGGAGGTTTCACTATAAAAAGTAGTCTGTTGCATACTGGAGGACATCTGCATACCCTGCCACCACAGTAAGAGGATCAGAGTGAGACATTTTCTTAGCACTATTGATTATTTCTCAAAAAAGCTTAAAGTCCCTTCAGATGTGAAATCTATATCGTCCCATAAGAGACTCTCTCCCTGTCTCTGATTATTATCTCTGCAGTGAGGTAAAATCAATAACTTTGACAGTGAAAGTCACATTAGCTATATTTCAAGTGACTGCTGAATCACTCCACATCATAAAACATTGGTTGCTTGTAATTTTAATATTAAGATGTTAATTTAGTGGCAATTAGCCAGAACTTTCCAATGACACATACTTTAATGTGTCCAACACTACAAAAGTGGGGTCATGAGCTCAAGGATGTGCTTTGAAATTCAGAGAAGATCTTTTAAGACAAAACCCTACAAGAAAAGAAAACTCCAGTTGTCGGCTTGTTCAAGCTTTATGTTTCTCGTTTTTGAGAGGCTGTGACTTGTACATGTTCTATTCCGTCTAGTTATGCATTTCCTTTGCATGCAAATGAGAGTCAAGTAAGCGAAGTTGAAAGGAGGAAAGAGAACAATCACTGTTCAAGAGCCACACAACAAAGCACCCCAGGCAAATTCACAAACCGTTTGTTCGAGCCAACAATAGGAGAATTAGAATGCTCTATTAAGTGTTTTGCATTTTTTTAATGCCTATGATAAAGCATATTTATGAAATATAGCTTATTATTAAGACCTGTACATACCGTTTTCCCCACAATGGGTGCATGTTCATTTCACGCATTTTCTATTGCTTCAAATAGATATGCACTTCTGAAAGCAGTAAACTGTTGCAATGGCACAAAGCACAAAAGTCTGCAGAACTGAATATATTAATCAACAATTTGAGCTTGCGATACTAGATTTTGGTCAGCTCGTTTTCAAATTAAATGCCCTAATTGTAAAAACATTTACCAGGTTTTATTCAAGAAAATGTGTTGCCCAGGGTGGAATTTGATTCATCCTTCTTGCTGTAGATATTTCACCAAGGAAGCATACTTTTAAACATATTTCCTTTAGGTGGGCCAAGTTGGAGTTCTTCTCTTCGCATGCTTCTTGTGCACAGGACAGAGGAAGTTTACGCAAAGATTAAACACTCAACCGACTATAGGCTTAGAGCTCCTAGAATATTTGACCTGAACAAGGCCAGGCTGGTCGTAATGGGCATCGGGCGTTTCCCTCGGAGTCTGGAAGGGTGGGGGCCGATTTCGTTCCTGGGTGCCAGTTTTGTTCCTGGGGGCGCTGTGATGTGCAAATTGTTATCGGGTTAACAGCACAAGCTGCTGAGTTCCTTTCATATCCAGCAGTTTTCAGGGAATGTTAGAAATTGTGTCTCTAATTGACAGAGGTTTGCACTTATGGAAACACGTTGCGTTGTTTAGCCTCACAGTTGGGTCCCTTGCAATCGCAACGCAGAGGAATATCCTTAAAGTGGCACTGCATCGGAGGGAATTGCATCGAGTCCGATCAGCTCTAAGTCATCACTGCATCATTTTTTGCAGAAAAACAGCTGTAGAACCCACCTCTTGGCAGGGCAGCACTTACAGTTTGCAGAGTCCTGCAGCTGAAGAAGAGTTGAAGGATGTCTTTGATGGCCCTGGGACAGAAGGCAAGTCAGAAAGCCCTTGGAGTCACTTAAGCTCTTGGAGGATGTAGAGATGCAGGTCCAGTCCTTCTCACTTCCAGGCAGGTAGCAGGCTAAAGGTCAACACAGCAAAGCAGTTCAGCTGAGTGGCAGCCCATCCTGGCGGCACAGCAGTCCTTCTTCCTGGCAGAATGTCCTCAGATCCAGAAGTGTACTGAGTTGGTGGTGTCAGGGTCCCAGTGCTTAAACTCAATACTCTGTTGTGCCTTTGAAGCAGGGAAGATTTTGAAGAAGCCTTTAAAGTACACAATGACCCTGCCTTTCCTTCCCTGGCTGCAGACTCACTACAGAAGTGTATGCAACTCTTTCTGTGGGGACATATATATCCCTATTCAGGTGCAAGTGTCAACTCCTCCCTCCCAATCTAGCGCGGTAAGGCCCATCAGCCCGGTAATGGGCCATCAGGATGTGAGTGTCACTCTCCAGCTCCCTTTGTGTATGACTGTCTAGCACAAATGCACAAAGCACACTGCACATATACTTTACCCTTCCATTAGAGCTATCTAGAGCCTACCTTAGGGGTGACTTACATGTAATAAAAAGGGAAGATTTGCTTGTGGCACCTCAGTAAACTTGCCACATCGAAGTGGCAGTTTAAAACTGCACACACAGGCTCTGCAGTGGCAGGCATGAGATGTGTTTAAAGGGCTACTGAAGTAGGTGGCACAATCCGTGCTGCAGGCATAAGCAACCTAAATGTTACCATGTTTAGAGTACAGAGCACATGCAGTTTAGCACTGGTATAGTGCTCAGAAGCGTAAAGCCAGGAAAATTACCTCTGCAAAACAGGCGGTCAGAAGGTAAAAAGTTAGAGAAACCACAGCAAGGATGCAAGGCCTAACAGGCAAAATGTCAAGGTAACGCTGGTGATTAATGTTCCTGCTGAAGTGGGATCTGAGTTTTGTCTAGTGGCAGTCTTGACTTATGTAAAGTAGGTCAGAGGGTTAGCAGTCTTGCTGTTGCTAAGAACATGTACCATGCTGATCACAGAACAGTATTTTATGTGGATAGATCAGTGGGTTACTACTTTTGTCATAGAGATCCTATGCCACTTGAAGTTCATAAGTTACAATCATGATAGAGCACAGTGAGCTAAGAACTGCTATCAAACAGATGTACAGGTTAGAAAGTTATTTTTTTGCCCAGCCTTTCATTACGCTAATGTTGCTAACAAGGGTATGTCTGGGTATAAGCAAATTATTAATAGTGAAGCCAACCCTAACCAATATGTTACAATCTGAATGCTGAGTTTTAACTTCTCCATGCCTAGCACTCTTAAAAAATGGGTACCACAATGCATGATATTTGAATACTGCACCTTGTGCACTCCTTTATCTTATGTAGGATTGTCTATACACTGATCTACACATGTATGATTCATTGTCTCTGTGTGTGATGTAATGTAGCCACCACCCTACACTGGTATGAGAGGTGCAATACAACAAATGAAATACATGTGAGACACGGCCTATGGAGAAAAGAGGAATACTGTTGGTGAGTGATAGCGAGGGAATCTGTAGAGGAGGAAATCATTGGGGTCGCCCCAAAACATTCTTGAGCCGGGCGCCACCAGTGCTAAAACCAGCCCTGCTGTGCTGCCCATGAGGGTGGACAATGCTATTATCCATCAAAATGGTATTTCATTGTGCTTTGAGCTTCTTGGTTCTGCTAAACCGTGAGTGTGTACATATATGTTATATTTAAATTAATGATGCATGCTTAAAATCTTATTTTTTGTGTTCTCCGTAAATAATTCTGTGGGTATTCCTAGTGTTAGATCTGGCCCTTTTTTCAGGTTTATCCACAAATGTTTTGCCTTTTGCCTTCTATTTTTCTTACCTCGTTTCTGTTGGCTGTAGAAGGCTAGGCACCTTACCACTGCTGATCAGTGCAAAAGTGCACATGCTGTCTGTGTACATTATTATTCTGTTATCCATGATTGGCATATTTGATTTATTGGGAAGTCCCTAGTAAAGTGCACTGAATGTGCCAGGGCCTGTAAAATTAAAGGCTACTAGTGGGCTTGCAGCACTGGTTGTACCACCCACACGAGTAACCCTATAAATATGTCTCAAAACTGCCACTACAGTGTCTGCAGGTGCAGTTTGTAATTTCCATGTCGACCTGGCAGTGCACCCATTTGCCAGGCCCTGACCTTCCCTTTTCTTGCATGTAAGGCACCCCTAAGTTAGGGCCAAGGTATCCCCATGTTCAGGGTATAGTATATGTTAAAGGTAAGACATGTGCTGGTGTGTTGTAGATGTCCTGATAATGAAATTTGGTGTATTTTGTTTTTCACTACTGAAAGGATGTCTGACCCATAGGTTAACATAGGGGCAGCCTTGAAAAACCTTAAGTGTTAATTTCCAATGGGACAAGATAGAGAAATGGAGTTTAGGCTCGCTGAACTCAGAATTTAATAACACACCTTTTAGTGAAGGTGTTTTTTTACATTGTGTGTTTGAAAATGCCACTTTTAGGCAGTGGACATTTTCTTATTTTACCAATCTGTGCAACTCTTCCTGTTTGTGGATTCACTCTCTGGTTATGGAGTGATAGGAACTGGGGATGTGCATTGACTCTAGAAAGTCACAAAGGGGGTTGAGGTATGTCCTGCCTTTCCCGAGTGACTCATAGCCAGGCTGAATACACCTTTCTGCATTTAGAGTGGTGGGAAGAGTTTTCACTAGCACCTGAATAGGCTGTGTCTCCTCTGCACAACACTGCCTCAACTCCTTTAGGTGAAGCTGGACCATTGAGGACAGAACTGGATTGTACTGAATGTACTGATAAATGTAGTTTTGTTCCTCTTAAAGATAGGATAACAAATATTATTTCAGGACCTACATAATGTGTACACTGATGGTGTAGGGTGATGTTTATGACATGTGTGACATACAAGTATTTACTTTATTGCACTACCTGGGATTTTATGACAATTGTGTAGTTGGCAAAGTGATTTATGTGGCAGTGGTCTATGGGTTATATACAAAATATGAGATATTTTTATCTAGTACTGTGTACAGTCTCTTTTGTGGTGTATTTATTGTGTCACTGGTGTGTTGCGCAAACACTTTACACATTTCCTCTGGGATAAACCTGACTGTTCTGGAAGGTGCCAAGGGGATGAGCAGGGGTTATCTAGGGGCTGGAACTGCCTTATCCTGAATAGAGTGGTGGGCTCTGGCTGGCTTAGGTGCATACTCTACCCAGATCGCAAAAATGTATTGTCAACCAAACCCTTTCAATCGCAACAAATAATACTATAGGAGTTCCACAAGGGTCAACGCTATCTCCGGCACTTTTCAATCTATACGTAGAACCCCTTACGGAAATACTACAAAAAGCTAACATTGCTTTCCACATGTATGCTGATGACGCTCAGCTATACATCAAGTTCGCTTCGATCAATGATATAAAGACAATGAACCAAGCGCTAAGAAGAACACTTCTATGGCTAACCAAGAACCACCTGAAGCTAAATCCTCATCAAACTAAATTTCTAATGATTACACCCCAGAAAAGTAAAATAATGATAGCAGAATGGTCCAACCTCATCACTGCTCTAAAGTGTACTGAACATGTCAGCACATATCAACACAATGGCAAAAAACACCAGCTTCCACTTAAGCTACTTCGAAAACTAAAACCATTTCTAAATAAAGCAGACCTCAAAACAGCAGTTCAGGCACTGGTCACATCAAGGATCGAATATGGTTGCACTACCTTGGCTGGGCTCCCCAAGATCTCAACAGCCCCATTGAAAGCATGTCTGAATGCAGCCACAAGACGTATAGCAGGATCAAAAAAATTCAAACATATCTCCCCTCACTTGAAAGCTTTCAACTGGCTGCCCTTTGAAGCACGAATTCATTTCAAGCTGGCATGCATCACCCATAAAGCATTACACAACAAAACTCCATTCTACCTTGCTCAGAAACTCACGCTTTCGGGAGGGACCCGATCCTCCAGGAGCAAAGTAGAACTACTACTGAAACTGGCTCATTTCTGTAAGAAAAGAACTTACGACCGAGTGTTCTCTGGGGCAGCACCGAGAATTTGGAACACCCTCCCCCCAACATTAGAAGAATTTCATCTATCGCAACATCCAAAAAGGAAGCAGAATCGTTTTATATGAGGACATTATTCTCCCCAAATCCTTACAGCTGAACGTCTGTATATTAACCTGTTATGTTATTTTAAATTTCACGCAAGCAGCTCACTATCCAGTTATGGAATTGTATATATGCTTTCTTGTGGTTTTATAGTTCAAGGGGCTTTATGTATGTTTAAATGCTTTCCTGAAGTGTAAATGTCGTAAACCAGTAATGTCTTGTAATATGTAACTTTTCGGATTGTTGAAATGTTCTTATAAAGCGCTCTGACACCCTATGCAGGGTCATGTTCGCGCTATTCAAAACACTAAATAAATAAAATAAATAAACCAGAAACCCCATTTAAAACAACTGAAAATCCTGGTGCACTGTAAGGTCATCATTTACTATGCTTTAAAAGCTAATACAAAGAAATATATTATGTAAAATGTGTTGTACCATGCAGTATTTTCCCATATTTATTTCCTAAATTGTCTTGGGGAACCCCCCGCAACCTCCCCTTGTTTGTGGTCAGTTTCATTCACTAAGCTTGCTCGCTAGCTGCACACTATATGGGGGCTAATCTGACAAAATTTGCCAGGACTTCTCAGGGTTCCTAGTCTGGCCCTGGATCTGACATTGCCCATTTCATCTCTAGGTACTAGAATTCAGATAAGAGTCCATGGGAGAAATTTGAAAGAGTCAATTGTATTTGCTAAAATACGCTTTATTTTAAATATCAACAAATACCTATGTTTAAATAGCACATATGCTAAACACAAAATGGTGTAGTAGATAATCCTATTTAAATGTAATAAGCCTGCAATTGAAGTAAAGAAGTGCTGATTGAAGTAAGTTTAACTAACATTCAAAGGCCTGTTTTCATGTTGAATTGTTATTTTTCCACAAGATGTTAATATATTTTGCTGCAGATATTGTAACTTTCAGGAAGCCTTCTGTTAGTGAATAGGCATTTGTTTTGTATTGGAGAACTGATAGAGATATTCTCATCTGGAGGAGAGGAGTCAACAGGAAGGATGATTCATGAGAAGTACAGTCTGGATCAATGTCTATGGTTTATGGACCATTGACTATGAGAAAGCAGTGAGTTTGGTTATTCCCAGGAGTGTATTAATACACCATTGAAGGATACAGGAGACAAAGGAAAATAATGTTGCCACTTGTGAGTTTATATTAGGAAATGTTCTTAGAGAAGCAGCCAGATTCCTTCACCGACTCTCTGACTGAAAACTCAACTTTGACTTTCTTATATTTCCCTTTCTGGAAGATTGCTTAGCCTACTTCTTCGATGTCTGCTGATTCAGAACTGAGAATACTTTCCAGCCTGAGATGCAAAGGCTTGATGCTTATGCATTCATTCTTTACTGGTACTCTTATTATGTATCTAAACTGACACCTTATTCCTATTTATTTATTTTAGGGAGCTTCCTTTATGGATCACACTTGTTGTATAGTTACAATATTAACTGTAATTATAACAAATATTAGAACATTGGAATTTTGGGAGCTCCATTGAACACAATGGAGTGGCTCCGGGCTCATAAAGGCTGATATAAGCCCAGAGCTCCAACATTCCAATGTTTCTTTGTTCACTGCTGTGGCTGTGAACAAAGGCTTCAGGGAACCTGAGGGGATTTAAATCCCCTCACTCTCCCTGAAGGCTTTGTTTTATTTGTTAGAACATTTTGCCCACGAGAGGCAGAATGTTCTAATAGCCTTATAGCCCTTCAAATAGCCTTGTTAACGGGCCTCGCCTTTGGCTCAGGCCTTTAACGCTGGAGCAGGCCTTTAATAGCCGGTATAGCGGGCTATAAGGCTATATTATATTCTATTTTATAATCAAATATCAATTATTGGATTACATTAAGTTTTTATACGGATACTTAAATGATAAATTCTTGTTGGATAAAAAAATAAAATCTTTAAAAAACTGAAAATAAAACTCTTTAACTCATACAAATTCTCTTTATTATCTGTACTAAAAACCATCAATGATTTAACATATCATTGGATTGATGTAGATGTCTGCTCCTTTTCATTTATCCTTGTTGATAAAAAAAAGTCCATATGACCATTGGACAGGTTTATTCAATGATTACACCCGAAGAATGAGAACGAGAGAACCCCGCTCTGTCCTACACCAGGTCTGCCGAAAAAATAGAAAGTGGTACGCAACATATTCTCCACTTCAAATCAGCAGGCGTAGGGAAGCAGAATTATTCAAGCTGAAAAGGCAGCATGCTCCCTGACCCCTACGAAGACCATGTTTGTTACCTACATGCACCTGAGATAAAAATAGTACATTTTGGCAGTGGCAATGTTTTTGCAATGCTTTTGTACATGCATAATATTGCTAAGAATTTAGCAAATAGGCTAATTATCTGCTTCACGTACTTACTGAATGGGTAATAGTTGTGTTATAGGGGCAGAGTGCTTTGAACAGGTGCAGGTGAATATTGTTATTGAGGTTTGCAACAAAAGCAATGGTGTTGCATGATGTCTTACATCAAATTGGTTCAACTTGCATCTAACAGGGAAAAGCATCTGAACAGACATATATTTCATAAACATGTGTTCGTAATATTCATGAATGAGTTCGAGTGCATCAAACTCATGGGCATATTCACAAGGGAAGTGACGGAGTGAGGCGTTAGCCTTCCTGGCTTAACGCTTCACTCCGCCACTTCAGAAATGCAGGGCTGCACCATATTCACAAGATTATATGGTGCAGCCCTGTGGTTCCCCTTGCGCTGTCACTACACTAGGCACCCTTGCACCATAGTGCAATGGTGTCTGTGCACAGGAGAGGATTGTTTATGTACAGGAAGGTCCCCCTTCCTGCACATAAACAATCTTGAAATTCAATATTGTAACTTATATGTGTGCTGATTAATGCTATACACATAGAAGTTGCAATACAGCATTTAAAAAAAATACTGTTTATGTGCAGGAAGGGGGACCTTCTCTACATAAGCAATAATTGGCCTTTTTCTGTTTTCATGAAACACAAAAACTAGGAAAAATGAACCAATTCTCCTCATTGCGCCAGGGTAAGACTAGGTTTTCCCGGTCTTAATTCTGGTGCTGCCTTCTATTTACACCTCCCTTGTGAATAGGGAGCAGTGTCAGAATCAGCGAGTGTTGTGGTGGAACACCCACTGAAAAACCCATTGCCCTCTCCTTTCACGCTAAGCATAGCCA
The DNA here is from genome assembly GCF_964263255.1 of Lissotriton vulgaris. Lineage (NCBI taxonomy): Eukaryota > Metazoa > Chordata > Amphibia > Caudata > Salamandridae > Lissotriton > Lissotriton vulgaris. Next base: position 990,872,472 of record NC_141695.1, read on the forward strand.
TGTTAAGTGGCTTAACGCTGCCTCGTTAATAAGGCGCTGCCCCTATCACCACAGGAACATCGCAAAAAGTGAAGTACCCATGGCGAGAGGGGCTTGTAAATATGCCACTCAGAATGTTGTGCTCGGTTGGTCTGCTGTGGTGAGCATTGATGTAGTGTAACTGGGGAGGAACGAGGAGGTTGTGGAGGGTTGTGGAAAGATGGATCAGGGCATTTGGGGTGTGCAAAGTTGAGGAAGGGTCTATTGCAAGCACCTGCTAACATGTACAGCCCTGCTCTGGGTGGGATTTACTGTGTGTGTGTTGGGGAGACTCAGGGTTTTATGGAGGAAGGTCATTATTTCTCACCTCCTGTAGGAAGTGTGTGAGAAGGGTGGCCCACTGAGGAGATATGAGTCATCTGTGTAGCTGCCAAACCTTTTCATACCAAAGTGTGACTTCCTCTGCTGTGCCCCACTTACGTACTGCCCCCTCCATGCCCCTTTTGGTAGAGCCATTGAAGAGCACCAATGAAGTGTGCGTTCAGCTAGGAGTAATACTAGGTCTGAGAAGCAGGATCATATTTTCAGTTGTTTCTTGTGCTCATAGGTTCCCCAGGGAGCATGCTTCCCATGTGTGAATGACAAGTATCTCTATGACCTCACATAACATGGTGTGTATTAAGCACCAATACTCCTGGATTGCTGGACAGGACCCTAGCATATGCCTGAGGTCCAGGTCAGGATCATGGCATTGTGGGCACTAAAATTATGTTGTGAGGGAGTAGCGGTGAAGTTTGGTGCGGGCCAAGTAGGACCTATACAGCATAAAGAGCTGTATCTTCTTGAAGCGTAAGTTGGGGTAAACATGTTTTGGAAACCCCAGGGCCTGTTCCCATTCCTTATTGTGTAGTACCCTCCTAAATTCACCTTGCCACTTGTGGCGTAGCATTGTGAGGGAAGTGGCTATCAGCAGTAATGAAGTGCTGAACAGTGCCCATTGTCAGAACGGTCTGGAGTACTGGGTGTGTTGTGGGACCCCCTCCAGTTCCCAGAGGCTGTGGCATGTGTGGCCGAGTCTCCGGTGTAGAAGGAACTGCGGAGGGGTAATATCATTCTCCTCGCCAGTTAGCCGAAAGGGATAAGATGACCCTTTGCAAAGGTCGCCTGCTGTGAGCGCAAGTAGTCAGTTCAGACCCTCAACTCTCCCTCGATATAGTAACTTTGGTTGGGAGGAAGGCCTATGAGTGGCAGATTTGGAGCATACAGTGGGATCACTCAGGATAGTCAGTAAATTCTGGCCATGCAAGCCTTTTCTTCCGTCATCTGGGGAGGCCAAGGAGCTGTGTGTTGTGCTTTAGGTAGGATGTGGGGATTGAGAGGGGTCCGGTGTTGGCTTTGTTTCAATAGCGCCTCGTTGTCCAGCAGGATAATCAGAATAATTGTGCTGCAAGGAAGTATACTTCAAAGCTCGGGGTCCCCAGGCCCACCTGGGATAGCTGCTGCTGCAATGTAGCTATGGCAATGCACCTGCGTCCCATATGAGTATGCATAATATAGCCTTATAGCCCGCCGTAGAAGGCTATACCAGCTATTAAAGGCCCTCTCCAGCGTTAAAGGTCTTGAGCCGAAGGCAAGGGCCTTTAACAAGAGAGAGGGACTTTAATAGCGGTATAGCCCATCTACAAAGGGCTATAAGGCTATTAGAACATTCTGTCACTAGAGGACAGAATGTTCTAACAAAAAAAACCAAAGCCTTTTGGGAGCTTGAGGGGATTGGAATCCCCTCAGGCTCCCTGAACCCTTTGTTCACAGCCAGAGCTGTGAACAAAGAAACATTGGAATGTTGGAGCTCCAGGCTTATACCAGCCATTATAAGCCCAGAGCACTCCATTGTTTTCAATGGAGCTCCCAACATTCCAATGTTCTAATAGAGAGTGTAAGTCCCTGAAAAGCATCGGGTGGTATAACTGGAAGATTTGCAAAATAATATAAAAGACTAGGCAGAATGACCATGTTCTCTAAGGCAATATTGCCCATGGGGGAGAGATCACCAGAAATGTAGGTGAGTTCAGATTCCAGCCAGGGCCTTGACGAGGTTTCCCTCATATAGGTCCTGATATAGAGAAACCCCCAAGTAGCGAGTCTCCTGTGCATGCCAATTAAGAAGGAGGCATCTGCGATAAATATCATGCGGCTGTTGGTCAGGACATAGTGAGTGTACAACTGAATTTGTCCAGTTAACATGAAGTGGAGCTGATTGATACTATGAATGTAATGGGTGCATCGTTATTTTAAACCTATAGCCTGTGACAGACCAGTACTTATTGGCACAGATCATTCTCTTTGATATAGAGCAATGTAAATTATTTTACATCAAAATATTCATCGGTTTAAGAGACAAAACTAAACTTTGAAAGGAGCTAAGCAATTTTGAAAAGAAAGGTACTGAGTAAATAAAAGGGGTGATCAAGAAGGAAAAATGGATAAATGACATAACAAGAAACAACTTTTGGCTGTGTGAGGAAAACGTTAAATATTAATTGCAGTTCCCTCCTGTCCAAGTCAAGTTCTGGAAGGCAAAGGCAATCTAACTTCACTCTTTTATTTTTAGCTATTCTGCGGCAATAAAGCACAGTGGGACTAGTTCAATTCATTTGATTGGCTATTCAAAAAAGCAAGAACCAATGCATAGGTAAACAATATTTGAATGCTTTGTATGTGAATGGTGGGAGAAAGCAAGTTTATAGACTGAACACTGCTTAGCAAACTTTGAGGCATACAGTCATTCCTACGGCTGGCACTTCACCCCCATTGCTTTGGTGTAGGGATGGTACTGCAGTGGCAGTGCTCTACCTGCGACTGACTGGTTCTCAGCTTTCCGCTTTCCTACAGGGTTCCCGTGCAATTGTAGGTTCCTCTAAAGAATTAAATTGTATTATTGACGACTTCAGCAACTCCATAATCTATGGCTCATGCTTGTATGTCGCCAATATTTTTAACCACATTTACATTGTGTGCGCAGAGACTCAGAAACACACGGTAAAATCGATCATTCACCTACTTAAGACCTTCTTCAAGAGGGCGTAGGAGTGTCTAAAAATGTTGTTTTGGCTCCATGATGCTGCTATTATGTCTGTTTGTTACAATATATTCAGCCTAAGGGTGTTTTAACGAATTATTTATGTTGTCACAGTGGAGTTAGCAATTGTAAATCGACACTGACATTCACAATGCTTAGAAAGTTAATATCCTGCTTACGATTCATGTGTAGATCGTTACTTTGGGTGGAAAAGTGTGATATATAAAACATTCGAAATCAAATACGTGAAATGACTGCAGAAGCTGGGAAAGCAAAGATTGTTTTATGCAAAATCCATAGCTTTGTGTCAATAAAATTCAAAGTAGTAAGATCTGAGTTAGTGGGTTCCAGGACAGTCAGAAGGTCCTTGTACCCAATTGCAAAAGCCTGGGTTTTTCACCTCTGGTGTCCTGAGATGCCTGTACTATGGGCCCATTTACACAGAACCAAGTATCTTTCTTAGCAGTGAGGCAGACGAGTTCAAGGCTTACTTAGGGAGGTAATTTGGACTAGAGTCTAAGAACTCAGGAACACAACAAACAACACTTAATAAATTACAGCCCAGCTTTTACTTTTAAAAAGAAAATGTCCTGCTTTACACATAAAAAACAACTATACACAGATTTGCTGTTGGAAAGGACTATTGTGACATCCTCTAAAGGACCCCACAGCTTACTTGGGTGGTGGGTGGGGGGGGCACAACAAAGAAAGGTCACACAGGTCAAGTAGGTCTCTAACTGTACCCTGGGCGTCTATGCTGGAGGATATTTAAGATGTCTGTGCACCAGCAAGCACAAACCAGAAAAATTCAATATCTCCAATATGTGCCTAATACAACATGCGGAATGTAGTAATTACCTGTCTGTCTACAGGCTTTAGCAGGATAGATCCATTAAATTCAGACAAGAGAGCAACTTAATATTTATTTCCTCAGAGGTAGCACCCTTGAAAATTAAATCATAGTTATTTAAATAATCCGCATTCGGTTTCTATTAGAGGAATTGCTGTGGTACCAACAAGAAAGCAACTGACAACAACGGTAATTCTCACAATGTGTCTATTTCTTCAAATTTGCTTTCATACAACTGATTGAAAATACCTAAGACATATGAACTGGTCTTATATACTATTAATAATATTATAAATCAGGACACATATCAATGTCAATGGTTTGTACGTAGGTGGACAAAATGACGGATAATGCACCGTTGTTCAGGCGACAGGAAGGAAAGGACTCCAGCTCCCGGGAGCTTCACTTAGGGTGAGGTTTCAAAATGGATTGAGAGGCTACAGAAAGTCAATGGGGTGCTCACCACTGCTGACGGGCAACCCGAGCACAGTTGTTTCTTCCTCGCAGTGTCCCAGCCCTCCAGGGGGCACAAATGTAGTAAAGGAAGATGCAGAGTCCACTTGTTAGGTTAAGATCCTTTATTGCAGGTTCCATCCAGGTTAGATAGACAGGTTAAGATGTAAGGTAAACCCCCCCAGGAGCCAGCTGTTAGCAGCTCAGCCTCAGATGACCAACTGCCCAGTAAGTAATAGAAAGGCACAGTGAGCTAGAGGGACACCCTGGCATTCTATGATGTCATGGCATGAGGACATATTGAAATAAAACCCCAGCTAACAACAGTTTGAATATTCTTGCGCATTTGCCGTAAAAGTTTACCATGAGCGGCCAGCTTCAGGGTAAATCTTTACCTTAAATGGTTTGTATGTATGAAGTGATATCATGGTGTGATTTTGGGAATTTTTCATAGCATGTGTTAACAAAAAATTACTGAAATTACACATAGTACTCCAGCGTAATTAAAATTTTGCCTAGGCGTTGTTATTAATTGAGGTTGATGTCACTTCACCACAAAGAATAAGACCTCAAACATGTCTGGGTAAATTACAGTTTCAATAACTTCAACCTGGGCTAAGTCCGCTGGTTGCTATGGCACAGGGAAGACCGATTTGGCTTAGGAAAATGTGTCAAGTGTTTAGCAATAAAAACTCTAAAAATGTAAAAATATATAATCATAATAATCCCAAAACCAATTTAGAAAAATAGAGAATATTTTAGTGAGTAAAGTGACATCCAAATGACAAAAATTAAATAATGGGAACCAAAGATATACATTTCTAAACATCTAAGGTAAAAAGTGCCCCAAAAAGTAAAGCGCCAATCAGTAGTTTCCATGAATGGTTGAGCACTACCTAGGCACGATTTTATGCTGACTGCAATAGAATGGAGGTCGGCTATAAAAAGAGGGTTCCTCCAGGTCAAAGATTTTGTCTGCTAGTGTCTGCTCTAAAATGGAATTCAAAACCTTCCCAGCAGCGCAAGGTTGCAGCAGCATTTTGTTGAAGCTGGATAGCTGCAGGATGAGGTCCCACTAAAGCCATTGGCGGGAAAAGCTTTGAGTGGGTGAACTTCAATGTTATGGCTGCATAAGTCTTCCCATCAGGTGGACCATATCTTGATTTGTACCTTTGGACTTAGTCTTTTTTTATAGAATTCAAAATCCTCCAGGAGGCCAAACCTGAGGCTGTATAACATAAGGTAGCTTCATGACTTTTGTACCATGTCCCAGTGATGCTCCGGAGGTCTTGGAACTATTCAGAGTGTCTCGAACAGTACTTCCAGATCACTTCTGAGGCTCTCAAGACCTCGGGGACAGCACTTAGAACTAGGACTCACTCCAGCAGAAGTCAGCAGCAGGTTCCAGTTCAGTTCAGGTTGCCACTGATCAGGAAAACAGCTGGCCACTTCCCCCTAGCCCTGCTCAGCAAACTAATCCTTGGATTTCACATCTTCATCCTAGGTACAAGTGTGAGCAGGTGCAGGCCTTCAGGTCTTCACACAGGTCTTAAATAGCCGGTTTAGAGAAGGTTCTGATGAGCTGTGGGTAAGGTGACTGCTATGCAGGTTTTACTAGCCAATGGGAGCGGGTGACTACCAGAGACTCATTACCAAATGAAAAAATATTTACCAGGGGCTACCCTTCTCAATTTTGCAGTACATCTTGTTTGCTTTATTGCAAACGATCTTACAGCACAATGTTTTGAAGCAAATGCAACATGACAAAATCTCTCTGCCTCTGAAGGAAGCTTGTGTGCTAGTCAAGAGTGTGTTTAGGTAAATGAACAGACGCCTTCTCCTCAGCTGCACAAATAGGGTTCTGGAATCAGTACCCCCTTTCACTGGGCTGGCCCCAAACGTGCCTCAAAATGCCTGCAACACAAAATACGTCTCTTCCGCAGGACTCCTTTTACACTTAGCTATGAGTAATAGGCCTCACCCTGGTCCCTTTCAAGATAAGAAGCTCCTATGCCCCCCCAACTTTTCTTCCTGTGCTAATATCTGTCACCTACCTCATAAAAAAGATCTTCCTGTGAAAAAAGCTAGATTTTTTTTCTACACTGGGAGCAGTTTTCTCTTCTCATAAAGAGGAAACACTGGCAGGCCCATCTGCTAGCAAGCTAATGCTAATTAGCCTACTAGAGGATCTGGAAGGTGTGGGTGCAGAGAACCCCTAAATATGTGCACACCAAAAGATGACCTCAAGAGCACGCCCGCTGGTGGATGAACGGGAGAAAGTGCTAAACCTCAATTTCACGAGGCAATGTGCCCCGGTCAAAATGCAGTTAATTAAATTAGGACACACTCAAAAAGTGAGTTCTAGAGCAGCAGAATAGAACATTAAATAATTCATTACAAAAATATACAAGCTGTGGCTCAGAACTCATAAACTTAAGTGCTTAAATCCATTGCCATGAAGGCTTGTGGCAAATAGAGAAATACAGAATAAATGCAGAATCAGAATAATTCTAAGTCCCAAGTGAGCACCAAAATTAATAAAGAACCAGCCACCATCTCCAGTAGCAATCGGAAAGTCTTCTGGATCACCTCCAAAACTGAGGGTGTTTATGCAATTTCTAGCATAGAAAATCATCAAGTTCAGCAAAATCATCATGGTGTGAAGAAATTAATTACATTTACAGCAAATCTGTGGGACAGAGGATAGTCATATCACCATAATTTGTTGAAGTATTTTTTGATTGTACTATAGAACCCTTTAGTCAGAGAGTACACCCAATGCAACTGCTGAATTGACTTGCTACCTTACACTTAAATCAGTAGAAGAGAAACATAAAATTAAGAACTAAGAAAATATAAAAGTAGATTGGAAATACAAAGGCCTGTGATTGGGTAGATGGATGGTTTGAAGAAAAAACAAGAAAATAATTTAGGAAATTCCTTTTCCATTGCTGGTATACTGTGCACTGCGTACATACATTTCCTGATAGCCATAGTTTTGTTTGCTAAAAAAGTCTCTGAATATTGTTTTCAGCATGTATTATTAAATGTCAGTAGGTTTCAATTCTTTATCTACTGTATAATAGGATGAACAATCTCACAGTGAAACAACAGGAAACTATATTGATTTAGGGTTTTTCATAAACTGGAAAGTACTCTGGAATATACTCTAGATAAAAGAAAAGACAATACAATAATATTGTCTTCATAGATGTACCCTAAACCATTTAATTACACAAAAAGGTTATTGGACAAAAGTAATCTTTGCAGAGGCTGTTTCAGGTATGCTCCTGGAAAGCCAAAATATGGGAATGGGAATGTCCAGCCTAAAAGTTGATTGGTATGGAAAGTCGTGCAATGCCCAATTACTAGTTGATGGAAATTTGTTTGTTAGACTAAGCATCACAGTTTCTGTTTGAATGACTTGGCTTACTGCTGATAGCTAGGATGGAGCAGGAAATCTATGTGACATGCAATGTGTGGTACTACAAATAGTTAGGAAACAGAGAATCTAAATGTAGACATCAAGTTTAAGTTTAAAATGTAAACACAAGGAGATGATGGACGTAGAGCTGAAACTTTTCAGACACTCACCCCCAGTCATAGATCTGGGTTGAATTCATCATCGTTCTTTAGCTCACTTTGCCACCCAGTTTAGACACAGCTGTAAGCAAATCAGTCTTGACCCTGAGCCTCATGGGAACTCTCCAGCCTGAACTGCCAAGCCATGTCTTCCCTGGACCGGTTTCAGAGTAACATCCCTCTTCAGCCAGGCTAGCTTGAATCCACTGGCAAAGTAAACAAGGGACCCACGTCTGGGCATACCCTGCCACCTTAGGGCAAACAAAGCAAACACAAGGAGATGATGGATGGAGTACTGAAACTTTTCAGACACTCATCCCCAGTCACGGATCTGGGTTGAATCGACTGGATTCAAGCTAGCCTGGCTGATGAGGGCTGTTTGCCCGAAACCTGTCCTAGGATGCTTGTTTCCTTTGAAATTAGACGCTTTTTGGGAAATTCACTTGTTCGTGCATAAATTGAGCACCAAGGCATACTTTGAATTCAAACGTGATGGAAAATAGTTTCAGGGTATTGGTTCAAGGAGAAAATGTCTCTCAACCATGATTTTACTGTTCCTTAAAGACCATTTTACAAAATTTCAAACCCATCAAATCTTGACAAAATTGTGATTTGTGTAAAATAAAGCCCACAAACATCATGATATTTCCATCGCACAAACCAAATTTCACAAGGGCCCAGTAAGTATTCACATGTAAAAAGTCTTCTTTCAGCAATCACAGAGGAAGGTCTTCTTCTGCATTCCGTATGGGTTTGGTTCTGGATTTTCAGTGGACCAAGCAATGGAGTTTTCAATGTGGAAAATTGTACAACATTGTTAAGTTCCCGCAACTAATCAATCCAAATTCTCATCACACACCATTCTCTCTTATACCTCAGCATGCTGTTACTACGTGGCCTAATTCAAAGTTACTATTTGAAACTTAGTAATTTGTCACAATTTATTTCAAAGCAATTCTGCCACTCTCTACTAACAATGTCTTTTGGTATCAATTATTCTGGCCCACTGGAGAATTGAGGTCTGCAAGGGACTTTTCTTTGAAATCAACAAAGTGTGTCCAGATCTATTCAATAACAACTATTTAGACAGTGCACTGAAGCCAGTCTATACCCTACTAGGTATTATGTGCCCTGAATTGCCTTGCATTATTGGAAATGTGTGCAGTGTAATGCTAGAAACTCCAACAAAGTTAACACTGTATGCTAAGACATGTAGGGACATGTTGGTGTCAGATTGATTCAGATAAAATCATTTTACAATATATTGCTGTTTTTTTTAATTCTGTTTTTCAATTATAAGAATTTTTATTTGCCCCTGGAAGCCAATTATTTTTATTGCATATGTGGGTGGTACAAATACACACTGTAGATCAATTATATCATTTAACTTCCATACCACTGACACATTTTCTACACCATCAACTATGGCTTTATGGAAAATTTAAAATGACCTGTTGGGTGAAACACATTTTAATAGTACCATTTTAGGGGCAAGTTACAGAGCACCTGCATCATGGTGCTGAATAACATTTTCCAATAACACAGACCCATAATGTCAGCAAAATAAGGAAATCAGAAAAAGATCAGAATCTATGGTGACCATGCAGTATAGGTGGGTTTCTTATGATCATCTAAGGTAAAACAAAATGTATATATGCCCTCATCCAACAACAACAATCACTTCAATTCATTGCAGTGGTTCAAATTTAAACTGGGCCTAGATATGTAACGGATTAGATGAGAGGGTGGGAGTCCAACTCAAACAATAATCACAACCCTTTGTCAGAGTTAATCACAAAAATCACCAAATAAACCTTTGCTTAACTCAACAGTAGCCTAGCTCAAAGCAGTCAGGCTTTACTTGGGGCAATATAAAAAGTATTCATGCAGTACTCAAACAGTAATAAACTGCAAACACAACAAAAGAAAACTTCCATACAATCTCACAAAAATAAATGACACAAAAACTACAAAACTCCAATAATAGTAACAGAGTAGTGAATTTGGAAAGGTTACGGTTCAAAATAGTGTCAAAAAGTGTTAAACACCTGTTGGACATTGGATCACTGGGTGAGGGTGATGAACCCCTTTTCAAGCACTAACCACAAATCCTGTCAGGGTGAAACACAAGCAACCCGAAATTAACCCTTTGCTAAACCCTATGGTAGCTTGGCACAAAGCAGTCAGGCTTAACATAGAGGCAATATCCAAAATATTTAGGCAGCACTTCAAACTGTAATACAGTAAAAACACAACACAAGAAAAATTTCCCAATCATTTGGGAAAATAGAGCACATTTTAATAAATTATCTGAAACTAAAATATCAAAAATCCAACCAGAAGTGAAAATAGTGCCTGGAAGCACAAAGGCCAACTGTGGGTATCTGGTCACAGAGGACCGGGACAAATCAAAAGTTCAGGCTGACTACAGTGAAGTGTGGGCTGGATACAGGGACCCAGTTAGGTACGTCAATCAAATCACCTTTAATGTTGGTTTGCAGAGTGTTGTGGAGATCCCACATCAAGGATGTGTCATGCTGCAGAAGTTCAGAGAAAGCTTCAGGGCTGTGATGCTGAATCCTACATCGCCATTGATGAGGGGCTTGTAATGCAAAGGCATGCATCAAGTATGCGTCCAGCAGCTGTAGTTCCAAGAAGGCTGCAGGCTATGATGCATGATCCAGTGTGGGGATGCATCACACTGCAGTGGTTCCCAAGCGGAGCTGCATGGAGATGAATAGTGCTCCATTAGCTCTGCCCACAGGACTACAGATGGGTTTTGCAGAGCACCTTTAGGCCCACTTTCATGGGTCCGGGACTGGGGTAGTATCAGTTAGGGGGGTAGGATACACAGCAGACAATCCATTCTCTTCATCACTGAGTCGTGGGCGGACGAAGCCTCTGACATCGATCTAGCACTGGCAATCCCAGAAGGCTACTCAATTGTCAGAGCTGACAGGAATGGGAAGCGAGGGTGGGGGCCTGGCCATGATATATAGGAATGAATTAAGGACCAAGGGCATAAATCAGGGTAGTAGCCCAGATTACGAGATTTTGCACTTCCAAATAAACATTACCAACAACAAGGCTTTCTGATTTATAGACCTCCTAGGGCTAAAACCCCTCTGGCACAACTGCTGAGCCCTTTCCTGGAATCTAGTGTGAAGAATGCAGATTTTACAGTTCTAGGTGACTTTAATCTACACTTAGAGTATAGTGCAGACTCTAGCGTTACAACGCTGACAGATGCACTCACAAACCTAGACATGGAGCAAATTGTAAAGCAAAACACCCATGAGGCAGGGCACACACTCGATGGGATTTTCACTTCCAACAAGAACATTAGGGCAAATATTACCGGTACCCTGGTCCGACCACAAGGCAATAATATTTGCAATAGAAGTAGAAAAGGATACAGTACACCTGCGCCATCCCTCAAACACGCTACCTTCCTTAATTGGTCAAAAATGAATGCACCACAACTAAAAGAACATCTAATAAGGTCTACCCCGGAGCTAGACAAAGATTGCAATACAGCCACAAACCAAATCTCGAGCTGGAATCACTCGGCCATCAAAGTAGCAGTCCCCCCAAAAAACAACTCGTCAAGGGGAAAACTCTATCCCAACCTTGGTTCTCGAATTCACTAAAGTTACAAAAACAACATTGCGGAAAGCTTGAAAAAAGATGGAGGTCAAACTATGATCAAGGGCCAAAAGAGGAATACAAAAACTCACTGGTCATTTATAAAATATTAACACTGACAGAGAAAAGCAAATTCTTCACGCAAAAAAACGTAAGAGGCAAAAAACTCTAGCAAAGAACTCTTCTCCACAGTCAAAAAATTAACTAGAAAAAAAAGCTCCATTAGAACAGACATGAGTTCAGATTTCTGCGATAATCTGGGCCAGTTCTTTGTAGATAAAGTTTCTGTAGTTTATGAGTCCTTCAAGATGTCAATGGATCCCACACACCAGCGGCCCAACACAAAAGTGCAGGACGAGATTTCACCTCACACACAGAACCACCTATTCCACTTTCAGCCTCCTTCCACTGAACAGATACTCCAGGTGGTTAGGTCAACGAAATCCGGGGGCACATCGGACCCCTGCCCACCTAAGGTGATGCACTTTTTCGCTGATCTTCTGAGTGAGCAATTAGGCCCGCTTTTCTCAGAAATAATTAAATCCAGCCACTTTCCAGAAGCATGGAAAACAGCTTCAGTACTGCCGGTACTTAAGAAACTCAGTTTAGACCAACAAGAACCAGGAAATTATAGACCTATTGCGAGAATTCAATTTGCTGCTAAAGTTCTTGAGAAGCTACTGAACAGACAGCTGTCTCAATTCCTCACTGAAGCAAATATACTAGACCATTCGCAATTTGGCTTCCGAGAAGGACACGGAACAGAAACAGCACTACTGATGGCTACGGAGGAACTTAGGAGTGCACTGGATGCCGGAGGAAAGGCCGCCTTGATTTTGTTAGATCTCTATGCGGCCTTTGACACGGTAAACCACAACACTCTCCTCATCCACCTCGCTGAAGCAGGAGTGCACATGACAGCTCGGACTCTGTTGGCTTCATACCTATATAATAGGACTTTTACGGTCGAGCGGGGAGTGGCCAAATCCAAATCCTTTAACTCCCCTTGCGGGTTACCCTAGGGGTCCTTGTTAAGTCCCACTCTATTCAATTTGTACGTAGCACTCCTGGCGACAATAATAAGGAACTGCAGCTTTCTTCCGGTTTCGTACGAAGACGACACCTAAATAGTGGTATCAATTGCAAACAATGCAAAAGAGACAGCCGCCAGGTTCAAATACTGCATGGAACAAATCAATTACTGGATGTAGGCTAATTGCCTAAAATTGAACGGAGATAAAAGCGAACTCATGCTGTTGGGTTCAGACTTCCAAACCTGGTCCCAGGACTGGTGGCCAGACAGCCTACGAAACCGCCCGTCCCCAGGGAACAAGGTAAAAAACTTGAGAGTGCTTCTGGACAATAAACTGTCTTCTGAGGCTCATTCAAAAAAGTTAACATCATCAATTTGGTATATCCTGAAAATGATCAGGAAACTTCTACCTTTCATACCCCATAAGTCATGCAAAACAGTGGTAACAATGCTGGCTTTATCAAGACTGGACTACGGAAATGAGCTATATGTTGGGACCCAGGCCCAGCATCTGGCAAAGCTTCAGCGCCTGCAAAACGCAGCAGCACAGCTGGTGCTGGACATCCCCAGATACGAGCCAATAGCACACAGATTGAGCTCTCCACACTTACTCCCAATTGGAAAAAGAATAACATTTAAATCCTTGTGCCAGGACTATAAAGCCCTCCATGGGATGGGTTCGCATTTCCTGAAAACCCACCTGAAAAGTTACGAGTCAACCAGGACCTTGAGATCTAGCCATTTAAAACTAATCCAGGTCCCAAGATATTAACAGGTCAGGTGGAAGAGGGGAGAAGCTTTCTGTTGTACGCTGCAAAAGCATGGAATCTGCCCCCAGTTGCAATTAAAAATAGCCCCTAACTGCTCTCTTTTCGGAAAGAGATAAAAACATGGCTGTTCACTTCCGGTTAGTACACTAAATTTCTAGCAGCTTCTGGTATCTTACTGCACACAGCGCCAAGACGCCCATGGGTAATCGCGTGCTTTATAAATCTACAAATCAAATCAAATCAAATCAGGTGCTGTGTTAAAGGTGGTTGGAGCCATCTCTGTCCCTGAGGCTCTGATCAGGAGGCCAGACAACATGTTCTTGGATTCACTCTGGCAGTTCTGGGTTCAAGATGCAGGTTCAATCCTCTTCACTTAGGCAGCAGGTCAGCAGAGTAGTTGTCCTTCTTGCAGAGCAGCACAGCAGTTTTTCTCTGTCTTCTACAGGTCCAGAGGTACACTGAAGAGTTGGGTCTGAGGGTCAATTATTTATACCTGGTGCTATTGAATTAATTCCTTCTATTGGATCTAACACGGGTGAATCTACACAAGTAACACTGGCATCCCCTGTAACCCAGGATCTGATCCTGACGAAAATTGACCAATTTAAATCCTGGGGTATTATATCAACAATACAAATCACCTCTTGTTACACCTCAATATTGGAAAATAACAAGGCCCGAACTTCCAGCTCCTCTTTAGCCCCCTTCTCAATACTGAGGTCAACAAGAGGCAGCTCACTAACAGTAATCCCAGAGCCCACAACCGAACAGCGAAACCTTGTTGGAGCAGATTGGCAATGGCTGCTGGGGGCTTTATCCAGAAATCGGACCGATTGAACCTTCACTAATTACGGTCTAACAGTATGCGCCTGGAACATCAACGGTTTTGGGCAGGAAAAACAATCCACCGCCCCCATGGCCCTTTTAAAAGAACATGAGATTGTCCTCTTACAAGAAACATGGGCAGTTGAAAGCATCCGAATAGTGGGCTTCCTGGAGTTTATGACACCCGCCACCAGGCAGTCCAAATTTGGCAGACTAAGTGGCCGTCTTTCGATCTATGTATCAACAAATCTATCGAAATGTATTAAAGAGATTAGATTTGAGGAGGATTGGGTCTCCGGAATTATTCTGGGAAGTTCACTTACTGACCCTCAGTTACTTATCCTCAACGTTTACATAGCTCCCTGCACAACCAAGAAAAAATCCAAAATGGATTGCTTGATCAACACCATCTGTGACTTATTTGACAAGTACAGCAGTACACCCAGCATCATCTCAGGCGATTTCTATACCAATCTTTTCTGCAACGTTGCCGATACCACAAGACCAGACTCCCCAAGACTCCCCTCACATTTTGCATCCCAGTCAATTCCTGCTGGAAACAAACTTTCGACATTGGGCGGTTACTTGATCACACAGTTTAGTAGCTTAGGATTCACCTTACTGAATGGGCGCTTCTCCAACATATCCTGCCTGCATTGACCCGGTCAGATAGCAAATCATTTTTGCTTTTGGACTTCTCTCTAGGGAGTAGAGAAAAACTGCCCTTGATTAAAAGTTATCAAATTGCACGGCAAGAAGAGAGTGACAACCGGGAACAAATTATAACACTATCCACCAGTACTCCACGCCATCAAGAACTTGCCCATACCCCCTCAGGCAGTTACACAGAAGACCTAAAGCGGATAGAGGGGTCGGATTCCGATTACATCAATCCCTAGACTCAAAGACTCACGTTGTTAGTGCCTGGTCTTCCCTTACAAACCACCTCCTCAATGAACTGCAAATCAGGAGGGGCCCGAGAAACCAAATCCCTCAATGTTGCATCTCAAAAACCACAAGGAAATTAAGAACTGTGAGGAACCGAGCACTCCGATGATCAAGAAAGAATCTCAGCAATAAAACCGTGTTCAATAACTATAAGCAAGCCCAAGAAGCTTTTAGGATCTCAACACAAATGGAAAAACTGGCGGCCTCGGATCAATTCTGGCTGAAACGCATCTACGAAAGTAAAAACCCTAATCCAAAGCAATTCTGGTCTCTTGTGAAAAGGAGCACACAAAGCACAAGTGGGTACGGCAGCGCAAATATCAGCAAAGCCGTTTGGAGCGAGGTTTTATCTCTCCACTTTGGGGATATTAATGCAAATGATGCTCAAACCATTTCCTCCAGCCCAGGCCACAAAAGGTGCTCCCCCCTGGAAATAGAGAGCCCAAGACAAGCGGCCACGCAAAAATTTCATCTGAAGATCCGTTATATAAAGATCCAGTGGAAACTAACGATATACAGCTAGAGCCCATGGTGCCTCCGGATGTTTTAAAAAACAAGATCTCACGCCTCATAATGGAAGCCAGACCTGATGGAGCCCCAGGCCTGAACAGCCTTCCCCAGGCTATGTTCAAATCATACATCACCCTATGGTCTGAATACCTGACTCCTTTATTTCTTTCCTGCAGTCTACAAAGCACGGTACTAGAGTCTTGGCGAGGAGCAATCATCCACCCAATCTACAAAAGTGGGAAGATAAAAGAGCCAAAAAACTATAGAATGGTTGCACTTCTCGATATGGAATCTAAGTACTATGCAAACATCCTATTGGAGGAGCTACAGGCCTGGGCCAAAACAACCACGCACCTCCCTTTTAATCAGACGGGTTTCGTGGATAACACCGGTACTTCAACTAATTTGTTAATGCTAACACTCCTGATGGAGAAAGTAACAGTCCAACAGATCCAGCTGCACTACTGCTTTGTAGACTTCAAAGCGGCCTTCGACCGTGTACCCAGGGACCTGCTATGGCAGAAACTAACATCATGGGGAATATCCCCGCCGCTTCTTCAAGCAATAATCCAACTCCATACAAAAACATGGATAATAATTAAGCTGGGTGATGGTTCTCATGTCTCTAGGAAGATCCGTACTGAAACTGGCATCAAACAAGGCTGTGTATTGGCCCCACTTCTTTTTAATTTATTTATATGCGACATTTGCCCAGTACTCGACAACGTAAATTGCCATCCCCCTCATTTAGATGGGACCCGTATCATCCAACCTGCTGTATGCCAAAGTGGGTCTCCAAAGGCTATTGAATGAATTGCTACCTTATACAACATGAAATTGACTTGAACTGAACCTTACAAAAACCAAAACAATATCTTTTGGGAAGCAAAAATAGTAAACAGAAAGATGGCACTTCAACGACACAAAGCTTGAATCAGCACCCAATTTATAAATACTTGGGCATCTTTTTCTAACCAAGAGGTACTTTTACCAGGCATAAAGAAACACTGAAAACTAAAGCCTTGTCGTTGGAAGCGGCCGCAGCAAAATTGACAAAGCAGTTACTAGGCCCTAGCCTAACTCCCATGCTACAAGTGATGAAGGCTAAGTTAATTAACTCCTTGGCGTATGGGCACGAGTTCACTAAGGGCGCAACCAATGTTTTAATTAATAAACTAACAACCAACATTTTTAAAATAGCTTTTAGGTTACCAAGATCTGCCTCACCAGCCCAAGTGAGATTCGAACTGGGACTACAAGACCAACATGGAGTGAAGGCAGGCGCATTTATCAAACTAAGTCTTAGACTGCGCCGAGCCTGGGAGGGTTCCTTGGAGACCCAAATATGGCAGGAAATACAGAAAAACCAGACCAGCCATAAGCATCTGCAATGTCTAAACCACAGTTTACAGTTACTAGTAGTAAAAGATCTCTGGGAATTAAATCCCTCCTTTCCGGTGTTAAAGGCTGCTATTAAAAAAATCATCAGACTGTGGTCCTTTCACTAGGACAGGGCTACATTGTCAATGAGGAAACACACTTGAGCAGTAATCTCCAATTTCAAAGTGGGTGCTCAGCCACTCTATCTTTTAAGCACATATGCACTTTATTGGAAAAATAAGTTTTTATCGCTGAGGATGGGTGACAGGCCCTTTCTGAAGAACCTCCCCGAATGGCGCCGGCCAGGTTGCAGTACTGAATGCAGGTTGTGTGGTCACCATTCTGAAACAATGGAACATATGGTCTGTGCATGCCCTGCATTGCTCATGGCCAGACGGTCATTGCTGCGAGGACAATTTATCAAGTTGGGAGTTTGATCGTGCCGCCAAGCAATAATGACCGCTCTTAACCCTGACAACACCAAGCTAAACATTGGGCTAATGAAATTCATCCACAAAGCGCCTAAACAACTGGAAGCTTTATCCACAACGAAACCATCCTCATCTTGGTATGGTGGTTGAGTGAACAGACTCAATAATGAAATTGGAGTCCAGAACATCAGAAAGCCAGAGCGATGTCTTCCAGCAGAACATTACTAGCCCATAATGCTCAACCGAATTTTCAATAATTTTAAATCCACATTTTTTACATTTATTATTGTCATTGTATTGTTTGATTTAGCTATGTTTTAAATTGTAAATGGTTTGCTGAACCAATCAATAAAGAGTTAACTGTTAACTTTATACCTGTTGCCAACTTTAAAGTAAGAGAATGTTTGTGAGGCTTCCGCCCCCAAAGGTGCTTGGAATTTCCTTTCTTCCTGCATTGTCTGGGTTCACAAAAGACTAGTGTCAAACCCTTTGTGAGTGCACTCAGGAAGAGGCTGTGTGATGTGCAAGTGTGGTATGTGAACGGCCCTCCACTTCATCAAGTCAGATATGGCCCATACTGCCAACACCTATTCCCTATTTGTCTCACTGTTAGCAAGCAATACACAAAGACTAACTACCAGCTAATCCTAGTCCTGTGATGTGACCCAGGATACAAGCTCTGTGCACAAAATGGTTGGGACAAGAAAATGCAGAGTTTTTAAAAGCACACAACACATGGTTGGGCCCTTAACTTCGGAATAGCAGAGCCACCTCAAACTCCAAGAACAACACTAGTGCCAAAACTGACTCTTCTTTGAAAGCTACAATTAATCCAGACGCATTATAATTAATAAAAACAATCACTGTTTAATCTGTTTAACACAGTGTATAATGTTTGTTATCTGATTGACACACATAGAAAACCATACGAAAATAATCAACAATATTTATCCCTCCCACCAACGACATTGCATATATGATAGCAGATACACACAAAATTAATTCACATAAATACACACAAAAAGCATGATGATAAACACAAAAAACATTGGTACAAAACATCAATAAATCAGTTATTGTTTCAAAATGTCAGGCCCGAGACGAAGAGATTGCGCAGCTCCAGCAGGAGGTGATACGGCTGCGGGACCAGCAGATTGATCTTCAGTCCCACGCGGAGGACTTAGAGAACCGGTCCAGGAGAAACAACATTCGAGTCCGGGGCGTACCCTCCGGAGAAGAGGGGGAAGACGTGGCTGGTTACCTTAGAGACTTGTTCAGAGAGATATTGGATGAACCGGCCGACTTTCCCGTCCGGATAGATAGGGCGCATAGAGTGGGCCTATGGCGCCGGTCTGCGGCACCTCCCCCCCGATATCCTAGCCTTCCTGCCGAACTACCCCCTGAAGGAAAGGATCCTCCGCGAAGCTCGAAACAAGCCATCCCTGGAGTTTAGAGGTCACCGGGTGGCCCTCTTCCAAGACCTATCGGCGGTCACGCTGCAGAAACGTAAGGCCTTTAAAATAGCGACTGACTTCTTATGGGAACATGACACTCAATACTCATGGGGCCACCCCTTCCGCCTCATCTTCAGCTGAAATGGGACTTTGCATCAGCTGCGCTCCCTTCAGGATACCTGTGGGGTGCTGGGGATCACCGCAACGGACGAGGACGCCCCCACCCCACTTCGTCGTCGCATCACTAGGGACGGGTGGCAGTCAGTCCCTGGTCGCAGGTCTTCCACTTCCTCCGCAAGGCCGGACTCGCCTACTATTCGAGCGGAAATGGACAGTGCAGTGCGGGGAGTGGCCAGAGACACGGCTACCGGTGATGTGGCGCCGACAGCTTGAGAGGAACTCTGGGGGGAGATCGACATCGCTTCAACTGTAATGCAGGTTTGGGGGCCCGGGGGGGGGAACGGGTGGGTGCGTAGTGGCTGGACGTCCACTTCTGTAACTCTCCACAGACTTGTCCGTAATGGACCGGACTGGGACATTGGACCTATTGGCGTTAAGGGGGGAGAGTGGTTGGGACAGCCCTGAGGCGGACAGAGTGAGTGGAGGAGTTGGGAGGAGAGGATGGGAGAGGGGGCAGGAGATGGGGGAGTTGGTGGGGAAGGTTGCTTCCTTGAAGGGCGAGTTGGTGAGAAGGGGACTGGAGGGGCAAGGGGCGGCGGAGATGGGTTGTTGGGGGACAGTTCAAAGGGGTTGGGGGGAAAGGGGCTGGGACCGTACTGTATTGTTGTTGCTTTTGCTTTGACCTCACGCCACACGTGCACGCTAGTGACTCTGGCACCATCCTTCCTGGGCCGCGACATGCTGCTTGAGCTGCGCTCTTACCCACAACGATGATGGCCCTTAAGGTGGTTACTCTTAATGTAAAGGGGCTGAATAACCCTGTCAAACGGAGGGCAGTGTTGTCTCTACTGGAAAACACGCAGGCGGATATTTGTCTCCTGCAGGAGACCCATCTCCTGGCCAGAGATTGCCACAGGATGAGATCCCCGAAATTCCCGATACAGTTCTTCTCCTCTAGTACTACCAAAACGGCTGGGGTCACAATCCTGGTATCTAGAACCTTTAGAGGGGAGACCTTACATAAAGTGGAGGAACAGAAAGGGAGGCTCCTAGCTTATAGGGTCAAAGCCGGGGGTTTGGTGTTTACAGTGAGCTCGATCTGCAGCCCCAATGACCACCAGGAGCGGTTTCTTCATTCGGCCTTGGTGGACATCACAGCCACCCCAGATAGACACATAATCATTGGTGGAGACCTGAATATGGTCTTTGATTCGTCCATAGACAGATCGGCGCAGCGATCCCCTCAAACAGGAGAGATCTCACAGTTAGGCAAATCCCACATGGGCGACCTTGATCTACATGATCTGTGGCGTCGTCTTCACCCCAACGCCCGAGCCTACTCCTACTATTCACACGCCCACAAAACCTACGCGAGGCTGGATCATCCTTTAGTCACGGGACCGGTCCACGACCTAGCCACAGCCTCGGAAATTGGGGTTCCCTCGCTTTCAGATCACGCTACTGTCTCGGGTACTTTCCAGCTGCCACCGGTGACTCCTTCACGAGGGGTGTGGCGCTTCCGGGACACGCTTTTACATAAAAAGACGGTAGTGCAACAGATACGGGAAGCAATTCGCGAATACTTGCAGCACAATGACAATGACGACACCTCTCGGGCGACACAGTCGGCCGCACTAAAAAAGGTGCTCCGGGGTGAGTTTATTGCCGTCTCCTCAGTGGAGAATAGAGAACGGCAACGCATGAGAGATGACCTTACATGTAAGGTTCGTGAGCTGGAACAGGTGCATCAGAGAACTGGGGCCCCCAGAGTCTGGAAGCAACTTAAGGCTGCTCGGAAGTCTCTGTCGGCGTTAGATATGGATAGGGCGGAATACGCGGCGCTGCGCTTGAAACATGCATACTACACTGGGGGTGACAGGTGTGGTCGGCTCCTGGCGAATAAGCTCCGAGTAGCGCACCAACAACACCGGGTGAAGGAGCTCACGGTTTCCGCTGGGGTGACGGTCAAGGAGGATAGTCAGATAGCAGACGGTTTCCGCCGCTACTTTGCCGATTTATATGCAGGCGCGCCCCCTTCAGCGCAGGCGGAGACAGGCTATCTGGGCTCAGTAGACCTTCCCTCCCTTACTTCGGAGCAGGCGGAATACTTAGAACGGGAAATTCGGGGTGAGGAGGTGATCGCGGCTATCTCTCAGCTTAAACACGGGAAGGCTCCGGGCCCTGATGGATACACCCCCCTTTTCTATGTCTTGAGTTGGCGCCGCTCCTGGCGTGTCTATTTAACCCATTCTCGGAGCCGGGAGCTATCCCTCCGGACATGCTCCAAGCCACGGTTTCGGTTATCCCCAAACCAGGAAAGGACCGGACTCAGTGCGGATCCTACCGGCCAATTTCCCTTTTGAATGTGGACCTTAAGCTGTACACGGGGATATTGGCGGCACGTCTGGCACCCCACTTGCCGGGATTGGTGGACCCAGATCAGGCGGGGTTTGTCCCCGGGAGGCAAACGGTAGATAATACCAAGAGAGTGGTCCATATCCTGGAGAAGGCCTCCCGAATCCCTGGGGAGCGGATGCTGCTGTCGGTCGACGCGGAGAAAGCCTTCGACTGGGTGCACTGGCCCTACCTAGAGAAGGTCCTGTCAAAGGTGGGCATAGGGGAGAAATTCCGCACCCTGGTATTCAATTGTTATAGATTCCCGTCCGCGGTGGTGCGGGTGAATGGCTATAGCTCCGGAAAGTTTGAGATAGAGCGGGGCACTAGACAAGGGTGCCCGCTGTCACCACTGCTCTTCGCTCTCTATATGGAGCCGCTCGCCCAGAGGATACGTCTGAACCCAAACGCAACTGGTGTGCGGATGGGGAGGTATACTCATACCATCAGCCTGTACGCGGATGATGTGATATTAACACTCGAAGACCCGAGAAGGGCACTCCCTGCATGTATTGCCGAACTGGAGGACTTCGCCGCTGTGGCGGATTTTAAGATGAATATGGGGAAATCGGGGGCCCTTGGCATCTCGCTGTCCACTGTCACGAGAACCGATCTGCAGGGCATCTTCCCCATGTACTGGTCCAAGGATTTGGTGCCCTACCTAGGCATTCTGTTGGCACCCTCTTTGTTCGCCATGGTAACCGCCAACTACACAGCCTTAAGCAGGAAAATTAAAGAGGAGTAGACCCGCTGGAACAGAGGGACGCTATCCTGGCTGGGCAGAATAGCAGCTGTGAAGATGACTCTCCTGCCGCAGGTACTATACTTGTTTCGAGCCCTGCCACTTCAACCCCCGAAAGGTTGGATCCGGCAGACTCAGGCGGATATTGCGTGTTTCGTCTGGCAGGGCCGCAAACCCAGACTCATGAGGGCCTTGTCCACACTGGCCCCTGAATCTGGAGGACTGGGCATACCGGATCTTCACAAATACTTCCAGGCGGCGCAACTCCGGTATCTTGTGGAATGGAGCAGATGGGAATCGGATAAACATTGGCTGTTCCAGGACCAAGCGGTGGCGGGTAGGACCCTGCAAGAGGTGCCCTTCCTACGAAGAGCTCACCGGCCCCCCAATCTATACGCATCCTATATCACAAGAGTCCCGATGCGAGTCTGGGACGCCACGAATGCTGCGCGTGAACTCACTACCTTCCCTTCACCGTTTACGCCACTGGCGGAGAACCCGGATTTTCAACCTGGGATGGAGGCCGGGGCCTTCGCGCATTGGCGGTCGGCTAGATGCAGCACGCTGTTTCATGTGTACGGCCCGGACGGTGTCGTCTCGTTCCAGGATCTTAGGCGGGAGTATCACCTGCCTGAGACTGAACGGATGCGGTATATGCAGGTGCGTCATTGGGCGCTTCAGCCGCAAGTACGCGAGCTGGCCGACCGGAGGCTCACACCTTACGAGAAGTGGCTTGTGGCGCGTTCCTCGGACTCCAAGCTCATCTCGGATCTCTATAAGCTCCTACAGCCTTCTCCCTTCCACATCTATGATCCTGGGCGGGAACGCTGGGAACGGGAACTGGGTAGAACTCTGAGTCATGTGGAATGGGATCACATTTCCTACCGGGCGCGACATTCCGCGTACCATACCGGACTCACCGAAACGTTCACTAAGGTAACCACATACTGGTACTATACACCAGAGAGACTACATGAAATGAATCATAACATTACGAACACCTGTTGGCGAGATTGCGTGCAGATAGGCACATTAACACATGTTCTGTGGGATTGCCCTCTACTGAGTCCTTACTGGAAGGAGGTTCTGGACGAGATTGACTTGCGCTTTGGCATTGAACTGCCTCGCTTCCCTGCATATGTCTTGCTGGGTCTGCCCAACGGGCTGTTGTACCCTCTGAGGTCTCGCAGGGGTAGGCAGATCGCGATTGCTTTGGGCTTGTGGTCCAGAATATCCTCTTCCACTGGCGCACCACCACGCCCCCCACTATTACCGGTTGGCTGCATAGGTAATGGCATGTCCTGGGGATGGAGAAGCTGTCCCTTATGGTGGCGGGAGAGGTGGATAAGTTTGAAGAGCTGTGGCTACCATTCCACTCCTTATTGGTGACGGAATTCAAAGAACATACGTGTCCTCGATATCTCCGGCTGTTACGACTAACATCCCCGGAGCCCCCGGTTAGCTAGGGTGTATGAGAGGGTTGGCGGGTGGGAAGGGTGCACACATCTCAGAAGTGGTATGGGAGGGCGACTTTAGCACAGTACGGGAGGGGGGAGGAGGGGATTGGGAGGGTGGGTTTGAAGGGGGGGAGTTTGGAATGGGGTTGTTTGGTTTTGTGGTTGTCATTGAAGCATACGCGGCTGACACTGAGCTCTGATGGACATCAAGATAGCAGAGCCTTGCATGTCGGTCACGCTCTTGTAGAGCGGCAGCTTTACGCTACCTTTTTCGGGACGACTATATTCATTTGTTTGTATTGTTTTCTTTGAAAATGCAATAAAATACTTTAAACATAAATTGAGCCACTCTAAGAATTCCTTCAGAGTCTGTTCCCCATCAGTCCATACAAAAAAGATGTCATCTATGTATCGATACCAATGGGAAACAGACTCGTAGAAGGGGGCAATCTCATTATGGATAAACTTGGACTCAAAAAGGGACATATAGATGTTTGCTATTGAGGGGGCCAAAGAAGCCCCCATAGAAACACCCTTTGTTTGTAAATACATATCTTCTCCGAACTCAAAGAAGTTTTCTTTTAAAACTAGAGTGAGGCGTTCCTTAATGAAGGGTTTTGAGCTATGTAGGCCAATAAACCACATAGTTGCATCAATGGCCTCCACTTGAGGGATATTGCTGTATAGAGACTCAATGTCTAGTGTAACCAAGATATTCTCATTAAAGGGAAGGTTTTCCACTTTAGAGATTACATCCCCTGTATCCTTCACATAGGACGGTACAAGAGGTATCAAGGGTCGCAAAACCTTATCTAGATATTTTGAGACTGCTTCAAGAGGGGTTCCTATTGTTGACACTATAGGTCAATAAGGGGGGTCTTGTTAGTTCTTATGGATTTTTGGTAATCCGTAAATGCAAGATATTTTCTTGTCTGATGTATTCAAGAATGTGTGTTCCTTTTCATTAATAACACCTGCATCCAGAGCTTTTGTGGTAATCTTGTGTATAGTCTTTACAATCCTCTCTGTTGGATTAAGCCTAATCTTTTTATAGAAGACTGGATTATTTAACATGTTTGTCATATTTTCTTCATATTTCTTAGAGTCCAAGAGTACAATTCCACCCCTCTTGTCACTGCTTTTCACAATGACGGATGTATTGTTTTTTAATTCATTAAGGGACGTGTGTTCCTCTTTAGTTAGGTTGTATCTTGGTTTTGGAATGAAGCGAAACGCTTGTTCCAGACGACTCATAACTACTTTCTCAAAGATGGCAGTTTCTGGCCTCAAATAAAACATCACTCATTACATGGTCAGTGACATCTCAAATGACATCACTGATCTCGTAAAAAAAAACATTGCTCTTACCATTAATTTACAATCGCCCCAGGAACACCATCCCCCGGGCCCATGTAACACGTTGAGGACCGTGGGGGGAGCCTCAATGCCCCCACGGTCCCGCCGGCTCCCCTCAACCTTCGGGAGCAGGCATAGCTTTTCACTCTAGGAGTTGCATACCCCTTGTGTGCACAGTAGCGGGCGTGCTGAGCACCGCGCTGGATACGCAACTCCATATATTCCCGTAAAACAAAAAAACATGTCTCTTACCATTAATTGCTATTCGCCCCAGGGACCCCATCTCCCGGGGCCCATATAACACGTTGAGGACCGTGGGAGGAGCCCCAATGTCCCCACAGTCCCGCCGGCTCACCATGACCTTTGGGAGCCAGCATAGCTTTTCGCTCTAGGAGTCACGTACCCTTGCGTGCACACTAGCGGCCATGCTGAGCGCCGCTCTGGGTACACGACTCCGTATTTTCCTGTAAAAAAAACATGGCTCTTACCATTGATTTGCATTTGCCCTGAGACCCCATCCCCAGGGGCCTCCAAATCTCAACAAAGCCCCGGGGAGGTGGTGGTCCCTAGGGCTCCGGGGTCCTTAAAAGACCCCCATGTTAACATATTAGTGCCCCGGGGAAGTTGTGGTCCCTGGGGCATGTGGGGGGCTTGTGCCCCCCCCACACATTTAGTTTTTCATTTTAACAAAAAAGAAGCCTCGGGGGCTAATTAATAACGAAGAGCGGGAGGCGGCATTTAGTTTTTTTCATTTTCGCGGATGAATCCGTGCACCCAGTGCATATTCAACCAATTTTTCAACAAAAAAAATGTTTTTTTTACCCTGGGGGTCCTTGTGGGGGGTCAGGGTCCACGTCACACCACTAGGCAGGTTATAAATTCACCCTGTCTGAGCTATTTTTTATCATTGGTGCTAGGAGTTATACCCTATTAAATTATTTTCTGCTCCTTAAACCAATTTTATTCACCCTTATTCTTTTTCTGGTTTTTTCCTGCACTGCACTATAGATTTCTCTCCAACCCCATCAGTTATTTCACAAACATATATGGTTTCAACCATAATACCAACACATACAGACTTACAGGAAGATCTTCTCTTTCTGTTAATATACCGAGATCTGGTACAGTGTTGGTCCTCGGGGCCCCAAATGATGAAGGGCGGTTCCGAGTGGTGACTGATGGGAGCCAGAGACCAGATACTGATTTTGATCTGGCATAGAGATATATACATATATATATATTCTTTAGCGTTTGCCCCGTAATTATATGGAGAGTGGGAGCGCTACACCTGTTCTGTCTTCCTTAACTAGCCTGTCTTTTTACTGACCCTCTGGTACTCTGTTGTGAATGGTGTACAGTTTACATCGAATGAAATGAAATTATTTTGTAATAATCACTGGATAATTCATAAACGTTCCTCTGTGTATTATCCTCAAGGGAATGGTATTGCAGAAAGGTGGATTAGAGTGTTAAAAGAAGGATTGCAACTCGCTTTGTGCAATGGTCAGAATTGTTATGATGCTGTGAAAAAACTTTTGTGGAATTACAGAAACACTCCCAGGAATGATGGGGATTTATCCCCATTTGAAAAAATGCAGGGTAGAAAGTGTCTGTGTAATATGAGTCAACAGTGGATGAGGGATCTGGTTAGTGGAAAATCCGAAGGAACTGTATCCAAAATAGTTAGTCCCTCTGTCAATATTCCTTGTAGTGTTGGTGATTGGGTGCGGGTGAGAAATTCTGGTTTCATCAGATCTGGGGAGTCTCGCTTTTTGGATCCCATGCAAGTTGTTAGGGTTGGCAAACAGGTTGTGGAATTGTCAGATGGTAATGTTTGGAGTCTGTCTAAGGTGGTGAAGGTCTCCAGATTTCGCGATTCTGTGAGTTCACGTCACAAGGGGAGTGTTGGAGGTACTACTCATGGAAAAGTGTTACATAGTGCTTTGTCTCCTCGTGTGAACACGAGTAGGTGGGGGTATTAACGGAGTTTGGCTTCTGGTCAACCAAGAGCAAGTTTCAGGTCAAGGCAATCTCCTGTTTGGTGTAAAGACTATGTTATGGACAAATAATTTATTTTAAAAATGTTTTAGAACTGTTTTTCTTTTTAGGTGTAATATTTATGTTTTGATTGTTCACACTTGTATTTCTTTGTTTGAATATGTTTTTTTAAAAAAAATGTTTAATTTCTTTTAAGGAGGGAGATGTGTTGTGTCCTCCGTTCTTATCTGGAACCCGGAACACTCGGAGTGAAGAGTGTTCCTGTGGTTCTAGATGTATCGGTTGGCCCGGGCTTATTGGATGTAACTTATTCATCTCCGAATAAATCCCTTTAAAATCAATTACCTTGTTTCCTGCTTCATCCGTTGAGGGATTACTTCACATACATAACACATTTGGGTTAATTCAAATACACTTTCCATCTCACTGGATAGGTCCACTACTGGGAAAAAAGACAGACCTGGATCATCCTGATGCTGTGTGGCTTCTCTTCTTCTCCTCCTATGTACGTAAGGTGACTGCTTGATTGGAAATCGTTAAGGTAGCCTGGTATTCCCACCTCTTTAGTTTCTAGGAACATCGGGCCTGATTTAACTAGCCCTTAAAATCAAATGTGGCTCAGGCAGAAGCTGCAGGAACAAGCATAGTATAGCTAAAGATAACATACTCCGATGAGTTTCAAGAATATTTTATTTTATTGAAAATTACCCTGGTACAATGCAAGTACGGAGAGTCAATATATCCATCCAGCTCCTGTCTCTCTTGAATAATTCTCTCCCCCACATTTTATTCACACATCACTTTAAGAACTCTCAAGTATGAAAGCTTATATGATTTGACACAGAATGCAACCAGCACACTATAGTCTCTGTCCCACCCACTTCTCTGGCAGAGGAGAGCATGTATCCCCCCTGACACCTTATACCCTGCCTTAGGTTATTTGGGGTTACCTAATATCCACCCGACACCTCTCCCCAGCCTTCCTCACCCTGTATATGCCCCACCTCCATTTACCACCTGCTGAGAGTTCATGGTAAATAGGAGTGCTTATTCAGATGGAAGTGGGAATTCTATGTGTAATGCAATTTGGACAAGTAGGTCTTCATAGACATTTTCAGTTCCTTGTAGTTAACTCATACCTGCATGGCACTGGAGGGGTGGTTCCATATGGTACCTGTGTTTCAGGTGTGGAATTTGCACCCCATCTGCATACCTCCACTACACAATCAAGCTCTTCCAAGTAAACTTAAGAAGATTAGTATTTTAGCTCAGATGATAGTGGCCAATTCCATCAATTATTTCCTGTATTAATTTCATTTAAACTGGTAGAGGAAACCCTGTTATAATTACAATGTGAGCCAAATACAATTCATTTATTAAGTTCCTTTGCTATTGCTTAATGAGCTTCTCTGTAATCTCTCCATGTCCATGCTGGTAATTTAAGTTTAAGAGTGACTTTGTTTGCTGGATTTGCTTGGAATACACCCTCCAATGAGGATCTGTAGTTCTCTTCTTCTTGCAGAAGCCTACTTGATTTGTAGGGAATAGTCTTTTTTCCTACCGTAATGATATTGTATTAATAATCGGTATTTTCAGCATATGTTTTGGAAAATACTAATGATGTAATCATTCTTATTTCTCTGTACTATTTAGAAATTACTAATCAGAGAGTTACATTGTCCTAGTAGTTATCCAATTCTTAGGATGATTAAATTAAATGTGCAGTACCTGCCATAGCCCCTGTACTCATGTCCATTAGGAACTATGTGAATCACGCAATTATAACCTGGTGTTCATTCTGTTTTGTCCATAATAAATACTGAGTGGTCAAAGGTCAGTAAGGGGCTATAATGTTCTTACTATAAACATTAGAAAATATTTTTTGTTTGCATTCTTGACACACTATTGTTGGGATCTCTGTACAGGTTAAGCGTCAAGTAGAGAACATGACTCACTTGTAGTCTTCATAGTTAGGAAATATAACCAGGGCCTTTTATTTGATCCATCCACCAGACGGCCTATGACATGTTTCATGTGCGAGGAATACATCGGCCTTGGAAAACTGAAGCTCTGAATCAGGGCAGTGCTTCTTTTCATGGCCTAATAATTGAAAGGGGATTTTGAACCTTTTCTGCTCAAAGTAATCCATATAATTGCCACTTAAAGCACAGTCTTCTTAGGTATCAATTCCTCCATGATGTTTTTCATATTCTATGTCATGTTGTTGTGTGATAGTTGTTGCTTCGAAATAAATTTATCTTGAAAAAATTAAGAAAAAAGAACAGTTGGTTTAATTAAACGCTGGAGCAGGGAATATAGTTACAGAAGGGGGTCTGAGGACTTACTCAAAGTACAATCGATCTGAACATTGTTTATACATCTCTTTGTGTATCATAAACTGTTTCCGCAGATCCATTTTCGGTAAAGAATGTGGGTCTTGTCTTTGGAGTCATAAATAAGGTCCCTGATAACAAAAGCAGGGAGGCCTCAACCTTGCATGGACACAATGGGGGCCAGAGGGTAAGGTGTCCAGATGTCCGGCATGAGGAGCATGAGATCGCTGTGTGTACTGTTTGTGTTGTGTTCTGATTAGCTGTGTGTTCCTAACTTCATCTAGCATCTGACTTTATGATGTTTTTGATAACGCGTACACACCTCCAGCCATGTGTGCTTTTTAGGGCCAATCTCCCTGGACTATTGGTGTGTTACTGAGCCTATCTGTGAGAGTGATCTGACCTTCTTGTTTGTGTGGCTGTTTGCCAGCTACTCATCAACCCACCTGTGTACTATGTTATGTTATGTTAATAATGTTATGTTAATAACATTTATTAGGCGCAACAGCTGCCCCAGCGAAGGGGCGTCCTGGCGCCTGATCATGTGCACAACACAACAGATCAGAGCTGAGAAGTAGGGACACTAGATAGCAGAGATGAACAGGTGGGTTTTGATGGCCCGTCTGAAGAGAGTCAGGTTGTTGAAGGCGCGAATGTGTACAGGAAGGGAATTCCATAGATCAGCCGCCAGAACATGGAAAGAACGTCCTCCCATCCTGCTAAGCCTGAACCTAGGCTTAATTGCCAGATGCAGAGCTTCGGATCTGAGGGACCGGGTGGGGACATACGAAGAGATAAGGCCCGTCAAGGCCGGGGGAGAAGAAAGCTTCAGAATCTTGAATGTCAGACAGAGAGCCTTAAATTTGATTCTCTGTCTGACCGGAAGCCAGTGTAGAGAGGCCAGGACAGGAGAGACAGAGCATCGTCTCGGAAGACCTACAATGGCCCGTGCAGCAGCGTTCTGCACCCTCTGAAGCCTAGTCGCCTCGGCCTGGTTGACTCCAAGGAGTAAGGCACTCCCGTAGTCTATCCGGGAGAGGATAGAGGCCTGAACCACCAGTTGACGCGTGGGAGGGTCGAAAAATTTGAGGATTGGTCTAAGACCTCGCAGAATACCATAACAGGTGGCTGCTGTCTTCTTTGTGTGGCTGGTAAAAGAAAGATTGGAATCCAGCCATACCCCCAGATTTTTGACTTCGGCCACTGGAGTGGGCATCGCCCCCAGTTCGAGGGGCCACCACTGGTCTCCCCAGAGTTCCGCCTGCTTCCCTACAATCAGGACCTCGGTTTTCTTGGCATTAAGCTGTAGGCAGTTGTTACGCATCCAGCTTGCCACAGCTATAAGTCCTGCCCGGAATCTGGGCGCAGTCACCTCAGGGTCCCCACTGAGTGTTACCGCCAACTGTGTGTCGTCGGCATACGATGTCATAGTAAGGCCATATTGCCTGACGACGGCAGCGAGCGGTTTCACATACAAGTTAAATAATGTGGGGCTGAGGGCAGAGCCCTGAGGGACTCCCAGTTCCAGAGAATGGTACAAGGACTGGCCAGTTGGAATGGCTACTTTAAAAAACCGGTCCGAGAGGAATGAGCGGAACCACTGAAGAGCCTTCCCTACGATCCCCACTTCCACCAGACGCCGCAACAAGATTTCATGAGACACCGTGTCAAACGCGGCGCTCAGGTCTAACAATTGGAGCGCCGCGGTCTGCCCCGCATCTAGCACTGACCGCAAATGCTCGATCATATAGAGCAGAGCAGTTTCAGTGCTGTGTTGAGCGCGAAACCCATTTTAACTCTCGTCAAGAATATAATTACGCGAGAGGTGGGCAGACAGAATGGTGTTCACGTGCGCCTCCATGACCTTGGCGGTCCAAGGCAGGAGGGAGATGGGCCGATAGTTCTCCGGGAGCAAGGGGTCAGAATTAGATTTCTTCAGAATGGGCTTGACCACAGCTTGCTTCCAGGATGACGGGACCACGCCCTCACTGAGGGAGAGATTGATCAACTCCAAAATGGGCTCACGACAGAGAGGCGGGAGAGAGGCGAAAAGCTCCGGCTTCAGAGGGTCTAAGGGGGAGCCTGATTTAATTTTGAGGCTCATAGTGTCGAATACCTCATTAGACATGGTCGGCAGGGTTGACAGGGTTTCCGACACCAAGACCTCTACATCGCTAAGAGCATCCCCGGGGGCAGCTGGTGTAAATCCTCGGTAGATTTTCTGCACTTTCTCCACGAAAAAGGATGCCAAGCTTTCACAGTGCGAGTCCGTACAGATTTCTTGCGAGGTGGCCCGTTTCCCCATCAGGTCTTTAAGTACCTTGAAGATTAACTTAGAGGGGTTGGGGCTGTTGGAGAACTCAGCTGCGTAATATGCGGCCCGGGTTTGACAAATAGCTCTGTGGTAGGACTTAAGCTGGGCAAAGTACAGTGATTTTAACGTGGGATCAAAGGCTTTTCTCCAGGCCCTCTCAGCTTGCCGGCAAGTTCTCTTGAGCTCGGCAAGAGTCTCGTTGTACCAGGGGCTACGATTTTTAGCGTGACATTTTGCCCAACGCAGAGGTATGAGAGAGTCGAGGGCAGTAAGAACCCAGTTGCAGAACTGTTCATAGCCCTGTTCTACATTCTGCAGTTTGCCTAGGGGTTGTGCCTCCAATATCCTGACAAACTCCTCCAGCTTAAGTTTACGCCAATTGCGCTTTAAACTCTGTTTATCTACAGGTTTCAATTGTGGAGTGTCAAGGGGACATGACACTTTAACCAGCAAATGGTCAGTCCAACCCACCACCATTGGGTCAGCTGATCTAGCCCGAACTAAGGTGGTAAAAAAGGGGTCCAATATGTGTCCTCCTATGTGGGTGGGGGAGGCGACTAGTTGGTCAAGTTGCAGCGCTTCTAAGTCCGCCAGCAAGGAGCTGATGGAAGGAGATGACGACTGGTCCAGATGTATATTTAAGTCGCCTACTATATTGAAGTTAGCGCATGTTGCGGTCAAAGAGCTGACTACATCCACAAGGGCAGCCTTGAAGGCGGTGTCATTCCCAGGTGGACGCTGAAGGTAAATTGATGACTGACCTTTACCTTAAACAATGCGCTTTCACACATAGGGAGGTCCAGAGCCTTCCACTCAACCGGGAAGCAAGATTTAGTCGCCATGGCTATACCACCTCCCCTAGTCGAGCGGTTCAAGATAGACACCGTATAGGTGGAGGGGAAAGCCAGGTTAATAATGGCAGTATCCGCGTCCTGTAACCAAGTTTCGGTCAGGAAGATGATATCGGGAAGGTCCGTATCAATCATATCCCGTAGTGACTGATGGTGTTTGACCAAAGATCTTACATTCAAGCTCCATATGTTAAGTGCTTGTCCGGTCCATTCCGTATGGGTGCCACAGACAGTCCTACTGACTGGACGAACTCCAATGGGGGAGGCCAGTGAGAAGACACCGCAGGCACACTCATATGGTCCTGAAAGAGGGGGTAGAGGGTCATGATGACAACTGACTATCAATCAGTAACCTCAGGCCTAGTTATCAGAGCTTGCCTGAACATGTATTTCTGAGTCAGGGTTGATGGAGAGGTTATGATGGACTAATTCAATAAAAAAGATGCAATCTCGTTCTTGAGTATACATTTATCATTGTGTGCATCGACTTTTCTAATTTTAAAATAGTTGCCAAGCCAAGTCTAGAAAAAATATTTGTTTAAAATTTTACATAACAGAGTCAATTATAGTCAATGCACTTTCATACATTTAAAAAGAAAGACAATATGTTTTGTAAAATATAAATACTTAACATAAAGAATCATATGTTAAGCTAATACAAAAATAATGTTTTGCTACCATATAATTTACAACATAGCTAAAACATTAAGATTATTTGTATTGATGTGTACTTCCTGGTAAAGAAGAATGTTGACATAGGTGTTGTATTCTAGCTATCATTAAAGAGGAATTCAAAAAACATTGTTGATTGAATTTCTCAGTACCCTCAGACCAAAGCCTACCCTCCCCCCCCCTATATGAATAACTCCAAAATGAGGAACACTTAACATGTGAAGCCACTTTCCAAATTAAATCGTCTTTCAGTCAATATTAATTTTATTCTACCAGTCATGCTATGTCATCTATTACCAGCTGATGTAGTTTTGGGAAGAGTGTATTCAGCCAAGTACTTGTCATGACAATAGGCTGATCTTTTCGTAAGAGGCAGATACTACCCGTAATGAGATGAAAACATTACAATTTGTAGAGGCATTCTCAACAGCGTGATACCATGTCAAAGCACTCATCCGAGTTCTGGCTTTCTGCAAATCATCATGTGAGATGTTGAGGTCAGCAATATGAAAGTAAGGGCATTTCTTTGTTGTACATATACTTTTATTTAACATAAATACTGGGAGGGTATTTTTTTCAGTGGCATCCAGTACTTCTAGTAAGCAAAGTTCTGATTTCTTATTTGCTTCAGTAGGCAAATGCCAACTTCCCAGTAAAGACTGATCATGAAGACTGAATATGTTGCAGGTGAATTTCTCACTGAGATCCCAGAATATGTGCATGAAGCTCAGTCATTACTATGAAAAGTCCAAGTATCATTTAGGATTTCAGGAAGGCTACTAACAGTAGGATTATAGTCTCAAATCAATCAATCAATCAATCAATCAATCACTTCATTTCTAGAGCGCGCTACATACCTGTGAGGGTGTCAAGGCGCTGGGGGAGGGGGGGCGCTAATGATCGAAGATCCAGGTCTTGAGAAGTCTTCTGAAGGCCAGCAAGTCCGGAGTCTGTCGTAGGCTGGTAAGGAGAGTGTTCCAGGTCTTGGCGGAGAGGTAGGATCTTCCGTCGGCGGTTGCTTTCCGGATACGAGGTACTGTGGCGAGGGCGAGATTGGCTGAGCGGAGGCTTCGGGTGGGGGTGTGGAAGCTGAGTCGGTTGTTGAGGTATGTAGGTCCAGTGTTGTGCAGTGCTTTGTGTGCGTGGATGAGGAGTTTGAAGGTGATCCTCTTGTTGACGGAGAGCCAGTGCAGGCCTCTCAGGTGGGGTGTGATGTGGCTGTGTCGGGGGACGTCGAGGATCAGTCATGCAGAGGCGTTCTGGATTCGTTGTAATCGTCTCAGGAGCTTGGTTGTTGTTCCTGAGTAGAGGGCGTTCCTGTAGTCGAGTCTGCTGGTGATGAGGGCCTGGGTGACATTTTTCTCGTGTCGGGGGGGATCCATTTGAAGATCCTGTGGAGCATTCGGAGGGTGTTGAAGCAGGACGCCGAGATGGCGTTGACTTGTCTGGTCATGGAGAGGGTGGATTCGAGGATGACCCCCAGGTTGCGTGCGTGGTCTGTGGGTTCCGGGGCTGTGCCTAGCGATGTGGGCCACCAAGAGTCATCCCAGGCTGATGGGATGGGTCCGAGAATGAGGACCCCGTCAAAAAGATCCATAATCTGCTTCAAAACAAAGTTTTAGACTTGTAAGGCAAGTCTAAAACCAATATCAGTCCATATAACCTTAAAATATGGTTTACTCCATTTGCATATTCTCTTCTCATAACAATCCTGAGTAACAAGACATGAATAAAGAACCTCTGATACGCTAATTATCAAATATGTCTGCCACTCCTCAAAACGATGTTACTTACTAAACTACTTTACGCCCATTCATGCCTTTATTGATTTCCTTTTCTCAGTCATGTGCATATGCCCTTTCTTGGAAAAATCTAAGTATTATTACTAGGCTGAGTAGATAGTTCCTACTGCTCTCCTGCATGTATTCTTAGGTAGCAACATGTTAATGCATTTTGTCCAAATGTTTGTCATTTTGAAATGCTTGTATTCCTTAAGACCAGAGTTACCATGGGGTTACTTAAGCTACATCTTCACATGTTTACCATCCTCAGCTCTAGTAACCAGATGGAAGTTATTTGAGGGATCATGCAGAGTACTTGCCTGATATTTGTTTCTATGATATTCACACCTACTTTGACCAGCATTTTATGACACTTCATCTTTTTAGACACTCAACTGGCATCTACGATTGCTGCATCAGGCTTTTAGTTCAGACAAATTTGGAGTGTAAGATGAAAAGTCGACATCACAGGACAACAAAATTGTGGATTTAATATTCATTTTTCCTTTCTGTTTTTTAAGGGGATTACCAGTTGTGGATGGTAGTCCACTAAAACAAATAATGTTCCTATTCTTTTATGTCCAGTAAAGAATTTTGTAATTTAAACCTGAGTTTAACAACTGATAGCTATGGAACAGATAAGAAAGGCTTAATGTAAGAAAATGTGTAAATCATTTAGGAGGAGAATAACGCCCTGTCTCCATTCCAAGTGGGGTTTCACAAATCCATCAGTACGGTGGACCAGGTCTTCCGATTTACTTTATTGCAGTGGAGAACTGTGTTGCTGGGCAAGGGCAGCCTGTATGCGGCTTTTGTAGATTTGCGGGCTGCCTTTGACCTGGTTCCTAGATCTAAGCTGTGGTCGGTACTGAAGAACCTGGGCCTATCAGAAGAACTATTGACAATGTGTAAATCATTTAGGAGGAGAATAACGCCCTGTCTCCATTCCAAGCGGGGTTTCACAAATCCACCAGTACGGTGGACCAGGTCTTCCGATTTACTTTATTGCAGTGGAGAACTGTGTTGCTGGGCAAGGGCAGCCTGTATGCGGCTTTTGTAGATTTGCGGGCTGCCTTTGACCTGGTTCCTAGATCTAAGCTGTGGTCGGTACTGAAGAACCTGGGCCTATCAGAAGAACTATTGACAATGTTAATGCGGCTCCATGAAGCAAACTTTGCTAAGATTCAGTGGGGGGGGGCAGGGAATGGTTACTGCAGACTTCCCGGTGGAGCGGGGAGTTCAGCAAGGGTGTTCAATGGCTCCCACGCTCTTCATCCTGTATATAAACGGAGTTGTGGCTCGCATGTTGTCTGCAAATGTGGATGCACATTCATTAGCTGGTACTAAGACACCGATTTTAATGTTTGCAGACGACACTTTGATTTTATCAAAGACTCCGAGTGGTCTACAGCGTGCACTATCCATTTCTGACCAATTTTGTGGGGAGCATGGCCTAGAAGGTAATGTGGTCAAAACTAAGATTATGGTTTTTAATCCCCATCGAAGCTTTAGATCTAAGCTAGTCATGAATGATCGCCCACTAGAGATAGTTAATGCCTTTATGTATCTGGGTATCCATGTAACAAATGATCTTAGATGGTCCCAACATATAGATACCGCAGTCCTAAGACATAGACAATTGGCTGGTGTTCTTGGTACAGAGCATAGAAAATCTAGGACTAAACCAATTAAACCGGCACTGCCGGTGTATGAGGCCAAGGTCCTTGGCTCTGCACTCTACGCTGCTGAGCTGCTGGGCTTTGAGAAGCTACAGTGAATACAACTATCGGAAAATAGGTTCTACCGGTCTATTACTGGTCTCCCTAAAAGTACCACACTGCTTCCACTCAGGTATGATCTGGGTAGGAAGGCTGTTGTCGATCTGGCCAGGCTCCGTCCAATTTTATATTGGCGGAGGCTATGGACTACACCTGAGCTTTCACATTATGCTGAGGGGTTTCTAGACATAATTAAAGTGGATGTGTTCCACATAATCGGCTGGTTGAATGTTCTTAGAGCAATGCTGGGTGATCTCGGTCTTCAAATGCTTTGGGAAAACCCGATGGGAGCCTCATTCCCAACTAAAAAAGTCCTAAAAGAAATTTATTGGGAGAAGGTGGCCGCTCGGAATTGGAGAGGTACTAGTGCAACGTCTATGGCTGGAGGATTCCTAGAAGCAAAGATAAATCCCAGCCTAGAACTTTACTGGGATGCCATATCTACACCAAGAGACAGGAAGCTCCTTTTTCAACTCAGAGCAGGTGCCCTTCCCCTTAGATCTCTGATAGGCAGGTGGGGGGGTTCATCTATCAGCAATTGTCCAGCCTGTGGAGCACACAAGGAAACAACTGGTCACTTCTTATTTGCTTGCAAGACCTACGCAGAACCCAGGCGTATTTGGCTATCACCAGTGTGTAAGAACCTAGGTACCACTAGTAGTGTTGTAGCTCTAAGAATCATACGCACTAGCACTTTATTGCCTTTAGTAATAGCTACAGCCAAATTCCTTGGATGGGCATGGACCATTAGACAGAGGTTTTTAGGCAGCTGATTGTATTTTATTGTAACAAAAGTTCATCTGTTTTTTACTTGATAATTTTTATCTGTATTTTTATCTGTAAATGTATATTTTGAAAACGATATTTACGTTTTAAACTATCTGTTTGTTATCCAAGTCTTATTTAACTAAAGTGCTTTCTTAATGAATGTTTTATACTTGTGATCGTATGTGCTTTTATGAGAAAAACTCGAATAAAGCAACTTTGAACTGAACTGAACTGATAAGAAAGGCTTAGTGTAAGAAAATGTGTAAATCATTTAGAAGTACCATAACAATTAAAAAGTTGGAAATGCAACACAATAAAAAAGCTCTCACCAAAATGTATAAAATAGAAAATAGTTTCATGAACAAAATGGCATTATAAATAACAATATTCCAATAAAGGGAATCAGAGATTTGAAGATGAAAATATGGCTTAAAAGCATAAAGCACCAACCATGATCATCTGGTTGCACCTGACTGAGACCATGGCGTGATTTATGGCTGACTGCGCTGGAGCATGGGTAGGATACAGAAACCAGTTTTAACCTTCTGATTTTGTCTCTGGAATGGCAGGAGAAAAATCCTCAGCAGGGCAAGGCAGCAGGTTGTGGCCGAAAAGGGGGCCATGAGGCCAAGTAAGCATCAGACAAATCCGTGATGAAGCCTTCGTCTTTGGTGGGCATGATCACAGAGGGAGAAATTCATAATTCACATCCAAGGAAGGCCCTCAACAGCTGGATACTTTAAGCATCTTCACCCAAAGAAGATTTCCATATTCATACTTAGTCGATTTTTGGGAGCTTGGATACTTCCAGCGGGGCAAGGCTGCAAGCTGTAGCCTAATTTGGATCCAAGAGGCTAGATACCTTTGCCACAACATCCCAATAAACTGGATTTGCTGCTGTGGAGAACCACAGAGCAGGAGTAACTTAAATCTTCACCCCAGCAGCAAACGCACCTTTACAAGTTTGTTCTGGTCCTGCAGAGGTTTTTGACCAAAAGGTTTTTAATCCCCAGGTTTTTTAGTGTTTTAGGAGGAATTCACTTTGACACAGCCAAGGGTCTCAGGAGCTCATGAACAGCTCTTGCAGGTCAAGACTCATTCCAGCAGACGTCATCAGCGGTGTTTAAGGGAATCCCCGATTGCAACTGATCAGGTGGGCTCTTCAGGAATAGGACTTCTAGCTGCTTGTTGAGTCATTGTAGCTTAAGCGGAGGCCATTCAACTGACCTTTGGAGTTCATTTCCTGATTCTGAATACTGGTGTGAGCGGTCCAGAATTCAGGTCTCCTCCCATGTCTCAACAGCAGGTGCAGTCCTTATTCTGTCTTCTACAGGTCCAATAGTGTTCTGAAGTGGGTGCCTTGGGGTGCCACATTTACATCTGTGGGTGGTGGTGAATCTTGGTCCCTTCATAAACAATATGGAAAAGATACCAAGGGGTAATTCGCAGCACTTTTGCAACAGTTCCTGTGTGCCCTACTGCAAACAATCTCACAGTGCCCCACTTGCCTAAATACATGACAGGACGTTTATTCCCCTGTGGAGAACTCCTTTGCCCACCCCAGAGGAAAGGCAAGGGAAATGAGCAACCCTTCCTCTGTGTTTACTTCAAACCAGTTCTGGGGGAAACTCCTCTCCCACTGGGATCAGTGCCTGGCTGAATAGGTGAACAAAAGGAGTCCCGGCCTAGGTATCAGCTAAAATTCGCCTGTGACAAGGTTGACTTTTTTGAAGTTAAAATAAGTTTCTGGGCGCAGCCCAGATGGCCCTCCTTCAAGAGGAATAGATCACCTCCCCACACCCAAGGACTTCATCTGAGGTCTGGG
This sequence comes from Lissotriton vulgaris, assembly GCF_964263255.1. Lineage (NCBI taxonomy): Eukaryota > Metazoa > Chordata > Amphibia > Caudata > Salamandridae > Lissotriton > Lissotriton vulgaris. The sequence goes on from NC_141695.1 coordinate 990,911,800, forward strand.
AGCAGGTACAAACCTTATCAAAGGCTATTCAGCTCCTAGATGACAGATGAAAGCTTGTGCATATGGATTCAAAGAGGTTTTAGACACGTTTTTTAATCTAAGACTGAACTTGTGGCTGTTTGTCAGACAAAGATAACATTATTTAATATAAATTTTATCTCTCAATGCTTTCCTATGGAATGACTAACCCTGCTAAAGTGAAAAAGGCATATAAGACATTTTCCTTCTAAGGACACATTAAACATTAAACTTCTCCTTGTCCTACTTTTGAATAGCATGCACTCTGCAATGATTGCTTTAAGGCCTGATTATGGGTGACGTATTATTATTTAAAAGGAGGTTTAAGGCTTGCCAGAAAGGGTTATTTTGGCACGTAGAATTTGCTATTTTAAAACTGCCCAAAAGCCTACAACAGTTGACCTGAAGTCATGTTTGTATTGTTAATGCAGTGTGTAGCACAATGGGGGCTGCAGTCCACTAGTGATATTCAACTTACAGACCCAGGGTGCACTTGGAACTATACATCATGGACATTTTGGTAGATAAAATATTCCAATTGAGAATATAGCCAAATCTGACATGTTTTGGCCTGGTTAGCAGAGTTCCAGTGTAGAATCTCAGTGCATGGAGTCAAAACATCAGCAGCATCAGTCAAAACAAATGGGAGTGATCATGCCACCTGAGTCATTTCTCTATATTGTCCCTATATTTTGCTTTTACATGTGGGTTTGTGAATTACCTGTTGTTTTGTTGCAAAACAAATTGAGGTTGGTTTTTAGTGTGTGGTGTGTTAAATTTGCTCTGGGTGTGAGTTGGATTTTGTAGTTGGCTCTGTCAATTTGGAGTTATGCAATTCAGCTGTTTGGTATTTTTCCCCATTGCTGCAATAGACTTCTGGTGGGGGCATAATAACGCAAATGATACAGCAGCTGCTGGATTTTGTCTGTAATGAGATCAGGCAACTATGCTTTAGTGCCACTTCATTTCCTGATATCTTGATAAATTTGTAGATGGTTTTATGTTGAAAATCGAATCAATTTCTATGACACCATCATAGTGTCTCAATATTTGACATTTTTGGCGCTCAAGCCTCTTTTCAACTGACCTCTATATTTATTAAATTAGATTTTTTTAACTGTTTCCTTACTCATAAAGTAGAATACTAGCTTTGTATGGTGAAAATTTAACACAATGCTGTTTGATTTGATATTTCTTTGTGCCCTACTTAGCATATTTCTACGGTTTAGAGATGAAAAACATTTCAGTGTTGCTATTTATAACGCTTTCTCTGAGGTGGCAATGATGGTGATGTGAGTTTAAGTTGCCTGTTCTGTTTGCAGATTCCTGCACTCTTCTGTACTCTTTCCAACCATACACTTGTTTTTCTTACATTTCCACTTCAAAATTCACAGTAACGCAAGTTCTCTATTTCAGACCACTAAGTTCATATTACATTTGCACATGAGTTTGCAGAAATTCTGTACAATTATTTTTCATTCCCCTATCATTGAGTTTGTTTCCTCTTGTAACATTTTTAGTGTCTTACGTGTTTTGTGACTGAACCCATTTGGTGGATACTGAACTTCGTAGAGCTGTGACGTAGGTCTTAGTGTGGAATGCAATGAAAGCTTGGTTTAGAATGTTGAGTTCGCGGTTACATGCACAAGATGTGTGATATTAAGCTCTGTGTGTGGCATAGGCATTGGCGGGTACTCAGGCTGGAATGGACACTAAAACTTGTGACAAGGGTGGGATAAATAACGAGTCATCATGTTCTCCCAGAGAGTCTCTCATGGTCCAGGTGGACTGCTTGTGCATGCCATGTGTGTCGAGTATGAAATCAATACTTCAGGCATGTTGAGTCAAAGTGCTGCTCCGGCCACTGTGAAATAGTTGAAGATGACAAAAACAGTGTAAAAAATCTACACTGCGTTGCCCGGGAACCCATTGTTCAGGCACTGCACTGCCACGAAAGACAGATTTGCACATTATACAGAGTGATACTGCTAAATGCGGTTATATACAGTCGCAGAAAGGATTGATAAAAACTGCTGTAGTCAAATACTGTCAAAATACATAAAAGTGCTGGCTAACAAAATGAATAAGAAAAAGGCAAATGGTCATTCCACTTACGAGAGCCTGAAACATTTGAGATATAAGACCTCAGCATTGAGCGAGGAGACACAAAAAGAAGCACAAGGGTGGTGCTTACTGAGCTGTTGGATACCTGAAGCAACCGGCCACCAAAGGTGCCAAGTGACAGCTCAGAACAACTCCAGAGGACTCCAGAAAATGAAGAGCCCCAACAGAGACCAAGGAGGAGGTCGGTGTCCATAGGATTGTCCAAGACGACGTTGAAGCTGGTCCATCATGTAGCTTCAGCAATACAGCAAATGACCCTGGCTCTAAAGGACAGCAAAATATAACAGAAAGAGCTCCACCCTCAACGTCAGCCACTCCCATAATCAGTTATCATGCTGCAACATATTGGAGATAGATGTACTGCTTTGTTAGAGCCATTCAATGATTTAATTGACGCACTTGAAGAGATGGATAACAAAAAGATAACCAAGTATCTCAAAAATCTTACTGGTGATGGTGTGAAATAAGTCATAAAGAAAATGCCTCTAACAGATGAAGTAATCACATGCCTTCAGATTAAAGAAATGTTGAATCTCAAGTTCAATCCTGTGCCAAACATTGATTATGAATTATAAATTTTGCGTTAAGGATACTAAAACTTTGGTGAAACCATTGATGAATTTGTGAAGAAAATGGATACGCTCATCAAACACTGTAAGTTCAATTAATTAAATGTGGAAGAAGCTATGCATCTTAGAGTAATAGATGGATGCTTGTCAGATTCATTTAGATGACGAATGCTGAGAGAAACTCTTTGTCTGGAGTGAGTGTTGATGTCTTCCAGAGCTGAAAGACAAGCTGCTGACATGGAGGCCAGGGGTGTTCTAAGTGAATCAGCAATGACTGTAAATAGTAGGCTAAAGAAAAAGACAGAAGGACACACAGATGATGTATACGCGTAAATAGATGTGGATTTTCGAATCTACAGGAAGGTAAATGTCCAACCATTGGGCAAATATGTAAAGGCTGTGGAAAGGAGAACCATTTGGGACAATTTTCAAGATAAGTAAGTGGGTCATGGAGCGAAGACTAAATGGCTGCCAGAACCTTCCAGAAGCAATATTTGTCAGACTCCCACAAGGCCAATTGGCAACATTAGTTGAGGCAAATCGACCCTGAATGAAGTTGATCATCATCTAAATCATGGTCAAACTGTTCATCTGCCTCAATATCGAGTGGAAGTGAAGAAGATGGTTGTGTCATGTTGATTTTTACCTTGAGAAACATGCATGTGTTGGACTGGCCTCATGTGAGAAAACATGTCAGTCACATACAAATCGATTTGCATAAGCACCTAAGTCATGCAAACATTGTCCAGAGATTACATTGAAAATAAATGCATGTTAGATGCCATTTATCATCTACAGTGGTGCCTCAATAAACATAATGCCTGAAAAGAAATATAATGAACTGTCTCCATTACTGCATCTCATGCCGTCGCAAACAAATGAGTACACATGTGCTGCATCTACTCCCATAAAAATGCAAGGTTCGTTTGTCATGATGATGAAACACAGGAAAACGAAGGTGCAAGCACTCATCCATGTGCTACAAGATACAGTGCCAAGTGCCTGTCTACTCAATTTCAGCACAGCTGCTGATATCGTACTTATTTCTGTGAATGCAATATGAACGCTCATCACAAAATAGTAGGTCAATCTCCTTTGCTGTCTCATGGGTTAGGAAAGCTTAAGACTATGAAACTGAAATTGTATAATAATTAAGATGTCCGTCCTGTTGCTCAGAGACATAAAAGAATTTCTTTCCACTTACAAGAAGCTGTTGAAAAAGAACTTAAATTGTTACTTAAGCATGGAATTACGCCATGGGTTTCTCCCATAGTGGTAGTGCCCAAAAAGGACAGTGAAGGAGCTGTACACATATGGTTTGACATGCATCGCGCAAAAAAGCAATTGAAAGAGAACAACATCCAAGTCCACATATTGCTGACATAATAACCCAGCTAAATTTTGCAAAAGTGTTTTCTTGATTTAAATAAAGGTTATCAGTTGGAATTCAAAAAAGATTGCATGTACATTATGACATTTTCTACACATGTTGGTCTGTTTCGTTACAAGAGACTTAATTTTGATGTGTCATCGGCTGCAGAAATTTTGCAAAATGTCATTCGCATCATACAGCTTGTTGTTGTTAATTCATTAAATTATAGCAATAACTTATTAGTTTTCGGAGCAAAACAGAAGAAGCACAATACAGCTCGCCCACAAGTATGTTGTTAACTTACACATGCATGTTTGGCATTAAATACAGACAAATGTGAGTTCTACGAAACAAAGTTTACATTCTTTGGCTATATCTTTACAGATGGGGTCATGACACCTCATCCTGTAAAAATACAAGCACTACCAAGTGCTCATCCTCCACAAGATTTTCCTATGCTACGTTCTCCCACCCTCACCGTCTTCTCACAAAAGCCTATGATCGCCCCCAGCTTGGGGAGAAGGCTGCGAGGGTGACCGAGATGCCCTGCTTAATACATGCTAAGCTCCATGCCCTCTATTTGGGCGGCATGCATGTCGAAGCAGCAAGAACAGCGTCCAGGCGAGAAACACTGGTCCTGCATTAGGAGCCACACGGCTGTTTGGATGTGGTAGCCGGGAGAAAGATAAATCTCGCAGTCTCTGGGAAGAAACAGTCAAAGCCGGGAGCCGGACCAAGATGAGCGAAGGGAGTTGCCTGATGCCTTGCTGAGGTAAGGAGGTCTTTTCTGGCTGAGAAGTCACCCCGTTAGACTTGCCCTGCCCAGGTACGGTCCCTGAGAAGTTGTACCCTTGTCAGGAGATTCTCCGCTGTAAGGAGGGACAGTTGTTTCCATGCGTCTATAAGTTTTAAGCAGTTGGGTATTCGCCTGCATATCAGATAAAAAAGGAATAAATCACCTTCAAAGTTGGGAACAGGACCATGAGCAGGAATTGGAGCCGCAGCTATGAGCCCTTCATCTCTAACTCAGAGGGCTAAGAGGAAAGCAGCACAATTGCTCATTATGGCAGCAAGAAGAAAAAAAATCTTTCAAAAGAAAAGTGGTGCCGCAAACAAGTCAATGGATCAGATATCTCCAGGTCTTTCGACTAGTACATACTCTCCCTAGACATTGGTTTTCTCAGAGTTTCCTCGGGAACTAGACACTTGTGATACAGGCTTTGGGGTAGACGAGGTTTTGATGCCAGAGACTGAAAAAACGTTGAATCCACTGGAGACAAGCAATTCAAAGCCCTCTTCCAACTTGTAGAATATCAGTGGTACTGGAAATGAGTCAACAGTTTCATCTAATGCTTCTGAGGAGAGGCAAGATATTCAAAGCCCTCTTCCAACTTGCAGAATATCAGTGCTACTGGAAATGATTCAACAGTTTCATCTAATGCTTCTGAGGAGAGAAAAGCAGGGAAAGTGAGGGATAAATCCCATAAAGACTATGCTCTTATTGGAAAAAGTTGTAAAGCAACGCTCACGGACTCTAACCATCAATCTGAAGGCCAGGCAACAAGCAGATTATCGTATAGCGACCTTGCTGGATCAGATTCTATGAAAATTGTGACTGGCCAAGTCTTTGATTCAATGGGACAGTTGGAAATAGGAAAAAGTCCAGCTATACACACCCCTTCCTCAGATTTAGTTGCAGTAGGTTTCCTGGGACTCTCTCGGAATCACCTATCTCAGGGACTCTCAGTGGCGGTCTATGCTAATGACATGGACAGCAAAATCAACAGCAGCTGGATGAGATACCGACTGGCCAATCTAAGGATAGGGATAGTCAGTCCTTGATGTGCCAAATCCAACAGTTCTTTTAGACTATCCTAGTGGAGATACAAAAATGTAAAACGTCCCAGGCTCAGGAACTTTCCTTAGTTCACCAAATGCTAGATAAAATTGAGTATATGGTACAACAAATCTCTGAGAAAATGAAAGAACTGGAGCAACGAGGGCCAGATATTGAGGATCACTCTCTGAGATGCGAACGCGATATTGCTACTCTGAAGAAAAAGCTACAGACCTCACAATTGAAAATGAACAAAATGGAGAAGTAAGCAAGGCAACCAAACCTGCACTTTATAGGGATTCCGGAGGAAAGTGAAGGTTTAAATGGCAAGTCCAATCCTTTGTTATATATGGAAAAGATGATTAAAGAACATATACTTGAGAATCCACTGGAGGACCTTACCATAATGAGGGCACGTGGGGTTCCTACACAGAGATTAGCAAGGTCTAACTACCCAAGGACAACGATTGTAATGTTCTCCAAGTCCGTATAAGAGAAGGAATTCTAAGTAATCCAATCCAAAAGAAGGATATTGTGCTATCTGATGGGTCCAGCGTGAGAGTGTTTTTCTGATATGTCGGCACTTGCAGCATGTTGGCCAAGAGAGTTAGTTTTGTTGATTAGCCAGTTTAAGAGCACATGAGCCCAGGCTTCTATTGTTCAACAGTCTTAACTGAAAATGTTATTTAAAGACCTATTTTATTCATGCTCTACCCTAGAGGAAGCTCATGATGTATTACAAAAGGCGACTCAAGCAAATGTAAACTAGGATCTTCCAGGGTTGGGGTATTATGTTTAAGGAGACAGGCCATAGATGTTTTAGCCATTGCTATGGACTAGGGAGATATAGTTCATTATGTTCTAAGATAGAATCACTTAGCAGATATAACATGGGATGTGTCATTTTGTGATTACAGCTTTTTTGTCGATCCATTGGCAGGACATTATTACATAGTTTGTGAGTATAGCACATGTTTGCATCTTGCCTCATATATGTGGTCTAGCTAGAAGTCCTAGCTTAATAGCATGTTCTCTGATTTTCAGGTTGTGGAAAGGTTTTCTGATCAGTAATTCCTCGCATCCACCGGCTGGTGGGGCTGGGTAAGGTTCTATCTTAAGTGTTTTTTGGAATTTTTTGTAATGGCATGTATGTGTTACACTGGGCCAGCATGTGTTTTTGAGCACTTTTGTTGATGGTTTTTTATACACGTTAAACTACACTAGGGTGGTTTGTTTCCCTTTGGTTTTCTTTTGGTGAGTAGACGATACCTTGTAGGCAAGGTTTTTATGTACCTATTTATATGTACTCTTTTTTATGTATGGATATTCATATTTATCTGTAGATGTGATTGTGCAACTGGTCCTGAGGATGGTCCTGTGGAAATAATTTCTGGAAAAGGACCGAAACGTCGACGCCTAACACCGTCTTGCTAGTATTGATATAAGATGTGTCTATGTCAATGTAAAACGTATTATTTTGCGAAATTTTTCACGTGGCAATTTGTTGTATCCATGTGTTTAGCATGAGGTGTTGTTTACTACACGAAGAATTATAAATTGTTGTAGTATTTCTGTTGCCAAGTCATAATTCTGAGAAAAAAAAAAAAAAAATTTTTAACAAATTAACAGCCTGATTCATGTACGGGCCGTTTTGCGTGTCCCTAATAGCGAATCATAGCGATTCGCTATTGAGGACACGCAAAACGGCATTCATGTAGGAATTGCTACTTAAATAGCGATTCCTACATGTTCTTTATTTGCGAGTAGCAATTTGCTACTCGCAAATACTCCCCATTCATTCCTATGGGCCAAGAGGCCCATTGGAATGATTGGGGATTTGCGAGTAGCAATTTGCTACTCGCAACTGAGATAGCGATTTTAAGGGTGACAGGGGTGTCCAAAGGACGCCCTGTAGCACCCCTAAAATGCACTTTTGGACAGGTGTTGCGCACACACATGTCCAAAGGACATGTGTGTGTGCTACATGCAACTTTGAAAAATGCTTTTAAAAGCATTTTTCTGAGTTGATGCTATTTACCGACAGGTCTGACCTGTCGGTAAATAGCGGCCCCAAAAGTCCAAAATCGCTATTTTGTTGTGTGTCATGAATAGCATTTAAGGAATCTCTATTAGAGATTCCTTAAATGCCATTCCACGCAAATATGCGAATTCTTAAATAGCGATTTTTGCATTTGGTATCATGAATACCAAATGCAAAAATTGCGCTCGCAAAGGGCCAGATTCTGAGAATCTGGCCCTTTGCGAGTGCAATTTAGCTACATGAATCAGGCTGTAAGTTGTTAAAAGAAAATAGAAAAAAGAGAATAAAAAACAATAAGACTTTATATCCGCCTTGCCTCGTATGAATGTGTGATCGCTTATGGTGACACCAGTAATTGGTTTGAAAAATATTTAAAATTATTCCTTTGAGGACAAATGCTTATCTGTTATTGAATATACCCAGTCCTCACGGGATTATTGGGTGGCTCTGTCTATTTTGAACATTACCATAATGAGGGCACGTGGGGTTCCTACACAGAGATTAGCAAGGTCTAACTACCCAAGGACAACGATTGTAATGTTCTCCAAGTCCGTATAAGAGAAGGAATTCTAAGTAATCCAATCCAAAAGAAGGATATTGTGCTATCTGATGGGTCCAGCGTGAGAGTGTTTTTCTGATATGTCGGCACTTGCAGCATGTTGGCCAAGAGAGTTAGTTTTGTTGATTAGCCAGTTTAAGAGCACATGAGCCCAGGCTTCTATTGTTCAACAGTCTTAACTGAAAATGTTATTTAAAGACCTATTTTATTCATGCTCTACCCTAGAGGAAGCTCATGATGTATTACAAAAGGCGACTCAAGCAAATGAAAACTAGGATCTTCCAGGGTTGGGGTATTATGTTTAAGGAGACAGGCCATAGATGTTTTAGCCATTGCTATGGACTAGGGAGATATAGTTCATTATGTTCTAAGATAGAATCAGTTATAGGAATTTAGAGTTTAGTTCAAGCACATTGAGCCTATTCTATTAATATACTCCAGAAAACAATTATTAGCCTGAATGGCTTGTACTTTTACACTTTATATGCTCTTTTCACTTTACACTATGCACTTTTCTTGTTTATATATTAGCATATTTTTACCTATATATTTACAATGGATAGCCTTGTATTAATCCTACATTATGGTTAGTTTACAGATTATTATGAATGTATTGCAGTCATACAGGCTTAGAAGTTTATGTACTTTGAACAATGCACTTTTGTTCCGCTGGCAAGTTATTAGACACATTTGCTCTGAGAATGGTTCATTTGTTAGAAGGGTTACTTAAGGTGTGGTTAATCTGGGCCAGGCCCAATGTAAAGAGCACCTTAGAATGTTTTTTTATGACCTTGCCATTCTTAACATTTTAAGAGGGTTCATATCTTATTTAGTCAATAAAAACAGATGGTTTGTCATATAAGCTATGGCACGGATGGTATAGGTATAAAAAGCACAAGCATATTTTTATTTATGCTGCTAGTACTTTATTGTGAGTTATGGGATGGTTGTGAAGGGGGCGTTTATATCTCACGGAGTGGGAGGGAGTATAAGTGTGTGGATAGGTCAGGTCAAGGTGCCAATCGATGGTTGGGCTAGGAAGGGAGTCAAGGGCTATTTCCTTCTTTGGATGGGATATGGGTGGAGGGTGAAAGGGGGTGTGGGGGTTGTAGTGCTAGACAGTTAAAAAGCAGCTGGACAAAAGCAGGTCAGAAATGGCTTAGGTATTTGGGTGGTATGAGAGAAGGGGTTGAGGTTGTAGTGGTGGTAAATATGGTAAGAAGGAGTATGAACCAATTTCAACAATCAAGGCTATATGAAGCAGAAAATAATTAAGATAAGTACGGAACAAGTATCTTGCATATAACTACGGGTGATATGGCCAAATTCAAAGATGTCTCAAATGATAAAGATAATCTCCTGTAATGTAAATGGTCTTTTAAATGCAAATAAAAGTGTGGCAATGTTAAAATGGCTGGGCTCCTTTTCTCCTGAGGTAATTTTCTTGCAGGAAACACATCTTAAGTCCAACACCCCCAATCCTTTGCTGACAAGGAAATATTTACTAGTGCAATTCACTTCAGCCAATAGGGCAGCTCGGGGGGGTCGGTATTCATTTTTCAGCTACACTGGACTGGGTGGTGAGAGAAGTGATCTGGGACAATGCAGCAAGATGGATCTGGATTGAGCTGGTAATTGCTTCGGCCTGTCTTATTTTTTTAATTATTATGGGGCGATATTTGATGACACCAATGTCTAAAACAGATATATGATATGCTAATAGATGCCCCTTGCCCCCATAGTTATAGGGGGTTAACCTTTTACAAGATCTAGGTCTAGAATACCTCAAATAAGGCTAAACAACAACTTAAACCGAAGACAGCGAAATTCATGAAAACTATGAAGGAAGATTTTACCCTAATAGATCATGACGAGTTGGCAGGTAGATCACCCATGTCTTACTCAGTTTACATGTTACTCTGCAAGGTTTAAAGCAGCTTCACGACTCAACTTATTTTTAATAAACAAGCAATTAAAAAGCTGTGGGTCCGAGATTTTTAGTAACTCCTTCTAGGACCACTCTATAGTCTGGTTATACATTTAGGTGCCTCTAGGAGAAATAATATCAGATGTCATTTTGATAAAGCTCTATTTATGGATGTAGTGTGGATCAAAGAAACTCGTAAATGTATACAAGTATTTTTTAAGGAGAATATTAATACAGCCCCAGGCTTTATGGTGTGGGGAGCTTTTAAGGCCTCTTTTCAGGGTCAGGCTATTTCATATAAAGCTAACACATATAAGCAGAGGGCACGGAAGATAGAAATACTACAAAAAGCAGTGTCTCAGGCTAGAGCTAAACTAAACTCTGTGTGCTAAAGAGAGCATAATGAGAAGACACTACAGCAAGAATTGATAAGTGTGAACATTTTACTGAGAATGTCTTTTATTTTAGAAGAGATTACTGGGAGTAAGGCATTCCAACAGAAAGTTTACGAAAAACGTCAGCTTTTAGGCAAATACTCAACATGGTCTACTAAATTACAGCAGAGTAGGCAATTAATCTCACAATTAAAAGACACCAGCACTGCAACTTTGGTAGGAGATAAAGATAGAATAGCAAAATATTCTTATCCCATTTTAAATAAATCTAGGCTGTAGCGTAGATAGTAAATCAACAGGTTTAGACAGATACTTCTCCACTTTTCAGTTACCTTAAATTACTAGGGCTAATACTGTAGCCTTGAATAAACCTATTGAACTAACAGAACTAACTGAAATACTAAAAGGTATCGTTAGCACTAAGCCAATTGGTAATGAAGGAATCCCGGTTGAAGTATACAAGATATTTTTAGTGAGCTCTTCCCATTATTAATATTCTCATTCAATCAAATAATTGAAGGGATTCCCATGTCCAATAGATTCAAGGAGTCAATTGTGATTACCATTCTCAATATACATAAAGATCTAAATGACCCTAATTCCTACCGCCCAATATGTTTATTAAACGCAGATTAAAGCTCTCCATGAACATTTGGCTAATAGGATTGCTACTTGTGCGCAACAAATGGTTCATACGGACCAAACAGGATTCCTCCCAAGTAGATCAATAGCAGCTAATATTTTTTTTGACTCAGGCGACTGATTATTTTTCTATTACTAAAGATAAAGCCGCAATTTTAATGATGGACGCAGGAAAAGTGTTCAATCTTGTCGACAGGAAGGCTCTTTTTTTATTTTAAGGAAGTTTGGATTTTCACCCCGTTTGATATCATTGTTAAGAAAATATACAAAGGGGCTGTAGCAAAGATAATTATTAATGCAGAACAGGTGGGAGAGTTAGGGATTAGGTGTGGCACCTGAAAAGGTTGCCTCCTATCTCCACTCTTACTCTCTCTGTCTTCATTGAGCATCTTGCAGTAAAATTCACTCTAATTCATCAATTTTGACCCCTATAACAGGGATGTACAAAATGAAACTTTTTGCTGATGATATGATCTTATATCTGACGGCGGAAAAGGCAAATATTCAGGGTGTGCTGGAGGAAATCCAGGCGTTTACAGTCTTGGGTGGGTACAAAATTAATCAGGCTAAAACAGAGTTACTGCTGTTTAACTTTACAGAGGCTCAACTTCCAGCAGGGCTGCAAATTTTGCCAAATGACCCCTAAGATACCCAGGGTTATATGTAACAGCTTTTTCTCAACTATTTCAGTTAAATTATGGAAATACTCTTATGACGGCAAAAGGCTCTTTGAGAGATAGTCGTTATTACCCCTTACATTTGTGGGTCGAGTTGCACTATTTAAAATGTCATTACTCCCATGGTTTGTATTCTTTTTTTTAAAAACTCACTCAGAAAGTACCATTCTCATATTTTAAGGAGTTGGATACATTTATGCGGGAATTTGTATGGGCAAAGAAACAAGCCTGGGTAAAACTTTTCAATTGGACACAGAGTGGGGGGTTAGCACTACCCCAATTTTCCACTGACTATCAAGCCACTTTAATTAGTCAGACAGTACAATTAGAAGCACCCTCTTCAAAATATGATATTTTTTCCTCATCCGTATGTTAAAATAAAGCCAACCCAGTTACCAGTTTGTTCTATGAAACTACCTAAGAAAACAAGTTATAAGGTCATAACGGCAATAGCAATTTGTACCCTGCGTTTCTATAAAGCATATAATGTTACAGTGTGCCATGCATATACCTTTCTTCAAGACTGTGAGATGTGGGGCTTACAGCTTACACAAGATGGTGCTGCAGTCATATAACAGTCTTGGGTTATTGAAGTTAGGCTATTTTTGTAATTTTACCCAGTTGATAACGTGGGAAGCATTAGTACACAAATACGGCAACCAAAATTGAAACTTATGGTTAAGCTTAATGCAAATTTCAGGCTTTCGTAAAAATAACTATACAATGATTAATGATGCTGCAAAAGTATTACTAAGAGGTTTAAATGAGAGAAAATGGTGTGGTATAGGAAATTGGTACCGGCTACTACGCATGGGTGCGAATAATAAGCTCTCAAAATGTTCGTTTAGAGAATGGCAGCTATTGAGTGAATTTGATCACAAAGCCTTGAGAGCAGCCAATTTCCAGAGAATGACTTTCTTGCCTAGATGGCTGGCATTTTATCCTCCTCTTAGATTGCATAAATTGTTCCCATCTACTTTGAATCAATGCTTTAGATGTAGGATGGAGGTGACAGGAGGGTGAGTACATATGTTCTGTACATGCCCTAGTCTCCAGCAGTTTTGGGAGGAGGTTTTTGAGTTTATCAGTCATTGCATGTCAAGGGTCATTCTTCTTTCAACATCGATGGCCCTATTTGGATTCTCTCGGGCAGGATTTCAGCTGACAAAATATCACCACTACTTAATTTTGATCGCAATAGCGGTAGGCAGTTCCTTGGTGTTGAGAAATTGGAGATCTTCGAAGGTACCGACAATAGGTCCGTGGCTCTCTAAGTTGGATCAGAACTATCAGTTTGAAGAGGAATGTGCAAAGAGGGTGGGGGCACTCAGCAGATTCAGGGCTCCGTGGGAGGACTACTCTCTAGTCGCTTACGCAAATTGAGTATGGGTAATCTTGACCTTTAGTCAAAAAAAAGGCCAATGATGCTTTATAGATTTTAGTAACTGAGTTGATCATATTTATTCTCATTGCATACAATTCTTGGTGTAGTTCAGGGTTTTTACAGAAAATATGTGTTGATGGAATTTAATGCTGGATGAACTACACAATTATTTGCTATGTAGTGTTTTTATCCTCCCTGTACTTATATTTTGATTATCTATGTATACATTTCTGCTGTATATTAAATGTAAGTTTAGAGTATTTACTGCTGAATGAACTACACAATTTTTTATTACGTAGGGTTTTTATCCACCCTGTACCTATATTCTGATTATCTATATATGAAGTATTTATATGACTTGTCTGTTCTTCCTGCTCAACAAAAAAAGAAAGAAACCATTGAACAAGAACTTAGATCATTACTTAAGCATGAGACGATTGAGCGTTCTACTGGTCGGTGCCACAGGTTTCTCCCATGATGGTAGTGCCCAAAAAGGACAGTGAAGGAGCTGTATGCATATGGTTTGATATGCATCGAGCAAAGAAGCAATTGAAAGAAGTCCACATATTGCTGACTTGATAACCGAGCTAAATGTTGCAAAAGTGTTTTCTTGCCTTGATTTAAATAAAGGTTATCAGTTGGAACTCAAAAAAGAGTGCAGGTACATTATGTCATTTTCTACACATGCTGGTCTGATTTGTTACAAGATAATTAACTTTGATGTGTCATCTGCTGCAGAAATTGTCCAAAATGTCATACAACGTATTATACAGCTTGTTGTAAATGCATTCAATTATAGCAATGACATATTGGTTTTCGGAGCTAAACAGAAGACAAACAAGACAACTTGCACTCAAGTATATTGCAAACAAATGTGAGTTCTACAAAACAAAGTTTACATTCTTTGGCTATATCTTTTCAGATGGGGTCATGATACCTGATCCTGTGAAAGTGCAATCACTACCAAGCGCTGATCCTCCAAAAGATGTTTCTATGCTACATTAATTTCTTGGCATGGCCAGTTACTGTTCACGATACATAACAAACTTTGCTACTGTAGATGCTCCATTACGAGAGTTGACGAAGAAAACTGTTTAATTTGAGAGGTCGCAAAGATGCACAAAATGTTTTAAGACGTTTAAACAAGCATTTGAAAGTGCTGCTGAAATGGCCTACTTCTATCCAGAGCTTCATACAGAGGTTGTTGTTGATGCTAGCCTTGTTGGGTTAAGAGATAATCTTGCACAGCACAGTGCACATCAAAAAGCCTTAAAGCGTAGTGTGGCATATGCCAGTAAAAGGTTGTCCAAGACAGAACATGCTTATTCGCAACCTGAGAAAGAGTTTAGCGGTGGTATGGGGTTGTAAATACTTTTTTATGTGTTCCTGCATAGAAAACCTTTTATAATGGTAACTGATAATCAAGCTTTACTGACTATCTTTGGCAATTTGCATTGAAAGATGGGAATTACAATTGCAAGAGTACAATTATACCATTGTGTATTACCCAAGAATGGATTGGAATCCTGCTGACTACTTTTCCAGAGTACCTCTTCAAAGTCCAGGTACTCCCTCCAAGACGGCTGAAGCCAAACAAATACACCACTTGCCATATGGTTGGCCCAGATCCTCACTGCCACTATGTATGATAGTGGCATGCTGAAATTGAAAGTGATAATCAGCAATTAGAAAATAAGTCATTCAACCGACACACTCAACCCCTCACCAATGATGGTGAATATCAAAAATACAAGAATGTTAAAAATGAACTTTTCTGTCCATAATTTAGTAAAGAGTGCTACTACGAGGATCAAAAATCCGGATTCCGATGAGTCTGTGACATCATGGTATCATTGCCACAAAGAGAGCTCTGCAATTTTGAGTATGGTTCCCATACCTAGATGAACAAACTGAAAAGGAACTTAAGGTTTGTCAACTATTCATCTGCCTTTCGACAAATGTAACTCAACATACTTCAAGTGTGTCAGAGCTCCCTAAGCATGCTTGAGAGAGAATAGCCATCAGATTTTTTGGTCCACATGAAAACAGAGATCAGTGGCTAGTAACTGTGGATATATTTCCGCTTCCTGCTCATAGAAAGATCTTTCATCCACTACTCATGAACGATTCATTGAGAAACTAGATAACATCTTCGTGACATTGGGAATTCCAGCCAATGTGAAGTCTGATAATGGGTCACCCTTTAACCTCTTCGCTGCAGATGACGAGCTCAGCTCGTCATCAGCCACGGTGGTCGTGTGCTGATGACGAGCTGAGCTCGTCATGTAACGCAGCTTTTTGAAATTTGCCGCACGCAGCGGGAAAAGCCGCCGCAGCGATGTGGTTAACAGTTGAGAATTTGAGGATTTTCCACAGCTTCAGAACATAAAGCATCAGGCCAGTACACCTTTGTGGCGGCAGGCCAACAGACTTGTCAAGCATTTTATGAGTACCTTAACCCTTTAGATGCTGATGACGAGCTCAGCTCGTCATCACCCACGGGTGTCGTGTGCTGATGACGAGCTGAGCTCGTCATGGTGCCACTAAAATGGCATTTTCCAGCACAGGGGGGGGGGGGAAACGCCCAGCAGCCATGTGGTTAAAGGAATTGGTACAGCATGCAACTCTAGAAGGGTTCAAGTTGAAAACTGTACTGAATTCTACATTATGAGCCTATCGTCCAACACCGCATTCGACCACTGGCAAAAGTCCTGCAACTTTGATGTTCTGGACAGCAATGAAAATCAAGTTGCCTCAATAGACTAACCAACAAGAAAGCAGTGAGACTCTTCCCAATTTGACATTTAACTCATTGGTTTCCTGATCGAAGTGGTGAACTAAAGACCAAGTCTGAAAAAACACAATGAATGTTTTTGTTTCATCACAGTCTTTGAAGATCTTGGACACTTAGGGGAACAGCTCCCAGCTTCTAGTAACCGGATAGTTAATCTGAATAAAGCACCCAAAAGGCTAACTGAAGAGATGTAAAAGTATGTGCATATATGCTATAAAGAAAAAATGTAAAGTTTTTATTTAACAGCGGGGGAGATGTAGTCTTATTTACAAGCCCCTTGCACTGCTGGCACTCCACTTTTTCACATATTAAAAGTGACGCACCGGCAGCGTAAGGGGCTTGTAAATAAGCCCTGTAGTGTCTTACAAGTTTTATGACCGAACCCTTTTGGTTGTTACCAGACGCCGCTGTGGAGCTGTGACCTCGCTGTTAGAGCGGAATGCAATGAAAACTTGGTTTAAAATGATGAGTCTTCAGTTACACGCAGAAGAATAAAGAGGTGTGATATCAAGCTCCGTGTGTGGTGTAGTCATTGGTGGGTACCCTGGCTGGGGTGGATGCTATAACAGTCACATTGCTGACTTCTACCGCATTGTGACTAAAGAGCCCTACATCTTTCAGAACAAGCTCTTATAATGAAAAACAAAACATTCAAACAATAACACACAACTAACTGAAGTATCATTTAAATAAGAAACCCAAAAGATAGGAAACATAAAATCACAAGAAGGCTGATTTTAATTATTCTTATAGTCACAACTGCGAATTTACAAATAGTCATAGTTGGCCTGAATTATGCATTCGTGAATGGCAAACTATTCTCAAAATGTTGCCTTGTTCAAAACCATTTTACACATATAGTTTTGAGTAAATCAAACGAAATAAAATGAAAAATCCAATCTGCAGCAAGCAAGCTCTGTAAAACACGAAAGAAAATCTCCATAGCCAAGGTCCCTCTTTTATGGTTTAACTTGCTTTTATCATCTCGAAAACATTTCACGTGCAGGCATTTCTGACAGAGTTTTATTTTCCCATTGCACACGGCATTTTTATGGTGTTTGGTCTGTGTAGTTATTTTAAATGGCCCAGACAATCTTTAAAATAAAGTTAATGATACGCATAGGGATGTGCACAGTGGTCTGCTAAGTCATTCTCCTCCTCTGCTGTAATGCACCTGCCTACGCGCCTCCTTAAAAGTGAAGATTTAGCATAATGCAGAATTCTGTTTTACATTTAAATCTGGGCTAAGAAAGCCGATGCATTATCTCTATCCGCACCTGACCGGATGTGTTTGTGTTTTAAAAGCCTACAACAAGTAAATCTTCTAAGGTCAACTCGCTCATAAACTACTTGAGGTTAGATCGCCTCAGCTATACCTTGGACTCATGTGAAGTTGACCTTATTTACAGCTAAAGGATGGTAATTCCCCGATACCAGGATGGCTGTTTGAGGAGGTCATAGGCTGCTGCCTTATGGCACCATCAACGAGAGCACACTAGGGTGTAATAACTCAGCTGTGTTGCCCAGTCAGTGCTTTCTTTTAGAAAAAATAAAATGGTTCACAGCACGTCTGCTACGGCCCTTGCAACCACTCGTACTACTCAATTGACCTTGTTGTTCTCTCAGGCATACGAGCAAAGCATCTGTTTTGCGTCACTGTAGCCCTCCCGCTCTCAGCGCCATGAAACCGCTTGTTGTACGTGCACTTAACAAATAACTTTTATAAAACATAACATAACATTAAACCTTTCCCTGTCTCTAATGTTGTTTCATGTAGAGTGCCCTTGCCCCCTCCTTCTAGTGACAACCAAGTCATTTGGGGCATCACTAAGGAACTAACAATACAAATGTTGGCAGATGCGGCGTCTCCATGTCGGCGGGGGAGCATCGACCCGCTTCTTTCTCATAGTGCGAGAAGCAGAAACATAAAATGGTATTATGAATTCCATTTTATGTTTCTGCTTCTCGCACTGTGAGAAAGCAGAAGGGTTTGGTTGGGGATGGTTGGGTGGGTGGTCCTGCTCAAGGGTAGGGGAGGAGTGGCTAGCGCAATGTTAATAGCCCATATTTTTATTGATGGTCTTCTCTCCATAGTGTAAGCAAAGTACACTATTAAAATATATTTCAACTCAAATTCGAAAACAGAAAATACAAATAGGAACACACCTCCTCGTCGTCCGTCCATTCGCTAGCCACCCCCCCCACACACTGTTCCAGATCCTTTCTCCAGCAAGGAGACACATGACAGCAGGTCTACTATTAGTCGCAATGAACATCAGGCTGGGCCATTTTTCCAACCTCTGATTCAATCAGAATATCCACCGGATCTAGTATTGATCCAGCGAAAGGCAAGGGATGAACACTTCACAGTCAAGGAAAAATTCAATGGGCCCATATACACAATTATATTTCCTTGCTGTTTCGCTGGCGGTCAAGTATTGTAATTTCACTTCAATCTTGATTAGTCAGTTCATTTGTAGACTCAAAATTATTTGAGAAATGTATTCAATGTCTAACTAATCTTCACAGATCAACACTCTTCCTTTGGTCGATGGGCCATTAGTTGAGTAGTTGATGGTGATATTAACAAATAACTAATTAACTTACTGATCTTAGTGAAATAACCGCAGACTCTGGATAAGATTCAATACATTTGATCCAAATATCAGTCATTAATGAACGCTCATTAGTAAAAATTCCCAGTGCAAACTCCATCAACTTTCTTTGGGGAGAAAATTAATTTAGCAAATACATTCAACTCACAGACTCATTCAACAATTCAGTGCATTAAGAGTGGATAGGTGAAGAGACAAAAGCATAATAAATCATACATTTGCAAAAGATATGCAAATTTAAGACAGAATAATAGTTACCCAATGGTGATAATGAAAAACCAACCCTCTGGCCAAAGAACTGGTGAAGGTCCCCTATTTAAGAATCAAGAGATAAAAACAGTAGGATAGAATCACTTATTCCCAGGGAAAGTGTGACATATAACTAAAGGAGATAGAAAACAAGATACATGAAGTTCCGAAGGTTCTAACGACAGAAGAGAGTGGTCTATGGGCGTCCTTACTAAACACTATGAATCTCTCTACAAAAGCTATGGAATACCACTCGGATAAGATGGACATCCAACTAACCATTTTAACCCGCTTAACCACACACGTCATCAACATCGATAACAAGTTACTAGATCTGAACGAGCTGATTAAAAGAGCCCAATCAGAAACGACGATTAACCCTCCAAGTTGCACTTGCTATACAATTATCGACAAACTAGCCACCCTCCCGGCTGTAATGAGCGATCTCCTGACAGACATAAAGTATGCAAACAACACTCAAAGAGAAGGAGAAGCAAAGGCAATCGGAAGTGAAGAAAGAACAAGCCTGGAGCGTACCTCAAATCACAGTTCAAGAGGGTGTTGCGGACGGACAAACACAACAAGGGAACAAAAGCATGAGCCCAGAGCTAGCGGGAACCTTACATTCGCCCAACAAGAAGAACAGCAGCAGAGTAACTCCACAGAGCAGCCAAACAACTCATTAGGAGGAGACCAATAGTTTGGCAGAAAGCAAACAATGAAACAACGATGGAAAATGAAGAGAAAAGGGAGAAATAAAACACCCACCATAAAGTCCTTCTTTAAACAGGCAAATAAAACAGCAACAGATCCCGAGATGGGACAAGGAAACATCAGCGATGAATCAAATTCTTACGACAAGCAGAATCCCTTCAACGAACATGGACCAAGGGGATCAGAAATAACATCCCCACAGAACAAACTTTCACAAGCAGACAAGATTAAAGGAACAGAGGCGGGAGTGGACAAGCAAGAAGGTCCATGGACAAAAAATAACATTGTAACAAATTTCTTAGGAGTGAAAAAAGCGGAAACAAAACTCATTGGAAGCATGGATTCACAAAAAATAGGGGGCCCGGACTTCCGGGAACTCGCCATCGTCACGGCCTCACCAACAAGGAAAAAGAACCGGACGTAAAGCTCAACATGGAATCACTGAACCAGAGAAAGTAAGTCCCCCAAGCCCCCAGAACACCCCAAAGAACAGAACTTGAAATAAAATCCGAACAATCTCTGGATAACATCAACTACGCTAACCACAAATCAATTCTATTCATCCCAGAGTACAGATCAAAGGGACAAGAGGATATCCTAAATAGAAGTAACATCCTTTGAGTATTAAATTCGATCACAAACCTGGGAAGATTAAACACCAAAGATCTGGAGGCTCAGTCATGGGCGCCTGTCGGAACAGGAAATAACAAAAACTACCTGGACTACAGGGGAACTAGCAGAAAAAATCTTAAAGGAAGTAAGGCAACTAGAAGCATGGGGGATTCGAATAAAACCTTACCACAATCCTTGCTACCCCGAACCACTACTCCGCAATTTCCAAGAGCACACCAACCCCACACAAAAACAGGATTGGTTTGGCGCACCCAAAAAATCCATACTAAGAGGAGCCCGAGGAGGCTCAGCCGAACGAAAGGACAGAGAACTCCCGTCACCCAGATATAAAGGTGAGCTGGACTCAAGACAAGACTGGGACTGGGTAGCAAAAACTATCAACATCAGACAGAAAGGTCCATGACAGAACGAAGAACCAACCAGGAATGTGCCAAAAATAAAGCCACTGTTAAAATGATGTTCCTGGAACATAAATGGCCTTGGTCCAAAAACCACAAACAAAGATCTTTTGTCATACTTCCAGCAGTACGACCTAATTTTACTCCAAGAAACCTGGTTGGTAGAGCTGTTTCACCTCTACGGCTACAAAACATACCACCTCCCAGCCAGTGGAAACTCAAAGTTTGGACACCAGAAAGGAGGATTATCTAATTACACCTCAATAAAAACAATATTCACAGTGAAAGAACTGCTGAACAAGAACATATCCGATAATGGAAATAATGCAACACAGTTGGAAATCTCAACCCCAGGAGAAAATAGACAACAGCTAATCCTGGTAAACACTTATCTGCACCCAAAAGGAAAAAAGAATGGCGCAAGGTCCCTGGTGTTAGAATGACAAAACTAATAACGGAAGGAGAATTTCCGAATATCATTGTATCAGGTGATTTTAACATGTTCCTCTCAAAGAGCCCAGGAAACAATTGGCCCACAGAGGATCAACTATCTGAAAGGGGGATCCCTCTATTGGAAGAGTGCTTGTGGGGAAAACAAACCAATCTATCTAAAAACCTATTAAAGGACCTTAAAAACTTGGGCCTGATATCAATGAACGGACAATCATCTGGAGATCGACCTCAAGCAGCGACCTTCCACAACTTCAATTCTAGCACAGCGATAGATTACACCTTTTTATCTTATCCTCTTTTCATATTAGTAAATGCCTTCAGAATTGGCACGTCTGACTGCAGCGACCATCTCCCGCAAGAACTGACCTTGATGGCACAGGGTACAGCACAAACAATTCCAATTGACGTGCAAAATTTAACGATCACGTCAAAGTGTAAAAGAATTAAATGCAAAACAAGCGACCCAGAAGAATTTGAGAAAGATGCCAAGATCTGCTGGGAAATAGTCAAATCACGGTATGATAATAATATAAGCGCCTGGGAAATCTTCCTGAAAACTTTTGGCCTAGCTAATTCTAAACACAATCCCTCACAAGAATCCTATGCACCAATGAGCTAAAAAGAACTACTTGCCTGGTCGACAAGCAAGTGCAACCCAAAAACTCATCCTCAGACACCCCAAATATGCAAATTAAGGCAAATAAAAAGCGCAATCAATAGAACACTCCGCGGTTTGCGGAAAAACGGGGGTGACAACAGCCTACAGACAGAACTGAGGACATTAAAGTACAACAAGAACAATATTTTGTTGCGAATAAAACAGGATACCACAGAAAAAGCATGGGCGAAATTGCTCTATGACTCAAAAACTAACAACAGCACGAGATTCTGGTATACAGTCAACAAAATTGAGAATCCTAAAGCCCCTGGTATAAATTCCCATATAACAGAAGAGGTCTGGGTAAAACATCTAACTCACCATTTCAACAATGAAACCGATAAAGGAAATCAAGACTCAGAGGTCCGGCAGGAGAGTCCGAAGGGCCCAAAGCCACTAGCCGAGGAGACCATCTTCCCAGGCTCAATAACACAGATCAAGGGAAGAATTGCGAAAGGCATGAAAGAGGGAGCCTCAGGGCCATATGGAATTCCCCCTGTTCTGTACAAGCAGGAATCAAATTACTGGGCTGAGCAACTGATCCCACTATTCAGAAAAATCTGGGCGGCAGAACAAATCCCGACCTCCTGGAAGGGATCAATTATCGCCCGATCTATAAAAAAGGCAACAGGAGCAAAGCAAAGAACTACAGGCTCATTGCCCTCATAGACATAGACGCCAAATATTTCTCGGGCCTCCTATTAGACGAGCTAACAGATTGGGCATCAAAGAAAAACTTAAACCCCATTAATCAGACCGGCTTCCAAAAAAACACATGGACAAAAACAAACATTCTTGCTCTCTCTCTCTTAATAGACTCCACCATTCAACAAAACAATCTGTTATTTGTTTGTTTTATTGACTATTCATCTGCATTTGACAGCATAGACAGAGGAAAACTCTGGGCCAAGCTCTCCAGCTGGGATGTTGACCCTAAACTGCTGAATCTATTGGCTTTATTGCACACAGAAGCCTATAGTCAAATAAAACTGGGAGCAGGCAACTGTTTATCAAGGGAAATACCAACCACTAAAGCACTGAAACAGGGGTGCGTCATCGCACCGACCCTGTTCAATCTCTTTATGTCCGATCTCTCCGCAGACCTTGATAACTGTCATCATCACGCCCCAAAGTTAGGGGGCCACACTCTGTCCAACCTACTGTACGCGGACGATTTAATATTAATAAGCCGAACTCCCATAGGCCTTCAAAACCTTATAAATACAGCGAGCAACTTCTCAGAAAAGAACGGGTTAAGTATAAATTTAGATAAATCAAAGGTGATGATATTACATCAAAAATTCAAAAAGCAACAACCAAAGTGGTATCTACGCGACCAGAAGATGGAAATAGTCAAAGAATACAAATACTTGGGCATAATCTTTGATACGAAAGGCTCATTCGAACAACGAAAAATGGCAATTAGAAACAGAGGGATATCTTTGGCCATTGCATTAAAGAGCATTAAGAACAAAATAGCAAGCCCAAACCTAATCCCTCTGCTAGATGTGCTACAAGCAAGACTGCTGCCATCAGTAACTTACGGCAGTGAAAGCATGAGAGGGAGAGACGAGTACATCTTAGACAAAGTAGTATCCAAAGCAATGCGAATACTTTTTAGTCTCCCGCCGTACACCTCGCCAGCACAATTAAGGCTTGAGTTCGGCCTACAGAGACAACAAATAGATAGCAAGGGTGCTTACGCCAAATGCTGGCACAAAATAAAGAGACCTGAGAAAGGTACCTTGAACACTTACCTATCGAAAGAGCTGGAAAGAAACAAGGACTGCCCTGCAATGGTCTATTTCCAAGCAGCAATAAACTCCCTTGTGATAAAAGATCTCTGGGAAGCGAACTGTACACACAAATGCTTTAAGCGGCTCGTAAATAAATCAGTGAAGATACTATCCCTGGAACAAGATAAATCAGCACTTGCCAGGAGGTCTCACGGGTGGTTTGTGATCCAAAGCAACACGGGTCCCTACCACAGGCATGCCTAGGTACCCGATTCCCATGGGCGGCAAAGGAATCCTTTTTGCAGTTGAGGATTGGGGTAATACCATCCAAAGAACATCGTCCCCCATGGAGACGCTCAGAATCCAACCCAAACTGCAGACTCTGCGGAGACCCAAAGGAGGACGTTTTGCACTTGCTATGCAGCTGTAAAGCCCTAGAG
Organism: Lissotriton vulgaris; assembly: GCF_964263255.1. Lineage (NCBI taxonomy): Eukaryota > Metazoa > Chordata > Amphibia > Caudata > Salamandridae > Lissotriton > Lissotriton vulgaris. Next base: position 990,936,035 of record NC_141695.1, read on the forward strand.
AGCGAACGAAGGCGACAACTAACACAGCTTTGGAACCAAAGACGTCTGCGAACCCACCGACAGGCATTGTTGGCAAGCTTTATGGGGGGAGGCATTCAATTATCCTGCAGACTGGTTTGTTTTATGAAATCAGTAAATACAGCGCTAAACCCAGTTGCTAGTACCTGAACTGGAAAAAAATCAGATCCATGCAAAAATCCTTACCCATAAGGAACTTCCTCCTGCCAAGTATGTCAGAGACCTTCCACGGCATTGTAAGCACAAAAAGCACAAACTGACTAGTGTCTCATAGGAAACTCTGGGTTTGTAACTTTTTTATCTAAGGAGTGTTTTAAGATGTTTATGAATTTCTTTGTACATATTACACATTCATATATATTAATATTGCCAGTTTTGAATGTTTTTTTCATTAATGTTATTGTAATTAAATGACTTTTTTCCCCCCTTTTTACGTGCTTTGCAAAAGTGCTCAACTGAGTATTTTTAGACCCATTCCAAAGATTTTAATAAATCGTGCAATAAAGAATTTACTTACTTATATACAAAATGTCCCATATCTTTATCACCAATGTTCTCGAATCCACTATACTGCTTAAACACCTCTAGCAACCTTTTGTAGTATACATGCACTGACTTCTTAGGTTCATGAGTTCTTTTGTCTAACTTAACCCAATCTGTTTCTTTAGGGGGAATTTTCCTCTTCAGAAAAGTAATCACTTGATTATATTTCATTTCTTCATTACTTCCCTTGAAGGTGCACCTGTCTTTGCGTCTCTAGGATAGTCTTCATTTGGCCAATCAACTATAATTTTACATTCTGTCCATAAATCAGTTGGGACCACTATATCAAACAGGCCAACTAAATCTATCAACAACACCTTTGAAACCTTTAAAAATCTCTCTACCTGCTTATACAATTCAATAGTTTTTTTTTATCAATCTAGGGAAGTCATTCGTAAAGGACAAAATATCCTGTCTACTCTATGGAACATGAACATATCCACCACCAGGAACTTCTCTCATTGAACACATGCATTCAACCTTTTCTGCTTCCCTTAACGGAAATGTCGAAGCCTCTTTTCTTTTGCTTCTTTCTTTGCTGCTTCATCTGTCTTTTTTGTCCATTTACTTCTCCATCTATTTACATACCTCCATTTCTTTGAAATGTGCGTTAGTTTTTTTATTTGCAATCTACTTTATGACGCATTCAAACTTTCTAAATCCTTCCCAGTAAATTCTGTTCTATAGGGTTTTTGAATTATTTTTGATTTTTCTACATCTATTCCAAATTCTAAAGCTGCTTCCACTATCTTCACCTGAAGATTCTTTGCTCTCCAGGTTATACTTTTGCACAAAAATAATAATTCTTCATCTCCATATGAACCTAATCTGTCTGTCGCACCAATAATCATTTCCTCCAAATCCACTCTCAACTTGCTTCCAGCTATAGATTTTGGTTGAGGTTTCTTCTTTTCTAATCCTTTTGCCCATTCTCCTAGATCTTCTGGTAAAAATCCAGTAGAATTTCCTGCCAATGGTGTAACAGTTGTTACTTTCCTCCTTGTATCTTTAGGTGAAATTCTTTTTGGGGTTTCAGTCACAGTCTCAAGATTTGGAAGATCTAATAATGAAACATTCAAATCACTCTCACTAGTTTGATCTTCTAGCATCACTATCTCTTTTCTAACACCATTCTGTGAGACTGCCACATTTTGTGGTTTTGGTGTACCTCGTTTGTCACCATACAATGGAATAACAGGACCAATAGTTACTGGAACTGTCAATACTTCAGCATTTAGACCTAACTGATTTATTTTCTGAATTATCTCTTCTTTTGTTGTATTCAATGTTATGTTATGTTATGTTATGTGGTTTTTATTTGGCGCACAGATGCTCCAGCTAAGGAAGCATTCAATGCATCCCTTTCCTTTTCTTGTGATACTCGGATGACTGTTGGATCATATAGAACTTGTGGAACGAATGGTGTTGCCATCATAGTGGCACTTGTATCTCTAGCACTTTCTTGATAATTCGGAGGTCTTTTGACTAGAATATCTTCCAACAACTCATCATCAGATTCATCACACCCTATTCCTGTCACTCCTATGTGTTTCATTTTTTCCTTACATTTGCTCCCTTCTTGATCCTCAGCCATTAATACTGGATATAAACCCTCCGTTAGTACAGCCCTTCTCCATCTTTCATTTGATCTCCTCAAGTGTTAAATGGGTATCTGGGTAGAAATCCTCTATTAATTCTTCTGCCTCCTCTGTATTTCTCTCATTCAAATGCCTCAACATCCCATTCCTCCAAAGCCTCATACAGTGTTAACTTAGTATTTGGTTCTAATGAATTCATCCTGTTCCTCAAATTCTGAAGAATCCTGTACAATGTTCTGAAAAAGCTAGAACACCATCACCTTTCGTATATTCCACACAATTTTTCAACCATGCACACGTATGATATACACTTTCCATCATCATATAGGAAGCAGGCATGTTAGGAGGTGGCATGAGAATTCCCTCCCTAGTTACTATAGGCTTGTCCTTCTTAAAGGAATTCTTGATCTTATTAATCAGCGTCATTCTTCCGTTTTTTGTAACTGACTAATTCAATCAATAAAAATCCCCAAACCGTTTACGTATTTTCCTGAATTCTGTTTTTTAATACTCGTCCTATACCAGCTCGACTCACACCAACAATCCAATTTGGTTTCACTACGTATCCTTTTCCACAACCAATACCAGCACGGTACTTGCCTATTGATCAATCAGAGCTCACAACACACCCACTTGTCTGACAATGTGAGACATCAGTATGACTCCTGCTACTGACCCTCCCTTCACAAGCTAACACAACAATGTATTTTCTAACCTTTTCTTTATAAACTTATGTTAGCAGCAAAGTAAAAGCAGCGCTACTCTGTCTGCTCCACTAAACCAAGGATAGTTTCTTCACTCGCTTCAAAAAGAAAGTACTTCCTGTCACTATGAGTAAAAAACACTGTTTACCCTTCACTTAAGCTTGGGAAGCATGTATTACTCATCTAGGGATACTCCTCCTTTAGGTAAGGCTAAAGTTTCACAGGTGGGCTCTTTGCTGTCACTCACACTCTACTCTTACACGATATGGTACCTAATATAACACCTACAGTCCTGTGTAACTTGTAGGTATTATGGCAACAGACGAGTAACCTTCTGTAGTGTGTTAAACATATAATTAATAATCAATAATAAATATTCAATCATCAATAATCACCAAACTAATCAATAATAACCATCGCTCTGCTACCAGAAAAACAGATCCAGTGAAAGACCAGGAATGAACACTTCACTGCCAAGGAAAAATTGGATGGGCCCCTATACACAATCAATTTCCTGTCAAGGACTGCCGATTTTAGCGGATCTGCTGGTCCAATATGTACTGAATCGCCCTTTGCGATCGGCTAACTCTGGCTTGGTTTGTACTCCCAGTTTTCACAGAGCCAGAGCAGGCGGTCGCTCCTTTGGAACTCTCTTCCAATCCCTATTAGAGGACTTCAGAAAAACCTGGCCTTTCAAAAGGCTTTAAAGACATGGCTCTTTCCAGCTTAGGATGCTCTCCATCTTCCGAGTGGTCTTAGCCCTTGCTTAGGTAGAGCTGGGACGCCCCGTCACTGGGGCAGCTATGCGCTTTACAAAACTTAAAATAAATAAATAATAAAATAAATGATAATGCTGCTGTAGAGCATCTTTTTTAATGTGAAATGTACAACTTTCTGGCAACTGCACAATCAGCACAATTATCAATGCAAGCACCTCAGTTAATAAACAGTACTTTAACATGAGTTGTAGGCTGAGTCCAGGACAATACCTGCATAAATTAAGCACTACAAAAGGCCATCATTTTTAGGGCTTTGAAAACCATTCTACTCTAACTGGCAGAAGCCCTGATTCACAAATATTTAGCATGGTTGAATATTACTGACTGGGAGTGGTCACATTTATCTACATATTTCCACGTTTTACTACTGCATTTTCTTTTGGAATCAATCAGCAGCAATTATTTTGATAGATGTGCCTCCTTTCAATTCCTAGTCTTCTTTCTTTGAGCAAATATATACATTAGATGTGTGAACTGTGTTGTGGACCAGAGGCTCACGGAACTTTAAATGTATGTTCTCAGTCCAAAGAATTTCGAGTAGCGTTTTGCTTTTAATTTCTTTTGCGTGAGTCTTTCTTGAAAACTCTGCTACTTTTTACAAGCTATCCTTTCTTTCTCATCATACCAGTTACTTTTAATGTATTTTTTCGTCACTCGACTTTTTAAACACAGTCTCAGTTGATGAGCTGGACGCGACCATTCTGAGCACCCAATATGGGTCTTTCCATTCAGCACACTAGGATATTATATTTGTGTCACGTTCCACAGCCCTGTTTGCATTTTCCTCCCTCTCGCTAGCTCTGTCACTTTAATTTTCCCTACTCTTTGCTTGTCAATCAAGCATTTCACTTTCAGACCAGTAACACGTTGTATTCAGACATCACACGTGGACATGCAGTTTACTGTTTAACTATCACAATCTGCCCCCATCTCCCTCCTAAGTCACAGGGTTTGAATTTCTAACCACATGTTACAAGGACTCAGTTTAATACACCAATACAAATTAAAAAGTCAATTAGACTACGACCCATAACAGCCCACTAAGCAATACTGTGTAAAATTGTGTCCTGGTCATGGTCAGACCCACTAGATACGTTCAGGGAAACAGTGGAGCCTACAACCTCATTAGTAAATGAATAACACACTGAAAAATATCTCCACAAAAACAGGGATAAACTTTTAAATGTGTATTTCTAAAACCAAAGTCTAGTTCATGAAATATGAACAGTAACCACATTAGCAAAACAGAAAGTAGCAAGCCTAAAAAATCAATTTTTTTGTAATGTATCATAAGCATACCTTTCCCAGTAAGAATAGCTGTTTAGCTATTGTCTGTCACAGCTCTTGCCCCGGAATGAGAAGCAGTGCAATGGTGAAGGTCACTTCTCTACACCACTCCAGAAGCAGCCCCCAATGGAGAATGGTTCTCTCTGCAAACCAGCGTTACCAGGAGCATGACAATACTATTGCAAAGTCTCTCCAAAATGTGGTCTGATACCTGGGATTTACACTATCTGATCACTGATTGTATCTAGTTTATAAAATAAAAGAGTACTTGTAGACACAAAACAAATATAGTGATCAATTCTTCATCTTAATTTACATATAAATATTTATTTATTTATTGAGCTTCTAGAGCGTGGCAGCTACCCAAAAAGGGTTTCCCGGCGCTGGACGGACTAAGTCCAGGTAATAGCTTATTTGTACCGATAGACAAAGCTATTGGTTAAATAGCCAGATCTTAAGAGATCTGCGGAAGCGTGTGTAGATGGTTAATTTGTGGATGTCAGGGAGGAGAGAGTTCCATAGTGATGGACTCAGGTAGGAGAAAGCTCTCCCACCCATCCTGGTGAGTTTGATTCTAGGTGCAGTGAAATTTCCATGAGTTGTAGACCATAGATGGCGAATGGGAGTGTTGGGATGTACAAGGGATTGTAAGTATTGTGGAGCCATTCCCATTTTGATTTTAAACATATACCTCAGGGTTTTGAATTTGATATTACTCTCTACCCTGAGCCAATGTAGGTCGCGGAGGTAGCCAAGAGATGGCGGTGGCTTTGGGAATCCTGCATAGTAATCTCGCGGCAGAGTTCTGTACCAGCTGCAGTCGCCTGGTCACTGCCTTGCAAAAATCCTTACCCATAAGGAACTTCCTCCTGTCAAGTATGTCAGAGACCTTCCACGGCATTGTAAGCACAAAAAGCACAAACTGACTAGTGTCTCATAGGAAACTCTGGGTTTGTAACTTTTTTATCTAAGGAGTGTTTTAAGATGTTTATGAATTTCTTTGTACATATTACACATTCATATATATTAATATTGCCAGTTTTGAATGTTTTTTTCATTAATGTTATTGTAATGAAATGACTTTTTTCCCCCCTTTTTACGTGCTTTGCAAAAGTGCTCAACTGAGTATTTTTAGACCCATTCCAAAGATTTTAATAAATCGTGCAATAAAGAATGTACTTACTTATATACAAAATGTCCCATATCTTTATCACCAGTGTTCTCGAATCCACTATACTGCTTAAACACCTCTAGCAACCTTTTGTAGTATACATGCACTGACTTCTTAGGTTCATGAGTTCTTTTGTCTAACTTAACCCAATCTGTTTCTTTAGGGGGAATTTTCCTCTTCAGAAAAGTAATCACTTGATTATATTTCATTTCTTCATTACTTCCCTTGAAGGTGCACCTGTCTTTGCGTCTCTAGGATACTCTTCATTTGGCCAATCAACTATAATTTTACATTCTGTCCATAAATCAGTTGGGACCACTATATCAAACAGGCCAACTAAATCTATCAACAACACCTTTGAAACCTTTAAAAATCTCTCTACCTGCTTATACAATTCAATAGTTTTTTTTTATCAATCTAGGGAAGTCATTCGTAAAGGGCAAAATATCCTGTCTACTCTATGGAACATGAACATATCCACCACCAGGAACTTCTCTCATTGAACACATGCATTCAACCTTTTCTGCTTCCCTTAACGGGAATGTCGAAGCCTCTTTTCTTTTGCTTCTTTCTTTGCTGCTTCATCTGTCTTTTTTGTCCATTTACTTCTCCATCTATTTACATACCTCCATTTCTTTGAAATGTGCGTTAGTTTTTTTATTTGCAATCTACTTTATGACGCATTCAAACTTTCTAAATCCTTCCCAGTAAATTCTGTTCTATAGGGTTTTTGAATTATTTTTGATTTTTCTACATCTATTCCAAATTCTAAAGCTGCTTCCACTATCTTCACCTAAAGATTCTTTGCTCTCCAGGTTATACTTTTGCACAAAAATAATAATTCTTCATCTCCATATGAACCTAATCTGTCTGTCGCACCAATAATCATTTCCTCCAAATCCACTCTCAACTTGCTTCCAGCTATAGATTTTGGTTGAGGTTTCTTCTTTTCTAATCCTTTTGCCCATTCTCCTAGATCTTCTGGTAAAAATCCAGTAGAATTTCCTGCCAATGGTGTAACAGTTGTTACTTTCCTCCTTGTATCTTTAGGTGAAATTCTTTTTGGGGTTTCAGTCACAGTCTCAAGATTTGGAAGATCTAATAATGAAACATTCAAATCACTCTCACTAGTTTGATCTTCTAGCATCACTATCTCTTTTCTAACACCATTCTGTGAGACTGCCACATTTTGTGGTTTTGGTGTACCTCGTTTGTCACCATACAATGGAATAACAGGACCAATAGTTACTGGAACTGTCAATACTTCAGCATTTAGACCTAACTGATTTATTTTCTGAATTATCTCTTCTTTTGTTGTATTCAATGCATCCCTTTCCTTTTCTTGTGATACTCGGATGACTGTTGGATCATATAGAACTTGTGGAACGAATGGTGTAGCCATCATAGTGGCACTTGTATCTCTAGCACTTTCTTGATAATTCGGAGGTCTTTTGACTAGAATATCTTCCAACAACTCATCATCAGATTCATCACACCCTATTCCTGTCACTCCTATGTGTTTCATTTTTTCCTTACATTTGCTCCCTTCTTGATCCTCAGCCATTAATACTGGATATAAACCCTCCGTTAGTACAGCCCTTCTCCATCTTTCATTTGATCTCCTCAAGTGTTAAATGGGTATCTGGGTAGAAATCCTCTATTAATTCTTCTGCCTCCTCTGTATTTCTCTCATTCAAATGCCTCAACATCCCATTCCTCCAAAGCCTCATACAGTGTTAACTTAGTATTTGGTTCTAATGAATTCATCCTGTTCCTCAAATTCTGAAGAATCCTCCCATTAAATGTACAATGTTCTGAAAAAGCTAGAACACCATCACCTTTCGTATATTCCACACAATTTTTCAACCATGCACACGTATGATATACACTTTCCATCATCATATAGGAAGCAGGCATGTTAGGAGGTGGCATGAGAATTCCCTCCCTAGTTACTATAGGCTTGTCCTTCTTAAAGGAATTCTTGATCTTATTAATCAGCGTCATTCTTCTGTTTTTTGTAACTGACTAATTCAATCAATAAAAATCCCCAAACCGTTTACGTATTTTCCTGAATTCTGTTTTTTAATACTCGTCCTATACCAGCTCGACTCACACCAACAATCCAATTTGGTTTCACTACGTATCCTTTTCCACAACCAATACCAGCACGGTACTTGCCTATTGATCAATCAGAGCTCACAACACACCCACTTGTCTGACAATGTGAGACATCAGTATGACTCCTGCTACTGACCCTCCCTTCACAAGCTAACACAACAATGTATTTTCTAACCTTTTCTTTATAAACTTATGTTAGCAGCAAAGTAAAAGCAGCGCTACTCTGTCTGCTCCACTAAACCAAGGATAGTTTCTTCACTCGCTTCAAAAAGAAAGTACTTCCTGTCACTATGAGTAAAAAACACTGTTTACCCTTCACTTAAGCTTGGGAAGCATGTATTACTCATCTAGGGATACTCCTCCTTTAGGTAAGGCTAAAGTTTCACAGGTGGGCTCTTTGCTGTCACTCACACTCTACTCTTACACGATATGGTACCTAATATAACACCTACAGTCCTGTGTAACTTGTAGGTATTATGTCAACAGACGAGTAACCTTCTGTAGTGTGTTAAACATATAATTAATAATCAATAATAAATATTCAATCATCAATAATCACCAAACTAATCAATATTAACCATCGCTCTGCTACCAGAAAAACAGATCCAGTGAAAGACCAGGAATGAACACTTCACTGCCAAGGAAAAATTGGATGGGCCCCTATACACAATCAATTTCCTGTCAAGGACTGCCGATTTTAGCGGATCTGCTGGTCCAATATGTACTGAATCGCCCTTTGCGATCGGCTAACTCTGGCTTGGTTTGTACTCCCAGTTTTCACAGAGCCAGAGCAGGCGGTCGCTCCTTTGGAACTCTCTTCCAATCCCTATTAGAGGACTTCAGAAAAACCTGGCCTTTCAAAAGGCTTTAAAGACATGGCTCTTTCCAGCTTAGGATGCTCTCCATCTTCCGAGTGGTCTTAGCCCTTGCTTAGGTAGAGCTGGGACGCCCCGTCACTGGGGCAGCTATGCGCTTTACAAAACTTAAAATAAATAAATAATAAAATAAATGATAATGCTGCTGTAGAGCATCTTTTTTAATGTGAAATGTACAACTTTCTGGCAACTGCACAATCAGCACAATTATCAATGCAAGCACCTCAGTTAATAAACAGTACTTTAACATGAGTTGTAGGCTGAGTCCAGGACAATACCTGCATAAATTAAGCACTACAAAAGGCCATCATTTTTAGGGCTTTGAAAACCATATGGCTGAGATACCCGCCACCCCCTCTCAACACAATCCCCAAAAGGAGGGAAACCGGAAACAGTTCTTGAAGTTTTTGGAAGTGGGAGGGAGTGACCCTCCCGGCCGTATTTATTAAAACAAAAAATTAAAACATTTAAACATTAATGTACAATTTCATACCACATTGCGATGTTTGGCTAACCTTAACAGATTCTCTAATACAGAGGTTCTCCTAGCCGAACTAACATCCTACAAAACATTTACTTGAAATATTGAAATTGTACATCCTAACGTTTAAGGGCCAACGGCAAGGTCGTAACCGGTGTCAAGATCCCTAACCAGACATACCCCCCCCCACTTGGGAGGGGCGACAGCACTGAGGCGTACTCAAGTGCAACTACTACCAATTTCCCTTGACTTGACGGGGGCACTTATCAACTCGACGCCAGTTAAAGGTCGTTCGAAGACTCGTGTGAGGTATCTAGAAGGTATCGTAGACCTCCCCCCAACCCCACACAACTTACCGCATCTGCCGTCGCAGATGTCACTGGCCCCGGGAAATTCCCCAGGAGGGGGCTGTAACCCCTCCTACACAGGAAGGGGCCTTGACCGCCTTTCCTCTTCTTTCGGCGACCCATCCTTAGAAGGGACCGCCTCCCCGTTGAGGGGCCAAAGGCCACCTCCCCCGAGCGCTCCTATCCGTGTTGGGTGACGCCCACTCATAGGGATCTTCCAATTAGTGCTCACCGATCATGACCTTACCGCCCGACCAAAATAAATACGACAAATGCTAACTAAACGAAACTACATTGGCCACTATGACCGAAAAAGCCTGTTTATAAATGGACCTTAAATCCGAAGTTCTTTAATCACAAACTTGTAAAATTAGACCAATCTTTATTACACATTCAACATCAACATAACACTAAAACAACCTGTAAACGAAATAGAATAATTGATCAATTTTATTAAAACAACTGGCTGTCCTCAGGGGCTGGTGGGTGGGTCAAAATTGGCTCTTCGTTCCGTCTCGAGCTCACGTGCAGCGAGGAGGTGCAGCTTCAGAGCACAGGAACAAGAGGATGTCTTCTGGTCTTGCGTCCCTTTTTATCCATCTTCAGGGCGGGCGTAAACCCGCCCCTGCCTGCCCCGAGGGCGTGGCCGGCCGCGTCAGTGTCTAGGCCAGCCCACTCTAGGGCGGGAAAAAGCGCGCCCCGGCTACGCCGCTTCGGGCATACCAGCCGAGACGCGCCTCCCGCCCAAAATGGCTTCCCGGGGGGATCGAGGCACTCAGCCATACGTTCGGGGGGACCGAGTGGTCGCCCCTTTCCATATGGCTGAGATACCCGCCACCCCCTCTCAACACAATCCCCAAAAGGAGGGAAACCGGAAACAGTTCTTGAAGTTTTTGGAAGTGGGAGGGAGTGACCCTCCCGGCCGTATTTATTAAAACAAAAAATTAAAACATTTAAACATTAATGTACAATTTCATACCACATTGCGATGTTTGGCTAACCTTAACAGATTCTCTAATACAGAGGTTCTCCTAGCCGAACTAACATCCTACAAAACATTTACTTGAAATATTGAAATTGTACATCCTAACGTTTAAGGGCCAACGGCAAGGTCGTAACCGGTGTCAAGATCCCTAACCAGACATACCCCCCCCCACTTGGGAGGGGCGACAGCACTGAGGCGTACTCAAGTGCAACTACTACCAATTTCCCTTGACTTGACGGGGGCACTTATCAACTCGACGCCAGTTAAAGGTCGTTCGAAGACTCATGTGAGGTATCTAGAAGGTATCGTAGACCTCCCCCCAACCCCACACAACTTACCGCATCTGCCGTCGCAGATGTCACTGGCCCCGGGAAATTCCCCAGGAGGGGGCTGTAACCCCTCCTACACAGGAAGGGGCCTTGACCGCCTTTCCTCTTCTTTCGGCGACCCATCCTTAGAAGGGACCGCCTCCCCGTTGAGGGGCCAAAGGCCACCTCCCCCGAGCGCTCCCATCCGTGTTGGGTGACGCCCACTCATAGGGATCTTCCAATTAGTGCTCACCGATCATGACCTTACCGCCACAGGCCGGATAGTTGACCGGCTATCCGGACCCCCCACAAAACTCCTACCTAAAGGTCATGTTTCAACGATTTTAACCATGCTAAGAAGTCTCCTAAGAGTAACTCATTCCCCACCCAAGACAAATGCACACCATCCCCCAAATACATACTGTCATCATTAATACAGCCATGAGAAATAGAATGCAATGTCCTGGAATGGAACAACCTACTCACTTTATTGTTAAGCTTTCTAACAGAATGGTTCAAAGCAGGAATAGAGATAGCCCCCCGCCACACCTTTCGTGGAATCAAATGGGACCATGCAATCGTGCACCCCGGAACTCTCCTCGCCAACCAACTTACAGTGGAAAGCATTGCCTCCAGGAGTAGTCGTCTACCGATGGTGACCAAATCATTGCCCCCAACATGCACTATAACTATAGACGGCGGTGACCTTGTCCGCCCTAACAAACCCTCGAAAAATGTTTGAAACTGGTCAATACAGAGACCGCCCCTTCCGTAGAAGGACATCCTGTACCCGTATTCCCCAGCTACGTGAATCATGTCACCTGCTTTGAATACGTCTGCGGCACGCCTCACGTATGAGTGGCCCACGACCCACACCTCCTTTTTCACAGCCGGTGATGTCTGACCGCTGGCCCGGTGTAGGGTCGACTGCATAGTCCGCCCCGCCTCGTAGGCTTGCGTAACTGAAAACCAAACAAAAACAAGAAGCGTGAGTACATTATTACAGCTTCACAACATGTGCAACCGCATGTATCTTTTATAACAATTGGAGGACCAACGCCCCACTCGTTTCACTTGCTCAACATTAGGACCCCTGGCTGTAGCTTCCGTAGCAGCCCCTATCCGAAAGGAATGGGTCCCAAATTCGCCCGGGTTCAAGCCCGCAGCGGCAATTGACATCGCAAGCACCCGCTGAAACTGAAATTTCGTCAGTGGGGTGGCGTCAGCGTGTCTTAACAAAGTCCCCCCCCATGATGCCACCCTTCGTGCTAGGTAATCCTCTAAACACTTTACCGGACATATGGAGGACCCAGGAATCCTGCGTATGATGACGCAGTCACCCATCCGATCTTGGTCAGTCTTGGACTTTACAAAGGAGACAGTCATTGTTTCTCCCCGTATCTGAACGTGTTCTTGGCACAAACCCCCCGCCACATCCAGTTTGTTCCTTGCAACCAATTCGCTTACCCGCATTGCTCCGTGAAATGCTAGCGTAAAAGCGGCTCGGAACAGCACCGCCTCAAACTGAGATGAACATGTGGCGGGGAGTGTGGCCAACAACTGGGACAATCTATCCAAACCTATCGGGCGCCTTTCATCTACTCTGCGACCCTCAAGGCGTTGCCACCCACGCAGCGCTTTCTGTACAACGAAAGACGCTGTTGGGTCCTGGATAGCGTGTGCTCTGGCAACAAAGGAAATGGCAGCACGATGCCTCTGGGCCGTAGCCACCGATTTCCCAGCCCTACGTAAGGACATCAGGAAATTCACTAACCATTCCTCGTGACCCCAAAGTCGCTCTCTATCATTCCCCAAAAAGGCTAAATAGGCCCGAAACGCCCCTTCGTATGCCTTCCTCGTCCTTGGTGCTAGACTCTCTCCCACGAGGTGACGAAGTTCGGGGCACCGAGAGACCAGAGAGCTTCGGGAAAGGGTGCCGGCTCTGGGTCCGCTGAGGGGAGGAAACCCGAAAAAGCCTGCATTTGAAAACGAGACAGTGCGTCAGCCGCCTGATTCATCACCCCTGGAACATGCTTTGCTCTGAATAGCACGTTCAATTGCATACACAGTAAAACAATTTCCTTAAGCAGTCTTAAAATCAGTTTACAACGTGCTGCCTGACTATTGATGCACTCGACCACGGTCATATTGTCAGACCAAAATATGACAGAGTGATCTTTGAACCCATCGGGCCATGTTCTCAAGGCCACCAAGATGGGAAACAGTTCCAGGAAAGCAATATTACTCGTCAGACCATTCTCATGCCACCATGTCGGCCATCTTTGTGCCGACCTTTTCGTGCCGAAGATGGCGCCAAAACCTATGCTTCCTGCCGAATCTGTCCATAGCCCCAGCTCTTCAGAAGACACGGCTGGTTCATTCCAGACGATTCTACCATTGAAATCCGCCAAAAATGCTAACCAAATACGCATGTCCTGGCGGATCTCGGCCGATAGTCTCGTGCGATGATGGCCCTCTTTAAGGCCGACCATCGCTTGGGCAATTGAACGGGAAAAGGGGCGGGCCATTGGTATTACCCTCAAGGCAAAATTCAACTGTCCCACCACCTGCTGTAATTGTTGCAGCGTAACTTTTGATGCATTTATACACATTTGCAGCGCAGCCCTGAACTTCAACACTTTCTCAGCTGGCAAACGGAAACACCCCTCAATGGAGTCCAACTCGATCCGCAGAAACTCGAGGCAAGTCGTAGGACCCACTGTTCTTCCCGGCGCCAATGGCACACCAAACTGTTTCATTAACCCACAAAATTCGGCCAAGGCCCGGCCACATTCAAGACCCCCGGCTGCCCCAAGAAACAGAAAATCATCAAGGTAGTGCATTACATCTTGGAAACCTGTTTTCTTTGTGAAAACCCATTGTAGAAAACTACTGAATTTCTCGAAATAAGCACAGGATATAGAGCACCCCATTGGCATACACCTATCCATGTAATAACAACCCTGAAACATCAATCCTAGGAGACGCTGGTCGTCTGGGTGTACCGGGAGCAATCGGAACGCTGACTCGATATCTGACTTCGCCATCAGCGCCCCGGGCCCCAGGCAATTCAAAATGGCTACGGCCTCATCGAAGGATGCGTACCGCACCGAACACACTTCTGGATCGATTGCATCATTTACGGAAAGACCTCGTGGAGCTGATAAATTATGAATCAGTCGGAACTCACCGGGGTCTTTCTTGGGGACTACCCCTAAGGGAGAACAAACAAAATTCTGGACCGGGGGTATACTAAACGGGCCGGCGACCCGACCTCGAGTCACCTCTTTCCGGATCTTATCCTGTACTACGGTCGTATGCTGCAGGACGGAAAGTTGATTTTTACACTTATCCACACCTTGAAAGTCCCCTACCGGGATGCGGAAACCATACGAAAAACCGTTCCGCAGCACCCCAGCAGAAGTACGATCCGGGTAGTCACTGAGCCAAGGAATCATCGCCAGGGTATCAATCGGAGTGGGTAAAGGCGCCCCTCGGACTATATTAGACCTGTTTGGCACCTCCTCTCTCCCCGTTATCACCCGTTCTGGCTCTGCACGAGGACTCAGGATGGGACGACCCACAACCACTACATTCATGTTTGAATTACACGATCCCTGGGGTCTAGTACATTTACCTCTGTTGTAATTAAAGCAGAAACCCCTTTTTCCGGTATTGCCGGTAGGTTTCGAGTGATCGTCGGCACCCGTACCTGATCGAAAGGGCGTCCCCGCATATTGCCGGGAGGATTCGCCAACATTACTTCCCACCAACGGCATTCTCAACATTCCTGCCTCCTTCATTTTATCCCAAGTCAAGGCATCATAACAATCCCAGGTTAAACTTTTATTATGCTCCTTTTCCTTTCTGAACAGATTATCGTAACAGAACCAATGATTACCCTGGTGCGATGTCGAGTACCCCATGATTCGTGATTGATAGATTGGGAACTCGGAAAGCAACTCAGGTCTACGTTCCCCCAAGATTGATGTAAAGATTCCCCAAGCATTGCCCCAATTGCCGATATTCTCATTCACTTTAAAGGCGGCCATTTTTGCGCGCCAAACACTCGGATGCATGAGATCCTTCTGACTCTTTACATGCTCTACCTCATAATGATCAACAAGCAATGAAAAAATGTTCACATACTCCCCCGCCCAAATCTTTTCCTTAATTGCCAAAGGAACATGTTGCCCCAACTTTTCTCTCCGAGAGGGTGTTGACTCATCCCTCGCGATCGGCAATGGCCGCTTACCTGCACCTGACGCTGCCTCTGTGGTCGCAATCGTCCCTGGTGTCTTGTCCCCTACTGCAGCCGGCACGGGCACCTTGGCTGCTTCCCGTTTCTCCCGCAATTGCTTTATCAGCGCCTGCGCATCGACAGCCGTGGCGCCCTCGTTACCTTTACCCAACCACGCTGCCAATTGTGCTGCCAGCTCGGGCGGCATATCATCCCCGGACACGGGGGTGACCACAACGGGGATCGGATTCCCCTCCTCCAGCACGGGAGTTGGAGCCTCGAGCGGGGCACTGGGACCCGGGATGTCTTCACCCGCTGCCCCCCTCCTGGGCCTCTTGTTTTTCCCTCCCGGGGCTGCTCCCGCCAAAGGACGTTTTGGACCCCTTTCCTCATTCTTGTCCACCCGCTTCTTTAGCTCGGACATCTCCTTCATGAGAACACGCAGCATCTGGTCGGTATTCATGCGCTTTCCCACCTTCTTCGGCATTCTCCAACAAAGTAACTGCAAAACAAACAAGAACGATTAAAACGCTCAAAATTGGCTCTTCGTTCCGTCTCGAGCTCACGTGCAGCGAGGAGGTGCAGCTTCAGAGCACAGGAACAAGAGGATGTCTTCTGGTCTTGCGTCCCTTTTTATCCATCTTCAGGGCGGGCGTAAACCCGCCCCTGCCTGCCCCGAGGGCGTGGCCGGCCGCGTCAGTGTCTAGGCCAGCCCACTCTAGGGCGGGAAAAAGCGCGCCCCGGCTACGCCGCTTCGGGCATACCAGCCGAGACGCGCCTCCCGCCCAAAATGGCTTCCCGGGGGGATCGAGGCACTCAGCCATACGTTCGGGGGGACCGAGTGGTCGCCCCTTTCCATTCTACTCTAACTGGCAGAAGCCCTGATTCACAAATATTTAGCATGGTTGAATATTACTGACTGGGAGTGGTCACATTTATCTACATATTTCCACGTTTTACTACTGCATTTTCTTTTGGAATCAATCAGCAGCAATTATTTTGATAGATGTGCCTCCTTTCAATTCCTAGTCTTCTTTCTTTGAGCAAATATATACATTAGATGTGTGAACTGTGTTGTGGACCAGAGGCTCACGGAACTTTAAATGTATGTTCTCAGTCCAAAGAATTTCGAGTAGCGTTTTGCTTTTAATTTCTTTTGCGTGAGTCTTTCTTGAAAACTCTGCTACTTTTTACAAGCTATCCTTTCTTTCTCATCATACCAGTTACTTTTAATGTATTTTTTCGTCACTCGACTTTTTAAACACAGTCTCAGTTGATGAGCTGGACGCGACCATTCTGAGCACCCCATATGGGTCTTTCCATTCAGCACACTAGGATATTATATTTGTGTCACGTTCCACAGCCCTGTTTGCATTTTCCTCCCTCTCGCTAGCTCTGTCACTTTAATTTTCCCTACTCTTTGCTTGTCAATCAAGCATTTCACTTTCAGACCAGTAACACGTTGTATTCAGACATCACACGTGGACATGCAGTTTACTGTTTAACTATCACAATCTGCCCCCATCTCCCTCCTAAGTCACAGGGTTTGAATTTCTAACCACATGTTACAAGGACTCAGTTTAATACACCAATACAAATTAAAAAGTCAATTAGACAACGACCCATAACAGCCCACTAAGCAATACTGTGTAAAATTGTGTCCTGGTCATGGTCAGACCCACTAGATACGTTCAGGGAAACAGTGGAGCCTACAACCTCATTAGTAAATGAATAACACACTAAAAAATATCTCCACAAAAACAGGGATAAACTTTTAAATGTGTATTTCTAAAACCAAAGTCTAGTTCATGAAATATGAACAGTAACCACATTAGCAAAACAGAAAGTAGCAAGCCTAAAAAATCAATTTTTTTGTAATGTATCATAAGCATACCTTTCCCAGTAAGAATAGCTGTTTAGCTATTGTCTGTCACAGCTCTTGCCCCGGAATGAGAAGCAGTGCAATGGTGAAGGTCACTTCTCTACACCACTCCAGAAGCAGCCCCCAATGGAGAATGGTTCTCTCTGCAAACCAGCGTTACCAGGAGCATGACAATACTATTGCAAAGTCTCTCCAAAATGTGGTCTGATACCTGGGATTTACACTATCTGATCACTGATTGTATCTAGTTTATAAAATAAAAGAGTACTTGTAGACACTAAACAAATATAGTGATCAATTCTTCATCTTAATTTACATATAAATATTTATTTATTTATTGAGCTTCTAGAGCGCGGCAGCTACCCAAAAAGGATTTCCCGGCGCTGGACGGACTAAGTCCAGGTAATAGCTTATTTATACCGATAGACAAAGCTATTGGTAAAATAGCCAGGTCTTAAGAGATCTGCGGAAGCGTGTGTAGATGGTTAATTTGTGGATGTCAGGGAGGAGAGAGTTCCATAGTGATGGACTCAGGTAGGAGAAAGCTCTCCCACCCATCCTGGTGAGTTTGATTCTAGGTACAGTGAAATTTCCATGAGTTGTAGACCATAGATGGCGAATGGGATTGTTGGGATGTACAAGGGATTGTAAGTATTGTGGAGCCATTCCCATTTTGATTTTAAACATATACCTCAGGGTTTTGAATTTGATATTACTCTCTACCCTGAGCCAATGTAGGTCGCGGAGGTAGCCAAGAGATGGCGGTGGCTTTGGGAATCCTGCATAGTAATCTCGCGGCAGAGTTCTGTACCAGCTGCAGTCGCCTGGTCACTGCCTTGTTAGAACCCAAATAAAGGACATTTCTGTAGTCCAGCCGAGATGTTGTAAGGGCATGGACCACAGATCTTCATGTGTCACCTGGCAGCATCCAGATTATTTTCCTAAGCCATTTCAAGATGGTAAAGCAGACGGCTGAGACCTTGACTGCATGTTGGTGCATGGTTAGGGAATCGTCAACAGTAACTCCCAGGTTACGGACGTGTCTGGAGGGCAGTGGGAGGTCGACAATCTCGGCAGGCCAGTGTGACGGGCCCCACAGGTCTTTATTTTTACCGAAAATCAGGACTTCAGTCTTTTCGCCATTCAATTTTAGAAGGTTGTCGTTCATCCATGTAGCAATTTTCCCTAAGCCTGATTGAAGGAGAGATGTCGGGCCGGGGTCCGTGCTCGAAAGGAAAAAGGTGATCTGGGAGTCATCGGCGTAACTAAATAGGGTTAGGCCAGCTTGTTTGGCAATGTGCACTAGAGGCCTGACTCACAAATTAAAAAGCAGAGGACTGGGGACAGAACCGTGGGGTAATACATAAGGTGAAGAGTGAAAATTGGAATTGCCCGTGGTAGAAAAAATTTGAAAAGTGCGGTTGGCTAGAAAAGAGAAGATCCAGTTCAATGCTGGGCCACAAATGCCCAGAAAGTTTAGTATGTTATCAGTATAGTATGGGAGATCGTGTCGAACACCGCGCTGAGGTCGAGCAGTATGAGCGCAGCTGTGTCTCCTCTATCGGATGGTGGCGCAGCTTCTCCATAACTCCCAGCAGTGTGGTTTTGGTGGAAAATCCGATAATAGATAATATACTTCTTTAGCTTAAACAATTAAAATATGTCAGTTTTCACTTTGAGTGTTCATAATGTTATGGTAGTGATCATGATGAAAACAATAATATATGTCAGCCTAGCTAGCTGGCGGACATGATACTAACAATTCTGCTCATATTTAGAACATTACATTTAGCAGTAAAAGAGATAAAGAATCTGCAAGCATGCACCAAGTGAAAATAGAAAAGTTGTCAACTGGACTTGTCATGGTGTTCAATACATAACTATGTATGCCACTTGGAATTCAAGAAGGCCTATTTAATCATAATCTGGCATCACCAGGAACGAACCATTACTGACTCCCAAAAAATTCACTCACAACAAGCATTGCTCAGTGCAAACTACCTTGCTCTTCAATAACATGTTCATCACACACAATAGTTCTCAGAAAAAAATGGTCCCAACTTCCTAAAAACACTGAAACCCTGCATAGCAATTGTTTAATTGTTCACTGCACAAAGTCACAATACTTCTGTTTAATGGTAGGTCTACTCAGAGATTGTATTGGTGCTGACCACCGCACTGATTCTAGGGTTCAGTAACGTGCTCATCTGAGTAAACTTCCCTCTGTGTTGGGGCCTCAGGATAAACACCCATGCATTCCGGCATCCCCACTGGCCCTTCAGCTGCCATCTGCTTACTCCCTCGAGCAACTTTCACATCCCCACCTCCATCAGAACAACCATCAGTCCCTGCATGGTTGTCGACATCTGATTTTGGAGTGCGAGTGACTTGACTTCAGAACCATTTTGAAGAATTAAATGGTTCTTGTAATATTCTCAATCCCTCTCTGGTCAGACACCATGGTACCCTGTATTTGGGAGACTCTCCATAAGGCACATTCAGAACAATATCTACCACCTGTAGTATTTGTCTCTTGGCTCAGGATGATTTGAGATAGTGTCCACAAGCCCCCAGCCCGGGCCAGCATGGTTGTGTCATGACCAGTGGTCACATTGGGGTGTTCTAATGGTATTCTCTTAGAAAAGAATGAAAGGCATACTCTATAGTGTGGTTGGCAGCCTAGATTATGGGGATGTCCTTTGTCAAAGCGCCCACTAACCTTTCTGCTTTGCCGTTGGCTTAGGCCACAGGGTTGAGCTGTCACAATGTTTCAAACAAAGAGATTTAAGATCATCAACTATTGCTTGCTCCTGGAAAGGGGGACCATTTTATGATCTGATCTCCTGATTAAGTCCATGAGTAGTACAAAAGGGGGTGGTGATAGACGGAGCATCTGAACCAAACCCAACACTCACACCCAGTCAACAGGTATGGGTTTAATCCATCACCATTCTTTAGCCCACTGGGTGTGAGTGTTTGCTTGGTTCAGATGCTCCATCCATCACCACCCTCTTTTGTACCGCTAAGTCCATGAGTAGTCATGAAATTCTTGAGTTTCGAGGTCACTTCAGTGGCAGCTAGAGTAGGTAAAATCTCCACCTCGGGCTACTCAGAGTAATCATTAATTACCTATGAGCATGCAACTGCCATCCAGCATGCTCCCAACATCAGCACTGGCAAGGTTCTGTGGCACTTGGGGAACTGCCTTCATGATAATGGGTGCAGGCAGCTCTGGGCTCCCCTGTTGCCTAGAACATCTCATTGGTCTAAACCATTTTTTCAACCATTTTATGCAACCTGGGGAACTATACCATGCTCCAGATTTGACTCTATGTCTTGACCAAACCTTGGAGCACTCCATGCGTGAAGTAGACTGCTAGTCTGTTCAAACATTGATGTATTACTAGCCAAGAGGCCCTCAAGAGACAACCTTCAGTGGAGAATGCTAGCTCCTGATGAAAATGTTACAGGGGGGATGGGATATCTTGAACTTCCTCCATCCAACATGATGCGCTGGAATTTAAGGATATTCCAGTCTCCTAGTCAGACAGTTTCCATCGCCAGCTGTAGGCAATCATCTGCCTTTGTGGCTTACAGTATCTTGCCAAGGGATATCAGCAGCAGTCAAGTTCTTTCCACCACAGTACTTACATGTTTTCATGTTTCCTGAACTGTAACCTCTTATTCTTGTGTGGCAAGCCAGGAATGCTGTGACAAAAAGTCCACTGTGTTATGAGCTCTCAGCTTGTACTGAACTGTGAACAGGTAATTTTGTAATTGTAGTATTCACTTTTTTACCTGTGGTGGTTTGGATGTTAATCTGTGAAACGAGGGGATGAAGGGTTTATGATCAGTGCGAACAATGAAGGGAAGCTCCCAGAGCAGAGGTCTTCAAACTTTTTGATGTCGAGAACCCCCTCTCAAAACTTTTCTCGCGTAAGTACCCCCTCCTGACAAAAATTTCTAGAACTTGGTACTCCTCATCATTGATGTTTATTGACAACACTAAGCGTCCCCAATTCCCATAATAAATAATTTTTACAGTGGAAAAATAATATTAAACAGTGTTTACCAAACCAAAGGTCAGTGAGTGTGGGAGCGCATTCAAAGGTGTGGCTAAAAACAAAGGACGTCTTTTATGAGGAATTGGCATAGGGCAGCGCTGCAAGTCTTCTTGCAGCGCTGACTTACGCCAATATGAAAGTGCAGGAATGCACAGTATTTCTTAAATATGGTGCATTCTTGTCCTTTCCCACTGTGTTGGTGCACAAATTGTTGTCTAGCGCCAATGTAGGCAGGATAGTTTTATGCAGGAAGGGGTACCTTCCTGCACAAAAACAATCCCAAAATGGGTTTTCCTCTTTCTATGTGAGCTGCAGAATGCAGCACACATGAAAAGAGATAAAAACGAGGAGAAATGAAAACATTTCTCCTCATTACTCCTTCTGTGGGGAGGTGTAAGGTTTTGGCACTGCCCCAGGTTTACATGATTTTGGAAATCTGGGGCAGGGTCAAAATTCATGGGATTGAATGGGAACACCCACCACAATACCCATGGAACGCCTGCTTGATAGAGTAGGACAACATAGTGACTTGCCATGCCTTGCATTACTCCATATCTATGAGGCCATGCAAAGGCAAACAGCGTGTCTTTGCATTGCCTCATACATATGATTTAATCGCTTGTGCCACCGGAGGTTAAAAAAAGTGACACTAACACGACGCAAGCCTCTCATAAATCAACCCCAAAATATTTTGTCTGTGATTTTAGGTCTTTCACCATCAGGTAGCTATTTATAAAATAATGGGTAGCTTAAATGAAAATTACATTTTAAAAAGTTATTTCTCAGTGAGAAATGCACTGAGGTACATTAGGATAACCTCATTTAGTCAATACACTGCAGAGATCTGTGTGTAACCAGAGAGCCACAGAATTGAATTTGGTTGGTGCAGTGGAGAATAGTGACTAGTGTATTTTTAGTGCTACGAGGTCACAACCTGTGACAGAAAGCACTGAGAATGAGTAAGTCATTATTTTACATGCATTATAAGAGAGACTGCTACAAACTGTGTAAATAGTTTTGAATAAAACAGAGGTTCCAAAATGTAGATTTTATTATTAAATACCAGACCATTATGTAATATATATTTATATTTTTGGGGGGATAACTGTCTCTTCAACACCTTGTCAGGGGTGGTCAGCGCTGTGCAAATGTAATTACAATTAAAAGCATGCACTTCACAGCCCCGTTGTTAACTCTTCTTACTACCGCAAAAAAAAAATCTTTGCCATCACAAAACTTGTAGTGATTACAGCAATTAAAGCCAGAACCGCTCCCAAGCACCCTTTACATTTGCGGATTAACTCACACATTTACATTTCATTCAGGGAAGCAGGCACCCTGGCATGAAGGATTGTTTTCTCTAATAAAAGACAGGGACCCCAACAGCCAAAGGGGTAGAGTTCCAAAAGACAATGTGTCAAATATAGTGTCCCCTTTGGACAAATCATAAACACGCAGAAAGACCTACAACTTTACCACACAATAATCAGTTCCATACATTCAATTTGAGCAAGAACGAAGATGATGCAAACGTAGTCAAAAATTATAAAATTGTACACAATTTATTATAGCATTAAAAAATCACAATGAAAGCAATAATCAATATATCTTATTACAATACATGCAAATAATCATAACACAGTGGGAATAAAACATAAAAACGTTTCAATTAAAAATAGAAAGGGATACTGTAGTCCGACTTAAGTTAATCATACTCCAGATTCGTATCAATATCTATAAGATGGAGACGTTGTCTAGTCCAATGACTTAGTTTATTTATTTATTTTATTTATACAAAATTTATAGCGCGCTCAGTTACCCAGGAGCATCCCGGCGCGAGACAGAACAGGAAGGAAGCCTCAGCTCAATCGCTACACTGGAGACAAGTGAGTCTTCAGAAGTCTCCTAAAGAGTAGGATCTTGGGCTCTGAACGGATCTTAAGGGGCAGGGAGTTCCATAAGGCCGCCACTTGCACTGAGAAACGCCTGCCTCCAGAGCGAGCCTTCCTTACTCTAGCTGACTGCAGACGATGTCCTTGATCTGAACACAAAGGACGTGTAGGCTTGTAAGGGCGTGCCATAGTGGCAAGAATGGGGGGGCCCTTACCATGTAAAATTTTGTGGGCCATACATAGCGCTTTAAATTTTACCCGCTCCTTAACGGGGAGCCAGTGCAGCGTTTTCAAGGCCGGGGCAGCTGAATGTCTTCTGGGAACGTCCAGCAACAATCTGGCGGCTGCGTTTTGTACTTGTTGGAGGGTTTTAAAAGTAGCTTCGGGAGCACCGAGAAACATTGCGTTCCCGTAGTCGAGCCTCGACAAGATTAAACCGCGAATCAGCAGCTTCCTTGCTGAATCAGGGAGCAGTGGCAACACCTTGCGAACTGACCGCAGCAGCCCGAAACAGACCCCCGCGGTCTTCCTGGCGTGGGTCCTAAAGGACAGATCTTCCTCCAACCAAGCTCCCAAGGTCTTGATCTCCTTCTTGGGAGATGGTGGATCACCCAGAGACCGGGGCCAACAGCTAGCCATAATGGAGGGACTAGATTTGCCTAAGAGCATCAGCTCCGTTTTTTCCCCATTGAGCTTTAGGGCAGAGTGGGACATCCAATGATGGACATTTGCAAGGCAGTCATGCAAAACTTCAGGTTGTTCCACCAGCTGGGTGAGGCCTACCACCAGCTGAGTATCATCAGCATAGCTGATAATCTTTACTCCTGAAGGGGCGACCACTCTTTCAAGCGGAGTCATGTATATATTAAATAGGGTAGGGCTCAAAGATGAGCCCTGCGGGACTCCACAATGAAGAGGGAACAGGGTCGACTGCTCTGCCCCTTCCCAGATTTGGTAGAAGCAATCGGAAAGGAAGGATTCCAGCCATTTTAGGGCCGTCCCTGACACACCCACTTCTGACAGGCGTTGGAGGAGCACCTGATGACTTACGGTGTCAAAGGCAGCACTCAAGTCCAGGAGGATCACTGCCACTGACCCTCCTGTATCAAGAATGCTCCTTGCTTCCTCCACTACTGCCAGTAGGGCAGTGTCCGTCCCCTGACCGGGACGGAAGCCAGTCTGGGAGTCTCCCAGCAGGTGATGTGACTCTAGAGGACAGGAGAGCTGGCGGTTGACCAACTTCTCTGCGACTTTTGAAAAGCCGGGCAAAAGTGAAATAGGCCTGAAGTTGGCCAGATTAGAGGAATCTAATCCTGGTTTTTTCAATAGTGCTTTCACCACTGCCTTTTTCCATCTCAAAAGGGCATAGACGTGTTTCGGTTTTGGCAACTTGGTTTACAAGCCAACACCTTCATCAGGATTAAAAATGATAGATTCCCACATTATATGGTATATCTGCAAAAAATATAAAATGTACAGTATCAAATATATTATCTCTAACTACTAGTTGCATCATCGTCAATTAACTACTCCTTCAGAAACATCCAGTTATACATTCGAAACAGTCACTTACACATTGACCTTATACTTCAACATTTTGGTCAAGAAAGAGCATATAGCCTCATGAAAACATTAAATAACAACATTGCGTCCCACAGAGAGGTATGACAATCTTGTCAAGTTTCGGACATTATATCAATTTGTCTATAGATCCTAATAAATTGTATGGAGATGTTGCCATTCTTAAGCCCACTTTCATATATAAATCAAACAGGTTTCTCCATTTTATATGATTAATCACCTTTTTAAATAAATTCCATTCTCATTTGAGAACCCAAGTGGGGTACAATAATTTACCTCACTCTTTTACTAGTACCGGGCGTACATGGATTCCTCTGATACTTGATCTCGTATTTGATGATCAATTGGCGCACCTCTCATTGCAGATGCCTATAGAATTATATAGAATTTCAGTCAACTTCTGTCAGACATGATAATGGCAGACATTTGTTGTCGTAATTTCAGTAGGGCTCACCTATTGAGACTTTCATGTGGTTTCAGTCTCACGGTGGTTTGCCGGGGTTATACCATAGACGCTTTTTAAGTTCTAAAAATGAATCCAAAAATAAGTATCTCGAGCCCGATGTCAATGGTGAGTCATTTGAAGTGCAAATCCTACATAGGCTATTCTGTTCTATGTAGAGAAACGGCATAGACCCAATGTATGGGGAATTGTTTAAATTTCTAGCCACAGTATGTCGGCCATATTCTTACTAGGTCTGTTTGTAAGGTCGGGCAACATTAAAATTCTGGTCCACCGTAAAAGCCCAGACATGCGGAAAAACACTAACTGGACTTATCGCCACTACCAGGGTAAGAAAGCCTCTCTTATGTGGATATTCGGACTAAATACATCTTTACACTTATATTTACGAAACCGTCTGTCAAAAACACATACACCCAACATAAAGGGCAGACAGTAAACAGCGGTATACCTAGATTTCGTCGTAGTTGCACGTAGAGTTACGTTGCAATATAAGGCTTTTCTTATCCGATAAAACTCCAGAAAGGGGATAATGCGCTCTCACCCGGGAAGCTTCCTCTCCTTGCTCTTTTTCAGTGCTGCTTACTAGGACACCCAGAGCCCTAGCTGCCCCAGCCTCCATCGGAGGGGATCTCCGCTCACAACCACAGTCCGGAATACCGAGTCTCCCATTGGACATTGCCCCACAGGCTAGAACACAGCACTAGGGGCCTAGTGCTACCGTGCCACATCGCCTTGTCGGCTCACAGGGAAGGAATGTAGACCTCACTGGGGGAGAGAAGTTTTAAACTGGGCAAAACACCCGCAGCCGGCAGCAGCATGCAACTAGCTAGCTAACTACACATAGAGAAGTGTAGAATACACTGCCCACCCACTGAACAACTACTAGTCTATATCAAACATCCTGGGTCTTGGCACCTGGTGTCTATTGGCTACAGCACATCCAAAGAGGATATGCAGAAATCAGGGAATACTCTGATTACGGTGTCTAGGGCTTGCAGCATGGATGTGTTCCATTGCATGGTTCACGTCTGACTCACTCAAGACAAGAAATCTATAATCTGAAAAATCTGCTGTTACAGAAAGTAGGCATAGGCAATAAACTCTAGTGGAGCTTTAGTCAAACTCTGCGCTCCAAGCAGAGCGTGGAGTAAGCAAAACTCTGCAAACAATGCCGCAAAGCAGAGTTTACCACCCACCCCTATCTATAATGTTTTACTGCCTCTAATTTTTTCTACTACCTTTGGTCTGAGGTGAAAGACCACTCTGCGAAGGAGCAGTGCCATAAGATGAGTGGATTAATCCAAGTGGAGCTATAATAGCTTTCCTTTCAAATCATCGATTTCTTGGAAAAGTCCCATAAACTCTTTTAAGAAGCTGTTCAGTCAACTATGTGGACACTCAGCATAAAATGGACCAATTGAAATCTTTCTGCTGCATGCCCTTTCCTCCTTTCATAAAGTATACTTTTAAGTTTCTGCTGGCACATGGTATTACCTGGGTCTGTCAAATGCCTGGTCTCATCAGGATGGTCTCATATGTATCCGGGGCCATTATATTTATGTAGGTGCAGATGTATATGATGTTTGTCATTGCTTTCCACTTAGCAGCACTCGGTATCTCCTGGTGGACCTGGATTGAATTTGTACGTGGCCAACCAGGTTATCCATGTGGATGGTACCTTCTTCATTATCCATGTTTGCTCCTACCTTGCCCTCTGCCAGGTGTGACATGTCGGGCACTCTCCTGCATGCAGCAATGGTCCTCCACATGTTTGGTATAGTATACATTGTGTTTTGCTTTCTTCTCCTTCTTCCTTCTTCTTTCTTGCCTCTCATTTTATTGCTGGTGCTGTCTGGAATATCTAATTAACAAGTTCACTCTTTATGGGATGTTGGAGGGCTAACACCATGTAGGACACTTAGCCTTTTTACAGTTCTTTGGAGTATCCCAATGTCAGGATGTCTTGCATGGAATTTCCTGGCACCTGCAGAATTGGTCCTCTTAGTTTGGCTATCACGCAGCCCTGCATTAATGTGCTCTAATTTTCTCCATCTTGTGCTGCAGGTACAGTTGTAAAGCTTACATTTACCCTCAATTTTAGCTTTTCTTCCTGGTAGACATTGTCACTCTTAATAAACAGCCTCAACCATATGTTGTACGGAATCTTCCACATGGAGTGCGCAGAACCATTTTGTTGTTAAGGTTGAATTTGCTTCCCTTACAAATAATAACAGGTGCTTGGTAGGGTCTTCCTAGGCAGGATAGACTAAATCTATATCATGTTATATTTTTCTGTACCCTACTAAAACCCACACAACATCATTTGTTGAGACTGCTGTTCCTAAAATACATCATTGCGGCCCGACAATTGTCTCCTGCCGACCCCCCGAAGCACTTTGCTTCAAAATCTTTTATTTTCTTAAACAATTGTTTAATATATTTTAATGAAGAACTATATTGTTCCGCTTAGCTGTAGTTAGTTGCATAGGGGTCCTTCCGGGCAAAGTCCAATATATCTTATAAGTAGAATTATTGGATTATTTTTTATGATACAGCTGAAATTCGTGGAGTACTTAATGTTATGATATGTTTTGCACTGACTAAGTTATGGTGGTACCCTATAGGGTTTATCAAATTGGTATTGTAGTTGCGCTCTTGCACTTTCAACACCTTGTATGCTGCTATGAATATTATCTTGTACGATAGAATTTATATTAGTCAGGAAATATGTATCTATTAGGCCTTTGCATATAATCTGTATAATGATCATTTAGGGCCAAAACTTCTCCTCACTATAATTAGAATTAATTTTTGAAGGATTTTTGAATTTTTTATCATGCTCGACCACTTGCAATTCCGTCATCTTGTATGCAGCTATTTACTGTGTACTGTATAACAAAATCTAGAACTGTTAAATCTCGTACTAACATAATCCTCCTTTTTATATATATATTTTAGGATCTTTGCATTACATAGTTGAAGATGTTAAATATTCTAATGGCACAACTTGTTTTGCACTTTCCTAGTTAGTTTTGTATCTTAAAGGACTTATGAAATTGGTTCGCATCCCGCTTTTTTGCCTCCCGTATGCAACTATGAATTTTGTATTGTTTTATGAAAACTGTAATTTGTGATGTCTTACCTCCTTTTTCAGCTTGTTTTTAAGTGCTGTTGATTTAGTAAATTGGAGTTGTCTGTGTATGTTTTTATGTGGAACACCTTGGGGTTCCAAATCATAATAAAGTACTTGTATTTGTTGCCCTGTAGTCTGCACAATTAGTTCCAAGGTCACACAATTATAGCACAATGCCCTTGCTATATTTGTGTGCTCATAATAGACAACTCTTTTTCCTCAGACTAACTAAACACACTGTTCGCCACCTCTAGCGCAGAAAGATAAGGATGATGTTCTATTTCTTGAACAACATCCATGCTGAATTTGGTGTAAGACACTTCACGCCAAAGTTATTCTGAAAACTGGTGTGAGCTGTCACTGAGATGCAGCCCCACTGGCCCTGACCTTTATCAGGAGGAGGAAGATATCCATGCAAGAGAAGTGTGCAGGACTGTGCTCTTATAGAAGCCTTTGTTAATGTGCTGAGTCTGGCTTCCTGATACGTAATACCAAGGTATGGAGTTAGATCATTCCAACAAGTCTGGCAGAAGCGTACTCCTGCTATTCTCTCTCTAGTGTAGATGTACTAGTGATAGATAGGAGTAACATTAGAAAGAATTAACATGGTTGAACTGTTTGTGTTTTTCACAATTCTAATACTGCTTATAACAAGATGCATTTGATCTGTTTAATATTCACAGGTTATATGTACTTTCCTTCTGCCAGTTGTTTGATCATTTCATCAATTCAGGGTAGATGATCGTTGTCTAGGAAATACAATTGACAGCTCTGAAGTCAATGAAAAACCAAATACTTACATCAGGGTTTACTAAGACTATGGGGAAGGACCACTCGCTAGAGGAGGGTTTAATCATTCCAGATTGTAGCATTTGCTTAATCACCTTCTGAATGGCTTCCCTACGTGTCTCTGGTATTCTGAGGGCCTTTTTCACAATTACCCTGGTTCCTTCCAGGGTTATGAGAAAACATTGCAGAGTAAGGGATTACAGTTTGCAATAGAGCCTGTTTTGTTCTTCAGTAAGATTACCACCAAGGGATCATTCTTTCATGGTGTTTGTTGAAGTTAATGTGAGTTCAGCAAGATTTATGCCAGTGGGAGGAGAGCTAAGCCATTCCATTAGCAAGTTAATGTGTTAAGTTTGTCTTCTACTCTTAGTCATTTGGAGCCAATAGGTAAACTTTCCTAACTGTTCCACTATTAAATAGGGCCTTGCCACTCAGATCGGAGTTTATTCTCACTTGTTACTAACACCGTACTAGAACCAAGTCTCCTACTTTTGTTTCTCACCACTTTGTTCCTTTATTATAAAATGGTTGTTCCCTCTTCTGGGTCTCATCTACCTGGGTTCTGGGTAATTCTTTAAATATCCCCCCTCCTTTTCTCTCTGTCTCTCCTCCTTACCTGGCTTGCATCGCTACGGTCGGTCCTCTTCCCGTTTTATCCCCCTGTCGAGATGGCAGAAGTCTCTTTTCTATTTCTTCTGTTTCTTTTTCTTGTCGGTCCTTTTCTAACCCTGTTCTGTTTTTGTCTGGTTTAGATAAAGCCATCACCAAATGGTGTCATATAGCTCCAGGAGTTAGGGGTACGAACTCCACTGCACCCTTCAGTTACCTCGCAAGGGTTACGCTAACTTTTTACTGACTCTGAATTCCACATTACATCCCTAAACATCCAACAGAAATGGAATGGGAGAAGGAGAAGGAGTAAACAAGGGAGAGATGATCCTTCAACAAATATCTGCCATTGATGCTTCTGATGAGTTGTTACCTGCCTATCTGATTTCTTCTACCATGAGTTGATGAATATGCAAATAAACAATCTGCTGAGAACTGAGTTGAGACATTACCAGAGGACCTGCATGGGCCTCATAAAACAGTCCTGTTATCTCCTGGAACATCTTGGAAGAGTGCCACCTTAGCTGTATGCATGTAAGAAATCTGCCTTCTCTGCATGGCCAACATGTATTTTCCCCTTTTGCTGGACCATATATGTTTGCTGTCTTTAGAATTTTGTGTTCTAACCAGCAGTAAGGTACATGTACTCTCCCATTAAACATGGTCAATTCATTATAGTCTCAATAGACATATTTAACTTACCTATAAGTTCCTGGTGTATGGTATGGTACCAGCTGTACTCAGGGCCTGGAGGTTAAATGGAGGTTAAATGCCACCAGTAGACTGCAGCACCTAATGTACCCTCTTCTGTAGTAGCAGGGCAAACATGGCTTAAGACTACCAGTGTAGCCTGATTGTAGCAGTGTAAAGACTACAATTCAGCCCTGTCAAAATAAAACCCTTTGAAAGGTAAAAATTCCCTTTCAATTATTAATTATCACCCTTCTATTTAGGCCATGTGGTCCACAAGGCAGGGTGCATGATATTAAAAGGGCATGTAGGGAAATATTGTTAACATGCCCTTAAAGTGACTAGCACCCAATACCTATTTTTCACTGATACAGGCCTAACCGTCCCATGCAGAATACCAGAGCACTAATTAAAATCCTAATGCTGTTTCTTTGGAATAGAACTTGCTAGCAAAATAAGTAGACAACTATTTTGATTGTTATTACAAAATCCAAATTTTTTAATACATATTATTAAAATGTTACTTTTTCCTGCCGAAGTACCTGGCATGTGTTGGATCTGTCCCTCTCTGCAGGGTCATCCCCAAACATTTTGCCTACACCCTCCTGTTTTGTGAACCTGTTTTATTGGCTTTTTAAACTCTATGCACTTTACCGCTGCTAACCAGTGCTTAAGTGCTTGTGCGATCACCTTAAAACATGGTAGAATTGGCTAACACCCAAAAAGCCTATTTAATTTTCTTGGATGAACCTAGTAAAGTGGTACTGCATGTATCAGGGCATGTAAATTAAATGCTACTGGTGGACCTGCAGCATTTATTGTTCAGCCACGTGCATAGCCCTTTAAACTTGTCTCGGGCCTGCCATTGCTGTCTGTCTGTGTGTAATTTTAAGCTGCCATATCGACCTACCAAAATAAACTTCTTAGTGTAAGCGTTACAATGCACTCTGAGTTTTGACTGAAAGAAACGGGGAACATCCATTACCACCCGGTTTTTACACCTCACTACCATTACAGCGGGCTTTACAACGCAAGTCGTTAACACGACTCGCGCTGGAGGGCGTTCTAGGCTAAGGAGTAGTAGATATACTATTCCAACACCTTCCCTACTGTACGTGGGCTGGTGTTGAAATAGTAAATCTTACTATTCCTAAGTCCAGCACCCTACAGCATAAGTCGTGGTTACGACTTGCGCTGTAAAGCCCGAGACATAATGGCACGCGGGATAAAAGCCCGCGGTGTGTTGACATACAACCGAAAGAAACCAATGTTTGACAAAATGGCAATGCAACACAATATTAATACACTGTCCTAGTACCTCTTCCTGCCAAACGGTGGAAGATTTCTATTGTAGGTAGGAAGTCCAGGAGTCCAGGTAAGATGCACGAGAATTAATTTATTGGCAAGCCGACAGAAGCAAATGGTAAATATAACAATTTCATACTGAAGAGTTTCCATCTCCAGCAAGGGTTTTAGGTCGCCATCTTTTTCCCAACTGCATCCACTGTTGTTTGCCCAGAGAAGTAACCAGAATTCTAGTCAATGGCATTGAATACAATATGTAAAATTGAATAACATACAGTAGCTTTTTAGACAGTTTTAGTATGGAGCAGTTCATTTTTCTTTGAAAGTTTTGATTCTTATATCGAATTTTCTTTATTTTTGTAATTTTGTTTTTATGTTTACAAAGTTCCTTCTCAACTGATTTAAGGCCTCATTTACAATTTGGCAGAGTGGTAAATCCACCATAAGTTGGCAGTAATACATCCCCATTTATACATGGCGAAGCACAAGGTTATCAACAATGAAGGGGATATTTTAACGTTGTTTGTCAAGGAGGTTCAGTTTTCACAGACCTTCTAATCAACAAAATTGAGATGTTATAGTTACCTACATCTTTCTCAAACAAAAAGTCTTGAGGGCACAAAGTGCTGAAAATATGTTTTTGGCAAATACAGCAGCAGAAATGCAACAATATCATCCGTGAACAAAAGAAAAATTAGGGGCAGATTAATGTCGGACTTGCGCCATGTTTACGCTGCCGTTGCGTCACGCAATGGCGCGGAAACGTTGCGCATCCCTGTGACCTATTTACAACGTGACGCATCTAGGCAGATGTGTCACGTTGTAAAGCCCTGCGCCACATGAAACCTGCGTCAGGTTTCATGTGGGCATTCTGTCGCAGGGTGGGCGTTCCCTCGTAGGAAAGCCCTGTAAAACTGACGCAGTGAAATCTACAAGATTTCACTGAGTCAGTTTTACGACGCTGCTGGGTCAAATCCTTACGCCTGAATGAAGCAGGCGTAAGGAGTGATGTACCACGTTATGTATGGGTGGCCTCTGTACATTGCAGGAGTTGCGTTGCACTTGCGACGCTACTCCAGCAATGCGCCGCCCGTACACCACAAGAAGCGTCACGCATCTGCCCTTCCTTGCACCATGGTGCGCCGCATTGTAAATGCGGAGCATCTGTGGTGCCGCAAGGAGGGAATTGCGTGACGCATCAGAACTCATAAATCTGCCCCTTAATGTTTATTTTATTGAACAAGATCCTATAATAAAAGTGTGGCATGCATGTTTGTTTTAAAGTGATCCATAATGTGTATATGACCCACAGTTGAAGTACTGCATCAAGCTAGCCCTTGATAATGTGAGATGAGAAGTTTCCTCTCGGCCATGTTTTGAACTGAAGGAATCACTTCAAAGTGAATACTTAAACTGTGTTGCTCTTTCATTCACTTTGAAATTAAACACGCATGGAATTCCGAAACAGCATAATCTTTGAGCCAAAAATAACTGAATATTGGAAGAAGAATATTATAGAGTTAAAAATATGTACATATAACGACCTGCAACAGTACAAGCAACGACTGATGGGAAGTTACTCTAGATTTCAGTTCTAAATTTTAGGATTTGTGCACACGGAGGTTGTGGTTATTCCCACACTTAAATTTGACAGAGATCTGGTTTGCATTCATTAAATAAAAGGCCCTTGCCCTGGCATGCATGATGCAGAATTCTCTTCAGCCTCAAGACAGCAAACCTCTTGACGCCAAGCTCACAGAGGGCTTGTGGAAAAGTCCTTTATCCTCTTGAATGCGCTACTGCATGTGCGTTGCCCATTTGTACTTTTCTTCTTTTCATGTGCTTGAAGACTCTGTACATGTTCTGTTTTTTTTTCCTTTCCGTATGGTCATGTAGCCGCCGCTGAAAAAAAGTATGTGGAAAAGAAAGCTTCAAACACAAGATTTGGAAATGAGCATGCAATGTCCTCAATTTAACGAGTCTTGAGAAATATTTCAGACGCTTTATCGAGTGCACTTTTTCATATTTAGCTCGCTGCTGATTCATGTTTGGGTATTCCATACCCCCATATAGTTTCTTTTAACCATTCTTCTCACTCAAAGGTTTCGTTAAAGAATTCCTTATTTGCCAGACTTAACACACTCGCCCTATACATTCAATACAATTGTAGCCGGAAAAAAGATAGCTGCTTTGATTGTTTATATTAATTCATTTCCTACCACAGACGTCGGATTCCTAGAAAAGAACAACACTTATATTTTATTAACGTTTTAGTATGGCATCACTGACAAGGTGCAAATCCCCCTGCTACCTTCTGAAAATCATTTTAATGAATTTTGAAGAAGGCAAATTTAAACGTACTTGGCTAAGATTAATATAAATAGTTAGCTATTTGCTAGATCCGACCATAGGAAGAACAAATAGTGCATTTTTACATGACTCAGTTTAAAGGAACTTAAATTAAAATAAACGCATAACATTATCGTGTAAACCATTTGTTGTTTGTGACTGTTTACTGAATTGATTGCCTTAGGGTTGGAATGGAAACTCTTTTAATAGTATTAAACAAGAAAATGAGCCACATGGTAGAAAGCTTCAAGCAAGCTATACATCCCAATGCTCTTGCAAACATCACTTAGGTTGCTGTGTATGACTTTGTAATGCACACTGGTGTATGCCTGTCGTGTGGATTCTATTTTATGGAAAATAATGTTTAAACAAAAGTTTTCCTCTAGTATTTTTGTAGCATAAAAAGCCTTTTCTGGAAGAATCAACCGCTTGTGTTGATCATTCTCTTGAAATAAGCAAAGGGGATGAAGCAAACAATTTCTGAATGCAAAATTGGAAGACATACAAACAGCAGTAGAGAAACAGATCTGCCTCCAGTTTGTCAGTACGTCTACCAAGGGAAAAAATAAAGAAAGAAAGCAAGAGGGAATGTGCCATAATATCAGATAACCATGATTGGTCTTACAGTAAGAGATGAACTGGTGACCCTCTGTGCACAACACACTAATGGGACCTGCAAAATGCTGATCTGGTTATGTCTAGGTGAGCCCTTCCACCACTGGATCCCTCATTCTGACACAGTAGTGGGTCTGTCATCGAAAGAAGGTAGACTTTTAGTACCCAAGAGCTGTTCTAGTGAAATATTGCTCAACTGCCAGTAATGAAAGGAATTGTAACCTGATGGCTCGAGTTTCTCTCCCACTCATTGCTCCAGTTTATCTAATGGAGTGGTAACTCCAATCGAATGCAGGGAATGCATGTTATCCCTTTGTGTAATGCGGGGACTCATTCTGTAGAAATATGATTGCAGCGTTTTCGAGGAATTAAGTAGATAAGTTGCAAGCCCTACCTAATAACAAGGTGTAATGAACTTGACATACCTCTCCTTCCTCGGTGTTATATGGGAATGATTGTGAATGGGCCTAAATAAGGCAAACATTAACTCGTCTACCAATCTCCTATTCAGGAAACCTCTGGGCAAAAAAAAAGATTTGAGAGTGAAGGGGTTCAGAGGACAGTGTTCACAGCGGCAGAGTGCAGAGATCCCTTTGAGATAGTCCTTTACTGATTGAGTCTAGGTATTTTAGTCCGAATTTTGAATGTGTCAGAGTCATAGAGTCATATTTCTTCAGTGGCCCTGCTGTAATCTTCACGTGACGTTTAGGTTGTGCCCAACCACCCTTGTGTCATGAATATAATTCTCTTCAGAAGATCCAATTTCCTGTTGGTGCAATACAAGTTATTCTGCTCCCTCACAATAGCTAGACCTAAGCTGCAGTACCCTGAACTGGTAAATGAAAGTTTACACAAGGTCAGACGAGAACACTGAAGGGGTTTGGGAATCAACTAACTTTTGATAGTAAGAGACATTCTGTTAGCAGAAACAGGCTTTTCTTGGCAGGGAGTAACTTCCTGTTGGAAGTCAAATGCCTATAAAACGAGGCCAGGTGTCAAATTGTGTGACAGTCATTTTTGTATAGGGATCTCAGTAGCAACTGGTTGTCTCCACTACTTGCTAATTGTCCATTATGATCCCATGGCTTCAATATGGAGAGTCAGTCTGCAGACTAGTGGTTCTGTGTATTCGGCAGCAGGAGATTGAGAGGGGTATTGGATCAGTTGAGGCCGGGATGGATGGGAACATGGCTACCACGTCAGAGGGCGTTGGTAATGTGTTTGAAGATTAGTGTAAGAGATTTTACTGCGAAGATAGGTGTCCAACTTCAGAGCAGTTAGCGGAATACAGAGAGGCATCAAGTGACAGCAGATTAGATCTTAGCGAAAGAGAGATCTTGGACTTAGATATAAAATAGGAAAAACTGGATAATGCTCTAAAATCACTGGCCTCAGGCAAATTGCTTGGGCATGATAGAATTCCCTTGCAATAGTTAGTAAAGGATTTATTGAAAGTGTTTCTTGGTGTGCAGCGGGATGGGATGGCCCGAGTATCATCGGAGAGGGCACAAATAGTGAACTTTTTTTTAAAAAGGAAAGCCCAATTATAAACTCGGGTCATATAGACTGATAGCCTTGATAAACTAAGATGCAAAACTTTATTACAAAATTCTTGCTACACGTTTGGGCAGGATCATAGACAAGGTAGTTATCACCTTGGCAGCATGGGTTTATCCCTGGAAGCGGAACATCGGATCATATACATAGAGCTATTACTTTATTCGATGTATCCAAAACTGAATGTGACCCTCTGTCTATGATCCTCCTCGACACGAGAAGGCCTTCGATCAAGTGTCCCGGGGGTCACATTGGGAGGTACTAAGATTTAAGGGGTTTTGCCTGTGTCTATTGAAGGCCATTAAAGCAATGTATCACCACCCCTATGCCCAATTACAAATTATGCTAAAAGAACAATTGATGGACGGAATGCAGAACAATGTCATACATTCACCCCAGTACAGAGATCTGGGCCTAAATCCATCAATTTTCTGCTCGCCATTCTATTCTAGTTTGGGCATAGCCAAATCAGTCTTGACCCTGTGCCCAATGGGAACAGTCCAGCCCGAACTGCCAGGCCAGGTCCTCCCTGGACTGGAAACAAGCATCCTAGGACCGGTTTCAGGCTTTCAGCCCTCATCAGCCAGGATAGCTTGACTCCGGTGGCATGGAGAGCACGGGACCCACGTCTGAGCATACCCGTCCCACTCGGGATGACAAATGTATCACCACCCCTATGCCCAATTACAAATTATGCTAAAAGAACAATTGATGGACAGAATGCAGAACAATGTCATACATTCACCCCAGTACAGAGATCAGGGCCTAAATACATAGTTTTTTTTTCTCACCATGCCATTCCAGTTTGGACCTAGCCATATGCAAATCAGACTTGACCCTGCGACTGGAACAGTCCAGCCGGAACTGCCAGCCCTCATCAGTCAGGGTTAAGACTGCTTTGCATATGGCCAGGTCTAAACTTGGGTGGCATGGTGAGCAAAAGAATGATGGATTTCTTTACTGGGGTGAATGTTTTGATTTGTTCTGCATTCCGTCCATCAATTGTGTGTCTTTTTCTTTCCCTCCTTAAGTGTGCCCCATATGCCCAGTCGTTAGTCCCGGGCTCACTGTGCCACTGGATTCAAGTTATCCTGGCTGATGAGAGGTGAAACCCCGAAACCGGTCCTAGGATGCTTGTTTCTGGTCCAGGGAGGACCTGGCTTGGCAGTTCGGTCTGGACTGTTTCCATGAGGCACAGGGTCAAGACGGATTGCATATGGCCAGGTCTAAACTGGGTTTGCATGGTGAGCAAAAGAATGTTAGATTAAACCCAGATCACTTGACCGGGGGTGAATGTGTATTTGTTCTGCATTCTGTCCATCAATTATGTGTCCTTCAATTGCAAATTATGGGTATGGAATCGGAAACAAATTATACTAAGTGCAGTACAAGACAGGGCTGTCCCTGTTCTCCTATATTGTTTGCTATTGGACTTGGCCTTGTTGGCTAAACATCACTTTAACTTTTTGCTTTTCCCCTAGACTGTTTTCCTGACAGAGAGTTGTGAAGTTAGATGTTGTAGGTGCTTGCCACTGCTAATCAGTGTGCAAGTACAGATGTTTCTGTATACATTGTAGTGGTGATTGGTTGTCTCTGGTTGGTATTTTTGCCTTACTAGCAATATCCCGAAGTGATATGCACTGTGTGTGCTAGGGCTAGTACTAAAGAAATGCGCAGAGAGGGAACATAGGTCTTCAGTGTATGGCCTGCTCGCATTATGCTAAATTAGTATATTGTCCTAACAAGTGCTACCACTTGTCAGGCCTGACTTTCCCTTTTCATCCACATGGGGAACCCATGTAGGGCGTCCTGGGTAACCCCTAGGCAGGGTGCGGTGTAGGTAAAAGGCTGGACCGGTGCCAGTGAGGGTGCTAGGCCCTGACCGTGGAAGACACTCCATTTAATTTTCACCAGGGGCACAAAGGGGGAGGCTGGGTGTAGTATTGTTAGCCTAGTTTCCCAAGAATTGGAAATTAAACAGTGAAGTTTGGAATGACTGAACTTGCAGCGTCATAACGCATCATTTGGGGTAGGTTTTGGGTAGGTTTTGTCACTGTGTGTCCAGAAACCGCTGTTTGAGAAAATGCCTATGTTTGTGCTTTAGACCTTTTTTTGTGTCTCAGTAGAATGTGAATTGCCTGCCTGGATCTGGAAGAGGTAAGAAAGACTGAGGGAGGTTGTGACCCAGGGGATGGGTGGAGACAGCACCCGGTTGCCCTGTACCTGGAGCCGGGAGAAGGAGAGGCTTCACGAGGTGAAAAGGCCTGGGTCAGAGCCATAAAACTATAGACCCATCTCCTTCTGAGTGATTAATGATCCAGGGCCTCAGCATCATACAAAGAGAGGATGGTGACACTGGGGGGGAGATACGCAAGACTGATTTAGGGAGGGGTCGGGGACCCCCTGAGTACAAGGAAACTTCAAATACATTCAGGGGTATAAATGAAAGAACTGTAACCCCAAAACTTTGGTTATGTTGATGATGTTGTCACGAACGGCGGTCTCAATATCATTCAGAGAAGTGGTGGGAGCGCTTTGAACACGCAGTGGACTTGTCGAGTCTCTGGCAGCTTTGACCTGTCCAAGATCGGGAAGAAAACCTCAGCCTCAGGAAGAGGTTCTGAATAGGCTGCAGGAGACACTTGACCCTTGATTCATGATCTGCGGCTTGTGGGCAGTTTGTAGCTCTGACCGAGGAGAGACTGAAGGGGCGCTGCAGCGGGTCATGTCCCCCCTTCTTCCTGAGCAGGACTTTGCTATGTGCTGCTGCAGGAGAGGAGAGTGGGGTCACGCCCCCTAGGTAAAGTGGATCAACATCTGGGGCGGGATGCGGGCTCAGAGGCACACTCTCTCGGCCTCTTGCTGCTGGCAGCTGAGTGTGCCTCTTGCTTCGGTTCGGATCTCAGCCAGTGCTGGTCCCCAACGGGGCAGTACAGGGGCCAGGGCCCAGAGTGGAACTTGGGTGTCATTGTTGATTTGTGTTGGGGGCCACCGGTCGCATAACTTCCAAAACCAGTCGTATAACACTTTGCATATTTGCTGCTAATGAATTATCGAACTATTGGACAACGTCTAACACTAGTGGTGATTAACGAACTCAGGGGTTAGTGCGCTACCCACTAAGTTATGTTTCTCTTGCTGGATACAGGATCCTAGCGTAGCGCACTGCTTTGGTTCTTTACTGCACTGTACTGAATTGCACTGTGACGCATTACCTTAGTCCTTCCTTGCACAGGGGATGCTGGTGGCGATATGCAGTGCATTGTCTTCCTATTGCAATGAACGTAATTGCAGAGTGACACATTGCTGTTTTTTTTCCTTGAAAAGGGCATTCTGGTAGCGAACCGAGTTGCATTATCTCCTGTTGACTCAGTACATGATCATGACGCTCTGCATTGATTGTTTCACTGTGGCACTGTACAGGAACTCATCGTTACGTAGTGCAGTATTTCTTGTATTTTCCAACGTGTGTGTTTCTAGTGATACGCCGTACCTAACCTGTTGAGAACAGTTAAAAGTCAGCGTAACTGTTGGTTAGAACCGGTGGTTGGGGATTAGAGCCGCCTCACTCACCGGAAACAATATTACCCATTGTATATGTGTGGAAGTTATATCGTGTGGTAATTTCATATATCTTTCCATATAAAGTATACTCATTTTATACAATCTCGTGTGGAGTCCATTTGTGGTGACATCATTGGGATTCCTGTGGACGTGGTTGCACATGCTGAGCACTCGTGCCTTGGAGATGAGCCTGGCTGCTCGTGTTAAGCTACTAAGGGGGTGAGCAGGGGAGCGGGGGGTCCGGGTTGCGCACTTGACAACACGGTGTGCGCAGGAACAACGGCTTCTAACATTTGCTTTCTATATTGATCCTTTTCTTTGATTAAGCTGATAATTCAGCGATTTTACCAATGGCAGTAAATGGCTTCGATACCAAGGTTTTAGCATATGCAAAAGACGAGGTTCTGCTCACACCCAGTCCCCAGATGACTCTGGAGGAAGTTGAAAGAAAGGCAGAAGGGTTTGACTTGGAATCAGGATACTATTTGAATAAAGAGAAAACTAAGGTGGTTTGTACTAAGAATGTGGCTCTGATAAATAATCACATGGTGCATAATGCTACATATTTGGGAATTAGGATTTTGTCGATGGTAGGTTCTATCCACAGGGTAAATCTTGACCCAATTCTAGGGAAAACCAGTCAAGAATTGAGGTGCATCAATGGGTTACATCTCACACTGTCAGGACATTACAATGTCATTTTTTTTACTGAAAGTGCGGCATTTGTTTAGGATATTTACCACTAGAACTTGAGACACAGTGGTTTAAAAAATGAGATGCTATGAGTTCCACTTTTATTTGGCAATATGCAAGGGTGTGACTGGCTTTAAAATATGTGTCTCCCAATATTTGCAGTGGGTGGGCTGTACCCAATTACAGATTGTATTACTGGCCAGCATATGGGTGACCTTTTTTCAGCTAGGGGGCGAAGCCAGGCTTCAGGCTCCCCGGCAGCAGAATTCCCCGGAAATCTATGATTCAGTAATGGGAAGTATAGTTAGGGGATTCTTTTTTAGACATATTGAACCAAGTTACAGTTAGATTCAAGACCCTGGAGGCAGCCTGGAAGGTTTGGAGATGGGTCAAAAAAGTAATGGGAATCAAAAAGTCTAATTATTATACCCCGCTATCGCACACCCCTTTGTTCCCATCGGTATTTCTCATTGCGGTTTGTAAGCAGTGGGAGACTGCAGGGATGACCCATTTGAGGGATCTCTTTAGCCAGGACCATTTGTGCTCTTTTTCTGCATTACAGCTGGATTTTGAATTGCTTATCAATTCTTTTTCAAATATTTACAGTTCAGGGACAGTTTGTGTAAACCAGATGACTTTTCAGGGGAGTGTATGCCCCTACTGGATTTAATTATGTATGTGGGTGGAAGGATTGGGTAGCTGTATGCAGAGCTGAACGCCAGTGGATGGTTTGGACTTGCAGGAAGAGAAGTGGGGGCATGATTGGGGAAACTGGATGTAGACATTCAGGCATCAATTAAGGTGGGAAAGAATGTATTATTAACTACAGCATTGAAAGCTCAGTAGAACTATTTCTAATTTACATTATACACTGGCTAAATTGTTTAGCTGAGGGAAAAGGAAGGATGCTAAACGTCCCCGATGTGGAGGTAACTCTACCGATCTGGTGCATATGTTTTATAGATGCCCAAAGTTGCAGGCTCTTCAGTAAGATAAGGTTTTAGGAAAGAGAGTTTGTATGAGTCCTACACTAATGGGACCGATTTATCTTTTTCTGGGACAGTTGGGCAGCTCAATTTTATGTATGTATCCATGGCAGTGGTGCACCTGCCGATTGTGACGGTATGGAAAGAAAGTCAACCACCCACAGTTCAACAGTGGTTTGCCCGACTGTTGAATATGTGTAACCTGGAGAGGGCTCTATATGATTGTACGATGATGAGACGCAAAGATTTTGTCTTCATTGAGGGCATGGAATAATGGTTTATTCTCAGTAGCCTAGTCCATTCTTTAGCCACAGGGTGTGTAAAAATGATTGCAATGAAGCTTATTATTGCAGGCAAATATGTTAGAATAAATTTATCTTTCTCTTTAACAGAGTTTTATATAGCGCACACTTGACCCGAATCGGGTATCAGATCGCTTTACATAGCACCATTTGCATTACATGAAGACACATTCATTCAAAGGACACTTTCAGCTCCCATGAAATGTATTTATTGAATAAATGTGTAATTTTAATTTATGCAGTGTTCCTTTTTTGGCAATAAATAAAAATAAAAAAAATATCCAAACTGTATTAAAGTCAAACGCACAGACTTTTAAGCACAGGACCCTCTGGGTCTCTATGGCAACAGTGAAAATCCCCTTTGTGTGTTAAAACTAGCCTCTAACATATATCGTGTTTAAGCCAACTGCATGGCCTTTTTTAAATAAGCATTTTGAGCCTTTTGGTAAAGGTTGAAGTGGAAATATCCCTTGTGTGTGAAAATCATTTTCTAAAATATGTATACTTATCATTGAGAACTTTTGACAGTTGTGCAATCAGGGAGTGACTAGGGCGGAACACGTCAAGGCATATTAAAACCACATTTTAACACCAAAAAAGATCCCATGGATTCTCCCCAGGGCCTTTGCAACAAGCCATATTCTAACTCTGTAGAGAACATTAGCTGGGACTCTCTCAGTTGGTGGTAGAAGCAAATGAATCTTCTTGAAATCTACTACAAATCTCCCAACTGGGGCCTAAAGAGACAATAAAGTATTCAAGTGAACATTAATGGCTTAGCTCAAAGCCTTAATTCATAGGGTGGTTTCAGAGTTCACATTTTAAGGATCTGGGACCTTTGTTGAAAGCGCCGGAATCAGTTAGTTAATGAATTCAAGAAATTATAATATTGCAGTCCTGAATGTGAAGACATTTCAAATAATATGTGTACCTACATCTGGTCTTAAACCACGGCCCTCATCAACAATCTCATCTGAACAAAATAAGATCCTGAAAAAGACGTTCAAGGACCAACAATATTAGTAATCTCCTGTATGAGAGAAGTAATTTAGAACTTTGTAGGTTTTTATGTAAAAAACATCAGTGGTATCTATGAAAGATTCAATATTTATGTACAGTATTTTATCTCTCTTGCTCTCCTTATCCATCAGGTTTCTTTCCTATTGTTATTCCTCCATAATCAAAATTCTGCTTCTTAGTTTACTGTAAGGGCTTTTTGGCATTATGAGTGCTTGTAGTGTTGAAATAAATGCTGTACTGAGGTGATTATATTGGGCTGATGGGATCTACTAGAATTAACTCTATCTTGAGTTGAAGAGGTGTCATAAATCAGGGCGCCCGCGAAGCACTGTTTATGGGCGCGGCATTGGAAAGGAATCCTTCCTTCTTCCGTACGACGGTACGCGGTAGAACAATACCCGCCACACTTCCCGGGCTTGTCTCGTGGAACAG
Organism: Lissotriton vulgaris; assembly: GCF_964263255.1. Lineage (NCBI taxonomy): Eukaryota > Metazoa > Chordata > Amphibia > Caudata > Salamandridae > Lissotriton > Lissotriton vulgaris. Next base: position 990,979,418 of record NC_141695.1, read on the forward strand.
CCGTCCCCCTGCAATTGTAATCGCGTGCAGCTGACACAAGAAAAAGTATGTGAGCCGCCCCTTCAATCAATTGCGCACCGCTTCGCGGGCGCCCTGATTTATGACACCTCTTCAACTCACTACAGAATACTACCTTGATTTGCTGTCCACCTCCACTCCTGCAGCCTTTGTGCTCGTTGTGCAGATAAGCTCTTACCCAGTCCCTGTCCTGAGGAGAACCTACAATATCTACGGTTCGAAACGCGTTGACCCCCAGCCTGTGACAAGAAAGAAGGGTGCAGCTAGGGACTAACTAATACCACTTTTGTGGGCCCTTGCTGTCAATCTTATAAATATTCCATCACAGGTGCTGTGAGATAGGCAGGCAACCTTATTCCACCTTTAGCTCCGCCTGTCCACTGGTATTCTAGTCAAAGGACTGGTTCCTTCCCATTTATAAATATCGTTTTTTGTGTAAAGGTTGTTTATGTTGCAATTGGCTTGGAATTTAACTACTTTGTATTAAGTTTCTTGTTGGTGTTGTGAAATTTTGAGCATTTACCGTAAATGTCTGTATACTTGTATATATTGTACACACAATGGTATGTTTTTGAACTGACTGTCTTGACAGAATTTTCCTTTGATGTCATCTTTGGATGAACAAATGAAATTTGATTATGAATGAAAATAAATTATTTTGTAACATAACATTTTTTGGCCACGCAGTACATATGGGCTGTGTGGGTCCTGATTTTTCTTGAAATAATCCTGATCAGCCATCTTGTTCTGTTTATCAATTGTGGAGATCCGGGCTGGTCAGCAGTAGGATCCAATACCTTCATTTGTATACAACACTGGAGGTTATGTCATCGTCAGGAAGGAGTTGGGGTCCAGTAAATGGGACATCTGAGAAAGCACATCATCACAGCTTCAGTGAAAAGACACCCAGCCCAATCGAACTTGTGGGGTTGTGCGCACGTTGTAAACAGGGGTTCCGCACTCCTTCCTCAGCTCGCTGCAGGGAGGGATTGTCCTGACCTGCGAGTGCCCCGGAGGGCCTCGCTCCTGGGGAGAAGATCCTGAGCCTGGTCTAGCGGGCAAGGCACTGACGAGCGTGGAGTACATCAAGGAGCGCGTTCAGGCCTACTGTCAGTGTTCTCTGCTGCAGGTCAGTCTTCCTACGCTCCCGCTTATGCGGGATCAAAACCTTGAAGAGTGGCAGCAGAAGTTGGGATGAGGGGGAAAAGAGGGCAGATCAAGGAACCAGATGGAGCAGCAGCTCAGCCATCAAGAGAAAGGGATGCACAGAGGCCTAGGGACCCCGGTAGGCAAAAAAAGGGGGAATCCTGGGACAGAAAGTTAAGCATCTGCAAAAGGGGGACATTGCCAGTGGACACAGGCCTAACGGGGCGGAAAGCACCTGAAAGAAGGGCATAAGGACAATTAAAAAAAAAACTAATACATGGGACTAAGGCTTTGGTGCATATTGAGTTAGCCGAGAAATGGGGTAGCAACCGGAGACAGCACTTGCTGCCCGGTCCCGCTGGACAGCAGGGCACAAAAAAAGGACTAACAAGGTACTGAGTTGGGGCCTAGCTCCGGGGAGAGGCTACCCTCCACACGCAAGGGGCATGGAAACCAACAGAACAATTTTATGACCTCAAAAGCTGGCAGAAAAGAGCTATGCCTGCAAAAGAGCGGAACAACAAACTGTCAGCGTTGTTTTTGAACCTAAGATATGCAAATGATTTATGATGAGCAATGTATGACAGTCCGCTATGATGATTCATGACCAGGGAATCGTAAGTGGAAACAATAATTGTACATGTTATGCAAATAAACTGCAGCCAATATCGACCACAATAATAAAACACGTGTTGGCTGTTTCGTAGATGTACACATGTAAGAAGTTTGTATGCCAGTTTTGGAGTGGGAACAAGTGGGGGGGAGTTGTTTATACAGAAAATGGTGACAACACCTACTCTAATATTTTCTTTTAATGTTTTAATGTTATTGTTGCATGGTATTTAAAGTAGGTGGTAGCTCTTTTAGGTTAATATATTGACTATTTTTCTTTTTCTTTTATAAGTTATCTTCTTAAATTGGTATTTAAGAATAAGAGGTAAACCTCCCCTATATTTCTAGGAGTCGTCCATTTTGCTCTATAGACGCTAACATCCTTTGACTTGTGGCAATCCACATCATAATGATGACATATGGTGACGATATATCAAAAAAGAGAAAAGTGCGGTTTTAGGGAAAGAAGTGAAAGTCTGTATGGGGAAAATGAATGATTATTATAGACCCTAAAAAGAAATTTTGTGAAGAAAACTATTACAAAATCCATCTCCACTTCTGCCTATGTCCCAAAACCGCCCCCTTCAGAGGGCTAATTCTTTCAACATACCCTCTAGTCCTCAACAATGATTTGAAATATCGTGTGTACATTTTGCTTGCACGTCTACTTTGAGAACTTAACAAAATCATTTCAACTCAGCTTTCTATTCAAACTAGCCTTCCTTATGACGTGTGCGTCTTTACAAGCCAGATGGATGTAGAAATGGCTCTTTGTGTAATGGAGTCATTGAACTGCGTATTCCACGCAGCACTTACCTCCGGACACTTGTTCATTTTAGACAGTTATGAGGACGGATTGTGGCGTCCATTATTACAGGGGCTTTCTGGTGATGTCACAGGGCGGACAATAAAAGGCAGAACAGTAAAGACTTTTATGCTACCTGGACAAGCCGGCAGAATTGGGATACATGAGCAATTAACTCTCTAATAAAGATGGATTGGCGGCATTAGCCCTTCTGAAACCTGCTCCTCAGCATTCAAAAAACACAAGAAAAGACGGATGTCTGCTTCTTTGGAATCCCTGCGTGTATCCTTCATTCTCCGACAGCCTCCCCTCCTTCCACTTGTAAACAAATGCGTCTAAATAACTGCCGAGCTCTTTAAAGAACGGATTTGCGCAGTGCTCAGAAGTACCTATGCAGGAATTGCTTTTCTTCATTATGTTGTTTATTTCTGTTATCGGATTCTGCGTGTAATTTACAGAAGGACTTTGGGCCAATTCAGCTCAAATGCTACTGATCATTAAGGCGGACGGTGATCAGGCGCGTTGGAGACCATATGGTTAAGTATTTGCAGAGTTAAATGCTGATTATGGCACAGGTTGCAAGTTGCAAGCAGGACAATTCCTTTCCCATGAACTGGGAATTTAGCCCAAAAGAAGTATTGTATTTGATAGTCTTGCACTGCAATACCGAGGAAGCACAGCCGGGCTGGCTGAATACACCATTTCTGAGAAATGGAAGGGTGTAAGTCCTCACATCCTACGACACAACTTGTTTATTGTAGCAAGATATCACGGCCAAAATCATTAATACAAACACGTTATTTTTGTTGCATCAGTTAATAACAAAATCCCGCGCTCCCCAGTAATATATCCAAGATTTCCAATAATAATAAAAGCACCAGCATTAACATTTATATGGTCATCCTGGTAGATTCAATATATTTTCCTTTTGCTCTGAAATACTACAAAAATAAATTGTTATTGGCTTGAAGCACATCATAATTATTTTCCGTAAGTGTGGTGTTATCATTTGCATATCAACTTGAAACTGAGCTTATATGACTTGCTAATGGGGAATGTTCCACACAGTGCATCATTGGATACAATATCTTTCATCACCACAAAGCTAGGCTCTTGAATGGCTCTCTATTTTATCATTTCAAGTTTTACAAAATGTGCGGCCTACCACTTCTCTCACACTGTTTTATGTGTATCAGATACTATGAGAGTCATATTGTTAGAATGATAAATACTATAGTGCCATGCCAGTAAAACAAATAAAAAAGAGGAAATCTTCTTGATCAATATGTATTACAAAAGTATGCTCTCTAATAGTGAGTAGCTTGCACGCCTAGAAGTGACATCCTTTTTCCACAACCCGCTTTAATCATATTTTACCAGGTTGATGACATTAATGTTGACGTATAATGCTAGCTGTGAGATAGGATAATAACTTGAGTTTGTATTTCCCAAAAAACATATACCGGATTTAAAGTCCATAATTAGAGATATTATGTAAGCTCCTGTGTAAAGTGTTCTTGACTGATTGACTGACTGTAGGTATTTATATAGCGCACTTATGCCGAGGCGTCTTGACGCTGAGTGAAGTAATCAGGGGGTCTGCGCTAATGTAAGAAAAGCCTGGTTTTAATAGCTTTCCTGAAGATTGCACGAGAAGGCTGGGGTTGGAGCGTTGAGGGAAGGGAATTCCATAGTTTGCCAGCCAGGAATGAAAAACGGTTACCTCCCCAACTGACCCTTTTCATGTTGGGAGCAAGAACCCGCCCAGTGTCCATTGACCTGAAGCAGCAAGACGGAATGTAACGTGTGAATAGTGATTGTATATCTTCCGCCCTGCCACCATGGAAAGCTTTATGTACTAGACATTAAGCTTTAAACTCCAACTGCCGTTTCACCAGGAGCCAATGAGAGTGCTGAGCCCTGGGGGACTCCGCCCGGGAGGGTGAACCTTCGGATCTCAAACTATCCCAGTAGATAATTTGTTTCCTGGAGCCGAGGAAAGAAGTGAGAAGAGTCAGGGCTTTGCCATTGACACCAACAAACTGCAGTTGGTTTATTAGCACTGTATGATTTACAGTGTCAAATGCTGCCGTGAGGTCCAGGAATATTAAGGCTGTCCTACCACCCTCATCCAATACCCTCCATATCTCTTCTGTAGCCATGATCAGAACTGACTCGGTGGAATGCCGATCTCTGAAACCATGCTGAGTGGAATTGAGGATATTGTTGTCATCAAGATATGCAGTCAGTTCCAAGTTAATGGCCTTCTCGTACCTTGGAAGGCAGAGGTAAACAGGAGATGGGTCTGTAGTTTTTTACCTCCAGAGGATTGAGTGATGTTTTTTAGGATAGGCCTAATGCAGGTCATTTGCCAATCTTCAGGAAAGATCCCTGTACCTATGACTAGATTTAGTAACGGAGTCAGTGAAACGCCTACCGCCTCCTTGGCTAGATGTAGAATATATGGGGGCAGAGATCGAGAGGAGACCCTGAAGTAGTTCGAGAAAGTAGATCTTCCACTTGCTTTCCATCCCAACTGGAAAATTGAGTGAGGTTACCTTGTCTGTGATAGTTTTCCCATGTATCCAAGGGATTCGAGCTGTTAGCCTCAACTACAGTTCGAAGTTACTCATAGACCAGTGGAACCTTAGTCTGACAGAAAACTGCCAAGTTATCCACAAAAGCTTGATCTGGGACAAAGACCGAGTCTCTTGGGCCTCGAGACAGAGCTGTTACAGTTTTAAATAGTTATTTGGGGGAATTGGTGGCTTCTAGGATCTTAGATGTAAAATAGGCAGTCTTGGCTGATATTAGTGCTCCCTTGTATCCTTTTAACGCTAATCCATATTCGATCTTATGCTCTGGACTATAGGAGGATCGCCAAATGCACTCCTTGAGTCTGCATTTAATTATTATTGTTTTTAGCTCTGCAGAATATCAAGTGGAAGAAACCAGTCTTCTTTAGGCGTCTTATTCACTTCCGGGGCTAGCAGATTGATTGCCTGAGTTACCCAGTAGTTAATATAAACTGCAGCCTGATTGGGATATTTACTAGAGGTCAGATGTAATTTCAGAGCTGTAGTTAGCTCTTCTTGGGCTATTTTTTTCCAGGCACATGCCTTGCTCGGTGGGGGTTTGTTTCTACGTCGCAGGTTATTGTTAGAGAAATTAACAGCATGATGGTCAGACCAGAGTAAAGGCAGCGAACTGTTCTTGGCAGATAGAACTGCATATTGCACGTGTAACAAAATATCCTATCAGCATTGAAGAGCTCAGATTATCAAGTGAAGATATTTGTAACATAGGTAATCTAGCGATGGTAAAACGTGTTGTAAAGAAGGCAGTGAATAGCCGCAAAAGATATATAGTATGTTGTGACACCGTTTGAGACAAAATAACTGGAAGCTGCCCTCTTGAAACGAATCTTGGAAAGTGGAAAAAAATCTCTCTTAGTAGTAAGAAGGGCAGGTTTATAATTAAGCCAAATAAAATTTGCAAATGTAAGCAAAAAACATTTTGTTTCGACATATTTGCTAGAAATGTCTTGGGATGAGAAATAATTGCTCTTACATTTTATCAAGCTTTTTAAAGATTTTCAACATCTAGCATATTAGCTACATAAGATGAAAAGGGTAGTAATTGTAGTGTACTAAGATAAATGTTAAAACCAGTGATATGCTGTTAGAGTTAATTCAAATTTGTAGATTTTTTTCTCTCACATAGATAGTGTTCATCTATTAATTGTGCCTGATTGGCCTATGCTAAGGATCAGATCTATTTCGAATAAACGACTGTAAAATAAAAAAATAATTTAAAAAACGAGCCCTTTGCCCCTTTGTTAAAGTTGTATGCAGTTTCCTGGCAACCCATTACACACGTTAACATTAGTTTCTCATCTGATGCATAATACCTTCGGGAAGATAGAGTCCCAGATTAACTGATTAAAACTGTTCAGAACTGTAATGGTTCTTTGGGGGAGTGAACTAAGTCATTTTAGGTTCATCAATTGTCCAATCATAGCCTTTTGGGCGCACATGGATCATTAATTCATATTTATCACTTGCAAGTTCCGGGAACAGTTTCCAATTATTCAACCTTATTTTGCAAATCTTTCCACATGGCATTACTCTTTCAAACCAAAACATAGAAGTTGACAACAAAGACTACATGTATCGTGCATAACATATGTACGTTAAGCACATTTTTGCATTACCATAACTGAGAACATGAATAATGCAATCTTGACCATGTTGTTGACAACTCAGTATTCAATACAGAAAGTGTCTCGGTGAAGCTTGTTGCCAAACCCACATGATTTTTTGGCTCCCATATATATAATTGCTGCTGACACAGAAAATGAACTGGCAGTTTAGGCATCCATAGCTCCCTGAAGACAATCTGGAAATGCGGATTGTTTATTCAGCTCTCTGGACTGACGTCCCTGGTTGTCCCTCGGGTGATTACTTCGACATATCCAGATAAAGTGCCAGATTTGATCAAAATGAAGACAGGTAATTCAGGACGTGCGAGGTTGTCCCTGCGTGTGTGTGAGCTGAGCAGAGGCCAAATAACAAATATGTCCTAACATCTTATTTAGCATAAAGTAATAACAGGGAAACTATAAAGGGATAGAGTGTTAATAGCGGAATGTTTGATGTGATGCATTTGTGGCCCCTTTTTCACCCTCTAATATGCCTCCCCCATCTTCAACTGCTCAGTCAGTAAATTATTATTATTATTATTATTATTATTAGATTTTATAAAGCGCGTAGTCACCCGTAAGTATCCCAGCGCTAAGATCCAAACATCTGAGGGTAACCGGGGGGGCGAAGGGGAAAGGCAGATCAGGGGAAAAGGTGCGTTTTCAGCCGCTTCCTGAATCGGAGATAGTCTGGTTCCGTCCTAAGGTCACGGGGGAGGGAATTCCAAAGGCGGGCTGTGTTAACAGAAAAGCGCCGTCCACCCATGCGCACCTTCTTCACTCTGGGCATGGTGATAAGGTATTCCTGATCAGATCGGAGGGATCTTGTGGCTTTGTAGGGCCTGATGAATTTTCTTAAAATGGGGGGGCCTTTATCCTGTAGGAGTCTGTGAGACAGACAGAGAGCTTTGAACTTCACTCGCTCTCTCACTGGAAGCCAGTGGAGGAGTTTCAGGGCTGGTTTGGCCGAAGATCTGGCCGGGGTATTGGTAAGGATCCGAGCCGCGGCGTTCTTGATCCTTTGTAATTTATTAATGGTTGCCTCGGGAGCGCCTAGGTAGATGGTGTTGCTGTAATCCAGCCTTGATAAGATAAGGCCTTGGATTAACAGTTTCTGGGAGGCAGGAGGAAGTAGGGGCAGAATCTTCCTGATCGATTTGAGGAGCCCAAAACAAGTCCCCGCGATTTTTTTGGCTTGCGTCTTGAAAGACAGGTCTTTTTCAAGCCAAATTCCCAGGCTCTTGATCTCAGACTTAGGAGCAGGGTGTTCACCCAAGCAGGGGGGTCAGATGTTCTGAGAGAGGGAAAGCCCCTTCTGGCCAAGGAGGAGAATATCTGCCTTTGAGCCATTAAGTTTCAATGACGAGCTATTCATCCATCCTTGTATTTCTGCCAGACAGTTGTATAGATCCGATGGTTCTTGGTTTGGGTGAGATAAGGACACCACTAATTGAGTGTCATCAGCGTAGCTGATGATATTCATTCCGAACGGGTTGACAACATCCTCCAATGGGGACATGTAGACATTGAATAATGTCGGGCTTAGGGATGAGCCCTGGGGCACGCTGCATTAGAGGGGGGTTTCGGGGGAACGGGTGTCATTCTCCCAGACCTGAAAGGAGCGCTGGCCAAGGAAGGATGTGAACCAGGTCAGCGCAGTACCCTCCACACCGCTGTTCTTGAGTCGTTGGATTAGGACCCGATGGTTAACCGTGTCGAAGGCCGCACTGAGGTCCAGGAGGATCACTGCCACTGATCCTCCCGCGTCCAAATGTGCTCTGGCCTCCTCCACCGCTGCGAGTAGGGCGATGTCAGTGCCCTGCCCTGGGCGGAATCCGGTCTGCGAGTAAGTTAAAATTCGTACTGCTGTTTTTGCTTTTCAGTATACATATGGTGCATTTACACAGGAAGGGACTAACCTCAATGTATCACATTCAGGATGAACCACTCATTAACACCGCAATTACATTCTGAAAATGGAGTTGAATGATGCAATAAATGGGGAAGTTAGGACGTTGGAGGGTAGCCACCTTTTTCGGAAGGCTCCTCATTATCCCTGCTGGATCTCGTAATGTATTCAATTCACCAGTGCCCAACGAAGGTCTGGATCCATTGCAGATCTTTAAAATATCCTCAGATAATACATGTAATTTAATATCCATTATATGTAACTTAGATTTATATAAATATCCTAAACATCTGGTAAGGATTCTAACTTAGGAACCCCCTGGACCTAAGTTGGTCACCTAGGCTTTAATCATGAGAGTGTTGGAGGAGTATACGTTATTCATCATGTATCCACTCAACCAATAAACACAACAAATTGGTACAGTGTCAGTGATACGCCAGAAGATAAGGGTGTATCTGAAACGTCAGAGCATGAGCTCTGGTGCAAGTGTGCCCGCTATTGGAACTAAGTCTTCAGATGCCTAACTCATGGTGAAGTCATCCTTAATAGAAGAGGTAACCTCACACACTTATTAGTGTCATGCTTCATCATAGGAATCCTCTCCCTACCCTGGTAAGACAATGCCACCCGGGCGAACTCAACCTCCTCGAAGACTGACTAGTTAAGAGGGAGTTCTTACATAAAGCTTACTGGACAACTCCGTCAAACTGGAGATCCCGATGAAAACAATTAAAAATACCTTAGAGTTCCTAGGGGAACACTGCCTTTGTTCATGTGACCATAGGTAAGATTAAAAACGAAAACACATTTGGGTCTTAGAGAACTATGTCTCACCCCCAAATTCTTGCCAACATGTTTCTACCCACTATCATTAGACTAATTGGTCTGGGGCATTTGTCAGGGCACTAAATCCCTACAGAATATTTTTGTTTAACTATCTATACTAGGTTGAAATTAGTGCTAATTACAGAGAGGTGTGGTGGATTCCTAGTTAAGACCTACGATAATTACCTGCCTGTGGTTGGAACAATTGTTCTTATTACCTGCAGCAGTTGAAGAACAGAAAATAGAAGGTGCATTAATTCATCAAAAACTAAACCATACATCTAGTAGTTTAGTATCTGTTTTTTTAGTATGTTCCTTATATTCACTCTTTTTGGTGCAGTTGCACCTCAATATAAGGAATTACCCACAGGGAGATACTCCCGTAGGCTGCATGGATGAAAACTGTTGAATCACAGAAAATTGTTCTGGTCATTGGGTTTCTAGTACTCGTCTGACACACTTCACCATCGTTTACCTGTATCAGAAGGTTTAAAAAGGGGAGCTTGGAACCTCCTATGGACATTGTGAAGCGCAGGTTGGGGTCAAGGGCATTCAACCACAATGCAAACGTTGTTGCTTCTTCCTGTGTACCTCTCTACATTACCAACACATCATCAATATAACGCCTCCACAGGCGCATGTTTTTCAAGTATGGATTTGAATCTGTCTGGAGGAATTCTGCCTCAAACACATGGACATAGAGGCACGCCAGGCTCAGCGCAAACGTGCTCCCCATGGAACTACAATAGACCTGGAGACAGTACTGCCCTTCAAAATCAAAAACAATCCTGGTGAGTGCCAGATGTCCCAGATGCAATAAGAAATCTTGCGGGGTAATGGAGTTCCACTCAGTGGTGTTTATGATGTTTTTTACAAAATTTAGGGTTCCCTCCTGCGGAATATCAGTGTAAAGTGACTCTACATCAAAACTCAGGAGGATTTCTTTAGAAGTGTTAAAGGAATATTCTTTTATCACATTAAGGATGTGTTTGGTGTCCTGTAGGTAAGATGCATTCTCTTCACCAAGGGTAGTAGGAAGACATCACAAAATTCAAATAAAAGTTCAAGGATTGAACCAATTCCTGAGACTATACTTCTCCCCGGAGGTGAAAATTACTGTTTGTGCACCTTGGGTATCTTATAAAAATATGGAGTTTTTGGTTCCTTTTGTATCAGAAAGTTGGCCTCATGCTTTGTTATCCAGCCATTGTCAAGGTCCTCATTCACTATTTATGCAACTTCCTCTATTACATCAATAGAGGGGTCCTTCTCGAGTCGCATATAGTGTGGGTGTCATTCAATAGTCTTAGGTGTTCCTCTTTGTACATTTGTTTCAGGTGGATCACTATCACATCCCCCTTATCTGCGGCTTTTATGACTATAGACTCATCTTTGCCCAGGGAGTCTAAGGCTCATCTCTCTTCTTTGATTAAGTTGTTAAAAGCATTGTTAGTTGTTTTTGCCAAGCTGTCTATTTCTCTGTTAACTGATTTCTCAAATGCCAACACCTCTACTGCCGTAGTTGATGCTGGAGGTGTAAAAGTTGATTTTTGTTGCAACCCAGTGTTTCTCTCATACTCTGCATTAGGTCTATTCTCGAAGAAGACTTTGAGTCTAGTTTTTCTGAAAAACTCAGCTGTTTCTATCTTGAGATTAAAAACATCGTCCCTAAGTGTGGGGACAAAGCCTAACCCTTTGCTCAAGACATTATCCTCTGCTATGGCTGCTGCAAAGTAACAACAATACGTTATAATAGATACGTTTTGCATTGGAGCATTCTTAAGACAGTATGCCTTTTTCTATATAATATGCACATCTAGTAGTCAGCTGAATATTTGATGTCTTTAAGAGCAATATGCACCCAGCAGTTAGGCATTATAATGAGAACACCCAGCAGTTAGGCATTATAATGAGAACATACCCAAGAGGGATACAATCTGGTGCCTGGCTACTGATGATGAAGGGCCTAATGAATAGCTGGTTTGACAGTATGCACGTAAGGGCAGCAAATTTGTCAAATCTTTCCTAAAAATGTAACATGAATTCACAAGATGGCGTCCATGGTTTCTCTTTCTTTTCTTATATGTCAGTGTTTGACTAGAAAGGACCCCGCTTCTCTGTGACCTTGAGGATGGTAGCACCCTGACCAGATGTTAAGGGATGTATGCTTTTTAATTTAGTGATAATAATAATGATATAAGGGCTAGCTGTCCTAACACTTTAAAGCACAAAGGGTTTTGCCCCTTCTTTTTGATACCACGTCTGACAGAGCTCACATGTGTTCGGCTAGTGACAATGATCACAGGCACCACACTGACCTGAGATGTCCTGAGCCTAACAGAATACTAAATTACTAGATATATGGTTTAGTTTTTGATGAATTAATGCACCTTGTGTTTTCTTTTCTTCATTTGCTGCAGGGAATAAGAACAAGTGTTCCAACCACAGACAGGTTATTATGGTAGGACTTAACTAGGAATCCACGGCACCTCTATGTAATTAGCACTAATTTCAACCTAGTAGAGATAGTTAAAACAAAGATTCTGCAAGGATCCAGTGCCCTGACGAATGCCCCAGACCATTTAGGCTAATAAGAGTGGGCAGAAACGTGTTGGCAAGAATTTGGGGGTGAGACATAGTACTCCATTACCCAAAGATTTTTTCGTTTTTAATCTTACATAGGGTCCCATGAACAAAGGTAGTGTTCCCTTGAAAACTCCAAGGTACTTTTAACTGTTTTCATCTGGATCCCCAGTTTGACCGAGTAGTCCAGTAAGTTTTATGTAAGAACTCCCTGCTAACTAGTCAGTCTTCAAGGAGGTTGAGTCCACCCGGGTAGCATTGTCTTACCAGGGTGGGGAGAGCATTCCTATGACGAAGCATGACACTTATATGTGTGCAAGGTTTCCTCTCCCATTAAGGATATCTTCCCCATGAGTTAGGCCTCTGAGGACTTAGCTCCAATAGCGGGCACACTAGCACCGGAGCTTATGCTCTGACGTTGCAGATACACCCTTATCTTCTGGTGTATCACTGACACCGTACCAATTTGTTGTGTTTATTGATGCTATTCATCATACCTTATGAAATCTAACTACTCGGGGTTTGGAATTTAACTGTGGCAATAAATGGCATCCATTCTGAGTTTTTGGGGAAAACATGGGGATTTTGGTGCACACCGAACACAGTGCCAGGATCTATATGTTGCAGTAAACACTGTACTGTTTTCCCAAATACATGGATTGAGAGCAGAAGACCAAATGAGAAACTTAGTCATAAAGTTGTAGAAATAGAAAAAACAACATTGAATATGGAGAAAACCCCTAGAAACCGAACTCAACCCTAGCTCTGCTTTAAAGGAAAATTGCTCTTATACAGTCTGGATAGGAAAAAGAAGGAGCAAAAAGAAAAGCAGGACCAGAAAGGACCCACAGAACAGACATGGACCACAATGGGAGAAGCGAGGGAGGCAAAGTGACATAATATATTAATGAAGGAGGGTAAGGGAGAGTAGGGGACAGGGAGGAAGAGAAGGTCGGTACATCAAGCATGAATATTGAGTCATTAATGACTCACTTGATAAGCAAACACTTATGATTACAAGTTAAGTTGTTATTTATCATACATGATAAATAACGATACCACAGGGTATGTTATTTAGTGTGTGCGATAAATAACACCTATCATGAGTTTGATGAGAATAACATGCAGATTTTGGTATATAATGCGCCAAAATCCACATGATAGGTAAAAAACGTGCTATTTCCTCAGGTAAATTTCAGCAAGTTTAACAAGCCGAAAGTTAACAACAGCTGAAGCATTTAAAAAGCATCCGATAATTATCAAATGCGTTAAATACAGCCAAACTCATAATTCCTACCTGTGTATAAACAGGGGTTTTCCCAAGAGTTGGGATTTACCTGCCTACTGGTATTCGGGGCCTTAGTAGAAGTTACAAAATTATGAGACCTACTCGATCATTTAAGCTGCCAGTGCAGCAGTGCTCCTTGTAGGAACATAAATGTTTTATTCTTTCTGGTTAGTCAGAATGCAGCTTTAACTCGCTCTCCCAAATACCCATATTACTCCTTTCTATAATAATACAAATTATTCTCTGGTTCCTCCATGTACACTGCCTAATACAGTCTATGGAATATTATGGATGGTCATTTATGTGCTGTCAAATTCATTGGTACTGTTTGTGAAATCTGATCTTCGAGAATGGTAAAAGTGATACTAGATTATGTATAGGTGCAGTGATAATTTAATTTGCATTTTTCTTATTTAACCTGGCCCTATACCAAACAAAGTTCCATGTGATCTTTTTCCAGAAAGCTCAAAATGCATGCACCTTCTGTTTCTTTAATTTGTTTAACCTTTAGGACATCGCATTTCATCTTGTAAAGCATCACAGGCTTTGTTTGCCCTGGAAGCTAGGCATGATCTTATCAAAGGTTGATTTTATGTTGCATTTCTACTTCTTAACCAGTTCTATTAATTTTGTTAAAAGACAGTTTATGGTTTTGAGTCCCCGCCTTTCTTTTGATATAGATGTATCGTTCTTATTACAGGAGTTTTATTACATTTGCTTACTAATACATTTCTTTCCACTTCTGGTAGAACCTTTTTATGCAAGAGTAATTATGTTGGGAAAAATATGGAAGTTCCAGAATGGGGCTGATCTACCAGCACACACTGATGATTGTAATACTTGTTAAGGGATGGGAAAACAATCAATATCTTTTTTTGTGTCCTCATTTGTGATTGGAAGCAAGAACTCAGGTGAAATACTAACTGAAATTGTCGCCTTTGTCTCAACCTGTGCATCCCCTCCTTGCCAAGATCTCCTCCAACATTTGATAGCATTTTTGATCTGGCCCGGCAATCCTCACTTGTTGGTTCATCAGTCATAATCATTGGACACCGAAGGCTCTCCCTTGTAGAGTTTTATGTATTTATACATCTTGTGTCCTCCCCAACCACCATCCCACCAATGATCCCCACATTTCCACTCATTTAGCAGGCATGCATTTACAGTCAAGTTTGCTAATTCTTTGTGTGGAAATTGCCCATTCTCCAAACCCAGTAATTAACGGGATACTGATTTCATGCAGATCTCCCACCTTGCAAGTAGAACTAAGGTGACTAGAAGTGCTCTCTGTTTCTTGTGCAACACTATCGTAGACTCATCACCTTCTAAGATTACAAACATCACAAATGTTAAGCTTACCTTGATTTCATTCTCCATGATATCCAATAGAGATAACACACTTCCTGCCAAAGGTTTTGGATGTAGTGACACTGCCAAAACATATGAACAATTCAGCAATCTCCATACCACACTTAAGGCATGTTTTGTTCTCTTGCTCTCTCAGTTTGGCTAGGTTTTTTAGAGTCCAGTACGCTCTGTGTAGGGTGAATAGATATTTTTTCCTAAGGGGTGCAATTTCTTTTGTACTCGAAAGCATAGACATAGATACTTGCCTTACAGATGTCCCTTCCAGTGTAGGTGGGTCCCTTTTCCAGATCTCTTCCGGTAAGATGAAGGCTCCATCGACCCCGTGCACTAATATGCAGTATCTCTTTGCCACCCCTCTTTTATGGGAGGAGTTTTCTTGCATTTTTACTTCCCACTTTGGGTTTCTATCTCCATCTTTACCCACCCTGCATTGCCACTGGTCATCTGATACTATTTAAATGTAGACAACCTAAACTCTGTCATTTGGATGATCTCTACCCAGGATATCAGACTAGCATCCTTGATAATCTGGCCCCATTCTTTTACTCCAGCTTTTCTCAAAGGTCTTGCAAGACTTGTGCAAGCATTCAGGGGTTCCGGGTGAATTCCAAATTAGAGAGATCTCTCTATGGTATGGCACCCCTAGTAATCGTGTGAGATGGACCCATAGTTTGTATGCTGCATCAAGAGTCTTGGCAAAAAACACAGTTGAAGGACAGAATGCATCCAAGGACCGGTTTCTGGCTATCAGCCTTCTTCAGCCTGGATAGCTTGACTCCAGTGATGTGGAGAGCCTGGGACTCACGTCTGAGCACACCCAGCCCACTCGGGGTGAAAATTGCAAAAAACACAGTTGATGGACAGAATGCAGAACAATGTCTTACATTCACCCCAGTACAAAGATCTGGGCCTAAATCCATCGTTTTTTGCACTCCACACCACCCTAGGTCAGACACATGGAGAAGTGTGGCTCAATGATTAGAGCGGCAGACCCTGATGCAGAGGTCTAGCCCGGGACCAGGGTTCAATTCCCCGCCTCGGCAGGTCTTGGGCTCAAAATTCCATGGACCTGATCATTCTTGACTCGGTGCCTATTCCAATCATGGAGTCCCACTCTGCAACTCTGGGCAATAGCTTGCTTAATCTCCACAATGGCCCCCACAACGCTAAGGATGCCTGGCCTCCACCTTGGGGGTGCCCAGGAGTGGACGCCTGACACGGAAAGCCAGGATGGGTTCCACAGCGGTATTCGTACAAGCGCCTTGAGACCCTTGCGGGTGAGTAGTGCGCTATACAAGTATCAATTTACATTTACATTTACATTACATTACACTGGCTATATGCAAATCAGCCTTGACCCTGTGCCGCATGGGATTAGCCCAGCCCGAACTACCAAGCCATGTCTTTCCTAGACCGGAATCAAGCATCCAAGGACCGGTTTCTGGCTATCAGCCTTCTTCAGCCTGGATAGCTTGACTCCAGTGATGTGGAGAGCCTGGGACTCACGTCTGAGCACACCCAGCCCACTCGGGGTGAAAATTGCAAAAAACACAGTTAATGGACAGAATGCAGAAAAATGTCTTACATTCACCCCAGTACAAAGATCTGAGCCAAAATCCATCGTTTTTTTGCACTCCACACCACCCTACGTCAGACACTGGCTATGTGCAAATCAGCCTTAACCCTGTGCCTCATAGGAACAGTCCAGCCCGAACTACCAAGCCATGTCTTTCCTAGACCGTATTCATGCATCCAAGGACCGGTTTCTGGCTATCAGCCTTCTTCAGTCTGGATAGCTTGACTCCAGTGATGTGAGAGCCTGGGACTCACGTCTGAGCACACCCAGCCCACTCGGGGTGAAAATTGCAGAAAACACAGTTGATGGACAGAATGCAGAACAATGTCTTACATTCACCCCAGAACAAAGATCTGGGCCTAAATCCATCGTTTTTTGCACTCCACACCACCCTAGGTCAGACACATGGAGAAGTGTGGCTCAATGATTAGAGCGGCAGACCCTGATGCAGAGGTCTAGCCCGGGACCAGGGTTCAATTCCCCGCCTCGGCAGGTCTTGGTCTCAAAATTCCATGGACCTGATAATTCTTGACTCGGTGCCTATTCCAATCATGAAGTCCCACTCTGCAACTCTGGGCAATAGCTTGCTTAATCTCCACAATCGCCCCCACAACGCTAAGGATGCCTGGCCTCCACCTTGGGGGTGCCCAGGAGTGGACGCCTCACAGAAGAAGCCAGGATGGGTTCCACAGCGGTATTCGTACAAGCGCCTTGAGACCCTTGCGGGTGAGTAGTGCGCTATACAAGTATCAATTTACATTTACATTTACATTACATTACACTGGCTATATGCAAATCAGCCTTGACCCTGTGCCGCATGGGAACAGTCCAGCCCGAACTACCAAGCCATGTCTTTCCTAGACCGGAATCAAGCATCCAAGGACCGGTTTCTGGCTATCAGCCTTCTTCAGCCTGGATAGCTTGACTCCAGTGATGTGGAGAGCCTGGGACTCATGTCTGAGCACACCCAGCCCACTCGGGGTGAAAATTGCAAAAAACACAGTTGATGGACAGAATGCAGAAAAATGTCTTACATTCACCCCAGTACAAAGATCTGAGCCAAATTCCATCGTTTTTTTGCACTCCACACCACCCTAGGTCAGACACTGGCTATATGCAAATCACCCTTAACCCTGTGCCTCATGGGAACAGTCCAGCCCGAACTACCAAGCCATGTCTTTCCTAGACCGGAATCAAGCATCCAAGGACCGGTTTCTGGCTATCAGCCTTCTTCAGTCTGGATAGCTTGACTCCAGTGATGTGAGAGCCTGGGACTCACGTCTGAGCACACCCAGCCCACTCGGGGTGAAAATTGCAGAAAACACAGTTGATGGACAGAATGCAGAACAATGTCTTACATTCACCCCAGTACAAAGATCTGGGCCTAAATCCATCGTTTTTTTGCACTCCACACCACCCTAGATCAGATACTGGCTATGTGCAAATCAGCCTTGACCCTGTGCCTCATGGGAACAGTCCAGCCCGAACTACCAAGCCATGTCTTTCCTAGACCGGAATTAAGCATCCAAGGACCGGTTTCTGGCTATCAGCCTTCTTCTGCCTGGATAGCTTGACTCCAGTGATGTGGAGAGCCTGGGACTCACGTCTGAGCACAACCAGCCCACTCGGGGTGTAAATTGCAAAAAACACAGTTGATGGACAGAATGCAGAACAATGTCTTACATCCACCCCAGTACAAAGATCGGGGCCTAAATCCATCGTTTTTTTGCACTCCACACCACCCTAGGTCAGACACTGGCTATATGCAAATCGGCCTTGACCCTGTGCCTCATGGGAACAGTCCAGCCCGAACTACCAAGCCATGTCTTTCCTAGAACGGAATCTAGCATCCAAGGACCGGTTTCTGGCTATCAGCCTTCTTCAGCCTGGATAGCTTGACTCCCGTGATGTGGAGAGCCTGGGACTCACGTCTGGGCACACCCAGCCCACTCGGGGTGAAAATTGCAAAAAACACAGTGGATGGTGTGGAGTGCAAAAAAACGATGGATTTAGGCCCAGATCTTTGTACTGGGGTGAATGTAAGACATTGTTCTGCATTCTGACCATCAACTGTGTTTTTGCAATTTTCTGTGAAGTACATTTTTCACTGCCACCTATACTAGAACTCATGGCATTCCTTCAATAGCAGTAATACCAGACGTATCGAGACAGATACAGAATGAGTATTTTGAATTTAGGGATGAAATTGTTAGGAAATTTTGCCCAGGTTTCAATTATTATTAAGTTGGCTACCACAAAAGGGGAGGAAACAGCAGTGACAATATGCTAATGCCTGAGGAATTTCAATCCTATAAAACAGGAGCGTGAAATACCTAAAATGATCAAAGACACATATGCTGAATTTGCAGAGATAATTTGGGAGGTAGAGCAACAAAACCTCAACTAATGGGTGGACCTGATAAGGATAACACAAAGCAAACACCTGATTCTTCTCAGAAGAAATGGGACAATAAAAAACAAAAGAATAGAGATAATAGATCACAATCAAGGGGTGGGTCTCCTCAACAGGAGCCCTCCGAAGAGAGGTACAACGTTAGGAATTGTGATAAAATAAAAGAAACCTGACAGGTATCAGGATTCTGGTACACATTCCTCTTGTTCCTTCCATGGTTCATTAAAAAATGCTGAGATGGAAGGACAGTCAGAACAGAGACAAGAAGAGCACACAAAGTCCAGAGATACGCAATGTGCTTCATACTATAATATCAAAAAAGAAGATAAACCAAAATCAAAGCTACAGTTCAAAAAGAAGAGTGGCAGGTCTTAAAGTTGGAAATGCCAAGGATACTGAGGACTGAACTTCTGAATAGGGAATGGTCTCTGACGATGCTAGACAGCACAGCAGAAGTAACAATAGTTCACCAGAACCTGATGGAATATCTGGTGACAGCTGCGTTGAATGAACATATCACGGTGGAGACGCATGATACATGGGTAAGTGTTCCACACCCTGTATATGAAATAACACTCCAAATGGAGGGGGACAAACACAGAAAGATTAAAGGTCTCTTTTGGGAGAACCTGACTTATGGTTATGACATTCTTTTGGCTGAAAAAGATTGACTGCTTGATAGTGTTATGGAGTACCAAAATGGAGAAACAGTAATTTTCCTGGCTTTTTCCAACCTCATTCCAGTACCATTAAAACATTCATATGCGCAGGAGTGGGCAGTAGCACTTGCTCCAGCATTATATAGCAACCATGCAGGGTGTGATCACCTCACCATGTAATCCCAGTAAAAACTACTCCAAATCCACAGAGACAGTGCCCAATAAAACAAGAATCTAAAAAACAGGGCAGGGAGATCTTAGATCAACTTGAATACCAAGGTATAAGAGAATATTGCACCTCTACAATGAATAATCCTTTGTTTCCCATAATGAAGACTGATGTTTCATATTGTCTAGTCTTAGCCAGCATACAACTGAACACATGCACAAAGACATTTGCAGTACAGAATGCCCACAATGCCGCATTGATGAATAGAATTGTGAGGAAAAAATACAAAACCACACTAGATATTGTAAATGGATTTTTCTGCCAAATCATAGCACCTAAAAGCATATATGTGACAGCATTCTTACCCCTAGGTTCGTGGTGTCAATTCTGTTGACTGCCCCAAGGATATATACATTGCCCAGGGTTGTTCTCAGCCAGAGTTACTTCAAAATTTTGATGAGGAGGCATTGTCCATGTTGATGATATTTATCTGATGGATGATGATTTAATTGATAATTTCACCAGGGTGAGCAACATCATTTTGGGATTTGCCTCTGAAGGCTACAAAGTCAACTTTAAAAAATAGCGTACCTCAATGTCCTATTTTTGGGATGGGAGTAATCAAGCAAAGGAAGATTCCTATCGGCTAACTTTTTAGAAAAGTGTGCGCTGCTCCAACCTCCAAAAATTCTGAAAAAACATAGAATCCATTTTAGGATTCCTAAATTTTGGCTGAACATACATTTTGGATTAAGCAGAAAAAGTAAAACCTTTCTATGATTTATTAGACCTGACTTTTCAATCAGACATTGGACACAGGAACACATGGATATCCTTCATATGCTACAAGCTGACATGATAGCTTCCAAAAACACCTACACACATGTGTAAATACCACAAATCTGGTGGTCCATGTAATTGCGGGTAAAACTGGGTACGCTTGCCTAACCTTTAATGAAGGCTAAATAGGACCCAAAGCTACAAATCACACTTGTACACAAACGCTGTAATGCGCTTTGATTCTACATAAAAAATTCCGACGGCAGTACAGACTGCTGTTTTGAGAGAAAGAGCACTAGCTCAAGGGGAAACGAATAACTGTCGTAACTCCGGTACTGGCCTCAGAGGCTGTTACAAAAGCTGGTGTTCCAAACGCTAAATCACTAAATCCACAATTGCTACAATGGGCTAATTTTCTCACTGCAACAGATGCAGACTACACATTTGATTCTACATTAAAAACACAAGGATTTCTGTAATACGAACAAGAATGCACTCTCCCGAATGAAATAATGTCTCTAGATCAGTATGAATACATAATTTACACTGATGGTTCGTTCAGCCCAGCCTGTCCTAGGAAGTAAGAAACAACAATACCGTGCAGCTTTTGCGATTGTAAAATGATGTATGCAGGAAGGCAAGTTCAGTCCTAGCAGTACAAAGACGCAGTCTCTGGGAGATTGCACGGCACAGATTGCTAAATTAAAAGCTCTATTACTAGCCCTTATAAATACAGATTGGGAATTCCCCGACACTTATAGTGTGCGATTCGTTTTACTGTGTCCAGTCTTAAAATGAATATCTCCACTACTGGGGTGAGAATGGGTTTAAAGACTCAAAAGGCTGTACAATAAAGCACAATGGCTTTGGGAACGAGAGGCAGAGCAGAAAAAAGATTTGCCAAGAGCTCACGTGATACACACGCTTAGTCATCAATGCGATAGCGTTCACATTGAAGGGAATTCATTGGCTGATGAAGCTGCCAAGGCAACAGTGAGAAATGTTGCCATAGCTGCAGTCATTCGTTCCTGTACGAGAATAGATGGAAGCAGATTGGTAGCTGTCATTGCTCCACGCAAGAACAGTTCAGCCTTGCCAAAAGGCTTTCCACTCAAGAACTCCTAAAAGTTAGATGCAAATAAATATTCTGTATGCTCAAATTCTAGGAGTGGGTGATAGGATAACTCCAAACATGGATCACAGATTACGTTTAATTCTAGCTGCATATGAGAGTCTGGGTTCTGCACACGCAGGGATTACTTCAACAGTTCCTCTACTGAAACTACACTTTTGTTGGCCACGTTTAACAAAACAGACAAAAGGATTTGTCCATAAATGCGACATCTGTCAGCAGATGAAGGGTTCGACCGTCGCAACCTCACCACATATACCACTACCAATTTCAGACAGACCCCTCGCATGTGTCTATTTGGACCACTGTGGCCCCCTACTATCTGACGGGCTTACAAGTATATCTTGGTGCAGTGGATTTATGCTCTAGATTCCTGTGAGTTTGTCCTCAACACTTGGCTGATGCCCTAACTGTTATGAACGATTTGCGAGTCTTCTTATGGACATGCGCAGGTGGCACATTACATTCTGATCATGGCCCTGCATTTAGCTCACGGACTTACTAAGAAGTCATGGGAAGTTTGGGTGTTGCATTGCGGTACTCCTCTCCGTATCATCCCAAGTGAAATTCTGATGTGAAAATCAAAAACCGAGACTTAAAGCGATCCTTAACAACAAGGGTATTAGGTTTGGGTGGTAGTTGGGTCAATCACCTATATGGGGTCTGGAGGGCACTTAACAGCATGCCAAGAAGTCCCCTAGGAGGCATCACCCCTTACCAAGTCCTTTTTGAGATGAGAATGTGGGTACCTGATCTTGATCGTGGCAGCACAGTGGCGGATGAAAAACCATTTGACATCAATAAACGTTTGGCTGTTTTACAGGAACTCATTGAATTCTGGGCACTACAAAGCAACGTCCAAGAAAAACGCACCACAACTGAGAAACTAAAGACAGTAACGGCAAGACCTGTCTGGATCCCAAAAGGTGAGGATCTGGTCAGAGAAAAGATTGTGGACAACAAAGAATGTGGGCCATCATACAGAATGCCTGTACCTGTCCTGGATGTCGAAGAAACAAGAATAGTACTTCCTGCACCTCTTGCCGGTGAGAAAGCAAAAGGATTAATCTCAATTGATCTGATCAAACCACAGTATGTGGCTGATACTGAATAGCAGGCCGCGTGGTCTCCTGGGTAGCCACTGCTCGCCTTGCTACCCTACAGGAGGTTGTCAGAAAGACTGATAACATTTGAAGAGTCTTCTATACTTAGTAATGTAGTTGCCAGCAATGGAAAGGAACTTGTGCCTATTGAAAATGAACAACAACAAAACAGAAATAAAACACAAATTTCAATTCGGTCTACCACTGACATCTACATCAATATGCTGCTACAAGAGACACCTGCAAATTCAACTAAACCTGCTGAGCTAACAAAGATAGATCGAACTGCATCTGGCTACTTCATTGATTTCAATACCTTTTCTCTGGATCCAAGTGAACCTGAGCCATTGCCAGTTCCAATCACCCGCAAAAAACAACTTCATGATTTTTACACCTTTTTGAAAAAGATATATCTAGTCTCATTATGGCTACAGCTCTGGATACTAGCTGAAATACTGTTACTACTATTCTGGCTATGTTTATAGTGTGTCTTTTTCTTGCTCATGAATGGACACTATCTCCCAGGATGCGCCGCAGTATCACATGTGAACCTGGTACTGAAACCTCATATGTCATCCCATCCTGAACAGAGAGACCTGTCCTACGTGAACATTACAGAAGTCCAAGTGTAGCAGGACTATTAATCCATAATCCTCTCACCCTGGGCACAAGTGGGCGCTAAACCTTCAGCAAACAATGTTCAAACGTATATTGTAGTACATAAATTTTTGTTTAAATGATTTCAACTTTGGTTCCAAATTTGGTTTTATTGCGCTATTCCAAATAAATTTCTCATGTTTTTTTTCACATGTTTATGTGCGAACATTTTCACCAAACTTAAGACTCCAATGCAATTCGGTGCCCCATGCACCTTCATCAGGGAAACCTTCTGTTCGGATGTCTTTCGCCTACTCATTTTTTGCGGGAATTTCAAATCTGTGCACATCCTACTACCCACAGTTAACATTACAGAAGTACCAGTTCCAGATGAAACAACACTTGTCCCTACTCTCAGATGGCATGGATCTTAGGGATTTTTTATTAGGTCCCCGAAAAAACATTCTGAAATGCTTCCTATACACTGTTTATAATGAAATTTGGAAAATCTTGCAACAAGATGCTGCGGAGAGAATGTGTGAAATTGACAGAATTAACTTGGAAAAGGCTTTGGCGGTGGTAGACAATCGTATGACCGCACTGACATCCAGGATTTATTCACTGGACAACACTGTATCTTCTGCTATAGATATACTGGAACAAGATTTGTACATCTTACAACATAGACAATCACAATTAGGTTCTATTATATCATTAAGTTGGACGCTTCAATCATTGCACTCTGGTTATGTGCCCTGGCGATACATCAACAGAATGTATGGGGTTACAACGCATACATTTACAACGCATGCCTTTACAATGCAGTTTTTACATCGCAACATCCTCTGCAATGCAATCTTTTACATCGCATGCCATTACATCGCATTTTTAGAAACTACCTTTACAACACATTCCATTGCATTGCATCATACCATTATAATGCATACCATTACAACACATACCAATACATCACATTTAAGGTAAGTGTTGAATAGTGTAGGGGTAATAATTACTATTCAAACTCCAGTGAGTGCAGCAGTAGGGTAAGTGTTGGATAGTGTAGGGGTAAAAATTACTATTCTAACTCCAGTGAGTGCAACAGTAGGGTAAGTGTTGGATAGTGTAAGGGTACTCTGTTTTGTAATGGTATGCATTGTAAAGACTTGCGCTGTAATGCCTGCGTTGTAGTGACATGCATTGTAATGACATGCATTGTAGTGACATGCGATGTAATGGCTGCGTTGTAATGACATGCGATGGAAATGATGTTGCGATGTAATGACTGTGTCCTAAAGGTTGTTTCCCATATCAATAGTACGTCTCTGCTCTCTGCATATAATGTGACACACAAACAGATAACAATGGCACAAAGGGATGCAAAATATACAATGTTGGGCATTGAAAATTTAGACCAATTACCTTTCACTGTGGCAGAGACACTTTCCACACAATGGTTAATTCATGGCCATATAACATTCCCAGTAACAACTTCCAGTTTCAATATTGCCTAGAACACCGCAAGGTAGGCAGGTATAAATGGGTACGGAATTCATTCTATGGGAATTACCATATAGATTTAGATGCAGGAACAGGGACATTGAAGTGTTTCTCAGCGCTCAGACTGTGAGAATTCTTTGATTGGATCACTCATTTGCCAGGACATTATGCTTCATGGGCCTGGAATGGTTCAGTTGCAAACTTTTCCTGTCAGTTGAACCCTTTCTAGACTCTCTCCTACTCTACCCCTCCTTGCATCATCTGACACCTCTTTTACTATACCGATCCCCTAAAACAAACCTTTCTAAACTCTTCCCTCTGACTCCTCCCCGCCTAAACTCCTTTTTACTCATCCAAAAGCCTCCTCCTACTGCAAATAAATAAATAAATAAATCTTTCACTCTTTTATCCCTTCACTATCCTTTTCAATCAAAATTAACAGACTAACATGTCCACTTCTCAACTTCCATATTCAACTATACTAATTCATCATTAATCATTTATGGGTTCCGGAGTGGCGTGCTACTCGCCCGAAAAGCGCTTCAACACCCATCAGGGGTAACAAGTGCTATATGAATGCAAACCTTTCTTCCCCTTTTATCCCTCCGCTATCTTTCTCACTCCAAGTAACTGACTAATATCCACCACTGAAATTACTTAATATTTCACCATATTAATTTACCACTAATCCTTCATGGGCTTCATGAATAGCATGCGTCAACACCCCATCAGGGGTAACAAGCGCTATATAAATACAAACCTTTGTCCTCCTCTATCCTTCTGCTATCATTCCAAACCCAAATAACTGACTAACCTATCCACCACTTAAATTTTACTTGCGTGTTTCACTATACTAATTCAACACTAATCCTCTATGGGTCCTGGAGTAGTGTGCTACTCGCCGAAAAAGCGCTTCAACGTCTCGTCAGGGGTAGTAAGCGCTATATAAATGCAATTACAAAACAATACAATAAGGAATCCTTTCTCTGTGAATACTTCAGTGCTCTCCCACTTCATGTACATCGGTGAGCAGGAATCTCTGCCAACAACAAAACTGAATAATATTAGTCATGCTGTTTCATTCACAAAATGTCCTACTTGCGCCCTCTTTACAAAAATATAGCCTAACTAAAATGCCTTTCGTCGTCATAGTCCCAAAGTGTACTCCCCTGTTTAATCAATTCATGTAATTGCGTGTATATCTAAATTGAAAACCTGTCTTAAGACATTTCATGTGTTGCTACATGTGTGGAAATGCACTCTCTTTTCACTTTTTTAAGCAAAGGTTTGGAGTGATATTTGACGCTGCAACCACATACGCAGTCTGGTTCCCGGCGCACATACCCTTAGTTGCAGCGCACAGAGACCTTATACTGCCGCACACAGAGAAAAAAAATTAGAGGGAACATTGGTGCACAAGTGTCCTTGAGTAAACGCATCTATTGTAGGGTTCCATTCCATTTGAATATCAGGTGAAATGGGTGTCCCCAGGAGAAAGGAATCTCTTGTTTACGCAGGAAGTCCATAGCCACCTTGAATGCTTTCCTCTTCTGGAGAGTGATAGCCGAGAGATCTTGATATAAGGCAATGGGGTGACCGCGGAATTGAAGGAGTTGGCTTCGCCGGGCTTCACGGAGAATCATCTCTTTAAGCGGGAAGTCAGGGAGGAATGCTAAAATGTCCGGTGGTGGGGCAGATGAATGCCTGGGAAGCCCCACTCTTTGTGCTCTATCTATTCCGATGATAAAGTCGGAGGGTTCTCCCAGGATCTCATGGAACAGATCTTGTAAATAGCCAGTAATGTCCATCCCTTCTGCCTTCAAAGGGGCCCCCCAGACCCGTATGTTGTTGCGGTGGGACCCATTTTCTAAGTCCTCTGCGAGGGTCTGGAGGTCCACCTGTTGATCTTTGAGCCGTAGGAGCTCCTGCTGAAGTTGCTCGACTTCCCCGCTTCTCGTTTGATCGGCGTTCTCCATGGCGATCACGCGCTCTCCAAGGCCCTCCACGTCTCTAGCCTCTCCCGCAACCTCCTGCTTCAGGGATTTGAAGTCGTCTCTGAGAGAGTTAAACAAGGACTCCAAAAAAGCTTTGGTGATGGGCACATGTTCGTCGGAGGGCGTTAGTTGTGATTTTGCGAGTTCGGGAAAGGATGGCCCTTTGTCGGGTTTAGTTTGGTTTTTCGCAAGTAACTCGGGGAGCGTGCGGTCTCCTTTCTCCCTGAGGCCCGCCATATTGTCCGGCGCCTCCTCCAGGCTCACGTCCCAGACTGTCTAGGCTCTTGGGGCGAATTTGTGCGGTTGCGCCGCCCCAAACGTAGTTTCCCCCGGCGTCACGATAGGTATCAGTGTTGCCCAAGTTTGGGGTTTTGTATCTCTAACCGCAGTGGTCGGTGAGGGGCGGCCTCATACTTGAGGCCACCAATACAGGGCTCCAACTTCCTCTGGCCAGAGGGCAGCAACAGTTAAGCAAGGCTAAGATATAGATGTGGCCTCTCAGGCCCTGAGACGGGAAGTACTGCGAGGGGCTGATCATGCTCACCAGGGCAGACAGTTGCTATGTCTTGGCCAGATTCCTCAGTGTGGTGCTTAGAGCCCCCCATTCACCTTCGCAGCCGCCCGGCAACTGGTTGCAGGGGCCTTGCCGTCTACGGCCCCCTGGCGCCTCCACGTAGTGACCCTGCTCTCGGGTGTATGTTCCTTTCGCGCTACAGAGGCGCATGGCCCGTGGACCCTGCTAGGCCCGACGCCGGGGACTCGATTATGCCCCCGAGCCTTCTGCTCCCACCAGCCCCAGGTCGCTCTCCTCACCTCCGTGTGGGCCCCATGGGTTGATGCTCAACCGGCTTTTCTAGGGGCTGCCAGGAGCCGCTCGCGGTTCTCTTCCAGCCTCCCGACGCAGCAGAGGGCTCCCGCTTCAGCTCCCGTATAGGCCCGGAGCCGGGGCCTCGAGTACCGCTCCTCCAGGCCAGCACTGCTTCACTCTGTCGGGAGTGTCTCGATGGCAGGTGTTCGCCCTGGTCGACACACACGCTTGCTTCTGGCCCCAAGCAGGCGGGCTGGGAGCTCGGCTGGTGTTGTGCTGCAGGAAGACCTGGCCGATAGCTGGGGATCAGACTGGTCGCGATCACTCGGCGGTGTCAGCCGCCATTTCGTACACCCGTGATCACGGACACACCAGAGCATCTACAAGGTGCTCCCACGGGGCAATCAGGTTTCGGAGTGCTGGGGGGGGGTTAAACTGCTTTACAAAGGGCGTTATTGGGGTACGGGTCGGGGAGCCAAAGAAATCTCCGTCCTCTCGAGCCGCCATCTTGGCCATGCCCCCCAGAATTGGAATTTTAAACAAATGTTTGTTTTTCCTCTCCTATTTACTTTTGCTGAGCATCATGGATTTCAGACGTACTCAGTTGCTCAGACTATGTATATGAACATAGGGACTTTTAAAGTTTGTTTTTCAGAGATTTTGATCAAATTTTAGAGAAATTAAAAAAACAATGTTTTACAATGCTTAGTGTTTGATTAAAAGGACATTCCCTTTTTTAGTATGTTGTCTAGTCAGATGAGGAGGAGGTATTATGTTTCATACGGTACACCAATATAGGCTTGAGTAGTCATCTGACCATACACCTACATGTATCATACCATTGTCCTACATAACGGGTTTTGGTATTGACTATTTACCTAATTAGGTGCTGCATGAATGTTGTGTCCCTGAAAATTAGCCTAATTTATTATGCATGGGGATTCTCAGAATCACTGCAGGATTACCCTCTTCTGCATAATAACTTTGTATAAGATTCATTGCTTCAGTCAACCTCGGCCAACATGACATGGCAAGGTAGAATCCCCTGAGGGTACCTTTTGGGTATATATACACCAGATCTTTGCCAGGGTGGGCAGAGGAGAAAGACTTTCATGCTGACACACTGACTCGAGACGCTGAGGATCTTGCAATCAGAAACTCCAGCACGCAGTGGTCTGACATTCCTCGAGGGTGTCCATCTTGTGCTTCATCCTCTCAGACCAGGTAATGGGGTTGGCCTCATCTCAGGGGGATTATTGTCTATACACCTACATACATGCTAGGTACACATAGGTACATCTAGTTTGGGTTGCATAGTATGAGTAGGCATTATTACTGTCATGTATTTATATGCATGCATATATTCATTGTTTTAGCACTATGGTACAAATCTACCATCCATTTACTTTGTTGGTGCTTATAATCAATTATATCGGTTTCTGTCTTATGTTTGTTTCAGCACACCTATTTTACACTAGCATGAGGCTGGTTCAATAAATGCTCATTAGAAACATCCCACAGTTTATTCTGTGTAGCTCTCAGAGACAACGTGAGCAGGTGACTGAGCAAAAAGTACTATACTGTTTTCGCGATCACTGAGGGGATGGGTTGTCATTTTTGATAGTTGACAGAAACTATTAAGCCTTGGTAAGAAGAGTTCATAGTGGCACTGTGAACTAGCTGATATACAGGTGAACATGTCTGGTGGGGGTGTCTGGAATCAGTCTAAACACCAATCCGACAGTTTGTGTTGTCTAAATGCGCAGATCCTATATAGATATATAGGAACTACACAACAACTGCAGTGTAAACATGTTTTATTTTATCCAGGAAATCTATAATTGTACAGCAGTAGCACTACAGTGGAAAACGGGTTATGGCATGATTTAGAATTTAGCAGACAGGGTGCCAAAGTTATTTAGGCAAATGTTCGACCTTGCTGCTCAGTCCAGAAAGGTCCTATGGGACAGAGTTAGGTAACAGTAGAAGTATGAGATCAATAGGGAGAATGATGTGAGTTCCTTAATATAGATTGTGATCAAGGCTGGGTAGCTCATCTTCATTAGCTGGAAACCAATGATGAAAAGCACCATACCTGCTCTCAAAAAATTGAGTTTTAATAATAGTACTAGTAAAGTGCCATGCTCTTTTTTGGAACAGTTTTTGGGGTTCATCTGGAGTTTGGTGGAAAAATAAGGTGTAGTACAAAAAGGCCAAATAATGCCTGAAGAGTGTGTAACTAGTGCTACATTAGAAACACATTACCCCTGATGTCACTAACAGCCTTATTCATGAAGGGGCCGTTTTGCGAGCCCCTAATAGCGAATCATAGCGATTCGCTATTAAGGACTCGCAAAACGGTAATCATGTAGGAATCGCATAATAAAATGCGATTCCTACTGATTCCTTATTTGCGATTAGCAAATTGCTAATCGCAAATAAGGAATAACTCGCCATTCATTCCTATGGGCCAAAAGGCCCATAGGAATGAATGGGGAGTATTCCTTATTTGCGATTAGCAATTAGCTAATCGCAAATAAGATTGCGATTTGAAGGGTGCCAGGGGTGTCCACAGGACACCCTGTAGCACCCCTCAAATGAAATTTCACACAGGTCTTGCACACACACATGTCCAAAGGACATGTGTGTGTGTAACATGCAACTCAGAAAAATGCATTTAAATGCATTTTTCTGAGTTTTCGCAATTTACCGCGAGGTCTGACCTCGCGGTAAATTGCGGCAAGAAATTGCGAATTCGCAAATTTAGATTGGATGTTGAATTGCATTTAAGGAATCTCTAATAGAGATTCCTTAAATGTAATTCCTCGCACATTTGCGACATCGCAATTAGCGATTTTTGCATTTGGGATGCTGAATCCCAAATGCAAAAATCGCACTCGCAAAGGGCCGGATTCTCAGAATCCGGCCCTTTGCGAGCCGATTTAGCCTTCATGAATAAGGCTGTAAGACCCTAAATTAGAGTTTTGTGGATGGGATACTTTTGGACTTATCTGCAGAGCCATTCCCAGGCCTTTTTTTTCACTGTCCTATTCTCTGAAACTGTTTATGTTGGCTTTTAGGACTCTGCACACTTGACCACTGCTAACCAGTGCTAAAGTGCTTCAGGTCTCCCATTTATATGTGGTAGAATAGACTAACACCCATTAGCCAAATTAAGTTGCTTGCACATTCCTAGTAACATGGTACTAGTTGTACCCAGGTCCCGTGAATCAAATACTACTAGTGAGTCTGCAGCACAAATTGTGCCAACCACAAGAAGCCCAATAAACATTTCTCAGGCCTGCCATACCAGCCGTTGGATGACATTTTTATCTGCAATGCGAAGCTGACAAAGTAAACCTTTTGCAAGGCCTAGACCTTCTATTTTAAGTCACCTTGAGGGTAGGCCCTACACAGCCCAGAGGAAAAGGTGAAGTCTATTTAAAACATTGTAATATACTTGTAAGTTTTACATCTCCTGCTAGTGAAAAACTCTTACATTCATTATTCACGACTGCAAGACCTGCCTCTCCCATAAACTGGAGTTACCTTGTTACATTTAATAAGCTGTAACCTTCAATTGGGAGCAGGTAGTTAGTTAAAGTATGATGTCTCAATAATTGTAATTAAAAGCCCTCTTTAATGTAAATTCAGATTTTTTATCACAATTCTGAAAATGCCACTTTTAGAAAGTTAAAGCAACAGTTGATGGACGGAATGCTGAACAAAGCAAACATTTACTCGAGTCACAAAGATCTGGGTTTAATCCATTGTTCTTTTGCTCATCACTCAACGCCAGTTTCGACCCAGCAATATGCAAATATGTAATAACCCTGTTCCTCATGGGAACAGTCCTGCCCGAACTGCCAAGCCAGGTCGTCCCTAGAAAAGAAACAAGCATCCTGGGACTGGTTTCCGGGCATCACCCCACATCAGCCAGGCTAGCTAGAAATTAAGCATGGGCGAATTTTGCGAATCTGGCGTTCGCGAATTTGCGAACTCGCAATCCGCAAAATCTGCAAATTCTCACGAATTTGCAGATATATATTTTTTTGTGTTCGCAAGGATTTCTGCCAGTTTGCGAGGATTTTGTACCAGTTCGCAATTGCGAACTTCCATGTCGGCTCGCAACAGTCGCGATTATGTTGTTTCTACATCTGGTTCATCATCACAGGTTCCCAGAACCCTCTGTTTCACCCCTGCCACCCTCTGTTTCACCCATTCCACCCTCTGGTACATCAATGCTACCCTCTGGTTCATCATCACTGTAGATTATGGGGGAAAAGCAAGCACACCTGCCCTGCTTCAACTGACATGAATTAATTTGGGGTTGATTTATTAATGTGTCACTGTTTTAAAATTCCAGTCTGGCACCTGCTTCCTTATCTGTAATTTGCTTTCTGTTGCAGTGCAATTTTTTTTCCAGGACCTTTTGTGGCCTACTTGTAGCTATCCTATGAGCCTGCTGTGAGGGTCAGAGCAGGGTCATACAATTGTTGCAACTAGCAACTGAACTCTGGGGGGGCCCTAGTCAGGAAGCACTACAGGGAATGGTTACTAATGATGAGTTTGAACTTTTGAACCTGCTGAATGCTTTCACTTTTGCAAAACTCGTTTTTTCTGAAGAACAGCATTACAGCAACTGTAATGCCCCAAACAAGCTTACTTGAGAAAGTTGATTTCTAATCCAAAAGTGATCCAAAGAAAGTCAAAAAGCCTCAAATCCAAAAAAGTG
Source organism: Lissotriton vulgaris (assembly GCF_964263255.1). Taxonomy (NCBI): domain Eukaryota; kingdom Metazoa; phylum Chordata; class Amphibia; order Caudata; family Salamandridae; genus Lissotriton; species Lissotriton vulgaris. The sequence goes on from NC_141695.1 coordinate 991,011,636, forward strand.
CAGGCAAATGTCAACCTGAGGAGTTATTCTGATAAAAATCATCATTTTCAGAAGGTCTATGCTGCTTGCTAGTAGATTTCTTGTGCAGAATTGCAATTTTTGTAATTTCGCGAGTGCGAGATTGTTGCTGCCCGCCGCACCTACATGTTCGCAATTGCGAACTTACACCGCATGCCGCAAAATTGTATCACCAAGAAAAAAAAATCCGCTGAGTGCGAATTTGCAGATTTTTGGTAAATTTGCGAGCGTTCGCGGATTGCGAATTTACCGAAAATTCCCAAAATCCACGAGCGGAACGGATTTTCCACCCATGCTTACTAGAAATCCCATGGCTCACTGAGCACGGGACCCATGTCTGGGCATTCCCTTAAGTCGACAAAAGCTAAAGGAATAAATGATGGATGGATGGAATGTTGAATAATGCAAACATTCACCCCCAGTCACAAAGCTCTGGGTTTGATCAATCATTCTTTTGCTCATCACGCCACAACCCAACTCTTCAATACATTTCTGGACCTGTGGACTCTGCCATAAGGAAGGACTGCTGTGCTGCTGAAAGGACTGCCACTCTGTTGGGCTGCTGCCCTGAAGGACTTCTGCTATACTGTGATGACCTTCTGCCCTGCTACCCTCTTGCATGGGTGAGAAGGATTGGACCTGCGGTTCTAAACCCCAGACCGAAGAGTGACTAAAGGGTAGTTGATTGGCGTCCTGATCATAGGTCTCAGGGACAGAACAGGCTTCCAACAGCGTTCAACCCATCACCTTGACTCTGCCTTCTGTGTGCTTTGCTCCCGATGTGGTGCAACCCCAGTCCTAAACCCTTGGAAGTGGGCCTGAAGGTGCTTTGCCAATCCATCTGTGAACTGAGCAGAACAAACTTATCTTCTCCATGTAATGGTGAAAATCCCGCAGAATCGATGCAACGACCTCTTCGGTGCAGACTTCCTCATTATAAGGATTTCCCCTTGCCTGCAGAACCCATCTGAACTGCTGTTGCACCACGCATTTCCATGCAAGGACATCATGTCACACTTTGCAGCTCCCCAGAACAGCCACTGCGCGACGCATCTCCTCATCCAGACCTTGCATTGCATCTGCTTGTGGCACATCCTCAATGCAGGAGCCTGCATCTCTTCACAACTAGTTATTAAGGTACTCTCATTCAGTGGGCCTAACTGGGTCCCTGTAGCCAGCTCACACTCATCACAGTAGGCCTTAACTTGTGACTTTATCCAGGTCTGGTGCACCCAGATGACCAGTTGGCGCTATGTGCTTTTTGGCTTCTTTTACTTGTCTTTTAAACTTGTATATTTCAGGTTCTACTGATTAGGTTTTTGTAATTTTGGCCTTCATTTATTTATTCAAATATACTCTATTTCTCTAAATAGATGTGTTTTTTTTCTTGTGTTCTATTTTAACTTTATTACTGTTTGAAGTGCTGCTTGAATACTTTACACATTGCCTCCAAGTTAAGCCTGCGTGTTCCATGCCGAGTTCCCAGAGGGCTGAGCACAGGTTATATTGGGGTTTGCTTGTGAATTCACCCTGAAAAGAATTGTGGTCCCTGCTTGAGTACGGGTTCCCCCTCAAACAGTACCTCCAACAGTGCAAACCTTTAACCGATGAGCTTACTGACATCTGGGCATCAGTTGCACTTTGCTTGCTGTTTAGGACTACCATAACAACATGGCAGTCCTAACCAGGAAAACAAACAATCTGCATAAGCTGGGAGAAAATTCAGAGAAAGCCTCAGGCTTTGGGCGTTCCTTTTTGGAAAAAAACATTTTTTGCTATTTAGGCACAATTGACATGGTGACCACAAAAGATAGTGTTAATGCCTTTAGAGAAGACTCTGATTCAGTCCCACTAAAGTGACAGGGATATACCATTCAGGAAGAGCTTTCAAACTATGACAGGCTATAGACTGCGTTAGCAGCAGAGTACATCCCCACTCTACCGTGACAGAATGGATTACAACACATCAAATACTGAATTAGCTCCTAAGTCTACTACCTTTGGCCAAAGTTATCCACATACATGCCAGTTACTATTCATATATTTTACTTTGGTTATGTTCTGTGTTATGCCATAATATTGTATTAGTTGCAGCTTATATACATGAATAAGTGTTCAGATCTGATGCTAGTTGCCATAGCTTTTCAGGTTTTCCATCCAGTTTAGAACATGGAATAATTTGCACCAGATGCAAATTGTTCTTTTGACTCCATTTGGTTCGCTTTTTGAATTTACATTGGAGATGATCTTGGTGCAAGTACAACTTGACCTATATGTGTCTCATTGATAATATCACCACTGTAAGCATAATGACCTATCTGTGTCTTATTGATAATATCATCACTATAAGCATAATGCAGTTTTAGCCATAAACCAATGCACATTACCACCAATATCTGTCCTTAATCCAAGCTTCAGTTGAAGCAACTTGACCTATTGACTTGCTTTTCCACTGGAATGACAGCACTGGACCTTGCACAAGGCAAGCATCTGCTCCGTGATGCATAGTTGTCCAGATAAAAGACTCCATCCATGAATAAAATGAAAAATACTTTGGTTCTGGGGAGCAACTAGTGTATCTTATGACTAGTGCGGTCAGCCTGCTGCTGGCACCTGGCAAATTGTGCTCCAGACTTGATAGAATCTATAATCTCAGATCCCTAAGAAAACCTAAAATCAGTATCTCCACAAATTGAATTATCATAATTCATTGAAAAGAAACTGCCCACTTTTGAATTGACATTCCCAATATAAATACGAATAAAACACACAATTACATCCACAAAGTATATCCACACCCAAACCCAAATTAGCCACTCAAAAAGATTGCATTCCACCACTACAAGCAACTACCATCCATCTATATCTCTACCGCAAACACAACTAAAAATAAAGGGCACCTTATGTTAAAAAATGAACTCTCAACTGACGACTTAAGCTAGTCCACCACTCAGACCGATCTCAGCCTCTCTCTCTCCTTCATAATGTGGAGACCAAGACTGATGCAGCTTCAGAAATTGAGCCTTGTTACCAGATTTTGCATTAACCAACAGCTGACTGAAACAAATTGGGTTTTTGGTTAAGGGGGGGATGGGTGGAAATTCCACTCAGGTGCAACCACAATCCTCGTCAAGGTGAACCACACAATTCACTTAATTAACTTGTGCTTAACCCTCTGGCTGCTTGGCAAAAGCACTCAGACTTAACTTGGAGGCAACATGTAAAGGATTTATGTTGCACATAAACAATAATAGAGTGAAAAATCAGCACAAGAAACACCCCAAACCAATTTTGAAAAATAGAGTCAATTTTAATAAATAAATTATACCAGAATGACAAATATAATCAGTATAATTGGAGATTTGCAATTTTTATGTTTCTTGTGAAAATAGCTTTGAAAGGTCAAACCATCACTTGCGGTCATCCTGCCCTACCAAACCGAGGGAAGACCCAAGTTCAGGCCAACCGCAATGGAGTTCAGACTGATGCCAGCCAAGGGTCAAGGGACTAGGAGGCACCTATTGGGGATCAAGAACTCACTCCAGCGGAAAGTAGCATGGCTCAGGCAGGCCCAGTTGGATTTTCAGGAAGGGCAAGAGCATCAGGTCAGCTGGGTGTTTGCAGGGAGGCCTCGGAAGCTTATTGTGCCCCTTATTGTGTACATTCAACATGTAAGCTTCCTCCCCTCTGCCCTTCCCTCTCTGCTTGCTGAGTTAGCGCCGGGAAACCTACGGGTAGCTGAGCGCTTTACAAATTTAAACATAATAATAATAATAATAATAATAATAATAGCTCACACAGGTCAGTCAAATGACCCTTTGAGTCACTCATGTTAATGAGGGATGAAGGTTAACAGGTCCAATCTTCCTTCAAAGACAGCCAGACAGTCCTCAGCAGCAGGGCACTTCTTTGGCAGCAGGACATTCCTTCTGCACGGTCCAGAGGTCCAGAAGTGCGTTGATGGGTAGCCCTGAAAGTCCATTATTTATATCTGGTGCCAGACTCCAAGAGGGGGGGAATCCCTGTCCTACTCCCACGTCTGGCTTTGGAACATTCCTATCTTCCCCTGTGAAGGCTGCAAACTGCCTTGTGTGACAAAACACAAGCAGGCCTGTTGTTAGATTCCTTTGTGTGTATACAGGAGGAAAAGCCCTTTCAAACGTAAGCAGATCTGGGTACAGCCTCCCTCAGTCATCCTACCAGGATGGCCAATCCCCTTTTATGTTACTGTTAAGAAGCAATACACAAATCCCAACAGCAGAGCCATTCACAGTCATGTGGCAAAGAACACTGGTAGAAGGCACAAATAGTTAAAACAAGAAAATGCCAGCTTTTTAAACGGGACATTTTCAGAATTGTGACCAAAATCTGACTTTACTATTACAGAGAATTTTAAATGAAAATGTATTTATGTGTACCCAGTTTATTTCTATCGGTCCCCAATCCAAGCCTTAATTTAAAATAAGGCCTCATCAATGCCCAGGAAGAGCAAAAGAGCTCCTGGACACCCAGGACCTTCAGTGAAATGACAGCTACTTTGTGGTCTGTCTTCCTGATACAACAGTTCAACAATCATCCTCAGATACCTCTTTCCTCTGGGCTTTCTGGTCACCTTTAGAAATAGGCTTAGAGAAACAAAATGGGGTAGCTGAAGTTTGCACAGCTAAACGGTCGTTGTTAGAGGTATGTCCCACCGTTTATATATTATTCAAACAAATTATAGTATAGTTCACTGTACAATCAACCTCAATAGACAGTATTTTACAGCAGTGGTGTGCTGCCCCAAAGATACAGGTGTGTGAAAAATATTATTAAATTTGTGTTTGCATATTTATGTGAAATTATGGTAATATTACATAAAATATACCTTAATATGTGAAAGGCATCCATCATTATATGCTAGCTTTGATGCAAAATTGAGAAAACCTGTAATTTGGTCAACATCAATCAGCTGATCCTACACAACGCAAAACACATCTGAAGCCCTAGATAAGCTCGAACCAGTGAACATAAAAATAAGAAATGATAAAGGTGCCTTCAAATGGATCAATGGAAAACAAATGAGCTGAAATAAACTATCTGCAACTTTGGCACAAAGGTACCCCTTAGTTTTAGTTATGTGGTCTGGGAGGAAAGGGGAGTACATAATTAAATGATTATTGATGCCCTAAAACAGTTTCCTTTAAAGGAGAATGGTTGTTTTTTACTGCTCTGCAGTTAATAGTCTGATAAGGGTAGGAAAGATTTCCATATCGAAAGTTCTACACCGTGCATCAAGAGAAATTTATAGAAAAAAGAGAAATTGAAAGAGGAATTGAAATCTCTACTCTTGAAAAGGCCATATTTCTTCATATACCATCTTTGTTAGAATGATTTGTTAACTAACTGTATAATACCTTATAACCCACGTCTTATTACTGTTTTTGTGACGATATCTAAGATGGTGAGAGACTAACCAATCTCTGCTGCATTAAATTTAAGAGAGCAAGCGTTCCTGAAGAAGGTGGATTGAACTATATGTAACCACTGAAACATGCATCAGCCTGATTTTGTCCAGCAGGCGGGATAACCATGGGCATAAATGAAGAATTTTAACCATGAGTTCTCAGTTGCAAGCCAATTCTAAGCTGGAAAATAATGAGTGTGACGTGTGTATGAGTTTGTTTGGTATGCTATGACTGTTTTTGAGGTTAGTATGAATGTGAATCTGGTACAGGGTTATATTTAAAATTGTTGTTTTGTAAGTATTTATTGCACTAATCATGTCAATTTTGGATATTTAATAGAAGTGTAACAATGTTTCATCCTTTTGAGTCGTTGTACACAGACACAGAAAAAAGTATGGTTTTACCATTTATAAAATGTAATTAAAAAAATCAGATTGAAAAAACAGACAGGAGAAAACAATAAATAAAATAGAAATGAATGTATTTTTTGTAAGACTTTCTCTGATATTGTATAACTAAGGGATAGCCTAATAGAGCTTGTTGTCGGTGGAATATAATTAGTGTTGGTCAAGTGGGAGGTGTATGTATATGTATACTACCTGCAAGTTGGGGCATAAATGCAGATAATGAAAGGCAATAAACGTCTAAGACCTCTGCAAAAATATATATTTTTTAAATCAGCAAATGGTATCTCTAGAAATGAAAAGGGCCTACTTACCATAACTTATCAATAAGGCCTCTAATCAAACACATAATATTTTCAGCCACTGCAAGAAATATCTAACCCAACTGCACTAAAGATCCCACCCTAAACTTCAAATAATACTGTGGTTATTTTGGGGATGTAATAGAGTCCAAAATAAACAGTACTCATTAATTCATCTTCATCATCCCAGCGGCAGATTAATACCAGTCCAGTCACTTTTCAATGAAGAAATAGTGAATCTGATCACTTAGAAAAAAGCGTAACATTTACCCATGGATGCATTGCCTGCCACATGCTTCAAACAATTCTTGCGATTTTTTACTGAAGATATTCCAAACATGGTTATTGCATTATTTTTAAAAGTAATGCTTGCTTTCCCTCAAAGCATATCTTCATTACCCCATATTTGAAAAAAAAGCATAAGCTGACTGGAAGCTCTTGGCAATCTACCAGCCAATCATGTACCTCCTCTACGCCAGTAAAATCCAAGAAAGGGCAGTGTGAGAAATTGATTATTAGTTGAAGTGAATGGTAGTCCTCTTCAAGTAATAATGGCAATATTCCTTGTCAATATGTTAAACCTGAGCTCAAACCAAAATAGCTGTAGTGCAGTGCAGACAGGCTTAATCTAGGTGAAATGTGTAAAGCATTTGTGAGTACTAAAACAGTTAAAAAGTAGACCATACAACACAACAAATATCCAACTCCAATTAAAAAAATAGAGAAAAATGTAATGAGCAAATATAAGTAAAAATGACAAAAATATCAAATGTAGGGACCACAGGTGTCTGTCCACGCAAGACAGGATCAAAGTCAAAATAAAAGCCTGCCTGTGATGGTCGGATATAGGGACCAGATTCTGTCCAGTGGGAAGTTTTACCTCCTGACTTCTACTCCTCAATGGAAATCAAAAATCCTCAGCGGGGTGAGGCAGCAGACTGTGACTAAGATGGGTTCCACAAGACCTGATAGTCAATGGACAAAGTCAAAGTGAAACCATTGACTTTTGCCACAAGTGTTCAGAGTGGGAAACATTCAAAATGCACACCCAACAAAGGTTTCTACCCAGCCGGATACTTTTGGCACCTTCACCTGGTGAAGCTTTCTACCTTCAGACTTGGAAACATTTTTAGAAGTCAGGATCCTTTCAGCAAGGCAAACCAGCAAGTTGAGTCTGATCGCTAGTGTGGTGTTGGTGGCAGCCGATCTGCAGTGATCCGGTGGTAGCCTTTTGTTCTTTTGGCAAAAATCCTTGAGAAATTTTCCAAGTCCCCACTTTTAAGGTTAGGTAGGAGGAGCACACTCTGACATTTATCCAGGAACCGCAGTTAAACCAATGTTGGTTCAAGGCACACACCAAGGGAAGCAACCAGCAGAGCTAGGGCTTCTCTTGCAGGTGCTTCCTGATAATGGACTTCTTGCAACTTTTGTGCCCCAGTAGCATATCAGGAGGGTAGTGAACTAGCCTTGGAGTCCACTCTTCTGTCCTGGGTTAAAGTGGGAGCAGGTCTAGCACCTGGGGGTTTCTCTCCACAGGTTACAGTAAATGCAGTACTCTGTCTGAAGTTCAAAAAAGATTCAGCAGGTGCAATCCGGTCTTACTCATGCCCAGCAGTGCTCTTAAGAAGGTTTCCAGGTATGTCACTGTAGTAGTTTACACCACACAAGTGTAAAATAAGCTTCCTTATTTCTATATCCAGGAACAGCAACCTCCAACAGCTAAATGTTCCCATGGTTTCTCAGGAATCTCCATACAACACAGAGGCGGTTCTCGCACTAGCTTGCTCCTATCACTGTTGGAACACGCTACAAAGTCTCTCACATTTTCCTCCACCTCTCTATCCATTCCTTGCCACCAAAAAAATGGTTTCAATCTTCCTTTGGTCAAACTTCTGCCCAAATGTCCTTCGTGTCCCATATCAATTAATTAAGCTCTTAGACTGCTTTCAGGAACCACACGCCCAGCATGTACCACCGTAAATCCGCAAACACTTAATTCATCCTTAACCACACCATATTGTTTCAATATTTGACTATCCTTACCTTCTTGGTGCTAATCACCAGAAATTAAATCTTTCAACTTACTATATTCATCATCTTCCACTGCAGCTCTACGCCAATCGGCCTCAGTTAAAGAAAATCCAGTAAGTTCACAAATATCCAAATGAACATGATATTTCTCATCCTTGTCTTGCTAATCATCTTCAACAAGCATATGGGATAAACAATCTGCAACCACATTTCACTTTCCTTTAACATATCCTGCTACAAAATTAAAATCCATTAGTGATAACAACCACCTTGTTATTCTTGGTGTCACCCTACCTTCAAGTCCTTTACCACACTTGAATATAAACAACAAAGGCTTATGATCAGTTCAAACTGTAAAAGGTAAACCCCACCAATAATATTTGAAATGATTTATCCCCCAACACCACGCTAAAGCTTCCCTTTCTATAGCAGAATAGGACTGCTCTGCCCCTTGCAACCTCCTAGAAGCAAATCCTACGATTCTTTCGTGACCATCCACTCTCTGGGACAACACTGCCCCAATCCCACATTACCTGTGGTTACAATTGTTTTGTTATTTACATTGAAATTATGCAATGCTGGTGACATGCTGATGGAAGCCTTAAAATCAGTAAAAGCAAGTTCACACTGCACCCCCCAATCATATGTAGCTGCATTTTTCAACAATAATCTCAAAGGCTCAACTTTTTCAGTAAAATTACTTATAAGTTTAGAGCAATACTCTACAAGCACTAAAATGGATTTTAACTGCTCCTTATTTTGAGGCCTAGGTAATTCTGATATAGTTTTTACAATGTTTTTCCTAGGCTTAATACCTGTATTGGAAATGTAATGTCCTAAGTAGTCAACCACATTTTGTTTTATCCGACATTTTTCTTTTTTTATTGTCAGACCATGTTTCTCAATACTTGTTAATACCTCATCCAAAATCTCATCATGGTCTACCTCAGATCCATGACCATCAATGAAAACAGCCGAAGCTGAGGCAAGTCCAAATGGCATCCTCCGATAATGAAAAGCCACTAGCGGAGTGATGAATGTAGTTAGCATTCTAGACTGTTCAAGCAAGTTCACTAGATGATAGGCCGATGACATATCGAGATCACTGAACCATTTACCACTTCCCATCATAGTTAGCATCTCAGAGATGTTGGGTAACGGTTGCCTGTCCACCAATTTATTGCGAGTGAGCTCCCTCAAGTCTATGTATAAGCACATTTTTTCCACCATCCTTGTGCAAGTAACTTATCCAGTTCATTTTGTAATGGTTCTCTCATCAGGTGTGGTATGCATCTTACCTTGTGTACAACTGGTATAGCTTTTTCCTTCCAAATAATGTTATGGGTAAATCCTTTTAACAATCCCAATTTATCTGAAAAGACACAAGGACATTTTTGTAATATGTTCTCCCCTTCTGCAATCTCTGGCACACTAGTTTCAAATACCATGATAGGTTCATGAGCATCCGGATTCAGAATAATATTTAAAGCTTTCTGATGTCGCCACCCAAGAAGATCTGAACCATCACTTGTAATATATACTCTCCCTCTCACCATGTTATTCCTGAACCCAACAGTCATCCATCTCATACCCACAATTTCTCTCCTCTTGCCACCATATCCTAGAGCTTTCATGTCGGACGTTTGTAAGTCTTCCATTCTTCCTTTGAAACATTCCAAGTAGATATTTTTACCCACAAGAGTAAACAAACTTCCTGAATCAACCAAAATCAGAACATTCACTCCATCAAGATTTACTTCAGAATGAGGTTTTTCTAATTTACAGCTGCTTTCCATTTTTACTTTATTATCACTTCTTTCATGCACATATGTATCCACCTCACTCACAGGGTCAACAATTTGATCAATAGACAACATCACCTCCTTAATGTTTTCACACACATCCTCTATCATTTTAACTCCTTGCACCTGCGGTCTACTTTTTGCTCTACAAACTTTAGCCAGGTGACCTCTCCTACCACAACTCCTGCAAATCACATTCCTAGCTGCACACCTAGTACTTGAACCAATGTGTCCAGGACTTCCACATCTATAACAAATTATATTTCTCACATCTCTCGAATCATTTACTAACATCTTTCCTCCACACGCTCCTGTTTTAGCACTGGTACTTGCTCCATTGCCTGTCCTCAAATTTACACCACCAGTTTAAAAAAAAAATCTATTCCTTTCACTTCAACCACGTTTTTCTCATTGACTTCCTTCACTTTTTCACTTCCCGTCTCCATGCCCTTGAGCTACAAGGCTGCATTTTCCATGCTTCTAGCAATTTGAATAGTATCCTCCAAATTAGAATCTTTCGCCAACAATTTTTCTTTTACACACTTGTTGTTTGTACAACGCACAATCTCTAATCAAACTTTCTGTTAAATCATGAAATTGACACGTAACAGCCAATCCCCTCAAATCTGCCACATAAGTTAATATATCCTCATCTATTCTTTGTACCCTCAAAAAAATGTATGTCTTTTAACTACAATATTTATCTTGGGTACAAAACATTTGTCAAGCATCATTAAGGACATATCAAAAACATTTGCAGTTTGACCATCCCCCACACCCAACGATACTACAGGTGGAAGAGATGTGGTGAGGCGGCCAGGGTGCCTGATTCCGGACTACGGGGTTCACGGTTTGATCCAGGTGCCGGCGGCAGGTTAGCCCAGGACCGTGTGACTCTGGGCAATATCTCGCTTAATCTTCCCGATAGCCCCCAGTGCCGGGACACCACTGCGGAAGTGCCTGTGCGCTTTAAAAATACTGGTATTTCATTTAATTGCATATATTCTTCTGCCCTCAGTTCCTAGATGATGTAAAAGAATTGCTTGTCTCCTAACTAGTCCATATTTGTCTCCTCCTGTGCAACAAAATAAGTAAAAAACATATTCTTCCACTTTTTCCACTGAATTGTTGGGTCCCATCTACAAATGAAAATGTAGGAGATGCCATCATACTTTGTTCAGTCATCCTGAAAAGAAAACTCATTAAAATAAAATAATTAACTGATATAACTAATTAAAACAATAAACTAATATAATTAAAACAACTATCTAAAATAATAATAAGTATGTTTGCTCCACAAATTCCTCACAAGCACTGTGACTTCCTTATTCCATATATTCCTTTCGTTATGTAGTCCAGTTTTTGTTTCTCCTAACTCCTTGTTCATATAGTCCTCTTTCTATTTTCCGTGTCTTCTCATCAAACAAAGCCCCTTTCACTGAATTTACTCAAGCAGCGCACAACGGTAGAAAACGCTTGATTAGGTAAACGTTCCTTATTTAACAAGTCGTGCAGCACACAGTGATGAACAGCGCACAGCAGGTAAGCGCGAGTAGTTATGAGCTTTAGGCAGCAGGAATCAGCAGAAATATGCGGAAGCTTAAACGCACGAGGAGTTTAATGCGCACGCTACTGCATTAGAACACAGCAGGGGTGCTCTCTAGGAAATGTGCTCGAGTGTGAAATGAATGCTCACGCTAAAAACCTAATTATTGGCCATTTCATTACCAATAAATAAATCAGTGTCAATTTCTCCTCGAGTGACACAAGTTTGAAATATAGTTTTTTCCTGTTAAAAGCTGCTTGACTCGTACAATACAGTCACTATGAGTCCTCAGGCATTCAAAATTGGCTTACTAAGTTTATAAAAGCCAAAAACACATTGTTTACTGACTATATACACGCCAGAACATCTTCACAAGTCAAACATGTAAGTGGCAGCCTTCTCAAGTGAACGAGGCCCTACTTGCAGTTCTCAGCCTTTCTGTATGTTTTTATAGCGCTTCAAGTCAGATCTCCAGGGGTAGAGTTTACCAATGTCTTATTTGCCCCCTGCGCAGTCACTCGTCTCCAAAGTATGTCGTACTTTACACCACATAAGTGTAAATTAAGCTTCTTTATTTGTATTTCCAGGAACAGCAACCTCCAGCAGCTCTAGACGTCATCAACCGCCAGAGCATACCATTCCAAATTACCTCAGCATATTACATCAGCAAATAGAATGTTTCTTACAGTCACCTTTATGCCTGGGGCTAGCTTGTGGGTGGGAGAACTTCCATCCCCAATAGGTTTAAACGTTCCCAGGGCAGCCCAACCCACTTTGAAATAATTTCCTGGGTGGTTTGTCTCAAAGCAATCCCACAGAGTAATCCCAATACCAAAATCCAACAAGGGAGAATCAGTCAATCAATCAATCAATCAATCAATCAATATCAACTTTATTCAGTCAATCAACCAGAAAGGACCATGAATTCACAGTAAAACAGATTAAAAAACAACTTATTATGGTACATCCATAGCACAATCAAGCATTAGGTACTGTAAAAATAGTCAGTCACAAGTTTCACAAGATGTATTTCATGTACTTCAACAAGGGAATGGCTAACATATTGCTCTGTGCAAGAAAATATGTAACTATATTTATAGCGAGGCCCAATTCTTTGCTCATCCAGATTTTAATCCACAGTTGGATGGGTTCCAGCCCTCCCTTATCTTCCAAAAAAGCTACCCACGTTCTTTTTGAGTGATAATATTTGAGGTGGTTTTTGGGATCCCTAATAACCTATTTAAGAATGTATTTTCTACCCCCTGTAGGGACTTGGGTGCCCCCAAACTCCTGCTCCGTATATGACCATGCTAAGGGTGTTACTGTTGTATAGCACAATAATTTCAGCTACAGGCTTATGTCCTTTCTTCCTAGCGAATCTGAAAATTGATTCACAGGAGACCTCCAAGTCCTGTCTTCTCTGCAAATCAGCCTTTCCCAGTGCATATTCTGTCAAGTCAAGTCAAGTCAAGAGATTTATATAGCGCGCTACATACCCATAGGGTCTCAAGGCGCTTGAAGAAGGGCTTGAAGAAGGGTGGGGCGCTTGAAGAAGGGTGGGAAATTAAACATGAGGTCTAAATAATTAAAATCTTTTGTCTTTAAAATTTCTGTTCCCCCAATAAAAAAAATTGTTGATCGGGTATTCATCATCCACAAGTAATGACATATGATTTTTTATGTTTCACCTTGAGCTGCAGCTTAAAACCATTTAAAAGTCATTAATAACTTTTTCTGATGAACAATTAAAAACAGTGTCATCCACGTACATTAATACAGGAATTGGGGTAGGAAGCTATTCTAGGGGCATCATAGGTGCCAGATGTTAAGAAGGACTCTAAAGCATTTATATAAGCTAAAAATAAAGTAGGGGCTAAAATACAAACTTGTTTTACATTTCGATTAACTTGGATTGGAGATGTGTTGTCACCTTGTTGGATAAAACGAACCCTCATTTGGGTACCTTGATTTAGGATCTTTATAGTGTGCAAAGTTGCGGGGTCAACTCTTGCCCAGCTCATAATATCCCACAAAATGTCTCTATCCACTAAGTCAAAGGCGCAGGAGAAGTCCATAAAAGCCATATGAATTGCTCCTCTCCTGGCCTTGACATATTTGCCTAAGATCAGCGATAGAACAAGAGCCTGCTCGGTCATGCCCAAGCCCGGGTGAAACCCATATCGGACTTTGATAAAGAAAGATTTGACTGCTGTCCAGCCATCTAGTTTAGATAGGATTACCCTGCCAAATATTTTTGCTGAGGCGTCTCACAATTCAATTGACCTATAATTTGAAAGAGAGTTTCTGGATCATTTCTTATAAATGTCGATTAATATGGATTCCCTCCAAGTCTCTTTGGGTCTCTCCTTAACTATGCTCTAAAAACGATTATTATCAGAAGGGCCCTGAAATCAAGATTATGTTTAAAGATCTTGGTTGGGAACTAATCTGGTACCAGAGATTTACCTGTTGCAGAGTTTATGATCGCATTACGCACTTCGCCTATCGTGATGGTCTCACAGAATTCTAGTGGCGAAACAGAAATGAATTGGAGTCAGCTGAGGGTTTATTGCCCTTATTGCTTGGGCTAAAAGTGTTGGTAAAATGCTCAACTCAATCTTGCTCTTTAATGTGGCATTCTATACCCATGGGTGAGTTTCTGGCATAAAAGGGTCGGTTTACGAGTTCCCAGAGCGCCCTATTGTCTTTGAAAAAAGGGCTGCACTTTAAAGGCCCACTCATGCTCTTGGTTCTAATCTCAACTTTCCTTTTCTCAGTAGCTTCATTATAAGCCCCTCTTGCCATTCTAATTGCAGCTTGATCCAGGGGAGTGGCATTGGTAATGTTTTTTTTATGTTTTATAGTCATTGGTGCATTCATTGTTAAACCAAGCTTGCAGATGACCAGGGCTTATTTGAGGTTAACCTCTTCTCCGCGGAGGGATGAAAAAAATGACACATGTGTGGTTTGGACGGCCCCTGTCTGTCCTCCGCACACTCCCACTATGACGCCGGACGGCCCCAGGCATTGAAGAGGTTAATACTTCTACAACTGTTTTTACATATGTTGCTAAAATTGCCTCATATAGCTATTGAATCATCAATATCAACTATACAGCAAAAACCTCTATCTGATTTTTAATGTTAAGGTCCTTGAACACTGTATTAGGGTCAAAATGAGTGAATTCTCTTTGTAACCCCTTAGTAGGCACATAGGGTAAGGATAACAAATATGGGGTAATGGTCACAACCATCGTAAACGGTGAAGGACACACTTCAAACGCTGTCAATAGGGGCCCTTAATTATCAGATAAAAGAATGTGGTCAATTGTGCTACCTTTCCCTCTCACAACAAAAGTTGGGACAGTCACACACAGATCACTATTTATCTCAGAGGTGAAAAGTAGATTGTTGGTAAAAATTAAACTTGTCAATGCTTCTCCATAAGCTGAATGCTGGAAATTACTAACATGCTCGCCCTGCCCATCTATGATTCCACAGACCCATGACCCACTAAGTGAGCTCTTGTCAATATTAAACACCCCCCACATTTGTAGCTTCTCTGCTTATTAGGTCAATGACAGTGTGTTCCAAGTCCTCAATGATGCCCAACAATTGTATGTAGAAAACGTTATAATACAAATTAATAAAAATTATTTTACATCTACCAGGTGATACAGCGGGACACCAACTTGCGGATAAGTATTACTAAAATACACACATTAGGGCCCATAAACGCTCTTACTTACAATATCAGGTCGATGAAACCTCGCTGGGATCAATTTAGCTTGAAATAAGTGAAAGTTTGCCTACAAGGGATTTTGTTTGTAGATGAATTTCAGGGATAATTAAGCATGGGCGGAAAATCCGTTACGCTCGCGGATTTTGCGGATTTTCGGTAAATTCGCAATCCGCGAACGCTCGCGAATTTACTGAAAATCCGCAAATTCGCACGCAGCGGATTTTTTTTTTTCTTGGTGATACAATTTTGCGGCGCGCAGCGTTTCCTTACCGTCATTCAGCGTTTGCCGCGTTATTTTTCTTAATATTTTGCGAGTGCTGTGCCATTTTGGATCTTGCAGCGGGATCCCGCGGGAATTTGGCGAGCGCGATTACATAATCGCGGCTTGCCAACTTGCACAGCGAGAGTTTGTCAACGCGAGTACGCCGTGATCAAGTATTGTGGTACTTCGCAATTGCGAGCTTGGAGATGCGGCGAGCAGCAACAATCTCGCACTCGCGAAAATACAAAATTTGCAATTCTGCACAAGAAATCCACCAGCAAGCAGCATAAACCTTCTGGAAATGATGATTTTTATCTGAATAACTCCTCAGGTTGACATTTGCCTGCACTTTTTTTGCAAGGAGTCCATTTTGGGGAGGGGGGGTGGTCGGAAGGAGATGCCCCACAGTCTTCAACTTCCTGTTCCTGTCCAGCAGGCTCCTCCCAGTGCTTTGTCCATCTCCTGGTCACTTTTCATTTGGATCTGGAGCTGGAAGGATTACTTTTTGTGCATGCTGCTGGATATTTGGATTTGAGGCCTTTTTGACTTTCTTTGGATCACTTTTGGATAAGAAATTTCACAAGTAAGTTTGTTTGGGGCATTTAAGTTGCTGCAACTACAATTTTGGAATTTTCGATTTTTGGGCTGTTTTGGGGCTTTTTGCCCAGGGGTACTCAGTGGTGGGTGCACTGAGTCTTTCTGTGGGGTGTTTTGAATTTAAACATCATGGAGGGGCTGGATGGCTTGGGATTGTGCTGATTTTTCTGTGATTTTCGTTTTTTTGGCCTGTTGTGGACAGGCCATGTGGTTGGGGGCCATTTTGAGTGCTGCTACAGGCCCTGGCCATGTGCTGTGAGGGAGGGGGCCATTTTGAATGCAGGCAGTGTTCTCAGGCCTGCACCCATGTTGCCTAGCTTTCATCCATTATGCCCAGGGGTAGTGAGTGGTGCATGGGCCTATTCTTTCTGTGGGTTGTCTTGAATTTAAAAATCATGGAGGGGCTGGATGGCTTGGGATTGTGCTGATTTTTCTGTGATTTTCGTTTTTTTGGCCTGCTGTGGCCTTTTCACCAGGGGTAGTGAGTGGTGCATGGACCTAGTCTTTCTGTGGGTTGTCTTGAATTTAAACATCATGGAGGGGCTAGATGGCTTGGGATTGTGCTGATTTTTCTGTGATTTTCGTTTTTTTGGCCTGTTGTGGCCTTTTCACCAGGGGTAGTGAGTGGTGCATGGGCCTAGTCTTTCTGTGGGTTGTCTTGAATTTAAACATCATGGAGGGGCTGGATGGCTTGGGATTGTGCTGATTTTTCTGTGATTTTCGTTTTTTTGGCCTGTTGTGGACAGGCCATGTGGTTGGGGGCCATTTTGAGTGCTGCTACAGGCCCTGGCCATGTGCTGTGAGGGAGGGGACCATTTTGAATGCAGGCAGTGTTCTCAGGCCTGCACCCATTTTGCCTAGCTTTCATCCATTATGCCCAGGGGTAGTGAGTGGTGCATGGGCCTAGTCTTTCTGTGGGTTGTCTTGAATTTAAACATCATGGAGGGGCTGGATGGCTTGGGATTGTGCTGATTTTTCTGTGATTTTCGTTTTTTTGGCCTGTTGTGGACAGGCCATGTGGTGGGGGCCATTTTGAGTGCTGCTACAGGCCCTGGCCATGTGCTGGGAGGGAGGGGGCCATTTTGAATGCAGGCAGTGTTCTTAGGCCTGCACCCATTTTGCCTAGCTTTCATCCATTATGCCCAGGGGTAGTGAGAGGTGCATTTGCCTAGTCTTTCTGTGGGTTGTCTTGAATTTAAACATCATGGAGGGGCTGGATGGCTTGGGATTGTGCTGATTTTTCTGTGATTTTCGTTTTTTTGGCCTGTTGTGGACAGGCCATGTGGTTGGGGGCCATTTTGAGTGCTGCTACTGGCCCTG
The DNA here is from genome assembly GCF_964263255.1 of Lissotriton vulgaris. NCBI lineage: Eukaryota > Metazoa > Chordata > Amphibia > Caudata > Salamandridae > Lissotriton > Lissotriton vulgaris. The sequence goes on from NC_141695.1 coordinate 991,029,106, forward strand.
GCCATGTGCTGGGAGGGAGGGGGCCATTTTGAATGCAGGCAGTGTTCTTAGGCCTGCACCCATTTTGCCTAGCTTTCATCCATTATGCCGAGGGGTAGTGAGTGGTGCATGGGCCTAGTCTTTCTGTGGGTTGTCTTGAATTTAAACATCATGGAGGGGCTGGATGGCTTGGGATTGTGCTGATTTTTCTGTGATTTTCGTTTTTTTGGCCTGTTGTGGCCTTTTCACCAGGGGTAGTGAGTGGTGCATGGGCCTAGTCTTTCTGTAGGTTGTCTTGAATTTAAACATCACGGAGGGGCGGGATGGCTTGGATTGTGCTGATTTTTCTGTGATTTTCGTTTTTTTGGCCTGTTGTGGACAGGCCACGTGGTTGGGGGCCATTTTGAGTGCTGCTTCAGGCCCTGGCCATGTGCTGTGAGGGAGGGGGCCATTTTGAATGCAGGCAGTGTTCTCAGGCCTGCACCCATTTTGCCTAGCTTTCATCCATTATGCCCAGGGGAAGTGAGTGGTGCATGGGCCTAGTCTTTCTGTGGGTTGTCTTGAATTTAAACATCATGGAGGGGCTGGATGGCTTGGGATTGTGCTGATTTTTCTTTTGATTTTCGTTTTTTTGGCCTGTTGTTGTGGCCTTTTCACCAGGGGTAGTGACTAGTGAGTGTTGCATGGGCCTAGTCTTTCTGTGGGGTGTCTTGAATTTAAACATCATGGAGGGCATGGGATTGTGCTGATTTTTCTGTTTTTTTTTCTGATTTTTTTGGGGTGTATAACTGAACTGATGTTCCTCTGTCTTCCATTGCTTTTAGGTGCACATGACTCAAGAGAACCACCAGTGCCAGGAAGAAGTCCTGCAGCGGTGTGTGTGTGCAGCATAACGTCACGCGACGTCACGTCTGGCCACAGACAACTCTGCAACTCGTGCAACTGCGGCCTGCTGTTCTGACCTGCTCTGAAGAAGATGGCCCCAAAAAATTTTCTCCGTAGCTCCTCTAGCAAGAAAGTTGCCAGTAAGGAGCAGAAGAAGCAAGTTACCAAGGAGGCTGGTGTGCTGGCCGCCGCGTTTTTTGGGAGTAAAAAAAAAAGTACGCCTGCAGCAGCAGCGGGATCTGCTGGGGACCAAGCTGGGAGCAGCACCCCCGCTCCATTGGGCAAAGTGCCTCCACCACCACCACGCCAACTTAAGTCAAAGCCCTTGAGTGCTGCAGGAGCAGTCAGTGTACTTCTTCAATCACCATCGACCAGTGATGTTGGCTCATCGCAAGAAAGTAGCAGCAATGTCCCTGAATCAACACAGGTTGTTGTAACTCATCTGACAAGTGTTGAACAACCACAGCCGCAACAACAACCACATGTGCAAGTACAAGCCAAGTACATGTGGAAGGAGAGGCAGCGCAAGGAGATGTGCTAGCAGAGGTGCATGGAGGGTCACAAGTGCCCACAATAGTTGTTCCTCCCGAAGTAGGGGCACATCAGGAAATCGACAATCAAACCGAGGTATCATTTGAGGAAGCCACTCCTCCTGATGATCATTCATTGTCTTCCACATCCCTAGCAAGGAAAAGATCAAGGGGGTGTCTACATCTTCTTCAAGCCCACCTCCTTCTGATGATCTGGATGAAGATTGGGAACCATCACGGCCGTCTGAGAGTGAGGCACACCATGTTCTGACAAAGGTACCTAAGCGTAAAAGGAAGGTCGTCGAAAAACTCATAGCTATGGAGTGTGATGAGGCTCAACAAGAAGTGAAGGATACTGCTGCTGATGAAGCCTCTCACGACGATGAGCCAGTCATCATAAAGGTCACTGCAGCCCCAGCGGGCATGCAGCAAAGAGACATTTTGACCCTAGCCCGAGAAGCTGCTGAGCGTGATGATGATGTCGACGAGGCGGCAATGGAAACACAACAATCATTGGAGTTAACTAGTACACCAACACCTACCGCTTCCATATTTCTTCCTCGCAAGAAGGGACCTCCATCCACCTCGACCTCAATTAGTGGTGGTGAAAGTGCAAAACGTACTGAAGTTCGGCAATCCACATCCTCCACTTCATCTGGCATTAGCAGCAGGACCACAACCACCAGTATCGCTGCCTCCTCCGGCCCCCAAAGACATTTCAAGTCTGCAGTTTGGGACTTCTTTAGTGTTTGCCCAAAAAAGGAAAACGTAGCCATTTGTAGCATTTGTAAGCTTCGAGTTAGTCGTGGTAAGTTTGGTACCAACTATGATACCGGAGCCCAGAGAGGTCATCTTAAGAGACAGCACGCTGTCCAATGGTTTGCGCACCAACAGGCGATCAAGGAAGCCCGAATTGCACGTAATGAAAATGTTGATGTTTCATCTGATGATGACGAGGAGGAAGAAGACGTGTCAAACACTTCACTTACACCAAGTACCCCTGTCAGCAGCACACCCCATGTGAGCCACACTAAGAGTGTGGGAGAGAGTGATACACCAATGCGAAAAAGTTCATCAGCGAGCGTAACTGGGTCGAAGATATCATCATCATCCTGTAAATCCTTGGTCCAGGGCAACATTAAAAAGATGTTGTTTACAGAAGCGCAATATGAACGCAACCCCCCACTGACGCGTCTGTATAACACTAAGCTGGCTAAAATGCTAGCTCTGGACCTTCTCCCTTTTTCTTTTGTAGAAGGGGTTGGTTTTCTAGAATTAGTGGCAGCGCTCTGTCCTAAATGGAAGGTTCCTAGACGGTTCTATTTCGCCCGAGTTGCGGTTCCAGCACTACATGAAGATGTTCTGGAGGTGATTGGGGCAGCTTTGCAGAAGAGTGCTGTTCACACTATACATCTGACAACAGACATGTGGACCAGTGGTGCAGGCGCTGATTACATGTGCATCACTGCACACTGGGTCTCTTTTTCAGGGGTTAAAGCAAAGCTAAACGCAGGTGTTGACCCGGACCAAGTTTTTAAAGCTGCTCGGAAACATGCAACACTAGCCATGTTTGGTTTGGAGAAACGTCACACAGCAGAAAACATTTTGTATGTGTTTAACACAAAGGTCCTTGACTGGCTGTCCCCAAAAAAACGCCAGATTGGTTATGTTTCCACGGATAATGGCGCCAATGTAGTTAAGGCCATGGAGCTGGGTGAATATTTCAGAGTGCCGTGTTTTGCGCACTGTATAAACCTGGTTGTCAAAAAATTCTTCAGTGATAATGACAGTGCAGCGTACAGAGTAGTGGACACCTGCCGAAAAATGTGCAACCATTTCAGCCATTCTTTTAAGGCCCGGAAGCATCTGAGGAGCCTGCTATATGAACGTCGAATGCCAGTGAAAGCACTCATCCAGGAGGTGGCAACACGTTGGAACTCAACCTTCTACATGCTTGAGCGTCTGTATGAGCAGTATACAGTACTCGATCACTATTTCTTAACACAGGGTACAGCTCAGAAGGAGGACCTGAGGATGGGTGCGGCGCAATGGGACATAGTTAAAAGCCTGACACGCATGCTTCGTCCTTTTGAGTTCTTCACGCGTGCAGTCAGCAAGGAGGACTGTAATTTGGGAAAAGCTATCCCATTGTTGTACATGCTGGAGCACCAACTGAAGGAGGTGTGTTCTGTGTTTCAAAAAGATGAAAAAAAACCAGACCCTTTTGTTCTGGCGGAGAAATTATTAGCGCGCCTACAAGGTAATGAACGTCTTAAAATGATCCACTCAAACCAGCATTACATTTGTGCTACTATTCTGGATCCACGCTACAAAAAGGCGCTGGCATGCCAAGCATTCTTTCCTTTTGCTGATGAAGATGTTACAAAGTACAAACAGTGGCTAGCCTCCTCAGCCAAGAGGTTTGAAAGAGAACGGCAGAAAATTGAAGGAAAAGGCAGTACATGAGCATCAGCAGGCCATCCCCAGTCACAACAATCCACTTCTGCACCTGTGGCTGCGGCACAAGTGAACTCTCAGCCGTTAAAGACACCGGCAACCGGATCATCTGCACCACCAGACACAACAGTAACATTGGAGGCTGAAGAGAATTGGCTAGCTCGGCTTGGGTTTGGTTCTCAAAAGGTCACAGCAACAGCTAAGCAAAGTGGAGGAACCTTGGAGGAGCACCTTGAGTCGATGGTGAAGGACTATCTGAATGACTCAACAGAGGTCTATATTAATGCTCACCCATTGGCGTATTGGCATGGGAAAAAATAATTTTGGCCACAGCTCTCCAACCTGGCTTTAAACTACTTGTCTTGCCCACTCGCAAGCGTGTCTTCTGAATGTGTTTTTAGTGCTGCTGGTGGCATTGTAACTTCCAAACGGAGCCGCCTCTCGCCCAAAAATGTGGAGAGGTGAACAATGATCAAGATGAATCAGCACCTCATATCACTAGATTACAGAGTACGAGAAAGCACGCTGGATGAAGACGAGGTGGACAGCAACATAGATGAGGGAATTTCTTCTCTGTCAGGTGACACTGAGCTCACCCTGCCTGAATTCGCAGAGTATGATGACAAAGCCTTATTCTTATTCATGGACCGTGACACTGAGCCCTGAAAATGAGACAATGAATCAATAACTTTCTTTTTCGTCCTTATTCACTTTTATTCCTGTGTGTATGTCTTTCTTTGTTGTGCACAGTTAATATATTTCAAACTTTAATCACCTAATCACAAAAACAAGCCCATCAGCAGAACTGTCTTCACTTGTTTGCTTATTGATTTGAAGGTGCTGCAGTCTGCATTCCTCAGGTTCACAAGTTCAGAAGAACATGCTCCTCTATCCTCCTCCTCCAGACTCCTATTTCCATCAAAGCAGAGGGCTGGTTTACGCCCAATGAAGAAATACTCAGCACTTGTGGGGGTGTTCTACTTCTTTGCGGGTGAGTTGACGGCTCTGGGGCCATTGCTGGGAAGCTCTAATACCGGATAAAAGTGGTTTGGACCAAATCCGAGGCGGAAATCTTTGGGTGTTTTTGCTGACTTGCTTGCCTTTGAGGTGCTCTTTGGGGGGTTCCGGCTGTTTGTGGGTGAGTTTCGGGGTCTGGGAGCACTGCTGGGACACTCTAATCTTGATTGCATTTGCTTTTCAGGAAATCCGTGGTGGTAAACTGGAGTTATGGCCTAGCTACACAGCGCGTTTGGACCGAAGGCCGAGAAATATTGTAAGTATGAGATTTTCCTTTTGGGGTGTTTGGGGGTGTTGTGCTTTTTAGCGGGTGGGTTGGCGGGTCTTGGGGCATTCCTGGGAAGGTCTAATACCGGATAGAAGTGGTTGGGACAAAATCCACGCTGATTTTTTTTGTTGCTATTTCTGACATTTTGCTCAATGTAGCGTTTTTGAGGGACTATTTGGGGGGCTTCCTGGTGTTTGTGGGTGGGTTTCGGGGTCTGGGAGCACTGCTGGGACACTCTAATCTTGATTGCATTTGCTTTTCAGGAAAACCGTGGTGGTAAACCGGAGTTATGGCCTAGCTACACAGCGCGTTTGGACCGAAGGCCGAGAAATATTGTAAGTATGAGATTTTGCTTTTGGGCTGTTTGGGGGTGTTGTGCTTTTTGGCGGGCGGGTTGGTGGGTCTTGGGGCATTCCTGGGAAGGTCTAATACCGGATAGAAGTGGTTGGGACAAAATCCATAAGGAAAAGCCTTTTGGCACTTTTTGTAACTTAGGGTTCGTTAGGGTTAGCCCTAGCAACAGGATTGCATGTGTTTTGGGGTGTTCTAGATTTTTGCAACTGAGTTCTGGGGTCTTTGAGCTCTCGTGAGAATGTGTAATTTTGGTTGCAAGTCATTTGAAGAAAATCCATGGTATGAAAGGGGGGATTTGGCATAGTTAAAGAAAGCCTCTGCCACTATTCTTAACTTAGGGCTCGTTAGGGTTAGCAGTATTTCTATTGCATGTGTTTGGGTGGGGGGGGTTTCGAGTCTTGGAGCGATGCTGGCTATAGATACTTTTGCTTGCTTGCAAGTGGTTTGAATACAATCCACGGTGGGTAAGGGGGTATTTGGGCCTACTTTTACTTTCGAAGTACGTTTTGTCACCAGTTTTCTGCTAGGCCTCGTTTTTTGAGATCTGATTGGGGGTCTTCTACATTTTTGCAACTGGCTTTAGTAAGGGTCTGGGTGGAAGCACTGCTGGGAAGGTCTAATTTTACTCTAAAACACAGTTTACAGTACACCTAGCTTGAGGGGAAAGATCCGCTAAATTAATTCGCCCATACTTATTTATCCTTGAAAAGGTAACTCAGACAGAGTACGCACTTTCAAAAATGTTGTACTGTCTATTAGGAAAATCAAAGTGTGACTTTTTGCACTACACAGCGTACATACCTTATATTTATTTATCAGTGCTGTTTTTCGTTCAATAATTACAGGCCGGTTTTCAGTCTGCAATGGGGAAAAAAGGATGGAGTCAGGCTTCACATTAGCGAGCCGCAATTCAGCATCCGCCAGGCAGGCAGTGTACAGGGTGTCTTCTGGTCACCAACATTGATGGACAAAGCGTCAGCTGGAATGGAGGAGTGCCGCTAATAAGAGGAATTGTTTGCTGCATGCAACTTACTTACCAAATTCAACAGGACAACTACAACAATACAGATACAGTATCCATTATTTTATTCAATGAGTGTGTGTGGCTGCATTTCTTGGATCTCTCTCTGCTTCTAAATTGATCCCTACAGCCATTCTATATGTTTTACTTCGGCTATTTTTTTAACCTAATTTAATGTAGCCCTGTACTGTCGCATTCTGGCATTCACGGTTGTCGAAAGTACTACTTACTTTTCTGTAACAAGCATTCAGTAGTGCATGCACTTCCTTTATGTCACGTAAAAGATTTATATTTAGCTTTGTAACTAAAAATTTCTTTATGTTCAATTATTGTTTGTCCATGCTGTGCTTTTTTTTTTCTCTCAACAAAACCTACCCAAAAAGAAACCCCCATTCCTATCCATTTTACAAACCCTAACCCTTTTCCCCCGGGTTGTGTGGTTTTGCTTGATGTGTGACTAACTGACATCAATAATTCCACACACTTGCTGGGGGAGATAAGGTCATAGCAACAGGCTGGTGAAGGAATCCGAGGATATATTCTAGACTTACTCAGCTTCAGTACTATTTCTTGTAGTATAAGCCAATGTCAAAGAAATCCTACGCAAGTACAAGTTATACTATAAATACTTTACCATTTGTTAGGCTACATTGTGGCACTGTTGTAGTCTAGTGTACTGTCACCTGCTATATTCTCTATCGTACCGTTGTAATGCTACAGTAAGGACAAACCAGGTTTCATTTTCTTTTTTTCCATAGCCATGCAACTGCCACTGTGTCACACCACTAGTACCACCACAAGGAGGAGGAAAATTCAGCCGCCCTGGATTACAACCTTAATCGCAATTTCCCGTGGAGCCAGCCCTGGGCCTAGCCCTACTTTCAAACAGAAATTACAGGTAAGATAAGCGTTTGGTTGGAGGTAGTATAATGGAGTATTAGGAGAGACGAGAGATTGACGGTAGTACTACTAATATCCTAGGACTATTCAGGAAAACAAACGCAGTAAAAAACAGGTATGGTCAGATAAAGTTTCAAAAAGTATATCTTTATAGCCCTAACAAAATAATCTCCTGCAAGACCCTCCCTAACCCCAACGATTGTCCTTCAAAAGTCCCCAAAAACCCAACTTTCAATTCCCACCCCCCAAAAGTCTCTAAAAAAGGGGCAAGGGACACTATGGCAGGGTGCTGTTGACTTTAGCAGCCAGGGCATCATGCTCCTTGCGGAGAGTGGCATGTTCGAAGCGGAGGCCCTCCACCAAGTTCTTATAGTTGAGGACCTCCTGCTCCAGGTAGGACAGTCTGAGGGATAAGCTGCGCCGGCGTGCCTTGCAAATCCTGTGGGGGGCAGCTGCTGTCTTTGCTGCTCGGCGGTGGCGTATGGCTTTGGTAGCCCGGCTCCGTACCGCTGGAGCACTGCGCTGGCTGGCAGCCCACACGGAGGAGGATGCAGCTGTCCCAGTGGACGTTGTTGTATTACCAGACTGCGTCTCCTCCTCCTCCAGGGCCACCAGCTGCCGATATTCAGCGACAGTGGCATCCAGCCTCCGTTGCCGGGCCATTCGAGCCAGCTCCTTCCTCCTTGATGGTCTCTTGGATTTGGAAGGAGCAACTACATGAAGAAAGAAAGACATAGTCTGTAACCAATGCTCCTTAAGATTAACACAAAATGATTGAGCAGAAAGTTGTCACAGTACAAGTAGCAAATTGAAAGCACAGTACATAACTATTGAGGACAGTATCTATGTAACCTCCGACTTCTTCATCCTTGCTCTAACATTAGTGGGATTTTAAGGAACAAATTCTACGAGCACTATGGACTTCCATTACAGTCGACTATGACAGTACACCAGTCTTATTCTTCTTGTTCTCTCTTGTTTAGGAAAATTGGTACGTTATCTTATGCAAGCCGGCATAATTCCAGCGCAGTGAACTGCACCCGAGGAAAACAGACGCACACCATGGTGAGTGAGACAGACTTGCGTTACTGTACCGGTCCAGTACATGCAGGTGGTGAAGCTCTTACTTTTCTATTACGGCTGGCACTGAGAATACTCTGTTAAAAGGGCTACTGCTTAATTAATTTAGCTTTCACCCTACAGTGCAAATGAGTATTAGAAAAGGAAAATGAAGAAGCTAAATAATCTGATTATCTATCACTTCACATGGGATGTATGTGATGACATATGGGATGACTTTAGGTGCTTTGCTTATTATTGAGTGAACAGTGATACACCCACACATGAATGACGTACTACTACTAAACTAAAGTTATTAAGAGAGGTAGGGAGTGTCCACCGTAATAACCGGATATATGCTGTGCTTGCAGTTGCAATACAAACTACTGCTACTATTCATGGTAGTATTTGGACAAAATTACAACTTCTTTTCCTTGCCTTTCCTATACTGGAACGGACGTGCGGGTGCGGTGTTACATGCTCTTCAAAGTAACACTTAGTTCATCCAGTGACTGTCTACTCTCTCTAGATACACATATGCTATCTAAGAGTCAGATAGTACCATTAATGATCCAGGCATCCATCCATTCAAAGTATATGCACACATACAGTTTCTGTTTCACCCACCCAGGCTGTTCTCCTTCCACCCATCCTTGCTTCATCATTCACCCAGCCATGCACCATACCATATTCTTTCCTTCCCAACCACCTCGGGGACCAAGCAAACACATATCATTCTTCTTTTCCAGTCATCATTACATTTCTCGTCCTTCCACACTTACTTACACCCTTCTTTTGCTTTTCGTTCATCCCATCCATCAAGTTCATCTCAGATCTGATTGGGATTCTTCTCGCCAAAAACTTCACAGCTAAGTCGAAGTACATTTAGAGGAGGCTACTACCTGGTTTATTTATAATACACCCGTGCAGAAAGCACACTCTGCAGTCTTCAATCTCAATGAGTAAGGAATATATAGCTTACCTCTGCCCGCCACCACCGTGTCATCCCCCATACAATGGTCCGGCACTTCCACCGCCTCCTCCCCAGAGTTGTCCTCCTCGTCCAATGCCACCACCATCTCCGCGCTGGCCCCGCCTCCAGATGTTCCACCTACAAAGTACATTTAATAATGTTAGAATACATCACTCACTACTATATAATATTTGGTCTAGGAGGAAGAAAGAAATGTGAAAAAAACAGTACATAATTTAATAATTTGTGACTGTCTACTCTAAAGTAAAAATGTCCCTTTTTCCAGGGAAGGCTGTTGTCTTGCTGCACTTTTTGGCACAACTGATGAATGCTTGCTTTTTATTTTTAACACGTACCACTTTTTCTCCTAACAGACAGAAGCTTGACTTCTAAGAACACGAGCAGGATCAAGTTCAAACCAGGTGAGAGCTTGGCTCGACCACAAGAAATGTGTCCAATTAATCGTCAGCACTAAGCACTTTTCCATTTTCAGTTAAACGTTTACTTTTATGACAAACTTGATTTTAATAAATGTGTTTACTTTTAATAAAGCTTTTAAACTTAAATAGACTCCGTGGTTTTTGGTCCTCCAGACTATAGTGGATGAGCTAAAGGTTTTGCAATTTTTTCAAGCATTAGTCTGTGCCTCTGACATCATTGGGGAATATTCATAATCATCGGTGACTTTGGGATCTAAATGTCTCTGCCACACTATCTAGTCAGTAAGGAGATTGGGGGTTCAACTACAAAGTCTGTTATCACTGAGGTATGTGGAAAGTCTAACAGCACCTATTATAATTGATAAGCTAAGCAATGCATTATTTAGTGTCCATAGTTCTGTTTGTGCAGATTTGTCCCTGCAACACTAGTAGAATGGATTGTCCTCCTATCCAAACCAAAAGTAAAGTAGTATCTTATTCTTTCTTGGTGGTCATTCACCTTTTTATTGTTGGCAATTGTCAAAGCATAAACATTTAGTAGACTTGAAAAGACATTATGGACAATCCCAGAGGACTGCACTCTGTGCATAGAGCTATTGCTGACTAGAATGGGAGTCCAATGGAATTGCCAAATGTGCAAACTTAGTTAGCTACACAGACAGACTAATAAGAATAATCTAGTAATACCACACGGAGTCATAGTCGAGGCAGGATAAGAATTTAGATCCAGTCTACAAGAATATCAAAGACGATTTAGAAAAAATCGAATGAGGAATGCTGGGAAAAAATAAGTACTCTATATTAAAATTAAAACTTACTGGGGCCAGCAAAGGAGCCCTCGCCTGCCCGATCCTGGCCTGCATCCTCAACAGCACCCTCCTCCTCCTCCTCCTCCTGTGTCCTCCTCTTGCCCCTGGGGGAAGCTGATGTACAACATGAAAGAAAGAAAAACAGAAAACATGGATGATATTTGTCAACCAAATCAAACATTTCAAAAGAACTAACAAAATATTTTGGCGAAATAGCAAATAGACAACTATTCAACAGGATATATTATTGACCAATCTCATGTGGTCTACTACGTTATTAGTATTGCTTGATTTGCGGACCGTCAAATTGTAAACTTCTTATGTAACTCACTACACAAAGTACTAAAAAGGTTTGCCTAGGATTGGCAGGCAGAAGTTCGCAGCACTCGAAGTGACAGCCAAAGTCCACCGTGATTGCAGATCAGCGACAACACTAAAGTTTCCTACTACATTAACCAGTCATTAAAATACTCAAACTATCAATCCACCACCACTATTTCTTCTTATCGCCATGTGTACAAAGGAAGGACTGGACTTGAGTCTGTAGGGGCTGATTTAGAAGCCCCTTACGGCTCTTTTGCTCCATTGTTGCGTGACTTTTGTGACGCAGCGGCAGCACAAAAGAGGCGCAATGGTGCGGCGTATATTAACAACGTGACGCATATGGGAGATGCATCACGTTGTAAAGCCCTGCGCCATCAGGGGACGTTCCGGCGCAAGGGAGGGCGTTCCTGCGCAGGAACGCATCCTAAAAGTGGCTGAGGGAAATCTACAAGATTTCAATCACTCACTTTAACGACAATGATGCGTGACTCAAACCCTGCGCCTGCTTGAAGCAGACGTACGGCTTGACGCAGCTTTGGGGAGATAGGGCACCCCAGAGCATTGATGGAGCTGCGCCATCGTTGCAACGCAACTCCAGCAATGCGCCGCCCTTACGGCTCAGATGCGTAACGCTTTGGTGACGTTTTGCGCCCATGGTGCGTCGCATTGTAAATACGGCGCACCATGGGTGATAGTGGCGTGGCGCACAATTACTGGCGCATCCCTGCTACTTTGCAGGGATGCGCCGGTAATTAAACATCTGAACCTTAGTGTGTAGCATTACGCAGTTCTTTAAACTACACTCATACATAATTTCAATGGCCAATGAAATGAACACAAAATCGGAAACAAATAAGCATAGTAGCAACACTACTGAGAAGGAGAGCAGTGCACCTGAAATGCACAGAAGATTTTGAAATATAATATACCTACAATGTAATGAGCAGCATTATTGCTCTTGGTAAAAAAAAAATAATTGCAATATAATAACACAGCAGGAGAAAACATAGTAAAGAAATAGCTACTACTACTACTACTCACCAAGCCCGGGGATCTCGAGGCCAAGCAGGTCGAGCAGATCTCGTTCACGGGTCAGGACATCCGACCAGCGGTGGGTGGCCTGGTTGTAGGTGCGCCGGACCCGAGAGTGGTGGTACATGGCCCGGCACACCTTATCCCACCGCTTCCGGCGATCCCGCATCCCCTATCCGCCTCCGATCTTGCCGCCTGCCATTATGGTCCTGGGGAGGTGGCACTGTACATAGAACAGTAGTGCACCCACCTCCTCCGGGCTGAAAATCTCCCGGGGTGCGACTGTCTCCCCCCTCAAACGCCCGCACGGGAGCCGGGCACTGGGTGCGGGACCCTTCCCCTTCTCGGGATGCTTACCGGCTCCCTTCACCATGGTCTGGGTGGAAAGGAATAAATAAAATAGAATAGGGAAGAGAAGGAAAGAAAAGAGTTTAAAAAAGTAGTTTAAAATTAACAAAAAGTAGCAGTAAACACAAAAATATAGGGCTAGAAAAATAGAGGGGTAGATAATAAGTAAAATAGATAAAAAAAAACTTCAAACAAGCAAAGGATGGCACAGATTGAGAGAGGATACAAGAAGCATGCCCAGAACCATAGCAATGAATGAGAAACAAGATGGCCGCGCCCGTTCACTACTGCGCGGGTAAGTTCGCGCGAGATGTTCCTCGCGAACACTTGCAAAATTGTACTTGCGAGCCGCACACTTTGCGAGATTACACTTCGCGCCCGGAAACGGAAATACGTCATGCAAACAAGATGGCCGCGCCCTTGAACGACCGCGAGGGTAACTTCGCGCCTTGCGCTACAAGCGGCTCGCGAAAACGCACAAAACCTTGCGAACTAACACGCCGCAAAAAAAGAAATCGCATATTCGCACAAATTTGCGGCTTCCGAATCCGATCACGCGCGTGTTCGCACCCCGCGAATCCCGCGAAATTGCAGAAAAACGAGTTTTGCAGAACTGAAAGCAATCGGCAGGTGCAAGAGTTCAAACTCATCATTAGTAACAATTCACTGTAGTGCTTCCTGACTGGGGACCCTCCAGAGTTCAGTTGCTAGTTGCAACAATTGTATGACCCTGCTCTGACCCTCACAGCAGGCTCATAGAATAGCTAGAAGTAGGCCACAAAGGTCCTGGAAAAAATAATTGCACTGCAACAGAAAGCAAATTACTGATAAGGAAGCAGGTGCCAGACCTGGAATTCTAAAACAGTGACACATTAATAAACTAACCCCAAATTAATTCATGTCAGTTGAAGGAGGGCAGGTGTGCTTGCTTTTCCCACCCCCTTTTCTGAATCATTTTTGTCCACCATAAGCGTGGAAGGGTATACTCAGATGCGAGTCCCTAGCTCATTGCACCATCAGGATTCAAGCAAGCCGGGCCGAAGACGGCTGAAATGCCAGAAACCGGTCCCCGGTAGCTTGTTTCCTTCCCAGTATAAGAATTGGCTTGGTAGTTTGGTCTGCCCTGTTCCCATGATGCACTGAGCCAGGGTCAGACTAATTTGCATATAGCCAAGTTCTGAGCTGGGATGGTGCAGTGAGCTAAAAAACGGTGATGTATCAAGCCCTGATCTTTGGACTGGGTAAGAGTGGTCTGCTTAATTCAGACACTGTGTTCATCAACACCCCCTTTTCTGAATCATTTTTGTCCACGATAAGCGTGGAAGGGTATACTCAGATGTGAGTCCCTAGCTCATTGCACCATCAGGATTCAAGCAAGCCGGGCCGAAGACGGCTGAAATGCCAGAAACCGGTTCCCGGTAGCTTGTTTCCTTCCCAGTATAATAATTGGCTTGGTAGTTTGGTCTGCCCTGTTCCCATGATGCACTGGGCCAGGGTCAGACTAATTTGCATATAGCCAAGTTCTGAGCTGGGATGGTGCAGTGAGCTAAAAAACGGTGATGGATCAAGCCCTGATCTTTGGACTGGGTGAGAGTGGTCTGCTTAATTCAGACACTCTGTTCATCACCAACCCCCTTTTCTGAATCATTTTTGTCCACCATAAGCGTGGAAGGGTATACTCAGATGTGAGTCCCTAGCTCATTGCACCATCAGGATTCAAGCAAGCCGGGCCGAAGACGGCTGAAATGCCAGAAACCGGTCCCCGGTAGCTTGTTTCCTTCCCAGTATAAGAATTGGCTTGGTAGTTTGGTCTTCCCTGTTCCCATGATGCACTGGGCCAGGGTCAGACTAATTTGCATATAGCCAAGTTCTGAGCTGGGATGGTGCAGTGAGCTAAAAAACGGTGATGGATCAAGCCCTGATCTTTGGACTGGGTGAGAGTGGTCTGCTTAATTCAGACACTCTGTTCATCACCAACCCCCTTTTCTGAATCATTTTTGTCCACCATAAGCGTGGAAGGGTATACTCAGATGTGAGTCCCTAGCTCATTGCACCATCAGGATTCAAGCAAGCCGGGCCGAAGACGGCTGAAATGCCAGAAACCGGTCCCCGGTAGCTTGTTTCCTTCCCAGTATAAGAATTGGCTTGGTAGTTTGGTCTTCCCTGTTCCCATGATGCACTGGGCCAGGGTCAGACTAATTTGCATATAGCCAAGTTCTGAGCTGGGATGGTGCAGTGAGCTAAAAAACGGTGATGGATCAAGCCCTGATCTTTGGACTGGGTAAGAGTGGTCTGCTTAATTCAGACACTCTGTTCATCACCACCCCCTTTTCTGAATCAGTTTTGTCCACCATAAGCGTGGAAGGGTATACTCAGATGTTAGTCCCTAGCTCATTGCACCATCAGGATTCAAGCAAGCTGGGCCGAAGACGGCTGAAATGCCAGAAACCGGTCCCCGGTAGCTTGTTTCCTTCCCAGTATAAGAATTGGCTTGGTAGTTTGGTCTTCCCTGTTCCCATGATGCACTGGGCCAGGGTCAGACTAATTTGCATATAGCCAAGTTCTGAGCTGGGATGGTGCAGTGAGCTAAAAAACGGTGATGGATCAAGCCCTGATCTTTGGACTGGGTAAGAGTGGTCTGCTTAATTCAGACACTCTGTTCATCACTACCCCCTTTTCTGAATCATGCTTTTCCCCCCCATCATCTACAGTGATGATGAACCAGAGGGTGGCATTGATGTAACAGAGGATGGCATGGGTGAAAGAGAGGGTGGCAGTGGTGAAACAGAGGGTGCTGGGAGGCTGTAATGATGAACCAGACGTAGAAACAACATAGTCGCGACCGTTGTGAGCCGACAAGTTCGCAATTGCGAACTAGTACCAAATCCTCACGAACTGGCAGAAACCCTTGCGAACACACAAAAAAAAATCCGCGAATTCGCCGTTTTTGCGGATTGCGAGTTCGCAAATTCGCAAAATTCACGAACGCCAGATTCTCAAAATTCACCCATGCTTAGAGATAATATATCATAAACATTTGTTTTAGTTCAACCCTGACTAGTGGTGAACTAAAGATCAATCTGGCAATAAAAGAATGATTTTGCTTACCAGATTTCTGTCATAAAAACATACATACGGGCACATGCATCATTTTGAATTGCATTCGCAAACGGCGCGAATCGCAATTTTCGGCCGTTTGCAAATGCAATTGAGAAAATTGGGATGCATCATGTTTTTCGCAATTTCAGAAATCACAATTATGTTGCGATTTCTAAAATTGCGATTGCATTTAAGAAATCGCAATTTTAGATTTCTTAAATGCAATGCATGAACATTTTAAATTTGCGAATTAGCAAATAGGTAGAGGTAAATTACCATGAAGTTGACCTTCATGGTAATTTGCGAAAACTTTCAAAAATGCACAAAAGTGCATTTTTTAAAGTTTCATTTTACACACACATGCCCTTGGGGCATGTGTGTGTGAAAAATGCACTTAAAGTAAAATTTCAGGGGTGCAGGGGGGGGGGTCCTTCTGACCCCCCCTCCGCTCTTGAAATTGCATTTTCAATTTGCGATTCGCAAATAGCGAATCACAAATTGAAAATGACTTCCCATTGATTCCTATGGGCCCCTAGGCCCATAGGAATCAATGGGAAGGAATTCCTTAATTGCGATTCGCAAATTGTGAAACGCAATTAAGGAAATATAAGAAATCAAAAAAAAATTGTGAATTCTTAATGCATAGCCTTTTGCGATTTCTTAATTGCGATTCCTTAATTTTCGCAATTAAGAAATCGCAAACGGCAACAATGATGCATGTGGCCGATTGAGTGTAACAGAAGGGGTAGACTTTACTTCAAACAAAACATAAATTTAATATATGAACAATTGAGAACTCGGGAGTAAGAAATTGAAATCAACCAGACATAGTTCTAGCGGTGACATAAATTTGCCTACAAAGGAAGTATGTATACATCTATTCTACAAATTTGTAGAGGGAAACAATCTGATTAAGCATGAGCGAATTTTGCGGATCTCACGTTCGCGAATTTTGCGGATTTGCGGATTCGCAATCCGCAAAATCCGCGAATTCCCGCGAATTTGCGGATTTTTTTTTTTTTGTGTTCGCCCGTGTTTCTGCCAGTTCGCGAGGGTTTTGTACACTTTCGCAAATTGCGAACTTACCTGTCGGGTCGCAAGTTTCGCGAACTTGTTGTTTCTACGTGTCCAGCCTGTTTGGGACACTCTTCTTCATCACTGCCACTCTCTGTCACCACTGCCACTCTCTGACTACTCATGCCACCCTCTGGCCCACCCATGCCACCCTCTGTTTCATCACCACACCCTCTGGTTGTCCAGTGTACATTATTTTCGGCAAAGCAAAGCACACCTTCCCTGCCTCAAGTGACCTGAATTAATTTGGGGCTGATTAATGTGTCACAGAATATTTTTTTAGCTGGCACCTGCTTCCTTAGTGCGCCCTGATTAGTGATCTTTTGCACTTGCTAAGTGCTTTCATTGTTGCAAAATTAGTTACAACACCTGCCCTGCCCCAACTGACAATAATGAATTAGGGGCTGATTAATGGATTTTAACTTCCAGCCTGGCTCCTGCTTGTCTCCCTTAGCTGTAATTCAGGACCTTTGTGGCATATGTGTAACTATTCTGAGGTTCAGAGCAGGGTCACATAATAGTTTCAACTGGCAACTGAACTCTGGAGGGGCCCCTCAGGAAGCACTACAGGAAATGGCTACTAATGATGAGCCTGAACTTTTGAACCTGGTAAATAGTTACTTTCAGTTTTGCTAAAATCGTATTTCTGCAATTTTGCACTTATTCGCGGGGCGCGAACTCGCGCGAACTCACGCGAACAGTGCGAGCAGTGCGAGCAAAATCCGCTGCTCGCGGATTTGCGGATTTTGCGGGAGATTCGCAAATCTCGCGGATTGCGGATTTCCCGAAAATCCGCAAAATCCGCGAGCGGAACGGATTTTCCGCCCATGCCTAAATCTGATACATCAGAGAAAATTCCTTCAAATCAACAAAAGAACATAGAAGCAGATGTCACAGTCGATGTTTTGGTCTGTGTTGGCGATAAGACCGTCAGACCATCTTCAGGACGTAAGGTTGAATAATATTCCTATATGTACAATGTAAATAAATATTTTTAAACATTGTCAGGATATTTAATCACTATGTCAAAAGAAGTGTAAGACGCACCCTTGTGAAAAGAAAGGATAAAACCAAGCTGACAAAGCAAGGAAATTACATCTCAACCCGAAAGTACTAGTAGTAGAGGGACCAAATCACCATGTAAAGTAAAAAGTATTTCTTTCTTACAGAGGAACAGTGCCCCTTAACAAACTTTTGATGCAATAAATATTGCTTACTTCAATGATTCCTTTTGATGAGCTAGGGAAGTCGAACGTATACTCCTTCAAGTTCGAAAGAATACTAGTGAAGAGATATGTATATTTCTAGGATTAAAACAAAAACATGTTTTCCCGGACATATTAAGGTTACTATAACCTAAGATATTCAAATAAACATTGTCTTTGATAGTCAGCGTTAGAGACTGTTGATAACTCAATGTTTTCTCCCTGATGAGAGCCATTAAATAATTTTGTAGTCTTGCCAACATATGCAGGTAACCGTGTCAAAGACACCCCGTTATCTATTACTACAATCTACTGTATTAATCATTGGTTGCCTAGACTTTGCACAACATGGAATTATTATTTCCAGTGGCATTGTGGAACATTATAGAGGTGGCAGTTAGAGAGTGTATTCGGGCAGCCTCCCAACAAAACTCAAGAAATGTACAAGTATCATGCTGTTGCAGTGTAATATGAAACTAGCTTTAATGCATTATTTGAAAAATAGTGTACATTAATCCATCTAAAAAATGATCTAAATGACTTGCCATCTTCATGATTAGCACTGTGCTTACCTCCCAATTGGGGAAAGCACAATGTGAGAGGGCACAAATGAATCAGCACCTCGGCATGTTAGATGTAATCAAGTCGCTATCGAGAGATCTAAAAGCGAACAGGAGGGGCTTTCTAAATGTCCGGTTTGCCTAACAAATCGAACCTTATTTAATTACTAAGCCCTTCCTTACATATGGATCTGTTTTAGTTGTTTAGTTATAGGTAATTATTCACAGAAATTATTCACCTGGTTTGTTTATTAAATTACCACAGACACAGTTTTAAATAAAAATTGTATCTGAAGTATTTTTAGTAAATCAATTACAATTACAGTGTTAACTCCAGCATTCTGAAGAGGTAAGATTCAGTTATCTTAATATATATTTTAATGATGAGTACCGCAGGAAAAGAGGATTGAGAGAAAAGGTACATTGACAAAATACACAGATTATATTTACCTAGGATGGTGCAAGATCAGACCCCTCTCGCCAAGAGTTTGGGCCCCTCGAAAATAACAGGTAAAAGGTCCAGGGCAGGATTTAAGACAGGACAGGTTACCTCGTCTGGATTTAACGCCAGCGTCAAACCCCTCTCTGATGCTAGTTTCCCTCCTCGAGTTTCTTCCGCAAATCTCATTCCTAGTTCTCTCACAACCTCGATTTTCTTCTGCAAATCTCGTTCCTAATTTTTATTGTGGAAATTCTAAGTCTGCTTTCAGGTAAATTGATCAGCAATGGGGCAGCATCTCTATATCTCAGCATTCTGGCAGAGATCAGGCTACTTCATTTAGCTAACTATCCCAATTATACCTTTTGGTGGCATGTTCCACCCCCAAATGTTTTAACCTGAGTAAATTGTGAGTTCTGATTGGACAAGCCAAGGAGATGATCATCAGTTGGTTCTAATGAGACTGCGCGCATGGACCACAGGGTTATTAGTAAGCCTGGGCGTAGTTCGCGTAGCCGCACTCCGCGAGCTACGCGAAGATGCACTTGCACTCCGCGAACTACGCATAGCTCCGCGAGCATGCGTAGTAGCTTGCTTGACCCGTTCGCGAGCCATTTTTTGTCTTCGGGAGCGCCGTGGAACTCTGGAACCTGCTCGACACCACATCTCCAGACGTCGCCTTCCTCACGGAAACATGGATGAACTCCTCCTCAGCGCCCGACATCGCCGTCGCCATCCCGGACGGATACAAGATCACACGGAGAGACCGCGTCAACGAGACAGGAGGAGGCATCGCCATCGTCCACAAGAACACCATCCACATCACGACCAATCAGACGACACCCTCACAGCCGCTTAACGTCTTCACTTCCAGATACACACCGACCCCAAGACCACACTCAGAGGCACCCTCATCTACAGACCCCCAGGACCTCGCACACAATTCAGCGAAGACATCGCAGACTTCATCAGCCCGCATGCCCTCGCCTCCGCTGACTACATCCTCCTAGGGGACCTCAACTTCCACCTGGAGAACAACAACGACAACACCACCACCACCCTGCTGGACAACCTCGCCAACCTCGGACTCATGCAACTGGTGAACACCCCCACCCACTACGCCGGACACACACTTGACCCAGTCTTCTCCTCCAGCAAGTACATCTCCTTCAGCGACTCCACCGGACTCCACTGGACAGACCACAGCTGCGTCCACTTCAGCTTCAGAAAGACCACGACTCACCACCACCTGCAACAGGTTCCCTGCAGGAACTGGAACAAGATCACCACCGACCAGCTCACCACTTCACTGAGCCAGAACCCTCCCGCCAGCTCAACGGACCCCAACCAAGCAGCCAACAACCTCACACAGTGGATCACCAATTGCGCTCGCCCAACCAGCCTCGACCACTCGCAGTCCGGCTTCCGCGCCAACTACAGCACCGAGACCGCCCTCATCGCAGCCACTGACGACATCCGAGCCCTGCTCGACAACTGGGAAACAGCGGCCCTCATCCTCCTGGACCTCTCCGCAGCATTCGATACGTTCTGCCACCGCACCCTAGTGCAGTGCCTCAGCAACATCGGAATCCAAGAGAAGGCACTGGAGTGGATCATCTCATTCCTCACCGGAAGAACCCAGAGAGTCCGCCTCCCCCCGTACAGATCCAAGGCCACCGAAGTCATATGCGGCGTACCACAGGGATCATCACTCAGCCCCACCCTCTTCAACGTCTACATGAGCCCCCTCAGAGCCATCGTACGCCAACACAACCTCAACGTCATCTCCTACGCCGACGACACCCAGCTGATCCTCTCCCTCATCAACGACCCAGGAACCGCCAGAATCAACCTACACGAAGGGATGAAAGACGTAGTCGAGTGGATGAGGAACAGCCGCCTGAAACTGAACTCAGACAAGACGGAAGTCCTCATCCTTGGATCATCACCCTCCGCCTGGGATGACTCCTGGTGGCCCCCTGCCCAGGGCAGCGCACCCAAACCAACGGACCACGCACGCAACCTGGGCTTCATCCTGGACTCCTCCCTCTCGATGACCAGACAAGTCAACGCCGTCTCATCATCATGCTTCAACATCCTACGCATGCTCCGAAAGATCTTCCGATGGCTCGCCACCGAAACCAGGAAGACGGTCACACAGGCACTCGTCACCAGCCAACTGGACTACGGAAACACCCTCTATACCGGAACCACAGCCAAACTCCAGAAAAGACTCTAACACATCCAGAACGCCTCCGCACGACTCATCTTGGACATCCCCCGATACAGCCACATCTCTGGACACCTGAGAGACCTTCACTGGCTCCCCGTCAGCAAGAGAATCACGTTCCAACTCCTCACCCACGCACACAAGGCCCTCCACGACCTGGGCCCCAGGTACCTCAACAACCGCCTGACCTTCTACACTCCCACCCGCCAGCTACGATCGAACAGCCACGCCCTCGCCGCCGTGCCACGCATCCGAAGATCCACCATGGGAGGAAGATCCTTCTCCTACCTGGCAGCCAAGATTTGGAACTCCCTCCCCATCCACCTCCGCCTGACCCAAGACCACCTCTGCTTCAGGAAGCAACTCAAGAAATGGCTGTTCGAGCAGTAGTGGACCCCCCTCCCCCAAGCGCCTTGAGACCCTCTGGGTGAGTAGCGCGCTATACAAATATCCTGATTGATTGATTGATTGATTGCCTGCATGCTCGGGATGTGTAGCGCGCAAAGTTACCCATGAGGTTTGTCCCGCCCGCTTGCGTCCCCTTATTTCCGGTCACTACTAACGTGTTCGCGAGTTATTCTGTGCCAGATTGCAGTTTCTGCGTGTTCGGCAACTCAATCTTCCCGACAAGCATCCTTGCGCACGCGAAAATGCTATTGAGCGCGCGAGAACTACGCTACGCAGCAGTTCGCGGAGTATTCGACAACTTCGCGTTCTCCGCGGAGCGCGGAGTTGCCGAAACTCCGCAAACTCCGCGAACGGAGCGTAGTTCTTCGCCCAGGGCTAGTTATTAGCCTCATCTCTCTTTTAGGCCCAATTACGAACTAACAGAGTAGGGGAAAAGACAAGATGTTAGATTCAAATAAAATGATTTCACCGTATACCACATATCTCCACTCTAATCCCATTTAATGAAAATTATTCTTTATGCATTAGCACTTAGTATAAAACACAGTTTAGTGTCGAGCAGAGCAGATGCTTAGCATGTGATTTCTGAAGTGGCGATGTTTGGTGTTACTGTGCAGAAGCAAAGCTTTCACTCCCAACATTATGATGCCATGCAGTTGGCGCATACGCAATTCAATTCCCGCGTTTATTAGCAGCCATTTTAGTCTCAATCCAGTTACTTATTAGTAGACACATAGGCAAGCTTCCCCTTCTTCTACATTGTGTATGAATTTTGTGTATATTAGTATTACAAACATCTATTAGTACTTTATTATGATTTTATGACAGGATTCATCCAGCAAGTTGCTTACATGCAAATCCTTGGTCCATCAGAGGTAGAAGTAGTTGTACAATATGGTAATGGGAGATAGAACACAAAATCTTCACATTTAAACACCTTTATGAAGTAGATACCAATATATTTATTTATTTATTTATTTATTTTTGATATTTGTAGAGCGCATGCAATGGCCCGTGGGCGTCTCGGACTGATAGTCCTCCCTTTCTTCTTCCTGCATTAGACTGGATAGCGGAGGAGTTGAAATAAACAAAATCTATCTAGGACAATACAATCCTGTGCCCATGCCTCTTGACAGAAGATAATATCAACTTTTTCAATAAAAGATAACCAGACCTTATTATTGAGTTTCAAACTCATTCCTTCAGTGTTCCAGGTGAGAAGCTGTAGGTTGCGTTGATGATTGACATGTGGGGTTTCTGCTCTGGGTGCTGCAGCCCCCTGGACCAGATTCAGACCTCTTAATTTCTTGCTACAAGGTACAATCCCTTCTAGCTTAAGGGAATCTTTTGGCCCCAGTTGCACCAATGGTTGCTGGATGTGCTGCATTGACATGGGTCAGTTACTATAAGTCAATCCATCAATCAATCATAACATTTGTAAAGCGCACTACTAACCCGTGAGGGTCTCATGGCGCTGGGGGGAGGGCTGCTACTGCTCAAAAAGCCAGGTCTAGAGGAGTCTTCTGAAGGTCAGCAGGTCTTGGGTCTGCCGTAGCTGGATGGGGTGGGTATTCCAGGTCTTGGCAACGAGGTGGGAGAACGATCTGCCGCCGGCGGTCACTCTTCCGATGCGGGGGACTGTGACGAGGGCGAAGTCGGAGGAGCGGAGTTGGCGGGTGGGGGTGTAGAAACTGAGTCGTTGGTTGAGGAACACTGGTCCGTTGTTGTGGAGTGCCTTGTGTGCGTAGGGGAGGAGCTTGAAGGTTATCTTCTTGTTGACAGGGAGCCAGTGCAGGTCTCTCAGGTGGGGTGTGATGTGGCTACGGCGAGTTTGGCCGAGGTTCCTGCATAGAGGGCATTACCTTTGTCGAACCTGCTGCTGACGATGACCTGGGTGACCGTTTTTCTTGTTTCGTGGGGATCCACTTGTAGATCCTGCGGAGCATGCAGAGGGTGTCGAAGCAGGAGGAGGAGATGGTGTTGACCTGCTTTGTCATGGAGAGGGTGGAGTCGATGATGACCCCTAGGTTACGTGCGTGGTCGGTGGGTGATGGAGCTGTTCCCAGTGTGGTCGGCCGCCAGGAGTCATTCCAGGCTGAGGGGGTGGAGTTGAGGATGAGGACCTCCGTCTTATCCGAGTTCAGCTTCAGACGGCTGTTCTTCATCCACTCAGTGACGGCTTTCATTCCTTCATGGAGATTGGTTTTGGCGGTGTGGGGGTCTTTGGTGAAGGAGAGAATCAGCTCAGTGTCGTCGGCATAAGAGATGATTTTGAGGTCGTTCAGTCGGGCGACGTGGGCGAGCGGTGCCATTTAGATGTTAAACATCGTTGGGCTGAGGGATGAGCCCTGGGGTACGCCGTAGATGATCTTGGTGGCTTTGGAGTAGAAGGGGGAGGCAGACGCTCTGTGTTCTGCCGGGGGGGAAGGAGGTGGTCCAGTCCAGGGCCTTCTCTTGGATCCCGGCATTGTGGAGGCGTGTGCATAGTGTGCGGTGGCAGGCCGTGTCGAAGGCGGCTGACAGGCCCAGGAGGATGAGGGCTGCAGTTTCTCCATTGTCCAGCAGGGCCCTGATGTCGTCGGTGGCGGTGATGAGGGCAGTTTCGGTGCTGTGGTTGCTGCGGAACCTGGACTGGGACGAGTCCAGGATGCTGTCCTCCTTGAGGAAGCAGGTCAGATGTTTGTATCAACGGTCTTCTCGATGACTTTCGCCAGGAACGGGAGCAGGGAGATGGGACAGAGGTTTTTGAGGTCCTTGGTATCCGCCTTGGGTTTTTTTGAGTAAGGCGTTGATATCGGCGTGCTTCCAACTTTCCGGGAAGGCTGCTGTCTCAAAGGAAATGTTGATGGCTTTCCAGAGATGGGGTGCGATGGCGGTGCTGGCTTTGTTGAATATGTGGTATGGGCATGGGTCTGACAGAGATCCGGAGTGGATGGTGTTCATGATTTTGATTGTGTCGTCATCGTTTCTATTGGTCCAGAAGAGGAGGCGGTCGGTCCGGATGGTGTTCGTGGGGGCGGAGGTCTCAGTGGTTGTTGGAGCGGTCGCGGCGTTAAAGCTGTCATGGATGTCTGTGATCTTGCGATGGAAGAAGGTGTCAAGCGAGTCGCACAGGTCTTGCGAGAGTGAGATATCGTTGGTGTTGGAGCGGGGGTTGGAGAGTTCCTTCACAATGTTGAAGAGCTCGTCAGCAGCAGGCTGGACTATGGCAACGCACTCTACGCAGGAATCCCAGGCAAACACCAACAACGGCTGCAACGCATCCAGAACGCCTCTGCCCGCCTGATCATCAACATCGTTCGACGCAGCTGAATCACCTCCCACCTAAGAGACCTGCACTGGCTCCCCATCAACAAGAGGATCACCTTCAAGCTCCTCACCCATGCACACAAAGCACTCCACAACATCGGACCAGCCTACTTGAACACCAGACTCAACTTCTACCCCCCTGCCACCAGCTCCGCTCCGCCAACCTCGCCCTTGCCGCCATCCCCCGCATCCAACAACAACCTCCAGTGGCAGATCATTCTCCTTCCTTACCGCCAAGACCTGGAACACCCTCCCCACCCATCTGAGGCAGAAACAAGACCTGCTCACTTTCAGGAAGCTCCTCAAGACCTGGCTCTTCGAGCTGTAGCAGCACCCCCTCCCTCCAGCGCCTTAAGACCCTCAGGGGTAAATAGTGCGCTCTACATGTTGATTGATTGATTGATTGATTGATTGATTGATTGATTGATTGATTTGCTATTGTGTGTGTTGTTGTCTAGGCAGTCTTTGAAGGAGGCCCTTTTGGCGGATCGGATGAGGTGGTGGTGACTGCGGGCGGCGTTCTTGTGGGCTGCGTAGCTTTCCGGTGTTCGTTCACGGTGCCAGTACTTCTCTAGCTTTCAGCAGGTTTGCTTGGAGGCCTGGAGGTCTTTAGTGAACCAGCTGGCTTTCTTGCTGGTTTGGCTGTTGGATGGTTTCTTGAACGGGGTGAGGGTGTTGGCGCAGTCATCGATCCACTGTTTGAAGTTGCGGGTGGCGGTGTCGGGGTCGGTGGGGTCGGCAGGAGGGCTTCGGGCAAGGGTGTTGGTTAGCTGATCTTCGGTGACTTTGCTCCAGCAGCGGTGCGGGATCTGTTGGGTGCGGTGGTGCGTAGTGGGTTACCGGAAGGTGAAGTAGATGCAGCGATGATCAGTCAAGTGGAGTTTGGTGGTGTGGCTGAAGGAGACGTGGGGGCTTGCGGAGAAGATGAGGTCAAGCGTGTGTCCGGCGAAGTGGGTGGGCGCTGTGAGGAGTTGTCTGAGTCCAAAGTTAGCGAGATTGTTGATCAGGGTGGTGGAGTTGGTGTTGTTGTAGTTCTCGAGGTGAAAGTTCAGATCCCCGAGGAGGATGTAGTCCATGGAGGCGAAGGCGTGTGTGCTGATGAAGTTGGCAATGGAGTCGCTGAACTGTGGTCGGGTCCGGGGGGGTCTGTAGATGGGGGTTCCTCTGAGGGTGGTTTTGGGGTCGGTCTGGAAGTGCAGGTGTTCGGCAGTGCTGAGAGTGTTGTCGGTGTTTGTTGAGACTTTGAGAGTGTTCCTGTGGACGATGGCGATTCCTCCCCCTATCCCATTGGTGCGGTCCCTGCGGGTGATCTTGTAACCTTCCGGGATGGCAATGGCGATGTTGGGTGCTGAGGAGGGGTTCAGCCAGGTCTCTGTCAGAAGGGGACGGCTGGGAAGGTTGAGTCGAGTAGGTCCCAGAGTTCCACGGCGTGTTTGCGGGGAGAGCGGATGTTGAGGAGGATGCATCTGAGGTGGTTGGGTTCTTTCCTGGTTGCTGGGTTGGCGGGCCAGATGCTGGTGAAGCTGCAGTTCCGGCAGGAGAAGGGTCCTTGGGTACGCTTCGGGGCGGCCAAGCAGCAGGTGCGTGATCGGCCGGCGTTGAGTGCATTGAAGGTGCTGGAGTCGTAGCAGAGACAGGTGTCATGGCATTCACGGGGGCCAGGGGTTCTGGCGCTGGGCGCGGTCCAGGTGCAAACGGGCGCAGACATGCTTGCCTTAGGCATGCCAGCTGCACACAGCCGCACAGGGGGCTGCCATAAGAAGGGGAGCTTGAATCTGAAATGTGCTTGTGCCAATCTTTCAGGTAAAGCTTGAGTGTCTCAGGCTAAATGTTGCATGTGTGATCGAACCTACTTGGGCTGGCAAGAGAGCTCTTGGTTAAGCCTCCCTTAATGTCTTCAGCTGGGCTGTGGGGTGCCTAAGTCAGTCACTAGAGTCCAATCCAGAGAGTAGGAGAAATCTGTTAAAAGTAGAAAATGAAGGAACTCCCTGTGAAGTCACTCAAGAGCAAGATGTATAGCACATTGCCTCTGCTCTTTTCACGTTGATTAGTCGCGGATGGTAAAAATAACCCAAAGGTGCAATGACTATTGTTTCCTGTGTGCCCCCATGGTTGGACCTAGTGCCCAGTGGCAGCTGCCGTGTAGCAAGGGTGATAGGGTAAGGGGTTGGAGAGACGATGAAAAAAAAAAACACCTACCTTGAGGTGCAAAGAATCCTCCACTGTAGCGTACATGAGGGACTCTCTCACCATCACACACTTTTTTGTTTTCACAAACACTTCTCTATGTATGAGTATGTGTTTTGGAATGTTGACTGATAAATAACATTATCAAACTGTTGGGCGGTTAATACTGAATGATCTTTACCTGTATATTTAACAGAGGCATGAAGGACATAAATTGAATGTACTTCCCCTTTCCAGTATCATGGATAAGAATAGAGACTGTAAGGCCCTGGCCTGTCAGGTCTTTGTTTTTTTTGTAACGCTCACACACAAGACCAGGAAACTTCACTAACCAATCCTGGCAGAGTTCTCACCAGCATGAGAGCAGCCCCAGGATTGATTGGAGTGGTCTCACTCGGTGCTCCTAAGAGATTTGGAGGCCTGCACTTTCCCTGACCTAGCTGTCTTAGACAGCTAGGTTAGAGAACTTTAAAATGTACATGTCTGCTGGCTTGCCCAAGACGGCCGGCCAAAAAGAGACATGCACATTTTAAAGTGCACAGCTCCCTGCTGCTGCCACTCAGCAGCACTGACCCTGCCCCTTTTTGTCACTCCGTTTACGACAGGTTGGTTGGTCAAAAATAAAATGGTAATAAATAAACTTTATTACCATTTTATTTTTCAGCTCTGGACTGTGGGATGACGCTCCTCAGCTCAACAGAGGAGCCGCCCTGCTAGTGCCTGATCTTATTAAACAATAAACTAGATCTGGAGATCTGCAGTTTATCACTATGCAGTCTCCTTCATTAGATTTATGGGAAGGGCCAATCCATCTGACTCTCCTTACCATTATTATGTCATTGTATTCCCAATAAGAAAAGGTGGTATTTTGGCTAAGCTAAAGGGAGACTTTGTGTTTCAGTTACGTATATGTCTCTTTTCCATGACTTTGAATGAAGGGGACCGACACATATGGGGTACACTACGGTGGTAAGTTAGGAGACATTTGTGCTCTTACTGGGTTGGGCCGAGCAAGCTGAATACAAGTACTGCTGGGTTTAGAAGGCCTTTTCCCCCTTGGGCTACCTGTGTGCTTTTCCCCAGGAGCTGGAGCGGTGCAGCTTGCAGGGTTGGCTTCAACCTGGAGCATAGTGGCCTCCCTTATAGGCCCAGTATGCACTGAGGTGCCCTGCTCCCATCTGACATTCTAGACATTCTACGCATTTGTAGGTGTGGCATGATTGTCAGGTTGCATAAAGACACCAGTTGAGGAGTGCACTGTAATCCTGGCTGATAAATCTCTAATAACCCCTTCCAGGGAGCTGATCCTCTCCATGAGAGGGGCAACAGCAGAATTCCCAGTGCTATTCAACTAATCACTCACCGTGCAGACCTAGAACAACTACCTGCAATCTTCTTTGAGGACACTGAATGGGGCAGGCTCTTGCATGAGGGAATAGCACCAGGGCCTTCCTCCCTATAAAGTGACAGCTGCCTCTCTGCAAGTTCTATTTCTTTAGACTCCACACTGACCACCCAAACTAAAAAGGAGTCCAGTGTGGTTCCAGAGTGGAAGTTAGTGGCGTTGGTGGTGGCAGGCTCTTTCCCAGGTCCAGGCTTTGTTTTATCCATACTTAAATATCAGTTTGGTTATCCTCTCACCACATTGGAGATATGACAAAGGAATCAAGTAGGGTGGTCCAACCCAGCCTCTTCCTGACGAAGTCAGGTCCATCTTAGCCCGGTCACACCCAACGCTGTGGGATACTGTAAGCTCTTTTAGCACATTGTCCTTGCCTGGCCCAACATGCAACACACAGCAGAATGGGGCATGAAGACCCACCCCAGACAGCCATGGGCACAGCTCTGTTCAGTGCCCTGCTGAAAGTCTCTCCCATGCTGCGGGACACTGTACGTGCTTCCAGAACATTGTCCTTGCCTGGCCCTACCCGTGACACAATGCCCTATGGGGGACAAAGTCCCACCTCAGACGACCAAGGGGGCTGTTCTGTTCAGGGCCTCAATTGAAAGTCTCTCCCAGAATCATTCTTCCTTTGGTCAGAGCTCCCCCACCAAACCATTTCCAGAAAAGGTTTTCCACCCAATGGGATTGGTGCCACTACATTCATTTGGACAATGCAAGGATAGACCTAGGTGTGAGTCATATCTGCCTGTGACACAAAATGCCCCTGTGAAGCTTGTGTAGTTAGTGGCCGCATCACCCAGGCCATCCTGTCAGGAGGAGGTCATGCATCCTTCCAGCCAAGACCCATTTTTACTCTTTCATGGGAGCCATTAACACCGTCCAGCAGGCTGACAATTGTGGTATCAACTCCGAAAAGGCTACCAGTGGCTTTAGGTAGGATAATGTCAACCTTCTAAAAGTTGCATTTTGAAAACTGTAATTTAAAATTCAACTGAACCATGGTTCTAACTATTGTCCAACTGAAATTCTGCATTATATTGTTTAATAATGTAACCAAGTGCTTTGGAGATTTTTCAATGCCACTGCTAGGAAACATAAAGCTTAAGAATGTATGCCCTACTTTTTAAATACCATGTACCCTACCCTATTAGTATTTAGGAGAGAATTTAAAGTATTAAAAAAGATCTGTGGCCTGTTAAAAGTGCGATTTTAACAGGTTGAATTGTCACTTTTAAAACTGCCATGCTCAGCAGGCCGCAGCAGGCCTAGAGTCTTGTTTTGCATGGTCAATTTAATGGTGGGACAATAAGTGCCACAGTCCACTAGCACTGTTTCACTTAGAGGTCCTCTGCACATAAGGTACCATATACTAGAGACTTACAGACAAGCTAAATATGCCAGTCAGTGATTACCACTTGTACACGTGTATTAGAGGTCAGAACGCATATACTGGGTGCTGCACGGTAACGTCCTTGTGTTCAGAATCTATACATTTGCAATACAATACATCAGAAAGTTAGGGTAGGAGTGACCACACAAAAAGGGAATTTTGTTACAGGATGTTACAAGGCAACTCCAAGAACTTAATGACTTCCTTCATCCTCTTAATCCAGGCATACTAAGGAACTCATCCTTAGCCATCTTTAGCAGAGCTGTAGTATTTGCCATGGATGGAGACATACAAATATTAACCTTAATT
This sequence comes from Lissotriton vulgaris, assembly GCF_964263255.1. Lineage (NCBI taxonomy): Eukaryota > Metazoa > Chordata > Amphibia > Caudata > Salamandridae > Lissotriton > Lissotriton vulgaris. Next base: position 991,059,117 of record NC_141695.1, read on the forward strand.
CTACTAGATATCTTTTTTTAAAGATTGGAAAACTGGGCTGGTGCTTTTGTATTACTTTGACTCATGTAAACTCTATCCTTCCTTTTCTACTGGACCCACAATATAAAATTTGTTTCAGTGGGAGTATCTTCACAATTATATCCCTCCGCCTACCTATTGCATTGGCTCTTTCTCATATGATCTTCACCTTTTATGTATACCCAGACACAGTTCCTATAGTAACTCCAGGCCAATTCCAATGATTCAGTTTGACAATACTAAAATTCAATTCTGACTGGAAAACACACTTGAAAACCAAAATTGGATATCCATATGTCTGCATCATTTGTTCCACTGGAGGAAGGTAAGCTACTGCCTTTTTCTCTAGAAAATATATTAACATTGCAAGGTTCAGTATCCTGACATCCTGGCACTAAGGACTGGTCTGTGCAAATCCGAATAGGAAAACTAGTTGCACTACAGCCCATACACAAAATAAATTTAAATAAACAACAAAGCAGCAAGGAAGTTATTACTATTGAAAACTGTGGAAAATAGTCCAACAATATTTTCTACAAATTCAGTAGCACTAATATCCTCATTTAATACTACTAAGTGCTATAATATTAATACTTCTAAGTGCTATAGTAGTTCTAGTTCTTTAGTAAGTCAAAGTCTATACATAGTTTCAGATATGGTTCACACTCCCACACCTTATTCCAGAACAATGAGGTATATTTTCAGCTCATGAAGGAGAATGTGTGTGCATGGTAAGCACAGTCAAGAACAAAGACTGCCAGACAGCTAGTGAAGGGTGGTTGCTTCCCAGCGTCAGTTAAGGTGGATGCATAACTGTATGGCCTTTGTAGCCACAGCATGAGCACCCTCTTGAAAGATTAACACTGTATGTACAATTTTTAAACAATTATTCTGAATGTTTTCAACAAGAAGATAAAAAACATTCAACAATGAATGGCGCAATGCCTCTCAGCTATTTTCACTATTTTAGGTGATTTTTCTTTTGAAAAGTCAATAAAACATAACACACAAGTATCAACCTTCTAGAAACTCTAACATTCATAATAATGAATCAACATGAAATGATCAACTGTAATGATTAAATGGCACAAAAATATTCATGCAAGCTAGATTATTTTATTATCTAAAACAGAACAATACGAAAAGATTGTGCACTTGACTTAATCATACATATTACCTTTTGATTAATTAGTAAGAACATGTCATTCACAGCAGGGGAATTCACACCTTAAAAGGGGAAAAACACAATATTTATGACACTGCCTGTCAGAGAGCATGAAACTTGCACTCACGGTGTATCAAGGGTTATGAATTCCCCCATCTCTCACCACCTCTTCAAATGACTAAATACATTAGGAAAATGAAGGGCTGTAGTAGAAATAAGGAAAGGGGAATTAGATAGGAAAAAACATAGATATACTGGACTCTACAACTCTGATTCAGCACTTCTGCTGGGCACTGAGGTCTGTAAAGTCACAATGGGTTGTTTAAAAGCAATGAGATATCTTTAGTAATGCTATAACAGTCTAGCATTTAATTGTATCAGTAATGCTTACATACCAGTGATGTCTCTGTGTAACCAACGCTGTGTACTTTGATGTGGAAATTTCTATTCCTGAAACTAAGTATACATGAGATGCACATCTTAAATATGTTTTCATCAAGATGCCTCTTCATGAAGCAGATAATAACCACAATTTTCATCACCATGTGCTCTTTGTGGGAAATGAGTTACAGTTTCTACTTGACTAGTGTCCTGCTGAAAAAGAATTATTCAATATTATTATCATGTGATTTCTAAACCTGGCAGTACAGATAAACGTTATTCGATTTTTGATTACCTTAAACATAATCCTATAACATGTGCAACAAAAAATTGACTTAAGAATCGGTCCTGTTCCATCACAGGACAACCTTACATGATAAATTAGAATCGTACAGCCTTAGAAAGTTCAAGTTAAATGTTCAGATAGTTCATAGTCCATTATTACAATGTTTGACTCTCAGAATACTTGTTGGTATTCCCAATGTACTTCAAACACCTCCAATGGGAAGCAACATTTCTACACAAAGAAAGTTCTGGATCCAACCAACAAGATCCTGGTCGCAGATAAATAGCATCATGAAAACCTAGCAAGATGAATATGAGCCACAATTAAAGTTATAACTAGAAACCAACATGGCCAATTCTTCTAAAAATCACGTTTGAGTTCATAGCATGTTTGGAAACGTAGTTAATCTTTGTGGCACTGTCAAGTAGATCATTCTCCATTCACATGACGTCTCTCTCTTCAGGAAGTGCCTGTACTGTTGTGTATTTCCTATAATCCTATAGAGGATCTGCACGTTTAGACAACATAGCCTGTGGGATTGGTGTCCAGACTGATTCCAGACACCCCCACTGTGTACGTTTGCCTGTATACCAGCTAGCTCACAGTGCCACTGCAAACTCTTTTTACCAAAGAGAGAATAGTTATTGGCAACGATCGAACAACACAACTGTCTCATCAGGGATCGTGGAAATAGTACAGTACAGTTCGCTCAGTCACTCGTGCTCACTTTGTCTCAGAGAGATACACAGAATAAACTGTGGGGACGTTTTCAATAAGCATTTATTGAATCAGGGTCATTCTAGTGTAAAATAGGTGTGCTGCAACAACCATGAGACAGAAACAGATATACATGATTATAAGCACCAACAGAGTAAAAGGAATGGCGATTTCTACCATAGTGCTAAAACAATTAATACAGCAGGTATGAAAAATGCATGACAGTAATAATGCGTACTCCTACTATGCAATCCTAGCTAGATGTACCTGAGTGTAACCCTGGTTGTAGTGGGCGTGGCGGGGCTATGCGGAGGTCCACGGAGTTGTGAACAAACTCTGCTACACCACCCATCTCCACTTCCCCTTAATTAACAAGTAATTCTACATTACTTAAAAGTAAGTTAAGATCACTTACCTGTACTGCGGCATCCCTGGGCTGCCCTCCTCTTCTCCCAGGGACGCCACAGTACAGGTAAGTGGTTTTAGGTTACTTTAAGTAATGTAGAATTACTTGTTAACATAGGGGGGTGGAGGCGGGGGCTGGCCAACTCTGGTCCGCTGCGGAGTGTGCGGAGATTTCCCTTCTTCGCGTTCTCTGCGGAATGCATTGAAGGAAAATCTCTGCACACTCTGTGGGCGGAGCGGAGGTCTCCGCCAGGGCTGTAGAGCCAAGAATCCCTCTAAGATAAAGTAAGCCCCTTTACCTGAAGTGCGAGACTGTGGGACCCCGTCTTGGTCTCTTGATGGACACCCCGCAAGGGATGTCAGACCACTACCAGCTGTAGTGGCTGCGTGCAGGAATCTGAGCATCTTGCATCAGTGTGTCAGCATGGAAGTCCTTTCTCTTCTCTCCCTACCTCAGCAAAGATATGGTGTTTATATACCCAAAGTGGTACCCCCAGGGGATCTACCTTGATGTGTTATGTCGTACTTAGGATGACGGAAGGAATGATGGTAGTCCTGCTGAGTTTCCAATGAACTCATGCGTAATGAATGAGGCTAGTTTTCAGGGAAAACATCACGTCCTGTAAGCAGTACCGTAACAAGGTAAAAGGTCATTCCCAAGAACCGTTATGTAGTGTAATGGCAGGGCAAATATAGGTAAAATGTTTGTTTGCAATTTGAGCTTATATTGGGGTACCTATATGAAACATAACAGTACTTTGCAAGGATCAGCAGACATGCCGTTTATGGGGTGGGCCCATCATAAGGTTGATTTGCTGTATTGCTCACATGCTTAACATGCCCTAGGTGGTCTTCTCCAAAACTTTTTGCCTTTTTCCTCCATTTTTTTATCTTGTTTTACCAGGTCTTAGGACATTGCTCACTTTACCACTGCTAACCAGTGCTAAAGAGCATGTGCATACTCCTTAAATCATGGTAACATTGGCTTATTCCCAATTGCCATACTTAATGTATTTGTTAGACCCTATTAAAGTGGTACCACATGCACGAAGGGCCTAACAATCAAATGCTACTAGTGGACCTGCAGCACTGATCATGCCACCCACATAGGCCCTTTAAAACCTCTCCGGCCTGCCATTGCAGCCTGTGGGTGCAGTTTAAACTGTCATGTGGATTTGGCAAAATAAACCTTTCGCCAGGGTCAAACCTTCCCTTTTTATACATTTGCCACCACTTGGGTAGGCCCTCGACAGCCCAGAGGGCAGGGTGTTGTGTATTTAAAAGGTAGAACATGTAGTTTTATGTTTTACATTTCCTAGTAGTGAAAAAAAACCTTCAATTTATTTTTCACTACTCAAGGCCTACTTATTCCATGCACTAACATTGGAATTACCTTATTACATTTTATAAGTGCAATTTCCTTTTTTTTTTTTTTTTTTGTCCTCATATATGCCACCAGTTAATGACTGCTCTAAGATAGGCGCTCTTCAAGCCACTGTCACAAACTATCCTTTCCAGCCCTCGTGTTTGTGGATAGCTGTAGAAGATTGCCCAGAGGAAAGGTCGTTACCCGTCCAACTTCCTTTCGGATTGGTTCTTGCAACTAAGGAAGGACAGGACCACTTACCTCTGGCATAATCATTGGACTATTATTACTTTTCGATCCAGGCATTCAATGCAGACCACAACCTAACAGCTTTATCACCCCCACATAAAATATCAAATTTACTCACAGCCACGATATATTTAAGACAGTCTGCGAATTTCGGGGGGGATGGAGACTTCCATGCTTTGCAGATCTCTCTTCTAGCAATGGTCATAACATAAAAAATAAACTGTGACAAGTTACTGTTAAACACATAATTAGGCAATAAACCAAAGAAAACCAATCTGGGTGAACACTGAATTGGAACCGACAAAACCTCTTCTACGAATTTACACAATTGTTCCCAAAAATTAGCTATTTTTGGACATTCAAAGAACATGTGAATATCATTTGCGCTCCTTAGATTGCACCTAGGACAAGAATATTGCACCCCAGAGATTCTAGAGAGTTTCGCTGGGGTCCAATACACTCTATGCAATGTATATAAATGATTCCTTCTTAAATTAGAAGGTTTAATTATCTTTTGGGATAAAGAAAAGGAATCAATCCATAATTTCTCTACTTCCTCCGCTATCTGGACTGAAGAGGGGTCCCATATATTCTTAATTTCTGTTTCCAAATTGTCTTTATTGTTCAGTAATATGTTATACCATTGTGCCGTTTCTCTTTTTATTTCTCTAGAATTACTATATAACTCTAAGAATGATTCCTCGTCATTTGAGACCCAATTTTGGCTTCCCCACCAGGCCGATAGTTGATAAAACTTGAACCTCGTTAATGTCCCTCCGGTTACACCCTCAAGAAATTCCCACTTTAAAACTTTCGATTCATCACATAGGTCCCCCCACTTCAGGAGACCTGCTCTTTTTAAGGGGAGAGCCAGTTGATCCAATAAACACTCTGGGGTGCCTGGTGAGTCCCAAATTGGGGAGTATTGATGGTAATATTGAATACACAACAGCCTACACATCTGCGACCAATAGTATAAAGCAGCCTTTAAAACTTTCAGCCTAACTTTTTTGAAAAATTTTTTGTCACCAAATTTAAACAGAAAGTGATCAGTACCAAAAGGGAGATCCTGTAGCATAGCCTGGAATAGTAAACTATTTGAAGTAAAATCCAATCTATTAGCTAGTATCCTAAAGTTTTTAAGCTGGAAAGCATAACAGTAAAATAATAAATCAGGGAGAGCTAAACCACCTAATTTTAGTCCTCTCCTTAGCTTCTTCCAAGCTATCCTTGGAGATTTGGTTGCCCAAATAAACGACCCTATTCTACCTTGTAAATTAAGAATATCTTTTCTACTGAAAACTAAGGGAATAGAATTAAACAAAAACGTAACCTTAGGTAGAATGATCATTTTAACAAGATTCACTCTGCCGTAGATATTTAACGGTAAAGTGTTCCACCTGTAGAGAAGTTTTTTAATCTCCTTTATCACAGTTTCCCAACTAACCTTCGGAGTATCATCTATATTCTGGGTTAAATAAATACCTAGATATCTCATCTTGCATTTGGCTTCTGGAATAGGGAGTGGGTTATTCCAACACATTACCTCGGTTTTCTCCTTATTAATAGTGTAACCTGAAACCAAGCCAAAGCTCTCCGCAAGCCAAAATAACCTGGGAATTGCTTCAAGGGGGTTTGAGGTGTACAACAAGAGATCATCTGCGTATAGCGCTGTCCTAATTGATAAGTCCCCAATTTTAAATGAAGAAATAATAGAATCCTGCATTAAAGAACAAACAAAAGGCTCGATGTAGACATCAAACAACAACGGAGACAAGGGACATCCTTGCCTTGTTCCTCTACCAACACTAAACCATTCTGACAGTCCTCCGTTGACCAAAATCTTAGCCCTGGGACTTCTGTATAGAGCCACCACACTTTTAATGTAGATTTCAGGAAAACCAAATTTCTTCATCGTTGACCATAGATATTTCCAATTTACTTGGTTGAACGCTTTCGCAGCGTCTATTGCGACTATGGCCAAAGGTTTTTTGTTTTGAACTGCATAGTCGATAGCTCCGATTGCCTGAAATGTGAGTTCATTCAGTTGTCTGCCCGGGATAAATCCGCGTTGATCCGGATGTATAATGGATTTGATCACCTTAGCGAGCCTATTTGCTAAGATACCTGAATAAACCTTTAAGTCTGAATTCAATAAAGATATAGGTCGGTATGATTCTATCCTTTGTGGATCTTTGTTTGGCTTCATAATTAATGAGATGGTTGCGTCCAGCCAAGAAGATGGGATTTGCTGACCTTGGGTGAAAATTTCATTGAAAAGTTTAAGCATTGGAGCAATAAATTCATCCAAATTATCCTTATAAATTTCTGTTGGGAGCCCATCTGGACCCGCAGCTTTCTTTCTTGCCATTCTCTCGACTTGAGATCTAATTTCCCCCTCGGTGATTTCTTTTCCTAAGAAGGCTACTTCTTCATTACTTAAACGAGTTAGATTTCTCAGAATGTCTAAATTATCTATTTCTTCCGATGAAGTATTCACTCTTTCACGATAAAGATCTTCATAAAAAGATCTGGCCTCCTCTTTAATGTCTTCATCCTCAGATAAAACTGCACCAGTTCCTCGTTGTATTAAAGTTTTAATGTTATTTCTGGACCTGTCAGCTCTGGCTTTCCAGGCAAGTAGTGATCCACATTTCTCCCCATATTCAAAGTTACGCAATTTGCTTACCTCCCATTTATCTCTTAGTATCTTTTCAGAACATAGTCTGTGATTAGTTTGTAGGTCATTTAATTCTTTTTCTAGCCTCGATACTTCTGTTCGATCATTAGAGATGGCATGGAGAAGTTGCTGCTCTTTTATTTTAATTAGATTGAGATTGTTTACATCTTTTTCTTTAGTTAGCTTTCTATTTAGAGCCATTTTGGAGCCGTATATTCCTCTCAAGAAAGATTTAAGAGCATCCCATATAGTTCGATTTGGGGCTGAATCATTATTAAATAGAAAAAACTCTCTTATACTTTTCTTGGTGCTGGTGTTGAAATCGGCTTTTAATAAAATAGTCCTATCCAAAGTCCACCTATGATCTAGTGGGAACATGGCGGCGGCAGGCTAGCGGCTGCTGCGAGGCTCTGACCCTGGAGCCCTAGTTCGAGTCAATACGGGTCTCCTTCTTCTACTTTGCGAACAGAAACCAAATGGATTGTGCCGAGTGTATAGGTGAGTGAGAAGCCGTACTTTATCCCCCCCCTTCGGTTGCACGGCAACTCAGTTCTCTTCTCGCCTTTCCCCGGGCTTCCCCGCGCTCACGGACTGAGTTTGACAGCTGAGACAGACGCCGCGATCAAGAGTAGGGAGACGGAAGGAAGGAGAAGGCACTAGGACCTGCGCGGACCACTTGGCAGGTCGGATGAAAGAGCAACGCGACTGGATTCACGAACGGCGGTACGCCAGGGAGTCATCCACCGGCCAGCTGTACCGGGTTTCAGGTGAAGTGTCTGGTGTGAGATATCAGCGTCTTGAGAACGGGCGCTGCGGCTGTGATGCACGACCCCAGGCAGAGCGGACTGCACTCCTCATAAAACCATGGGTAGGCGGCTATAATATTGGGCTTCGTGGGAAAGCTGCCCTATGGTACCGGTTAATAGGAGTCACAAACCGCTCTTATCTCCCTGCCTTTGTATCTGGTTGGGAATCTACAGTTTGTATGGATGCAGATAGGGGAATTCCTGCACTTCAGCAATTTAACCTGGGAAACACAAGCCCCCCCAGGAAGGAAGACACAGCGAAAGGGCTCTTTTCAGCTAAGGTACTTGAACCACCTACCAAGGTGGGAGTAGCCATTGGCGAGCAGAAAAGTGCTATTAAAAATAGATATCAACTTCGCTCACGAAGGGAACTTAAGATAAAGGGAGTTCTGAATACTGCAGATTTGGCCGAAGCTGGCAGTAAGGGTCCAGAGCCAATTTCACCAGGCAAACAGAGCAGAAAAGTAGGAGCAAAGGGGGGTAAGGCTAAAAGCTCAAAGCAATCTAAGTCTAACTTGCTTAAAGGTACTCCCTCACTTAAGAGCTATTTTAAGATAATGGAGCATGCACTGTCTTCTACGACGGATAACACTGGTATGGATGAAGGGGGTGGAGGGGAACCAAGTTTAAATAATCCAACTCAGGTAACAGTTTCCCCACTTTTAGCTTCCTTTCCCTTGAGTAATAAATATGGGGCTTTGGAATCAGCTTTGGAATCAGCTAACACTCCAGTGATAACGGCTGAAGAGGTCTCCGCAACCGAGGTAATCGATGAAATTGTACAACCTTCAGTGACTCTTCCAAGGGCCACTAATCAAGAAAAAAGTCATGGAAGTGAGTTGTCAAAAAACACTACGCAGGATGCTGAACTCCAACTTCTCCGCACAGAGGAAGAAGGAGCTTGCGGAGGTAGCGATTTTTCAGATAAAAGCCTGGGATCTCTACTGCAGTCCTTAAGAGGAGATCTACTAAGTAAATTCGAGACTTCTGAAAAAAACCAACAGCGTCTACATGATAGATTTGACCTACTAGAGGCAAAAATTGATGGTATCAATATTAGAACTAGTGCATTGGTAGGTAAGATTTCAACACTCTCAGAGACCTCAAACATTAATTCTAAAGAAATAACAGCCCTGAAAGTTCAGAATCGATCCCTGGCTGTGGACCTGGAGAGATTGGAAACCCAATCTCGCCGGAATAATCTGAGGATTTTGAAAATCCCGGAAGGGGCCGAGGTGGAGGACATAAAAGGTTTTGTCTGCAGATTATTGCGTGAAGATATTCTTAAAGACCGTCCAGATATAGACCTAGAATCAGAAATTCAGAGGGTACATAGAGACCCGTATAGGCTGCATCCGGACAGGAAGGCCCCGAGAAAGATTTTGGTGTACTTCCAAACATACAGTGTGAAAGAACTGATCTTGAATAGATGTTTATCACGCACTTCACTACACTTTCGAGCTAATCCATATCACATCAGATCGGATATAGGTGGTAAAACTGCTAAAAGGCAGTGGGAGTTAGGGTCCAGAATGCCAGAATTACGTTCAATGGGGGCAAATGTACAGATGAAATTTCCGGCACTTCTTAAAATCATGTGGAATAATAAAATGTACACGTGCCAATTTCCAGAAGAAGTTGATGCTGTTCTTGATAGAATGAAGGCTCAGGAGAATGAGGCTCAGGAGGAATAGCATAGGTAGAGATGGTTTAGATGTTCCACGTATCAAATTTATTTCCTATGTATCTAGTGTAGGGTAGAGTAAGTCTGCGAGCGGGAGGCGGGGAGAAAAAAAAAAAAAAAAAAAAGGGGGAGGTAAGAAGGGAAAATGTATATAAATAAAAGGGAACACAAAAAACAAAAAAATAAAAAAACAAACAAAAAAAAAAGAGAAAAAAATAAATAAAATAAACAGCTTACATATTTAGTTAAGTTCAGAGTTTCTATTAGAGAGTTTTGCATAAAATGAACAGCAAAGTTAGGGGGATGAGACCCAAACATATGTTTTGCTTTACTTTTGAGTGGGGCAATCAGGGAACAGGGCCTCCTAGGGCGTTTTCGCCAATCAGGAGGGAAGGGTTCCCCGCAGGGTGGGGGGTGGGTGCTCCAGGGGAAGGGGGGGAAAAAAACAAAAAATGTCCTCAGACACCATAAAAAAGTTATTTTTTGTGATTACTTATCACTCTGATAAGGTATCAAGGTATATTATCAGCCACATTCAAAATTTAAAACTAGAGTATGCAAGCTAGCCAAAATATAATCCTCTCCTGGAATGTGAATGGATTAGGGAGTTATAAGAAACAATTTAACGTTTCCCATTTCTTAGAAAATGCCGGAGCATCATTAATCCTCCTGCAGGAGACTCATTTGGAAGCCAATAAATGCAGAGATGTTTTTATAAAACGCAAGTGGGTTCAGGAAATCTTTTGTTCCAAACAATCGGGTACTACTAGGGGGGTGGCAATTATTATTTGTGCCAATAAAGGAATTGTTGTCCATGATTGGGCTACAGATCAGTCAGGGCGGTGGTTGGCGGTAGTGGTATCAGTGGGCCCTGTTAAACTCTTATGTGGGGTCTATTATGGCCCAAATGAGGATAATCCATGCTTCCTTCATAAACTAGCAAGTTATTTATTACAATTTCCAATTCCTATAGTACTAGGGGGAGACTTTAACTTGCTACTGGATGTAGAACTTGACCGCACTTCAAAAGCTAGATATAACTGCCCAAAAAATTCGATTTGTACGCTGCAAAATATTATTAAGGAGTATGCGTTGTGCGATGCCTGGAGAGTCAAACATGGCTCCCAGAGAGAGTATTCGTTCTACAGCAAAAAAAACATCAGTTCTCCAGGATAGATTATTTTCTGCTGGATCGAACGATGTTATCAAATATTCATTCTATTGTATATATCCCGAATGGATTATCAGATCACTCCGTGGTTAAGTTGTGCATTAGCATTCAAAAAAGGAACCCACTAGATCATAGGTGGACTTTGGATAGGACTATTTTATTAAAAGCCGATTTCAACACCAGCACCAAGAAAAGTATAAGAGAGTTTTTTCTATTTAATAATGATTCAGCCCCAAATCGAATATAAGTGCAATTTCCAAATTTGAATAGGTAATCAGTTCATGTTTGGTGTCTCTGGAATATTAATTTCGAATCCTAACTTAAGGTGAAGTCAGGTTTCAAATTACTGTTTTGAAACTGCCACTTTTATAAAGTTGGCATATTCCTGCCTTAGCTATTTAGTGCCTGTAGCCTGTCTCTGCTCACACGAATGAGTATAGCTGACAGTTGGGCTTTGTGAATTCCTCCTAGACAGCCACACACAATAGGGAACCTATGTGTGCATGGATGGGCCATCCCTGGCAGGATGGGAGAGCAGAGCTGTTCACAGCCCTACTTACACTTAAATACTATGTGCCCTTCGTCCGCACAAATGGCTACATATCCCTTGTAGTTAATTTGGGACAAGGACAGGAAAGACAGAATGCCTGGGGACTTCAAAGGCAAACCTCCAGAAGTTTCTCTCCCACTACAAAGGGACAAGAGGGTATAACAACTGGATCTCAGACACCAACACTTCAGTTCATTTCGGGACCTGTGGATACTCTGGCAGGAAGAAGGACTGCTGTGCTGCTGAAGGACTATCACAATACTGGATTGCATTCTGCTGGACTACTGCCTTGTTGTGCTGACCTGCTGCCCTCCTGCCTGGGTTAGAAGGGCAGGACCTACATCTCTGGAACCCAGAATAACTCAAAGGGCTAGTTGGCTGGCCTCCTGATCTAAAGCCACAGGGACATACCCAGCTTCCAACAATCTTGACTCTGCTATCTGCGAGTCTACCCTGCCAAGTGGTGCAACCCCTGTCCTGGACTCTTGGAAGTGGGCTTAAGGTGCTTTGTCAGCCTCTGAGGACCCAGCAGAACTGGCACATTTCCTCTTCTGCACAGTACACCTTGAGCATAACCAACTCAGCTCCACTACTGTGTGGATTGGACCCGTTGGAAACACCTACATCGCTGCTGCAGCCTGCATTACATTTTAAATCTGCGCTGAGCGACATATTTTAGGCACGGGCCCTCGCATCTCTTCCATAGGTAGCAGTGTCAACAAAGATAATGGACTCTGAATTGCAGCCCTCATCAATGGAATCTTTGAAGTTGCCAAAACGTTCCGCACATGGGCTCAACACATCTGGAATTTAATCATAGCCTTCACTGCATGACTCATCTTCAATGCTGATCCTCACAATGCTCTGGAAACAAGGATTGAAGGTACTTTGCTCAGTAGGTCCAACTAGGTCCCTGTTGGATCATGATCCATTCAAGTCGGACTGCACTTGTGACTTTGACCCCGTCTGGCATTAAAGATATTTACAGTTGGTGCTTTGTGCCTTTTGGTGGTATGCTATTTCCACTATCATCTTTAAAATACAACTACTACTGTCCTACTAACTGGATTTTTTTTGTTTTGGTCTTGTTTTACTTATTAAGAAATACTATTTCTTTCTAAATCTGTTGGTGTGTTTTCACTGTGTTGCTGTTTGAAACGTTGCACATATACTTTATACATTGCCTCTGAGGTAAGCCTGACTGCTCTGTGCCAAACTCTAGAGGGTTGGGCACATGTTAATTTAGGATTTGCTTGTGCCTTCACCCTGAGAAGAATTGTGGTTACTGCTTCAGAACAGTTTAACTCCCCTCACCACTTACCCAATTTCTTTCACTGGTATTAAGCGGTGGGGATTTGGACTTAAATTTGTGCAGTGTCTTTGTAGGAAGCTGGCTCTTTATGTGATATATCAAGAACCTGATATACCTTGTAAAGAGTCCAGGGGTTCCATTATGAGTGGGCAAGGACTTGCCTTGCAATTCCAGAGTGCTCTATTAGGGGGTAGTGTGGTCATGAAGCAGTATGCTTAACACAGAGAAGTGCAGGACATTCGCAAAGAGACACAATGAATAATAAATGACACACACTACAAGAAGGAGATCCGGACCAATTTATCAAAATAGCATGTACCTTTATATATGTTTAGGCATCAAAGAAAAATAATTCAGGTAAGTACGTTTTCAAATATAAATTCTTTTCACTTTCAAAAAAGTGGACATAGGCATAGAACAGCGACTTGCAAGACCAATCTCCAGGAGTTAAGCTGAGGTCCAAGGCAGCACGAGCAGTACACCACCAGCAACACAGAGACGGCCGGGTGCAGGGTGCAAAACAGCATCGGGAACCCACTGTATTTCAATAGAGATTGGTCACTATGAAAAGAGGATGCAGGCTGTGACCAGGAGGCCAGTAAGTTGAAACATCAAGGGAGTTGAAGGCCTGCCATGCTCGGGAGGGGAATTATACCTTTAGTCCTCATCTCCAAGGCCCTGGGGCAATGGGTGCAGGGGGTCTCCTTAGGCCTTGGGTTTATCCTTACCGGAGCGGGTGTGCTTAAGGAAGCCTATAAGCAGAGGGTGCATTCAATATCTGGGAGTCCAGGAGGGGTGAAACCACCATGGACTCAAGCTCTGGAGGGCACTGGTAGCTTGTTGAAACCAGTGGCCCACTTCAACTCAGGCCGGAGGAGGCTGGTGCAGTGGTGACTTCGGGTGTTGGGTTTTGACGGTTCGAAGGGTCTCAGAGTGTTCTCTTTTGGAGTTTCTTCAGAACCGGTGCATTGTTCAGAAGAGGTATTGAGATTTTTTTAAAGGCAGGCAGACCTCCCAGGTTTCTGGAGTCGACAGCTGCAGGGCCAGTAGACTTCGGTGCAGTTTTTGAGGAGGGTTGCAGACAGGACAGCACAGTAGGTACCAGGTCAGTTGCTTCTTCTCTTCACTCTGCTTTTGCAGCTCTTCTGTGTCCTCTCTCTTTCTAGGTCATCATCATATGCTTCTCTGGTGCCAGTGGCTCCCCTAAATACTTAATCAAGTGGGGGTTAGATGAGGGTAGGGTAATGGCCCTTGGGGTCACACTTCCCCCTATATGACCACTTCCTGTCGGAAGTGAGCATAACCCTGTCCCAGAGTTCCAAAATATGCTATCACAAAGATTGCTACTTCTGAAAAGTCATTCCCACCTCACAGTATCCCACCTTAGGGGCGATCCTATCCTGGAAGTGGCACGCCTACCTGACTAGCTAATTTCCTCACCTGTCCAGGTGTCAAGGGGGCTCTGGACAGGGGGTGCCTTCCTCTCCTATGAGGGAAGCCAAATTTGCATTCCAAAGGCCCCAGCTTCTTTGAAGCTCGCCAGCCCAAGGAGGCTAATCTGTAGGTCATCCTGTGGAAGGGGGTGTTACACACTTTTCCCAGACAGCTTTTGTTTTGGGCCTCCTGAGAGCAAAGGCTCTCACCCTAGGAGGTCAGAACAGTGCTTCGGACGGCAAGCTGGCATAAAATAGTCAGCAAGGATACTAGAGGCTGGTAGGTTTTGAAGGGCCACCTCGATGGTGCCCTCTGGGTATCTGTCTTGCTAAATCCAACACTGGCATCAGTGTAGGTTAACCAATATGAGCAGTTTGATACCAAAAAATCCCTATTTTCAGTGGAGCCATCATGCAGTTGGTAAACTTGTGTTCACCAGTGCCCAGCACATGTCTCAAGATGGCTTCCCTAGTCACTTGTACTGGAAGTAAAAGGACTGACCAGCATTGGGGTATATCTTCTCATGCAGGTATGCACTCACATGTAATAGTCAGCACCCTGTCTTAGGGCTGTCAACCGGGCTGTAGGGGTGATTTATATTGCATGCAGCGTTAGGGACATGAAACACAGGGATATGTGACATGTCATGTTTTCACCTGTGTCTGCATCAAGACATGTAGCCTGCAATGGCAGCCTTGTATGTGCTTGGTGAGCCCTCCCTTATCATTGCACAATTTGTGCTGCTGCCCTTAGGGATCTCCCGTAGTACCCCAGGCCCTAGGTACCAAGGGTACCATTTACTAGGGACTTATAGTGGGTGCCAACATTTTTGACAATTGGGAAAACAATGGTACCGTTTTGAGATAGAGCTCTAGTACTGAGGACCTGGTAAGCTGGAACCTAGTGACCTTTCAATTCGAAATCACATCAGTTACCAGAGAAAATGTGAGGGTGACCATGTCAACAAGGGATACTTTCCTACAGCCTTGCAGTCATTTTGTGTTAGAAATTGACCCCTCATAAATATTCTAGGACCAATTCTCGTTTAAACTCTCCCTGATTGGCCTTTTTGAATTTTCAAAAATTTTCTGTCAGTTGATCCTGAATCCCCCTCTCCAAGTGTGGTGTTTGAGCTAGCTAACATAGAGTTATAAACTTTTGTCCAGCTCAAAGAATGTTGTAAAGAGAGGGGATACCCAGCCAAGAGCACTACTAGGAAGGTAGATCTGCAAAAGGCACTGAGGGTCTGGGTGGAAGTCCACCAGTCACTTGCTACAGCAACTGAAGTAAAGAATGCGATTAGCAGGCAAAGAGAGGGGTTGGAGCCACCAGTGGAGGGCAGTATCCATCCTAACCCATGGCATACATGTCCCTCAACCTTAAGAAAAGTGAAATACTCTTCATTTCCTGGGTAGCAATTGCAGAAGCAACAAAAAGAGGGCCATGTATATGAAAGTGTTGCGTGGCAACAGTGTCTTGGTAGGTTTTTGCTCTACTTTGTACAGCTTGCAGACAACTTCCACAGATTACACTATTTACACGCTCTCCCTTGATTACCCTACTGGAGGACTTTTGTTTCTCTGAGCTTTCGATGTCCAAGGCTGATTTTCAGCTCCAACTTAACTGCTTCTAGTGCTTCACCCAGTTGTATACACCTGTTTCCTGTATTCATTGCCTCTGCAAACCACTTTAATGGTTATGTTGTCTTCCAACCCGAAGGATGCAGAATAATCATATATTTGATCTATACTATTTAGTATAACAGTGAATTCTTCCATTTAACTGTGTACCTAAACCCAATTCGGTCTCTCAGCTTGTGGGGCCTGATGAGCAATAGTAGCCCTGAGGTGTTATTTCTGGGGGTTTTCCTCTCCCATTTTCCCTGTGTCCCAGGCCTTACTCTTGGTGATGTCATAGTTATCATACAGATCTAAATGCCATTGGCTTCAAGTAGACATTGGCAATAACATTTTGGGTTTACTTCTCTGTGCACTCTGGGATCAAACCCAAAGAAACCAGTAAACCTGTTCATCCAATGTTCTTTGATGATGTTTATGCAAGATGTCAGTTCAGACTTTACAATTTATATTTAGCCTGCATCTTGCACAAATTAAAACATCAGTACAGAATCTCCTTTAAGCTACTGTGTTTTTATGCCCTACCTCAATACCTACAGCCCCACCCAAGACTTTTATCGTTTCCTCTTGTCTTATTCCTCCTGTCCACTTTTTGTCTTGGAGTTTGTTTTATTAGTTATATTTGCTTGATTTTGATCCAGAATATTCAGTTCTGAAAATAACATATATATTTCACTATTCCTGTAGTGGCAGCTGTTGTCATTTACACTCTCCTTGATCTCCAAGTCCCGTTACTCACATTAGCACTTGCTAAGTTTACAAAGCTTCTGCCAAATAGTAAAACCTTTAGGCTGCTTATACCCGACCGAAGTCTTGGTTTTCCTTTGTTTTTCCTCCAAAGAGGGGGCTTAAGAGGTAGTGCCAAAGCATACATATACACCTCTCTGAGTGCATCTTACTGCCATCTGCATTACCTTCTATCAGTATTAGTGGCATGACCTCCAGTGGCTTTGTATTCTTTGCGCACACTTCATACTAACAAACATGTCATGACTATGGTAAGAACATATATGTAAATATTGGGAAAATACACAAAGAATAAGAGGCACTAAACGCATTTGCTGTCAGTATTCACAATATTCCCAATGTGACTACTAGTTTTCCCAGAATTGCATTGTCTCACTTCCAATTTCACCAGTATCGTATGCTGATAGCAAACTCAATCATCCTGACAACCAGCATCGCATCATTGGCACTTAAACCTATGTACCCTTTAGAGCCTGCATCTACAATATACATGATTGTTGGCATCACTGCTGTCCCCATGCCCCTCAGTAGCAGTGGCAAATGTTAATATGAGCCACTGTACAACGAGCCACTGATTGCTCTATCTTCCCCTCCAATGCTGGTCTTGTTTCTTCCAATCCACTGGACTGCCAGGCCAGGGGGCTTATTTATAGTTTTGTGAGCTGGAGCCTCCTCATAAAGAGGCTCAGCTTAAATCAGCCTAAACCATGGTTCACACGCATTGTTTAATGGTGCAGGAGCATCTGCACACTCTGGCTTTGGAAACCTTTAGCTGTACTCTCATACACTTAACTCAAAAATGCCCCACTGAACTTTCAATGCAGGAGACTTTCAAGGTGGTGGATGGTCTCCCATGGAAGAGGTGGGGGTGGAGGCTTCAACACATTACTAGATTTGTAGATTCAAACTGGGGTTAAATGACCTTTTTAAAGCACCTCATGGTATCCAAATCTTCTTCCTGGTCACAGCTCAAAATGTGGATTTATGGAAGTACCTTCACTCTTCATTAGAGTTAGTGTTCCATAGTGGCAACATACATCAATATATTTATTTTTCAAATACCATATATTATTGAACATAGCCTCCTAGTTCAACCAAACACTCACAATTAGACGTAAGGAATACTGTGAATTGTTACAGGTAATTATTATTATTATTATTTTAAGAATTTGTAGAGCGCAAACTGTCGCCATTGCAGGCATCCTGGCGCTGACAGCTGATTGAATATCAAGTTTAACAATACATTCCACTGCATACTCTAATAAGTTATCCTTTTTTTATCCAAGGACCCCCCTGAAACATAAAATAGAGCAACTCTTACCATTTAGCTGGATGAAAGACCGTAAATTGCGGTCGCAAATGGGCCGCCGCGATTCAGAGCATGGCCATGTACAAACCTCATTTTGCAAATCGGTAAATATTACCGATTCGCAAAATGAGGTTTGCGAGTCGCTATTAGGAAGGGACATGCCAAGGGCGTCCCTTCCTAATAGCGATTTGTATTCATGAATCTGTTGCGACAACAACTGCGGTCACAAAACACTCGCAATTTACCACCTACTTCAAGTAGGTGGTAAACCATTTGCAAACGGGAAGGGGTCACCAGGGGACCCCTTTGTGAATGGGACCACTGCCTGCCTTTAAAAAATTAAACTGAAAAGTTTCATTTTTCTTTTTAGTAAATGCATCTCATTTTCCTTTAAGGAAAACGGGCTGTATTTTTTAAAAGAACAACTTTATTTAAAAGCAGTCGCAGGTACGGTGGTATGCTGACACTAGCAGGTCCAATCCCTGTGAGTGCTTGCCATTCCTAATGCGGTCGCAAATTGCGCCTGCCTCATTAATATTAATGAGGTATGCAATTTGCAAACCTGTTAGGAATCGCAAACAGTGTCTGAGACACTGTTGTACATCCCAATTTGCGAGTCTCAAATGAGACGCAATTTGCGAGTCACAAAATGGTGGACAGTACATGTAGCTCATTGTCCCTTACGGACAGGTTGATTCCTGTTGAAACTCCTTTCCCCTCTAATTCAACTTAGTTTGAGGCTTTAATTCAATATATATTAGACCGTCAAGGTGTTTAGCTGATTTTATCACACATCTTACTTCAATCTCATTTCTTTTTTGATTTTCCTTGTTGTTCAGACTGCACTGCTAAAGGTGAGCCAAAGGTGCTCGTAGGGAGAACTGGTCCTCTCTATGCAAGTTCTCTTTTTGATCCATGTGAGGTATCAACCATACAACACACATGAGAAATGCTAGGTATCTGTCTTGCAGTGTGACAAGCTTCTACCGTAGCAAAGAAGTGTAATAAACGAAGCAGTGGAGTTTCATTGGAAAGTCCTGGAACTGCAGGACATATAAGACCTGAATCAGGAGTTTCAGAACTGGTAATAGTGAGAACAATATAATTGAAAGTGTGGCAACTGCAATAGGCAGCATAACAGAGCTAGATACTATATTTCGTGAGTTCAAAAAGTCTTGGAACTTGAACATAGAAATGATATCTCTGATCAGTCGAAGACCAGCTGAAGTTGGTCTATGAATGTGGCAGAAAAAAAGGCTGAGTCAAGGTCTCACTCCTGAAATATATGTGTAAGATTGTTTGTGTGCATGTGTGTGAGAGTGAGAGTGCAGTAAATTTAGAGCTAACATTTTGCAAGATCAACTAAGTGCGATTCTCCGGACGCTGATCAGTTAAATCTCATTTCATCTTGATAGAGTAACAGCTAGTATTTAAAGTGCTTACAAAGAGAAAGTCAGCTATTAAGTGCTATAAAAAATGTGGCCGTCTCGACAGACATGTTTTTCACCTACATGTTTTAGAAAAAATAAATAAAGACATCCACTCTTCTTATGAACTAATCATTGGTCCATTTACTTAAGGCAGTGCGGTGTGTATGCCCATAACCCTTGCAACAACTTACAGTATTGAATTAAAAATTTCCAACTATGACATTAGCAGAACGTATTATTGGCAATTCTCAAGTATGATGAACACAAAGATGTAATACCATTATGAAAATTTAAGCCACGTTATTACATCGAGTCTTCCTACGGATCTGGCTTTTTGGAAAGAATGAGAAGAGGTTCAGCCAGCAGTACAGCACGGCCTGACGGATTTATATTCAGAATATTTGACCCAAGAATGATCGCAGTATTTAAAATGCTCCTCCTGCAGACTTATGAAAATTGTATTTTTCAATTGCAGCCATTGGGATTCATAGTGACATTCCAATTGCACAGCTCACTCTTCAGCCACGGCCTGGGATATGCATTTGTTACTGTAAGCCCTCTGGCTGAATGGCCTGGGCACTCTAGTCTATTTCACAGAATGATATTCTTACAAACCTCCCTTCCCCACCACAATCACCAGAAGGAGACAGTGACGAATGGACCTTGTTAAAACAGAATCGAAACGAGAGCTAGAGACTCAGTATTTGGGTGAGATAATGCTTAATAATAATTCGTGTCAAAATAAGAGCCACACAGGGGCCCTCTGCGTTGCAATACACTGTTTCACTGTGGATGGCCTCTTGTTGTTACAGGATATGCGCATAAAAAGCAGTTCTTACCTAACTTATTTTACTAAAACTGCTTTAGCAGTGCTTGGTTGATTCTATTTTCACAAACTTTCATAGGAAATATGTGCAATCTATTTTATTGCATATGTTCATTTTATCCTCTAACAAGCTTAAAGATTGTCTCTGATTCTAAAACAACTCTTCAAAATTCCAAGGCGCATGGACCGCCTCAATCCATAGAATAATAATTGTGTCATATGAACGTGCTTAATCACAATTGGTCAAAAATCCAACTTGTGCAGTATATTCAGTGGCAAAAGAATGCAATAGAGTGCACTGTGCAACAGGGGAATATAAAAGCCCTGAATTATTTTGACAGGTCCATTCCATTTCAGCTGTAATCTCCATTGGTTTACCCAGTGTGTCATATGCCCTGGTACAAGAAAAGGAAATGGGCCCCTGACCGCTGTTTAAACTGTGAAAGGTAGCAGTAACAAGGGTTTTGTGGGCCACTTAAGCCTCTAGGCTTCAGACACTGCACGTGCTGCTTCAATGGAAGCTACTACCTGGCAGACTCCTTCCTGCACCAGAAATGTGATTCCAAGTAAGGAAGTCGGTAGTATTCGCCGGTGTTCTAATTGCACATGTTCTGTTTGCTATTGTGCAAATTATATACCACACTATCGGCTACTTGTACAAAGCACAGACATTTTTTGTGAATCGCAATTCGGAAAATGTTATTCCTAATTTATGAAACTCTTGAGTTGATTAGCGATTCGTCCCGGGTCGCAACTAGACCTACCTCATGAACATTAATGAGGTAGGTCGCAATTCATGAACCACTTCGATTCACTGCCGTCATAGGGATGGTGGCCTGCTGTGGATCACCAGCACACCATCTCTGTGATTGCTTTTAAATAAAGCAATGTTTAAAAAAAATGTCTTACTGCATCCCGTTTTCTATAAAGGAAAATAGGATGCTTTTAAAAAGCAAAACATGAAACTCTGAAGTTTCATTTTTTAAGAGTAGGCAGTGGTCTAGGGGAACCACTGTATGCACTTAAAACATATTTTACCAGCCTTGGGGACCCCTTAATATTTGCTAATGGTTTACCACCAACTTTTACTTGGTGGTAAAGTACAAATGTTTTATTACCACATTTTGGTTGCAAAATATTCCTACATACCAATGCAAATCGGTATTTGGAATCGACATCCTAAACATGCCCCTTCCCAATACTGAATCGCAAAAGCCAAATTGCGATTGGGTACCAAGTTACTGAATTACAATTTTAGCTTTGTACATACCAGAAAGCATTTTATATGGTTGACAATGGGATGACTGCTTTGTACATGTGGCCCAATATAAACTCCCTTGTTTTCTTGTTGGTAAAAAAATGCAAAATTCTGGTTTGAACACTCTCAAAAGGGTTTCAGAACATTGCACCAATTAGAATTTCCGTTATAATCCGATGTCCACAAAAACGGAGTTTCACACTACTTGCCAACAGGACCCTCAACAAGATTTGACTGCTAGACGCTTGTAGACACAATGAAATGAATATGATTTGCACTTGGACAAATAGCACCTGCTCAATTACTGCATGGCAAAATACTATCTGACTCGGAACCCCATTTCAAGTAGGAGCAGTTCATTGCACCCGAATCACATTTAATGCCCTAGTTGTTGTCAGGGCAAAATCCTCTGAAAGCTCCTTTGCAACATAACAATGTTGGTAAACTCATTGTGATAAGTAGTACGGTGGTGAGAGGAGCACTTTAAACCAAATCGTTTTTCCTTTACAAATGTGTGACTAGAAAAAGCCCAAGGAGGGTTGTAGAACTGCTATTCAGTGCTGAGAGGCTTTAAATGCTATGCTAAGTTATTCCTATTTGTAGGGCCTGCATTTCACCTGGGAGGGTATCCTGGTACCTGTTAAGGGAAAGGTCTGGCAAGTCTGTGGGCCAACAGGAAGAATCAGCTTTTCAGTTTCTTCTGGAATTTGAGGACCAAGCTGAAAGCTCCGATGTGGAGGGGAGTTCATTCCAGGCTTCCAGGATCTGATCCAGAAGAGTGAATTTTCCAACAATTGTACTCACAGAAATATGCAAGCACGAGTGTCCAGATTGAAGTTATTATATTACCATAATAGTAGTTGCAAGCGCTAGGCAAATGCCTCTTACGTTGTTGCCAAGAGTTATGACTAGGACTTGACAGAGAATTTCTTTTCCATAGCCAGCTAAAAATTATTGTTTCTTACTACTAGTTATGATGTGACAGTTGGAATGTATGATTTGGTGACCACTGCAGGTTACTGGATTGGTTACTTTGTCCTTTAAGAATTTCTTTTCAGGCAACAAGAGCATTTGAGTTACTGCCTGTGTCAGTGTCGTTCCAGTGACTAGTTGGCGTTAATTGAGCACTTTAAGGTTAGTGAAGAAGTATGTGGTGCAGTGAAGAATGATCTTGTCAAACTAAGTATTGCATTCTCCCTGTAGGTTTGAGTTGCCAATTTTGATATCTGATAAGAGGTCCAGGAGGACTTCAGCAACATGTTTTTTTTGCGGGGTTGGTTGATAGATAAAAATGCCCCAATGTCTTACTGGTAATCTTCATTACACAGAGTTCTACTGTTCCTCATAGTCCTCATCTATGGGGGTGAATAACTACCAGAAACATGCACCCTGCAGCTTTTTTTGGGTGTTGTAGTTTTCCCCTTCATTGGAAGAGTCTACATCAGTCAGTCTCCCCCAAGAAGTTCTGTTATACAAAGCAGAAACCTGTTGTTCAATTCACACTGTAATCCAATTGACTAGGAGAGTGTGAGGGAAGTTGGACTGTGACAAGCAACAGTAGACCTCAGTGTAATGAAGATAACGGGTAAGTAATCTGAGAATTACCACTTTATCCCTTTTTCTCCTTGATGTCCTTCTCTATGAGAACATAGCAAGCAGTCAGAGGAGCAAAGATAAAAAAGGCTGTGGGAGCCAACACATAGAAGCACACAAGAGAAGGTAAACTGACAGACTAACCATATGGGGCGTTCCCAAGGAGCACCAGCCTAAAAGTCAACCCCAAAAACAAGCATGATGCACCAGGACCAAGAGGGCCCCATTCACTCTAAAAGGGGCGGGGAAGCTCTACACACATAGGAATAGCAATCCTAGAAGGTCAATAATGGCAAGAAGAACCAGATGCATACCCTGAGGAGAGCATGGCAGCAAATACAGGGGAGAAGCTACAAGGAAAGAAAGGCACCCTGACAGAAAATCACACATCCTTTTCCAATGCAAAGGACAGGGAACTATACCAGAAAGTACCCCCGGTCCAAACTCAAGACTGATACCCTGCAAAACTGCAAAAACATCACCATCGTCAAGGGTCTAGAATCAGCACAATCCCTGAGCAAAGAGAAGAAAAGAGGAAAAGAACACCGACTCAGATGAACTAAGAATATGAAGCTGTAAGGCCAATAACCAGCTTATTTTTAGGCAAATAAAGAAAGGCACTTAACACAAGTGAAGATCAAACTGTACGAGGATGGGAAAGCAAAGCTGATTTTAGCAGATCAGCAGGAGAGCGGACACTTGAAGGCACAGAAAGGCTAAACCTGTGATATTGGAGCCAAGGCTGTGACACAAGTTACAGAATGCCCAGAATGACGAAAGTAATATGCAGCATGCCAGACCCAAATGACCCTTCCTAATACAAACAGGTCGCCCCTGAAATAGGCCATTGTCAGCCCATAAGAATGGTACAGTGTATTTAAAAAGTTGAACATGTTCTTTTAACTTTTACATGTTTTCAGAGTGAAAAACACCTAAAATGTGTTTTTCACTACTTCAAGACCTGCTTCTACCATAGAATAACATTGGGTTACCTTGCTATATTCAATATGTGATCTCTTTCAATTAGGAACAGATAGAAATGTTGACTTTGATGTCTAATAAAATGCTATTTAAAATCCTCATTAATGGTCACAACCATTAGAAAGTTGGCATTTCCTTGTCCCAACCACTTACAAACGCCCACAAATACCAAAGGTTGCATGGTTATTATAGTTAGGAAATTGCATTAAAAACTGTAGAAATTCACACAAAAAACTAACAGTTACATGCATGTTATAGTTAGAAAATAGAAATAAAAAAACATAGAAATTCACTGAAAGAAATGAAGGTTAGAGGGATGCTATAGTTAGGTTCAGATCTTACAAACACAAAACCATAGAAATTAAGCATGAATTATAAACAGAAAGAGAGGCAACCACAGTGAGTTAGTGAGTATCAAAGATAAGAATTTAAGTAAATTAACAGTTGCAGGTCTACATTGATTAATTAATTTATTTGCTTTAATTCGTTACTTTTTCTTATTTTTTCTCTCAAAAGCGCAGCAAACCCATTTCAACTAAAAAAAGGCTTTATTAGGGCAAACTGTATTAGGCACTCTGGAAGGATAAATATTTTCTTTTATTTGTAGTCACATGTAATCCACTTTTCCATAAATACTTGAATTATTAGCTCCACATTCTTCCAACAGTGCCACAATCATGGCGAAGTAAGTTGCATCGTACCCTCAAATATATCTTAACCTCCTAATACAGTTGAAAATTATATGGCACTTCTCAGGAAAAGTAATGCCAGGCTAGAAATTAAGCAGCATTAGTTGGTTATCTCAAGTAGCAATAACTCGTGCCCTACGGCAGCTATAACTTACACCCTCTCCATGCTCTGCTAATTACCCCACTTATTATTTATAGGTGGTAGTGTAGGGATACCCTGATGCAATTGACCAGAGGATGGGGGTCCCTTGTGGCAAAATTGGCCCAGGGAGGGGGACACATGTCACCCACTCCTCAATTTTAATGAATGTCCCTGGGGGATCAGGCTCAGGGAGGCGGCCTTGTGCCAGCCCTCCCCTTAATTAAAAAAATACCATGGTTGATGGGGTCCCAAGGGCCTAATAAGGCTTGTGGAGGGGGGCTAAGTGCCCCCTCCCCTTGAATACAAAAAAGGCCCTGGGGATGGAGTCACTAGGGTATAAGGCCTGGGAAGGGGGACAGTGCAGCCCACTCCCCTTAATTATAATGAGTGGCTCTTGGAATGGGGTTCCCAGGGCCAGTCCCAAAGGCCAACCAAAAACTAAGCACGGCCAAAGGCCGTGCAGTGTGGGGTCAGCTGTATGGGGTGTTAGCTGCAGGAACAGGCTGCTGGCCAGGCCCTTTAGACACCCCCCACCACAAACAGCCAATGGCTGTGCACAGCAGGAGGGTTGCATTTACGTATGGTGATTCATTATTATTTTATTACAATATTTATGTTTAAAAAACCCTGGAAATTCCCTAAAAAAACTCAAGGTTAAAGTAACTTTATAGTTGGGTATAATGAAAATATCTGTTTTTGTTTATAAAAAGTAAAAACCTCAGAAATGTACTGAAAAAATCAAAGGTTGAAGTAACATTATAGTTGTGGGGGGCTGAGAAGTATGTATATCCGTCAAGATGTTTATTATGGTAAAACCAAAGATCTGTGACGTAATGTTCTTGAGCCATAGCTTGAAGAGACCTAAGGACTCTTGGCTTTTTACCAACTTAGTTTTGCCCCCCCACTAAATTAAAATCAGCAGGGAGATGAATATTCAAATCATCACAGAGGCAAACAGGCTGGGGCCAGAGAGCCAACTCAATATTCAAATGATGTAGCACTGCCGGATCATCCAGGTTGGAAGAATAGACTGTACATACAGTTAAGGATCTACCATTTATTTGCAACTCATTGATTACCCATCTCCCGGCATTGTCTTCGGCGGTCTTCTTACAAAGTCCTGACCCCTGTTTTAATAAGACCACCACCCCTCTAATCCTAGAGCTCTGGTGAGAGCACCCAACTAAATCATACCCTGGATTTTTTCGATAGTCCTGATCACTCCAAGATACATGGGCTTCTTGCAAACAAAGTACGTCTAGTCGCAAAGAATGAACAACTCTTGATAACAATGCCCTTTTCTTGCTATCATTTAATCCACAGATATTCCAGGAACCTATGCGTATTTTACCCTGGGCCATCAGTCCTGAAAAAAACACCTGAGTAAGACAAATCAGTCACCACCATCCCTCGAAAGAATAAATGTCTCCTACTGACAAACATATTAAGGTTTTTAGCCAATGGGCCATGATATAACTGCAAACTCATGCTTTGTTTTACCCCCCTAACCCCCTCCCCCCTTACCTTCCCCCTACCTCCCCAGCAACCCCCAAACCCACCCCTAAAACCCCCCTTAACCCACCACCCCAAAACACGGCGTCAGGACCTAAATCATAGTGCTGGAGAAACTGGTTTGAACCCAAACCCTCCCCCGGTATTAGCGCCAAATATAAATCCAACTGGGAAACTACCTGTAGGGGACAAAAAAAAAGAGAACATTTTTCTCACACAAACAAGTAATAACCCTGGCCCCCCACAGTCAGGTATCACCCACTAAAAACACAGCAAGTGTTCCCCATGGAACTCCTAAAAAAAAATTAGAGCAATGGAAAGATAGAAAACTCCCCACAAAACTAACAGCTTAAAGCAAGTTAAGAAACTCTTTAGCCTGAACTTCTGATACAAAAAAATCTAGTTTGGCCTTGAAAAATGATTTTTAGTTTGGACCGGAAAAGCAAAAATACTTGGGCCCCTTTGGACTGCAGAGGCGCGATTAACTGCCGGAGCTGCCACCTCCGTTCAACCGTTGTTTGGCACAGGTCTGGTCTGACAAAAAAAAAAACTCGCAACCCTTGCCAGCCCGCCTCTTATCCAGCCTAGCCAAATCATAAACCTTTTCTCTAGCCAAAAAACTGCTCAGACAAATAAGAATAGCACGAGGTCTATTGTCCGTTTGACCAGCATGCTGTCTTATCTTGAATGGAAACCGATGCGCCATCTGAACTTCTAGCTAAACATCTTGACGGATATACATACTTCTCTGCCCCCCACAATAAGATGGTCTGGCTAGATTACTGTTTTATGTCCAAACAACTGGTAGCTTCCACATCCATTTCAGTCCTTACCAGTATTCTATCAGATCACAATCCTTTGATCCTGGATTGTATTTTCTCTCATACAACAAGAGTCCCAAGAACGTGGACTTTTGAGAGGAAGCTTTTGTTGGAGCAATCATATATAGACCATATAAGGAACTGGGTTGTGGAATTTTTGCATATTAACAGGGGGACAGCCTCGTGCACTACCGTCTGGAACACGCTAAAAGCGGCAGTTTGGGGACAAACGAAGAGCTTTTTGTACTCTTGGCAGAGGCTTTTTCAGGATGAGATTAATAGGAGAATTGTTGAATTGGGGCTGGCAGAGTCTCAACTTGTATGTATGATTAAGGAGGGATGAGATACAACTCAAGGGCAGCTGCAGGTGGCTTGGGTCAGGGCCTCTCTGCTGGAGTAATTTGGTCAAGACCTTGCTGCTAAGTACCTACAATTCCGTTCTATGGTGTTTGAGTTTGGGGAAAAATCAGGTAGGGTCTTGGCGAAGCGACTTCAGCAGAGAGGACTGGCCAACCGTGTCACTAGAATTCAGGATCCCCAGGGGCATATTCAAGATACATCGGAGGGAGTCATGGAGGTTTTTTGGCAGTTTTACTGCACTTTGTATACAGAGGAAAATGTAGACTCCAACTTAAAAACTGTAGCTGAGGCTTTCTTACAGGACCTGAACACGCTACATGTCTCTGCTCAGCAGAATGAAGTCCTCTTTGCCCCTATAGATTGGAACGAGGTCGAGTTGGATATTAATTCATTAGCCAATGGGAAAGCTGCCGGCCCTGATTCCATCCCTATGGAATTTTATAGTTTGTTTTGCTCGGAACTCCAGGATGATATGTTGGAATTAGGGGGACACAGCTTGGCCATATACCAGCTACATGGCAGCAAACTACTATTATTTTAATTTAAAAAAAGGGGAAGCCGGAATTGGATCCATCGTCTTTCCGCCCCATATCTCTGATCAATTCAGATAATAAAATGTATTCGAAAATTTTAGCCACTAGACTGTCATCAGTGATTTCACCAATAGTGTCCCTGCATCAGCATGGTTTAATTCCAGGCAGAGACACTGCAGGCCATGTCCGCCGTGTAATTGCACTCTTTGGCTGGGCCCAGGCTACGCAATCTCCCCTCGGTGCAATCCAGTTGGACTCCGAAAAGGCGTTCAACAGGGTAGCCTGGGGGTTTTTATGGGTAGTCTTGCGGAGGAAGGGGTTCAGCCCTGAGTTTATTCAGGCAATCCAAGCACTCTATATCACTCCAGAGGCGACTCTTTCGGTTTCAGGTTTGCTTTCAAGACCGTTTAGCATCAGCAGGGGGACTAGGCAGGGGTGCCCCTGCTCACCCCTGCTGCTTGCCTTGTATATTGACCCTTTTTTAGGCAAAATTGAGAATTCATTGGATATTCTATCAGTTAGGGTCAATACGTCAGAATATAAGGTCTTAGCCTACGCTGACGACATTATAGTTCTGACCAGTAGTGACCAGCTTTCTTAGCTAGTAAGAAATTAGCGGAGCAATATGGCCAGTTTTCTGGATATAAACTTAACCTCTTCGCTGCTGATGATGAGCTCAGCTCGTCATCAGCTACGGCGCTCGTATGCTGATGATGAGCTGAGCTCATCATGTAACGCAGTATTTTGAAAATTGCCGCACACAGCGGGAAAAGCCGCCGCAGCGATGCGGTTAACGTTGCTAAGACGCAGGTCATCCAATCAGCAGCTATGTGTCCCTCTGAAGTACCAGTCGCTCAAAGTGCACTGTATCTTCGTGTTAAAATTGCACCTAGAGTTGAAAAGATTCCTGATCTGAATATTTTGCCTGTTCTCGAGTCAGTTAATGCCACCTTGGTCAGACTGGATAATTTGCATTTGTCTTTATATGGGAGGGGGAATGTTTTGAAAATGTTGATACTGCCTAAGTTTCTGTATCTTTTTAGAACCATACCGCTGGAATTCTCCCAAGCTAGTCTCGCCCTTGCTGAGAGATGCTGCAACAGATTTCTCTGGGGATATCATCAACTGCAGAGAGCGGGCAAGTGGATGTATTTATCCCGTGATCGCGGAGGGTGGTCTGTGTCGAACTTAGTGCTGTACTGGTGGTCAACTTTTCTTCAGCATTTTGTCATACCTTTATTTGGGGACAGAGCATCACTGCCGTCTTTTTGTAGTCCTTCCATTTTCGAAATAGGCCTTGGGGAAGATGCCAAGGGGGTTTTGCTATGGGTTTTGGAACCCAGTTACTATAAAAAAACAAAGTTTAAGGGTACAATAGCAATGTTTTCAGTCTGGCGTAAGATCCATAGTTTATTTAGTAAGAATTTACTTTTGGAATTGATTTTGAGGCGAGCAAGAATTGGTACTTTGTATAAACAGTTACTTGCAGGCCTCCCAGATGACCTTCTCTCTCAAAATGCTAAATGGGAGTTAAATCTGGGCAAGGCAGGGCTTGATATTTCGCAGGCTCTGGAGGTATCGGATAGTGTTCTGATATCAGGAAGTCTACGCTCCCAATGCTATATGGCATTATTCGATCTTTACTATACACCAGCCAACATTTCTAAATGGGGAGGGAGTAGAGGACACTGTTGTCTGAGGTGTGGCCTCTTAGCTGCTAACGATGTACATATGTTTTTTGATTGCCCAAGCCTTACCGAATTTCTTCAGGAGGTAGAATTATTTATTAACTCTAGACTTAATATTCCGGTTGTACTCTCCTCAGGGCTTGTTATTTTGGGTTGTGAGGACAATTGTGTACTGGTGAGATCAAGATATGCATCTGCCCTTCTCTTTATTTCTATGTCTTTAGTGAGACTCTGTATAACATCAGAGTGGATTAGCCCCGACGCACCCACCTTTGTAAACTGGAGGGCAAGGATTCTTGCCCTTCACAACTTAGAGTCAGCAGTTTTCCAGAGGTGGGGCAGAAGGAGGCAGGAACAGGGCCAGAAAATCTGGGCCCCATTGAAGGATTGGCTTGGAGCTTAGTGTTAAGATCCTTTATGCCTGATTCAATGTTGATTTAAACATGGCTTTTATGTCTCCTTTCTCCCTTTTTCTTCTTTCTTCTTTTTTCTCCTTGAAAAGTTCATATATTTATAATGTGAAGCCATGATTTATAATTTGCTATTTGTTATTATGTTGCTGTCTGCTCTTTCAAGCTTAAAAAAAAGAAAAGAAAAATGAAGTAACATTATAGTTAGCTTAAATTTCTCCTGTTAGAATCTTTTTTTACACACCCAAAAATTAAAGTGGAGCATGATGAATACAAGTCAACTGTCAACCGCACACAGTGTAACCGAGCTGTACAAAATTACATAGAATTAATATGGTAGGTACTCGCTACTATGTAAACTGTAAAACAAACTTGCACACCCATTGGATAATGTCATCAGTGATGTCATCAATGATGTTATTGAAGATGTCATAAGTGATGTGATAAATAAGATCATAGAATATGTCATGAGTGATGTCATTTGTGAGGTCATAGCAGTGCATGGCTGGAACATTAGCTATAGTTAGCAGTGCCAACTCTAACTAGTGAATTTCAGATTTTTTGTTGTTGTTCAAAACGTTAATGTGCAGTCCCATTGTACAACATATTCAAAATGAGGCATTCAACATGCATGGGGTACATAGGTGCAGTTGCCGCTTCTCTTGTGAAGATGACAATAGAAATACAGTGTTTGTATAAAATAAGAAAGGCCACAGAAGGTGCATTAATTCAGGAGAAGAAAGCATGACATTACATCATTGATTTAGACAAGAGCTGAAATAAATGAAAGCTCCTTGTTACCTATGTTTCAAATGTGAAAGCTGCCATCTATATTTTAAAATGCAAGGAGTTCTTAAACACAGGGAATAGGTTAGTTTGTAGACAGTGTTGAACAATAAAAATCACGAATAAAGAGAGAGAAAAAATAGAAATATAAAAAATGTTAAACTTTCACATGGGCAACATTTAAAAAAACAAATAAGAAGATGGCCAGGAGATGAATAAGTTGCAAGACACTCTGGGGCAGAGAGGGCCACATTTTACTGGAAAAGATTTGAAAGAAGGTCTGCCGGTGCAGATAGAGGGAAGCAGGGTGAGGAAAGCCGTAAAAAGTGGGACAACTAGAGTGGATATTTTACATAAAGAAAAGTGAAAGTAAGGAATTAGGTGTGGTCAACTCCTGCTTTCCAAAGAAATGAGGCAAGAAACCAGAACAGAAGCAGGACTTAATTAAGGCATTTGCAGTGGCGTAGCAAGGGCAAGTGGTACTGGGTGCGGTAAATTTCTTGTCACCCCCGGCTTGACAAAATGGCAAAAATATGCGTTTTTGCCATTTTGTCACCGCCCCCCCCTCTCCCTGAATGATGACACCGGAGCGGCCCACACCCACCGCACCCTCCTTCCTATGACTCTGGGCATATGGAAGCGACTTTCGGGGGAAACTGAATCACGAGATGACATACTGGGAGAAGAGGAGGCCAGAAGTACGGGCTTGGTTTGAGGGAAAACCAATTATTGTAGATATAAAATAAAGAACCAATAATGATGAAAGGAGATGAAAGGAGACGGGCTATTCTGAGCTCAGTGAAAAAATAAAATAAAGAAGCCCCTGCACTGAGCCACAATTCATGTGGAAACACTGTATTTGTAAACAATATTTTTGATATTCCTGAGCAAAAGAAAGCATTCCACAAACTTTTTTCCATAAGTCTTTTGACAAAATATATCTTAAGTTTGCATTTTTGTCTTAACACATTGACTACAGACAATCAGTAATTAATTCTATCATCATTGCTCGATTCCGATAAATAGATTTAGACTTACTCCGAGAGGTTTAGTCCGACATTTGCAATATATGTACCTTATTTGTGATTTCACATAAAACATAATGAAGGACTCCCATCCGTTTAAGCTACTGCAGCTGCAGCTTTCTAGTAGTCGTACATTTGCCAATACACAAACACATAGAAATGTACATATTGTATATTTTTTTTTGTGCAAA
The DNA here is from genome assembly GCF_964263255.1 of Lissotriton vulgaris. NCBI lineage: Eukaryota > Metazoa > Chordata > Amphibia > Caudata > Salamandridae > Lissotriton > Lissotriton vulgaris. The sequence continues at coordinate 991,091,279 of NC_141695.1, forward strand.
GGCATACGAAAAATGAGCTTGCCTTTGTTTTTTTCTACAATGACACCGTTATTCCTTTGAAGCAACCCATTCTCTGGAGTTTGCACTAATTCCGCAAGTGGCCCCTCCCCCCATTCCTTCCTAGATCCAATTTTACTATTACTTTAGGTGAGAGAAAATGTTTAACTGCATCCAAATTGTGAATGGGCCTTGACAAACTTTGGAAAATAACCACAAACTTAAAGGCATCACCACTCTGGAACACTAACTCCCTGTCCATTAATATTCATTAGCTCACACACAATTCTACACAATATTGTTGCTATATGTATGTATGTATATATATATATATATATATATATATATATATATGCTCAATATCATGCAAAGTCCATAACCCTCTCAGGAAGCAACACGGAGACACCAAATTGAGGCCAGTGCTGTTTAATCCATAACGCGTTTCGCCGACAAACGGCTTGATCACGTGAATTAGCGTTATCGTATCAGTGCCATATATTTACAAAAAAATGGAAATGAAAAGAGGACTTGAAACTCATAACATGAAATGACATGAGAAAACATAGTATAAGCAAAGTTTCACGACTATGATAGGTCATTTAAACTAGCTTGTGCATACTGTAACAAGTGTATCAGAATTGTTATTGTTCCCACACATGTTTACACAAACAGTTAGCGTCAAAATAAAACAAAGCAATTAACAGCGCAAACATGCATTAAAATTCATGTATGTATCAGCAACTGGTATCGCGACATACTCCACAGTAAATAATATGCATTTGAACCTGTGGGTCCTTCCCCTTATGCACCGTAGTTCCACCCTTACACGCCCAATGCGTGAAAAAACCCTAGAGCTGCAAGCGTCGGGAAAATAAAACCTGTGCGCCTGCGCAGTGGTTCAAAATGATTGAATAAACATTCAACGATACCCAGGGTGGGATGTCAAGGAAATGACAATGACCTCAACGAGGGAGGGGCGAGGAGGGAAATTGTCATTATGTCGCTATACCAGTTGCTGATACATACATGAATTTTAATGCATGTTTGCGCTGTTAATTGCTTTGTTTTATCATAGTCGGGAAACTTTGCTTATACTATGTTTTCTCATGTCATTTCATGTTATGAGTTTCAAGTCCTCTTTTCATTTCCATTTTTTTGTAAATATATGGCACTGATACGATAACGCTAATTCACGTGATCAAGCCGTTTGTCGGTGAAACGCGTTGTGGATTAAACAGCACTGGCCTCAATTTGGTGTCTCCGTGTTGCTTCCTGAGAGAGTGGGTTATGGACTTTGCATGATATTGAGCATATTTTTGTCGGATTCACTCCGCCGACGTCCACACCACCTTTCATGGGTCAAGGGACCCGGAAGGAGTTCTGTTGCAAAACGAATATATATATATATATATATATATATATATATATATATATATATATATATATATATATAGTAAATTATTTTAGAAGTATCTATGGTAAGTCAATAAAGACAATTAATTTTCACTTAATGCACTCAATCAAATTGCACTAACAGTTGTGTGTAGTACATAGCGAATATTGTTATGTAAAGTGATCTCCTTCAACACAATTCCAGATTCCTGTGTTGCAGTATTAACTGGGGAACTTTGCCTGGACAAGAGATTCTTGGCAGATCCTGCAGTTGAATCGGGCCGGATAACTTGACGGCTTCCAATAAACTGTAGAAGCAAAGACTTGTTCCATGATATCCAAAGATACAGATCATGTACACTGCAAAGTCACGGCCTATGATGATCATAGACCCCAGTACTTTATGGAGAGCCTGGTAGACCGAGGCATTGCAAATGACGACACAGAGACAGGTTTGAGTTTTAACAGGGTGACGTGCTCTGGCGGACAACTTCTCGAGACTCCTTTGCCACACCTAGCAGTCCATCTCTTTTTTATTAATGAACCCCACGTGACACTAGGGCTTGTTCCAACTTGACCAGACAGTGAGGTGTGTCCACGTTAACAACCTTCAACGACAACAACAGTGTGGTTCAACACTCCAGTTGCTGCCACTGGAGTGACACCACAGGCACCACATGCAAAAAGGGAGTGAGCTTTGCATAGCAAATTCCTCTATTTGCAAATTATTGAATTACAACCACATTGTTGCACCCAGTGCCAAATACAACTCTATTAACACTTTCCTAAAGACATTCTCTCCTTGCAAGGCCCCACTGCCTATACCGTTCGTACCCATGGATAAGATCAAGAAAAATAAATAAAAACAAAGAATGTTTTGCCATGAAATAATTTTCGCACCACTCACACAGAGCTGAAAAAGTCAGAGACAACCAGCGGCAGCAGAACCATCTGCAGTCAACCAGTAACCTCGATAGAATTTTCCCTCCGCTTTCTTTACCTGGATGGGTTGGGCATGAAAAACATTGGCAGTAAACTAGTAGAGCGCATACTGCATTTGAGATTTTTTTTTTGGTGAACTTTGTAACAAAATACTGTCCCTTATCCAGGGGCACTGTTCTTCATTCTGTGGTGTTTCTATGAGCTGGCTGAGACAACTATTCATTAATTTAGCTCTTAAATATATTCCTACAAGAGAAAAGAGGAGTTATTGTTTTAGTTATATATCAACATCTTATATTTGTTGATTTCTACACTCTTTTTGGTTGTGGACTCCCTTCAGTCAAGACTGATTTGCATATTGCTGGGTCTAAACTGGGGTGGTATAGTGAGCAAAAGAACAATTGATTTAACCCAGATCTCCTGACACGGGGTGAATGTTTTATTTTCTCTGCATTCTGTCCATCATCTGGGTGTCTTTTGCTTTCTCGCCCTAAGAGTGCAGACTATGCCCAGACGTGGGTCCCGGGCTCACTGTGCTGCTGGATTCAAGCTAGCCTGGCTGATGGTGGGTGATGCCCCAAAACCGGTCCCAGGATGTCTGTTTTCGGGCCAGGGAGTACCTGGCTTGGCAGTTTGGGCTCGACCGTTCCCATGGGGCACTGGGTCAAGACTGATTTGCATATGACCGGGTCTGAATTGGGATGGCATAATGAGCAAAAGAACGATGGCTTAAAACCAGATCTCTTGACTTGGTGAGAATCTTTTATTTGCTCTGCATTCCATCCACTATCTGTGTGGCTTTTGCTTTCTCGCCCTAAGAGTGCTGGGTATGCCCATACGTGGGTCCCGGGATCACTGTGCCACTGGATTCAAGCTAGCCTGGATGATGAGGGGTGATTTCCTTCAACTCAGCGAAGCTCGATGACCCAACTGGGTGGAAAAGATCAATGCATTGTGTCCTCAGCATCAATGCTTTGCTCCATCCAAGGCACTTTCTCAGCGGGCCCTGCGTATATCCAATACCTGGCCTGCCCTCCATCGCAGTTGGCATGAACATTGGATCTGCACCAGTCCTTCGCGACCACTAGTGAAAAATCATATCTAGAATTCTACCTATTGGAATTTTGTTGTTTTGGTCTTATTTTATTAGGTAAATATTCTCTATGTTTCATAATGTGTGGAGTCTTTTTGTGGTGTATTGATTGTGTTACTGTCTGTGTGTGTGCTTTGCACAAATACTTTACAAATTGCCTCTTTAGCTAAGACTGACTGCTTTTTGCAAAGCTAGCAGAGAGTGAGCATTGGTTATCCCTTAGTGTGAATCCATCTTACCCTGACTAGAGTGGTGGTTCCTGCCTAGCCTGGGTGAACACTTCAGACAACTAGTAAACCTCTTTCTAACAATTGGTGCAGATAATGAATGGTAAATTACGGAAATCAGATCAAGATTGTGTGGTTTATCCACAGGTATCTTAGATTGCAAGTACTTGGACTGTCCTAGGGATGCTTCCATTTGATCAGTTGTATTTAACAGACTGGATGTAGTACATGAATGGCATTTAGAATGCTCCTCATTGCTCGCTTTGTAAAATGTAATACTGTTTACTTTGAGTCATATTTTGAAAGCAAAGATGTAGCTTGTTAGAGCATTAGTAAGGGACAATAACCCAAATTTGAGGAAATGGAAATACTCAATAGCATGTAGTATTGATGATTCATTTGTAAAAAAAAATATCCAAGTGATTTAAGTTTCAAAACATTAGGTTTTCACATCTCTTGTGTTTTTAATTTAATTTGTGAAAGATGTATAAAAATATCAATGCTTTACAGTCAATAGAACGTTAGTTGGTTTGCGCACGTTCAAAAATAATATCTTAATAGACACCCAGAGCTAATAGCAAAATCTCCAATTGAGAATAAGACAAGTAAAAGTTACTTTCCAGTGGCATAAGGAACGTAAATTTTATATTATGAATGTACATAAGAAATTGTAGAGTGCCAGATTGTTCTTAAATAAGGCTGGTCATTGCTGTTTTTTATGACTACCATTTCTAGTCTGAATAAGTTTATAAATTCATTCTAACTTGTTAGTAGATTTTGATCTAAACATAGATAGGCAATCTTTAATCGAGCTAGAATAATTGCTACAAATATATTTTCATTTATGTTTGTGGGACGTCTTTAGTTGGGCCTACAACTATCAGCTTTGATGAGGGGAAATGTTTAGCTAGGGCCACATGTACAAAAGCATTTTTGTGGTCGTAAATGGCCTGATTCACAGAATCAGGCTGTTTCACACCACAAAAAGGCTTTTTCATGTGTACAAAGCACAAATTGTGATTCGGTAGCTCGTCCATTTCTGGCTCATCCTGTTTTTTCTGGCTGTAGGACTCTGCACAAGTGCATGTGCTCCCTCCTTAAAGCTTGAGAACATTGGCCTATTAAGAATTGGCATATTTTATTTACTTGTAAGTCCCTAGTAAAGTGGCACTACATGTGCCCTGGGCCTGCAAATTATATGCTACTAGTCGGCCTGCAGCACGGATTGTGCCATGCATTTATGTATCCCTTTAAACATATCATAGGACTGCCATTACAGTATGTGGGTAAAGATTAAAACTGACATTTGGACCTGGAGAAATAAATATTTTGCCAGGTCCAAATCCCCCCTTTTAATACATATCAGTAACATCTAGGGTAGACCCTGGACAGCCCAGAGTGGAGGGTGCAGAGTTTTTTAAAAGTGGGATATGAACAGTGAAGTTTTACATGTCCTTGTAGTGGAAAACTCACAAATTAATTTTTCACTACTGCAAGGCCAATCTTTCTATAGGTTATAATTGGAGATACTTTATTGCACCTAATTACCTGTAATTTCCGAATGGGAAAATATAACCAATTGATGTTTGGTCTTTGGAATTGTAATGAAAAATGCAATGCTGCCTCGCTGTGTTGACCTGCTGCCGTCTTGCCTGGAAGGACTGGACCTGCATCTCTTGAACCCAGAGTGATTCCAAGGGTTAGGTTGTTGGTCTGTGAAGTCGCAGGAACATAGTATGATTCCAACAACCTTGCACCTGGACCCAGCCATCTGTCAGTCTATCCTGCCAAGTGATGCCATGCCTGTCCTGGACCCTTAGAAGTGGGTTTCAGCTGCTCTGCCACCCTCTGTGGATACAGCAGAACCAACACATCCCCTCTGCTCTGCAACCCCGAGCAGAACCAATGCATTGATGCTGCTGCGCGGATCGGAACCACCACAAAACCTGCAAAGACATTACAAAATGTTGTAGCATATCCGCCACTGTGCGATGCATCCTCAGCACAGGCCCTCGAATCCCTCCTTGATGGCAGCCCTAACAACAATGCCAGACTCTGCATCGCAACTCTGCAGCTCCTCGGAACTGACGCATCGCCCCAACTGTGCAATGAATCTTTGATGTCAGATATCGCATCGCAAAGGCCTTGTCAACTTGATCCTCAATGATGAAGCAGGAACCCGTACCACAGCTTGCTGCATCTCTGAACCAACTCATTGCTGCAGCTGCATGACACATCTTCGATGCCGATCCTTGCAATTCCCCGCAAACCAGGATTTAGGGTACTTTGTTCAGCCGGCCTAAAGGGGTCCTTGTAGCTGGCAGGAGCTCCATCAATTGAACTTGTGGATTTGCCAAGATCCGGCGTGACCAGCTATCCACAGTTTAAACTTTATACCTTTTGGTGCTATTTTTACTGAAATCTTTAAATCTGACTATCTCTGGTTTTGTTGATTGGATTTTTGGCGCTTTAGTCTTGTTTATTCATCTAGCCACTCTATTTTTTTACACCTGTTGTGGGATCCTTTTTTATGATGTGTTTTCACTGTGTTGCTGTTTGAACTGTTACACAAATACTTTACACATTGCCTCTGAGTTAAGCATGACTATTCTGGGCCAAGATACTCGAGGGTTGAGCACAGGGTAATTTAGGGTTTGCTTGTGATTCAACTTGAGAATAATTGTGGTGTCTGCTTGAGAAGGGTTTTACCCACCTCAACCAATAACTCAGTTACTTACAGCAGTGGTATGCATGCATTTTTTGGACCAAATTACAGTACAAAAAAAATCATATGTTATCAAGAGCTAAAAGAAGGTGGTAACCATTCACAAATGGAAGGGGTCCACTCCCCTTTGTGAATGTTGAATAAAATATTATTAAGAGCAAGCAGTGGTCCCACATACCACTGCCTACTCTTAAAAAATGAAACTTAAACGTTTCATTGTATTTATTTTTTATACACATCAAGTTTTCCTTCAAGTAAAATGGATGCCTTTAAAATAAAAAGATTGTTTTTATTAAAAAACAATCACATACATGGTGGTCTACTGACCCTAGCAGGCCACCAACCCCGTGATGACTGCAATTCCTAATGGGTCTCAAACTGTGCCCTAACTCATTAATATGCATGAGTAAGGCTGATTTGTGACCCACTGGGTATCATTATTTCAGACGTATGTTTCGTACATTATGAATTGCGAATCTGTAAGAATCGCAATTAGGAATTCACTATCCCTATAGTTTGAACATATGGCCGTTATTTTTTTGACCTGCTGCCAAGAAGTCTGTTACATAGCAAAGGAAAAATATATGTGTAGAATTTGCTGTGAAGACACTGGCAGGTTATTGGATTGTTTCTTCAGCATTAACTGATAACCTTGACCTAATATTCCTTTACGTTTTGTGGGACCATGAATTCTAAGTACTTTATTTTTTTAGTTCTCAATTAGTGGTTGTGGGTCTTTATTACAAAATCACAAAATTGCAACTACTTAAAGAGTCCTGATAAAAAAATATTAAAAAAAAGAAATATTAGAAAAGGATATGCAAGTAGACAAATAGCTGACCCGGGTTTTGCAAATTTGTGTGCGATAAATATAATGCAAGTGAATGGTGAAAGAAACGTGTATGGATGGGTAAATCCATATATTGGTATAAATTGGTACGTGTAGTTTCAGCACAATGGCTGTCCATATCTGTGAATAGACTAGGAGTGTCTTGAATCTGTGTTTTTATTTTTTAAAGTATGAAGGCTCAAAGAAGCCACATGCAGGGCTTATATCAATACAGAGTTCATGGAGGTCCAGAGAGTCCCACCACTTGAGAAAGCCTGATGGAAAAGCTTCAGCTGTAATAGATTATTTTTCAAGGCTGTGACCACCCCCCCTTAATGTGGAGCTTGCGCCAATTGATAGATAGACCTTCAGGGTTTCTTGAATTGCCAAATTAAATTCGACCATATTAAGTCTACCACTTTGAAGATTGTACCAGGCACTAATAAAGGCAAGGCTCTGAATGAAAAATAAGAATCGAGGTAGGATAACCACCCTCATATGTCATCAATCTGATCAAATGTAATGCTACGTATTCAACCTTATACCTATTTGGAAAATTAATTAAATCAATAACTTTACCCATAGCACCATTTACTAATCCTTTCTCAACACTTACATTTCTCCGCAAAATTTCTCTACAGTTTTTGAATACGCGTAAACACTTTTGTAATCCTGCAGTCTTTAATACAGATGTCTCTATTTAATTCAAAGTTGCTCGTAGCATTCCACTTAACAGTACTGTTTCTTCCTGGATTTCTATTTTGTCAATAAGTGTAACCTCCCAAAATGTCTTATTTCTCCAGTTTTAGTAATTGTTCACTACAATTAGTGCACTCTTGACATATTGGCATTATATAGACTATAGATTTACCTTCTGCCATAAATTAAACATTAGCCGTGCTACTTTGTTCTTAGAACAGAAACGTATGCTGAGAAGTCGCCTTTGTAAGGTACGTTTCCCCATCTTTGTCAGAACCCCTACTCTAATGTCCTTTAGATAATTTCCATATTCCATGTTGGATGCTTGATGCATATTTCTAAGTAGTTCCTTGTATTTAAAGTTTGCCAATACTCCTCAAAAAATTCAAAGTTTCATCATGCAGAAGTGTGTTTGAAAACAGGCTGTCCTTTCACAGGGGTAAGTTGCAGTATATCACCGAAGACAATTAAATGCTTTCCTTCAAATAGCATTTCATACTCATGCTTTTAAAATGTGTTGCATTCTCAAGTACACGAAGATAAATATTATGTTTGCGACCATGCTCACCTCAACACTCTTGACACCTCATGACAAGCTTCACTGGATAACCTTTGGTGTTGTAATTTATTGTCATATTTAGCTGGTAGCATTAGTAGATGGATGATGTAGAGTAATTCCTTCAATGTTGTGTGCAGCCAATCCAGTGGAGGCTGTTACTACACATGATTAATTTGATTCCGTAGACTTTTGTAGGTGAGCGGTGAGAAGTTTATTTGCAAAGTTTTTCCCGGTGCCAGGTTGACCACTGATGTATGACAGTATTCGCTCAAATCAACATGTGCATTCTTTTTGCTCATGGAGGAATTCATGCTTTATTTTCTGTTTGAGATCCATATATATTTCTTTGTGCTCATTGTTCAATTGTCCAACTAACTGTTTAAAATCAACATTTTCCTGTTTTGCTTGTTCCATTGCCATGTTCGCTTCATTCATAGCTATTGATGCGTCATTTTCAATAATGTGTTGTCAAAGAGGACATTAACTCAGTGGTCCAGACCATTAGCAGCTTTGTGAGCTCTCCTCAGGTATCTCAGCAGCAACCATTTCCTCCTGTTGAATCTCATCATTTAACATTTGCAAATAGTTTGCGAAGACTGAACACTGAATTGTCACTTTCACATCGTTGAAAGTATCTTCATATCATTCATAGTCTCCAAGTAACTCTGATTCCACACAGCAAGGCTTGAAGAGCTGTAAAAGTGCCAAATAGAACAACTCTCTTTTGTCTTGGGTTTAGTAATTAAGTTATCTGTGGTTAATTAGATTTCCTATTGCATGTTTCACCAAACAAGTGTCACATGCAAGTACGGCATATTTTACTTCTTCTATATTTTCTATTACATTCATCATCATCATGAACTTTATTCGGTTTAATTCAAACCATCAAAATATACATAATCAATAAATAAAAATCTTTTACTAAAATAATTATTCAATTTCCATATAAGAACAGCATAGATAAAAACCTCCATAAAACAGTTTAAAAACTACAAACAGTAACATCCTCTCTGTATGTAAAGTGCTTTGTGCCTAATGTAAATAATTAGTCATAATAAAAATGTCCCTTATAACAAACAACCAAGTTGCCCTTGGCATGATTACAACTCCTCTAGTACAAAAGATAAAAACCTCATAGACAAGCTAGGTCACAATCTTCTGCAGCCTATACCAAACATTAAGTAAAAACCTGCCTACAGCAAAGACAATAGGCGGTCCTCGGAAGCTTGTTTCCGGTCCAGAGAAGACATGGCTTGGCAGTTCGGGCTGGACTGTTCCCATGAGGCACAGGGTCAGACTGATTTGCATATAGCCATGTCTGAACTGGGGTGGCAAGGTGGGCTAAAGAACGGTGATGGATTAAACCCAGATCTTTTGACTGGGTGTTAGTGTTTGATTGATTCAGATGCTCCATCCATCAGCACCCCCTTTTGTACCGCTTTTTGCCGCCATAAGTGTGGCAGGGTATGCTCAGACGTGAGTCCCTTGCTCACTTTGCCACTGGATTCAAGCAAGCTGGGCTGAAGACGGCTGGAATGCCAGAAACCACCCCCATTTGTACTGCTGGCCCTCGTACAGCATGTTCCGTGTTAGACTTTGCATCCTTGGGAAGGTTTATCCAGAATTTTGCCTCTACCTTCTTTATTTTTGATGGTAAGCTGGATTTCTTTTTTGCTGGCTTAGATGCTTCGGGCACTTTGCCACTGCTGATCAGTGTCAAAGAGCAAGTGCTCCGTGCATAAAGTGTTACTGTGATTGGTTATCCTTGATGTGGCATATTTGAGTTACAAGGTAAGTCCCTAGTACAGTGCACTGTGTGTGCCCAGGGTCTGTAAATCAAGTGCTACTGAGTGTGCCACCCACGCAAGAAGCCATTTCAAATGTAACTCAGACCTGCCGCTGCAGTGTCTTCACATGCAGTTTTTAACTGCCATGTCCACCTGGCAAGTACATCCACTTGTTCTTTAACCGTCCTTTTAGTGACACTGCTGATCCCTGCTGTGGGCGCTGATCTCTGCTAACGCCAGCTCTGGATGCCGCATTCTGCTCTAACACCCTGTGGAGAACCACATCATCCAGGGTGCAACGAGAGCCTGCCCAGGTGTTTTGGGATTTGCTGACGAGGGTGAGGCACCGGACCATCTCTGCCCATAAAGCCCAGCCTCTACCCCCGCAGTGTGGGTCCCGTTGTTCTTTCAACGTCATTTTGGTGACACTGCTGATCCCTGCTGTGGGCGCTGATCTCTGCTAACGCCAGCTCTGGACGCCGCATTTCGCTCTAACACCCTGTGGAGAACCACATCATCTGGGGTGCAACGCAAGGACGCCCAGGTGTTTCGGGACTTGCTGATGAGGAGGAGGCACCGGACCATCTCCGCGCATAAAGCGCAGCCTCTACCCCCGCAGCACGAGACGTGCTGGGCGAAGCCCGGGCCAAGGGCGGGCCTGTCTGAGCCCGTCCAAAACCGATTGAGGCTTGGCTGGGCCACCCCCTTGTTAAGTTCACTTACGTAAGTGGTTATGTTTAATGATTGTATTTGAGTCAACTTTGTTAAACTGAGGAGAGTATTTAGGGGGCTTTAAAGAGTGAATTCCAAGGACTAAATCATTTGAAGTTTAGTGGGGAGCACTCTCGCTCTATCTAAATGAATAATATTGTAGTGTAGTTCCTATTTTCCCTATAGGCCCCGTGCATTGGAATAACATAAACAGCAGTGTAGACGTAGGACTGAGGTCTTCTAGGTCTCTACTGACTATGTGAGACTTAATTTAGGTTTGCGCCAGCTAGCTCAGAGGTCACTGGAAACTTTCTTGACTGAATAGGAAGTGATCAGCTTCCCTAGGTCGGACAAGAAGGGATTCAGCTTCCGACAACCGCATGAACATGACAACTTTGCTCCCTCAGAATAAGAGTCAATCTCTAGAGTCGTGTGAAACAATAGACAGCTATTTCACTCAGTCAGATGTGCATATTTAATTTCACCAGGGTGCAGAGAATAGAGAGAAGGGCGTTTTCAATAAAAGGTATTATTTATTGAGCAGTCTTCCTTCTCATGCAAGAGAAATGAATTGCCACAATTGCAATACTTAATGTAAAGTAAAGTACGTACAGTAAAAGGATTATTATGAAATAATACTGTAAAAGCATTGATATGGTTTCTTAGCCATAAGACACTTTAAAATGGATAAAATATATATACATAGGCTAACGTGCTCAACTGGTGCTTCTAAACTAAGCCTACCCCGGTGTACCTGACCTAAGCCTAATACGTGGGAAGGAGTAAGTAAGTAGCAGTTTAAGTTAAGTACGTTTGTTGCCAAGGATCTGTTCAAGAATTCTCTCTAAGGGTTTAGTCAGGACTGTACCTTGGGAATAGAATGTAGAAGGTCTGGTATCTCTCTCTCAGGACCCGATATCCAAGTCACCCGCAAGGGTAGGCTGGAAACGCCGGAGCTGGATTTTCTCGGCAGGAGAAAAGACAGTGTCTTTCTCAGCGTGTCAAAGAGGAGGGGCAGTGTCCGTGGGCTTCTCGCTTCTGCTGGGCTCTCGGAAAGTAGATTAGGTGCTCTGCTCCAGAATCACCACCGTGTGTTTGCTTAAGGCAACATTGGTATATTTATACCTGAAAGGTGCCGAGTTTAACGTAAGGTTTGGACATAAGACGTCAATAAAGATGTCACTAAGAACTGGCCGTTCTTACAGTGCTTGCAGGAGTTCTATTACAAATCAAAACAAAGCAAGCAGGGCTTTCCCAGGTTGCTGGTGGTTTGGTGTGTCGAAAGAACTCGGTGTGTTCTCTAGGAATCCAAGTAAGTAGCTTTTGCCGTGCCTTGGACTGCAAGGGCGATTTACTGAAATATGGATCTGATTATTATGCCATTATAGGGATATTATTGATTATAGCCGTATAGGGGCATAGAGTCACAATATTGAATCGGGTTCCTAGATAAAACACATCAATATTGTTAGTCACATTTTGGACCGAGTTGGCTTAGCCACCAACTAAGTATGGGGAAGAGCACTCCCCAGCCTATAAGGCCACATACTAGGCAGAAAATCCTTGTGCGAACCCCTATTGCTAAACCCACAGCTATTGATAAAATGTTATGGCAGGCAATAGGAGTTGTCTCCAGTGAAATAGAATGCACTGAGAGAGGCTTTTCCCTAACACCAACAATTCCAAGAACCCCACCAATTATGGAATCAGGAGTACTCTACTCAGCCCAAATATTAGATCTCCTGACCACCCCAGATTCATTGTCTGTACAAGAAAATGTAACTCTAGAAAATTTGAGCAAAATTAACACGAGGTGCAAAAAGGAAAGGTATACATCGGAAATAAAAAGCTCACAAGGGAGGGAAACAAGTGAACCACATCCCCGTGGTGGTGTCAAATCAACTACCAGAGGGGCATGTAGCCGGTGAAAGTAGCACAGATCCAATGGACCCACCGATATGGGCATCATACCTGACTAAAGAGCTTAATGCTTATTTTGGACATCTTATAAATTCTGAGCTAGACGTTGTAATGACACGCATTGAAAAGTTAACCTCGCTGGTAAATTTTTGGGGGTGTAAAATCAATATAGTTATCTACCTAGCAACCACAAAGGAGATAATAGGAATACACCTTAACCCAGTTCAAGGACAACCAATTCCTCCCTGCCATGTATAGACCTGCCCCCAGCCTCTACTCCCTATGTTGTCATACTAGCTGGAGTACCAGAGTTGGAAATAGGACGCGGGGAGTCTTATTCTGAATTGAAAAACAAAATAATTTTTTGGTCCCAATTGGAAGAGGGATTCTGGTTAAAAGTAGGAGGCCTTATTACATCCTCTATACAGCCCCTACTTGAAAGGTTATTGGCAATCGAGGACAGTCTGGCAAAATGTAAAAAGTTGACCACAGCCAATTTGGAATGTATCAAGAATAATATGGTGGGAGGAGGAGCTTCGTGGGCAACCAAGATGGCCGCGTAAGCTCGGAGCTCCGAAGACCCTCCGATCCTCCGCATTAATCCTGTCGCCTATCCTGATCCACGACAGTGGAATACTATAGGTGAACTGCTGCTGGTGCGGGACTCGTTGTCCGATTGAGATTCCGACGTTCCTAGGTGGAGTTACACAGTGTGCAAGTTTGGGGATGGCGACGTGACCAGTGCCCGTGCTTGGGCCGGCGAGTGCGACACAGCCGTACGGAGGTAGCTTGGAACGGGAGTGACTGCTCCGCCTCGAAGCGGAGCTTGCGGAGTTACGGACTGTGTTGGCACAGAACAGAAGGCGGGGACAGCTGCGACCGCTCGTCACATCGGTGAGCCGGTGAGGCCCCGAGGAGTCTCAACCGTGGTGGTCGTTCACCTATCATGGCGGGCAGAGGCGAATCCGGCAGAGGGAAGCCCCGGTCAAACAGGAAATCAACCTACTCCCAATCCAACAACATAGAGCGGTATGCCCACCCTAAGAGCTTGCCTCGTGCCGCTGCGAGACCCAAGGATATACATTGAGAGGTGTCGCCGGACGATTCGGCCCCAACCCTCCGGGACGTTATGGGCGCCATCGAGGGTATAAAAGCCGAGATGCATAAACAGCACAAGGTCCTGGCGCACAAGGTCGACACGCTGGCCATTGAGGTCAACCTGATCAGAGCCGACTTGGGCAAGACCAACGATCGGGTCAAATCACTTGACACTAAAACCTCGAGCCTGACCACGGACGTCTCAGACCTGCAATCAGAGGTCCGGGACCTGAAGTCAGCAAACGCGCTGTTTGCACGTAGGCTTGATGACTTTGAAGGATGTGCCAGGTGCCAGAATGTCCGTATTGTCGGTGTTCCGGAGGGGGCCGAGGAGTCTGCCACCGACCTCTTTGTTGAGGACTTGATTCGGAATCATCTGGCCCCTGGGGGCCTTAGCAAGTTCTTCTCGGTTGAGCGTGCCCACAGACTGCCCGGAGGCCGCCCGAAGTTGGGTGCCCCTCCGCGGCCCATCATTGCCCGTGTGTTCAACTTTAGGGACCGGGACACTATCCTGCAGGCATCAAGGAGAGATGGGCCGCTGAAATACCAAAACGCAGATATCAATTTCTACCCGGACTTCACCCAATCGGTTCAGCGGCGGAGGCAAAGCTTCACAGGCGTGAAACGACGACTGCGGGAGCTGGGGATGAAGTACTCCATGTTGTTCCCTGCAAAACTGCGTATTGAGCACGACGGCCGTGCCTTGTTCTTTGACTTGCCTGATGTCGCGGGAGACTGGCTGAACACTTTGCCTCAACGGCGCGAGGATCACGAGGAACAGTCGGAAGGAGCAACGGGTTGTGCTGAGCAACAGGAGTAAAATGATCCTTCGGACCTTTCTCGGACAGTGGGACTGCCCATGGCAGTTGGCATCACAGTACTGTACTTTTAGTTACTATCCTTACTTCTTGAACAGGAGATGGGGGGGATAGGGTAACCTCCTTTCCCCTCTAGGGGCTTTTCGTAGTGTAGTTTTCTATGGGCGACAGGCACACTGCTAGGTGGGGGGGCTCTTTAGTCTGATGCAGGGGTGCAGGGTGGGGGGTGGTTGGGTTCTTTGTTGTTCACTTGTTCTCTTTTTCAATTTTTCTACTTCAAGGCAAGGTAAATGTTGTGCTGTATATGGTTTCGTAGCGACGCCATCTGCTAGGGCTGGCATGGGCCTGCACATTGACGATGGGGGGGTAAGAAATTGAATGTCTTTTGTTGGAATGTTAATGGGCTGGGGGATCGTATTAACCGCATCGCTGCTGCGGTGATTTTTGTGCTGTGCGGCTGTTTTCGATTAACCGCGATACATGACGAGCTCAGCTCGTCATCCGCATACGTCACCCGTGGCTGATGACAAGCTGAGCTCGTCATCAGCATCGAAGGGGTTAAGAGAGGTGTAGTATTACAAATGTTCAAGAGATGTATGCCTGATATTATTTTGTTGCAGGAAACTCATTTGGTAGGAAACACGTGCCATGCGCTTAATAGAAAGGGTTTCAAGATGGTGGCACACTCAGGGTTCTCTTCAGGGTCCCGGGGGGCGGGGATCATGGTGCGCGTGTCTCTCCCATTCGAGATAGAATCCAGCGTGACTGATGATAGGGGGCGCTACGTCGCCGTCACGGGTAGGTGGGAGGGGCGTACCCTAGTTTTGGTTTCTGTCTACGTCCCTCCTGGTTTGCAAACAAGCACGTTTCAGGATCTTTGGGGCGCCATTTTGGGTTTGCCTGAGGGCCTGCTTATTGTGGGTGGGGATTTCAATGCTGTTGGTTCGGGGACCTTAGACAGGCATCCATCCAGAGATCTTCGAGGTGCGCAGTCCTGGCTTCCCGACTTCTTGGACACTATGGGGCTTATTGACTGCTGGAGGCTCTTGCATCCTACCCAGCGTCAATACTCGTTCCACTCAGGGGCTCACGGTAGCCTCTCCAGAATTGATTACGTTCTGGCTCTAGCGGCCCACGCATCGGCGGTCTCTGAGGCCCGACTGATGGCCAGGGGCATCTCGGACCATTCTCTGGTCTGGGTGTCCTTTGACTTTGACATCGTGGTAGCCGAGAGGGTGGTGCCGGTTAACCCGTGGTACTTCCGTAACCCTAAGACGCGTGGACTCCTGGCCTAAGCCATTGAGCTCTATTTCTCCGAAAACACGGGCTCGGTCACACCAGCTGTCTTCCTATGGAAGGCCTTTAAGACTGTCTTGAGAGGAGAGGCCTTCTTCTTAATAGCCGAGGTGCGGAGACGTAGAGACGCGGACGTGGTGCGGATTGAATCAGAGATCGCGGACCTCGACTCCCAATTGGAGACCGATCCGACACTGGACCTACTCCATGTTCTCTCGCTTAAGCAGTCAGAGTACCGAGCCACTGTTACTGATGCGGCTAAGATTATGGGCAGAGAACAGCAGGGGAGGATCTATGATGTCGGGGACAAGGCGGGAAAGCTTATTGCATGGCTTGACAAGAAGGAGAGGGCCAGCCGAGTGGTCCCTGAGGTGCTGGGGGAGGACGGCGTGGCTGTTACCGACCCCAGCGCTATAGTCATGGTCTTCGCCGAGTACTTCAAATCCGTTTACACTTCGGTCTCTGAGATGTCTGAGGTGGACTCCGATGCCGTACTGCGAGAGGTGGACCTTCCGTGCCTGTCAGACACTGAACGTGACGACATGGATAGAGATATAACTGCTGACGAGGTCGCTCTCGCGATATGCTCCCTGAGGTCCGGCAAGGCGCCCGGCCCCAACGGCATCCCGGTGGAACTCTACAAGATAAAGCCCGATGTCATCGCCCCGCCCTTACGGGACATGTTCCTAGAGGCGCAGGAGGTGGGTACGCTTCCCCTGGACCAGAGATTGGCCACCTTCGTGGTCATTCATAAGGAAGGGAAGCCCAGAGACCTGTGTCGATCGTATCGCCCCATTTCTCTGCTGAATGCTGAGCCTAAGATCTTGGCTAAATTGCTAGCTAACGGACTGGTTGGCGCGATTAGCGACTTTGTTCATCCGGATCAATCTGGCATTATTCCACACCGCAACACCGCCCTTAATCTTAGGAGACTCCACGGGGCCCTCGCTAGGGTCCGTACGCTCCGTGAGCCGGCCGTGTTGGCGTCTTTGGATGCCACTATGGCCTTCGACTCCCTCGAGTGGAACTACCTGTGGGCGGTGTTGGGCGAAGTTTGGATTTGGTCCGGAATTCGTGGGATGGGTCAAGCTTCTGTATGCCAGTCCACTTGCTAACGTTACGGTCAATGGCCGCGCATCTGCGTCATTCGCTCTCCGCAGGGGCACCAGGCAGGGTTGCCCCCTGTCGCCCTTGTTGTTTGCGTTGGCACTTGAGCCTCTGGCTGCGTGGCTACGATTTCATCCGGACATTAGCGGGATAAAGTGGTCTCCCGGATTTGAGGACCGTGTGTCTTTATACGCGGACGACATCTTGCTTTATCTCACCTCTCCTTGCAAGTCCCTTATCGTGGTGTGTGACGTGCTGCATACCTTCGGTAGGCATTCAGGCCTGGTCATCAATTGGTCGAAGTCACATTTATATGTTCTGAGAGGTGAGGTTCCGCGACTCGATGGATTGCAACATACAGGTCGCGAGGCAGGGGTTTAAATACTTGGGTATCTACATTTCAGTCGATACCAAGACACGTTATGCGAACAACTTGCTTCCCCCTCTTGCGCGCCTTCGGCGGGATGTAGAGGGGTGGTGGAAGCTGCCGCTTTCCCTGCCCGGACGTGCGGCATTGTTCAAAATGATGTCCCTGCCCAGATTCTTGTATGCGCTTCAGAATACCCAGGACCCGGTCCCATCCGGGTATTTCAGAGAGGTCGAGGGCTTACAGCGGGCCCTTCTCTGGGATGGCAGGCCGCGCATTGCTATCACTAAACTTACGCTTCCGTGGTACGACGGAGGTATTGCGTTGTCTGACATCCGGAGGTATTATTGGGCTTCCCAGCTAGCCGCCCTCAATCATGGCTTCTATGGTCCAGCTGTAAGTCTGGGTTACGCCATGGATCGGTGGCTCCTGGACGACGGAAAAAATTCCAGGGCTTTGTACTCGAGATCTCTGGGTGGCAGAATGACAGGTCCGACTAGGACAGCGGTTCACATATGGAGGGCGGTCACAAAAGCGCAGGGATGGAAAGGACGACTCACGATGGTCACTCCACTTTACGACTCGGAATTATTGGGCAAATTGTGGCATACCAAGGGGTTTGAACGATGGGACCTGATTGGTATTTCTAAAGTTGAGGACATGATGGTCAAGGGTGAAATAAAATCCTTTGCTGCTCTACAGACGGAGTTTCAGCTGGGAGCGACAGAATTTTTTAGGTACGCTCAACTGCAGCACGCCCTTTTGACAGTGATGCCGGAGGGTGAGAAGGTCCCCGAGTTGTCCCCATTGGAAGACAGAGTACTGGACGGTCGTATGCCGGACAGTGCCATCTCGTTGATTTACAAAAAACTAACCAATGTCCGTACTGACCTTCTTCTTGGCGTGAGAGAGCAATGGGTTTGTGATGGTGTTGAGTTGGATGACGAAGATTGGCAGTATGCGGTATCATCCCCAAGGAGGTTGCGATCCCAGCTAGACTGCGCTTGGTCCAGCTGAAAATCCTACATAGGGTTTATGTAACCGGTCCCCGACTGATACATATGGGCCATTCGGTCGATGGCCTCTGTAGGCGTGGTTGTGGTGCATTGGCTACCTTCATGCACATCATTTGGGAGTGTCATGCGGTCGCTTCCTATTGGAGGCGTATCCACATGGTGATGAGTGAGGTGACTGGAGTGGACTTGCTGGCCGAGGCCCGGCGCTGCCTGCTGAATGTATGGGGCCCCACGGACTACAACAGTGCGCAAACCCAATGGATCACCTTGGGTAATATGGTGGCAAAACGTGACATTGCCCAGAAGTGGGGCGCGGCGTCACCTCCCTCAGTGACATTGTGGAAGACCAACATGGATTGGTGTATGTTTCGTGAGAAAACAGTATATGTGGCCCGGGGTAAACCTAAGAAGTGGCATAAGATCTGGGGGGCCTGGAATGAATATAGGGGTGATATCTGTCTCCCGCCTGACACTGCCCCCTTGGATGAACGATTATCTCCGTAGCCTATGGCTCCAACCCAAGTGTTACTAATAGACACATCCTGCATTCTTTCCCTCCCATGATCATCCATTTGGCACTGTTCATATGTGTATTTTTTTCAGGATTATCGGCCTAGTCTTCCCCTGGCCAGGGTATTGTCGCTTACATGTCCTTCTGCCTTGCCTTCTAGCACTAGCTTGGTGCTCTTTTTCTTGTGTTCAATTTCGTTTTTCCTTAATTTTTATAACATTAAAAATAAACCTTGTACGATTTTACACTATGTTTTGAGTGCACCAGCCGTTCTAATGATATTATGCTGCCTAGCCTCCGGAATGTATGGCTAAAGAGCTGTGTACTTTGATTTAAAAATAAAGGTTTTCCAAAAAATGAAAAAAAAAAGAATAATCTGGTGAAGAGGGGCCAGGTCAATGAACCTATGAAGAAGGGACCTCGGGCCCCCTCGTCACCAACCCTTTATTGTTCCATCCTCCTGTCCCTAATCCAATGGACACCACAGTGTGCAGGAATGATGTAGCTGGATCTAGCATCGATGGCGGTGCAGAGGCACAGCAAAAAATGGACTTCTACCAGGGTAAAACAGCAGTACAACAATTGTCGGGAGGGGGTCTGATGCAAAAATTAAATGGAGGCTCAAAGGGAAAATATAATGGCATTGATACTAGGAACATTCTGCCACACATTGATTTACCCCCTGACTCCTCACCTTATGTTGTTATTTTGGCCGAGGTCCCTGAACTAGAAACAGGTAGAGTTGAATCCTACATCGAACTAAAAAATAAAACGATTCACTGGCTGAACAATAAGGACCCCTTCCGCCAAATGTGGAAAGCCAAATTTTGTTTGCTCGCAGAGTAAGTTGGGTAGGACGTAGACCGAAAGATCTAGCGGTAGATTGCATAGTTATCAATTTCAGAGATAGTCGGGTGGTCCAACATGTTTGTGAGGGGTTTTACAAAAATACGAGATCTAGCATCCAGACCTTTGATTTAAGTTACTTTTATTCTCCCCCAAATCACAAGGTTACATTTGGACATCAAGGAAAGAAGTGGGATAGGCGTGTCCTGCCTGGTATTGTTAGTAACAGAAAAGGGATGGATAGTATTTCTTTTGCACCTAGTGTCCCTCTCAGTAAGAGATTCAGTGTGTTAGATTTGGTGGATTGACTGACCCCAACTGACTCCTGCCCACCAATATTGGCTAAACAGTTGTGAGATAGTACTTTGGGTTTGGGGGCTGTGGTAACAAGCCAACAGCTTGTGCCAAGTGATGTGTCAGGGACCAATGAAATTTGTAAAGTTTCTGTAGTTAGTGCTTTTGAGGAGATGGGTAAATCTACAAATGTTACTAAAATCAATTCTGCATCCTGTGAGGTTGGATTATATCCCCAAATATTAGCTACCCCAAACATTAATTATGAGACCCCTGAAGCCATAGACAGTCGAGAATTGGAGGTAACTGTAGAGAGTGGGTTAAAAGCGAGATTAATTGGCCCTAGGATTCTGTCATGGAATATTGCGTGCATCATGGCTAAACTAGATTTGCCCGATTGGGGTGACATCATAGACTCTCACGAGATCTGCTTATTTCAAGAAACCTGGGCACTAAGTTTACTATATATAGTAGGCTTAGCGTCATACTGTGAAGTAGCAGTGAAGGGCCCTAGGGGTAGACCTTCGTGGCGTCTATGTATATGGGTGGGAATTCATCTAGGATTCATGGTGAAGAGAATAGAAACCCATTCAGAAGATATTTTATGCATTCTCCTCACCCACAGAAATCTCCCAAAGTTGGCCATTATCAATGTTTACTCTCGCCCAGTACAGTATGGGGGAACATCCTCGACTTTAGACTGTTTGGCTATTCTCCTCAATTCACTTTCGGGGAAAGCGTATTTTTTAATTGGCGGGGATTTTAACTGCCACTTTGAACCCCTTAATTGTTTGACAACACCCATTACTAGTGATGAGGATTCAATATGGTCAATCCCTGTGTCTAACGCTTATGCGATAAAGGGGTGTACCCCACTTGTTCTGCAACTGAGCTCTCTTACCCTCACTCATTCCTTGAGGGCCTGTAATGGTCGGTTCCCTGATGATAACCCTAGGTATTCCACCTTTGAGAGATTTGGCCAGGCATCAATAATCGGTTATATTTTATTAAGCTTTGAATTCTGGCACAATGTCACGAAGTTTCACGTGAATTTGCGTGCAGAAAGTGACCATAATCCTTTGGTCGTAATGCTAGATTTCCACTTAGCAGAAATGGAAAAAGGTTTTGATAACCTCCTATTAGATAACTTAATTGTGGCTGAAGGAGGGAGATGAATTCGTTGGGGCGCAATAATCCAATCTCCAGAAACAATGTCAAACATGTACAACAGTATTATTCCTCTGTTTGAAAAGGCAAGCCTCACCTCTTGAAATAGTGCTCATTTAAAACCTGTTAATGACCTAGAGAAAATCCACCAGGATATGGGGGGTTTCTTTTACAGTAGCAAGCCTGTTAAGAGCAATCACCATAGTGATAATAACCCCTGGTTCAATGGGACGTGCAGGGATTCTTAGAGAGCCCTGCTATGCTATTAAGGGGGGTGATGGTACGCGCATATGGGAAGCTAGGGAATTAAAAAATAGGGAATTAAAAAATAAATCTTTTACAAGCAAAATCTGAATGGGAAATGGATAGATTGCAGGCCATTAAGAATGCCTTGGATTCTAAAGACATTAGAGGCTTCTTGAATCTAGCCCACCCAATGGATCGAGTGTGAGCGGGACCATGGTGTGTTGCCAAATCCCTGATTCTCCAGGTGATATACCCCCATGCACCATGGCTGAGGTACTATATGCCCTAGCCAAGATATTACCAAATAAAGCACCGGGGCTAGATAGAATCCCCGGAGACCTGTATAGAAACAAACAGGTAGTGTGGGCTCCATACCTCCATACATTATTTAATGCAATTCTTTATGGCTTGCCAGCCCTCCCACGTGGGCTGGCGCAGAAATTATTCCTATCTACAAAAAAGGATCCCCCATTGAACCCACAAATTATAGGCCAATTAGCCTTATTGATGTAACACAAAAAAAATCTTTGCTAGAGTGTTACTAGGAAGACTCCAGGAATGGATAGAAGACCTTAATGTTTTAACTCCTTGCAAGCAGGCTTCAGATGTAAAACATTTACCATAGATCAGCTATTTAGGCTACAACTGATCTATTGGAAGCATGTAGTCCTGGAGGGTGGGAGCCTGTACCTTACCTTTGTGGACCTTAAATCAGCATTCGATATTGTGGACCTTGACCAGCTGTGGGGTATCATGCTGGACATGGGAGTTCCACCATATCTCTGTTATCAGTTTAAACTCCTCCATGAGGGAACATTTGCTAGAGTAAGGTTCGGCAAGAACGGGAAATTAACGTCTCCTTTCCCCGTTGGAAAGGGGGTGAGGCAGAGTTGTGTTCACGCGCCAACCCTCTTCTCCCTCTTTCTTAATGGGTTAATTGAAGATCTACTTGCCGTTAAGGATATTGACTCCCCAAAACTAGCCCACCGCAAATTTCCTGCATTATTGTTTGCGGATGACATCCTGCTCCTCTAAATCACCAATGGGGATGCAGCGTGCGTTAAAGGAATTTAGCCAGTTTTGCAAAAAGAGGAATTGGTGATAAATATTAAGAAGAAAAAATATATGTTCTTCAACGCTAATTCTATAATTTTTTTTAAAATTTTTATTGTTTAGTTAATTAAAACCATAACAATTTTGATGAATGTCACACACAATTATAAAATGTATAAATTTGTCGCTAAAAAAATGTTACAATGTTAAAAATTCAAAGCATTAATTGTTCATATTGTTTTTATACGTTTCTCAAATGCCTGCAAGAACTTCACCAGCTTGCAGTGTATTCTTGGAGCAGTAGTATCCAGGCTTCCAATAATGGCTGATCTACATGTTCGTAGTTTCATGGACCGATAACTTTCCTTTAGGTGTGACCGTTCCTTGGATAACATCTTACAGTGACAAATTATGTGTATTAGGTCCTCTTTAGGGCTACCACACAGTCGACAAGAAACGTCGTCAGGCAATTTCCAGGCAAGTTCATTTGCTCGTGTGGGAAAGTCCCCAAGTCTCAACGCCATCAGCTTTTTCTTAATAAAAATAGAATAAGTTGTTTCCAGGTATTTTGCAGCTGTCAATGTCTTATAGCCATTTATCACAGCCCATGAGTGCGAACGATGGGAGAACATTTCTTTGTCCAAGATTAACGAATGAAGTTTGGCCACTTTATTTAGGGTCTGTTTTAGGACAGCAAATGACAGATTATTATCCCATAGGGTTTTTGAGCAAGTTGTCTCCAAAGCTTGCATGAGAAATTGATTTGCTTTGGAATTCTTTTGGGATTTAAACTCTTGCCATAGGTAGGTATTCAGATTGTTATTACTTGCTTTTTGCTTGATCTGATACCAGACCTTAATATACGAGTATTGTCTCCCCGGTATTTCGTTTTTTAGTCCAAATTCAAGTCGCAATTGCGCTGGTGATGTCGTGCGTGGGAGACGTAATACTTTTTTGTATATTTTAGTTGTCAGGATGTTTAGTAGATCGGCATCCTTTCCGTGCATTGCCACACTTGCATTACTTCTATAAATACTTACTTCTATAAATTGTCCACACCCAAGAATGGATAATAGACCATTAGAAAGGGTCCCTATCTTTGACTATTTAGGTCTTACTTTAAACGATAAAATGGGGTGGGGACCCCAAATCAATAAAGCTAACCTAAAGTTAACTCAGGCTATTGGGGGGATTTTAAAAGTCAAGAAGAGTTGTGCCTTACAGGTTATAAGCCAGCCAGTAGAAATCTATAAAGTCCAAGCAATAGGAGCAACCATATATGGGGCAGAACTGTGGGGACATAGCTTAGCTAATGCCCTTACTGTAACAGAAAACAATTTTATAAGACAAATTCTGAGTCTGCCCAAAAATACACCCCTAGTACCACTAAGGATGGATCTGGATATCCTCCCAATTGTGGACCTAATTTCTTCACGCCCATTGCTGTACTGGCGACGGCTGTGGAGTACCCCAGAGCTAGGTCACTATAGGGAGGAATGAAAAGTGGTAATGTCAACCATGGGGACTGGTAGTATCCTGTGGCTATCCTTTATTAGGGATTATTTTTGTGCAATAGGAAGGGAGGACCTATGGACCGTACCTGAGGAATCTTGCCTAGCTATTTCAAAAAAATCTTTAGCTAGTGCCTTGAAAGACTACAAATTGCCAAGTATTTTACAGACAGTTAACCCCTTTAGTCTAACCTATGGGTTTTTGGATATTAAGTCCCAATACAAATTGGAGCCGGTGTTGAATTCAATACAACCGCCATTAGCAAAGAAGTTGTTTTTGCAATTTAGATATGGAACGCTCCCGCTTCACGCTTCAACTAATAAGTGGGCGGGCGCTACCCTCGCCTTTGTCTTGGGTGCCTAGTGGAGGAAGAAACAGTAATTCATGTATTGTTCTTATGCTTGGCATATACGCAGGCTAGGTGTAAGTGGGGTATTCAACTCTGCAGAAACCTGGGTATTAGAACTTACATAGAATTGTATAGGATCCTAAAATCTGATACTAACCCAGTTTATGTTGCTGCAATTTCTAAATTTCTATTTGCTATTTGGTGTAAACGAAGGTATTTTCTCAAAAATTGATATGACAATAAGTAATGCCAGCTCCTACTTGTCATTTGTTGTGATTCTGGACTCTGTAAAAACTAAGCCTGTAAGTGTAGGTATTTGCTGATTAATTCATGCGAGAAATGGTAATACCTGCTAACTGGCTGCTATTTCAATCCTGGGCGCTATAAATACATTGGTCATGAATCATCTTTTTTTTAATATTGTTAGTTTAAATTATATTTTTAATGTATGTTTTAATAGATCAAATTTCCCATAATGATGATTTTCATATGTCTACTTCCCAATGGGTGGTATTATATTGCTATGTATATTAACTAGTGTTCTTTATGATCTTGTACTTTTTTCTTGACTTGGATTTTAATATGTTGTAAATCTAAATGTGCTTTTATGGCTGTAATAGCCTAAATAAAGTTTCAAAGAAGATTAATATGTATTATCATCCAGTGAGGCAGGGGCAAACCTCAAAGACTTTAGACTGCTTGGCCTCTTTCCTCCCCACTCTACCTGAGTCTGCACATGTAATCATTTCAAGGGATTTTAAATGTCATTTCGAACCCCTCAATGGTATAACCACTACCATTACAAGTGAGGAAGACTCGGTATGGGAAATTCCAGAATGTAACATCTACCCAATAAGGGGGTGGACCCCCTCACACTCTCTCTCACACTTAGCCATTTGCTTAGGGCCTGTAATGGCCGCCTCCCCTCTGACAGCCCAGGCAATTCTACTTTTAATAAATTGGGACAGGCATCACAAATTGATTATATCCTGGTAGACGTTGAGTTATGGCACAGAACTAGGGACTTTCTGGTCCAACCTCGATGTGCAAGTGACCATAGCCCTTTGGTGCTAGATATAGTCTGATTTCAGCCCAAAGATGACCGGAGTACGGTAACACAATCTGTCACAAATTTAATTGCAACTGAAGGAGGTCAAAGAGTACGATGGCGAACATTTGCAGAATCAACCGAAAAAAAGCCTCCCTGTATGAACAAATGAGTCCCTTTTTAGAGACTGCATTTGCCATTTCTGAAAACAGTCGAAGTTATAAATCTTTGCTGGTGTTAGGTAAGAATCATCAGGATATGTTTTAAATTTGGCGGAGTTTTTTATAATGGCGAAAACAACAATAATCCTGACCCCAAACCTAAACATCACTGGTATAGCAAAGTGTGTAGGGAAGCCAAATGCGCTTTGATACTCGGGATTAAGGATAAGGATAACCTATGTATGAAAGAAACCAGGGCAAATTACAAAAAAAATCTAGCTGAAGCGAAAAAAGCGTGGGAGATTGAAAAATGGGAAGCAATTAGGAAAGCTTTAGACAATAAAGATATGAGAGGCTTTTGAAACCTAGTAAAAACTGGTAATTCGGAAGGCAACTCAGCAATCTTACCAAATATGGGGGAAGAAGCTTCGAGATCCCATATTAAAGTTTTATATTCAAGGCCTTTAGATGGAGATGTAGCTGATAGGGTACTAGTTATTGATCAAACCCCCCTAAACACTGGTCCACCACTATTTACATTGGCAGAGGTCTCTTTGGCGTTGGGTAAATTGTTACCCAACAAGGCACCAGGGTTGGATAGAATCCCCGGTGACTTGTTTAGAAATGAACAAGTAGTATGAGCACCCTACCTACGGACCTTATTTAACGCCATCCTTCAAGGTATGGTGCTTCCTCCGACCTGGGCTGGCGCAGAAATCATTCCTATATATAAAAAAGTTTCCCAGCTCAATCCGGCAAACTATCGGCCAATAAGCCTTACTCAAAAGATATTTGTCCGTGTTCTCCTGGGCCGATTGCAATCATGGATGGATGAGATGAATGTATTGTCTCCCTACAAGGTGGATTTAGGTCTAAAACCTCAACCATAGACCAGATCTTTAGATTGCAATTGATCCATTGGAAAACTGTAATTTTGGAGGGTGGCAGTCTTCATCTAACCTTTGTGGATCTCACATCTGCATTCGACATGGTGCAGGGCGATCAGCTATGGGGCTTCCTTCATGATATGGGAGTGCCAGTATACCTTTGCCAGCAGCTGAAACACCTACATGAAGGTACCTATGCGAAGATAAGATTTGGTAAGAAAGGGGAATTGACAGCTTCCTTTCCTGTAGAGAAAGGGGTGAGACAGGGATGCGTGTTAGCACCTACTCTGTTCTCCCTTTTTCTAAATGGTTTAATTGAAACTCTCCTGGCAGTGAAGTACATAGATTCCCCAAGGTTAGAAAACCGCAAAATACCGGCTTTGATGTTTGCGGATGATACGCTGCTCCTGTCTAAATCCCCTATGGGTATGCAGTGGGTACTGGAACAGTTTTGCTCATTCTGCAGGAAGTAGAATTTGGAGATATATCTCCAGAAAACAAAATATATGGTCTTCCATGCCAATACTAGCAACTGCCCACACCCCCAAATGGAAGTTAGGCCTTTAAAGAGGGTGTCCGTTTTCGATTATTTGGGCCTCACACTGAACGACAAAATGGATTGGGTGACTCAAGTAATGAAAGCCAACCTAAAATTGACACAGTCTATAGGGGGTATTTTAAAAGTACACAAAAATTGCACTCAAAAAGTGGTAGGCCCACCAGCAGAAATGTAAAAGACCCAGCAAGGGGAGCTTCAATATATGGAGCTGAACTCTGGGGCCATTGCCCGTCTAATATCTTAGCTGTAACAGAGAACACTTTTATCAGGCCGTTGTTGGGTCTTCCAAAAAGCACTCCCTTAACTCCACTATGGATGGATCTGGTTATCAGACCTATTGCCGATTTAATTGCGTCTCACCACTTTTATTCTGGTGTCGCTTATGGAGTACGCCCGAGTTAGAAACCTACAGGGAGGAACTGAAGGATGTTATGTCCATACTGGGAGCAGGGAACTTACCATGGCTGTCTCACATCAGGAGCACATGCCACGCATTGGGGAGGGCAAATATGTGGCTAATTCCAGAAGAAACGTGCCCCTCCATCCCCAAAAAGTCCTTTTCCCTCGCTTTTAAACAATATAAATTTGCACTATTGTCCCAGACCATGAATTCATGCTGCCTGACCTCCAGGTTCTTGGATGCCAAAGAGCAATACAAGTTGGATTTGGCCCTGGACAGTATTCAACCATTCATGGCCACTAAATTGTTTTTTCAATTTAGACACAGATACTCCCGCTCCGTGCATTTACAAACAAATGGAAGGAAGCAACTAAACTAGATTGTCCTGGGTGTACCGTGGCCGAAGAAACAGAACTTCATGTTATACTTTTCTGTCCTGCCTAAAGAAGGTCTTGGTCCAAGTGGGTTTTCCAACTTTGTAGAAACTTAGAGATTAGAAATTACATTGAGGTTTTTAGGCTACTAAAATATGAGACACATCCAATTATTTGTAGTTGCTTCCTCGAGATTCTTATTTGTGATGTGGTGTATACATAGAGGCATTATAAAGGGAAAAGAGCCGGGTAATAATCTAACTGTGATCTCTCATTAGATAGTTTACTAATTCAAATCTGTACATATCTCCAACTAGGGAAATTGTTTTGAAATTTTTCTTTTTGTTAAGCAAATATAATGTTTTTCTTTTAAAATATTTTTTAAAATATTTATATTTCAATTGTTTGAAATGTCTTTTTAACTACTTTTTTAAGACAACCCGGTTTCAGTTGATACTTAATGTTTTTAATAATGGGGTGACGTGCAATAGCGGAGACATAAAACCATTGTATTCATTTCGAGCATATTATCCTTTATGGTTCTAAATGGTTCTTTGTATTCTTTTAGTCCTCAATCGTTGTGTATCATAATATTTTATTATTCATGCAATGTCAATTGTGCTTTTATGGCTGTACAGCCAAAATAAAGTGTTTTGCCTGACTGACTGACATCCACTTGCCAGGCCCTCATCTTCCTTTTTCTTACATGTAAGGCACCCCTCAGGTAGGACCAAGGTACTCCCAGGGTGCAGTGTATGTAAAAGGTAGGACATGTGCTGATGTGTTTTACAAGTCCTGGTAGTGAAATACTACTAATTTCGTGTTTCACTATTGAAAGGCTATCTGTCCCTCGGACCAACATGAGAGTATAACTTTCCATTGGAACTAAATAGAGAAATGGATTTTAGGCTCTCTGAACTCAGGATTTAATAGCACATAGTTTTTGGGAGATGGTTTTTAAATTGTGTGTTTGAAATCGCCACTTTAGAAAGTAGGCATTTTCTATGTGCATGTACTGTTTTGTGTATGTTATGGTAGATGTTTTGTAAAGCGCCTGGTTACCGGAACCTCGTTTCAGATGCCCTCATTATGAGGTCCAGTGGCATGGAGTTCTAGAGTTTGGAAGCAAGGAAAGTGAAGGTTAGCCCCCCACCCCCCACACAAGTGCATTCTGTTAATTCTAGGGATTGCAGTCAATGTGGCCACATAGGTGTCTAAGGTATCTAAGGTCCCCATAGGTGTCTAAGGTGTCTAAGATGTCTGTTTGTAATAGAAGCTTGAATCAGAGGGTGCAGGTAATGCGGGCCTTTCTGGTTAAGTATCCTGTGTGCAAAACAGAGGGCTTTAAAAGAGACTCTGCGCTGATAGGGAGCCAGTGTAGTTGGGCAAGTGCTGGAGGACTGTTTTGGGATTCTTAGTAGCAGCCGGGACTGTGCATTCTGTATGCTTTCAAGCATCTCAAGCCTGCCCTTGGAGACCCTCAAGTAAAGTATGTTGCAGTAATCTACGCGGTATACCAGCAGAGCCTGGATTTCCATCTTTAGAACAGGGTCTGGGAGGAGCCCTAGAATCTTTCGTACCATCTTTAGCACTCCAAAACAGTTACCAACTGTAGCTGCAATCTGATTAGCAAAGGGCAGAGATGTGTCAAGATGACGCGCAGATTTTTTACTTTCAGTTTAGGGATTGGAGTGGGGGTCGGTTCACACAGCCACCAGACAGAGGACATATTGAGGGCTTTTTCCAGATCACTAGTACCTCAGTTTGGCTTGCATTCAGTCTCAGGCAGCTGGAATCAATCCACACTCCAAGATCGACCCGACAGGACGTAAACTTTGTTGCTGCAATACCGTCATCTTGCGCCAGTGTAATGATTTACTGAGTTTCATCAGCATAGCATATGATCCTCACCCCATGGTTTTCAATCACGTCCAAAGAAAAACCAAAGAAAATGATGGAAGGAGCGTTGACAATACAAGCACTCACCCCCAGTCAACTCATCTGGGTTTAATCCATCACCATTCTTTAGCCCACTCTGCCACCCCAGTTCAGACATGGCCATATGCAAATCAGTCTGACCCTGTGCCTCATGGGAACAGTCCCGCCCGAACTGCCAAGCCTTGCCTTCCCTGGACCGGAAACAAGCTACAGAGGACGGGTTTCTGGCATTTCAGCCTTCTTCAGCCCGGCTTGCATGAATGCAGTGGCAAAGTGAGCAAGGGACTCACGTCTGAGCATACCCTGCCAACTTATGGCGAACAAAGAAAAACCATAGGAAATGATGGACGGAGCATTGACAATACAAGCACTCACCCCCAGTCAACTGATCTGGGTTTAATCCATCACCGCTCTTTGGCCCACTCTGCCACCCCAGTTCAGACATGGCCATATGCAAATCAGTCTGACCCTGTGCCTCATGGGAACAGTCCAGCCCGAACTGCCAAGCCATGCCTTCCCTGGACCGGAAACAAGCTACAGAGGACGGGTTTCTGGCATTTCAGCCTTCTTCAGCCCGGCTTGCATGAATCCAGTGGCAAAGTGAGCAAGGGACTCACGTCTGAGCATACCCTGCCAACTTATGTCGAACAAAGAAAAACCAAAGGAAATGATGGAAGGAGCGTTGACAATACAAGCACTCACCCCCAGTCAACTGATCTGGGTTTAATCCATCACCGTTCTTTAGCCCACTCTGCCACCCCAGTTCAGACATGGCCATATGCAAATCAGTCTGACCCTGTGCCTCATGGGAACAGTCCAGCCCGAACTGCCAAGCCATGCCTTCCCTGGACCAGAAACAAGCTACAGAGGACGGGTTTCTGGCATTTCAGCCTTCTTCAGCCCGGCTTGCATGAATCCAGTGGCAAAGTGAGCAAGGGACTCACGTCTGAGCATACCCTGCCAACTTATGGCGAACAAAGAAAAACCAAAGGAAATGATGGACGGAGCATTGACAATACAAGCACTCACCCCCAGTCAACTGATCTGGGTTTAATCCATCACCGTTCTTTAGCCCACTCTGCCACCCCAGTTCAGACATGGCCATATGCAAATCAGTCTGAACCTGTGCCTCATGGGAACAGTCCAGCCCGAACTGCCAAGCCATGCCTTCCCTGGACCGGAAACAAGCTACAGAGGACGGGTTTCTGGCATTTCAGCCTTCTTCAGCCCGGCTTGCATGAATCCAGTGGCAAAGTGAGCAAGGGACTCACGTCTGAGCATACCCTGCCAACTTATGGCGAACAAAGAAAAACCAAAGGAAATGATGGACGGAGCATTGACAATACAAGCACTCACCCCCAGTCAACTGATCTGGGTTTAATCCATCACCGCTCTTTGGCCCACTCTGCCACCCCAGTTCAGACATGGCCATATGCAAATCAGTCTGACCCTGTGCCTCATGGGAACAGTCCAGCCCGAACTGCCAAGCCATACCTTCCCTGGACCGGAAACAAGCTACAGAGGACTGGTTTCTGGCATTTCATCTCGGCTTGCTTGAATCCAGTGGCAAAGTCATGTCGGAACTGGGTTGGCAGAGTGGGCTAAAGAACGGTGATGGATTAAACCCAGATCAGTTGACTGGGGGTGAGTGCTTGTATTGCCAACGCTCCGCCCATCATTTCCTTTGTTCGCCATAAGTTGGCAGGGTATGCTCAGACGTGAGTCCCTTGCTCACTTTGCCACTGGATTCAAGCAAGCCGGGCTGAAGACGGCTGGAATGCCAGAAACTGGTCCTCGGTAGCTAGTTTCCGGTCCAGGGAAGGCAAGGCTTGGCAGTTCGGGCTGGACTGTTCCCATAAGGCACAGGGTCAGACTGATTTGCATATGGCCATGTCTAAACTGGGGTGGCAGAGTGGGCTAAAGAACGGTGATGGATTAAACCCAGATCAGTTGACTGGGGGTGAGTGCTTGTATTTTCAACGCTCCGTCCATCATTTCCTTTGGTTTTTCTTTATTCGCCATAAGTTGGCAGGGTATGCTCAGACGTGAGTCCCTTGCTCACTTTGCCACTGGATTCCAGCAAGCCGGGCTGAAGACGGCTGAAATGCCTGAAACAGGTCCTCTGTAGCTTGTTTCCGGTCCAGGGAAGGCATGGCTTTGCAGTTCGGGCTGGACTGTTCCCATGAGGCACAGGGTCAGACTGATTTGCATATGGCCATGTCTGAACTGGGGTGGCAGAGTGAGCTAAAGAACTGTGATGGATTAAACCCAGATCAGTTGACTGGGGGTGAGTGCTTGTATTGTCAATGCTCCATTCATCATTTCCTTTGGTTTTTCTTTGTTCAATCACGTCCGCAAAGGTTCGAAGGTACAGGTTAAACAGTGTAGGGCCCTAGGCCGACCCCTCTGGTACTCCCTGCTATAAGGGGATAATTTCTGAGGTGTGTGGCATCTGGATCACCTGAAAGGAATGATTGCGTAAACAATTGGCAAACCCTTCAAAGGCTCGGTCACATATACCCTGTTGCCACTGCCATTCTTTAAGAAGGTCATGGGAAATTGTTTCAAGCGTCGCACTTAAGCCCAGCATGACTAAAGCAGCCATCTTACCTTCATCATCCGCATCTGCATAGTCTCAGATGCCAGTAGGAGGGCGGGTTCTGTACTGTATAGGGGCCTAAAACCTGATAAAATCTCCTAGAGGAGGTCTTTCTCACGAATGAATATTATTAGTTGTAGATTTACATGTGTTTTGGCAATTTTTTAGAAGAATGAATGTATCAAAATTTATCAAAGTTTCTCTGGTTAGAAGGATCGAATCAGGGCTTTTTGAGAAGGTGGACCACCATAGCTTGTTTCCACTCAGAGAGAAGTTGGCCTGCTTTAAAATATCAGCTAAGCAGTGTGCATAATGTTGAAGCAAGAGCCAAAAACCCTTATTACAGAATTGCTGGTGAGGCTAGGTCAAGCGGGGATCTAGAATTAATTTTAGCAGCAAGAGATTGTGTTTCCTCTACTGAGATATTCTCTTTTTTTGTTGGAAATATTTACTGAAAAGGTATGTGGGAGATTGCGGCTAGTGGAGAACGTGGCGGCCAGCTGAGAAGCCCAGTCGGGAGAGCTAATTCTGTCTGGGCTAAATCAAGATAAACTCATCATGTTTTTACCCCCTAACGCAAAGTTATGATTTAACTTAAAAAAACAAGAATTACTTACCTCATAAAGGGATATAGCTGCGGAAAAATCTTTCTAAGCCTGAGTCTCTGGTTCTCATATGAGGGCATTTGGAAATGAGTCAGCACCGCCGTGAGAGCCAGGGAAGTTCAGAGGAGCGTGTGGTGCATCCCCATGTCATCTGCATGTGGACAGACATAGCGGAAGAGCTCCAGTAGAGTCGAAGAGCTACTGCTAGTATTGCCCACAGAGGACCCACAAGCGGGCGGGAGTGCAACGCATCAGCCCCTGGAAATCACGGCAAAAGAGCAGTTGTGGCGGTAGGGTAAGGAGAGGTGATCTCGCCCCTAGGGCCCCCTTAGAACATTCACCTCAGTCAACCCCCACTCCAGCTAAAGATACCTCTAAAGGTAGGAAAGGTCAGAACATTTCCGCCTTAGAAGAACTGAATTGAGGAGGAACATGAAATTAGCTACTGCCTGCGAAATAGGTAGCTGGAAACAGAAAATATAGAATTAGGCACAACATGGAAAAGCCCGTCACAATCCAGATAGCGAAAAAGGCAGGAGAAACCCAAGGGGGTAAGACAGAACCCGCAAGAAAAACTATTATATATCCACTTCCATTAAATCTGCACTAAAGCACTAAGGAGTAAAAATCTGTGCTCTTTTTTTAAAATTCAAGTTAAACAAGCCGTAAACAATACAATAAATAGGGTATTAGAGGAGGGGTGTGGAAATAAGGCTCACGTAGATACAACTATGCAAGGCGGTGCTCAAGGATCCAAAGGTGAAGGAATTACTACAAACAACAGATTTCAAGTACTATTCATGGAAGTAAAAGAGACAGAGGTAGAGGCAGTAGGGTTATATTCTCCAGTGGACTTAAGGAGAGAACCATGTGAAGGTCCTGAAATAACAAACACCACAGATCAGAGCATCCCTGATAAAGAGACTACTGAGGATGAAGCTCCACTCCAGGAACATATGTTGAATCAAACCGTGCAACCAGCAATGGGGAAATTAATGAAACCCAGGAGAAGGCAGGAGAAACCCAAGGGGGTAAGACAGAACCCGCAAGAAAAACTATTATATATCCACTTCCATTAAATCTGCACTAAAGCACCAAGGAGTAAAAATTAAAGTTATACCCTCTCTGTGCTCTTTTTTTAAAATTCAAGTTAAACAAGCCGTAAACAACACAATAAATAGGGGCTTAGAGGAGGGGTGTGGAAATAAGGCTCACATAGATACAACTATGCAAGGCGGTGCTCAAGGATCCAAAGGTGAAGGAATTACTACAAACAACAGATTTCAAGTACTATTCATGGAAGGAAAAGAGACAGAGGTAGAGGCAGTAGGGTTATATTCTCCAGTGGACTTAAGGAGAGAACCATGTGAAGGTCCTGAAATAACAAACACCATAGATCAGAGCATCCCTGATAAAGAGAATACTGAGGATGAAGCTCCACTCCAGGAACATATGTTGAAACAAACCGTGCAACCAGCAATGGGGAAATGAATGAAACCTTGATTGTAGAAATGAGGGCAAATTTTTCTAGATCAGAAAAAAAATAGAAAAAATACAAGCAACGAGTGAAGCTCTTGAATTAAAAGTTAACATACTAATGGATCGAGTTCTGTGGTTGAACCAACGATAGAGAAACTGGGGAAAGAAATGAGTGATAACCAAGGAGAAATCTTTACCCTAAAAGCAATTGAGAAGGACTTAAGAGATAAGATTGACACACTAGAGAACAATGCAAGGCGTAGTAACCTTAGAATCCTGAACATATCAGAGGGATGGAAGGTGGAAATATAGAGTGTTTTGTTGTAAAATTATTGAAAGACTTTATCCCTGAGATAGATGAAAATCTACTACAGATAGACATCCAAAGAGTTCACGGAGACCCCTTTAAGAAAGGTTAGCTAAAGAAAAATGTGCGGAGATTCCAAATTAATTTCAAAACCTATGCTCTGAAAGAAAAAATTCTGAATGAAGCCCTGAAGGTGGATATTGTTACCAAAGGAGATTTCAATTTCTAAATTCGATCTGACATATCAAGAGCCACGCAGGACAGCCAGTGGGACATACATGCAGGAGCTTAGTTCCTTGGGCGCGACGTTTCAGATGAGATTCCCAGCCTTTCTAAGAATAATGTGGAGAAATCAGATGCACAATATTAGGGAACCTAAAGAGGCAGCAAATATTCTAGAATTATTTAAGACCCAAAAGAAGTACTCAGTATATTTGGGGGGAAAAAAAGCACGGCCAATCGATTGCCTAGAGAGGGCGGCTCTCGAATGGGGCAAACTAATGTAATTTCTCTGGAAACAAGGAGGGTTCTCTAGGCGAGGGCATGAGGGAAGGATTCACTAAAATGTAGTGTAATTTTTCACAAGATGTGGGAGCATATGGGGAAATAATTTTTTTTTTTTAAAAGTCTTTGTCTTTTGTGCAACAAACCAGGAAAGACAAGGCCCCGGTGTATATGACACACCAGTTGTAAAAAAGTTCCATGATTAATAATACAATACATATCATGTCCTGGAACGTGAATGGCCAAAGAGTACAAAAAAAGGAGAAATAAAATATTATAGTACCTAAAATTTGTGAACAGTGAAGTTATAATTCTCCAAGAGACTCACCTTTTGAAAGCGGAATGGGACAAGATTATGAAGCATCAAAAGTGGGTAGATAGCTACATCTGCACTGCCCAATCCTGTTGTGTTAAAGGTGTGGTAATTCTGTTTAAAAAAATCTGCTAAGGCAACAATCATCGAAGCTTCTGCAGATCCAAAGGGAAGATGGGCAATAGTCAAAGTAAAATTGGATGGGAAATTACATATTGTGACAGGATACTGCAACCCAAATACAGACGATGCTGCTCCACTTCAGGCATTATACTCTCAACTAGAAGTGTCAGCCCCAATTATTATGGGAGATTTCAATCTATTATTAGATCTTAAGACAGATCTCCCCAGGGTAAATGCTCTAATCCCTCAAAAATGAGGATGTGGCTGAAAAGATATATAGAAGATTTGGGTTTGGTATATGTGTGGAAGAAGAAAGGAGGCTTAAGAAACAGGTTCACTTAAAAAAATAAAAGATATGGCCAAACATCCAGGATCATTTTTTTTCTAATAGATAACATTTTAATTAACAATGTTAACAAAGTCGAACATTTACCTGCTCACCTCTCTGATCACTATCCTGTTTCCATGACAATAAAAATACGTAGTTTCTAGGTAGTACCCAGATGAACTGTAGATTGCACACTCCTTTTATATCAACAGGTGATTGATAAAGTAAAAGCAATAACGGAGGAATACTTTGAAAATAGCATTAATAAAGACACCCCTACACAGATAGTTTGGGATGCATACAAAACTGTAATTAGGGGCACTCTCATCAGTCTAGCCTTGACTAGAAATAAGAACTCCAGGCATAAAAAATGCCAAATAGAAGCTGCCATTTTAGAGCAACACAGAAAATTGGAGTAGGGTTATAAATGAAGTACTGAGACAAAATATAGAGGTAAGTGTAGATGTAAGTATATTTGGAGTTTTGTATAAAGGTACGGGTCAAGTCACTTTAAATGACAAGCAAAAAGCCTACTATTTGTAATAATTCTACTCGCTAGATGGGAGATATGTCTAAAATGGATCATTACAAAACCCTGAATGGTGGAAGAATGGTTGACATCTGTGCTCACATTTAAATAACTTGATCAAAGTAGAGAGAACATGAAACAGACAACATTTTGGGGGATATTGGATAGGTAAAAGAATGGGCAGGAAGATAGGGTATGGTAGGAAGGGCAGTCCTATGATTACCTACATTGCAATAAAAATAAAAGTACAAATCCAGGATTTCACTGTGGTGGAGACACAAGTAATTTTTCTAGTGGATTTGGAGATCATAAGACAGACACTCATTCCAAGCAAGAATGCTTGCTGTTACACCTGATGAGGTGAGGTATTGCTGATAAAGTTTCGAAAAGAGAGATTTTGTCTTATCATATCTCATTTAATGCACAAGCTGAGGACAAAATAAACGACAAAAAGAAAAGGTATGGGGGTACCTAGCAAACAGGTACAGCAGCTTCATAAAATGATAATGAGGTTGAGATGGTACAGAATATTTAGTGGTGAGAATTGAGGAGGGGTAGCTATGTGGAGAAAGAGGCAGGGAGGGGATATGAGCTAGGTTTTCCCCCAGGAGGTACCCACAGACAGTTATAGATAATTCAAATGGTCAAGGAGTCCAGGCAGCTGTCTGTGGGTGATGAGGTATCAGGTACCCACATTGCAGACATAGGGCCGACTCCCTAATGGGTGCTATCTGTGGCACCCGTAATATCACTTGTTTGTGAGTTGGTGAGACAGGAGATAAGCATCCCGGAATCCCTGAGAAGAAAGAACATGCATGTTTGGTAGCAAAGGAGTTGATGCACCAGTAGTGCGTAAGGGACTGTGCACCTCAGGGTACTTGTGGAGCGTGGGAACGGGGTGAGTGATAGAACATGCAGGAGGTAAGGAAAGGGGATTCATGGAGGTTGGACGTGATTTCCCTCCGATACTGCTATCATTGATGTGGCCATAGGTCACTGCCAAGATGGGTGCGGGCTGTAGGGGGCCGGGGATGGGTGAGTCTAATTAGTGATATCAGCTGTTCCATCCACTGCCATCAGGGTGGAAGGGAAGGGGACCATATACTAAGGGTAAGCGTGTTTGCGTGTCCGGGGGGGGTGGGTGCAGAAGGGATTATATCGAGGAGACCATCAGTAGGGTTATAGGAGCGGTATGGAGAGGAGAGATTACAGGGATGAGCAGGAACAGAACAACAGTGAGGGAGTGAAGATGGAGGTAGAAGATAGTTTTAGTGCAAGAGAGAGTGTGAAGGAAGGGGATGGAGGAGTAACAGATCAGACTATTCTTGTAAATTGTCATTTTGACGCACTTCTGTGGAGTGGTATGGCTCATGGCCAAGAGCCTAGCCTCTTGCGACGGGGGTGTTGGGGACCTCCACTGTCGGAGCATGCAAATCTTGACTGTGGTCAAGGGTGTGTGGAAGAGGCGGCACTGGGGCCATGATAGCTCTGGTGTGCTCCATATATCATGGAGGAAAATAGCTGAAGGGGGTGAGCGGGAGGAGGAGAGTCATGGAGGTGCTCAGAGCCTGTCTGACATAGAAGGGTTGTATCGAAGGGCATTCACATATGATATGGGTTGTTTCACAGCGGGTAGTGGATGTGGGCACAAGGCAGGTGAGGTGGAATCATGATCAGTATAGGGGGCAATTAGAATTGGACCCTCTCTCATGTAGGGACTCTGGGGTGCAGGTGATTCCTCTGCCGGTGCATGTTTTTGGGGCAGGAGGGCCAAAGTTGGTGGCTCTAGGTAAGCAGTCAGATGGGGTAAGGAGAAAGGCGAGGGATTCAGGGAGCATTTTGAAGGAATCTGTAGCTCTAATTGGGGTGTCTTAGAGAAAGGCAGGGAGAAATCTAAGCGGGCCAAGATTTGCAGGGGAGGGGAGTTATGTCTTATACATGCCCTCAGTCTAGTAGCTTCCAGGGCTGGTAGGATGCAAAGGGGGGATGGCGACACCAGTACTTTCAGGGAGGGAAAGGTGGATGGGGTTGAAGGTGGATATTTGGGTCAAACAGTTATTTCAATATGAACAACAGTAACTTGTAACATCAGGCAGTATAGACAACCATACTAGCATACAAAACAGTGAAGGTGATACTCAGCTGTTTGTCTTCTGGCAGCCGTCATGTCCCTCAGAGTAGTGCTGGCATTGAGAATTATCTCCAGTAAGGGGCCATAACATAATTCCCTTCTCAATCAATCCATCTCAGAGGTGGGTTTTAAAGGGGAGTGAGATTTTTCTCTCTTCTGATCTTGAATAAAAGCAGCTACTGATTGGAGAGCCAGCACCTTGTTTTCTTGGGAATGGGCTGACCTTTCATGGTCTCGGTCATTGTGCTCTGATCTGCTGGTGGTTTTTCACCTGCTGCCAGGGGCAGGGAGGATGGCTCATTATTTTTGGCTGTTCCAGACTTGGTTCAAGAGATATCCATGTCTAATGGTCCTATACTTTCCAGGAACAGGCGCAGATCCCCCGGGTCGTAGAAGTCTTTGGATATGCCATCTTTGGTAGTTCAGAAGCGTGCAGGCTCGAAGAGGCCATACCTAATATCCAGTTGGTGTAGACAGGGTCTAATAGAAAGGAAGGACTTGGGCCGGTCATTGGTCTCCCTAGAAAAGTCCACCGCCACACAAATTGTGTGTCCTTCATACGTGAATGGGCCTTGCGAGCATGCCGCAAAGAACAATTGCTGTGCCTGTTTGTGATACGGAAAATAAGCAATGAGCGGTCCTGGGAAGGTTGCGGGATCCCTGTGTGGAGGACTGATTCGGTGGGAGAATTGCATCTCCAGCGGGGGTTCAAAGGTGATGCCTGTAACTCTTGGAAGGGTGTCCCTGAGAAATGTTTTGGTATTTGATCCTTCTACCAATTCAAGGAAGCCAAAAAAGCAAACATTGTCCCTCCCAACGCGATCTTCCAGGTCAATCAACTTGCTGCAAAGGAAGAGGAGCTCTTGTTCCCTTTCTTGCACTGCATCAAGTCGGCCCTCCACAACTGTCATCCTTTGGGCTAGTCCCTCAACTTGTGTGTGGAAAACTGCAATGTCCAATTGTATTGACTTTACTTCTTCTGTCAGGGTAGAGAGGTTAGCATACATTCCTTCCAGTTCGGCAGCTTACTGCCGAGATTTCCTGCAGGATGCGGTCCATGGTTTTGCCCTGCACAGAATCTGTGGAGGGCTGGGGTGGGTTGCTCGTGCGGGTAGAGCGTCGATTAGTGGCCATGGTGCATGGCTGCTTGAGCACGTCCATAAATAGGAGTTGCCGTGAGGACTTGCTCGTGTGCTTACCAGCTGTCATTCACCCTCGGATTGTAAAGTAGCGCTCTACTCTTCTGTGCTGTTGGACCGGTCTCCCGCAGAGGAAGACAGACGAGGCAGTAGCTAGTGGTCAGCTCCTTCCGAGTCTAGGACGTTTGTACAGATGCAGTCCCTAAGAGTCGAGGGCACATGTAAGCTATTGTGAGGTGCTCCACAGTGTTCTGTGAAGGACCAACAAGGTTGCGTCAGGTCCCTGAATTCCTCCAGGGCTTGGGCTGCTAGAGAGAGGAAGGCAGTAGTTGCTTTGGGGCAACTGGGAGTCATTGGAGTGATGAATGTTGCAGATGAGAGTTACCGCGGTCCCAAGCGTGTTGTGAAAGGACCTGTGGAATCGTGTGTCAGGCCCGGGGGAAGGCCTTGTCTTCCCTTGTGCATCCACTATGGCCCGGTGTCATGGTGCTGGAGATGCAAGGCAGTACAGGTGGGGACTAGTAGCAAGTGGTGTGGGTGAGAAAAGAACCACAAGCCCAGCATGCCCCTCAAGTTCCGTGTATATGTAGAGGCTCAGGCTGGTGTAGTCCTCCAACGGGGGAGATAAGAAATCCTCTCCAAGCTGTCCGAGGCTGTGTCGGCAGGTGGGTCTCCCTCCCAGTGCTCATGGGTCCTTGCCCAACTTGCAGTGTGTTTTGGGGCCATGCGTGGGCTTAGTGGTCACTTGGGGGGCCAAAGTCACTAGCAGAGTGTCAGATTTAACTGCTGCTGGCCAGTCCCGCGAGTCACAAGTCCAAGGTGCGTATAAAGCGCAAAGCAAGCGGTGGACCACTGTCGTGATATCTGGAGGTGTAGACAGGGCCGAGGTATCACACAAGGGCCAAGGCTACAGCTCCACCTCAAGGCCCTGCAGTCGCGCCCAGCTGCTGGGACTTCAGGGCATGGACACACCACGGCTTGCCGTGTTGTCAACCGGCCAGTCATCCAATGGTACTGGCGGGAGTGGAGGAGTGGAGAGCTAGTCCCCAGCTGCTTTGAGAAGGTCACTGCCTCCATTCGGGCCGGTCTTGGAGCAGAGCTCTCAGCTTAGGCGGCCATCTTCACTTGTGGCCAGACCACGCCTCCTACTGAGATATTCTCAATGCTGTTGGAGATTAAATGAGCTTAAATCCTCAATAAGGCTTGTGGCGGTGTGACAGGTGCTGTCATCAAAGTATAGATGAAGTTCACCTAGGCTTAGGAGAGGTTACAATACTGCAATCAATATGGGGGAATAATATCTAATAAGGCCATTTTAAATCCAGAGGTAGGCCTAGGAGGGTAATAGATGAAGGGCCTGCTGAGCAGCGACCTTTTAGAGATATAGAGAAAAAGCTGCATCACATCCACTAATCTGGACTTCAGTGAGACTGTAGCACAGGTGTTGTTTGTAAACCACCACCAGTCCATCTCCCCACCCAATTGAATTGTCTACTCTTAGAATCACATAATCTGCAGAAATAGCCTCCAGTATATCAGGTGCTGACTGAAGGCAGAACCATATTTCCACAAGAAAGATTGAGGTAGGTTGCTGAGAGAGAGGACACAAAGTCAGCAATTTCCAATTTGTGTTTGGGGAGGGACCAGCAGTTTAAAAGGAAGCATTGGGCTGTCTCCAGTCTGATGTGCGCCCTTCTGCCCTCCTGCTTCACTGCGAAACCCATGGAGAGCAAGAAGGGGCCCTCACTGCAGGCAGCCTAGCCTGTGACCACTTTTACAGAATGACGGCAGGCCACTCTAATCCCCATGTCAAGAGAGTATAGTTCCACTGCCGAATGCAGCAGGGTGTCTGAAATTGACATGCCAGCCTGCTTCTTTTGTAGTCTGAGAAGACTAGGACATAATATGGCCAAAAAGATGGTAGACCTGCTCTGACTGACGAGAACCACCAAGGTTCAGGATTAATCAGCCAAAATCTAAAATTATGGAGCGAATATACAAACAGTGTTTGCCCTCAGGTAACAATATCTCAAGTTAAAATATTTCAAGGTAAAAGCAAGTTATTGTCATAAGATGCCCTCAAACTACCTTTATACAGGCCAGGCCAGTTAGTGCTGTGAGGTCTTGCCAGCCTGCTTCTTTTGTAGTCTGAGAACAATAGGACTTAACGTGGCCAAAAAGATGGCAGACCAGCTCTAACTGACAGGAACCGTCGAGGTTCAGGATCAGCGCAAATCAAAAATTATGCTGAGACTATACGAACAGTGTTTTCCCTCAGGTAAAAATATCTCAAGTTAAAATATCTCAAGTTAGAAGCAAATTATTGTCATAATACTGGGCAGTTAGAGCATTGTTAGTTAGTGTATTAACTGTTTGGTTTTGGGGTGACAGGAGCTGGGGATTTGCATTCACTTTAGATAGCCACAAGGGGGATTGAGGTGTGTCCTGCTTTTCCTGAGTCACTCATAGCTGAGCTGAATAAACCTTGGCAGCATTTAGAGTGGTGGGAGGAATTTCACTTGCACCTGAATATGCAGTACCTTTCCCTACCTCCTGTAGTGAAGTTGAGCCAGAGAGGGAAGAACTGGTTTGG
This sequence comes from Lissotriton vulgaris, assembly GCF_964263255.1. Classification (NCBI taxonomy): domain Eukaryota; kingdom Metazoa; phylum Chordata; class Amphibia; order Caudata; family Salamandridae; genus Lissotriton; species Lissotriton vulgaris. The sequence goes on from NC_141695.1 coordinate 991,133,857, forward strand.
TCTGGGCTCAGAGACCCTTGCCACAAAGAGAAAATGGAGTCCAGAGAATTAGACCACTTCTGGTTTCAAGAGGAACCTCTCCCAGGGAGAAGAGCTTGAGAGCTGTGTACTTATCCTTTGCTGTGTGTGCTTTGCTCCATTGATCCGCAGCTGCTGCTTCTGCCAGGGAGAGGACAAAGATCAGAACTTTGCTGTGAACCTGCTTGAAGAACAGTCAACAAGGACTTGTGTGGGCTTGTCTCCTGTTCTGAAGTCTCAGGGCCACAAAGGCTTCACATGCACCTACTGACCAGTACCTGGACTCCTGTGGGGACTCCTGCATTAAAAAGAGCACCAATTCCAGTTCTTTGGGCCCTGAGGATTTTGTGGTTGGTGCTGTAAAGGAATAAAAACAACTCTGATGTCAACAGCGACAACACAAGTGACACCACGACCTGCACCACAAAGAGCAACACGCACTACCTTGCCTGCATTGCAGCTCCGATGCCCTTTGATGCCTGCTGATACCAGCAGCTATAGCTATCCCCAACGCCTGAACTTGCAACAATGCCGTCACCGCCAATGCCATCATCCTGTTATCGTGGAGACTATAACTGACAATGTTGACTCGACAAACTCTTCGACTTCGCATTGTCTCACCGGAACCCATGCCTCTCTCCGCCCACGGTGCCTATCTTCCCCTGTCCTGGATTCAACACCTCGTCTCCATACGGAATTGATGCCTCACCTCCATTGTGGTAACCAGGGAACCGGCATCGTACCGACTCCTCACATCCACGATGCCCTGCATCATCCAGACTTTGTTTTCCAAGGTGCTGCTGTTTGGGGGTCTGTGGGACTCCGTGCCAGATGCCGAGCACCTCGCAGTCAGCGCCGTACTTTGGATTTATGCCTGTCATAACATCATAATAGCCCCAGCTGGAGCTATTTTGTTTCTACAAGTGCTTCTTTTTAAATATCTGTTCTAAAGTCAAAATTTGATACTTGTATGTTGGATTTTGTTTCGTTTTGGTCTTGTTTTGTTTACATAAAGATACTTTCATTTTCTAAACTGATGTGCTGTCCAATAAAAGGTGTTTTCACTATGTTACTGTCTGTTTTCAGTACAAATACTTTACACATTGGCTTTGGGATAAGCCTGTCTGCTTGTTCCAAGCTACCAAGGGGGTGAGCCGGGGTTCTCTAAAGTGTGTAACTCCCCTACTGTGACTAGAAGAAAAAGTCACTACTTGGACAAAGGTGCATACCTCTGACAATTAGAGACCCTGGTTTCTGCAACTGCCCAGTGCAGCTGCAATGTTCTTCAGCTTCAAATCTAACTTAACGAATCAGTGGCCATCTCTGAGCAATGGTGTTATATTTAATTATTCAAAATAAGTTCTCACCTTGTCATTCCTCACCTCCCCTCCTGTGCCTGCTGCGACTTGTTCTCTGTGCCTGTACTGTAGCATCCAGCAATGATGGAGTGCTTAAGGAGCTACGCTTGCCTCCTCCAACCACACCGGAGCCAGGACAGAGAATGGCCAGTTTTAAAAGTAGGGCAGAACCAAAGGGGATGATGGACGGAGTGTTAAACATTGCAAGCACTCACCCCCAGTCAACTGATCTGGGTTTAATCCATCATCATTCTTAAGCTCACTCCACCACGACAGTTCAGACATGGCCATATGCAAATCAGTATTAAAAGTAGGCAGTGAATTTGTTTAGGGAAGGTGGCCACTAACACATACCACATACACGTTGGGCTACTTCAGCCCCCCCCCCCTGTCGGACCATACAGGGTTAAATCAGTGAGGGCCCTTGAATTCAGGACTGCGGCCATTGGCTGCCTGCCAAGGGTCATCCAAATGTGCTTCTGTACCGCTCTCGTGTTGGTAATGGACCTATGGACGATGGGCATATCTGAATCAGAGTAGGAATGCTGAATACACTAAGAGCAGAAGCCCGGCCCAGAGTCGGAGGGCGACGACATAGGGAATGAGTAAGGTAGCGCTCTAGTTGTTTCTCTATATCTTGCTTAGTAAAGAACACGCAAAGAAAACAACTACGCAGTGCTGTTTTAACCGCATAGTTTGTAATTCTAACTCAGCCATGAACATATGTTTACAGCTCAGGATAAATACATAGATGTTTTGCAGATGAGGCGCATACCGATCGACAAGACAGAAATGTGAAATATTGCTTTGATTACCTTTTTTTGAGAAATGACGACGAGATGTCTGCTTGCTTACTTCCGGCGAATTTGTGGCTCAGATACTATTTTTGCAGTGGCTAGGAGATTTTTAAATATGCTTAAGGATGGGCACCAGCAGGAAACTCTGCTACGCAGTGGATGGGAGAGTTTTGTTGAGCTCCAAATGGCAAGTGGAGTTGCAAAACTTCACAAATAACACCGGCAGAGCAGCTTTTGCTGCCCAGCCCTAGGCATAACCACATGTTGAGCAAGTAGCCAAGTCTAAATCAAGGGCCCAGGTGTTGAAGGACCTTAATGAAAGGCAGCCCAGGTGGAATCTCACACAGTGACTTTTCGCTAAAGGTGGTGAGATCAAATCGAGAAAGAGCTCGAACTTAGGGTATGGCTTAAAACTTAGGCACTCTGTGGTTAGACACCCAGTCATACCTTTCCACCACAAAAACCTAATACTTAGCTTTTACATTTGCTATATCTCTTTTACTGATCCTCTCCAGACAATCCCATAGACTAATCAGTCCCAGGTCTACACTGAGTGTTATATTTCATATCGGTACCCATATATAGGACTAGGGAACATCGTACCCTTTCCCTACATCATCTCCCTGTCATTTCATATGAATGAGCCTTATAAGGACATATCTCCAAATAAGGACAGACTTGTATGGACATAACGCCTTATAAGGACTGAAGCCTTTTATGGGCTAAACCTTTCACCTAGTTCCATGCCGAGGGTGGGTTTTCTCCCATTCTATATTGCTAAGACGTCATCCTTAGCACATATGAATAATTTATGAGAACACTCTACAGGAGGTCCACTTCACCTCTCCCATTGACGCACAAGGGTTAATCCCTGTCATCCTCATACTGAACAATGGGGAACATATGCACATAGACTGTATAAATACAGCACCTCTTGCTATCAGAAAGCAGGAGGGAACCGAGACTTCAAGGCTGCCACACTGACCAGAGACGCTGCAGATCCGGCATGCCATTGCTCCAGCTGACAGTGGTCTGACGATCCAATGCGGGGTGTCCAACTCAAGTCCAGGACGAAGTCCCACACTCTCACAATTCAGGTATGGCGGTTTTACTAAATCGTAGTGGGATTCTTGGCTCTTAGGCTTAGGCTCTATAGCACCTACTTACATGCTAGGTACACATAGGTACATCTAGACAGGCATCTTAGGAGTACGCACTTTATTTTATAAATGCATTTCATTCATGTATGTGTTCATGACTATTGCAAAATGGTAGAACAATACTATTTCTTTTTATTCACTGAACTGCTGGTTCTATCTCTCTGCTACTGTGTTACAGTTATAGCAGCGCACTTATTTTACATGAGAAGAAAAACAGTACAATAAATTCTTATTGTAAACACGCTCTACTGTTTCTTCTGTGTATCACTCTGAGGGCAAAACAAGCAAGCACGAGTGACTGGGTGAAAAGTATTATATTGTTTCCACGCTTCTGAGGTTATTATGATCTGAAGTTGTAAAAACTAATCTCTCTGATAACAGGAGATTCTAGTAGCACTGCAAGCTAGCTAATGGGAAAACATAGACTGACATATTCGGTAGGGGTGTACAGACTCAGTTTGCCACCAAGCCCCAGTATATGTTATCCATAAACAACATAGGCCCTGCATGGACTATCGGAACTATACTACATGGCACACAACGTGGTCTAATGGCACACAACGTGTCAAACATGGTTTGCCCAACTTGGTAAATACATGGCGCACATACTCAACAATAGAATGTGAGTAGCTCAGCGTGCTTATTCTCAGAGACCCTACTTACAAAACCCAGAGAAGTCTGGAGTTGGTGAGAAAAAACTCTGCCACAGCTGAGTAGGCGAGATATCCTATGCATTGGCTGTTGGTTAACCAAGCTTGAAAGGAAATATTCCCAAAAATTGTGCATAAAACCTTTTCTTGATTTCCTTGGACAGTATTTCCGTGTCTTAAACGCGATGTCTGTTGAGAACAGAAATTTAAACCCACAAGAGCAACCACTTCCCAATGATCAGGAATATGCAGAATGCAATACATATTGCACCCAAGTAAGACAAACGTTTACAGTTAAACTACTCAAACATGGGTTACCACCCAGAGGAGGTGTAGTAATATTCATGATAGAGGCAGAAGAAGATTTCAAAACAGAGGTATTCTACTCATGGGTTAAATTCCCAGAAGCAGATGCTGTAACAAAAACTTTTCATTATTACCAACATGTTCCAGTGGCCTACACTTTGTTTGAGGAGACTGACATTCCGCTTACCTTCCAGGAACATATTTTCTGGTTTATTGGCACCCTACCCCACATAAGAACAAGACCAAGTCTTGGTCCTTTAGGAAGACCAGGAGAAACATGGACGATATTAGCGACCTATGCACCACATCCAGACATTGACACAAGGCCACGTGATGAACTACCTGTTCAACGCAAAGAGTTGATAACACTCTACAGAAACAAGACACACTTCGTCTTAAAGCGGAAAGGAAAAAGTGGAGAAAGGAGAAACAAATATATATAACTATTTTTCAAATAGGTGACTATAAATTCTCCTATTGTTTTGTGGCGTAAGTCCTCTACTATATCAGTTACACATTATTAACATCATCACTAACAAGAGGGGACATGATTACACATTTTATTTATTGTAATCAAACAGAAGTATTCTCCTCTCATTTCTTTTATCAGAAAACAAAAAAGATTTTTTCAAAACAATTGTATGCACTATATACAAATATACATACCTATTTACACACCTATATACAATAAACACAAAAAACGTACAACATATACACTTTGTATAAAAATCAAAACACAACAAAAGTCAAAAACACTTGTTCTTCTTCACCCTAAAAGAATATTCCAGCAAAAGCTGAGTGCCCTCCTATTCAATCTAGGGGGGTGCACTGGGAGGTAGTCAGACACAACTGGTTCAACGCAAAAACCTCACAGAACCTAAATCTTCAAGTATGTCAAATGGCATCAATTTCCAAAATAATTTCAAAACAATGACTCCTTCTTATGGAAAGTGTCAACGCGGTCGCGTTTCGGCCTTCCAACAAGTCTGGCCTCTTCAGGACAGGGCGACAAAGAACCTATAGATACATATAATACAATACATATTTTTAAAAACATAATGTTGTATACTCTGTGCCGCACTCCACCTAGATCCATATCCGTCACCACCCGTGCACCACTAATGACATAAATTCGTCCAGAACAAAGGAGTGCACCAGAAAAAAGAAAGGGAAAGAGCGTCCCATAGCCACACAGGAGCAACTCCCAAGAAAACATGTGGGCGACCAAATCACGAACTGTACATTCACATAGTGAACAACCAGGAACATATTTTCAAGTTTAATGGCACCCTACCCCACATACGAACAAGAGCAAGGCTTGACCAGGAGAAACATGGACGATATTAGCGACCTATGCACCACATCCAGACATTGACACAATGCCACGTGATGAACTACCTGTTCAACTCAAAGAGTTGATAACACTCTATAGAAACATGACACACTTCGTCTTAAAGACACTAGCAGTACAAACTACAGTAATTAGACCTACTGCCTCTCTTATACAGAGCACTAGTACTAAAATTATTTCAAAAACATTACACGCGGTAATGGGCAAAGTGCCCACAAAAAGTGAACAGATTCCTTTCTGGGTAGCTCAGAAAATAACCCAGTTAGACGCAGTATTCCCAAATACAACACCATGTGAAACATACAGAATGTTATCAGTCTTTTTGCCCATGGGGATTACACCACAGTTGTAGGATTGAACCTCTTGGGGTACAGTCTTTGCTGCCATATATACCAGAAATCATGGTATTCCTTTATTAGCAGTAGTACCAGATGTATTAAGACAAATACTAAATGACTATGGAGCAGAACCTGCCCTAAACTTAGGGATAAAGTTATTAAATAACTATGACTGTGTATCAGCCATAATACTTGCTAATATTAAAGGGGAAGCAGCATCAGTGGCAATCCACCATAGCCCAAGGAAGTCGGCCTGTTAACTCAGGAGGCTGAACTACCTATAATTGAAATTGCGTATGCCGAATTAGGCAGAGATAGTTTGGGGGGTAAAGATTTAAAACTTCAACTACAGGGCTGTCCTTAAAAGAACAATTGCAAGCATACATATACTTCTTATAAAATGAAGTGAGATAATAAAAAAGAAAACTCTAAAGACAAGAAATCTCAATCCAGAGGTAGGTCTTCTCCACAGCAGCTCTCTACAAAGAGGTATAAGCCCTTAAGAATGGGAATAATATTAGGAAACCTGAGAGATATCAGGATACTGAGACACGTTCCTCTCGTTCCTTTCAGGGCTTGAGGAAAAGCTCCGAAAGGGAAAGACAGTCAGAAAATAGAGAGGAGCGCACACAGTCCAGAGACAAACAGCGTGCTCAAGACTTTACTTTTAAGAGAGAAGATAAGCAAAATCCAAAACCTCAATTTAAGAAAAAGAAAGGTTCTGGGCTGAAAATCAGACATGTCCAGAATTCTGAGGACACAACTTTTGAACGGGGAATGGGTTCTGAGGCTGCAAGACAGTGCGGCAGAAGTAACAATAGCTAACCTGAACCTGAAGGAATTTCTGGTGACAGCAGAGTTGAATGATTAATCACAGTAAAAACACCAGACAACAGGGTGAGGGTCCCGCATAAGTTATATGAAATAACACTCCGGTTGGAGGGGGACAAGCCCATGGGAGAAAAAGCTCTTTTTGGAAGAACTTATCATCTGGTTATGACATCCTGTTAGTAGACAAGATTGGCCACCTGCAATTGTAATGGATTGCCCCAGGGGAGAAAGTATAATTTTTCCTGCATTTTCCAACTACGTTCCCGTTCACTTTAAGCATACATATGCGCAGGAGTGGGCAGTAGCCCAAGCTGAGGCATTGTACAAAATCATGCAGGTTGGGATGAGAACTCAATTTACCAAGTGATCCAGTTAAAAGTTTCGCCTAATGCTCAGAGGCAGTATCCAATTAAGCAACAACCTAAAAAACAGGTCATGGAGATCTGAGAACAACTTGAATACCAGGGGGTAATTGAAAAATGTACAAAGACGTTTGCTGTCCAAAATGCACATAGTGCTGCCTTAATGAATATCATTGTGCGCAAACAAATACAAAACCACTCTTGATAACTCAAATGGATTTTTCTGGCAAAATATACCTCCTGAAAGCAGGTATCTAACCGCATTCAGTGCGTTAGGGTCCCAGCGACAATTTTGTCATCTAACACAAGGGTATAAAAATAGGTATAAAAATAGCCCGAGTGTATTTTCAGCAAGAGTAACAGAGTTACTTCAAAAATTTGATGAAAAAGCATTGTCCTATGTGGATGATATTTATCTAACAGATGACGACTTGGAGAGGCACTTGACCAGGGTAAGGACCATTATTGTGGGATTTGCTGCAGAAGGCTACAAATTAAACTCTAGAAAATCAAAAATAGCCCACCTCAATGTCCTATTTTTGGGATATGAGCTGTCAAGTGAAGGCAAAAGTCTGGCAGTTAACTTTTTAGAAAAGTTTGCACCGTCCAAGCCTCCGAAATGTTTAAAAAATTTACAATCAATACTAGGATTCCTACATTTTGGCAGGACAAAGATTTTAGATTACACACAAAGGGTAAAACTTTTATATGACTTAATAAAAACTGACTTTTCAGCCAGAGATTGGACACAAGAACATGATTGCTTCCAAACACTTCCAAACACGCGTAAACGTTCGCCACTTAGTGAACTGAATAATCACGGGTCAAAGTGGGTACACCTATTTAACCTTTAATGAAGGAGAAACTGTACCAATCGCTTACAAATCACACCTGTACACAAACACAGAAAAATGTTTCACTTCAACAGAAAAAATCCTAACAGCAGTTGAGGCTGCTGTAGTAAAACAAAGAGCACTGGGTCAGGGGAAGCTCATTATTGTAGTAACTCCAGTACCGGCTTTAGAATCTGTTACAAAGGCCAGCATCCCAAACGCGAAAGCATTACATCCAAGATGGATACAATGGGCTTACTCTCTTTCTGTAACAGATGTTGAATTCAGATTTGATTAAAGTTAAAAAAACTCAATCATTCCTGCAATATGAACAAGAATATCTTCAACCAAATGAAATCTTGCCTCTAGATCAGTATGAATGTATTATTTATACTGACGGATATGCGCAATCGACTATAGGAAGTAAGCAACATATTTTTCGGCGTGTGCTATCATTAAAGGTCGCATGCGTGATGGCAAGTTCCATCCTAGTTGCACAAAAATTTTAATCTCTAGTAGACTGCACTGCTCAGGTGGCAGATTTAAAAGCACTTATACTGTCACTTGTAAATACGGATCGAGAACTCCCCACATTATTTGTGTGTGATTCTTTTTACTGTGTCCAGTCATACATTGAATACTTGCAGCACTGGGAACAAAATGGGTTTAAAGATGCAAAAGGTGTCCCAATTAAACACTGAGGGGGCTATGGGGCTATTACGATAGCGGGCGAATTTTGGTGAATGGTACCAACCACCAGAGGTGCGGCGGTCCTACTGTTGCCATTAGGATGCGAACGCCACCCTGGCGGTCGCATCCCACTTATCAAACATTGAGGCGTACGGTGCTCTGTGCAGCACCCGCCACAAAGCCAAATATCCCTGTGGTGCATTGGCATGCACAACGTGACAGGCACCGTGCGGTGCCTAACATCTTGTGCATGCCAATGTAGGTGGGTACCCCCCAAGTGCACCCTCCACCCCCAACACCACGGGGCCTGCAACGGGCCCCCAAAGGCAGACACCGATGGCCTTTAAATGTTGGCATTGCCGCCATGGAAAGGCCAGACTCCGCTGACACCCTAATATGGTGGGCGGTGCCTGCTAGGCACCGCCACCCTGTTATTGCCCAGGACTGCACGGTAGGCAATTGTAACGATTGCCTGCCTGCGGTAAAGCAGCGGACGGACTTTCGGTCTGCTGGTGAGCCCCCGCCATCGTAATAATGCTGGGGTAATAGGCGTGCGGCCGGGGAAAAATGTCGGGCAGATCGCCACCGCCAGTTGCGCGGTGTGATCTACCTGACATCATAATAGACCCCTAAATGTTATGGGAACAAGTAGTGGAATTGAAATCCGAGCTACCCAGGACTCACCTGATCCATACACTGAGTCATCAACGTGATGGCATTCATGTTGAAGGGAATTCATTGGCTGATGATGCCACAAAGGGGGCTGTTCGCACGGCTTCCGTAGCTGCGCTGACTCGTTCAAAAACGAGAATAGACAGAGAACTAATGATAGCTGTCATTGCATCACGCAAAGGCAGCACAGCAGTACCTAAAGAATTCCACTCAAATACTCCTACAAGTTAGATGCACAAAACATTCCATATGCTCAGATTCCTGGAGTGGGGGATAGAGTTATACTAAATATGGATCATAGGCAAGGTTAAATATTAGCTGCGCACAAGGGTTTGGGCTCTGCGCACACAGGCGTTACAGCGACTGTGGGCCAGATACCGATTCTAAAATACCGAATTTTACCGAATCGGTATTTTAGAATCGGAAAATGGTATGTAGATAAAAAATTGGTAAAAAATACTGATTCAGTAAAATTCGGAATCGGACAATCGGAAATTAATGAATCGGTATTTACCGAATCAGTATTTACCGATTCGGTATTTCACATTCATTCCTATGGGCCTTTTGGCCCATAGGAATTAATAGGAATTACAGATTTGGTAAATACCGATTCAGTAAATACCGAATCGGAAAGCAAACAAAAGTGAAACTTAAGTAAGCAGCCAATCAGGTGCTACCACCCACCCCATTCCTACCAGGAAGTGGCTACACAGGCAGCGGCAACTAATTAGAAGGTTCTGGAAAGGCAGTTGGAGCTGAGTCCCTGAGCAGCAGAAAGGGTTTTGTGCACTTTTAAAACTGCAAAATGGCAAGCAGCAAAGAAAAAGATCAGCCTGAGAGGAGGAAGAAACTCAAATTCAGCAGCATGGAGCTGCAGGTCCTTGTTGAGGAGGTGGTGAAGGTGCACCAAAAACTCTTTGGCAGGCAGTCCCTCACTGTGGCAGAATGTGCCAAAAGGAAACTCTGGCTGGACATACTGGACCTACTGGACAAAGTTGGGGTGACTACCAGAGACACAGAGGACCCGAAAAAGCGATTTTACGACCTCAGGAGCCAAACCAAAAAGAAATTGGCAGAACACCACAAGCAGGCATCAAAAACTGGCGGAGGCAAGAACCCTGCCACCCCCCATTACTGACCTGGAGGAGATGGTGGCCTCAACCATTGAACCAGACAGAGTCTGTGGACTGGGAGAAGTAGACAGCTCAGCCAGAGCTGCAAGGCAAAAAGTTAAGACAAATGCACAGCATTCCCCCCATACCATCATCCTTACCTGTACCCTTTGTGGGCAAGTGAACCCCAGTCCAGTACTGCTAGCACTATACAGGGGCAATGCATCATGGTATATGTAGTCAGGAAATGTAAGAACATGTCCTACAGCACACCAACCACAAAGTCAGCCAAATGATTGCATAGAGAACAAAGCTAATGTGAGAAATATTTAATTGAAGTGATTGTGAGACAGTAGCGCTTAGCTAATGTATGCTCATATGTCCACAGGTGAAACGTCTCGCAGGCGTTCGCAGGAGACTGAAGGCACACCAACAGAGAGGGAGGAGAGTCAGGAGGCAGGTCCAACTACCCAGAACATTCCACAGGACACAGGTGCACCAAGTAGCCATCCTCCTGTACAAGACTCAGAAATGGCTCCAGAGCTGCATGCGTCCCCTCGCAGATCTCAATCCCCACTGTTGCTGTCATCCCCTGAAATGCCAGCATCAGAGCATGATACAACACCTGCATCACAACCAAGCAGGGGCATGTAGTGGCCCCACTACTAGAAATGGAGTCATCAGCAGCTGACATGAAGGGGGCCGAAAAAACACAACTTGCCTGTAGATGTCAGCTCTGGTACAAAGCACTCAAGTGCAGGGGTGGGCCATGGTGGTGCAAGACGCCGCAGAGTCCAGGAAAGGGCAGCAGATGCACCTGTAGAGGGTCCAAGTGTGTTCAGTAGTCTGGAGGGGAGCATGGTGAGAATACAGAGGATGCAGGGAAGAGCCATCTAGACATGCCAACGCCAAATGAGGTCCCTAAACAGTAACATAGGAGAAATTGGGAAGGGCATCAATGAACTTGTACTAGTGAACAAAGAGATGGCAGCAGGGATGCGCGGACTTAGCCAATCGGTGCAGCTGCTATGCACCAAACTAGACACTGATTTTGAGGCAAGGCGCAAGGAAAGGCAGCGTGCTCATGGCCAAAATAAAGCGCTGAACCGCCTGGCCAATGCCACATCCCTGCTATGCAGGAGAAGCAGTGCCATGCAGGAGGCCACGACCCAAAACACCAATGAGGTCACTAGGGGCATGGGCAGGATGACCAGTGCTCCTGAGGCGCTGTTGAATGCCCAGACTGCACAAACAGCTGCTCTGGATGTGCCTGTAAGTGAGGAGAGCACAAGCAGGAGCAGCATTGCAAGCTCCCATGTCCCAGAGACGAGGAGGAGCAGGCACCACGCTGAGGCCACAGGCCAGCAAGACAGTGAGCACGGGGAGCAACATACAAGTAGCATTGGGAAGCGTGGACGGAAATTACTATTACAGTTCATGGTGAAGTGAACCAGGACTGACATCATTGAAGTTAAATACTTTTAGTTGCACATTTGTGCTTTAGAAACCTACGTCATTACACTATTAAACTACTTTGGGTGCATACTCCACCTGTCTGTGTCTCTTTACTTACTTAAAAGAAGTTGCGTGTGACCTCTTCCCGTCTGTGTCTGCCATCAGTTGGTGTTGCAACTCCAGATGTGTGTGGTTCAGGCACTGAGTCCTCGTCATCATGGTCCTCATAATCTGAGATATCCAAAGTTCAAAGTAGCTTTATTCGAGATAAAAAAACTCATAAAAGCATGATTATTAAAACTTCCATTTGGTAATACAGATCCGATTGAATTAACAATGACCGACTAGCAGATAGACTTAAAAATACAAATAAGACAAATTAACGATATTACACTTTTTAAAAACAATCTACATCACTCATAAGTTCAATTCATTTTTAAAATTTCTAGGATCATTAAAATACTATGTGGAGTCAAGTTAGTCATGAGATGATTTTTTTCCTAATAGCCCAGACCCATCCAAGATATTTTGCAACTGCATATGAAATAACGGGTAAAGTGCTGGTGCAAATTAATCTGAGTGCCACTGCACTATCCCTTGTGCCTAGGAGTCTGCAAAGAGCTTTTAATCAAACTTGTCTCGGGGTTCTATAAGCTATACATACAAAGAAGAGGTGGGCGATAGTTTCTTTATCGGTCTTACAAACCGGGTATAGATTGGAACTACCAGAGGACCACCTTCGCATTAACGATCTTATTGGGATGGACCCCGCTCTAAGTTGGGAGTAGAGCTATCTATCTCCAGGTTTTGTAATACCGTCCCAATATGACTCTAACTTAGGCACAACTTTACACTCAAGGAAACGGCCCTCCATAGAGGAGGGATCAGCAGTATTCCACTTTAGATACGCAATCATTTCCCAATATTTTTCTTTTAGTATAGCCTTCGATGGGATTGGGACTACTTCAGGGTTCTCCCACAACCCCTTCAAACCCAATTCTACTAGATTTTTAGAAGGAACCTTTAACCAGGTTGTTTTGTGAAAAGGATAATTTTTGATTACATCTAAAAAACCCTGGGCATAGTGGGCAAGTTCAGGTGTTACCCATAACCGTCGCCAGTATAATATTGGGCGCAATCTAGCCATATCTACCAAGGCTTTCCTCCCTAGATCATATTGCAGTGGTTTCATTGGTGAGCTCTTGGGTAGACTAACAAGTTTACGCAGAAATTTGTTCTCAGCAAGTGTTAGAGGTGTCAAGTTGTCATATCCCCATATCTCAGCACCATATAGTGCAGAGTTTAGGGTTTTTGCCTCGTACACTTGGAGAGCTGGCTGGATAGGCTTAGTCAAGGATTTCTTATACTCGATGAGTACTGCTCCCACATTTTGTCGGAGTTTCAAGGCCGCCATTTCAACATGTTTCCCCCACTTAATGTCCTTGACCACATGTACGCCCAGATACACAAAATCTGACACCAATTCCACTTTTAGCCCATTCATAAAAAAAATCCTTCAAAACGTTTGTGTGGGTTGAAAGCCATAAGTTTGGTTTTTGCCACATTTACCTCCAGCTCATAGTCAATGCAGAAATCCTCAAATATCTTCAGCGCTCGCTGTAGACCGCTAGGAGTCTTTAATATAATGAGAGTATCATCCGCAAATAACAGAATCAGGGTTTTCAATCCAGCCAAAGTTGGGGCATCTACGGATTCTGACAACATACGCCCAACTACCCCGTTAATATATAATGAGAAGAGCGTGGGGGCCATGGCGCAGCCCTGACGAACCCCCCGCTCCACAGTGAATTCAGGAGTGACTTGCCCATGCCCCCCCATTGGATTTTTGCATGATTCGTCTCGTGTAATCTCATAGCTAGCGTGAGGATATCTGGTGGCATTCCTAGCTTATTCAGTACATTCCAAAGTTTTGCCCGTGGCACTAAATCGAAAGCTTCTCGCACATCGATAAATGCGGCATAGATACTACCTTTCCCTAATAATATAGTCTTCCAATGCAATAAAATAAAATGAAAAATTGGATCAGTGGTGCTCGTTAATTTACGAAAACCGGCCTGAAATGGGGACAGAATGTTCTCTTCTTCAACCCAGTCTAAGATTTTGCCTAAGATCATTTTCCCAATCACCTTTTGTATTGTATCAATCAGGCTGATGGGCCTATAATTCCCAGCCTGCGTTTTATTACCCTCCTTATATATTGGGATTATTACGGACCCTTGCCATGACCTTGGTACTGGGGCTCCCAGGGCCACAGCATTGGCCAACTTCATGATATACTGATCCCAAGGCATTTTATTTTGCAGGAAGACATCCGCTGGAACCCCATCGGGTCCCGGTGCTTTTCCCCTTGAAACAGCTTTCAAAGCCACTTTTACATCATTATTAGTAAAGGGTGGTTCTGAACTGAGGATATTATTTATCGGTTCCCTAAGCCTGTCATCATTACTGCATGCATATTGTGGGCCAAAGTGATCTACCCAACTTTTCTGTGATACATAATTAACAGGGGGTTCAGGGCGGCCTCCTTTCCCCCACTTAACAATATTCCAAAAGAGTTTGGAATCCTTTAAGGTGCTCGCTGATTTGAGGGCCTGCCAATGATCTTCGTCCCATAATTTCTTTGCCAAATAAGTGGTTTTCTTATAATTCTGCCTGGCCAGTCTTACAGCATAAGGGTCTCTTTTCTTTAGGGCTACACCTAGGGATGTTCTTGCTGCTCTACACGCGTTATTATACCACCCCACTCTGATTGGGTGTATTTTTTTACCTGCTGTCCTTGGTACTTCCTTGATAAAGTGACCCCTTATGGTTTCAAAGAATTTCTCGTGGAGATTAGGAATTTGCCACAGATCATCCTCTACTCCATGAACGCTATCCATGGCAATAATGGTTTTGTCCAATTCCTAATTAATATTTACCAAAACCCTTTCTTGCATCATTACTAGACCCCCACCTTACCCGCCTCATGTCGTTTGTTGGGACAATCTCAAATAAAGCCTGCTCAACCCCATTCGGCCCCCCTTTCTCTCTCCTCCACAAACTATGGGTAGTGCATAGGGGGTTATGATCGCTCTCCTGTCTTGCCACAACATTCATGTTGTTAATGAGGTGCCAGATTGGCAGGTTGCAGATAAAATAATCGATCCTTCTTTTCGAGCGGCCACTATCAAAGTTGTTTTCCCCTTGTCCATCGCTCGGAGTTCTACCATTCAATGCTCTGAGCCCTTTCTCACAGCAAATCCCATTCATTTGGATAATGTTATCTGTCCAACTATAAATTGGTTTTAACTCTAGATTAGGAACCCCCCACTGGGAATCCTCTTCATCTCCTGCACGCCAATCACCAGTTATAAGTGGCTCATAGGTCATTTTTAAATCACCGGCAATGATTATGTTATTCTTGCTCGGCTGCGACCCTATCAGGGAATCCAGGGCCGCCAAAACCTGGGATTTAGCTCCCCCCGAACCTCGAACATATAAGTTATAGATGTCAAGGGCCCCCAGGGATTCCAGTGATAGCCTAATCAGCTGAATGTCCCTATTCTTAGATGGTATCTCTATAACTATCAAAAAGGTCTTGACGTACCCATGACGTTAACCCACCATTCGGCCGACCTTGGGACCCTTAGTTGCAGGTATAAAAAAGTTTGAAAAAGCCTGGAGAAACTGGGGATCACATGCCCAAGTCTCTTGAAAGAGACAAACGTCAAAACCATTTACAAAAGTAAGCCAATCTGGAGATTGTAATCTAGGGCATAGCCCGGCAATGTTCCAAGACATGATCTTCCCTCCCACCCCACTGACCGCTTGGTTTAACCCTGCAGAGTCTAGGTCAAGTGGTTTTGATCCAATCATCATGGGTGGTATCTTTCCTACTCTTGAGACTAGGTTAGGGGTAAAAAAAAACACTTCAGTAGTGGTACAAGACGCTTAATCGTTTACCAGATGTTCCGCCACAGGAGACTCATTACTAAACCCCTTGTCCATCAAAAGTCAATCTTTATCAGGATTTCTCACTATTCCTAGAGGCTTACCCCCAGGACTACCCACTAGTACCTATTCGGGGGAATTGTCACAAGCTGAGATGTCGGGGTGGACATCGAGAGTGCCATCCTTGGTAAGTCAGTCACAGTTGTTTATGCCAGAAAGGGCTGCATATCGATTAGTTACCTCTACATGGAGATAATCCTCCTGCCCACCCCACGTTGGTGCCAATGGCACACTCATCAATGGAGTGGCCCATCCCTGGTGTCCCCTATGAATGGGTGGCCTATCATTTAGCCCCTTTTCCCACCTGTTGCGATGATCTCTGTTGTGAGGCCTGTAGAAAAAACCTAGGGGCAAGATGTTTATACCTGAGCCAATGGATCCCCCCAAATATTCTGCATCCCTAAGGATCCTCTCTACTACAAATCTGCAATTGAAATTAATCACAATACAGTCACCATTTTTTGTTTTCACAGACTTGCCCATCCATGAGACTTGACGAACCATAATGACATTGTGACCAACTCCTTTCTCTTCCCTGGTGTTATTGAGTAACCAGTGGGTCACTTTATTTTTTAACTGACTATAGTCCTCTTTATGGCCTTCGACTAGAGGTGGTACATTGCCAAGAACTATCACCAGAGGTGTTGCCTGTGGGGGTAGATCAATGACACTAGTGATATACTTGCCCTTGGCTTTAGTTAATAGGGGAGTTGCAGATCTTACAGTCCTGATATTATCCTCTATACTGTTTGGTTTACTGACAACCCTCTGTTTGATGGAACTCCCTTCTTTAGGGCCCTGCATACCATTGGAGTTTCCCACATTTCCAACAGTTGGCGCCAGGTATGGGGGTAACGATGGGACTGCATTCGACTTGCTCTGCAGATTCTTAATCTCCCTCATCAGGGGGCTAACACAGAGACTTTTTAATAAGAGTGTATTCTCTGCAGTTTCCCGTTGGATTTTATCCAGGTTCTGGTTTATGACCTTCATTCGTTCTATCAGTGGGAGAACAAGTGATTTTATCAGTTGTTCCACCTGAGTTAGAAGACCCCCTGGATCACTGGAATATTGCATGTCACATACAGGACCTTTTGGAGCATCACTCAAAATATTGTTAGTTTGAACAGATGGTTGGACCAAGGGTCTATTATCTGGAGATTTATCATTTCTATAGATTGTTTTTACTGGCTTATTAAAGATTTTTGACTTACTACCTACTTGATTGTCCCCAACCCTTTTCCTTTTTCCTACTTGCTTATTGGGTTTTTCTAATGCTTGAACATTTGACAGCTCAACCCCCCTCGTTGGGGTTACAGCAATGGGGAGGGTAACCTCAGATGATACTGAACCAACCTGGGAGAAAAGGGAGGAGGAAGCGGTATTATAACTTCCCTGACCTAAGCTTGGGCTTCTCGAACTGATCCCACTAGTTCTGGTCATGGTGGATTTTCCTGGTGGGATGGCATTTTGGATATTGCCCAACGATGAGCGTTTGGAACTGAAGAGATCCAGCGATAATCATTTTTCTGCGAGTACAATCTCTCGCTCTAGTACCACTGACGCTTGAGTAATAAAATTATCGAGCGTCCCTACTACGCTACCTCCTATTTGAATCCGTGACGCTTTTCTCCCATTACCACATGGCAAAGCCATATTTGATGATTTATATCTTGGTTTACACCCCTTTGTTTCTGGCCAGCTGTGTCACCCCCAATACGTGTAATCCACCTAGATATACAACATACAAATGTTATAAAGGGGTCCCAGATCCTTAGCTTTGTCTTGCCTTACACTTTAGAGGGGTGGCCCAGCCCAGCCTACTCCGGCCTGTGATGGCCTAGGACTGCCCGCACTTTGCCCAGGCTTAGACTGGCGCGGCCCGTGCGCGTCCCGCAACGTGGAGGGAGCCTCTCCGTTTACGTCACCTCCAGGCGGGATAGTGGGCGGAAGTAGGAAGTTAGCCGCTATGCAGCCTGGGAGCTGTAGTCTCCCCAAACTGCGGCCGCGGGATGGTTTGAAGCGGCGGCAGGGGAGACACACAGCGTAGGGCCCCAGGTGCGGCAGAGTCAGCAGGAGCACAAGAGGTATGTGGCAAGTCAGTTCCAAGCGTTCGTTCACCCCGCTCCACCGAGGGAGCCTCTCCTTTTATGTTGCCTCCAGGTGGGATAGTGGGCGGAAGTAGAAAGTTAGCCGCTATGCAGCCTGGGAGCTGTAGTCTCCCCCAACTGCGGCTGCAAGATGGTTTGAAGCGGCGGCAGGGAAGACACACAGCGTGGGGCCCCAGGTGCGTCAGAGTCAGCAGGAGCATAAGAGGTGTGTGGCAAGTCAGTTCCAAGCGTTCGTTCACCCCAGATATCCCCTTCTGTGCCCTTCTTGACCGCCAGGTTTTGCAGCATTGCACTGGCTGCAATCATCTTGCAGCAGGTGATTGGTGTGTACTGGCGGGCCCCTCCACTCTTATGGAGACAGCGAAACCTGCTCTTCCACATACCAAAGGTGCGCTCCACAATGTTTCTGGTTGTTTTGTGTGCCTTGTTGTATCTCCTCTGACTTGTTGTTGTAGGGTTGAGGTAGGGTGTGAGGATGAAGGACCGGAGGGCATATACGCTGTCCCCTAATAGTAAGAAGAAAAAACATTACTCACATGCACACACACACATCCACCTGCAATACGTATCAAGGGAGTTTCACACAGTGTGTTACCTAGCAAGTATCCTTCGCCGAATTCCCCCACTGTCAGGCATGCGTAGATCCCACTGTTTTGGAAGATGTAGGAGTTGTGGGTACTCCCTGGGAATTTGGCTACTATGTCAGTGATCACGTACTTGGAATCACAGATCACCTGTACATTTATGGTGTGGGTGGACTTACGGTTACGATAAATGTACTCTGTGGCAGCAGGTGGGCATATTGGTATGTGGGTAACATCAATGCAGCCAATGATGTTTGGGAACTGCGCCATCTGATAAAAGTTTGTCTTTGTCCTTAGCAGTTCTGCATGCGTTGCAGGGAAGCTGATGTAGTGATGCATTCTCTGCAAAATGGCGTCAAGGAACTTTTTAAAGAAACGGGACAGACAGCTCTGGGACACCCCACCTACCGCAGCAACAACACTCTGGTAACTCCCAGATGCAAGCAGGTGTAGGCTGCAGAGCACCTGCACATGGGGTGGAATGGCGTGCGCCCTTGGGGTTGGATGGTCCAACACTGGGTGGAGATCCCTGATAAGGTCCAGGATAGTTTGTGGGGACACCCTGTACCTCTGTAGGATCTCAGGGTCAGTTAGCTGGAATAGAGTGATCCTCTGCCTGTACACCTACTCCTCCCTCCTCCAGACCCTCTCTCCTTCTGCTTGAGGCCGTAGCCGCCTCGCAATGACATAGAATGCCGCCATTCAGGAGAAAGTGGTGCATTTTGGGGCCTTTTTTATAGCCCACACCTGGTTACCACCTGATTTCAATCCATGGTAAATACCGACTCTTAAATACTGAATTTCATGCAAATTCGGTATTTAAAAGGGTACCTACATCTCGAAATTCATTTTTTCCATTTCTTAATTACCGAATCGGTAAAGTTTCCAAATCGGAAACTTTACCGATTCTGTAAATGTACGGATTCTGTAAATTTACCGAATCGGTAAAGATTCGGAAACTTTACTGATTCGATAAATTTACAGATTCTGTAAATTTACAGATTCTGTAAAGTTTCCGATTCGGAAACTTTACCGATTCGCTTCCTTTTTGGTCCCCTACATCCCAAATGCCCAATACCGGTCGGTAACGGCTGAAATTCGGTAATTTCGCCCATTACCGACCGGTATTGGGCCACCTACATCTGGCCCTAATTCTTTACTGAAACAGGGCTATTGTTGGCCAGGGTTAACTAAGCAAACTAAAGACTATTGGCCAGATGTAGGTAGCCAAATACCGGTCGGTAACGGCCGAAAATAATGAATTTCGGCCGTTACCGACCGGTATTTGGATATTGAGATGTAGGGGCCCAAAAAAGACCGATTCGGTAAATATGAGTCGGTAATTTACAGAATCGTAATTTACTGAATCGGAATGTTCCGATTTGGTATTTACTGATTCGGTATTTACCGATTTGGAAATTACCGAATTCTTATTTACCGAATCAGTAAATAAAAAATGGTAAAAAATGAGTTTTGAGATGTAGGAAACTCCTAAAATACCGAACTTCATGAAATTCGGTCTTTAAGAGTCGGTATTTACCATGGATTAAAAGCAGGTGGTAACCAGGTGCAGGCCATAAAAAAGGCCCTAAAAATGCAACATTGTGACCAGAATGGTGGCATTCTACATGATAGCAAGGCGGCAACGGCTACAGGCAGCAGGAGAGAGGGTCTGGAGAAGGGAGGAGCAAGTCTACAGGCAGAGGATAATGATTTTTCAACTCACTATGCCAGAGATATTGCAAAGGTACAGGCTACACCCCAAACCATCCTGGACTTGATCAGGGACCTGCACCCACTTTTGGAGCACCCAACCCCAAGGGCGCATGCCATCCCACCCCATGTGCAGGTGCTCTGTAGCCTACACCTGCTTGCATTTGGGAGTTACCAGGGGGTGATTGCTGCGGTAGGTGTGGTGTCTCAGAGCTGCCTGTAGCATAGGATACATCATTACATCTGCTTCCCTGACACACACGTGGAACTACTGAAGACCAAGACTGACTTTTATCAAATTGCACATTTCCCAAACGTCATTGGCTGTATTGATGGCACCCACATCCCTATATCCCCACCTGCTGCCACAGAGTACATTTACAGAAACAGGAAGTCAACCCACTCTATCAATGTACAGGTAATCTGTGATACCAACAACATAATCACAGACATTGTGGCCAAGTTCCCAGGAAGTACCCACGACTCCTACATCTTTCAGAACAGTGGGATCTACACACGCCTGACAGCGGGGGAATTTGGCGAATGATACCTGCTAGGTAAAACACTGTGACACACCCTGATAGATATAGCAGATGTATGTGTATGTGTGCATGTGAGTAATGGTGGTTTTCTCATTTATGCTTAGGGGATACTGCATATGCCGTCTGCTCATTCATCCTGACACCTTACCTCAACCCTTGAACCCGCAGCCAGAGACGATACAATGTGGCACAAAATCAACTAGGAATGTTGTGGAGTGCACCCTTGGCCTGTTATTAAGCAGGTTCCGCTGCCTCCACAAAAGTGGAGGGGCACTGCAGTACTCACCAATCATCTGCTGTAAGATAATTGCAACTTGTGCAATGTTACACAACCTTGCTACAAAGAAGGGCACAGAGATGGAATTGAGCGACTATGAGGACCACGATGATGAACATGCACTGCCGGAACCAAACACAGCAGGAGTTGCCCCACCAACAGATGGCAGACAGAGACGGGCAGAGATCACACTGAACTTTTTTTGAGTAAGTAAAGAGACACAGACAGGTGGAGTAATCACCCAACGTAGTTTAATATTTTGCACTAGGCAGGTACTCAAACGCACAAATGTGCAACACAAATGTCATCCATTTAATAATGGTAGTCCTGGCTCACTTCCCCATTTAAGGTGATGGAGTGTGGGCTGTATAAGTCATTTCCGGCCACGCATACCAGTGCCAGATGAAAGTGGCTGGCTGTCCTCACTGGGTGTTTGGGCTGTTGGCTCACCATGGCGCCTGCTGCTACTCCGTGTCTCAACAACAGGCTGGCTTGTCATGCTGCTCCTACTGGTGCTTTCCTCAATTTCCGGTACATCCAGAGCAGCAGTTTCTGCTGTCTGTGCATTAAGCAGAACCTCTACAGCACTGGTCACCCTTGCAAGGCCCCTAGACACCTCATTACTACTGTGTGTTAGTCCCTCTTGCATGTTGAAGCATCGACTGCATAGAAGTGAAGTGGCTGTGGCCAGGCGGTTCATTGCCTTAGTTTGTTGCTGCGCATGTTGCCTGTCCTTGCACCTTGCTAACCTGTCCTGGTCCAGTTTAGTGCACAGTAGCTGTACCAATTGTATCATGTCCCGCACACCTGTGGCCATTTCCCGCATCCCTGAAGCCATCTCCCTCATACCTGATGCCATCTCTTTATTCTCATCGACCAGTGCACTGATGCCCTTCCCTATGTTTTCCATATGTGTATTCAGGTGCCTCATCTGGTGTTGCACAGACTGGATGGCCTTCCCCTGCATCCTTTGAATCTACACCATGCTACCCTCCAGCCCACAGAAGACACTGGGACCCTCCACATGCTGTGCAGCACTGCTATCTCTGGGCCTGCAGCGTCTGGTACCTGTACGGGCAACCTCTGCACTGGACTGCTGTGTGGCAGTGCTTTCTTCCCCAGCCAAGGTTTGAGTGTCATCCCCCTCCATTTCACCCGCTGAAGTTTCCATTTCTACAAGTGGAGCAACTGCATGCCTCCTGCTCTTTTGAGGTGCAGGTGTTGTTTGCGGCAGTGAAGCAGCCTGTTCAGGTGAGGACAGTAGCAGAGGGGATCCTGAACGTTCTGGGGACGCCTACAGCTGTGGAGACATTTCAAGGTCTTGGAATGTTTGCTGTGTTGTTGGTGCACCAGTGTCCTCTGTGACATTCCCTGCACTCTTGCCTGCCTCCTGGCTGTCGTCCCTCTTTGGTGCAGTGCCTTCCTTCTCCCTGGTACGCCTTTGAGATGTCTCGCCTGTGGACATAAAAGCGTACATTAGCTCTGTGCTCCTGCCTCACTGCTTATACAATTAAATTATTTTCACTGAAACACTGTACATATTGCCTCAGCCTCATTATGACTGATATGTTTTGCCTAACTTGTTGATTGCTGTGCTGTATGACATAGTAGGTTTTTCAATTACTACATGTCTCATAATGCATTGCTCCTATATAATACTATCTCTACTGAGTGGGGTAAACTTTGCCACATAGGGAAAAGGAAAGGTGATGGGGTGGGGGTGATTGCAGTGCATGCGTCTTACTTTTTCTGGTGGCAGCTCTGGCTGAGATGTCTGCATCTCCCAGTCCACAGACGCTCTCTGGTTCAATGGTGGACCCCACCAACTCCTCCAGCTCAGTCAGGGGAGGTGCACGGTTCTTCCCTCCTCCAGTTTTGTTTGCTTCTTTGTGGAGCTCTGCAATTTTTTTCTTGGTCATGCTCCTGAGGTCATACCACCTCTTTTTCAGGTCATCTATGTCCCTTAGAGTCACTCCTACAGCATTCACCTTCGACTGTATTTCCAGCCAAATCTTTCTTTTGGCAGATTCAGCCACAGTCAGGGACTGTTTTCCAAACAACTTCTGGTGTTCTTTAACCATCTCCTCCATGAGGACCTGCAGCTCCATGGTGCTAAATTTTATTTTTCTCTTCCTCTCTGGAAGTTCCTTTTCACTGCTGCTCGCCATTTTCAAACTTTTAAAAGCACAAAAAAGATTTCCTGTGGCTCAGGGACTCAGCTCAGCTTTCACTGCCTCTCTAGAAGCTTCTAATTACTTCCAGCTGCCTGGGTGTAGCCACTTCCTGGTTGGGAGGGGGTGGGTGGTGGCACCTGATTGGCTGACTCCTAAGTTTCACTTTCTTTCCTTTCCGATTCAGTATTTACCGAATCGTTATTTCCCATTCAATCCTATGGGCCCAAAGGCCCATAGGATTGAATGGGAAATACCGATTCAGTAACGGGCACATGCATCAATCTCGGCATTTACGATTCCTTAATAGCGATTTTTAAGGAATCGCAATTAAGGAATCGCAAATGCCTATGCATTAAGAAATCGCTAAATAAATTGCGATTTCTTAAAATTCCTTAATTGCAATTAACATTTTGCGAATTGCAATTAAGGAATCCCTTCCCATTCATTCCTGTGGGCCTCAAGGCCCATAGGAATGAATGGGAAGACAATCTCAATTTGCGATTCGCAATTAGCTAATCGCAAATTGAGATTGCGATTTCAAGGGTGCAGGGGTGTCCAAAGGACACCCTGTTGCACCCCTGAAATCAAACAATGCACATATGTTGTGTACACACATGCCCTAAGGGCATGTGTGTGCACAACATGAAAGTTAAAAAAATGCACAAAATTGCATATTTCTAACATTTCGCAAAATTACCATGAGGTCCAACCTTATGGTAATTTTTTCTCTCTAATTGCGAAATCGCAATTTTTTTCAGTTTCATGCATTGCTTTTAAGGAATCGCAAAATTGCGATTCCTTAAAAGCAATCGCACTTTAAAAAATCGCAAAAATAGCGATTTCTTCACTTTTAGGATAATGCATCCCAAATAGTGATTTGGGAATCGCAAACGGCCGAATTTTGCGATTCGCACCGTTTGGGATTCCTAAATTGCTTGATGCATGTGCCTGTAAATTCCAAATCGGTAAATACCGATTCGGTAAAATCTGAATGGCAGATACCGAATTTTACCAAATAGGTAAAAAATACAGTTTTTTTACCTACATTCCAATTACTGATTCTAAAATACCGAATCAGTAAAATTCGGGATTTTAGAATCAGTAGTTTAAAATTACCTACATCTAGCCCTATGTCTTGAAATGCAACATCTGCCAGCAGATGAAAGGCTCCAACGTTGCACGCCCGGCATAGACGCTATTACTGAAATCAGACAAACTTCTCGCATGTGTGTACTTGGACCACTGCGGACCCTTACAAATGGACTGGGCTTTCAGATATATCATGGTTGCAGTGGATTCATTCTCAAGATTCCTATGGGTATGGCCTCAGCGTTCTGCTGATGCTTGAACTGTTATAAAAGATTTGCGAGTCTTTATCGGTACATAAATTGTAAATTGTTGTGTCTTGTAAAGCGCACTGCTACCCGGAGGCCTCGTAGCGCTATAGACCGCTGGGGAACCCGTCCTGGCTTTCCCTGTGAGATAGTCCCTCCTGGGGGTCTCCAAGGTGAAACCAGGCATCCCCGGCGTTTGTGTGGGGCCGTTGTGGAGATGAGGCAAGCTAATGCCCAGAGTTGCCGAGTGTGCTCCCTGGTCGGAGTAGGCACCGATGCGAGAATTATCAGTCTGCTGATCCTGGTCCAAGACCCTGCCGCGTCGGGGATCGAACCCTGGTCCCGGGCCGTTCTCTGCACTCGGGTCTGCCGCCTCTAACCATTGAGCCACACCTCTCCACGTACGCAGTTAGCACTCTAACCGCGGCCCTGCGTTTAGCTCTCGAGCTTACAAAGAGGCTATGGAAGGAATGGCGTAGCATTGTGGTTCTCATCTCCATACCATCCCGAGGGAAATTTGGTTGTGGAGAGAAAAAACATGACTTAAAGCAATCTTTAACAGCTAGGGTATTAGGCAAGGGCAGTAGTTGGGTCACACACCTGTATGGGGACTGCAGGCATTAACAGCAGGCATTAAATAACCAGCCAATATGCTCTCTAAGGGGTGTCACTCCATTTGAGGCCCTATTTGGGACACAAATGTGGGTACCTGATCTTGATTTTGAAGGGACAGTGGCGGACGAAAAACCATTTGATATCCATGATTGTTTGGCTGTTTTACAGGATCTAAATGAATCCAGGAAAAAACAAAGCAATGTCCATCTAAAGCAGACCGCCACTGAAGAAGTTAGGGTATTCACAGCAAGACCTGTCTGGATTCCAAAAGTCGGGGATCTGGTCAGAAAGAAAATAGAGGATAAAAAGGAATTTGGACCCTCTTACAGAAAACCTGTACCAGTCCTTGCAGTACACGGAACAAGAACTGTGCTGCTCCCGCCTTTTTCCCGAAAAATGGAGAAAACATTTGTCTCAATCGACTTAATCAAACCACACTATGTGGCTGATACTAAACAGTAGGCCTAGAGGACTTCGCTGTAGCAGACGTCCTCCTCTAGTTACAATCCAAGAAGTTCAAACAGAAAGACTCATCACGTTTGAAGAGCCAACTGTAAGGAATGAAGGACTAAGCAACAATGCTACAGAACTTGTTCCACTTGAACCAGACATTTAAATTCAACGTGACAATCAAAATAATTCACAAGTTGCAATTAGACCGACTACAGATGTCTACATCAACATGCCTCATTGAGAGGAAAATAACATTTCAACTAATACCGATGCAATTCCAACAATTGATTGAACAGCTTCAGGCTATTTCATTAACTTTGATACGTTTTCCCTGGATCCAAGCAAGCCAGAAACAACGCCAGCCAAAACACCATTCAAGCAAGAATTAAAGAACTTTCTTCTCTTTCTTCAAAAGACATACCTGTATCACCTTGCTCTTCTTGGTTTTCTCTGCATTTAATTACAAGCCCCCAGATACTCAAAAAGCAAAATATTCAATTAATAGTTTCTGAACGCCCATTGGGGTCCTGGAAATAAGCAGAGAATCATCTGCAAACAGCATGATTGGTGTTTTCTTGCCATTCAGAACTGGAGAATCATTTGCACAGTCCCTCAGATCATAAACAGATCACAAACAGGGAAAATAGTGTGTGTGCGAGTACACATCCTTGGTGCACCCCACGCTGGATGTGAATCTTGGTGGTTAATTAACACTGTTTCCCGACCTAACCTGCGCATAGTTCCCCTCATGCACCCTTGCTAGCAGGTTTACCAGATTTGTAGGGGCTTCCATCCCTAGCAGAACTTTCCAGAGCAATTCTCGGGCACAAGGTCGAAAGCAGCTCACAGATCAACAAAGCCTACATACAGTTTGTGTTTTCTTATCAGTGCGCATTTTGAGGTAAGTAATCAGAACCTAAAGACCTGGTCCTATGTGCTAGTTTTAACACAAAAGCCAGCTTGATAACGTGACAAGATCTAATTATCTTCCATCCATGGTAGTAGTTTATCCAGGACTTGCCTAACAATGATTGTTTGCAAATTATCTATTAAGCTAATAGGCCTAATTTGAAGGAACTGAGGCATCTTCTTTCTTGTAAACAGCAATTATCCAAACCCCTTTTCAAGTCCCCAGGATATCTACCCAATCAGTTATAGTATTGGACAAAAGTTAAATATATTGGGGGATGTGCGATGGTACATCGCAATCCGTAATGACGCGAGGTATTACAATGTAGTTTTAACATCGCAAAAACAATCACCTAGCACACATTTACTTCGCATGCTGTTGCCACGCGATTGCTGTGTCCCAGATAGTTAGTGGAATTGCAACGCAGTAGATGAAATCGCCTCTCGTTTCTACGCTTTTTGTTTGCCAGAGTCTAATAACTCCCCTAAATATGATGTCGGGTAACAAGGGGTTTTAATATAACAATATCACATGAGTAGGATAAAAGTACTCGGTATTAAAAATGTTCAGTCGTGTATTAGTATTTGTTGGGTAAGCATTGTTTTTACCGTAGTACAAAATGTTATTAAATAATTTAGAGTTAATAGTTAGAGTTAATAATTATTAGTTAATAATAACGCACAGCAGTAACAGGGAGCTGACTACCACTTAGAAAATCTTGGAAGGCCCAATCCTAATCTATGATGATCGGCGATTTAAGAGTTTTGGCTCATGGTCCCAGGTGGAATTCTGATTCCTCCGAGCACATTTGTGCCATGACTGAGTCATTCAAGTAGCTCATATATGAGAAACACGCCTTGTGGGGGTCCATCACGGAAATCTGTTTGTGACAGTCCTCAGAGGTCATTTTAAAAGGAGGCACATTACTTGCACACCAGAAAAGCGATGAAAACGTTTTCTCACGTTTAACCTGTATTCCAAACTTACATAATACCCACTTGTTGTCATGAACAACGAAAGAACTTCTACATTTCCTCTCATTTCAAATCTTTATTCTGTCTTGCAAACCCTTCATTCATCCACCCTTTCATCCATCCACCCATCATTCATCCACCCACCTTTTCACACATCCATCCATCCATCTTTCATCCATGCAACCTTTTATCCATCCATACATCCATCCTTCATCCATCCACCCTTTCATCCTTCCATCATTCATCCACCCACCATTCCACACATCCATCTATCCATCCATCCTTCATCCATCCACCCTTTCATCCTTCCATCCTCCATCCATCCTTCATCCATTCACCCTTTCATCCATACATCCATCCTTCATCCATCCACCCTCTGATCCATCCATCCATGCATCATTCATCCCCCCAACCTTTCACACATCCATCGATCCATCCTGCATCCATCCACCCTTTAATCCTTCCTTCCATACATCCATCCTCCATCCATCCTTCATCCATACACCCTTTCATCCTTCCATCCATACATCCATCCTTCATCCATCCACCCTGTCATCTTTCCATCCATACATCCATCCTTCATCCATCACTCTTCCATCCATCCATCCACCCATCATTTATCCACTCACATTTTCACACATCCATCCATCCATCCTCATTCATTCATGCAACCTTGTATCCATCCATACATCCATCCCTCATCCTTCCACCCTTTCCTCCTTCCATCCATACAACCATCCGTCATCATCCATCCTTCATCCATCCACCCTTTCATCATTACATTCATCCTTCATCCATCCATCCACTATAGTGCCAGCCTTTGCCGATATGTTTTAAAACGTACCTCATTTCACATCAAAATTCTCGACACGTCATCTTGCATCTGTCATAATCCATCATCTTGCATCATTGTCATTGCTAGCAATGCAAAGGTCAATGCGCAGACATCGCATGCGTTCTAAAACCATGCCATGTAAAGCCTCCTGCGATGTTAAAGTCGCGTTGCGATGGCAGCGCGTGAAAAGACTGTCATTGTAATTGGTGTTTCCCATATTTGCCTCATAATAGGGTCTCAGACTTGTACAGACCACCTGGTATCCAGTTGGGCCCAGGGGGCTTTACTTTTTTTATCTGTTTATAGCCATGAGAGCATCGTCCAAACAAAAAAATGGGTCAACATTACTGTCACTGGTGGCCATACCAATAGACGGATACTTGGATAGGTCCCTGATATCATACTCAGGAGGAATACCTTCTTCCTTGTCATAAAACGTGGTAAATGGTCAACTCATTTCTCAGGCTGGATGTAATAACATGTAACACCTTCTAGGCTCCCATGGGCTATAATGTGCCAGAATGAGCGATTATCATTACACCAGGCAATGGCCAACAAGTACTGCTAATTCTTATTGGCCCAGCCATGCTTAGCTCTAACCAGAGCAGGGGCAGATTTATATCTATTTTATGCTGATAACACATCTAGGTAATCGCCTCTCAGATAGCCATCTTAAACTCATGCTTTGCATGTTTGCACTCAAGGTTGATCCATGTAAGGTTCCTCCCTTCGATGAGTTTCTTCCCAGCTGGTTGTGTTAAAAATAAAGCTTTCAACGCCTCAAAGAATTCTCTATGGGCTATTAGAATTAGCTCCTGGATCTTAGGGTAAGATAGTCCTCTAAGATTGTTTTTTTAGTAGTGGTTCTTTTGCTTTTGATTGGTTTCCAGAGGGACCCCTTTTGAGAGGAGTACCTCCCATAGTTAAAATCACGTGGCTGTGGTTGCTATCAGGCCGAAAAGGAATCATCAGGTCACCCACTAATTGCCAGGTTCTAGGGTCCACCAGGATTTAATGAATAACAACAAGACTAAAGCCTCTCTTGAAGGTAGTCTGCCTGTCGTGGTGTGATCAAGTCCTGCCAATGCAAGCCGTCAGGCTCCTCCGAACAACCAGTGAAGTGAGCTGGAAGGCTGCATTAGTAGAATGTGTTAGGTTGGGTATTCCCCAGAACTCATATTCATCCTCAATTAGAATACTGATTAAAGTAGATAGGTCAAAAGTACAATTGAAAGCACCTGATTGGGAAAGTGATCTGGATCCCCATTAGAGCATTGATTTAATCAGCAACTGTTTAATCAGCAACAGAATTCTTTACAAAAATAGCTAGGCCTCTGCTGGCTTTTCCTGATTTCTTTGGAACTAATGCTTTAACACTATCGGTGGTGTCACCGTTAATAAATACCCTGTCAAGAGCCCATGTTTTTGGAAGATACAGACATTATTTCCTCCAATAAAAGTAAACCACCATGAGTTAGAGAATGTTGACTAAATCTCTGGCAAATTCCAGGAAATAATGGAGAAGCTAGAAATAACTCAGGGTCTACTGCAACAGTACAAGTAGAGTCTTCAAACATCTAATTAGAATCGCTGTTAAAACTAGCTTTGTTAGGCCCCCAATCGCGATTATTTGTATTAAGAGAGGTGGTAGCTGAGACATCATTGGGCTTTTTATATGAAAAAAACTTTGTAGATTGTCATGCATTATTTGAAGGTCGCCCTGGGGGAAACAGATTGTCAGGAACAGGAGTAACCTCTTGGACAATAAAGATTCTCAACAAAGGGAACAGTGTTTAAAGCCACTCTTAGGGCAGTAGAACTAGACATGTCAAGAGAGTTACCTGATTTAGATTCGGCTTCAGAAGAGTTGGTGCAAGATTGTAGAGTTGAAGCAAAATCAGACTCAGTCCCAGTCTGTCTGTAAAAATCCTCCTGTATGGAACATATTAGTTGGGGTGCAGGATTAGTGAATGCCTCAGATCAATTGAAATCAGTTGGTGGTGTTAGCATACTTGCTCTATGATGGGCCCGAGAGAGCAAGTGAGTACTGGGCGTACAATATTTAAACTGAATGCTAGAATTGTTGGGTGGGCTACACCTAACATCATGATTATCGCCTATCCTCCCATCTTTCAAGGTCAGCTCGATCACATTGTACAGTGGATTCAATGTTGGACTCCTCCGGGCCCTAAGAATTGCTGCGCAAATCACCAAAAGACAACCCCTAACATGCCTAACCCAGTATATTACCTTGTTGATGAGAGAGTCCTAAGACTCATATTTACTATGAAAATGAGGTTTCAGTACCTTAATCATTGCAATTCTGTTCTTAAAAGAATTGTGCCTGCAATCAGATAAACATCGGGCTTTTGTCTCCACCCCTCGTAACCCTATCACAGCTTGTATTTACATGCTCAAATAAACTCTTTGATTGCCAATCGAGATTACTGCTTGTTATAGTCTTTGCATTTAGTTTAGGTGAAAGACTGAGTCCAGGGAGAGAACAAGTCACATTTACTGAGGCACTTTGACCTGCACTCGTCATAGCACGTAAATGGGTATTCGGTTTAGGTTGCTGAGCCTTTGGCCTACTGGCCGAGGGTTGAATATTGACCTGAGGGATAGGCGTATTTGTATCTTTAATGAGCTGGAGGTGCTTTATTGTAACTGTCCCACCTCAGCCTTCAGCTCCATGACCAAAGAGATACAATCAGCATTAGAAGGGATGGTAGGAACTAGCGGTGTACGAATAGGTAGAAGAGAGTAATGATTCATCAGATAACTCAAGCAATGGTAAAAACCAGTTACTGGAAGGGAGGAAGTATCCAAGTGAGGACGTAGTTAATGAGGAAATAGTAGTTGGACTAGAATATTCATTTAGGGGCCCCGTTAGGCTGTAGTATTGCAGTCTGATTTTTGGAACTCACAAACATGTTGGGAATTCTTAACCTTGGTGGGTTTGAAATGACCGACCAGGGGATCAAGTAAAAGACTGGTCTCAACATCAAAGCTGAAAGTGATTAAGAAACTGCAAATATCAATTAATCTCTAGATAAAAAAATCTGAGCTTGTTTGAAATTTTTCAATGACCCCAAAGGATTTTACAAAACAATCGTAAAAACACACACATTTTGTTTACCACAAATCAGTATTTTACTTAGGTTTTACATATTTAATTGAATTTCATTCAGCAAGTACTTACACATAAAAACATTGAAATGGCTTAAAATTATTTTCTACTTTATATTACCTACTGGCGGTCGCCAGTAGGTATATATAGTTAGGATTTTTTTCCTATGGGATTTCTGAAAATTCTATGTCGAATAACTTTGGCGTTTGTGGACGGAATTGGCTGAAATTTTCAGGAAAATGGCACATTTTGTTTCTGACTAGCCCCTGAAAATTTGGGGCGGTTTCATCAAGGGGGGGTTGAGAAAAAAGGGGGGTCCCTAAACGCGTTTTTCCCATTCATTTTTCCATAGGGCGGTTGGAATCACTTCTAGCTCGACCGGCTGAATGGATTTACACAAAACTTGGCAAAATTGTAGATATGGTTTGCCCGACGTGCCTTTGCTATGTCTCAATATATGTGCTCCAGTGAATTTTGAGAAATTAACGTTTTAAAAAACAGATATATCTGTGACAGCGTCCCGGTTAGCGCCCCGGTTTGCGTACCTGACGCATAACGGAACTTCGCGAGGAGAAGCGGATTGGCTCCCCGGTGACTGTCAACATTCGAAACAGTCCGGAGCGGCCGCCATCTTGTGTCTCCGTAGGATCGAGACACAAGAGGTGGAAAAAACAAAGTGGGAAATGAGCATAAGGGGGCAGAGTACATCCTCCCTGACCCCCTAGGTTTGATGAGGGGGCTTTAAAAGGGCCCCGCGGGGCAAAAAAAAAAAAATTATTATCGTTTTTTTTTGCGGGGGGAGCGCTCGGTACACACACCGGGAAGCGGTCCGGGAAGCGTAATATTGGGAAAATAGGATGAAAGAATGTTCAAATATTGTATGTTTATTGATTGTTCTTTTTGGGGTTTTTTTAATTTTTTTTTATTTAAGTACCAAGATGTAGGTACCAATGCAGAGTCTAAAAATAAAAAAACACCGTTTTCTTTGTAAATATCTTGCATGTTATTTCAGAAGTTATTGTGGTATATGGAATTCATAGCGTAGTCTGTCAGGAAAGCAGAAACACCATGGAGGCAGGAGATGATAAAGAGATGTTAAATACACATT
Source organism: Lissotriton vulgaris (assembly GCF_964263255.1). Taxonomy (NCBI): domain Eukaryota; kingdom Metazoa; phylum Chordata; class Amphibia; order Caudata; family Salamandridae; genus Lissotriton; species Lissotriton vulgaris. The sequence goes on from NC_141695.1 coordinate 991,166,561, forward strand.
GGAGATAATATAGTGGAAGAAAGGAAGTAAATATGAGCAAACTTACTATGTAACACAAAAAAGTTGCACAGTATATTTAAAGTCTGATTTTACATTATAATCAATATGCTACTAGTTAACAAAATACATATAAAAATGAATAATGTCTCAAACAATTTTTGAATTATTAAATACAAATTTATTTTTCTGATTCGTTTTCAAAATTAAAAACAACTTCTAATAATTCATTTTCAGAATTTTTTTCATTTTCAATTAGGAAATCTACTGATTCCACACATTGCATAAGTTCAAAGTCCCGTGATTCATCATAGAATTCAGAGTCAATTTCTGTATCTGTGTTGCTTCCTGCAACAATTTCCAAGTTAGTTTTGTTTTCTCCTTCCATTTTTGTGCTGTAAAATGAATTTTAAAAAAATATATCAGTACAGATAGGGCACTGTTGGGTTTAAGTACAGACAGGTAGTTTGTTTTTTTAAACAGTGATTTTATCTTTGGGCAGTGTATGGTATCAGACTGGAAGTAGAAATATAAAAAAATGTATGTGATAAAGCCTAAGTTAATTCTTAATTATACAAGACAAGCCTAACTTCATCCATAACTAAAACAGATAGGTCTATCTTATTCTATAAATATTACAGAGGGATAGTATATAACTATCAGAAAATGTTTTCCTAATTAACTTAAAGTACAGAACATACTTCAGTTTTTAAAATAACATCTTACCTTTCAAAAAGAAGTTTAAGTTCTAAGTTGAAATGCACTTGATATGTACTTCAGGAAGTAGTAGTCAAAATGGTTGTGTTTCTCTCTCTTTCTTTATATATATTCAGGTACATAACCAATCAAATGTCATGAAATAATAGAGGATATTGAAAGTAGCATTTTGATTGGTTGTCAATTCTAACACTTCATAAGTGTTTTTGTTAGGTAATTTACCTCAGGATATTTAGTCAGGCTTACAGCATACTTTTTTCAATGGAATTCCATCAAATTTGGGTAAATGGTAGGGACTGCTATGTAGTTGGCCCTATTCTATATTTGATGAAAGTGTCTGTAGTGGTTTTTCTGTAAATTACTTTCCCACCTTTTTTTATCGAGCGCTTACCGGTGCGCTCCCCGGTATGCGAACCGGCAGCGTTACGGGAGTCCTCCATTTTGTGTATCGGTAGAATTGAGACATAAGATGGAGGACAAACAATGTTCGGAATGGGTAGAAGGGGGCACGGTAGACACTTTGTGACCCTCTAGGTTTTCTGAGGGGGGATTAGGACGCTGATATATGCAAAAATAAAAAAAATAAATTTTTGAAAATTTTGCGGGGGGAGCGCCCGGTACGCGCACCGGTAAGCGAACTGGGGAGCGTACTTTGGTGAAGAAAAAAAAATTAGAAAAAGATAAACGTTTTGAATGATCAGAGGTAGGGTAGCTCTGAAAAGAGCTATTGGGTTCTGCGGCTAATTTAGGTACCTACAAGTAGGTTCCAATGCACACTTTTAAATAAAGGACAAATATTCTATTCCCTTCATCGGAGAAGTGCACACCATCTCTTCTGTAGATGTGTTGAATGTTGGAACGCAAGTTATTGTTTTATTTTAAACCCATTCCATAGTCTCTCATGTAAGCAGAAACAGATTTATTCACATGTTTCCGTGCTTTCTCAAATTGTGGAAAAAATTGATTGGACCACTTACATTTTTGTCTTTGACATATATTGGAATATACCAAGGCAGTTTGGGGAAAAAGTGTCATCAAATGAAGAAAGGTGTTCTTTAAAAGCATTTCAAGATCATCCCCAGTCATAGTGCCCAAATTATTTCCACCACAGTGCACTATTAAGAGGACAGGGTTTGGCAAATGCATAAAAATGTTTTAATTATTACATATAAAATATATTTTTTGTTTAAAAGAAGAATACATTTTACAGCTTTTGATATTTGCTATTAAAAAACCATTGAAATTCACTGAAAAAGCCATAGGTTATAGACCATATATAGTTAGAAATTAGCATTTACAAAACCTTAAAAATTCACTGAAAAAACCATAGGTTATAGACCATATATAGTTAGGGATTAGCATTTACAAAACCTTAAAAATTCACTGAAAAAACCATAGGTTATAGACCATATATAGTTAGGGGTTAGCATTTACAAAACCTTATTTTACTCGCACAAAACCATTGAAATTCGCATATATAGTTAGTTCCACTAACTATATATCGCGCACCCGCAATCCACTGCTAATGATGTCACATATTACATCATTCATGACATGGTCAGTGACATGTCATGAATAGGTTCAACGTATTATCACATGAATGATATCATCAGTGATGTAATCAGTAATGTCAAATGAGATGTCATCAGTGATGTCATCAGTGATGTCATTTGAGATGTCATCAGTGATGTCATCAGTGATGTCACTGACCATGTCATGAATGATGTAATATGTGACATCATTAGCAGTGGATTGCGGGTGCGCGATATATAGTTAGTGGAACTAACTATATATGCGAATTTCAATGGTTTTGTGCGAGTAAAATAAGGTTTTGTAAATGCTAATCCCTAACTATATATGGTCTATAACCTATGGTTTTTTCAGTGAATATATATATATATATATATATATATATATATATATATATATATATATATATATATATATATATATATATATATATATATATTTTTTTTTTCTTTTCAATTTTAGCGGAGGGTATATATAAAAAAAATGAAGAAAGAAGCAAAACAGTCAAAACATTAGTAATAATAAAAAGTACGGAGCGTACGACACATGAGCAAGAAGCTAAACAAAACCTTATAAAGCAGTACAAAGAAATAAATCATGTTCAACATGTGAGTAAACAATGTATATGTAAATATAGCTACATCCTGGGAACATCCACCGTCAGTCTGATAGCATACCATACTAATGCTCAAAGTTTTTCCATATACGTCAAAATCTTAGCATTAAATGAGTAGATTGAGTTTTAGCCAATGCACGTTCTCTTTCATAAGTATCCTTCATGAGGGCCAGCCAATCGAATAATGAGGGAGAGTTAGGAGTAATCCACTCTCTCGCAATACAGAGGCGGGCAGTTACTAATAGAATGGACAAAAAGCGACCCATGGAAAGATCACACAGCTTAAACCTCAGCATAATCTCTTTTACAGAAAAAATGCAATCAAGGCCAAAGCGTTGGCCAACATACTGTGTGACACTTTTCCAGAAGTCCAATTGTATAGGACATGAATAAAACAAATGAAGAATATCAGCTGCACTTGGGCCACACTTAGGACAACATGTTCTATCAGCACCCCTACTAGCAGATACTTGTGATGACTGCTGACACTTAATTATTTTATCCGGATTATAATGTAACATACAGATGTTGTAGCTTCAAATTAATAGAATGTACAGAGTTGTTTAAATTATCTAAAGCCAAGGTGATTTCAGATGCATCCGTTTCCATATTAAGTGTCCGACTCCACTTATTAGCTAAGTGGCTAAGATCAGCACTTCTGAAGCAGCATTGATGTGTATACATTGAACTAATTCTAGCTATAAGAGCGAGATTTAGTAAACATGTAAGAACTACGTGAAAGTGAAGAGATTGTGTTGGTTGCTGTTTGAGAAAGTAATCTCTAAATTGCAGATATTTAAAATATGAATGGTATGAAAGATCAAAAGATTGTTGCAGCGATGTATAAGTAGAAAAGCCAATCATAAAGCTGTCCCAATCTTTCAATTCTATATCTAGCCCAATTACAAGCCACTGAATCATGGAATGTGCTCAGGAGGGATGGATTATTCCATAATTTGAGATGCTCATTGTTAATAGGGTCCTCAAAAGTAAGTGAAAGATAGTCAAGAATTTAGTTCCATATTTGAACGATATCTCTGATAGTCTTGAACCAGACTCTTTTATAATTGTTAGGATTGTTAACCCTATACAAGAACATGTGGCCCTGTAAATGCCGCACAAAATAAAGTTTAAAATCAGGAAGTTGCAAACCGCCAATCTTATAAGGAAACTTAAGAAGTTTTATCGAGTGTCGTGCCTGCTTGTATCCCCAAATAAAGCTACTGAATGCTCCCTCTAATTTATGAAAAAAATAATTACGTTTTGAAAAACTTTATAAAATTCTATAGGTAAAGCGTCATCCCCAGCAGCCTTACCCGATGGCAGGCTGCTATAGCAGTTGTAATTTCCTCTTCCGTTATATCCAACTGCAGATAATCCACTGCCTCTGGATTAAGAACATGAGGATTCGATCATTGTAAATATTCTTTGGCCAACATTGCATTGGCATTGTCAGACAAAGCATACAGCTCCAAATAGAATTGATAAAATTATTCAAAGATTAAATTAGTCAAGCTGTATGTCCGACCATCCCTCCCCTTAATTGAATCAATCCGGGTTTTAGCTTCTTCAGTCCATTTTTATTACAAGCAGCTGCAGTCTTCTCTTTAAATTGCAGAGTCATAAGCGCCCTTGTACTTATTAGTGAAGAATATATAGCTTCAATATTTGACCCATTAGACCTAAAACTCCTCGGCCTGTGCGACCTCTAACTTTGTTAGGGTATCGCAGAGCTCATTCACCCTCCTTTGATTGATCTTATTCCATTGATAGATGTATTGCTGAGTGGAGCCACATATGAAAGCTTTCATCGTATCCCATATAGTGAAAGGATGGGCAGTATCCATATTATGTTGTTAAAATTCAGTAAGAACCCCTTGAATATGTGTAATATATTGTGAGTCGGACAGCAAACACCTTGGAAATGAGAAAGGGTGCTTACTTTTCCCCCCAATTAAAAGCTGAAAAAAGATCAAAAGCGGATTGTGGTCAAATGTTTTCTGAGGGCAAACCTTGATATGTGATATTTCTAAAAGGCAGCTACTATCAAATATTAAATCGATTCTGGAATAAAGTTGCTGTAGCCCAGAATAGTACGTGAAACTGGGTAAAGTGGGATGTAGCCATTTGAAGAATCGCCTTTTGGACCCTACTCATTTTTGGAGAGGCATGCTGGTTTGTTGACTCAATAATGTAGATTAAGGTGCAATAAAAATCACCCAAAATAATGATTTCCCCCTGTTAGTCGAAAAGCTCCAGCATTAATTTCTTAAAAAGAGTAGGATCATCCTGATTTGGCCCATACAATGCACACAAAACTAACTTTTTATTGTTAATTTCAAGCTGTAAAATGGGCCATCTGCCACCTGGGTTAGAAACAGTTTTGAGTTTTGCTTAAGGATTGCTACACCTCTGATTGCTGCACCCTGTGAAGTATATTCTAAGATCTCTAAACCAAGATGTTTAAACAGGCCCCTGTCTTTACTAAAATTACCAAATGCGGTGTATATATCTTTAGCTCTTCTCTGACCAACCAACCGCTGCTTGATAGATGAGTTTAACCCAGCAACATTCCAACTAATACATCTAATTGTACCCATTATATAAGCTAAAATAGTTCTGGGTTCACATTAATTCTTTCCTTAGAGAATTTCAAAGATAATATAAAAAACAACAAGCTTTTAGGTATCTGCAAAGAAACCATGAACAAATTATTCTTGCCCATGCAAATGTTGTACCTTATATCCCTGCTCAGTGCTAATTTGATCTGTGCCCTCTGTTTTCTACACCCCCATAACCAGTGCTTATCGGTACACTACTCCTCAGTCAGCTGACATCCCCCTCCGCCTCCTCCACCCCCTAAACCTTGGCAGGTTACCCAACCTCCACCCCATATCCTGGAAAGGAATCACCCCCACTAACCTGCTGTCGATCGATGATAGCATTAAGAAGCAGAACCCTCCGAGACCCTCCCATCATCAAAAACAAAGCGATATAGAGAAGAAGCTAAGGTCTCAAGGCGCTGAATAACAAATGTATATTGTTACCCAACTCAATGGTACTCATTTTATCAACCTTAGATGGATGAAAGGCTGAGTGGACCCGCCGGGATTAGAACCTGTGACCATGAGGTTGAACACAGGCCCCCACAGTGGGTGCATTAATCCATTGCGCCACCAGACCAGGCATCAGAAATCTAGAAAGGCCTTCTGGAATGATTGTACGATAAATAGCTCTGGATCTGAGCTTTCTCTGCCTTCCGAGATCCCAATTATTTGTAAATTATTCTGAGGATGTTGCCGGTTCTCTAGATCTTTAACTCTCCTCTGTAGAACATATAGGGGCATATTTACATGTTCTGGTGCATCTCTGCAAATCAGCAGGGATGCGCCAGAACAGATGCGTTATGCAATCCCCGCCTTCCACCACCACAGATTCACCGCATTTACAATGCGGCGCACCATGGTGCAAGGAAGGGAAGATGCGTGACGCATCTTGTGGCGTATGGGCGGCGCATTGCTGGAGTCGCGTCGCAAGCGCGACACAACTCCTGCAATGCACAAGGGCCACCCATACTCAACGTGGTGCGTCACTCCTTACGCCTGCTTCAAGCAGGCGTAAGGATTTGACGCAGCAGCGTCGTAAAACTGACTCAGTGAAATCTTGTAGATTTCACTGCACAGTTTTAAGGGGCTTTCCTGCGAGGGAACGCCCACCCTGCGACAGAACGCCCACATGAAACCTGACGCAGGTTTCATGTGGCGCATGGCTTTACAACGTGACGCATCTGCCTAGATGCGTCACGTTGTAAATAAGTCGCAACGTGGCGCATTGTTTACGCCGCTGCTGCATCACAAAAGTGACACAACGGCGGTGTAAAAGTATCGTAAGGGGCTTGTAAATCTGCCCCTAAGTCGCATATCATGCTCTTGTAGCAATTTAGTGGAATGTGTCACTGCATCTTCATTATCAGACAGCCTTTGCTGCAGAGTAGCCATTTCAGTTTTAAGTTCTGCCACATTACTTGTTACTGCTGACAGCAATTGCTGTATGGTAGCATTATTCGCCCTAAGTTGTGTATAATATTCCTGTGCCTCAGATCTTTCTGCTGATAGCGTCTGCACAAATGAAGCTAATGAAGGGTCTGGCGTAGCCATTGGCTTTGATAAATCTCTATATGGGTTAGCAACAGGTGTAGCGCTGGAGCATGCAGGAGATTCAACAATATTGCAGCCCCTGGTCATGTTAGCACGTTTTGGCAATTGATCAGTTGCACAATAACAGGGAGCAGGCTGACCACTAATAGTAGGCAGGTTTTGCACAGAACCGGATATCCACGAAACAATCGCCCTTACCTCCCCCTTAGAAGTAACCCACTTGCATAATGGGCTGCCTTGAGTATTTAATTTTACTTTTGAGGTAGTCATGATTTTGCCATGTTGTTGATAAGTAAGAGCATCATTATTAGGTAAATCCTCCTTGCAACCAGTCTTTACTGATGTGCCAAACTTCAAATTACGCTTTTTCTTTTTTACAGACTGAGATTGAGAATTTGTAATCTCCGCCATTGAGTGGCCAGATAAATCATCGACATTCATTGGTGATAGAGAAATCAATGATGTATTAAATGTATCAGCTGATGATTCCACACATACGCTACTCTGTGTAGAGATTTACCACGTTAGGCAGTTCAACTATATCTGTTTCTTCTGGCCCGTGGAATTGCGAAGAAACAAGTATATCTATATTCCCCTCTGCAGAAGTTACCAAGGCAGCCGAGAAAACTTTAGAAATGACATTTTTATGGATTGCAGATTTTCTTTGTCGGTTTCTGTTATTTCAATAGAGCAGTGCTCTGCGGTGACGTATGCAACATAGACCTAGTAATGTTGAGTTTGAGGCTAGATTGCTCGCTAACAGTAAGTGACAAAGCAGAGGAGCCGGTTATATTACTGGCATTAGCCCCACTACCACCACTCGCCTTAATTGCTGGCAGATGTATTCGACTGTCATCAGTTTCCTGTGAGTCAAGCAGCGATAAGCCTGTCGCAGGTCTGCTATCAAGTTGTGATTCAGGAACTTTTCCCAAGCCAGCCACATTTCCCAAGGCATCCACTGACTCTATTCCCGGCTCCATGACACTTACAGCATTTGCCTCAGGCATAGCATATGGGGAGCCCGCCAGTGATCCTGTAAGCTTGCGCTGTACGGCCTCCATTACTATGTCTGCCATGGCGGTTTCAGAGGCAGCAGTGAGAAGATCTACAGCCTCTCCCGAGCAAAGTAGCAGCATCTCGGACTTGCTTACTCATAAAGCAGCCTTGTTTGGTACGCCGTGTGTCCGTTTTGTAGCAGGATTAGCCGCACCAGTTGCGGCAGAATTTCGGGTTAGTCATCCAACCCGCTGCAAATTCACCTTCCAATGAGCCATTAGCTGTCAACTGAATCCAAGACAAGCTGTTAGACCAAGTCAGTAGAATACTGAGCGCCGTTGCCCAAGCCAAGTAGGCGCCTTGATGCGATGCCATGATCAGGTTGCGATGCGAGAAGATGGCGCCCTTGATGCGGCGATGCGATGATGATGCGTAGACGCCCTGGAAGCCTTGCAACCATTCTGTACTTTGGAGCCGCGACAGGCCCTGCAACACGCTTCTCCGGTGATGTGGCGGCAACTCTCTCGATGGCGTCACGCTTCTCCGGTGATGCAACAGCAGGCAGCTTCGATGAACACACGCTTCCAGGGAGATGTGGTGAAGGCTCGCTTCTCCAGTGATGCAACGAATTCTGCTGAGGCGGCGACACGCTTCCTCTCGATGTGTAGCGCTTCCAGCTCCCAGCAACACGCAAATGTCTGGAGTTGAGAATTCCCAGCAAGGAAATTCAGAGGGGAGCTGGAGATGAAGTCTTTTGTCCATGAGACTTCAGCAGAAGACAAGCACAGTTCAAGCCCTTGGAGAATATTCCATAAAAAGTTCCTTCTCCTTTCCTTGTCAAAGAAGCAACCACTACAGGGCAACCCAGCAAACAGCACACTGGCAGAGGGGCAGTAAAACTCCTGCAGCTTCCTTGGTTCTTCTCCTTGGCAAAAGGTTTCTTGTTCCAGAAGTGATCTAAAGTTCTTGGGACTGGGTCCCAATATTTATACCCCAAAAATCCTATGTTCTCTGAAGGCAGAGAGGACTCTGCCTAGTCCAAACCATTTACTGAGCACTCTGTTTACATGACTCCCTTCTTCCTTTCCCTCTGCAGGGCAGAGACATCAGCCGCCCCACAGGAGGTGAAGCCAGCACAAGGGAGTGAAGATACAGCTCTGGAGTACTTTATTGACATGATTCCTTCTCTCCTTTCACAGTGCAGGGCAGAGACATCAGACAAGCCATAGGAGGTGGAGCCAGCATCGTAGCGGGAAGGCCGAGACCTATTCAGGTCCCAGGTGCAACTCCTCCCTCCCATCTAGATGCAGATCTCCCTATTCACCACTGGGCTGCCCCAGCCTGTCTCCTAGAATCTCCCAGCCCTGTCACCCACAAACCCAGACAAGGAATACAGAACCTAGCAGAGGCAGGCCTGGACAGTTAGGCAAGAAAATACCTACTTTCTAAAAGTGGTATTTTCAAAAGCAGAATATTAAAACCAACTTTACTAAAATATGTATTTTATTATGCTGAGTTCATGCATACTAAATTCAAAATTCTACCATGTTCCCTGAGTCAGTTAGGATTATAAGATTGCAATAATCTAACTGCCCATTCTAGCCTGTGGAGAACAGGTAGCCTTCAATAGTGTAAAATGAAAATTGCTGTAATTCACTGGTAGGATAGACTATACACATCAGAGCATGTTCAACCTTATACTAACAATGCACCTTGCCCTTGGGCCTACCATAGGGGTGTCTAACATGAGGCAAATGGAACGTTTAGGGCCTGCCAAGAGGGTGCACTTGGCCAAGTCGACATGGCAGTACTAGACTGCACACAGGCCTTGCAATGGCAGGTCTGAGACACACTTTACAAGCTGCTTCTGTGGGTTGAACAATCAGTGCTGCAAGCCCACCAGCAGCATTTGATTTCCAAGCCCTGGGCACACATGGTGCACTGTAGTAGGGGCTGACAGGTAAATCAAATAACCCAATTATGGAATCACTAATTAGTACATCAATTTAATATTGGGAGCCCTTGCACTGTGGCACTGAATAGCAGTGGCACAGTGCCCAAAGCACATAACAAGTAAAAACATATCAAAACAGAGGAGGTAATCTGTCAAAATGGAAGGGAGACTCATGCCAATGATGCCAGGTCTAACAAAGAGTTTAACTCAACTCTTAAAGCGCTTCAACAATGACAATTCACATCAACCCGTAGGGACTCAAAGCGACAACAACATAGCCACCAAAGCGTAACACTGACTGACTTCAGGGACGAGCCTACACGACCTGTTGCGCACCAGGTACCTGTCCTTGAAAGGGGGGACAGCACGCATCTTCTCAAAGAAGCAGAGATGGTGACAGGCGGACTCCAAGCGACCACAAAACAGGGCAGCAGAGGTCTGCAGCGTGCACCCACACTGACTCTGGCATTCAGGGATAGGCCGTCTCTCAGCAGCAGCAGCACGCAACTGCTGCGGCCCGGGTTGGGGGAGGCAAGGACTCATGTTGGGTCGCTCCGTGGTGGGCGCACAGGACAATTCCAAAGGGGGATGCAAAGTTGTCAAGGGTGCGGGCGCTCAGCAGCTACAGCTCTCTCTCATCTGCGGCTGCCCACAGGGCAATTCCAAAGGTGGATGCAAAGTTGTCAAGGTTGCAGGCACACAGTGGCTACAGCTCTCTCTCAGCTATGGTGGCCCACGGTACGATTCCAAAGGGGGATGCAAAGTTGTCAAGGTTACGGGCACTCAGCGGCTAAAGCTCTCTCTCAGCTGTGGCGGCCCGCGGGACAAGTCCAAAAAGTGGGATGCAAAGTAGTCCAAGGTGTGGGCGCTCAGCTGCTATGGCTCTCTCTCAGCTGCGGCGGCCCACACAACAAAGCTCATTGGTGCACAGTAACCAAGGGTGGTGGGCGCCCAGTGGCCACAGCTCTCCTCTGACTGTGGTGGCCTACCGGGCAGCTCACGGGGATGCTCAGTAGTGAGAGGTGAGGGCACTCAGCCACTACAGCCCTCCCTCAGCTGTGGTGGCCAAGGGGACAAATCACGATAGTGCACCGTAGTGAAGGGTGTGGGCACCCAGCGGCTACAGCTCTCTCTTGGTTGCGGTGGCCCACTGGACAAATCACGATGGTTCACAGTAGTGAAGGGTGTGGGCACCCAGCGGCTACAGCTCTCTCTTGGTTGCGGCGGACCACTGGACAAATCACGATGGTTCACAGTGCACTGGGCACTCAGCGGCTACAGCTCTCTCTCAGCTGCGGCGGCCCACGGGACAATTCCAAAGAGGGATGCAAAGTTGTCAAGGTTGTGGGCACTCAGTAGCTACAGCTCTCTCTTAGCTGTGGCGGTGGCCCCACCTGCAAGCAGAACGCCTCGCACAGGAATTCCAACAGCCAACTGGGTGAAGTCTAATGTCCCTGAGACTTCGGCACAGCACAGCATTTTATACCTAAAAGTCTTGGTTCTTTAAGGTTGCAAATCATTGACTTCAGACAGAATCAGATCAGTGGGGTTGGGAAGCACTTGGTTTACTAGGCGACATCATGGCCTTTCAGAGTGAGGGGGTCTGCTATCAGATACCCAGTGGGAGGTGGAGCCATCATTCACCTTACCAGGCACGACCCTGCTTGGATAAAAGAGTCACCCCTCCCCACGCTTGGAACACCGATCCCTCTCTCCAGCCAGGACTAACCCAGCAGGCCCTGCTGCTCCAAAACCAGACGGCCAATACACATACTCGCAACAGCCGGCAGTAAAGCTTTAAACAAGAATTTTCAGGAAAGGCATTTCACAACATATAATACCTAAACGGTCCTCACTCAAAGGTGGACCTCGCCGGCCTGACCATAAACATATCAAACTCGTAGTTCCTATCGGTTCCTAGGACCAGATAGGATGATAGAAAGTATTCCTTAACTAAACAGGCTATACTAATGTAAGTGTCAGAGTTATCCTAATTCACAGAGTCATTTATATGCATGGACCAATCGTGCTGTGGCACTGAGTAGCAGTGGCACGACACGCAGAACATCTATATCCTGCCAACATACAAGACAGGTAGAGTCACAGGGGAAGGGAGACCTATGCCAATGATGCCAGGTCTAACAGTATGTATATGGTATTTCTATAGCACAACCTAGCCGAAAGGCAGCAGAGCACTGTACATGGTCAGAGGCAAGTCAATGAGTAATAGGAGAGGAATCTGTGTTAATGTATTGTGATGCAGTGTTCATCAAAGAGATGATTCTTCAATTATTTCTTAAATTGAAGCAGTGTTGAGGCGTTCCTGATGGGCTACAGGAATATTGTTCCAGGTCCTGTGTGCATAGATATGTATTAGATTCACATTCTGTATTTAAGACATTGGTTCTCCTGGGCAAACCTATTTGTTCATTTGATCAATGGAGAAAAGAAGTGATTCAATATGGAGCACCCAACTTCGGGTGAACGGATGGTTAGCCAGAAATATACAGAATAATGTTAGGGCCAGGAAACAACCTTGCCCTAGTTATTTCTGGTAAGAAAATCATTGATTATTCTACCTCTTGGAAATGGCCCTTTTTGCAGGGTTATCCCCAGACTTTTTGCTTCTTCCTCCCTTATTTTTCTTGAGCTGTGGTTGTTGGCAATAGGACTCTGGGCACTTTACCACTGCTGATCAGTGCTAAAGTGCATATGCTCTCTGTATAAATTGTTATTGTGATTGGTTATCCATGATTGGCATATTTGTATTACCAAGAAGTCCCTAGTAAAGTGCACTGAATGTGCCAGGGCTGGTGATTCAAATGCTACTAGTGGGCCTACAGCACTGATTGTGCCACCCACATGAGTAGCCCTAAAATGGTGTCTCAGGCCTGCCACCCCAGTGCCTGTGTGCAGTCTGTGAACTGCCATGTCCTCCTGGTCAGTGTCCCCACTGACCAGGCCTAACCCTTCCCTTTCTGTACACATTGGTCACCCCTATGGAAGGCCAAAGGTACCCCCTTGGCAGAGTGCAGTGTATGTGAAAGGTAGAACATGTACTAATGCAGGTGACATTGCTCTGGTAGTGAATTATAGCCATTTTAATTTTTCACTATTGTAAGGCTATCTTGCCATTGGCTATCATGGGGAATGCTGGCTACAGTTGCTACTTGCATTTCTTCCCATAGGAGCAAGATAGAAAATACAAGTCTGGTATCCCTGAACTCAGAATTTAATAACCCATCTTTTAGGAAGGATGGCTTTTAAATCCTGTGTTTGAGAACAGCACTTTTTAAAAAGTGGCTTCTTTCTAGTCTGGCCTTTCTCTGTGCCTTTGGCAGTTTGTGAATTAACTGTCTGGTTTGTGAGTGACAGGGCTGGGGGATTCCAGGGGACATAATGAGTCCGCCCAGTGGTGAATAGTGAGATCTGCATCTAGATGGGAGGGAGGAGTTGCACCTCGGACCTGAATAGGACTGTGCCCTGCCCCCCACAGTGCTGGCTCCACCCCCTGTGGTGTGTCTGATGTCTCTGCTCTGCACTGTGAAAGGAGAGAAGGAATCATGTCAAAAAAGTGCTCCAGGGCTGTGCTTTCCTTCCACAATGCTGACTCCACCTCCTGTGGGGTGTCTGATGTTTCTGCTTTGCACTGTGAAAAGAAAGAAGGAGTCATGTAAACAGAGTGCTCCAGAACTGGTTTGGACCAGGCTCAGTGCTCTACTGCACAAAGGGAACAAAGACTTTTTGGCGTATAAGTACAGGACCCCAGACCACTGAACTTTAGATCATCCTGGAATCAAGAAGGAACCTCTGCCAAGGAGAAAGCTGGAAGTCTGAAGAGGAAGGACTGTCCTGCTGTGTGTTTGTGGGATGACCTGGAGAGGGAAAGGACTTTGCTTTGTGCTGTGTCCCCTTACTTGAAGAGATCTCCAAGGGCTTGAGTTGAGCTGGCTCCCTGTTAAGACGTCCCAGGAACAAAAGGCTTCATCCCCCAGCTTCCCTGAACTCTACTGAGAGAGTGCTCTCCTTCCTAGACTGCTTGTGCCAGTTGTGGTGCCTCTGGAAGTTGTACCTGTGTTTAGGAAGCTGGAAAAGAAGATACTAAAGACTTTCTGCAAAGTTTCACGCATTGCTTGCTTGCGGAGCGCATCCCCATCAGTGCGAGGAAATTCCCACCGCAGCAAAGATCAAGATCGTCACAGTGCCTGTTGCCTCTGCAAGAACCGATGCATCCTTCACTTGTGGAACGCATCGCTCCGGTGCGGGAAAAGTACAATTGATGCGAATATCGTCGCACAGCCTGTCGTCACTGGGTGAGATTGTTGCACCGCCTGCTTGCGGACCGCATCACCTAGCTGCGAGAGTCGTCGCAGAGCCATTGCATCGAGTGGCCTCGAGAGGAGAAGATCGATGCTGTGCCGCCCATCGCTGCCGCACCTGAGATCGTGGCTGTCCTGAAGATCGTCGCATCGTACCATTTGCGAGACACTTTCACCGAAACCTGTGCACCGGAATCCACGCAAGGTATCGCATCCCTCCCCGTACAGACCGGAGTCATCGCAAAACACGCTTGCTACGTTCAGAGGGGTTGGCGCATCACCTCCCCAGGGTCTCAGGAGTGACGCATCTCTTGCTTTTCAACACTACAGCTTTCCCTGGGAACTTTTGTCGGTACTAATGGTACTGTTGGCTAAAACGTGACGCAACTGTGGACAATTTTAACTCGACCTTAAGAACTCATTTGAAACCATATTCTTGAACTGTGTATGTTGGATTTATGTTATTTTGGTCTTTTGTAGTTTAGATTAAGTACTTTTATTTTTCTAAACTGTTGTGGAGGCAGTTTGTGGTTTTTTCACTGTGTTACTGTGACGGTTGGTACAAATACTTTGCACATTGCCTTCGATAAGCCTGACTGCTTGTGCCAAGCTACCAAGGGGGTGAGCAGGGGTTATCTGAAGAGTGTTTCCTCCTTACCCTAACTAGAAGCAAGGGTCCCTATTTGGACAGTGGTACCTACCTCTGCCAACTAGAGACCCCCAGTTCTAACACTGTGGAGCAGATTAATCTATAACCTGCTGGTGCAGGGCACACCGCTATGCCACAGGTCCGTTATCTAAATAAGGAGGATACGACACTGGAGCAAAATCAATTGCATGGGTAGTTTATTCATTCATGAATGGGGCTCCATACAACCTGTACCATCAAGATACCGAAGACAGATCACACTGAACTATGATTACATGGGCTTATATAGTGAAAACCACAGTCAAGAAACACCCAGAGGTAAATAAGGCTCTGGGAAGAACATACAAATGAGACAATTGGTAAGAATCAACTACCTTGGTGCCTTGTGTAACTGGTGCATCTTGAGGCTGCATAACAAGATAGGCTTATCTGAACAAACTTTATCTAAGGCTTTAATATTGTTTAAAATACACACGAAACCCACAGTGCAGACATCAGCTGTTCTTTTGTGCTAACTGTGCATGTTTATGCAGCCTACAATGTCTCACCTTTAGCTCTGTGACCTAATGTTTATGCAGGTGGCGTCAGGGACAGAGTCTGGCTGAAAACAGGTCAAAGGTGAGTATAGATGAAGCAGAGCTGAATCAGAAAATGAGAGATTCAGATTTTAAGGTTTTAGAGTCCTTCCTTTTCATCTATGCTGAATCTATTTAACAGGGTATATGTATTAATCTTTTATTTGAATATTCTTAAGGTCTTGAATTTCAGTGAGCATAATAATTTTTCTATTTAATCCGGGAGTGGTGATTGGGGAAGGATTATTACTATTACAAATGGTTATACAGGCTGCACATATTGTGGGGGGCACATTGAATGCAGCAACAACAAGTGAAGAAGATGGCCCCTATGATTGCTATCCCCATTAACAATTTCCAACCCCGAGTGGCGATGAGTCCCCATAACCAGTTAGACCAGGACCATGTTCCTTGGTCTGGATGTATTTCTGCAGCTATTTTATGAAGCTTTGAAATAGCACTGTAGACAGAAGGGACGTGGTCTGGTATGAACACACAGCAGCTACTACCAATAATGCGGCATGCTCCACCATGGTCGGTGAGCACTACATCAAGCACCATTCTATTCTGAAGAGTTACAATCATTGTAATTTCGAGCTCTTCTATAATATTTCTTAGAGCCATTGCTGTCTGATTAGTTACTGATTCTACTACTCGGGTTAGTCGTCTAATCTTTTTACTATTTAGGGCTGCACCAACAAAGAAAAAGAGTCCCAGATTAAAATCTACTTATTGCTGCAAAGCTGTGTCGGTCTGATCTACTTCATCACAATTTATGGTCCGTTTGAACCTATTTAAAGAGATGTCATTATATAATTTCTGGTCTTTGTGATAGGTGACAGGTGCTAAGAACACAGGGGGAAGTAAGAAAGACACATAACAGATGCCAGACCAACCAACTGGTAGATGATAGTAACCCTTATTTCCGCAGACAAAGTAAGTATTATGGGAAGACAGAAAAGTGCTGTTGTTTGTCCCAGTAATATTTAACAGTCACTTTTCCCACAGGAATATTACCAATACTGCTCACACAAAGTTCTGCTCGGGCTCGGGTTACAGCTATAACAGGAGGCCCATTACCCTTAGCTGTTCGGGTGTTGGTGAGGACGTAGCGGGTAGGGGAATTTTCTCTGCGATATTCCTCCATTTACCATATAGTTCCTTTGGCTTGGGGATGTCCTTCTTCATTTGGGTAACACACCCTGTTGAGCTGGGCATTGAGTCCACCCACATCAGCAAAAACCATGTGACTTATTTCAGTGGCCCATAAGAATGTACAGGAACCATTATGTGAGAATGGCAAGGGAATAAAAGGCGTTCCTTCCTTCTTTTGATCAGCTGGCATCATTCCACACACCAGCAGTTGTAGTGTTTGTAGCATTGTGGGTATGATGTAGCATTTGTATAAAAGTGTTATTGAGGTAGGACATTCAGTGCTTTTTCTCATGGTCGAGAAGAGTGTAATAAAAGTGTTCTGTGGGTACAGGAGTAGTAGCAGGCAATAAGGTTCCGTCCGAATCACTTTCTCCATTGTCCAAAAAACTGCTGCCAAGATTATCAAGAGTATAATCAAAATAACCAAACACAGAGTTTTGTCTTGGTTTTGCAACTGCAACTTGGATCTCAGTCTCTGCATGTCTCCTTCTCGGTATCGATACACCACAGGTCAGAGAGAGATCCAGGTAACACTGAACACGTATCACAACCCCCTCTGAACCTAGTTCAGCCGATTCTGTGATCCAACCGTGTCACAGCAGAACCATTCCAATAATTGAAAACGGCCCTCCGGTATCTCTATCTGCTCCTTCCCTTCCTTGGTCGTAGATTGTACCTTTATGCGATGGCATAGTTTGATCTGGGAACAGAGTGTCTTCGTCAGAGAAGCAATGCTTTTCTGAGCCTGCAAAATGTCCTTCAGATCATTTCTGCCTTCTGACTGGAGAACAGTTGCTGGAATTCTTTTGCAGTGTCCTGCATGAATCCAGTGATGTCTGTAGGTGGCACGGATAGCAGTTCTGGTTGCCAGCAGTACTTGTTCACATTCTTCCCACGAGGCTCTAGATTCTTAGAATGCTGGAAGTTCTTGAGGAGGACAAAGTCACCGGGTTGGAGACCATGAGCCGGACCCTCTGATTTGTCGGGAATAGCTTCATGCACCTGCTGATGAACCAGAAATAGTTTTTCAGTCAAGTTTCTAAGATAATCACTTAAAATGTATTTCTTTATTTATATTTGGTCTTGGGGGTCCTCATACATTCATAGGTCTACCAAAAACAATTTCATAGGGAGAAAGTCTTATCTTACTGTGTGGGATCGAACAAACAGATAGCAAAGCAAGTGGCAAAGCATCTGGCCATTTAAGGCCCGTTGTTGCTTGAATTTTTGCCAACTTGGTTTTCAGGGTGGCATTATACCTTTCTGCCAAACCCGCTGCCTGGGGTTAATTAGCAGCATGAAACTTCTGCTTCACCCCTAAACCCTTCATCAGGTATTCGATTATCTGGCCAGTGAAGTGGGGGCCATTATCGCTCGACAGGACTCTACAAACCCCAAAATATGGGGAAAACTCTTTTAATAGAACTTTAGCTGTTGTAAAGGAAGTGTTATCTTTGATGGGATAGGCTTCCACCCACTTACTGAAAGAACAAACCACAACTAGTATGTATTTTAAATTGTTGCAGCATTCTAATTCAATATAATCCATTTGGAGTGCTTCAAAGGGAACCTGAGGTGGATAAAATCCACCAGTAGGGGTTGATACTCCCTTCCCCGGATTTTACTGTAAACAGATCATACAGTTTTTAACCAGATGCTCAGCCATTTTCCAAATAAACTATCCCAGACTGGATCTAATTGGGAAATATTGTTCTTGGCACTAACGTGAGCAGATCCATGAGCCATAGTTACAAAAGTCAATACATGGGCATAGGGCAATTTCCATTTGAACATGTCTTTTGATCTCCAACATCCTTCATTATCTAAATCTCCTTCCTTTTGCCATTCTGCCCTTTCTTGTTCAGTGGCCGATTGCTGTATGTCCTTAATCTCTGTATACATGTTTTCCCATCAATCGTAGTACATATATTTTACTTGTGAGGGCACTTGCAGTTTCTCGTGCAGCTTCGTCAGCAAAAGCATTTCCTTGTCCCACCCTGTCTGTAACTTTCTTGTGGGCACTACATTTGATAATGGCTACACTCTTTGGCAATTTCAAGGCGGTAAGATGACTATTCACCAATGCACCATGTTATATTTTAGACCCATGGGTGGTTAGAAATCCCCGTTCCAGAATTGTATGCCACACCAAATGCATACTGACTTTCTGTATAAATATTCACTGTTAATCCTTCACTAAGTTCACAAGCCCTCAAAAGTGCGACAAGTTCAGCGGATTGGGCAGATTTTTATGGGATAAGGGCTGTTTCCACCACAGTCTGTAATGTAGTTATGGCATAGGATGCAGAGGTGGTACCATCAGATAATCTTAAACAAGAGCCATTCACCAATAGTTCTCCCTTAGGGTCTAACAAAGGTGTATCTTTTAGGTCTATTCTTCCCTTAGTCTGTTCTTCTGTTAGGAAAATACAGTTATGCAAATCATGCACCTGTTCAGAAGGCAAAGGTAACAATGTAGCTGGGTTCAATGTTAAACATCTCTTGAGTGTTTTGTGAGGTGCCAAAAGTGTAAGTTCATATCCTGTAAGTCTAGCGCCAGTTAAGTGCTGGGTTTTCGTCTGATTCAGGAGTGCATCTACTGCATGGGGAACCATAACCATTAGCTTGCTGCTCAACACTATCCCCTCAGATTGGAGTATATAAATCGCTGTGGCAGCAACGGCTCTGAGGCAACCTGGAAGTCCTCTGGCCAATGGGTCTAATACAGCTGAGAAATAAGCACAGGGACGATGCTTATTACTATATGGCTGTGTCAAAACTGACAATGCACATCTTTCTCTCTCGTGTACATATAATATGAAAGGCTTTGCATAGTCTGGAGTGCCTAACACTGGAGCAGAACAAAGGGATGTGCGAAGCTGCTGATATGCTTCCTGACATTCAGAAGTCCATGGCAAAGGAGAGGGAGTGTCTTTGTTAACAAGGGACAAAAGAGGTTTAATAATAAGGGAGAAGTTCGGAATCCACTGTCTACAGTAGGAAGTAATACCAATAAGTGCCCTGACTTCTTTTTGTGTACTTGGAATAGAAACTTTTAGGATAGTTTGAATCCTGTCCATAGTCAGAGTGTGACCTTCCTTAAACAAGAGGTGACCTAAGTAAATGACCTCAGACTGGCAATATTGTAGCTTATTCTTAGAGACCTTTTGTCCCTTGACAGCAAGGTGCTGTAAAAGAGAGAGAGTGGCCTCTTTACAATGATCAAGTCAAGTCAAGTCAAGTCAATAAATTTATATAGCGCGCTACATACCCAGAGGGTCTCAAGGCGCTTGAGGAGGGGTGGGGAATTACTTCTCGAATATCCAGGTTTTAAGCTTCTTTCTGAATGCTAGGTGGTTTTGAGTGAGGCGAAGGTGCATGGGAAGTGAGTTCCAGGTTTTGGCCGCTAGGTAGGAGAATGATCTTCCTCCCATGGTGGTTTTGTTGACGCGGGGAACAATAGCGAGGGCTTGGTTGGAAGAGTGCAGCTGGTGGGAGGGGGTGTAGAAGGAAAGACGTGAATTGAGGCATTCGGGTCCAAGTTCGTAGAGAGCTTTGTGTGCGTGGGTGAGGAGGCGGAAAGTTATTCTCTTATTGACGGGGAGCCAGTGGAGGTTTTTCAGGTGACCAGAAATGTGTTAGTAAAATGTCATTGACATATTGCACAAGTGTAACTCCTAGTGGCAAAATAAATTCATCCAACTGTCGTTTAAGTGCTTGACTGTAAATTCTAGGGCTATTTGTATAGCCTTGTGGAGCCCTACAGAATCTAAATGAGCGTCCTCGTAATGAAAACCCAAAAAGATATTTACTGTCTTCATATATAGGAATAGAGAAAAATACATTCTTGAGGTCAATAACTGAGAATATAGTTGCTGTAGGTGGAATTAATGTCAACAAAGTCGTAATATCTGAGACAACAGGATATTGAGGATCACTATTTTATTTACCTCTCTCAAATCAATCACAAATCTGTAAATCTTATCTCCTGTTCCATTGCCCCATTTTAGAATGGGAAGAATGGGGCTATTACATACATTGGAGGAAACTTCCTCTACAACTCCTGTACATATCATGTCATCAATGATAGACATCAATGCATCTTCACCTTCTTTTGATATTTTATATTGCGGGTCCCTTGGTAAGGAAGCATCCTCCCGAACCTGTATATGTACTGGGGAGATATCCATTCTTCCCACATCTGTGTCAGTGGTAGCCCAAACACATGAAGGGACAGAATCAAGGTCTGGACATCAAGAAAAATTATGTGGTTTAGGCAATGTCTTTTCCCCAAAAATGACACGTACTGGGGAACAATGTATTCAAAAGATCCAGTCCCATCAGATTATCTGGAGCATGTGGGGGAAGTAAAAAGGGGGCTGTAGTGATGAAATTCTCAACCGGCAAGGGTAGTTTTTGGGACACAAAGCTAGGAGTTAGGGTTCCATCAAACCCTATCGATGTGATCACTTGGCCAGACAAGGGTGTCCCAGGGACCAGTTTCCACTAAAAACTTGTGTTCCTGCCCAAGTATGGTTGCTGTTACATAGGGCCCTGAATGATCTACAGGTATCTCAACTGGTCCTCCTTGTCCTACGCTGTCCTATGCAAAATGTGTTCCCACAGTTTCCTCTGATTCCCAATTCTCCATAGAATATTGGTTATTTCTTTGATCGAAATAATTTCCTGACCTATTCCTCTCAGGAGCTTGAACCTGCTGTGGCTGTTGTCGGGGAGCTGAAGTCCCTTGATTATTATTCACCTGTCCCCTTCCTCTTCAACCATCAGCTAAAACAGGGCATTCAGAAGCCAATGTCCTTTCTCTTTGCAATAAGCACATTGATCTAGCACTAGGGGGGTTTGATAAGGGGTGGCCCTACTAGAGGCATTTGTCTATAATGCTGACGATAATTTTGGCAATGGCCTCGACCTTGAGGTCCATAGGTCTGAACCATCATTACATTAGTTTTCAATTCTTTTAATATACCTTCTTTTCGTTCTTGCTCAATGGTAACCTGAGTCTGGTAATACTGAGCCATATCAAATATAGCTTTTGGGGTCACTGAAGCCCATGTGCTTTCAGAGTTCTTTAAGCGAACTGATATCTCAGGAAGCACATTTCCCACAAATCTGTCTACAAATAAATGTGCACCTGTTGGTGTAGATGTATCTTGTCCACTAAAATCATGGAACACTTCCTCAAAGGGAGTAAAGAAATCAGGGATGGCTTCTCCCTGTTTTTTTTTACAAGCAGTAAGGAGTGCCCAATTTATTTTCCTAGCTGGGACTATCGATTTTACATAAGTAAGTATGTTACCAGGGAGATCCAATATAAGCTGACTAGGTTTCTGACCAGGTTTCCTATCCCTATCAGCTGCTATAATGGCAATCCAATCTCCTTCCAAATCAACAGCATGATCCTGTTTCCGAGTAAGTCGCCACATATCAGGTGGTAGGATCATACCAAAAAACATATCAATATCCGCTAAAGTCATATTACAAGAATCAATAGCTGCCTGTACATCATCATAAAATCCTCTAGGATTTTTCCGCATGTCTGGTAAAGTGGCTTTTAAAGTGAGTACATCCGTCCTTTTCCAGGGCGTATATATCCGATTATACAAAAAATGTGCTCTAGGATCAGCACTGTTTGGGTCATCATTGTCTGAATTCCCTCTTCCAGGGATAAACTGTGGCGCAGCTTCCCTCATAGGTCTTATTCAGGGAGAGGAAGAGAGCTCATTACGGTATCCAATTATCGTTGCTATAGCAGTATTAATGCTATTTACATGGAAGGCCCCTTTCTGACACGATCTATTAATTGCTCTAACATCATCCGGGCCGTTTCGTCCTGTAGTGATCTCCCATTGAACCATAAGTTGATGAGAAAGATTATTTATGAGGCATGGAAGCTCGCCTTCAAAAATAAATTTTGATTCTGGTTTATCATGTCTTCTACTTCCATTTCTAAATCACCTAACGAATTTAATACCATCAATCTTATCGCATTCTGACGAAGCAGAGATATGGTAGAGCGGAGAACTCGAGGGGTTAGAACAGATGCAGGAAGTACAGAATCATTAGACATTTCAAATGCAGTGGCCTGAGGTGGAGGTGCAGAGGCTTGCGATAGGGGTGCAGTAGCCTGGGTTGGAGGGGGTAAGATATGTACTGGTTGGAAAATAGGGGGCTTAACAACCATAGGCAAAGGAGGTGGAACCAGGGATACAAGGGGGGAGATATTTAGGGGTCCAGGGGAAAGAGGTGGTTAAGGGTGGTCGTTCTATCAACAACCCATCAATATCTGAATTCACATCTTATTGGTGGACCTGAACTGCTACAGTTGGTCTAACTATATCTTCCTTAGATATTATTAATAATTGCTCCGTATCTAAATATTCTTTTTTCTCCTAAACTTTCTTATCCTTCAATTCCTTATACTTCTGATACTCTGCTTTCCTTTCCTGTTTCCTTTATACCTCTCTGCCTTGAGCTGCCGCTCCCTTACTTCTTTCCTCCACATACACAAACTGTCAAACATAGCTGGCCTAGCCTTCCTCAAAAACAATTGATTTTCTAAATACTCGAGTTTGTGAGGGTCCATGGTTCCCTCTAATGGCCATCTCAGCTGGGGATACCCTTTTGTGTATTTGTTCCACAATGTATTATACATGATGGGACAAAAACCATATTTGATGTGCATCTCAAAATTTGCCGTACCTTCTGGTGGCGCCGGCTGACTTGCTTCTAAAATGCTCTGCTTATCGTAGCAGCAACAACAAAGCTTCCAAAGGGTGCTTAACACAGGCATGTTATATAAGAGAAAAAAAACTTATAAACAGAGAGAAATAAAAAAAATATTCTCACTTTTTACCTGTAAGAAAAAATGTTAGTCAAAACAAATAGCAAGCATTAAAAAAAAACTCAAAATACCAAACAGAACCTAGGTTTCGAAAAATCAAAACAGAGTCAAAACAAATTACCAATCTAATACCAAGTCAAGACAAATACTAAGTCAAGCAAAGATCAAACAGATCCAAACCAAATGAACAAATGAACTGGTTCAATACAATTTTACCTCATGCGTAGTCATTGCCTTCCATCTGTCAATCCTCCCTGATCTAAAAATGACCGCCCAAAGGGCCCAGTCAAGGCTAGCAGCCGCTAGGAAGATCAGAGTTGGAGAGCTGAAAAATCACCTTGGACCACGAGCAAGACTAATCTCATCAGGTGGTGCACTCCCCAGCTAAGTTCGTCTTACCGACCTGATCTCCTCCCCCAGTCAGACTGCAAGCTTTTGATGGGGCCCTACGTTGGGCGCCAATTTGTGGAGCAGATTAATCTATAACCTGCTGGTACAGGGCACACAGCTTCGCCACAGGTCCGTTATCTAAATAAGGAGGAAACGACACTGGAGCAAAATCAATACCATGGGTAGTTTATTCATTCATGAATAGGGCTCCATCTAACCTGTACCATCAAGATACCGAGGACAGAACACACTGAACTATGATTACATGGGTTTATATAGGTTTATATAGTGAAAACCACAGACAAGAAACACCCAGAGGTAAATAAGGCTCTGGGAAGAACACACAAATGAGACAATCGGTAAGAATCAACAACCTTGGTGCCTTGTGTAACTGTCGCATCTTGAGGCTGAATAACAAGATAGGCTTATCTGAACAAACTTTATCTAAGGCTTTAATATTGTTTAAAATGCACACAAAACCCACAGTGCAGACATCAGCTGTTCTTTTGTGCTGACTTTGCTTGTTTGTGCAGCCTACAATGTCTCAACTTTAGCTTAGTGACCTAATGTTTATGCAGGTGGCGTCGTGGACAGAGTCAGGCTGAAAAACAGGTCAAAGGTGAGTATAGATGAAGCAGAGCTGAATCAGAAAACGAGAGATTCAGATTTTAAGGTTTCACAACACTACCATTGATTGATACCGCTACCATATCTCAATTATCCTCCTGTATACCTCAATTATCAGAATGCAGCAATTGCATGATCGACAAGAGCCCTGGAGGCATTAGCCATCATTTTAGCTAGGATCATAATTGAAAATGATCGACTGAGTCAAAAGTAGACTTAAAATCAGCAACAAAAAATACTTTTGATCACTATTGATCTCCGAGTCAATTTCTAAAGTACAAGACACTGATGCATCATCGAATGGCCACTTTGAAAGTCAGTTTGTTCCAAAGGTATTATGCATGTTTGAATACAGCTATTGTCAAAACAAATTTAGAAAAGATCTTCAGGTACATATCCATTAGGAAATTATATCAACAGCATTTGGGGCTACTGATACTGCCCTTCAGGACTGGGGAATTTTTCCATTCACGATAATCCATCCATAAAGAATATGTAGGCATTGACCCACCAATTAGAAATTATCCCATGTATATCATAATAATATAAATAACCACATGCACAGTGACATACAGTCAGACTGCTTAAGCACTTTTATAACAGAAAGAAAATCCCTCAGAACACCAGAAGGTAATTTATGATCTTGAAGAAAATGTTGCATATTAAAAGGGCAGGATCTGACTGTAATTCATTGTTTCAAGGACTACTGTGAAGCTTCCCTTTAAGAGTCGGATCATTAAAATAGTGATGCTATAATTGGGGCTTTGACTGAAGAATTAACTTGCCCTGTAAAAAAAGAGTTTTTCTCATCTTAGAGTTTTATGCCCTGAACTTCTTATGCCAAATACACAACTGTGGACAACTGACTATTATTTAAAAAATGTGTTTGTTTTGTCCTCTAAATAAGGGAAGTTTTCTACTTAGCAATCATGTTCAACATGTGAAACCACTTAAAAGTGTTCAGGAATCCTCGAGTTCCTGTTCTTCTTGGATCGCATTCAGTTTTGCAGGGACACTCACATTTCCCAGACTGCACCATACAAGCTTTCTTTGGGCCGGCCATGGAAACTTTGGCAGATGGCTCAGTGGTGGCTGGGGAAGTAAAGGAGTGTGGAGTCACAAGGTAACACAGAGCCACACTTCCGGGGCAAGATGGTAAGGACCAGTACATTCTGGAAGAGCTGCGACTTTCTGGAGAAGCCAGACAATTCTGAAAGGAGGTAGAATGTTCCAGACAATTCTGGGTCACTAAGTGCTGAAGTAATTAAAGTGCCATCACCATATTGCACTTTGGCTGCCAACGGTGTTTGGTGGGTTTTCTTTTGCAGTAGCACAGTATGTACCATCTGCGCTTTCTCCTCCTATTTTAGTTATGGTTACCTCAGATGAAAAGGGCAGCTCAGATTAGCCCATTGTTTCACCTATTCTAGTCTCTGCTTGATGTAGCCAGGAATCCTTGCTCCAACTTCAAATATTCCATGTCTTTCTGGCATCCGGAGTCTTTTCTACTGGACATCAACACATGAAAAACCCGTTCTCTAAGACAAAGTATACTGGAATAGAGTGTGTTAGTCGCTTAGGTTTTCTACTCTGCGTAGCGTAAATATGGCTTGAAATTATAATTACAGCAAACCCCTATTCTTTTTCTTTTTATATTATCTAGTGATTTGCAACACTCTTTTGCCTATCATTAAAAAAGGCCCTTCTTCCAAATGACAGTCCTCCAAAAGACAAATGATGACTGAATTATAATTTATACATTTCTCAATATATTTGGCAAATTTTCGTCCTGCCGCGCTCCGTGAGGCCCCAACCGATAGATACTACGACGAAAGGGTCCATTTGAAAGGAGGACTCACATGAGGAGTTTTGTACTACTACATTAATACCTTACAAGCTGGTATGAGAAACACAAGCTGAGTGAGGTCTTCTAGAATGATGTGTCCAACTCTGGTGCTGTGATGAGGTGTCTGGCCCTGAAGAATTTGCCAAAAATGTGAAGGCAAAGAAACATGTTGGCATGTGAGATTGGGATGCATGGATAGCAACCAACACATTTTTAATTTGGCAGTCCACACCTAGTGACTAATAAAGTAATTGCGACAGAGGTGTGCCTGTCAATTTTAATGATTTTTCGTCACATATGTAGCGTCTATTCATGTATTACCCTACTGCACTCACACAAGTTTAATATTTTTCTTTGTTTGGACATTGTTTTCTTTTTGGGACAAAATGACCGTCAATGATGAGAACAGTGGGTTGACCTGGTGAGTACCTACCAGTTACCCCATTGGTGGTTCGCCCGTGAGGGGTCATTTTGTCCTGCCGCACTTTTTTCACCAGTATTTGGTGGTTGTGGTTTAGTCAAAAGTTTTACGGGTGCACTGAATATATTGAGAAATGTATAAATTATAATTCAGTCATCATTTGTCTCTTGGAGGGCCTTTTTAATGATAGGCAAAATAGTGTTGCAAATCACTAGATAACATAAAAAGAAAAAGAATAGAGGTTTGCTGTAATTATAATTTCAAGCGATATTTACGCTACGCAGAGTAGAAAACCTAAGCGACTAACACACTCTATTGCAGTATACTTTGCCTTAGAGAACGGGTTTTTCATGTGTGGATGATTTGTGAGTGGAGGGCAACCCGTGGTCTCTGTTCACCCTCTTAGCTCCTTTTTGAATATATTTCTTCTACTGAAGACAGACCTTCAGATTTGGTTCCTGAACTGTTCACTTGTCTTCTGGGAACTAGTCACAGCCGCTCTGCTTACATATTCTGATAAATCATTTTACTATCACCCACAAGATAATGTATCTTATTGTATACGAGTATATTTAGATTAACTATGCATTATCTTAAAGGAATACAGGGTTACCAGTCTTTGCAGACTGAGTGTCCGTGCCACACACCTTCCACCTGTCTATGTTGACAGGTTTAGTGGGCCAAGATGCCTATGGATTGTGTAACAAGGTTACCCACAAAAAGAAAAAAAGCAACAAGTTATAGGGTTGAACCAGGGTTGTTAAGTAGGAACACCTCAACCATTACCATTGGTATAAATGAAGGGTTGACACTAGTAAAAGAGCAAGATGATATACTGCTCCCTTCTCTAATTGTGAAACAAACACAATTAGCAAGATAGGACAATACACAATCATAATAGGATCACATTATGTAGATCTGAAAATGACTTACTGACAGTCAGTAAGATAACCTGGTGTGCTTGCACATCCTAAACCTCTTCCTGCCAACAACACCTCCACTTGCAACACTACCCATTCTTGCATCATGCACATTGTTGTCCACTCGCACACTTTTATCTGCCAAAATCTTTGAGATATTAGATCCTACAACAATACAACTCATGCTCCAGATGCTACCATCATCCGTTTTAATTGCATTTCTAAACATCTACTCCACGTTTAGGACTCTTTTGAACTTGGACCACTGCACACACCCTAAGGGTGCCTTAACTAAGACCAAATCTCCCTTTCTTTTTGTCCAAATATACCTTTCTTTTCAGCTGTTGTCCCAACTTTTTTTCCTCTCTCTTAATTCACCCACACATTTAACTTCCAACCATCCACCCCCCACCTATCAACCTTGGACAGAACATGGTAAGGTCTTGTTATGTTATGTTAAATAAATTTCTAAGGTGCAACTAACACCGTTAGGTTTCTTGGCGCCATAATGGAGAGAGCAGAAGAGGGAGCAAAAAGACCGATTATTTGTAGGATTCAGTGTCAAAGAAAAGTTTTAAGGGAGGATCTGAATTTGGGGTACGGAGTGGACAACCTAAGAGGAAGGGGGAGGGAATTCCAAAAAGTGGGGGCCAAAAAAGAAAACTTAAGGCCACCATGTTTCTTCCTCTTGTGTCTAGGAATTGATAACAAGGCCAGTTGGGAAGACCGGAGAGTACGGGAGGGAACATAGGGGTGGAGGAGGGAGGAAATGAAGAGGGGACCCTGACCAGCAAGGGATTTGGAGATGATACAGCCCAGCTTAAATTTACAGCGGGCAGCTACAGGGAGCCAATGGAGGCTTTTTAGGAGGGGGCGAACGTGTTGATCTCTTGGTAGAAAATGAATCAGGCGGGCAGCCAGGTTCTGGATCAACTGAAGCCTCCTAAGTTGGTAAGCTGGAATGCCTACATAAAGTGCATTGGCATAATCAAGCCTTGATATGACTAGCGCAAGCAGGGCCAAAATGAGGGCCTCGGAAGTGAGTAGGCGGGAAATTTTCCATATTTTCCTTAGTTGAAAATGGCTAGAGGAGACTACCGCGCTAATCTGGGGCGTCATAGAGAGATCACTGCTAATGACGACTCCCAGACTTTTGGCACAGTTAGCAGGGCGGGGTGGACTGCCACGGCTAACAGGCCAAAAGGAAGAGTCCCAAGGGTTGGAGGGACCCCCGACAAGAACCAGCTCGGTCTTGTCGGGGTTGAGCTTCAGGTGGTTTGAGCTCATCCAGTTGCTAATAAAGCAGAGGGTATTTTGGAAGGTGGAAATGGATTCAACCGAGGAGTCAATGTTAAAAATTAGTTGTATGTCATCCGCGTAATTGAACGCTGTGACATTGAACTGTGGGAGGGCACGGATAAGTGGGGAGAGATACAAATTAAAAAGGAGGGGGGAAAGGGAAGATCCTTGTGGGACTCCGCAGGTCAGTTTGACCTGGGCGGCAGAGAACTGGGATAGCCTGACAGCTTGATGGCGTTGGGTCAGAAAGGAGCGGACCCAGGCCAGGGCGGTGCCCTGGATGCCGGCCTCCCCGACACGGTCGACCAAAATATCATGGTCGACCGTGTCAAAGGCGGCCGACAGATCCAGGAGGACCAGAGCCTGGCAGATGTTAGCGTCCGCCCCCCTGCGCAGTTCCTCCATAACAGAAAGAATGACTGCTTCTGTGGAGTGCGCGGGTCTGAATCCAGCCTGCTGGGGGTCCAATACACTAGAGTCTTCCACAAAAGAACTTAGAATGTGAGTAACGTGCGACTCTAGAACTTTACTAAGAAAAGGAAGGAGGGAAATTGGGCGTTAGTTGCTCATAATGGACGGGTCTGCCAAAGGTTTTTTTAGAATGGCAACCACCTCGGCCTGTTTGAGGGATCCAGGAACCTCCCCCGTAATCAAGGAATTGTTCAAAAGAGCAAGGGGGGGTCTGGACAGGAAGTAAAAGCTTCTCGAAGGGCCGAGGGGGGGCAACAATCGCTGGGAGAGCCAGAAGAAACTTTGTGGAGGAGTGATAGAAAGTTGTCCTTTGAGATGGGGGGGATATGAGTGAGAGTGTGAGTGTGAGGATAGCTGGGGACACGGAAAAATGTGGGGACAGGTGGAGCTAAAGTGGAGATGCTAGTTTTGATTTTGATGATTTTATCCACAAAAAATTGGTTAAGGGAGTCGCACAGGGGCTGGGAGGGAAGGGGGGCTAGAGTGACTCTTGCCGGGTTAGATAGTTCTTCCACAATAGAAAAAATGTCTTTGGACTTATTGGACGAATTCAGGATTTTACTTGAGAAGTATCCTGATTTGGCCACAGTAATTGCTACCTTGTACTCCTTCAACCGAGACGAGAAAATCTCTTTCGATTCGGGGCAGTAACCCCGGCGCCAGCGTCTTTCTGCCTGGCGGAGACCAAGTTTTTGAAAAGTTCAAATGGTGTTCTCCCCATGGAGGAATGAGGAAACAAAAGGTATGTCATGGTCATTTCCTGTTGAACCTTCTTTGCTAACTAAATGATCTATTTCGAGGTTTTGTTCATTCTCTCTACAGATTCATTGGCTTCTGAATAATAAATTGAGTGTTTCTTGTGTTGTATCCCACACAATCTAAAATGCTCCTCTGTCTCATTGAAACCATGGACCATTGTCTGACAGAATGGATTTAGGAAAATGTTCTCTTTTGAAAATGTCTCAAACTCCATATAACAAATATCTTGAATCCTAGCTTCTTCAATCTACCATATAATAAAGCTCCAAAAGACACAGATATGACACATGGTGTTCTCCCTTCAAAGGTACAACTATATCTATTGTAACTTCACGGTAAGTGAAGCTGTCTTCTATCCTTCAACAGGGATGTTGTTTTTTTCCTTATTACTTCACTACTCCATGTAGAGGCATTCCCACAGCTTCACTCATTTTCTGCTTGTTGCCAGTGTAATGAGGTCACCCACAAAAAAACACAAGAATACATTGTAGCGTTAAAGAATAGTTGTTCAATTGAAACATTTCAGTCATCAACAATCTTTGCTACCTAAAGTTATAGTCAAATACGAACATTCCCTGTGCATCATTGTCTTTTTAAATATACATGAAAGATTAACACCAATAAAGGGGAAAGATATCACAGAGTGCTTATTTTCTCTCTATTTCCCTGTCCCTCTTTTCTCCCTACACAGACACTTCAGTTTCTGGGTTTTACTGTAGGTCTTCTTCCAATGAAAGGGGGAAGGGTGGGGCTAGTAGCATCGGAATCCATGGTCTGGATTTCAGTGAAATCCTAACAAGAACAAGAACTTAGTACACTGTGAGTCAAGGAAGGGAAATGAAAGTTTGAATAATTTATTGACCAGGTTGTAGTATCAAACAAATATTTCATGATAGTATGTGATAATTGTCAGCAGGCACAAAATGCCTCTTGTAGGACACAGAGAGCCCGTCTCTGCAGGATATCAAAAGAATGAAAGGAAAGTAGCAATTCTAATGAACTGTGCATACCATAGACTTATCATATTAGAATGTGCTGGGTAGGAACAAAGCTCTGGCAATGTAGGAAAGGAGGCAGGACAGGGGTGACATAGTGAGCATGGTATTAACACTTAAGTTCACTTGTGGAGGGAGGTGGAGCCCATGGTTTCACATCATTAGGAGAAATCTATTGAATAGAAGTACTAGAATGTGATATGTAGCTGTAGAACAAATATCATGCGTGTTTACACCACATGCATGCTGATGTCTTATGCTTGTTCCATTACTTCTTCCATGGCTTCTTTTTCGCTAAGCACTTTCATAAGAGTGATAAATAAGCTTATTGAATACACAGTTAACTCAATTTTCCAACTGATAACATACATTAAAGAAAGCAATTACCCTATTAATATAATAAACGTATTTTAACCGCTGTACTAACCGATAGTTTGCAAATAGTGGGTGCTAATTTTGCACAGATTACTTGCTATATATCTGTAATTTTGTGATGTCACCTACCTAAAATAAGTTGCACTACAAAATGTTCAGTTGCTGGGGGTCGCAGAATGACTTGCCTAATGAATAGAAATGAGGCAGCTCAATATTTGTGACCCCTTCTGATTAAATGCAAATATATAGATGATGGCCTGAAAGGAACGGCAGACTACCATCTATTATGTGTTTTTATTCTAAAACAAGATTGTTTGTTTGTTGTAAGTAGCCCATGTTCCTTACAGGAAACGGTGCTTAATGGACACCAATTCACCTTTATGAATGAGCTACCAACTCCTATGAGGGGTCTGTACATTTTCAATAGCTTGTATCCACAATTCTTATCACAAATCAATGACACATCTTATTGTAAATCACAGTTACGAGTTGCACCTCTTACACGATCTCACCAAATTGCAATTTGAAATGAGTAGCAAAATCCATTTTGCAGTTGGAAAGCCTTTACTGACTCTCAAATGAGATTTTGTACATTTGAAAGTGACTTGGCAGAGTTCTGACAGCAAATTCTTTTGTACATCTGGCTCTACTTTTTTACAGAAATGGTGGCAGTGGATGCTGTTTTTTTAAGCTGGAGAAGGGGAGTAAAAAAAAATCAGTACACATGTATACATTATGTAAGGAGAAAGAAACCTGAGCTGTATAAACCAAAAACCACAAATTAATTGTTTTGAAATTATATTTTAAACTAATGAGGTACACTGGTATTATTATTAAGTTAAGAATACAAAAGTGACAGTAAGTGCCCACAACAGACAAAAGGGCAAAAAAGGCTTGCCAACCTTGGATTTTCTGCCAAAGTGGATTATACAGCCTGCAGCCGCAAACACAGATTACGTAAGAAGAAAAAGAAACACGTATACTTGCCATATGTTTGTGTCCAGTGCTTCTTAGAGAACGCAGGCAGCTTTTGCACAGACTGTTTAAGAACCTGAGGGTGCGGACATGCAGAGGGGCTGTTATGGAGGCAATGAACCCGAAAACATAGTCCTTAATATTTGGCTGGTAAAAGCCTTCCCATACTCCAGGAAAAAATCCAACCTTAAAAAGGAAATTAATATGTACAGCATAGATGCACTTTATTTGGACAAAATGAACATTTGGCTGGGAAATCCCTGTCTAAAACGCAGGAAAAATATCCGACACTAAAGAAACGAATATGCACAGCACAAACACACTTTATCTGGACAAAAATGGACCAATGTTTAAAGTATTTTAAACCGTAATATTTATAATTAATCTTGGTTAATCCAAATTCTGTAGGTGCATACATTTTTAGAAAACGCTAAAGAGGCTAAAAAGGTAATCAACATGCAGAGCACAAATGCACTTTGTCTGGACAAAATGAACATTAGGCTGGTAAAACCCCGTCTAGAACCATTATCTGAACAAAATGTGTTTACCTACTTTAAAACCCTGATGGTTATTTTTAATCCTGATTCATTTTGATTCCATTTGTGCGTAAATTTGTAGGTAATTATCTTTTGTTGTACTCTCACGTTTTGTTTGAATACATCTGTCTTTTTGCGAATGTTTTTTAAATAATCAAAGTAGGACAACTTAGAAGACAATGATGAAAACTAATTCGAGTCCATAGGAAAATGCAAGCTCACTTGCTGGAGGCGGGGTCTTGTACCTACGATTTATAGTCAAAATAAGATAATTGGTGCTAAAGAAAAAAAGGCTTGAAAAAATCTGGGGTTAGAAATTCGATGTGACTCGCGAACAGCCTTGGAGAATACATAAGAAACAGGTAGTCCCTGTGCGAGGTATATTGTCACTAGTCACTGACAGATAAGCAAATGTCAGAGGAAAAGTCATGCCAGATAACCCACCTCACTAAGGTGTCATACAGATGCTCTTTTTCAAAATGAACTGCGTAATTGGCCTGATTTCAGTTCAGTAATTGTATTAAGATTGTTGGAACTGGCCCTTCTTGCAGGGTCATCGCCAAACTTTCCCCAAACTTTTTGCTTCTTCCATCCCTTATTTTTCCTGACCCGTGGCTGTTGGCAATAGGACTCCGAGCACTTTACCGCTGCTGATCAGTGCTAAAGTGCATATGCTCTCTGTGTAAATTGTTATCATGATTGGATATACATGATTGGGATATTTGTATCACCCCGAAGTCCCTAGTAAAGTGCACTGGGTATGCCAGGGCTGGTGATGACAGATGCTACTAGTGGACCTGCAGCACTGATTGTGCCACCCACAGGAGTAGCCCTAAAATGGTGTCTCGGGCCTGCCACTGCAGTGCCTGTGTGCAGTCTAGGAACTGCTGTGTCCTCCTGGTCAGTGTCCCCACTGACCAGGCCTAACCCTTCCCTTTTTGTGCACATTAGTCACCCATATAGAAGGCCCAAGGTACCCCCCTGGGCAGGGTGCAGTGTATGTAAAAGGTAGAGCATGTACTAGTGCAGGTGACATGCTCTGGTAGTGAATTACATCCATTTTCGTTTTTTACTATTGTAAGGCTATCTTGCTCCGTAGATTAACATGGGGGATGCTGGCTACAGTGGCTTCCAGCATTTCTTCCCATAGGAACAAGATAGGACAAAAGTATCTAGTATCCCTGAAGTCAGAATTTAATAACACATCTTTTAGGAAAGGTTGTTTTAAAATCCTGTGTTTGAGAACAGCACTTTTAGAAGACCCTTCTGTGTGCCTTGGCCTGGTTGTGCATTGACTGTCTGGTTTGAGAGTGACAGGGGCTGGGGATTCCCCAGGAGGCTGGCTGAGTCAGCCCTAGGCTGAATGACTGCATTTGCAACCTGAGTGTTGGGAGGAGTTAGCACCTGGGCCTGAATAGGGCTGTGCCTGCCTGCCACAATGCTGGCTCCACCTCCTGCTGGGCGGCTGACGACCCTGCCCCTCACTCCGAAAGGAAAGGTGAAGCTAGGAAAACAAAGTACTCAGGAAACACCCATAACTGGTTCAGACCGGGCTCAAGGCCCACATGCACAAAGAAAACAAAGACTTTAAGGGGTATAAGTACAGGACCCCTGACAACAGAAAATTAGATCATCCTGGAATCAAGAAGGAACCTCTGCCAAGGAGAAAGCTGAATCTGGAGAAGGAAGACTGTCCTGCTGTTGCTCCGCTGGACTGACCTGTTGCTTTGCTGCCAAGGGGAGGGGAAGGACTTTGCTGTTGTGCTGTGTCCCCTGTCTTGAAGGAATCTCCAAGGGCCTGAGAAGAGCTGGCTCCCTGTTCTGAAGTCCCAGGAACAAAAGGACTTCACCCCCAACTTCCCTGAACTCTGCTGAGAGAGTTCTGTCCTTCCTAGAGTGCTTGATCCAGTTGTGGGGCCTCTGGAAGTTGTACCTGTGCTGGGAAGCTTGAAACTAAGCTTGAGAGACTTTTTGCAATTGAAAAGTTATTGCATCGCTCGCTGCGGAGTGCATCCCCGACAGTGCGAGAAGTTTCCTGCTGCTACGAAGGTCGAGATCGTCGCAGCGCCTGTTGCCGCTATCAGAACCATCGCATCCTTCGTTTGCGGGATGCACCCGATCTGTGCGGGAAGCCTAACATTGCTGCGAGTGTCGTCGCAGAGCCTGTCATCGCTGGGTGAGATCACCGCACTGCTTGCTTGCGGACCTCATCACGTCGCTGCGAGTGTCGTCGCAGAAGCCATCGCATCGAGGATCTGCGAGAGAGAAGATCACCGCTGGTTCGCGCATCGTCGCCCAGGAGATCGTCGCAACTCCAGAGATCGCCGCATTCTGCCTTTGCAAGAACAAACTTCCTATGGAACCTACGCACCATACAAGTGGCCTTCTTTCCCATACAGATCAGATTTGTTGCAACACGCCCGCTGCTGCAGCGGGGCTGTCGCATCGCCTCCCCAGGGTCTCAGGAGCAACACATTGCTTGTTTTCCACTGCACCAGCTTCTGCTTTTGGAACTTTGTCGCAACTAAAGGTACTGTGTCTGAAACGTGACGCAACTGTGAACTTTTCACGCAACTGTGGGACTTTCTATTACAACCTTAAGAACTCTTTTGAAACCATATTCTTGAACTGTGTATGTTGGATTTTTGTCGTTTTGGTCTTGTGTAGTTTAGATTAAATATCTTTATTTTTCTAAACTGTTGTGGAGTCAGTTTGCGGTGTTTTCACTGTGTTACTGTGAGTGTTGGTACAAATACTTTACACATTGTCTCCTGAATAGCCTTGACTGCTCGTGCCAAGCTACCTAGAGGGTGAGCAGGGGTTATCTCAGAGGGTTTCCTCCTTACCCTGACTAGAATCAAGGGTCCCTATTTGGATAGTGGTACCTACCTCTGCCAACTAGAGACCCCCAGTTCTAACATTGGTGGTCAGCGGTGCAGATTTGATCTTGTATTTGTACTAGACCCACAGTGATTGGTGTACATCACTAGTGAGTGCAGACCACTATGCCACCACATTCTGTTTGTTTTTTCCGGTGTCCTCCTGGAAGTATTATTTGGATATTGAGACTTTGGCTAGTGTTCCACCTGTAAAATCCTGCCAAAATGGAAGTCAACTTTTTCTACCTGTGCATCTACACAGAAGAGGAGATAAAAGCCTTTTGCTAGAAGAGAGGGCTGCCCGTGGAGAAAGGTTCCACAAGGAGGGATCTTGAGGCATGCCTGTATTCCCATGAGGCCGGAATTCAGAAAGCAACATTAGTAGATGATTCTGCGGGGGAGGACTTCTCTGACAGTGAGGAAGAGAAAGATGAGTGGCTCCTTGCTGCTGGGCAACGGTGCAGAGAATTAGACCGGCTAAGCAAGGAAGGTATGATCCTGTGGGCCTTCGCCCAGAAAGAAAAATGGGACGCTCAAGGAAGGAGCTTTGCTGAGTTGGAGGTGGAGTCCAGCTCAGATGGTGGCAGCATGATTATGATATCTAGCGTGGAGAGAAAGGTACAAACACCCAGAGATGTGGCGCCTGACTTGAGGGAGGGGGTCGACATACGCCAGGGGGTTCAGGTTTATGATGTAGTTCCAGTGGAGTGCAGTGTCCCTGAAGTAGATTGGGAGATTGGCACAGGGGACCATATTCCTAGTGGTGGGAGGGACACTCTACTGACTCTAGATGAGAGGTACAGGGAGAGGGGTTCCCCCTTGGTAGAAACCTTGGTGTGTGTGTGTGAAGACCAGCCAGAAAAGTGTGGGTTGTTTGACAGAGACAGTCAGATACTGTCTTGCCAGTCTCAGGAGAGTGGTGTGGGGTACTTGTGTGAGGCACTGGAGGGTGAGGCAAAGGGTAGCTTGGTTAACAACTGTGGGGGGCTGTGTGATTCATTTGTTGGAGAGCATATTTTAAGTCCCTGTTTTCCAGAGCTATGCCAACACCCGGTGGAGTGTGAGTTCTCTGATCCCATAGAGCTTGCGTTGGAGGCAGACCTCTTGGTGAATTCCAGAGAGTCTGAAGAGGCATTGGGGAGTGATCCCAAAAGGAGTGGCTTAGATATCTTCCAGACCTGTGAGGTAGAAGAGGTTCAGTGTAGCCCGGTTAGGTCCCAGTGTAGTGGGAGGGGTGTAGGGGCTCATGTCCGGCCTCAGTGGAGAAGGAATGAGTGTGGGATGGTGTGTCTCACGGTGCCCGAAACCCAGTCTCAAGGCCTGGAGGGTTCCTTAAGGGAACACCAGGTTGGGGACCTAGACTGTACTTATAGGCCATTTGAGGAGGATCTCCTTGTGTCTGTTGAACAGGGAGTGCCTGTAACCAGGCCTCCATCAGTTCTGATGTCTGGCAGTGCCACTCCAGTTGGGAGGGCGCAGAAGTCCAGACTGAGAGGTGAGAGGGGGAAGGAGTCCCCAGAAGTCCTGGCGTGCCAGGCAAATGCACAACTGCAGGTTTTGGTCCCTAGGTTGGAAGACCAGTTGCTGGAGGGAGGTCCTGAACTGGTAGGGAAGTTGTGTTCTTGGTTATCTTGGTGGACAGGGTTGCCCCTGGAAGGAGGGCAGGAGTCTCACCCTGGGGGTGGACTAGGCCACACCCTGGTGTTGGCCAGGTGGGTACTGTCTACTAGTGTGGGCACACCAATGAGTGAAGTCCTGGTGCGCCAGGCAAGTGTTCCACCGCAAGGGTTGGTCCCTGGGTCGGGAAGCCAGGTTCAGGTGTTGTCTGACCTGGAGGCATTGGAGCCTAGGTTTGAGGGCCAGGTCCACGGTGTCCCCCCTGACCTGGAATATCAGTTGCAGGATAGAACCCCTGAACTGGTGGGTTTATGGTGCAGGACACCTGCCACAGGTGCCCTGATTATTCTAGAAGGGGGTACCGCTCCAGGTTGGAGGGTTGTTTGTTTTTTGTTTGTTTTGTTTTTTGTACTTGTATAGCGCACAGCTACTTGCAGTGGGTTTCCCGGCGCTTGTACGAGTACCGCAAGGGAACCCTTCCTGGCTTTCCCTGTGAAGTGTCCACTCCTGGGCACCCCCATGGTGCAGACCAGGCATCCCACGCATTGTGGGGGCCGTTGTGGAGACTAAGCAAGCTATTTCCCAGAGTCGCAGCGTGGGATCCATGATCAGAATAGGCACTGAGGCGAGAATATCCGGTTAGGGGAATTAATGAGCCAGAGACACGCCGGGGCAGGAATCGAACCCTGGTCCCTGGCCAGAGCTCTGCATCGAGGTCTGCCTGCTCTAACCATTGAGCCACACTTCTCCAGAGCCCCAAGGAAGAGGAGGGCCGGGTGTGGGGAAGCCCACCCCAGCCTCCTGTCCAGCCGCTGTATACAGGCCCAGGGCTGGTGGATCAGTGCCAGAGTGTCAAACCTGACCTGACAAGGGAGGGAGTGGACAAAGGGTGCCAAGCACCTCGGGCTACTGCCCCCCACCCTCTGACGCCACAGGGATTTGAGAGCCATGAGAGGCATGAGGCCTGGGTCTCATACCTGATCACTATTGGTGGTCACTGTAGCTTGCTGTTATTCTATTGGGACACACCTGTGAGTAAATTAAGGTCAGGTGGTGAACAGGTGATGTCCACAGGCGAGGGGAAGGGTTCCACATGGATTGGCATGGTGGCCCTTTGGAGTATGGATAGAGTGATACAATTGGGTTTAGGACGGCATAGAACAGGACTGCCCTGCTGTTTGGGCCGGGTTCCGTGTTCTATAGCCTTAAGCAGGGAATCCCATCGAGGTATCGTTTGGTCTACCCTGGCTTTAGGCCGGAAGGGGGATGAGTTGGAACTGGCCCTTCTTGCTGGGTCATCCCCAAACTTTTTGCTTCTTCCTCCCTTACTTTTCCTGACCTGTGGCTGTTGGCAATAGGACTCTGAGAACTTTACCACTGCTGATCAGTAATAAAGTGCATATGCTCTCTGTGTAAATTGTTATCATGATTGGATATACATGATTGGCATATTTGTATCACCCTGAAGTCCCTAGTAAAGTGCACTGGGTGTGCCAGGGCTGGTGATGACAAATGCTACTAGTGGGCCTGCAGCACTGATTGTGTCACCCACAGGAGTAGCCCTAAAATGGTGTTTCGGGCCTGCCACTGCAGTGCCTGTGTGCAGTCTAGGAACTGCCGTGTACTCCTGGCCAGTGTACCCACTGACCAGGCCTAACCCTTCCCATTTTGTTCACATTAGTCACCCCTATGGAAGGCCCAAGATACTCCCCTGGGCAGGGTGCAGTGTATGTAAAAGGTAGAACATGTACTAGTGCAGGTGACATGCTCTGGTAGTGAATTACAGCCATTTTCTTTTTTCACTATTGTAAGGCTATCTTGCTCTATAGATTAACATGGGGGATGCTTGCTACAGTGGCTTCCAGCATTTCTTCCCTTAGGAACAAGATAGGACATAAGTATCTAGTATCCCTGAAGTCAGAATTTAATAACACATCTTTTAGGAAAGGTTGTTTTTAAATCCTGTGTTTGAGAACAGCACTTTTAGAAAGTTGCTGTTCTCTTGTTTGACCCTTCTGTGTGCCTTGGCCTGTTTGTGTATTGACTGTCTGTTTTGAGAGTGACAGGGCCTGGTGATTCCCCTGGAGGCTGGCTGAGTCCACCCTAGGCTGAATGACTGCATTTGCAACCTGAGTGGTGGGAGGAGTTAGCACCTGCACCTGAATAGGGCTGTGCCTGCCTGCCACAATACTGGCTCCACCTCCTGCTGGGCGGCGGACGACCCTGCCCCTCACTCTGAAAGGAAAGGAGAAGCCAGGAAAACAAAGTACCCAGGAAACACCCAGAACTGGTTCAGACTGGGCTCAGGGCCCACATGCACAAAGAAAACAAAGACTTTAAGGGGTATAAGTACAGGACCCCTGACAACAGAAAATTAGATCATTCTGGAATCAAGAAGGAACCTCTGCAAGGAGAAAGCTGAATCTGGAGAAGGAAGACTGTCCTGCTGTTGCTCTGCTGGACTGACCTGTTGCTTTGCTGCCAATGGATGGGGAAGGACTTTGCTGTTGTGCTGTGTCCTCTGTCTTGAAGGAATCTCCAAGGGCCTGAGAAGAGCTGGCTCCCTGTTCTGAAGTCCCAGGAACAAAAGGACTTCACCCCCAACTTCCCTGAACTCTGCTGAGAGAGTTATGTCCTTCCTAGAGTGCGTGATCCAGTTGTAGGGCCTCTGGAAGTTGTACATGTGCTGGGAAGCTTGAAGCTAAGCTTGAGAGACTTTTTGCAATTGAAAAGTTATTGCATCGCTCGCTGCGGAGCGTATCCCCGACAGTAGGAGAAGTTTCCCGCAGCTACGAAGGTCGAGATCGTCGCAGAGCCTGTTGCCGCTGTCAGAGCCGTCGCATCCTTCGTTTGCGGGACGCACTCGATCTGTGCGGGAAGCCTAACATCGCTGCGAGTGTCGTCGCAGAGCCTGTCGTAGCTGAGTGAGATCGCCTTACTGCTTGCTTGCGGACCGCATCACGTCGCTGCAAGTGTCGTCACAGAAGCCATCGCATGGAGGAGCTGCGAGAGAGAAGATCACCACTGGTTCGCACATCGTCGCCCCGGAGATCGTCGCAACGCCAGAGATCGCCGCTTCGTGCCTTTGCGAGAACAAACTTCCTACGGAACCTACGCACCGGAATCCATACAAGTGGCTTTCCTCCCCATACAGTCCGGAATCGTCGCAACACGCCCGCTGCTGCAGCGGGGCTGTCGCATCGCCTCCCCAGGGTCTCAGGAGCAATGCATCGCTTGTTTTCCACCGCTCCAGCTTCTGCTTTTGGAACTTTGTCGCAACTAAAGGTACTGTGTCTGAAATGTGACGCACCGGTGAACTTTTCATGCAACTGTGGAACTTTCTATTACAACCTTAAGCACTCTTTTGAAACCATATTCTCGAACTGTGTATTTTGGATTTTTGTCGTTTTGGTCTTGTGTAGTTTAGATTAAATACCTTTATTTTTCAAAACTGTTGTGGAGTCAGTTTGTGGTGTTTTCACTGTGTTACTGTGAGTGTTGGTACACTTACTTTACACATTGCCTCCTGAATAGCCTTGACTGCCCGTGCCAAGCTACCTAGAGGGTGAGCAGGGGTTATCTCAGAGGGTTTCCTTGTTACCCTGACTAGAATCAAGGATCCCTATTTGGACAGCGGTACCTACCTCTGCCAACTAGAGACCCCCAGTTCTAACAAAGATAAACTAATACATTATACATTTTGCATCAAGCTGCTTGTTGTCAAATGCAAGAATAAATAGCAATTGCATTGCAGCTGGTATTCTGACAGTATGTTTATAATGACTATTCCTCTTTTATGTGATTTCTTGATTCTTAAGGGAGATCTAGAACATACCAAGTGCCTAATATCACGAAGAAACGGTTAGGGGATGATTAGATATGAAAACCTTTTAATACCAGAAATTGTATTTAACAATTCCAAATTGATTCTTTTCAGTTCATTGAATTAGGAAACTTCCAAGACAACATATTTTTAAAATATAGAAAAGCGTAAGAGTTTTTTGTCTCAAAGCTTATAATCCACAGAAAATAGTTGTTGAAGAGGAGGAAACAAAAGTACCTATTCTTAAATATATAGGGCATTATATAAAATGAAAGGGAATAGAAAGTAAAAGGCGGCCCATAGTATTAATGCGGCGTGCTGCAAATGCAGATTGCCCTATGATCTACAACCATCAAAGCTGCACGAATCATCTAAAATCTGTATTGATCTGTAGGCGACTATATCTTACACTTGCAGATTTCCAGCTGTTGTATAATTCACTACACCATTTCAATATCTGAGGCCCCTGCTGAGAGTAGGAGGCAGTAAACCAGCTGGATTTTGAATCTCTGTGCGGAATATGTCTCATTGAAGCACCGGGGGACAGAGTCGTAGTTAGTTAGAACGTGATTTATAGCTGAGAGATAATTAAAAATCCTCTGCCAAGGTCATAATATGGCAAAGGTAATTTCACAGGCGGACTAGCCATTGGAGCTAAACTTTCCAACCAAAGATTAAGCACATCCAACATAAATATGAGGGTTTTTGTTATGTATAGCAAAGGAAAACAATCAACCACATATTCTCTGCATATTTACATTGGAAACAATGCGCTAGAAAAGGTTTAGAAAAATCAAGAACATCAGGTGGGTGTTTGGAAAAAAAAATTACGCACACATTCAAAATGGAAAACTCAAACACAATTACCTTCCTCACAATGTACAAACCGAAATGCACAGAATAAATTAGACTGTAGAAGGTTTTTTTCAGAGAGACATAGAGAGCGACATTGTGTGTTCTCAAGAATGAAGTGCTCGACTACCAACAAAATCATAAAAAACGATGCACCATGGATAAAGGGAGCAGTCCTCATCATACGATCTTTGGTGATCAAAAGAAGGGTTTGGACCAGGTGTACGTAGTATTTTTACGTTCGCAAAAAGTCTGATATTTTACCAATTGCACAAATGTAGTGGGAACCCATTCACACGCCTGGAAGGGTTTTCTAAGGGATCACTTCCCCTTTGTGAATGTTGACAAAAACATTTTTAAGAGTAGACAATGATCCCAATGACCATTGCCTACTCCTAACATTTTTTGCCTCAATCTTTCTTTTTTTAAAACACATTCCGTTTTCTTTTAAGGAGCATAAGCTGCATTTAAAATAAACGGTTACTTTATTTGAAAGAAATAACAGATATGGTGATCTGCTGACCCCAGCACACCAACATCCCTGCGATGCTTGTGCATCACTGTGGGTCTCAAATTTTGACTTACCTCATTAATATTCACGAGATAGGCCAATTTGCGACACACTACATTTCGGTATTTTTTAACCTTTCTATTACTACATAAGTAGGTTTACAAAATACCACACTGATCACAAAAACACTGGTCACAAATTGCTATCAGTATATTGCAACCAATGCTTCTTAAAATGGGTCCTTTGATCTTTCTTTTGAGAAATAGAAATTATTTTTGATGAAGGAGACCATTCCAAAGGCTAATGTGTATGTTCGTGGAAAGTCTTATGTTCATGTTATTTCTTTCCTAGTTTCCAGACTCAGCAGTTTCAAAAGGTAGGCAAAGTGGCTGGAGCCGGGTGGTAATCCTTTTTAGCTGGGTTGCCGGGTTTACTGGTGCGGTTGCTCTTGTTGATGATACAGATGTGGAAGATGCTGAAGTATTGGGTCACACTGGGTAAACTTCCCTTAACCCACAGGTTCAAAAGTTATACATTCTAGATGAGAAGAGTGGAGAAAAGGAGGTGCGCCAAGACCCTTCCTTATCATTGTGCTAGAACAATGGCCGATATTGGGAGAGAAAATCAGACCTCCCTTTCAGTCTATCCAGGTCAACATATATAAAAATGCTGTTTGATTTGTATAATAAATGATTTCAATAAGTGCTAACCGAGCACAAAACATATGAAATGGTAGCAAGAGTTACAAATATATTGGCAATATCAAATGCAGGATGATTAAACAGAGTTTATTAATAATCTGCATATGTTCTATACAAGACCCTGCCCTAACTGCTGTAAAACTTTGGGAAACATTATTCATATACCTGAATGAGAGCTGAATACAGCCCGAGCTCACAAAATTACTGATTGTGCCATGCTGTTCCTGGGGAATTGTCTAAATATACTTGGAGAGTGTAGTATTCCTATTTGATGTCATTTCTAGAACTCTTGATGTCACTCAGAATGCTGCTGTGTCTTGAGCTCATTCTGCTGTGAGCTGCTCCTGGGTTAGCTGCCCGTTTCTACTTGTGGATGTCAAGTTGTCATTCCTTCATTAAAAGCTGTAACTCAGAACCTGCGTCTGGATTTAATTACTACATAATTTCTGGCGACGACTGGGTACCTACAGCTACTTCTTTCAAGATAAAGATTTTTTTTTAATGACAACGTTCACTTTTGCTTCTGGAAGTTTGTTTCCTGCCTGCAGCTCTACACCGCTGAACTCGTCTTTTAATGGTGCCATTCTCCGATGCTGGAAAGCGACCTGTGAGTTTTACAATTAATTCTGCATGTTTGGCAAATATTTCTCTTACCGAGTATCGGATTCAGTTACACGCATCTTTCAAATCGCGTGGAACCTCAGCACCCGCTCTGCCTGCACCCGCAGCATCTAGGCAACTCAGAAGCGCCTAGCAACACTCAAGAGCTTCCATCTTTGTCCTCCGATCTCCCGGAAGCCCGCTGCATTGTGGGTATCACCTTCA
Source organism: Lissotriton vulgaris (assembly GCF_964263255.1). Taxonomy (NCBI): domain Eukaryota; kingdom Metazoa; phylum Chordata; class Amphibia; order Caudata; family Salamandridae; genus Lissotriton; species Lissotriton vulgaris. The sequence goes on from NC_141695.1 coordinate 991,210,910, forward strand.
ACCTTGAGACGTCTTACGTCACGACGTGCCGCCATTTTGTTTATTTACATTTCACATCGGAAAACAGTGCTCACGAAGACGCTCTTATTTTCTTCATATCTCCTTCGTTTTGCCTCGTTTTTCAAGCGGATTCATTTCCCAGCTGTTCACTGACATTAAGGTACTGGAATATACTCTTACATTTATTTTTTTTTTTTCTCTTTTCCACTCATTTTTACCATCATCTTCCAGACTATCTTAGTTACAAGAATTACTTAAGCATGTCCAACATTGCTGCGCCACCTCATTTCTTACAAAATGCTGGTGATCCTAATATTGAGTGGGATTTATGGCATCCAATGTTCCTAGCCTATGTTGAGGTTTTAGAGAAAGATGGGTGCTCCGCTAAACGCAAATTAGCTCTTCTCAGACACTGTCTTGGTGGAGCTGGCATTAAAGAATTCGACAATCTTCCATCACTTGATGATGCTGGAGACTTAGATGTGTTTGAAAGAGCATGTGCACAAATGAAAATTCGTTTTGGAAGGAAGATAAATACAGTTATGGAACGTTTTAAATTTTATTCCCGAATTCAAAAACAGGATGAATCTATTGAGGATTACGTCTCTGCTTTAAGATCTCTAGCTTGTTCTTGTGCTTTTGAGACCATTTCCTACGAACAAGTGCTCAGAGATCAGATTATGATGCGCACCAAGAGCAAGAAAATCCAAGAAAGACTCTGGTTAGGTACAGAATCTTCTTTAAGCTCTGTCATCAATATTGCTAAAGGCATTGAGCAATCCGAATTGTTTGTTTCAGAAATCAGAGGTCAACCACCCAAGCCTCAAGTCACTGAAACTGAAGTTGCTTTAGTAAGAAATCATAATTTTTCATCCAGTTCCAACAGGTCACTTCCCAAAAAAGACAATGAGAAGAAAGTAGTTGAGAATAAAACTTTTGCTGAAAATAAATTCTCCTACAGGAAAAATATTTATTGTTACAGGTGCGGTAGCTCTAACCATGTTGGAAATTATAGAGGATGTCCAGCTTGGGATAGAGTCTGTGTGAAATGTAAAAGGAAAGGACATTTTTCGAACGTCTGTCGTTCTTCCCAAAGAGTCAATTACATCTCCCAAGAAGAAGAAGAAGTTTTACAAAGTTTTAATTGTATTTTATCTGTTGATGACTCAGAACAGAAAGAATTTCCTTCTTTTACCATTTTAGTTGATAACCAGCCCATTCTTCTAATGATGGATTCTTGTTCATGGTACTCCATCATTGGTTTGAATCTGTTTAAAAGTCTCTGGGGGGATAGGAAACTATTGACCTCCGACATATCTCCAGGGGGTTACACTGGTAAGAGAATAAATATCGAAGGTTTCTTCTGGGCTGATTTTCAAGTTGCTGATCGTTTTGCCAAAGGTAAAGTTTATGTCGCGACCAAAGGTGTTGCTATTTTTAGTTGGCCACATCAACGCCTACTCGGCATTAAACTTGACCCCAATGCAAATCCTCCAGTCTACTTGGGAGAACCATATGTTTTAAGTATTTGCGATACTGAAGATAATTCTTTGTTTGTAGAGAATACAAAAAAATGCTTTCCTGATGTTTTTAAAGACACTTTGGGTAAGTTTGTTGACTTTCAGCATAAAATCATGCTTAATGACAATGCCATTCCAGTCAGACACAGGGTCAGGAATGTTCCATTGGCCTATCGAGAGAAGTTAAAAGACATTTTGAGTGATCTTGTATCCAAACAAATTATTGAACCCATAGAATCATCTCCTTGGGTTTCCCCCATTGTTTTATCGCTCAAAAGTTCTGGCGAGCTTCGTCTATGTGTGGATCTCCGCAGTTTGAATAAGGAGATCTGGGTAGACAAGCATCCCCTCCCCAACATCCATGAATTAATTTCCTCCCTCACTGGAGCTACCGTCTTTTCAACCATCGATTTAGCTAGTGCCTATCATCAGGTGGAGTTACACCAAGACTCTAAGAAACTCACAGCTTTTGTCACTCCGGAAGGCATGTTCCAGTATTTGCGCATGCCTTTCGGTCTCGCAAGTGCTGCTTCCGTGTTCCAACGCCTGATGAAAGAGGTTCTTCTTAATTGTGAAGGGGCTATTGCATTCCAAGACGATATTTTAATCTTTGGTGTTGATGTCGAGGAACATGATCACAATTTGCATTGCGTCCTGTCCAATGTGCAAAAGAAAGGTCTCACTCTTAAGTTCAACAAATGCAAATTCCGACAATCTAAAGTTGAATACCTAGGGCATGAAATCTCCAGTGATGGCATAAAACCCAAACTAAATCATGTAAAAAGTATCATTGATGCCCCCACCCCCCTTTCGAAGGAACAACTATTATCCTTCTTAGGACTTACCGAATTTTATGGAAAATTTGTGAAAGACTACTCTACCATTGTACATCCCTTACGCTCTTTGCTAAAGAAACAAGCCAAGTTTGTGTGGGGTACAGAACAACAATCCTCCTTTGATTCGTTGAAAAGCAAAATTGTTAATGCCCCTTTCCTCAAACCCTTCTCTGTCCATAAAGATTGCATTGTATGCGTAGATGCCAGCAATGTAGGACTTGGTGCTGTTTTGATGCAAAGAGATCGTTTTGGTGAATATGTTGTTTCCTATGCCTCTAGGACTCTGAGAGATGCCGAGTTTAATTACTCTACTATAGAAAAGGAACTCCTTGCTTGCACTTGGGCTACTCAACATTTTCGACAATTTATTTGGGGTACGAAATTCACTTTGAGGACCGACCACAAACCCCTTGTCAACATGTTGTAGGCTGGGGGTGGCAGAACTCTCACCGCCCGCTTAGCTCGTCTCGCTGCTAAACTGTAGGAGTACCAGTGTGAAGTTGTCTATGTTCCGGGACGGCTTAATGTACATGCAGACTGCATGTCACGTCTTCCTGTCAAAGAAATTCCTAATACGGTTATCTCTGATGAATGTGATGTTGCTTTCTCCCTCTCTGATGTTAATTTAATTTGTGGTAAGGGTTTAGAAAATTCCATCACTGAAAACGTTTGGTCTGATGCCATGCGTAACGATGAGGTTCTTACCAAGGTTAAATCCTTTTTGAGTGCTGGTTGGCCTGAAGAGCGGAAGTTGTGTGGTGATTTAGCTTCTTTCTTCAAAGTAAAAGACGAACTGTCAGTAATCGATGACATGGTCTACAGAGATGACAAAATTGTCCCGCCCTTTGACGTCCGTGAATCTATTTGTAGATTGGCCCATGAAGGTCACATGGGTATGTCCACCACTAAAAGAAGAATCCGAGAGTACTATTGGTGGCCCAGTTTAGACGCCATGGTTGATAGGTGGGTAAGGAATTGTTCTCCATGTTCCTTAAGCGACAAATCTGTGAAACCCATTTCTTCTGGTTTTTCCCCTATTGAATTTGTTTGTGGACCTTGGAGGAAGTTAGGTATTGATATCATCGGTCCTTTTAATTATCAGTCAGGAAAGGACATGTTCGCTGTGGTACTTGTGGATTATTTCTCCAAATGGCCCGAACTCAAAATTGTTGATAAAGTTAATTCTGAAGTCGTTGTTGAATTTCTGAACGAAGTATTCTGTAGAGAAGGTCTACCTGAAGAAATTGTCTCTGACAATGGACCGCAGTTTGTTAGCGAAGTTTTCTCTGCTTTTCTTGATACTTGTGGCATCCTCCACAAAAGAGTTTCTAATTATTCTCCCCAATCTAATGGCCAGGTAGAACGCTTTAACAGAGTTATCAAGGAATCCTGCCAGTTGGCTCTACGGAGTGGTTTAAAATGGAAAAAAGCTCTACAAGCTACTTTGTTTACCTATCGTATGTCCCCCAACTCTGTTACTGGTTTGTCCCCTTTTGAAATGTTGCGTTGCAGGAAACCTGGTACCAAAATTTTTCCTTGGTGGTTGAAGTCAAAGGACTCTGGATATTTAGAATTGGATATGAGTAGAATTAGAGACCGTGTTGGTAAATACCAAAACAAAATGGTTAGGAACTCTTCCTCCAAATTTGTCTCGCCCAAAATTTCAGTTGGTGACTTAGTCAGAGTGAAGTTTGGCGGCATCATCCCTAAAGGCATTTCCAGGTGGTCTTCTCCTGTCAAGGTTACGGAAGTTTTCAGCAAAGCCGTCAGGGTTGAGGGCGGTAAGATTTGGAATTTTAGGCGTGTCTCTGTTTGCAAGTCGAATGTCATAAATGAGAAGCTTGTCCAGTCTGACCCCAAGCCATCTGGTTCTGGTTTTCATGGTTCCCATGAAGCTTTTGACAATCTGCATTTTTCCCAAGTTCCCCTTCCCCAAACTTGTCCTAACAATGTTCCTTTTCAGACTGCCTTGTCCGACACTCATGATGATGGATCTCAAAATACTCATGATACCGTTTCTCAAAATACTTTTGATGTTGTTCCTCAGAATTCTGTTTCTCAGGCGTGTTCAGTCCAGCCTGTTAGTTTACGCTGTAGTTCTCGTGTAAAGCATGTTCCTGTAAAGCTCAAGGATTACGTTTGCTCTTAATGTTTTGTTTTTTTTTCTTTCTCTTCCTCTTTTTGTTTTTGGGTTTATTGTTTTTTTTTTTTTGTTTTTTGTTTTTCGGGGGGAGGTGTGTAGTATTCCTATTTGATGTCATTTCTAGAACTCTTGATGTCACTCAGAATGCTGCTGTGTCTTGAGCTCATTCTGCTGTGAGCTGCTCCTGGGTTAGCTGCCCGTTTCTACTTGTGGATGTCAAGTTGTCATTCCTTCATTAAAAGCTGTAACTCAGAACCTGCGTCTGGATTTAATTACTACAGAGAGGTTGCTTCCTGTAGGATCAAACCTGTCTGTTCTTAGATAGAAAATTATGTTTGATATTTAATGATTCACTCGGGGAATGTGTGAGAAGCAGTTCTACTGATCATGACATATTTCAGAACATTAGCCTACAAAACAGGAAGACAGAATACAATGATGTATAGAACATGTTAAGCGATTACATTCGTCTCATTGTATTATACAAGAGAGCATTGGTCTGCATTACTAATATTCATTATATTATATATATATATATATATATATATATATATATATATATATATATATATATATATATATATATATATATATATATATATATATATATATATATATGAGGGCAGGCCGCATAAACAGACATGGAGGCTGTAAATAGTGGGCCAGTAGGGCGGTTTTTATTCAACCATAAACAAATGTTGGTAGCGATAATGTCCTTCTCAATTTCAAAAGCACAATCACAGTTCTTCTTGGGTCTTGGGAAATCTTCTCGTCATCCAGGTTTTGCCGCTCCAGTGGTTGGTCATTCCCAGGAGGCTCAGAAGAGGAGAGAAACGAGGGAGCCATCAGTGTTTGTAGAGATTTTTGATAGAGTTTTGTAGACACTAAGGTCTCCGTCACCACACCCGGTTGGTGCAACTAATATTTGGGTAGTAAACAAGAGTGAGGGAGGTAGGATGATACTTGAAAGGGGGGGTGTTTAAAGGAGGTCCCCTGTCATGCGGGATGTGCAGTGAAACAGACAAAAGTGAGAGAATACTGCAAGAAATTCGGGGTCTCTCAAAAAGGAAAGTGCTCTCGATATTTATACTTTGGGGCTAATGTCTGGTTTTTTTTTGTAGCTCTTAATTATGCGCTTGTATCGCTATTATCGCAAAAGACTACTAACAAAATTAATCCGGCTTCCTCGCCCTTCACAGTTTCCTTGTTCTTAAAGCCTCCGCCTTCCGCTCCCCTCCGATACCCCTTTGAACCTCCCGCCATCCTCCTGTACACCACCTAACCTCCCGCAACCCTCCTGTACATATAAATCCCCCTGCCGCCCCAGTCCCTTCTTTCCCCTTGGTTTTAGAGACTCACCGGCTCTGCCGCAGCTCTCCTGAGTTGCGGCCGCTCCTCAGCCACCTCCTGCGGAGACCACCACTCCTCATACGACGTCTCGCTCTCGTCCTGGTCTCCCACATCTGCTTTTTGGTCTTGGTCCGTCTTCTGGTGTCTTCTCCTCCGTCTCGTTCTGCTTCCTTCATGTGTCCGGCTGTATCACGCCCGCTGTTCGAGTCTCTGTCCCTTTTCACCTCCTGTGGGTTCCTTCTTCCGGGGTTATCCCCACCCTCTTCCGGTTGTGTGCCCTGCTGTACGGGGAGAGGACAAGGGGGAGGAGTTACATTGTGAGCCTGTTTGATGCTGTGCTGCAATCAGGTTTTCTTCGCTGGTGCAGGTGCGTGTTTTGGGGGTCGAGGGGGGTTATATGTCACCATCGGGCCTGCCGGGGTCGTCTTCTCCTCACAATATATATATACAGTATTTTAAAAATATATGGTAATAAAACATATCCATTGCATTTTTAGAATTGCCATTATATAAACATAAATAACTTGAGCCATATCTCAACAGATAGTTGCTGCAGCTAGCAAGCATCAAATAATCTAGAATCACACAGTTTACCTCCTAAGGTCATGCATGACCCAAGAGACTCAAACAGATATTGTAGGACTGCTTCAACAAATGCAAGAATGCCATTGGGGCCTATCCATGCAAAAACCTTGTAAGAAATGGGGTTATTGATTGAGGATGGTGATAACCCTACTCAATCAACAACTACAATCCTTGCAGGGTGAACCTAAAAAGTCACTAAATTGACCTGTCTGTAAAGAACCCTCTGGTAGCGTGGCACAAAAGCAGTGAGGGTCAACTTCGAGGCAATTTGTAAAGTATTTATTCAGTATACAAGCAGTAATAAAGTGAAAACACAATGCAAGAAATATTCCAAAAGTAAATTATAAGATAAGTAATAAATTAAATGCAACCATTAGAGCCAGAGTTGGTTCTCTAGGATTTTTAGTCAAATTTAGTGCTCAAAAGATCAAAGATCTAAACGTGAGTATCTGGTTGTGCGAGTCTGGGAGAAAGTTGAAATTTCAGGCACACCGCGATGGAGCACAGGTTGGATATAGAAAGTGGATTGGATAAAGTTTCAGCTTCCCTTTAGACTTAGAAGACATTTTGAAGAGACGTCCAGCAGATGGTAGAGCTCAGGGGGGCAAGACAGCAGTCTGTGACAGAGTACTAGTCGTCGTCGCCGGTGACAACTGGACGAAGTCTCTGGAAACCATTGACAATGGCTGTGAAATGCTTCAAGAGGGAGAAGGTGGATTACCAGGCCGATGAGGTCATTGTCATCAATGGGGAACCTGCTGCTATCAAACCCAATGAATATTTTTACCTTCAGACACCTTTTTGGAAGTCAAAAAACTCCATAGGGATGATGTTGCAAATGGTAGCCAGAGAGGGTCCATGAGGCCAGATAATGTTGCTTAGAGGTTGCAGTGAACAGAGAGTTGATGCTGTGGAGCATAATGTGTTGAGAGCTACTGCATAGTTAGGCTGACCGGCAATGCACCTTGGGGTGATAGGCTGGCAGATAGGTTTCGGTCTTCTCTCCATTCTTCTTACACTTTTTAGTGAAACTTTATTTAACTCATAACTTTTAGTGTTATGCAGTAGCAGCTCCTCAGATACCATTGCCGGGGGTCCAAAACTTGAGATCACCACTTGGGAGGTTAGGACTCCCTCCAGCAGGGTTCAAGGTCTCTGGAGTTTGTTTCGTTTCTGTAGCTCACACAGGAGGCCAGCCAACTCCTGGATTCCTGGGTTCAACAAGCATGGCAGGCCTCAAGCACCAGGCCAGTCCTCTGGGGAACAAGGGAAGCATCAAGCAACAGAGCAGTCCTCTGGTAGCAGCAACGCAGTCCTTTGAGGTACAGGGAAGTCCTCAAGCAGAACGGAAGTCCTTTGGAGGTTCAAGGTAGTCCTTCTGAAGTCTTCCACAGGTCCAGGAGTGCACTGAAGGGTTGCTCCGAGTGTCTAATATGTACACCGGGTGCTGATCTTTGATGTGGGTGAATCTTCTTTGCTACCCCCACATCTGGTTCTGGAACATTTTCCCTTTTCCCTATCAAGGCTCCAAGAAGACTAGGGTGACAAAAGACTAGTGCCAGGTAGTTTTGTGTGTGCTAGAGTCAGCCCTTTGAAATGTAAGTGGGGCAGGTAACAGCTCTGCCCCCAGCACTCCCAGCAGATTGGCCAACACGTGGTTCTCTTTGCCTCACTGCTTGGGAGGTATACACAAAGTCCAACATCTAAGCTGTTAGCAATCATGTGACCCAGGACACTAGTAGCAGGCACCAAATGATTAGGCCAGGAAAATGCCAAATTTCTAACAGTATTAAGAAAAAGAGCACTCCTCTTGCACTTCCATTGTAGCACTGCAAAAGGAGGGAATTTATCCCACCAAGGTATTCCATAAATCCAGGTACTCCAATATAAACTCGTATTCATGACTCTTTTGTTGTCCAGTATTAAATCCATATACTCTTATAATTTTCATCTCACGGAGACAGTGTGATCAAATGTGTAATATTTATTAACATCTTTCAAATACCAGTTGTACGCCAATCCAGGCTTAATACAAAGGTATGTCCTTATCCATCACAGTATGAAGTAGGCATGCTTGATAAATACCCAATGCATTTCAAGCCTTCTTGGCTCTTCGTCAGGGGTTACTAGAATAAATGTGATAAGCAGTTTAGGTACACTTGTAATTGATGCTTGAATGTAAAAACACCAGCTATATACAGCGAACCCATAACCATGGCATAAAGTTTTCAGGTATACAGAACACGGTGGATAATTATAACTGTGGGTGAAATTGGGAGATACATTGGGAGTAAATCAAGAGTATGTGAATCACGTTTAATTAGGATATGAACTGGTTATGGGTTCGCTGTATATAGCTGGTGTTTTTACATTCAAGCATCAATTACAAGTGTACTTAAACTGCTTATTACATTTGTTCTAGTAACCCCTGACGAAGAGCCAGGAAGGCTTGAAATGCATTGGGTATTTATCAAGCGTGCCTACTTTATACTGTGATGGATATGGACGTACATTTGTATTAAGCCTGGATTGGCGTACGACTGGTATTGATAAGAGTATATGGATTTAATACTGGACAACAAAAGAGTCATGAATATGAGTTTATATTGGAGAACCTGGATTAATGGAATACCTTGGTGGGATAAATTCCCTACTTTCGCAGTGCTACAGTGGGAGTGCAAGAGGAGTGCTCTTTTTCTTAATACATATGTATTGACTGTGGTTGGCAATCTACGGACACTGCACGCACGCACATACAAATAAGTTTTGAATTTTGGAGTAATTTAAAGGGAAGGAGTGCAAGCACCTTTCTACATGTTTCTTGCTTCGCAAATTTCTAAAAGTGGCATTTTCAGAATTGTGACTTAAAATCTGACTTCATCATTAAAGAGGATTTTAAGTTACAATCCATTTGAGTTCAAACGTGATATTTGTGCCTGTTCCCAGTCAAATGTTACCACTTATTAAATGGAAAAAGGCACCCTCATTTTATCCTATGGGAGAGGTAGGCCTACAGCAGTGAAAAACAAATTCAGGAGTTTTTCACTACCATGACATAAAACTTAAAAACATGCCCTACTTTTTAAATACAATGCCTCTGGACTCTTTGGGGCTTTTCGTGGACGTGACATATATACATAGTGAAAAGGAAAGTTTAGGTGTGGCAAAATTTGTATGTTGTAGGCTGAACTGGCACTTTACAATTGTCCTTCAGGCAGCAATGGCAGGCATGCAGCATAGTTTAAGGACTACTTTAGTGGGTGGTACAATAAATGCTGCAGGCCCACTAGTAACATTTATTATACTCAGCCTGAGTACTATGTAGTAGCATATAATAGGGGCCTACAAGTAAATTAAATGTTTCAACCGAACGTAGTCTGATTTTGCCATATTTTAAGGAGAGGGCTGAAACACTTTAACACTGGTTAGCAGCGATAAAGTGCAGAGTAATATGTCAACAAATATGAGTTTCAGAAAATAGAAGGGGTAAGGTAAAAGGTTTGGAGCGACCACACAATAAGAATAGTAAGTATAACACACATGCAAATCAAATAGTTTTGCAGAGTAATCATTCAAGTCTTTTTATTCATCCCTTGCAGTTAGCCTGGGCTAGAGTGTGCCTCATGATTGCAGCTAGACAGACAGATACCTCAACTACACAAAATAAGTAAAACATCAAATGACTTTTACTGTGAGATGAGACCAAAACAGATTCAAAGAGAAGCCGGACACCACGCAATAAAGTAGCCAAAAACAAACATCTCTAACCAGAATTATGGAAATGCCCCTTTGTCTCTTTCATTAAAGGAAAACTATGCAGGATATCACAGGAACTTAGAATTCTACAGTTTGGACTGCAAATTACGTAAAATCCTGAAATGCTGCCTAATGCGAGTAGTTAGTTGATGAGAAGTTGAAATGCACCACAGAGAATGAACACAGCATGAATAAGTAAGAAGGCAATTCACTCCACAACTGAGTATTGTGCCTTCCTAAAAGCAATCCACCTCATACCGGTTTTAGTGAGATGATCACTTTTGGGCTGACTCTGATTTGCACATTCTTATCAGGAAAATAAAAAAGCTCAATAATGGCTTACAAGCTCTGGTGTGAGTTATGGAAAATATGACTTCATGTGTATTTGTTATTTATAAATAAAATGTTTAAAACCAATGAAATGTTTACTTGCTATAGAATAGTGAACTATTAGATACAGCCACAAAGTAAACCAAGCTTTATTGTATCTGATTTTAGGACTAACACTGTATCAGAAAGAATAACTTAATCTTTCACTTTGTTTTCGTGGCTGGTCACTGTGTTTCCTAAAGCAGGAAGGATCGCAAAATTAGTTGATTTTTCGCTGTTTGAACAAAGCGAATCCTGGTGAAGCAAACTCCCGCTTCTGTGTTCCCAAAGGTCAGTTACTTGAGGTCTATAAATTGGATGGCAGTAATATCTGTTATTTTCAGTGTTTAAAAAGTCCGGAGTGAGGTATTAAGTGCAGAATAAAAAGAAGTTATTATTGGCTACCACCACTTAGGTTCTAATTTAGATTTTGGTAGATGTTCTGTCCATCATATTATGATTACATTGAAGTGAATGGCATTCTAAATATGGTGGATAGAACATCCTCCACATTTTGACAGCTGTTCTACTTGATCAAACTCTGTGTGGCATAATGGCTAGAGCGGCTGAACTTGAAGCTGGGGAACTGTGTTCGAGTCTCGGCAGGGACACTCTCTATCCTGTGATTCTGGGCAATTCACTTAAACTCCAAGTGCCTCACAAAAATGAAGGTGTCCATCTGTAATGCAACTGGTGCTCATTAAGCATGAGCGAATTTTGCGGATCTCGCGTTCGCGAATTTTGCGGATTTGCGGATTCGCAATCCGCAAAATCCGCGAATTCCCGCGAATTTGCGGATTTTTTTTTTTTTTGTGTTCGCCCGTGTTTCTGCCAGTTCGCGAGGGTTTTTACAATTTCGCAATTTGCGAACTTACCTGTCGGGTCGCAAGTTTTGCGAACTTGTTGTTTCTACGTGTCCAACCTGTTTGGGACAGTCTTCTTCATCACTGCCACTCTCTGTCACCACTGCCACTCTCTGACTACTCATGCCACCCTCTGGCCCACCCATGCCACCCTCTGTTTCATCACCACACCCTCTGGTTGTCCAGTGTACATTATTTTCGGCAAAGCAAAGCACACCTTCCCTGCCTCAAGTGACCTGAATTAATTTGGGGCTGATTAATGTGTCACAGAATATTTTTTTAGCTGGCACCTGCTTCCTTAGTGCGCCCTGATTAGTGATCTTTTGCACTTGCTAAGTGCTTTCATTGTTGCAAAATTAGTTACAACACCTGCCCTGCCCCAACTGACAATAATGAATTAGGGGCTGATTAATGGATTTTAACTTCCAGCCTGGCTCCTGCTTGTCTCCCTTAGCTGTAATTCATGACCTTTGTGGCATATGTGTAACTATTCTGAGGTTCAGAGCAGGGTCACATAATAGTTTCAACTGGCAACTGAACTCTGGAGGGGCCCCTCAGGAAGCACTACAGGAAATGGCTACTAATGATGTGCCTGAACTTTTGAACCTGGTAAGTAGTTACTTTCAGTTTTGCTTAGATCGTATTTCTGCAATTTCGCACTTATTCGCGGGGCGCGAACTCACGCGAACAGTGCGAGCAGTGCGAGCAAAATCCGCTGCTCGCGGATTTGCGGATTTTGCAGGAAATTCGCAAATCTCGCGGATTGCGGATTTCCCGAAAATCCGCAAAATCCGCGAGCGGAACGGATTTTCCGCCCATGCCTAGTGCTCATATAAAAACTCTGATTCCTTCGAGTCGGGTTCATGCTATGTAAAACTATATAAAATCCATGTCGAAGCAGGTCAACGCCATCTCCTCCTCCTGCTACAACACCCTCTGCATGCTTCGCAGGATCTACCAATGGATCCCAACCGAAACAAGAAGAACAATGACCTAAGCCCACATCAGCAGCAGATTGGACTACGGCAACGCAGTCTATGCAGGAATCCCGGACAAACACCTGCGACGACAGTAACGCATCCAGAACGCCTCAGCCCAACTGATCCTCAATGTCCCCCGCCGCAGCCACATCACCTCCCACCTAAGAGACCTACACTGGCTCCCCGTCAACAAGAGGATCACTTTCAAACTCCTCACCCACGCACACAAAGCACTCCACAATGCCGGACCAGCCTACCTTAATGACAGACTCAATTTCTACACCCCCGCCCACCAGCTCGGCTTCACCAGCCTCACCCTCACCACCGTCCCGCGCATCCAACGCATGACCGCCGATGGCAGATCCTTCTCCTACCTCGCTGCCAAGACCTGGAACACCCTCCCCACCCACCTACGACAGACCCAAGACCTGCTCAACTTCAGAAGGCTCCTCAAGACCTGGCTCTTCGAGCAGTAGCAGCCCCCTCCCCCCCCCCCCACAGCGCCTTGAGACCCTCACAGGTAAGTAGTGCGCTTTACAAGTTCTCTGATTGATTAAATCTAAAAATGTCTGACGAGTTGTCAATTAAGATTGAGAAAATAATGGGACAAATACTTCACACAAGTAAATAGGTTATATGAAATTAGATTTATTTTATCAATTGTAATGTCGTAAAACAAAAAAAGTTTGTACAGTCGTTTACCATCACATGGTAAAAACCTTCATTTATAATCTGTCCAAATATCTGGCTGGACTTTGCCTATTGGAACAAGACCAAGACTCATTTGCATATGTCTCGGTCTAATCTGAAGTGGCATGGTGGGCAAAACAAATGATGAACTGGGGTATGGCCTGAGGAATTAGCAGGGACTGTGATGAATTCAAGCATTCCACCCATCATTTATTCGTTTACTTCAGTGCTTTGCCGTGAGCGCAACAGACATGCACAGACATTGGTCCCGTGGTCACTATGCTACTTGAACCAAGCTGCACATGACAGAAGAGCTGCAACAAGGGTGTAAGCCAGTTTTGGGTTGATCGCATTCCAGATCCAAGAGAACCTGGCTTGGCCGTCCATGCAGTACTGTTCCTATTGGAGCAGGACCAAGACTGATTCCTATATGGCTGGGTCTAACTGAAGGTGGCATGGTGGGCAAAAAAGCAATGGACTGAGATGCAGCCCTGAGTAATTGCTAGTAGCTGAGATTAATTCAGTCATTTCACCATATGCTCTTTTTCTTCCTTATTAGGAAAATATAGACATTCAAGATCTTGGGTTTGTCCTGTAAGAGCAATGGGCAAAAATAATGCTCTAGATATGTTGCATTGTTTCAATATCTCTTGTACCAAACTTACATACTCTTTTCTCCCTGCCGGCCTTCTCTCAGCCACCATGATTGAACAGACCTGTAATAGCAAAAAAACTAAACAGTAAGGCATCTCTTGATTACTAGTGTAAGAAGCCTGCTATACATTAAAAAGGTTTTCCAGACTGAAGTTTAGATGGAGGAAATAGTATATGCACATGCAATTCTTTCAAAACAATATAGAACACAGTTTACAACGTGGCATGCAACTTCATTGTTCAGCGTGGTAGAAAGATTGAAAAATGTTTCTCCACATTAGTATCATGGTTCTCTATTAATAGAAAAGAAACACATTGCTGGCAATCTGTGACTACATTTTTAGGTCCACGTCATATTATTTGTTTAACTTTGTGCAGCTATTCACCATTTTGTCAATGTTGTTCCACTTTTATCTTTCGTGGAAGTACTTATGCTGGTGTTATGATGGTTCATAGTGAAACTTCAATTCAATGCCATGCTGGGTCTATTGGCACTCTAAACATGCACTGTAAAATTGGTCACACTCAATTAACGCAAATAACTCTCTAGTATGGACATGGTAAACTGGTACAGGGGAATGGACTGATGGTGTGAAAGAGTGATTTCATATATGTGCGAGAACATTCTGCCCTGGTTAGGCTTCAGTTTTAAAACTATGCAGTGACACTTGAGAAAAGAAGAAGTGCTCCAGCAAGTCGAAAACCTACCTTTATACACTAGCTAAGTCATCACTAAGTGTGCTTGTCGGAGCACAAGGTTGGCTGCTCAGAGTTAAAAAATTAGAAATTGTAAATAGTAAAGAAACATATGTATCCACAGTTTAACTATGCCATAGTATATTTGACACAGTTTAGGCTTACAATTTTCATGAGCAGGTCTGTAAGAGAGTAAAACATTATTTTCACAGCACATACTCAGACAATAGCTTTAAGGAGAAGAGACATCGGAGGGCATGTATGTATCCTCCTGGAGCTCTGTTTAACTACAACTTTCAGCTTTGCTCCACATTAATATTCTGAGAACTATGAAAGATTAAATTTGTAGGTGGTGCTAGGTGAAAAATGTAGTTGAGCCATAAAGCCTCTTCTACTTCTATAAAATGTAATTCTCCCCCAATGAATTGTTGACACCCAGACTGAAGGCTTCAGCAGTAACTTGATCATGAGGTCTTCTACCTCAAGCGACCCTCACCAGCTTCTGCATCCTGTCATTTTGCAAAGTTGTTTTGGGTATTTTATTGAGTTGTTTGCTTTACTTTAATGTTTGTTGGTACTGGTTGAGCTCAGCACACTTTGCTCTGGGGTATTGTCTGTTGAACCATAGCTGCTATGGACTTAGCAGAGATTCACTTACAACTTGGATGTGACCAGGTAAAATTCTGTTTCTTTATTTGGTTGTGTACTATCCTCCCAAATAATGGTCCAATGTAAGACATATTACAATATTATGAATCTGGGTTAGAAATGGGGGTCTCTTGTTGGCAGAGGTATGCACCGTTGTCCAAATAGGAACCCTTGCTTCTAGTCAGGATAATGGAAATATACGCTTCAGATAACCCCTGCTTTTATCCCCTTTGTAGCTCGACACGAGCAGACAGGCTTATCCAAAAGGCAATGTGTAAAGTATTTGTACACAAACACACATTAAGACAGTGAAAATATCACAAATGGATACCACACCAGTTAAGGCCTGAAATCAGTTCTACATTAAAGGTGACCAGCTGGACAGAATTTGTAATAATGTATCAAATCACATAAAACACAAGAATAAAGTGGGACACAATCCTGCGTCCAACACAACATATATAACAAAGACACAAATTAACAGAAATTCACAAATTCAGAAAAAGGCTCAGACAGGACAAAAAATGCTTGTAACTTGCATAAAGAAATGCACCAAGCACACAATATGTAGAGACACCGTTACACATCAATAATTAATTCAATTGTGTTTATGGTGCATATAAGGTCAACAAGGTTTCGATCCTGTAGAAACAATATTGGGATCATCATCAGGATGTAAAAATTCCATGCCTGAGGGAATTTTAGCCTGATAGACAATAGTGAAAGACACAGGGACAAAAGAAAAATAAGTAGATCAAAAAGACTGTAGAAAATTTGGTCTGTAACATAGTGCTAGGGAGAGACAAAGATGGTACAACTCTTCCATTCAGACATCGTGTACTAGGTGTGGATACAATACACATGCTGGTTGAAAATTGGTAATTGGTAAGACACATCAATCTCAAGGTGCAGTAATGGATCACGACCTTAAAGTGTTACGGTGTGGGTGCTACGGGTGAAATGGCAGCCTTGCATACAAGTGCTATAATGGCGTGAATTGTGATGGGCTAAGTTGTTTCTAGCATAGCTTACCAAGCATAATAGCAGGGGGCAAGCAATTGCGATAATGCCAGAAAGGGATTACTGCGGTCGCACGGAGGTTCGTTAGATCACTCGAGCGTCTTGGTATACTTAAGGCACTTTACAAGGGGTTTGCCAGTAAATCAAATATGCCACAAATGGATAACCAATTATAATCACAATTTACCCAGGGAGCACTTGGACTTTGAAACTGATCAGTGGTGGTAAAGTGCCCAAAGCAACTAAGCCAGCAAAAACAAAATGCAGGGTGCCACTAAAAATGCAGGAGGTAGAGGAAAAAAGTCTGAAGAAACTACGCCAAGGATGCCATGTCTAACAGTAAGCATGTGTGAGAAAGTCATGGAAGCAAAGGAGAGTCGTACCGGACTATCGACAGGTGGGGAGCATCAACCACGGGTTCCATCATGGCGCTGTAACCCAGGACTACCAATACCATGCCCCTCTCCTGTTTTTCCACAGGGAAACGCCAACGAGAACAACAACCCGGAAGTGACCCCTAAGAGTACCGGAAACAATAGAAAAGGACCTCTAGAAAGCAACCAAGTTCAAAGGGCGGGGGCAGTGAGCGTTGGCGCAAAAGGAGTAGAGAGAAGTTGGATCAAGGAAGACGCGGGACTCGAGGAGGAATACGCGGGACCTGAGGAGGAAGACGCAGGACCAGATACGCAGGACGCAAGACCCCCAGTGAACCAGGAGGAGGGAGAAGAAAGCTGGTGCGAGGGCTGGTGGTGTCCGGAGGATGCCGGGGAGTGGCCCCAACTCTGGAGAGTTGCGGCGGAGCCGGTGAGTACTAACGGCTCAAGGATACCGGGAAGTGGGTTAGGGAAAGCGGGAGAGAGTATCAGTTGGAGCCCGGGATAAAAGGGTGGCTTCTAGACATCGTTTTGGCCAGAATACATGGTAGTACTGCAGACAATTTGATTTTCTTTGCAATTCGTCACAGTATCGGGTCGTCTTGCTCCCATTTAGCACTCCATAAATCCCCACCCGTAGGCACTTAAAACAAACCTGACCTAACCCTTCCAACACCCCCCCCCCCCCCCCCAGGCACTTGAAACAAACCTAACCTCACCCCCAAGTATCCTGACTACCGTCCTTCCTGGTTTTCCTGTGCACAGCCAGAGTCTTTAAACACAAAAGATGTGGTGACGGTGGAAATTAAACAAACATTACCTAGAACATATTTCTCACGGTTCCCTCATTTGTTTTACCTCAGTTCCGAAGAGAGCAAGTCATCTCTGCAAGTTTTGACCCCCTCCAGCTCATCACAGGACTCAGAAGAGGAAGGACCCGAGGGACAGTCAACCCATCAAATCACAAACCCTTCTGTTATTAATAAAACTTCTCTTAGACCACTACTCGAGCCTCCTCGCCTGTTTATCAAACCCGCCCTCCCACAGCATGATTAAGAATAAATATTTTGCCTTCCCACATATTTAAGGAATGTTAGCGGCAAAAATATATAATTCCAAAAACCTGTTGCTTAAACTATTTTTTCCAGCGTCTTTCGTTTCAGAGTAGTTGCATTTTAAAGACTGACATTGAAAACTGCTCATGCATGCAAGAACATCCTTTTACAAATAGTATTAGACTTTTTTTTTTCATGAAAACTACTTTGCAGCAGTAATAGGTTCACTATGAGCGGTATGTAAATTACTGTTTCGCGTTAATCATTTTTGATTGTGGATGTGCAGCAATGCGTTGCAGCATCTCAAAGGATGTCTATTTTTTTCCAATGAATGCATCCTTGACATATTGAGGCATCCAATTGTCCAATATTTTTAATGACCCTACTGAAAACAAAGGTCTGCTTTTATGGGCTGCATTAGCTTACAACAAACACATTTTAGGGCTATAATTGTACTGAAAATCCAGAAAGGACATCACTGGCATTAGGAGTTTCTATCAGGCAAATATTGAACCTGTTCATCAAGGAGAGCAATGTAAGTTAGCATCTCTTTAAATCAATGTTCTTTGTTAAGATAAATGGATACAGCACTGGTGATCCAGTCTTGGTCCTGGGATTGTATTCTTTGGAAATTTAAGAATAATTACTGTACATTCAGTACCATTTCATCGGAAATGAAGCCTTGTACTGCTTTTGTTGGTAATGCTATGGTGTCATGGATAGCGGCAGTCTGACGCCTCAAAATATGTTAAAATCTACAGAGAGGTTTTCACATTTCTGCCGGGGGGACTCTGCATGAAAAAGCAGAGAAATCTTTTTAAATGAGGTTCAAAGTGTGTTACAGTATTTCCAAGTTTAATGTTATGTTATGTTATGTTATTTATTCTTTTGTATAGCGCAACGGTTACTCAAAAAGAGTGTCCCGGCGCTTTGGGTAAGGAGAACTGATTCACAATAACATAACACAATAAAAAGAGCATAGAACACACAGGAAAAAAGAGGGGACTGCTAGCGGGACTACTGAGTGAACAACCAGGTCTTAAGACCTCTCCTAAAGTCAAGCAGATTCGAAGCCCCCCTGAGAGGGAGCGGAAGCGAATTCCACATCTGTGGGGCCAGCAGGCTGAAGGAACGGCCACCCAGGCGTGCTCTCTTAACACGAGGAACAGCCGCCAAGAGCAAAGATTCTGATCTCAGAGAACGAGCCGGATGGTAAAAGGCCAGTCTCTTTTGGAGATACCTTGCTCCCACAGCATGGAGAGCCTTGTATGCCAAAGTCATAGCCTTAAAAGCGATCCGTTTACGGATGGGTAGCCAGTGCAGAGTCAACAACAGGCCCAAGGCGCTAGTACGTCTGTTTAGACCAAAAATGGCCCTGGCAGCCGCGTTCTGCGCAACTTGAAGACGCTGCAACAGGTACTCTGGTAGGCCCAGATAAAGAATGTTGGCGTAATCCAACCTGGAACCTATCAGGGCCTGCACAGTCAGCCTCCTGTGCTCCTCCGACAGAAGAGGCAAGAACCTCCGCAGCATCTTTAATAGGCCGAAACAGGTGCCGGTCACTCCAAGGATCTGGGCTTTCATCGTCAGCCCCTTGTCCATCTTAACCCCCAAGTTTTTAGCCATAGGGGAAGAACCGGACGGAGGGAACATATCGATGGGCCACCAGGCCTGCCAGCTAGGCTCCGTATCGCACCCAAAAAAGAGTACCTCGGATTTATCGGAATTGCACTTGAGGCTGTTCAGTTGGAACCATGTGAACACCGCCCCAAGGCAATTCCGGATACTCTCCCCGTCAAAGTCCGCCCCTCTCTCACAAGAAAAGAGGAGCTGGGTGTCGTCGGCATACGACACGATCCGGGTACCAAACGACTCCACCACCGCCGCCAAAGGGGTCATAAAGATGTTAAAAAGGGTCGGGCTCAATATAGAGCCCTGAGGGACCCCGACTCCCAAAGGCGGCATCGCGGCGGTGTCAGGCGGTGTCCAGACCGTTTGCCGGCGGCCAGCTAGAAAGGACGAGAACCAGCTGAGCACCGTCCCCCGAAGACCAATCTCATAGAGTCTTGCGAGAAGGCCATCATGGGGGACGGTGTCAAAAGCCTCCGACAAGTCCAACAACACCAGCATGACTTTGCCCCCGGTATCCAACACCCCTTTGATAGTTTCAGAAACCTCAAGGAGCGCGGTCTCGGTGCTACGATTTGAACGGAAGCCCGACTGGGAGTCATGTAATATCTCATGGGTCTCCAAAAAATTGGAGAGCACCGACTGAACATATTTCTCCAAGATCTTAACGAGAGCCGGCAGCAAGGAAATCGGCCTATAGTTGGCAGGGACCTTCGGGTCAAGACCCGATTTCTTAAGCAGCGGGATGACCATTGCCTGCTTCCAGACTGGCGGAACCACTCCCTGCCTCAACGAGAGATTCAGAAGAGGGTTTGCCAGTGGATTGATCACTTCTGCCAACTTACCCAGAAGCTTGGCTGGGCAAGGGTCAAGTGGAGACCCAGATTTCAGGTTGCCCATAAGCGCTAGGGAAGCTGCGGCTGGCAAAGATGGAAACTCAGCTAATGTGACGCCCTGCGCAGCCGGATGGAACAAACTGGCCTCAGGTATAACCGGCATAACAGGTGCCCCAGATGGAAAAGAGTCCTGTATGAGTTTTATCTTGCTTGTAAAAAAACAAGCAATGTCCGCCACCCAGGAATCTAAGGGCACCTCTTCCGATGTAGTGGTCCGAGGAGAGATAAATTCTCTGACTATGGTAAAGATCTCCTTGCTGGAGTTTGAGGCTGCTTCAATTCTCCCCGCAAGATAGGCTTTTTTTTCAAGGCGGATATCCCTGTGGTAAGCCTTGACCACAGCCTTGTAGGCCAACCTGTCCATGCTATCATAGTGTGCCCGCCAGGCCCTTTCGGCCACCTTACACTGCTGCCGCTTAGCCCACAGTGCAGTGGTAAACCAAGGGGCGGAAACCCGCTTCGCTGTCAGTCGAGGGGGCAACACCGGGGCCAGGTCGTTGAGCCTGTCGGAAAGCCATGCTTGCAGGGACTCCAAATCTCTCTCCAGGTCACCGGAGGGAAGACAGGGATGATCCGAAGCAGCCTGAGCCAGCATCTCAGGGGTCACTCTGTTGAACGCTCTGAACGCATGTCCCCGTTGCTGCGGGGCAGAGATGGCCGGCCTGGCGATGCCAGTGATAGCAAATTTGGCGAGCCAATGATCAGACCACAGAACCGGGAGGGTCTCTTTCACCACCAAGGGCGATGTAGAGAAGACCTGGTCTAGAGTATGCCCCTTGACGTGAGTTGGCCCCTGCAAATAAGGGATAAGACCCAACGGGATCATGGCCTCAGAAAGCTTTATAGCAGCGGGGTCAGACGGATCATCCATCCGAAAGTTGAAGTCCCCCGCTACTATACAGTGTTCTGCTCTCAGGGCCAGTCACAGCAGCACCGAGTCGAGGTCAGTGAAGAACGTTCCGGGCGGACCAGGTTAAACTTAATGTAAACACAAATATCAATCTCTCCGAACAATGATTATTTAATGGTAATGTTCCTCGATGTTTCTAAAGCGAGTTAGTTGAAATAAGGGAGTAATAGCTTTTGGTATGTGCACAGAAGGAATGTCATTGTGATATCTCGATGGAAAGATAGACTGCAGAAAATGTCCTCTTCCAGTCTATTTAAGTAGAAATTGTACTGAGCGCAAGATACTAATGGCCCTTACTGAAGAAGAGATAGAATATGAACTTCTCACTGAAATCCATGGCCTAATACTTACAGTATGAAGCCAGCTGAGAGGAAATGCAGTTGGCCAGAGTTGTGGTCATTGTATGGAATTCGAGTATTTTTGTTTATGTTCTTCATTTTTGCTTGCTTTGTGTTGACAGCATTTTGTTCAGTGCATGTAAGGGTATGTTTTGAGCAGGTTGAAATATGTTTATGTTATTGCATGTTGGGGGTGTGCTACACTTATTTTTAAATTAAAGGAGTGTGCATGAGCTATGTTGAATCTGTGAGTACTCCTACAGAGGGTGATGTGCTTTTCAATGGGTAATGTCATGTTTCTTGGATTGCAATTATATATATATATATTTTTGTTTTTTTCAGGTAACTGGATTGGTTTATTTGGAATTTGGCATTTGGTGTCATGCTTCTGCAGCATGTGCATGATTATGTTATAGTTTGTGTAGCTGCTATTTGTGACATGCATGTTGGGGTAGTACATGGGCAAATTTTTGCTTGTGTGAGTCAAGGGCTGGCTCTTTAATTATAGTTGTACATCATATGTTCAAAATGAGTACACATATTTGAGTGATTTGCATGTTTGTGTATATCAAATCAAATTATCTTTATTCAGTTCAAATGGTGAATCGTAAAAGTATACATAAAACATTAAAGAGTGAGAAAGAGTTTAAGAATGGATACAGATAAAAACTGGCACATATTAGCATACAGTGGTTATTGATTTCCTTCTTGAATTAACAGCCCTCAAGAATCTTGCTAATACCACGCATATATACAAATTTGTAAGTAATTGTAGAAATTGATCATTTGGTCCACATTGCCTAAAATGTAAGGATTTCTGTAGGGGCCTAATGAATAGGGTCTTAGATCTGCACAAAATTCACAAAAAAACAGTACATCCATGGTCGATTGTTCAGACATCTTGTCGCAGGGACAGTACATTAATTGACGGGACCAATTATTAGTATTTTGGAAATTCGTCAAATGCTGAAAGATGTCAAGCCTGAAACACGGCAAAACAGACCTATGTTGGGCATTAAGAATACTAATTAAGTATGGTTGCATAGAGAAAATGATCAAAACCATTTGATTATGCTGTACAATTGGCTTGACCTTTTCCACGGATAATCTCACATCTTGCAAAAGGTTTAGACATTCTATCTTTGGAAATTTGCTCTTAATGTACTTTAGGGTTTCAGGGTTATCATAATATTTGGGATGGCTAATATCAAACATAAATTTATTGATACATTTTAGCCATGGGATTTTCAGGGCACACTCCGAACCACAACTGTACTGAACATTAGCATGATTAAAGTCTATATGATCCGGAGTCCTAATCTTGTGCCAGAGAAGAACTGGCTGCACCTTTATCAGAGCTGCTAAATAATTTGTTCCCAATTCTGAGTGGCATACAAAGTTAGAACAGCTGGTTGGGAGCCCAAGGAGATTTTTAAAGAACCCACGTTCTAACAGCTGAAAGGAATCCACATTTACATACCCCACAGGTCAGAACCATACATCGCAATTGACCAACATTTAGCGTACTAAATGGTTAGCATTTTTTTAGGATGTCTGCAACTCAATTTCCTTGAAAGATTGCAAAGGCCTTTGATCGATCCAGGAAATTGCATAATTCTCGAGTTTACTGCACTTCCCCAATTCCCATCATCATCAAATAAAATTCCCAAATACAAAAAAGAGGATGTTTGTGGTAGAATCGCATTTCATATTAAAATATTGCACCCCTTAGATATTTTTCAGCCTGATTTTATGACATAGGTTTTATTTATATTAAATATTAAACCCAGATTCTCCATTTAATATACAACTTTATCTAAAAGACACAGCAAAGCCAGTGGAGTGCGGGCCATAAGCACTGCATCATCCGCATGTAGCAGAACCAGTATAGGCCGGTGTCCAATTTGGGGCAGATCAGTGCATGTGTTCGCAAGGGTGCTACCCAGACTGTTAATGTGTAAAGTAAATAAAAAAGGGGCAAGTACGCACCCTTGACGGACCCCTTTTTTATGTCAAAAGATTGCGAACACTCACCTCTCGTCCCAAAGCGGACCTTTACAGAGCTAGTTGAGTACAGATATCGGAGGAAGTTGACAATAACGATGTCTATACCCATTGTAGTCATGACTGACCAAAGTTTGTCGTGAATTAAACAATCAAATGTGGAGGACAAATCCACAAAAACTAAAAACAAATTACAACGTTTTAGTTTGTATATTTGCCCACGTGTAAATTCAAATTAAATGAATGGCCTGCTAAGTGGCCCCCATTCCCTGGCGAAAACCATATTGATAATCTTGTTACAATCCCCCCCTCCTGTAATCTACATAGATAAACAGGACCCACCACCTTCACTAGAGGAGCCAGCAAAGATATGGGTCTGTAGTGTGCAGGACAGTTACGATCGCCCTTCTTAAATATTGGCACAATATGAGATTCAGACCAGGAATTTGGGAATACGGCACTCTGGCAAGATCTAAAAACCAAAGTCGAAAGAGGGCCCCAGAGATCGGTTTTGTTTTTAAAAATATCAATTGGGATCCCATCTGGGCCTGGTGCTTTTCCTCCCTTACTTGATCCCAAGGCCCGATTCACCTCATCTAGTGTAAAATTTAAATCAAAGTATTCCAACCAAAATGTGGACCTATAGGAATCGACTGCCGACACAGACACAGGACTTTTTTGACCATTTTAGTTTGGGCCCATGTATAATTCTAAAAAGTGAGCTACCTAGTCTTCTTCATTTATTGCAACCTCAATTTTAGGCTTATCATCATCACTGAAGAAAGGGGAGTTTATAACATTCCAGAATGCCTTGGAGTCCTTTTTAAGGGTTGCCTCATGCAGATTTTCCCACACCTCCTCTTTAAGGCCCTTTTTACGATTTTTTAAAGGTAGCCTATAGGCCCGCCTACAATTCAGTACTTCTGTGCTATTCAAAAGGCGTCTCTTTTAGGGCTCATTTCAATTTTTTGTGGGCCTGGGTGCAGGCGTGATCAAACCAACCCTCAGTTTTTTTAGCACCTCTCTTCTGATCGGCGGTTAGCCCTGCCTTAATTCCCTTACTAATTTGGTTAAATGTCTCAATAACTATACTAGATTCTGCTGACTCATCCAGGAATACCTCAAAAGCCCTTCTCTGCTGAATGATTAGTTGTTTTAAAAAAATGAACGGGTCAACCATAGACCAGTGTAGGGTGAAGGCATTCAAATGGGAGAGCTCTATGTCCTCCATAGTTAGGGTATAATGACCAGCCTCTTGCTTATTTAAAAAACTAGTATCCAGTATTAGGCTCTGGGGGAAATGATTGTTCATTGAAAGGTCATATAATAAAAATATTCTTAACTAAGGCAGAGTAGCGCTTGGGGAAAAGCATAAAATCAATAACGCTTTTTCCCATACTACCATCAAATGTGTAAGATAGTTCCACTGGGCTATCTCCAAATTCATTGCTAAAACCTAAATCATATTTAAAAAGTAACTCATTAAGTTTCTATCCATACTCTGAGTGAGAAAAATTAGTAACATTGTCTCCAGTAGGGGAGGTCATGCCACAGGTTTTATTAGCCAGCAGTTTGCAGAGTTGAATATTAAAGTCTCCCCCATATCAAAATGATGTTGCATATTCCCTTATCAATTATTAATTCCAGGTCAGCATCAAGTTGACTTAAGCTATACATTATATCTAATTTGCATACATTATAAAAAATTAACTAATACCAGTGAAAAGGATGCTAAGAGGTCAACCTGGACAATTTGATAAAAAGGGTTAATAGCCTTTACAGCTACATTGGTGGAGATTAGTTTATTAAAAGCATATATGCAGAGACCACTTAGGCCTGCCATGTCTCGATGGAATGACTGGAGAGTGAAACATCTTAAAACCATTGAAATAAAAGGGTTCAACAGCCCATGTTTCTTGCAAACACATAATATTAAAACCTGTCGTAAAATCTAACCATTCTGGTATATTATACTCACTACAGAGCCCCGCTACATTCCAGCATAAAACAGTAATTTCACTAACAGAAGTTATAATAGAATCCATACTAATCTCATTCCTTGAAAGAGTTTGTCCAACAGATTGTTGCAGGTTCGATAAACCCTTATCTAACTGATGATGTCACCATTTACAATTGCTGTAATGGCATCCATGTTTACCTTGCGTCCCGATTACATATGCTCCACCATTTGTTTGGTGAATATATTTAATTCAATCAAGTGTCTTGTAAAGTGCAACTATTCACCCGTAAGGGTCTCATGGCACGGGGCACTGCTGATCCATCGAAAGTGCTGTAGTTCAGTCCAAGAGGAGGTATTGATATTCTTCCTGAATTGAGGCAGTGATGGTGATTGCCTGAAGAACCATTCAAAGGTGTTGCAGACACCCAATAGGAGAGCACCTTTTCTTTGCAATTTTAGGGCAACTGATTGTGAATCCATAACTACTAGACTCATAAGGATTTTAGGTTATCTCCTTCTAGAGATCTTTACAGCAAACTGAACTTTGAAAGCTTCTTTGAACTCTATGCCCTCGAAAGCCCATGTTTATTAAAGCAGTAATCAGACAGTCAACATCGAGTAGACTGAGATATAACATTTCTGTCTTTCCCTGGGATGTTACTATAGAGGTTGAACATTGCTATGATAAAAAATGTTTTTTTTAAACCGACATTATTATTTTACAATGCTCAGAATGTGTGCTGATCCTGCAGATGGGAGTGAGTGAATGGGAATGCTTGCTAATGGTTAATGAGGTATGTATTCCTACGCATGTGCCTGTTTCTGCGCACAGCTATAGTGGATGCAGGGTCTGGTTGGTAAAGCGGGCACTCAGGCAATGCCCGAAGGGCCGGTGTCCAGTTCCAGCTGTGGGCTGCTGTTTTGAGCAGCCTGAGGGCCGATTTGGGTGGTGTCTGTGTTGTTCAGATACCCCCAGCGGCCTAGTGGGTGCCTGAGTGACCTTTCTGAAGGTAGATGGGCATTTGTTAACCTCTCTTTTATCAACCAGCAGAGGTGTCACTCCCTTTCTCTCACCAGGCCGGCAAAATAATGTATGCATAGTGAGGGGGGGGGGGGGGGGTGGCAGGGGGCCTGAGCAAAAGTGGCCTCACTTGTTTTCAGGTGTGTTTCACCAGTGTAAACTAATCAATGCATTTTTTTATTCCCCCCTCCTCCCCCCCCCTTTTTTAATATAATTTCTCCGAACTAGTGTTTTGCGGAAAGGCAATATGAAGGCCACTTTTCTAACGTGCCCAGGACGATTTTTAATCCCAATCCAACCCTGAGTGGATGCAAACCCTAGGACCGTGGCACCTTGCCTCCTAGACTACAATATGCGTCAGAAATGCCCTTGGATATACTGTGTATATTATAGCACGCAAAAAAAATCATTCAAGGAAATGACGTGCTCTTTTGTCAAACAGTTATGAAAGGAGCACACATTTCAAAAGAGAACAAAATAATTTCACAGAAAAAAAGGTCGTCCTATAGGTCACGGCTAATGAGATGCTGTAATATGATTATAACAACCTTCACTCTCTACAAGATTTTGCATCCTAAATCTATCGACTACAACCATGGTGTCCCTTTGAGGTTATGTGCTGCTAAGGGATCAGCCGCTGTCCGCGACTGTTTTGCATGTGTCGAACTCTCAGTGCAAACGATGGTGCTTCTTTCTGAAGGCGTAGAAAAAAAAAACGTCCAATCACACGCGATGCAAACTAAAACCAAGAAGGTCCGTCTCCCTAGACCACGAGACATAATTCATAAGAGTTTAATGGATCGCCAGAAAAGACACCGCACAAGGTCATTAAAAGATATAATACCCTTTGAGATCAATTAGAATTTTTTGGGTATGGTTTATATTGCTTCAGCGAGGAGTGCTTTACAGGGAACATTTGCTTCGAACATGAACTTCTACAAATGTAGAACGTTGTGATGTGTCATCTGGCATAGACCAATTAACGTAAATCAGGCTGTGCTGAGGGGCCCGTAATTGAGCCAGAACTAGAAAGCAGAGTGTATAGGTGGCGTTACGGCTAATGCATTATGGATACCGTGCAATTCAGTGCACAGTAAAAATGAAGTGATTTCTGCAGAGTCACGATGTTGTTTTATTTAATGTTGAAGCTGCGATTACAATCCAGGTCTAGAGGTCATAAACTCGAAAACATTGCCACTAAACGCTCTTCATCGGTGGCTGAAAATTATTTTATATGAAAAACGCCTAATGTGCCAAACGTGTTAGCGGCAAACAAGAATATTAACCCTTCATAACTGACCATGTACAAATGGAGCTATGGTACTATTTTGATGAAAAGGGCTTTTGAAATATTACAAGTACACTAGTTTGCAGTAATAATTATACTTCACTTACAACCAAAAAGTTCTCTCTTGATTAATTGTTGTAATTAAATGACCCATTATATGAAAATATCCATTATCTTGATCACTTAAACTAGTATAAAATATTGACTCGGTCAAACAAGGGCACAATTTCGAAGTCATATTTCATTTACAGTTCATGTCTCGATTCACAAACAGTCAAGACAAAACGAACTTTAATCTTGCAGTTTTACTGCATCTTTTCAGATTTTTAAAAAATATAGGGGCAGATTTGATTTACAACCCCAGGGATGAGCCAGTTATTGTGCACCGCAGCTCCGCCACCCATGGTGCGCCGCATTTAAACAGCACAGATGCGTGACGCATCTGTGCCGTAAAGGCGGCGCATTGCTGGATTTGCGGCACAAGTGCGACGCAGCTCCAGCAAGGCTCGGAGGTGCCCTATCTGTCCAATGCTGCTTCAAGCCTTACGCCTGCTTCAAGCAGGCGCAGGGTTTTGATGCAGCATTGGCCTAAAAGTGACTGAGTGAAATCTTGTAGGTTTCACTCAGCCACTTTTAGGAGGCATTCCCCTGCGCCGGAATGCCTCCTTATGGCGCAGGGCTTTACAACGTGACGCATCTCCCAGATGCGTCACGTTGTAAATACCCCGCACCATGGCGCATCTTTTGCGCCGCCGTTGCATCACAAAAGTGACGCAACGGCAGCGTAAAAGAGGCGCAAGGGCCTTGTAAATCTGCCCCATAGTTAACTTGAGCAGTACCGGTTATTGTTACACATATTGCAAGGGTATTCTTGAACCTCTCTTTAACATTACAACATGTATTCTGTTGAATGTTGATTGCATGTAGAAATAGAGGAAAGCAGAATTAAAAGCAAATAAGACAATTTAATGAAACAGTACATTAATGGTGTTGGAAATGATCATCGTTTGTGTGGTATTTCCCCATATCATTGCCTTGTGTTGAATTTTACCCCTACCGACCAGTGGAAAGCGGCTGGTGCTCTCCTCGTTAAGCATGTAAAATTGGCATACATCTAATTCGCACATTTAATTTACTAATAAATTCCAGGGATACGGTACTACCAGAACCAGTAAATTAAATGTTAGTAGTGAACTCCAGCACATATTTTGCCACATATTGCAGTAAAGCAAGGCCTCAGGCATACCACTGTAGCCTTGGTGTGCAGTTATAAACTGCCATTTCGACGTGTTCCCCCTTTGAAATGCCTAAACCTTCCTTTTTAATTTCTATAAGTCACCCCAAAAGTAGGCCTTATTGCCCAATTATAACAATTATGCACAGTGCATGATATATAAAAGTCGGATATGTAGAAATGCATGTTGTACCTCTCTTTGCAGTACCCCACCCCACTCCCTAGCGTAATTTCTCACTGAGGCAAGCTCTCTCATATGAACACACTGAGTGATATTATAATAATATATAATGCATCAATTTGGTTCAGCAATAAAAAACAAATCAAGTACTCATTTTTTTGTGAAGTTTGGTCTAATCCTGGAGAAATACAGCTCATACATTAGGGATAGCCAAAATTTGGCTCAGCAGTCCTCAGTAGGTGGAGGACAGCAAAGTGAGTGATTCTGCTGGGGTATACAATTTAATTATGAGAGACCACATTTTCAGTAATTGCTTTGCAGAGTTGTGCCAACACATGATTGACTCCAAGCTCACTTTGCCCAGAGAACTTGTGAAGGAGGCTGATCTCTAGATCAGTACCAGACAGCCAAAGAAGGTACCTGGGGGGAACCACCAAGAATAGTGCAAAGGGTCACCACCCAAATAAGGACGGGAATACAAGGAAAACCAACAGGATTTTTTCAGAAGAAGAAATTACAATCTAATTTTCACCATAAGAAGGAAAAGTTTAACAAGAAGAACCTAGAGGCTTTTTCAATACCAAGTGCTATAAGTGTTATCATCTCGGACAGTAAATGATGATGCCACCTGCCCCGCCGCAGGAAGCAGCTCCTCAATTGTGGGCCTACTCCAGCAATCACCAGAATATTGCTGGGAGAAGAGGTTGCCCCAGTTAGTTTTGGGAGGAGGGCATCTTACCCTGGTGTCCCTGGTTGACAAGGAGACGGTGCCAAAAGCTCACATGCCTAATAACACTTTGGGCCTGATAAGTAGACTTGCAATCCATGAACTGCAAGACTCGCAGGGGCACAGCAGTAGCAGTCTTCCAAGCGCCCTGTCACAACTAGGGCAGTCGGACCACTGTTGCACTGCCATGAAAACCGCGATGGTGCCGCCAAGCATATTACAAGTTTCCTCTCTGCCACTGTTTTCCTGACAGTTCCTACTCCATGAAAACCGTGCTGAACAGGGCCCGTGTTGCCTCTGGGCCATGGGGTGCATACATGGGGCACATGTTGAGCCTCCTGACATGTGTGCACCCCAGTACCTGCACGGCATGAACTGCACCAGTTCATGCCATTAAGGTACTGCCTTTGACGTTGCCATTGCAGTGCATATTTCATAGGCACCGCTGCGGGAATTCCGAAGAACCCCCACCAGGGACTGAAAAAGTCAATCTGACATGGGTTTCATGGTGTGGCAGTGGGTTGGTCCCACTCCTGCACCACCAAACTCGTAATTTGCCCCTAAGAAGTAAAGACAGTGGCTCACCATCAATGGGTAGAGGGTGGAGGCACTGAGAGACACATGAGCCAATATGACAACCGGGAAACATCATCTGGTGTCTCAAGGGCAGGTGATTACCAGTGTCGTCCACCAGGTTGTGACAGCTGAAACCAGGTGAGTCACTAATCTGGTTCCCTTTGAGTAAGGGCAGGTGTCTGCGATTCCTCAAAGGTAATTGAGAGACCATCCATGCCTGTTGAGTGTTGGTAAGGAGATGATCGACAGCACAGCATCTTAAAAGAGGAGGAGCTGTGGTCCCACTTGGAGAAGTTGGGATTGCCTGAGTGTGCATGAATTACCAAACACTTATTATGATGGGGGCATGGCACAAGCTACAGAAGGACTGTTATAGGCAGAGTTCTGCACAGTTTAAAAGGAGTGCCCCCCCTTGAGGGTGGTTCACTGAAAAAAGAATTATCACTGGAAATATCCTCCTACAGAAATGTTGACATAAAAATATTGAATACAAAAATATTGTCATCTCATACTCATAATGGAAATGGCAAAGATACAGGAACAATATATCATTCTCAATATTCTCATAAATATAGTTGTTATAAATATATATATATAAGTATGAATAGTAACCATAAAATTCAGCAAAAAATAATCGTAATAATAATAATAATTAAATATATTTAATTTTTAAATAAATATACGAATTATACTTATTTTAAAAAACACACACATATGTATGTTTATTTACATATATTTAATTTAAAATATTCTTAAATTAATATTTGTAATTTATATTGTAATTATTTTAATGGAATAATATAATTTAAAATAACAGTAAGGAAATTGTTGGACTCAGGAGGTGTAATCTTTACTATTCCCACTCCAGTCATTGTAACAGCAGGGAAAGTGTTAGATTACGGAAGTGGTCAAATTTACTATTCCCACTCCAGTCAGTGCAACAGTAGAGAAAGTGTTGGACTCATGAGGAATAGAATTCACTATTCCCACTCCAGTCAGTGCAAGACTACAGAAAATGTTGGATAGCAAAGGGGTAACATTTACCAATTCCACTGCACCCTGTGAAAGATTAAAAACAGGCTAATTAAGATCAAGCAATATAATATATTTGCTAAACTATATTACATTTAATAAAAACATATTTAAATATAAATTGTGTATATATTTTATTAAATATGTAAATTGCATATTTATTACAATGTTTATTGTTTATCATAAATTAAAACAAATATTAGAACTAAAACCCCAAACTCTATTCTCAAAATAATAACAACCAAATATACAATGTTACTTACAAGCACAACAGAACTAACACATACAATAATAAATAACAATATTAAGAATTGCTATATTCAAAAGTGTTTTTACTTAAATAACTTTCGACCCTTTACCTCTACAAACTGCACAACACAAATCGTAAATTTATTTTTAAAATGATATTTATACATTTTACAAATTATCCATTAAAATATTATTAATTAATTTATATTAAAATAATTATATTTAATTACTTTCCCATCCTTTATCCATATAGAAACAACAACCAGCACCTAATATATCAATGTAAAAAACGTTTGTGGCATAATTTACCTAATTGTCTATTAAACAATCAAAATATTTAGTTATCAACTAATTGCATTTATCTTCCCACACTTTACCCCTACAAATGCAACAACTCACACCTAATATATAACAAAAAAATCTTTATTGCACAATTTACATAATTTATCAAATATTTATAAATTAACATTAATGATAAATGTGTATACTTCATTTCCTGCACATCCTTTCCCATACAAAAACAACACACAACAAAAATGTAATATATTACTCAATATATCAATTATATAATAAATATGATAAATAATTAATTAAAATTAATTTACTTTCAATCCTATGCCAATACAAAACCCACATCCACCACCTGAAACATACCTTAAAAAAGTATACAATTAATATACATAATTATCAATTAAATAATTATCAGTTAAATAATTATTAATT
Organism: Lissotriton vulgaris; assembly: GCF_964263255.1. Classification (NCBI taxonomy): domain Eukaryota; kingdom Metazoa; phylum Chordata; class Amphibia; order Caudata; family Salamandridae; genus Lissotriton; species Lissotriton vulgaris. Next base: position 991,243,217 of record NC_141695.1, read on the forward strand.
TGAAGATTATTAATAATTAATTATAATTTACTAACCGCCCTATACCCTTACAAAATCCACAACCTGCATGTGAAACCTAAATTTAAAACAAAATGTATAATTAGCATAAATTAAATTATTAATTAAAATTAATAATCATTAATTTACGTTCCACTCTATACTACTACAAAACCCGCAACCCACACCTAAAACGAACTAAAAAAGAAAATTATACAATTAGCAAAAATGATTAACAATTCAATAATATTAATCAAAAATTAATAATTAATTATAAATAATTTTGTTCCCAACCTGTACCCCTACAAATCCCCAACCCGCTACAGAACAAAAAATTATTTTAAACTATTACATTCAATTTAAAAACCACAAAAAAATTACAATCCAAATAAAACAACATTACCAATATTCATACAAACAATTTATAACATATACAATTAAAATATATAGTCAAATACACACAAATATTTAAGAATCGATATTATTAACAACAATATTTTTAACAACAATATTACTTACCTAAAAATGTATATTCTTGCCAATGACAGTCTTGCTGATGATATTTCTGTATGGCGATATTTCCAGTGCAATATTTATGCAGGAGGATAATAACATTTCTATATTCTGTCTGAATACAATTGAGGGCCTATGGTGGCAGGCTGTGTCTCAGGCAGCTGGTGACACCTCTTGAGAACACATTTGCACCAATCAAATAGTTATAACAGAAAAGGCTACATAAAAATCTGTGACACGATCAGTCGCATCTGGTTATTTTGAAGAGCAGTGGTGCAGGAATATGCAGACACTAACTTCAGCCCAAAAGCGCAAACACAGGCGCACATACACACATCCATCCACAATCACATACATTCACTCATTTCTTCACAATAACACACAAATAATGTATACACATATGCAAACATTCAGTAAATCACTTACTGGGCTCAAGTGGTTTGCGGCAGGGCTAGCAGTAGGTAGTAGTGATAAGCACTTCGGACCAAGAAGAAGATGGAGACTGAGAGGGAATGAGGAAACAGAAGATTCCATCACTGTTATTTGATAACTCTGTCATGGGTAAGTGAATGAGAGAAAGAGCTGCCTTAAACGGTCACACAGTGGGATGGAGTTAGCAACACTTCAACAAGACCTCACTGATAGGCACTAGTCAGCCGTGGGCACCTGAGGGGCTATCAGTGATGCTCCACCAAATTATTATGGGGTAGATCCTCACAGGGTTTTGCTAGGCTGATGTGTCACTATCCTGAGGGCTGTGAGATTTTCAGTCTGGCAAACCTTGGCTTCGGCTGCGAGACACCTGCAAATTAGCGAATGTAAACTGCTTGGCTGCTTGACACTGACATGAGTGTCTGTCAAGTTGACTTTTTCTGAACCTGACAGACTTTCCTCATGGTTTGGAAAGAGGGAGCCCTTATGTGCATAAACATGGTTTACCACTGGACCTGATCCATTATATAGAAGTGCCCAGAAGTGAAATATATGAGTGTGAACACCCTCTCTAATCCTGTTGTACTCCAGAACAACTGACAATCCCATTTGTAGTGTTTACAAGTTTTTTACTGTGGACATATCAAGGCATGCACATTCAGATTATGGTCTGTTACTATAAAATGGATCTGTCCTTCATCCATTACTGCATCTGATTAAAGAAAGACCAATGCCCCAATGACGCAGAGGCCGTTTTAAGGGCAAACTCCCATTTGGGACCAAATCAGGATTGGAAGGTGGGTGCATATGAAGGGTGTTTACTCCCACTATTTATCAGACGTTAAACCTGCTACCAGTCATGTGAGCAAATACATTACATGAAATCTTAGAGAAGATGGTGCACAATTCAGATGGTATTCCCTGCTCGCAGTTGTCAGACTCGCAAAGAAATATCCACCCCACATCATTACATATTAGTGAGTTTGAAATTTGCACCTATATTTTGTTGCATTGGGGCCCTAAATTTGAGGCAGGTTTGAAGAGATTTTCCATTCCCTCCCATTAAAATGCAGGACTTTTGATTCAAGCAAACTTCTAAAACAACTTGGAAATATCTTGTGTTGCTTACACCATTCACCAGTACTTCTAAAGGGAAGGTTTGTATGAGGTTATGTAAACAAGTAGTGCACTGTGATATGTGAAGGATACATCACTTCTGCTCTGTCGTCATTGCCATGCAAATAATCATTTGAATTAGATATAAAATATTAAGAAATATGATACCCTGGTATTACATATGTTAGACCCGACATCCTTGGTGTGGTAATCCCTCAAAACTTTTTGCCTTCACCCCTCCTGTTTTGCTGAATTTGTTTTGTTGGCTATAGGGCTCTGTGAACTTTACCACTATTAACCTACCCAAGTGCGTAAGCTCTCTCCCTAAAACATGATGAAATTGGCAACACCTGATTGACACATTTAATTAACTTCTAAGTCCCTAGTGTATGGGACTACATATACCCATGGCCTGTAAATTAAATGCTAATAGTGGGACTGCAGTAATCACTGGGTCACTCACTAAAATAGTCTTTCAACCCCTTCCATGCTCATGACGAGCTCAGCTCGTCATGCAGTACACTGCTTGTGTGCTCATGACGAGCTGAGCTTGTCATGAACAATGGGATTCATCGATCATCAGCTTGGAGGATGAATTGCTGTAGCATTGATAGTGTTAAAACCTGTTCCAGGCCTGCAACTGCAATCTGCAGTGCCATGCACCTTTAAACTGCCATTTCAACTTGGCATAATAAACCTTTTTCCAGACCTAATCCTTTTAATACGTGCAAGTCACCTCTAAAATGGCCTTAAAGGCTCATAAGCAACATGCATGATATTTGAAAGTAGAGCATGCATATTTACATTTTGCATGTCTTGGTTGTGAAAAATCCATAACGTCGCTTTTCTTGGATGTAAGCTCTATCTTGACCATAGGCTAACACTGGATTACCTTATTTCAATTAATAAGTGCTAAATATGGATTTGGAGCAAGTAGAGATATGATGTTCACACTCAAATGAACTGTAATTTAAAATCCACTTAATTGGTAAAGTCAGATTTTAGATTACAATTTTGAAATTGTCACTTAAGAAAGTTGATATTTTCCTGCCCGCAACTTTTTGAGGCCTAGGAGTTTCCAGCTGCTTTGGTCTGTTAATGACTCCCTCATTAGCAATTCATATTGGCCCAGATAGTAAACAACTGGACCTGGTCGTAGCTGGGTGAGGCTCTTCCTACCAGGACGGCAGGATGGTGGGCCTATCCCACTTACACTTCAAAGGGATTTGCTCCAGCATGCATAAAAGAATCGGACACCAGGATTCCTGCCTTTTGTCACCCTAGACAGGTTGGAACCCTGTCCAGGAAAAGAGAAGATTTTTCTAGAACCAGACCTGCCACCCCTCCTCAAAGGTTGGCACAGGTCTAAAATAGGACCTAAGGACACTTGCTCAGTAGACACCTGGGCCTGTGGTAGATTCAGAAGGACTGCCCTTCAGCCAGAAGAAATGCCTTGCTGTCTGAAGACGGACTGGATCTGTTAGCCTTCATACTAGGCTAGCCAGAGTGAGTCCAAGGGTGAAGCTTCCAGAAGCCTCCCTGCAACTACCCAGATGCAATTGGACCTGACCTGAGCTCTACTGCTGGCCTCTGATGGTGTGGGCCCTGATCCCCAAGAGGTACACCCATATTCCCAAGTCCTGGACCCTTGTCTGGCTTCAGTGGGAACTCCTTCAACAAGATAACAGTTGAAAATCTTTAATTTAGTCCCCTCGCAACATCCTCCAACATGAATGGAACTCTTCATGCCGGACTTGAGAATGTAACTGTTCAGCTTGACGAACCTGGTCACTGTATCCAACCAGCACTCCATTGAGGTCTGATAGACTGAGATAATGTCTAAGTCTATCGCGAGAAGATGACTGCGAGTGGCGCTTTGTGCTTTTAGATGCTACATACACTCAAAACTGAATGTCTCTGTTTTTCTAATTTGATTTCTGTTGTTCTGGTATCACTGGATTTATTAGATTTTACTCTATTTTTCTAAATTGGTTTGGGTTTTTTCTTGTGTTATATTTTTTTCTGTATTATGCTTATGTTAACACATTCCCTCTAATTTAAGCCTAACTACTTTTGTGCCAGGCTACTGGAGGATAAAATTCAGGTCATTTATGGAATTGTTGTGGTTCACTGTGACAAGGATTGAGATTGTTACCTGAGCAGGGCTTCCACCTGCATCAACCAATAAAGCAATTTCTTACAACTCTGAAATACTGTACATAGTTGTGGTGTGTTCAGCAAATCATTGCCTACCCTACCTAAGATTGGTCTAGTTGATGACTTTTCATTTGTGAAATCAGAAGAGTTGTGTTAAAATGCTGAGTTCTCCAGCACAGTTACCTAGAAGGGTAAACCCAAAAGCAGTCACTGGGACATGGGAATCAAACAGTACATAGGATCAGTGGTCCCAGTGGTTAGTTTCATGTACATTAGAAAGAAACAATGTTTATCAAAAAAGAATTAAAAAGATGTATTGTACTTAGTGCATGGTGTTATTTAATCACACTGGACTCATAGTAATTCATACATTTGTTAACATAATGTTAAAAACAGTGCCCCAGGAGGGAAAAGGGAGGGTGGGCATGTTGTGATTAGGGTGAGGATAAGGAAGTGAATATACAGAAGTGTGATTCAGACAATATAATATTTACACAACAATGTGGCTCCTAAATAGGCGGAATTATTCAGAAAATGTCCTTATTTTCAATGATCGCACGTCTGCATGAGGGCAATTATGCACAAATCAGACATGGTATGCATGGCAATCTAACCTCCCCCATTCCAGTAGAACGTGGGGTTCGACAGGGTTGGGTCCTTGCCCCAACCCTTTTTTCCTTATTTGTGAACGGGTTAATTTACGTCCTCAACAAAGGGCTAAATATTGACGCCCCATGTTGGCAGGGCATAGAGTACCGGCCCTGATGTTTGCGACGACATGCTATTGCTCGCGAAGTCCCCTATGGGAATTCAGAGGACACTCGACATTTTCAGTGCCTTCTGCAAGCATTGGGGCCTGGAGATTAATCTCCAAAAGACTAAAAACATGGTATTCAATGGAGGTAAAAGCTCACGTCAAAACCCAATTCTGAAGGGTGAACCATTGGAAAGAGTTGTTGTTTTCGATTATCTTGGTATTACCTTGACTGAGAAAATGGACTGGGGAGCCCAGACTAGTGAGGCTAACTTGAAACTAGCCCAGATCTCGGGAGGCATAAAACACTGTTTTAGTAATGCTTCACGAAAACAGGCTCTACCGCCCATGGAAGTATACAGGGCACAGGCAAGAAGTGCTGCACTTTATGGTGCTGAAATTTGGGGCCACTACGCACCATTAACCCTGGAACGCACAGAAAACAATTTCATTAGACAGCTCTTTAGCCTGCCAATAAGCACGCCCCTAATCCCATTGAGATTGGACTTGGGTGTCAGGTCCATCTGTGAGGAAGCAGCATTTAGACCCCTAACTTTCTGGCGACGCCTATGGAGTACCCCTGAGCTAGCCCCGTATAGAGAGGAACTCACTGAGCTGCTGGGGCTGAATGGGGTGGTCAATTCACAAAAAGATCCCTGTACCAAGGACAGATAGTATTATCTATCTACTCAACATGAGTGTACACTGTTTTGGAAATATTACTACAATTTGCCAGAAACAACCCCCTTTCTCTTCACAGTGAGGTGTGTTATCTCTAATGTCTTGCTGTCCACAACAAACCAATGTTTGTATCTAAAAGACCTAAAAAAGTTTCAGACCTAAAAAAGTTTCAGGGTGGCAATCAACTCAACGTGCCCAATGATGTCTGCCCTCAATCAGACAGTACATCCGCCCACAATCAAACAGATAAAGAAAATGAAAAAATGTGTGGTGGGAAGGAAGGCACCTCACGGGCGAACAACCCTCGGGGAACTTGGCAGATGTTACCAATTCTATGCCCCTTTCTCATCATCGGTTGCCATTCCAATCCCAAAAGAAATGAGTGTACAAAACATAGAAAAAGTGCAACACAAAAGCACAAGATGCGTGTAAAGAGGTGCTAGACAGAAAGCTTACATCAATAGCTCACTGATGTGACCAACATAGAAGAGTGACATAAAATCATCAGACACACTCACTATATATCTTTATTCTTCGTATTAGTGTGTACTGGTGAGTTAAAACGGCTGGTAGCCTAATAGTGCATACCACTACCTGATACCGACATGTTTCACTGCCCCAATGCTTTTGGCAGATTCATCAGGGTATTAACACTCGTTCACTGCACCGATTTTGGACACCTCTTTTTGGACACCTGAGTCAGCCCTGTCCTCTCATACCGGCTGATCAAGCCACCGTCCACTTCATTTCCTGTCGATTGATGTATCAATCGTACAGCTTCGAAACCCGGACCTTCAATCATCCCAGGAACTGAATGGGGTGGGCAAGATACCTTGGCTGAGGCATCTGAAGAACCTATGTGTGGAATTGGGATGGGAGAACCTCTGGAGGGAACCCTTAATTGCATCACAATGTATTTCTAGGAAAGTCTTGGTTGAGTCTTATAGGGAACATAGGCTGTCCACTTTATTGAGTAATGGCTCGTTCGGTCGTTTGACTAGCGACTTTTTAACATTTAAAAGTTTTTACCAGACCGAGACTATTCTGGGTAGTATCCAACCAGTGTTAGCCAAAAAATTGTTTTTACTATTCAGATATGGGGTTCTTCCCCTACGCTCCTTTGTTAAAAAATGGGGGGGCTGTGACATGATAGAATGTCCCGCCTGCGGCGAGGTGGAGGAAACCGAGGTGCACGTTCTTTTCCATTGCCACTTCTATAGGACACCCAGGCGACGCTGGTTAGTCCAAGTATGCAAGAATATGGGCACTAGACATTTTAGTGACGCGTTTAGGATACTCAAAACGGAGTTGCATCTCCCAATTGTTTATTCAGTCTCAAGCTTTTTATTTTCTATGTGGTGTATACGTATGAAGTTCTTAGAGCCTGATCCTCCTTATATTGGACCTAGTAATATCCCATTTGTCTATCTTTAGAAACAAAGGTAGTTTCCCTTATAATTAAATTGTTCATGACTGTACACACACAATTGTACTACTAGCAAAAATGCAGTTTTTTAGCCGTATTTTAATAATTTGCTTTAATTATATGTGCCTTGGGTTTTTGTTATGTTCATCAAAACTATATAAACTTATTTGCATTTGCACTTTATGATCGTTGTTTAGGCGGTAGGGCGATCTAATGTCTAAAAATTTGTATCAATGTTTTTATCTAATTTTTAATGAGGGTTTTAAAGTATTGTAATTTTATGTGTGCTTTTATGGTCGATGTACCAAAATAAATCTTTTGAATAGTCTACCTTATTTCTATTGCCATGATAAAATATAAAAAAATACAGTGATCAATTGCTGTTGGTGCAACTGGCTAGTTTAACAAATGTCGACGTTTCAACCCCAATAGGATTATAGGTAAGTGAGTCCCTTACACCGTGGTCTTCCTCGGGACAGTGGTGGTGAAAGGGGGGAAGGGATGGAACCTGGGAAAGAGATAAGAACCCATTCAGAACTGGGTTTTCACAAAGGAGAATATAAAAAGGAAAGATCAAAGGTCTAAAACAGCTACTTTACCCTGGAAGGGCCCACAGGGCCTGGGCGTTGGACAAATGGGCGCGTAGGCTGCAGTTAGACGAGCGACCCTGAGGAATGCCCCGGCGTAAGGGACTCACTGACCTACAATCCTATAGGGGTTAACAAGTCGACATTTGATATACTAGCCAGTTGCAACAACAGCGATGGATCACTGTGTTTTTTTATATTTGATCATGGCTATAGAAATAGGACATTTTCTTAATAATTGGGCCTATTTAGCCACATTGTTGTGTAAATAATATATTGTATCAATCTTCCTTCTGTAAATTCACTCCCTCATCCTCACTATATTCACAAAACACCCACCCTCCCTCTCCCCTCCTGGGGTACTGTTTTTAACACTATGTTAACAAAGGTATGAAACACTATGAGTCCAGTGTGATTAAATAACACACTGCACTAAGTACAATACGTCTTTTTCATTCTTTTTTGATAAACATTATTTCTTTCTTATGTACATGAACTAACCACTGGGACCACTGTTCCTATGTACCGAGTTCTCCAGCACGGCAGCCTGCATGGTCTTGAGAAAATCAAAAACTTACCATGCCTCAGTTACTCCAGTGTCAAAATCAGAAGGGCTTACGGCCCGAAAACCTGTGCCCCAGATGGATTGTCGATATCTGTTGCACCGTATAAAATCTAAAATTCAGGGGTTAGTAATTTATTGGATGTGACAAATACTTATTGTGACTTTCTGGGGAATAAAACACAGAAGTTGGGGGGGGCGTGGCTTAGCGCCCAAGACGAATGGACGCATTGGGGTGAAGCTCCGTCTTCACCGGAGATTTTTGGCGGTTCCAGCCCTCGTTTTTCGACATGCTCCGCAGCAAACGACTCCGGAACACTCCGGGCATCCATGGGAACAACTGCTAACGCTGATTTCTTCTTCCTCGCCCAGCAGCTCCAGTTTTGCTCCGGTCGCGGCTCTGCTATAGTCGCGACCGCCATTTTGATTCTCCAGACGGCGCTCGCCTGAGGAGCGCGTCTGCTACGCAAATTGCCTCCTGCAGTGGGCGCATTTTCGAAAATGAAATAAACCTGCAGGGAATGAAGGCGACCCATAATAATTTCTACAGGTGACTTTATTTTACTATTGGAATCGTCTTTTTCCTTTTTATTTGAATTATAGCTCTCTCCTCAGCTTTGGAGGCCATTTTAGGCTTTCTACTGCATCAGCCTGTGTACTGCCTCCAATTTCAACTTGCTTTTGCTCAGCCTTCGCACGCCTGTTTCCCAATTCTATCTGGCTCACCTTGGATTTCATTCTACCTTCTCCTACTATTTACTCTGCTGGTTTTTCCTGCCACTTGTAGTGCCCATCTGGTTTACACATTACTGGGGATTATCTTTACTTATTGCTTCCATGGCGGAGGGTCCTGGCAAAACCTCTAAACGCAACTTTGTCAAGAACTCGAAACTATTTACTGCGTTGGCTCAATTAGAAGCCTCTGCAGGTTCCTCTAGTTGCGAACAATCTCTCACCATGGATGCTCTTCCTCAACCAGGTGCGAAAACCACTCCTAAGAGATTGAAACATAACCCTCCGTCGCCCCCAAAGTCACCGTCAGCCATTTCCATCGAGCTTCTCCTTGAAGAAATACGAGCACTGCGTCCCTTTATGGAGGAGACAAATTCAAAGCTGCAAACTCTAACTGACAACTGGTCATTAATGGATACCAGGGTCTCCATGGTGGAAAAGTCTGTGTCATCTCTTCAGGAAGCCGCTACCAAGACGGTCCACATGGATGCGCGACTTTCAACCCTCCAGAAGCAGGTGGAGGACCTTGAAAATAGGAATAGACGCAACAACCTACGTCTTTACGGCCTGAAGGAAGGTTGCGAGGGGAATGATGCCATTGCCTTTTTTAAGTCCTTCTTACCCAAGCTCTTGCATCTTCCTGAAGGCACCTCTCTTAACATACAACGCGCACACAGGCTTGGTCGTGCTCCTTCCATTACTTCCTCTGAGATGAAACCTAGAGGTGTAATAATGTACTTTCTCGAATATACTGATCTGCTGAAGGTTCTTTTTGTGGCTAAAGCTATACCTCATCTTAAATGGTTGGATTCCACCTTGTTTTTTTGCCCAGGATTACGCTACTGCTTCCCGTCGCAAAGCATTCCTTGATATGAGAGCAGAATTACGTTCCATTGGGGCCAGATATGGACTTTTTCCCCCTTGTTTATTCAAAGTCACGCATAACAACAAGACCATAATTTTTGAAGATCCTCTTCGGCTCTGCAGTTTCCTGAATTCCTGTGGTCCAGCTGACATGGAATTCTCTGGGCCCTCCTCTTCATTTCCACCTTGACTCTGTTACTAATATTTCTTGATTATCCGGATATTCATGGTTCTCTGTTGCTTCCATGACTTTGTGTTCTTTTTTCCACAGGTTCCTTAGCTTTTGCATAATTTACCCGTTATTCGCCCATGCTGGCTTATTACTTGTTCTTCGAATATTTAATCGTACGTTTTCCCCTGCTATTCAGTCGTTTGCATGTTCCTAATCTCATTGTTTTTCTTTTTTCTCACAGATTATTTCCCTGTGTTCCGTCATAGCTCTCCAGTGGGACGTCCCGTGGCCCCGTCTGCTTGTCCTCCGTTGGTTGGCCTTTCCTCCCTCCTCTCGTCTCCATTCCTCCCCTTCTGTTACCTGCCCTTTGAACATACCCACCCCCCATCATTTCTTGTAAGTACTGCCCTTCGTTTTCCTTTTCTATTGCTGACATAATCCCTATTGTTCCGCATGTTTTCGTCTTGATTGTTTCCTTGTTCTTGCTGGTTCTTATGAGGTCACTATTTCTTGGATTGCTCTTGATCTGCTCTTTATTCTTCCTACCAGTTTCTCCCATTGTCAGTCACCTGTTTCTCTCTTTTTTTGGCTTTTTTCTGCATTTTTCTTCTACTTCTTCTCTTCTCCCTTCTTCTTTAAATTGTTATATCCTAGCCCTCTTCTTTTTAACTCCCTGCTTTTCTTCTCTAATACCTTTCTCTACTACCTTTTTCCTATTTTTTATCTTCTTGGCATCTCCATTTTTCTGGTATTTTCTCATCCCTCACATTCTTTTTCTGTCTTCTCTTACCATTTTACTTCAGGCACCTATTCTATTTCCTTTGCATCCCTTTTCATGTTATTTCTTCACAGTATCTTTCACTTACCTTATATCGATTTCTTTCTCCACTGCTTTCTCTCTCGCCCACTTTCATATTATTTTCCTACTACGATTTTTTTCTCTTCTCACAAACTTTTTCTTCCTCATGCCACTCCCTATTAGTGTTTTTCTGGCTATTTTCTTTTCTGTACTTTCTTATTTCTCTTTCTTTTCTAGTTTCTCCCTTTTCGAATTTTATGAGGCTTTCTTCTATTTCCTGTCTACATTCTCCCTTTTTGCTCGTTCTTGTTGTCAGTGCGCATTGTTTCTTGGAACGTTAAAGGTTTAAATTCGCCCATAAAGAGGCAAAAGATACTTTCCCATTTTCCCCCAAGGTGGTTGGAAGGGTGATCATAAACCGTACAGAAGCATGGCTTGTGGATAAGGGTATTTTGTCCCATTTCCAGGCCGGGTTTAGAAGCAACATAGGTGCAATAGACCAGGTATTTAGATTCTGTGCAGTCTGTTGGAAGTCAGTGTTAATTACTAAGGGTAGTCTATACCTGGCTTTCATAGACTTGAAGACAGCATTTGATGTGATTCCACGGAATAAGCTCTGGTCGGTCCTATCCGATATGGGTTTTCCTAGTTACCTTCTACAATTCATTATTAAACTCCATGAGGGGAATTATGCCAGGATCCTTTGGGGATCCCAGGGCCAATTGACAGAGAAGATCCCGGTAAATAGGGGAGTGAGGCAAGGGTGTGTGATGGCCCCAACCTTGTTCTCCCTCTTTATTAATGGGGTTGTAGCCCATTTGAGGGAGGATCCTGCTGATGCCCCCGTCCTTGTAGGAGAGAAAACACCCACTCTCCTCTTTGCCGACGATACTCTTCTCATGTCAAAATCCCCAATGGGGTTGCAAAAACTACTCGATCGTTTTTGCAGTTTCTCTACAGACAGGGGGTTGTCAATAAACACTTCCAAAACAAAGCTGATGGTGTTAACTAATAAAAAGAAACATAGGAAGGTAAACCTCAGGCTGAATGACACCCCGCTGGAGGTGGTAGAGGAATTTGATTACCTTGGGGTAAGACTTTGTAATAACCTGAGCTGGTCTGCCCATATCGCCAAAATGGTTTTAAATCTCAAAAGGGTTGCAGGAGTAATTCTTAAGAACCAGCGCCGATCTTTCAGTAGACCCATAGCCCCCACCCTGGCAATTTATGAAGGGAAAGCATTAGCAGCGGCAGTTTATGGTTCAGAACTTTGGGGGGCGGAAAATACAAAAGCCTTAGCTGTGGCCGAAAATAAGTTTATTAGAGATTTGGTCTCGCTACCCTTATCGTCCCCACTGAAACCCCTTTTTCTTGACATGGGCAAAAAATCGGTTGTTGATCTAGTGCAAATTCGCCCCTTGCTATTCTGGGTTCGTCTTAGAAGGACCCCAGAACTTTTTAACTATGCTCAGGTTTTGGATGAGCTGATCAGTTTGAACGTAGCAAACAAAATTAAATGGCTCAACAATTTAAAGAGGCTTGTAAAATCTATAGGTCTGGAGGAGAGTTGGATTTCGCAATTACCACCCCCAAAAGCAATTGTCAAAAAACTTTATTGGGATTGGGTTGTTGCTAAAGAACACAGGAATCCTAACTGGGGTCATCTAACTAGTACTTTCCTTGATCACAAGCCCCTTAGGAAGTTAGAGCCCTTCTTGGATTTTATCCAGGTCCCTCGCGATAGAACATTGTTTCTGAAACTCAGATATGGGATTCTACCCCTTAACACATTCAAAGTAGGTTGGAAGGGATACAGAGGAACAGAGTGCAAATGCCCAGGTTGTCCCTGTCCAAAAGAATCCTTGGGCCATTTCCTATTTGCATGTGTAGCCTACAAAATACCTAGAGGAAGGTGGTTGAAACCTGTCTGTAGGAACTTAGGGGTGAGGGATCATAGATTAGCTATGCGTATTTTTTTAACAGATGTCTCTTCAATGTACATGGTCTGTGGGGTGGCTAAATATGTAGCGAATGCTTGGCTCATTAGGTCAAAACTCGTACCCATTGTCTGAATTGTTTTATGTACAGTTTATTATGGATTTATTATGGTTATTGTATACGTACTTTTATGAAATTTTGTTTCGAATAAAGTATTTCTAAATAAAATAAATAACTTTCCCATTTAGCTAAATTCAATGTAGACATTGCCTTTTTACAAGAAACCCATTTATCTGACAGTGAGGCTGCTAAGCTCCAAAGAGGTTGGGTGGGAAAGGTTTTTTCAGCTCCTGGTGATGGCAAAAGAAATGGTATTGTTTTGTTAATTCGGAAATCTTTTACTCACTCAGTGTTGCACTCTGACTCTGACCCTGATGGTAGATGGTTATTTGTCAAACTTTCCTCTAAAGGTGTCCCCTTTTCTCTGCTCAATGTCTATGCCCCTGCAGGTGGGAGTCCCGTTTTCTGGAGTGCGTTTGCCTCTCGTATTACTGATTGTATTGATGATAATTTCATTTTAGCAGGCGATTGTAACCTACCATTTGACCCCTTTTTGGATAGACATTCCAAATCTCTTTTTGTTCCTAATAAATCCCACAAGCTTTTTACACACGCCATCTCCCAACATAAATTAATTAATGCCTGGCGATTATGTCACCCAACCGATAAAGAATTTACGTTCTATTCCCCGGTCCATCATTCTCAATCCTGCATTGATTATATGTTTCTCTCCCGCCATCTCTCCCAATCCCTCACCCAAGCCGAGATTGGCCCCATTGTATTCTCTGATCACGCCCCAGTCCTCACCAACATTGACTTTTTACCCAAATCCATTGGTCCTAAAAGATGGCGATTTAACAACACCCTTCTTCTTGATCCTAAATTTACTGCCACCTTTACTGAGTTTACTACTGAATTTTTTGTTATTAACGATACCCCCTTCTTACCCACTCACACTGTATGGGACGCTTACAAAGCTGCAGCCAGAGACTTTATCCTCAGACATGTTGCGGCAAAGCGTAAACTTGCTCGTCAGCGTACCAATGATCTTTTATCTCAGATCAAAACCCTAGAGCATTCCTTTTATACCTCCCATACCCAGGAAAGTTTGACAGCTCTTGTTAATGCGAAAATGAACTATAACAAACAGTCTACTGATGATGCTTCACTGTACCTCTTGAAATCCAGTTCGAAATTTTATGGTGGGAAAAATAAGGCGGGGAAAGTACTTGCTAATTATTTGAAAGTCAAACAAAACAAATCGAATATTGAGTCTGTTTTTGATGTTAATTCAATGTTGCAACATAAAGATGCTGATATCCTGGAGGTATTTTCTCGCTTCTATTCTACACTTTACTCTTCCGGCACTCAACCTTCTGATCACTCTATTTCCACTTTCTTTTCCAGCATACACCCTCCTCCCAACTTTCCTGTTGACCTCGCCTCCCTTGAAACTCCCCTTACTATTCGCGAACTACATACTGCACTTCACTCACTTAAGAAAGACAAGGCCCCCGGACCTGATGGCTTTACCGTCAAATTTTATCAACACTTCGCCACTCTTTTATTGCCCAAACTACTTCGTCTTCTTGATTCCTTCAAGACCAGTGGTGCTTCCTTGGGCACTTTTTCAGATGCTTATATCTGTGTTATCCCAAAGGAGGGCAAAGATCCCCAACATTGCAAGAATTACAGACCAATCTCACTTGTCAACATTGACTATAAAATATACGCTAAATCTTTAGCCATCAGATTGGATCCTTTCCTCCCAGATCTCCTTGGCCCTGAACAATCAGGATTTGTTAAAGGCCGCTTCATTTCCGATAACACCAGACTCCTCTTTAATGTTCTGTCTAAGTCGTCACGCTTTACTGGCTCCCTAGCCGCAATCGCCTTAGATGCCGAGAAGGCATTCGACAGGGTAGAATGGCCATTCCTCTTCTCCGCATTAAAATGGTTTGGGTTTGGCCCTAATTTTATTTCCCTCATCTCCTTTCTTTATGCAAATCCTAGAGCAGCGGTCTGTGCCAATGGTCTCATTTCCTCATTTTTTGGCCTTGGCAGAGGCGTTCGACAAGGTTGTCCTCTCTCCCCTTTTCTCTTTAATCTTGCCCTAGAACCTTTTTTATCTAAGTTACGCCAAAACCCAAACATTCATGGCTTCCCTCTTGCTCACTCGCAAATTAAATTAGCTGCCTACACAGATGATATCTTACTTTTCATTTTGAATCCATCTGTATCCATCCCAGCTTTCCTTGCCGAAGTTCATACATACTCCCATCTTTCTGGATATAAACTGAACAGCGATAAATGCGAAATCCTACCTCTCACCAAATTCACCTTTAAACCTGATTTTGCTGCATCTAATTTCAAATGGAGTCCATCCCATATAAAATACCTGGGTTTGCACATTAATCCTTCTGTTTCAGATACTATCTCGTTATGCCTTACTAAATGCACTCAGAAGCTGGCTGACCTCACCTCTAGATGGCATCCCCTGTATCTTTCCTGGTGGGGCTGTCTCGACACCATTAAGATGATGCTGTCCCCAATCGTCCTCTATACCATTTCTAATATACCGGTTTCCATCCCTGCCAAATTTTTTGCTAAAATTAATTCCACCTTATCCTCATTTCTTTGGTCTGGAAAGAAGCCGCGCATGTCCTTATCTCGCCTACGCCTCCCCAAATCCGAAGGCGGAGTTAATTTCCCAAATTTTCCCGCGTATCATAAAGGTTTTCTCCTGAAACAAGCTGCCATTTGGCTTAAAGATCCTCTTGACCCTCTTCCTCTTTGGGCTGAACTTGAAAGCCTTTCTCTTTCTCCCTTTTCCTTTGCTGAGTATCTATCCTTTTCCCGCAAACCCCAATTTCTCTCCACTCCAATTCACAAATATACTGCGAAACTACTTTTAGCCTCTGCTCCTGCTCCTCCCTCCTCTATTACAGAACTTCTCGCCACCACGATCTGGTACAATAACAGCATTCTTATCAAATTGAAACCCTTTTATTGGAAAACTTGGAGGCAGAGAGGTTTAATCTGGGTCTCCCAACTTTTCACTGGTTCTGTCTTCACACCTTTTCCAGTTCTTAGTCGACTCTTCTCTCTCCCTTCCTCCTTTATCCACAAATACATCCTACTCAAGAATGCAGTTATGTCTGCATATGACTCCCTTTCTCATTCTAACTCGCCCGCGATTTCTACTACTCCCTTTTCTTCTCTACACACCCAATTGCGCCCTAACTCATCAGCGTCCTCCATATATCATTCCTTTCACAACCCTCCATCACCTAGGCCTAAAACCACAGTTGAAGAGCAATGGGAATCTGATCTCGCTGTATCCTGGCCCACATCCATGTCGGATAGAATATGGACTAAGCTTTGCAAGTCCTCCAGGGCTGCCTCTCTCACACAAACACTATTTTTCCTTTATAATAGACTTCTTTATACGCCATCTCTCCTTCACAAACGATTCCCTTTGACTTCGGATCTCTGCTGGTCTTGCTCCGCCCCTAACGCCACACTTTTTCATATGCTTTTCATGTGTCCTCTCACACACGCATTCTGGACTAAAGTCTGGAATCAAATCAACTCTATCTTCCAGACCTCTATCCCCTTTTCTATCACTGACATTTTCCTTGGATCACTTTCCTCTTCCTGGATTGATGTTGAAGCAAATGTTCATATTATTGATTTGTTATTAGCCGTTGCGTTCCAGCAAATTACTGTTAACTGGAAAGACTCCAAGGGTATTACTTTTAAAGCCTGGTGGTTCAATGTATGCCATAATCACAGACTGGATACTGCCTTTGTTTATCCCATTACCCTAGCCCCGAAAAGACTTATGGCTCCCCGTCACCCTCTACCTGGATGTTTGTGCCAAACGATCCTTTCATTTACCCCCAATTCAGCAAGAAGTTTCGAAACCCCCTTGAATAACCTTTTGTTCCTTCTTCCTCTTGAGTATTTAATTTTCTGCATATTTGTGCATTGTTTCCCATGTTATATAGCCTCATTGATTGTAATCTTTAAATTTTTAGCCTAATCTTCGTTTTATTTTCCTTTTTCTTTTTCCCCTCTTCCCTACTTTATCTCATGATACTTTTTATGATGTCCTAATTTCTTATCCATATTATTGATGCTGTATTCACTTTGTTTTTTGTAATATCAATATGTTCATTTCAATAAACTTCTAATTGAACTAAAAAAAACACAGAAGTTGGTTTTTATTGTATCAAAATCTGCATTTCCAAATAATTATGGGCATTTTCACTATAAAATTTCGGCAGGGTTAACCTGCTAAAACGTAAACATAGTTTGCGAATTTTAAACATAGAGTGCAAACTTTACTGTACCCATGAAATGCTTGCGAGTGCAACAATCCAAGGTTTGCCCTGGGATGGGCAATTTGAGACACTCTTATTCTGGCCATAACAAACAGGTTGTCTGATAGCTATATTTGAAAGGCTGACGGGGAAACTTTCAACGAATTTTCTCCTGATGGAAAGTCCCCAGCATCCCCAACTACCCCAAAGTAACGAATGTAAATGTCATTAGCACACGAAATATTTGCAAATATTGCATTCCGTCTACCTTGCCGATCCCTCTAACCGACTTTACAATTTGATATTCCATTCAAGCCAAGGTAAGCAAAACCTTGTCTTTTCATGTCTCCTTGAAACGGCAAGATTGCTTACTTCCCAGTGAATTGGCACCGTACCCCTATAATTTCCAGTGTGTGTATGCCGCAGCTCTCCGCATATGGTGTTTTCTTCTCTCCGTGGGCCATGTACCGGATTAACCCCCCACCTGCTGTAAAAATACACTGAACTGAAATTCCACTCGCTTATACTTTTAATCTCCCTGTCTTCATATGAATGAATTGCCTAGGCATGGGAATTGTTGTTGTTGCAAAAGACAGGTATGTGTGCGAACCGCAATACCACACCTGCACCCAGCAGGCGCTAACAACAAAACAGGGAAGCAGCTGCACCCCCTGCTCCCCTAAATCAGGACCCAAGCAGGCAGCACACGCGTGTGCCCCCTCCTGCATGCGTTTGCCCTTGACAGGGGGCGGAGGCGAGCAGGCAGTCCCAGCAGCAGGTCCTGCAGACAGTGCTGCAGCGGCAGGCTGGGGCTGGCATCGGCGCTGCGTGTGTGCGTGTGCGGGAGTAGTGTGGCTGCAGCCCGAGGATTGGGTCGCCGTGCCTGCGCTCCGAAGCTGTTGATGGCTGGATGCAGAGGCTGCAGGTCGGAGCACTGAGCTGCTGCTGCTCCCAGAGCCTGCTGGGTGGCTCGACGGTCTGAGGAGAACTGGAGACGAGGGCGAGCGTGTGGAAGAGGCGGATTTCGGAGGAGGAGGAGGGAGGAAAAAAAAGAGCCCGTGCAGAATTTGGTTTCTGTTGGAGGTGTGCGCGAAGCCACCTCCTTAGCCTCCCAACCCTTTTTTTGGAAGTAGTGGAATTTTGTCGCAAACAGAAAGATGAAAACAGCCGAAGTTCTCAGGGAGAAAGTGGTGTAGTGAAGCTCCTCGGACGTGCTGGTAATGCTCTTTTCAGTACTTATCTGCGTTTTATAGGCTGTACTGATTTGACTTCGCCTAACGCCCGCACAAGAACTAATATATGTATCTTGGTCTTTTCTGTTATTGTTAAATATGTGAATGGCATACCTGCAGTTAAGTCACCGAGCGTATTTGCCTCCCGTTCTTTTCATTATTTCAGTGTCTTGACGTTTTACATAAAGTAGCCGCGTGCTTCTTTTGAAAGACCTCGTAGGTAGTACTTTGAGAGTGACGGGGTGGGAAGCGCAGGTAAAGTGCTTTGCTTTGTCTGTGTCGAATTGATGTCTAGGCTCAATACACAATTGGAGTGACAATTGCGTGAAACCTGTACGTGCCCCCCTCTGACCTGGTGGGCAGGTTTGTAGGGGGGGGGGGGGGTGCTAATTCACCACAGTGTTTTGACAGCAGATGAGTGATTGCCGGGTGTGCGTGGTGCTAGTGGCCAGGCAGAGGAGGGAGTAGTCGTCTCCCAGGTGCTTTAGATGCAGAATTAATGGGCTGTGCTCGGCACCTGCGGGGGTTGGTCAGGGTCATGAAGGGGGAGGGAGTGCACCGTCCCCCGGTCTTTTGATAGCTGATGATGACTGAAGGAAGGGGCCGTGTTCGGCTCCGGTGGGAGCGGCTTCCCCTCCCCAGAGGCAGCGATAATGCCCAGCACTCTCTGGACAGATAATAAAGCCGCGAGTGCTCTAATGCCCCTCTCGCTGTCATGTCCTCGGTGATTGAGCTGTTGCTAAATTGCATGTTATAATACATTTTGGAGCAGCCCGAGATTGGTGGCTGGCGTGGCATGTTCTCTAATTGCTAAGACAATGCACACAGCATTGGCCCACCCCGTTCCCCGGGGGCCCGGCTCAGATTTTCGCATGGGATTGGCAGGTTGATGGGGATGTTTTCCTTTCCTTCTATCTCTCTGCCTGCTCATGAAAGCTGGTCAGGGAAATCGCAGTACGCTGCGTGAATTCAAAGTGAGTGGCAGCTGATAAACCTTTGCAGCCAGCGCTCCAGTCTGTGGACGCTGGTGCCAGTGGATGCACCTCCCCAAACACATAGCTGTCTTGTGGCTCCCACGGCATCTTTAGCCAGGCACAGCTTTTTAGGCAACACGTTGCATTCTGGGACGTGTATTTTTGCATATGTGTGTGTGTGTGTGTGTATATATATATATATATAATGTATTATATATATATTATGGGATCAGAGCTGTAATTGAATCTTTAAATATGCTGACTGCTGACAAGCTTGAGATGGTTAGAAGTTATACAACTGCCTCTGGGATATTTAGCAGTAGCATTAAAGTGACCTTCCGTTTTCACTGCCTTTCCCCCTCTGTAGCTGTCGGTTCTGCTATACTTGGTTAAACATGAATACCATTTAGTAGTGTTATGCTATTCAGCACAAACTGTTAACTTTTTACACTTAAGTGTTAAATATATATATATATATATATATATATATATATATATATATATATATATATATATATATATATATATATATATATATATAATTAGCTGGATGGAACTACATTTATCTCACTTAGAATGATGAACGCCTCAGAACAAATTCCCTGCCATTTCGACCTTTGCCTTTGCCTTTCGTCTAGGCACTTTGCTCAATTTCTCTTTCGAATACCGTTTCTGAATTCGAGTGTTTTGTAAATGGGCAAAGGTTACTTTTTTGTCCCTAGCATCAGTAGAGGACACCAGATGTCTGATCCCAACACCTGCAAACTGCAAAGGAATTGTGAAGGAGAATAGAAGTGACATTTTTTTAAACGCTTCTTATTCAGACTATTATGCAAATGGGTTTTGTGACACGGATCTCTTCCAAATGTTTCTCCTTTATAACTACCTTACGCACAACAAACTGCACTAGGAATTTGGAAGGCAAGGCAGCCAAGGTAAATATGAAGGCAACATAAACCGGCGAATTGATCGAGAAACAGTCGGCATGGTGATAGTTTTTCTGTCTTCACCCCTATCAGTCATGTACAGGACTTTGTCTCTCGGATGTCTTTTAAACGCCACATCGGTGCTCCTGTTGCTTTAAGAGTGAAACACCATATAAGGTTAATACGATGACGAGGATGTCGGAATGACCCAGCGGTTTGCATGTTGGCCCTAATCATATTCTATATGCTACTCATGTAGTTTTACAATGTGAGACTGACCCACCCCCACCTTCTAGGAGTAACAGCATCACGTGCGCAGAGTTAAACGATGCGCAAGCCATCCTGGGCTTTGCTGCAGCGTGCCTGCCTCCCATGGCCGGTTTCTGGGTCAATACAAGTAGTGGAGGGTCAATAAGATGACAAATTGGTTGCTGAGAGCAAGTCAATTCGCTTTACGGGTTTGAAATGTCCGTTAAGGGAGCGAACATCGATTAAGGCAAAGACGTACAATGTTGCCCACCCGCGGCGATGCCAGACAGGGGGCCCGGCGGCATGTCTTTAGGCTGCTCTTACACCGGCCCTACTGAGCTGAATACGATATTAAAATAGTGATAGGGGAAGGTGGGCAGTAAGAATTCACACATGCAACATTTCATATTTTCAAGAGCGAAGAGGAAACTCTGGATTCATACGTCCACGGGGGAGGCGCGTGTGAATTGAAGGCCACAGGTTTTCACCCAGGCCGGCCCACTTACTTGTGGTAGGTCATTCTATTGGGCACCGTTCGATTATAAAACCACGTGTTATCCGTACCAGCAGATCGTTCACTGTCATGTGCCCTATAAGTGTACCAGATATTATAAAATTCTAGTGCCAGTGTTTTTTAATCGTGGATTTGGCCAACCCTTGCACTTTGCACTACTGTATAAATGCACAGCCCCATAACTATTTATTACATTATATTAACGTGAGCCAGCATTTTCAAAACAAGTCTAATTAAAATGCTGTTCTGAATTGCACGTTAAGCGTGCCAGTGCTGTTGGCACTGATCCCTCATGCAGGATCATATGCCACATGCAATTTGTCTCGTGAGTGGATTCCAGATTCTTTCAAAAGGCAATTCACAGTTGAGTCAGGTAGGATGAGCCCTTCCTTAGTTGACTGCAGTTAATCAAATATTCATTCATGCTTTCTGCATACTGACACCCAACTGTGGTTGCAGAGTCAGCCATGGCTGTTGAATGGCAGGGTTGAAGAGGTCATTTGTTCTTTTACTAAGCAATGCTATTATGTAGTGCCAAGCCATACTCTGAAATGTTTTGGCTGCCAGTTGTATATATTTTACTATTGTTTTTAATCTGTGAAAAATTAACACTAGCAGGTTGGTTGCAAGATTGATTTGATCATGTCACAT
Source organism: Lissotriton vulgaris (assembly GCF_964263255.1). Lineage (NCBI taxonomy): Eukaryota > Metazoa > Chordata > Amphibia > Caudata > Salamandridae > Lissotriton > Lissotriton vulgaris. The sequence goes on from NC_141695.1 coordinate 991,264,878, forward strand.
TTTTGATATATAAGCATTAAAAAATATGCCAATCGATACCAGTCCCTACAGCAAATTCATTTACAGTAGACCAGAGTTTAGATCAATTTATTTGTAATTTTCACCTACAGTGAAATGTCTAGTAATCACACATGCTACACTTGTTAACGCTTGGGGCCTTATTCCAGATATTCTGGTAATGATGTAGATACAAAAATATCTGGCACGTGAGTTTCAATTCTGCTCTATGACTAACATGACTGTAAATCAATGTGAACCATGCATGTAATGCCACATTAACCACATTGGTCAAGTAAAACCGTGAGCAGAATTCTGGTGTCCCCAACATGTATTTTCCTATGTGGGAATGTCTGCGGGAATGGAGGAGTAAACATTTTTCTCAGGAGGGTTCAGAAATGTTTATATACGCTTCTATTTACATTAAAAATAAGTTTGAAAGATACTTGGAAGAGCTGAGTTTTATTTATATTATACAAATATACTAAAGTTATCAAAGTGGGTTCAATCAATCAACCAATCCGGATTTGTAAAGCAGGACTTATCACCCCTTGGGGTATCCAGGCGCTAAGGTTCGGGTTGGTTTCAGTTATGCAATACAGGTTTTGCAGTCCATAACGAGTTTGTTTATGAAGTCTGTATTTCTTCAAAATCTAAGTGGTAATTACAACCTACATTTTAATGCAAGATATCTGTAAATGTTAAGTGTCACGTGCGTTGTTTATTTAGAGAGAGTCAACGTTGCTCCTTAGTGTGCGGTTGCGGTAGTGGTCTGATAACTTTTCTGACATTTTGTAAGTGGATCTGATAAGTATGTAATGCAGTTTTTTTATGTGCTGACTTAATTATGTGTGGACGAGGATTACTGAATTCTAGGAGCAAACCTTTGTTTTGCTGCCGTTCTCCATTTTCTGTTTCTTGTCTGGGGGTTGGGGACACCACATCATCAAGTTGCATCCTATATGTGTATCCTACTAACCTGGACTATGAGCTGGCACGCGGAAAGCGGAGAATATTCCTACATCAGCATGGAAAGTCTAAGATGTCTTCTAGTGAGGGTGAGATGTCAGGGTGAAGGGAAGAGTTAAAGGTGGAAGAGGAAAAGTATTCTGCCACTGAACTGGTTTTCGTTATTTAGATGTGCTGCTTTTAACAAACATTCAAGTGAACCTTGTATCTTGAAGTATCTGCATGCTATTTGACTCCTGGATGGCCTCCATAGATGTTCACGCAACACTAGGGTCTGATGCAAGGGCTCATTGTGAGAGTAAGGAACTGATGATAATAATTTCCTACCTGTGTTTGAGAACGTATTTTTAATTTGAGAGTGAGAGAGGCCTCTCTACAATAAAGAAGAAATAAGGAGTAGGCTGTTTCTTCCTAGATGAGCTGTATTGAGAGTGAGTGGATAAGGAGACTGAATCAGAAATAGGATGTCCTAAAATATTATTATTATTGATGATACAGGCCAAAGATGTTTATGGAGGAAAACTAGTAGCACAATGCTTCTCCCCGCCAATATCCATCAGTCCTTTTACATGAAGGAAGTGGTCCACAGAATCCTCATAGGATTTTATACCATTGACACATTACCTGGCCATAGTTATCTTTAGTTGGGAGACAGTAGCTGCACCAAAATACCAATAGTGCATTTCATGCCATGTTTCTGGACCAACCGTGGAAAGGAGGTAGATGTCTAGGCATCTTCTCCTATGGTTGTTAAGCAGCAGTTGTAGGACTGTTAGTGCGGGTCAGTGACTGACTGAGGGACAACATTGCAAGATAACAACGCCTCTAAGACAACAACACATTTTTTTATTTTTCAGACTAAAAGGCCTGCTTCTCTATTGTAATAATTTATTTCCCATCGTCATCTTCCAGGTACCTGCAGGTAACATAGGTTAGGAGCAGAAAGATATACCTGGTTCCTTAAATATGGCATTGTATCACCATTCTTATATTCTCCCCGAAATAGTTTAAAACCCTTTCTCCCACTTAATATATGCATATCTGATGGGATGCGACTTAGGCATTTTCTGAAGAACCATCAATTGTGTAAACCAGGTATTATAAGCCCTAAGAATATTACAACAGGAGCTCATATTGGACTTCGCCCCCCTCTCCTTGATTTTCTGGAGGAGATGGTTCTGTGAGTGTCAGTAAATTGAACCTGCCGGTTCAGGGGCTTCAGACATTGATTGTAAAGATGGCAATGAGCCCATGCCAGTGGAATACCTGGGTGTGTGAGTTGTGCCACCCACATACCCAAAGAGCCCCAGACATGCTGTCCTCTACAGATTTTCTCTTATTTGAATATTTGATTTCCTCATTGTCTCCTCTGAAGTGTTGCCAGGGTAGGGTGGAGGATGTATGCCTAAGCACAGACCTCCAGGTTTGTTTTGGATACATTCTACGCCTACCCAAACCCCAAAAAATATTGCTTCTGCAATGTCTATCAGTTTGTAATAAATGACAGCTACATATGGCTTAGTATGCCTTCCACCATGAAGCACACACCAACGTCTGTTTCTTTTTGCTAAACACTGTATTAGTCCAAAATAAAAATGAAAACAGTACATGGTTTCAAAAAGTTTCTTGGACTAACTCAAAATACCATACTTAAGTGATGCACTGCGATTAGCATTCAAGGTTCCACGGCAATTACATTAAAAGAATAGCACGAATGCATTCAGAACCTGAAACAAAGAGGGTGTTCTAAACACAGAAGAAAACATTTTGGCGTAGAAAAGACTACAAGTAATGTAACAGAAGATCAATAGTGAACGTAGCAGTTCTAGATTTACATACCTCAAGGCAACCCATGCGACTCGAAAACAATATGTTCTATATACTGAGAGTTAACTAATGCGACATAAGAAGATATGTGTTCAGAAGGAAATTACAAACACTGCAAGAAGCTTATCTATTCTTTGAAAATTAGGCACACAGTTAAAGCCTTTACATATTGAGGCAGAAATGTATGAAAAAGGGATTTTCTCATCAAAATGGAATTAATCACATGTCTATGACAAGCCGGGGTCTATGAGTGTTGTACAAAGGACCTCATACACTCTAACTCGTGGGTAGAGGTATATCTTGGTGCTCCGCTAGAAGAAGTTAGGTGGTTGGTTTTATCATTGGGTCCTTTCCACCTGAGTTTCCATTTCTCCAGGCAGTAAACCTTCCTCCAGCTGGAGGGAGACCATCTGGTTCTGTGATGGTCGTAATTTGTTTGTTTTTGGCAAACAAAAGTGAAATATTAAAAATACCTCCTTCCTGTACACTTTGTTTAATTTGTCAGGAAGGGGTAAGGTTAAAAACAGTGTGTGGTGCTCTGGTGGATGTGTGAGTGGTCCACCACACCTAGATAGTGATTTTTTCAATGGTCAACATGCTTCAGTCCATTGATGTCTCTAAAGATTGGTGGACTTTCATCAGGACTGTAGTCATTAGCGATCATAGGTGGATCGCTCTAACAGTTGGATACGTTAATGTCACTTACCCATCTTCATCATTGCTTCAATTAATAGACAAAATTATCGCTTATAGTACTGTCTCTAGCTCATTTGGAGTTTTGTTAATGCTAAATCGGGTGCTACAGGAGTTGTCATTGGTGCTACTTGCACTTCCTTGCTGCTGCTTCTTAGCGTGACCCGGAAGCAGTCCAATAAAAAAGTATTGCCAGGGCTTGTGATAACCTCAAAGTGAGTGGGGTGTTATGTTAGTATGAATTTGTAGAGCGCACGTTCACCCCAGGGTTTCTTGGTGCTGTGTGCCGCTGGGGAACCCGTCCTGGCTTTCCCTGTGAGATGGTCCCTATTGGGCATCCCCAAGGTGAAGCCAGGCTTCCCCGGCAGCGAGGGGGCCGTTGTGGAGATTAAGCAAGCTATTGCCCAGAGTTGCAGCGTGGGACCCATGGTTAGAGAGGCACAAAGGCGAGATTTATCGAGCCCACTGACACATTGGTTCCGTACCCTGCCGCGTCGGGAATTGAACCCTGGTCCCTGGCTGACCTCTGCTTCTGGGTCTGCCACCTCTAACCGGTGAGCCACACTTCTCTTGTTAGATGCTGCAATGGGATACATTTCTTAAGAGTAATATCGGGGGTAGGGGAGTAATAGACTCAGATGTTTTAACAAAACAGAAACAAATGTATATGCCTGCACCATTATTCATCAGAGTTCTTGTTTCTGCATTTGATAAAATTAAAGAAGAGTGTAAAAGGCACTTATCCGATTTTATGGCACACAATAATAAAATGTATGTAACATGCCCCCCTCCCATTTTTTGTCTTTTGTAGTCCACCACAAATTCTGCAAACATAATTTCAAGAACACTCATCTAATTAATTGGATTATAGAAATCTCTTTTCTTCCATTGGGTTTAATCTAATTGGTACCTGGTGCCAACTGTTCTCAGGCAAAAATAGCTTTTGAGTCAGCTACACCCAGGTGCTTAAGATGATTGGCTGGAGGTGATCCTTGGATTGCTTAATAGGTTCCAATGCAGTTTTGTGTGCATGTATAAGGGGTATTAATCTAATCTGCTTCGAAGTACTTTCTCCCCATTAAAGTTGCATTGCAAAATCAGTTTCCTTGGCATTTCTCTACAAATGCAGGTGATCCTAGTCCTGTTAGATTAATTCTTGGTGGGTCTTCCTCCCATGTCCCTTTTTTACTTTTCGCTAATTCCTATAACTCTCTTAGTGTTATTCTTGGAACAATTAGACTTAGAAGTATGCCTTTCATCTAACCCCGGACGGAGACCTCTGCTCTGCCTGCAGAGTGTGCAGAGATTTGCGTCCTCTGCGTTCCGCAGAGAATGCAAATCTCTGCACACTTCGCAGTGGAGCAGAGTTGGCCAGCCCTCACCTCCACCCCCCCTACATTGACAAGTAAATCTACATTACTTACTAGTAAATTAAAACCACTTACTTGGCATGCGGCTTCCCCGGGCTGCCCTCCTCCTCGCCGTATCAGTAATCCTTGAGAAAACTACACGCGTGCCTGCGCATGCGCATTTTTCACAAGAACAGGCATGTGCGGCGCACACCATGCACAGTTTTCTCAAGGATTACTCAGATGGCGAGGAAGAGGATGAGTGCAGCCTGAGGATGCCGCATGCCAGGTAAGTGGTTTTAATTTACGAGTAAGTAATGTAGATTTGCTTGTTAATATAGGGGGGGGGGGAGGCGGGTGGCGTAGCGGTGTTTGTTCGCAACCCCATGGACCTCCGTATCGCCCCACTACGCCCATGGTTACTTTCATCTCGGCAAGTAGATATGTTCTTCAGTGTAGTGTCCTCCCCAGCCGAGTTTCCAGCTAATGACTTTGCTTCATATAACACATCTTTATTCTTCTGTGTGTAACTGCAAACTCAACATTCTAAATCTGCATTCACTTCACCACGCTCTAACGCTCATGTCACAGTTCTATGGAGTTCATCAGGAGCCACATGGGTTCTGTCATTGATAACCTGCACGTAACTACATCGCCCCCCTCTGTTAAATAAAAATGTAACTTTTTTTTTACAAATAAGTACAATTATGAGTCTTCAATGAGTCTTTGTGGCGCTCTGATCACACGTCCCGACTATATCTTTGGAAACTGGAGACAGGCATTCAAAGTGTCAATGATCTGCGTTGGAGATGTGGGAACAGCAGCTATCAAGGGGTCTAAAATTTTCTTTCAGACCTAATCTCTACATTGACATCAATGCATGAAAAGCCATTTGTCGGAAATGTGAGGAATCGCACATGATAGCCTTTCCAGGACGTTGAACAGTGACCATTTTTCCTTTGCTGGTCACAACAGGGAATGGCTTAGCATTGAAGGGAGCATCAGACTTCCATTTTGTAGGCTGAAAGACAAGCACTCTATCTCCTCTAATGATTGTAATGCCCTTGGTATGTCGGTGCTTATCTGCATAGGCTTTTATTTTTATTTTACTATCCAGGTCACTTAAACGGGTTCCTTCCTCATCACTTGATCTTCTATTGGTCCATTGAGGTAACTTGGCCGCCATGGCTCTCCCAAACATCAAGGTTGCAGGGCTTTCACCTGTGGTTGAGTGAGAAATTGAACAGTAAACTCGAAGTTTAGGATTTAAGATAGTTTTATAGTTGAGCTTTTCCAATACAGCATGTTGAACAGCTTTCTTGAGAGGACTCATGAAACGTTCGACAAGGCCATTTTCCTGTGGCTAGAGGTGTGCTCTTCTGATGCTTCACATAAGGATGACTAAGAAAGTCTCTGAATTGACAACTGCTGAAAGGTGTGCTGTTGTCAGATTTTAAGATCGCAGGAACACCCCATGTCGTGAAGATGCTGTCTAATCTCTAAATGACTCTTTAGTGGTGGATGAGTGAACGTTTGACAAAGGAAAGCAGGAGAATTCATCAACTATCACCATCAGGTGATGTCCATTGTTCAAAGGACTGAAGAATTCTATGGCAATTTTTTCCCATGCATGCTTTGGGATCTTTGGCATGTTTAAAGTGTGTTGAGTGGTTTTCAATGAACGCAGTTGCATGGATGACAGACCTTCAATTCTTTTTCAACACTCTCTCTGAGGTGGGGAAATCAGACTCAGTCTCAGAGAGCTTGCTTTGTGGCAACGAGTAACAGTTCATCTTTAACATTTTTAAACTTCTGGTATTCACTGTCATTTAAGTGTGCTGGTTTCAAGTCTGATGGACAGTAATGTCTTTCAGTTTTAAAATGTCACTCTCTTGATTTGTGACAGCGACAATTTTTTCAAAAGAAATGACAGCGGGTGTGCTTGATTTCACAAGGAAATTTATGCAGGCTTCAACTGTCTTGAAAGGGACACCATAGCACTGTAGTAGCACTCGTGAGAAGTAGTCAGCAGGGTTTTGACCCTTCCTGGATGGTGCACAATGGTGCAGTTTTATTCTTGTAATCATAAACCTCAATGTTAAATGAAAGGAGGCATCTTAGCCGTTGCATTGCCAAAGATGGTCAACAATGCTTGATGATCCGTCATAAGCGTGGAAGGATTTTCATGCAAGAATACGTGGAAATGTTCAACAGCCCACACCGCTGCTAAATTTCTTTCTTTCTCAGGTGGTGAATAAGTATGTTCAGTTTGGGACAAACGTCTTCCTGAGTAAGCCACAGCATTTGGCTGTCCGCTGTGCAAGAATTGAGCTTAACACGACTGGGCTAGCATCAACAAAAACCTCCTGTATGAAGCTTTGAATGAAAGCATGCCATTTCAGTAGTGGTCTCCATAGCTAATGGAAAGACGCTCGCATTTCATCACAACTATACCTTTTTATTTTAAAAATTTTCCCATCTGAACAACCTTTTTAGAATCATGCAGAGAGTAACTGAGTTAAATGCCCTGATATTTCTACAGAGAAAGTACAAGTGCGTGCCTTTTGTCAGTTTTCGCAAAGAATGCAAAAATATGAAAATTAAGTTAATACTTTACAATTATATACTTTTTTTCCAAGAATCTTTGGGAACTAATGGCAATGTAATTCCGTACATAATCCTTTACTGCTTTTTAGTCAACGCATAAGTACTGCCTATAACAAATTGAAATTGTATTTGCATATTTATCTATTAAACACATTTCATAAAAGAAAATATTAAATGGAAATTCGTGTATTAAACCCTAACTTAACATAGTCCCACTGAAATACTTGCTTAAGTTGTTACTTCTGATGTCATAATTTCTGTAATATTTTCATTGTCATTGTAAAGTAATCTGTTTAGCCGCTCTGACATGTATGTAGTTATCAGCCCCCATGATGTAATGATTTAAAGGCTTCGTTGAAAAGGACACAAACGATTTACCTAAAAATAGGTTTGTGAAAGCTTAATTTTCACTTAAGTAAAATATAATGCGGACACCACTGCATTTCCAATTGGATAATATACCCGAAACATGTTTTACGTATAATACTTTATTTGTAGTCAAAACAGTGTTTCCTACAGAGACAAAAGAGTGTGGTTGGCAATGCAGGTATATTCTGAACATCGGCCTTATTCTTTCTCCAATTGGGTCTCATTTGACTGTAAGGCTCATCATTTAGGGGTCGCCAGGGGTCACAGCTGCGACCCCCTAGCTTGCCCCATATGACCCCTAGCACTTCCTGTGTGACCCATGGTCTCATGGGAAAGGGTAGCACCAGAAATACAGTGAGCACTTGTGCCTAGAAACGTTGGTTAGTTGGGGCTCCACTCGCTTTGTTTTCAGTCATTATTTTATTACACTAATAGTGAATAATATTACACTAGTCACTACTAGTGAAAAAAATTAGAGTACAATTAGGTGGAAATTGACCTTCCCTGGGAGCTGAGGTGAGTAACAACATGTTTTAAAATGTCTATTGCATGTGTGCTCGTGGGTGAGAGTGTGTTTACATGAAGGAGAGTGTATGTAAGTGTGGGCGAAGGTCACATAACGTGTGATTTCTATTCCACTATCACTGGTATTTTGGTGAATTGAGGTCCTTGCTCTTTGGTTCATTTGTATTTCACTGGAAACAAATTTGCCTTGCTGATTTCTCCAATATTAACCTTGATCTTCAATCAAGAGTAAGAAGAATGCCAAAGAGATGTTCTCCCCTTTGCGGGTGTTTGCTCTTAACAGAGACATTCTTAAGGAGACACTTGACACCTTTCACTTATACAATTCTGTGCCAGGTGACACAATGGTAACCAAGAGGAGTGCCTTTCCCTTGGGCAGTGAAGAAGATGGCCTTCGTATCCAGTGCTCGACCTTAACATCTAAAGTTTGTAAATATATTCAATGAACACCTTCAGTATTGGTGACCTAACATTAGCAGACGGGTATGCTCTTTGAATGACAATGCAGCAAATACCACCTTTAAAAGTGGAGCGCTTGACATATAAATATCTCGGATCACTCCTGAACTTGTTTCCTTGCTGGAAGGACAACGCGGATCAAAGTGACCCCCCAGAGGGAATAGCATCGCCTCATTTTCCTGCCCAGGACTTCAAAGACCTCGCCGGACCCGCTTCGCGGGTCCCGCAGCGCCTCGTCTGACAGAGGCTGCATTCCAGTGGGAGCTACCATCACAGAGCGGGCAGGTAGAGGAGCCGGCGGGGCTGCGAGCACAGGCAGGGACTCCAGTATCCAGGAGCCCCTGCGCGCCCATTTGACACACCTGGGCTGCTCTCCCCGCTGGCCACACCCCCCTGTCCACCAACCAATGACAGACAGTGATAGAGAATAAGACAGATCAGGACACCCGCTTCGCGGGAGCGCGCCGGGAGAAGCCCGGGACAAGGGCGGGACCGTCTGTGGCCGTCCGGGGCCTAAGGAGGCCAGGCTGGGCCACTCCCTTTACCAGTGACCCACAGTAATCATTCCAGTAAGTGACATTGACATATAGTTTCTGACTGGTGTGAAGTATGGCAATGTCTGTATTGACAAGTACTGCTAATAGCCATTTGACAACTCCCCCGGTTGAGTCTAGTCCTCTAGCAATTGGCCCTTTAGATAAATTCTTTTTTAATCGTTCACTGTCAATTGATAAAGAGTTATCCCTGGCAGAGAGGCGCGCAGAGCGTAGATTATCCATAGAATTACTAAGGAATTCTACGGATAAGCTATCAACTCTAGCATACCCCACTCTGGTAACCCCCTTATCCTCATTGAATCTTCCGGTTGCCAATGAACATTTTGAGGGTCAAGCACAAATACCAAACAAGGACGTTGCAACTGAATTGAACAATCCCTGTGGGAGTAATACCCAACCCCCATCGTTCCATGGCTCTGGTGCTCAGGTCACGTTGACCCAATCTAACCTCGGGTCTAAAAGGAAAAGACCAGCCCCAGCAAGAAAATGTAAAATGGTGGTCAAACCCCCTCAAAAGCACAGGAAGTTGCATAAATCGGTGAACACTGGAAAGGCTGTCATTGAAGAAAATCATAGTACGGAAAGTGCTCCATACATTAATCTTGCCCCTTTGGACAGTCAAGATAAAGAAGAGAATACTTGTACTGATCCCACTGTATCAACTAATGAAAATGTGTTATCACTTGTAAATGTGCTCCCAGAGTTGGAAAAATTGTTTAGATTATTGCTTACCCCTATTGAGGATAGAATTGCCAAGCTTTCAGATAGGCTAAATCATTTTGAACAGGCAACACTAGATAATTTCTATTCCACAAAATCCTTGATTAAAGCCAACGCTAGGGTGGACGCAAGCACAAAGCCTCAGGTTCTCACTAACCCTGTTACCCAGGATAAGGGAAGAAGGTCTCAAAACAACTCCCCTTTACCATCTAAGCAAAGCAACCCTACCGCCAAACCAACTGTAAAACCCGCTGATAGATCTGACAGAGCACACGTAGGTTCTGTTCAATCCCAGCCGACCACTACACATCCTTCACAGTCTACAATACCCCAGATACATAATCTACCAACTGCTATGAGTGCAGAGGTTACAGTTTGCCCCCAAGTGGGCAAAGTTCCAACATCTGCAAAAGTAACCAACAACAAGCAGATAGTTTCAAACATTCCTGTGGCGGGGAACAGGGCTAATGTATGCCCTCTAGTAGATAAAACTCTAGTACTGACCCAACCAAATAATAAACAGCAGACGTTGAAACCTGCCCCCCAACCCGTCCCCCAAGTTCCTAAAACAACCCCACCCCCCTTGACAAAGCCACCCCACAGAAAACCCCCGGTGAATCTCACTCCAGATTCCTTCCCCTATGTAGCAGTACTTATTAACGTACCACCATTACCCACAGGACAGAGAGAAACTTTCCAGATGCTCAAAAATAAGATCATGCACTGGTTAAGGGAAAATCGTCCTCTGCCTGGTGACATCGATGGGTTAATCATAGGGGTTAGGAGAATAGACTGGATGGGGTATACACCGAAAACCTTGGGTGGGGACTGTATTGTGGTTAATTTCCAAGATCCAAGGGTGGCGGGATGGATAACTAGGCAGGGATGGGGAACAAACAAGGGAGGTATTGGAATTGTAGACCTTACCTTTTTTTACCCCCGCCCAACCAGTGTAACGACTAGCTTGCTCAGCGAACCCCTAATCCCCCCTACTGTATCATGGCCAGTCAATTCCTTACCAGCTCCTTCGGTTGGCCATAATCATACTGCATACATAAGTTATAACTCTCATGTAGGATGGCAGGACCCGGGATGGGGATATTGACAAAACAACAAAGATAGGAACAGCAGGACAGGAGGGAATAATAATGAGTCCAAAGGGGTTTGTAGCGATTATGCTGACACCATTGTTACTTGCCCAACGGTTGGTAACACTGAGATGGGGGGTTTTGTTGAAGAAGGTGGTATTAGACCGGAAATTACAAATGCTAATGCTGTGTCATTACCCTCAACAATAACTAACATGACTGTAAATCCCATAGATGACCATGAAAAGCTGACTAATAACATAGAAAGCCCGATGATCGCTCAAGTATCTCCAAACATTAACATTCACGATGGGACTGAGGCTAGCATTGGTACGCTTTTATCTTGGAACATTGCTGGGTTGGGCGGTAAGTTAGATTCCCAATCCTGGGTGGATTATATCAGTGGGTTTGATATCTGCTGCTTTCAAGAAACCTGAGCTTGTGACCCCCTTTTCTGTTTTGGTTATTTAAATTATTTTATACCAGCATCTAAAGGTGGGAGGGGGCGGCCTAAGGGAGGCCTCACTGTTTGGGTAAAACAGGACTTGCACATTAACACCAAAATGTTGGACCTGGGAAGTAGTGATCTACAAGTGTTAAGAATCTCCACAGGCAAGGGTTCACCAATGGATTTGTATAATGTTTATGCAAGAGGTAATAACGTAATCAATTCATCCACCATTGAGTTGTTGTCTGCTGCCATAGAGACCAAGTCCCAAGATAGCATGGTTATAATAGCAGGGGACCTCAACAGGACTTTTGAACCCTTGGACTGTACAAATGACCCCTTGGGGAAGGACGAGGACAATCTCTGGGGAGTACCTTCTCTATGTTTAAAACCCGTAAAGAGATGGACAAAAGAGATTTTATTATTAAATGCAATTTGTATGGAACATGGTTTAAGAGCACTGAACGGGAGGACTCCAGGGGACAAGGAGGGCAGCTGCACTTTTGACAACGGTAACAGCAGGAGCAGAATTGATTATATATTATGTAGTCTCCAACTGTGGAATGGGGTTGTTGACATGGCCATTAGGCCCAGGGTTGAAAGTGATCACAACCCCCTTTGTGTGACCCATAGGTGGTGGAACGTTGGAGTGGGAAACTCGCATCAAATGAATAACGAAGTCCCTGTTATGAGTAACGACGAACGCAGGCTAAAATGGCCAAAGGTATTGGCAAATGAGGCTACCATGACCTATATCAACCATGCGGTTGATAGCGCAATTTCCGCTATGGAGGCAGCAGATCCAGTAGTTCCGGGGGGTGGTGATATCACCGAAATCCACAACAAGTTATTTTCCCTCCTCAAACCATGTTTCTTTATTAAAAACAGGAAAGGGAAGAAAACTAAAGATGTGGGAAGGTGGTTCGACAGCCAATGTAGATCGGCACGACTAGAACTTGGACAAGCTATAAGGAATAGGGACCGTGCTGCAATAATAGGGAATAGGAAACTGTACAAGACGGCCATTTACCGAGCTAAAAAGAAATGGGACGAAGACCATTGGGCCGAACTAAAATAGGCTTCAGGTAACAAGGACTCTAGGACATTCTGGAAACTAATCAAGTGGGGTAGAGGAGCTGGCCCCGCAAAGCCAGATAACAATGTAGCAGAAGATGCCTGGGTTGACTATTTTAGACCACAGTATGCTGAAGTCATCCATCCTGGGGTGGCCGATGGCATATCACCAATCTATGCAACCGACAATTTGTTCTCCCTTAGAGAAGTGGAAATTGCGATTAGTTCCATGAAATGTGGGAGGGCGCCAGGGCCAGACGGGATCCCCCCGGATATTTTTAAATACGACATGACTAGATGGGCGAGGTATACCTTTTTAGTAGCAAACGCCCTAGCGAAGGGGGAAGTGGTCCCCGAACTTTGGAAAGGCGCAATTATTATCCCCATTCACAAGAAGGGTGATCGTTCACTGCCTGCCAACTATAGGCCTATAAGCCTAATAGCTACCATGCAAAAAGTAGTGGGGAGAATGGTAGCAAACCAGCTCATGGACTGGGTTGATGACAACAACGCCCTTTCTCCATACCAAGCTGGATTTAGGCGAGCAACCAGTACCATTGACCAGGTCTTCCGCTTCACTATATTGCGGTGGAAGACGGTTTTACTAGGAAGGGGCTGTCTGTATGTCGCGTTTGTCGACCTGCGGGCGGCATTCGACCTAGTCCCCCGGTTTAAGCTATGGTTGGTTCTGCAAAGGCTGGGGATTCCTGTCGATCTGCTCACACTAATCATGCGATTGCATGAATCCAACTTTGCAAGAGTACAGTGGGGAGGAAATGGGGAGACAACCTTGGACTTCCCAGTCGAAAGGGGTGTCCGACAAGGCTGTTCCATGGCTCCCTTACTCTTCTCGTTATTTATTAACGGGATTGTTGAGAGAATGTTGGGGGCTAGCGTAGACGCTCCGTCGTTAGCGGACACCAGGGTTCCGGTCCTGATGTTCGCTGACGACACCCTAATCTTGTCTAAGACCCCTGCAGGGCTACAACGTGCACTAAACATTTTTGATGTTTTCTGCACAGAGCATGGGCTAGAAGTGAACGTGGGAAAAACAAAATTGATGGCCTTCTCCCCTCGTCGCAGAACATACCCCAAGGTAACCTTAAACAACAGCAGGTTAGATACTGTTGCAGAGTTCACGTATTTGGGAGTACAGATTGCAGAGGGCGCTGGCTGGACGCATCATTTGGATAAAGTGGTCTTAAAACATCAACAGCTCTCAGGTGCTTTGAGGGGGGAACACCGCAAATCCAAGACAAAACCGATTAAACCCGCACTTATAGTGTATGATGCGAAGGTCTTGGGTGCCACATTATATGGTGCGGAGTTATGGGCTTGGGACAATCTCGTGGCTTTACAGACTTCAGAGAACAAGTTCCTGCGAGGGATCACAGGACTTCCACAGAGTACCCCCTTAATCCCATTGTTTCTGGAGCTGGGTAGGCGTCCTATTGCCGATAGAGCTCGATTGCGCCCAGTCCTTTACTGGAGACGTCTCTGGACGACTCCAGAAATCAGACAATACGCTGAGGGTTTTCTTTGGATAATTAAGGAAGACATCTTCCACAAGATAAAATGGCTCAAAAATCTGAGGACCATGTTGACTAACCTAGGGTTTTCAAACCTCTGGAATAACCCAGCGGGAGAAGTCTTCCCAAGCAAAGAAGCCCTCAAATCACAATATTGGGATTGGGTGGGTGGTAATCTGCTGAAAGACGCTAGGGCCGACTCTATGGCGGGTCGCTACCTGGAGACAAAAATCCTTCCTATCCTGGAAAACTATTGGGATACCATTACGGTACCAATGGATAGGAAGCTCGTCTTTCAGTTAAGATCCGGATCTATCCCCCTAAAGAAACTGACAGCTGGTTGGCATAGACCGACCAATAACTTATGTCCAGCATGTGATAATGCCGTGGAGAGTGTAGGCCATTTCCTATTTGTATGTCAAGCTTATTCATCACCAAGAAGAAAATGGCTTACGCCCGTATGCAAAAACCTGGGGACACGCGACAGCGCAGTGGCTTTAAGAATCTTATGTACAACAACCCAGGATTCGATAGTCATAGGGGTAGCCAAATACCTGGGCTGGGCTTGGGCAATTAGACGACGATCTTTGGGGGGAATTAGGTGATCAGGTTTCCCTTTTAACCACGACTTTTGTAAAACTAATTCTCACAAATGGTTTTTTTATGCTAATATTGTATGAGCTGCACAGAACGTATAATGAATTTATATCTGTAAATGTTATGTTTTATTCTGTAATTGTTTTAACTTTTATGTGCTTTTATGAGAACTATCTCGAATAAAGCTTATACAACAACAACAACAACAACAACAACAGTAAATATTAAATACAAAAAAACAGGAAATGTATGATGTTGCTGAACAACATCTAGATTGTACTGTAAGCCTCTTACGTCTAGGTAGATTACAAGTATTCTAAATGAAACCTAATCTTGTCAGCAGTAGATGAAATGATGAAGGGTTTGTTATGTTATCTGCCCACCTTGTAGTAAGGAAATCAAGACCTATTTGGATGGAAGCTCTTAATCCAATTAGTTCTAGTGTTTCATTTAGGAACATAAAGTATTTCTTTTGATTATTGTCCTCATTTCATTAGTAACCATTGCAATGTTCTGTCTTTGAATGTCAGGACTTACCAAAGGCAATGAAACAATAATGTTGTAGGTTCTTGTGCCCATTTGGCTTTCCACATTAAAAGCAAGGCAACATGTGAATGGGAAAAGATGAAACTGCGTAAGCTATGCTGCATGCAAACTGGCACTATCACTTCCGTCAATGACCTGGAAGTGATGAGGCACCTCATCCAAGAGAACCTCGCTATACTGGAGCAGATTTACAGGGAAAGCAAGCACTGTTAAGTTAAGAGGCACGCTGGGAACCCTAGCAGAGCTGATCAATCTGTTTAATCCTTACCATGAGAATAGAGGCTTTAGATTCAACACTTTCAGCTTAAAACTATTTATTCAGTCAAAGATCTCTTAGTAAGTCGTTATTAGGGTAATTTAAAGTCATTTGTCTTTGTGGATCAGTTGGGTGTTTGTTTTGCTGTCCTGATTTACGAAGACTTGCAAGCCAGCTTATTCTCACTGAGGTTAAATGAGACTTTGCAGACACATTATAAGACTGCATTATTTTTGACGAATGAGCTTTTTAACCTTGGGGAGAAAGCCATACCCTCAGGTGATGAGGCAATTCAAAGATAATTTTTTTTAAATTCAATTATCTAATGATTTTGCCCCTGCATTATTATTTGTATAATTGGAGCTATTCATGATTGTCTTTGTCTCAACTCCTATTGACAGTACCAAAGCAGGCATATCAATAAGGCTCTCCCACATAATAGGCACTGCTGTCAATGAGTTGACTTTACAATAAACAATTGGTCCTCGACGAAAATTCACCATGTAAAACAATTACTATATTTGGTTGGATCAATTTTCAACTCGTTCCTGAATAAATCTGTACAATTGATTAGATAGGTATACTAGCCCACATTGTCAAATTATTGCAAAAAATGCACCAAGAAACTAGAAATTTCACAAAAATCCAATCGGATTATCTTATTTAATAAACAATTCAGAAGAAAAAAGAATTTAGCAAATCTTTTTACAAATATTTACATCAACAATAAACAAAAGTCGTTTCTAAGATAAAAGAGAGGCGTGCACAGAGAAAGGTCAAAGTGTGTGCTCAGGTGATTGATCAAAGAGATCAGAAAAACAGAGTGTAGATTATTTATATACAAAAATGAGCCTGCCCTAAAGAAAGCTTGCAAAAAATTTCCTTTTTACTAGCTTGTACTTTTTGAAACAACACCTCCGTTATCCTTAGTTTGCACAGTTGGCAATGGGATTTGGGAGGAGGGAGATGGGGGGAAAGGGGGCAAAGACTAATAGGTGCAGGCTCCCACAGGAAAATGTCGACGTTTCGACCCAACCATATACCGGGTGGTTCAATTCCTCAACACAGGGTCTTCATCAGGACGGGAACTGGGGAGGGGGCGCAAAAGGCCTTTCAAAGTGCACGCAGGTTAAAAACCATTTACATTGGGCACCTGTAATAATAAATGAAAAATGGGCTAAGTATCTCTAAAATATATCAAACGATATGAATCATATCATGAAGGGAATGCAATTGCACTCACCCTTGTGCGGTGCATCATCAAAAGTGCGACGTTTTGTCCGCACCCCAATTATTTTTGTATTCACAATTGACACTGTAAACAAAGGAGAAAGTAGCCATTAGTGCTACTCATAACTCACTGCGTAGTTATTTTTATCATACACATGAATAAGAATACTTCCTATTGAAAAACGTCCTGTATTTAAGATTTAGGGCAGTTGTACATATACGAAGAAATCACTGGGCCATAGTCTTAATTTAGGCTGTAGGCGTATTATAGTCATCAAATGCCCACATATCACAAACATACGTAAACCCTAAAATATCACGAGCACAATTAAAGCCTAACATGTCTCATAAGTCAGCATGAGGGAAGGATGGGGTCGTACTCACCCACCAATAACTTTCGGGACGCTCGCCAATGGGAGATCAAAATGAATTGCTAAAAGAGAGCGATAAAAAGTCTCTATGAGAGAACGAAGTTTCTGACACAGCAACTAATGTGAGATTGAGCATATGTTGGTTGAGGGCTATTAAATTGTGAAAGGACCTACCTAAATGCCCTATCCAGGGCATGTTAAAATTAATCTTCTCTGTAAACGCTAACCGACTCGCCGGTCCGGCTTCGCGTTATGGAATGCGGAAGCACACGCAGGCTCCGTAGCTTCCCTAGTTACTCGGCAACCGACGTACATACGTCACGATTGGTCGAGATTACGTGGCGTGAGGAGGGGTTACTGAGAGACATCGAGTGCCTCACGGTACACCTGAAATTGCGTGAAATGAGAAACACAACGTGGTAACCCGGGTAACAATTATAGTTTCATATTTGAAAAAGAATTAAGGGGCAGTTCAATTTAACAACCATACCTCTAATAAAGAAACTAATCCACTCACACAAGAAGATTACAGAGGTGTTGTAACAATTCAAGAAGACATAAGAAAGTGTGACATGGAAAATACTTTTACAAAACGAACACATTTTTACATTTCGGAAAAATACTTCAAAAACCACACACATTTTTACATATTGCCGATGCATTAGCTTATGTTTTTCTAAACCTTATTGACATATGCAATTACTTTTTTAAAACAGTAATCATTACATGTCATACAAAGCAAAACGCCTACGGTGTATCGCAAAATGTGCCACATATTACTAGTGTAAGGAATTTCAACCATTATACAGCGTTGCCATTTGTCTTGTAATTTCTTTGTACTCATTTAGCCCCTTGTTTACGGTGTCAAAGGTGTGCATCCATTTGCACTCCCATACACTCAAACATTTGGCAAAGTTTCCTCTCCTTACATTCACTGTGACCTTCTCCAGTACCCACCATTTTAAGCTTTCTGGTGAGTGACCAAATTTCACAAAGTGTTCCACCAATGGAGCTCCTTGTACTCTGCAGCGAATCCTACTACAATGCTGTAGGATTCTGGTTTTTACTTTTTGCACCGTTTGTCCTATGTACCAGAAGTCACAGGGGCAGGCAATTACATAAATGACTCCGGTCGTGTTACAGTTTGTATGCTGTCTCATAATGTGTGTATAGTTATTATGTGAACACATTTTTATTTCCACTGTTAATGGGCACGCTTTACACGACCCACACTTATGGTGGCCCAATACCGGGGGTATGTTCCATAATGTGGACTGGGCATCCCTAGTTATGCTTGGTAATAGTGATTGGACTACATAGTCCCTGACACTTCTTCCCTTTTTGAAGGAAAACATGGGTGGAGTTGGAATCCCTATTTCATCGGCCACCAAGTGCCAGTGTGAATTTATGACTTTTTTAATGTCACTACTTCTAGTATTGAATGTCGTGACACACGTCATCCTCTCTTCAGTCCCTTCATTCTTAGAGGTTGGTTCTAACAAAAATTCTCTATGGCAGAACCAGGCCTTTTTTCTTGCTTTTTTGAGAAGTCGTCGTGGATACCCCCTCTCAATCAGACGTTCCATTAGTATTGTAGATTCACCAAAGAAATCCTCCTTGCGTGTACAATTACGTCGCAACCTCAGGAACTGACCATATGGTAGGTTGTCCCTGAGGTTGCGCGGATGATGACTTGTGTACCTAAGCAAGGTGTTCCTCTCGCTCGGTTTTCTGTAGAGGGTGGTGTGTAAAAGCCTGGCTTCCTCAACTATACTAATGTCCAGGAAATTTATTTTATTTTTACTGTATTCCTGTGTAAACTGTATATCATTGGAGTGTTGGTTCAACCACTCATGAAATTCAGTTAAAATTTGTTAATTGCCTTCCCAAACCACCAGGACATCATCGATATATCGACGCCATGTCCTGATGTTTGTAAGGTATGGGTTGGTCTCATTGTATATGAACTCTTGTTCATATGCATCCATGAAGAGTATGGCCAGATCAGGAGCAAAGCTCGCCCCCATGGCCACTCCACGTGTCTGCACATAATAGTCTCCCTCAAAGTAGAATTTTTTTTATCGCATGCCAATCTCCAGTAGGTCTAGTATGAATGCTGTTGGCACCTGACATGGTTTTGGACGTTCTTCTAAAACCCCTCTAATCACCTCAATTGCAGCCGATTGGGGGATGTTTGTATAAAGCGATGACACATCCATCGTAACTAGCAAGTTTTTTTCTGGGTCGAATGGATATCCATCCACCAGTTGGATTGCTTGCATAGTGTCTCTCACATAGGACATCGTTCCCTCAGCTGCTGGTTTTAGGAAGATGTCAATATATTTACATAAGGGTTCTAAGATAGACCCACATCCGGATACGATGGGTCTACCCGGGGGATTATTTAACCTCTTATGTACTTTGGGCAGCGTGTAAATTGTCGGAAGTCTGGGCTGATTATTGTTTAGAAAAGCATGTTCATGTTTTGATAGATATCCTTCATCTAATGCTTTGTCTGTGATCAACCTAATGTCCAATGCTATATCTTTTGTGGGATCAGATTTAAGTTTTTGGTAATTACCAGCTACTCCTAACTGCGAGAGAATCTCTGATTTGTAATCATCCCTCCCTTGGACAACAATTGCCCCACCCTTGTCCGCCGGTTTTACGACGATATCGGTGTTCTGTTTTAAGGATTCAAGGGCTTGGCGTTCCTGTCTGCTGATATTGTATTTTGTATAGCTCTTCTTGGAGAGTATCTGGTTTACGTCACGCATAACCAGCTATTCAAAGGCTAATATTTTATGCAACATCATCTGGGCTGGATGTGTAAAGGTTGATGGGGGTCGCAAGCCAGTGCTGGTGAATGTAGGTTAAAAAGGAACTTTATTGAAATACTGTTTAAGCCTAACTTTCTAAAAGAACTGGTGTAGCTCTGTTTTTATATTGAATGTGTTTGGTAGGTTGGTTGGAACAAAAGAAAGGCCCTTCTCAAGTATATTCAACTCTGCTGGTTTTAGGGTATATGATGATAGATTTATTATCAGGCTCTCTCGTTCTACCAATACCTCAGTATTTACCACTGGTAATGCTGCCGTCTGGTTCGGATCGCTCCATGCGCTTCCTGATTGAACCGGACTTGTTTCTTCGCGGCTGCCCCCCTGCCTGAGTTCCAGTTGGATTGACCCCGACCCCTGGGTCTCCCCCAGGGGCGGCCTCTGTTCTGATATCCGGCCCATTGGTCCTCTTCTAAAAAAGTATTCTGTTGTTCAGGGTATTGATGGCTGGTGTTGGGTCTTTCTTGTTCGTTATCTGAATTACTTGTGGCAGAGGAATCAGAAAAGGTATTGTACTTCCTGAAGCCACCCCGCCCTCTGGTAAAGAACCTGCCTTGGTTATCTTGTTTATAGTAGCCTTCTGCTAAATATGGGTAAACTGATTTTTTGTCATAGAACTTTAAGTCCTTGGCCAGTTTATCCAATTTTGTGGATTGTGTAGGATTAGGGCATCCTCACTGACAGCACGTGTTCACATAGAAGCTGTTTTGCGCTCAAAACTTGGGTAAATTTAACAAAAAGTAGTAGTCTATGATTCTTTGTAGTCTAAGCAGGGGTGGTGTATTTCATGGTCTTGGATATTGATGTGTAAGAGAATGTCATTTTCCTTTCCGGTTATACAAGGGCCAATAGCTTCACCGAAGTTACAGCAAGAGTGACATACTAATATAAGCAACAGGCTTTATATGTGGAAGGAGGTGTTCTTTTTCATGATAAAAATTAGTACAAGATCGTTCACTACAGTGAATCACACGTGCAGTGAAGGAACTTTTTCTAAACTAGTGGTACTCTCCACCATCTCAGGTCGCTATTCTGAGTATTCGAAGATACTACTTAAGGACAGCCTATGCTATGCTATGGTATGGTGATTTGTATAGCGCACGGCTGCCCCAGCGAAGGGGCGTCCCGGCGCTGCGGAAGGACAGAATACAGTTTACAGTGAGGTGGAGACGCTAAGGGTGAAGCTATTGTTGAAAAAGGTGTGTTTTAACAGCCTTTCTGAAGGCTAGGAGATCTTGTATCCCACGGATAGCTTCGGGAAGACTGTTCCATAACTTGGCCGCTAGGAAGCTAAAAGAGCGGCCGCCCATTCTGGCCAATCTGATGCGGGGAATGATCGCAAGATGCTGCCCCTCTGACCGGAGCGATCTCCTAGGGATGTACTCTGACAGGAGTGGGCGAAGCATTGGGGGGGAGGAAGTTTTAAGGATTTTGAAAGCGAGGCACAATGCTTTGAACTGGACCCTTTTGCCCACCGGGAGCCAGTGCAGTTTCTTCAGGGTTCCAGATACCGAGGAATCTATCCATCAAGATTCAATTTTTACTCTAATTAAGTAAGTTTCTCAACACCACAGTCATACACAGTCTTTTGGGATTGGGTTCTAGACCTGCAAAATCACCTGAATTTCTATTATTTGAGTTATTCAAACACAAACGCCTACACAAAATGTTTCTTCTTTGGTGGAGGTTTATTAGAGGTGCTTAATTCTTTCATAAATAAGTCACTCATGAGGGGTTTTCCTTGACCTATCTATAAGCCCATCAGGTTATCGCTTGGTATTTCTTAATCATGTAAATTCTAACATGCTCAGAACTGTTGCCTGAACAAATTCCGTATGAGTAATGTTATTTAGCTGAAACTTTTTGTAAATGTAATTACACTATTCGTTTGAGACAACACAGAGTTAACAATTTGTTTCTTGTATTGATTTCTCTCATAGTGCCCCTGAAGAAGGGAGTCTTCCCGAAATGCATTGGGCTATTTGGTTAAATTGTGACAACGGTGATACAGTTTCCTAAGAATCATTATTCTTTCTGTTTGTTGTATGAATTAACAGTGTATTTGTTACTACCTGCTGAATAATTTTCAGTTCAAAGAATATATAAAATACTGTGACAATTTCATATCAAAATGTGTACATTGGTCAATTTTTTGTTACTATAGTATTGAATTTCTAGATACCCTGAATCAAGCACGGATATCATTGTTTGCAATTTATATACTTTAAAACAGTAGTGCGTTTTTTGGTAAACTAGTGGGATTTCCACCAGAAGTTGTTCTTGCAATAGGCTGGCTGCCTCAGACCAAAAACAGCACACACACTATTTCAAACAGTTAAATTGTAGATTAACAGTGTATAATATAAGGAGTGCGCAGGCAATTTCCATTTAAACTGATTTTTTGTCATAGAACTTTAAGTCCTTGGCCAGTTTATCCAATTTGGTGGATTGTGTAAACACATCAAACTCTTTTAGTGTTTTTTCTAAACGTTCCATTGCTTCTTTTGCATTACTCAGTGCTTTATCATCTACTATTTCTTTTCTGAGGTCAGGATATCTCTTTCATCAGACGTTCAACCTCCTCCAAAGCTGTCTCCACCCCAAGCACCATCCAGTGCCTGGAACAGTTGTTACTAATAAAGCTGAAATTACCCTTGAATTTCGGGTTGTCAATGAAAATTGCTGGTTCGTTTCGTACCTGTAGCCCGATGGGGATTACATTGGACTGCAGGTATTGTGTCAATGTATGACCGTGTAATCTGGTTCGAATTAATTTCTTTTCTAGTCTTTCTAGTTTATTGATTTTATCATTGAGAGTTAAGTCTATTGGATTTGCGTTTCTCCCCAAGAAGCTGCCACCTCCCTGGGTCTCGATCAATTTATTAATATATTCTTCACTATACGACAAAGTATCCTTCTCTGTCATATCCACGGTCTGCCTCTTCCGACAATATTCTCAACGTTATATCAACAAATATAGTAAAACATATACAGAAAACAAATTACAATCAATACATAAACAAAGAACACGACACCCTCGCAGGAATCCCTGCACAAGGAAATTGCTATAAAAAAAGGGGTTGACCCAATGAAGTCAAAGGACCTGGGTATCTGATATTACAATAAACAATTGGTCCTCGACGAAAATTCACCATGTAAATCAATTGCTATATTTGGTTGGATCAATTTTCAACTCGTTCCTGAATAAATCTGTACAATTGATTAGATAGGTATACTAGCCCACATTGTCAAATTATTGCAAAAAATGCACCAAGAAACTAGAAATTTCACAAAAATCCAATCGGATTATCTTATTTAATAAACATATCTTATTTAATAAACAATTCAGAAAAAAAATGAATTTAGCAAATCTTTTTACAAATATTTACATCAACAATAAACAAAAGTCGTTTCTAAGATAAAAGAGAGGCGTGCACAGAGAAAGGCCAAAGTGTGTGCTCAGGGGATTGATCAAAGAGATCAGAAAAACAGAGTGTAGATTATTTATATACAAAAATGAGCCTGCCCTAAAGAAAGCTTGCAAAAAATTTCCTTTTTACTAGCTTGTACTTTTTGAAACAACACCTCCGTTATCCTTAGTTTGCACAGTTGGCAATGGGATTTGGGAGGGAGGGAGATGGGGGAAAGGAGGCAAAGACTAATAGGTGCAGGCTCCCACAGGAAAATGTCGACGTTTCGACCCAACCATATACCGGGTGGTTCAATTCCTCAACACAGGGTCTTCATCAGGACGGGAACTGGGGGAGGGGGCGCAAAAGGCCTTTCAAAGTGCACGCAGGTTAAAAACCATTTACATTGGGCACCTGTAATAATAAATGAAAAATGGGCTAAGTATCTCTAAAATATATCAAACGATATGAATCATATCATGAAGGGAATGCAATTGCACTCACCCTTGTGCGGTGCATTATCAAAAGTGCAACGTTTTGTCCGCACCCCAATTATTTTTGTATTCACAATTGACACTGTAAATAAAGGAGAATGTAGCCATTAGTGCTACTCATAACTCACTGCGTAGTTATTTTTATCATACACATGAATAAGAATACTCCCTATTGAAAAACGTCCTGTATTTAAGATTTAGGGCAGTTGTACATATACAAAGAAATCACTGGGCCATAGTCTTAATTTAGGCTGTAGGCGTATTATAGTCATCAAATGCCCACATATCACAAACATACGTAAACCCTAAAATATCACGAGCACAATTAAAGCCTAACATGTCTCATAAGTCAGCATGAGGGAAGGATGGGGTCGTACTCACCCACCAATAACTTTCGGGATGCTCGCCAATGGGAGATCAAAATGAATTGCTAAAAGAGAGCGATAAAAAGTCTCTATGAGAGAACGAAGTTTCTGACACAGCAACTAATGTGAGATTGAGCATATGTTGGTTGAGGGCTATTAAATTGTGAAAGGACCTACCTAAATGCCCTATCCAGGGCGTGTTAGAATTAATCTACTCTGTAAACGCTAACCGAAGAGTGCGCAAGAGTGTTGGGCCTAAACGTGGCAGCTGCCCACGACTTGTTGGGCAGCTGGGAATGTCACAGGCAGGCCTAAACGATGTAGCTGGCACTAATTGTTGCACAGCTGGAAGGACCCAATGCAGCCCTGAGTTTGTAATATGCTGCCTGTCCTCCTCAGGGACTATAGATCAACCATGGCAGGTGTCTGCCCTCTCGCCGGACAGCGGGGAAAATCGCCCAACTGGCTGCACGGCCGATAATGGCCTTCGGGGCTCTCACTGGGCTCTAGAAACACATGCCACGTTGGAGTGGCCCTCTGGCAGGTGGGGCCGCTCAAAGAAGAAGCATTGCCACCAACAACATGCCCCCTAAAGCATGGCAGCTGCCCCGAAGCCACTGGGGCTGCTGTAAATGAAAAAAATAGGGGGGGCTTTCGGTGCTCTCTGGCCCCCTCGGGCTCGTCAATAACCTTGCCCAATGTTGGAGCAGCCCCCTAGCAGGCAGGGGCTGCTCAGTACATAGGCCGAGACTCTGTGCTCTGACTGGCACCAGCGTCAATACAGAAAAAGAGGACGGCCTTGGCCCTACTCACCAGGGCTGGGATCGGGCTACTCTGGTCTCAGCGGGGCACCGGGACACCGGCACTCTGCTCCTCTGCCTCTCGGGCGGACTCCAACGGCACAGCTAGGATGACTGTTGTGTTGCCCGCGACACAACAGATGACGCAGGGCTCTCTTCCCCCGGGCCTCCTCCTGGGACCCAGGACTCGGATGTGGAGCCTGCCGAGCTCCAGACCTGCATTACAGCACGTCCCAGAGCGGGGTGGGCTCCCGCCTGGGTCTTGGAGCGTGGCGCTTCCTGGAACACAGTCATGGCTCCGCCTGTGTTCCGACACTCACTCCTCTTCCGGGCCGCTCCCAAGCCCCGCCCGCAGCCAAGGCTGCAAACTGCAACTCCCGGGTCGCCGCGGGCAGCGCGGCGGCCCTCAGGGTTCAGTGGCTCCTTCTGGCCACAGTACGGGGTAGGCTCCTGTTATTTCAACACAAAGTCCTTGGCTGGGTGGGCACGACTAGGGGTTTTAAAAGAGTGGCAAAGTACCTGGTGGGGTGTGCACCCGCTAGGGGTATTAAAACACGGCCATTATGGGGGGTGGGCACCCGCTGTGAAAAACGCACACCAGAGGCTGCAAAAGCGCGGGTTGGGTACCTGCTGGCAGGAATTAAATAAAAATAAGGGCAGCCATAACGCTGGATGGGCACCCGCTTGTGGCATAAGCAGAAATGTGGGGGGATCCCACATGGTGCAGCTTCGAGCTGCTGGCCCTCAGCAGTCCTCCTGGGGCAGAATACACCGCTCCTCAGTACTAAAGTCAAGCGCTTCTCCAACGAATAAAGATATAGAGCTCCCCAGGCACTGTAGTACACTGTTCCAGGGAAAGTCTTTCAGAATGCAGGGGGGGGGGGTGCAAAGGCAGGGCCCAGGGGCCAGCTCACAGGGCCCTCCAGCAGGGAGGCAGTCCCCAGTGGCGGTTCCTCCTGGCACCAGCAGCAGCAGTCCCCCCTCAAGTCAGGAACAAGAGTACATTTTCATGGGGTCACAGCCCCTTCTTATACACACATTTTCCTTTGTCAAAAACTGTAGGGCAATGGGAGAACCAGTTACAACTGCTTCTGGAGCACTTTGTTTTGCTCAGCACCGCTCCCTATTCACAGGACAGGCTAGGGACATCAGACGCACAACATGAGGTGGAGCCAGCATTGTGTAGGGAAGGCACAGCCCTATTCATGTCCCAGGTGCAACTCCTCCCTCCCATCTACATGCAGATCTCCCTATTCACCACAGGGCAGACCCATCCTGGCTCCTGGAGCCAGGCACACCAGCCAGACCCTGTCACTCACAAGCCAGACAGGCAATTCACATTCACTGCACACAGAAATACCAACTTCTAAAAGTGGCACTTCTCCACTAGACACAATAAATCTGTGCAAACCATTGCGCAGCATTTATTGTCATGAGTTTGCACATACCAAACATCGCCCCTGCACTCCTCTCACACCAGAAATTACCATGGACACACATAACCCCCATGCATTCCTATGGGAGGGCAGGCCAATCTCACCACACGCACTCAGACTGCGCACGCATTCCACACTGGGACACAGTGCTAAAGTACGCCGAAGCCGAAAACAACTAACATCGGTCACATTTAAAAAGCTAAAAGTTTAGGGGTGAACCTGCCAAAAGGGCCAAGTCCAACAATTACACTACCGCTTTACTTACCAGCAGGTGCACAGTTGTGCTCTGAAAAGACTACATCACCCGCTGATAGAAAGGAAAGATATATGAAGAGACTCAAATGTAATACTGTGCTTATGTCTTAAAATGTGTATGTTTCACTTCCTCCACACACTCCTATTTTCAGCCCTTACCCATGTTATGCTTCTGCTACGTTATTATATACATTTTGTCACTTTATTCCTAGAGTCTTAAAAAGAAAATTGACACAGTGTCGCATTATATTAAGCTTTGTCACATTTCTGTGTTTTGTGATCCGTGATTGGAGCAGCTTTCGGAGATACGGGTATTTATTGCACTTAGGTGATCATTTTAAAAAGCCTGCCTTTTTTGGTCAATGAGCTTGTGTGCAGCTGTTTATACAGATGGCCCCAATTTTGCTTAGTTTTTTACTTGGTGGCTCAACAGTTCAAGATCACTTAAGATTGCCATTTTACTGAACTTTGTCCGGCCTTGCAAAGTCAGAAAATAGTGAAAACACATCCTTGAATATGAAATAAGGCAAATCTACAACCTGCAAGCATTCTTATGTGTGTTATGTTATGTTATGTTATAGTGCTTTTATATAGCGCACGGCTACTCGAAAAGAGTGTCCCGGCGCTTTCCACCTGCAACTCAGAGTAAAAATAACACAACAGAGCAAGAACAGAATCAAAAACAAAAAGAAAACAGTAAAAAAGCCTAAAGATTAAAAAGCCAGGTCTTCAGGCTCTTCCTGAACTGGAGCAAATTGGCAGTGCTACGGAGCAAAAGCGGAAGCGAGTTCCACAGCTGGGGAGCTTTCCAGCTGAAAGAGCGCCCCCCCGCACGGGCCTTCCTCACCCGCGGAACCACCGCTGTAAAAAGGGATTTCGACCGCAAGGAGCGGGCTGGACGAACGAAGGCCAGTCTACGCCGCAGATATCCGGCTCCTGATCCAAACAAAGCTTTGTGCATCAGCGTCAGGGATTTGAACAGAATCCGCTTCCGGATAGGCAGCCAATGAAGCGTCTGTAGCAGCCCGGAAGCTCGAGCTCGTCTTCGCAGGCCGAAGATTGCCCGGGCGGCGGAGTTCTGCACCACCTGCAGGCGCTGGACCAGATAGTCAGGGAGGCCGAGAAAGAGGGCATTGGCGTAGTCTAGCCTTGATCCAATGAGAGCCTGCACAGTAATCCGCCTGTGCTCCACAGACAGTAGGGGCAGGAATTTGCGAAGCATTTTCAAAATTCCATAACAGGTGCCAGCTAGACCGAGAATATGTGTTCTCAGCGACAGCTGGTTGTCCAGCTTGACTCCCAGATTTTTAGCCACCAATGAAGACTGTGCGGGAGGACACATATCGGACGGCCACCAGTGCCGCCACTCCGGATCGGTGACGCAACCGAAGAATAAAACCTCAGACTTACTTGAATTGGCCTTCTGACTGTTCCACTGGAACCAGTCGAAGACCATATCTTTTCAATGAACCATTAGAATCAATATTTTCCAAACCGCCATCTTTGTGCATTTACTATATTTCATGAAAATAAATGTCCACATATGGAAAATACCAATAACCAAATAAACTAGGGCCAGATGCATCCAAGGGTTTTGCCCATTCTGTATCTATGGGAAAATGTGTTCATGCATATGGACAAGTATCTTAGGTAGAATAGATAGCCTTACTGTGACAATATTCGTCCAGGACGCTATGTCCATCATAACCTATGCTAGTTGTGCTATTCTGCTTTAAAGATGGGACAAAACCGAATGAAAATCAGACAACTTCTTCGAAAGTGTACGGAAAAAAATATTTTAAAATAAAATAAATAGCTATTCTTACATCTAAAAAAACGATTCTGCATACCAATACGGTCTCTTTTAATAATTTACTTACTTTAATCCTCCCTTTGTTGGTCTCATTTCTATTTTTACTTTGTTTAAGATATCACTGCAGTGGCTCATAATATTGTTTAAAATTGCAGTAAAAACTATAGAGCAGCAAGCTTTTCGTACTATTTTTCGGTGTCATTGTTCTGAATATTGGGGACTTTCTTTCTTTTTAAAGTAACATTGTCAGGTGTAGGTAGTTAGAGACCACCTTAATCGGAGCATTTTAGGACCTACAAAGAGAATAAGAAGTTGTGTTATTTTCGTGTTGCAATATCTGTCGACACATACCAAAAACAAAAAAATATTTTGTTCATCTATAATGTCATCCTATCAGTTTATCATAATTGCACTTCTCATGCATTGCTTGTGGGTAAGTGTGGGCGTTTTCGTGAATTAGGGGCTGCTGTAATGTTTTTGATAAATTAACGGAGAAGAAAAACACTTAAGAGATTAAATTGATCTTTCTCTAAATTAAGACAATGTAATTTCTTGTAAATCCTAACCATAAAAAAAGGCGCTGCCAGAGACTAACCGCCAGATTCATCATGGTCATGTTTTGCAAGTCCTTAATAGCGAATTTTAAGGATTCGCTATTAAAGACTCGCAAAACGGGATGCATGTAGAAATCGCAATATTTTATGGGATTTCTACTGCTTCCTTATTTGCGATTCACTAATTGCTAATCGCACACAAGGAATGGCTTTCCCATTGATTCCAATGGGCCTAAAGGCCCATAGGAATGAATGGGGAGTCATTCCTGGTTTGCGATTAGCAATTAGCGAATCGCAAATAAGGAAGGAATTTCAAGGGTGCCAGGGTGTCCAAAGGACACACTGAAGCACCCCTGAAATGGTAATGTACACTGGTGTTGCGCACACACATGTCCAAAGGACATGTGTGTGTGTACCATACAACTTAGAAAAATGCACTAAAGTGCATTTTTCTAAGTTTTTGCTATTTACCACGTAGTTAGACTTCTCGGTAAATAGCGGCCCCAGATTGCGAATTCGCAATTTTAAAATGGTTCATGAATTGCATTTAAGGAATCTCAAATTGAGATTCCTTAAATGCAATTATTCGCAATTTTGCGATTTCTAGAATTGCGATTTTTGCATTTGGGATGATGAATCCCAAATGCAAAAATAGCGCTCGCAAAGGGCCAGATTCTCAGAATCTGGCCCTTTGCGAGCCGATTTCGGTTTGATGAATCTGGCTGTAAATGTAGAACCTCACCATCAAGTCGGAAACATGTAAAAAATGTGTGCATAGCTGAGACCTGGCCTTCTTTCCACCTTGTAGACTCCTTCAAGACTCCCGAGAAAAAAAGCTTAATAATGCAGAACTCTGCAATGTCAGCTGAAAGGCATCAACTGCTATTTAACTGTAGATATTGGAAGAACGCATTGATTTTATTTTACAATTGGCTTTTTTTCTATATTTCTTTTCATTTCTGGGTAAAGTTAAATATTCATAATTAACAAACGAAACATCACATATGATACAAGGAAATAGCAAAATTATGAAGCAGTAGTTAAAAAAATTATGACTCTGCACATGCAGGATTTTCCCTATCAGGGAGCACAAACAAAGTCAGCCTTGAACTAGCTC
Organism: Lissotriton vulgaris; assembly: GCF_964263255.1. Taxonomy (NCBI): domain Eukaryota; kingdom Metazoa; phylum Chordata; class Amphibia; order Caudata; family Salamandridae; genus Lissotriton; species Lissotriton vulgaris. The sequence goes on from NC_141695.1 coordinate 991,295,170, forward strand.
TCTCTCCTAAAGAAGGTCAAACCGCCTTTTCCAGAAATTCATTTCAGAGCTACTGTTCAAGCACCGGTACTCTTATACCTGGATGGTGGTAATCCCTTACTTCATGGCCTCCCAGACTTTGCACTGGCACACTTTAGGGAAATCCTACACGACGCAGCACATCTCATCCAAGGTCAGAAGAAATATCATCACATTGCCCCCATTCTGAACAAACTTCATTGGCAACTATTGCCCACCCACACCATCCTCAAAACCAGCTGCTGCATACATACCCCTAAAAACTTTCATTGATCGATGCCTATCCCCTATTCTTTTTTTTTTTGGTTGGTTTTATATAGCGCTAACTCAACCCAAAGGTATCAGAGCGCTTTACATGAGCACCAGGGGTGTATTATTAAAAGTGCCCCAAGGGCGCAATTGGCATTTGTACCCGCTTTGTGCGCCCGGAGCACCTTTGTATTAAAGAAGGGCCTGCAGACACTTGCGCGGCCCCTTCTATATTACCAATAGCAGTGTTGCACTGTATGGGGGCGTGCCCAATGCAAATGAGGGAATCCCTTTGCTTCTGTGCCTGCGCCGTATTACAGATGCGGGCGCAGGGGCAAAAAAGCCCTCAGGAAGTGCACTGCCAGTGCACCCCCTGATGGGTGCACTCTGGTGAGGGAAATAGGGTCCCATGGACCCCCCATACTTCCTCTTGCAGGTAAATGCAGTAACATCCTGCACCCACCTGTAAGGTGATCTCTGATCCACCTCAAAAGTGCTGGCGGGTTGCCGCCTGCACTGTGAAAACACAGAGTGGCTGTAAAGCAGCCACTCTGTTTTGCGGCTGGGCATCAGGGCATCGCGAGTTCGCGGCTGCCACGAGGGCACCACATTCATCGTAATACTGGTGCATTTTCATTGTTTATGCCGGGAGCATCTTTTTCAAGGTATGCCCTGCTCAAACAATGAAAATGTGCTTATTGTGTAATGTGGTCCCAGTTGCATTACGGACGGACACATTCATTTTGTTAGGCACAGGTAGATTAAGTGATTTGCTCAGAATGACAGCATGTTGATTTTTCCTGCCAAGACTCGAAACTGGTCTCCAGCTTCAAGGTCTAGTTTAAAAAAAAGATTATACTAATTCACTGATGTGTACAAAGTTGATTACATTTTTTAAAAACTCACAAAGTAAGTGTAAATCACGTTTAATACCGTTGCTCGCCTATACCTAAAACTGTGTAGTTCAGAAAGTACTTGCAAGCTGAATAAAGATGACATAACTAACATCCATTCACAAGCACTCATTTAGAAGATCATAATTTGTTGTGTGCAATCAAGCTGCCATCCATTCTTAGGCTGTAATGCAGTAACTAATAAATACTGCTCCTGGAGACATACTGACTCATTTATTGAAGTTCTTTCGGCTCAAATGCCTTTTGCAGAAAGAATTAATCATACATACACATGTTCTTTCAATTTTAACATTTAAAATGTTAACATATAGATGCCTCTGTAGGCCAATACCTAGCGAAATTTGTGGATATGATATACCAGTAAATCTAGGAGTGTTTTGTGGCTATTTCTTTACTCTTCAATTATATTTCCCCTATTCGGCGAGCATCTCCGTTCTAGCAAGTGCTTTCTCTCTTTTGCGCAGCATATTGCCAGATACTGTCCCACTAGACTTGTAGGAGCATCTGACAACGTCACACAGAATGTAGAACACATTTTCATCCTGTGTTTCCTAGTGGGCATTTGCCTGTGATCGTTTTCCTGTGACTTTCATCGACGGGCAGGTAAAATGGGATCGGATCTGGTCTTTCTTTTCGTCACAGATGCAGATGTCTTTGGGAGCCATATTTCTTTAACTCAGCGATGTTTCAAGAAGGAGGCTGCACTACCTTTCAGGTAAACAGCCTTATCTCGCTAGGGCTTATCAGACTTGCCACATATGGTTGTATGCATTAAAGGTGTGAAATAACCACATTAGGACTAATGCATAGAAGATGACACGGACCTTCAGTTTTCTTTCTTGCTCCTGCATTATCAATGTTTTTCTTTACTTAAGTAACTTTACTGGTTTTAGACTTAGCTCTGTGATGCCTGTGACAAGGCCTAGAAGCGACACTTCAATATTTTTAGGCCAAAGTATATTTAGGTGCTTGGTTCATATTCAAGTGTTCTTTTCCAGGCTTTACCTAGACATTGGTCTTAGTTTGAGTTCCAGAGTTTCAGTGCAAACTTTATAACTTTATAACTGACAGCGGCATTCGTATAAAATAGGGCTGTCGACGACGTCGGATTCCAAGGTGACGATACGAAAGCTGGCTGGGAGAAAGAGAATTGTTTTGCTCCTAGAGAAAAATTCCTTATTGTAATTTCTAAGCTCTACATCATATTGCCAATGTTTTTCTTTGCCTTAACAGTAACACAATCCTCTGAGAAATGTGGTTGTTGGTTGAGGGGATGAAACCGTAAACAAGCAACATACACAATCCTTGTCTGGCTTAAACACAAAAAGACATTAAATTAACCTGTGTTTGACCCTTTGGTAGCTTGGCACAAAGGCTGTCTGACTTACCTAAGAGCCAATGTGTAAAATATTTATGCAGCACTTAAACAGTTATAAAGTGAAAATACAACACAAGAAAAACCCCATACTAATTAAGAAAAATAGAGAACATTGTAATAAATAATTTGAACCAAAACAACAATAATCTAATTAATGGAACCAGAGTTATGAATTTTTTAAGTTTTAAGTAAAAAACAGCTCCTAAAAGATCAAAGTGCTAACTGTGAAGTTCTAGTTGCGTGATCGGGCAAAGTTCATCGCTATTGCGAACCGTAATACAGGGCAGTTCGGATACACATAGTGGATAGGGCCCTGTCTCGGCTTCCCTTTGGACTAAGAAAACGTTTGGAAGAAAAGTGTCTGAGAAAGTAAAGTTCAGCATTGTGATGCAGCCAGTGGTGTCTAAAGGGAAGGCGTTATCATCTGCTGGATGAAATTGCTGTGTAGATTTCTACAATCGGGCTTAGTCTTTTTTTTGGATGTCGAAAATCAATAGTGGGACGAAGTTGCAAACTGTAGGCAACAAGGGCTCCACAAGGCAGGATAACCCTTCTATAAGGAGCTGCTGAACGGAATTTGCTGCTGTGGAGAATAACATAGCGGGAGCTGCCAGGAAGTCAGGTTGAAGGGGCTACACCTGGGGTGGACTGGTTACAGGTACGTCCTGGTCTCCTCTCGGTTCACAGAGCATTTTTTGACTGAACATTTTCTAAGTCCAAAGATTTGGATTTGGGTAAACTGGGCACCACGAGTTTCTAATAGCCTAATAAACTAAGTTGGTATTTGTCATGGAAACCGGGGCCAATTAGCATTCTCGCCCAGAATGAATTGCAGCGATCCCTCAAGGATATGATATCTTTTACCTGAATAGACCCATTAGAAGGGTTTGGGGGTTGGCAGTAGTCTAGCATGACTAATTTCCTGCAGTTTTTACTCCCATCTTCGGGGAGGGGCTTGAAGCTCTACTGTTCAATCTTGAACTTACTGAGACATGCCATTTACTGGAATGCTGATTTACCGCCCTCCAGGGCAAAGAGCCAGCTTTATGGATCAGATCAGCTCACTTCATGAATCAATCATTTTAAGTTCAAATTTCACAATCGTCAGTGATTTTAATTTCCACCTGGAAAATCACACAGATTCCGGTTCCAGAGGACTAGCAAATATTCTGGCTTGCTTTGGATTATCACTAGGAACCAGTGGTCCTACTCACTGTGTGGGACATATGCTTGATGGGATCTTTTCTAACAATCCCAATGACATCAACCCGACTTTCTTTGTTTGAGCTGGAGGGCTCATTACACAGTAAATTGGCTAATATTCTCTCAGGAAAATCCATCTTAGGCACCCCAAATAAAAAGTTTTTAAAGAGAGCCTCGCATAAAATTAAACCCAGAGAATATTACTCATTACCTATGTCCTCACAACCCAGATTAATATACCGTGTTAACAAATGACTGAGGGCTATTCAACTGGCTGAGCACTGTCCTTGATTCCATTGCCCCAACCAAACATAGGACCACCAAGGTCCATAAGGTATCTCAACCATAATTTGATGAGACACTTAAAGCCTAAAAACAAGTTTGTCACAGGTAGGAGTGCAAATGGCGCAAAACATATGAACTATCAGAGAAAGTTAAATATAAACAAAATCTGCTGGAATACAAGAGTCTTGTTCTCACCAAATAGTCAGCCTAGCAATCGCAACCTGCTCTGCAAGAGGAGAATTAGAAACGCAAATGCAGGCAGTAGGGCCTTTTCTCATCTAGCCCCCAGCCATTAGAACAGTCTCCCTGAGGAAATCCGGTCCTCCCCGAACCTGCCACGCTTCAAGAAACTGCTTGAGACCTGGTTGTTTTAAGATTCTACGGCTCATAAGGGGACCGCTTCTCAGGTGCCAAGAGATCCCCCTGGGGATGATTCGCTGCACCCTACAAATGAGGATAATAATAATAAAAATAATAATAATAATAAACTGGTCAGAGTAAATCAAAATCGCTATTGTCTCTAACAAAACCCTTTTCAAACCATAAAAAGACTTTCTATACCTACAGTGAGCAATTCGGCAGCCAATAAAAATAGGCAAACTGTTTGTAACTCTTTAGAGAGTTTTTTCAGGATAAGGTTACAACTATCTTCAAAACATTTCTGCCAACAATATGCCTCCTCCTAATATCAGGCAGGCCCTAGAGTCATCCTGCGCTGATGACACACAAATTGTCGTGTCACTTTCACAAGACAAGATCAACTCTGGTGATACATTTAGAAACTGCATGAGTGATATAGGCAAATGGATGGATTGCAATTGCTTGAAATTGAATTCATCCATCTATTAGGCATTAATCCATTTTTCTGGTCCCCAGCTTGGTGGCCACCCAAATTTGGATCACTCCCCTCTCCTGTACCAAAGCTAAAAAACCTCGAGGTGATATAGGACAATGACCTGAATTATAAAGAACACGTTTATAAGGTCACCTCATCTTCCTTTTACACGCTCAGACTGGTAAAAGAAATCGAGGAATATTTACCATTCTAACTCCTAAAGATAGTAGTCATTACCCTTGCTATGGTGGGGCTGGACTACAGCAATAGCCTGTGTGTTGTATCTGGTTTATGGTATAATGCATCTTTCCTGTTTCTCTGCCCTTGCTGCTCAGCCAGTTCGAATGTGCTGTGGAATGTTGGTGTGCATGGTGATTTAATGGAATGTGAGGATGCTTGTAATGTGGAGTGTCAGTTGGAGTACGGGCTGAGCAGCAGGGATGCTGCTCCTGTGAGGCTAGATAAAGATCTATCACACAACCATCTTAAGAACTAAGAACCATAAATCTTCATCCTTTATTTACACCTACTGAATATAATAATTATAACAATTTGATGATGATTTGGAGTATAATTTATAGAAACTACACATAAGGATCAACTTTAAGTATTTATAAGGAAGCTTTACTGAAGAAATGTTCTGTGAATCAAGTCAAGAATCAGCACTCAGCCTCTTTACGTCCTGCAGCTCCACCAGTGTCCAGAGTCATCGGACAGCTCACAAGCTCACAACTAAGAACAATAAACCTTCATCCTTCATCTACACCTCTGTTACTGAATTTAATAAGTATAACACTGTGCCTAAATCTTCCAATGGGTTCACTGAAAAGCTCCAAACTCTTCAAAAAGCTGCAGCACACTTTTTTCTATCGATTCCCAAATTTAATTCAGTAAAAACGTCCTTCTGCAAACTCCACTGGCTGGATGTTAGGCAGTGAATTGTTCTTAAAGCTCTGAGCATCCCCCGTAATACCTTTCAATGTTATCTAATTTCAAGAATAATCTAAGGTGGTATGCGCCAAGCAGGACGCTTTGGTCCAGCTCCGCTAAAAAGTTGGTGGTCCCAGCTTTTAGACAAACCTCCTGGGGTGGCAGCAGCATCTTCAAGTCCACTGCCCTACTCTGGAACAGCCTGCATTTTGTACTGAAAACAGCTTCTTCCCGCTCCATCTTTAGAAAGGTATTGAAAACATAGCTATTAACACGGAAATATATGAATAGTGCTGGCCCTCTTTTGTCTTGCTTAGCAATAAAATGCCTCCGGGCATCTGTTTGTGCTTTTAAAAGACTCTTTATTCATTCATTCACTTCCAAACGTCTAGGACTAGAGGGGCACCACTTAGAGGGCCAGGACTCACTCAGGCTCAGTCTAGGTGCATGTTCAAGATGGTTGGATCCTTTTCTGTCACTGAGGCTTAAAAGTGGCATTTTCAGAATTACGACTAAAAATCAGAGTTTACCATGAAAGATCATTTTACGTTACATTTTCTTAGACACCAGAGATCATAGTTGTACCTGCTCCCAAGTAAAAGCTATCACTTATTAAATGTAACAAGGTAACCCAATGTTATCCTATTTGATAGGTAGGCTTCACAGTAGTGTAAAACATTTGAGTTTTTCACTCTCAGGACATGAAAATCTGAAAAGTAGTACCTACCTATACAGCTTTTACAAATGCACTATGCCCTATGAACTGTTTAGGGTGTACTGTAAGGGTGATGTATATGTATTGAAAAGGGAGTTTAGGGCTTGATGAAAGGTTCATTTTGCCAAGTCGAATTGGCAGTTTAAAACTGCCCACAGGCTGTAATGGCAGACCTGAGACATGTTTTAAGGTGCCACTTAAGTGGGTGGCACAATAAGTGCTGCAGGTCTACCTTTAAAAAAACCATTTTAAAATAATTTTATTTATGAATTTCTTAGTATAACCATCATGAAAAACAAAGCATCATGTTCACATTTGTACAGAATACATAGCATCAAGTTGACAGAGCATCTTTTAGTTCCAGAATGATATTGGAACATAAACTTTACAGAAAGCATGCAAAATGTACATTATCTTCATACAGAGTGTCATTAGTTTTAGTTAACATATATGCAGTGAATGGGCCGCAATTGTCACGTGGTCTTGAAGCACTAAGCAGCACTTCCGCATAGCAGGTAAGTTGATCACGGCAGTAGCCTATATCCTGTACCAGTGTACTGGTTTGGGCGGCTTTATACCATTCCAGTCGAGTGAGACCCTGCGTTTTGCCAGCTGTAACGCTGTTGCCACCAACTTTCGATTGGTATTCTTAAGATTAGGTACATTTCCCAACAAGCAAATTTTCATAGTACATTCAATTTTTTCACCAACTGTTTCTGTCAAGGCCACCGTGACTTTTCCCTAGAAATCAGACACTTTTTGACAGCTCCATGCCAAATGTTGAAAATCTGCATTATCAGCACCACATCTCTTATAGCAGTGTGAGTCCCTCAAGCCGTACTTATAATCAATCAATCAATCAATGACATTTATAGAGCGCACTACATACCCGTAGGGTCTCAAGGCGCTGGGGGTGGGGGGGTGCCGCTACTGCTCGAACAGCCAGGTCTTCAGCTTCTTCCTGAAGGAGAGGTGGTCTTGGGTCAGGCGCAGGTCGGTCGGGAGGGAGTTCCAGGTCTTGGCGGCCATGTAGGAGAAGGACCTTCCTCCTGTAGTCGCTCTTCGGATGCGGGGGACGGCGGCGCGGGCGTGGTTGGCTGATCGGAGGTGGCGTTTGGGAGCGTAGAAGTTGATTCGGCTGTTGAGGTAGCTCGGGCCTTGGTCGTGTAGGGCTTTGTGTGCGTGGGTGAGGAGGCGGAAGGTGATTCTTTTGTTGACGGGGAGCCAGTGAAGGTCTCTCAGATGTCCGGAGATGTGGCTGGTTCGTGGGATGTCGAGGATGAGTCTGGCTGAGGCGTTCTGGATCCGCTGGAGTCTCTTCTGGAGCTTGGCGGTGGTACCGGCATAGAGGGCGTTGCCGTAGTCCAGTCGGCTAGTGACGAGGGCCTGGGTGACCGTCTTCCTGGTCTCGGTGGGGATCCACCAGAAGATCTTCCGTAGCATGCGTAGGATGTTGAAGCATGCCGAGGAGACGTTGTTGACTTGCCTGGTCATGGAGAGGGAGGAGTCCAGGATGAAGCCCAGGTTGCGTGCATGGTCTGTCGGTTTGGGTGCGGTGCCCAGGGCGGGAGGCCACCAGGAGTCGTCCCAGGCGGAGGGTGAAGAGCCCAGGATGAGGACCTCCGTCTTGTCTGAGTTCAGTTTCAGGCGGCTGGTCGTCATCCACTCGGCTACCTCTTTCATCCCTTCGTGCAGGTTGGCTCTGGCGGCGGCGGGGTCGTTGGTCAGGGAGAGGATCAGCTGGGTGTCGTCGGCGTAGGAGATTATGCTGAGGTTGTGTTGGCGTGCGATGGCCGCGAGGGGGCTCATGTAGACGTTGAAGAGGGTGGGGCTCAGTGAGGATCCTTGAGGGACGCCGCAGATGACTTCGGTGGCCTCTGACTTGTACGGTGGTAGGCGGACTCTCTGTGTTCTTCCGTCGAGGAAGGAGATGGTCCATTCCAGCGCCTTGTCCTGGATTCCGACGTTGCTGAGGCGCTGTACTAGGGTGCGGTGGCAGACAGTGTCGAATGCCGCGGAGAGGTCTAGGAGGATGAGGGCAGCTGTTTCTCCGTTGTCCATCAGGGCTCGGATGTCATCGGTGGCGGCGATGAGGGCGGTCTCGGTGCTGTGGTTGGCTCGGAAGCCAGACTGTGAGGGGTCGAGGGATCCATTCGTCTCGAGGAAGGCGGCCATCTGCTTGTTGACGGTCTTCTCGATGACTTTGGCTGGAAACGGGAGGAGCGAGATGGGGCGGTAATTCTTGAGTTCGGTGGGGTCCGCTGTGGGTTTCTTGAGTAGAGCGCAGAGTTCGGCGTGCTTCCAGCTCTCAGGGAAGGTGGCGGTGTCGAAGGATGTGTTGATGATGTCTCGCAGGTGGGGTGCGATGACAGCGTCGGCCTTGTTGAAGACGTGGTGAGGGCAGGGGTCGGTCGGTGATCCGGAGTGGATGGAGTTCATCGTGCGGATGGTGTCTTCGGTGCTGATCGGGGTCCAGGCGTGGAGGGTGGTGGTGGGGGGTGGTTGTTCGGTCTTGGTGTGCGTTGGTTGGTTGTTGAAGCTGTTGTGTATGTCCGCGATCTTGTTGTGGAAGTATGAGGCGAGGGAGTTGCAGAGGTCTTGCGATGGGGTGATGTCTTTGTTTCCTGCGCTGGGGTTGGATAGCTCTTTCACGATGTTGAAGAGTTCCTTGCAGTTGTGTGCGTTGTTGTCCAGCCGGTCCTTGAATGCAGTTTTCTTGGCGGCGCGGATCAGCTGGTGGTGCTTCCGGGTGGCCAGCTTGAAGGTGGTCCTGTTGTCCGGTGTAGGTTCTCTTCTCCAGACTTACTTATAGAGTTGTTCTGGTATACATTTGGTGGACATACTTATAATGTATAAGTCTAAGATTCCAGTTTGCAGCAAATTGGCCTGTTAATTTACAACATACTTCCCATTCCTCCTCTGTCAGCGTTTGGGGCAGAATAGCATTCCATTTGCCCATGGGGCCCGCACCAATATGCGCTTCATCTACCTGGAAGGTTGTATACAAGTGAGAAACTAATTTATTCCAAGTTTGTGTAGTATATATAAATTGTAGAGCCCACAGAGCTGGCGGTTTGTCAGAAAAGCATGGGTATAGCGGCCGCACTGCAGATCTCGGTCTACTATATATAAATGTCAACATGACAGATACCTCCCTGTCCCTGACGAAGTCCTAGAGATCAATAAACTGTATGTGCCCCTGCATTGTGGATAGCTTTTAGGGATCCCATTTTACCTGTTACAGAGATCGCCATATGATGAACCTTTGGCATTGCCGGTGAATACAGTGGGAGCCTCCGAGCACGCCTTCCCAGTTCATACCAGGCCCGAGACGTACATTGCACTGTGTCCACTTCATCCCTTTTGAAGACAGTAGTCTTGTTAACAATCATCGCTTTGAGTGAGATTGAATGTACCGCCTCCGCTTCTACTGCAACATGTGGTGTTGAATGGTGGCGTGTTTTGCCAATAAAAGGCATATTGTGCTTGTGCACACAAATAATATAATTGCATATTGGGCAATGTGAACCCACCTATCTCTCTATGGTAGCGTCAGTGTCTCTCACTTTACCCTCGGTTTTTTGCCACCCCAGGCTAGCGTGCTCAGTAATGAGCGTAGTGTAATAAAAAAATGTTGCATTAAATAAATGGGAATATTCACTAACAGTGCTCAGTAATGCGCGTAGTGTAATAAAAAAATGTTGCATCAAATGAATGGGAATAGTCAACAGTACACCGCACAGCTTCCCCTGCACTATTATATAGCGGCCGTTATCATCAATTTCCTCATGCATACTAACAAACCAGGAGATTTTTTAAAAATTAAGATCATAACTCCCCTTGCATATGAGGAGTAGGAAGAGGCCAATCGAACTCCGGCCCATCTAGTGGCTTTTGCTGCTGCAGTATGCTTGGTAAGGTGGGTTTCCTGTAGCAACGCCACTTGGACATCGTGGCGATCAAGGCAGGCCAACACCTGCCTAGTTTTTTTGGGATTATTAAGACCTCTAACATTCCACGTTACCCAATTTAGTTTATCATCCCCAGTTGGTATCATACCTACATGACATCAGTGTATGCATTATTAACTTTGTATCGTTTCATGCATATGTATGTTATCCACCATCTCTGATCAGTCCCATAACCAAACCCGCACTCATTCCAGCTTCCCAATTATGCTGAGGAACCCCAAGGCACTTAACACAAAAACAAAGACAACCTCCCGTCCCGCTGTAAGCGGCAAGTCCGCTCACAGTATGTAGTCCCAATCAGTAACTGTGTGGGTTGTACTCTCATGGAGGACACCAGCTGCCCACCGACCCCCTTGATGTAGTAAGGGGAGGTCTGGGCAACCCTGAAGATCATCCCACAACTCATCCCATAACAATGGAAGTTTGAATGGTTTAGCCAATAGGACCCCGTATACACATAATGTCAAAATTCTATGCAACGCCTGCATCATAACAATCGTCCATCTCAATATGAATTTCCGATATCTGTCCCACCCACCTAACCTCAACACAAGTCATAAACAGTTGTTATGTCCTATTAGGTCGTCCGTTTTAAAACTACACTGGAAATCAGAAACAAGTGGTCATATAAAAAGTCTGATGTGCACAGTGTACCAACCAGTGTAACCATTAAAATAACAGATTCACCAGCAGTAATACGCCCTTGTCTCTTGGTTTTGTCATCTTATATCTTTGCATATGGTTATTCATATATTGAAACCAAGGCAGCGTTTGCTTCATACCTTTCCCTTTGAAACATGTTTCCTATGCAGAATAGCACAGAACTGAACCCAGTGATAATACCTTAAACATGAGTCCCTGTGACACAAGGCCATCGAAACAGAAAAAGAAAAACACACGGCACCCCATAGAGAGAAAATTATTGACAATAATACCATTCTGGACAGGCCCATAGCCTGGTTCATCAATCTTCATTGTCAGCTTCATCCCCAGCGATTCTAGATGTTTCCAGTTGCTTTGTAAACTGCATAGCGTCCTTTGGGGTTGTGAAGATCCTGGGTTTTCAGCCATGTTGGATTCTGAGTCGTGCCGGGTAAAGCATGCCATATTGTATTTTCATTACTTGCAGTTTCTTCTTTACTTGCTGAAATTCCCATCAGGCCTGTTGCACCTCTGTCGTAAAGTCTGCAAATAGCACAACCTCCATTTCCAGGTACTTTGAAGTGCCCATTTCTCTAGCAAGCCGGAGTGCGGGACCAGGCGCGGTGCAAGGGAGCGATGTGCCCTCTCTACAACCAGCATGTTAGAAAAATTCTCTGCACCCAACATCGTCTTGAGCGTTTCTTCAACGTAGAGTTCCATTTTCCCCGTATTCGTGGACTCAGACTCCCCGGTAATACGAAGATTATTATGCCGTGACCTGGCCTCCAAGTCCTTGTTTTTCGCTTGTATCACCACTAGCAGCTTCTCCATCTGTGCACTGGACTCCGTAACGGACTCTACTTTGTCCTCCGTATTGGATATTAGCTGTTCTGCCTCCGTTATGCGCACATTATGCTTGTCCAGTTTTGTCAGCATAGTGTCCTTGCGGAGATTGAGATTATCAATTTTACTATCAATCTTGTGCAGACTTTGCTGCATGACCAGCATTATACGTTCTAGTTTACTGTTACCACCAGCCTCCAGGTCCGTCTCAGGTATGATGCTGCCTGTGTATTCAATTTGTTTAGGGCATTTGGAGTCGAATGAAAGTTTGGACTGTAAGTGTTTGTCAGACTTACCCATCTTCTCTATAGTTGTGTGTCTCCAAGTGTTGTCTTTCACACTCGCTCCCAACCACAAGGCTGAAGAAGCCCAGTTGCCTGTGTTTAAGCAGGGGACACGTATCGCGATCTTCGTGTGCTGTATTGAAAAATTTGGGCTACCTCGCCCAGCTGGGTTAGAAAGACACAACTTTATCAGAACCCCCTCAGTGCCTTTCATGTCGTGGCCCTGCGTTGCACAGTCCAATCATACCTCATAGGCTTGTAGCAGACTACTCGAAATTCACATCACAGCACCAGGGTCCGCAGCCACGTTACACTTCAGTGTAAATGGCCTGAAGGTCACTGCAATGTTGTGTGCCTCCCCTCGTGTTTAGCACCTCAAACTAGGACCGACTTCCAGGGTCCGAATTTGCACAACCGCAGTCACCTGATACAAGGTTTTTATCAGGGCTCCGGTACTTCTGAATAGTGCCTCCCTCTCTCCACCGCAAGGTGTCGACTGGCACACTTCCAGTGTCAGCGATCTCCCAGGTCCCCAAGATGGTGGACTTAAGCAGATCAATGTGTCTCCAAGCCCCAGCGTGTCCAGTAGATTCAAAGGGACACCACAGTACACATTTAAATGTATTTGCACAGACTTCTTTGCAGCGACTGAACCCAAAGCCTCTGTATGAATGTCTTTATCAAATATCATGATGCTCCGTCTACACCTCCGCAGCGCGTTCCCCTTACCAGAGCCGTAGATGCGCACAGGCAGCTGCCGCCGATGGCACGCAGAACCGGTACCTGAGCACTTTAATGGTGTAGGTGACCGTACTCGCTGTGCCTTTGCACAGCTCATGGAAATCCGTGCCGGGGTACCAACTTTGGATGCCTCCGTGCCCAGTCCCCGAGCACACCACGCCACCAGGCTCGTCGCAATCGCCTCACCACCTCAATCACTTAGTACCACAGCCGATCCGCTCCTCCGTCGCCGTCTGGCAAAAGTATCACACTAGTGTACTGCTATTGAAGGTCCTCTACAAGGATTGCAGCAATCAGCAGTCCGCAGGTGCCGCCATTTTGTTGGCGGGAAACAATAATCAGAGTTTATGTCCTAAAACATGCACAGAGGCTGCTGTAGCTATATCACCGTGATACGTGCAATCAGGGGGTCAGGATACGCCGTAACTGGTCACAGGATGGCTGGGAGAAACTCAGGATATTGATTGGATAATGGCCCGGCCAGCAGACCTACACTAAAATGCAGCCATCTTGCTTTGGGCTCGCTAGCGCCCCGCTGCAGGCCTACTTTCAGCATTTAATTTGCCGGATCGGGTATACCACTTTACTAAGGACTTGGCCGTAAATTAAATGTGTTAATCAGATGTAAGCCAATTTTACCAGGTTTTAGGTATTGAGCACAAGTATTTTCGTACTAGTTAGCAATGGTAAAGTGCACAGCCCTACGACCAACAAAAACCAAATCAGCAAAACAGGAGGTGAGAGGCCAATGGGCTTAGGGGCAGGCCACCCCAAGGCTGACCGGTCTATCTCATCTGAATCACTTCTCTGCTCTATATGATGTTTTATTTTAGGGTGATAAGGAATTTGAAATTCAACTCACTTTGCACTCATGTTCTGTTATAGATCACTGCGATGTCTGTTCTGTAGTTTTCTGTCCACACATCTCTGCTCACTGGAAATACCTGCAGAATCTCTATCACAACACTATACAAATTCATGTAGTGCATTACATATTGGTTGCTGCTCTATGGTAATAATTGTGTTTTGTACAAAGTCCTAAAGTGTGTCTCTTTTTCATTTGACTCAAAAACACACCTTTTTCACACAAATTCCTTTTCAGGGGTATAATTCTTGCAAAAGGGTGCATAGGCCATCAACCTATTGATCACAAATGATTGTTTCTCGGGTGAACTTGGTGACATTTTCAGGTAGCTTTGCTGAATACTATTGGACAGAACTTTTGCCCTCTTACTTTACAGGAGCCAACTCATATATCATTGTAGCCCTGTTTCATTTTAATGGGCACCGAGGGAGTAAACTTTGTCATTAGATGATGCAAGATACAAGATCACAAATTATGGATGGCAAAGTGATGTGTCTCACAAAAGCATTCCAGTTTATGTTTCAGAATGGCAAGTATTTATATTTTTCAGACAAAATAAGGAGAATGGAATCTGAAAATGATGTGTACTTTCCACTTGAGTGTTAATCTAAACTCAGAGGCTGCCCTCTGAGGCAATCATATTATCGAAGGTGGGGCTCTCCTGATTAGTCACTTTGGTGCAATGTTGAACCGGATCAATATTTAGTAATTATTCATGACTTTTAAACATAATCATTGTTGTTTTTACTCTAGTATTAGTTAAAGTTAACTAACAAGGAAATGTTGGAGGTAAAACAAACTGGGCATTTATAGGTCCAATGTCTTGATTCATGAGTCAGCTGCAGTTATAACCAAGTGAGAGTTAGATTACATTTATTCTTGTGAGGAAATTATTTACAGATTTAGACTCCACCATTAGGGTCTGGAAAGTGGAATAGAACTCTTTCAGGATACTTTGACATTAAATGGAGTCTTCATAAAACACTGCAAACCCATCTCTAATATTTCCTTCCATGCCAAGACATTTGGTGGAGTAGTAAGGAGAAAAGATGTGGTCCAAGATGGAGAGTGTGGTTTCATGCAGCCAAATTTAAGATCAAAGTCCTGTTTGCTACGTTTCTACTAACTTAAATAATTGTTTTTTGGCAATGCAGCGTCATGCAAGAAGCACTGGAATGTGGTCTAGATGGACTTAAGTGAGACTTGTTTATAGTGGGTCTTCCTCACACATAGTGTCTATGGGAGTCTGTTAACAAATATTCTTGGACTATGTCTATTTGAAGGTTGTCTTGGGAAATATTCCAGCACTCAAAGAATCATGGCATACTAGAGACCAAGGATGTTTACAGCAGGGACATAAGAAGCTGGTCTGTGATGTCATGAGTCATAATTTTGTCTTGACAGAATACATATGACCAAGTATGTGGCTCTGTTAAAAGAGAGGTAATTCACAGGTTGTTGCATAGGTTTATTGAAGCTGTGCAGGGCTTTTATGATGGAGATATTGCCTATAGACACTATTCAGTTCCTCAAGGAAGGTGCCTATTGGTTTCAATGGATATTGAGGATTTGAAAATATCCTTTGATATGAAAAGTCATTCAAGTAGACATTTAGGCAGACATAGTGCAGAAGTGGCCTGGGAATTCAATTAATGGTTGAGTCTTTAGTAGGTACAATGGAGAAGCTGTAGTCAGATTTTACAATGAAGAGGTGGATTGATTTGTGTTAGTTGTGTTAATGTGAGTGGGAAAATGGATGTTTGAAATGTCTCTGTATAACAAGGAAAGAGTTGGATGAGTGTGCAGTGCTTTCGGCTGTAAATAAATTGTTATTGGAAATGTTAAAAGTGAGTTGGAGCAAGAAATGAAGTGTAAGTGAGTAATGAGTGAATGGTAAGAGATCAGGTAGATTGTGAGGATGTTGCTGCTTCTAGTCAAAGACTAATTTAAGGATATAGTAACCCTTAGGTTTGAATGGTCTTCATGTTCAGACAGGCTATGTGGAGGGAGAAGACCGGTAATGTGGACAAAGAAGATTTGATTTTGATGATAGACTTTGCAAGTAGATGCTGACACTTTTAAGATTTTTATCAGAGATTCAGGATTTTATTGTTAATAAATATCTGTATTGTAAAATACCAATGGTATATTATTAAACACATGTGGGAAATCCACCTTTTCTGTGTGGTCATGCCAGATTTTTCACCTTTTTCTAGACCCTATTTTTGCTGGACTTAGAACTCTGTGATCTGATACCCCTGCTAAACGAGTAAAATTCATCAATCAATCAGGCGTTTGTAGATGTGATGGTCTCAAGACGCTGAGTGGGGCAGGAAGGGGGACTGCTGATCCGTCTGGGTGTGGGAGTTCAGTCGAAGAGCCAGGTCTTGAGATCCTACCTGAATTGGGTTAACGACGGAGGTTGCCTAAGGTGGAAAGGCAGGGTGTTCCAGGTTTTGGTGGCGAGGTAGGCGAAGGATCTTTCTCCGGCTCGGAGCCTGAGGCCCAATCTAGTTGGGTAGAGCAAAGGTATCTGGCGGGTCCGTGGAATGAGAGCTGGTGGTCCAGATCTGTTGGTTCTGCATTGTGGAAGGATTTGTAGGCATGTCTGAGGAGCTTGAAGGTGAGTCTTTTTTTGACTGGGATCCAGTGTAGTTCCTTAAGCTGTTCATGATGTGGCTGTAGTGAGGGAAGTTGAGGACCAGTGCCGCTGTGGCATTTTGAATGTTCTGTAGTTTCCTGAGGAATTTCTGGTTGACACCGGTATAGAATGGGTTGCCGTGGTCGAGTCTGCTGGCGATGTGTGTGAGGGTGACTGTCATTTTGGATTTGGTGGGGATCCATCTGAATGTCTTTTTCGAAGCAGGCAGAGCATGTGGAAGCATGATGAGGATACAGCATTGATCTGGTGGCTAGATACAGTAAACTGAAATTGAAATATTATGGATGTATATAAAGATTATTTAAAAATACTCTCTGTATGTAGAACACATTGGAATAATCATAAACAAATATTCACTCTCTGGGATATAGCTAGTTAAGGTGACAACAAACCTTCCTTTATATGTCAGCAAAATCAATTTGAACAAAAAGATAGGATGCAAGAATAGGTTGAGAATTTTTCTTATTAATATCGCTTGGTGTGTACCCTTAGCACTACATATATGCAGTAAGCTACTTTATCTACTGAGTGACTAATTATTGAATATGTATATTTCTGTGTTCTGAAATGGTGAATTTTAAGTTGCCTTAGCAGAATATTATTATGAACACCAAACAGTCATTGAGTGTGGTAAAAACTGAAGTTGCTTCCCAAGAATTATCATTAACGTTTTTTGACAGTGGCATGTAGGACAAACCAACACTTATCTAGACAAATACTGACTAAAATTAATTATTAACTGACATGCAATGAATAAAATTCTATGTTTTTTATTTTTTTTATTTAGTTACCCCAAACACGTCTACATGAGAGATTTCCAGACATTTAAGGCAACAATTATGATGAAAGATAGATTAACAAATGAGAAAAGATATAATAGAACCAGCTTGTTTTTAAGATGTATTTTGAAAAGGTTTTTCTTCAAGTCTTTCGGAAATTAAAAAAGATCCAAATTTGACCAGCTTCCCTATCAGATCCAGTATTTAGGGGCTAAACAAAAGAGGTATTTGGTTACAGTCTTACTTTATTGACGTTCAGTCACTTTTTGACATTGGAGATTTCAAAAATATGTCTGGGTGTGCTTCTCATGTCCCTTGAACCTCCTGGGCTGTGTAGCATGTCCATATGTAGGATGTCAGGCCAGAGTGAGTCACCCACAGTAGGTAGGAAGTCTGTGCTGTATGTGAACAGAAAAGTGTAACTGCAATAGAGCAGTAGAGATCCACTAAAGGAGTGCCAATGAAATTACTAAATATGCTTTACAATAGAAAGAAATAATGTAGAGTACAGGGAAGCTCTAGTATGCAAAGCCAGACTAAAACTCTTAAATTTAGAGTTTTGGCACAGGACCCATCAGCAGTTGACGAATGCTTGTCTCTTAGCTAATAAAAACTGTTGGAGATGCACATAGGCAGTTTGTTGACCAAGTCGTCTTATGTGGTTGTACTCAGCCTGAGTAATATATTATGAAGGGGGTATTAATAAAAATAAGATTTTGGAGGTAATGCCAAATAAAATCCCTGCTATGAAAATATGTATGAAACAAAGGTGATGATAAGATTAAGAAAAAAGGATCATGATGACACTTGAGAGCTCTACAAATAGCTTTATAAGGCATATTAAGGAAATTTGGTTAGCCTAGGTTTCGCTCGAGCTAGGGCTAGAAGATATATTCAATAAAAGTATTGCTAATGAAGGTTGGAAGTCTGTTCAAAGGGGGCCAATAGGAGATGAGTAGGATCTCTGGCTTGAAAACAGTGTGACTAAAGGAGAGACTCACCCAGAACAAACCATGAAGCACCTTGCTAAATAGCTCTAGGTTGTTGCTTATAACGATACCAGTTAAGAGGTAAGGTCCTCTCTTTATATCAATGCTCTCTCAACTCTTACTACTTGCAGTGTAGTTGGACGTAGATGAATGCCTTAGATCCACAGCTTATTAGAGGCAGAAACATGTTGGTATTAATATGAATACTTAATCACATACAGTGACGCATACAGGCTATTATACCTAAGTATGCTCATGTATTTATTTACCCCTTGGTAAGCTTTTCAACTTACCAGGGATACCACCAAATTAAAGGATACTTTAGTGTTTTATCCCATAGGTTTTTTAAACTCACAAAACTGGTCCTAAATCACTGTCCTAAAAGAATATAAATATCTAAGAACTCCCTCCGAAAATACCCATTCTGAGGTCAAGTCCACCCTGGTAGTACCATCTCACCAGGGTGAGGCAAAGTGGCAAATGATGAAGCATGTTACATTACTTGAGTGAGCCATCCTTGTCCAATTCTTGAATTTGCCTGGAGTTTAGATTAAGTACAGTTAGCAGCACACAGGGAATTTTCTGGGTCTCTGTTAATGACCTTCATATCAGCTGATTGAGCAGATAGCAGACGCCGTATTTAAGTTAAGGGCAGACGTGAACCCTGTAATGCTCTAATTTTTCTCCTTTGTGTGATATTATAAGGTGTAGCTACGCCACTGATTTCACCTTGCCTTCCCTGTTACCAGTTCTATATAATATAAATGCATTGGCATAAAGCATTTATTAGAAACCCTTCTGGTACTGTTGAATGCCAGGGTTGCTAAAACTCAAGACTCCTTAGTCTTCCGCCTCGTGTCTCTTTCTTCTACCACTCTTCGCTTTGTTTTATTTCTCTCTTGCATCCCTGCTCTCTCCATTTGCTCCTGTCACTTTTTTACTGTATTTATCTTCCTCATTCTCTTTTCCTTTCCCTCTCTTGCCCAAGGTCAGTTTCTTATGATGAAAAATAATTCTAGTTTTCCAGATATATGTGCTGTATCTTGCCACCGGCACCTACTAAGTACTGCCTGTCCCGTTATTTGATATGGAAGTCAACTACTGCTTCTTGGCAGGCTTCTAGTGTATTTACAATGGTCAGCATGGCTACTCCCTTTACAGTTTTGAGTAGCTGTTTAAAAGTGAATCTGCATTTTGGTGTCAATAGTTTCTTAGCATTTATTTGCAGGAATGTGCCATCTATGTTTGCAGCATCTTTAAAGTGAGCGTCCGTTCATGCACGTCCTTCGCGTCTCATGTGGTGTGCCTCTTGGGCCAGCTCAACCTTGAACTGACTCACAGTTGGGCCGTGCTTGGTCTGTCCCCGTAACCAGCTGTGTGTAATGCAGTTTGCCTTCTGGCCTCCGGCATAGGGCCGAGTTCTTGCTGACATGTGTATGTTTATGTTTAGGGGAGTTGCGGGGAACGAGATTTTGATATCAATTTATGATTATGATAAATTTAATAAAGAATCTCATTCATCTGTTTTGGACCGCTTATATCTGTCATTGAGGAAAGGACCACCCCCGCATTGGTTAGACAAACCCCATTAACTGACGCCACTCTGAAGAACCACTTACAATTGATGAAGTTTCAAGAGTTTATATAAAGATTAATTTGAATACGATACAATCCACTCAGGATATAATCTCAAAATATACAAAATACAAAATCAATTTAAAATATCAGCTGCTTAAGCTTCGGTGTGAAGTGGTTCCTTCTGCGTTATCTGCAGTAAGATAAAAAATATCATCAAGTTAATCTGTCCCTACTCTATGCTATGTGACAATCCTACTTCGCAAGTTTCTTCCCTGAAAAGGTGTCAGCAGTTTGACTTCCAAAGAAGTTCAAACTCTCTTTAGCCTCTAAAGGAAATCTTAAGTTTCAGAAGCAGTACCCTATCTGCCTACCCATCCGCTCTCTAAGGGTCCTCGGCCTACTGCTCCCTTGCGCTCTGATCTCTCAGCGCATCTGCTCAAGGCATCTACCCTTGCCTTTCTCTCTCTGAGCTCCCTACTGGGCTGTTCGCTATCTTATCCCCGGGGTGCTGTCCCTAAAATACACAATCACCGTGTGGGTGGAACGCCCCTTGACGCCCACCACGGACTTTCCCCGATGATGTCAACTTCCTGCTTCTTCCATTGGTCCACTCCTTGCGTCGTCCGTTAAGTTGACCCTTCTCCTCTGGATGTCATCTTCATCATCTCATCGTCGACATTTATTGACTCTTTCAGATCGAGTAACATGTGAATTTAGGCAAGGCCTTAACTCTATGTCTCTTAACTTGACCCTGCTAGGTCCTGCGAATGGTCTTGTCAAAACATAGTCTATAGTCAAAGTGTCTCTCCTCACGTTCGAGCAATAAGCTCCGTCCGGCATTGTCACCTTAAATCTAACAAGTGCTAGACTTCTCGGCTCTCATGTCCACATCAAGCTATTTACGACCTTCACAAGACCACTAAATTACATTCATGTGACTATGCTCCTTCGAACTCTTGACCAGTTAGGTTATAAACACAAATGACCTAAACTCTTCCAGCATTTCTACAAAAGCCCTCTACACAGTATAACCTTTGGCATACATTTATATATTCGTACTTTAGCAAAAAGCCTTCGTTATACTTAAACATTCTACATCAAATATATACTACATAGAATACGACTGTATAGAATATAACCTATACATTTTCCTTGGTTACATCTTTATGTAAGTTCTCTTATACATTTATCCACGTTTCTCCACGTTTACACCTTTCCACGTTATTTCTCGCCGCTTCTCCCAATGTAAAGTTACACATTTAAGGTTACACACATACACGAATTCTACTGTGCATGTTCTACATTTCATACACATTTCTACATCTACCCATCATGTATACGGGCCTTCTAAATCTAATGCATGTTTAACATATGAATACACTTACATTTCCTATATTATGTTATCACTTTTCGTTGGCCTTTACGTTATAGTTGTCAACTTTACATTACGATATGCGTTTCATTCCTACGTTTATAACATATACGTTTAGATATGGTTACTATATACTATATATTCAAATTGCGCTCTCTCAGTTCCCCCCTTTGATGACTTTTAGGAGTCATCACTAAAGCAATTTGAATACACCACTTATACCGACCTAGTTACATCTGTTCCTCTTTTTATCGATTCAAGTGTTCTCAGACTTTTATACTGTTGATCTTGTAGAACAGCTAGTCTCCTTTCTTGGTCTCTCATCGATCTTTGTAACTGGTTCGACCTATACCACTTATACAATTTTACTAAACCTACTAATGTAATTATACAAATTAATACTATTAATACAGGCTTCAAAATATACCAAAATATACCTTTGCCTATATTAGCAAACCAACTTCCAACCTTTCCCACTCCATTTCCTACTTTTTCCCAAACATTTACTTTTGATAAATCTTCAATTTCTTGATGAATCTGTGTAATGTTCTGTATGACTTTCTCAAGTGGTTTTGAATTATCAGGAATATAAGTACAACATTCCTGAACTTTCAAAGCCTTACAAACTCCGCCTTCTTTTGCTAATATTACATCTAAAGCAAGTCTGTTCTGTAAAACCATTGCTCTAATTGACTGCATTTCACCTTCCACTAACATTAATGATCTTGCAGTGCTGGCAGACAATCTATCCACGACTGTCGCTAACCTTCTAATCTTAACATCGTTAAGAATCAAACCTAACAATGGAAACATCGCTCCAAATACATCTCCTACTACTTCTGCATCTCCTACTTCCCTTTTCGTTCTCCTCGAAGCCTTTCCTTCTACCATTGCTAAATCCCTTGCATGATATATTTTGGGGAAGACAATTGCCAAGTAACACGAACCATACCAATTGTCTGGAAGTTTTACATAGGCATTTCTCCCACATACAAAATACACATTCGGAATAGCTTGCATCCCTTTCATAAAATCCTTCGTGTAATACTCCAGTCTGAAAGAGTGCTCACAACTAACTTCACCTACAAATTCACTCTCATAATACGTTTTGCTTCGAGTTAAACATAACTTTCCTTTCTGCGTTTTATCCAATGCTATTGGACCATTGCTACCTTTCTTTCTGTGTGCCTTCTCTTCTTCTGTCCAGTCTATTTTCCATTGTCCTGACATTTTTAGAATCTTCTGCCGTCTGCATCGATCATCTACTTGTGCTATAAACCTTTTCTCTACTTCCGATACTTTGCAAGTCAGATTATTTCTACGTGCATATGATGTATCTAATGTATCCCAAGGAAGAAAGAATTTAGCTAGTCTATCTTCCTTTTTGTAGTAGTCCCACTTATTCATTTGCTTATAATTCGGAACTTCAGGCAGTACCGAATCATAATTTGAAAAGTAGTACTCAAACCCTTCTCTACCATAAAAAATACTAAGCAGTAAACTACATGTGATCCCATAAGTCAATGGGAGATGGTGATACCTAATGCCTTCGTCTACAGAAGCCGGCAATTGCATACAAACGTAGCAATCTTTGGCCTCCATGGCATCGATATATTCGTACAATAATTTGGCATACGCATTTGACCTAAAGTTTCCCTGTGACTCGTCTACGTGTAATCTACGAGCTTCATCTGCAAGTAACGCCTTTTCACATATAACAGTGCTCTCCTCCTTCTTTCCCACAAGAGCAGGTTTCAAAGTCGTTACAATTTTTACATTCACTATTCTTTTATCATTCTCATGTCCTGTTATGTAAGATATCGTTACTACTATGATTATGAGAAATATCACTATTGCTATAAGTGTACCTACTATACATCTAGCTTTTCTGTTTGGGTTGCCGTTCTCCATGTTATCAAAACAGCGTACCTCGTTCTCCAGCGAAAGTTCTCTTTCCAGTCTTTTGGTTGCTTGTTTGCTTTCACAGTCTTTTAAAGTGCTTTTTATCAACAGGTATCTTTTCACCACAATGTCTTTTTCTCTTTTCAGCAGCAGACAACCCTAGCCCTTCTCTGTCCTCTAAATGTAATCCCTAATTTTATTCTTCTTTCCACTCGGCGCTAGGTTATCTTCTTCTTCATAACATGTGTACAAAAGTCTTTTATGCATCAACAATTATTGTCGGACCTGCAGCTTTCACAACAATAATTAACAGTTCAAAACGAATAACTTTTTCTTCTTCTTCGGTCATTTGCTGACCAACTGTTGGAAATTGTAGTCTTTTTAACACTAAATCTTGAATTTTACTCAAACGTGGGGTTCGGGGAAGTGTGAAAGTCAGTAACCCCTCAGTCTCAAGCCCAGGCGCCAACATCCATATCTCCACTGTCACGACTGGACCGAGAGTGGTTACTTTCACACTCTTCACTCTCCCAGATTTCTGTCCCCAATACATCTGCTAGATAAGTCCACTCTGGGGTGGCGTACCTTCTGCAGGGCACACGTACCCTTCTTGACCTTCGTGGACTCTCAGTTCCTGAATCTGTCGTCTCGTCCTCCTGATCCGATTCTTCAGCGATCGGGGCAAGAGTTCTTTCCTTCTTCCTTTCCGAACTTGGCCTTTTCCTTCTCTCCGGCCAACTGGCTTCTTCACTCTTTGTCTTTCCGCTCCTTGTTCCAGGAACTGTCTCTCAGTTTGTCCGATATCTGTGTCGGATTCCCAATTACTTTCTTCTCCTGAGGCAACTTCGGTCCCACTCGTGTCCTGACCTTCGTCGCCCTGTTCCAACACAGTTTCAGCTTCTTCGATCACCTCTACAGCTTGGCTTTCCCCCTCTATGGCTTCTCCGCTTCCTGCCGGATTTTCATCCGAGAGAGGAGCTGTGTCTTCTGGAGGTGTTTGCACTTTTCGGGTGTGTGAGGCATGTATCCAGTTTGGCAGACCTCCACACTTCACTGCAGTATTCGTTACAAGTATGACTTGAAACGGCCCTCGCCAACGCACGTCTAAGCAGTTCTTCCTGACATGCTTCTTCACCAGGACCCAGTCTCCTGGACTCAGGTCATGGCACAAGTCTTGTACTGATGGAACCTCTGCAGCCTGGACCTGGAGGGACACAGAATTAACGGCATCAGATAGTCCCTTGCAGTAGTCCAAGATCAAATCGTCTGTGATGTTCACTAGCGCTGCAGTCGGAACCGATGGCAATCTCATAGCTCTCCCCATTAGCACTTCATGTGGAGAGAGGCCTGTTCTTCTATCAGGTGTGCTACGTATACTCATAAGAACTACTGGAAGTGCGTCTGGCCAACTCAGGGATGTCGACGAACAAACTTTAGCCAGTCTGGACTTGATAGTACTGTTAATTTGCTCTACGATCCCTGAAGCTTCCGGTCGATAGCTGCAGTGTAACTTCTGATCGATATTTAAAGCTGAACATAGCATCTTCACCACTTCGCTATTGAAATGAGTTCCTCTGTCTGATTCCAAAGAGGATGGCACCCCAAATCTTGGTATCAACTCTCTAAGTAACAATTTTGCTACTGTAAGTGTATCGCACCTACGTGTAGGGTAAGCCTCAACCCATCTAGAAAATATACAAACAATCACTAGCACGTATCTGAGTCTGTTGCATGGAGGCATTTCTATGAAGTCAATCTGCATCCTATTGAAAGGCCCCCCAGACCTTCCTATGTGACTCAAGGTAACTGGTGTTCTCTTTCCCACATTTAGTTGCTGACAGATTGTACATCGCTGACACACTGCTTCTGCCGCTACTCTAAATTTAGGGTTAAACCACGTTTGTCTGAATACTCTCACCATAGCATCTCTTCCTATGTGTGCTGATCCATGCAATTTCCTTGCCATTGGACTAATTAGTTCATTTGGTAAAACTGCCCTTCCATCGGCGGACACCCAGAAATTCATCTCACTCTTTTCGCACCCTGCTGTTTCCCAGCCCTTTTTCTCATCATCTGGTGCATTGTCCTGTACTGCTCTCAGTTCATCCCATGTATCCACCGTGTCTAACAACATGGTCAATTCAGTCATTTCCTGGATTCCCCCCACTTTTGTATCAGTGTGAGAATATCCCTGCTCTGCGCAATAACGCGCTACCTCATCTGCATATTTATTTCCTAGTGATACAAAATCCGTGTTTTTGGTATGAGCTACACATTTGACCACAGCTATGGCCATTGGTTTTTGCAAAGCCTCTAACAGTAGTTTCACGAATTCTCCATTCCTAATAGGAGAACCCGAGGAGGTCATGTAACCTCTTTGAGACCACAACTGCCCGTAATCATGAACTACGCCGAATCCATACTGACTATCGGTGTATATAGTGACTCGAAGTCTATCGCCTGCTAAGCAAGCACGAGTCAAAGCCACAATTTCAGCTACCTGTGCGGAGTGTACTCCTTCCAGGCAAGCGGCTTCTATAACTCTGGTAATCGTGCATACTGCATAAGCTGCTCTCAGCTGACCGACATCGTTTCTTACGCATGAACCATCAACGAAGAAAATTTCGTCTGGGTCTGTCAATGGCTCATCTACGATATCAGGTCTCGGTTTGGTACATAGTTCAGTCACATCGAGGCAGTCATGTTCTGTACAATTTTCGTCGTTTACTTCATTCGGAAGTGGCATCAAGGTTGCAGGATTCAAGACAGAGCATCTCTTTAGGGTCACATTCTCGGCAGCCAGTATGACCTGCTCGTAGCGTGTGAGCCTGCTGTTCGTCAGATGCTGAGTCTTCGTCCTTGTCATTAACAGTTCTACAGAATGTGGTACATACACTTCTAACGGATGACCCATAACTACGCTTTCAGATCTTTCAATGCTGACACCCGTTGCAGCTACGGATTTGAGACATCCGGGCAACGCTGCGGCTACTGGATCTAATGTAGCCGAAAAGTACGCCACTGGCCTGCGCGCATCTCCATGGACCTGTGCTAATACCGCTAAAGCGCATCCCTCTCTTTCGCAGCAGTAAAGCAAAAATGGTTTGGTGTAATCTGGCATTCCTAAAGCCGGGGCACGACATAAGTCCTCCCTCAGCTGCAAAAACGCCATCAAACAATCTTTGTCCCATGGTACCGGATCACTTACTCCTTTGTGCGTCAGTTGTAATAACGGTTTTGCCTTCAGCGAAAAGTTTGCTATCCACTGTCGACAATAACCAACCATGCCTAGAAACATCCTGACTTCTCTTTGTGTTGTAGGCGCGTTCATTTTCATAATCGCCTCTATTCTGTCTGGAGACACCTTCCGCTTTCCCTTTTCAATCCTATGGCCCAAGTATTGCACCTCAGTCTTACAATATTGCAACTTACTTGGAGACACCTTGTGCCCGTTCTCGGCCAAGTGATTTAACAAGGTGATGGTGTCTTCCTTGCAAGCTTCCTCAGTTTCTGACGCAACTAGGAGGTCGTCTATGTACTGGACCAGAACTGAATTCTTGGGCAGTACTAGACTCTCAAGATTCCGTTTCAATAACTGGTTAAAGATCGATGGGCTCTCTGTATACCCCTGAGGGATACGACACCATGTTAGGACGCGATCTTCCAGCTTGAAAGCGAAAAGATATTGGCTCTCTTCATCTAATGGTATCGAAAAGAAAGCCTGACACAAATCTATCACTGTGAACCATTCAGCTTGGAACGGTATCTGAAACAATATGACTGATGGATTCGGTACCACTGGACAACATGAGACAACAATGTTATTAATCTTCCGAAGATCTTGCACTATTCTGTATTTTCCACTAGGTTTCTGCAAACCCATGATCGGGGAGTTACATGGACTTCCCACGATCTCCTTCAATATTCCCTGCTTAATCATAGATTCGATCACAGGTTTGATCCCTGCAATCGTCTCTGGCGTTAGCTTATACTGTGGTGTTCTTGGGTACTCAGCATGGGGTCTTACCAAGATTTTTACCGGGTCTACTCCTTTGATCAATCCAATTTCTTCCCCAGTAAAATCCCATACCTCAGCTGAGACTTTCTCTCTTAGGTCTTGCGGAAGCTCCTCCACTGTTAAGGTAGGATAAAGTTCCACACATTCCCTTGAGTTTACAACTTTGAAATCTGCGTCCTCATCATTGGTCTGCACTTCTACTCCCTCAGGTGTGCAATGTATCGTGCAATTCAGTTTGCACAGCAAATCTCTCCCTAATAAGCACACAGGACTAGAGTCGCAGATCACAAACTGATGTTCGTCACTGTAATTCCCTATTCTTACCGACACTGGTTCGGTCAAGGGATTCGTCATCCTTTTGTTCGCAACTCCTACCACCTGTACCGTTTCTCCTGACATTGGCAGACCCGGGACTACCACAGATCTCAACGTAGATCGAGTGGCCCCTGTATCCACCAAAAAGGTTGTAGGACATCCCGCTATTTCAGCCTCTACGTATGGTCCTCTCTGATCTACTTCCAAGGCGGCTCCTAGAGTACAGTCTTCGTCCCTACTCGCCCGCTGCCCTGTAAGAGGATCAACGTAGTAACATTCCTCTCCTCCTACAAACAATGGCATCTGTCTGTAGGTTTTTCCTCCGTTCGTGATGCGAGGTGGTTGAGGAAACGGGGCTCGAGGAGTCTGAGTCCCCCCTTTGACAAGCCTGCCCTTCGGGACTACGGCTCCCTTAACCACGTTGTTCTGGACCTCTTCCTCCTCCTGCTCTAATTCCCCTGACTCAACATTGTAAGGACACTCGCGTCGCCAGTGTCCCACCTCATTACACTGATGGCATCTCGTCGTCTTTTTCAGTGTCGCGATATCCATTCTCGGTCTCGGTCTTTCTTCCTCGTCTCTGATCTGATTATTCTGTTTCTTTGCCTGCGTTCCTGTTCCCTGCTGCCGCGGTTTATCCTTTCCAGCAGCTTGCATTTGCACCAGCATTAACTTTTCTTTAAGCTTCTTTGCTTTAGAGTCTATCTCGTCACTACAATACCTTGCATACCTCAGAATCTCGTCTAAAGGTTTGTTCTGCCAACAGATCAGATGCTGTTGGATCATTAGGCATATTTCTGGTCTTAATCCGAGGACAAACTTTGAAACAAACTGTCCTATGTCCTTGGGATCCATCACATCTAACCCGCTGTATTGCTTGAATGCTTTCAGCAATCTTTCGTAAAACTCATGCACTGTCTCTTTCGGCTCTTGGGTAGTCCGATCTATCTTTACCCAGTCTATGTCTTGTACCGGCACTTTCTCTTTTAGCCATGTTATTACTCTCTCGTACTTTTCCATGACCCTATCAGATGGACCATTCGTCCGGGTATCCCTTGATGGCTCTCGAGTGGGCCATTCAACACTAAGCTTGCACGCCGTCCATAGGTCTCCGGGTACTACGATATCGAACAGTGTGTTCAAATCGACCCACAGTACCTTTGAAATCTTCACGAATCTTTCTACCTGCTTATACCACTCGACAGGATTATCTCTAAGCTTTGGGAAGGAATTGGTGAATGCCGCCAAATCCCCCCTAGTCCAAGGCACATGAACGTAACTTCCGTTCGCGATTTCTCGCAAAGGGAAAGCTTCCATTCGCATCAAGCCTGTGTCCTGGGAACCCTCAAGTACACTCCGTCTAACGGAGCCCTTTCTGGACCATCTTTCCTCCCATCTATCTAGATCTCTCCATATTCTGATACTTACGATCAATTCCCTTATGTGTACTTTCAGCGCGATCGTTCTGCGGTCATCCAAATCCTGATCTGTGCAAGTTAGCCTGTGGTTACTCTGTAAAGCCTTAGTTCGTGACAGGTCTACCATGTACCTGTTTGCTAAATTAGATAAGTTCTCATGAACTGACCTCGCTCTTCGAGTAATATCTTTGGATAGAAACAGTATCTCATCTGGTGTATACGAGTTTAATCTCTCTAATGACACTGTACCGTCTATCAATTCATCCAGATCTGCCTTCAAACTCATCACATCAAGCCGTTTCGCTTTTATTTCGGCTTTCAGCATTTCAGTTCTATGTTCCTCCCTCATATCCCTCTCACCTCCACTATGCGCCCTACGCCTGAGCACAGGTGAGTTATGAGGAGTCTTCCTTCCATCTCTTCGTTCCCACCCTTCTAGATCCCAAGCCTTTCCATCGTCCCGTGGGGTGTGGTGGAATAAGGCTCCTTCCCCCAACCCTACGTTCCGATTTTTCGACTCGGTTTCTCCAGATGTGAGATAGGATCCACCGTTCAGTTCTAATCCATTATAACTTGCTTGTTGTCTGGTGTCACTTAACAAAATGAAAGGCCCTCGCCGATCTTCCGTGTTCCCGTGATCTCTTCCATGATCACCGGATGCATGGCGAGATGTTCCGTGACTCCCTAAATTCCCATGACTCCTTCCACTGTCCCCGGATGTATGTCGAGACGCTTCGCGACTCTCCATATTTCCGTGACTCCAATGTCTCGCATTCTCACCTGGGGCATGGTGTGTGCACCTGAAGGTATTCCGGTACTCCTGTGTCCTATGTTCCCCTTCACTGAAGGTGACACGAGGCACTTCGCCACCCCCTGCACTTCTGTCTTCGCACATTAGCCTATTGCTGTTCTCAGTAGGATAAGTATCTCTTCTGCTCTCTTGGCTTCCTCCCTCCCACTCGGGGCTGCTTTCGCCAGCTCCACAATGAGAGAGAATCCTGTTATCCTGCTCTCTCCACTCGGATCCCGTTTCTAAACTTTTATTCCGAGCCTCTTCGGCCGCATCCCATTCTCTCAGGTATTCCCTTAATTCCTTATGGGTTTTCGGTTTTGGTCCCCTTAAGTCCATTGGTCCTCTTCGACCTCCCTGTTCTACCCTGGGACCTGCTGCGGAATCAAATGGGGTACTCCGACTTATTGGTGCTCGTATCTGCCTGTGGGAATTCATCGTGGCATTCCTATTCTCCTCTTCTGCTCTTTCATTGTCCCATCGTGCCTGTTCCTCCTGCTGGACCCCTTCTGGGTTATAGATTGACACAATAGGGCCTATGGTGACCGGGACCTGCAAAGCATCCGGCATTTGGTATGACCTAGCGCATTGCGTCTCCGGCACCTTCTGGACCACAAATCTTCCCACCACTCTCTGTTCAGGACTAGCTTGGGGTATTTCTACGGTCTTAGTAGCGTCCCACTCTGATACCGGGATCGACTTATACTCTCCCCACCTAGTTCCGTCTACTTGCGGTAATATGGGACTCGCAAGTTCACCGCTATATGGAGGTGGTTTATCTGTTAACAACCTGTCTATTAGATCCTCCTCCGACTCACTTTCCTCATCTTCCTGTTCTAGAGGTTTCCTTTCTCCCGTAGCCTCTATCATGGTGAACAGTTTGTCCGCTTCTATCTTTTGTACCCTCCATTTCTTAGCTTCGTCGTCCCATTTAGCATCCTGCACTGCTTTTACCGATCTTCTCACTCTTTCTTGTCGCCTCTTTACGCCCCTTTCGTGTGCTGTTCTAAACCACACACCAAGAGCTTCAAATTGTGTTGGCCTCGGTAGAGGTCTCATTGAAAGCATTGTCGCCTTCAGTTGGTTCAACACTTCTAATTTAAACGTTCCAAATCTTGGGAACGCTAGTTCTTTTTGCCCTTCTGTTAGCCTATGCCACTCGGAAATCCATAATATCGAGTGTAAGCCTACATTGACTGCCATATGATATGCAGGTGTGCCTTCTGGTGGAGCTTCTTCTCCGGCATATAAATTCCTCCTTTTCTTTTTAAAGATTTTTCCTAAACCTTTAAAACACTTCATTTTGCTTGATAACAACTACCAATCCCTGTGCGACTCTCACTAATCAGCCTATCCCAGCACGGTTCTACTCTGACGTCACTTCTCTTCTTCAGCAGCTTCCCTCGTTTCTCAACTCGTCTCACGATCTCATATGCGTTTTCATTCATACATTGAAAAATGACTACTTCCGTCCAAGCGATCACTTTTCTCTGACTGTACGGCCACAGTCTACTGTAATTGCTACCTCAACTGGCACAGCGTCTTTCCTCTTACGATCGGACACTTGCCTTAACTGATAGGTTACTTACACACAGTAACGTACGACCAGCGTCCGCTACTCATTCACTCATACATACGCTCCCCCTATCATCGGTCTGTCGGGAAATCAATGGTACCTCATGACCCCCTTTCAATGGTAGACAAATTACTCTAGGTGTTCGATACACCTGAACCACTTAAGTCCTCTGGACATAAGATTTCATCCAGTTGCGCGCGCTCACAACTTTCCCTCAATCACACTACAGGCATTCAACTCCGCTTGACATTACAACACAGGAACAACATAAAACACCGCAATCTTACAACGCATGACCCTTATACTCACTCTCGACCGACTCTGCTGTTTTTCTCTCGACGCACCATCAGCACCGTCTTCGGCTGCAATTCTTCTTCTGGTCGACGATGACTAGGGACCTTGGGGTAAACTAACCTGGCCTAGGTCGTCTTCCTCAAGAAGATAACCATCCTCTGCTACCAACTGCGGGGAACGAGATTTTGATATCAATTTATGATTATGATAAATTTAATAAAGAATCTCATTCATCTGTTTTGGACCGCTTATATCTGTCATTGAGGAAAGGACCACCCCCGCATTGGTTAGACAAACCCCATTAACTGACGCCACTCTGAAGAACCACTTACAATTGATGAAGTTTCAAGAGTTTATATAAAGATTAATTTGAATACGATACAATCCACTCAGGATATAATCTCAAAATATACAAAATACAAAATCAATTTAAAATATCAGCTGCTTAAGCTTCGGTGTGAAGTGGTTCCTTCTGCGTTATCTGCAGTAAGATAAAAAATATCATCAAGTTAATCTGTCCCTACTCTATGCTATGTGACAATCCTACTTCGCAAGTTTCTTCCCTGAAAAGGTGTCAGCAGTTTGACTTCCAAAGAAGTTCAAACTCTCTTTAGCCTCTAAAGGAAATCTTAAGTTTCAGAAGCAGTACCCTATCTGCCTACCCATCCGCTCTCTAAGGGTCCTCGGCCTACTGCTCCCTTGCGCTCTGATCTCTCAGCGCATCTGCTCAAGGCATCTACCCTTGCCTTTCTCTCTCTGAGCTCCCTACTGGGCTGTTCGCTATCTTATCCCCGGGGTGCTGTCCCTAAAATACACAATCACCGTGTGGGTGGAACGCCCCTTGACGCCCACCACGGACTTTCCCCGATGATGTCAACTTCCTGCTTCTTCCATTGGTCCACTCCTTGCGTCGTCCGTTAAGTTGACCCTTCTCCTCTGGATGTCATCTTCATCATCTCATCGTCGACATTTATTGACTCTTTCAGATCGAGTAACATGTGAATTTAGGCAAGGCCTTAACTCTATGTCTCTTAACTTGACCCTGCTAGGTCCTGCGAATGGTCTTGTCAAAACATAGTCTATAGTCAAAGTGTCTCTCCTCACGTTCGAGCAATAAGCTCCGTCCGGCATTGTCACCTTAAATCTAACAAGTGCTAGACTTCTCGGCTCTCATGTCCACATCAAGCTATTTACGACCTTCACAAGACCACTAAATTACATTCATGTGACTATGCTCCTTCGAACTCTTGACCAGTTAGGTTATAAACACAAATGACCTAAACTCTTCCAGCATTTCTACAAAAGCCCTCTACACAGTATAACCTTTGGCATACATTTATATATTCGTACTTTAGCAAAAAGCCTTCGTTATACTTAAACATTCTACATCAAATATATACTACATAGAATACGACTGTATAGAATATAACCTATACATTTTCCTTGGTTACATCTTTATGTAAGTTCTCTTATACATTTATCCACGTTTCTCCACGTTTACACCTTTCCACGTTATTTCTCGCCGCTTCTCCCAATGTAAAGTTACACATTTAAGGTTACACACATACACGAATTCTACTGTGCATGTTCTACATTTCATACACATTTCTACATCTACCCATCATGTATACGGGCCTTCTAAATCTAATGCATGTTTAACATATGAATACACTTACATTTCCTATATTATGTTATCACTTTTCGTTGGCCTTTACGTTATAGTTGTCAACTTTACATTACGATATGCGTTTCATTCCTACGTTTATAACATATACGTTTAGATATGGTTACTATATACTATATATTCAAATTGCGCTCTCTCAGAGTTATAAAGCGCCTGGCTGCCCACTATGTGCTTAACACCTGCACCGTCTCTGGCACGTTATAAGCTGCTTCGCGCATCAGCTCATCTGTGGTCTAGCACTCTGGCATGCCTCGTGCTCTTCAAGGTGGGTGCCATTTAACAATAAAATATGCTTTTATTTGTTACGCTTAAACTTCATGCACTGCCACAAGGAGAGCACCGCATTACCAATCTGGTGGATCTGTGCTGTCAATGTTGTAAATCCTGGATGTGGCTCAATGGTCCACTGAACAACCACTAGCCTTACCGCTCATTTGGGTTCATAGTCGGGGTTTCCTTTACCTCTGAGACTGCCTCATGCCTGGCCAGATCATCACTAAAATTCTACTACTCAAGGATGCCTCGAACACTGCATACTCTGGAAGATAGTTTATTGAGCACACGTTAAACCCCACACCCCAGTCCTGCTAGGCACAGCTGGTCCGCTAACAGCCAGATCGCCCCTTGGAACAATCATATTTCATCATGGAATACATAGGTGTCATAATGAGCTGCAGCCTCTGCCTAACTGAGGTTGCCAAAGCACATTGCAACATTATTTAAACAATAGAAGTGTTTCATAAAAAAGAGTATATTGTAGGGCATCCGTATTAAACAATGCTGCTAAAATATATTGCTAGCTGAAGGGAAACTTAGTAGTTGCTACAGAGATGCTCATGCTGATGCCCCTACCCGCCCCTATAATAATATCATATAAAATCTCACATAAATGCTTCAGATATTGACCATTGATTTTCTGATATAAAGAAAGCACAAAGGTGGTCAGCGGGATAAGGATTTTAGCTGGTAAATAATTTTTTTTTGCTCATGGGAAGCAAACCACTGAACATTGTTACATCCTGCTTTGCCCCCTCCCCGCCAACCAGGTCAATTTAACAATCCCTACACTAAATGAATCCTTTGTATAACAAAACGTAATAGAATATACCCTTTCTAGCTGTACAATTCAAGTAATATTTAGTTTTCGATTGGTTTTACCAATTCCTTAGACCATTACTTATTAAAAAATGTAATCTTTTGATTATATGCCAGGCTCTGTTTTATGTTAGCTGCAAGCCACAACTCTCCTTCCAGGAACTAACACATTTGACAAATGGGCATCAGTCCTTTTTGACTTAGCTACCGAATAAACTCCCCACATAAAATTACTGAGAAAATGCCCCTTAATGTCATAATTCCACAGTACCTCCTGCAATTTAGGATATTTCCTAAATCGATTTCCACTTAACTACTCAAGACTTCTCAATGTGTAATGCATTATTTTTCTTTTAATCTACTTTTTAAATTAAAGTATGCTGTTAGGTAATATTGCTGGTAATGCAGATAAACTGTCCTTTTCTTCCTTCTTAACTTTTCTGCAATTCTGAACTTAAGCTGGATTCCTCGCCTTTTCAATATTTCCATTTTTTTAGATTAGACGTTTAATATAGTCATATCTCTGAGCTCATTTCTGAGGTACACAATGCCTTTCCAACCTTCAGTAGGAAAGGCGATGGCCTGCTATTGTCATGTGTTCCTATAATAACAGAGTTTTGGTTATTAGTTTTTAGGGCGATTTCAAGTTATTCATCATATAAGAGTTGCAATTTCTATGAGACATTTCAGTTAATTCTGTAGTATAGTAGTGGGTTTATATGCTCTATTTGGATACGTAGTTTTCCTGTACATTAAGCATTTAAAAGCATTACTCCTCAAACAATACTCCATGCTTGCAGACACTGTGACAACTCCAGGTTTATGAACAAACTGTTAATTAGAAGTTGTATCTAGGCCTGGGCGAAATTTCAATTATTCCGAAGTATTATACAGCCGCGGTCCGTGGAGGGAATTCCGGTGGGGCAGGCAGGCGGGGCGGGGGAGGGGCAGGGTGGGGGGTGATAAACTCTGGAATATGGATGATTGCAGGTAAGTAACCAATTAAATAAAAAAAACGAATTTCGTTCTGTGCCCTGCATCTGCGATGCAGGGCACAGAACGAAATTCGTTTTATTAATTTAATTGGTTACTTACCTGCAATCATCCATATTCCGGTGTTTATCACACCCCACCCTGGCTCTCCCGCGCCCCGCCTGCCTGCCCCACTGGAACTCCCTCCACGGACCGCGGCTGGTAGTACAGGGTTGCACTTTGGGGCAGTG
Source organism: Lissotriton vulgaris (assembly GCF_964263255.1). Classification (NCBI taxonomy): domain Eukaryota; kingdom Metazoa; phylum Chordata; class Amphibia; order Caudata; family Salamandridae; genus Lissotriton; species Lissotriton vulgaris. Next base: position 991,330,738 of record NC_141695.1, read on the forward strand.
GCAGCTGGTGACATGTGAAAGTAGTAGGCGTAAATGTTGGGCATGACTTTTATATGGTGAGCGATGTGAACAAGTTCAATAGACAAACATTGGTCCACGGTGAGTCCCTCTCCTGAAAAAGAAATGAAAAAAAGATTGGCAAATGGTGCATTTTAAAGCACATGAATGTAGTGATAAAGCAAGGTTATAAAGCAATGGGAACGTATGGTCTTGAAATATGAAACGCATTAAAAACTGCCCCATATCTTCCTGCATTATTATGTTCAACAAGTACTTAATGTGTAAATTGTACAGCATGACAACGTTAACCCCTTAAAATGTATGCTTGCCCAGTTTCTTGCACTGCATGTAGCATTAACTTTGGAAACATATGGTCTAGCCAGACTTCGATTCCAATCAACAAAAGAGTGACGGCATAACTTAAAAGAGGAAAAAAGTCATGGAGTAGTTTAGTTTCTACCACCAAAACAAGTACAAAGACAGTAGGGAGGTAAAGTAAGCATGCATTGTGGGAAGAAAAGAACCCTCAGGCACCAACTGAAAGTCGGTAGCCAGTTGTCTTCATTGGGTCCTTATAGGAAGAATAGTATCAAAAGTGTGGTGAAAAAAGTGAATTAAAAGGAGTGTGGATTACTCCCCAAACTGAAACATTCTTTTAATAAGAGGGTAGTTCTAACTCCATTAAAAACAGTGAAATAGCGGACATGTGAATGGTTATGTTAATTTGAACCATAAAGTCCTATAGATCAGTAAAGAAAAAGGGTTGACATGTTTCTGCTAATGAGCCAATAGTCAGCTCAGCATTCACCAGGACTGAAAAACCGTCCTCACACCGCGGTTGGCGCACGCTAAGGCGCCTGAACCAAATGGTGTGGGACAAAGAAACTTTACAACCTTAAATGTAAGAATTGCACGGGTGTTGTTTCATGCAGCCTCTCCAAGATGTGAGAGATGGGGGAATCTGTAAAATATAAACAAAACAACAAGAAACAGATTTTAAACAGTGCCCCATTCGGAGGGTCAAACTCAATACATTTTGTCATTTGAAGAAACGCACACTCACCCTAGAACCTCCACCAACAATCAATGTTTTTGTGGAGACTGGAATTTTTTTTTCATGTGTCCCCTTAGTTCACATTAGGCAGACAATTTCACCCATTGTGATTGCAAAACTTTTGCCTATGGACAAAACTCTGCTGTGGACTCATCAGCGTTTCTGGCGTAATATTTAGCCAGTAGGGTCTGTACCTCAACGTGCCACGTATTGCGTTATAAATGTGTCATGAGGCATGCCATGTAATTAATTAACATTCCAAAAAGTGCTCGTTTAAAATAGATGTGATAAAAACACCTTAAAAACGGGAGAATCAGTGAATTGAATTATGTCCTAATCAGACACTCACAATTAATTTTTCATGGAGGCGCCCCTTAGGCTTGTGGCGGGGGGAATCCTTCACGCACAGAGTATCTGAAGAAAAGTGAATTAAAGATATTCGGTCAACTACCAAGTTCGAAATTTAATATTAAGGTTTTCAGAAGCCATAGTGATCTAATAAAAGTAAACGGCGAAAGCCGAAAACCGGTCTGTTACTCCAATCAACTTACTTGCTTCCGGGCGACTGCCCACCGTGAAAACCTAAGGCGCCACATCCACAGCCCGAAACAACAGGGAGCCGTGCCGGACGTAGATCTTAAATGGGAAACGTAATCGACGTGACTAGCGATCACGTGACTGTTCCTTAGCGCTCTGTTCTTAAAGTGACCTCATTATTTATTTATGTGTTTACACACATTGCATTTACGTGCCATTTTTTATATGGAAACAACTTTATTTAATAGGGATTATCTCACAGAAAATGGCCATACAGACAGCGACAAAAAGCCTTCTTTGTTTGCCGAAAAAGCTGTTGTAAAATGATATAAAGCCCTCTACAATAAAACAGCTGTGGCAGTTGTGCTGTTGCCATAACGGATTTGAAAAAAGGTAGTGTGATAACTACGGTTGCAGTCATTACTTTGCTCGATAGAACAAATATATCTTTTACGAAGCTCTATAATAGATCTCATTAAGAGCAGGAAAACACTATTCTATAACTGGGAGGATTTTCATCTAAAGAGGTTGTAAACCACAGACAAAGGCACAGCTAACGTCGGAGGAATGGTCACCTCCGCATCACTGACCCCCAAGGTATATCGTCATTGATGCCATGTGTATGCGTGGAAAGACGGTAAATCCATCTTTGTTCCTTCTCAAAGATGTTACCCTCGTTGGTCTGGTTCAGTTGCTCTATTATTGTCCATCTGAGGTCATTAGGACAATGACCACGTTCTTGGAAGTGGGCAGTTAGTTTTGTGGTACTCCTGCCGCATCTCACATTGCTGCGGTGCTCCCCAATGCGCGTTTTTATCTTCCTTGTGGTCATTCCCACATACTTGAGATCGCAGGGACAAATTACCAGGTAGATGACATTACTTGAATTACAATTTGTGTGTCCCTTGAGGTGCCATACTTTGCCTTCCTCCAAATTAAGAGTTTTGGTTGCTGTTGTGAGGTGGCAGACACTGCATCCCCCACAAGGGAAATGGCCTGTCATGGGGGGTAGACCCCATGCAGTCAGAACTGTATGGTCATGCGTTGTGTGGTCAATTCTGAGAGCATCTTGCAGGCTTCTTTCGCGTTTATATGAAAACAACGGTTTTTGCCATTTACGCCCGCTGCTTGTAAGAATGCGCCAGACTTCGATAAGCACCCACAGCTGCTGGCTGCAACCAGTCATATATAAATAAATGTGCAGACAAGTCTTTAAGTGGAATGAAAAAAGTGGGGGCTCTCTATAAAGGAACATGTCAAATAAATGTCTGTGATTGCCATAGAGTGCCCACTGACCGGTATTTTGTTTACTCTCTAAGATGTAATTGTATCCAGATAAATGGCACAACAACTGACATAACCCTATAGCATGTCAGTATGATTGACTTTGTCAAATGGTGTCAGCTATTTAAGATAAAGGAGTAACAACAATGATTCGTTATAAATAATTAACGTTGGAAATGTTTCAATTTTGAAACTGTGAGTCTGTAAATTAAATAGCATTGAGGCCTGTGAAAGGAGTTTTGGCCTGCAGTTATGTGTGCTTTAAGTTAGATATGTGTCTTCTTTTTTCTTTATATGTTGTCCATCTGCACATCTTCAACCACCTTTCTTTCCTCTTCAGCATCCTCTTTTCACTCTTCTCTGAATGCACTTCCTCGCATTTCTGCCACTTCACCCCCAAAACATCCACTGCACTCCCTCAAATGTAAGCACTTTAATTTCCCTTACTTTTGCCTTGAAAAAATGTTGACATCTGTGTACACCCTTCACACACATATCCACAGAATTTCAGTTGCAAATGAAATACATAAATCTTGTTCTGTGTGCTCTGCAGAGAGGCCAACCCACTGACACTCACTCTGTTTGGCTTCAGCCTTAGCTCTTACACGCTCAATCTAAGCCCCTCATTCACACCTGGCATGACTCAAGCCTCAAAGTATGCACAGAAAAAATACAGTTAAACAACAAAATTATAAAATAGCTGACCCCTGGTGAATGCAAGATTAAGTAAAGCATGTGAAATAAGAGAGGAAATATATCACTGAAATGCATTCCCTTAACGTTTTTAACATTAATTGTTTGCGTCAATCCATGTTTTTCGGCATCAGTGTTAACTTACAGGCATGAAGACACAGCCAGTTTACATGTAATACATCACAGAACTGTCCACTGTAAGCCCCTATTTCTCACCTTGCTTGACTCAGATATTTGGATCAACGTGACTTAAGCAGCCCGACTGAGAACACATTTAGGATGCATGGTCAATGTAACTAAGGATGCGGCCAAATGCATGTGGGCTAGAATCACACTGGCCTCACTGAGGAATCACTGTGGATATAAATCTGATTCAGCTTTCTTCACAATTGTGGCAGAAGAAAAGTGAACCATCTTCTTTAGACATCTCTCAATGTCCTGAAGGCACGGAGGTCATGTTGTCAAATAATGCTATCCCTTCAAGAGAATTGTATGCCAAACATGTGTGGTAATTACCAAAGACATTTGTGCACCGAAGGTGGTACCCAAAAATCTTGATTAAAGAGTCGAAAATTGTGTATTGTATTCACAAAACACAAATTTACATTAAGAAATGCAATTTTCTTACTTGCAAAATTGGACCCACATGAAAATCTACACGTAAAGCTGCAGAGTTGGTGCTCTGCTTGAGAATTGGACTCCGTCATACTCCCTGCAGTATGTATGGGCCAGAACTGACTATATCTCACCATTGAGTGAGGGTCATGTAATTCCCACTAATTCTAGTGACTTGTCCAGAATCTCTGGTGCAGATTTGCTGGTTAGAGAGAAACGTATGTGCACAAATCTGACAGACACTAACCTGACCACCATGGCAGAGTCAAACCAGTTGAATTGGCTCCTGCAGGCAAGAGTGGAGTTAGATATTTAAGGGGAACAGCTGGCGATTGTTCTACCTCCAAATACTCCAAACAGGTAGTCCAAACAAGCGATTAGGGGAGGGATTAGGAAGGTATAGAACAGTCCCAGTTATCAGCCTGAACCTGACTCCCTATCCAACCTAGGACCCTCCCTCTATAAAGGCAGGCTACTGAGCCCTTGTGGAGCAGAGAACCTGACAAAATGTATCCTGACTAGCTATGCTGTGTTTGCAGGGAGATTGGATTCCTCCGCAAGAGCAGCTATCAATAAACTGTGATGAGTATAATGAAGTAATTGACTATTATATAAAAGAGACTTTCATGTGTTATGAGCAATGCCTGCTAAAGGACATATCAAGAGACTGTGATACTATAGACTGAGAAAGTATCAAGAGATGTAATCATATGTACATATTAAGCAAGACTTGCATAATAAAGGATTAGATATCGGTACAGTGAGAGAACATAATTTATTGTTAAAGTAAAACAGTCTCTTTCACATATTTTCTATGTGGTGTTTCTTAAGTGGATGCCTTATATATTTTTTTAACTTTAAAAGATATGCACATTTTATCATCAAGTTCCCATAGTGAAAAATTTCTTATTTTGAATGTATTATCCCATAGCGTGTGCTAAAACAATGCAGAATATATAGCAAGCCGGGAAAAAAACGTATTGGAGTAATGATCATGCTTCATCTAACTTCATGTGACCTGCAGATTACACTTTCAGTTTTTGGCAAGGCTGACTCAGTTTATCATCCCATTTAGGATGGTAAAATTTGGATAATAATAACATCAATTATCAGGGCTTACAGACTTAATTGAATAATTAATACATTAAACGTCTTTTTCTGATGGAACTGAGATAAGTCCACCTTGCTAAGAAATGTTTATCATTATCACTGAGCAGCTGTGGGCCCTTGTTTCACAAAACACCTTGAAACATCATCCTTTCTTAAATAAAATACATTGTTTGAAAATATAGGTCTATAGAATATTACTTATTTTGTTAGTGGATGACATCTTGGTGGTTATGTGCGATTATGTGCATCCTAATTGAAAGTCATGTCCCCTAAATCCACTTGAAGTAGAACAGTATTTCAATTTGCTGTTCGTATACCATCTGCCATACATATGTAGTTTGGAAAATCTTTCAATGCTCTCTGCACTTTTTTTTAACTTTATTATAGGCTATACATTTTACAAACGGGGTTATTCCTTATAGTGTTATATCATGTTTAAAAAATAGGTCAAATAGTATAGAGGACCTAAAGTATTTGGGATTTTCAATTTTTTTTTGTACCGGCTTTTAAAACATATACATTTTGCTGTATATAGTGAGGAGAAATTCCAACAAACGTTGATCACTCACTAGAAATATGTGAACATGGATACATCCCTAAGCCCTCCTTTGTCTTTTGACAGTTTGGCAAATCTCTGACACCCTCCCCCCACACAAGGGCCCGAGTTCTAGTTACAGGCTAAATTGTGATCCCCGTGCAAACACTATAGCATTTCCGACTTTTGTATTCACCACACCCTTACAATATCCCATTGACACATTTTACAGGTCAAACTTGCTGATTTTTAATGGGGTTACTGGAAAAACATTTCTTTATAGCGTATCACCCCAAATTTGTTTTGCCTTGTCGCTGACTATAGAACTCTGCACACATGGACCCTGCCCAGATAAAGTGCTTGTGTTTCTCCTTTCAACATGGTAAAATAGGCATTCTGACACACGCCAGGTCCAGTATTGAAAGTGTTTTAGTTTTGCTTGCCAAATGGTGGAAAGATATACAATGATTTTTCTCATTGTTCCTATTGTATATCATTACTTTTTTTGTGTTTCGGGATTACATTTTCACAATCAGCCTTTTTGATAGCCATTTTCTTTTTCGGATTTTATTTGTAATGCAGACTTGTATTATAGTTCATGTACTATTTTCGAACGATTTTTTAAGTACCTGTAAACTATGGCATGTGCCCAGTAATACCCAACAGTAGGCTCTCAGTTTATGCGCTAAAATTGTCAGTAGAAATACTCGTGGAAGATGGCACTGAATGGCTTTCCACAATCTATACTGCAGGAACACATGCATTAATCTAGAGAAACGCGACAAAAGTCAAACAGTGGACACGTGCATTTGGAAGTGAACAGATGTGTATAGTTAATGCTGCTGCCCTAACTGAGAGATTAAGGGAATTAAACCTGGCCCATTCCATTAAACTGAGTAGCCCTACACCACTCTCGTCTACAAGCATCATTCTGCCATATGTGCTAAGCTCTTTATATAATAGCTGAAAGAGAGGCTTGGCGTAACTTGTTATGAAAATGTCGCTTACCCTGGTTTCGCAAACAAATTAATTTATTAATAAAATATTCCTCACCTGAAACGAAACACTCTGGAATAAAATGATGGCTTACCTCTGAATTCATTGTGAAGGCTTAGCATTTGTGAACTGTGCACATATTAGAAGCACAATCAGAATCATCGTAAGATGCTGACCTTTTTGAAGTCTTGCTCTGAAATCTATTGTGAAAACCATGGGGCATATCATCAAGGGCTTGCGATAGACTTATCGCCGCTTTTAGCGTCCGTTTTCGGGTGCAAAGCGGCGATACATCTATCGCACTATTATCAAGCAAGAGCTAAACTTCTTTAGCTCTTGCTTGATAATGTTAGCGACCGTTTCAATTATGCCTTGCATGTCATCGCTAATGACATGCAAGGTAGGCGTTCCTTACTTAAAAATCCTGGAAATTGGTCGCTGACACACCATCGCCCTATTACCAATGCGGCCCGAATCCAGCGGCGCGATAAAAATCGTGCGCTAAGCAGGTTTATCGCATTTCCCTAACGCCTAAATAAAACATGGCTTAGCCATACATTGCCATACATTACATGGGAGGTGGATAGTCAGGTTACGACCACGCTTGTCTATTAGCAATCTTTTTTTTATCACACTGGGATTATCGCAGGATTTCTCCCGCTAAAACCCGCTATCGCTGGCTTTCACATCGCATTTTAGCGTCGCCTTGATAATAGGCTGCTAATGATGCGATGTGAACCTGCGATAGAGGGCGATAAACAAAATGCGCTACACGCACTTTGAGATATGTATCGCGTTTTGTTGATAATATCCACCCATGTTCGTCAATTCATCAAAATCTCTGGTGTAGCGGAGGTGACATCACACGTACGTTAACCTCAGTGTCATCAGAGGAAATTATGTCATATGGCTTTGACACCATAAGAAGTGCACAATTAGGTCAATAACATAGCAGTTACTAACACAAATAAGGGCCTCATTAGGATGGCGGACGGACCTGCGTCTGTCGCCACCCCCGAGGTGGATAGACCGTCCGCAGGGGCAGCGGCGGTTCCTCTGTGCAAATTAGGATGTGACCGCCACCCTGGCGGTCACATCCCGTATCCGTAACCTTGCGGCGGGTGCTGCTTGAAGCAGTGCCCGCCGCAAGGTTAATATTGCATGCTTTGCATATGCAGGCACAAAGCGGCAGGCACCGTGCGGTGCCTGCCGCTTTGTGCATGCATATGCAGGGGGGTACCATAGGTACCCCCCATGTGCACCCCCCACCCGCAAAGGGCCCCCAGAAGCATTGGTCCACAGGCTTTTCCACGGCGGAAAATCATCAGCGGAAAAGCATGTTTCCTCACCCTTCGTAATTTGGCTGGCGGTGTCTTGCAGACACCGCCACCAAATTGCGGACCACATCCCGCGGATCAGCAGCGGACGGACTTGCCATCCGTCGCTGATACTGCAGCCATCCTAATGTGGCTAGTGGTGTTTTGGAGGTCCGCAGCGGTGAATCCGCTATCGTAATCGACCCCTAAATGTCTATTTCAGAAACCTCCTGTTTTTTAATAAGAATTCTGACTTGATATGTCAAGTAAACATTATGATTCCCATAAGCCAAAAACTTAAAATGTATTGATTCATTAGAGGAAAACCCTTTAAAAAATTCAGTTGGCTGTAATGTCCACATCTACTGACTTATAGGGCCATATATTGAAAAGGAACAATTACTTTGACTTACAGTTTTCCTTATCATTTTAAACGTTTTGATTTATGATCACCTGAAAGGCACGGTCTCTGTTCCGAAGCACAAAGGTGAAGGTTTTGTAAAGATAATTTTTCATTTATTCACAATATTTAAAAAACGCTACTTTAACAATATGCATTTTTTATTCGCTTTTTTTCTTTATTCAGAATTGTGTTCATTGTTCTCCTGGAATCATTTTATAAAAGCGGATCCTAGTTTGAGCAGCAGAAAATACGCAGGGCTCATCTGGAGACTTCTTACCAGCTGCCTTTGGCACCTCTGAGCCCTGGAGGCACAAAGAAAGTGCCTGAGGTCGCAGAGGACAAGCCAGGGTCGCAGCCACAACCTCTGGTGCTGCAACCTCTGGAATTCTCTAAATCACATTAACTGGTAAAAGCTATGATAAAGTGTCGTGTTCTCCTGTTTCATACACTCGTGCAGTGTTAGGTACATGTATGGTGTAATACTAGTGTTTTTTTGCACCCCTCTCTTGGCCCAATCCACCAACGTTTGTTTGTCATTGTCATCAAGAATTCCACATTTGGGTTAAACGGGTACAAGGATTTTTTTTTATTATAAGTTACATTTATAAGGCGTGACAGCTACCCATAAAGGGTTTCCCTGCGCCAGGGCAGACCAAGGAGTATATAACAGTTTAAATTATTGGGTAAAAAGTCAAGTTTTTAATGCTTAGCAAAATTAAACATAAACAGTCTACCACCCACCCGAGGTAATCTGACTCTGGGCACCGAGAATTCCTCTGAGTAGATGAGTGAAGGCATCGAGGAGGCACATAGGGACAGACCAGAGACTGCAGATACTGAGGGGCTACACCTATTTTGATTTTCAACATGTGGCTCAGGGCTATGAACTTAGGGGCCGATTAGGATTGCGGTGATTCCGCATCCTTCGGGCCGGCGGAAGCCACTGCCGACCCGTAGGATGCGGAATCACCGCAGCAGTGCCTCCAAAGTCCCCCCGCCCGATTAAGATGGCTGGGGGGTCATCTGCGGACGGGAAAACTGTCCGCCGCTTTTCCGCCGCGGTCGCCTTCCGACCTTGGCGGAAAAGCTCTAATATGGTGGCGGTGTCTATCAGACACCGAAAGCCATATTAGGATGGGGCAGGAAACATGCTTTTCCACGGCGGCTTTCCCGCAGTGGAAAAGCATGTGGTCTTTTCAGTTTGGGGGCCTGTTGCGGGCCCCCAGGGTGTCAGGGGGTGGGGGGTGCACATGGGGGGTACCTATGGTACCCCCCTGCATTTACATGAACAAAGCAGCAGGCACTGCAAGGTGCCTGCCGCTTTGTGCATGTAAATGCAATACATGCATTTTTAACCTTGCTTCAAGCAGCACCAGCTGCAAGGTTAAAGATACTGGATGTGACCACCAGGGTGCCGGTCACATCCTAATTTGCATGGAGGGATCGCCACTGCCCATGCGGACGGTCCCTATACCTTGGGGGTGGTGGACGGACGCATGTCCGTCCGCCATCCTAATGACCCCCTTAATTCGGTTCTCAACACTGAGCCAATGCTGGTCCCAGAGGTGACTGGAGACAGCTGTAGAATGTTTAGTGGCAAAAGTGTATTTGCAATTGTGGAAAATCCTCATCGTCCATTATGTTCTGTCTTTTGAGGTAGTGACAGAAAAAGAAGCAGCAATTCGAAAATCTTTAAAATCAACAACATGTACACTTTTAGCTATTGAGTAATGACATTCTTCAAGACATTTTCCACTCATGTATATCGTAAAGAGCCAGATTTAAGCTATTTTCAGAGTTAGGAAACTGTTGGGCCACCAACAACATTTCATGGGATATAGAGAGAGTTATTTTGACCCTGGGAAAATGTATTATTTAAAATAAATATGCACATAATATAAAGCATTAATTGTTTGATAAATTACACCCAGTACAACACCTTTGCACACATTCTGCCTATTGTTGTTTAGTCACGACATGTTTCTATGTAACGCCACAAAGATGATAGCAGATCTCAAACAGGATCGCTAATCCCAGAAGCACAAACATTCAAAAAGTAGTTCAGTTCTAGAACGGGCATGGACCACTTTGCTTGACTAGAAATGTGACAGAAGGGAGGAATTTGCACTTGCTCCTTTCATCATCAGAGTGTGAAGGTGGGTGTGTAAAACTGGAGTCCTGTATGGGTCATTGTCTCTGTGGTTTGAGTGTGATGCATTTTACCTGTTGCATGTGAAGGGGCAATCCAGGAGTGACTCAATACTAAGCCATGGCTCAGATTTTCATGGCTCCTTTTGAGTAGGAAAGGCATTTTGAATGGATGCAATAATAATCGGGGAGGGGAAAAGAAAAAATGTGGCAGTGAGTAAATGCTTCAATAGCGAGTGAAAGGCATCGAGAAAGGTTAGCAGGGCCACATTCCAGTAGGTTGATGCCTAATGGACTTTATGTGCAGACAGGTGGTCCGATCTCATGTTTGTGTGCAGGGCCAATGATCTATCAAGTCAGGTCTGTAGGAGCGTGCCCCCCAACTTTAGAAAAGGAAGAGCTCCCATGCTACTGCCTTGCCACTCCTTCCTGTGATCTTGCCTGTGGGTGCTCTTATAAAGCCACCAATATGCTCATGACGTCTAATGCTCCATCTAAGAGTGGGTGGGCGGTGCAGATATAAATATATATCAAAACGAAACCCTTTCAGGCATAGAGTATAAATTATGCAAAAAAAGAAGCAGAGAACTCTGGGTAGTTCTCAAGTTTAGGTGGACAGCAGCTCCAGTAAAAAAAGTTTAAAGGGACATTATAGTTAACTGAATATGTCACTTAAAACATACCGTTATTAACTAACAAAACCACTAAAATTAAACATAATTAGTTATCTCAATTACCTATAACTCTGTGGGGAGGAAGAGAGGCTGGAACACTCCGAAGCGGACGAAGAAGACGGAAACACCACTTCCTGGTTGCCGAGACCACAGAACCAGGAAGTCAATCGCGCTCTAGTGGTTGAACAGCTGAAGGGGGAGGAGTCCCGTCGGCCGACGGAACCAGGAAGCATAAAAGTTAGAGGCGTGGAACGGACGGTGTGCCAGGGCGGAGAGGAGGCTGTGGAGCACCCGGAGGAGATCGGAGGAGAGGAGAGCGTGAGAGCGGAGGCGGAGGAGATCAGAAGAGAGGAGAGCGTGAGAGCGGAGGCAGAGGAGATCAGAAGAGAGGAGAGCGTGAGAGCGGAGGCGGAGGAGATCAGAAGAGAGGAGAGCGTGAGACCGGAGACAGAGGAGAGTACACTGCGAGTGCTGCGGAGCGACGTCACCAACACTGCTACCATACCCGGTGGGCTGAAGGGAGAAGACGCCACGGGTCCTGCTGCTGTGGTCCGAGAGTCGGGCCACAGCCCAAGGCAAGTGCTGTTAAGAGGGGCGTTCTGTTGGGGTGTTTGGGGAGGGGGGAGGTAGCAAGGTCGGGGAGGCGGGAGGCCCCGCGGTGGCCCTTGCACTGAAATCACAACCCCTGTTCTAACTTGGTGAAGGTAGCACTACAAGTAGTACTGAGAATCGATCAGTAAAACCCGTTTCTTTTTTCCTTTTCCCTGAGGCCACGAGAACCGGGACCCCGGATCAAACTGTGACGTTCCCTGCATACAGAAAACGACCCCAAGAAGGAAGGAAAACTACAACCCCTCATAAAACTTGTAAACCTTTAATAAATCTTGCTTAGCTTTTGACATACAGTGCTCTGGTCTCAGTCTCTGTCCACCCCTGCCCCTGACAAACTCATACCCTAAAATAACTATGTGGTGACTCCTTTGGGGACATTTTAATATTTAGGGAAGCTTCTCCCACCCTGAGCCTCAGAGAGGCCCTGGGGACCCATTCCCCTGTGGTCAGTGTTTTAGGTTTTAGGAATGGGCCCATCGGGCCCCCTCCGAAGCCATAGACTGACCCTGAGGACCCCACTCCCTGGGGCTCAACCAAAGTGAGTGCCCCAGGGACCCTATTCCCTGGACACCGATGTTCCCTGGCTGAGATACAAATTAAATTCCCTGCCCACACTCTCCCAGTTGGGGAACACAACTTTGCTCCTACCTGGCTGGATCAGAGAAAAAAAGCTGCTCTTGCTGAAGTGGGAGTATAGCAATGAAGATGGCTCCACCGGGCATACATGATGAGCAGCCAGGGTTCACAAAAGTTCTTGGGGTGCCCTATGTGACCCTTCCAACCATGGCCATGTTGTGGGTGCCCAGGTGAGCATCTGGGAATTCAGTTTAAAATAATGTCTAGCTCCTGAAAACACCCAGCATGGGTTCTGGCTGGGGAGCCGGCATGGGCTATGGGGTCCTTGGGTCTCCCGCCAGCCCTGAAGTGTAGATGTCCTGTGTGGGACTGTTTAACCCATAAAAAAGAATACGAAAAAATATTATACATTTTATATAATATACATTATTTAATATTTTCTGCTCCTAGGAAGCAGCAAATCTTATTGACCTATTTGGACTTTTTGGTAAAAAACCTAGATACTGGTGGTGCCTCAAGAAGGGTCAGGAGAATCACAAAGTATTTTGGAGCAGCCTCCCAGCAACATTAAAAAAAACACTGTAACTCTTCTGTATACGCTTCAGCTGGATTTTAGTGATCCATTGTGGTTGGTTCTCTGGCTGTACTTTGTGGCCATAATAATGTAAAAAATAAGATTCAAAGACGTTTTGTGGCAATCTCAATTATCAAACTTTGCAATATGTGAATTTATAAAATGGACATTTGATTATAGTTATTGGTGACTTTTTGTCCACGACAATATGTATTATTTATATATGTTGAAGGGCTGACCCTTAAGAAAGCCAATAGGTCCGCAGTTTCTTTTTGGTGTTCTGACACTTCGACAAAGACAGTAGGTCTGTTTCACTTAAAATGACAGCCTTTATAAGGTTAAATGACACAGTCTGCAGTGTGCGACAGCGGGGCTAGGTGCCTTGTGAGGGGTTGTGTTCAGGGCCCAGCCGCAGGCCAGCCCCTGGGCCCAACACCACCCTGCTCAGAGCGATGGACATCTTAATTTACGTCAAAGCAAACCTAGAATTCAGTGAAATAAAACAAAGGTTAAAGTAATGTAATAGTTACCAATTGTGATAATATATCGCTTTTATTTAAAAAAATCTTGTCAAATTCAATGAAAAAAACAAAGGTGAAAGGGACGTTATAGTTATCAATTGTGAAAATATCTCACTTTTATTTAAAAAAAATCTTTTTGAATTCAATGAAAAAACATAGTTTAAAGGCACATTATAATTAGGTAAACATGTCAGTTAAAACATATGTTTTTAAACCCACAAAACATCCGGAATTCACTAGATATAGTTATCTCAATAACTATAACTCATTACCTAAAGTAATTCTAACTCGTGTCCTCACCATGCACGGCTACTTACCTCCCATATTACATCAACCATAACATGTTCCATGACAAAAAACAAGGGCACTTGATCACTTTTTTACCAGGTGCTCCTCAAAGGACATAGTGGCATATTTGGCATTCAGTCAGTGTTAGTCAGGCAGCATAGTTTAATGGAGCAACATAATGATTAAATACATACAACACTGTAATCAAGAACAATATATGATGAAATATCAATTTATAAATGTCCGTGATTTACAGATAACAATTCCATTTGCGTAATAGTAACAGCTTAAAAAATGGGTCACGCTATAGCATACAAACAGGATGTTCTTACAATTGTAAAGAAAAAGGTTAGTTTTTAGTACAGTAACTAGATACTTTACAACAGCAAGTATATGCATTTTCCCAAAAAATAAGAAATGCTTGGTTGTTCAAATAGATGACTGATCCCAAGGGTTAATAATATCAAGTTTTGACCAGCCTATAGAAAATGACATCAAGAAACAAGAAATGTATGGAGCTCAATCTGAACTTAGTTAACCATTGATCATTAAATGATACTAATGCCACTTGGGCATCCATTCCCAATTTTCTATCAGTAACAGAAAATACCGGTCTGAGGATTTCATAGGTCCCAAACATTCTCATTTGGCTACAAAGCATACGTCAGGCACCTTCTTAGCCCATGTCCTTTGCTTGTTTTCTAAGGTTCATGGGTGAGAAAGCAACTCAGATTTCCTATCGTCAGTTGGGTGATTTTGAGCTTCATGCAATCCTTTAAGAGGCTTTCTAGAGATTTGAGGTTATTCGTGACAGGTGAAGGAATACATCCTTTGTGCAAAGCTCAGAGTTTCTTACTAAAATTGTTTTCTTTCATTTGAAAATTTGCTACAGCAATATAGCTAAACATATTATTACCATAGGTAGCCTTAGAAATGCATTTGCTGTTGTAAATATCAGTCTCACAGGAGTTTGAATATGTAAAAAATTTGACTTTCTGGAAATGGAAAACATCTATCCAAATTTTAGAAAATGGCAAAGGTATCACCAAGGTACCTAATTAAAGTAACATTTGCAAAGTTACAATTATGAATACTGAAATCCTTAGATCTAGTTTTCTTGGGTCCCAAGATCTAAATATGTGTCTCTTTGAAGTTAGTTTTTAGTTATATCCATCAATGAACTTAACATACCCCTTTGGAGTCCAATTGCTGTCCTAGACATTAAGACCGCATTATTGTCCTTATTTCTTGCTTTCGGAGTGACCAGGGGACATGCTAATACACAACGTTAACATATTCCTCTGGCTAGCTTTAAACCGTTGGAACACTCCCCATTCAAGCCAAACCTGGCCCTCTCCAAGCAGATTAATATGAAGTCATTGTAGAAATCTAACATATCTTTCTTAATACACATTGAAGAAAGTATGGATAAAAGATTGGCCCTATTGACACTATATTTGGCAGAGGTCAGATCCATAAACACTAGATGTAATGAAGCTCCTAGAGCTGTCATGTACTTATTAATCAAGAGATTCAGATTTAAACATTAGACCTTCCCTAAAACCATACTGATGAATATGTATTTTTTTTTCAGTAGCTCAAACTGTAGGAGAGTAGGTTCTGCTTCCTATGGTTACCCCCACTTTTTGCTGTGTTTCCCTGGTTTTTCGACATTAGTATGGCTGTGGTCCTGCTAATTAGGCCCACAGCCTAGCTGTACTCTCTCTAAATTGATACCATGTACTTTAGGTACATACCAGATTGGTTACTGAGTCACCCTTGTGAGCCCCTGTATATGGTACCTTAGGTACCCAGGGCATAGGTGCACCCGAAGCCTACCAGGGGCTGCAGCATGCATTGTGCTACCCTGGTTAGCCTTCCAAACTGACACCACAGGTCTGCCTTAAGCCTGGGTATGGTGGTGTAATAATCACCCCTTACTTAGATATAGTATATCTATATCTTCCTTATATGTAGACACATGGTAACCTATAAGTCACTCCTATGGCAGGCCTTGACAATCCTGGAGGCAGAGTGCTTGGTTTTGTATGAGAGGGTGCCCTAGCATGAGCTGAGCCCCTCTGCAGCTTTGGGAACATCTCCTTATAGCTGTTCTTCGATAAAGCCATACCATATACTCTTAAGTGCATTATAATCCTCGCGGTTAATGCTAACTTTGGTTTGGCTTTATCAAAACATGTTGTGTAAGGTGTCAAACACTTTAAAATACTACCCCCGCCAATTCTGGTGGCGGGGTAAGCATTCCACCCTTCTGGAGGGAGAAGACATGTAGTTACTGTTGAACCCGGTTAAAGTTAAACAGAGCCCCAGCATCACAAACTGGATGCTGCTGCCACAGACGTGAGTCTGCCCTCCTGCTGCTGGATGAAACTCCGACAGGGGAGGCCTTGGCAATAGGTTTCCTGCCCAGGGAAGTGCTAGCACCTTCCCAGACAGGCTTTAGTGGATTGGGGCAGGGAGGGTTGCATTCAGTGAATGCCTTTCAGACAATGCCTGGGGCACACATGGTGCTCCATGCATTTCCCAGTTCAAACCAGTTGCTGGGGCACTCAGATCCAGCTCTGGCATGAGACTGGACAAAGGGGAAGGGGCGTAACCTCCCCGCCCCAGGTCCACCAATAGGAGGAACCTTAGAGTTAGTCCAACCCCTAAACTTACTATAAGTATGGAAGAACCCCAGTCCTTAGGAATTTGGATTACCCTGGATGAAACTCTGCAACATATATCTTGGACCTTCGACATTCCATATTGACTGGAAGACAGAAGAAATTTCCCTTGTGTTCAAGGAGTGACCACCCTCTTCAAACAGGCACCAACTGCATCTTTGCCTGTCTGCATTTTTAAGGCTCCTGACGGATCCCGAAGAATCTGCAACATAGGATATGGACTTCCAGACATCTCTGATGCTGACCTGCGCTCCCAGCAAAGCTGAGACCTGTAGCGGACACGAGAGATGTGGGAGCAGAACCCCTGAACATCCTGCATTTTAGAACCTGCACCTACTTCCCGAGGTATCCTGAAATTGTGCATTGGGGTGCTTGTAGCCCCAGCCCGATCACCTTTTGCACGGAAGCTCAGAGGTCCACACTCCACGAGTGTCCCGTGGGCCCGCTTTGTGCATTTCAGCTTGACACATCTTTGAGGTTCCTAGTCCGTTGGCTAGTGAGCCCCCAAGAAGACCAATCCTTGATCTACTTTGCTTTCCTGGTTGCTCCAAGCTTGCTCCAAATCCTCTCTAAAGGGGGAGTTCCACAGATCTTGCTGGTCTGCACCCAAGCCCATCTTGACATCCTGCATGGATTGCGTTTGCTAAGGCTTTTTGGGTTCAATCCGGATACGGACACCGCAGTCAACTAGATCCTTTGTGGGACAGCTTGAATCCAGCTCCTGGTTGTCATCAAGACCTCCTGGTCCTCATGGTTGAAGAGACAAGCTTCACCTTCTCATCTGAAATCACCCGACATCGGCTAACATCTTCCTATCGCCATCCTGGTCACTGGCTAGTGACCCAGACTCAGTCTCCTCTGCTTTAAGGTTCTTCACATCTCTGATCCACCCTTGGATCCACCCGGATACTTTTCCTCACGACGCCTTCATCACTTCTTTGCAGCTCTCTATAGGAATCGACGACGAAACCCGACACCAAAAGGCACCTATGCACCCGGCTTCCCTTGGTGAGGTAACACAAGTACTCCGGTGCTCCAGTGGGTCTTGACTCTCGAAGTGTCCTACTCTAAAAGGGTTCCATCGTAGTTCACCTAGAAGTACCCTTAAACTGTAACTTTGCAGCTTGTTCGTTCTCTATAGAAAGTCAATGGTAACCCACCGCTGTGTTTAGACACTGGACGCGTCTCCCGTGGGCCTCCTACATCCTAACCTTTGGTGGTTCTAGGCAGCCCCAGCGATTCCACAGGCTCTATGCCTGCTTTCTAACTCTCACGTGGTTTTTATACCACTGTTTTAGTATATAGTTTGTGAGGCCCCTAGGGCATAACGTATACTGTGCAACTTATCATATGCTAATTAGGTTCCTTGTATTGTACTTTGACGTTGACCTCATAAAGAGTGCAAAGGGGTTGTGTTTAGAATAAATACATATATATTTGATATATACCTTGTGTGGTGTGCTTTCATTTGATCATTCAAGAGATTATAACTGATAGAACAACTCGCTTAACTCGTCTCCAAGTCTTAGCCTGAAGGCTGCTCTCCACAGCTACCACTAGGATAGCTTTCTATAAGGTTGACTATATAACAAATTACAACAAAAGGTATCCAGGAGTCACAACCATGTTTCTCTCTTAGACAAACCGCTACACGACACAAAGTAAATTGTGAGTTGAACACAGTTGTATATAAACACCATTTAAACACACATACATGCAACATGCAGTCAGGGTAGGAATTTTTCCCATCAGTTGTCTCTCTGTACCACCACTGTTACATCATTTGGGTTCTCCTTACCCAGGAGTTAGTGTACAAACAGTCACACTAGTTGGAAGAAAGAGACTGTGTGAGTAAGGAGACTGACGTTAGTTATTTCACTGAGTGGTATCAGTATGGTGTCGGTGTGATGTTTACAACTGAAAAAAAGCAGTGCAAGTGAAAGTAAGTGATGTGGGTAAAATTAGGTGATACTGAGTAGAATAGGTATTTTTAATATTTTCTCTCAGACCCCTAAGCTTAAAAACAAGTGAAAGGTGAAAAAAAGTAGATTTAACATAATATCTACTCAGCAAGTGGTCGACATGTTTCTGCATATGTATGGAGTTGATCCTATGCATTCATCAGGACCTAGCTGTTGGGGCCTCCCCAGTATAGCCCAGAGGGACGTTGGGAGACACCGATTGAGAGAGCGGTGCTCCTTATTTACCTGAGCTGCAGCCAGGTGAGGTGAGGCGCTATCCCCACAGAAATTGGATTGTGGTGGATAATCTACACCTGACAAACAGGTGATATAATTCCTTTTATTCCCTTTACTTCACGTTAATGTACAGCAGTAGCAACAACTAGGTCCTGATGAATGCATAGGATCAACTCCATACATGTGCAGAAACATGTCGACCACTTGCTGAGTAGATATTATGTTAAATCTACTTTTTTTCACCTTTCACTTGTTTTTAAGCTTAGGGGTCTGAGAGAAAATATTAAAAATACCTATTCTACTCAGTACCACCTAATTTTACCCACTTCACTTACTTTCACTTGCACTGCTTTTTTTCAGTTGTAAACATCACACCGACACCATACTGATACCACTCAGTGAAATAACTAACGTCAGTGTGACTGTTTGTACACTAACTCCTGGGTAAGGAGAACCCAAATGATGTAACAGTGGTGGTACAGAGACACAACTGATGGGAAAAATTCCTACCCTGACTGCATGTTGCATGTATGTGTGTTTAAATGGTGTTTATATACAACTGTGTTCAACTCACAATTTACTTTGTGTCGTGTAGCGGTTTGTCTAAGAGAGAAACATGGTTGTGACTCCTGGATACCTTTTGTTGTAATTAGTTCTGTAGTTAGGGGCATGTATCCAGTACAGAGTCATTAAAGCAGCCCTTAGACCCTCATCTAAATAGCGTGTGTTTCATGACTATATAACAAACCATCAATAAGGGTCGTTTGGACTGGTGCTAGGTGCCCACTAAAATAGTAGACATCATATACCAGGCCAACTTCCCACAAAAACAACATTCTCTCTATGAGGACTCTGCCAGATATTTTCACTATCGAATCTATCAGGGATATTGGGCGGTAACAACGCGGGTCTCCCTGACATGAAACCCTTCTGATGAACTAGAAGAATTATTGAATTGGGCCATGATGTAGGCACTATTGAGTTGCTAGCACATTCAAAATGTTAGGAACCATATGAGCTTATAGATCTGTATTAGATCTGTATTGTCAGGCCCAGTGCTTTTTAAGGCTGTATAATATATGGCTTCATCAGCCTCCTGAATACAATAAGCTATTCTCTTCCCAGTTTTTATAATGAAAGCCTCCTCTATGACTATATTAGAGTCATGAATGCTCCTAAAATAGGAGACCCACTTGTCAGACGGGATAAGGGAGTGTAGCCTAATTACATTATCTGAATTGTGGTATAGTATGGTGATTTGTATAGTGCACTAATCACCCAGGATGGTATCCAGGTGCTTGGGCAGGCATGTAAGTGTATGGTCCCCACGGTCCTTATACAAAGAGCCAGGGTTTCAGCTTCTTGTGGAACTGAAGAAGTGAGGAGGAGGATCTGACGTGTTGAGGTAGGTCGTTACATGTGATGTAGGAGAATGTGTGGTCTCCAGTTTTGCTTTTGCAGATGCCAGGAGTGTGTGCAAATCAGAGTGAGGCAGAGCATAGGTATCTGGTGGGTTGGTGAAAGTGTATGCAGCTGTTCAGTTATTCTGGTCCTGTGTTGTAGGGTGTTTGTATGTGTGTGTAAGAACTTTGAATTGGCTGCACTTGTGAATGGGGAGCTGGTGAAGCTTCCTGAGGTGCAGTGTGATGTGGGAGCTTCTTTGAACCTTCTGGCTGGATTCTGGAGAGTCTGATGTCTCCATAGGAGGTGTTTAGAGATTCCAGTATAGTCCAGTTGGCTATTGACGAGTGCTTGAATGATGGTCTGTCTGGAGTCTGAGGCAAACATTTGAAGATCTTTCGCAGCATGCATAGGATATGGACCCAGGAGTTGCACACTGCATTGGCTCGAGCCGCCTTTGAAGGAGTGAACAATTAAAGACTTTTCAAAGTGAGCATTGGTCTTTCATTTCCCTAACAAAAAGAAAATCTTCCCAGTCATTGTTTTGAATAGTATTCTTCCTGCCACTAATTGCTTTGTAATAAAGGCGTCTATACCAAGCAGCCTTTATTATGAGGTAAGTGTTTAAGAGCAGAGTATAATTCAGAACATGCTTTAGAACAAGCACAGCTGAATGATTTATCCTTTTTTCCCTGACATAGTATATCTACTCTGGGCCTTCAACAGATAACTAACAATATTACATATCTCATAAAATGCTACCAATGATCATCTTTAACTTCGAAGAGACACTGTGGTACATCATTATTTCTATTTATAAAGATATCAAATAATAGATTATTGGGATTAATCAAGTCACAGTTTGTTTAATCTTCTTCCACTTTTTTGCAGTGCCCTTCAAAGGTGTAACATAATTCAAATGAGTAATATTATTGAACCCATATAATCTTAAAACTATAATATTATGATCACTAAATTGGTTAATCCATACAGAACAATGCATAATAGAACTACATCAGTTAGAAGAATGAAAAATATATTTAATGAAACTCTGTTATCCGCTTGCATCATACGTTTGTGTTTTACCAAGATCCAATTAAAATATTTCACTGGCATTGCACATACTAATTACAGCCAATGTTTTATGTAAAACCTTCTCTTGTATGAGTGGTAATAAAGGACGTACTCTTATACATGTGGTGCACCCTGCAATGATCAAAGGTAATGTTGACTGGGCCTATCTTGATAGTGAAATCCCCTGCCAAACTAGCAAAAAATCATGATCAAACAGTGGAGCAGCTTGAGATATCATATTCTTAACAATACTAGAGAGTCTGGAAAAAGTTGAACAACCTGAACGGTTGAAATTATCATTATAAAAGTTAAAAAGCATGCTGGGGCAATGCTGCAGGAAAACATAACAATACAACTTAAATGTTAGACAGACCTTTAGAATACTACTTGACTCAAAATAACAATCCACAACCCAGTTTCCTCTCCAATTAGGCATTGACGTTATGCATGTCATTGATTATGTACAATCAATTTTGGCTATGCTTGTGCTATAAAAATACCATAGACATATATACACAAAAGCATATTATATGATTAAAGGATGGGAAAACCCAAATGGAAAATCCACCTCTAACTCTACCTGGGAAAAGAGGGTGAGGCTGGAATGGCATATGTAGTATGGGCAATACTGGCCGTAAGTAGGAGCCCATGCCTAATCAGCTACCGTTTGAATTACCTTGACCTAGGTAGATTTAATCATTTGAGTCTGTTTTACTTGGATCAAAAGTACCTTCAGGTAAATGTTCGACTTTAACATCCAAAGAGGCCAAAGGTGAAACTATGTTCAACATTAGAATTTACATTTGTTTAATGTCATTATTACATAGCATCTCTGTTACATATAGTTTGCAAACATTGCAAAGGAAGAAAGCAGATCTTCATTGAACAACCAGTGTGCATGGTAGAAAGTAGAATGCCTCTGATTCTATAAGATTATAACATTACAATCATCTTTAGGAAATATGCCAAGCATGGAAACCCATATAACCATGATTAAATCATTAAACAAACTACCCTACAATCACAAGAGAGCCAGTGTACAGTATTGGTATAAGTTATGATAAGGCATTTTTTCTGAATGTCAGTTAGGGGGCAGAAGTGACTTTAGATGCTGCTTGTAGGGTAGAGGTATAACTGGAGCTCTAGTCTCACTCCATTAATGAGTTGATGCAAACTTATATTTTGAGCAGGATCATTGTGTGAGATATAAACCTTAATTGTAGCAGAGAGAGGGGTTTTTGCAGAATGTTTGGCATTGGATTCTTGAGTCACTGACAATCTAATTAGCAGTTATCTCAAAAAGTCAGTCATTGTAGAAGCATCTCATGCAGTAACATATGTGTTAATCAAATTGAAGCTAGATTGAATAATGTAATATTTGAGTCTATTTGTTGTAAGGTGGGAGCCAATAGGACCTCTAGTAGGCTAAGTGATTTATTCACCAGAATGGGTTATCAAAGAGGCTGTTAACTATCTGTCCATTTAGTGCCCTTGGCAATTGTCCTTGATGTAGGAGGGAAGTTGGCACCAGGATCAAAATTACCTTCCCAATGTACCGCCGCCTCTAACGCAAGAGCCTCCTTTGCTATATTGGGGATTTTACCAGCTGTGCAGATGCTTTGTTCCTTATTAGCTATTTTGTCATTTAAACCCCAGCTGCTTTAGCTAGAAAATTGTTGAGCAAAGAAGAGGATTTTCGTTTGTTACCATAGCAAAACACATTTAGAGGGGAAGTTGCCTTCCTTTCTCCCATGGCTGCGGTGAAAAGAAATCAAGATGAAAGAGAAGGCCATTGATGAGACGGACCATGGCCTGGGCTGCCTGCCCAGTTGGAGTTGGTGCTGTTTGTGGTGCTCATCATATGGGAGTGATCTTCTGCCTCCTCTAGTCAATCAAAGTGACTCTGATCACTGTTGTATCAGTTCCCCCCCAAAAAAGTCTTGGGGCAGATATCCCAAGCAATGGAATAAATAGGTACTTTTTGTAGTCTCATCACAGGGGGGTATTCTTCTTCCTCCAGCCTCTATGAGCCAATCTAAAAGACTCTGGTCACTGGAATCCCGAGTCTCCGCCCCTCCAAAGCACAATATTTGTTGCATGTGTCCCTGTGACAAGACCCAAAAGAGTATTCTCTTGTAGAAATAGAGCAACACATTCTTGAATGGCAGGAAAAGGACAGCACTCCTCTTGACGTTGTCGAGCAGAGAAGGAACAGTGTGAGCCACTCCTGCTGATGTTTACCACATCTTGTAAACAATGAAAAATTCTCAGTTGAACTAAATCAATGAGTTCTATCTAAGGCTATGAACAAGCAGTGGCCTTCCTTTTCCCCAAGGCTGGAGTGAAAAGAAATCAAGATGTAAAAGAAGGCCATAGATGAGACTGGCCATGGCCTGGGCTTCATGCACAATTGGATTTTGTGCTGTTTGTGGTGCTCATCATAGGGTAGTGATCTTTTGCCTCCTCTAGTCAATTAAAGCGACTCTGATCACTGGTGTATCAGTCCCCAACAAAACAGTCTTGGGGCAGATATCACCGGCAATGGAAGAGGTTGGTACTTTTCGTAGTCTCATCACAGGGGAGTACTCTTCTTCCTCCAGCCTCTATGAGACAATTTAAGAGACTATGGTTACTGGAATCCCGAGTCTTAGCCCCCTAAAGCACAGTATGTGTTGCATTTGTCCGTGTTACAAGACCCAAAAGACTACTCTGTTATAGAAATGGAGCAACAAATTCTTGAATGGGAGGAAACATACAGCACTCTACTGGATGTTGTCGAGCAGAAGAGGAACAGTGTGAGCCACTCCTACTGATATTTACCACATACTGTAAACAATGATCATTTTTCCTGTGAACTAAATCAATGAGCCCTATGTACTGCATCGAACAAGCACTGAAAAAAAATCACAAAGACATTTTAGCTCTATTAAAAAACAAAAATATGTTAAAATCTGAAAACAAAAGTTTGGGAAAAAGAGAACGCTTTTGATTCACAAAGCTGAGAGCTAGAAAAAATGGTTCCATGTGGGGGAAAAATAATTATATTAAAGAGTAGAAATAGAAAACCCATAACTTTCAGACTTTAGTGTGTGGATATAGCCACAAACATATATGCATTCAGTTAAAGCATACTATTTTAAACTAAACTAAACTAACAAAACTATTGAAATTCGCCAGTTACAGTTATCTCGACTAACTAACTCATGCCCTAAAGTGCCTATAACAGATGAATTGCAGTGGTTTTGTTCTTTTAAAAGGTATAGTAAAACTGAAATCTTTATTCAACTATAATGTCCCTTTCACCTTTCTGTTTTGTTTTTAGTAAAAGTATCCATTAAAAAAAAGTAAAGCAATGTTATTACAATTCCAGTGTGGTGGTGGTGGGAGCCGGGTCCCTCACTTTGCTTCCTCCTGGGCGGAAACAGCATTTCGTTACTGCTTCTTCATGGGTGGGGGCAAAGTTATGTTTTCTGCTCAGAGAGTGGGGGCAGGATATGCCCGCACTCTCCCATACTCTCCTGAGCAGAAAACAGTGCCCCAGGAAATGGGGTTGTCTGGTCACTGCCTTGATTGAGTCCTGGGGATGTGGTCTCCTTGGCCGATCTAGGCTTGGGCAGGGAGGCCTGACACACATTCCCTTTTAAAAATAAAACACTTGCCCTATGGTATTTGGTCCCTGGTGCCCTACTGTAGGTCAGGGAGGGGGATACATAGCAGACCTACTATGAGACCCACTGGATCAATGTAGGTAGCACAACTAGGAATAAAAACCTATGAATAGGGTGAGATTAAACACCAGCTCACTAGGGATGTGTATGATATGCTAACCATATCTATGTAATGGAAGGGGGCAACACTAGTTGTTTTTAGTTACCCTCACGCACCCTAGTGGTGTCATGCTTCATCATCGGGTCACCCAGACTCCTATAGGTTGGGGTGGGCTCAACCACAGTGTTGGGAAGCTCTTGTGATAGTGAAGGCAAGTGGATATAAATAAAATACCTCAATCAGACCCCAGGTATCCCTTTATTCATGGGTCTGGTTGGGTTGTTAAAAATAAAGTAAAAAATGGGTCTTACAAGGATTGTTATGGTCCTATGACCCTAGTGAAGTGCCGACATGTTTCAGTCCATAGGTGGCCATAAAGGTCCCGGACTTTCTTCAGGGCAAGAATGAGTTACCCCCTTATGTGTGAGGATATTAAAGTGGGGGAATTCCCTACTCTATCAATGTAGCGAGGGAAGAGTAGCTTCTCCTCGTGTTAATGTGTTGATAGTGTTATGAGATGCCATTATTAATATTATCTTATTATGAGGAAGCTCCCTAACGGTTCCCTACCAGAACACAAACTGTCTCGCCTCCCGGCTCACGGTTGCTGTTTGAGAACAGCAACCGCGAGCCGGAAGGCGAGACAGTTTGTGTTCCGGTAGGGAGCGTCCTCATATTAACAGAGCACGCCCCATTGTCTTGCTGACTGAGAAGCCTACGCCCAACATAATTTGGATGGAGCCTGGCATCTCATAACACTATTAACACATTAACACGAGGAGAAGCTACTCTTCCCTCGCTACATTGATAGAGTAGGGAATTCCCCCACTTTAATATCCCCACACATAAGGGGGTACCTCATTCTTGCCCTGAAGAAAGTCCGGGACCTTTATGGCCACCTAAGGACTGAAACATGTCGGCACTTCACTAGGGTCATAGGACCATAACAATCCTTGTAAGACCCATTTTTTACTTTATTTTTAACAACCCAACCAGACCCATGAATAAAGGGATACCTGGGGTCTGATTGAGGTATTTTATTTATATCCACTTGCCTTCACTATTACAAGAGCTTCCCAACACTGTGGTTGAGCCCACCCCGACCTATAGGAGTCTGGGTGACCCGATGATGAAGCATGACACCACTAGGGTGTGTGAGGGTAACTAAAAACAACTAGTGTTGCCCCCTCCCATTACATAGATATGGTTAGCATATCATAAACATTCCTAGTGGGCTGGTGTTTAATCTCACACTATTCATTGGTTTTTATTCCTAGTTGCGCTACCTACATTGATCCAGTGGGTCTCATAGTAGGTCTCCTTTGGAGTATTTGTTGTTATAAAGTATTTGTAAGGGAGGACGTACTCCATATACCCTCTCATATCCCTTAGGACCTCTGGATTAAGTTAACAGAGGCCCGTTTTTGTTCAAGGGGGATACATAGCCCCATCCCTTCAAATTGAGAATGGGCTGAGGCCCACAGGGCCTGATTGATTTTTCAGGAGGAGGGGAGCGCACCATCTCTTCTAATGATAAAAACTGGCATGGGGGAAGGGTCTGTGGGCCTGAAAGAGGTTACACCTCCTAGGAGCATCCTGGACGCCCCACCCTCTTCATTTATAAACAACTATTGCATGGATGTACACCAAATCATTAAAAGCACACTTTATGGATCAAGATCTATCTTTCTAGCAAAGTTTATGTAATTCCATCCAGCAGTTTTTGCAGTATGGCTGTTCACTTTTCCTATGGAAAAATGTATGTGGAAAACTTGTGTTGCAACAACCCCCCCCCCCTTTCACCCTTCGCATGACAGGAAGGTGGATACAACTATTTGGGGAATGATTTGTGAAGATTTGTCAATCGGCGTCAAAGGTATTAGTGAATGTAACTTTTATTGCCTTCATTTATTTTTGCCCGCCAATGGATTTGACCAATTCTAGATATTATCAACAGAAGTCAAAATTTCCAAAATTGATTAGCAAACAAACACTTAATTCTCTCTCAAAATCTTCTTTGGCCTTGAAGGGCCTTCGTGAAATTAAGTAAACCAAAAGTAAGATTAAAATGCGAAGAATTTGACAAATATAGTGCTGATCTACCAAACAGTTATTAGTGAACCAAAAATGTTTCGGCCACAACTTTTACTTGTACAATTGGATCTTCACAAAACTTGATACACCTGCACTATGTGTCACCTGGTAATTGCCTGCCACATGTGTTACAGATTCCTCAAATAGCACTAAATTGAGGAACAAATAAAAATGTTACTGTCCATCACTTGAACTTTACCCCCCTCCTTGATGGACTGCCATACAACTTGACAACACAATAGAAAATCAATCCTTCTAAGCTTCAACATTTTTTGCAGATTAGTCACACATTGCCAGTGTTGAAATCCTTCTAGGGTTCTACATTTTATGCAGTTTAGTCACAGTAACAGTGTCATTGGTAACAGTAAATACCTTTTTTAACTTGACCCCCTTTGATGGATCTGGACACCCTTTAAAATGTGTAGAGAAGAGTACATGGGCTAAACTGCTTCCTAATTCCATGCAGGTCCATCAAAAGGTGACAATGTTATCAATATATCAAAAATATTTCTGACACCTCAGACCTTTTTACTTTGCCTTACATTGAATTATTGCCTAACCCTGAAATAGCTGCAGTGGATATCACTTGCTAACGGCCTGCCATGCCTGAAGTTAACTCATCAAACCGTGCCAAATTTATAAGGAAATGAAAATTATACATTGGCTCCTCTTCCTCCCTCATTTAACTTAGTCCCCTCCCCAATGGCTTGGCATAAACCAAGACATTCCAAAAGAAAACTAATTCTGTTAAGATTCAGTCAAACTGTGCAAATTCTTTTCACAGTCCAGATTCATTAGCAAAATGAGCACTTGTTTAAACCCAGCGCCAATTTTAACTGGGATCTCTTGATGGATCTGCTCAGATTTGAAAATATTACTGCAATCTCAATATACTCTCTGCCAAATTTAATATGTATTCTTCAAATCGTGCCAAAGTTCTAAGCAAATCAGGAAATACCATTTCCACTGACAAGACATATAAAAACTTTAGTTCTCTCAACCCTCTCAATGAAACTGTTATACCTCTCTAGCACCTTTTCAAATTATTAAGGTCTCAAACTTCTGAACCGATTTACACTAAATGAACAAACCACATGCTCTGTGCAAAGTTCTAATTTCATGCCAAGTGTGGTGTTAATCCATTCAGTGGTTTTGGTTGCAGGTTCAAGCAAGGTTTTCTGTGAGAGTTAAAATGGGAGAACATATTTTTTACCCACTCTAAACAAAAGTAATGAGATTTGCGTGCCAGTTCTTAGCAGACTACAGTGAGCGAGTACTACACGTGGTACAGATCCACTGATGAGGGTGAATGTTAAAAGCAAATTAAAAAACGCCCTAGTTATTAAAGGCATGGTGACTTCCATTTTGTATTATACCGAGCTAGCTACCCATATCTAAGACAGATAAGTGCTACATTAAGGTTGTTGCATAAATACCTGCAAGCATAATCTTCTGCCTTTTTATACCTTTTGCACTTCTTGTAGGGAACATTGTTCTACATAAACTCAATGTGTATTTCATACGAGCCCTTTGGAACATTACAATGTAGTTTTAATGAGAATGTCTTTTCACAAGCACGCTGAGATGCATCACTAGTGTATTCTTGCATTAAACAAGAATGGCCTTTTCTAGAACTTAAGCTTTCATTTTTCTTCTAGGGATCATTAGTGCAGCGTGTTAATTATGTTAATCAACGCATTTCTGATGGCATCAGAGCTGATTTATCTCACAAATTGTGGCTGAAATGATAATATAAAGACAGACTAAATGTAAGAGGTTATTAATATTAGAATGGAATGAAAAATGATAACGAGGATTGAACACTACATTAGCATGACGCATTTTTTCTTGTCTTGAATGGAAGATTGATGTCCCTGGGATAGTTCTCGTCTGATAAAACTAAACCTTGAAACCCGAGTGGATCTATCCATCTCTAGCAGGGGACCTTCTGCTGGTTATTGTTACTGCACTGGGAAAAGCAAAGGAAAAAAAGAGCTCCATTCTCAGTACTGTCATCACTCAACCTAATGAGGACAAGAAAGGTTACCCCTACTAGGAGCATGAGGGCTGTATGTAGTCTAAAATCCACCTGCTCACATCTTAATGAGAATGTAAGGTTGGAATGGACTGCGAGGTGGTTAGAATATTTTTGAAATACATTGATCCCAAAAATCTGGCATCTGCTGCTTCATAAATCGTGATGTCTGGATTCGACGCTGAAAATATTCTGAATGTTCTGAGACCATTTTCATGTTGTTATTTATAGGTCTTTGCATTTTTTCTGATCAGCTTCTAACAGCTTTTCTTGCACTTTTGACTATTTTCCGTGCTACCAGACCTTTAACATAGATATATATTGGGGCAATGATTTGTTTGTCGGTTATCATAGAAGCATGACAGAGCATTTTTCTTTTTGGAACAAAAAATGATAATTTTTTTAACATTTTATGGTAAAAATACAGATGTTTATGCATATTTATTTTTGATCGTTTTTTCTCTTTAATGTTGCAACAATCATACAATGGTCACTTTGAACGTCTCCAAAAAAAGCTGTATTTGTGAAAGACGTTATTATCTGTCTCCTGGCATGCACATGTAATGGCCACTACACTCCAAAAGGAAGGATGTCGAGAGCGCCTATCCAGCAATGCTCCAAAATGCAGATTTGTAGTGGAAAGCGAACCTCACTAATCCACCTCATTCACTGGATATACATGGATGAGCACCAGAGTTCTAACTCATTGGAGGTGATGGATGGGTACAGTAGGTGGGGTTGGGGGGCTGTGATCTAGCTACAATGCAATACATTGATCACAGTTGCAACTAAGCATGGGGGAAAATCCATTCCGCTCGCGGATTTTGCGGATTTTCTGTAAATTCGCAATCCGCGAGATTTGCGAATTTCCCGCAAAATCCGCAAATTCGCACGCAGCGGATTTTTTTTTCTTGGTGATACAATTTTGCGGCGCGCGGCGTTTACTTAGCGTTTGCCGAGTTGTTTTTCTCGATATTTTGCGAGTGTTGCGACATTTTGGATCTTGCTGCGGGATCCCGCGGGAATTTGGCGATCGCGATTACGTCATCGCGGCTTGCCAACTTGCACAGCGAGAGTTTGTCAACGCGAGTACGCCGTGATCACGTATCCCGGGACTTCTCAATTGCGAGCTTGTAGATGCGGCGAGCAGCAACAATCTCGCACTCACGAAAATACAAAATTTGCAATTCTGCACAAGAAATCCACCAGCAAGCAGCATAAACCTTCTGGAAATGATGATTTTTATCTGAATAACTCCTCAGGTTGACATTTGCCTGCACTTTTCTTGCGAGGAGTCCATTTTGGGGAAGGGGGGTTGGGAGGAAGGAAGTGCCCCACAGTCTTCAACTTCCTGTTCCTGTCCAGCAGGCTCCTCCCAGTGCTTTGTCCATCACCTGGTCACTTTTCATTTGGATCTGGAGCTGGAAGGATTACTTTTTGTGGATGCTGCTGGATATTTGGATTTGAGGCCTTTTTGACTTTCTTTGGATCACTTTTGGATTAGAAATTTCACAAGTAAGCTTGTTTGGGGCATTACAGTTGCTGCAACTACAATTTTGGAATTTTCGATTTTTGGGCTGTTTTGGGGCCTTTTGCCCGGGGGTACTCAGTGGTGGGTGCACTGAGTCTTTCTGTGGGGTGTTTTGAATTTAAACATCATGGAGGGGCTGGATGGCTTGGGATTGTGCTGATTTTTCTGTGATTTTCGTTTTAGTGGCCTGTTGTTGTGGCCTTTTCACCAGGGGTAGTGAGTGTTTTTTTTTTGTTTTTTTTTGTCCTCATTTTGCGACATATATGTTTAAGGTTTTACTCGGGAACCCATTCCATCCAAACATTTTATACCTTCACGACCCCTTATTGGTCTATCTGAGGAGGGGTGTTTCTCACATCCGTTGTTTTTAGGATTTTGGAGCTCCTGTGACCTTTACCATAATCAATAATTCTGGTTTCTTGAGAATGAGCTAGCCTTCCTGGCTACTCGACGGGATTGATTCCAGTCTGAATTATTGTCTCCGCTTTAATCATAGGACTTTGTTTTTCGAGACCACATTCGCTCATTAAGAGTCCTGCTCCAAATTATAAAAGTTTTCCCAGATTTCCCAAAAATTAAACTTTTTACCCGGTTTCCCTTGTCTGTCATTTCTATTAGTTTTTATTACTGAGTTTAGCCAATCCCCATGCTGAGGCGGTGTTGGTTTAATCCAATTTATACAAATTTGACATCTAGCCAGAAGTATCAGTACAAACAATAGGCTTTCTTGGTTTTTAGTTAACTTAACCAATTCGTTATTCAAGTCAATCCCAAAAATAATAAGAGTTATACTTACATTTACTTGTTTTCCCAGAACCAATGATATCATCTTACCTACTTCTTTCCAGAAGGTGTCTATCATGGGGCAGTCTATAAACATGTGTAGATCGTTTGCCCTTTCCAGTTCGCATTTTGGGCAAGCTTTGACGGTGGCACCTTTGAATTTAGATAATTTTTTAGGGGTCCAATATGCCCTATGTATTGTAAAAAGATGATTTCTCTTCAGCGCGGCTGGTTTTATGTGAGACCAACACTTTTCCAACGATTTTGTCCAAATGTTATATACATCTACATCTGGTATGTCATTTCTCCATAATGTATCTGGAATCTGTACATCTTCTTCTCCTGCTGTGATTAAAGCCCAATACCACCTAGATATTTCCTTTTTTATTGGGGAGGATTTCAGCATTTCTTTCTCCATGTTTTCATTTCCTTCTTTTTTTATCTGTGATCGATTTTGCCCAGCTTGTCAATTGATAGTACTTAAATTTGGACACTGTTTCGTTTGTATTTACAGCTAACTGGTTCCAGGGGATTATGATACTTCCTGTCATCAGTTTACCCCATTTCACAATTCCATTTTCCTTTAAAGGGAGGGCCAAGGAGTCTTTTAAACATTCTGGAGTGCCTGGCGAAACCCAGATAGGGGCATGTGAGCTATAGTATGGTATGTTTAATGTGCTTCTAACTTGGTACCATATTTTTGCTGCATTAATTAATATCTTCAGTTTTATTTTCTTGAAGAATTTTGGGTGTCCAAATTTATATAGGAAATGATCACACCTGTCAGTCATGATTTGGGAGGTAAGTGGCCATTTTGAATGCAGGCAGTGTTGTTAGGCCTGCAACCATTTTGCCTAGTTTTCAACCTTTATGCCCAGGGATAGTGAGTGTTGCATGGGCCTAGTCATTCTGTGGGGTGTCTTGAATTTAAACATCATGGAGGGCCTGGATGGTTTGGGATTGTGCTGATTTTTCTGTGATTTTCGTTTTTTTGGCCTGTTGTTGTGGCCTTTTCACCAGGGGTAGTGAGTGTTGCATGGGCCTAGTCTTTCTGTGGGGTGTCTTGAATGTAAACATCATGGAGGGCATGGGATTGTGCTGATTTTTCTGTGTTTTTTCGATTTTTTTGGGGTGTATAACTGAACTGATGTTCCTCTGTCTTCCATTGCTTTTAGGTGCACAAGACTCAAGAGAACCACCAGGAGCCAAGGAGAAGTCCTGCAGCGGTGTGTGTGTGCAGCATAACGTCACGCGACGTCATGTCTGGCCACAGACAACTCTGCAAATCGTTCAACTGCGGCCTGCTGTTCCGACCTGCTCTGAATAAGATGGGCCCAAAAAAAGTTCCTCGTAGCTCCTCTAGCAAGAAAGTTGCCAGTAAGGAACAGAAGAAGCAAGTTACCAAGGAGGCTGGTGTGCCGGCCGCCGCATTTTTTGGGAGTAAAAAAAAAAGTACGCCTGCAGCAGCAGCGGGATCTGCTGGGGACCAAGCTGGGATCAGCACCCCCACTCCATTGGGCTCAGTGCCGCCACCACCACCACCACGCCAACTTAAGGCCAAGCCTTTGAGTGCTGCAGAAGCAGTCAGTGTACTTCTTCAATCACCATCGACCAGTGATGTTGGCTCATCGCAAGAAAGTAGCAGCAATGTCCCTGAATCAACACAGGTTGTTGTAACTCATCTGACAAGTGTTGAGCAACCACAGCCGCAACAACAACCACATGTGCAAGTACAAGCTCAAGTACATGTGGAAGGAGAGGCAGCGCAAGGAGATGCGCAAGCAGAGGTGCATGGAGAGTCACAAGTGCCCACAATAGTTGTTCCTCCCGAAGTAGGGGCACATCAGGAAATCGACAATCAAGCCGAGGTATCATTTGAGGAAGCCACTCCTCCTGATGATCATTCATTGTCTTCCACATCCCTAGCAAGGAAAAGATCAAGGGGGGTGTCTACATCTTCTTCAAGCCCACCTCCTTCTGATGAACTGGATGAAAATTGGGAACCACCACGGCCGTCTGAGAGTGAGGCACACCATGATCTGACAAAGGTACTTAAGCGTAAAAGGAAGGTCGTCGAAAGACTCATAGTTATGGAGTGTGATGAGGCTCAACAAGAAGTGGCGGATACTCCTGCTGATGAAGACTCTCACGACGACGACGCAGTCATCATAAAGGTCACTGCAGCCCCAGCGGGCATGCAGCAAAAAGACATTTTGACCCTAGCCCGAGAAGCTGCTGAGCGTGATGATGTTGTCGACGAGGAGGCAATGGAAGAAACACCACAATCATTGGAGTTAACTAGTACACCAACACCTAGCGCTTCCATATTTCTTAGTCGCCAGAAGGGACCTCCATCCACCTCGACCTCAATTAGTGGTGGTGAAAGTGCAAAACGTACTGAAGTTCGGCAATCCACATCCTCCACTTCATCTGGCATTAGCAGCAGGACCACCACCACCAGTATCGCCGCCTCCTCCGGCCCCCAAAGACATTTCAAGTCCGCAGTTTGGGACTTCTTTAGTGTTGCCCAAAAAAGGAAAACTTTGCCATTTGTAGCATTTGTAAGTTGGCAGTTAGTCGTGGTAAGTTTGGTTCCAACTATGGTACCGGAGGCCAGAGAGGTCATCTTGAAAGAAAGCACGCTGTCAAATGGTTTGCGCACCTACAGGCGATCAAGGAAACCCGAATTGCACGTAATGCTGTTTAATCTGATGATGACGAGGAGGAAGAAGACGTGTCAAACACTCCACTTACACCCAGTACCCCTGTCAGCAGCACACCCCATGTGAGCCACACTAAGAGTGTGGGAGAGAGTGAAACACCAATGCGAAAAAGTTCATCAGTGAGCGTAACTGGGTCGAAGATATCATCATCATCATCATCCCGTAAATGCTTGGTCCAGGGCAACATTGAAAAGATGTTGTTTACAGAAGTGCAATATGAACGTAACCACCCACTGACGCGTCTGTATAACACTAAGCTGGCTAAAATGCTAGCTCTGGACCTTCTCCCTTTTTCTTTTGTAGAAGGTGTTGGTTTTCTAGAATTAGTGGCAGTGCTCTGCCCTAAATGGAGGGTTCCTAGCCGGTTCTATTTTGCCAGAGTTGCGGTTCCAGCACTACGTGAAGATGTGCTGGAGGTGTTTGGGGCAGCTTTGCAGAAGAGTGCTGTTCACACTATACATCTGACAACAGACATGTGGACCAGTGGCGCAGGCGCTGATTACATGTGCATCACTGCACACTGGGTCTCTTTTTCAGGGGTTAAAGCAAAGCTAAACGCAGGTGTTGACCCGGACCAAGTTTTTAAAGCTGCTCGGAAACATGCAACACTAGCCATGTTTGGTTTGGAGAAACGTCACACAGCACAAAACATTTTGGATGAGTTTAACACAAAGGTCCTTGACTGGCTGTCCCCAAAAAAACGCCAGATTGGTTATGTTTCCACGGATAATGGCGCCAATGTAGTTAAGGCCATGGAGCTGGGTCAGTATTTCAGAGTGCCGTGTTTGGCGCACTGTATAAACCTGGTTGTCAAAAAATTCTTGAGTGATAAAGACAGTGCAGCGTACGAGGTAGTGGACACCTGCCGAAAAATGTGCAACCATTTCAGCCATTCTTTTAAGGCCCGGAAGCATCTGAGGAGCCTGCTACATGAACGTCGAATGCCAGTGAAAGCACTCATCCAGGAGGTGGCAACACGTTGGAACTCAACCTTCTACATGCTTGAGCCTCTGTATGAGCAGTATACGGTACTCGATCACTATTTCTTAAAACAGGGTACAGCTCAGAAGGACCTGAGGATGGGTGCGGCGCAATGGGACATAGTTAAAAGCCTGACACGCATGCTTCGTCCTTTTGAGGTCTTCACGCGTGCAGTCAGCAAGGAGGACTGTAATTTGGGAAAAGCTATCCCTTTGTTGTACATGCTGGAGCACCAACTGAAGGAGGTGTCTTCTGTGTTTCAAAAAGATGAAAAAAACAAAGACCCTTTTGTTTTGGCGGAGAAATTATTAGAGCACCTACAAGGTGATGATCGTCTTCAAATGATCCACTCAAACCAGCATTACATTTGTGCTACTATTCTGGATCCACGCTACAAAAAGGCGCTGGCAGGCCGAGCATTCTTTCCTTTTGCTGATGAAGATGTTACAAAGTACAAACGTTGGCTAGCCTTATCAGCCAAGAGGTTTGAAAGAGAACAGCAGAAAATTGAAGTAAAAGGCAGTACATCAGCATCAGCAGGCCATCCCCAGTCAAAACAATCCACTTCTGCACCTGTGGCTGTGGCACAAGTGACCTCTCAGCCGTTAAAGACACTGGCAACCGGATCATCTGCACCAGACACAACAGTGACATTGGAGGCTGAAGAGGATTGGCTAGCTCGGCTTGGGTTTGGTTCTCAAAAGGTCACAGCAACAGCTAAGCAAAGTGGAGGAACCTTGGAGGAGGACCATGAGTCGATGGTGAAGGACTATCTGAATGACTCAACAGAGGTCTATGTTAATGCTGACCCATTGGCGTATTGGCATGGGAAAAAAGAATTGTGGCCACAGCTCTCCAACCTGGCTTTAAACTACTTGTCTTCCCCACTCGCAAGCGTGTCTTCTGAACGTGTTTTCAGTGCTGCTGGTGGCATTGTAACTCCCAAACGGAGCCGCCTCTCGCCCAAAAATGTGGAGAGGTTAACAATGATCAAGATGAATCAGCACCTCATACCACCAGATTACAGAGTACGAGAAAGCACGCCGGATGAAGACGAGGTGGACAGCAACGTAGATGAGGGAATTTCTTCTCTGTCAGGTGACACTGAGCTCACCCTGCCTGAATTTGCAGAGTATGATGACAAAGCCCTATTCTTATTCCTGGACCCTGACACCGAGCCCTGAAAATGAGACAATGAATCAATAACTTTCTTTTCGTCCTTATTCACTTTTATTCCTGTGTGTCTGTCTTTCTTTGTTGTGCACAGTTAATATAATTCAAACTTTAATCACCTAATCACAAAAACAAGCCCATCAGCAGAACTGTCTTCACTTGCTTGCTTATTGATTTGAAGGTGCCGCAGTCTGCATTCCTCAGGTTCACAAGTTCAGAAGAACATGCTCCTCTATCCTCCTCCTCCAGACTCCTATTTCCATCAAAGTAGAGGGCTGGATTACGCCCAATGAAGAAAGACTCAGCACTTGTGGGGGTGTTCTACTTCTTTGCGGGTGAGTTGACGGCTCTGGGGCCATTGCTGGGAAGCTCTAATACCGGATAAAAGTGGTTTGGACCAAATCGGAAGGCGGAATTTATTGTGTGTTTTTGCTGACTTGCTTGCGTTTGAGGAGCTCTTTGGGGGGGTTCCTGGTGTTTGTGGGTGAGTTTCGGGTTCGGGGTCTGGGAGCACTGCTGGACACTCTAATCTTGATTGCATTTGCTTTTCAGGAAATCCGTGGTGGAAAACTGGAGTTATGGCCTAGCTGCACAGCGCGTTTGGACCGAAGGCCAAGAAATATTGTAAGTATGAGATTTTCCTTTTGGGCTGTTTGGGGGTGTTGTGCTTTTTGGCGGGTGGGTTGGCGGGTCTTGGGGCATTCCTGGGAAGGTCTAATACCGGATAGAAGTGGTTGGGACAAAATCCACGCTGATTTTTTTTGTTGCTATTTCTGACATTTTGCTCAATGTAGCGTTTTCGGGGGCCTGTTTGGGGGGCTTCCTGGTGTTTGTGGGTGGGTTTCGGGGTCTGGGAGCACTGCTGGCTATGGATACTTTAGTTTGCAAGAGGTTTGAAGCAAATCCATGGTGGCAGAGGGGAGTTAGGGCCTAGCTGCAGAGCGCGCGCGGAGTGATTTGGGAAATTGGCAAAAAAATGACTAAGTCCCCATTTTTGTACTTTTGCTTTTTGACTGTTTGGGGGTCTTCTACTCGTTTTCTCCTGGGTTGACGGCTCTGGGGCCATTGCTGGGAAGCTCTAATACCGGATAAAAGTGGTTTGGACCAAATCGGAGGCAGAATTTTTTTTGTGTTTTTGCTGACTTGCTTGACTTTGAGGAGCTCTTTGGGGGGGTTCAGGGTGTTTGTGGGTGAGATTTGGGGTCTGGGAGCACTGCTGGGACACTCTAATCTTGATTGCATTTGCTTTTCTGGAAATCCGTGGTGGAAAACTGGAGTTATGGCCTAGCTGCACAGCGCGTTTGGACCGAAGGCCGAGAAATATTGTAAGTATGAGATTTTCCTTTTGGGCTGTTTGGGGGTGTTGTGCTTTTTGGCGGGTGGGTTGGAGGGTCTTGGGGCATTCCTGGGAAGGTCTAATACCGGATAGAAGTGGTTGGGACAAAATCCACACTGATTTTTTTTGTTGCTATTTCTGACATTTTGCTCAATGTAGCGTTTTCGGGGGCCTGTTTGGGGGGCTTCCTGGTGTTTGTGGGTGGGTTTCGGGGTCTGGGAGCGCTGCTTCTAAATTGATCCCTACAGCCATTCTATAGGTTTTAGTTTCGGCTATTTTTTAAACCTAATTTAATGTAGCCCTGTACTGTCGCATTCTGTCATTCACGGTTGTCGAAAGTACTACTTACTTTTCAGTAACAATGCATTCAGTAGTGCATGCACTTCCTTTATGTCACGTAAAAGATTTATGGTTAGCTTTGTACCCAAAAATTTCTTTATGTTCAATTATTGTTTGTCCATGCTGTGCTTTTTTTTTCTCTCAACAAAACCTACCCAAAAAGAAACCCCCATTCCCATCCATTTTACAAACCCTAACTCTCTTCCCCCGGGCTGTGTTGTTTTGCTTGATGTGTGACTAAATGACATCAATAATTCCACACACTTGCTGGGGAGGATAAGGTCATAGCAACAGGCTGGTGAAGGAATCCGAGGATATATTCTAGACTTAATGCTTGATTCTCCCTAGCACACACTTTTTATAAGCTAATGCAAGTATATACATGTGTTTCCACCATACATTTGACACACAAAATTGATTTTCAGTCCTTTTATTCAGGGTGGTTGAAGTTTATTTCAGGAGACGTCACAGCCGACACGTGTTTCATCGTTTTGGGGAATGTAACCCCCGACTTTTTCAAGGCTATTCTCCAATGTGTCGTTCGTTATTTTTCGAGGTGATAATTCCAACCCTCGAAGGGGTTCTTGTGGGGATGTCGTAAATATACGGAAATCTTCTTTCATGTAGAAACCAATATATTGGTTCAATATTTGGCAGCTTTTAGCTGCTGTCTTTGCCGGAGAGTTATTCGTCCCCTCTGCTGTTTCTATCTTGCAGTCTGCATCTTGTGGCATCTGCCTAACCAGAAGAGGAAAGTGGTTCTCTTCTCCTTTTAGCACCACTGAAAAGTCATAACCAGAGTACCTACAACTAGGGAAAGTGTACACTCCTCTGTAGCGCCATCGCCTAGTAACATTACCACTAGCCAAGCAGCAAAACTATATTCTAGACTTACTCAGCTTCAGTACTATTACTTGTAGTAGTAGCCAATGTCAAAGAAATCCTACACAAGTACAAGTTATACTATCAATACTTTACCATTTGTTAGGCTACATTGTGGCACTGTTGTAGTCTAGTGTACTGTCACCTGCTATATTCTCTATCGTACCGTTGTAATGCTACAGTAAGGACAAACCAGGTTTCATTTTCTTTTTTTCCATAGCCATGCAACTGCCATTGTGTCACACCACTAGTACCACCGCAATGAGGAGGAAATTTCATCCACCCTGGATTGCAACCTTAATCGCCATTTCCCGTGGAGCCAGCCCTGGGCCTAGCCCTACTTTCAAACAGAAATTACAGGTAAGATAAGCGTTTGGTTGGAGGTAGTATAATGGAGCATTAGGAGAGACAAGAGATTGATGGTAGTACTACTAAAGTCCTAGGACTATTCAGGAAAACAAACTTACTGTTAAACCCCCACCCACCAGACAGAAAAGCAGTAAAAAAGAGGTCAGATAAAGTTTCAAAAAGTATATTTTTAGAGCCCTAACAAAATAATCTCCTGCAAGACCCTCCCTAACCCCAACGATTGTCCTTCAAAAGTCCCCAAAAAACCCAACTCCCAATTCCCACCCCCCAAAAGTCTCTAAAAAAGGGGCAAGGGACAGTACGGCAGGGTGCTGTTGACTTTAGCAGCCAGGGCATCATGCTCCTTGCGGAGGGTGGCATGTTCGAAGCGGAGGCCCTCCACCAAGTTCTTATAGCTTAGGACCTCCTGCTCCAGGAAGGACAGTCTGAGGCATAAGCGGCGCCGGCGTGCCTTGCAAATCCTGTGGGGGGCAGCTGCTCTCTTTGCTGCTCGGCGGTGGCGTTTGGCTTTGGTAGCCCGGCTCCGTACCGCTGGAGCACTGCGCTGGCTGGCAGCCCGCACGGAGGAGGATGCAGCTGTCCCAGTGGATGTTGTTGTAGTACCAGTCTGCGTCTCCTCCTCCTCCAGGGCCACCAGCCGCCGATATTCAGCGACAGTGGCATCCAGCCTCCGTTGCCGGGCCATTCGAGCCAGCTCCCTCCTCCTTGATGGTCTCTTGGATTTGGAAGGAGCAACTATATGAAGAAAGAAAGACATAGTCTGTAACCAATGCTCCTTAAGATTAACACAAAATGATTGAGCAGAAAGTTGTGTCACAGTACAAGTAGCAAATTGAAAGCACA
The DNA here is from genome assembly GCF_964263255.1 of Lissotriton vulgaris. Classification (NCBI taxonomy): domain Eukaryota; kingdom Metazoa; phylum Chordata; class Amphibia; order Caudata; family Salamandridae; genus Lissotriton; species Lissotriton vulgaris. The sequence goes on from NC_141695.1 coordinate 991,370,891, forward strand.
GTACATAACTATTGAGGACAGTATCTATGTAACCTCCAACTTCTTCATCCTTGCTCTAACGTTAGTGGGAGTTTAAGGAACAAATTCTACGAGCACTATGGACTTCCATTACAGTCGACTATGACAGTACACCAGTCTTATTCTTCTTCTTCTCTCTTGTTTAGGAAAATTGGTACGTTATCTTATGCAATCTGGCATAATGCCAGCGCAGTGCACTTGCACCCGAGAAAAACAGACGCACAGCATGGTGAGTGAGACAGACTTGCGTTACTGTACCGGTCCAGTACATGCAGGTGGTGAAGCTCTTACTTTTCTATTACGGGTGGCACTGAGAATACTCTGTTAAAAGGGCTACTGCTTAATTAATTAAGCTTTCACCCTACAGTGCAAATGAGTATTAGAAAAGGAAAATGAAGAAGCTAAATAATCTGATTATCTATCACTTCACATGGGATGTATTTGATGACATATGGGATGACTTTAGGTGCTTTGCTTATTATTGAGTGAACAGTGATACACCCACACATGAATGACGTACTACTACTAAACTAAAATTATTAAGAGAGGTAGGGAGTGTCCACCGTGGTACACAGACATAATATCGAAATGTAAATATCGATATACAATTATATCGAAGTTTAAATATCGATGTAACACAATATCGAAGGTAAGTAATATCGACACTATTTAATATCGATATCAGTAATATCGAAGTTAAATATATCGATATGTAGTAATATCGATGTAAATAATTTCGATGTTACTAATATCGATTTTCTAATAATTGTTTTGTATATTATAATGTATATAATATGTTTTTAAGTATTTATTTATGTAATTTAAGTAAATGTAGCATTTTAGTTCAGTAGCGGGTTGTGGGTTTATAGGGGAATAGGGTGGGAAGTAATTTAATTATGTTAAAATAAGTATTAATTAGTAGGAATGAATAATTAATTTAAATTAATTGGTAATTAATTTTAATTAATTGGTAATAATTATTAATTAATAGATTAATTGATAAATATGTTCTGTAGTGGGTTGTGGGTTTATAGGGGAATAGGGTGGGAAGTAATTTAATTATGTAAAATTAAGTATTAATTAGTAGGAGTTATTAAATTATTTTAATTAATTGGTAATTAATTTTAATTAATTGATTAATTGATAAATATTGATTAATTGATAAATATGTTCTGTAGTGGGTTGTGAGTGAATAGGGTGGGAAGTAATTTAATTATGTTAAATTAAGTATTCATTTGTAGGAATTATTAAATATTTGTAATTAATTGGTAATTAATTTTAATTAATTGGGAATTATTTTTAATTAATTGATTAATTGATAAATATGTTCTGTAGCGGGTTGTGGGTTTATAGGGGAATAGGGTGGGAAGTAATTTAAAAATGTTAAATTAAGTAGTAATTAGTAGGAGTTAATAATTTAATTTTAATTTGGTAATAACATTTAAAAAATTGATTAATTTATAAATATGTTCATTAGTGGGTTATGGGCTTATAGGGGAATATGGTGGGAAATAATTTAAATTAAAATAATTAATAATGTTTCAAAAGTAATAGTTTTGTTAATGATATAATTGTTAATAAATTAATAATTGTTAATTAAATATTATAAAATGGTATTTTCAATTTTTTTTTACATTTATTTAGCTAATCATGTTTTTAATAATTATATATAGGTATAGTAAATAGTTTATATTTATTTAATAGTTTATATTTTGTTTAATAAATGTTATTTTTTATTTATAAGTATGTTATTTTAACTCCTACGCTATCCAACACTTTCCCTACTGTTGCACTTTCTGGAGTGGGAATAGTAATTTTAACCCCAACGCTATCCAACATTTTCCCTACTGTTGCACTCTCTGGAGTGGGATTAGTAATTTTTACCCCTACGCTATCCAACACTTTCCCTACTGTTGCACTCTCTGGAGTGGGAATAGTAATTTTTACCCCTACGCTATCCAACACTTTCCCTACTGTTGCACTCTCTGGAGTGGGAATAGTAATTTTTACCCCTACGCTATCCAACACTTTCCCTACTGTTGCACTCTTTGGAGTGGGAACAGTAATTTTTACCCCTACGCTATCCAACACTTTCCCTACTGTTGCACTCTTTGGAGTGGGAATAGTAATTTTTACCCCTACGCTATCCAACACTTTCCCTACTGTTGCACTGTTTGGAGTGGGAATAGTAATTTTTACCCCTACGCTATCCAACATTTTCTCTACTGTTGCACTGTCTGGAGTTGGAATAGTAATTTTTACCCCTACGCTATCCAACAATTTCCCTACATTGCACCCTCTGGAGTGGGAATAGTAAGTTTTTACCCCTACGCTATCCAACACTTTCCCTACTGTTGCACTCTCTGGAGTGGGAATAGTAATTTTTACCCCTACGCTATCCAATACTTTCCCTACTGTTGCACTGTCTGGAGTTGGAATAGTAATTTTTACCCCTACGCTATCCAACACTTTCCCTACTGTTGCACTCTCTGGAGTGGGAATAGTAATTTTTACCCCTACGCTATTAAACACTTTCCCTACTGTTGCACTCTCTGAAGTGGGAATAGTAATTTAAACCTCTACGCTATCCAACACTTTCCCTACTGTTGCACTCTTTGGAGTTGGAATAGTAATTTTTACCCCTACGCTATCCAACACTTTCCATACTGTTGCACTCTCTGGAGTGGGAATAGTAATTTTTACCCCTACACTATCCAACACTTTCCCTACTGTTGCACTCTTTGGAGTGGGAATAGTAATTTTTACCCCTACGCTATCCACCACTTTCCCTACTGTTGCACTCTCTGGAGTTGGAATAGTAATTTTTACCCCTACGCTATCCAACACTTTCCCTACTGTTGCACTCTCTGGAGTGGGAATAGTAATTTTAACCCCTACGCTATCCAACACTTTCCCTACTGTTGCGCTCTCTGGAGTTGGAATAGTAATTTGTACTCATACGCTATCTATGTTTATAATTTTATTATTATTACTTTTATGTTGTTATTAATTGTTATTTATAATATTAATTTGTTTATAAATTATTTATATATATTTAATGTATGTATTTTTTTAGTAGTTTTATGTTGTTAATTGTAATTTATATTACTATTGCATGTATATACATTTATGTTTATGTTATTATATTTTTATATATTTATAAGTTATAAAAAGAATTAATTTAGAGTTATTATTAATGAAAAATATACTATGTATTATACATTTATTAATAATTCTCTTTTTTTACATTAATTGTTAATATTTTATAATATATTATATTTTTAAACATGTTTATTACATTCATAATTAATATTTAGTTAATATAACAGTTTTTATTTAATTAAAATATAACGATATTTTACAAAAAACTATATTTTTTACATTCAAATTTTTTTTCCCATATTTTAGTACTTACCTTTTTAAAGATAGCATCCCGATATTTTGTCCCTCGATATTTTTGTTGCGATATGTTTGTATATCGACATTCTGTCTGTCGATAATTAGTCAGACATTCGTCCACCGTTATAACCGGATATATGCTGTGCTTGCAGTTGCAATACAAACTACTGCTACTATTCATGGTAGTATTTGAACAAAATTACAACTTCTTTTCCTTGCCTTTCCTACACTGGAACGGACGTGCGGGTGCGCTGTTACATGCTCTTCAAAGTAACACTTAGTTCATCCAG